>NC_092714.1:124539969-127302149 GCF_047496885.1 Scyliorhinus torazame
ACTACAGTCAGACCATCAATAGGTACACACAGCTCGACGCATACCCCCTCCCACGCATATCTGATATGGTCAATCAGATTGCACAGTACCGGGTCTTCTCAACTGTCACCTAAAATCCGCCTACCACCAGCTCCCCATCTGTAAGGCGGACCGCCCATACACTGCCTTCGAGGCAGAGGGCCTCCTTTACCACTTTCTTAGGGTTCCCTTTGACGTCACCAATGGGGTCTCGGTTTACAAAGGGAAATGGATCGAATGGTTGACCGGTACGGGCTATGGGCCACTTTCTCATACTGAGACAATGTCACCATCTGCGGCCCCGATCAGCAGGACCATGAGGCCAACCTTGCCAAATTTCTACACACCGCCATTCTCCTCAACCTAACTTATAACGAGGAGAAGTGTGTGTTCAGCACGAACCGCTTAGCCATCCTCGGCTATGTGGTCCAGAACAGAGTTCTGGGGCCCTATCCCTACCGCATGCGCCCCCTTATGGAACTCCCCCTCCCCCACTGCCCCAAGGCCCTCAAACATTGCCTGGGGTTCTTTTCTTCCGACGCCCAGTGGGTCCCACATTTTGCGGACAAGGCCCGCTCACTCATTCAATCCACTCTTTTTCCCCTAACGGCCGAGGCTCACCAGGCCTTCAACCTGACATCAGCAAGGCCGCGATGCACGCAGTCGACGAGACGTGACCATTTCAAGTCGAGAGCGACGCAGGCAGGCAGGTCCATGGCATTCTTTTCACGAACCCTTCATGCCTCCGAAATTTGGCATTCCTCCGTTGAAAAAGAGGCCCAAGCCATCGGTGAAGCTGTGCGGCATTAGAGGCATTACCTGGAGATTCACTCTCCTCGCTGACCAACGGTTGGTAGCCTTCATGTTTAACAACACACAGCGGGGCAAGATCAAGAACGATAAAATCTTGAGGTGGAAGATCGAGCTCTCCACCTACAACTACGAGATTTTGTATCACCCCGGTAAGCTCAACGAGTCCCCGATGCCCTATCCCGTGGTACATGTGCCAGCGCACAGGTGGACCGACTCCGGACTCTGCATGACAACCTTTGTCACCCGGGAGTCACATGTTTGCACCACATCATCAAGGCCCGCAATCTGTCCTACTCCGTCGAGGAAGTCAGGGTAATCAACAGAGACTGCCAGGTCTGCGCGGAGTGCAAACCGCACTTCTACCAGCCAGACCGTGTGCGCCTGGTGAAGGCCTCCCGCCCCTTTGAACGCCTCAGCATGGACTTCAAAGGGCCCCTCCCCTCCACCGACCGTAACACGTACTTCCTCAGTGTGGTTGATGAATATTCCAGATTCCCCTTCGCCATCCCATGCCCGATATGACGTCTGCCACCATCATCAAAGCCCTCAACACCATCTTCGCTCTGTTCGGCTTCCCCGCCTATGTCCACAGCGACAGGGGATCCTCATTCATGAGCGCTGAGCTGCGTCAGTTCCTGCTCAACAAGGGTATCGCCTCGAGCAGGACGACCAGCTATAACCCCCAGGGAAACGGGCAGGTGGAATGGGAGAATGGGAGAGTCTGGAGGGTCGTCCAGCTGGCCCTACGGTCCAGAAATCTTCATGGCCTCCCATTGGCAGGAGGTCCTCCCCGACGCACTGCACTCCATTCGGTTGCTCCCATGCACTGCAACTAATGACACACCCCAGGAACGTCTCTTTGCCTTCCTCAGGAAGTCCACCTCCGGGGTGTCGCTCCCGACTTGGCTCGCAGCTCCAGGACCCGTACTCCTCCGTAAGCACGTACAACTCCACAAGGCGGACCCGTTGGTTGAGAGGGTACAGCTACTCCACGCCAACCCGCAGTACGCCTACGTAGCGTACCCCGACGGCCACCAAGATACTGTCTCCCTCAGGGACCTGGCACCAGCTGGTTCCAAACACACACCCACACTCCTCCGGCCCGGCGCCAACCCCCCCCCTCCCCCGGCGCACCCAGCCATAACCCCCGCCCCAGGACAATCCGCCCTCCCCCTACCTACGCCTGAGGATGAAGAGGATTTTGGCAACCTCCCGGAGTCACCAAAGACGAGACCAACACCGGAATCGCCGCCATCACTGCGGCGCTCCCAACGGCGGATCAAGGCTCCGGACCGACTGAACCTGTAACTTGATCGGGACTTGTAAAAAAAACACATCATCCTTCTGTATAACTCTCCTCCACCCCGCTGGACTCAATTTTTTTTCTGTACTTTAAAACATCTACTTGTATATAGTTCTCTACCACCCCCGCCGGACTCAATTTTAACAGGGGGTGAATGTGGTAGTCACCACTGTTGTATATATTAGGTGCTTTGTGGTAAGGTCCTGTACTACAGGTACGGGGATAGTTCCCTGCCTGCTGGCTCCGCCCAGTAGGTGGAGTATAAATATGTGTGCTCCCCATACAGCAGCCATTTCGCCAGCTGCTGTAGGAGGCCACACATCTCAGTGTAATAAAGCCTCGATTGCATCCAACTCCCGTCTTTGTGTAATTGAGCGTGCATCAATATGGCAGCAACCTTCTTGATTTACTAGATTTGGAGTGAATGACAGATACTGTTACAGTCATCGCATCGACACATCAATTCCGCCAGTTTGGAAAAAATGTTTTAAAATATTTTTATTCAAGGCATTTTCATAAATACAAACAGAATCAGAAGACCAGCCTAACAACTCAAGAAACAACCATCACCCACTACCCCCTGCTCCCATGATGCCAACCCCGCCTCACATCACGCCTCCCCATTTTAACCCCTGCCCTCCCCCGCCCGCCCCCCGCTGACCTCTCAAACCTCCTTAAAGAAATCAATAAATGACTTTAACGTAACCTTCTCCAGCCTCAGGAATTCCGCCAGGTTGTTCACCCACAATCCTGCTTTTGGCAGCTCCGAGTCTCACCACCCGAGCAAGACCCGTCTCTGGGCTAGCAGAGAGGCAAAGTCCAAAACGTTGTCCTCTTTCACCCCCTGGACTCCCGGGTCTTCCGAAACCCCGAATATCACCACCTCTGGACTCGGGACCACCTCCACCCCCCAGAACCTTGGACATCACGTCCGAGAACCGATGCCAGAACCCCCTCAGTCTCGGACACGCCCAGAACATGTGGACGTGATTCGTCGCCCTGCCATGCACCACCCACACCTATCCTCCACCCCTCAAAGAACCAATTCATCCTCATCACCATCACAGAAGACCTATGTACCATTTTGAACTGGATGAAATTTGGCCTCACACACAACAAGGACTCATTCACCCTCCACAAGGCCTCTGCCCACATCTCGGCCCTCACCTCCCCTCCCAGTTTCTCCTCCCACTTACGCTTAGTGTCCCCCATCCCTCCCACTCCATCAACTCCTTATATACATATGACACCTTCCTGTACTCTATTTCATCCTTCGACAACACCTTGTCCTGCAACTCCAGGGGTGGCAGCCCAGGAAAGGACGGCACCTCTCTCCTTACAAAGTCCCAAACCTGCAGGTCCCAAAAACCATAACCCCTGGGCAACTCATACACTTCCTCCAGTTCCTCAAACCGCAAATTTGCCCCTATAGACAGATCGCCAAAGCACTCAATCCCTGCCTGCCGCCACCCCCGAAACATCGCGTCCAGCCCTACTGCTGCAAACCTATGGTTATCGCAGATTGGTGCCCACACCGAGGCACCCTCCAGCCCCAGGTGCTGCCGCCACTCATCCCAAACCCTGAGGGCCGAAACCACCGCTGGGCTCACAAAATACTTGGCCGATGAGAACGGTAGAGGCGACAACAACAAAGCTCTGAAACACGTGACCCGACATGATGCCACTTGCATCCGTCCCCACGCCGACCCCTCCCCTCTTGCACTTCCCAAGTGGCCCATTTCCTAACTATAGCGATATTTGCCGCGCAGTAGTAATTCCTCTATTCGACAGTGCCAGCACCTCACCTGCCACAGTTCAAATAAGCCCTACTAACCCGTGGGGTCTTCCCCACCCACACAAATCCAGTGATTGAAGGTCAGCGCGTTGACAGTCTTAAAAAACGACTTGGGGATGAAACACGAACAGAAACCTTGGCAGCACCGTCATTTTTACTGTCTGCAGATGCCCTGCCAGCGACAGCGGCAGCACATTCCATCTCTTAAAGTCCGCCCTCGTCTATTCCACCAACCAGGCCAGATTTAACCAGTGCAATTCCGCCCAACTCAGCGCCACCTGGATACCCAAATACCTGAAACTCGTCCCCCAACACCCTAAACGGCAACTCCCCCAGCCTCCTTTCCTGCCCTCCCGTCGTAATAGGGTACACCTCGCTTTTTCCCATATTCAAATTGTATCCCGAGAACCAGCCAAACTCCCCCAGGATCCTCATGATGCCTCCGATACTGCCCACCATGTCCAAAATATACATCAACATGTCCGCATACAATGAGACCGTGTGCTCAACGCTCCCCCAGCTCAATCCCTCTCCAGTCCCTCGACGCCCTAAGCGCCATTGCCGGCGGCTCTGTCACCAAGGCAAAGAGCAATGGGGAGAGTGTAGCCCAAAGTACCCTGAATTCACTCGATTACATCTGCACGCTCCTGACCGGACCCTTATATAACAACTGGACACAAACTACAAACCACTGCCCGAACCCAAACTGCTCCAGCACCTCAAACAAGTATGTCTGCTCCACCCAATCAAACACCTTCTCCGCATCCATCACCACCACTACCTCCACCTCCTGCCCTCCAAAGGCATCATCATTACATTGAGCTGCCTCCTCACGTTCGCTGACAACTGCCTCCCGTTCACAAAACCTGTTTGTTCCTCGCCTATCACCCCGGGACACCGTCCTCAATTTGCAAAGCCAACACCTTCGCCAACAACCTGGAGTCCACGTTCAATAATGATATCGGGCGGTACGAACCGCACTCCTCTGGATCTTGATCCTTCTTTAAAATCAGGGAGGTGGAAGCCTACGACAATGTAGGGGTAAACTCATCCCTCTCCTTTGCTTCATTATGTGCCCTCACCAGCGGTGGTCCCAGGTCTGCCCTAAACCTTTATAGAACTCTACTGGAAAACCATCCGGCCCCGGGGCCTTCCATACCTGCATGGATCCCAAACTTTCCATCAGCCCGATTGGGGCCGCAGTTCCTGAACCAGCCACTCCTCTACTTTGGTAAATTCCAACCCATCCAGGAACCGCCACATCCCCTCAGCCCCGGTCGGTGGCTTTGACCCAAATAGCCTTCTATAAATTGCCTCAAACACTCCATTCACACTCCCTGGGTCCATCACCACCTTGCCCTATCAACCCTAACTCTGCCAATCTCCCTCTCCGCTGCTTGTTTTCTCAACTGATATCCTACTTGCCTTCTCCCCATAGTCATACACTGTCCCTCTGGCCCTCCGTAACTACCCCACCACCTTCCACATATAAACTAGCCCAAACTCCATTGGAGCCGCTGCCTCCAGTGCTTCCAAGTATCTCCTGTCCACCCTCACAATCACGACCACCTGTCTTGCCCTCTCCTCCCGCTTCATTTTCTCCCCATGCGCCTGGATTGATATAAACCTCTCCCCGACTTCCGCCTTGAGTATCTCCCACACCATGGCGGCCGAGACCTCTCCTGGATTGTCTAGCTCCACGTATCCCTGAATGGTAGCCTGCACTCACTCACACACCTCCTCATCCGCCAACAACCCCACATCCAGCCTCCACTGCGGGCACTGGGTCTCCCCCCCCCCACACCCCTCCGACCCCCGTTACGTTCTGCTGCTTGACCAGTTGGAATAATGCACAATAGAACGCCCAGTCTTGACTAGTTAGATATTTATTACAAAACAAATGCATGGTTCAAATAACTATGAGAAATATATCAAAAAACTACTATCTATGATAAATTATCCGAGAGCTAATGCAAGTATGACTATCCACTAACACGACTATCATATCATCACACCCCCACCGGGCCACATGGAAACCCACCCAGTGCAGCACATGATGGGAAACCACAATCGACAGAAACTCCGAGTTGGCCACCCCCGCCAACAGCGTCTTGTCCAGCGTGAAGAAATCAATCCGAGAGTACATCATGTGCACATGGGAGAAGTATGAAAATTCCTTCGCTCTCGGCTCCCAAACCGCCATGGGTCCACAACCCTTCCATGTGCTCCATAAACCCACTCAGCTCCTTTGCCATTGCCGACACCCTCGACAACTTAGGACTCAACCGGTCCAAGTTTAGATCTATGATAATGTAAAAATCCTCCCCCCCCTCCATAATCAGCTTATGCGAATCCAAGTCCGGGATTCTCCCTAACACGTGCTTCATACAATCCACGTCATCCCAATTTGCGGCATAGACGATTACCAGAACCACCCGCATCGCCTTCAACTTTCCACTCACCGTCACATATCTCCCCCACATCTGTCTTCAAACTCCTCAGATGTGTGAACAGACGCGACTGTTTAACCGGCCCATTCTATCCCCTCACGTTCCACGTGACCAGCCTTTCGGGGGAGCTCCCCGCCCCCTTCCCCTGCCGATCAGCCATATCCCTTTTTGAGCCAGCCTACGACCCGTGTCACGCGACCCCCCAGGCCCGCCCTAGTATGTCCACCATCATCAATCCCTTCCAAACTCTGCCACACCACCCTAACCCATGTCAGTAATCCTTCTCCCACCTTCAATCAAAAAAAACAACTCCCTCCCCCTCCCCCATACCTTCCTCCTGGCAACCCCCTACTTCCCACCAGTTAACTAACCCGCTCAGCTAGCATGGAGGCCCCGCCCAAAGCTTCCAATCCCAAGTCCCTGGGTAGAATGGGCCGGTTAAACAGTTACATCTGTTCACACATCTGAGGAGTTTGAAGACAGATGTGGCTTTTTGCAGGAGACGCACCTGAAATTGGGGGACCAGACGAGGCCGAGAAAGGGATGGGCGGAGGAGGTGTTTCATTCAGGGCTGGATATGAAGACGAGGGGGTTGGTAGTCTTGATTAATAAGTGGGTTGCATTCGAGATGGGAGCATTGTGGACGATCCGGGTGGGGGAGATATATGATGGTGAGTGGAAAGTTGCAGGCGATGCGGGTGGTTCTGGTAATCGTTTCTTGATCTGCCTCGCCCATCGAAAGATGTTCTCCTTGTCCAGACAGCGGTGTAACCACACCACCATCGCCCTTGGCGGCTCGCTCACCTGCGACCTCCTCCTCGGTGCCCTGTGCACCCGGTCCACCTTCAGGGACCGATCAAAGGCCCCCTCGCCCATCATTTCCTCCAGCATCCTTGCCACATATACCGCGGCCTCTGCACCTTCAATGCCTTAAGGCATCCCAACAATCCTTAGGTTTTACCTTCTAGGGTAATTCTCCAAATCCTCCACCTTCTCCCTCAGCTTTTTCTAGCTCTCCTGCATCACTCCCATCTCAGCACATTGTGCACCTCCAAAGCCTCGTCCACTTTCTGGATCCTCAGGCCCGGGCACTCCAGCCTCTGCTTCACTCACTCGATCCCAGATGTCAGGGGTTCCACCACTGTGGCCAGGTCTTCCAGAGCCTCTTTCCTCTGCTGTCAAAACTTATCATTCAGGAGCTCCACCAACTGCTCCGGCGGCCACTGGGCAGGCAGCACAGACCCCTTTGCCCTCCACCATCTTGCCCTGTGGCGCACCACAAAAACTCTCCTTCTCCAACAGTACTTTCTTTCTCGTGGCGTTCCTTGTCCGCTGATCCATGCACCAGCCCCACCAGAGGAGTAATACCTTCCCCAGGTGCTCCTGTACCTTTTGCCCTCAAATACTTTGCCCTACGGACAAGGAAAACACAAAAAAAATCCGCCTTGAGCGGGAGCCACACAATGTGCACCCACTCACTCCATGGCCACCACCGGGAATCCAGTTTCGCAAACTTTGAGACGGTTGCCATTTGCAATCCATGCTAAAGTGTCACAGGAGCAGTAACAACTTCATGCAGTTGGAATCTTTGAGTAAATTGATTCATTGCCATGGATATTAAACATAATTCACTGCATGACATAAAAATCGGGAACCTAAACTCTGCTTCGACTTTAAGGTGGTCAACAAAACCTCTTACATGACACCATAGACATGTAAGCTCAACATGTAGTGTTGTGTGGTGGAGCTATCTCCAAATACCACTAGCGAAGGAAAGTCAATATTTACCACTTTCGTTACATATGAAGGCATGTGTCAACACCACAGAATGTCCTCTGGGCTAAGTTCAGCACCTGTGGTGTTCTTGGTGTTGCTAAATTCAGGATGGTTGGTGTAGTGTTCACAAAGACCACAAAATAGCTTTAACGTGAACAAAGCTGTGAAGTTATTAACACTACTAATTTGGATTCAACACATACTCTTAAATAATGCACAGCTGATAATCAACATATAATCTGCACTCACATAAAACTAATCTCTACACTATTATAAACTATGATCTGCTCTCACTCACACTATCTTTCCTTAAGTCTGTACTCCAGCTAACTCCTTCTCTTCTCTCCCCACGAGGCTTAGCATCAATTTCTTGTATACTTGTAACTCTAGTTCCCTCTTGTGGCTGATCTAGACATTTCATTAACCCTTGCAGTTCTTACATTTATGATAATACTACAGTGCCTAGCGCATTTCAGAAAATGATTTCTTCAGTCTGACCAGACACTGAGGGGACACTCAACCTACTTGACAGCCTCATTGTCCATGCAAGGGACAAAGTAGAACACGATGAGTGGTTATCAGAGGTGCTGATCTGACAGCACAACATGATTTGATGCTCAACAAGGACAACTGCACATTCGCAGCTGACTTTCTTGTGAGCAGAGTGACAGCAGCTGGAGTAAAGCCTACACATGATAACATCAAAGCCATTCAAGTGTTTCTGACCCCAGCTAATGTGAAAGAGCTGACATTGTTCCTCAGTACTACCAACTTTTATCACAAATTCATTCCTAGTTACATAGAGATTGTGGAGCTTTGTGAGAAGCTACTGCACAAAACAGGAAGGGACAATCACACAGTGTTTGATACATTATAGGAAAAGATAACATAACCACCAGTCCTTGTGCATTTTAATCCACATACAGAAACATATGTCACAACAGATGTATCAGGAAATGCGATTGGAGTTGTACTTTCCCAATGCATTGAAAGAAGTGAATGATTCATTATTTAATCGTCCATTGTCAGAACCTGAAAGTAAATATTCTACTGGAGAACAGGAAGCACCACCTTCCAAACTCATGGCCGCTACCATCTAGAAGGACAAGAGCAGCAGATACCTGGGAACCACACTGCCTGGAGGTTCCCCTCCACCCTGACTTGGAAATATATCACCGTTCCTTCACTGACACTTGGGCAAAATCCTCGAACTCCCTCGCGAACAGCACTGCGGATGTACCTACACCTCATGGACTGAAGCGGTTCCAGAAGGCATTTTGCAACCACCTTCTAAAGGACAACGCGGGACGGGCAATAAATACTGGCCTAACCCACATCCCATAAATGAATTGAAAAAATACTAGCCTGCATCTACAATGGCGAACATTGTCACATGTATTTCTACGATAGAAAGATCACTCTTCACACCAATCACCGAGCACTGACTGCATTGTTAGCCACTTCAGGATTTGTTCATTGACCTCTATGCATCTGGTCAGGTTCTCTTCATCAGTCCAACTTCGGGATCAAGTACCTTGGAGATTCACACAACCGAGCTGACCACACAGAACCACAACCTCAAATTCATAGATCTCAGCATGGTCATCAGAGACCTCCATATCTCAAAGACTATTTCTGTACTTCGGGAAAACTGACAAGCTAAGTTCTGAGAAATGATTCGATGTGCATATTTTGTCATTTTGGATGGTTTAATTCAAAATAAGGATTGGGATGTTCGGCAAAGGCTGATAGCTGGTGGAAAAAGAGGTGTTGATGCCGCCGGCAGCTTTCTCCACCATATTGTTGAGAACATTAAACTAAAAAAGGCAAGGGATGGCTCTTATGACATCTTGCTGGTGAGCCTGCCCCCCTAGCAATTTTATTTTTTAAAGAACCATTTTTGAAGGCAGTACCAGTGTACAGAGGTTCATATGGAATCCTGTCCCCAGAGCAACCCCACCCCCCACACTTCCCCTGGCACTACCCAGGCACTGCCGCTCAGATATGCTCAGCCCCTGCCCATGGCACTGTCCCCCTGGCATTTCCCAGGTGCCCAGACAGTGTCAGGAGGCAGTGCCAGGTGGCAGTCATGACAGTGCCCTGGCATGACCCTCTCCCCCCTGAGTTATGCACTCACCTGAGCTCCTCTGGGAGGTCTGCCCACCGGGTGAAATTATAGGCTGGTTATCCGGACCTCGGTCATTGGTAAGATTTTAGAGTCCATTATTAAAGTTGAAATCGCGGAGTACTTGGAAGTGCATGATAAAATAGGACTGAGTCAGCACGGCTTTGACAAGGGTAGGTCATGTCTGACATATCTGTTAAGAGTTTTTTGAGGAGGTAACAAGGAAGTTAGACAAAGGAGAACCAGTGGACGTGATTTATTTAGATTTCCAGAAGGTCTTTGACAAGGTGCCGCATAGGAGATTGTTAAATAAGTTAAGAGCCCATGGTGTTAAGGGTAAGATCTTGGCATGGATAGAGGATTAGCTGACTGGCAGAAGGCAGAGAGTGGGGATAAAGGGATGGCAGCCAGTGACTAGTGATGTGCCTCAGGGGTCTGTGCTGGGACCACAATGTATACATTAATGATCTGGAAGAATGCAAAGACCTGTAGCGGGACAGGTAGCATTGAGGAAGCAAGGGAGCTGCAGAAGGATTTGGACAGGCTAGGAGAGTGGGCAATGAAGTTGCAGATGAAATACAATGCGGAAAAGTTTGAGGTTATGCACTTTGGAAGGAGGAATTTAGGCATAGACTATTTTCTAAATGGAGAAATGCTTAAGAAATCAGAAGCATAAAGGGACTTGGGAGTCCTTGTTCACGATTCTCTTAAGGTTAACGTGCAGGTTCAGTCAACAGTTAGGAAGGCAAATTCAATGTTAGCATTCATGTCAAGAGGGCTAGAATACAAGACCAGGAATGTACTTCTGAGGCTGTATCAGGCCCTGGTTAGACCTCATTTGGAGTATTGTGAGCAGTTTTGGGCCCTGTATCTAAGGAAGGATGTGCTGGCCTTGGAAAGGGTCCAGAGGAAATTCACAAGAATGATCCTTGGAATGAACAGCTTGTCGTCTGAGGAACGGTTGAGGACTCTGTGTCTGTCCTCGTTGGAGTTTAGAAGGATGAGGGAGGATGTTATTGAAACTTACAGGATTCTGTGAGGCCTGGAAAGAGAGGACGTGGAGAGGGTGTTTCCACTTGTAGGAAAAACGAGAACCAGAGGACACAATCTCAGACTAAAGGAACGATCCTTTAAAACAGAGATGAGGAGGAATTTCTTCAGCCAGAGGGTGGTGAATCTGTGGAACTCTTTGTCGCAGAAGGCTGTGGAGGCCAAATCACTGAGTGTCTTCAAGACAGAGATAGACCAGGGCAGCATGGTGGCGCAGTGGGTTAGCCCTGCTGCTTCACGGCACCGAGGTCCCAGGTTCGATCCCGGCTCTGGGTCACTGTCCGTATGGAGTTTGCACATTCTCCCTGTGTTTGTGTGGGTTCCGCCCCCACAACCCAAAGATGTGCAGGGTAGGTGGATTGGCCACGCTAAATTGCCCCTTAATTGGAAAAAAATAATTGGGTACTCTAAATCTTTTTAAAAAATTAAAATTAAAAAAAGACAGAGATAGATCGGTTCTTGATTAATAAGGGGATCAGGGGTTATGGGGAGAAGGCAGGAGAATGGGGATGAGAAAAATATCAGCCATGATTGAATGGCGAAGCAGATTTGATGGGCCGAGTGGCCTAATTCTGCTCCGATGCCTTATGGTCTTATGGTCTAGGTGCATGCCATGGGAGACCAGTTGTATTCATGCCGGTCTGCCCTCATGTAGAGATGAATGAATTCTTTTTCCAAGCATGTGAGATGGATGATTCAGGCATAGCAGCCTACTAATGAGATGTAAATTTGTTATAATGATGTTCCCGATGTTCAACGCCAGGAATCTCGTGATGTCACTGGTAGGTTTGGGGTCACTCTCATCATGCTTTTACATCCGCTTGAAACATGATTCAGACATCTTGGGCGGGATTCTCCGTTACCAGATGTTGACATCATAATCGGCGATTAGGCGGAGAATCCCTATTTATGACGGAAACGAGGGCGGCGCATATTTTCGGATACTTCCGCCCCCTCGGCTTCTTCGAGGAGTACGCCGCCGCCATTGAGACAGCCTCAGGACGTTACCTGAAGGCCCTCCCCAATGCTCCGCCCCCGATGGGCCGAGTTCACAACCGCGTAGGGCACGTGTGCACTCAGTTTTAATGGTTTGCACGGTAGCACAGTGGTTAGCACAGTTGCTTCACAGCACCAGGGTCCCAGGTTCGATTCCCGGCTTGGGTCACTGCCTGTACGGAGTCTGCACATTCTCCCTGTGTCTGCGTGGGTTTCCTCTGGGTACTCCGCTTTCCTCCCACAGTTTAAAGATGTGTAGATTAGGTGGATTGGCCATGCTAAATTGCCCTTAGGTTAGATGGGGTTACTGGGTTACGGGGATAGGGTGGAGGTGTGGGCTTAAGTAGGCTGCTCTTTCCAAGAGCCGGTGCAGACTCAATAAGCCGAATGGTCTCCTTCTGCCCTGTAAATTCTATGATTCTATGAATCTATGAACCCAGCATGGAGGCTGTGGACTGTGTCCAACGCCGCCAGTCGGGCGGGAGCCGTGTTGCTGGCCGGGTGGATTTCGGCCAGGGCTGGGGGGACTTGTGGGGTTTAAGCCGGTGGTGGCGAGGGGGTGTCTAGGGGGGCACTATCTGGCAGGTCGAGTCCGCTCGTGGCCGTCGCCACGTTGTACAGCGCGATCCGGCAATTCTCCAGATGTTTATATCGGGAAGGCCATGAATTTTACATGGCACGGCTGGAGCATCGGTGCGGGGTCGGCACCAACATTTTCAGCGTAAAAGCAGACACATCCTCTGGACATAGCCTCAAAATTGGAGGATCCAGCCCCTTGTAGGATTTTCTGCGCCCATCGCCAATCCCTTTGGATGAAAACAGGAGTGGAAACTCCCAAGCAAGGTCTTTAGTTTTAAAGAGAGAAAAGATATTTAATTCTGTTTTTCTGTTAACTGTGATTAGTTAAGCCTGGGTGTAATTGCTTAGAAAAATAAATTAAACCAGGGCAAGCTGCTGTAAGCATGAGAGAGCAGACTTTTTAAAGCATTGAATAAAATTCCTATTACACAGAGAAGCTGGTGTGTTATCTCTGCATATCTCCAAGACATAAACACAACAATAAAGACTTTAAAAAAAACATTACCTCCGATGAACGACAGATCAGATATGCAAACTTTGCGAACTCAGTGTCAAATTTACCTATTCTGCTTGATTGCAGGCGACATGGATGCAGACTTTCTTCTGGAATGTGATGTGTGTTCAGTCTCCTGATGGTTCAAGTGAAATGTATCAAGATGATCCTTCTGACAGTGGATTAACATCTGCATCTGTCTCTAGGCACTTTAAAAAATTAAAACCTACAGCTGACGGCAATGGTTACTCACAAACCTTGCCATCTTGCCTCAGTGACAACAGGGGTTCACACTTTCATGTGTCTTAAGACATGCTGCTATGTTTGTTGGTTTGGTTTCTGTCCAACTAACGCCTGATGGGTATTAGTGCCAGTGAGAAGTGTAAAAGAGAGAATGTTTGCAAGTTAACGATAGTGCAACCCTTCTGAAACTAGAGCTGAACCACAGTACTATTTTCTAAAAATGTGGTGATGTAAACACAAGCTTTGATCTCACTGTTGAAATCTCTTGTGGGGTCATAGAATCGATGCACCTGATCTCTCCGGCTGCCTCTTCGAGGAGGAATGAATGTATGATCTCCCAGCAGCGTAGCTAGGTTGGTGCAACTGATGTTCGTTCCTGTTCAAAGAGCATATTCAATTATGCTAACATTTAACTATTGCCAGATTTTAGAGAAGGAACTCCAGCTGATCTTTCCAAAAGTTACATAGGGCGTCATTCTCCGCCGGCGGGAGTCTCCGTTTTGCCGGCGCCCGGGGGTTTCCCGACGGCGTGGGGCTGCCCCACAATGGGAAACCCCATTGACCGGTCGGTGTTACGGAGACTCCCGCCGGCCGGTTGGGGCAGAAATGTGGCGGGGCGGGTAGGAGAATTTCGCCCATAGTCCTATGGACAGCTGACACATAGGGCAGAATTCTCCAGCCCCGCCCATGGCGGGTTTTCCCGCAGCGGAGGCCATTCACCATTGGCTGCACAGAATCTTCAGGTTCCTTCAAAGTCGATGATGGTTTACATTCCTCACCTGTGCTGCCCGTCAGGGAACCTACGGCGGGGTCAACCTCAGGAGGACCAGAAGATCCCACTGGTGGGAGGGGCTGGAGAATTCTGTCCATTGTGAATTAGACAATGAAAATAGGAGCCTCTTTTCTGAGGGTTTTCTCTTCTGGGTGAGCTTCCTTACTGGGGTCTCTATTCTGGGGGGTCTGTGGGGGAATCTCCTTATTTACGTGGTCCCTGTGGGGAGGTTTCTTTATTTAGAAAGTCTCTTGTTGGGGGCGGGGTGCTTTGGTGGGGTCTTGCAATGTGTGGGGAGGGTGGCCCTCAGATGGACTTTGGGGTCAACCCCCTTACAGAGTTACCCCCTTGGCCCACCACGAGGTCCACCATGTGAGGGACATGCTTGTCAGGATCAATAGTAATTCTCGCCTGTGTGATTCCCGGCCCAAAGGACCAGAGAATCACGCTGGCCTGGAGAATATGGAGCCCAGTTTGCTAAGTGGATGCAAATGGTTCTTGACCCATTTGCATGCTCCCACTGGTGCAAGGCGCAAACTCCAATCCCGATGCCAGGCGCTGATACCGTTTCCTTCATTCTCTGCCTCATCAGTAGCTCTGCTACCGGTGGCATGAGGGGGATAATTCAGCCCATGGTAGATAAAATTTAATGCAGAGAAGTGTAAAGTTACACATTTTGATTGGAAGCTTGATAACATTTTAAAAGGAAGCAGGAACGGAGAACAGGTTTAGGAAATTACATTTGTGAAGATTTAGGACAAGAAGATACAGATGTTAAAAAGAAGCATATGGTGATCATTGGCTTTATAAAAAAATACATAAATTACAAGAACAAAAAACTTTGCTAAACCTTTGCCTATCACTGTTTATATCTCATCTGAATATCCAATTGTGGCCACTACTCTTTAGGAAGGAGCTAAGAGCTTGGAAAGTGTGAAGGGGACATCTATTAGAACAGGGTTTTTCAAACTCAGGGCTGTGTCATGTGGGTGGGTCGCGTGCGGGTGTCGCGAGGGTCATGGAGCGATCGGTTGTGGTGTTCCCGATTTTTAGGTTAAAAATGCTGGCCACAACTGCCAGCGGCCACAGTATTTTGCACCAGGTTATCCAATGGGTGATTAGCTTTCCTAACGTCACATCCGGCGCCTCATTGTTCCGCTGACCAATCGTGCCCAGCACGTACACTGACCTCACACGATCCATGCTTTGGCCACAAAATCAGAGGAGAGATTCCTCTATTTTGTAGCTGCCAGCAAGCAAGCAAACAACACGAGTGTGTGAACAACTGAAGATGGATCCATTTGTAATAAGGAAGAGAGAGCCATAAAAACAAGCAGAGCTGGTATAAATTCCAGGATCTCTGGTGGACAACCCATTAAGAGGCAGAAATCGGTAGCAAAGCAGTATAAAGATGATTTCTTGAGGTATGGCTTTATTAATTATGCCAATGCAAATCACGATGCAAAGCCCAGATGTATTATGTCCCACATGGCAGATTAGTACAAAAACAAAAATCAGATGGGATTCGAGGTGGGCTGGCGAGGTGGAAACAGAACTGGCTTGGTTATAGAAGACAGAGTGTAGCAGTGGAAGGGTGTTTTTCAGAAGGGAGATCTGTAGCTTTTGGCATTCTGCAGGGATCAGTGCTGGGACCTCTGTTGTTTGTAGTGTATATAAATGATCTGGAGGAAAATGTGGGTGGTCTGATTAGTAAGTTTGTGGATGACACGAAGATTGGCAGAGTTGCTGATAGTGCCGAGGATTGTCAGAGGATACAACAGGATATAGATAGATTGGAGACTTGGGCACAGAAATGGCAGACGGAACTTAAACCGGACAAATGCGAGGTGATGCATTTTGGAGGGTCAAATCTAGGTATGAATTATACTGTAAATGGCAAAACCCTTAGGAACATTAACATACAGAGGGATCTGGATGTGCGGTCCACAGTTCCCTAAAAGTGGCAACATAGGTTAAGAAGGCATATGGCATGCTTGCTTTCATCAGCCGAGGCATTGAGTACAGGAGTTAGGAAATCATGTTGCTGCTATATAACACCTCAGTTAGGCCGCATTTGGAGTATTGAGTGCTGTTCTGGTCACCACATTACCAGAAGGATGTGGAAGCTTTGCAGAGAGTGCAAAGGAGATTCACCAGGATATTGCCTGGTCTCGAGGGTGTTGGCTATGAGGAGAGGTTGAATAAACTAGGATTGTTTTCACTGGAAAGAAGGAGGCTAAGGGGAGACCTTATAGAGGTCTTCAAAATTATGATAGGCATAGACAGAGTGGATAGTCAGAGGATGAAAGTGTCAATTCAAGGGGCACAGGTTCAAGGTGAGAGGGGAAGGTTTAAGGGAGATGTGCAGGGTAAATTTTTCACGCAGAGTGGTGGGTGTCTGGAACGCGTTGCCAGAGGATGTGGTGGAAGCAGGCAAATTAGCAACATTAAAGAGACATCTGGATGGGTGCAATTATATGGAGGAAATAGAGGGATACGGTCTGAGTAAGGGCAGAAGATTTTTTTTTTAGTAAGTGCATCATGATCGTCATTGGCTTGGAGGGCCGAAGGGCCTGTTCCTATGCTGTACTTATCTTTGTTCTTTTTTCTTTGTTCTTTGGAAGGACTGGCAAATGAAAGATTAAACCCTCGAAGCTTCAAAGGCATGGCGAGTTTGAGGGCAAACTTCTTGATTTTTGTCAAAAGATGCAGCGAGAACTTAAATCATCAGCTGAAGGCCTTAGCAGAAATGTAACATTGAATGACAATGCAAGTGAGATCGTGATGACCAGTCGGGCACACCTGTCGCATTAAAGGTAAGTGAAAATGGTGGGTCGTGAAGGTCGGCCGGTGTGGATCCCGAAAGATGACCGGTTGGTAAAAATGGGTCCCGGGCAAAAAAGTTTAAAAATACTGGGCTGGATTCTCCTCACCGTCGTGCTGAAATCGCGGCCGGCGCAGGGGCAGAGAATCCATGTTCCCGCAAGAAATCGGGACCGGCGCCGGTTCACCGATTCTGTGGGCCCCAAAAAGCAGCATACTCGGGGAGTATGCGGCGCCGCCTGGGACCTACCTGGGGCCATTCTCCACCCCCGACCGGCCGAAGTCCCGACGGCGTGGTACTAATATGCTCTAGCCGGTCGGGATACTCGCCGTGGCCGCCCTGGTCGGGAGCAGGTGGATTGGAGGCCAGTGGGGGGCCTTATGGGCGCGCGGGGAATGCTTGTACGGGGGTTGAGGGTCGGGCGTGCGCCTGATCGGGGGGTCTCTTTTGTGGGTCTGAGTCCGAGGTCAGAGTTCACCATGGAGTACGACGCGGGCGCTGGAGACCGCCACCATGCGCATGCGCAGCCTCCGACCCGGAAGTGCGGGGGCCTGTATCTTCAGCAAAAGCTGTAAGATCTACTCTGGGTACTGTTAGCCCCCTGGAGGGCTGGGAATTTGTGTCCATTTGATCCAAGTTTTTCTGGCGCAAAACTCTACCGTTTAGACACCGGCATGGCGACATAGTCCCAATAATGGAGAATCCAGCCGACTGTATTAGAATATTAGCAGGGATAAAAGACTTTGGATATCTGCGGAGATTAGAGAAACTGGGGCCATTGTCTTTAAACCAGAGAAGGTTACGGGGCGATATAACAGAGCTGTTAAAAATTTTCAGAGGATTTGATCAAGTACATTGGAGAGGAGGGTCAGTATCTAGAACCCCAAAATTAATCTGCAAAAGAACCGTGTGGGAGAACAGGAGAATGTTTATCCCGCAGTGAAAAATTATGATACGGAGTGCATTGTCTGAAAGGGGGTGAATGCAAATTCAAAAATAATTTCCAAAAGGGAGCTGGGTAAATACTTGAAAAGGGAAAATTTGCAGGCCTATGGGGAATCAGGCCTGACTGTCATCATGCTGTTTAAAGTCACACACTTCTACCATATGTATTGACAGCTTATGAAAAGAACAAAGAATTTGGTTATTATAATGAGACTTGAATGTAAGACTGTAGTGGTTGGAAGGGAATAATATAAGTCCCAGAGAGATGAATGAGTAATGTATATCGTCATGGTTAGGTTATCTTAAAACAGAGCTGGGGCATAGCACAATCATAAAATTCTCCACCAGACTTTCTCTCCTTGTAAAATAGTTATTTTGAATTTCAAACAATTCACCTGACTGACCTCAGTCTTACTTTGAGATTAGGATGGCACCAGTTCCACAATAAGAAAGAGACAGGGAGAATGGGAAGTTATCTCTCCGTGGTTCATCTGCAGAGGAATGTCATGGGGAAACTTGGAAGTTTCCCCATTAGCTATCAGGAAATCTTTACACTCGTGAAAGCCCAAAGCCTTCCCCAAAATGAGCATTAAATGATTTACTTAAAACAGCAGCATTAAGGAAAACAGACCACCATTAAACAAGATAAAGGTTTCACTGGTTGATAAAGACAGGCATGTGATTGTGCGGAACACAACTCAAATCACAAGCATCTGTGCCATTCACTTCCTTTCTGTGGGTAACATAGGACTTTCAGAATATTTAAAACCTGCACATCTTTTCCATCTAAAAGCTACCAATGTTCTTAAAAGTCCAATAGTGAAAGCATAAAAATCCAAATGGTATGTGCAACCACAGGGTTCTTGTTCATAGTGCAGACCAGTTCCACATCTTGTCAGGCATAAAGAAAGCAGATTATAATTAACAGGCTATGTGGTGAATGTATAATTACTGATAATTCACCAGTGCACTGTGTTATGTTATTAACTCTGTGGGCTCTACCTATGGGCCATTGTGTGGCTTCACCCACAGGGAATATGTTGGGGCATGTACGGGCTCCGCCCGTGGCTCCACCCCCTTTACAGGAAGTGTAAGAGCTGCTGACCTGCGGGGCCGCCTTCAGTGTTGTACCGGTCACAGGCAGGCTCAGTTCTAAGCTGATTAAAACCACGGTTTACTTCTCTACGTGTTTTCAAGTGAATTCATGGTCGCATCAATTTAATCAGCTTAAAATACTACGATGGAATCAGCCCTCAAACCTGACAGACTGGAACTCGATCCACAGGCCGCGGAGGCTAAATACATTTTTTCACATTGGCTTCAATGCTTCAAGGCCTATCTCGCCGCGTCGTCTACGCCATGACGAACAGAAGCTGAGCCTCCTCCACACACGGGTGAGCCATCGCATTTCGGTCCAGCTCGACGAAGCCGCTTCCTATACAGAGGCCCTTGCACTACTCGAACGCTTCTATGTGCAGCCTGTGAACGAGGTATACACGCGACACATCTTCACCACTCTCCGCCAGCGCCCCGGGGAGTTGCTAGATGATTACCTACGCGACCTCAAAGCCCTCGCGCGCAACTGTAACTATCACTCAGCACATGGAGCTCGCCGTCCGAGACGTTTACGTGGCGGGGGTCCAATCGAACTATGTGAGACAGCGCCTGCTCAAAAAAGGGGCCCAGGGCCTGGACGACACGGTAAAACTTGCTACCTCTCTGGAGGCCACTTTTCAGAGCCTTACTGCGTTCCCGGCCGATCACGCGACCCCCTCGTGGGCCCCCGACCCGAGACTACGCCAGGCCTGTGTTGCGCGGCCGCCCGCCCATTATGGGGGGCTACCCTGCTAATTTTGTGGCCAGCCCCAACATCCCCGATTGCACTGCCCGGCCCGCAACGTGAACTGCAGCAGCTGCGGGCGAAAAGGACACTTCGCCAAGGTCTGCCTGGCCAGGTCTAAGAACTCTAACTCACAGACCCGATCCATAGACTCACAGGCCCGCAGGCCCCGCAGGGTGGCAGCGTGTCTGCCGACTCCGCCTCCGCATACCATGTGCGACTCATGGGGGCCGTCATCTTGGCCATCCTCCCCCACGCGGCCGGCCACGTGCGATCCATGGGGGCTGCCATCTTGGATGCCATCTTCCTCACTGCCAGCCACGCTCGGGGGCCGCCAGTTGGCCGCTATCTGCTACGCCGCTCGACACGTACGACCTACACGGACAGCCATCGTGGGGCCACGCCAGCACCTCCGATCACGCCGCCGGCTACCCACACCTCAGCGCGGTCACCCTGGACCAGTCGCGACCTAAGCACCGCCGGAGCTCCATGATGGCCGTCCGGGTTAACGGGTACGAGACACCTTGCCTTTTCGACTCCGGGAGCACAGAGAGCTTCATTCACCCGGACATGGTAAGACGCTGCTCCCTCCCAATATTCCCGACGCAACAAACCATCTCCCTCGCCTCTGGGTCGCACTCAGTGCAAATCCAAGGGTGCACTACTGCAACCCTTGCGATACAGGGCGCTGAGTACGCTAATTTTCAACTATACGTGCTCCCAGACATCTGCGCTCCTCTCCTTTTGGGACTCGACTTCCAGTGCAACCTTAGGAGCCTAACTCTTAAGTTCGGGGGGCCCCTGCCCCCGCTCACCATATGCAGCCTCGCGACAAGTAGCCATCAGAAGCAGGCAGTGTAGCATGCAGCACAGGACGTTCATTAGGTCTGAGGCCCAACGCCTCTTGCGGGAGGGGGTCATAGAGGCCAGCAATAGCCCCTGGAGAGCTCAGGTGGTGGTCGTCAATACCGGGGAAAAGTTCCGGATGGTGGTTGATTACAGCCAGACCATTAACCGGTTTACGCAACTCGATGCGTACCCCCTGGGATTGCAGACATGGTAAATCAGATCGCGCACTACAGCGTGTTCTCCACGGTGGATCTGAAATCTGTATACCACCAGCTCCCAATCCGCCCGGAGGACCGCCACCTCACGGCGTTTGAGGCAGACGGCCACCTTTTCCATTTCTTATGGGTCCCTTTTGGCGTCACGAATGGGGTTTCGGTGTTCCAACGAGCTATGGACCGAATGGTGGACCAGTACGGGCTGCGGGCCACGTTTCCGTACTTGGACAATTTCACCATCTGCGGCCATGATCAGCAGGACCACGACGCCAGCCTCCACAGATTTCTCCAAACCGCCCAAAAACTCAACCTCACCTACACCAAGGAAAAATGCGTTTTCCGCACAACCAGGCTAGCCATCCTCGGCTACGTCGTGGAAAACGGGGTCCTAGGGCCCGACCCTGACCGTATGCGCCCCCTCCTACAACTCCCTCTCACTCACTGTCCCAAGGGCCTGAAGAGGTGCCTTGGATTTTTCTCCTACTACGCCCAGTGGGTCCCCCAGTATGCGGACAAAGCCCGCCCACTATTTAAGGCCCACCCTCTTTCCACTGGCAGCCGAGGCCCGCCAGGCATTCAACTGCATCAAGGCGGACATCGCCAAAGCTGCGATGCGCGCGGTGGACGAGTCCGTCCCCTTCCAGGTGGATAGCGACGCCTCAGAGGTCACTCTCGCCGCCACCCTCAACCAAGCAGGCAGACCGGTAGCGTGTTCTTCACGCACCCTCACCACCTCCGAAATCCAACACTCCTCGGACGAAAAAGAAGCCCAAGCCATCGTGGAAGGCGTGCGGCACTGGAGGCACTACCTCGCTGGTAGGAGGTTTACCCTCGTCACCCACCAATGATCGGTTGCCTTCATGTTTGACAATACGCAGCGGGGCAAGATCAAGAATGATAAGATCTTGAGGTGGAGAATTGAACTCTCCACCTATAACTACGATATAGTATATCGTCCTGGGAAGCTCAACGAGCCCCCAGATGCCCTGCCCCAGCACGCAAGATGACCGACTATGGGCTATCCACGATGACCGCTGCCACCCAGGAGTCACCCGGCTCGCTCATTACATCAAGGCCCGCAACCTGCCCTCCTCCACCGAGGAGGTCAGAGCTATAACCAGAGACTGCCAAATCTGTGCGGAGTGTAAACCGCACTTCTATCGACCGGATAAGGCCCACCTGGTAAAGGTATCCCGGCCCTTTGAACGCCTCAGTATCGATTTCAAAGGGCCCCTCCCCTCCAATAACCGCAATACGTACTTCCTTAACATCATAGATGAGTTCTCCCGCTTCCCGTTTGCCATCGCCTGCCCTGGTATGACCACCCCCACTGTCATTAAAGCCCTGCATTGTGTCTTCACCCTGTTTGGTTTCCCCAGTTATGTCCACAGCGACAGGGGCTTGTCGTTCATGAGCGACGAACTGCATCAGTACCTGCTCAGTAAGGGCATCGCCTCGAGCAGGACTACCAGTTATAACCCTAGGGGAAACGGGCAGGTGGAGAGGGAGAACGCGACAGTCTGGAAGACCGTCCTACTGACCCTGCGGTCCAGGAATCTCCCAGTTTCTCACTGGCAGGAGCTCCTCTCCGATGCGCTCCACTCTATTAGGTCCCTCCTTCACACAGCCACAAACCAGACTCGTCATGACCGTTTGTTTGTTTTCCCTAGGGGAGCTACCTCAGGGGCCTCGCTTCCGCCCTGGCTGATGACACCAGGTCCAGTCCTCCTCCGAAAACATGTTCGGAAAACATAAGACTGACCCCCTGGTAGAGAGGGTCCAGCTCCTGCACTCCAACCCACACTATGCGTACGTCGAACACCCCGATGGCCGGCAAGATACCGTCTCCCTCCAGGACCTGGCGCCCGCAGGCTCCAACACCACTCCCACTACTGCATCCCCCACACTATGCCCCGTCCAACCTCCCATGTTCAGTGCCCCCACCCGTTTATGGCTCCCGACACCCGCCGCACCGGTCCACAGGAATAAAACTCCAGAAGAGCCGCTCCCGGAGTCCACGCCTGTGCCTGCTCCGGACCCACTTCGACAGCCACTCGAAGCGGCTGCAACACCAGTGCTTCGGCGGTCGCAACGTACGAACCGGGCACCGGACCGACTGAACCTATGAGCCCGTCACCCCCACCAGACTTCATTTTAAACAGGGGTGAATGTGGTGAATGTATAATTACTGATAATTCACCAGTGCACTGTGTTATGTTATTAACCCACCTCTGGCCATTGTGTGGCTTCACCCACAGGGAATATGTTGGGGCATGTATGGGCTCCGCCCATGGCTCCACCCCCTTTACAGGAAGTATAAGAGCTGCCGACCTGCGGGGCCGCCTTCAGTGTTGTACCAGTCACAGGCAGACTCAGTTCTAAGCTGATTAAAACCACGGTTTACTTCTCCACGTGACTTTGAGCGAATTGATGGTCGCATCAGGCTATTAGACAGGAAGTGTTTTATATGGTTTCTGCATCAATGTGAAAGTACAAGACCTGTTACATCCAAGGTTATGATATAATCTCCAAGAGGGCAACAATGAAGAACTGTTGGTTGTTGAAATAAATACCAGAAAATTATGAATTCTGGTGCCGAAATACTATTACAAAGCTATAGTGTGACAACTCATTCATGGTCTAAACAACTTATCTAACAACTTATCAGTATTTCTCTACTGCCATTTTAACATGGAGTGAAATAACTCCAAAGCTCAAACTTTGACAAAGAGTCATTGGACTTGAAACATTAGCTCTTTTCGCTCCCTACAGATGCTACCAGGTCTGCTGAGATTTTCCAGCATTTTCTTTTTGGTTTCAGATTCCAGCATCCACAGTAATTTGCTTTTATCCAGCTGTTGAAACCAACTTCTTTTGCCACTATGGGGTTAAAGAAATGTGTTCAAAGCTCCTCTATAAAACTGCTTTCTAACTCCTCTATAAAACAGTCCCTCAGTGGGGGAGTGTGTATTCCCCAAAGTTGGAAATATCAATCTCCCAGTCTCATAAGTGTCCTAAGATCTGCTTAAGATTTCATTAGTGTCCCATCACCTGCTTAACCCCAGGTTACGACACTACTGTTGTAAGGTAGCATACCCTCTGATCATGGGACATCTAGTAATTGTATTATCAAATTCTTGCATGGAGTGTGCACTTTCTACTTTCATTTGAGCTTTTTTTTATTTGTTCATGGGATGAGGGCATCACTGGCTAAGCCAGCATTTATTGCCATCCCTAATTGCCCCCCGAGAAGGTGGTTTTGTGCAGCCTGTTTGAACCGTTATAGTCCATGATGTGTCGGTACACCCACAGTGCTATTAAGGAGGGAGATCCAGGATTTTGACCCAACAACAGCAAAGGATCTGCAAAATAATTCTCTGTCAGGATGCTGTGTGACTGGGAAGGAAACTTGCAGGTGGTGTTCCCATCCCTTGCTGCTCTGTCATTCTAGGTGGAAGAGGTTGCCGGTTTGGCAGATGCTATCGGAGGAGCCCTGGTGAGTTTCTGCAGTGCACCTGCTCACTGTCGCATTAAAATTATTAAAAAGATAGCTTAACTAAGTATTGCTATTTATGAATCTCCTGTGGTGTGACAAGACCAAATGCTCCCTTTAAGTCAAAAAGGGTTAGAGGTATTGGGATAGGATGAACAATACTAAGGAAGTAGGTGAATGAGAAATGAAAGGGGGGAAAGTCAGGAGGAACCAAGAAGCTGAGGAAAAGCAGGAAAAGGGAAGCAAAGACAAGTAATGGAAGAGAGGGAGAGATGCAACAGAAAAGGGAAGTGGTAGAAGATAGAGGATGGCAGTGAGGCAGAGTAGCAGAGAGGAGAGAATTGGACAGAAGTGGGTAGATAAGTGGCTAGAGGAGAGGAGATACACGTGGGGAAACCAGATCTGCGAAGGCCATTGGATGAGCACATCATGAGAAAGAGACAAAGTTCAGCAATAATGGGGTGCTGGGGCAACTTCTCAAGGAATCAGTAATGTTTCTTAACGTCGCCTCAGTTTTTGCCACAATCAGCCACTCTACCTTTTCCTACCACCTCTCCACTGTGTTCCAACTCTGTGACATTGATGAAGCTCTGTTCCGCTCCTTACTGTGCCAAAGAAGCCAACTATGATGGCTCCTCCTTACATGTGCTAACTTCCATTAATGCATTCCTTCTTTTACTCATCTGCACATTTTGATGCAGCACACTAAAAGCACCCAGTTCAGCCTCTTCAGCCTTACCCTGGAGTCTTCAACCATCATACAAATAACTTCATTCAACTCAACTTCAATGTGACCAAAGATACAGAAAAACTCCTTAAATTAGCCTTAGACTCCATCACTCTCATTCAGGATGAGCCTGAGGAATGCGTACCTTGGTGCCTTGCTTGATCATGATCTGAATTTCAAACGCCAATCCTAATAACACCAAGATCATTCATTTCCACTTCTATATAACATGCATTTGTCCCTTCCACAGACTCACTGCTACTGAAACATTTTATGAACATTTGTCATCATAGCATCATAGAACATACAATACAGAAGGAGGCCATTCAGCCCATCGAGTCTGCACCGGCCCTTGGAAAGAGCACCCCACTTAAGCCCAGGCTTCCCCGTAACCCAGTAACCCTACTAACCTTTTTTTGGACACTAAGGGCAATTCAGCATGGCCAATCCAACTAACCTGCGCATTTCTGGACTGTGGGAGGAAACCGGAGCACCCGCAGGAAACCCACGCAGACACGGGGAGGATGTGCAGACTCCGCACGAACAGTGACACAAGCCAGGAATCGAACTTGGGACCCTGGAGTTGTGATGCAATAGTGCTAACCATTGTGCTACCGTGCTGCCCAAGACTCAATTGCAATGCACCTTTTCCCCGACTCCACCTTTGGCCACACAGCCTTCAGGTCATTATAGCTGAACACTGGAATACAATCCTGACAACATCATCAGTATTTCTATCTTTCGCCCCTTCTTCAAAGACATTAATATGTCGATAATTGATCAGCCTGATTTATTTTATTATTTTAAAAGGACTATTCGACTTAGAGACATGTAACTATGCTTTTTGGTTGGATTTTTAAAAACTTAAGTCTAAATCATATCAAAAATTGAGAAGCTTCCCCAACTGCAAGGCTTTTAAACAAGTTGTGCCTGATGTTCATGAATGATTGTTAAATGAGATGAAACTTAAGTTTTCATACACACAGAAGAAATATATGGATTGCGTTCAGAGTTTCCTTGGATCCAGATTGTTTATGTCCATTTTAAATTCAGGCATAATCTAATGCAATCAAGAGGACGCTTGGGCGAAACTTGACTTTGGTAAAATGGGCACGAATTGGGTACAACTCACCTCCGAGCCGCACCCGAAAAGGAAACTCCAGACCAAATTGCAAGTTGTTGTTATGCTTCACCGCCAGACTTAATGCAGATGCTCAGCAGTCATAGGCTATGTTACTTCAACTTACAGGTCCTCAAAAGGAAGTAAATAAACAAAATTAGGATAATCTATTGCCTTAAACATTTCATTTCTCAATCTGAATTAAAAGCCGGAATATTTGACAGGGACACTGAAACAACAATCCAATTATTAATGTATGTCTTTTTATTATTCATTATTCATCTTCGGCTTTCTGGTTTTGCTTTTCTTAGCAAACAAATTCGCATAAATACTTAAATATTAGCAGGGTAGTTATAGCTGAATTCACTGACTTTCAATTTATTACATTATGTTTTATCCAATGACAGCGGCCAAACCATCCTTTAAAAATTAGCAAGAATTTAAAAACAAGCAACAATATTTTAACAAACTCAAACCCATTTATTTTATTAGAGTTAAAATTGGTCCCAGGGATTTGTTTTTTTACTCTTCTTTCAAACATTTCCATACTGTTTTATACATTCTATTCATATGTTGGAACATGTCGTGATATATTAGGGCTGGTCTTCCTCCATTGGCACTGACCAGGAGTAATGTGAACAAACTGCACCAGAAGTACATTCTGCATATAACATGACCATAGAATCTAAAATTCCTGGCTAACATTACTTAAATATTGTTAACACACAGCTAGCACTCATGAGGCATGCTGCTGGGTACAGGCCAAAGAGTAGAAGAAGTGCAGGCATTCCTGGAATTTCAATTTCAGCATTTAAAAACAGGACCATTGACCTGCAGATCCGCAGCTCTTCAGCGAACTGATGATGCCCCCAGCTACCACTATATTTCTTATTTGCCATCAACAGTACGTCATTCTGTGATCCATTCTCCTTTCGAGAAGGTGTCTCAGTCAGTAGTTGGGAAAAATAGGACGAATGGCCCAGTTTAAATATTGCAAAGGAGCCCGTGTTTCATTGTGTTGGAACATCCAGTGGAGAGGGACGAGACAAGAGGTTGAAATGGTTTACCGATGAGTGAAGCTGACCTCATTAATAGCAGTTGTGACACATGGTTCGCATGTGGTTCAATAACAACCAATGCAACGTGCAATCGAAAAGGAAGGAATTAAGAAACTATTGAATCATTATCAGCATACGATGTCTTCCCTTTCAATTTTTATCAATCTAATCTCACCCCAAAATTTGTAATCCTTCCCTACTGTACGGAATTAGAGATCTGGGAACTGCCAGTTAACTTTTCTCTCTCAATAATTAAGAGGTGCAACATGAAATTGAAACTGGTCACAGCTGTAAATTATGTGCTACGAATGACCGCAGAACTTTAAAATGGCATCGCAGTTTCCATGTACACACATAACTTAAATGGCTGCACACTGTAATGATATGCAGACATCTAACCAATGGGTCATCAGAACAAGACACAACCAATGGGTAATCAGAACACCCAGCGGTGGCATCACCACAAGAGGGCACCACACGACCACTATAAAATGGACAAGGCACACAGGCCCTGCCCCCTTCCACCGGCATAAACTTAGAGAGCAAGACATGTGTGGTTAGCAGCACCGTCACACCATAGCAATGTGGTCTAGAGCAAGTTCATATAGTTAGTAGAGTATACTGTGTTACTAGAGTCAGATTAGTAGAGTGTGGAACTCATTTAGGAGCTTTGTTAATCGCTCAATAAATACATTCAACTTACCTCAAGGTCTGGAGTATCCTTCAGCAACACCTACACCAAGTAGCGGCTTAAAGTAACATAATAACACACACGCTCAGCCACCATAGCAAACAAAATGGAGGAAGTTGAGTGACATCAAACATAGAAACATAGAAAATAGGAGCAGAAGGCCATTTGGCCCTTCGAGCCTGCTCTGCCATTATTCTTGATTGTGGATGATCATCCAGTTCAAAAGCTTAATCACGCCTTCCCCCATATCCTTTGATCCCCTTCCCCTCCCCCTCCCCAAGTGCTTTTTGAAAATATACAGGGTGAGATCTACCCGAATAGGGAGAGTCACATAATGCAAGATTAGTGTTTCCCAGTTCTCATCTGGAATCGATAATAACCTGTTCGAACCTATTCGAACCTCCGCTATTGGTGGAGCAGAAGGGGGGCACCACCCAAGCACAGATGGTGAGATAAGATTTGCAAATGATGGATTGAAAATATGTTGTTTTCTATTGGTCCACATACACTGTTTCCTACTGGATAGCGTATGTTGTCCTTTCATTGGTTTAAAATGTAAGTTTAACTGTGATATTGTTGGTGTGTTAACATGCAAATTAGAGATTGGGCTGCTACTGTAAACCTATTGGTTGAAAATGTTATGAGTATTACTGCTTCGCTGGGTTCGACAGAATATCGCAGCGAATCTCACTGTGTTGTCCTCCTTGTGCGGAAGCCAATAAAGTTTGAGTTGAAGAGTACTCGCCGTGCCTACTTGTTATTTTCGACAGTTTCTTCGAGGTCCCACCTGTAATAATATGCATAAATCTGTCTTGAATATAATGATATAAACAACCTCCGACCAGTAGGTGGCAATGTAAGTCTACCATGTGACTCTGTACCCCGAGGAATTGGGAGTTAATTGTGTTAGTGGATAGTTGTACTTGCAGTGGCTCCAGGATAATTTATCAGTAGTAGTAGACTGTAATATATTTATTATAATTATCTTTGCCACGCATTTGTTTTATAATAAAATACTTTAACTAGTCAAGAACTAGATGTTCTTCTGTGCATCATTCACACCAGCCAGTGCACAAGAACGAACACCACTGAGATGACAAACTCCCGGAGTGCCGGACATGGGTAAATAGCATAGTGCCTCTCTAGTCAACAACTCGGATACCTGATTTTAGCATTGTGAGGTTTTGACAGAAGAAATGCATACACAATCTGTGTGGCATACTGGGGTAAGTCATCTTATGTCTTGAGGTAGGTTCGAGTCCCCTTTGGGGTTAGAGGCCTCGGTTGGAAAGACATGGGGCGGGATTCTCCAACCCCCTGCCAGGTCATCTCCCTAGGGAGACGGAGGCTGAGGGGCGACCTGATAGATGTTTATAAAATTATTAGAGGTATAGAGAGGGTGAACCATTGGAGGCTTTTTCCTGGGGCGGAAATGACAATTACAAGGGGGCACAAGTTCAAGGTGAGGGGGAAAAGATTCAGTGGAGATGTGCGGGTGAAATATTTTACACAGAGGGTGGTGATGGCCTGGAATGCACTGCCAAGTGAGGTGGCTAGAACATTAACATACAGTGCAGAAGGAGGCCATTTGGCACATCGAGTCTGCACCGACCCACTTAAGCCCTCACTTCCACCCTATCCCCGTAACCCAATAACACTTCCTAACCTTTTTGGACACTAAGAGCAATTTATCATGGCCAATCCATCTAACCTGCATGTCTTTGGACTGTGGGAGGAAACTGAAGCACCCGGAGGAAACCCACACACACACGGGGAGAACGTGCAGACTCTGCACAGACAGCGACCCAGCGGGGAATCGAACCTGGGACCCTGGCGCTCTGAAGCCGCATTGCTATCCACTTGTGCTACCGTGCTGCCCTAAATTTACTGGTTGAGGCAGATATGTTAGCGCCCTTTAAGACTTATCTGGACAGGCACATGAAAAGACAGGTATAGAAGGATACAGATGGTTGGTCTAGATAGGACACGTAATCGGTGCAGGCTTGGAGGGCCGAAGGGCCTGTTCCTGTATTGTTTTTTGTTCTCTTTGTTTGATAATGTTGAACACTGCTGTTCTGTGTTTGCTAAGTGTTCCGGAATTGCGATAGATGCCGGTATGACGGCATATGTTAATGCCCTATACAGGGGTTGCAGCCTGATCTTAAAAGAATGTTTACACTGACTTGTGTTGGTTGGGAGGGTAAGCAAAATCTGCCTGAAACTATTAGTGCTCTACAACGCTGTGAGCAACAGCTCCAGTATCAGAAACCTAAACTAGCAAACAAAGGCTTCGACAAGATCCTGTATACCTGGCCACCCGGACCTGGTTGGACAACAACAGCAGTGGACTCGGAATGGTGGATATGGAAGAGGTAGGCAAGCAGGTCAGGGAGGGAATAGTGGTGCCTGTTATACGTGTGGTCTCCAGGGGCACTGGTCCCGGCATACCTGTCAGAGACAGGAGCCTACAAACCCCACTGCCATGTCACTCCCGCCTCCACTACCTCCAACTCCCCACGCTGTTCCTTATACCATGAACAATCCTTTGGTCCACCAGGACCCTCGCAAAGGGATGCCAAACCCGTCAAATGCCTGTCATTATCGCTGAAGAACCTATTATAACATTGGTAGTAAATGGAACTTTCTCGTTAACATTCACCTTTCACAGCGAACCATTGGTGTCACTGCTGTATCTGTCAGAAGAGGTCCCTCGCAGGACATTCTGGTGAACACCGATTCTTCTTCAGCTCTGATGTTCCTATCAATCTCCTAGGTTGTGATCTTCTCTGGAAACTAGGATGCATACTCATTTGTTCCCCCGAAGGTGTCCACCTTGAGGTACCCGAGTCAACTTAGCCAACAGTCTGTGCTTTAATACAGGTCGGTGAACACTTGTTCAACCCCATGTGTGGTGGTGGAACTTTGGTAATGTCAACCTTTTGTCCTGCCTGCGAAATATATTTCTTCATTTACTGTTTGATGAGTGGGTCCAAGAGACCATAGGTGACTGTTCTCGTTCCTGACAAGACATGCCCATCTCCACTGCACAGCCCATTACTCAGCGGATGGCCCCAATCCTCAGTACGACCAAGAGGTATCTGCCCACTTGGGTGTGTGTTACGTTCTTACTATCGCCTCCCTTTGTGTTGGCCCCAAAAGCATCACCAGCCTCTGTCACCATACCGCCCTCTGCTGCATCCCTTTTTCAAGCGCTGCCAAATGTAGCCCCACATGCCACCATTTCCATGACTCGCGGTAGCCAGGCCAAGGATCTTGGCCCTGGGGTTTCTTGCCTCCAACAGGAGAACCCAAAATTAAGTTTTGAACGGAGGGAAGGGACTTTGGCTATTTATGAGCAGGCTGTACAGCTCCATTATTGCTGCCCCTCTGAGTATCCCACCTACACTACATCTCAATACACTACCCCTAATCCCATGCAATTTAATTGTACACACCTTCTGAAAGTCCAAATAAACGACATCCACTGGCTCCCCCTCATCAACCCGACTAGTTACATGCTTGAAACATTCCAGTAGATTTGTCAAGCATGATTTCCCCTTCATAAATCCATGCTGTCTCTGTCTGATCTAAGTACTCTGCTGTAAAATCTTTGATAATGGATTCTAGAGTTTTCCCCACTATTGACATCAGGATTACTGATCTATAATTCCCTGTTTTCTCTCTATCTCCTTTTTTAAATAGTGGAATCACATCAGCTACCCTCCAATATGTACAAACTGTTCCAGGGTCTATAGATGACCACCAGACACTTCCTGAAATGCTCTGGGATGAAGATTATCAGCCTCTGGGGATTTATCAGCCTTCAATCCCATCAATTTCCCCAACACCATTTCTCCACTAAGATTGATTAGCAACACAGTGATAGCTTTTCAATTAACAGTTAAAACAGTTCTTAAATAAAAGGGGGAAAGAAACTTCAACTCACTATATACACCTGCCACTGTATAAAGCAACCTAATACAGTTCAAATGCTATTACTAAATAAACTTAACAGTCAAGGTTATTTGCATCTCTGTGCAGATCTTTGGAGAGATATCCTTTCAGGAACAACCTGAAAATCCTTCTGTCTTGCCAGACTAAAATCCTATGACAAACTGTAAAACTACAAACAGACCTGGCTCCTTCCATTAGTTACATCATCTGTATCCTACACATAAGGCATTCTCCAGTCTCCAGTCTTCAGTCTCCTCCCCTTACGATGCCCCATGGCCTACTTAGCTAGGGACTTATGGACAGCACGGTAGCATAGTAGTTAGCACAATTGCTTCACGGCTCCAAGGTCCCAGGTTCGATTCCCGGCTTGGGTCACTGTCTGTGTGGAGTCCGCACGTTCTCCCCATGTGTGCCTGGGTTTCCGCCGGTTGCTCCGGTTTCCTCCCACAGTCCAAAGATGTGCAGGTTAAGTGGATTGGCCGTGCTAAATTGCCCTTATTGTCCAAAATTGCCCTTAGTGTTGGTGGGGTTACTGGGTTATGGGGATGAGGTGGGCTGGAGGTGTGGGTAGGGTGCTCTTTCCAAGAGCCGGTGCAGACTCGATGGGCCGAATGGCCTCCTTCTGCACTGTAAATTCTAAGAAATAAACACAATCCCTCATAAATTATCTACACTATCGGGATCTTCCAAAATCAAAGCAATGTTCCATTATTCATCTTTCCGTAAACAAGTATCTGGTTAAAATCAATGAAAACTCACCTCTATGACCTCTTATTAATGGCTTTAGCAGCCATGCTGCCTGTATGTATGTGAAGCCAGGGTTTTCAATAGCATTACGACAACAAAATATAAAATATAGTATATAACAATTTCCTACATTCATCCCAGTATTGTGCTTTCTGGGAAGGTATGGGTGCTTTCTCTTACCTCCCTTGACCTGACAAGGATTTTACCATGGATTGAGTGACCATATGGTGCAGCTCCTTCTGTGGGTCCTGAACAGTTCTTTTTGGGCCTCCACTCTCAATTTCAAGCAGGCTATTTCTCTGAACACCATTCCCCCACTGTCCCGCACCAGCCCTCTCCATTTCAGAATGGAAATGGAAGCAGAACCTATAAAGAAATGTGACAAACTTCAGAAACATTGTGGATGGAAAAAAAACTTTTTTTTGGGTGAGTACAAACCCCTCTACCAATGCCTCTTCTTTTAAGCTGTACCAGCGGTATATACCCTTCAGCAGTACATTTGCTGATTCAAAGCAAAATTAAATAAAGTCATATTACCCATTACCGTAAGATAACATCATGTTCTGGTCTGATTTATTAATGAAAGTTGTGAACTTTCTTGCTGAAGTAATAATCCCTGGATGAATGATGAAGAGAATGAATTACAGCAGGAATTTACCACCTCCGCTACTGTAACAGAATGAGCCTGCTGGAATGTATTCATCTTTCAAATACAAGACAGCTGCTGATAACTAGATCAGTTGTTTCAGAATCTCTGCTCAAATATTCCACTAATAGATTATCTTTGCCAAACATTTTGCCCTTTCTATGTCAGCTCTAATAATATGTCAGGACGCTGGCCTGTTCTAATAACACTACCAGGTCAAGCTTCAATGATCTGCCGAGTGAGCTTTAAGAGCCTCTGGGACTGGTTTTCAATCAATCACAAGGGAATTTTGATGGATGTGACTATATGTTTTGAGATGCGTGGAGCATACGAGGAGCAAAAACATGGATCAAGGGCTGCATTCTCCGCTGAAAGTCCACCCCACTATTCTCCTAGCGGGCATGGAGAATTTGGTGCGCCATTCACTGGTGGCAGAATTCTCTACTCACGCTGCTTCTCAATTTCTCATTGAAGTCACCCCTCGCTGCAGGAAACCTGAGGGACCAGAGAATCCCACCACCAATTAACAGCCGGAAAATTCCAGCCCAATTTGCAGATTGTAAACAATTCTTGTTAGGAATAATGCAAATGAAATTGGATCATGCACAGGAAAACACCTGACAGAGGTGGCAGGGGAAAGAAAATAGGAAACGATAATGGAAGACAATTGTTTCTGCATGTTTCAGTGAATGTAGCGAACAGGTTACTTCTGCGCTCCTCGATCCCATTAAAGAGACATTCCCTTGGTGCTGTTCCTGCTCCACACTTTGAGCCTCCTTGGAAAAGTGGCAGAAATCCTTTTCACTCACGCAAAAGAATCTTTTGCCACAGCAACGGTGAAGTTATAGCAGCAGAGTGATGAAGCAAATTCTTATAATATCAGGTAACACTCAACATTACACCATGTACACCAAATACTATTTATAAAGCTGGAAGTACAAGATTGCTGCGCACTTTTGAGCCAATTGGGGCTCCTAAGTCATTGTTAAAGGACTATCGGACTGAGAATAGACTCAGTGAAAACCCAGCTTGTGGGTAAGCCAACTTTTTAGGGAATTTCTGGGCCTTCTGGTTTCTAGAGAGCCATATGACTGTACTTGCTTTAACAAAGTACAGCAGTTGGATCGCTGCACGACATTTTTATTTCATTAGTGCTCGTTTCTCAACATGTTATATTGACATAATGCAATAGGACACTGTAAGGATCAGGTGCATGTTTCCTGCTTCTCCATCGTAAAGCTTTATTTTCAGGAGCTATTGATATTTTCCATTGTACTTGCAGGATACAAGAATGGAAATGTGGTAGCACATGGGATGAACGCAACAATCAAGAGAAGTTTATTAGCTGGTTGTGAACTATAGAAAGACTTGATCTAGACTGAACCAAAATCCAAAACCAAAGTAGCCGATGATATCACCAAATATCACATGACTAAACTCTGAAAGTGACCATTTAACAAAACAAGGACAGCCCACATAAATAACATACCTCCCCCTTTACCTCTAATGTGCAACACAGTAAATAACTATAGCATTTTTACTTGTTGTTAAAATATATATATATACACTACACAGTAATAATACAGTTAATAGGAAATACTATTATGTGGGTGTCTATTCTGCACTGGTTCCTGCGCACTTCAGGGATTCTGTTGTTCTTGACCTTAGATGTACTCCAGATTCTTCAGAGGATGTCTCTACCCTGGAAGGCTTAATAGTCTCTTTTGCAGAAGGAAGGCAAGAAGCAGCGGGGGATTCTTCAGCAATCTCTGCTTCGGCAGATTGACCAGAAGTCACAGTCACATGATCTGGTACTATGGATGGTGTTTCCTCCTGAGCTAGTTCTGGCATACTCGGGACTGGCACATTGATACGTGTAGAAACGACTAATCTGCGTGTGGCCTCCATACCCAGCTCATCTTCAGTTTGTACTGTGTAGGAGATAGGGCTAGTTTTAGCCAATACAGTTGCAGGAACCCACTTCTCGCTAGTGGTACAGCAACGTACCAACACTTGCTCTCCTTATCTTCTCGAGTTACCGTCTCTTCTCAGGAACTGCGATTGCTGATTGTGTTCTCCTATCTCGGAGTCTCCTGCGGTAAGAGTAGATCAAATGTAGTTCTCAGTTTCCACTTCAGAAGTATTAAAGCTGGCTATCTCTGAGTATTCGCTTGGGTGGTGTTGTGATACTGATGCGCTAAGCGTCAAGAACCACAAAGACATGTGAGACTTTAACTCAGGCTTTAATATACTACATGGGAGGCTTACCCGACACAGACGACCCCAGACAGAATGGGGCCTGTCACAGAAGAGGGTTCTTATACTAACTCCCGGGGGAGTGGCGAAGGCGGAGCTCTCCGTGGCCAGGTCGGGTTACCTACCAGTGACCGAACCTCTGCAGAGTTACAGTACAATACACAGTATTACAGGGCCACGTTACGCACATCTATTATATACTATGTACAATGGTAGGGAGGTACAGTGGTGTATCACCACAGATACATTGCCAGGAAACTGTTTAAGCAGTGACGTAATGAACCTTGGTCATTGGAAGCGTTCAGTGCAGGCTTCAAAGACTGGAAAAAAAACTTTCAGCTCAACCATTCATGGATAGCTGATAAGATGCTGATTTTGTGTTGGATACCACTCATCTTTAAATAGTCCTCAAACTCCTGAGCCGTGAGACCGTTGTCACTCACAATTTGTTCCAAGTTTCCCACATCTGGCGAAAATCGCATTGAGCTTTTCGAGTTTGTTCTGTGGTTGTTGACGTCATCAGGACACCTCAGGCCACTTGGAGTGTGCATTTACCACAACCCAATCGTATGGACCAGCGAAGTCAATGTGTAGACATTGTCAAGGCATTTTAGGCCACTCCCATGGATTGGGACAATCCATTGAGACAATGGTGGTGCACTCCTTACCTGCGCACATGACAGGCACCGTCCTGCTTTTTCCTCTATCTGGGCATCGATTCCTGGCCACCAAAAGTCGCTCCGTGCCAGTTCCTTCATTCGAACCATACCTTCATGCAATTGTTCCAATACTCTTTGACACAAGTTTAAGGAATTATTACCCTCATCCCACACAACAGGCATCCACCCTGTTCTGTCAACTCGGGTTTTCTGGAAATATATGGCTTTAATTTTGGATCTGTTCCCACGATCCTCCCTTTTAATACCATTTCTCGCGTTGGTATAGATTTGGTAAGTTGCTCGTCACATCACAAAAACATAGCATTTGAAATGAATATGAACATCTAAGTATGGGAACATCCAACCTAGTTGATTTACATGAGCAAAACACAGTCTATCCAATTGTGGCAGTGACTCATCTTAGACGGAGGCAGGTGTAGCATAAATGAGCAAATGAGTTCTCATTATCATTAATGTCCTGTGGTTCAAATCGTATAGATAGAAATAATGTAACTGCACACAATTTGGCACAAAGCATTGCATGAAAAGGGCAGATTCAGGCTCACAGTGATAATCTTCCAAATCAGAGAATTTTACCAGCCCTATGGTAACAGGCTAGATAGTTCTGGGGGGTAGAGAAGATTGCGGGAGGGGAGTCTGTTGCCTTCCTGCCACCATGTCATATTATCAGCAGTGAGAACCTCAGCAGAATGGCTGTACATTGGGAAACCAATTGAGGTACTTGAGGGTCTAATCAAAGGCGACTTTCCACCCCTAGCAAGTCACAAGGGAAGACCAACAGATGAACATTAATGGCGTCCCAGCAGTTCCAAAGAGCAGGCCTTCCTCAATGGTGCTCATTGCCCATGGAGGGTCCCCCTGGCAGAAATGGCTTCCCCCATTGGAATATGCCCACACTCCAATTGCTGGGGCATGTCTGCCTGGCTTACTCAAAATCACTTATCTCATCTTCAAGAGTGCCTAGGCATTGAGGCACCCTCTCCTTCATGTTGTAGTCTCAGCTGTGGCCACCTTGACTGGGCCTTCAGCTCTGGGAGGCAGCCCGTCCACTGTAAACTGACCACCACCAGCAGAATGCCATCACAGGGTCCCATTGCCTCCTGGAGTAGGTTCAGCTCTCACTTTCGGTGCTTGCAATGAGATTTCTTCCCTACTCACCAAGTTCATCCCATGATTTCCTCTTGATTTGATTCATGATCCAAAAGTAATTGGTGCAGAGAATTTTATAATTGTAAATCTTGTACAAAATCATGACACTGACTCTGCCCTCTGTGTCTTGAAATGATGCAAGACAGAAGCTACACCATTTGTAATACCATCATATACACTTTTTACAGGAATAAAATAATTCCAATTTACATTGTGATGTGTTGGGTAGGCTGGGTCGAGGTGGACTGCACTTGATGCAGTGTAGTGAGAGACAGACCTCCAACACTTGATAAGATGCAACATTTAACATCTAAACTATTATACATGTTCAACTGTGGGTTGACACTATGCTGACTTGACTGGAGACTTGATACTAGCCTAACCAGAGTTACTAGCTACCACATAGAACATAGAACATAGAAAATAGAAAATACAGCACAGAACAGGCCCTTCGGCCCACGATGTTGTGCCGAACCTTTGTCCTAGATTAATCATAGATTATCATTGAATTTACAGTGCAGAAGGAGGCCATTGAGTCTGCACCGGCTCTTGGAAAGAGCACCCTACCCAAACTCAACACCTTCACCCAACACCAAGGGCAATTTGAACATTAAGGGCAATTTATCATTGGCCAATTCACCTAACCCACACATCTTTGGATTGTGGGAGGAAACCGGAGCACCCGGAGGAAACCCACGCAGACACGGGGAGGACGTGCAGACTCCGCACAGTCAGTGACCCAAGCCGGAATCGAACCTGGGACCCTGGAGCTGTGAAGCAATTGTGCTATCCACAATGCTACCGTGCTGCCCTTGAGAACAAATAAATCTACACTATATCATTTAACCGTAATCCATGTACCTATCCAATAGCTGCTTGAAGGTCCCTAATGTTTCCGACTCAACTACTTCCACAGGCAGTGCATTCCATGCCCCCACTACTCTCTGGGTAAAGAACCTACCTCTGATATCCCTCCTATATCTTCCACCTTGCACCTTAAATTTATGTCCCCTTGTAATGGTTTGTTCCACCCGGGGAAAAAGTCTCTGACTGTCTATCTATTCTCCTGATCATCTTATAAACCTCTATCAAGTCGCCCCTCATCCTTCTCCGTTCTAATGAGAAAAGGCCTAGCACCCTCAACCTTTCCTCGTAAGACCTACTCTCCATTCCAGGCAACATCCTGGTAAATCTTCTTTGCACCTTTTCCAAAGCTTCCACATCCTTCCTAAAATGAGGCGACCAGAACTGTACACAATACTCCAAATGTGGCCTTACCAAAGTTTTGTACAGCTGCATCATCACCTCACGGCTCTTAAATTCAATCCCTCTGTTAATGAACGCGAGCACACCATAGGCCTTCTTCACAGCTCTATCCACTTGAGTGGCCACTTTCAAAGATGTATGAACATAGACCCCAAGATCTCTCTGCTCCTCCACATTGCCAAGAACTCTACCGTTAACCCTGTATTCCGCATTCATATTTGTCCTTCCAAAATGGACAACCTCACACTTTTCAGGGTTAAACTCCATCTGCCACTTCTCAGCCCAGCTCTGCATCCTATCTATGTCTCTTTGCAGCCGACAACAGCCCTCCTTACTATCCACAACTCCACCAATCTTCATATCGTCTGCAAATTTACTGACCCACCCTTCAACTCCCTCATCCAAGTCATTAATGAAAATCACAAACAGCAGAGGACCCAGAACTGATCCCTGCGGTACGCCACTGGTAACTGGGATCCAGGCTGAATATTTGCCATCCACCACCACTCTCTGACTTCTATCGGTTAGCCAGCTCGTTATCCAACTGGCCAAATTTCCCACTATCCCATGCCTCCTTACTTTCTGCATAAGCCTACCATGGGGAACTTTATCAAATGCCTTACTAAAATCCATGTACACTACATCCACTGCTTTACCTTCATCCACATGCTTGGTCACCTCCTCAAAGAATTCAATAAGATTTGTAAGGCAAGACCTACCCCTCACAAATCCATGCTGACTATCCCTAATCAAGCAGTGTCTTTCCAGATGCTCAGAAATCCTATCCTTCAGTACCCTTTCCATTACTTTGCCTACCACCGAAGTAAGACTAACTGGCCTGTAATTCCCAGGGTTATCCCTAGTCCCTTTTTTGAACAGGGGCACGACATTCGCCACTCTCCAATCCCCTGGTACCACCCCTGTTGACAGTGAGGACGAAAAGATCATTGCCAACGGCTCTGCAATTTCATCTCTTGCTTCCCATAGAATCCTTGGATATATCCTGTCAGGCCCGGGGGACTTGTCTATCCTCAAGTTTTTCAAAATGCCCAACACATCTTCCTTCCTAACAAGTATTTCCTCGAGCTTACCAATCTGTTTCACACTGTCCTCTCCAACAATATCGCCCCTCTCATTTGTAAATACAGAAGAAAAGTACTCGTTCAAGACCTCTCCTATCTCTTCAGACTTGATACACAATCTCCCGCTACTGTCCTTGATCGGACCTACCCTCGCTCTAGTCATTCTCATATTTCTCACATATGTGTAAAAGGCTTTGGGGTTTTCCTTGATCCTACCCGCCAAAGATTGTTCATGCCCTCTCTTAGCTCTCCTAATCCCTTTCTTCAGTTCCCTCCTGGCTATCTTGTATCCCTCCAATGCCCTGTCTGAACCTTGTTTCCTCAGCCTTACATAAGTCACCTTTTTCCTCTTAACAAGACATTCAACCTCTCTTGTCAACCATGGTTCCCTCACTCGACCATCTCTTCCCTGCCTGACAGGGACATACATATCAAGGACACGTAGCACCTGTTCCTTGAACAAGTTCCACATTTCACTTGTGTCCTTCCCTGCCAGCCTATGTTCCCAACTTATGCACTTCAATTCTTGTCTGACAACATCGTATTTACCCTTCCCCCAATTGTAAACCTTGCCCTGTTGCACGTACCTATCCCTCTCCATTACTAAAGTGAAAGTCACAGAATTGTGGTCACTATCTCCAAAATGCTCCCCCACTAACAAATCTATCACTTGCCCTGGCTCATTACCCAGTACTAAATCCAATATTGCCCCTCCTCTGGTCGGACAATCTACATACTGCGTTAGAAAAGCTTCCTGGACACACTGCACAAACACCACCCCATCCAAACTATTTGATCTAAAGAGTTTCCACTCAATATTTGGGAAGTCAAAGTCGCCCATGACTACTACCCTATGACTTCTGCACCTTTCCAAAATCTGTTTCCCAATCTGTTCCTCCACATCTCTGCTACTATTGGGGGGCCGATAGAAAACTCCTAACAAGGTGACTGCTCCTTTCCTATTTCTGACTTCAACCCATACTACCTCAGTAGGCTGATACTCCTCGAACTGCCTTTCTGCAGCTGTTATACTATCTCTAATTAATAATGCCACCCCCCACCTCTTTTACCACCCTCCCTAATCTTATTGAAACATCTATAACCAGGGACCTCCAACAACCATTTCTGCCCCTCTTCTATCCAAGTTTCCGTGATGGCCACCACATCGTAGTCCCAAGTACCGATCCATGCCTTAAGTTCACCCACCTTATTCCTGATGCTTCTTGCGTTGAAGTATACACACTTCAACCCCTCTCCGTGCCTGCAAGTACTCTCCTTTGTCAGTGTTCCCTTCCCCACTGCCTCATTACATGCTTTGGCGTCCTGAATATCGGATACCTTAGTTGCTGGACTACAAATCCGGTTCCCATTCCCCTGCCAAATTAGTTTAAACCCTCCCGAAGAGTACTAGAAAACCTCCCTCCCAGGATATTGGTGCCCCTCTGGTTCAGATGCAACCCGTCCTGCTTGTACAGGTCCCACCTTCCCCAGAATGCGCTCCAATTATCCAAATACCTGAAGCCCTCCCACCTACACCATTCCTGCAGCCACGTGTTCATGCACACTCTCTCCCTATTCCTAGCCTCGCTATCACGTGGCACCGGCAACAAACCAGAGATGACAACTCTGTCTGTCCTGGCTTTTAACTTCCAACCTAACTCCCTAAACTTGTTTATTACCTCCACACCCCTTTTCCTACCTATGTCGTTGGTACCAATGTGCACCACGACTTCTGGCTGCTCACCCTCCCCCTTAAGGATCCTGAAGACACGATCCGAGACATCCCTGGCCCTGGCACCCGGGAGGCAACATACCTTCCGGGAGTCTCGCTCGCGACCACAGAATCTCCTATCTATTCCCCTAACCATTGAATCTCCGACAACTATTGCTTTTCTATTCTCCCCCCTTCCCTTCTGAACCCCAGAGCCAGACTCAGTGCCAGAGACCTGGCCGCTATGGCCTTCACCCGGTAGGTCATCCCCCCCAACAGCATCCAAAACGGTATACTTGTTTTGAAGGGGAACGGCCACGAGGGATCCCTGCACTTTCTGCCTGTTTGTTTTTTTCCCCCTGACTGTAACCCAGCTATTCTTGTCCTGTACCTTGGGTGTGGTTACCTCCTTGTAACTCTTCTCAATCACCCCCTCTGCCTCCCGGATGATCCGAAGTTCATCCAGCTTCAGCTCCAGTTCCCTAACACGGTCTTTGAGGAGCTGAAGTTGGGTGCACTTCCCGCAGGTATAGTCAGTGGGGACACCGGTGATATCCCTCACCACCCACATCCTACAGGAGGAGCATGTAACTGGCCTAGCCTCCATCCCCTCTTACCTGACAGAATATAGCTGCCCTGTGGACTAACTAGATCTCCGCCCTCCGACCTGGCTCTCTTCGCACTCTTTGCGGAAATGTCGGAAACAAAATGAAAGGAGCACCTTACTCCCTCCTCACCTAACTCCCTCGGTCACCAAACTCTCACTATCGCGCTCAAATGCACCAAATTCAGCACTCCCTCGGTCACCAAACTCTCACTATCGCACTCAAATGCACCAAATTCAGCACTCCCTCGGTCACCAAACTCTCACTATCGCACTCAAATGCACCAAATTCAGCACTCAGTGCAAACAAAGTCTGCACTGTAGGGGATCACTTTTATACTGTGAATCTAGCCTCTGAAAACCTGGCCTAATCCAATTAACTAATTAACAAGCTCCAGCTGCAAGTGCCTACAAGTAGAAGCCGGTTTAAAGCTTATTGAAAATTCCATGGTGTTTACACTGGCCAGCTCACTAACACTGACTATCTTAGAGGCTGGGCCCCAAGGGAACGGGAAAACTGGTGCCCTCTGACTTCATAGTGGTCGTGTCCTGTCTGGTGATTGGCTGCTCTGTTCTGTGTGCTTACTGGTCATCCTGTGTGTCAATCGCTGCCTGTCTGCACTCCATTGTATACATAGATGTACATTATGACATCTCCCCCCCTTTTTTTTTTTGTCCTGTATTGTGTGTGTTGAGATAATAAATATTAAGGTGCATGTGCGTGTGGATGTGTATATGTGCGTGACTATATACAGAATGTGCTAAAATGACCTTATGTACACAGGAAGATGTTGCTAGTGCAGATATAGGGCAGATGAAACGGTAACAACAATATTTACAGAGGTCAAAACGATAAGGTAACACAGTTGTGCAAAAGTTCAGTCTATAAGTTTAGTCTCTGCAGCGGGCGACGAATTCTGGTTGACCGCCTCAAGGGTGGATCAGGGGCCGTCTGCACTTGGATAGGCGGGACCGCCGCCAATGCGGTGGTCGCAGAGGTCGGCAGGATTGCTGGTAGATCGGTGGCCTCGTGGATCTACGGCTACGGATTCCACGGCTGGAACCGTGGTTCACAGAGTGCGGTTCATGAGCATCTGCGCGGGAGACAACCCAGTGGACAGCAGGGATGCTCTGTATACCAGCAGCGTGAGGTTGAAGTCGGAGCCTGAGTCTGCAGCCTTGCATAGAAATCTCTTGACGATATGGACCCCATTTTCGGCCTTCCCATTTGACTGCGGGTAGTGGGGGCTGTAGGTTACGTGACAAAAGTTGTATAGGCGGGCAAAATCAGACCATTCATGGCTGTAAAAACAGGGACCATTGTCACTCATCACCATGAGCGGTATCCCATGCCTGGCAAACGGTTCTTTGCATGCTTTAATCACCGCCTTCGACGTGAGGGCGGACAGTTTTACCACTTCAGGGTAATTGGAGAAGTAGTCGACCAGGAGGACATAGTCACGCCCTTGGCGTGGAAAAGGTCAACACTGACTTTGGACCATGGGGAGGTCACTATCTCATGTTGCTGCAGAGTTTCTTTGGGTTGAGCTGACTTAAATTTCTGACATGTGGGGCAGTTGAGGACCATATTGGCAACGTCCTGGCTGATGCCGGCCAATAGACTGCCTCTCAAGCTCTGCGTCGACATTTCACAACCCCCAGGTGATCCTCATGGAGTTGGCCGAGCACCATAGCTTGCACGCTCTGTGGAATCACAATCCTATCGAGCTTCATGAGGATGCTGTCCACCAACGTCAGGTCGTCCTTGACGTTGTAAAACTGGGGACACTGTCCCTTCTGCCAGCCATTCGTGAGGTGCTGCATCACACGCTGTAGCAGAGGATCCTTGGCCGTTTCCTCACGAATTTGGATGACCCTCTCATCAGTGACCGGAAGGTTGGAGGCACACAATTGCACCTGCGCATCGATTTGGCAGACAAAGTCAGTTTGTTCACACGGTGTGGTGATAGACCTGGAAAGGGCATCTGCAACAATGAGTTCTTTGCCTGGCATGTAGACAATTTCAAAGTCATAGTGGCGTAGCTTGAGAAGGATTCGTTGTAACTGAGGTGCCATGTCATTCAAATCCTTCTGGATTATGTGGACTAGTGGCCTGGGTCTGTCTCAACCGTGAATTTTGGCAGGCCATACACATAGTCGTGAAATTTGTCGATTCCCGTGAGGAGGCCCAGGCATTCCTTCTCAATCTGAGCGTACCGTTGCTCAGTGGGCGTCAGTTCCTATACCAACCTCCCCGAACAGGTGCCGGAATGTGGCGACTAGGGGCTTTTCACAGTAACTTAATTGAAGCCTACTTGTGACAATAAGCAATTTTCATATTTTTTTTATTTTAATTTCATGGCTCTGCAGCCATACACAACTGGGGTCCATGAGGAGGAGTCATCCCGTTGGAGGAGCAACGCCCCAATACCGTCCTGGCTCGCGTCAGTGGATATCTTGGTCTCTTTGGTAGGGTCGAAGAACACCAGAACCGGGGCTGTGGTTAGTTTTGCCCTCAGCTCACGCCATTCATTCTCATGAGCGGGCAACCACTGGAATTCCGTTGACTTTTTGACGTGATGGCGGAGGGCTGTGGTATGTGCCGCCATGTTGGGAATGAACCTCCCGAGGAAGTTGACCATCCCTAGAAAGCGGAGGACCGCCTTCTTGTCCTCTGGGGTCTTCATGGCGTTGATCGCCAAGACCTTGTCAGCATCTGACCGCACGCCTTGCTGCGAGATGTGGTCGCTAAGGAATTTGATTTCTGATTGACCGAAGGAGCATTTGGCTCTGTTGAGTCGGAGGCCATGCTGATGGATTCTGTGGAATACCTGCTTGAGGCGATCGATGTGCTCTTGAGGAGTTGTGGACCAGATTATAACATCGTCAACATACATGTGCACCCACTCGATACCCTCCATCATCTGTTCCATGATGCGGTGAAATACCTCTGAGGCAGAGATGATGCCAAAAGGCATCTGGTTGTAGCAGTAGCGACCGAACGGGGTATTGAATGTGCACTGCTTTCGACTGGATGCATCCAGCTGTATTTGCCAGAACCCCATGGAGGCGTCCAGCTTCGTAAAGAGTTTGGTATGAGCCATCTCGCTGGTCAACTCCTGTCGATTTGGTATCGGGTAGTGTTCCCTCATGATGTTGCGGTTTAAATCCTTGGGGTCGATGCAGATTCGAAGATCCCCTGACGGCCTCTTTCCGCAGACTATGGAGCTGACCCAGTTCTGTGACCTTTGATATGATGCCCTGGTCCTGGAGGTCCAGTAACTGCTGCTTGAGGCAGTCCTTGAGGGGTGCTGGCACCCAACGTGGTGCATGGATCACAGGAGTGGCGTTCGCTTTGAGCAGGATTTTGTATCGGTAAGGGAGTGTGCCCATCCCGTTGAACACGTTGTGGTACTGCGTGATGATGTCATCAATTTCAGCCTGGAAGTTCTCATCAGGTGAGGCCGTTGCCGGTGATGATGACATGGTGTGGACTCGCTGAACCAAGTTCAGGGGTTTGCAGGCCCGAGCACCGAGCAGGGATGCTCCATCAGGTCCCACGATCTCAAATCGCAGTGTCGCTTTAAATGACTTACTGGAAACAGCTATGGCATTGCCATTGTAGTCAAGGAGCTGGCAGGCCGGTGGAAGAATGCTTGGTCTGACACGGATGGTGTCGAGATCGGATTTGGAAATGAGGTTCGCCGATGCACCGGTGTCCAGTTTGAACCGGATGCGAGCCTTGTTGACTATGAGGACAGCACACCACTCATCGTCGGGATCCACGCTCAGGATCGGGAGGTTCTTCTCTGTCTTGGAGAAAGGCACCCGTTCCGCCTCATGGGAGGTTAGCTTTGCCGTTTCTGCCGCCCTGATGTGGGAGTACCGATTGTTAGCATGTTCGTGGAGAACGCACGTTTCGATGGCGATGGTGAGGGTGAGCTGCTTGACTTTCAGGAGCTGCTGGCGAAGGGAATCAGAGTGGACCCCGAAAACGATCTGATCATGGAATCCGTGGTCGAGTCATAGTTACATGACTGCGCGAGGATGCGGAGATGGGTCAGAAAGGATTGAAAAGGTTCATCCTTACCCTGAAGCCTCTGCTGGAAAATGTACCGTTCAAAGCTCTCATTCACCTCAATGTCGCAGTGGCTGTCGAACTTCAGTCGGACTGTTTTAAATTTTGTCTTGTCTTCGCCTTCATCGAATGTAAGGGAGTTGTAGATGTGGATGGCGTGGTCCCCGGCTGTGGAGAGGAATAGTGCGATCTTCCTGGCGTCCGATGCGGCCTCGAGGTCGGTGGCTTCTAGATAGAGTTGGAACTTTTGTTTGAAGATTTTGCAATTTGCACCGAGGTTGCCGGCGATGCGGAGCTGCGGAGGATGGCGGACATTTTCCATGTCACCGGATGGCTGTTTGCTGGTCAACGCTGATTCACTCAAGGTAGGTCCGTATGTTTGCTGGTCAACGCTGATTCACTCAAGGTAGGTCCGTCAATTTTCAGCATCACTCACTGGTACCATGATGTGTTGGGAAGGCTGGGTCGATGTGGACTGCACTTGATGCAGTGTAGCGAGAGACAGACCTCCAACACTTGATAAGATGCAACACGATTTTATTTAACATCTAAACTATTATACATGTTCAACTGTGGGTTGACACCATGCTGACTTGACTGGAGACCTGATACTAGCCTAACCAGAGTTACTAGCTACCACATGGTGTTTGCACTGGCCAGCTCACTAACTCTGACTGTCTCAGAGGTTGGGTCCCGAGAGAGCGGGAAAACTGGTGCACTCTGGCTTTATAGTGGTCGTGTCCTGTCTGGTGATTGGCTGCTCTGTTCTGTGTGCTTACTGGTCATCCTGTGTGTCAATCACTGCCTGTCTGCACTCCATTGTATACATAGATGTACATTATGACACATTGGTTATGCTCGATTTCATGAGAGAATTTACTGTGCCCAACAGAGCAAGTAAAAGTGGCACAGTCCCAGATGACCATAGGCTGCTTTCCCCTATGACAGGGAGGGCTGACTGGTGGTGATTTAACCTGCGGATCATCACACCTCAGGTGAGGGGTAAGTTTGAGAAGGCGGGGCCTTCATGAAAACTTCAGCCGGTACGGGAATTGAACCCACACTGTTGGCCTCACTCATTATCATTGAACGCTGATGCATTTCAAGCATGTTTTTTGGAACTCTCCTCATTATGATTTTTACGTGCAGTATTTGTAAACATGTTCATTAAAATTAATGCTCAGATGAAAACAGTCTTTGAAATCTTGTTGGGCACAAAATTATGCCTTTTAAAATGATTAAAAATGCTATTTTCTTATCTGTTAGTAACTGTGGTGCCTATGTTACAGTTGTCATAATATCCACACATGTATATGATGAAGTGCAGACAGGCAGTGATTGACACACAGGATGACCAGTAAGCACACAGAACAGTGCAGCCAATCACCAGACAGGACACCACCACTATAAAGCCAGAGGGCACTAGGTTTCTCGCTCTCTCTGGACCCAGCCACTGAGACAGTCAGAGTCCACGAGCTAGCACAGTGCAAACACCATGCGGTAGCTAGTAAGTCTGGTCAGGCTAATAGAAGGTCTCCAGTCAGTTCAGTACAGTGTCAACCCACAGCTGAACATGTATATCAGTTCTATCGTTGAATAAAACAATGTTGGATTTTCTCCAGTGTTAGACGTCTGCTTCTAGCTTCCCTGCATCAAGTGCAGCCCACATCGAACCAGTCAGCCTAACACATCATGGTACAGGAGTGATACTGATATTGACGGACCTACCTTGAGTGAATCAGCATTGACCAGCAAGCAGCCATCCGGTGAAATGGAAAACATCCAGCCTCCTCCGCAGCTCCGCATCTCCGGCAACCTCGGCGCCAATTGGAAGATCTTCAAGCAAAAGTTCCTCATGTACATCGAGGCCTCCGACCTCGAAGCCGCATCGGATGCCAGAAAGATCGCGCTATTTCTCTCAACAGCGGGGGACCACGCCATCCACATCTACAACTCCCTTACGTTCGCTGAAGGTGAAGACAAAACAAAATTCAAAACAGTCCTGCTGAAGTTCGACAGCCACTGTGACATTGGGGTGAATGAGAGCTTTGAATGGTACGTTTTCCAGCAGAGGCTTCAGGGTAAGGATGAACCTTTTCAGTCCTTCGTTACCCATCTCCGCATCCTAGTGCAGTCATGTAACTATGACTCGACGGCTGATTCCATGATCCGGGATCAGATCGTTTTCGGGGTCCACTCCGACTCCCTTCGGCAGCAGCTCCTGACAGTCAAACAGTTGACCCTCTCTGTCGCTATCGAAACGTGCGTTGTCCATGAGCATGCTAAGAATCGTTACTCCCACATCAGGACGGCAGAAACTACGAGCTGGCCTCCCACGAGGCAGAACGGGTGCAGGCCATTGCACAAATGCAGGGCCTGAGCATCAAGGAGAGTCGCCGTTTCGCGCGCTTTTCCCGGGTCCCTGCACATGCGCGCCACGACCGAGTGGACGACAACCCGACTGCGCAGGTGCGTACATTGACCGACCGCACTGCGCATGCACGATGGCGCACGGAACGCGCTGACGTCGGCGTCTTGACGTGTCCGAATTGTGGCTCCGCCCATTTAAAGCAATGTCCGGCAAAAGGACGCCGGTGTCTACCGTGTAGCAAGCTTGGCCACTATGCAGCCCTTTGCAGATCTGCTCCAGCGCTCAGCAGCCAGCGATCCCAGCTGCGGCGCAGAAGTGTCCGCTCAATACAGCAAGGCATGCCAGATTCCGATCCCGACAGCCCAACTGACCCTGATGCTGAGTACCTCAAGTCCCCATACCGGGTAGGCATCATAACTACGCATGCGCTGCCTTCCACCACAACGGCACAACACCTATCCATCCTCAGTGTGGATCCCGACGACAAGTGGTGTGCTGTCCTCACAGTTAACAAGGCTCGCATCTGGTTCAAACTGGACATGGGCGCATTGGCAAACCTCATCTGAAAATCCGACCTCGACACCACCCGTGCCAGACCAAGCATTCTTCCACCGGCCTGCCAGCTCTTTGACTACAATGAGCAATGCCATAGCTGCCAGTGGCTCATGTCAACTAGCGGTATCCAACAAGGTGATCAAGGCAACGCTGCGGTTTGAAATCGTCGGGCCTGACAGAGTGCTCGTGCCTGCAAGCTCCTGAGCCTGGTTCAGTGCATCCACACCATGTCATCATCGCCGGCCTCGCCTGATGGTAACTTGCAAGCCGTCATAGATGACATTATCACGCAGTACCTCAGCGTATTCGATGGGATGGGCACGATCCCGTACCGATATAAAATCCTGCTCAAGCCGAACGCCACCCCTGTAATTCATGCACCACGCCGGGTGCCGGCGCCCCTCAAGGATCATCTGAAGAAGCAATTACAGGACCTCCAAGACCAGGGCATCATATCGAAGGTCACAGAGCCCACAGACTGGGTCAGCTCCATGGTCTGCGTAAAGAAGCCGTCAGGGGAGCTGCGCATTTGCATTGACCCGAAGGATCTAAACTGCAACATCATGCGGGAGCATTACCCGATACCAAAACGTGAAGAGTTGACCAGTGAGATGGCTAATGCCAAATTCTTTACCAAGCTGGACACCTCCAAGGTTTTTGGCAAATACAACTGGACGCGCCCAGTCACAAGCTGTGCATGTTCAACACCCCGTTCGGTCGCCAGTGCTACAACCGGATGCCCTTTGGTATCATATCTACCTCCGAAGTATTTCACCACATCATGGAGCAGATAATGAAGGGCATCGAGGGGATGCGAGTATACATGGACGTAATCATCTGGTCCACAACGCCCCAGGAACAGATCGCTCGCCTCAAGCAGGTATCCCAGAGAATTCATGAACATGGTCTTCAGCTCAACAGGACCAAGTGCTCATTTGGTCAATCAGATATTAAGTTCCTAGATGACCACATCTCGGGGCAGGGCATGCGGCCAGATGCCGACAAGGTCTCGGCGATCGACGCCATGAAGACCCCGGAGGACAAGAAGACGGTCCACCGCTTCCTCGGGATGGTCAAATTCCTGGGGAAATTCATTCCCAATATGGCATCCCACACCACGGCCCTCCGCCATCTCAACAGGAAGTCGACAGAATTCCACTGGCTGCCCAGGCATGAAGAGGAATGGCGTGAGCTGAAAGCAAAGCTCACCACAGCCCCGGTTCTAGCGTTCTTCGACCCAACCAAGGAAACCAAGATATCAACTGATGCAAGCCAGGACGGCAATGGGGCGGTGCTCCTTCAGCGGGATGACTCCTCGTCTTGGGCTCCAGTGGCGTATGCCTCCAGGGCCATGACACCCACTGAGCAACGGTACGCTCAGATTGAGAAGGAGTCTCTGGGCCTCCTGACAGGGATAGTCAAGTTTCACGACTACGTTTATGGCCTGCCAAAATTCATGGTAGAAACGGACCACAGGCCTCTAGTCCACATAATCCAGAAGGATTTAAATGACATGACACCTCGGTTACAGCGAATTCTTCTTAAGCTACGCCGCTACGACTTTGAACTTGTCTATATGCCAGGCAAAGTGCTGATCGTTGCAGATGCCCTATCCAGGTCCATCACCACACCGTGTCAACAAAGTGACTTCATCTGCCACTTAGAAGCACAAGTGCAGTTGTGTGCCATCAACCTTCCGGCATCTGACGAACGGGTGGTCCAAATTCGTGAGGAGACGGCCAAGGATCCTCTGCTGCAGCGCGTGATGCAGCACCTTAGCAATGGCTGGGAGAAGGGACAATGTCCCCAGTTCTATAACGTAAAAGACAACCTGACGGTGGTGGAGGAAATCCTTCTGAAACTCGACAGGATCGTAATTCCTCAGAGCATGCAGGCTATGGTGCTGGGCCAACTCCATGAGGGTCAGCTTATGGTTAGAAAATGCCGATGCAGAGCTCGGGAGGCGGTTTATTGGCTGGGCATCAGCCAGGACATTGCCGACACAGTCCTCAACTGCCCTACCTGTCAGAAGTTTCAGCCAGCTCAACCCAAAGAAACGTTGCAGCAGCACAAGATTGTGACCTCTCCGTGGTCCAAAGTAGGTGTAGACCTTTTCCACGCCAAGGGGCGTGACTACGTACTCCTAGTTGACTACTTCTCCAGTTATCCAGAGGTGGTGAAACTGTCCGACTTCACGTCGAAAGTGGTAATCAAAGCCTGCCAAGAAACATTCGGCAGGCATGGGATACCGCTCACGGTAATGAGCGACAACGGTCCTTGCTTTTAGCGCCAGTCCCACTACCTGCAGTCAAACGTGAAGGCCGAGAAAGGGGTCCATATTGTAAAGCAGTTGCTGTGCAAAGCTGCAGATTCAGGCTCCGATTTTAACCGGGCGATGCTGGCATACAGGGCGACACCACTGTCCACTGGATTGTCTCCAGCGCAGATGCTCAAGAATCGCATTCTGAGGACAACAGTTCCAGCTGTCCATGTTCCAGACCTTGACCACCTCATGGTCTTACAGAAAATGCAGCAGTCACGGGCCCAACAAAAAGCCTCACACGATGCTCATGCCGCGGATCTACCCGAGCTGGCCCCCAATGGTCATGTTCGTGTCCAGTTGCCTGAGGGCGGCTGGTCAGCCACAGCTGTTGTGATCAAACAAGTGGCCCAAGATCATTCCTTGTCCGCATGGCTGATGGCTCCCTGCTACGGCGCAACAGACGGGCACTGCGAAGAGTTCCACGCCCGCTACCTGACCGACGTGCCCCGCCGCCTACGGTGCTTCCTGCGGACGTACCCTACCACGAGGCCATCGATCTACCAGCAATCCTGCTGGCCCACGCAATCACCGCGATGGCAGCGATCCCACCTATCCAAGTGCAGGCGGCTCCTGATCCACCTCTGCGGCGATCGACAAGAATTCGTCGCCCACCACAAAGGCTAAATCTATAAACTGAACTCTTGTACATTTTGTGACTTCATTGCTTTAACCTCTGTAAATATTGTTTTGTTTGCCATGTATCTGCACTATCGACACCTTCCTATGTATATACGTTCACCTAGACACCTTTTGTATATAGACAGGCACATATATATATATATATACTTTCACACACCCTAGTATTTATCAAAAAAAAAGGGGGAGATGCCATAATATCTACTCATGTATATACTGAAGTGCATTCAGGCAGTGATTGACATACAGGACGACCAATAAGCACACAACACAGTGCAGCCAATCACCAGACAGGACACTCCCACTATAAAGCCAGAGGGCACTAGGTTTCCCGCTCTCTCTGGACCCAGCCACTGAGACAGTCAGAGTCCACGAGCTAGCAAGTGCAAACACCATGCGGTAGCTAGTAAGTCTGGTCAGGCTACAAAGTCTCCAGTCAGTTCAGTATAGTGTCGACCCACAGCTGAACATGTATATCAGTTCTATCGTTGAATAAAACAGTGTTGGATTTTCTCCAGTGTTAGACGTCTGCTTCTAGCTTCCCTGCATCAAGTGCAGTCCACATCGAACCAGTCAGCCTAACACATCAACAGTGACATCTCCTGGTCCCTGCCAGTTGTGCTAACACATCCCAGTTGCATCTGAAATTGTTACGTTTTATTCTTTTGACCAGATTGCCTCAATCTTCCATTGTATCAGTTAAATATTAAATATACCAGCAAGTGAAAGAGGTGAGCACAGAAGTTCAGTTTTTGTGTGTACTCATTATATAGAATTAGTATTATGTAATGATGGGTGAGTAACATGGCTGCAGTTTGTGTTGCCTTAATTCCATAAAAACACACGATTAGCTAGAATAGTTGTGAAACACTTCTGTTTACCTCTTGTGCCAATTAACAAGGACAAAGTTCTGCTTCAAACTACCTAATGCATTTCAAACGTCTAAGTTCCAATTTAAAAAAATAATCTTAATACAAAAAGTAAGGCCATGAGATTTGTTTGCATAATGTTAAACTGGTGACATGCAATTGGTGAAGGAGACCAGAAGAAAATCTTTCACTTAGCTTTAGGTTTATTCATTTAGTGAAACATTACCAGTGTATAAACACAACCACCCCTAACACCAGTGTCAATAAGTTAATCTTTGTTATTCATGAAGGCCCTGCCTTCTCAACCTTGCCCTTCACCTGAAGTGTGGTGATCCTCAGGTTAAATCGTCACCAGTCAGCTCTCCCTCCTCAAAGGGGAAAGCAACCTATGGCCATCTGGGACTATGGCGACTTTATTTACTTACTTTGAAAGTGCTCAGGTAATGAGCCATTGAATGCCCTCCTGTTATAGATTCTTAACCTTAATTACTTGAATCTCCAAATCTCCCATCTGTTCCATCCGCTTTGGCCTTTGGCCTTTTACCTTTTACACCCAATATGGAATTTCACATGTCTATAATGATTAACATTTGCGACCATCAAGAATGTAATTTCTATATAGAATTTTCAGCAGAGAACTCTTGTACATTTAGTCCAATTAAATTAAGTCCAATTAGTCTATCTTGTCTTTGTTGGTTACAATCATAGAAAACAGAAGTCGGAGGAGACCATTCAGCCCTTTGAGCCTGCTCCATCATTCAATATGATCATGGTTGATCACCTAACTCAATCTGTCCCCCCTATATGACTGATGTAGAATCCCTACAGTGCAGAAGGGAACCATTCGGCCGATCGAATCTGCACCAACTCTCCAAAAGAGTACTCTACCTAGGCCCACACCCTGTCCCCATTACCCCACCTATCTTTTCAGACACTGAGGGGAATGTAGCATGGCCAATCCACCTAACCTGCACATATTTGGAATGTGGGAGGAAACCAGAGCACCCGGAGGAAACCCATGCTGATATAAGGTGTATGGAGCTCTGAAACTGGGAGCACTGGTAAACCTTCTTTTGACAGGAGAACCTGCACTTCTCATCTGGTTAAGAGGTGGTTTCAGTCTTATTTGACCCCCTTCACTCCAAGAGCTTTGTCTAACTCCTTCTTGAAAACATACAATGTTTTGGTCTCAACTACTTTCTGTGCAGAGAATTCCTGAGGCTCACCACTCGCTGGGGGAAGAAATCTCTCCTCATCTCTGTCCTAAATGGTCCACCCTGTATTATCAGACTGTGACCCCTGATTTTGGACACCCCCTCTATCAGGAACATCCTTCTTGCATCCACCCTGTCTAGTGCTGTTTGAATTTTATAGGTTTCTATGAGATCCCCCCTCATCTTCTGAACTCCAGCGAATATAATCATAACCAATTCAATCTCTCATCATACGTCAGTCGCTCCATCCCAGGAATCAGTCTGGTAAATCGTCACTGCACTCCCTCTAGAGCAAGAACATCTTTCCTCAAATAAAGAGACCAAAACTGCATACAATATTCCAGGTGTGATCTCACCAAGACCCTGTATAACTGCAACAAGACAATCCTGCTCTTGTACTCAAATTCATTTGCTATGATTACCAACACATTGAGCAGGATTTTCCATTTGTGAGACTATGTTCTCCAATGGAGCTGAATCCCTCCTAGTCTGCGCTGGCACTAGGGGCGGTGCCCAGGAGCAATTCCCTCGCCCTTGCCATGCTCATTTATGCATGGCAGGAAGATCAAGGGATTCTGTTCACAATCCCGCTATCGGGTGCCATTTTGAACAGGTGGCCCATACCAATGTCCAGCGGCTGTCCACCCTACCCCCACAATGCAAATCCTGCCCTCCTCCCACTGTCAAGAAGGGACAACCTCCCCCCATCAGAAGAATTGCTGGATCACCACCCCCCCCCCCACCCCCACAGCACACACACACGCGTGTGGGTAACCCAAACCCCCATGATCCCCCAACAGACCACCATCAGAGACCCCCAACTCTGGTGGGGGGGTCTCATAGGGGAGCCTGAAGGGGGGTGAAGGGGCTGGGGGGGAGGCGGTATTTGTGTTGTGTGGGGGAGGGGGGGTGCTCCGGAGGACTTTGGAGGCACCTAAGTCAAGGTCCACCATGTCAGGGCCACACTGATTCCACAGCCAGTGGTGGACCAGAGCATCGCAACAGCGCTGACCCCGTGTTTCTCCACCGCATCGGGAACTCCTTTACCGGTGGCAGGTGGTAGAGAATCCCAGCCACCATTAGCCTTCATTACTGCCTGCTGCACCTGCATGCTTACCTTCAGTGACTGGTGTACGAGGACACCCAGGTCCTGCTACACAATCCCCTCTCTCAATTTAAAGCCATTCAGATAATAACCCGCTGTCCTGATTTTGCTACCAAAGTGGATAGCCTCACATTTATTCACATTCTACTGCACCTGTCATGCATTTGCCCACTCAACTTGTCCAAATCATACTGAAGCATCTCTGCATTCTCCTCACAGCTCACCCTCCCACCCAGCTTTGTGTTATCTGCAAATTTGGACATATTACATTCAGTTCCCTCATCTAAATCATTACTATATATATTGAATAGATGGGGTCCCAGCACCGATCCTTGTTGTACCCCATTGCCTGCCATTTGGAAAAACACTCATTTATTCCTACCCTTTGCTTCCTGTTTGCCAACCAGTTTTCTATCCTTTTCAACACACAACTCCCAATCCCATGTATTTTAATTTTCACGCTAACCTCTTATGTGGAACTTTGTCGAAAGCCTTCTGAAAGACCAAATAAACCAGATACACTGGCTCCCCTTCATCAATTCCACCAGTTACTTTCTCGAAGAATTCCAGTAGATTTGTCACGCATGATTCCCGTTTTGTAAATCCATGCTGACTCTGTCTGATCCAATCGCTGTTTTCCAAGTGCTCTGCTATTAAATCTTTTATTGTGGACTCTAGCATTTTCCCTGCGACCAACATCAGGCTGACTGGTCTAAAATTCCCTGTTTTCTCTATACCTTTTTAAATAGTGGGGTTACAGTAGCTCCTCTCCAATCTGTAGGAACTGTTCCAGAGTCTATAGAAACTCTAATGGTTAAATGTTTAAATTTATGTGTGTTCCCCTTTCTAACCGTTTTCTTGGTTTCATTGTGGAGGAATCTTATTAAGCAAAACATTTATTTTCAATTTCAGTCTCATCATCCATTAAATTCCAGAAAAAGTCACTATGTTAGATTTGTCACCATGACAGTTCCTAATTAATCCCCCTGTAAATCGCAAGCCAAAATCCAGCTCATAGAGCACATCAAAAATACACAAAACATTACGTTCAAATGAATATAAATGAACCATTGCTGCTTTCAAAGATTATTTCTTAATTGAAAAGTTAATGATAATGCATTTCCTAGCTGTGAAAGTAGAATATAAATCATCCAATCTCAAAACTAAAGAAGCGAACATATGGTGAAATAGATAAAACTGCAGTAGTCACATCTGGACATTTATTCCATTTGTGCTCATATATCAGTATCAGGTGCTCAATATGAAGTGTGAAACTGGTCTAGTTAGGTCAGAACTCATTGTGATGAAGGTTAGATTACACCCTATATACTGTACATGGAGGATAAGTAATTCTAAGTGAGAAAAAACCCAATGTCACATTACGACACCATTGCAATTTAAATTACATTATTCAATTGCAGAAGTCTGCCTTTGGCATGGTCACCCCAGATACCAACTAAGAAAGCAAAGCCTTAAAAATAGCATTGGGCAGAATTTTACTGGCCTGCTCCTGGTTACATAGAAACGTAGAAAATAGGAGCAGGAGTAGGCCATTCGGCCCTTCAAGCCTGTTCTCTCATTCATTATGATCATTGCTGGTCATCCAACTCAATAACTTGTTCCTGCTTACCCCCACCCTCCATATCCTTTAATTCTTTTAGCCCCAAGTGCCATATCTAACTTGTTCTTGAAAGCATGCCGGTCTTTTGACCTCAACTGCTTTCTGTGGTAGAGAATTCCACAGGCTCACCACTCTCTGGGTGAAGAAATTTCTGCTCATCTCAGTCCTAAATAGTTTATCCCATATCCTTTGATTTTGACCCCTGGTTTTGAAATCGCCCAACATCGGGAACTCCTTTCCTGCACCGACACTGTTCTGTCCTGTTAGAATTTTATAGGTTTCTGTGCGATCCCCCCCCTCATTCTCATGAACTCCAGCGAATATAATCCTAACCGACTCAATCTCTCCTTGTACATCAGTCCCGCCTCCCAGGACTCCCCCATTTGTGAGGTGTCTGTAAAGTCCCTCATGCGGCCTTCCTGTCTCCTACTTGCCTGCCACTGACCTGTCCGAAATTGTGTGGGACATGGTGAAGCCCAGAGTGGCTCGCCTGTCCTCACCCAAGAGTAAGGCCTGAAGTGGGCCGTCTGCCCTCACCCCTGATTAAGGCACAATTAATGGTCACAAAAGGTCTGCTTCCAGCCAGACTACAATTTTGAGACTGGCAGGAGATGACGCTGATCGAGCCTTTGGACAGAAAGGGTGGGTGGGGAGGGGGAGAGTTCCTCACGGACCACTCCCACAATCATGGCCCCCTCCCTCCAAAGATTTGGCTAGTCCCTAGTTGCCCATTACCCTCCTCACTTTTTCAAGCCAACACCAGCCTCTTACTGAATGTCTGCATGTTCCCATCCCAACCCGGACATGCAAGAGGCAAATCAATCTTTGTCAATTATCTCTTTGCCTGCTGTACTTATGGCATGCAAACAGAAAATGTCCAACATACTCAGCAGGTCTAGCAGCATCTGCAGAGAGGAAGGTGGGTTTAACATTGGACGCAACAGTACGTTTCCATGTTGTACTGCTTTATATAACTATGCAAAAAGAAACATGGATATTCCTATGCTGCATATTACAGGTAAACTGTAAGTTAATATTTAGAAATGATAGGGGGATTTTCCCATGCACCCGCTGGCGAAATCAATGATGGCCGGCAAGGAGGTGGGGGGGGGGGGGGGGGGTGCCAGGGGAGAAATAAATCGATGGGAAGTCCAAAAATCATTTTCACACCGGCAAGAAACATATTGGTTCAGAATACCTCTGGACCAGCGAGATGTACAAATGTCAGGACTTAGCTTTAGGACGTTGCTCAGGTCATGGACATCCAAGAAGAATGATGGAGGCCTGCCACTACCTAGCCCGGGAGGAAAATGTGCATCTCACAGTGGATCAGCCTCATCCACATGGCTCTTTCAAAAAGCAGCTTTCAGAAGATGTCAGAACTCCTTGTAGCAACTTCGACTTTGCTGATGCTTCAGACCATCTTCCGGGGATTTCACCATGAATCCCAACATTCTTCCAGGGATTTAAACCGTAAACTCCAACATTCTTCCAGGGATTTCACCATTAACTCCAACATTCTTCTGGGAATTTCACCATGAACTCCAACATTCATCTGGGAATTTCACCATGAACTCCAACATTCTTCCAGGGATTTCACTATGAGCTCCAGCATTCTTCTGGTGATTTCACCATGAACTCCAACATTCTTCTGGGAATTTCACCGTGAACTCCATCATTCTTCTGGGAATTTCACCGTGAACTCCAGCATTCCTCTGGTGATTTCACCATGAACTCCAACATTCTTCCAGGGATTTCACCATGAACTCCAGCATTCTTCTGGAGATTTCACCATGAACTCCAGCATTCCTCTGGTGATTTCACCATGAACTCCAGCATTCTTCTGGGAATCTCACCATGAACTCCAGCATTCCTCTGGTGATTTCACCATGAACTCCAGCATTCTTCTGGGAATCTCACCATGAACTCCAGCATTCCTCTGGTGATTTCACCATGAACTCCAGCATTCTTCTGGGAATCTCACCATGAACTCCAGCATTCTTCTAGAGATTTCACATGAACTCCAACATTCTTCTTGGAATTTCACCATGAACTCAGCATTCTTCTGGGGATTTCACCATGAACTCCAGCATTCTTCAGGGAAATTCTCCGTGAACTCCAGAATGCGAAGGGTTCGCACTGAAAGGTGACAGTGCGAGATTGAAGGTTATGCCAGGGGACTTGATGGTTATGTTGGAAAGGACTTTGGTGACTGAGGGTGGGGGGTTGGTGGGGGGCAGGTGGGTGTATGGTGGGGCAAATGGAATGCCTCACAAAGCCTATATAATGACACTGAAATGAAACAGCAGGCGTTATTCGGTGAAAGTGATTTTGCAGATTATAAGGTGACATTGTGTTCACCCATGCAACCATTTCAGTCAAGGTTTCTTGACCATTTCTTCTCGGGGCTCCATCCGCAGCATGGGTGCAGAAAGTCTGTGTCGTTGTTTTCCCTCTTGCCCTTGGTGACTTTGGCACTCTTCCTCTGGAGAGCTGAGGTCTGAAAGGCGCTGCCTCCTTTGACTGTCCTGCTGTGGGCCAGGTGCCCCCTCTGTGGTGACAGATAACAAGGTTGACAAGGCTCACAGACAAAGGGGATTCAAAGAGAGTGTAGAACTCCTGAGATTTCTGTGTGGATGACCCAGCGGTGATCAGCTGCCACTCCTCCTCCCTTCAGATGCCTGTGTGACCCGGGCTGACTGCTTGAGGAGAAGGGAGCACCCGAAGGAATGACGATGTGCCCCGTCCCCTTCTTGTGTTGTCACTGCAGGGACTGACCTGTTATAACCCTAATGGAGGTCACTGCATCAGGCCTATCAGATTCCCTGTCGCCTCCATTGAATCTAGCTTCTCCAGTAACGAGGGGGCATAGTTTCCCTTAACAGGGGATTAGACACCGAGTATAAAAACCCCAACTTGTGTGCAGGTCATGGAGGAAGACCCTTTGGGGAGTGGAGATCTGGTATATCGTTTGTTTTCTACCTGCTTGGGCAATGCGTGCTGCTTCAGTGGATTCTCTTTCACCCATGGCTACCATATCTCCGGCAGAAACTGGGCGTTCTGCTGAATCTCCATGGCATCCTCCATCCTCCCTATGGAAACCTTGATGCACACAAATGTGGGTGCAACATCATCATAGAACTGGCGAGCAAGCTCCTCTGATTCGCATACTGTTGTGGGCTTTCACCAGCTCTGTCTGATGTTGCCCCGCCTCTTGCTGATATTCCACCATGAGTTGGAAAGCCGATTCCAGAGGCCCGACATTGGACTCAGACCTCACAGATGCCTCCTCCCCAGCTAGCCTCCAAGAGTCGGGGAGCTTGGCTGAAGCAGCCTCCTCCTGTTGCAGACAAGTGTTACTGCGGTGACTACTAGATTATGAGACCCTTCCTAAACTAGCACTAATAAGCCTACGTGTGCATTCTTGAACTGGAGGAGCATTCAGCTGACCGCTGTGGTGCCTCTGCAGATGTGGAGCTTTCATCTTCCACTCCCTTTGGCTCATCTCTGTCCTGGAGCTGGTACTGAGCCCTGATAGGGAGCCCCCTCCTCAGGCCATGAGTCTCTTCCTGGAGACATCTGCAAGTGAGAAAGGAGAGTGCAAGTGACAGCATTAGCTGCCTCCAATATGGGGGCACATTCACTCCTCAGGTTTGCATTGAATGGATGAATCCTGACTAGATGGATGCCCAAGCCTAAGCTCAGCATCACAAATGGATTGGTTATTCGTGTTAGTTCATAATTTGAACCAAGTCAATTTGAGAGTCCAATCACGTGACGTATTGATGACATCATTGCCTGTTTGCACAGGCATATAGGCAGTCAATCTTAACAACTTGGAAAGTAAACGCCTTCCCAATAAAGCTCTTGTTCGTTTGTACCTTTGTGGTCTTCAAGCCTGTACTTTACAAATATCACAGCTCCACTCCTGCGAGCCCAGGTGTTCTCTCCTGTGAGAGACCTTGGAAATAGGCAATGAGGCCTGGAAAACCTTCCCATTTTCCCACGATCTCTTTGATTGTGTTGGATCTTTCCCTGCTCAAAAAGTAAAGCATGTTTTAGAGGAGTTACATGTTACATTATTTTATGCAGCAGAAATTGGCTCATTTGTCATACATTCCCTCGGGAGATAGCCCACTTTTATAGCAGGTCATCATTGGTGCGAATTAGGCATAAGGCTTGTGGATCATCCAGAGCAATGAGCACATCCACATGCAATGGAAAGGCTCTGACAGGTATGATCTTTTCGTAGGTTTCTGGTTTCCTCTACCCCCTAAGCCGATTCCCTCTACTACCAACCCCCCCACCCTCCCACCCCACACCACCACCCCCACCCCAGCCATTGGGTGATCGGGTCATGTGACCCTCCAAATGTATTCCACTTAAAGGGGTCAGATACTCCACCTTGCTTGGCCTCCTCCTCCCATCAGGTCGGTAGAATACATTACTCCGCACCTCAACATAATCCAGGAGGACAGGCAGGGAGGAATCACTAAATTTCAGAGTGGCCTGCAGTTTGGTCTCTCAGACATCTCTTCTCTGTTTGTGGTGTGACGTTGGGGATGTTTAGGCATCTTTCAAGTATGGTGGCGGAGCACATGCCATTAGGCTGGCCATAGAAGATGACGCCAAACCCCCAGATGCATAATTAATGATGCTGGGGCCAGAATACACTGTGGGATTTCCCATAAGCCTCTGCAGCAGGACTCACTCTCACCACAGGACCGAGTTTCAGGTGGAAGAAGTCCGCCGTATGTAACACCCTGAGTGATACTCTTAAATCAAAACAGAGTGATCCCTAATTTATAAGAAGCTTTGCTCCTGGTAATGATGTTTTATCCTCTTCAGGGTCCCTTTTTCCACCCTAGGCTCTTGAACAAAGATTTCCACAGTAATGCATAAAAAGAAAGACTTGCATTTATACAGCACATTTCACAACCACTGGACATCCCAAAGCTCTTTACTGAACTTTTAAACTGTAGTGTCATGTGAGAGTACCTTTAAGAAATGGGTGTTTTTATAGAATAACTGTAGTGGGTGTACCTTTAAGAAATGGGTGCTTATTACTGCAGTGATGTCAGAGAGTGGATGGAGCTGGGCTGTCTGTCAGCTTTTTACTTTCGCTTCAGGCTTTTTGCTGCAGGGTGGGTTTGGTTTCATTTAGTTTTGGAGAAGCTGCAATCACAGCAGGATGTGTGTGAATCTCTGCAAGCTTATGAGTGCCCATTTGCTGATTTCAACGTGGTAACTGTTCTCAGTAATGAAGTTAAGCCTGATGTCTTTCTGTTAAAAGGTGTTTTTTAAGTCTTATGGATGCTAAAGGGAAAGTAAGAATTACTTAGTGTTGTATTCTTTGGGGGTTGTATTTGAATTGATGGTGCTAAAGTGTTCACTGTATGTTTTAAAAAGGTTAACTTGAGTTCATAGAATAAACATTGTTTTGCTTTAAAAAATACTTTTCCATTTCTGCTGTACCTCACCTGTAGAGTGGGCTGTGTGCTCCCAATACCACAATCTATTAAAAGTTGTGGGTCAGGTGAACGCCATGATACACTTTGGAGTTCTCTAAACCCTGGCATATAACAGTAGTCACTGTTGCAACACTTCTTTTCTTTGATGGTGATATATGAAATCCATACTTTACTTCTTTGGGATACAATGAAAATCACAAGGAATATCTTCTTGAAATGTACGTATTCAGCAAATCATTTTGGTTACCAATTCTGTTCAATTATATAGATAAAATGAGATTCATTCTTTCAACTATCTGCTGCGTACGAGGCAATTATAAACTCTTACAGTGTTCAGTTCTTTTTGCTTCAACAAATCAGTTTAGAACATTCAATCTCAACTCTCTTCCACTAAACTCAAAATGAAATCTTCAAGCTTCATCCACACATTGTTCACGACGCAAGTTGCCAAAATGTTCTCGATAAAGAAAATAAGAAACTGCAAGTAAATAAGTAAATTGAATCTTGGCGACACCTTATTAAACCCTGTGCAATTATAAAAACAATTGAATGTCATCAAATGTTTCAATTAAACCGATCGACAAAGGGCCTCAAGGCCTCATTTCAATTTACTGCTGTGCAAATCCGTAAATGTTCTGTCCTGTTGAACTCAGAATGAGTCAGATTGTTTTGGATGTTTGGTCTTTCATTGGAATTGAAATCATATTCTGACTCATACTACCTTCGTAGCAGTTTACTGGAATATAGATTATAGGTTTGAAATGGAAAATGATCTCGGAGCTGGAAAGTACAATGAAAAACCAGCAAGAACTGCAAGAACTTACTAATCATCTAACTACACCCAACCCCAGAAACTTAAGCAATTTATTGGAAGGTCTTCCCAACCCTGCCCTGTCCATCTTAACTGACTGTTCCTTGACCTGACAATTTCTCTCCTCTGCCAGAATGTGGTTCTGGGTGGGAAGGCTCATCTGCCCACTGCCAATTGAGGCCCCTAACTGGCCATATAATGAAGGCGTAAGGACCGCTTGTGGGCCTCTTCCCACTGCTCCTGGTTTAAACCCAGCTGTATGTCAGTTTAAACCAGTAACAGTGGGAAGCGGCCCTTAAGTGGCCCTTAAGCCCTCATTATATGGCCATAACCACATTCTGGCAGAGGTGAGAAAGTGTCAGGTCTCAGGTACACCACCATCCCATGGGCCTAATTACATGATCTTCCTGACTCCAAGCTCGTCACCAGTGAAAGAAGATGCTGCCCATACATGGGCCTCCTGCTCACCATCCTATTCCCAATCCGCCACTGCCTCCTTCTGACTACTGTGCTCTTCCACTGCTTGCTCACCACACTTGTCGCCGCCACGCTTTACACTAAATTGCTTCCCCCCTCACCATCCTGCTCCCAATCTCCTCCCCTCCTCCCTCTCGCAGCCTTGCTCTGTCACTTCTTCCCATTTGCCACCCTGCTTCCTCGTTACCAATCCCTCAGCGCCTTACTCCCAAACCCTTATTGCCTCGCATGCCACACTACATGCCTCCACTTAGTCACCCCTTTCCTGACTCCTCTCATCATCCCTCTTTCCACCTCAGGCACTAGGAGTAAAGGAGAGAGAGCTCAGGAGAGAAATGGTTTATCAGGGTGGCAAATGAGGCAGCCAAGGGCTGGAAGCAGAGTGGCGACCAGGGAAGCAAGAGGGTCGATTAAGAGGGGCGGCAAAAGACTGCGAGTGGGGTGATGAACAAGGTGGTGAAAGAGGCGGCGAATGAGGCGGAGAGCAGGGGAGCAAGTGGAAGGTAAATGAGGCGGCAAAGTACTGGGAGTAGAGTGGCAAGAATGGTGGCAAGTGAGGCAGCAAGCAATACGGCGAGTGGGATGGGGAACAGGGCAGCAAGAGGAATGAAAGTGAAGCACTGGGTGAATTGATGAGTGGGGCAATGAGTGGCAAGCAAGGCAGCAAGTAAAGTGGCGAGCAGGTCAGCGAGGGGTTGGGAGTGGAGCAGCAAGTGGGAGGCAGAGAAATAGTGTTCTTTTTGGGCTGAGATTAATCTGCACCATCTTCAAAATCATCTTTTAATTCTAACATTTTTAAAACCTTCTGGTTTTTTAATTCATTTATGGGATGTGGGTATCACTGGTTAGGCAGCATTTATTACCCATCCTTAATTGCCCTTGAGAAGGTGATGGTGAGATGTCTTCTTAAACGTCTGCAGTCCCTGAGGTGTAAGTACACCTACTGTGCTGTTAGGAAGGACATTCCAGGATTTTGCCCCAGCGACAGTGAAGGAAAAGCAATATATTTCCAAGTCAGGATGGTGAGTGACTTGGAGGGGAACCTCCAGGTGGTGGGGTTCCCAGGTATCTGCTGCTCTTGTCCTTCTAGATAGTAGTGGTTGTGGGTTTGCAAGGTGAGGCCTAAGGAACATTTGTGAGATTCTGCAGTGCATCTTGTAGATGGTACACTTTGTTGCCACTGATTGTTGGTGGTGGAGGGTTTGAATATTTGTGGAAAGGGTGCCAATCAAGTGGGCTGCTTTGTCCTGGATGGTGTCGAGCTTCTTGAGTGTTGTTGGAACTGCACTCATCCAGGCAAGTGGAGAGTATTCCATTACACTCCTGACTTGTGCCTTGAAGATGGTGTACAGGTTTTGGGGGGTCAGGGCGCGAGTTATAGGCTGTAGGATTCCTAGCCTTTGAACTGCCCTGGTAGCCACAGTATTAAGATGGCTAATCCAGTTCAGTTTCTGATCAATGGTAACCCCTAGGATGTTGATTGTGGGGTATTCACCGATGGTAATGTCCTTGAATGTCAAGGGGCGGTGGTTAGATCTTCTCTTGTAGGAGATGGTCATTGTGTGCCGTAAATGTAAGCTGCCACTTATCAGCCCAAGCCTGGATATTGTCCAGATCTTGTAGCATTTGGACATGGACGGTTTCATTATCTGAGGAGTCACAAATGTTGCTGGACATTGTGCAGTCATCCGCAAACATACCCATTTCTGACCTTATGATGGAAGACAGGTTATTGATGAAGCAGCTGAAGATGGTTGGGCCTAGGACACTATCCTGAGGAACTCCTGCATTGATGTTCTTGAGTTGAGATGATTGACCTCCAACCACCACAACCATCTTCCTTTGTAAGAAGTTTTACAACACCAGGTTAAAGTCCAACAGGTTTGTTTCGATGTCACTAGCTTTCGGAGCGCTGCTCCTTCCTCAGGTGCTCCGAAAGCTAGTGACTTCGAAACAAACCTGTTGGACTTTAACCTGGTGTTGTAAAACTACTTACTGTGCTCACCCCAGTCCAACGCCGGCAACTCCACATAATCTTCCTTTGTGCCAGGCACGACTTGCTGATGATGGAGAGTAGACTGATAGGGTGGGAATTGGCTGGGTTGGATTTGTCCTGTTTCTTGTGTACAGGACACATTGGGCAATTTTCCACAATGTTGCCAGTGTTGTAGCTGTCCTGGAACAGCTTGGCTAGGGTTGCGGCAAGTCCTGGAACACAAGTCTTCAGTATATTTGCCGGGATATTGCCAGGGCCCACAGCCAGTGCCTTCAGCCATTTCTTGATATCACGTGGACTGAATCGTATTTGCTGAAAACTAACACCTGCGATGCTGGAGAGCTCCGGAGGAGACCGAGATGGATCATCCACTCGGCACTTCTGGCTGAAGATTGTTGCAAATGCCTCAGCCTTGTCTTTCGCACATATGTACTGGGCTCCTCCATTATTGAGGAAGGGAATATTTGTGGAGCCTCCTCCTCCAGTGAGTTGTTTAATTGTCCACCACCATTCATGGCTGGATGTAGCAGGACTACAGAGGTTAGATCTGATGTGTTTGGCACACAAGTAGTCCTTGAAAGGAGGTCTTCTTCCAGGAGCCTGCAGATACCTCCAACAATCTGCCATGAAAGCCCAAACCTGAGGTATGTTGAAAAAGCTAACCTTCTCTCTGTAGACTCTGTATTGTGGATATAGCTTCCAGCCTGCTGAAGCTCTCTGCCCACCCCCTGTCATGTATAACAGCATGTGTATGCAGAGAAGACAGCGGATGAACTAGAGGTTCAAGCCACTGCCGCATAAATTGCTCCCATGCTGCAGTGAAGGCTGACAGTTCTTGACAAAACACCAATTTCTGAGGATTTAACCCCCTCACATAGCTGAGTTTGCTTCCCTTGACTGTTGCAATTCAGCTCAAGGTGTTAGCCTAGATTATATCACATTCATATCTGATATTTTTCCTTACATATCCTGTCCTTTATGTCACTCAGCACTCTTGACTTGTAAATATATCGCCGTTCCTTCACTGTCGCTGGGGCAACATCCTGGAACTCCCTCCCTAACAGCACCATGGGTGTACCTACACCTCAAGGACTGCAGCGGTTCAAGAAGGCAACTCACCACTGAAGGGCAACTAGGGGTGGGCAATAAATGCCGACCTAACCAGCGATGCCGACATCCCGTAAATTAATATTAAAAATGTTTATAGAATTTCCCAGCTATTGATTGGTAATCAATTCTTGAATTAATTTTCATTATCTCATTAATTTCTACTTGATTGTGAATGTTGTGTGTTCATAGTGTGGATTGCATGTTGTATTAACACCACAATCCGTGTGTTGGTATATATTACAGATAGGAGAGGGATTAATTTGAGCAGAACTAATTTCTCCTCTAACTGCCCATCTGTAAACAAAAAGTTTTTTTTTTGTGAGATCCAATTTTCAATTAATGACCCCACAGCAAACTTGTGATAGGATGAACTCAGTGGGTTAGTTAATTTGCACACACTCAAAACGCTGGAGGAAGTTCGCAATGTTTCTCCTTTATATTCATACAGTAAAAGAGGGATAGAGAAAAGTAGGATTTGTAGGGAAGAGACCACAGAGAAAAGAAATATTGGTTCACATGGGTTCCAGAGTTCAGAATCAAAGGCAAATGAGATATTCCAGAGAGGTCAGTGCGCTGCAAACAGATGCTGCATAATTCAGTTTTCCAGTAATATGGGATAGGCACGTAGAGATGAGCCTGTCTTGTAGGTGATGGTAAAGAATTTCCAGCAGAAGCTTTGTAGATGTGGATCAGGTGTCCAACTTGGGTCAGAGCTCCCTATCTGTGAGGCTGTTAATCAGATGATAAAAAAGCAGACTCAGGCTGGAATTTTCCAGCCCCTCCCATCGGCAGGATCTTCCAGTCCTGCTGAAGTTAATGTACATTTAAATGGCTCGCCGCATCAGCCACAGGGGAACCCACCATGGTGGGACCGGAAAACCCTGCCAGAGATTTTACAATTCAGCAAGGCAATATTACTGGATCCTCAAGCTAGCGACCCATGTCACATGACTCCCACCTCTCCACACTGTCTTTAACAAAGTACGTGTATTCCTTGTCTGGTGCCTTGAGATCGTTAAACGTTTCCACCATTAAGAATTGAAAGGAAAGTTGTGAAACCCTTTGTCTTAGCAGAGGAGCATACTCCTGTTGGCCAGCCTGGCTTAGGAAAATGCAGATGGACTTTGTACAGCTCTTTTTTAATTTGGGCTGTGCAGCCTACAGGAGGTCACTAGTGGCTCTTCAGGAGTAACGATCTGTGAGTTTACCCAATACTACCAGATAGTTTATTTTCTTTGAGGTCACAGACATAGATTCACCAATTTTAGGCGTTCATCCAGTTTGAAGTTTTTAAAGTTAGCAATGCTGTTTTACTTTTAAAAAGACACAGGATGAGGTCTTAGTCCCTCGCACATCGATGAAATGTATCTTCCTCGCTGGGCAGCGCTGGTACACTGCACATGTGCGGCGTGACAACTCAGACGTGCGGGCATACGGTAATGCGCGCTAGAAACGTGTGGCGTTCAAACTCCCGGCTGCCTTTTTTTCCCTTCTTGAAGCCCTGTGCTGCGCTGGAGCTGCTCAATGAAAGATCCAGGAACAACGCTAGCTTGGGCCAGGTGCCCAGATTTTTGGTGAGTTTTTACACCTTTGTATTTGCACTTTTATTTTTTGGTCTAGCAGAGGCAGGAGACATCGGGAACACTTATTTGGTAGGTTAATGTTTTATATTATTAGTGCTTATCATTTATAAACATGTTTAAAATGTAAATAAATTGAAAGGAAGATATATTTTCATTTTTTTAAACTTTGGTTTGTCATGAGGATGTTATTCCATTAAAGAAACTATAATGGATAGAATGAGGTGATCACTCGCTAACGAGTATAATTGTCAACCTAAGATACTCCATGTTACTCATCACGGGTTCTATAGGTCCTTGCGTAGCTGATGGACCCGATCCTAGAGCCGCATCTTCAATCACTCACTTGGCCGGAGTTTCCAAAAGATGGGATTGGTCCTTGGACTCCAGCCCATGGGTTTTCCTTCCTCCAGCATCTTTTCCAGGGCTCCTCCTGCCATCGGGTGTTTTTGAAGAATTGTGACTCTTCAATCAGGAGGTTCCTCCAAGTAGGTACGTTCTGAGCAAAGGTCCCCCAGGCATTGATGTATGTGTTCAATTCCTTGAGGTAAGCCTACAAGGTGTCTTTGAAGAGCTTCCTTTGTACTCCTCTTGTTTGGGATCCTTCCTTGAGTTGGGTGAAGATGATTTGCTTTGGCAATCAGGGCTCTGACATCCTAAGCATATGGGCAGCCCAGCGGAGTTGGTTTTGGATGATCATGGCCTCGATACTGATGCTATTGACTCCTTCAAGGACACTAATGTTAGCACGCCTGCCCTCCCAGCTGATTTAGAGTACGTTTTGATTTTGCAATGTATTTTAAGCTGAGTTGTTTAAGAGTTTCTCTGATGTAATGTTCATCCCTGCAAGCTTCAGTGATTACTTCAAATGCTTCAATAAAGTTTAATGCCTCAGTTGACATATGCAAGCCTCCTGTAAGCTAATGTGATCTATCTCTCTGACAGGTATTGCAGGAAATCAATCATCCACCCCGAAGCGTACTGCCAAAGGACATCCTGAAATGATGTCAGAGGAGGTGTGTGCCAGGACACTGCGCTACAGCAGTTGCTGGCTTTCGGATGTTGAGCATGTCAATACCCTCCCCTCACCCCCCCCCCCCACACTTCCCTTCCTCCTCTTTACAAATAGACATAACCGTTGTGTTTATGTAGAAAAATATATTTTATTGACCATTGTATTTAAGTGAGAAAATATATTTTATTGCAAGAAATTTATAAAAGTTGAGGTAGTTTAATGTTATTGTTCAGCTAATAAAGCTAAATGCTAACTGGCTTCAAAGTTTTGTATTTATAAAATTATTTTTGTTAATAAATGTTTTACATTAAACTTTACTCGCTTCTACAAATGTCTTACTTAAACATCAAAACAAAACATTTAATTATGAGATCATTATAAATGAACAAGATAATGGGAGTAAACAAGGCAGAAATATAACACAGGCAACACAATGGCATATTGGTTCGCACTGCTGCCTCACAACACCAGGGACCCGTGTTCAATTCTGACCTTGGGTAACTATGTGGTGTTTGCACATTCTCCTTGTGCCTGCATGGGTTATTTAGCAACATGGAGTAGAACCATGCAGTGCAGAAGGAGACCATTCGGCCCATCAAGACCACCCTATCTAGGCCCACTCCCCCGCCCTATTCCTGGAACCTAACCTCTATGTACTTGGACACTAAGGGGCAATTTATCATGGCCAATCCACCTAACCTGCACATCTTTGGACTGTGGGAGGAAACCAGAGCACCCAGAGGAAACCCACGCAGACACGGGGAGAATGTACAAAGTCCACACACACAGTCACCCAAGGCCAGAATTGAACCTGGGTCCCTGGCGCCGTGAGGCAGCAGTGCTAACCACCATGTCACCACCATTTCCCCCGGGTGCTTCGGATTCATCTCACAGTCCAAAGATGTGCAGGATTGGCCTTGCTAAATTTCCCCTTAGTGTCCAAAGGTTAGATGGGGTTACGGGGATAGAGTGGGGGTGTGGGCCTGGGTAGGGTGCTCTTTCAGAATGTTGATGCAGATTCGATGGGTCAAATGGATTTCTTCCGCAGTGCAGTGATTCGATAAACACAAATCAGAAAATCAGATGTTACAAGGACAGTGACAGCAAAAAGTCCTGGAGTACTTTTACAATCTTTCAACCATTATCTAAATTAAAACATACAAACATTTTTAAGCATGTCGCACATAAAGTTCTATAATAATATAGTGCCGATTTAAATAGTTTCATAGATTTAAAACCAATAACCAAGCCTATGTTCACTTATAAATAATCACCTTTAATCACAAAAAAAAAGTCTTTAAAAGAATCAACAACAACAGTAATGCCTGTTTAAAAGAAACAGCAAAAATAACTGTTAAAAAGTCATCTTGACATATCTTTAAAACACTTGTTAAAAAGTTGCCTGTTGTTTTCAATCTAAATCTGTTGGTTAAATGCCTGTCCTCAATGGGCGTTCCCAAGCTGATCCCATCATAAGGGCGTGGGGCTACATTGCTCCTGCTCCACACTGGAGCCTGCGAAAACCGGGGTGCTGGAGATCCCAGGCTGCTGAAGAGAGAGGAAAGTTTGACACATCATCTGAGCGTAGGTAAGTGCCCAGTTTTCCCTGTTAAAATTAGCGGCTTGTGGCTTCCTGCCGCTAGCCAGAAGTTACGGACCATTATTGTGAGACCTTACTGTGTGTAAATTGGCTGCCACATTTCCTACAAGACAGCAGTCACTACATATCAGCTGCATTTTTGTGCATTCCAACTTTCAATTAATGGCCCACAACAAACTTGTGATAGGATGAACTCAGAGAGTTAGTTAATTTGCACACATTCAAAATGCTGGAGGGGGATCGCAACATTGCGTCCTTTACATTCATACAGTACATTTATATAGTAAAAGAGGATTAGAGAAAAGAAAGATTTGCAGTGAAGAGGCCACAGAGAAAATAAATATTGGTTCACATGGGTTCCAGAATTCTGAATCAAAGGCAAATTCATCAGCTGCAACGCACTTTGGAACACCCCAAGGCATGTCTTTCATCTGTTTCTTTTAAAACAAGGATGCGCCATATAACAGTACAAAAACACAACAAAAATCCAGCAAAAGGCAGTCACTTTTTACAAAATTCAATTCTTGGGACTTAATCAACAAGGTTTACACTTAAAGAGGATTGGAAATTATGATAAATATATCTTATTACTTTGCTAATTTTGCTTACACAACAGTCATATTCCAATTACTTTCATTTCAACAAGTAGATTCTGGCATTTCAAAACAGGCTGGCCATAACTATTCTATTAATACATTTTTAAGAGTGTTATTATTTTTCACTTTATAAATGTGCCTTGATGAGACTACAGATTACCATTGTTTCCTAAAATTGTGAGTCAGTGAGTGCCTGAAGTAGATAGGCAGTGGGCGCAATAGCTATCTAATATGTACCCACTTGTACTAATCAAACATTTTAAAAAGAGACTAATTGCCATACAGTTTGAACAAAGGTCATTTACCAAATGCTTTGATTAAATTTATCAATGTAATTGGAAACTGTAGTTGTTGCTGAGCAGTTTCCAATTGCCTTTCAGTACAATGAAGTCTATTCATTGTGTTTTGGCATCAAGACGGACAAACGTCAAAACCTTGACCTCAAAATGAAGAGCTAAATCCAGGTCCTCCAGTAAAGTTAATTATTATAAAGCATCCAGGCCTATGCACTGTCAATATTTTACTGTTTTACGTTTTCAATGCTCATCAACCTATTGAGCATCTTAGTTGGTACTAATTCCTGAAGTTCACTAAAATTGAAATATCAAATGGAAGACTTCTGGTGGTGGCATATAGGAGGAGGTCGCGTACTAGGTAGCTCCCATCAGGGTACTTGCTTTTTTGCCCGGTTCCTGAGGTTTTTTGGTGGACAAATTCTACCCATATGAAAGTAGAAGGAGCCTATTGTTGAAGACTGTCAAAAAAGGCTGAAACTAAGAAGTCTGCGGATGGAAATTCTTTAACTGACTCGGATGTTTTGTGTGGTAGCTCATCAGGGAAGATGGGGACAGCGGCTCCAGCAGTTGTGGCTACCTTGATCACAGCAGACATGCTAACTGGGTACTGGTATGTAATTTGTCAAGCATTTTGAGAGGCAATGGAGAGTGCTGTCTGAAACCCTCTGTAAATTGATTTAAGAGGCACTGGGTCCTATCCTAGAAAAGTTGGTGAGAACTTCAATGTAAAGTTCCAGGCTAGTGACCACACGGAAGCGATGACTGTTAGAAAAACTCAATATTTATTTCCCTACTAGAATACAACCCCGAAGGGTCTCTCGTGCCTGGCCCACACTTGGGCTGGGGTATTCATGTCCCGTGGGACCCATGGCTGAAGAATGTAGCTCCGCCCCTTGATCTGCGGAGATCATATCCGGGTGAGGTCACAGGGACTCTGATGTTGCAGACCCCATGGCCTCCGGTTGGGTTATAACCCCCCCTCCCCCCACAGGTCTGACACGTCGTCCATCTCGACGGCAGGAGGGGGGAAATCCTCCACCCGTTTTGCTTCGAGCTGTCTCTCTAAGGTCCGCTGCTCTGGGCCCGAAGGGGTGGACGAACTATAAAGTGATGTCTGTGGCTGATTGCCTGGGTGGCTCCACCATGCTCAGCCCAGCGGCCGCCACCGGACCCGTTTTGAACACTGTTGGCAAAGTCTCCATTGCCGATTCGGGGTCAGACGAGTCGACATCATGTATTTCCAGGTCGACGAGCTAGAATTTCCCCAGGTGGAGGAAGCAAAGAGGCAGGTGTTGGAGGAGCCCCTGGGGCTGAGAGCGGTGCTTGATAGTATCAGGGCTATGAAGTTGGGGAAGATGGGTACCCAGCAGAATAATATAAGGAATTTGCAACGGGCCTGGCACCACATCTGTTGGGAGCGTTTAATAAAGCACTGGAGAAGGGGTAGTTGCCGGAGACAATGACGCAGGCAATAATTACACTAATCCAGAAAAAGGGGAAGGACCCGGTGGAATGTGGGTCATATTGGCCCATATCACTATTGAACACAGATGTATTGGCTAAGTTATTGGCGGGGACGATGGAGGATTGTATCCCAGAGTGGTTGCAGAAGATCAAACAGGCTTAGGCAGCTCGCAAGTAATATAAGACGGCTGTTGAATGTGGTGATGAATCCGTTGGGGGCTCTGGTACCGGAGGTGGTGGTGTCCATGGACGCGGAGCAGGCATTTGATTGGGTGGAGTGGCAGTACTTTTTCGAGGTTTTAGGAAGGTTTGGGTTTGGGCCGAGATTTGTGGCATGGGTGTGGTTGCTGTATGTGGCACAAAGGGCGAGGGTGAGGACGAATGAAAAGAGCTCACAAAGCTTTGACTTAGACAGGAGTACGAGGCAGGGATGCCCGCTGTCACCGCTGCTGTTTGCGCTGGCCATAGAGCTGTTGCCGATGGCTCTAAGGGGGTCGGCAGAGTGGTGGGGGATTATGAGATGACAGAGGGAGCATCGGGTGTCGCTCTATGTCAATGACCTCTTGCTGTATGTTTCGGATCCGTTGGAGAGTATGGGAAGGATTATGGGCCTGCTGGGGAGATTTAGAGGGTTCTCGGGGTACAAACTGAATGTAGGGAAAAGCGAGCTTTTCCCAGTGATTGAGCTGGCACAGCAGGCTAATTTAGGGGGGATGCCATTTACGGTAGCGAGGGATAGGTTTAGGTATTTGAGGATTCAACTAGTGAGGGAATGGACTCCATCACCTATGGGGCTCCATAAGTGGGACATAACGAAGCTGGTGGAGGAAGCCAGTGAGGATCTTAAGAAGTGGGATACACTGCACTTAACGTTGGCGGGGAGGGTCCAAGTAGTGAAAAAGAATATTCTGCCGACGTTCTTGTTTATTTTTCAGGCTCTCTCGATCTTTATACCAAAGGCCTTTTTCCAGAAAGTGAACACGATCATTTCGGACTTTGTATGGGCGGGGAAGGTGCCGAGGATGGGCAAGACCCTGTTACAGAGGCAGCATGGGGGGTTGGCATTGCCGAACTTGCTTCATTATTATTGGGCGGCGGATGTGGACAAGGTGCGGCAGTGGTGGGAACGAGAAGGGGTAGAGTGGGTAAGGATGGAAGAGGAATCTTTTAAGGGGTCTAGTTTGAGGACTATGGTGGCAGCACCATTGCCACTGACTCCGAGTAGGTATTCAGGGAGCCCAGTGGTGCAGTGCACGATGAAGATATGGGGCGGGATTCTCTGAAAATGGGGCAATGTCCACATGCCGGCGGGAAGACTGGCACCAACGACTCTGGCGCCAACAGCCCCCCAAAGTGAGGAATTATCACCTTTCTAGGGGGCTAGGTTGCCACCGGAGTCGTCCCTGCTGCTCCAACCGGCACCGAAGGGCCAGTGTGAGTTCGCGCATGCGCGGAACGGCCGGCGTGATCTCATGCATGCGCAGACCGGCCGGCATATATCCGTGCATGTGGGGGGGATTCTCTTCTCCACGCCAGCCCCCGGACAGTATGGCGGAGCTCTTCAGGGTCCTGGTGCAGAGGGAAAAAGGCCCCCACGGAAACAGCCCGCCGGCAGGATCGGTAGGCCCCGATCATGGGCCAGGCCACTGTGGGGGGCGCCCTGGGGTCGGATCCCCCCGCAACCCCTCCCAGGACCGCCCCCACACACTTACCTGCCAGGTCCCACCATGCGTGAGGTGAGTAATTCACGCCGGCGGGACTGGCCAAAACTGGACGGCCACTCGGCCCATCGGGGCCCGGAGAATCGCCGGGGGAGCCGCTGTCAACAGACCCTGACCGGCCTGGTGGGAATCCCGCCAGCCCCCGAAAAATGGTGCCAGAGAATAGGGCAGCCGGCGTCGGGGCAGGATTCATGCCTCCCCCGGGGATTCTCAGACCCGGCTCAGGGTGGGAGAATCCCGGCCATGGAACCAGTTGAGGAGGCATTTTAGGGTGGAAGGGATGTCAGTGTTAACGCCGCTGTATGAAAATCATGGCTTTGAGCCGGGGGGGATGGATAGTGTATACAAGAGGTGGAGAGAAGTGGGGCTGGTCAAGGTGAGGAAGGGTTCGCCAGCTTGGAGGAGCTAAGGGAGAGGGTAGAGCTGCCGAGGGGGAGTGAGTTCAGGTATCTGCAGGTTAGGGACTTTGCGCGAAAGGTTTGGAGGGGGTTCCCTAGATTGCTGGGATACACCCTGCTGGAGCGACTGCTGCTTCCGGATGAGGAAGGGGAAGGAAGAATTGGGGAAATATACAAGTGGCTGGGGGAGCAGGGAGGCGGGCGGGTGGTGAAGATCAAGGAGAAATGGAAAACGGAGTTGGAAGGGGAGATCAATTGGGGAATATGGAGTGAGGCACTGCGTAGGGTAAATGGAACCTCCTCTTGTGCAAGGATGAGCCTGATACAGTTTAAGGTGGTGCACAGGGTGCATATGACTCGGTCGAGAATGAGTGGGTTCTTTCAGGTGTAGCAGATGAGTGTGAGAGGTGTGGGCGGGGGCCAGCGAATCACGCACACATGTTTTGGGGTTGCGAAAAATTGGCAAGATTCTGGGCGGGAGTGTTCGCGCTCTTAGCAGAATAGTGCAGGAGGAGGTAGATCCAGACCCACTGATGGCGATATTTGGGTTTCAGAGAAGCCGGAGCACATGGAGAGGGGGAAGGCCGATGTTGTGGCCTTCGCCTTTCTGATTGCACGGCGGCGAATTTTACTGGAGTGGCGGTCGGCATCGCCACCGGGGGTAGCGGCTTGGTTGGGTGACCTGTGCGACTTTGCGGTTAGAGAAGATAAAGTATGAGCTAAGGGCTCCGCAGGGGGGGCTTGAGAAAAGGTGGGGGTGTTTGTGACCATGTTTGAGGAACTGTTTGTTGCAGGGGTGGGAGGAAGGGGGTGAAAAAGGGAAAAAATCTGTACAGACTGTATAGTTGATTGCTGGGAATTATGTTTCACGGGGTGACCTGTTTTGATACATGTTTGTAATAAAATACATTCAAATGTATTTCCAGGTCGAGGGGCTCATCTGCCTCACTTGGGATTAAAGGTAGTTGCTTTGGAGGAAGGGGCACCACCAGTCATAGGGGCTTTGATATACCCTTGAGGGCCTTTAGAGCTTGGCTGCGATGGTGGTCCACATGCCTATTTGATTCTCTTACCCGTACCTGCAATCCACAATGCCTTGTCGTTGAAATTCTGGACGTAGACCTCATCGCCTGCGGAAAATTCCTTAATGGGCCTGGATCGTCGTGCAGTGACGGACCTTTTCCCCAACGTCTGGCAGGACAAGGCTCAACCGTGTGCGCAGCCGATGACCCATTAAGAACTCCGAGAGTGCCATCCCGGTAGTGGTGTGTAGCGTGGTTCGGTAATAAAGGAGGAAACGAGCCAGATGGGTCCCCGTTGAACCAGAGGTCTGTTTTTGCATTCACAGCTTAGAAGTCTGTACGGCCCATTTGGCCAATCTGTTGGATGATGGAGGGTAAGGTGGGGTCCGTACATTGCAGACCCTGTTTAGCTTCAGGAAATCAGCAAATTCCACACTCACAAAGGCTGTACCGTTGTCCAACACTAACGCCTCGGGAATCCCATGGTAATGAAAGTTTGCCGGAGCTTCTCAGTAGTGGCCGTAGTCGATGTGGTCATGCGGTGGACATCATCTGCTTTGAATGGGCGTCCACAATAAGTAAATGCATGGCTCCTGGGAAAGGTCCGGTGAAATCCACGTGGAGTCGGGACCATAGCCTGCCCGGCCACTCCCATTGGTGGAGCGAAGCTACAGGGGGGAGCTTCTGGTGTTCCTGGCACCGTGTACATTGTTTTGCGAATGTTTCGATGTCCATGACTACCCCGGCCACCATATATAACTCCGGGCCAACACCTTCAGTTTGGCGACTCCCGTGTGTCCACTGTGAAGATCTTGTAGGATTGCTTCCTGGTCTTCCTCGGGCACAAGCACCCAGGAGCCCCACAACAGGATGCCATCTACCACACTGAGCACAGATCCTCCGGGAAAGCACGATGTTGGGCCCCATGCAGTACTATGTGGCGAGCCTTGGCCAACAGCAGATCCGTCTGTGTCCACATCTTCACCTCGGCCGCCATAACCAGCAAGGAGTCCATGAAGTGCAAAGCCACTATCACCTCGTCTGAGGCGGCAGGCGTCGCCATGCTGGTGGGCAACGTGAAGCAGCTGAGGGCATCCACATGCAGAATCTTCATTCCCGGACGATGTTCCAACACATATTCAAATGCTGCCAGGAGCAGCACCCGAGCTGAATGCTGGCGGATGCCACGGGGGTGGATTGCCCTATCCTCCTTAAACAATCCCAAATGGGCCTGGTGGTCCATATAGGCCGTAAATGTATGTCCGTATATGTATTGGTGGAATCACTTCACCTCGAAAACCAACAGCAAACACTCCTTTTCGATTTATGCATAGTTCTGCTCCGCCGCCACCAGGGTGCGTGAAGTGCATGGCAGTAACCATCCACAATCACAGCCCACGGCAGTAACCTCCAACAACTCCGGGCCCTGCTTGGGCTGGCTTTTAAGTTCAGTTCTAACGAGGTCTAGCTGAGTGACCATTGCGAGCCCCACAGGGAGATTGATAATGGTTTCCCCATGGGCCTCATGGGGATTATGACACCCCCTCCAACTCAAAAGTCCTAAAGCTCGTCTTCTGCCTTCATCAGTGGGGCCCTTCTGCAACACTTTGCCTGAGGCTGAGCTTCTGCCTGTGGCGGTTCTGGGTCAGGAGGTGTGTACCGGCCCATCGGCTGCCTCCGGAGGGTGATTGCCGGAACCTCGGCCCTGGATGCGACATCGTCATCTGCACGCATACTTCCATGTCCATCTCTGAGCCAGAGTCATCGGCTTCCTGCTGGTCCGGGTGATGGGACATAGCTGGTTGGGTCCCCTGGCTGAGGGGTGGCTCTCGGCACAGGGGAGGCGTGGATGTCGCTGGTTGCGCATCATGTCGCGCGGGCTCTTACTTCTTGAGGTGGTCCACATGTTTCTGTTGAATTCTCCATTGAATTTGTTTTTTAATTTAGAGTACCCAATTCTTTTATTCCATGTAAGGGGCAATTTAGCATGGCCAATCCATCTACCCTGCACATAGAAATCTCATAGAATTTACAGTGCAGAAGGAGGCCATTCGGCCCATCGAGTCTGCACCGACTCTTGGAAAGAGCACCCTATCCCCATAACCCAGCAACCCCACCCAACACTAAGGGCAATTTTGGACACTAAGGGCAATTTATCATGGCCAATCCACCTAACCTGCACATCTTTGGACTGTGGGAGGAAACCGGAGCACCCAGAGGAAACCCACGCACACACGGGGAGGACGTGCAGACTCCGCACAGACAGTGACCCAAGCCGGAATCGAACCAGGGACCCTGGAGCTGTGAAGCAATTGTGCTATCCACAATGCTACCGTGTTTGGGTTTGTGGGAGTGAAACCCACGCAGACATGAGGAGAATGTGCAAATTCCACACGGACAGTGACCCGGGGATGGGATCGAACCCGGGTCCACGGTGCCGTGAGTCAGCAGTGCGAACCATTGCACCAACGTGTCGCCCTCACCCCCATTGAATTTTAAGTTCATAGGAGACCGGCCCTGTTCTCTCCACCACGGTTCCTGGAATCAGAGTGCCCTGTCTTCAAAATTGCGGGCATAGACCGTGTCCCCTGATTGAAACTACTGCCCTGATGTCCTGCAGTCATGGTGCTGCTTCTGAGCTTCCTGCTGCACCTCCATTTTCCCACCGAGGTTTGGAAAAGTCAGCCTCAACTGGGTCCTAAGCCGGCGGCCCATTAGCAGTTCTACCGATGCTGCCCCCAGCGTCAGGTGCGCCACCATTCAGTAGTTAAAAAGGAACCGTGCCAGTCGCATGTCCACAGAGCCAATGGTTTACTTTTTTATGCCTCTTCTGAAAGTTTGGATCGCCCTTCCTGCCGCAAACTCCCCACTCATGAAAGACATCCCGCTGTCCGTCACCAAGAGTTCCGGGGTCCCATGAGTACTGAAGGAGCACATCAGTTTTTCTTTTTTGTTAAATATATTCTTATCGGTTTTACATTTTTTTTGATGTTGTTATTGGGTTTTTGGTACACAAAACGAGTATAAGTATGGAAAAACAGTAGGAGACAATAATGAAAAGTAAAACTAAAACTAAACCTATTTACACATCGGTCTCTTTTTACAACTATGTACATACATACATCACAGTTTTTCTTTCTTACATTAATCACAGTGGTAGTTGTGGTTTCCTGTGTTTCATTCCCCACCTTTTTTCCCTTCTTTTCCCCCCTTGGTTCAGGTTGTTGCCCGCCCTCCAACGCCTTTATTTATCTATGGCTGGGGGGGTTGGCTCCTGAGCGACAAGGGTTATCCACTACGGTCGTGGCTGATGGCGCCGATCCGGAGGCCACAGACCGATGCAGAGACCCACGACAACGAGGCCCATACAGCAACCAGGCACGTGATCGAGCGATGTATCGGCCTCCTGAAGGTACGGTTCAGGTGCCTGGACCGCTCTGGAGAGGCCCTCCAGTTTTGTGCTGCGAGGGTCACATGCATTGTGGTGGCCTTCTGCATCCTCCACAACATAGCACATCAGAGGGACAGCTTGCTGGAGGAGGAGGAACAGCAGGCCTCGTCCGACGAGGCGGATGTGGGAGAGGGGGAAGATGGGCATGTCATGGGGTCCAGGCAGGCAAGGGGGGTGGGGAACCCGGGCCATCCACGTGGTCTACCCATTTCCCCCTCCCACCACCAGCCCAGCCCAACCCATCCCTCCCACCCATCTGACACAGCACCGAGACAGGTTGTAACAGTGGCAACTGGTGTATAATGTGAACGGATATATCCGTTCACATAACAGATTTGTGCCCTAGCCCCTATAACTAAACTGTGCCCGGCACCCATGCCAATATAACTAGTGTCGAACTTTCTGGCCTTATGGGCCCTAATGCCATGCGTAGGTGGTTCCCCATTGTCAGGTGTCTTCTGGGGCAACGGGCCTGGATGGGCCCGGCTGCTGCTCGGGTGTCCCAGGTGGTATGATGCCGCCCCGTTCTGCCCACTGCCCACCAGATGGGCCCGAGACAGGAGGGGGGGAGCCCGAGGTGCTGCGGAGTTCCGGCATCTCCCCTGCCGGAGTCACCGGCCCGGGTCCCATCACCTTATCCTCCCTTGGGATGCACGATAGCCCCCAGGCTACTCCATAGCACACGGGTATGAGGGGAGCTATCCCCTGAGGCTCACCCGCCACCTGGCACTGTCAGTCCTGGATTCCCGCTCTGGTCTCGACCACGGTTCGCACGCTCGGTAGAGCACAGGGAGTGGGCCATCTCCATCTGGGATTGCGCCACATCACGCTGCGACTGTGCCACCACCTTCTGGGTCTGTATCACATCAGCAAGTGATTGCGCCACCTCCCTCTGCGACTGGGCCTCCTCTTTCTGTGTCTGCACCACATTGGCCAGCACCTGGGCAATGCCGCCGACGTTTCCAATCATGGCCTGCTGTGACTGGGCCACGCTCAGGAGCACCGCTGCGATTTCCAGGTGGCTCTGGGGCATGGTTGCCTTTGAGGCCGTAACCCTGCCCTGGGCCTCAGTCAGGGCAAGCTCAGAATGCCCCACATGCTGACCCACAGCCGAAACCGTTGCCCCCAATGCCTCCATCGTGCAGTGTTGGCATGGGTGGCATGCATTGTCGGCACCACCTCCTGCTGCTGCAAGCGGCTGGACTCCTCCAACTACATCTGCAGGTGTATCTATTAAAGCACTTTGGTGAACGGGATCAAAGGTTATGGGGAGAAAGCAGGATTAGGCTATTGAGTTGGATGATCCAGTGCTCCTGTGTTAGGTGAGAGCCTTTGGTGCTCCTGACACACTGGATAACTACGTACGATCCGCTCTATATCTCCATCAATGTCAGGCCACCAGACATAGCTCCGAGCCAGCATCTTCGTCTTTGAGGCTCCCGGATAACGACTGTGTGGATCCCTCAGGAGTGACTCCTGACCCTCCCGTGGGGTGACTACGTGAGCTCCCCACAGTATGACCCTATCCTCCATGCTTAACACTGGAAGTTCCAGGGCATAAGGCTGTAGGCCCAATGCTGCATCCTGGCCAATGCAATGGATGGGATTCCCTTATCTTCCCGAAAAAGGCCGAGCAAAGGCTTGTGGTCAGTCACAATGAAGAAGTGCCGCCCATAGACATCTTGACACCAAATATCATCGCCAAGTCCTCCTTCTCAATTTGGGCATACCGGGTTCAGTATCAGCACCTGTGGGGAGGGTTCGCTCACAGGCCTTACTTTCCCCTCATGTCGGGGCGCCCATTGGGTTAAAGGGGTTTGGCGGCTGACATGCAGGCTGCACTTCCCGTGTCCATTCTGCTGGGCCTGTGTCAATAGCGCTGTTGAGGGAGTGACCTTCCAGAATGGGAGCTGGAAAGTTGGTGGGAGGAAGTGAATACAGAGGGTCGGCACTGGGGGGGGTGACTGTGAGGTTCTTGGGTGGGATTCCATGAGAAGCAGAGTGGGGGCTGAGGAAAAGGGTGCTTCCCTGACTCATGAGGCCTGAATACCCTCTCAATAGGGGGTGCATGACTGCTGTGAGATTTGAACCCCACATTCAGGCAGCAGTGTGAGGACAAAGGGGATAAGCTGCATGAAAGTTCAAGCCCACATGTTGTGGAGATTTGACTGTCAGGGATTAATTTCATGGTAGAAGGTTGTTACAGATGGATGGATCATTAGTCTGTAGCCCTTGGGGGCTGGGGGAATGAGGGTGTCCTCTAAGGATGAGGTTGACATCTTAATTGCAGTCTTCACACATTCAGATGTGTCTCGTCGGCCACAAGAGGAAGACAGTTGCCTGATCAGCTCCCTGACCCTTCCTTGACAAGTCAATTGTGCCAATTAAGTCAGCACAGCAATACATGAGCGTAAAAACAAATTACTGAGGATTCTGGAATCTGAAACAAAAACTGAAAATGCAGGACAATCTCAGCAGGCCCAACAGTATCTTTATAGAGAGAATGGAGCTAACGTTTCAAGTCTGGATGACCCTTTGTCAAAGCATGAGTGTGCTGCTGATTGGAGCCAATTTCTTAACACTTTGGAATCGTTGGACCCAAGCATTGAACTGCAATGCTCATACTAATGTCCGCATTAGAGAGATCAGACTAATGTAGACCCCAGTGCAAAATGCTATGGTGATGTCCCTCATCGCTCAGCCTGTTCAATATCATGACTGGGGACATTTCAGAAGTCCCTCGTGAGGTTAAAATGCTGGTCCAATGCATGCACTCAACGACCGATCACCTGTGGCTTGGGTTGGTGGAGATGGTTAGGGTGTTAAGTACCACTGAGACTGCCCAGGGTTGACATGCTTCATCTAGGTGGAGCTGAGAGGAATGACTGGGGAAGTAACTATTGTGTGAAAGGGGAGGGAGCGAAAGGGGAGGAAGTAAGGCTTAGTGGAGAGGTGCTCACTGAGGGGGAAATGCATAGGTGGATGTCCCAGAAGCATGGAGGGCTGAGGGCCAGGACACTATCAGGAATTCTCATCGCTCACTTTGATGTTCTCTTCCTTTCAGTTTATGATGTGGAGAATCATGGAGCCAGTCGAGTTCAATGTTCTGCTGATTGGAATCAACCAGGGGAAGAAACATTGGCATGCCACTGCACACGGCCAGGACCAACACCCTGCAGAGGAGGGAGAGCTGGCTGTGGCTTATCGGGGAGCAGGCTATAAATGGTGGAGCCTCGGGGAGACACTACCAGAAATGGGTTTTCCACGTCGAACATCCTACCTCCAGCTGTCAGAGCTGCAGTACCGGAGAAGACTGCATCTGGCCCGGGGGGCGGCCATGGACCACCTTTTCCAGGTTATACAGGAGCTGGTACTTCATGGAATAGGAGGTCACCCATTGCCTGTGACTATTAAAGTCACCACCTCTTTGGACCTCTATGCCAGCGGCTCCCTTCAGGGCTGCAGGGGTGACCTGTGGGGCATTTCCCAATCATTTCTAATGGCCACATACAAGTGCATAAGGAAGGTCACAGATGCGCTATTAGCAAGGACCCACATATACATCAACTTGGACCAGGACCAGGCGAGCCAGGTTGCCAGGGCCATGGGACTTGCCTGCTTAGCAGGCATGCTCCAGGTGCAGGGTGTCATCGATTGCACCCACATGACTTTACGGTCTCTCTGATGGCATGTGGCACCGTTCATGAACTGCAGGGGGTACCATTCCCTCAATGCCCAAATTGTCTGAGACCACACGATGATTATAATAATACAGGTGTGTGCCCATTTCCATGGAGTATCCATGACAGTTACATCTTGTGGTTCTCGAGGATCCCAGCCGTCTTTGACAGAGAGCAGTGGCTGGAGGGATAGCTCCTCGGGGTCATGGGATAACCCTTCATAATGGTGGTGTCTGTGGAAGCCTCAAACACCTACTGAGACTCACTATGACGCTGCTCATGCATCAATGTACATGCTGGTCGAGCAGGCGATTGGACTGCTGAAGATACAGTTCTGGTGCCTGGACAGGTCAGGGGGATCCTTCCAATACAGCGACTATGGAGCAATCCGTCTTTTGGTAAGCTGTAGGTAAATCTCAGAGGGTGTCCTGCATCACTGTGGTCGGCTGCACCCTCCACAACCTGGCATTTCAGCGGAGAGACCAACTGGACCAGAAGAAGATGGGGAAGCACCATATACCCTCAGATGAGGAGGAGGTTGAGGCCGGTGATGAGGATCAACAGGTGGAGGAGTAAGAATCTCAGGCAATGACCAGGGCCTGCTTGGGCCGAAGAGCTAGGGACTCCATCATAGCTTCTTGTTTTGGGGAAAACCAGGACTAGGGAGTGAGGAGCTCTCCCACCATGAGGTACAACAACAAATCACTAATGTGGTGCCAACGGAAGGTGCTCGTGATGGTGTCTACAATCATGAATAGGACACTAGAGTCATTGGTCGAACTCTGTAGGAGAATGATGTGACTTGCATTGAGGACAGAGCGATGCTCCTCTCATCCTCAGCGATAAGTCTGACTCCTGCCTGACAGAGAACTGAACCGATCCTGCCAATGAACGGGCTTATCATGGGGTCCAGAGATGCTGGATGACTTATCGCAGCTACTGCAGCCCCCTTTGAGGTCAAAGGTCCTGATGTTTTCCTCCAACTTACATTCGAGGTGGGCAGCCTCTCAACACTTTGTCAGCCCTCGGCCTCCTCATCATTGGAGAAGAATGAGAGACATGAGAGTCCAGAGTGTTGATGGGGGACAGGGAGCGATGTCACCTTCCATGGATGGGGGTCGAGGAAGTGGGCCCGGGGGAGGCAGCGAGATATCTTCACTGAGTCATCAGTGTGGGAGGTTCGAGAGACACAGCATTGCCATTCTCACACTGCACAGGGATGAAGCACCGAGTGTGCAAGGGGGATTGTGGAGCATGGTGCCATGAAATGACTGCATGGAGGATCTGTAGATGAACAAAGTGATGTAGAAGAAGAGCTATATAACAAAGGTGACTTATCTCTACTAGTGCCTATGTTCACCTCTGCTCACTAGGTGTCTATTCTGGTCTCCAAGAAGACTCCCTCAGAGCTGTTCGGGGCTGTGGTATCCAGAAGGTGCGAAGATGGTCCGGACTGGTCGAATTATCGCCCTGCAAAGGAAGCGAGATGGATCATGGGGGATAACTGGTGGGAGAAAGTTAACTCACATGAGGCTTGAACCATGACTCTGTGTCTTGAGGGTTTGCACTTTTGTTTTCTGCCCCCATTTCACCCTCTTGACAGGTGCGATCCTGCACTTCCCTGGCTAACTCAAGGGCTCTTTCCTCAAAGGACGTGATGTACCTCAGCTTTGGCATAGTTCCGACTGGCTGTGCCTGCTCACACTGATTATGCTCGAGCTTATCCTGCAAAGAGACAAATGGGGAGAATGGAGGTGGGAGTCCTGCCATTTCAGATGGTGATGAAGCCTGGCATGCGTGGCACTTGAATGGGAATAGGAATGTGAGGAACTGATTCGGTGCCAAGGGGAACATAGAGAGTGAACGGAGTGGCTGAGAGGGCTGCATGATAGGTGTTGGGAACCCGTGAGGTGGCTTGGTGAGAGATCACTATGAAGGTGTGAAGGGTGTGTGGAGGGGTGCAGTGGGGGACATGAGAAGGCAGATTTATCCTGTCCACACAAAGTAGGTCATTCGTCTCCTTGCGGCTCTCTTACGCCGTCCTCTTCTTCAGCCAGCTGGCCCTCACTAAGGCTGCCACTGCCGCACAGGCGGGTGTGGTGACCTTGATGAATGAATGTCTGCGGGAAGGCGGGTATAGGATGTCCTGCCTCTGCTTCACACCATCCGGGAGTTTGGTCAGGGTTCCCTCAGAGAATCTTGTGCTGGCTTTGTGACAGCCATTCCTTCACTGGCGGTATTCGCACCAGTTTTCTCACCAGAACCGACACTTTGAAAAAATATGGTAAGTTGCATATAATGCAACTAATTTTCATTTTGTTGGAAATCTGTAAAAATGAAAGTCAGGCAGTTGATCTACAACATTAGTTTCATCACAAGTTGAAAATCTACCCACAGATTTTAAAAACTGATTTAATTGGAAAACCAGAATATAAATTTACCGGGGGTTTGGATGTAATTTTAAGCTGTAGTACCTGCCTGCAATGACTACAGCTGACTTCACATTGTTCAGTGTTCAGAGTTTGTATTAAATGATACCCCTCTTATTCATGCACTGACTTGCTCAGTCTAGAATATATAACTTTCAGGGAGAACTATTTTCTTCCTAACATGGACATATGTTAGAAAGTGAATGTTTCTACTCATTGCTCTCTTGGAACATCTCAGGCCAACAAACAATTCCCCAATAACTAAGATCCCCTCAGCCACACACCACTGCAAAAAGTCTCTACAATCAAAAGCAGGAAATCGCACCGTTGTTTGCTTGGATGGCAGAGCAGGCTTGAGGGGCTGAATTGCCTACTCCTGCTCCTAATGCATATGCTCTTACGTATGTTCATGATCAAATTTACTCCAAAATAACTTACCATATAAAGTATCAATTTAACTGAGGCAGGTTTGCAACTTTGATTACTGATCGCTGTTGACTTTTCTCCATAGCCAAGGTTCAAAGTTAATTGATTCAATGATGAACATTTGGGCATAGTGGGTGCTGAATGGGTACAATAAGCACCACATGCAATTAGGCTTTAATGTAGACTATGGTTTATATGCACCCACATTGTTTCATGCTTTGTGGTTCCATTTTGTTGACTGAGTGTCTCATTACATCTGCATTTATTTGATGTTGTTTGCATTATGCAGTGATAAATCCATCACGCCAACTTAGCTACAAGATAGGCATAACTTGAAATGAGTTCTTGCCTGGAATTAATAACATGCAGAAGCAAACTTCATCAGTCATAAAGTAATGGGAATGTGATGGAAAATTAACTGCTTACACCAATCACTAGAAAATGTCAATATTTTCACTTGTTAAAATTTGAACAGCTGTTGCTGTGTTAATAATGGTTTCACCGCAGAGAGTGAGTCTCACTCTGCCAACATCCACTGCATACTTTTCACGAATGCATCCATTCTTGCCAATTAGTTACCTCTGTCTGAACACACAGCAGTGAAGGTGTGGTGCTCACCATTCATTCTGCTTTCAGCTGTTCACAAACTATTTGGCGGCCTTCTACAGGGGAACTGCGGCATATGTGAGCAGGACAATCACCAGCAGGTGTCTTTGGCCAATCACATTGAAGAGCCAGCACTGAGTCATGCAAAGTGTAAACCAGGTAGTATAAATTACAATATTTAACCCAATGTAAAGGAGTGTGCAGAATGTGAAATAGAAAGAGAGGGAAATATAAGATTTTTTTAAAAGATAAAGAATAATGAGAGTTGATTTTTTTTAAAATATCCATCAATAATTAAATTCTAAAGGAATGTAACCCTGCACTTGTAAGCTAAAATGTTCAGGGCCAGAGAGGTTGTTTAACAGTAATACCATTTTCTGTATCTTTATAAATTCACTTACACCTGTACACATCTGTCCTAACTGTTCCTGGCATGCTGAGTGGTTAACTAGCACAACTTCTTAGCCTTTCTGTGTTTTTGTGCCAAATTTACTGGCTATGCACCATTGTAGCAAAGCTTGTGGACAAGCAGACCAAATGACACAGCAATTTCCTGTTTTTTTTTGTATTTGGTGGAACTTATGTGGAAGCCAGAAGTTGCTGTCTGATTTATTACATAATAACAGCCAGCAAAGGTAGCCTCACCATTATTCCTGTTGTAAAATCCAGGCCAAAGAATTCTTCTTGAGTTCCCAGCCCAAAGATAGGTCCCTGGAGTTTATTCACTGAACCATCGCATAATGGCATGATTTCTATCACAGAGTGTGAAATGCAGGCCCACCAGTCTACCTCACCAGAAAAGAGGATTAAATGCTGTTGGCATGAATCTAACCAACATTCTAGCCATCTAGCTAACTGTAATAATCATTATCAATATAATTTCCGATGTTAAGTCAAAAATTCAGTGCCACAGTTGGCAACTTTCCAACACTGTAATATGTGTTGAGGTTACGTGAAGATCATGGTTCTTCGTTCTTGCAACACTAATCATTTTTGAACCGTGCTTTACACTATATATTTGGAGAAAGTGAATCATTGAAATGTCAGATTCAGATATAGTGTTAATCAGGAGTTTATTTTAAATCACAATCTGATGCCAGAGCACCCCTTGGTATACAAGCATATTGATCAGTCAAGTAAAAAGATTCAAGATGTGCAATTTGTAATAATTTCTGATTTCAAACTGTTTAGAGGATATCACGGCATGTAAGTGAATTATCTCCCCGTTGGTGAAAAAGAAGAACTAGTGAAATTGGACAACTCTGGCTCAGTTCCTAATGAGAAAAACCTAATGAAGGATGAAATTGCTCTTTGGTGAAAGCATCAAGTGGGCAAAGGCAGAGCGGGAACCCATTTTACACCAGCCCCAAATTTCTTTCCCTAAAGGAAAACAGCTGCCAGTTCATTTCACCCATTTTGTACATTTACCAAAGACTAATTTTAGTGTCAATAATTTTCCAAAATCAAAATACCCTTTTAAATATATGTAACGTAACCCTTTAAGTCACCAGTTCTGATCTTGGAGGAAATGTTTCAATTCTACACGCAATTCAGCTAACTCTGAATATTATGCTATCCTTTAATTGGTGCTTAGCATTATTTCTCGGTTTGATAAATTCTCACTGATCACAAAATATTGAAACGTGAAAAAAGGAATGTGATCCTTCGCTTGGTGCAATTTACTCATTTGGGCAATAATTTTTCTGTGCTCCTTGATTAACTTTCTCAACGACGAGCAGTCCCAACCTGTTGGAATGGAAAAGTGCATCAAACATTGGCGCAAACAGGCCAATCTTCAGGGTTATGCTTGCTGAAAAGTGCCTTTGGGGACAGTCTCTTTAAAAAATCAAATAGAACTTTATTCCTCATTTGGTCCCTGTCAAAAATGAACTAGGAGACAGCAAGGAAGGTTGAAGATTAAGAGGGCAAGACGTCCGGTGGCGGCTATGAGGGAGTAGGTCGCACATTTGGTAGCTCCCGTTTCGGTCGGACTTTTGGACCTATTCCCCTGACTTTTTTGCGCTTTTGAGCGCGGAACTGGAAAGCAATAGTACTCAGGCACAGGACCCATACAGAATTGTATGGACCTAAGAAGCCGGAGGGACCGTAAACAGCAGAAGAAGTGGTCGAGTACGGGCACAGTGGAGGCTGTGAGAGAGACCAACATGGCTGATGTTCAGAGCAAGGCGTCGACAGCCCAGCCCACAATGGAGCAGCTGCTGCAAACTATGCAGGAGGGCTTTTTGCCTCTGAAGCGTGACAACTTGTAGCCGCTACAGAAGTCGATTGACCGGATGGGGAAAAGGCTGGATGATCAGGCTGAGAAGCTCCAGCAGTTGGAGAAGTCAGTGGAGGAGCAGGCTGACTTTCAAACGGTGGCGGATGTGGAGATTCAGAGGCTGAGGGACCAGCAAAAAGTGCTTCTGGAAAGTCTGTAGGACCTGGACAACAGATCTCGCCGGGAGAACGTGGGAATCGTGGGCCTCCCAGAGGGGGCAGAGGGGCTGGACGCTGCCGCGTATGTGGAAGGTATGTTTCCGAAGTTGCTGGGGAACGAGGTGTTCCCACGCCCGCCGGTGGTGGACAGGGCACACAGAGTGCAGGTGAGGCAGCCGCGGCGAGGGTGTCCCCCACGAGCGATGGTGGTACGCTTTCACAGGTACCTGGACAAGGAATGGGTGCTGCAATGGGCAAAGAGCACACAAAGCTGTACTTGGGACAATACCACCCTGCGTGTTTACCAAGATTTGAGCGCTGAGGTGGCCAGGAGGAGGGGAAGCTACAGGCAGGTGAAGGAGATACTGTATAAAAACAAGGTGAATTTCGGGCTGCTTTTTCCGGCGCGACTGTGGGTTACGTATGCAGGTCAGCACCACGATTTTGAGGAACCTGAAGAGGCAATGGACTTTGTTAAGAAGCAAGGGCTGGCCCTGAGCTGAGGACGTTTGGACTCATGTTAGAACTTTTAAGTTTCTGTGGTGTCTCTCCCGTTTTGAAAATGCCTGTATGTTTGAGTCCGTTTTTGTTGTTTCTTTTTTCAACCTTTTTAGGGGGTTGGAAGGTGGGAGGGATGTGTTTTGTTTGCGTGCTTTTCGCATGGTTTACCTGAATGTTTCCTGTTTGGGCTCGTTGATTAGTTGGAGTTTGGCTGGGGGGAAAATAATAAAGAAAACAGTTAAAAGGGTTGGGTTAAAATGGATGCTTCAGGGGAACTTTGCGCAATCTTTTTCTGTGTCTGTATGGGAAGGACTGAGAGTGCCTGTTATTTTATTATTTCTTTTTTTTCTTGTTTAACTTGAATTGTGCTATTGTGGCGGTTGTTTATGACTTGTATAGAGTGTTTGCTTAAGTAGTGCTGATCTGGGGAAGTGGTATGGATGGGTCGGGGAGGGGTGACTGGGAACAATCGGTGGGAGACGGGCTGGAGCCGAGGCTGGGAGCCCCAGGCTAGCTGAGTGGGGCTAGTCAACAGTAGCCAAGGTGGGGTGTGTGCATATAGTTAGATTAGAGCAGGGGTTGGGTGATAGGATGGTGTTGCTAGGGGGGGGAGGGGGGGAGTCGTTCTGCTGATGGGGATGGAAACTGGGCATGGCAACAGTGAGGAGGTCATGGGTGGAGCCGGCCAGGAGGCGGGCCAGAGGAAGCGCAACACATGGCTGGGGGGCTGGCCAAGGAAAGGGGATGGCTGATCGGCAAAGGGGGGGGGTGGGGGGGGGCGAAGTGCCCCCCCCCCCAACCAGGCTGATCACCTGGAATGTTAGAGGGTTAAACGGGCCAGTGAAGAGGGCGCGTGTGTTTGCCTATCTGCGGGTTCTGAAGGCGGACGTAGTCATGCTGCAGGAGACGCACCTGAAAGTGGCAGACCAGGTTAGGTTAAGGAAGGGCTGGGTCAGTCAGGTCTTTCATTCGGGGTTTGATTCTAAGACGAGGGGGGTTGCGATCCTGATTAATAAAAGAGTACAATTTGAGGCGGAGGGTACAGTCGTGGATGGCGGTGGCAGGTCCATTATGGTGAGGGGTAAGCTCGAAGGGGTGAGAGAAGTCCTGGTCAGTGTGTATGCCCCTAATTGGGATGATGTGGATTTTATTAGGAGGATGCTAGGGAAGATCCCCGACTTGGACTCGCGTAAGCTGATCATGGGCGGTGACTTTAAAACAGTCCTGGACCCGAGCCTGGACCGGTCATGCTCAAGAACAGGCAGGTTGCCAGCAATGGCAAAGGAACTGAGAGGGTTCATGGAGCAAACTGGGGGAGCAGATCCGTGGAGATTTAGCCGGCCGACAGCGAGGGTGTTCTCGTACTACTCCCACGTCCACAAGGTGTATTCCAGAATTGACTACTTTGTTGTGAGTAGGGACCTGCTGGCCGGAATGGTGGGGGTAGAATATTCGGCAATTGCCATATCGGACCATGCTCCGCACTGGGTAGACCTGCAGTTTTGTAAGGACAGCTTTCGGCGCCCACCATGGCGGCTGGAACTTGGACTACTCGCGGCCGAGGCGGTGTGTGAGAGGCTGAGGAAATGCATGCAGAATTATCTGCAGGTAAATGATACCGGAGAAGTCTCGGCAGCGGTGCTCTGGGAGGCACTGAAGGCAATGGTGAGAGGGGAGCTGATTTCAATCCGGGTGTACAGGGACAGGACAGATAGGGCAGAGACGGACCGACTGATTAAGTAAATTCTATGGACGGACAGGAGTTACGCGGAATCCCCGAGGCCAGAGTTACTCAGGAAACGACAGAGGCTGCAGGCCGAATTTGGGGTGCTGACTACAGGCAAGGCTGTAGAGCAGTTTAGAAAGGTAAAAGGCGCGATTTATGAGCATGGGGAGAAGGCCAGTAGAATGCTTGCGCAACAACTAAGGGAGAGGGAAGCAGCTAGGGAAATAGGGAGGGTAGTGGATGGGGAAGGTAATCTCGTGGGTGACCCGGCAGGGCTGAACAAGGTCTTTAGGGACTTTTATAGAAGCTGTACACTTCGGAACCACCCAGGGACCGGGGGGATGAGGCAATTCCTGGACGGACTGACCTTCCCAAGAGTTGGTGGACGGACTGGGGGCCCTGGTCAGGATCAAAGAGGTATTGGGGGACCTGAAGGTCATGCAGTCGGTAAAGCCCCGGGGCCGGACAGGTATCCGGTGGAGTTTTACAAAACATTTGCCGGGATAGTGGGGCCGGTGCTGGTCAGGGTCTTTGTAGCGCACAATGACTTACGAGAGAGACGAGAAGTGATGAAGTCGATTCAGGCTTTATTAAGCGAGACTTGTCCCCAGCAGTTCAGCAACAGAATGAAGCGGTGGGGAGAAGCTCGGGTTCTTATACTCCACCTTCAGGGCAGAGCCAGGAGCCAGCAGCCAACCAGGACCCGGGATCTGTCAGCCAATAGCATCACGGCTTCACAGTCCCACATGACCCCTAATACATACCACCACATTCACCCCTTGTTAAAAAGGAACCCGGCGGGGCGGTGGTTCGCATGGTGGTAGGGGTTTACAAGGCTGGCCCTGGAAGGAAAATTTCGGACATGTTACTACAGTTTTAGCCCTACACTGGGCTATGTACAAAGTTTGCAAAACTATTTACAATATTTAGCAAGAGAAAAAAAAAATTTTTTTCTGTTACAATACAACAACATTCTTGGTGTCACGCGGATGTCACAAGTCGAGCGGGCGGTCTGGTCTTCCTCGTCGATCGCCTCAGCCCCGGTGGTGGTGCAGGTGCTTGTTCAGGCGTTGTCGTCTCCGGGAGCGTTTCGGTGTTTGTTCCTGTTTCACTCCTGGGCGGGCACGGGAGGAGGACCGATCCTCCCGGGAAGGGGGCGGTCGCGGGGTGCGCCGGTGGCAGGGAGGGGATGATCGGTGTCGGGGGGGTGTATGTGTTGCCGGCGGGTGCCAGGTCTCGCAGGGAGACCGTGTCCTGTCGGCCGTCGGGGTACGCCGTACTGCGGGTTCGCGTGGAGAAGGTGAACCCTCTCGACCAACGGGTCCGATTTGTGCGCCCGCACATGTTTCCGGAGCAAGATGGGTCCTGGGGCCCCCAGCCAGGTCGGCAGCGACGTTCCGGAGGAGGACTTCCTGGGGAAGACAAGGAGGCGCTCATGAGGCATTTGGTTAGTGGTGGTACACAGCAGCGACCGGATGGAGTGGAGAGCATCCGGGAGTACCTCCTGCCACCGGGAAACTGGGAGATCCCTGGACCGTATGGCCAGCAGGACGGTCTTCCAGACCGTGCCGTTCTCCCTCTCTACTTGCCCGTTCCCCCGGGGGTTGTAGCTGGTCGTCCTGCTCGAGGCTATGCCCTTACTCAGCAGGAACTGGCGCAGCTCGTCACTCATGAAGGAGGACCCCTGTCGCTATGGATATACGCGGGGCAACCGAACAGTGTGAATATGGTGCCAAGGACTTTAATGACTGTGGCCGCTGTCATGTCGGGGCAGGGGATGGCGAAGGGGAAACGAGAGTACTCGTCCACCACGTTCAGGAAGTATGCGTTGCGGTCGGTGGAGGGGAGGGTCCCTTTGAAATCCAAACTGAGGCGTTCAAAGGGGCGGGAAGCCTTGATCAGGTGCGCTCTATCCGGCCTGAAAAAGTGCGGTTTGCACTCTGCGCAGATGTGGCAGTTCCTGGTGACTGTACGGACCTCCTCCACAGAGTAGGGGAGGTTGCGGGACTTTATGAAATGGTAGAATCGAGTGAGCCCCGGGTGGCAGAGGTCCTCGTGGAGGGCTTGGAGACGGTCTATTTGTGCGTTGGCACAAGTGCCGCGGGATAGGGCATCAGACGGCTCGTTCAGCTTTCCGGAACGGTATAAGATCTCATAGTTGAAGGTGGAGAGCTCGATCCTCCACCTTAAGATCTTGTCATTTTTAATTTTGCCCCGCTGTGCATTATTGAACATGAAGGCTACCGACTGTTGGTCGGTGAGGAGAGTGAATCTCCTGCCGGCCAGGTAATGCCTCCAATGTCGCACAGCTTCCACTATGGCTTGGGCTTCCTTTTCCACTGAGGAGTGGCGGATTTCTGAGGCGTGGAGGGTCCGGGAGAAAAAGGCCACGGGTCTGCCCGCTTGGTTAAGGGTGGCCGCCAGAGCTACGTCGGATGCGTCGCTCTCGACCTGGAAGGGGAGGGAGTCGTCGATGGCGCACATCGTGGCCTTTGCGATATCCGCTTTGATGCGGCTGAAGGCTCTGTCGACAGGGGGAAGGTAGTGGTCTGTATTAGCGGGCGGGCCTTGTCTGCCTACTGGGGGACCCACTGAGCGTAATATGAAAAGAACCCCAGGCAACGTTTCAGGGCTTTGGAGCAGTGGGGGAGGGGAAATTCCATAAGGGGGCTCATGCGTTCGGGGTCGGGACCTATTATCCCATTGCGCACTACGTATCCCAGGATGGCCAACCGGTTTGTGCTAAAAACGCACTTTTCCTCGTTGTATGTGAGGTTCAGGGCGTTAGCGGTCTGGAGGAATTTTTGGAGGTTGGCGTCGTGGTCCTGCTGATCGTGGCCGCAGATGGTTACGTTGTCGAGATACGGGAACGTGGCCTGCAACCCGTGCTGGTCAACCATTCGGTCCATCTCCCGTTGGAAGACCGAGACCCCGTTCGTGACACCAAATGGGACCCTTAGGAAGTGGTATAGACGCCCGTCTGCCTCAAATGCTGTGTACTTGCGGTCACCTGGCCGGATGGGGAGCTGGTGGTAGGCGGACTTGAGGTCCACGGTGGAGAAAACCTTATACTGGGCAATCCGATTTACCATGTCGGATATGCGGGGGAGAGGGTACGCATCTAGCTGTGTGTACCTGTTGATGGTCTGGCTATAGTCTATGACCATCCTTTGCTTCTCCCCGGTCTTTACTACTACCACCTGGGCTCTCCAGGGACTATTGCTGGCCTGGATTATGCCTTCCTTCAGCAACCGCTGGACTTCCGACCGAATAAATATCCGGTCCTGGGCGCTGTACGTCTGCTCCTAGTGGCGACGGGTTTGCAATCCGGGGTGAGGTTTGCAAACAAGGACGGCGGTTCAACCTTGAGAGTTGCGAGGCCACAGATAGTGAGTGGGGGTATTGGGCCGCCGAATTGAAATGTTAGGCTCTGTAGGTTACACTGGAAATCTAATCCCAGTAATGTGGGCGCGCAGAGTTGGGGAAGGACGTAGAGCCTGTAGTTCTTAAACTCCCTCCCTTGCACCATTAGGTTCGCGATGCAGAACCCTTTGATCTCTACGGAGTGGGATCCTGCAGCTAGGGAAATCTTTTGCGTACTTGGATGGATGGTCAGAAAACAGCGTCTTACAGTGTCTGGGTGAATAAAACTTTCAGTGCTCCCGGAGTCGATTAAGCATGATGTCTCGTGTCCGTTGATCAGCACCGTTGTTGTCGTCGTCTGGAGCGTCCGGGGCCGTGATTGATCCAGAGTCACCGAAGCCAGTCGTGGTAGTAGTGTCGCGGCATCTTCTTCGGACCCCGTGGAGCCGTCGATGCTGGGGTCCTTTGTTGTCAACCAAGACGGTGGCGTCCATGAATCGCACGCGGCCGGGGGTGGACAAAATGGCCGCCCCCATGGATCGCACGTGGTCGGGGGTGGACAAAATGGCCACCCCCATGAATCGCACGTGACTGGGGGGTCACAAGATGGCGGCACCCATCTTCCCCTCGTGGTGCCCGGGACCCAAAATGGCGGCACCCGTGGGTCGCACATGGGGCGCTGGGGGTTGGGGAGCGTTTGGGCTATGCTGGGCTCGTTCTTCTCCAGGGATTGCGGCGACCCCCCGGGACCGGCACACTGCCGCGTAATGGCCCTTCTTGCCGCAGCTTTTACAAATAGCTGCGCGGGCCGGGCAGCGCTGCCCGGAGTGTTTCGCTTGCCCGCAGAAATAGCAGCGGGCCCCCCCGGGATGGTCTGGCGTTTTAACCGCGCAAGCCTGCGAGGGGGGGGGTTTGTCGCGACGGGGGTCCACGGAGCCCAAGGGGCTGCTGCGCGGTCAGGGCCGTTGGCGCGGGCGTTTTGCGAGGCCACATCTAGGGAAGCTGCAAGGGCCCGTGCCTCTGAGAATCCTAGCGACTCTCTTTCTAAAAGTCTTTGGCGGATTTGGGGAGAGTTCATACCTGCCACAAAAGCATCGCGAATTAGCATGTCCGTGTGTTCCATCGCATTCATCGGCGGGCAGCTGCAGCCCGCCCCAAAATTAGCAGCGCGGCGTAGAATTCTTCTAGCGATTCTCCGGGACTTTGCCGTCTCGTTGCGAGTTGGTGGCGCGCGTAGACCTGGTTCACAGGCCGAACGTAGATGCCCTTCAGTAATGCGAGCACCATCGGGAAATCCTCTGCGGCTTCTATGAGAGGGTAAATTTCCGGGCTTACCCTCGAATGCAGGACCTGCATTTTCTGGTCTTCTGTGATCCGGCCGGGGGCCGTTCGGAGGTAGCCTTCAAAACATGCTTGCCAGTGTTTAAATACTGCTGCCGAGTTCGCTGTGTGGGGGCTGATCCGCAGGCATTCCGGGGCGATCCGGAGCTCCATAGTCTTTTAAGCTCGCTTAATAAATTGTAGCGCACAATGACTTACGAGAGAGACGAGAAGTGATGAAGTCGATTCAGGCTTTATTAAGCGAGACTTGTCCCCAGCAGTTCAGCAACAGAATGAAGCGGCGGGGAGAAGCTCGGGTTCTTTTACTCCGCCTTCAGGGCGGAGCCAGGAGTCAGCAGCCAACCAGGACCCGGGATCTGTCAGCCAATAGCATCACGGCTTCACAGTCCCACATGACCTCTAATACATACCACCACAGTCTTTAACAAGGCAATAGACAGAGGGAGTTTACCCCCGACGATGTCGCAGGCCACCATCCTGCTCATTCTGAAATGGGATAAGGACCCGAAGGCTTGTGGGTCATACAGGCCGATCTCTTTGATCAACGTAGACGCCAAGTTACTGGCGAAGATTCTGGCGACCAGAATTGAGGACTGTGTACCGGATGTAATTGTGGAGGACAAAACCGGGTTTGTAAAGGGGAGGTAGCTGGTGGCCAACCTCACAAGGCTGCTCAACGTGATTATGATGCCCTCGGAGAGTAGGGAGGTAGAGATAGTGGTAGCCATGAGATGCTGAAAAGGCTTTTGACCGGGTCAAGTGAGATTATCTGTGGGAGGTACTAGGACGGTTCGGGTTCGGGGTGGGGTTCATCGACTGGGTTAGGCTATTGTATCAGGCCCCGGAGACGAGTGTAAGGACGAACAGGACGACATCGAACTACTTTAGACTGCACTGTGGGACAAGACAGGGCTGCCCTCTCTCCCTACTGCTGTTTGCGCTGGCCATAGAGCCACTGGCAATTGCACTGTGCACTGAGAGCTTCTAGGGGCTGGAAAGGGCTGGTCCGGGGAGAAGTGGAATATAGAGTCTCGTTATAAAAATGAAATGAAAATGAAAATCGCTTATTGTCACGAGTAGGCTTCAATGACGTTACTGTGAAAAACCCCTAGTCGCCACATTCCAGTGCCTGTTCGGGGAGGCTGGTACGGGATGATCTGCTGTTATATGTATCGGACCCAATGGTGGGGATGGACGGTATCATGGCAACCCTGAGGGAATTTGGCCGGTTTGGCGGGTACAACCTGAACATGGCTAAGAGCGAGTTGTTTATAATTCAGGCGAGGGGGCAGGAGAGTAGGCTGAAGGGGTTGCCGTTCAGGCTAGTGGGGGAGAGTTTCCGATATTTGGGGATTCAGGTGGCATGGGACTGGGGCAAGTTGCATAAGCTCAACCTGTCCCGACTGGTGGAACAAGTGAGGGAGGAGGTCTGGAGGTGGGATGTGCTCCCGCTGTCATTGGCGGGGAGCGTGCAGACAGTTAAGATGACGATTCTCCCGCGGTTCTTGTTTGTTTTTTAGTGTCACCCGATCTTTATCCCACTGTCCTTCTTTAAGAGGCTGAATAAAATTATTCTGGGATTTGCATGGGCAGGGAAGTTCCTGCGGGTGAAGAGGGTGATGCTTGAAAGGAACAGAGGAGAAGTGGGGCTGGCGTTGCCGAACTTCAGCAACTATTACTCGGTGGCCAACATAGCGATGATAAGGAAATGGATGGTGGGTGCGGGGTCGGTTTGGGAGCGGATGGAAGCTGCTTCGTGCAGGGGCACTAGCTTAGCAGCCCTGGTCATGGCGCCTCTGCCGCTTCCGTCGGCGCGATCATCTGCATATAACCAGCCCGATCGTGGTGCCGGCTCTTCGGATCTGGGGCCAGTGGTGGAGGCATGTAGGGGAGGTAAGAGAATCGGTGTGGACCCCAATCTGCGGCAACCATCGATTTGCCCTGGGGAACATGGACGGGGGGGTATCGACTGTGGAGGAGGGTGGGATTGTGAGGATGGGGGATCTGTTCCTGGAAGGGAGCTTTCCGAGCATGAGGGCGCTGGAGGAGAAGTTTCGGCTGGCGAGAGGGAATGACTCTGGATACTTACAAGTGCGGGATTTTGTACGCAGACTGGTGCCGTCCTTCCCACGTCTCCCGCCGAAGGGGAGGCAGGACAGGGTAGTTTCTAGCGGAGAGGTGGGAGAGGGTAGAATCTCAGACACCTACAAGGAGCTAATGGGAGCTGAGGATATGCAGATCGAGGACCTGAAGCTTTAGTGGGAAGAGGAGCTTGGGGGGGAGATGGAGGACGGTGTCTGGGCAGAAGCCCTGAGCAGACTAAACACGACCGCAACATGCGCCAGGCTCAGCCTGATCCAGTTTAAGGTCGTGCACCGGACCCACATGACGGTGGCCCGGATGAGCAAATTCTTCGGGCTGGAGGATAAGTGTGCTAGATGCGCCGGAGGGCCGGCTAACCGTGTACACATGTTCTGGTTGTGCCCTAAACTCAGGGGGTACTGGCAGGGATTCGCAGATGTCATGTTCCGGGTATTGAAAACTGGGGTGGTAATGAGCCCTGAGGTGGCAATCTTTGGGGTTTCGGAGGACCCGGGAGTCCAGGAAGAGAGAGAGGCCGACGTTCTGGCCTTTGCTTTCTTGGTAGCCCGGTGACGAATACTGTTAGCATGGAGGGACTCAAAGCCCCCGAGGGCTGAGGTACGGCTGTCGGACATGGCGAGCTTTCTTGGCCTAGAGAAAGTTAAGTTCGCCTTCAGAGGTTCGCTATTATGGTTCGCCCGAAGGTAGCAGCCATTTATTGACTTCTTCGCAGAGGAGTAAGCGTCAGCAGGTGGGGGGGGGGGGGGGGGGGGGGGGGGGGGGCGGGGGGGTAGGGTAGAGCAGAGTAGGGGGATATTGAGGCAGGTCCGTGCGTGAACAGAGCCGTGGTTTCCACTATGTTTAATTTGTGTCTTCACTTCTTTTTTTTTGTACTGTACAATGTCACTTTTTCTATATGCCTAAAATAAAACCTCAATAAAATTGTTTGTGAAAAAAAAAGATAAAGAGGGCAAGGAAATTATGTTCAATTTAAGAAAATAGAAAAAGGTTAGATGAAATGAGGGTAGCAGAAAAGAAATTGAATTGAAGCTGAAACATACAAAACCGATTGGGCCAGGAAGGGGTGAATGTTTCTCTACTTCCATAACTCTAAGAATTAATGTTGTTGACAGATCCAGGATTAAGTTACTGCACTTGTGTTATCAAAGTTTTTTTCTGTCAAAAGGCAAAATATCGCCGCAGCTGATCACTCGAAGGTTTTCATTAGTTGAGAGTGTTTTAAAATGAAACCTGTCATACTAACCACAGATAATGCAGCAGAATTGACTGATCTGGTCAGCCTTAGGTTTTTTGAACAGAATTATTTTCCCTGCAGAGTGAGACCATTGACACAAAAAAAGAATGCTCATCTTAAGGTTCCAGCTGCTTAAAAATTGACTTTGCTGCAAATGCTGATCTAACTAGTTGGTCGAAGGCTATAAATGAAAAGGGAATAGGCTGGAAATTGTAAACAACAAGTGAAAAGAAGGGCTAGATCTTACCTTCACAAATCAGCGGGGCCACCTCCATGGCCGAATGTAAAATAGGGAGCAATGACAATGTGTGGCTATACAACATCTTCGTGTCAGTCTCCCAAATCAGGGAATGGGGGGAATTGGTGTGGAAATTGGCAATCGGCCCACCATTTTGCAAGCACGAATGAATAAGCTATTAAGTTCGTTAACAACCCAATCATCTGCAATTTTTCAGAGATAGCCCACTGCATTTTCTGTGTGTTGGACATGAAAACGTTTGAGAGTGTTTTATGGCAGCTACAGCGAGACAGCACAAGGACAGACAGAAAGAATTGCCACCTGATTTGAATGGTTGGCAAAAATCTGTGTATTTTTTGATGGCATTTAGAAAAGAAACATTGCGCTTACAAAAAAAACTAAAACACTAATTCTGATTGCAGGGTGCATTTACAATTCTAACCATGACCAACATTCTGTTTGTGGCAATAGCCTTCTGTCGCATGATGTCCTGTCCCACAGTGCTGACTGGTCACAGAGCCCTCCAGACGGTCACTAAAGACAACAGGAGCGGGAGATAGCAGGCCCCTCAGTTTCTATTCCGCCACCTTCACCCTGACAGAAACGCAAAATCCAACCCAAATAATTTGTCAGAGCCTTTGCTGGCCTCAAACCATCCCAATGAGCTTTACAGAAAATCAATGACTTTTGAAACAGGATTGCTGTTGTAATGTAGGAACCGTGGGGGTGGGGGGGGGGGGGGGGGGGGTATTGGCCACAACATCAGCAAGAGCATGCCTGTTCTTCTTCAAAGCAGTGCCATGAAATATTATATGTCCATCTGAGAGAAAATGGTTTACTATCTCATTTGAGAGAGTGCATCTCTGACATTGCGACACTCCATCGGGAATGCACTTGATTCGTCAGGCTGGATTTTTGTGTTCAAGTTCCTTGGACAAGACTTGAACCTACAACCTTCGGACTCTGAGATGGGAGTGCCACTACTGAACCACGATGATATCGGGATGCTGGAAACACATACCTGGTCACTCAACATCTCTTTAAAGAAACTGAGAAACACTGACCTGCCTCTTTCTTTACAGACATTGACTGACCTATTTCTTTGCAGGGCAGCATCAAGATAAATTCAGTTAGAAATTTATGAAGAAAACCAAGTGCTTGCAAGTGTCCAAACATTCTACAAGCACGAAAAGCATAAGCTGTATCAGAGATGCAGAGTGGATTTTTCTGTTCTCTATAGCCAGCTTGGAGGCAAGAATAATAATAATGGCATGTACTTCAGCGGGATGGTGGACACAGTACAAAATACGGGGTACAATTCTAAAGGGCATGCAAAAGCAGTGGGACCAGGGTGTATATGTGCACAAATCATTAAAGGTGGCAGGACAAGTTGAGAGAGTGGTTAATAAAGCATGCAGAATACTGGGCTTTTTAAATATGGACCTAGACTACAAGAGTAAAGAGGGTCATGCTGAACTTGCACAAGTCACTAGTTTGGCCGGCCGGGGGCCGGTTTAGCTCAGTTGGCTGGACTCTGGGTTTGTGATGTAGAGCAAAGCCAGCAGCACAGGTTCAATCCCCATACCATGGTTATTCATGAAGGCCTCACCTTCTCAACCTTGCCCCTCACCTGAGGTGTGGTGGTCCTCAGGTTAAATCACCATCAGTCAGCCCTCCCCCTCAAAGTGGTCATCCAGGACTGTGGCAACTTTACTTTACTAGTTCAGCCTCAGCTGGAGTGTTGCATTGAGTTCTGGGCCACGCACTTGAGAAAAGATGTGAAGGCATTGGAGAGAGTGAAAAAAAGATTCACAAGAATAATTCCTGGTATAAGGAGAAGATAGGATTGTTTTCCTTGGAGCAAAGAAGGCTGAGAGGAGATTTGGTACAGGCATTCAAAATCATGAGGGGATTGAATAGAGTAGATAGGGAGAAAATGTTCCCATTTGTGAAAGAATGAAGACGAGAGGGTGCAGATTTAAAGTAATCAATGAAAGAAGCAATCGTGATATGAGGAAAATCTTTCACACAGCAAGTGGCTGGGGTCTGGAATGCACAGCCTGAGAGTGTGGGGAGGCAGGTTCAATGAAACCATTCAAAGGGGGATTAGGTTGTGACTTGAAAAGAAATAATGTGCAGGGTTAAAACCTAGGAGGTGGGAGAATGGAACTAGGTGAGTTTCTCATTCGGGGAACCGGTGCAGGCATGATAGGCTATATGACCTCTTTCTGCACTGTAACATTTCTGTGATTCTGTAACCTGACCCTCGTCGTCTTTCTGCCACCACCAGAATTAAGTTCTGGGCAGGAAGGCCAATGAGACCTCCCCACCGCACCATCATTTGAGGCCCATGTGTAGCCAATTATTGACCACTTAAGGGCCTTATCCTGCCGCTACTGGTACTAATCTAGATGGGCCTGTTGCTATGGAGCAGCACAGAAGCTAAAACCATGCGGCCAGCTTGTCACCCCCTGTAGGGGATCACTCGATATGGATATTAGGAAGGAGGAGATCCATTGAGAGCCACCGCTGCCCTGCTAATGACCCCTTCCTGCACACCTCTCCCCACGCCCCCGTGATCCTGAAACTCCGCAGCCTGTCCTTTAAACAGCAGCCATGGCCTCCTCAGTGGCACTGATGAGCACAAAATCTGCCTGTCTCTGATTGGACAGCAACGCTCGGGAGATGAGACTCCATTCCCAGGATCTTGATTCCAGGGGAAGGCCCGCCGCTAGGCTTGCCCCTGCCTGAGTGACCTGTGGTTCGGTGTGCCTTCCCAGAGGCAGCGCAGGTCCCTCGGAGCTCTCCGGCAGACTGGCAAGACTCCCAACCGCTCATCAAGATTCCACGCATGCAGTGTAAATATAGGCAGGGCTGTGTTTCAAGGCATGAAATGGATGAGACCATATCATAATCACAATAGTCTGAGTGATTTATTATCTAAACCCAAGATGCATTCACCTAAAAATTCCACCAAGAGTCGATCATTTGTAAATTACCAAAGTCTTCAAGGTGGCAACTTCAAGGTGACAAGTGGGGAGCGCAAACTCATGAGCTGGAAATACAAAACCATATTAGTGAAGGCCAAAACATTGCTGCACAGCACTGACACTTGATGTTTCGACCATTGCACATGCAAATAAGAAGCTCTTGTGCCAATTTGAGGCATTCCCTGCAAAACTGTAAAGATCCTCCTGTGAAGCCATGCTATCAAGGCCTAGAATTTCCCTCCACGAGTATCAAATGGACACGTTTGTGTAGCACCTAATTTGAATTACAGTAATATCTGTAGGGGCGGCACGGTGGCACAATGGTTAGCACTGCTGCCTCACAGCTCCAGGGTCCCAGGTTCAATTTCGGCCTCAGGTGACTGTGGACCTTCTCCCCGTATCTGCGTGGTTTTCCTCTGGGTGCTCCGGTTTCCTCCCACTGTCCAAAGAAGTGCAGGTTAGGTGGATTGGCCATGCTAAACTGCCCCTTAGTGTCCAAAAAAGATTACTGGGTTACGGGGATGGGGTGGAAGCATGGGCTTGGGTAGGGTGCTCTTTCCAAGGGCCAGTGCAGACTCGATGTGCCAAATGGCCTCCGTCAAGTGCCAGTTTGCCTCTATTTCATGGCTTTGTGCCTCAGAATCTGAAGGCTCGGCACTGAAATCCCATTCCTGGATTACACTCCAGTAGAGCATCGCAGGAGTTCTCTGTTCTCACAGGCCAGTAAACATGTCAATGAATTCCAGTTAGTTAGGTGGGCACTAAAGAGAGCAGGTAATTCCTGCAATGTTCCAGTCAGCATTCCTCCCTACAGCAACAGTACCAAAATTAAGTCATTGATCGTTTAGGTCATCGCTGTTCGTAGATTTTATGTAAAATGCCTTAACCACATGTTTACTAACCTTCATTTTAAAATAATTAGTTACATTTGAAACCTTTCCATATATTCCTGAGACACTATAATATGCTTCACAAATTAAATAAATTATTATCTTGGTTTATTACAAGGTTAGTTTACCCCAAAAATTAGTGATCTACACAAATGGGAACAGACTGCCTGATACACCATCAATAACACACGACGAGTGATGAACGTAACTGAGGCTTTAATACACTAAACAGCAAGCCTCCTGCCTCTGGACCCGAACTAGGTCAGAGGCGGAGACTTGCCACCTTTATACAGAAGCCCGAGGGGAGGAGCCTCAGGCAGAGCCAGCCTGGACAAGCCCAGGCATGTACAATACAATACAGTACATACAATGCAATAATGTGGTTTACCACATTCACCCCCGTTTAAAAAAAGAGTCCGGCGGGGGTGAAATCGTCTTAAAGGTCAAGTCTGTCGGGGGCCTTGACCTTCCGCCGTGATCGCCTCAGTCCCGGCTGTGGTGTAGGCGCCGTGTCGAGACCTGCGCGTCCGGGAACGTGTTGTCTTCTTCTTCTTCACCCAGATGTTGAGTCGGCGAAGGGGGGGAGGGCAGTGTATGGGCAGAGGTGGTGGTGCATGACGCCGGTGGGCCTGCGGGTGTCAGTTCGTGAGGGAGGTGGGCAGAGGTGGGGGAGACGGTGTAGGGTGGGAGTGGTGGTGATGGTGGCCGGGGAGCCTGCAGGAGCAAAATCCCGAAAGGAGACCGTGTCCTGCCGCCCGCCCTGGTGTGTCACGTAGGCATATTGGGGGTCCGCATGGAGCAGCAGGACCTTCTTGACGAGGGGGTCGGTTTTATGGCTCCTTGCATGCTTCCGGAGAAGGACGGGTCCCGGGACTGTCAGCCAGGATGGAAGCGAGACCCCGGAGGTGGAATTCCTGGGGAAGGCAAACATACGTTCATGTGGAGTATCGTTAGTGGCTGTACATAGGAGCGACCAAATGGAGTGTAGCGCATTGGGGAGGACCTCCTGCCAGCGGGAGACTGGGAAACCTTTAGACCATAGGGCCAGAAGGACGGCCTTCCAGACCGTGGCGTTCTCCCTCTCCACCTGTCCGTTTCCCCAGGGGTTATAGCTGGTCGTCCTGCTAGAGGTGATGCCTTTGCTGAGCAGGAACTGACACAACTCGAAGCTCATAAAGGAGGAGCCCCGATCACTGTGGATGTAGGAGGGGAACCCGAACAGTGTGAAAAGGCTGTGCAGGGCCTTGATAACGGAGGCAAAGGTCATGTCAGAGCAGGGGATGGCGAAGGGGAATCTTGAGCACTCGTCAATGATGTTGAGGAAGTACACGTTACGGTCAGTGGAGGGGAGGGGCCCTTTGAAGTCCATGCTGAGGCGCTCAAAGGGGCGGGAGGCCTTTACCAGATGTGCTCTGTCTGGCCGATAGAAGTGCGGTTTGCACTCCGCGCAGAACTGGCAGTCCCTGGTCACGGACCTGACCTCCTCGATGGAGTAGGACAGGTTGCGAGCCTTGATGAAGTGGAAAAAGCGGGTGACCCCCAGGTGACAGAGGTTGTTGTGGAGTGACCGGAGTCGGTCTACTTGTGTGCTGGCACATGTACCGTGGGAGAGGGAATCTGGGGGCTCATTGAGCTTCCCGGGTCGATACAAGATATCATAGCTGTCGGTGGAGAGCTCGATCCTCCACCTCAGAATCTTGTCATTCTTGATCTTGCCCCACTGTGTGTTATTGAACATGAAGGCAACCGACCGCTGGTCAGTGAGGAGAGCGAATCGCCTGCCGGCCAGGTAATGCCTCCAATGTCACACAGCTTCTACAATGGCTTGGGCTTCCTTTTCGATGGAGGAATGTTGAATTTCGGAGGCATGGAGGGTACGGGAAAAGAAGGCCACGGGCCTGCCCGCCTGGTTGAGTGTAGCAGCCAGAGCAAAGTCCGATGCATCGCTCTCCACTTGGAATGGGGTGGACTCATCCACAGCGTGCATCGTGGCCTTGGCAATGTCTGCCTTGATGCGATTGAAGGCCAGGCGGGCCTCAGCCGTCAGGGGGAAAATGGTGGATTTGATCAGTGGGCGGGCCTTTTCCGCATAGTTGGGGACTCACTGGGCATAGTAAGAGAAGAACCCCAGGCATCTCTTCAGGGCCTTGGGGCAGTGGGGAAGGGGGAGTTCCAGGAGGGGGCGTGTGGTCGGGGTCGGGCCCTAGGACTCCGTGTTCCGCGACGTAGCCGAGGATGGCCAGGCGGGTTGTGCGAAAGACGCATTTCTCTCCATTGTAAGTTAGGTTCAGGGGTTTTGCGGTGTGGAGGAAGCGCCGGAGGTTCTCGTCATGATCCTGCTGCTCATGGCCGCAGATGGTGACGTTGTCTAGGTACGGGAACGTGGCCCGCAGCCCGTACTGGTCAACCATTTGGTCCATTTCCCTTTGGAAGACCGAGACCCCGTTGGTGACACCGAAGGGAACCCTGAGGAAGTGGTAGAGGCGGCCGTCTGCCTCGAAGGCAGTGTATTGGCGGTCCTCCGGGTGGATAGGGAGCTGGTGGTACGCAGACTTCAAGCCAACTGTAGAAAAGACTCGATACTGCGCAATCTGATTGACCATGTCAGATATGCGGGGGAGGGGGTACGCATCGAGCTGCGTGTACCGGTTAATGGTCTGGCTGTAAACGATGACCATCCAGTGCTTCTCCCCAGTCTTGACGACCACCACTTGGGCTCTCCAGGGGCTGTTACTAGCCTCAATGATCCCTTCTCGCAGGAGTCGCTGGACCTCCGACCTGATAAAGGCCCTGTCCTGGGCACTGTAATGTCTGCTTCTGGTAGCGACGGGCTTACAGTCCGGGGTGAGGTTTGCGAAGAGAGAGGGTCGGGCGAACTTAAGGGTCACGAGGCTACAGACGGTGAGGGGGGGCAGGGGTCCATAGAACTTTAGGGTAAGGCTCTGGAGATGGCACTGGAAGTCGAGCCCCAGTAATAGGGCAGCGCAGAGATGGGGGAGGTCGTAGAGCTTAACATTGGTGTACTCTACGACTTGTATGGTAAGGGTCACGATACAGTACCCCCCCGGATTTCTACAGCCAGGGAGGTTTTCTGGGTCGCGGGTAGGATGGGGAGGGAGCAGTGCCTTACCGTGTCTGGGTGAATGAAATGTCTGTGCTCCCGGAGTCGAAAAGGCAGGCCGTCTCTGATCCGGACGGTCATCGTGGACATTGCGAGGTGGTGCGGCCGGGACTGGTCGAGTGTGACGGAGGCGAGTGTCAGAAGGTGGTCGGTAGGCCAGTCGGAGGTAGTGGCGGCCATCGTACAGTCGGGTGAGCTGGGCTCCCGGGAGGCAGCGGAGTTGTCCCAAGATGGCGACCCCCATGGGTTGCGTGAGGCGAGTGTCAGCGGTGATCGTGTCCAAGATGGCGGCCCCCGTGGGTCGCACGTGTCGGCCGAAGTTAAAGATGGCGGCGCCCAAGTGTCGCATATGGCGGGTGGCGCGGAAGTTGGGGGCGGCCCCGACAGCAGCAGGCAGCGCTGCTGGGCCTAGAAGATGTAGGGAGGGATCGGGCCTGGCAGGCTTCTACGAAGTGGAACCTTCTTCCCACAGCCGTTACAAGTTGCGTTCCGTGCCGGGCAGCGTTGTCTGGGGTGAGTACCCTGGCCGCAGAAGTAGCACCTCAGGCCTCCGGCGTTGGCGGGCCGGTGCACGGTGCAGGCTTGTGTCGCACCCGGGTCGGTTGATGGCTGCGCCCACGAGGCCCACGCGGTCAGAGGTGTCGGCCCCCATGTTCTGGGAGGCCACCTCCAGCGAGTTGGAGAGTTGTACTGTCTCTGGGAGGCCAAGTGTCCCCCCTCCTAGTAGATGCTGGCGGATATAGTTAGAGTTCATGCCTGTGACATAAGCGTCCCTGATCAGCAGCTCCGCGTGCTAGGTAGCCGATATCGCCCGGCATCACAGTTCCGGCAGAGGATGTGTAAGGCACCCAGGAATTCCATGAATGATTCCCCCAGGCGTTGCTGTCTCGTGGCGAGGAGGTGCCTAGCATATACCTGGTTAACGGATTTCACGTATTGTTCTTTTAGCAGCATTACTGCTTCCGCGTACGCGGGGACGTCTCTGATGAGGGGAAAGACTCTTGGGCTCACCCGTGCATGGACAACCTGCTTCTTCTGGAGGTCTGTGAGGTCTTCGTTGAAGGGTGCGAGGTACGCCTCGAAGCAGCTTAGCCAGTGTTCAAACGTTTCTGTAGCGTCGGCTGCTTGTGGGTCCAGCCCCAAGCGATCAGGTTTGAGTGATGAGCTCATCTTTAGGAGTTTAGTGAATTAAATTGATACACCATCAATAATGCACGATGAGTGATGAACGTAACTGAGGCTTTAATACACTAAACAGCAAGCCTCCTGCCTCTGGACCCGAACTGGGTCCGGAGGCGGAGACGTGCCACCTTTATACAGAAGCCCGAGGGGAGGAGCCACAGGCGGAGCCAGCCTGTGACAAGCCCAGGCATGTACAATACAATACAGTACATATAATGCAATAACGTGGTTTACCACACTGCCATAGCGTGCGATTAGCTGTGTTTCGCAGCGCTCGGAGCATGCTGACAAATACCCCACTATCGAATGAGTAGACCGGGGTCCTCAGCAGGGAATGCATGGCCGAGGCCGCACTTAGTCCCATTTTCTGCAGTGTAAATGGCGTCCTGTTCTCTCAACCCCTGACACAACCCCCAAACGCCGCCAAGCCCCAACTCACCTGTAAGGGGATCCTCAGCCCCCACTGCCAGCACAGGGCACCACTGGGCCCAATCCACATCGCATGATAAATTCCAGCTAGTCACTGCCAGCCTGGTACCCTGGCAGTGACCCTGCCAGCACCACCTGGGTACCTTGGCAGTGCCAGGCTAGCACACAGGTGGCACTGCCAGGGTAACACCCTGCCCAGAGGGCAAGAATTTGTGGGCCTCCAATTCCCTGGGAGACCCACAAGTGGCATTCCTGGGACCAGCATTGAACAGTGCTCATCAAAACCTCCAAGGCAAAGGAGTTAGATTCCACACTTTGTTAGATCTCGGGAATGCATATTAGAGCGAGACTAGCTGTCTCACTCCAATATGAAGATCTGCCAGAAAGCGATCTCACCTACAATGGGCGGGATTCACAACACGATGTCTCACGAGATCACGTTAGACCTCACGAGGCGTGGCGAGCCGGGTAGATCCCGGAAGAGGGATCAACCAGCATCTACCGGCTGCGCTACACTTATTTTCGTGCACCACACGGCCGGTAGATCTCACCCATAGCCTTTCTCACAAACAAAAACTAAGCCTGCCACACTTTGAATTTGCAGTACACAACTGTAACTTCATCCAACTATTGACCCTGTGTTTGACAGCTAAACACTCTCTGCTCAGGAGGAATGGATCCCGTTATCCTTCTGAACTGGAGCCACATTTATAAAACTCCTCCTCACTTCATCCCAACAAGCTGTCAAGCTGTGACAAAATCTGCAAGTAGATTGAATTTCGAGCGTGTCACCGGGTTGAATCCATAGCAGTATCTAGCAAATTAACTGCGACCAAAAAAACTCCATGCCTGATCATTTTTGTATGAATATCCATCATTGATATTCACAAACTTCAAATATGTCTCAAACGTTGCAGGTGTAATATATTATTTTTACCTCCCAGTTGTTGCCAGAAGGACCCCACAGAATAATCTTGAAAATCAATCATGGCTCCTTTGAAATTTTCTATATCAGCATTTAAAAACAAATTCTCGGCAAGAATTGCATTTTTGCTGCTATTTTCACAGTTTGGGGTATTGCATGAGATATTTCCCTGGAAATGGCTTCTCTAGCTAATCCTTTAAGTGGATTTCACTGAGATTAAACTTTTCATTTCTTTGCCAGTAGAAAGGTAAATAATAGCAAAACGCAGGGATCATAACAGAGGACCCTTTCTCAGTGGCTACTGAATGGAGGACACGCAGGGACTACCGGCGAAGCTGTAGTACAGGTCCTACCTTACATCACTTAATACAGGTGCAACAGTGGTTGACCACTGGGGCTGGTTTAGCACACTGGGCTAAATAGCTGGCTTTTAAAGCAGACCAAGGCAGGCCAGCAGCACGGTTCAATTCCTGTACCAGCCTCCCCGAACAGGTGCCGGAATGTGGCGACTAGGAGCTTTTCATAGTAGCTTCATTTGAAGCCTACTTGTGACAATAAGCGATTTTCATTTAATTTCATACCACACCTTCGCCATGCAAATTTATCCATGATGAGAAATATGAGGGATTCCTGAGCGAATCCCACTATCGGCTGAAATTTTGAGCAGGCGGACAGATAGCGATGTCCCGCGGCTGGCCACTCACTCCCCCCACCCCCAACCAGGAGCACAAATCAGCTCCCCACATCACAAAGCAGCCCCCTACCTACCGATTCTCTGGGTGCCCCCTTCCCCCAAGTATGGGGGTGACAGACCCACCACTCACCAGGTACTCCTAAATAGGGAGACCCCCTCGGTAAAGAGACTGCCCCCTCCCCCCCCGAGTCACCTAAATAAGGAGACGAGACTTCCGGTGGCGGCCATGGAGGAGTAGGTCGTGCATTCGGCAGCTCCTGTCTGGAATGGACTCTCGGACCTTTTTTCAGGAGTTTTCACGGACTTTTTGGGGCAGATTGGTGAAGCGAACACTGCCAAAAGGATTCCCTCTCAGTTGTATGGATAGCTGGACCAGGAGTGACCGGGTGAAGCGTTTAAGTCCCACAGACAGATGCGTGCGGAGCGGACGCCGAGGCACGGCATGGCGGCCGGTATTAACCAGGGTGCATGGGCGCAGTGGTCACAGGAGCAACAGGAGTTCCTTAGGGGCTGCTTTGCTGATCTTAAAAAGGACACGCTGGCCCCGATGAAGGCATCAATAGACCAAATGATCGCAACTCAGGCAACACAAGGAAAAGCGATTAAGGAGATGGAGAAAAAGCTGACCGACAAGTTGGTCATATTGGCCCTTAAGGTGGAAGTGCAGGATGACCTCCACAAGAAGTGGCAGGAGAGGCTGGAGGACCTAGAAAACAGGTCCAGGAGACAGAACTTGAGAATTGTGGGCCTCCCCGAAGGTGTGGAGGGGTCGGATGCGGGAGCATTTGCGTCCAAGGTGCTGGAGACGCTGATAGGGACGGGGGTATTCCTTCGGCCCCTGGAGCTGGACGGGCACACAGAGCCCTTGCAAGGAAGCCCAAGGCGAATGAACCGCCGAAGGCCATGGTGGTGAAATGTCATCACTTCTCGGACAAGGAACTTGTCTTGCGGTGGGCAAAAAAAGAACGGAGCAGCAGGTGGGAGAACAGCATGATACGCATCTACCAGGACCTGGGTGCGGAGCTGGCCAAGAGGCGTGCTGGATTCAACCGGGTGAAGGCAACCTTCGACAGCAAGCGGGTGAAATTTGGGATGCTACACCCAGCGAGGCTATGGGTCACGTACAAGGAACGGCATCACTATTATGAGACGCCGGACGAGGCAAAAGCTGGACTCGAATTAAGGGACAGTTAAGCTTTGTTGGAATGCGGCGATGGGGCTGGGTAACACGGTACCATTTCTAATATAAGATTGTATACAATGTTGGGTGCGTGTAAGGGCTGTGGTGGTGGCTGGAGGGTGCAGTGTTTTCGGCAAAGTTGAGATACGAAGGGGTCCGGACAATGAGGCGACAGTCTGATCGGCGCCAGGGGCGGGAGCTACCGGGGTCAGCATGGATCAGCTGACTCTCGGGGCGTAGTGGGGGATGAGCAAGTGCTCAGCTGGTAGTTGGCGGGGGGTTTTGGGTCATGGGGCTGTTGGTGGGGGGAGGGGAGTGGGAGATGCTGCTTTGCTGACAGAGGAGGTATCAATTTCAGGGTACCAATTGAGGGTTGGGGGCGGTGGCTCCCTGTGGGGGCGCTCGAGGAAGCGAAGGGCACGGGCTCGAGGTTGGCCAAAAAGGAACGATGGCTAGTCGGCAGGGGGTGAGGAGGGGGGCGGGGGGGGGGGGGGTGGGGGGGGGGGCTGATCACGTGGAATGTGAGGGGTTTGAATGGGCCGGTCAAAAGAGCACGTGTGTTCGCGCATCTAAAGGGGTTAAAGGCAGACGCAGCAATACTTCAGGAGACACATTTAAAGCTCGCAGATCACACGATATTGAGAAAGGGATGGGTAGGCCAGGTGTTCCATTCAGGGCTGGATTCGAAGACCAGGGGGGTTGCAATTCTGATCAGTAAGGGTGTGACATTCGAGGCTGGGAGAATAGTGGCAGATAAGGGGGGCAGGTATATAATGGTGAGTGGAAAGTGGGAGGTGGTCCGGCTGGTATTTGCGAACGTCTACACTCCGAATTGGGATGATGTGGAATTTATGAGACGCATGCTGGGCAAAATCCCGGACTTAGAGTCACACAACCTGATCATAGGGGGAGACTTTAACACAGTCATTGACCCCGGGCTGGACCGGTCGAAGTCCAGGACAGGGAAGTGACCGGCAGTGGCTAAGGAACTGAAGGGTTTTATGGAGCAGGTGGGGGGGTGGATCCCTGGAGGTTCGCGCGGCCGAGAGCGAAGGAGTTCTCTTTTTTCTCCCACGTCCATAAGGTTTATTCCCGCATAGACTTCTTTGTCTTGAGCAGGGCGTTAATCCCAAAGGTGGCGGGGACAGAATACTCAGCAATCACAGTCTCGGACCATGCCCCGCACTGGGTGGACCTGCGGCTTAGTGAGGAGAGAGGGCAATGCCCACTCTGGAGACTGGATGTGGGGCTGCTGGCAGACGAAGAGGTTTGCGGGCGGATTAGCAGGAACATCCAGGATTACCTGGAAACAAACAATACGGGTGAGGTAGCAGCGGCAACGGTCTGGGAGGCGCTGAAGGCAGTTGTCAGAGGGGAGCTCACCTCAATCGATCCCATAGGGAAAAGAGAGAAAGAGCGGAGAGGGAGAGACTGGTGGAGGAGATACTCCGAGTCGACAGGAGACACGCGGAGGCCCCCGAGGCGGGGCTACTGAGGGAGCGGCAGAGTCTGCAGGCTGAGTTTGAACTGCTAACCACAAGGAAAGCGGTAGCACAGCTGAAGAAGGCAAAGGGGGCAGTCTATGAGTACGGGGAGAAAGCGAGTAGAATACTGGCACACCAACTGCGAAAGAGGGAGGCGGCCAGGGAAATCGGGGGAGTAAAGAATAAGGAGGGTATCATGGTCTTGGATCCAGGGGGGTGAACGGAGTCTTTAAGGAGTTCTATAGTAAACTATACGAGTCGGAGCCCCCGACGGGAGCGGAAGGGATGAGGTAATTTTTGGACCAGTTGAGGTTTCCAAAAGTGGAAGAGGACCTGGTGGAGGGGCTGGGGGCCCCGATTGAATTGGAGGAGATTGTCAAGGGTATAGAGGGCATGCAATCGGGTAAAGCACCAGGTAGAATTCTATACGAAATTTTCGGAAATATTGAGCCCACTCCTGATCAGGACCTTCAATGAGACTAGAGAGAAAGGAACCCTCCCCCCAACAATGTCACAGGCCTTGATCTCACTCATTCTTAAACGAGGGAAGGGCCCGGAACATTGCGGGTCATACAGGCCGATTTTGCTTTTAAACGTGGATGCCAAATTGCTAGCTAAGATTCTGGCCACAAGAATTGAGGATTGCGTCCCAGGGGTGATAGAGGAAGACCAGACTGGGTTTGTTAAAGGCAGACAACTCAATACCAATGTCCAGAGACTTTTGAATATTATTATGGTGCCGTCAGAGGGAGGGGAGGGGAGGCGGAGGTGGTAACAGCGATGGACGCAGAGAAAGCCTTTGACCGGGTGGAGTGGGAGTACCTGCGGGAAACGCTGGAGAGGTTTGAGTTTGGTGAGGGCTTTATTGGCTGGGTGAAATTGCTGTACCAGGCGCCTGTAGCAAGTGTATGTACAAACTGGCTGAGGTCGGGGTACTTCGAGCTTCACCGGGGAACGAGGGGGGGGGGGTGGAACATCAGGTCTCGTTATACGCAGATGATTTGCTCCTGTACATTTCGGACCCTGTGGAGGGGATGGTGGAGGTTCTGCGGATCCTGAGGGATTTTGGTAGTTTTTCAGGGTACAAACTGAACATGGGAAAGAGCGAGTTGTTTGTGATCCAGGCCAAGGGGCAGGAGGAGAGACTGAAAGAGCTGCCGCTCAGGATGGTAAAGAAATGTTTTCGTTACCTGGGTATGCAAAGGCCAGGAAATGAGATGCCCTGTACAGGCTCAAACTAACCCGGTTGGACATGCCCCCGCTGTCACTGGCAGGGAGGGTGCAGACCGTGAAAATGACTGTCCTCCTCAGATTTTTGTTTGTCTTTCAGTACCTCCCCATCTTCATCCCTAAAGCCTTTTTTAAGCGGGTGAGTAGGATCATTTTGGGCTTTGTGTGGGCGAATAAGACCCCGCGAGTAAGGAGATCACTGTTGGACCGCAGTCGGGGGCGGGGGGGGTTGGCGCTGCCGAACTTTCGCAACTACTACTGGGCGGCCAATATAGCTATGATTAGGAAGTGGGCGATGGAGAGGAGGGGCGGCGTCGGAGCAGCTGGAGGCGGCGTCATGTAAACGTACGAGTTTGGGAGCTTTGATAACGGCTCCTTTGCCGACCCGTTACTCGCCGATCCGTTACTCCACAAGTCCGGTGGTGGTGGCGACTCTGCGGATCTGGGGACAGTGGAGGAGGTACAAGAAGGTAGAGGGAGCGTTGGTCTGGACCCCGATATGTAACAACCACATGTTTGTCCCGGATAGGATGGATGGTGGGTTCCAGAGCTGGCAGAGGGCAGGCATCAGAAGAATGGGAGATCTGTTCATAGACGGAAGCTTTCCCAGTTTGAAGGCACTAGAGGACAAATTTAATCTGCCGCCAGGAAACGCCTTTAAATATCCGCAAGTACGAGCTTTCCTGAAAAAACAGGTAGAGGCCTTTCCGACGCTGCCGCCACTGAGGATACAGGACAGGGTGGTCTCCGGCACCTGGGTGGGGGAGGGGAAGGTGTCGGATATCTACCAGGAACTACAGGAGGCGGAGGAAACCCCGGTGGAGGAGCTCAAGGGCAAGTGGGAGGAGGAGCTAGATGAGGAGTTGGGAGCGGGTCTGTGGGCAGAGGTCCTGGGCAGGGTTAATTCCCCCTCATCATGTGCCAGGCTCAGTCTAATTCAATTTAAGGTGGTCCACCGGGCACACATGACGGCAGCGAGAATGAGCAAGTTTCTTTGGGTAGAAGACAGTTGTATGAGGTGCAAGGGCAGCCCTGCAAACCATGTCCACATGTTTTGGGCATGCCCGGAACTTAGAGAGTTCTGGCAATGGTCCGCAGGGGCAATGTTCAAAGTGCTTAACACACGGGTGGTGCCGAGTCCAGAGATAGCGATCTTTGGAGTGTCAGAAGACCCGGAAGTTCAGGGGGTGAAAGAGGCCGACGTCTTGGCCTTTGTTCCCTAGTAGCCCGGAGACGGATTTTATTAATGTGGAGGGACTCGAAGCCCCCGAGTGTAGAGACCTGGGTTAGTGACATGGCTGGGTTTCTCAGTCTCGAGAAAATAAAGTTTGCCTTAAGAGGGTCTACGGTAGGGTTCTCTCGGAGGTGGCAGCCGTTCGTCGACTTTCTCGGGGAAAATTAAAATGTCAGCAGCGCGCAGTGGGTTAGCCCTGTTGCCTCACGACGCCGAGGTCCCAGGTTCGATCCCGGCTCTGGGTCATTACCCGTGTGGAGTTTGCACATTCCCCCCGTGTTTGCGTGGGTTTCACCCCCACAACCCAAAGATACAGGGGCTGTTTAGCACAGGGCTAAATCGCTGGCTTTGAAAGCAGACCAAGGCAGGCCAGCAGCACGGTTCGATTCACGTAACAGCCTCCCCGAACAGGTGCCGGAATGTGGCGACTAGGGGCTTTTCACAGTAACTTCATTTGAAGCCTACTTGTGACAATAAGTGATTTTCATTTCATTTCATTCATGTGCAGGTTAGGCGGATTGGCCACGATAAATTGCCCCTTAATTGGAAAAAATGAATTGGATACTCTAAATTTATTTTTTAAATTAAAAAAAAAACAATGTCAGCAGCAGCAATCCGTAGGGGGGTGGGGGTGGGGATGGGGGGGGCGGGCGGGGGGGTGAGTGCTTCATTGGGATGGTGTGGGAAGACTGAGTCGCGTGGGGTAATGTCTATTTAATTGTTATTGTATATTCTCTTTTTGCACTATGTTAATGTTCACTCTAGTTTGTTTTGTTATGATTGTTACTACTGTTTTATTATGAAAAATTCTGCAAAACCTTAATAAAAATACATTTTAAATTTTAAAAAATGGGTAAGGAAACTTCTAATTGCCACGCACCACCACCACTCTCCCCACCCAATCCCCCTGCCAGCTGATGAATCAGTACTGCTCCATGTTGGGCACCACTCAGAGAAAACACTGAGGTTGACAAGGGTACAGAACATACTCTGAGCGGGGAACTTCAATTTCCATCACCAACAGTGGCTCGGTAACACCACTACTGACCGAGCTGAGAAGTTGTTTGGCAGTAATTAAGACTTATCACCGTGTAAAAATTACATACAAAAGAATATTCGAGCCCTAAATATTTTGGCGAGTTTACTGGGTATCTATGACACAAGTGCAGCAATCCTACACCATACCATGTTTTTGAATGATGATTTCCTTGGTGCGGTACTGGTGTAGCATAGCTTAAGGAGGGGAATGCCCTGGCCACTGCTGTCAGTTCCTGAACATTCATTTAATGAAACCCTTTCGTCTGGCTTTATATCATCTCTCCATCTATTGTGTCACTTTCCACTTAATGAAATTATAGATATTACACCTGTAAATCAAATCAACTGGTACTAGACCTTCCTTCAACTGATGTTTCAAAACTCTCAGCCATTATCTTTCCTTGAATAGTATCTACTTGAAACTGTAGAATGTCAGAGCCGACATTCTCCACATAATTCAATTCAGATATGCCTCAGTCCAGCTGAAGGGAACATATACCAGAGAATTATATTATTTATCTAAATCACTGCCACGAGGCATCTAATCTAAAAATCCAATCGCACATTGGTTTCTGGTTTTAGAAATTCAATAAAGAAATGATAGCTTTAATTTAAATGAGAATATGGTTGAAACTGAAAATATTCATCATCCGAACGGAAGATGCACAATAAATGTATGAATTTAATGCTGATAGTGACATCAGTCCCCTTTAGCAGCCTAATGTAGAATATCATGGACTACCGAGTCTTTGTCACAGCATCTAATATATCATCCTGTTAGTATTCCAGTCTTTCTCAGTACATGTTATTAAATAGTGATGATTGGTATAGATAAAACACAATGAAAAGCTATTGTAAAGTCATGTGAGAATTGCAACTGCTAGATGAGCCAAATATAAATTGTTGCTACAAGAGCACGTCAGAGGCTAGGAATCCTGCAGTGAGTAACTCACCTCCTGACTTCTCAAAGTCTGTCTGTCATCTTACAAAGCAAAAGTCAGGGCGGCACGGCATGGTAGCATGGTAGCACAATGGTTAGCGATTACCAGCTTGGGTCACTGTCTACACATTCTCCCCATGTCTGCGTGAGTTTCCTCTGGGTGCTCCGGTTTCCTCCCACAAGGCCCGAAAGACGTGCTGTTAGGTGAATTGGACATTCAGAATTCTACCTCAGTGTACCCGAACAGGCGTCAGAGTGTGGCGACTAGGGGCTTTTCACAGTAACTTCATTGCAGTATTAATGTAAGCCTACTTGTGACAATAAAGATTATTATTATTGTGATGATGATGTAATGCTCCTCACTTGCCTGGATGAATGCAGTTCCAACAACTCTCCAGAAGCTCGACACCATCCCGGACAGAGCTACTCGCTTGATTGGCACCCAGTCCACAATCATTCAATCCCTCCACCGCTGGCACAAGTCTATCTACAAAATACACTGCAGGAACTCACCAATGCTCCCTAGACAGCACCTTCCACATCCACAGCTGTTGCCATATGGAAGGACAATGGCAGCAGATACATGGGAACACCTCAAGCTCCCCCACAAGCCACTCATCATCCTGATTTGGAAATATATTGCCATTCCTTCACTATCACTCGATCAAAATCCTTGATCTCCCTCACTAATAGCACTCTGGGTTATATCTACACCACATTAACTGCAGCCGTTAAAAAGGCAGTTCAGCACCATCTTCTCAAGAGCAATTGGGGATGAGCAATAAATGCTGAACTAGCCAGGGTTGCCCACATCCCATGAACACATTTTTAAAAAGGGCTGAAGAAGGGAATTGTGGTGATTATCCCTTTAAGGGCAACAAAGCAGAATAAGGGTCACCTGGCCTGGGTGACCAATTGAGAATCAGTGGGGAATCATCTCGGGGGAGGAGTTCTTTTAGGCAAGAAGTGTTCCAGCACTAGCAGCAGACATGTTGCTGCTCCTGTAGATCCTTGTAAATAAATCCTGTGATTTTCACTGATGAAGCCTCTGAAAATTCATAATTACAGGAAGCGTTAAATAAATCTGAATGGGTTCAGTTAAAACGGTGAAATAGGAATGCCATAGCTTATTGATAATTTAATAAATGCACTGGAATAACTCAGTGTGGGCTTTATGGAATTGTATACATATATGTGAATACTGCAGTTTGTAAAGTATGAACCAAAGGATTATTAACATGGAGTGGGGGGGGGGGGGAATCCAAAGAGAATTAAATGAATAAATGAAGATTAGTTAGATATAAAGACGTAAGTCAGAAAGGGGGAATGAAGAAATAAAGTGGCCCAAGCATGAAAAAAAAGGCAATAAGTGTTGCTATTGAGTAGTGAAGCAGGCTAGTAGAGCTGATTGACCCACTCCTTCTCCTATTTCTTCTGCTCTTTTTTTGAAAATGGCCCAGAAAGAATGAAATTGTTGGGATGGGTTCAACCTTGAAAGGAGTAATACAGAAAATAATACTCCACGTCATTCCCAATATATGGCCCTCACTGAGGTGCTGCACAGAGAGGTTCCCACACTATCAAGGCTAGGTAAGAAATTCAAGCACGATGATGCATCGTATTTCACATTAAATCCATAAGATGGAGCAGCAGAAGTAGGCCATTCGAATAAAATAGTAAAATAGGAGAAGTAGGCCATTCGGCCCATCGAGTCTTCTCTACCATTCAATGAGGTCATGACTGATCCGATGTGATAATCCTCAACCCCATTTTCCCGCCTTATCCCCATAACCCTTGATTCACTTATAACAAAGAACAAAGAACAAAGAAAAGTACAGCACAGGAACAGGCCCTTCGGCCCTCCAAGCCTGCGCCGACCATGCTGCCCGTCTAAACTAAAATCTTCTACACTTCCAGGGTCAGCATAGGAAGAGGCTCTTCAACCCTCCAAGCCTTCATGCTGCACCTCTGAACTAAAACCCCTACCCTTCCGGGGTCCGTATCCCTCTATTCCCATCCTATTCATGTATTTGTCAAGATGCCCCTTAAACATCACAATCGTCCCTGCTTCCACCACCTCCTCCGGCAGCGAGTTCCAGGAACCCACTACCCTCTGTGTTAAAAGCTTACCTCGTACATCTCCTCTAAACCTTGCCCCTCGCACCTTAAATCTATGCCCCTTAGTAATTGACCCCTCTACCCTGGGAAAAAGTCTCTGACTATCCACTCTGTCTATGCCCCTCATAATTTTGTAGATCTCGATCAGGTCGCCCCTCAACCTCCTTCGTTCCAGTGAGAACAAACCAAGTTTATTCAACCTCTCCTCATAGCTAATGCCCTCCATACCAGGCAACATCCTGGTAAATCTCTTCTGCACCCTCTCTAAAGCCTCCACATCCTTCTGGTGGTGTGACGACCAGAATTGAACACTATACTCCAAGTGTGGCCTAACTAAGGTTCTATACAGCTGCAACATGACTTGCCAATTCTTACACTCAATTTTATACTTATTGATTTAAAATCTCAGCTTTGAACGTACTTAATGACCCAGCCTTTACTGCTCTCTGCAGCAAGGAATACCTCAGCTTCACCACTTTCTGAGCGACAAAATTCCACTTAATCTCTGTGTTAAATGGGTGACCCCTTACCCTGAGATTATGACCTCTGGTCCTAGGCTCTCCCACAAGGGGTGACAACTTTCAACACCCATGAATCCTATGTGTCTCAATAAGTCACCTCTCATTCTTCTAAACTCCAATGAATATTTTTTAAATCATTTTTAACATTTTATCAACAATATGCATTAACAAACAATAATCAGGCTGAGATAAGCTTGTAAATTTTTGTCAGGTTTCAGGCACATTCTTTAAAGAAAATAATAGTAGTTAATTTCCTAAATGGTAATTGAATGCAAGCAGCTGATACAAAATATAGACCCGACAAGGATCCATCTATGACTGGCTTGTGTGCAGAGTTTCACAGCAGAGAAAATAACTATTCCGTGTTGTATTTCAAATGATTCATTCGAAAAGAATAAAGATGAGCCCATTGCCACCAATTTCCTTCAAGCATACCAGGATTCCATTCCCCAGACTTCCTGAAGTTTCGGGCAGCCTGGCAAAGGGCAATTCCAAGACGCATTCCAGCAAAATGAGCCCAGAAACCTGGGCCTCTCTGATTAAATGAGGAAGGTAGCCTCCATCAGTAGCTGTCAGTACAAAGATTTTTTTAAAAATAAAGGAGCAATAATTCACCCTGGAAGAATTGTCCACTTTGAAAAGGTTCATGAGTTGCATTTAAAGGGGGAACTTGGGATGACCAGCACCTGCCAATTCCCGTCCATGTCACAGAACACCCTGATTTGAAAATACGTTGCGATTCCTTCACAGCTGCTGAGCCCAAATCCTGGGACTTTCTTCCGCACAGCCCTATGGGTGTACCTACAGCAGGTGGATTACAGCGCTTTAAGAAAGCGGCTCAGCACCATTGTCTCAGGACTGTTAGGGACAGGCAATGAATGCTGGCTCACGTCCTATGAAAAAATACAAAAACAGAATTGCCTGTAACGGTTATCAGATGAAACTATACTAGGATGAGTTCAATCTGGGGAGACTGCTGGTCAATTACAAAATATGTAAATTATATGAAGTGGGAAATTAGCAGATAAGATTCAATATGGATAAGTATGAAATACTGGAGGAAGCTCTATGCATCGGTTTTGGAATCAAACCTTTTGTCCAATACCTATATGGAAGGAAATTTACATTACTAACATATCATTGACCACTGACAATGATACTCAGGCCACACACTGGTATTCCATCTCTAGCAGCAAGCCAGATACAGAGATGGGCATTGCTGTTGTCAGTATATATGTACATGGTAAAAGATCGTCAATCAAATCTCCATGGGAATGCTGGTGGACTCTCTAGATTACATTTAGTGAACAAGTCATCTATCTATAAGTCATCAATGAATAGTTCGAATGATAATATTTTCTATTTTGAAGAAGTCAATAACACTTCTGTAACCGCAGGATAAGTTAAGAAATATACCAGAAATAATCCCCAGCTGTCAGACGTTATACACATGGTACTTCATGGCAAGACCGTGGGAACAAATCCGGTGTTGAAGCCGAAGATTCAAACTATCTGTACAGGCTAGTTAACTTCTCTGGGGAATGAGGGTCATCGTTCCACCATTGTGAAGGAAATGTGCCCTGAACTAACCATGAACGTCATTGTGGGATGAAGGAAATAGTCAGAAGCTATTTTTGGTGGCCAGGGCTTGACAGTGAAATTGAGGAGAAGGCGGGGATGTGTTTGGCTTGTGAAAAGGTTTGAAAACTGACACCACGGGCACCATTACACCCATCGGAATGGCCAGAAGGATCATGGCAAAGAATTTGTTATAACCTGCCCAGATCCTATTGGCTGGGAACAATTGGTTACCCCATGTTCCTTGGGGAATAATGAGCTCCCCCAATGAGGGGGAGGGGGGGGGGTGCAATCATTAGCAGTACAGCTGTATAAATAGAGCTGGGCAGTGTGGCACGGGCTAGAGAGGGAACCAGTAGTGAACTGCTGGTACTTTGTACATATTGTTGCAAATAGAGTAACTTTGTGTTTGACTTGTGCTGGATTCTTCATGGCCCCCACAAAAGAATTCATATAAATTGTGCCAGACTATTCGTAGAATGAATATTTTTCATTGAGGTAGACGTGCACTCGAAATGGCCTGAAGTCACCATTGTGAACACTACGCCCTCGGACAGAACAATAAAAAGACTGGGTGAGATTTTTGCAAGATCCGGTCACTCTGAAAAATTTGTTGGTGACAATGGGCCACAGTTCATTTCACAAGAATTCACAAATTATCTGAAGAAGAATGCAATCAAACACATGCATACCGCTCCTTATCACCCTGATACAAATGGGTTGGCTGAAAGGTTTGTTCAGACAATGAAGCATTCATTGAAGGCTTCTCATGAGCAAGGATCATTGTCTAAATGATTAAGCTAATTCTTCTTTTTTTCTAAATTTAGAGAATCCAATTCATTTTTTCCAATTAAGGGGAAATTTAGCATGGCCAATCCACTTACCTGCACATCTTTGGGTTGTGGGGGTGAAACCCACGCAAACACAGGGAGAGCGTGCAAACTCCACATGGACAGTGACCCAGAGCCGGGATTGAACCTGGGACCTCAGCGCCGTGAGTTAGCATTGCTAACCACTGCACCACCATGCTGCCCTATGGTTAAGCTAATTCTTGATGACATACAGAAATACAACACATCCGACAATCCAAAGTTCCGCGGCATTACTCATGGGAAAACATCAGTTCCGCACATTACTTGATTTGCTGAAACTATCAAAAACAAGAGAAGTTACTGAGAGAAAATAGCAAAGTCGGGTTTTGTAATGTGAGAACAAAGATAAATGTCGTGTTTTTCAGAAAGGCCGGAAAATATTGGCAAGGAACTATGCAACCAGTGAGAAGTGGATACCTACCATCATCTTAGCAGAGATAAAACCGGTATTCTACGCCATTCAAACTCGGGATGATGTAGTGTGGAGAAGACAGTTTTTAGCAACTGGAACTAGTTTGCCAGAGACAGAGTCGAACGAGAGTCTGCAACAAACTGTGCCAAGTGAAGACCTAGACATTCCTCAGAACCTGACAATACCAGAAACAACTGTGGAAGGCAGTGCCCCAATTGAGGACACATCCAAACATTACATCAACTCCGGTTGAGGAAACCTCAGACGACAACCAAACTAACCAAAGACATCAGAGGTTGCAGTCACCATGAAAAAGCAGGGCGGAACGGTGGTGCAGTGGTTAGCACTGCTGCCTCACGGCACCGAGTACCCAGGTTTGAACCCTGCCATGGCAGACTGTTCGTGTGGAGTATGTACATTCTCCCAATGTCTGCATGGGTCTCACCTCCACAACCCAAAAACGATGTGCCGGATAGGTGGATTGGCCATTGCTCCTTAATTGGAAAAATCAAAAAGAAACATGAAAAAGCAAACACCTGAGGTTCACCAACAACCACTCAGATATCGACATCCTCCAAAATGTCTAATTTATAGACTGTTGTGTTTATTAATTGTTCATATTGTAAATTTTGACTGTTAACATTATATTGTGCTTCATTGCAATAATCCCTAATGTAAAGAGAAAGCAAAGTGTTGTGTATTCACATTTCTTTCTAGTTGTGACAAGGTCACTTTAAGAGTTCAATCACGTGATATATTGATTATGTCAACGGCCATGTGCACAGGCAAACGGGCAGTCTATTCTAACAGCCTGTTGAGTAAACACCTTTCCAATAAAGCTCTTGTTTGTTTGTACTTCTGTGATCTGCAAGGCTGCCCTTTAAAATTGCCTCAATTTGGTACAACTGCAAGCCCAACCTCCCCCTCCCCCCCCCCCCCACCTCCCCCCCCCCCCCCCCCCCCCACCCCACCGCCCCCCCCCCCCCACCCCGGCCCCACCACTCCACTCCTTCAGTCTACATTTCTGTTCTCCGAGGTGATAGAAGACATCAAAGCCCAGGAGCCAGTTCAAAGAGTGATTCCTGCCGATTGTTTAAGGACTGAACCATGAATAAAATTTGCAGATATGTGCTTTCAGATCTGTGAAAAGAAGCAACAGCAAAGATCTAAGAGAAGTGCACAGCATAAATAATTATACGGAAAAACTAAATCCACAAACATGGATTCAAGTTACAACCATGTGAGTTTAAATTAATTGAAACCATTCACATTCTTTAATATAATTATTATGTTCTAACGCATTGCTAGCTTTCAATTATCTTCTGTGTTTTGAGCCTGGCCTGTGAACAAAGGATAAAATCTCAGTTTCTGTAGAAGTACTGCCCTGATGTGACTGTATCTAAATGAATGATTTTATGCCTGTTTGTGAACTTAGACCACACAAAGAACAGCTGCAAGAAGGACCCAACAAATATTATAAGGAACAGGCAACCAATTTACATGTAAGTTGCCTTACAATAACGTCTGCTATTGGAAAGTCTCCTCATGAACTCTTCAGTCTACATCTCTGCTCTCCAAGATGATAGAAGACATTTACATCGGGAGCCATTTTACCCACACCTGTCAAGACTTCTTCTGGCCTCATGAAAGTCTTTGTTGTGGTCATCCCTTCTCTGTACATGGGCACTCAGATGAGCAAGAGTTTTGCCTCGCTACTGGAGGAACACAACATCTTTGTCCCCGTCGATGATGATGGTGGTGATTAACTGCAGGAGTGAGTTGCTGAATGTATGTGTTTCTGAATCCTCACAGGGAGGGCAGAGGATCTAGTGACCTGCCCACACAAAAGCTACAGTCGATTTTGGGGGCTGCAGTTGTTGTGCCTCTGGGTTTGCAGCATGACAGGGAGATGGAAAAGAGACTACTCAGAGGGCAAGTTCTGTACCAACCCCCTGCAAAATCCAAGCCAGGCTCCTCCAAGCTCCTGACAATTACAGGAGGCTGTCTGACAGGCCAGCCAATGCACCCAGCATCTCAACGAGCAGATTTAACAGTGTTCTTCTGTACACCACACCACCGAGGTCCTCATCTGAGTCCACTGAAGCAGATTGGTCTGCCGCCTCGCCATTTGGTGAGGCAGCCCATGTACTATCCTTTTCCCCTCACCTACCTTTAGCACATGTAGCCAGTGACTCACGAGTGCTGCCCCAACTCCAAGCCTGCCCCGAAGATATGTGCAGAGCCAGTATCTGAGCTTGTGGTGACACAAGCCTCGGCATTAGTACTGCTGTTGCTTTCTTCTCTCCCTCCTGGGTGTGCTGTGGCTAAGCATGCAGTAGTTCTTAGGTGCCTGACATCAGAAAATCAAAATAAGGACGGATGGGTTTGGGGCAGTGGGGTGGGGAGGAAAGCAAGAGGTCTATGTTCACGCCATCAGTAGCTTGTTCATCATGCATGCTAGTAGGAAGAGGATGAAGGTGAACTTGAGAAGGAACATGAAGCACAAACAAACCTTCACCCTCACTGCTTTTAATGTCATTGGATGCCACAGGCACTGTCACAGTCACCTGCATGATGCCAAGAATCATCTCATCTCTAGGGTGCAGAAGATGCAGGTGTCCCTGTCTCCTTCTGGTTCTGCTCTGTTCCCTTCTATTGTATCCAATCTTGTTTTGTAAGAGAAAGAGTAGTATGTTAGTTCTTATGTTCTTCAATTTGATATAAACGTACCAATCATATGATAAAGTTTGGCAAAACAATACTCTGTGTTCTTTATTAGACGATAAGACCAAAGACATAGTGTTAACTAGAAGGCTGGGTAGACTTGTCTGAATTCTACTTCTGCTCCTCTGTTCTGAGTACAGTCATAGAAGTATTACCTCACATCCTGGCTGAGCGATGGGCAGTTGTTTAAGAAATTTTAATAATAATAATCTTTATTGTCACAAGTAGGCTCACATTAACACTGCAATGAAATTACTGTGAAAATCCCCTAGTCGCCACATTCCGGCGCCTGTTCGGGTACACAGAGGGAGAATCCAGAATGTCCAACAGCACGTCTTTCAGGACTTGTGGGAGGAAATGGGAGCACCTGGAGGAAACCCACGCAGACAGGGGGAGAACGTGCAGACTCCACACAGTCACCCAAGCCGGAATCGAACCTGGGACCCTGGAGCTGTGAGCCAACAATGCTAAACACTGTGCATTCCCATCCAACAGTGCTAACCACTGTGCATTTCATAGGAGGGTTCGCACCGATTACACCCAGATTTCAAGTTAGATCTTTTTAAGTTTTACTTATTCAGATCTATGACCACCACACAAATAATTTAAATCTTATTCTTATTGAAGGAATTCTCGAATCCATGAAAGGACCTCAGTATTAATCTCAGCCATGAAGTCTTCTTTTGCTCTTTATCTTCTATTCCATGGCTAGGTCCTTCTACGCATCCTTAATGTGGTGTACATTCACATCACATCACAACAACCCTCTTTTTTCCAAACTAGAGGTTTAGCCTTAAAATATCAATTATGTATGAGAAAGCAAAAGAAGGTAACGTTGTGTCTGAATATGTGCTGATACAAAACAATAAATTTACAAGTTTGAAATGTATTGGCAGTGTGCGATTCATTCAGTTTGTTACAGTGATATTTACTGGAGGCTGCTGTATGTTTTCCAAAGGCTGATTAGGCGTGCTTTGTTTGTGTTGCGTCTTAAGCTGTGCTCTATTCGCAATAAGATTATTCAGTGTTTGTGGTTGTAATATTGTTCGGATTTGGCATCTGTTTTGTCGCACAGCCATGCCATTTGGTCTTCGTATTCAATACAATCTTGGTTATTGACATATTCTGTCATGCACTGAGGACCCGGATTCGAATCCCACCATGGCAGATGGTGAAATTTGAATTCAATAAAATTCCGGAATTAAAAGTCTAAAGGTGACCATGAAACCATTGTCGATTGTTGTAAAAACTCATCTAATGTCCTTTTAGGAAGGAACTCTGTCGGCCTTACCTGGTCTGGCCAATATGTGCCTCCAGACCAATAGCAATGTGATTGACTCTTAAATGCCCTCAGGGATGGGCAATGAATGCTGGACCAGCCAGCAACTCCCACATCCCATGGACGAGCAATAGAAAAAAATTCCATTGGATTCCGTGCGCCATCAAACTTTTGTCTGACATTAAGGTTTGACAATTCATTACCCCAATGTCGATCATGAGCATCTTTCATCTCTCACTGTTTTGCGATTAATGCATCTTGTACTCCTGGGAGTATTAACAAGCGATGACTGGGCAGGGTTGCCTGCCCTTGTCTGCCAAATAGTAAAGCTGTACTGGTTCCACAGTATGAGGAAGTTTATATGTTCAGAATTGGCATAAATATTAATTTCCAACTGTACTGCACAGCCTGTCGACAGATGATCTGCATTACAGGTAGGAGGTCTTCTCCCATTGTAAGCACAGGGTGTCCAATGATGCTCCTTGTGGTCTGTGGTCCTCAATATTGCCTTGAAGATACCATGGAAGGTGATCAAGGACAGCTCCCTGGTTGCTGGGGGGTCTCCAATCACTGGAATCACTGGGCCCGTGGTGTCCACAGCATAAAATATCTTGGGTGACCAGGGAGAGTTACTGAAGCTTAATTGAGCCCAGAGATGGAATCTCTGTGCCATTGTGAGTTTGGCAGTGGTTGGTTAAACTTGCCACACCTGTGATTAAATTATTTTCAATGTGCGAAATAGAAGAATTCTTGCAACTGCATCATTATCCAGTTTTGCATTTAGTATGAATGGTGGTAAAGGCTATGAAGTACTATGGTGCATTCTTTGATATGCTAGCTCAACATATCAATGGTCTGGTTATCCATATCCTCTGATCATGCTAGACATTTCATGGATCTTATTTTGACGATGTCTGTTATCTGCTCCTGGTTGATTGGCATGCAACTTCTTGTGGCATCAAACTACTTGTTCCAGCCGTTGCCTACTGCATTGGTGCTTCCAATGTTCTTGAGTGCCATATGTCTTGCATATACCTTTAAAAGCTGGGAAATGTATGGGTGCATTTTGTGCTTACTGGACTTTACAGTATTGGCTATCATGCCAATGATGGACAAATTACACACAGCCTGTACACTCTGTGTGACGAATGTGATAATGTGATATAAAATAGTTACTTTAGAGATACTAGTTAATGTAATGTAGAAATAAGCCACTTTGATTTTTGCAGTTAGGGACAAAGGAATTTGAGACCGCATGGAAAAAGCAGGAAGAGGTGTGTCTATGAGGGTGATGCTTCATTGATAGGGGCCAGAGAAAGGGATTGGAAGTGAGCCAATCAGAATAGATCGAACAGGTCAGGAGGGACATAGGCTGACCTATGTCCGTCGAGTATGTGAAACTTGATACCATTTGAACTGATTTTGCAGAGATCCCTTTGTCTGTTAGTTCAGTCGTTTTCTGGAATGAAAGAGGCTGGATGTCTCTTACATTTCTGTAAGGTGATTAAGCTTGCAAGCTAAATAAATAACTTCTGTTTACGTGCGAATCCGTCTCAACTTTTATTGAGGCCAGACTGACAGAGAAAGAAATTTGGAGATCAACATTTGGTGCCGAAACCCGGGATTTCTCTGGGCGATCCTGTTCCAACTGCGAAATCAGAATTAGACTGATTATGAACAGGAGGACGGGAACAAAGGGCCCTCAATGTAGAAATGGAAAACGACCAGCATTGATTGTTCCCCTCTTCTTATCGTCTGATTAGTCTGGTCACTCGCGGTTGGCACAGAAAGACCGCCTCGACGAAATCACAGGTCAGTCTGGGGATTAGCACTTTAATTGATGGGATTTCATATTGTTGTTTCGGCTTGGGTTAGGGTTCAGAGGCTGATGTGACTTTAAATAATAAAGGTTCAGTCTATTATCGGGGTTCAGAGGCTGATGTGACTTTAAATAATAAAGGTTCAGTCTATTATCGGGGTTCAGAGGCTGATGTGACTTAAATAATAAAGGTTCAGTCTATTATTAGGGTTCAGAGGCTGATGGGACTTTAAATAATAAAGGTTCAGTCTATTATATGGGTTCAGGGGCTGATGGGACGTCAATAGATGGGGGTTCAGTCCAGTATAACTGTTTTTAAATCTGAAGATGGTTCAACTCTATGTGTGAGTGTTTTAAATATATAGTTGATTAAGCTAAAATTGTCTCCTTGGACTGTAAAGTTCCGAGGTCTAGTTGAGATTGTGAGGTTGAAGCAGAAGTCTCTCAAAGGGTTAACAGCAGCAGGCGGAGTTGAAAACAGACAGTGCTTCTCACTCAGGCCTTGAGATAACAGTCTGCAGTGTAATCGGATACCTTTCCTTTGAGTCAGTGAACACCAGCAAAGTTACGTTTTGAATTAATTAAAGGAAACCAGTGGGTTTCTCCACCTCTTTGATAAAAGTTATTATTTTCGAAAGCAATTGATTGAAATTGCCAGAATCTTAAATTTTACTTACTTGAAATAAGGTTTATCTCATTTTATCTGGAGATTAATAGAAACTTAAAGAAGATCATGGACACCATTTTAAAAAGTGTCAATCTGAAGATGATAATTGATTTTGCTAATACTTATGATAGTTGATTTTGCTAATACTTATGTGTATGTAACAGAAAAAAAAAACTTGTTAAAAGAAAAAATTGTTAAGATAAAGAAATAATTAAGTTGTAAATGTTATACAAGTTTGTGTTAAGCAAATTGTAAATTTAGTTCTGAGTTGAGATCAGAGCTAAGCTTGCAAGTTGCAGTAATTCAATTTGAATTTTCAAACATTTTTAAGTTTAAAAAAAAAAGAGAGCAAATAGAGAAAAGAAGGACACAGATCTTGAATGCGTTGAATAGCACATTTCAAAGGCCCATAAATCTTTCTGTTATCTTAGACCTAAAACCTGGGAAGATTGGTGAGCCATAGGAATGTCTGGGGCGTTTTAATGAAATCTACCGGGGGCAGTCAGGCGATTTGCTGTATCAAAATGGTCAGAATTCCCCTCAATACTGTGCTATGTTAATGCATTGCCTACCACCTTCTGTGGTTACTGCTGTGAAATGTAATAACATGAATTGGACAGAGAACGACCCTTCCCAGATGGCAAGGGCAGTCAGATTTTACTGGAAGGAGGGTGTAGGCCAAGAAGGAGGCTCAGTTACAAAGGTTAAGACTGAGTATGTAATGAAAAAGGATGATCTGCGATCCCAACAAGCGGCAGAAATGGTAGTTTACCAGCAGGAGCTCCAATATAGTGACTTTGGGTGGGTGGATCAGTGAAGAGGAGGATGAGACAACAGTGCTATATTTCTATCACCCCCCAGTGGTGGACGTTAGACATTGAACAGCCACTATCACTGCATCACGTTACCCTGGCCTATGACAGAACTGGACGAAACAGGGAGTTGGAGGACAAATACTGGCCATTACTTGAGACCGAATGGCCAGTCAAGGTTACAGCCACAGTCACGGGAAAAGAAGGTACAGCCGATTTTGTTACAATATCACCACATTTATGGCCACAGTCAGCTTCGGTAAGCCCTCATATTACACGTCAGGTCCATGACCAGTACCATGCCAGGGATATGGGGCGAATGGTCAGCATCTTACCGCAGCTCGTCAGAATAGGTATGAGATATACCTTTTGAACAATCCACGTCTGACATTTAAATACTGTACCACTATCAATCCAGCCTGTTTTCTTAGTGGTCCCCCTGTCCATGAAGACGCACCTGGCCACGACTGTTTAGCCTTGATTCAGGAAACTACCACAATAAGGGGCGATTTGAGTGACATTTCGTCAGAACAACCTGACATGATTATGTGTGGTCAAATATCCCACCGGGGTTTAGTTAATGACCTACTGCAGGCCCTCCTTCTGCCAGCGCAGATTTCCGTTATTAAATGTGCTGCCCACACGAATGGTACAACCCCAGTTGACGTTGGTAATGAACGAGCAGATTGTGCAGCGCGCACAGCCGCACAAATTCAGCAAGTGATGGTGCCTAAAATGTTAAGTCAGACTAAACGATCTACTATGAATGTGTCTGCTTCTGACAAGCCAATGCCAACCATCCAAGACGTCATAAGGTTACAGGAGGACGCTCCTGAGAGTGATAAACAAATGTGGAAACGGTTAGGTTGTACATATGATTCTGTTTCCTCTTTATGGACCACGCCTGCACATCAGACTTGTATGTCTGATGTACTGGCTTTATGGGTCATCGAATGTGTACACTTTGCAACTCATTGTGGGGCTCGGGGGACTAGTGATTTGTTGCTGGACACTTGGTGGCACCCTAAAATGCAGGGGTTGGCCCAAAGTATCAGTAATCGGTGTTTGATTTGTCAGCAATATAACACCGGAAAAGGTATCCCTTGTGGGAAGGGGCAAACCCCGTTGCCCAGTGGTCCCTTTGAGACGCTCCAAATGGATTACATTGAGTTGGAAAGGTGTCAATGTTATAAATATGTTTTGGTCATTGTGGATGTGTTCAGCAGATGGGTTGAGGCGTATCCGACTATCTATAGTAAAGCTGCTACTGTGGTTAAAGTCTTGATGAGGGAAATCATTCCCCGGTACGGTATACCAGCTCAGTTAAGTTCTGATAATGGGCCTCATTTTATTGGACAAATTAACAAGGAGTTTTGCTCCCAGTTGGGCATACGCCAGCAGTTACACTGTGCTTACAGACCACAGGCAGCCGGGGTGGTTGAAAGACACAATCAGACCCTCAAAACTAAATTGGCTAAATTAAGAGCAGACACGGGACTGACATGGCTTAAGTTGCTCCCCGTTGCCCTCTTCCAGCTGCGGGTTACACCTGCGGGACCGGCCCGGCTCTCTCCCGCCGAGATTCTCTATGGCAGGCCTCTTAGAACTCCCTGGAGCCTGCAGGTTCCCAGACGGGTTCAGTTTCATCAGATGACTGAGGAAATGACCACCTATGTTCTAGCCCTTACGCAAGTGCTCAAGGAACTCCATGGCCAAGTCCGCGCGGCTCACGAGCCATTGCCCAGTACCTAGCTCACTTTCAGTCCAGCCCGGTAGTTATGTAATGGTCAAAAATTGGACTAGGAAGGGGTCGGAGCCGCGATGGGACGGGCCCTTCCAAGTTCTCCTTACCACCCCCACAGCAGTTAAAGTGGAGGGGCGAAGTGCTTGGGTCCACCTACATCACTGTAAATTGAGCCCATCTCCACTACTGTAAAAGGTCGGATACTAACCTGCCTCCCTTCTCCAGTGCTATTTTACAGGTGTGGAGCATGATGGAGTGGCTACGCATCGTCTGTCTGATATTTGGCCTCACTTCGCTTGGCGTGTTATTGGCGATGGACATGGAAAAGGGGAATATTATGTATCTGTGTAGCCCCAACCAATCTACAAGGATACATCACCTATGCACAGGTGATGTTCTTCACTGCCCCCATATACGAGGACATGGTATCGACTCATGGAAGGTCATCAAAGTTAAGGAGAATGCGGGAGTCATGAAGCAGCTGCACCGGCCCCGGCGATGGGAAGGGAACATTATATGGACATTGCCTTGTTTTTGGAATACATGTAAATTTGATTTTGGATGTGTTAAAAGTGGTACAATAAAGGTAACATCAGGCTGTCAGAAGAGTGTAGGAAGAGACCATGAGAAAGAGAAAGGGACTAGAGAGAGGACGGGGCGTGTGAGAAGGGAAGTACAGCTAGAACGTAGGTTACCGGGAGATGCACTTAAGTTAATTAAAGGCCAAACTGAGGAAAACCCGGGTAGTATGAATCTCTTCTACCAGATTTACCACCGTCTGTATGGCCAGGGACGGGTTGTCTGCTACCCAAACCCCGCAGCGGTGTCTAGGTTATTTTCTGTTTCACCGCTTTGGGGCACTCCCCAAACGGTGGTTCATTGTCAGCGTTCCGAGCCATTGCCCGAGCAAGTCACTCTTCCTTACGATCCGGATTCAGCACCACCGGCTATTTGCCTTCCCCTCCCTCGGGATAATTCCCATTCACAGTACGATAGGCTGCGACGGTGGAGGGCGTACATACCTAGCCACTTCACTCCCAATAGGGATTCCCGGTCGTACGAGAATTGCTTCAGCAGTGAAGGATATGGCTGTTTGCTGGTAGAGGTGGACACAAATATAACATGTCTGTTTCCCACCTGTACGGACAGGAGGTGCCATATCACCCAGGCGTCTGGCCAATGCGTTTGTTATAGCACCACTTGCGTTCCATTGAACGCTGGCCTCCAGCTCCTTTGTGGCTGGGCGAATGTCTCTCATATCACTGTTGGGAATAGGGCTTTCTGCATTGCTGGGCGGCCCGAATGGGCATTTCAAAATTGGATAAACTGGGCTACTGGGAGGTCCTTACGCAACCGGTATGCTCTTGACTATCTTCTGGCCCGTGAGGGTGGGGTATGCGCCATAGTACAGGGCAAGTGTATTATGGGGATTCAGGACTTGACTGCTAACATTACTAAATTTATGGATCGCATACGGGATCACTTGGACGGGATGCAGGATCCTGACTCTTGGGGTAACTGGGGATTTGGAGGATGGAAGGACTGGTTGATAAATATGGCCATGTATCTAGTGGTAGCTATCGGCTGCATCTTTGTGGGCCTGGCCATCCTTAAATGTGTGATGGGTAGAATGCTGGGTGCACTGGATCAGATCACCGCCCCAATCGCCGAGAAAAAAATTTAACTGTTAAAATCCATGAGGGTGAAGCAGATGAAGGGGGGCTAAGACAGGAATTGGAAATGCAGCGACGAATCTTTTTAGATGAGGAACCGTAGCTATAGATTGGATAGTTCGGTTATCATGGAATGATAAAAGGAGGGAATGACGAATGTGATATAAAATAGTTACTTTAGAGTTACTAGTTAATGTAATGTAGAAATAAGCCACTTTGATTTTTGCAGTTAGGGACAAAGGAATTTGAGACCGCATGGAAAAAGCAGGAAGAGGTGTGTCTATGAGGGTGATGCTTCATTGATAGGGGCCAGAGAAAGGGATTGGAAGTGAGCCAATCAGAATAGATCGAACAGGTCAGGAGGGACATAGGCTGACCTATGTCCGTCGAGTATGTGAAACTTGATACCATTTGAACTGATTTTGCAGAGATCCCTTTGTCTGTTAGTTCAGTCGTTTTCTGGAATGAAAGAGGCTGGATGTCTCTTACATTTCTGTAAGGTGATTAAGCTTGCAAGCTAAATAAATAACTTCTGTTTACGTGCGAATCCGTCTCAACTTTTATTGAGGCCAGACTGACAGAGAAAGAAATTTGGAGATCAACATGTGTACCTAACTATTAATAGCTTAATACTTGCATCTGCTTTGCAGTAGTGCTTTTTTTTATTTGTTCATTGCCCATCCATTAATAGCATTGCTGTGGGTCTGGTGTCACATGTAGGCCAGACCAACAATAGTTTCATGGTGATCATTAGAATTTTAATTAATTCCAGATTTTTCAAATTCAAATTCCACCATCTGCCCCGGTGGGATTCGAACCCGGGGGGGGGGGGGTCTCACTTCCTTGCCCTCGGCCAAGCTCCTCCTCAGCGACCTCTCATTCCTCCGGGCCACTGACCACGTCCAGGGCCCTCTGCTTGGCCACGGTGAGGGGCCGCAGGTCCGGCGATCCCCCTGCTGTCTTTTCCCTCTCCCAGAAGTTGTGTGCGGCCTTCTCCTGGGGGAGGGGGCGGGACAGAAAATGACAGTGTTAGACAGTCCAACGCATGCAGCATAGGCAATAGGTAGCTAGTGGCCTCAGTGGCCAGGGCACCCGGCCATGGCAGCCAGTATGGGTACTGGCGTGTGGTGCAGGTTTGGGGTTCAGCCGTCCTCTTGGTGGGGGTGGTAGGGGTGTGTGGGACATGGGTTACTGCCAGGGGCACATATTGCCTACTCACTCTGGCCACCCTGAGGTCGTGGAGTTTCTTCCAGCACTGTTGGCCCATCCGGACGGTGTTGCCCACAGTGCCCACAGCCTCTGACGCTTGCGCCAAGACACGGCGAACAGCGGCAGCAGGAAGCCTCCTTCTCGGGCCGGGGTACAAGGTCATCTGCCGCCCAAGAGGGTCTCCAGCTCGGCATCGGTGAACCTCGGTGCTGCTCTCCTCGCTGCCATCCTGTTGGCTGGGATAGTGTGTGTGTGGTGAGTGCAGTGTGTTTATCCGGCTGCAGCTTATCAGCCTTTGAGTGTCAACCGTGAAACCGGCAAATCCTACATCATTTCTTATGAGAATCGATTGTGTTCCACGCAGCCCCGGTGCTCGCCCCTTAGCAGTAGCAGAATCGGTCCAGCTGTGGAGTCTGTTTTTCTGTTGTGTAAGTCCACAAATTCTTCGTCGGTGTCAACACTTAGGGCAGGATTCTCCGCTTGCCGACGCTGATTTAGTAATTGCCGATCAGGCAGAGAATCCCTATTTACGATGAAATCGGGGGTGGCGCCTGTTTTCGGATGCATCGCCCCCTCCAAAAAATCATCGAGGATGTTATGGGAGAGGTGTTTTCAGGACCCCAAAATGTATCATGGAGTTCAACCAACCTCCCCCTTTAATGCTATTTGTTGCTTTTCCGAGCACACGGCTTGTTCCCTAGGAGTGGGATTACAATTATGGACACATGGGTTTTTAAACACAAAACAATGTTTATTCCATGAACTCAACTTAACCTTTTAAATAAACATTGGCTCTCTTACCACCCCTTACTTCAAAGATAACCCCGAAAATATTACAACACTAAATAATCCTTCAGTTATTCCTTTCAATATCCAAGAGTTAAAAACTTTAAACAGAAACACATCAGGTTAAAGGCTTTACTATTATGAGTTTAAATCACCCAAATGACCCAGAGATAGTCTTTCATGGCAGAGATCACAGCAGATCCAGCTCACTGCAAACACAGACACACACCCAAGCTCTTTTCAAACTGAAACTAAAAACTACAAAATGGCTGATCTAAAACCCAGCTCCATCCACACTCTGACATCACTGCATTTCTTAAAGGTACATTGCTTAAACATCCATTTCTTAAAGGCACTCTCACATGACACCTCCCCCCAAGAAAAAAAAACATCAACTTCAAGATGCTTTCATTTTTCACTTTTGCACCATCCACTAAGAAATGCACACAGTAAAAATACTTTTTCGTTTCACCAAAAAAAAAACAACAAACGCAAAAAGGCATAATAATATAGTTAATTTTTCCCATTCTTCTTCCTCCAACCAAAATCCTTCTCGATTTACAGTCTCTTTGAACAAAGTCTCTGCACGATCCAGCCATTCCTCTACTCCTTGGCATTTCTCTTTAGAATCAGATACTTTAGTTCAATCTGACCACAGAGCCCCTTGCAATTCTCCAATACAGGAGCATTGGTGATCATAGCTTTCAGGCAGTCAAATGCCTGTTGAAACTCCGCTGTCCATTGAAGTTTTTGACGTTTCTTTAGCAAGTCCATCAGTGGAGCAATCATGCTACAAATCTTTTGCACAAAGGAGTGATCAAATTCATTCATGCTAAGAGATTGCATTATTTCCCTTTGTCTTGAAGGTATCAGAAACTCTGAAAGGAAAGTGATTTGGGCTTCTCCAAATTCACTTTCGGCTAGTTTCATCACCAAACCCGCTGCCTGAAGTCGATTGAAGAACTCCATACAATGCTTTAAATGTTCTTTCCATGTCTGGAAGTTGGAAATAAAAGCAGATTGTCCCAATTTCTCAATGCAATCCTTCAAACGCGGGATAGGATAAGAGTCCGTTCTTGTAACTGCATTCACCTTTCGATAGTCCACACACAACCATTGGGTACCGTCTGGTTTAGGTACCATCACTATGGGTGAGCTCCATTGGCTGCAACCCACTTCAATTATGCCATTTGTAAGCATACTCTCAATCTCTTTGTTAACCTGTGCCAATTTTAAAGGGTTAAGTCTATATGGTTGTTGTTTGATTGGAACAGCATTTCCCACATCTACATCATGTTTAGCCATTTTAGTACTTCCCAATATATCTCTACAAACGTGCCCATGTGATGTCAATAACTCTTTCAGGTCAGTTTGTTTTTCCTCTGGAAGGTAACTTAACAATTCATTCCAATTTTTCAGAACATCCTCATTTTCCAACTTAATTTGAGGTATGTCAAATTCACAGTCATCTGGATTTCGTCACTTTGAGTTAGAATCATTAAAACTTCCTTTTTCTCTCCTTCCCTTTCAAAGTATCTTTTAAGCATATTCACATGACACACTCGGTGAGTCTTCCTTCTATCTGGTGTTTTTACCACGTAATTCACCTCACTTAATTTCCTTTCAATCTGATACGGTCCACAAAACCTAGCTTTTAAAGGCTCCCCTACCACTGGTAACAACACTAAAACTTTATCCCCACTGGCAAAACTACGAACTTTGGATTTCTTGTCCGCTACCCGTTTCATCACATTTTGTGCAACTTTCAAATGTTGTCTAGCCAATTCACGTGCTCTATTTAATCGTTCCCTAAAATTTGACACGTAATCCAATAGTGTAATTTCCGATTTCTCACCCACCAATTTTTCCTTAATCAATTTAAGTGGTCCTCTTACCTCATGGCCAAATATTAGTTCAAAAGGACGAAATTTGGTAGACTCATGAGGTGCATCCCTAATTGCAAACAATACGAATGGGATTCCTTTTCCCAATCCTCTGGATAATCTTGACAATACACCCTCAACATTGTCTTTAATGTCTGATGCCACCTTTCTAACACTCCATGCGATTCTGGATGGTACGCAGTTGATTTAAGTTGTTTTATTCCTAAGCTATCCATAACTTCTTTGAATAACATTGAAGTAAAATTTGATCCTTGATCCGATTGAATTTCTGTGGGTAATCTATATCTAGTAAAGAATTTAAGTAACTCCTCCATAATCCTTTTAGCTATAATATTATGTACTGGAATGGCCTCTGGAACCCTAGTAGACACATCTATTATAGTCAAAAGATATTGATTCCCACTTTTTGTTTTAGGAGACGGTCCTACTCAATCAATTATGACCCTCGTAAAAGGTTCCTCAAATGCTAGAATGGGTATTAAGGGCACTGGTTTTATCACTGCTTGAGGTTTAACTACATATTTATGTAGTCTTTATGTAGTCCAGGCCAATAAAAATGTTTCTGGATTTGAGCTTGAGTTTTCCTTATTCCCAAATGACCTCCCACTGGTACCTCATGTGCAACTCGCAACACCTCCTTTCTATACCCTACCGGCAATACTACTTGATGAACTTCTGCCCTCTTTTCATCCACCTGCATATGTACACGTCTCCATTTTCTCATCAAGACATCACTTTTACGGTAATAACACTCTGGTATACTCTCAGATTCCTCTTCCATATATGTTTTCTGATATATCCATTTTATGTCTACATCTTTCTGTTGTAACTCCGCCAATTTTCCTGAACTAAAAATATCTGCCTCATCCTCCACCTGTTCTTGTTCTTTTTCAACCATCTGATCAAAAATTGTGTCTGATAATTGCACTTCAACTCCATCTTCACTCTTTGATTTCTCCTCTTGTCTTAACCTGTGACTTTGCGACCTTGTTACTACACAATCCGGAAAAATCCCAGGATATTCGTCCTTCAACCCTTCAGTTGTCTGATTTTCCACTGGCTTATCAACCACAGTAGGTATCACTCCCACCTGCGATCCAGCTATCTCATTACCCAAGATAAACTGTATTCCTGGGCAAGATAGTTTCTCTATTACTCCTACTACCACTTCACCACTCTTCATTGGACTTTCCAACCTTACCTTATATAATGGAACACTACTCCTCTCACCCTGAATTCCACATATCACCACCTTTTCTGGCAACATTTTCCCAAAATACATAATTCCTCATCTCTTACCATTAAAGATTGACTAGCCCCTGTATCTCTTAAAATTGTGACTTCTTTACCTGCTTCTCTTGATCCACATGAGTAAACTTTACCCACACAAGTAAATTCTTTAAAGACATCTGGCACCTTCTTAACAATTACTTCTTGAACAGGCTGTACAATCGTTTGCACCTCCTTCGTTTCCCTTGGGCTTTCCATTACCACTCTAACAAATTCCACTGTCTTATCCTGTTTTACCACATCAGCCTTTCCAGTGCTTTTCTTCAACCACCAACACTGTGACTTTACATGGCCTAGTTTATTACAGTGAAAACATTTGAAACTTTTCATTTCGTTTACACCCTCCTGGATTTCTTTTTTAATCTGAGGTACACTCTCTTTATTGTCTCCCATCAGATCACCTTTACCTTTACCACTTGAGTATTTCTCATGTCCCCAGTTTCTATCCCTCACCGGCTGAAACTGATGTTGGAAACCAAGCTTTGATTTATGAACTAATTCATAATCATCTGCCATTTCTGCTGCTAATCTCGCAGTTTTAACCCTCTGTTCTTCCACATGAGTTCTCACTACATCAGGAATTGAATTTTTAAACTCCTCCAACGGTATAATTTCTCTTAGAGCTTCATATGTTTGATCTATTTCAATGCCCTTATCCACCTGTCAAAATTACTCTGTTTGTGCCTTTCAAATTCCATGTATGTTTGACCAAATTCTTTCCTTCAATTTCTAAACCTTTGTCTGTAAGCTTCAGGCACTATCTCATAAGCACTAAAGATGGATTTCTTCACCTCCTCATACGTTCCAGATACCTCCTCCGGTAGTGATGCAAACACTTCACTAGCTCTATCTACCAACTTTGTTTGAATCAGTAATACCCACATGTCCTGTGGCCATTTCATTTGTTTAGTTACCTTCTCAAATGAAATGAAAAAGGCTTCCACTTCCTTCTCGTCAAACCTTGGCAATGCTTGGACATATTTAAATAGATTCCCACCAAACCTTCGACCAAGATGCTCTTTCTCACTATCATCCAACTGTACGTTTCCGTTTATGTCTGTCAATTTTAACTGATTGTCATGTTTCATGGCCATTTTCTGAAGTTGAAACACCCTCTCTTTATCTTTTTCCCTGATGTGTATCTCCCTTTCTTTTTCTTTTTGTTCTACTAGGGCTATTCTGTCTTTTCTCCTTTCTTCTCTCTCCTTTTCTTTTTCCTCTCTCTCTCTTTCTTTTAACACTCTCTCTTTCGTATTCAAGCCGCTTTAATGCTTTCTCATGTTCCATTTGTTTGATTTGCAACTAAATTTTTGCCATTTCCAGTGAGTCAAACGGTTTCTCAGGCAACTTTAAATGCTTAACCACTGCTATAATTACCTCATCTTTTCGCATTTTGTCAGGTAATGTTAACTGCAATGTTTTTGCCAAATCTAACGGTCTGCTTTTAGTCTCTGTCTGTAAGGTACTGCGTGTGACAGTCTCCACCCCCAGAAACTTCTGAGCCTCTGAAAGAGCCATTGTCCACAACGCACTCCCCACTTAAACTAAAATACCACACCGGAAAAGCAACAATCCTTCACTGTCTTTAAGTTCACAAAAGCCAATCCAATAGATAAACTTTTATCAACCTCGAGCCCCCAGTTGTTATGGGAGAGGTGTTTTCAGAACCCCAAAATGTATCATGAAGTTCAACCAACCTCTCCCTTTAATGGATTTGTTGCTTTTCCGAGCACGCGGCTTGTTCTCCAGGTGTGATATTACAATTATGGACACATGGGTTTTTAAACACCAAACAATGTTTACTCCATGAACTCAACTTAACCTTTTAAATAAACATTGGATCTCTTAACATCCCTTACTTCAAAGATAACTCTGAAAATATTACAACACTAAATAATCCTTCAGTTATTCCTTTCAACATCCAAGAGACTTAACACCTTTAAACAGAAACACATCAGGTTAAAAGCTTTACAATGTGAGTTTAAATCACCCAAATTATCCAGAGATAGTCTTTCATGGCAGATATCACAGCAGATCCGGCTCACTGCAAACACAGACACACACCCAAGCTCTTTTCAAACTGAAACTAAAAACTGCAAAATGGCTGATCTAAAACCCAGCTCCACTCACACTCTGACATCACTGCATTTCTTAAAGGTACATTGCTTAAACATCCATTTCTTAAATTCACTCTCAAATGACAAGGAGCACGCTGCAAGCCGTTGGGACGGACTCAGGACATTACCTGAAGGCCCTCCCTGATGCTCCGCCCCCGATGGGCTGAGTTGCCGACCGTGCGGGGGACGTGTGATCTCAGCGGCTGCGGACTATGTCCAGCCCCGCCATCAGTCGGGCGGGAGCCGTGCTGCTGGCCAGAGAGGGGGGGGGCACCGGCGAGGGCCCGGTTGACTGGTGGGGGGTGGCGAGGGGGTGTCCAGGGTTGAAGGTCAGGTCCGTGTCATGATATGCAGGCACACACACACACACACTCATAATGATATACAGACAAGCAGCTAATGGACACAGAGAACAGGACATGACCAATAAGCAGGCAGGACACTCAGGGGTGGGATCTGACTATAAAAGATACGAGGCACTCACACTCCGCCTCTTTCCACTGATGAACATTTAGAGAGTCAGTCAAATGTGTTGTTACAATCTCACACCTCCACCACGTGGCTAAGAGCTAGTCTGGTTCAGTCAGACAGAGTAACCACACTTAAGTTAGCAGAGAGTCGAACTCATAGAGAACTGTGCTAACTGTGCTATTAGTTCAATAAACCTGATTGAACTAACTTCAAGGTCTGGAGTATCTTTCTGATCTAATCTGCATCCAGTTGCAGCCAGTGTTAGACCAGTGTACCTAACACGACAGTCCGCACACGGTCGGCGCCATGTTGTACGATGCGACTGCTGCTGGTCGTCGCCATGCGCTTGCACGTCCATGGACCCGGCAATTCTCCAGGCATTTTACATCGGGAAGGCCGTACGTTTTACGTGGTGCGGCTGATAGCCCCTCACCGGTCGGAGGATCGGTGCTGGGGCCTCGCCGATTTTCCCCATGTAAAAAGCCGCGGATCCTCCGAACATAGCCCCAAAATCAGAGAATCCAGCCCTTAATCTCTGAAACAGAAAATCCCACCCCAAAATTCTCAAGTATTTTAAAATGCTGCAGTTACTTGATATTTGCATCTCATTGCCAGAATGTGCATTGGTGAGTAAGTCCAGCTACCACTGTATCCCTTAACCTGGTATCCTGGTGTGATTATGGTTTTTAAAACACATCTCTTTCTACCTCACTCCTGGTCACAAGAAGTCACCAGTTCTTTCTCAGCAATCACAAATCTTCGCAAGAGAGTTTGACGTGCTGATTTAAAATCTCAGGAAAACATAATTGCGTCATCTCGGTCTAATTCTAAATTGTCTGGAGTATTGCATGATTGTGCTTTCACATTCACAGCCTCAACAGTTCTACTCAAAACCAAAAGTTGACAGTTGAAAACGTACCCATGTTAACACATCTCCTTCTTAATCTCAAATACACACCTAGCTCTTTTTGATCAATAGTAATTAGGTTTTATGAAGTAAAATGACAAACAAAACAAAAATTTGTCCAGATAATCTTGTGCTTATGCTGAAGTAGCTAGGCCAGACCGAATAGCAAACAAAAAACTACAATAGGACCTGTCAAGGGTTAAATTGGACACTACCCACTGAAAAGCTGCCCCTGTTCAATGCATTGCAGGGGGCATGATGCACGATCAATTACACAAAGACGAGAGTAGGATGTAATCGAGGCTTTATTACACTGAGATGTGTGGCCTCCTACAGCAGCTGATGAAATGGCTGCTGTACTGAGAGCACACATATTTATACTCCGCCTACTGGGCGGAGCCAGCAGGCAGGGATCTACCCCCGTACCTGTAGTACAGGGGCCTTAACGTAAAGCACCTATATCAACATCCTATATATACAATATATACATCAGTGGTGACTACCACAAGGCACTTACAATATGTGCTGCCTGCCATGTTAAATGATTGTTCCACAGAAACAGCATGATGTTTGGCCACCGGCTGCACACATCAGCAGGGGGCCTGTTGTCGCAAATGGCCAGTGTTCATCAATGGCAGCTTGCCCATCTTAAAGGATCTGTGAATTGGGGCCGCAAGAAGTGGTGAGAGAATGTGCCTCAAGGTTTTCTGATGGGGACTTCCGGTGGCGGAATGTAGGAGGAGGCTGCACACTCACAGGCTCCTGCTCGAAGCTTGATTTTTTTTTAATTTAATGCCCAGTCCCAGGGGCAATTTATGGTTGAATAAGTGCAGGAAGAAATAAGGAACAAAGATGTCCAAAACCCAATGGAAAGCTGCCATGAAAACGGGGGCTGGTGAAGGTTCGCCGTTGAGTGGAAGGGTCGGCTCAGCAACTGGAAGGAAGGCGGAGGCTGGGTCGCTGGATGGGGCTGCACTGTTCACAGCAGAAAAGATGACCGAAGTGATGTTTGTGGAACTTGAAAAACAGTTCACAAGTCACATGGAGGTGATGAGGAAAAAAGTCATAGAAAAAAATCATAGAATTTACAGTGCAGAAGGAGGCCATTTGGCCCATCGAGTCTGCACAGGCTCTTGGAAAGAGCACCCTACCCAAGCCCACACCTCCACCCTATCTCCATAACCCAGTAACCCCACCCAACACCAAGGGCAATTTTGGACACTAGGGGCAATGTAGCATGGCCAATCCACCTAACCCGCACATCTTTGGACTGTGGGAGTAAACCGGAGCACCCGGAGGAAACCCACACACACACGGGGAGAACGTGCAGACTCTGCACAGACAGTGACCCAAGCCAGGAATCGAACCTGGGACCCGGGAGCTGTGAAGCAATTGTGCTAACCACTATGCTACCATGCTGCAACTACCTTGACATGGCAGAGGTCCAGTACCCCAGGAGGTTCCAGTTTTCAAAGGAAGCCATGTTGAGCATCTGCAAACTGATTGGACCGGAGATAGCCTCCAATTGTGTGGGTGGACACCCAATGCCAGTGGCACAGAAGGTCACAGTGGCACTAACCTTTTATACTTCCAGATCATTTCAGGGCATTGTGTGTGATCTTTGTGGAGTCTGCCTATCAGCTGCACACACAGCTGTGTCAGGCTGTTGATTGACACCCTGTTGAGACGTGTGAGAGATTCATTCATTACAGGATGGGCCAGGTCAGCCAGGCTGAGCGGGCCAGAGGATTCGCCGTCATCTCAGGGTTACCCCTCATTTCGGGTACCATTGATTGAACCCAGGTGACCATCAAGGTGCCAGCTGGCCAACAGGGTGCCTTTGTGAACAGGAACATAGGAATTAGGAGCAGCAGTAGGCAATTCAGCCCCTCACACCTGCACTAACATTCAATCAGATCATGGCTAATCTCTTCCTAGTCTCAAATCAACCTCCCTGTCTGTTCCCATATCCCTTTATCCCATTTTTAAAATCAGAAATATATTTATCTCCTTCTTGAAACCATTTAATGATTCAGACTCCATCACACTATGGGGAGCGAGTTCTACAAATTCACCACCCTCTGAGAGTAGTTCCTCCTCATCTCAGTTTTAAATTTACTGCCTCAACCTATATCACGGTTCTAGAAAAGTTTTACCCCATGGGCGTGCAAATTGTACGTGACCACAAGACCGAGATTCTGCAGGTGTGTGCAAGTGGCCAGACTCGTCACTGCTCCAGCTCACCTCGATGGGTGGTTGACTGGTGACAAGGGTTATCTGCTGAAACAGTGGCTGAAGACAATTGTCGGGGTCCAAAGACAGGTGCTGCAATGAATCCAGGAGGGCAGTAGTGGAGAAGACCACTGGGCTGCTGAAGATAAGGTTCAGATGGCTCGACTGATCCGGGGGCACCCTGCAGTATCTGCCTAAGCGAGTGTCACTCACAGTTGTTCTCTGCTGCGCTCTTCACAATCTTAGCTCTGTCCACGGGCAAACTTTTTGAATAGGAGGACACTGTTACTCCAACATCTGCCTCAAACATGGACACTGATGAAGACTCCAATGCTGATGTCGGGCTGCCAGAGGGGGAGGATGGCGAGGATGCAATCAAGAACTTTAAGGGGGCAGGGACACTCTCATTCAGTGGCTCTTCAGCTCGGTTGTCGCGCCCTGCCTTCCCGCATCACCAATGGGCACTACCTTCATCCCAAACACATAACACTCATCAATTTCAAGATCCCATTCCTTTCCAAATAAATGATGTGGGGATGCCGGCATTGGACTGGGGTGAGCACAGTAAGCAGTCTTACTACACCAGGTTAAAATCCAACAGGTTTGTTTCAATTCACTAGCTTTCGGAGCACTGCTCCTTCCTCAGGTTTTCCAAATAAAGTTTGATACCCCGGACCTCTCTCACCAGGCAATGATGAGGCTAACACCAATGCAGCTCACAGGACACTTCTGGCTTGTGTGCAGTAAGTTATTTATAGTGAGAAGATTCACAAGAAAGAAATCAAAACATATCCATCCAGATCATTAACATAGTTTGTTCAACCGAAAAGAAAACAATAGCATAGACCTCTGCTTGTGACTAGTGCGTCTTTAACTTTCGTTTGCGGGTGGTATGTGTCATAATATGCACCCATGCACATCATGAGGTAAAAACAGGCAGTGACAGACACCCAGCTTAGCCAATCAACATACAGGACAGAACACCAGAGGGGGGCTTCCAACTATAAAACACACGAGGCATCAGCACTCCGCCTCTTTCCACTGGCGATAACTGTAGTGACAGTCAGCGTGTAGATATCAGTCAGCATCTTCTACACGTGGATCGGAGCTAGCCTGCCCTAGTAAGTTAGAGTTACTACACTTAGAGTAGTGGAGTGTCAACCCACAGCCAGCTGTGTGCATTGTTACAGAAGTTCAATAAATCGTATTGAACCAACACCTACGTTTGGTGTATACTTTAAAGTTCATCTGCATCCTGTTGCAGTCCATGTTACCCCAGGGTGAATAACATGACATGATACCTGGGGCGGGATTCTCCCCTACCCAGCGGGGCGGGGGGTCCCGGCGGGATGGAGTGGCGTGAACCACTCCGGCGTCGGGCCGCCCCAAAGGTGCGGATTTCTCATTAGGGGCGGAGGCTATGGCCGACGCGAATGGGAAAGAGTGCCCCACGGCACAGGCCCGCCCGCGGATCGGTGGGCCCCGATCATGGGCCAGGCCACCGTGGGGACATCCCCCGGGGCCAAATCGCCCCGCGCCCCCCCCCAGGACCCTGGAGCCCGCTCACGCCGCCTGGTCCCGCCGGTAAGGGAGGTGGTTTAATTCATGCCGGCGGGACTGGCATTACAGCAGCGGGACTTCGGCCCATCGCGGGCCGGAGAATCGCCGGGGGGAGGGCCCGCCGACCGGCGCGGCTCGATTCCTGCCCCCGCCGAATCTCCAGTGCCAGAGAATTCACAAGGATTCACGCTGCCCCCGACGATTCTCCGACCCGGCGGGGGGTTGGAGAATCCCGCCCCAGGAATCTGCTTCATCTAAGTAATTTACCTTGAATAATTCAGTGCCAACCAGCAAGTGCCTTCCAGGCCCCTCCACAGCTCCGGATCTCCAGAAAACTCAGCGCCAACTGGCGGGCCTTCAAGCAGAAATTCAGTCTATACATTGATGCCTCGTGCCTCGAGGATGTGTCCGATGCCAGAAAAATCTCACTGCTCCTATCGACTGCGGGGGACCAGACCGTCCAAATCTTTAATTTGCTCACTTTTGCCGACGGCGAGGATAAGACCAAGTTCCAGACCATGTTAGCCAAATTCGGCAGTCACTGTGAAGTCGAAACAACGAGAGCGTTGAGCGCTATGTCTTCCAGCAACGCCTTCAGGGTAAGGATGAGCCTTTCCAATCCTTTCTAATTCATCTCCGCATATTAGCGCAATCCTGCAACTACGGTGACACCGCTGTTTCCCTCATCAGGGATCAGATCGTGTTTGGGGTCCACTCCGACGCCCTGCGGGAGCAGCTCCTAAAAATAAAAAACATAACCCTGCCAGTAGCCATCGAGACGTGTAAAGTGCATGAACAGGCGAAAAGTCGCTACTCCCGCCTTAAATCAGCAGAACAGGACCAACTTGCCTCCCACGACGCAGAGAGTGTACAGGCCATCGCCCGAATGCGGCGCTTTAGCATCGATGAAGGCGGCCATTTCGCGCACTTTTCCCGGGGTCCCACGCATGCGCACCACAGACGGGAGAATGAAGCAGCCGAAGACCACACTGCGCAGGTGCGGGTGGCGGCTGACCGTACTGTGCATGTGCGACGACGCATGGAGTGTTACGACGTCAACGTCATGACGTGCCCGAACTGCGGCACCGCCCACTTAAAGCGGCAATGCCCTGCAAGAAGCAGGCGATGTTCAAATTGTGGGAAGCCTGGCCATTATGCAGCCTTGTGCAGGTCTGCACATCCGATCGTAGGCTAGCGATCCCAGTTCCAACGCAAACGCGTTTGAAGCGTGCAGCAAGGGCTGCTGGATTCGGAACCTGGTAACAGCACGGATCCAGAGGACGACTGCTTGGAGTCCCCATATCGTGTGGGCATCATTACCACATAAGACAAGACCTCCTCAAATTCAGCAACACGCCTACCCACCCTCAACGTGGATTCTGCGGACGAATGGCGTACTGCCGTACAAGTCAACCAATGCAGCATCCGGTTCAAGCTGGACACTGGTGCTTCAGCCAATCTCATCTCTCAAGCAGATCTTGCTCGCATCCAAAGGCAGCCAAAAATTCTTCCGCCGGCCTGCCAGCTGCTTGATTATAATGGCAATGCCATCACTGCGTTAGGGTCTTGTCACCTGCATGTCTCCAACAAGGCCATCAAAGCCACACTGCGATTCAAAATCATCAAGCCTGACAAGGCTTCCCTGCTTGGTGCCCATGCATGCAAGTTACTCAATCTCGTCCAGCGCGTACAAGCCATGTCCTCTGCCAATATGAATCTTCAGGCTGACATTGACAAAATCCTGTCACAATATCCGGATGTGTTTAGTGGAATGGGTACGCTGCCGTACCACTACAAAATCTTACTCAGGCCTGATGCCATGCCTGTGATCCGTGCACCACGCCGGGTGCCGGCTCCTCTGAAGGATCGTTTAAAGGCCCAGCTGCAGGAGCTCCAAGACCAGGGCATCATCTCCAAAGTGACGGAACCGACTGACTGGGTCAGCTCGATGGTCTGTGTGAAGAAGCCCTCTGGAGAACTGCGCATATGTATAGATCCCAAGGAACACTACCCGATCCCGAAGCGGGAGGAGCTAACCAGTGAGATGGCACATGCCAAATTCTTCACGAAGCTAGATGCGTCGCGTGGCTTCTGGCAGATACAACAACAACAACTGGACGAGTCCAGCAGGAAGCTCTGCACGTTTAATACACCTTTCAGAAGGTACTGTTACAACCGCATGCCGTTTGGTATTGTTTCAGCCTCTGAAATCTTTCACAGGATCATGGAACAGATGCTGGAGGGCATTGAGGGTGTGGGGGTTTATGTTCATGATGTCATTATATGGTCCACGACCCCAGAGGAACACATATTTCGTCTCCAACAAGTCTTCAGATGCATACATGCCAACGGCCTCAAGTTGAACAAAGCCAAATGCTCCTTTTGCATGTTATCAATCAAGTTTTTGGGTGATGAAATATCCCAGCAGGGCATGCAACCGGAGTTCATTCCCAACCTCGCACCACGGCTCTCAGGCATCTGGTGAAGAAGTCCACTGCCTTTCAGTGGCTACCCACACATCAAGCAGGGTGGCTCGAGTTAAAGGCAAAGCTCACTACTGCTCCGGTACTAGCGTTTTTTGACCCAGAGCGGGAGACAAAGATCTCCACGGACGCCAGCCAGGACGGCATTGGTGCGGTGCTCCTCCAGAAGGATGACTCCGCGTCCTGGACTCCAGTGGCCTATGTGTCCAGGGCCATGACTCCCACTGAGCAGAGGTATGCTTAGATAGAGAAAGAGTGCCTGGGCCTCCTCACCGGTATTGTAAAGTTCCATGACTACATCTACGGTCTACCAACCTTCACAGTAGAGACTGACCACAGACCCCTAGTCCATATCATTCACAAGGACTTGAATGGCATGATGCCCAGGCTTCAGCGCATTCTCCTTCGACTCCGCAGGTATGATTTCGAATTGGTTTACACACCGGGCAAGGAGCTAATCATTGCAGATGCCCTGTCTCGCGCCATCACCTCGCCCTGTGAACAGGTCGACTTCATCCGCCAAATTGAGGCACAGGTGCAATTGTGTGCCAGCAACCTCTTGGCCTCAGACGAACAAGCTGTCAACATTCGAGAAGAGACTGCCAAGGACCCTCTTCTGCAGCGGGTCATACATCACCTTGCAAATGGTTGGCAGAAAGGGCAATGCCCCCAGTTCTTTAATGTCAAGGATGACCTAACAGTTGTCGAGGGGATCCTCCTCAAGCTGGATCGTATTGTTATTCCTCGCAGCCTCCAGAGCTAAGTGCTCAAACAGATCCATGAGGGACACCTCGGTATCGAGAAATGCAGGCGCAGGGCCCGGCAGGTTGTCTATTGGCCTGGCATCAACGAGGACATATCCAACATGGTCCTCAATTGTGCGATGCCAGTATTTCCAGCCTGCTCAGCCCAAAGAAACATTCCAGCAACACAAGATCGTGACCTCTCCGTGGTCTAAGGTGGGAATCAACCTTTTTCACGTCAATGGGTGTGACTACGTGCCTATAATTGACTACTTCTCGAGTTACCCCGAAGTGGTGTAACTGCCCGACCTCACAACAAGGACTGTCATCAAGGCCTGGAAGGAGACATTTGCCAGGCATGGTATTCCGCTCACATGAGCGACAACGGCCCCTGCTTCTGCAACCAACAGTGGTCCAACTTCGCGAAGCTATACCAGTGACTACGTGAGGGCTTGCAGGTCTGAGCACAGCCCCAGGATTGCATCATTGTACTCCTGGAGCTGCCTCTCCAATGAGAGTCACCAGTCTCTCAATAGAGGTTTAGGCTGAAGGGTTGCAGATTTAAAGCAGGAATAAGGAGGAATTGCTTCACTCAAAGAATCATGAATCTGGAATTTTCTACCGCAAAGTGCAGTGAATGTCAGAACACTAAACAGATTTACGGAGGACATAGATAGGTTTTTAATTATTAGCAGGATGAAGGGTAATGGGAGGAAGGTGGAGACAAGGCCAAGATGAGATCAATCACGATTGTGTAGGCTGGTGGACTAGGCTCGAGGGACTGAATTGCCTACTCCCGCTCCTGGTACTTATGCTCTTATATTATGAGGCTGTCAGCTTGTGCTCAGGGTCACTATGGGATTCAGGCTCCGCAAGTACTCTTCTATGACAGATACCATGGCATGCAAACCCTCAGGGATCTCTGCCAGATCTCCCCATGCATTTCACTGAACATCAAGCATTTGCACCTTATGGACAATTCCAGATGCTCATCATCTTCCTTGGACTCATCATGGCCCTTATATCCAGCAGTCCTCTAATTGCTGGTACACAAGGCACTCCGTACCTTAATCATTTTCCCTGACAGCTCATCTGACATGGCCATGGGCTTGCCAGTACCTGCACTGGTGCTGTGTGCTGAGAGATGGTGTGCCGTGTGTACACCCATCGATGTCAAAGGAGGGTCGTCAGCCTCTTGACTGGCTCTGGTGGATGGCTCATCTGAGGGATAAAAACAAAGGCCAAGATACAAGACTCCTATCACACTGACTAACCTTTCAGTGCATGCTGGCCAACGGGATTGGTCTCAGATGCACTGAGGTGTCTCAGTGACTGGTGCATATCTGAGGTTCTGATGGAGAAAAAGCTCATTCATCACTTTCAGCCTCATTCTGACACACTTCAGCCACTAAAGATTTACCTTTCTCAGAGGTACCGGCCTCTCCACAGTCTGATGACCTTCCTCCACATCCCCCCCCCCCCCCCCCCCCCCCCCCAGCTCCATCGTCAGCTTTGGCACCCACCACTGGTGACAGATCATTTGTGTTCGGTGTGCCTCTGTTTCACCTGCAAGTAAATGCAGAGCTCCATTGGGTGCTCCATTGAATGCTGAAACATTCACCTCTAAAGCTATACCATGCTGACCCCAACTCAAAACACCACCGAGAGATTTGAGAACGTTATCACCCCTTGCACACCTAACCCTTTGATGGACCAAAAGCTGCTGATTCATCTCGCCAGCCTTGAGACACACTGGCACCACTGAGACTTCCTGCGCAGTCTCATAACATAGGAGCATAAACACCAGGAGCAGGCGTGGGCATTTCAGCCCCTCGAGAAGGTCCAGAAGGTCACTGAACCTTTTCCGATATTGGATTTAGGTTCACCAGGCAAGGTCTTGGCTCCTGACCTCTGCTGCCACCTTGGTATAAGCCATCTTGGTGAGGTGGGGTGGCCTCCTCCTTCCAACTATTGGCATCAGGATGTCCCTCCTTTCTGTTACTGCTTCCACCAGGGCTCTGAGGCAGTCATCAGGGAAACAGGGCGCATGCTAACCGCTGGAGCTCCCCTCCCGCCTCCTGTGACTTCTTACAGTAGCCATTCTGCAACCAGGGATTTATCAGCGGCTTGCAGACGCCGCTTTTAAAATACACGGTGGAACGCCTTTGGACAGGGAATCCACCACGCACCCATCCCTGCCGGCCACGCTCATCCAATGCAGATGCGATTTGTGTAATATTGCGATGTTTTACTGGACTCGGGCGGGAGTGGGATTCGCGGCCGCTTCTCGTTCCACCTGCCGATCTCACACAAACAGGATACAGCAGGATTTAGATTGTCTGGAGACTTGGGCGGAGAGATGGCAGATGGAGTTTAATCCGGACAAATGTGAGGTAATGCATTTTGGAAGGTCTAATGCAGGTAGGGAATATACAGTGAATGGTAGAACCCTCAAGAGTATTGAAAGTCAAAGACATCTAGGAGTACAGGTCCACAGGTCATTGAAAGGGGCAACACAGGTGGAGAAGGTAGTCAAGAAGGCATACGGCATGCTTGCCTTCATTGGCCGGGGCATTGAGTATAAGAATTGGCAAGTCATGTTGCAGCTGTATAGAACCTTAGTTAGGCCACACTTGGAGTATAGTGTTCAATTCTGGTCGCCACACTACCAGAAGGATGTGGAGGCTTTAGAGAGGGTGCAGAAGAGATTTACCAGAATGTTGCCTGGTATGGAGGGCATAAGCTATGAGGAGCGGTTGAATAAACTCGGTTTGTTCTCACTGGAACGAAGGAGGTTGAGGGGCGACCTGATAGAGGTATACAAAATTATGAGGGGCATAGACAGAGTGGATAGTCAGAGGCTTTTCCCCAGGGTAGAGGGGTCAATTACTAGGGGGCATAGGTTTAAGGTGAGAGGGGCAAGGTTTAGAGTAGATGTACGAGGCAAGTTTTTTACGCAGAGGGTAGTGGGTACCTGGAACTCGCTACCGGAGGAGGTAGTGGAAGCAGGGACGATAGGGACATTTAAGCGGCATCTTGACAAATATATGAATAGGATGGGAATAGAAGGATACGGACCCAGGAAGTGTAGAAGATTGTAGTTTAGTCGGGCAGTATGGTCGGCATGGGCTTGGAGGGCCGAAGGGCCTGTTCCTGTGCTGTACATTTCTTTGTTCTTTGTTCCTTGTTATTCTTTCATTGTCATTGGAATTTCCTTTCCAATGTGGGTGTAACTACACCACAAGGATAGTAGCAGTTTAAGGAGGCTGCTCACCACCATCTTCTTGTGGGTAATTATGAATGGGCAATAAATCCTGGCCTAACCAGCGACACCCACATCCCATGAAATATTCTGCATAAATGATGTACCTGCAGCTTCTGTCAGCCCTGGCATATTTTCAACCTCTTATGACACTGAAACCACAATCTGATTGCATCTTCAACAATGGTTTTCAGAAGTTTAACTGAAACATTTTAAGTCAAACAGCACAGTAATAACCAATATAACTAGATGATACCAATTTAAAAGTTTAATGTGTTATAGGATGGGTATTATCTCAACTTCAAATGTTTCTTTTCTTTTGAAACATGTATTGGGCTGGATTGCGAAGGATTGAGGATGATCCTGGAGCCATTTAGAAATGGCGGGGGAGACCGAATTCCAGGATTTCTGACCCCATTATTGACACGGGCAATTTCCACCAACACAGGATAAGGGTGCTGATAGTGAGCCTGCACCTTGCACTCCGACGTATCTGGTTCTATTGTGAGGTGCGCATCTCCTAAAGAACAACAATTCCATCTAGTCATGCCAGCTTCTCTATGACTCATAGTCAGTGGCCTCTCAGAGAAATCATGAACCATAATCTGGGTTCAGGAATCTTTGGAAAGGTAAATTCAAAATGTCATGCCCAGGAAGTCGAGCCAATGCAATGCCAACTTAGGCCCTTTCCATCCTCATTCACCTTGTGTGCACCGTGTACAGAAGCAATGAGCCATATAATAACAATGGAAAATGTGGAACTGCTGAGACAAAAAAAAACATTCAGAACATTTCATAGAATATCATAGAATTTACAGTGCAGAAGGAGGCCATTCAGCCCATCGGGTCTGCACCAGCTCTTTGAAAGAGCACCCTACCCAACCCACACCTCCACCCTATCCCCATAACCCAATAACCCCACCTAACACTAAGGGCAATTTAGCATGGCCAATCCACCTAACCTGCACATCTTTGGACTGTGGGAGGAAACCGGAGCACCCGGAAGAAACCCACGCACACACTGGGAGGATGTGCAGACGCCACACAGACAGTGACCCAAGATGGGAATCGAACCTGGGACCCTGGCGCTGTGAAGCAATTGTGCTAATCACCATGCTACCGTGCTGCCCATTTATTTGTAGAAAAGTTGCTATTCCCACAACCCTATAAAAAATACAATCACACAGACCATTGAAGTATCAATAACAAAAGCTTCAAACACTTCACACCTCTTAATCTTGTCCAAGCAAACATTGAGGCATTGACAAAAGAGATCACGGAAAGAAAAACTTATAACCACGTAAAGATGCAAATCAAGCAAAGTTAACAATTCACTTTACTGCTGAGCTCTTGCTTTTATTGGTCTGGGCTGTCAGCCCAGGAGGAATGATGAGAACCAAGCCATTTGGGTTTCCACTTGCCCTCATTGACTTAGAGAATATGCAGGGCCATGGAGAGTGGCTGGAGGGCATGAGTTGGCATGGAGGATATAGGTGCGCACTGAGAAATGTGCCAATATAAATTGATAGAGAGGCAAAGGGTATGCAATCTTAAACTAGCTGGGTCCAGGATGAACAGATTGAAAGAATGCCTACATGTCATAATTATAATCTATTTTAAAACAACTGAACAATAAAACTAGCAAGCAAGCAACAGTACCTATCAGCAAGAACCCATAATTACTCTTTCAAAAATGAGAAGAAATTCATACCATTTTTATCACAATCTTCCATGACAGCAACAATAGAATGTTAGGCATACTGCAGCTTCCGCTCAAGCCCCACTGTATTTCCAGTGTATTCAAACAAATTCAAAAGTCTACAATTAGCTTGGTTTTTGCGTTGTCAGTTTCTTTCAAGTTGTTGGCCAAACTTTGCTAGTCTATTACGTCGCCATGTACGCCTTCACTTCTATTTTGTTTCCAAATATAAGGAAGCACTGTAACTCAGTGTTCCCACAGCCAGCCAGTTGATACAGGACAAGAAATTGGGCTCAGTGAGCATTTTCTGGCCCCTTGAAGCTCCAAAATGTCATCCTGGGCATGCGCGTACCCCTGTGGGTGATTTGTGCCAGGTGCCTTGTTCACATACAGACATGCACAGTGACTAATTGACAAAAGTACGCAGACCAGGCAAATCGGACTGCCAACCTGCACAAAGATTAACACTGGCAGTGTCGTCATGAGCTCAATGCTCCAGCCAACACTCTCCTTGCGTTCAGCAGCAATAAGGACACCCCCACGAATACTATTTAAATGGCTTGATTTCTTCTGACTGTTATTGCAATTCCACAAATGTTCGGTGCTTTCTATTGTTGCTTCAAGGTGAAAATGTGTACAGAGGGTGCTGTGGCAGACAATGAAGGGTATATTGCTGATTTCAAAACTTGTGCGCAAACCAGTTACTCCCATATATGAGTGATAAAGTAGGCATTGCGCTTGGGATACAAAATAACAGAGAGAATGAACAGATGGCTCACAAAGCAGAAAGCTTCCAGGCAAGGGGGTGACAAGGGCTCTGAGCGGCAGGCTATATCTGCCCAAGGTGTTCAGAGAACAATTCTCCTGGCTGCACCTCAGCGAGGAACAGTGTGTGAAATATTTGTGCTTCACTAAAGGTGTCCTCAATAAAATCTGCCAACTGCTGCAGCTACAACTGCACCCTCAGGGTAGACATGGTTCACATTGCCAGTGGCTGTGAGTGTGATGGCGGCAATATACATTTGTGTGTCTGGCTCCTGGGCACAAGCTGGAGATATTTCCAAATTTTGAGGTTTGCCATCCACTGTTACAAAAGGGAGGTCACTCAGTCTCTATTCAGAGAGTTATATGTCATTCTCTCTCACCAGAGATAAGCAGCTGGAGTGGTCCACGTGGCTTCACTTGGACTGCTGATTTCCCCAAGGTGCAGGGATTCCACTGCTCCAACATCCACCTGGTGTATGACCAGAGGCAGCAAATCATACAGGTCAAAGTCCAGTATACTAGCAATAGTCATGATGTCTTCATTCTGAGGCAGTCTGAGTTTGAGCTACCATGGAAAACCAAAGGGCATCTGGATGACAAGGACTATTAGCTGACACGTGTCTGAGATGTTTGCAGGTGAATGATAGCGTGATGAATTTGTTTTAGCCGTGTGAGGCGAATGCTGCCGTTGGTGATTGACCACTTGTGTGAGGCCATTGAACTTCTTGGGACACTGCATCCAGGTACTCAAAGTTTGGCCCCTGGTAATGAACTGCACGTTACCTGCTCCCCACTGCCTTGTAATCACACATTTAGAGGGCCCCCTTTCCTGCTCCCTGTGGATACAGGACATCTCTCCTTCTGTCCACACTTTCCAGCAAACAACATCAAAAGCCTGGTCTCCCCATTGTTATGACATTCCTCGCTCTTTCCCAGGTCAGAGTCTCTTCAACCACAAATCAAAGAACTTGCTCAAGCTACAATGCACCTCTCTTTAAGAGGGGCAGACTCACTTGAAGTAGCACCAGCCATTCATGATATAGGTCCCCTGCTGGCATCCAACCAAAGAACAGCATGACTAATGCTGGCTGGGAGCAGAGATCATTCGACTCAGCAGGTAGTATGAAGTTGACAACCTGCCTGCATTGCAATCAGCAAGCATTTTCACGCATTATGTTCCCTGCACCCATTTTCAAGGCAATTCAATTCAGCTCCCATTATTTTTGCACTGCTGATGATAAAGCCTAATGTTACCACAGCAACAAGCTACATAGATCTGCACACAGATCAAAGAAACAAAGCAGATACAAAACAGGGGTTTATTGTGGTGAGCCAAGTATGGCTGTTGTATATATTGTTGTATTTACTCACTGTTACTGTTGTTGTGTTGATGTTGTTGTTGGCTCCGCCTGTGGCTCCGCCCCTCTGAGAAGGTATATAACCCATCGATCCGGGACAGCCTCGCCGTGCGGGAGAAGCTACTGGTGGGCACATTCTAGCTGATTAAATTGATACCAATCAATCCAGTCGAAACGGTAGTTAACAAGAATTGTGGATTTAATCAGCTAGAAAGCGTTCAAACTTAAATATTTACAAAATCAAGGAAAGAGTTTGAAGAAATATTTAAAATGGGAATACAAAGTGATGATATATGAGACCTGTTAGGGATTGTATCAAATACCGCAGAGTATACAGAGATCAGGGGCGAGATTCTCCAACCCCCCGCTGGGTCGGAGAATCGCCGGGGGCTGGCGTGAATCCCGCCCCCGCCGGTTGCCGAATTCTCCGGCACCGGGGATTCGGCGGGGGCGGGAATCGCGGCGCGCTGGTTGGCGGGCCCCCCCCGCGATTCTCTGGCCCGGATGGGCCGATGTCCCGCTGCTAAAATGCCTGTCCCGCTGGTGTAGATTAAACCACCTACCTTACCGGCAGGACAAGGCAGCACAGGCGGGCTCCGGGGTCCTGGGGGGGGCGCGGGGCGATCTGGCCCCGGGGGGTGCCCCCACGGTGGCCTGGCCCGCGATCGGGGCCCACCGATCCGCGGGCGGGCCTGTGCCGTGGGGGCACACTTTTCCTTCCGCCTTCGCCACGGTCTCCACCATGGCGGAGGCGGAAGAGACTCCCTCCACTGCGCATGCGTGGGAATGCCGTCAGCAACCACTAACGCACCCGCGCATGCGCTGCCCAGAGATGTCATTTCCGCACCAGCTGGCGGGGCACCAAAGGCCTTTTCCGCCAGCTGGCGGGGCGGAAATTCGGCCGGCACGGGCCTAGCCCCTTAAGGTTGAGGTTCGGCCCCCAAAGATGCGGAGCATTCCGCACCTTTGGGGCGACGCAATGCCCGACTGATTTGCGCCGTTTTGGGCGCCAGTCGGCGGACATCGCGCCGATACCGGAGAATTTAGCCCCAGATATGAATAGTGAAATGCTTCACTTTCTGAAATGAGGGTGCGTGAGTAAATAGCCGTTGAAGAAATGCTTTCACAGACTGCTGATGCTTTGTGTTACGACCCCCTCGGAGGTCACAAGATATGCACCATCCGGTTCCCCGTGACCACCACGGAGTATGAACGCCCCCGGTAAAATGGGACAGCACTTGTCCTTAACACAGGGAACCTCATTATATTTAAACCCTAACCTAGGTGCAGATCCAGGAGGGTGACCCGCAGTGCCATATCAAATTATCATATGTCGTGTATATCAAATAAACCTGTGTTAACTTTACATCCAACCGTGCATCCCTGTGTGTCTCTTCATTGGATTCTACTCTGGCGACTTTTTGACATGCTTAAGGAAACTTTCCAATACTTACGAATTTGTCCCTGCATGACCACATCACTGGGGCATTCATTATACCCCGGCAAACAATCAAAATAGGTGTCTCCCGCAAGAGCGCAGAACTCAGGGCCCTCCATGGTACCAGTGACTTAAAATGAACAATCGGCATGCTTGCCCTTAGTAGTGGTTCACCACGGGGTCCCAGTTTATTGGGCTACGACTGGCTGTGCCACCTGACGTTGGGCTGGCAGTGAGTGTGCTGCATGTACCCCCACAGCCCTGAAGGAGTCCTGGCGAAGGTTCTGGGTTTTCGCCAAAGGTTTGGAGACCATCAAGGGGGCTGTAGCAAAACCAAGCATGGACCTGAAAGCCCAACCCTGCTATTTCTGTGCCCGATCAGTACTATACACATTATGCCTAATGGTTGACACCAAACTGGACTACTTGGAGCGGCTAGAAAGTATTCGCTCCATCAGATTCACCGACTGGGCTGCTCCAGTAGTACCAGTGCTGAAACCTGATGGGTCGGTGCGATTATGCAGTGATTATAAGATGAAAGTGAACCATTTCTCCCGTCTAGACCATTACCTGGTCCCGCACATCGAAGATCTTTATGCCAAGCTCAGTGGAGGAAATACATTTATTAAACTGGACAGGAGCTACGCATAATAACAGTTGGCCCTGGATCCCAGCTCCATGTGATTCTTCACCATAATTACCCATGGGGGCCTATACGAATACACACAGTTGCCATTCGGAGTTTCATCGGCGGGCGCAATATTTCAGCGAGTAATGAAGAACAAGCTGTGGGGTCTGCCCAGGGTGGCTGTGTATCTGGACAACGTCCTCATCACTGGAACCTCAGACAAGGAGCACCTGGGAAACCTGGTTGAAGTCCTCTGGCAGTGCGAACAAGCCGCCATCCGCCTCCGAAGAGAGAAGTGCATTTTCAACACCATCTACAGTCCACAGATGCATCTGGGAGGTCACGGATGCCCTGTATGTCTGGGCATCAAACTTTATTACATTTGAGCTGGACTAGGCCCACCATGATGCCCGGGCTGCGTGATTTTCTGCCCATCACTGGGATGCCCCAGGTACAGAGGGCAATCATGTCATTCTTCATGCACTGGGGCATCAGGGTGTGCCCTTTATTAACAGGAAGGGGTTCCACTCCCTGAATATTTAGATTGTGTATGACCACTACCTCCATGTCATGCACTTGTGCACACTATCCAGAGAGTTACATCCTGTAACATCCCTAGTCCTCTGGGCATGTCAGACCCTTGCCGCTACCTGTCCTCCATCCTCTTCTCCCTGGGCTCATCCATCCTGGTCAACATCCTCCTCAGACGATGTTGTATGTTCTTCCTCCAGCATGTTGGCCTGCTGCAGTGCCAAGTTGTAGAGGACATAGCAGACCACCACAAAGTGGGAGATCCTCTGGGGGATGTACTGCAAGGCACCATGAGAGCGGTCCAGGGATTGAAACCACATTTCCAGTAGTTCGATGCACCACTTAACGGCAGCATGGACCGCAACATGGGCCTTATTATAATGTCACCCAAGAGCCAACCCATCATCCTGGGATAGTCCTCAAAGATACCGGGGATCTCTGAGTGTGGCAGGATGTAATATGTTTTACTAGTTAACATTTGATATTTCCATTCCCTCTAGCTACAGATAGTAACCTCAGTGCCCATTCAGTGCTCCTCAATCTTCTTAATCGTTCTTGGTCGACAGCTACATCTAATCGTGTTCGCAGGATGCACAATAGAGGTGGAGGCAGCCTGCTGCTTTTCATGCCCTGTGGCTTTTGATGCCCTTGATGGCCATCCTCTGGAGGACCTGGAGTCGGAGTGCCCAGTCGACTTACCGGTGTCACAGGCATCGCTATGCTACCACTTTGCCCCTTGCCCTTGAGATGTGCCGTTTTGCGGGGTGGATTCATAAAACCTGGAGACCAACGTAGCCTCCTTGGTGACAGGCCCGGGGTTGACCTTCAGCATTTCCTCATCCCTGATGATGCATGTAGGCCCCTGGCAGATTCCATGGGATGTAGGGACAACTGGAGTGAGCACCAGAGGCCTCTGAGTCACCTGGCTCTGCCAGTCCTGGTGGCTCCCCATTGTCTGCACCATGGTGTCAACACCCTCAGCAATGCTCCTCAGTGACTGGGCCATGCTTTGGGGTGCCTCGGTAATGTCCACCTGTGTCTGGGACACGTCGCTCAATGACTGGGACATGATGTTGAGGCAGTCAGCCATGGTCGTCACAGACTGCGCCATGCCTTGGGCACCACCACTCAAGATGTGGATATCATGCTCCGGGCTCTCCACTGCAGTCGCCACCCTAGCAGTGTTGGCCTCGGTGCCACACATCGTCAGAATCATCTCCTGCGCCCAAAGCCTTTGGGACTCCTCAAATCAGCTCTGCAGTTGCTGGAATGTCACTGACATCCCGTCCTGAATGTCATGGCTGTGTCCTATCCATTTGCATCAGCTCCGGGAGAACATTGTCCAGAGACTCAGCATCTGACTGGGACCCAGAATGTGCCCATATATCTCTCTTCTTTTAAGTATAAACCTGCTTCTCTCACTTTTTTTTGAGCCATGTCCTCTGGCTTATTCTGGCTCTATCTATCTCTCTTTGGTCAGCTGTTACGTACTCTTCATTATAGTGTTCAAATCAGTGCCTGATTCTGTCACTTGTGTCCACTTCATTCTTTCTCTGAATTTGTGACTATATCTCAGCCCCCGCGGGTTTCTCCCCATTACTAGTTGTCTCGCTGTCTGGTTCACCGGACCTGCACCTCAGTTTTTTGCCGCTAACAAGAGGGAGCTGCTCTTAAACGCTCCCTCACCACTCACCCCCAGTCAACACAGAAAGCAGTTGTTTATCAACTTTCTGTATCTTGGCAAGGTGAGGTCCAGGAGATTTTAACTTTTGGGCCTAGTCTGCATGGCTCCAGTTAGTTCCCCGCCAAATGTGTGGTAGATGGTATGTAGCTGGGAACCCAATATCAGCTAGCAGGTGAGGCCTCTCCAAAGGGTGAAGAAACGATCTGTGGAATTTGATTAAACCACTGGACAGGAATCGTTAAGGGTCTTGTAATGGGAAAGTGAAAAGCCCAGGGCAGCCCTAAACTATCCTTGGTGGGTTCAGCACAAGCCAGGAAAAAGCAGCCCACTTGATTGGCACCCTTTCTGCAAACATTCAATCCCTCCGCCACAGGCGAACAGTGGCAGTAGTGTGTACCATCTACAAGGTACACTGCAGCAACCCACCAAGGCTCCTTAGACAGCACCTTTCAAACTTACAATGTCTACCACCTAGAAGAGCAAGGGGGGGAGCATGGGAGTACCAACACCTAGGCGGCACAGTAGCATAGTGGTTAGGACAGTTTCTTCACAGCTCCAGGGTCCCAGGTTCCCGGCTTGGGTCACTGTCTGCGCTGAATCTGCCCGTTCTCCCCATGCTTGCGTGGGTTTCCTCCGGGTGCTCCAGTTTCCTCCCACAGTCCAAAGATGCGCAGGTTAGGTGGATTGGCCATGATAAATTGTCGTTAGAGTCCAAAAAGGTGAGGTAGGGTTCCTGAGTTACGGGGTCAGAGTCGACATATGGGCTTAAGTAAGGTGCTCTTTCCAAGGGCCGGTGCAGACTCAATGGGCAGAATGGCCTCCTTCTGCACTGCAAATTCTATGATTCTAGGACCTGCAAGTTCTCCTCCAAGCCACTCACCAGCCTGAATGTTGCTGGGTCAAAATCCTGGAACTCCCTCCCCCAAAGCACAGTGGGTGTACTTGCCCCACATGGACTGCAGCGGTTCAAGAAGGCAGCTCACCACCACCTTCTCATGGACAATTAGTACGGGCAATAAATGCTGGCCGAGCCAGTGACACCCACATCCCATAAAATGAGTTTCAAGAAGAGCAGTTCTGCTCCTCCCCACATGGGAAGTCAAAATAAAGTAAAATGACTCAACCTTATTGGGCCTCTTCTGAATCCCACCTATCTTCCTGCTAAGTGCACCTGGTGTAAAAAGCTCCAATTGCTTCCACTCAAGACCATGGTTAAAATTACAGTCTGGCTCACTCTGAATGTATGAGTGAAGGACCACAATACTCCATCAGATGCCCTTTTTTCTTTCACAGCAGAGTAGGGTAAATGTCTGTCCTTTGGGACCAGTATGGGATGTCATCAGGTGAGTTCCACATTCATTTTCAGCCAAGTGCACCAGATTAAATTTGTCTTCCCCTCTGAATCCTTTCTCTGGTATATATTTTTCTTGTTTCTGTGTACATTTTCTGTGAATATTAATCTCTTACTGATATTCAAGGCATAGGGTACAAAGAAAGGTGTGCGGCAATGTGTTTTAAGCTAGAGAAGATGCTGATGGGGTAGGGAAGGGTGCTACAATATAGACAGCTGAGGGAGGTGGCAATTTCGGCTCGACCAAGATGGACTGGGGGAGACTGTGGTGAGCATAAAGTCAGGGATTGTTGTTGAGGCATTACAGGAATTGAGTGACAGGGGCTACACACAGACTGGGAGAGAAAAGGAGTAGCGGAATAAATCTGGGAGTAGTAATGAGGAGTGAAAAGTAGAGGTCTATGAATATTCCGATTGTGGTTTAGGGCCTGGGAGGACTTTGGATATTGAGAAGCTTTGGGCAGGTACTATGGGAGTTGGCACCATTGAGGCATAGGGGGCGGCACCACTCAGACAGGCAATGCGACTAGAAGCACTAAGTTGTGGGGTTGGAAGCAATCCCGAACCCCTGGCTAGGCCTTAAGTATAAGGGCAGCACGGTAGCATAGTGGTTAGCGCAATTGCTTCACAGCTCCAGGGTCCCAGGTTCAATTCCCGGCTTGGGTCACTGTCTGTGCGGAGTCTGCACATCCTCCCCGTGTCTGCGTGGGTTTCCTCCGGGTGCTCCGGTTTCCTCCCACAGTCCAAAGATGTGCAGGTTAGGTGGATTGGCCATGATAAATTGCCCTTAGTGTCCAAAATTGCCCGTAGTGTTGGGTGGGGTTACTGGGTTATGGGGATAGGGTGGAGGTGTGGACCTTGGGTAGGGTGCTCTTTCCAAGAGCCAGTGCAGACTCGATGGGCCGAATGGCCTCCTTCTGCACTGTAAATTTTATGATAAGCCCAGGTCTGGCAGTAGCAAAATAGAGACATTTTTTTCATCTCTCCTTTAGTTTTGGCTTTCTCCTCCTCATCCTCCATGTTTGAATTGTTCCTCTTTCTCACATGTTCTGATCAACCTCTCCTGCTTCACCTGTTTTGTCTCTTGCAAACACCCTTCCATTCTCACTCTCTTTCATTACCTCTTGCCCTCTTGAATTAATTTTCACCCTTGGCTGCTTAGCATCCACCTTGTGCAAGCCAGCAACAGTTTAAAAGGGCAAACAAGACGATAAGAATTCTGAGAGGTCAGATGAATACAAGTGGACCATGAAGTATTGGGTAGGCAAATTAAGGGGCAGTCCCAGAAACACTCAGGGTGAGAGAGTGAACGAGTGCGCCAGGCAGATCAAGCTGGGCTGCACACTCCTTTACTGAATGTATTTTCTGACTATAAGCTTTTTTGTTGTGTTCGTGCCTGCAACATGGTCGATGTGAAAATAAAGCAGCATCCATAATTGTCATTGTATCCAGTTAAGTGTGAAGAATATTCTTATCCTTTAAAGATTGCTCTTAATCTTGCTAATTCTCTCACTCGTCTGAAATAACAGTAGTCCTCAGCTAACTAGAAATATGTACACATTTGTGAGGGACCAGGATCACCTGTGAAAGATATTAATCCCTAATAATACAAGCAAATCATTGTCTTCCACTGCACCAGGCAGGACATAGACTGGTGGAGTTGGAAGACTTGTCGCAACATTGACAGTAAGGATCCATCATCACAGCAGGCGCACTGGTTAGCACCACTGCCTCGTAACACCAATGATCCGGTTCGATCCTGGCCCCGGGTTACTGTCCGTGTGGAGTTTGCACATTGTCCTCGGCACGTGGGTTCACTCCCACAATCCAAAAATGTGCAGGGTAGGTGGATTGGCTATGCTAAATTACCCCTTGATTGGAAAACCTAATTGGGTACTCTTTAAAAAAAAGATCCATCACAGCTGATCTGGTCTGTTATCTATGTTCACAGATGTCAGGAAATCAATTTACAATAGTTACAATATTTGGATAATTAGTCAGCTTTCCTATTGCGAAGATCTGTACAACAAGGAAATAGTTACATTAGCTATGTAAGCAGTTTTTAAAAAATATTTTCATTGCATTTTCCAGTTTTTACAGAATAACAACTGAACATGATGTCTACATGTTGTGCCATTTCTTATTCACAAATTTTTACACACATTCGTTCCATTTGTCCTCCCCTCCCCCCTCCCCCCCTTCCTCCCGTTGAAAGTCTGGTTCTTCCCTGGCACCAACCTTCGCCCTGGGTGTCACATACTGTACCCCGTTCCTCTCTTCTGCGGTTGTTGTCCTTGTGGGTTCGTGGGGGTGCTACCTGCCCCCTCCCTTTTTCCCCCTGTTTCACTCTGTGACGTCCTTGGGTTCCCTCCTCACCTCCTCTCCCCTTCCCTCTCTGCTCCTCTCCATTGTGTGTGCTCTTATCTGCTCTCCTCAGTTCCCCCCCTCCTCCCTTTCTTCCTAGTTGCTGTTGGCCTCGAACAGGTCTTGGAACAGGCTGATGAATAGTCCCCATGCTTTGTGGAAGCCCTCGTCTGACCCTCGGATGGTGTACTTGATCTTCTCCAGGTGGATAAATTCTGTCAAGTCTTCCGACAAGCATCACCCACAGCCAGTCTGCAGCTGTGGGTAGCGCTGCTGATCACCAGCCGAGCAGGATTCTCTGGTGTGCGATTAAGGAAGCAAAAGCCAGGGCATTGGCCCTCTTCCCCATATGTAGTTCTGGCTGGTCCGACACTCCGAAGACTGCCACTCTCGGGCATGACTCCACCCTCACCCCCACAATCTTGGATATTGCCTCGAAGAAGGTTATCCAGGACCCGACAAGTCTGGGGCAGGCCCAGAACATGTGAGCGTGGTTGGCTGGGCCTCCCTGGCACCGTTCGCATTTATCCTCCACCTCCGGGAAGAACCTGTTCATTCAGGTTCTGGTTAGGTGTGCTCTGTGCCACACTTTAAACTGCATGAGGCTGATCCTTGCGCAGGAGGAGGTGAAGTTGGCCCAACGCAGTGCTTCACTCCAGAGACCCCAGCCCACTTCAGTCCTGAGTTCGTCCTCCTATTTTCACCTGGCTACATCCAGTGGTATCCTTGCCCTTTCCAGCAACCGTCCATAGATGTCCCCACAGTTCCCCCTCTCCTTACTGTCTGTGTTTATTAGCTCTTCCAGTAAAGTGTTTCTCGGGACCCTAGGGTACCTTGCCGTCTCCTTGCGGAGAAAATATTTAATTTGAAGGTGCTCCTGGCCTCTCGGTAGACCTTCCATCAGTTTGTCCAAGGTCTCGAGTCTGTCCCCTATGTAAAAGTCCCTGACTGCTAGCGTCCCCCCGTTCTGTCTCCATTTTGTGAAGGTGGTGTCGAGCATATCTGGCGGGAATTTGAGGTTGCCGCAGATGGGGCCCATGGAGGACACCTCGATTAAACCAAAATGCTGCCTCATTTGGTTCTATGTCCTTAATGTTTCTACCACCACTGGGCAGGATGTGTATTTTTCCGAGGATAGGAGCGATGCCATGGCGAGGGCCCGGGAGATCATCCCCTTACACGAGGACTCCTCCAGCCTCACCCATTCCATGTTGGGTTCTCGTATCCATCCCCTCACCGTCTCGGCTGTGGCTGCCCAGTGGTATATTGCAGGTTCGGTAGGGCCAGGCCGGCATGTTTTTCCTCCTTTGCAGTGTCGGCTTGGGGATCCTTGGGTTCTTTCCCCCTCACACAAATGCCATGATCATTTTGTCTATCCGATGAAAAGAGGATTGGGGATGAAGATCGGTATGAATCTGAACAGTAAGAGGAACCTCGGCAGTACGTTCATTTTGATCATCTACACCCTCCCCGCCAGGGAAAGCGAGAGTATATCCCATCTCTGTAGGTCCTTTTTAACTTCCTCCGCCAGACTGGCCAGGTTCCACTTTTGGATCCGTGACCAGTCACGGGCTATCTGGATCCCCAGGTAGCAGAATTTGCTTTGGGCTAGTTTGAATGGTTGACCCTCCAGCTCTGTCCCTCCCCCGTTTGGGTTCACCAGGACAGCCTCGCTCTTGCCTAGGTTGGGTTTGTAACCTGAGAAGCCCCACACCCTTCCAGGTGCTTCATGAAAACTTTCAGGCTATTCTGTGGATCCGAGACGTAGAGGAGCAGGTCATCCGCATAGAGTGAGGCATCATTATTACATTCAGCAACCGCCTGATGTTCACAGTTAGTTGTCTACCCTTGACAAAGCCCATCTAGTCCTCTGCGACCACCTCTGGTACGCAGTTCTCCAGTCCCTTCACCAGGACTTTCGTGGGTATCTTCGCGTCTACATTGAGCAGCGAAATGGGTCGATATGATCTGCATTCCGTAGGGTCTTTGTCTTTTTTGTGTATCAGCAATATCGTGGCCTGTTTTAGCGAATCTGCGAACATGTCCCATAGGTGTGGGGCCAGGGCTGGTGCGAATCTGCGAACATGTCCCATAGGTGTGGGGCCAGGGCTGGTGCAAGTCGTTACTAGACGTCCGCCGGGAACCAATCAGGACCCGGTGTCTTCCCTGCCTGCATGGAGCTGATACTCTCCAATATCTCTCCCAGTCCTATTGGTGCTTCCAGCTCTCCCCGCCTATCGTCCCCACGACTGGTCTGTCCAATCCATCGAGAAACTATTTCAGCCCCGCGTCCCCGTCAGGGAGTTCGGAGGTGTACAGGCCCAGGTTTCAAATGTTCGGTTGACTTCTTTTAGCTCAGTTACCAGTCTGCCTCTGCTGTCCTTCACCTGCGCTGTCTCCCTCGTGGCTGCCTACCTTCTCAGCTAGTGAGCCAGTAGGCGCCTTGCCTTTTTTCCGTGTTCGTAGAACGTCCCCCATATCTGGTGGAGTTGGTACACTACCTTCCTTGTAGATAGCAGGTTAAAGTCCATTTGCAGCTTTTCCCTCTCCACCAGAAACTCTAATGTCGGGGCCTCGGAGTACTTTCTGTCGACCTCCAAAATGGAGTCGATCCGTTGTTGCCTGGACACCCTCTCTTCCCTGTCTCTACATGCCTTGTAGGCTATAATCTCCCCCCTAATAACTGCATTCAGTGCCTCCCAAAACGTGGAAGGCAAGACTTCCCCGTTCTGGTTGTTAGCAGTGTACTCGCCTGTGGCCTGGCAGAAATCCTTTGCGGCCAAGAGGTCCGTGTCCAACCTCCACGTGGAGCGTTGGGCATGGACTTTCTCCAATCTCACATCCACGCAGTGTGAAGCGTGGTCAGAGATCACAGGTGCAGGGCAGCACGGTGGCACTGGATAGCACTGCTGCCTCACGCCGCCGTGGTCGCAGGTTCAATCCCAGCTCTGGGTCACTGCCCGTGTGGAGTTTGCACATTCTCCCCGTGTTTGCATGGGTTTCGTCCCCACAACCCAAAGATGTGCAGGGTAGGCAAATTCGACTCGCTAAATTGTCCCTTAATTGGCAAAATGAATTGGGTTCTCTAAATTTATTTTTAAAAAAGAGATGACAGTCGCAGAGTATTCCACCCTTACTATTTCTGGAAGCACCGATTTCCCATTGCAAAGAAGTCAATACGGGGATATACTTTGTGCACCGGCGAAAAGAACAAGAATTCCCTCTCACCGGGATGCAGGAACCGTTATGGGTCCACTGCCCCTATCTGCTCCATGAATGCTCCCAGTTTCCTAGCCATACCAGTCTTTTTCCCCGTCCTGGAGTTTGATCGGTCTGTCAATGGGCCCTGTACACAGTTGAAGTTGCCTCCATGATCAGTCAGTGGGTGTCGCTATCGGGGATTTCCACCATGGTCTTTTTTAGGAAATCTGTGTTGTCCCAGTTGTGAACATACACGTTTACCAGCACCACCTGTGCCCCTTCCAGGATACCGCTGACCATGGCGTACCGTTCCCTTGGGCCCGTGACCATCCTTGGCACCATAAACACTGTCCTCTTACTGATCAGTATGGCTACCCCCCTGACCCTCATCCCATAACATGTGTGATTTGTCTGTCCCACCCAGCCCTTCCTTATTGACAGTTGGTCCTTCTCCCTCAGGTATGTCTCTTGCAGGAAGACTATGTCGGCTTTCAAACTTTTCAAATGGGCGAAATCTCTGGATCCTTTCACTGGGCAGTTAAGTCCCTTGACATTCCAGGTGATAATCCTGGTGGGGTTTTTTGTCGTCGTCCCCCTTCCTGTGGGTTACACCAGACTTACCTGGCGACCCTGCACTCCGGGATCTCCCTTTGTTTAGGGACCCTCCAATGTGGCTGCTTGTGGCACCAACTTGTTCCCTCAACCTGCACCTTGCCTGCTGAAGTCAATCTGAAAACCAACCCTTTCTTCCCATCATGTTCCTCTTGTGTTCCTTCTCCCACCTGCCCCTCCATCCCCCCACCCCCCCTGCATCGCTCCCTCCCCTCGGGACCTGTTTGTTTGGTCCTCAACTTTCCCTTTTAAGACCATAAGACATGGAAGCAGAATTAGGCCACTCAGCCCATCGAGCTCCCTCCGCCATTCAATCATGGCTGATATTTTTCTCATCCCCAATCTCCTGCCTTCTCCCGGAACTCCTTATTAATCAAGAATCTATCTTTCTCTGTCTTAAACACACTCAGTGATTTGGCCTCCCCAGCCTTCTGCAACAAAGTGCCACAGATTCACCACCCTCTGGCTGAAGAAATTCCTCCTCATTTCATTTTTAAAGGATCGTCCCTTTAGTCTGAGATTGTGTCCTTGGGCGACCACCAATCTTTGAACCTCTGCCTCCAGGGCGATGATCCTGTCGCTCTGGTCAGTTGAGGCTTTCTCTAGTTCGTGGATTGTTCTTTTCCTGTGCTTCCATCTTCTTCTCTAATCCGTCGATCGTTTTTTGCTTGGTGACCATCGCCTTTGTCACCTCCACTTTGACTGCCACCTGGATTTCGACCCTTATCGCCTCTTTTATGGCAGTCAGCTCCTTCATAAGGAATGTCTCCGGGTGGTGGGGGCAGCTGATGCTCAGGTTGTCGGCTTCCCTCTCTCTTGGATGGCTGGGGCCTCCTCGCCACGTGGGTCCGCTGGATCATCCACCTGCTGCTCATGGCCCTCTCCGCCACTTCTGCCATCCCTTCAACCCCTTGAGCTCCCGCTCCCTGACATTTTGGTTCTAATCTTGTCTTCTCTCAGTTGAGTTTAAGTTGCCTTCGTTTTTTCAGGCAAAATTTGCTTAAAAGTGCCTAATCGGTTCTGGTCTGGAGGAGAGCTACCTGATGTGCGTCCACTCAGCACGTCACCATCACCGGAAGTCCCCGGAAGCAGTTTTATTAACTCTAGCATTTGAATCATTACAGTAGTCCTCCTGGACTGATTAATGTGTGTGAAGTCGCATAACATTTATCAACAAACAGTGTATGTATCATTTGGTGTAGTTTACAATGTGAAACTACAACGAGTAATGAGATGAATATGGTGGTACTGGTCTCTTATCTGACCTTCCTCATGTATTGACCATTAAACATCCAAAAGGGTGGGCACTAAGAAAAGAAAACAAGCATTGTGTTTGCACTGGAGAACCTACTGATCAGAGTATCTATGATAGATCCTGGGGATACCCCAACAATGTAAGGAGATCAACGTTGACAAGGTACCTCACCCTCTCCATCCAGATGAACTTTAAATCTTCAGAGCTCTGCAGTTAACTGGGAGTACACCCAGAACACAAGAACAAAATAGCCTGAGACAGGAAATTTAAGATGATTCCTCCACTGACCAGCACGGTGCACTTCAAGCACTTCAAGGCAGCAACAGGGAGCTAGGGTGCAGAGAGGCAAATCATGTCACTTCACATGATACCATTATGCCGCGCAGGGACTGCCTGGCTTTTAGAAAAGTCTGGTCGAGGAAGCTCATACTTATTCAATGCCCAAATAGCTTAAATCACCAGCATTTGAAAATGGCAATCAGAAGTGGAACAATTTCCAATGTCATTTCAGCGGATAGTCTATAAAATAGAAATTCTATAAAATATTCTATAAAATACTTCTACGCAGGCAAACAATTCTCACTGTGATTCATTTCAGCTGTCACTCAGAAACAAGATTGATGGGCTGTTACTGAAACAGCTGGGACTAACACTGTAGCACATAAATAGTAAGCATCTTATCATAAATTGATCAGTGGATGAAAGGTACCCATAACCATCCCTTTTGTAATATGTACAAGTAATTCCATAAATAATAAGTTCACTTTCAGACCATCTCCCAATATCACATTAGGATTATGCAGGCACCTTACAGCAGGTCATTCAAACACAGTCAAGACTTTACAGTCTGTGCTCTTTTCCAAGATTTTTAACTTACATATTTCTATATTTATTTTTGGGCTGTATATGTATAAATGAGCAAGATCCTATTAAACATTAGTTTTGAAGTTTTAGAACCTCATGGCATGTCTTTTTCAAGAGTTTACATGACGTTAGATGTTGGGTGCAAGATTATCTTTTAAGTGGTAATTGTTTTGTACCATTAGCTCTTGTGATGATATAATAATATGCATGACCTCCGACCAGTAGATGGCAGCTAAGCCTAGACATGACTCTGTGCCTGGGGAGTGGGGAGTAAGTCGTGTTGGTGGATACACATATTTTGCAGTAGCTCTAGAATAGTTAGTTAGTGTTAGTAGTTTGTCATATATTTATTCCAGTTATCTTTACCACACAGTTGTTTCATAATAAATTATTTTAACTAGTCAAGAACTAGATGTTCTGTAGTACATCATTTACACCAGCCAGTCTACAGAACATGACAGCTCTCAGCAGAATATTCTTTTTGAGTTTGAAGTACATTTTGTACTTTATTACTGCTCACTTGTTTCTTCCGATGTGAATTAATTGTAGCATTTCCGTATTGTCATTCAAATAGAAAAATGCCAACCACAGAATTAAGGACCATGTTAGAATATAACTTTTGTGTGCCTACAATTAAGGTATATTAGAAGTTGCATTAATTATCTATCTTTTGTGCAAAACTTATTTCATCACACTTACCATGCATGTTTTAGAATCAGAAACTAGTACAGTACAGAACAAAGCTATTTGGCCAAGTCTTTTCCCCATATCCAGACTTTTTTTTGTCCAAAAGTAGTTATCTAATTTCCTTTTGAAGGTAGTATTAAATCCATCATCTTATCAAGTAGTACATTCAAATCCTAACCATTCATTGCATGAAAATGATTTTCTTCAAGTTATCACCAGTTTTTTGCCAATCACCTGAAATTTAATATGATCAACACGACAGTCATTGGAAACAGTTTCCCTTTATCTACTCATTATCAAACCTTTTATGATTTTCAACACTTCTCTCCCCTCAGCCGTCTCTGCTTAGAGGAGAAAAATCCCATCTTTTCCAGTCTAAGCACATAGCTGTCATTCCTTGCTGGAATTATTCCAGTAAATCTCTTTACACCCGTGCTAAAGCATTCACAACCTTCCCAAGTGTGCCCAAAATTGAATTCAACACTCCAGCTGGAGCCAAGCTTGTGTTTAAATAGGTTTTGGTCCTGTCCGACTGTAACTGTATTGTGGGAGAGGGCTTAAACTAATCAGGCAAAGGGATAGGAACAAGGATGTACCATTAGAATGTGAAATCAAGTTGCACAAAGAATTGGGAGAGACAGAGTGCGCTGAAGTGAAAAATACTGAGGTATTGTATGGAGTCAGAATGAAAAGAAACACAACATATTTACAGTGCAAGTATGTAGATACATGAAATATGATAAATATGATTGGTGAGTTGCAGGTTCAAAATAGCCAAATGGGAATATGATGGTGTGACGATTATAAAGACCGGACACAAAAATGCGTGGAACGGAGTACTAAATATTTCTGGATATAAGTTATTCGAGAGAGACAGGGAAAGATAGAAAAGAGGAAAGATAGAAAAGTGGCAGTACTGGGCAACATGGTGGCACAGTGGTCAGCACGGCTGCCTCACAGCGCCAGGGACTCAGGTTCAATTCCGGACTTTAGTCACTGTCTGTGTCGAATTTGCAAGTTCGTTCTGTGTCTGCGTGGGTTTCCTCCGGGTGCTCCGGTTTCGTCCCACAATTCAAGGATGTGCAGGTTAGGTGGATTGGCCATGTTAAATTACCCTTAGTTTCCAGGGATGTGCAGGTTAGGTTATGGGGTTACAGGGATAGGGCGGGGTGGAAGCGGAAGTGCAGACTCGATGGGTCAGTGCAGACTTGATGGGCTGTATGGCTCCTTCTGCACTGCAAGGATTCTATGATTGATTTTTTAAAAAAATATTTCTATTCTCATTTTCCACTTTTTCATCAAATATACACCCAACAAAAGATAACCAACAATGACAAATACAATAGCAATCCCTCAACCAGCTTCCCCTTCAACAGACAAACCCAAAACCTCCCCCCTATATCCCAAATACAAAACAAGAAAGACCAAAAGAGAATCCACGGTCATCCCATATATGGTAAACAATGAACAATGAATTGGCTGTCAGGCAGAAGGCAGAGAGTTGGGATAAAAGGTTCTTTTTCGGAATGGCAACTGGTGACGAGTGGTGTCCCGCAGGGTTCAGTGTTGGTGCCACAGCTGTTCTCTTTATATAGTAACGATCTAGATGACGGGACTGAGGGCATTCTGGCTAGGTTTGCCGATGATACGAAGATAGGTGGAGGGGCAGGTAGTATGGAGGAGGTGGGGAGGCGTCAGAAAGATTTAGACAGTTTAGGAGAGTTGTCCAAGAAATGGCTGATGAAATTCAACGTGGGCAAGTGCGAGGTCTTGCACTTTGGAAAAAAGAATAGAGCCGTGGACTATTTTCTAAACGGTGACAAAATTCAAAATGCTGAAGTGCAAAGGGACTTGGGAGTCCTAGTCCAGGATTCTCTAAAGGTAAACTTGCAGGTTGAGTCCGTAATTAAGAAAGCAAATGCAATGTTGTCATTCATCTCAAGAGGCTTGGAATATAAAAGCAGGGATGTACTTCTGAAGCTTTATAAAGCATTAGTTAGGCCCCATTTAGAATACTGTGAGCAATTTTGGGCCCCACACCTCAGGAAGGACATACTGGCACTGGAGCGGGTCCAGCGGAGATTCACACGGATGATCCCAGGAATGGTAGGCCTAACATACGATGAACGTCTGAGGATCCTGGGATTATATTCATTGGAGTTTAGGAGGTTGAGGGGAGATCTAATAGAAACTTACAAGATAATGAATGGCTTAGATAGGGTGGATGTAGGGAAGTTGTTTCCATTAACAGGGGAGACTAGGACCCGGGGGCACAGCCTTAGAATAAAAGGGAGTCACTTTAGAACAGAGATGAGGAGAAATTTCTTCATCCAGAGAGTGGTGGGTCTGTGGAATTCATTGCCACAGAGGGCGGTGGAGGCCGGGACGTTGAGTGTCTTTAAGACAGAAGTTGATAAATTCTTGATTTCTCGAGGAATTAAGGGCTATGGAGAGAGAGCGGGTAAATGGAATTGAAATCAGCCATGATTGAATGGTGGAGTGGTCTTGATGGGCCGAATGGCCTTACTTCCACTCCTATGTCTTATGGTCTAACAGTCCACTCAACCGCTGCCCATCCCTCGGAGCCCCCCCTCCTCCCCCGCCCCAAATGCAATTCTTTAAAGTGCATGATAAACATTCCCCATGAATTGTAGAGCCCTTCCATCCTCCCCCTCAACTCAAACATCACCGTCTCGAGAATCAAAAATTCCAGCAGTTCCCACCGCCCAGCCGAGACACAGGGCGGAGAAGCTGAACTCCACCCCAACAGGATCGCCTTTGGGCAATCAACGAGGCGAAGGATAAGACATCTGCCCCCGCACCCGCCTGCAGCCCAGGCTGGTCCGACATCCCGAATATGGCTTCTAGGGGCCCTGGTTCGAATCTCACATGCACCACTTTCGAGATGACCTTTATGACCTCCCTCCAATATCCCTCCAGTTTCGGACAGGACCAAAACATGTGAACATGGTTTGCGGGTCTCCTCCCACACCACTCACGCTCATCATCCATCCTCTCAAAGAGTCGGCTCATCCTTGCCCTCGTGAGGTGCGCACGAGGTTGAGGCATTCACCCTCCGGAGCACCTCACACCAGAGCACATCCTCCACACTAAGAAAACAAAAAGGGACGGTCAATAGAGAATTAAAGGTGCTATATTTAAATGCGCGCAGTGTACGGAACAAGGTAGATGAGCTTGTGGCCCAGATTGTGACTGGCAGGTATGATGTGGTAGGCATCACAGAGACGTGGTTGCAGAGGGTTCAGGACTGGCATTTAAACATCCAGGGATTCACAACCTATCGAAAAGACAGAGAGGTGGGCAGAGGGGGCGGGGTTGCCTTGTTAATTAGGAATGAAATTAAATCAATAGCACTAAACGACATAGGGTCAGATGATGTGGAGTCTGTGTGGGTAGAGTTGAGGAACCACAGAGGCAAAAAAAACATAATGGGAGTTATGTACAGGCCTCCTAACAGTGGTCAGGACCAGGGGCACAAAATGCACCACGAAATAGAAAGTGCATGTCAGAAAGGCAAGGTCACAGTGATCATGGGGGACTTCAATATGCAGGTGGACTGGGTAAATAATGCTGCCAGTGGACCCAAGGAAAGGGAATTCATTGAATGTTTACAGGAGGGCTTTTTGGAACAGCTTGTGATGGAGCCCACGAGGGAACAGGCCATTCTGGACTTAGTGTTATGTAATGAGCCAGACTTGATTAAAGATCCCAAAGTAAGGGAACACTTAGGAGGCAGTGATCATAATATGGTAGAATTCAATCTGCAATTTGAAAGAAAGAAGGTAGAATCAGATGTAAAGGTGTTACAGTTAAATAAAGGTAACTACAGGGGCATGAGGGAGGAACTGACGAAAATCGACTGGGAGCAGAGCCTAGTGGGAAAGACAGTAGAACAGCAATGGCAGGAGTTTCTGGGAGTAATTGAGGACACAGTACAGAGGTTCATCCCAAAGAAAAGAAAGGTTATCAGAGGGGGGATTAGGCAGCCATGGCTGATAAAGGAAGTTAGGGAATGCATCAAAGCAAAAGAGAAAGCCTACAATGTGGCAAAGAGTAGTGGGAAGTCAGAAGATTGGGAAGGCTACAAAAACAAGCAGAGGATAACAAAGAGAGAAATAAGGAAAGAGAGGATCAAATATGAAGGTAGGCTAGCCAGTAATATTAGGACTGATAGTGAAAGTTTCTTTAAATACATTAAAAACAAACGGGAGGCAAAAGTAGACATTGGGCCGCTCCAAAATGACGCTGGTAATCTAGTGATGGGAGACCAGGAAATAGCTGAGGAACTAAATAAGTACTTTGCGCAGTCTTCACAGTAGAAGACATGAGTAATATCCCACCAATTCCGGAGAGTCAGGGGGCAGAGTTGAATATGGTAGCCATCACAAAGGAGACAGTGCTAGAGAAACTAAGAGGTGGTAAAAATTGATAAATCTTCGGGCCCAGATGGGCTACATCCTAGAGTTCTAAAGGAGATAGCTGAAGAAATAGTGGAGGCATTAGTTATGATCTTTCAAAAGTCGCTGGAGTCAGGGAAAGTCCCATAGGATTGGAAAATCGCTGTTGTAATCCCCCTGTTCAAGAAGGGAACAAGGAAAAAAATGGAAAATTATAGGCCAATTAGCCTAACCTCGGTTGTTGGCAAGATTCTAGAATCCATTGTTAAGGATGAGATTTCTAAATTCTTGGAAGTGCAGGGTCGGATTAGGACAAGTTAGCATGGATTTAGTAAGGGGAGGTCATGCCTGACAAACTTGTTATAGTTCTTTGAACAGATAACAAATAGGTTAGACCAAGGAGAGCCAATGGATCTTATCTATCTTGACTTCCAAAAGGCCTTTGATAAGATGCCTCACGGGAGACTGCTGAGTAAAATAAGGGCCCATGGTATTCGAGGCAAGGTACTAACATGGATTGACGATTGGCTGTCAGGCAGAAGGCAGAGAGTTGGGATAAAAGGTTCTTTTTCGGAATGGCAACCGGTGACGAGTGGTGTCCCGCAGGGTTCAGTGTTGGGGCCACAGCTGTTCTCTTTATATATTAACGATCTGGATGACGGGACTGGGGGCATTTTGGCTAAGTTTGCTGATGATACAAAGATAGGTGGAGGGGCAGGTAGTATGCAGGAGGTGGGGAGGCTGCAGAAAGATTTAGACAGTTTAGGAGAGTGGTCCAAGAAATGGCTGATGAAATTCAACGTGGGCAAGTGCGAGGTCTTGCACTTTGGAAAAACGAATAGAGGCATGGACTATTTTCTAAACGGTGACAAAATTCATAATGCTGAAGCGCAAAGGGACTTGGGAGTCCTAGTCTAGGATTCTCTAAAGGTAAACTTGCAGGTTGAGTTCGTAATTAAGAAAGCAAATGCAATGTTGTCATTTATCTCAAGAGGCTTGGAATATAAAAGCAGGGATGTGCTTCTGAAGCTTTATAAAGCATTAGTTAGGCCCCATTTAGAATACTGTGAGCAATTTTGGGCCCCACACCTCAGGAAGGACATACTGGCACTGGAGCGGGTCCAGCGGAGATTCACACAGATGATCCCAGGAATGGTAGGCCTAACATACGATGAACGTCTGAGGATCCTGGGATTATATTCATTGGAGTTTAGGAGGTTGAGGGGAGATCGAATAGAAACTTACAAGATAATGAATGGCTTAGATAGGATGGACGTAGGGAAGTTGTTTCCATTAGCAGGGGAGACTAGGACCCGGGTGCACAGCCTTAGAATAAAAGGGAGTCACTTTAGAACAGAGATGAGGAGAAATTTCTTCAGCCAGAGAGTGGTGGGTCTGTGGAATTCATTGCCACAGAGGGCGGTGGAGGCCGGGACGTTGAGTGTCTTTAAGACAGAAGTTGATAAATTCTTGATTTCTCGAGGAATTAAGGGCTATGGAGAGAGGGCGGGTAAATGGAGTTGAAATCAGCCATGATTGAATGGTGGAGTGGACTCGATGGGCCGAATGGCCTTACTTCCGCTCCTATGTCTTATTGTCTTATGGTCTTATACCCTCCCCAACTCGTCCTCCCACTTGATTCTATGATTGAGTAAGGAGAATATTGCAGTGCTGGGGTGAGAGGATGTTTGCTGACGATACCACGTTAGGTGGGAAAATAAGCAGCAAGAAGATTGCAAATAGGCTGAAGAAGGATATCGATGAGTTGGGCGAGCGGGCTCGGACATGGCAAAAGGAATACGAGGTGACAAAGTGTGAAGTTATCCATTTCAGTAGGAAAAGTAAACAAAATAGAATATTTATAGAAAAATTTAAAGATTGGTAAATGTTTGCATACAAGGGGACATGGGGTATCCTTTGCATGAAGCACAGAATTGTCAGTATGCAGGTACAGCAAGCAATACACCCGGTTTACACACTCTTCCAACTTCTTCCATCGGGCAGGAGATACAGAAGTCTGAGAACACGCACAAACAGACTCAAAAACAGCTTCTTCCCTGCTATTACCAGACTCCTAAACAACCCTTTTATGGATTGACCTCATTACCACACCCCTGTATGCTTCATCCTATGCCGGTGCTTATGTTGTTACATTGTGTACCTTCTGTTGCCCTATTATGTATTTTCTTTTATTTCCTATTCATTTCATGTATTTAATGATCTGTTGAGCTGCTCGCAGAAAAATACCTTTCACTGTCCCTCGGTACACGTGACAATAAACAAATCCAATCCAATCCAATTAATAAGGCAATGGCATGTTAGCCTTTGTTTAAAGGGGGCTGACATATATGAGTAAAGACGTCTAATGGCAATTATTTTGGTGATTGGTGAGGCCACATCTAGAACACTGTGTACAATTTTGGCCTCTTTACCTCAGGAAATACATACTTGGCCTAATGAGAGGTTCACTAGATTAGGATGAGAGGATTTTCCTAAGGGGAGAGATTAAGGAGACTAGGCCTATATTCTCTGGAAGAATGAATTGTGATCTAATTCAAACATCTAAAAATACTTACGGGACTTGACAGGGTAGATGCTGAGAACATGTTTCCAATGTGGGGGGGGTCTCTAGAGCATGGGGTCACAGTCTCAGGATAAGGAATCATCCATTTAGGAAAGAGAGTCACATTTCTGGTAGCTTCACCAACACAGGGTAAGGACGCAGGCAGTTAAATTACACGAAGCACTCCCGCCCTTTCTGGCTCCATTGCAGTGATGGGCATTTCAACAACCCCCCCCCCCACCCACCCCCACCACCGCCACCACCCTCCCCACCAATAGAGATAGCCTCATATTATTGTTAGAAAGAAGATACTGTTCTTGAATCGGAGGTGTAGTATTAAAGGTTAACAGAATGGAGATGCTAATCTAAGGGGCACATGATGATGTGACACCTGGCATTGATGTCAGGTAGTCATGTGTTAGATACTGTAGGCAGCAGACAGGTAGCCTTGAGGCAAGATGTACCTTTCCTGTAACTCACTATGTTTATACTGAAGAAATATAAATAAACTAGTCTTTCAGTAAGTACGCCTACAGCTCTGCCTTGCTGGAATTCTAGTTCAGTACATTATACAGTCCAGGTGCAAATTTTAATGTAAGTCCAGACTTGCAGAGAGCCTGAGGATTTGCAAGTGCACAAAAATGAATGAAGGCACTAAAGGATTAAAAAGACACAAATCCATTGTTAACATAATTATGTCACTGTGAAATATGAATGTTATGTTTTTATTTTACTTAAAGCTATTTGGGATGATGGAAATTTCTGTTTCTGAGAAACAAAATTGGAGAACATAAGAACATAAGAACTAGGAACAGGAGTAGGCCATCTGGCCCTCGTGCCTGCTCCACCATTTAATGAGATCATGGCTGATCTTTGTGGACTCAGCTCCACTCTCCGGCCCGTACACCATATCCCCGAATCCCTTTATTCTTTAGAAAGGTATCTATCTTTTTCTTAAAAACGTTTAAAGAAGGAGCCTCAGCTGCTTCACTGGGCAAGGAATTCCAGAGATTCACAACCCTTTGGGTGAAGAAGTCCCTCCTAAACTCGGTCTTAAATCTATTTCCCCTTATTTTGAGGCTATGCCCCCTAGTTCTGCTTTCCCCGACCAGTGGAAACAACCTGCCCACATCTATCCTATCTATTCCCTTCATAATTTTATATGTCTCAAAACTCCATCCCTCTACCAATGAAAGACAAAACTCGATTAGCCTTCTTAATCACCTGTTGCACCTGCACACCAACATTTTGCGACTCGTGCACCAGCACACCCAGGTCCCTCTGCACAGCAGCATGTTTTAACATCTTACCGTTTAAATAATAATCCATTCTGCTGTTATTCCTCCCAAAATGGATAGCCTCACACTTGGCAACATTGAATTCCATCTGCCAGACCCTAGCCCATTCACCTAACCTATCCAAATCCTTCTGCAGACTTCCGGTATCCTCTGCACTTTTTGCTTTACCACTCATCTTAGTGTCGTCTGCAAACTTTGACACATTGCACTTGGTCCCCAACTCCAAATCGTCTATGTAAATTGTGAACAACTGTCGGCCCAACACTGATCCTTGAGGGACCCCACTAGTTACAGGTTGCCAACCAGAGAAACACCCATTTATCCCCACTCTCTGCTTTCTGTTAGTTAACCAATCCTCTACCCATGCTACCACTTTACCCTCAATGCCATGCATCTTTAGTTTATGCAGCAACCTTTTGTGTGGCACCTTGTCAAAAGCTTTCTGGAAATCCAGATATACCACATCCATTGGCTCCCCATTATCTACTGCACTGGTAACGTCCTCAAAAAATTCTACCAAATTAGTCAGACACGACCTACCCTTTGTGAACCCATGCTGCGTCTGCCCAATGGGACAATTTCCCTCCAGGTGCCCCGCTATTTCCTCCTTAATGATAGATTCCAGCATTTTCCCTACAACTGAAGTTAAGCTTACCGGCCTATAATTACCCACTTTCTGCCGACCTCCTTTTTTAAACAGTGGTGTCATGTTTGCTACTTTCCAATCCTCTGGGACCACCCCAGAGTCTAGTGAATTTTGATAAATTATCACTAGTGCGTTTACAATTTCCCTAGCCATCTCTTTTAACACTCTGGGATGCATCCCATCTGGGCCAGGAGACTTGTCTACCTTTAGCCCCATTAGCTTGCCCAATACTGCCTCCTTAGTGATTACAATCATCTCAAGGTCCTCGCCTATCATATCTTTATTTCCATCAGTCACTGGCATGTTATTTGTGTCCTCCACTGTGAAGACTGACCCAAAAAACCTGTTCAGCTCCTCAGCCATTTCCCCGTCTCCTATTATTAAATCTCCCTTCTCATCTTCCAAAGGACCAACATTTACCTTAGCCACTCTTTTTTGTCTTATATATTTGTAGAAGCTTTTACTATCTGCTTTTATGTTCTGAGCCAGTTTACTTTCAAAGTCTACCTTACTCTTCTTTATGGCTTTTTTAGTAGCTTTCTGTTGTCCCCTAAAGACTTCCCAGTCCTCTAGTCTCCCACTAATTTTTGCCACTTTGTATGTTTTTTCTTTCAATTTGATACTCTCCCTCACCTCCTTAGATATCCACGGTCGATTTTTTCCCCTTTCTACCGTCTTTCTTTTTTGTCGGTATGAACCTTTTCTGAACACTGTGAAAGATCGCTCGGAAGGTTCTCCACTGTTCCTCAACTGCTTCACCATGAAGTCTTTGCTCCCAGTCTACCTTAGCTAGTTCTTCTCTCATCCCATTGTTATCGCCTTTGTTTAAGCACAAAACATTCGTGTTTGATTTTACCTTGTCATCCTCCAACTGTATTTTAAATTCCACCATATTGTGGTCGCTCCTTCCAAGAGGATCCCGAACTATGAGATCATTAATCAATCCTGCCTCATTACACAGGACCAGATCTAGGACCGCTTGTTCCCTTGTAGATTCCACTACATACTGTTCCAGGAAATTATCCCGGGCACATTCTATAAACTCCTCCTCAAGGCTGCCTTTGCCAACGTGGTTAAACCAATCGATATGCAGATTAAAATCTCCCATGATAACCGCTGTACCATTTCTACATGCATCCGTTATTTCTTTGCTTATTGCCTGCCCTACCATCCTGTTACTATTTGGAGGCCTATAGACTACTCCTATCAGTGACCTTTTCGCCCAAATTGATTCAACTTTGTCCTCCATAGCACCAATATCATCCCCTACGATTGCCCGGATGCCATCCTTAAACAACAAAGCTACACCACCACCCTTACCGTCCATTCTATCCTTTTGCATAGTCTGATACCCTTGGATATTTAACTCCCAGTCGTGACCATCTTTTAACCATGTTTCAGTAATGGCCACTAAATCCTGTTTTTTATGTCTTTGTTATGAATCCTAACACCTTGATCAGTAACTTTTCGCAATTTATTTTTCCTCTTACCCTTTCTCCTAATTTTCCTTGTCTTTGAACCCATATCTCTACATAATAACCTGTCACGTAACCTGCTGCCTTGATCTCCATTAACCATTATACTGTCCATATCTTTACACTTCCCTTCCCCCCAACTTGCTCCTTAGTGTATTCCCATTAAGTTCCACTCATCACTGTGTTTTAAACTGGTCAATATTCCATAGCATTTCATACAGTGATAGACTATAGGCATTTGGGGCCCTTACAACAGACACAAAAGCCAGGGACAACTCCATGACAGTCATTTGTTGGACCCCTAGCCACATTTCTGACCCATCCAGCAACCAATTAGATGCCATAGCATCTCCCGCCCTTTTAAAGGATGGGAGCCCACCTCTAACATCTGCTGATGAATTGAAGAACCACCGGCTCTTCAGGAACAGCGATCACTGCTGGGGCTGCACCCAAACGAGTGGGTGCATTGATGAACACTTCCCTTGCAATGAGATGAGTTGGGTCTGTGTGATGAACGCTTACTGTATTACTGTACCCCTTATCATCATGTAAGGTGATGTCCCCTTTCAGACCGGGCTTGGAACCCTGGGGGACTCCGCCTTCAGCTCCGCCCACCTGGGAGCCGTATATAACGGACCGCATTGTGGGCGGTGATTTGTTATGTTGTAGGTGTAACATAAGCGGCTTCCTTGTGGTGCACTTGACAAACGAAGGTTCAGACGTGGAGATAACTTCAACACATTTATTAAACTATTTACACTTCTATTACTCGGGTTCGACAGTACTGCTAATCCTACTATACTACCCAGACGGACTAACCAGTTGCTGCAATCCACGTGGTGGGTGTAATATTGAATCAACCCTGTTTCTCTACTCACTGACTGTCTCCACTGGAAAGAGGCAGATCATGTGTGTGGTGTCCTTTATAGATGGGTTGGTGTAATGCCCCCCTGTGGTCGTGTCACCTCCGTGTGTATCGTGAATGTCCATTGGTCGTGCCCTATCTACCTAATCTATTGGTTAAGTGTGTATGTGTGATGTCTTTGGTGCTCCCTCTAGAGTCTAGCTAGCCTACATGTATTTACATTGATGCACATCACCACATCCCCCCTTTTTTATATGTTCATATTTTCTGTACACGTTAAGAAAATTGAACAAAAAACAGGTAGATAAGGTAAGGTATATACAAGTCATGGGAACAGTGATTAAACAATCAGTCCAAATCATTCGTGTGAGTCCAAAAACCATCAATCATGATGGTCAAATGTCTCTCTTGGTGGGGTGGTGAGTTTGATGGTGGCATGTCCTTGTGAACGCCATCGGTGTCCCTGTGTATCAGGAACCAAGAAGTGGTCAAATCACTTTGCTGTCTGATTTGGAGTCCCTTTCTTTTTTCGATGTTTGTGATGATGCTGTCGGATGGCATCTTGTAGCTGATAAGGTGTTGACGTTGAAGAAGTACCATCAACAGTATCATTCGAGGTCATGCTGAGAACCATTGAAACTTGTCGAATTGGAAACAGAATTGCTGCTCGCATAAATACCTGGTGATGGTGTGAAACTAGAACCTTGCATCTGAGAGGAATATGCTGTCTGGCCAGGCTGGGGTGCAGCAAATCCTGGGCTGTAACTAAGGCATCCAGTCTGTAGTGCAGATTGCACTTGCGGTAGTCCTCCTTCGGTCTTGATTCCATTAGTGGGCAATCCATAGTGCTGGCCTGTTTGAGAATATGCTGCATAGACTACAGGCTGCTGCAGGCTTGAATACTGGGTTTGTCCAGCATGAGCTGTCATTGGCTGCACTGCTCGTGTGGAAAAAAATGTGTGGATATATTGGTGTATTCCTCTTGGACTGTAGCCGCTGCTTGTTATTACTGACCCAGTGTAATTGTTAAGTGATCCATCTCCTGTCGTTGTGGCATATGCTGTCACCCTGAGCGTGCCATCACTGAGGTTGCGGCACTCCCTGTCTGGAGTAAAGTCCGGCTTACATGAATCAGAGTCGGTGTTTGGTTGCTCCCCATGTGGAGTTTGGTCTATTTTAACTGAGTCAGTGTTGGTTTGTTGATGCTCCCCATTCGGAGTCTGAACAGGTTCACTGGAGTCAGCTGAGATTTCTTGAAGCTGCACGTCAGGAGTCGGAACATTCAGGAATGTATTGACTTGTGGAGAGGTTCGAGCGAATGAGGGTGGAAGTATCATGGTGTCACCGGAGTCACCAGTGGTCTCACAGTGATCGTCGAGTGTCTCTGTACACACTAGCTGAGGCCTGTCACTTTGCACATCTTGCATGGGAAGTGGGATGCTGTTGTCACTCGTCTCACATACCGTGGGTAGATCCTCAGTAGCTGCTTGTTGTTCACTTGGGTTGGGTAAATTGTCAGAGTCTTCATCTGATGGTGCAAACAATGTGGGTGGACTGTTATTGTCTTGCTGCTGTCATTCATTTGGCCTTGGACTGTCATCGTCGCTTTCTTCTTCACTGTAGCATGATAGACCGTCATGGTCATCCTGCTGTGCACTGGAGCGTGGTAGACTCTCATAGTCTTCTTGCTGTTTACTTGAGCATTGCAGACTTGCATCATCTGCCGCTAGTTGGTCAGAGGAGGTTGCTAGACCCTCATGGTCTTGTTCCTGCAAGGACTGCGCTCTGGAGTCTTGCATTTCTTCTATCGTGGAGTCTGTCCACGAGCTCGCTGTGGAGGCTTGTGACACTGGAGTCACTTCTTGTCCATGCAAGGACTGCGGTGTGGAGTCTTGCATGTCTTCTTTCGTAGAGTCGGGAACCCTGAGCGGTGCGTGGACCACACTCTGTGTGGCAGCAGGCCGCTCTCTGTGGGCTTGTACCGCTCTCTGTCTCTTGGTGTCAGGCCACAGCATAATCTTGCACTCACGAGTTGGGATGTCATATCTGCTGGGCTGAAGATCCTCAAATCCGAAGAACTCGTCGTCGGGGTCGCCAATGTGCAACACGTCTAGTTGCGGTTCGGATTTGGAACTGGGGTAGCCTCCCAAGGTGAAAGGTTCGTCTGAGTCATTGTCTTCTAGGACCATAACATCACTGTTTGTGTCGGAGCTGGCATTGGGTTCGCGAGGTCAAGAGAAAATGTAAAGGTCGGTATCAAAGTATTCAAGGTCGGAATCATCGGTTTGGGCGTAGGTAGCTGCTTGTTGCAGGGTTCTTCGCAGGTTAATTTCATTTCCTGGTTCAATTTGAGGCATTGTGCTGTCATTCCAGGTGAAGGAAGGTTGTTTTACGGCTTTAAAATATTTTTTCTTTGATTTGGAACGTTTCCCCTTTAAATGGGCGTGGTCCGGGGCCTTTGACGTCACGACGCATGTGACGTAGTGCGTAGGAAGCGATTGTGCATGCGCAGATCGCTGTTCCTTTACCGATGGCCGTTTTCGTGATTGCGCATGTGCGGCGTCTCGCAACTACGCAAGTGCAGTCCCTTTGGAAAGATGACCGCCGATCAAAACTGTTCTGTGCTCCGGGATCTCGGCATCGTGGTGAGTACTGGTGCTTATCTTACCTTTTCTTGCTGGTTGGAGTGTGTTTTCCTCACAGTATTTGCCGAATTTGTCCAGGACTGCCTGGAAGTCGCTCCTGTTTTGCCCTTTGGAGAACTTGAATTTTTAAAACATTTCTGCTGCTCTGGCACCGGCGATGGTGAGCAGAAGCTCTGTCTTTTCTGCATCGGCCAGGTCTTCTAGTTCGGCTGCTACCAGGAAGAATTCAAACATTTGCCGGAATACCCACCAGTTTTCACGGAGATCGCCGTGGCACCGGAGCTGTTGCGGAACCCGGATCTCGAACATCTTGCCTGGGTATTGCTGGTTGTCACTGTATGCTGAGGTATGGCTATATGGATTGAAACAGTTCAGTCCTGGTTCCATGATTTGTTATGTCCTAGGTGTAACATAAGCGGCTTCCTTGTGGTGCACTTGACAAAGGAAGGTTCAGACGTGGAGATAACTTCAACACGTTTATTAAACTATTTACACTTCTATTACTCGGGTTCGACACTACTGCTAATCCTACTACAGTTACCCAGACTGACTAACCAGTTGCTGCAATCCACGCGGTGGGTGTAATATTGAATCAACCCTGTGTCTCTACACACTGACTGTCTCCACTGGAAAGAGGCAGATCATGTGTGTGGTGTCCTTTACATATGGGTTGATGTAATGCCCCCCTGTGGTCGTGTCACCTCCGTGTGTATCATGAATGTCCATTGGTCGTGTCCTATCTACCTGATCTAATGGTTGAGTGTGTGTGTGTGAGTGATGTCTTTGGTGCTCCCTCTAGTGTCTAGTTAGCCTATATGTATTTACATTAATGAACATCACCACAGGCGACACCCAGTGAGCACCCGTCTCAGCACCGGCTAGTTCTTAGCTTATTAAAGCCTTCTTTACCGTTTTACTCTCTAAGCGTCGTTATTGAGGGTACAACAATTTAATAAGCTAAACTACATCAGGGTGGACGTAGGCCTAAAACCAGAGAAGCTCAATCTGGAAGCACAGACACCGGAGGCAAAATAAATTTTTAAATACTGGCTCCGATGCTTCGAGGCCTACCTGGACTCCTCAGAGACTCCCATCCTGGGGCCACACAATCTGCGCCTACTCCACGCCCGGGTGAGTCCCAAAATCTCCACCACGCTCGAAAAGGCGACTACCTACAAAGAGGCGGTCGAGTTACTACGCAAGCGGTTTGTCAAATCCATCAACGAGGTACATGCCCGGCATCTGCTCTCTACCTGCCGGCAGCGCTCGGGGGAATCGTTAGACGAATTTGTGGAAAAACTCACCGCGCTCGCCAGGGACTGTGACCATCAGGATGTGACAGGGGAAGTCCATATGAACCTGCACATCAGAGACGCTTTCATGTCCGGCGTCCGCTCGACCTACATCCGGCAGCGGTACTCGAAAACGGGGTAAAAGACCTCCAGGCAACGCTAACACTCGCCTCCTCGCTGGAAGTGGCCTGACATATTTTGGGCATGTACCCCGCGGACCCTGCGAGCCCCCCTTGGGCTTCCCCAGACTCGGCCACATTATGGGCCTGCGCCGCGCGGTGACCCGCCCAGACCGTGGGCACACCGTGCTACTTCTGCGGGCAGGGCCAGCATCCATGCCCACGCTGCCCAACACGCTCCGCCATCTGCAGCGACTGCGGGAAAAAGGGGCATTTTGCGAGGGTCTGCCTGTTCAGGCCCAAGGGCCAGAAACACAAAGAACAGCAGGCCCGAAAATCATGCTCACAGGCCCACGGGCCTCGCAATGCGGCTGCGCATCGACCTGACACGCCCCCGTCTGACGCGTCATCCGCCTCGTGCGAATCATGGAGGCGGCCATCTTGTCGGCGGCCATCTTCTCGACCCGACACGTGCGACCGATGGCGGCGGCCATTTTACAAATCCGACTCGGCTGAGGACTCAGACAACCCGCAATGGAGAGTCCACCAGCCGCTGCTAAAATGCTACTGTCATTGGGAGGAGGTCCTTAATTAACCATTTAAGTCATTCAATTGGCCTCTGGGCGTGACGGCCGTGCTGCACCTAACCTGCTGCTAACAAAAAGCTTGGCAGCAGGGAGGCGATTGACACACTTCCCTCCTCCTTCCCTTTCCATGTTATGGGCTCCCTTGCCTCCCAGCCCATCCCTAGAGGGTAAACTGCAACCCAGTGAGTCAGTTATTCTGTTAGCCAGGGCAGCAAGGTGGCGCAGTGGGTAGCACTGCAGCCTCACGGCGCCGAGGTCCCAGGTTCGATCCCGGCTCTGGGTCATTGTCCGTGTGGAGTTTGCACATTCTCCCGTGTTTGCGTGGGTTTTGCCCCCACAACCCATGATGCGCAGGGTCGGTGGATTGCCCCTTAATTGGAAAAATGAATTGGGTACTCTAAAAAAAATTTTTTAATTATTCTGTTAGCCTCCTCTGATACCTCTTTCGAAATGTGTCTCTCTCTGTCTCTCCGCTCCTCCTTCTGTATCTTTTTTATCCTGTCCCCTTAACTTTAACTTTGTTTTTCTCTCTTTGTTATGCTCTATTTCAGAGTGTCTTCATATTACCTTTCAGTTGGAGCATTAAACAGGGAAAGAAGCCAATAAAAGCTGCAGCCTACAATTTACAGCTGGACATATTGTGGAAAGAGTGGCTTCTAGTGACTCCCTCCCTAAATCCATTACAAGACATCTTTGAACCATTCCTTCTCATTATTCGTCTGCCCTCTATTTTGATCCATCTTCTCCTTCTTCCATTCTCTTCCTATGCCTAATGGTGCACTAAGGCAGACTTCCAGCTGTTTCCATAGTTAATCATTCCCGGAATAGATCGCTGGTCTGTCACCAGGCATTGAGAGGCATCACTCCATGTCAAGCGTGGCTGACCAGGAGTCTGTCCCGCTCTTACCGCCAGCCATTGGCGTGTTTGGAAGGATTTGCAGGTTGACACACTCAACCTGTTTAACCGTGTTATGAACGCACCTTCCTTGGTCATCAAGTCCAGGCTTGGGACTGAACCCCAGAGCTTCTAGCTCAGAGGTTAACCCACTGTGACACAACACCTCCTCCATCGCTACTCACCTCACCTTTAACTATTCTGATAACTCCCTAAGGTGGTGAGAAGCTCGAGGCACCCTGCCATTTGCCCAGCTTCTTTGCTCACCTACCTCTCTTATTCACCCTTCCGATTGGTTCTCCTCAAATAAGTTATATTTGTTTTCAAATTTCTTTTTTTTTTTAAGTTACAAAAGTAAAAGGAGGAAAGAATCTGCCTGTCGTCCTTATTCTCTCTCTCACAGTACCTTCCTTTCTTATAAGTCTTCAAAAATAGAGTGGGGAATGTGCAGATAACAGGAAGGTGCTCTAAGGCAGCTCAACCCAGTCCAGGCTCCTCAACGCACACAGGCGTCTTCCATCTCCTGAGCATGAAGGAAGCCACATATGATTAAAGTTTTCACTTTTATTTCCAGTGTTATTAATTTCTGAGCATCTAAGCTGTTAGCATTGACATTTTCTAATACAGAGTAGGATAATAAGTCGGCTGAAAAATTCAACCTTTATTTCAAAATTGAAGGAAAGAAATTGAAGAGAGACACGCTCTGTCATTTTTTCAGACTTCCCTCTCTCTCTGTTTGACCCCAATCTGCCAGTCTCGTCCACACACAGGTGTTAGCAATAATTAATACTGTCATTTTTCTAATGGTCACCAGGATGTGGGTAAGATAATTAGGGGGCTTCAAAATCCAACTGTTTTCATTTTTATTGTTGAACTAATATTGAAATCTATAATAAGTGCATGACCAGAATACTGCCATTTTTTTCTCTCGATGTTCTTTAAATTCAAATCATGTCAACATTGTCATCTTGGGCAGGATTCTCCGCGAACCGGCTGGGCGGGCAACTCCAGCGAGGAGTGGCGTGAACCATTCCGGCGTCGGGCCGCCCGGAAAGTGCGGAATCCTCTGCACCTTCAGGGGCTAGGCCGGCGGCGGAGTGGTTTGCGCCGCGACGGCCGGAGCGGAAGGGGCTATGCGCCACGCCAACCGGTGCCGAAGTGCCTCCGCCGGCCGGCGCGAGTTGGCACATGCGCGGGAGCACCAGCGTGTGCAGCCGTCATCCCAGCGCATGCGCAGGGGAGTTCTTCTCCGCGCCTGCCATCGCGGACTTTTATACTGGCCGGCGCGGAGGAATGGAGTGCCCCCGAGGCACAGGCCCGCCCACGGATCGGTGGGCTCCGATCGCAGACCAGGTCACCGTGGGGGCACCTCCCGGGGCCAGATCCCCCCGCGCCACCCCAAGGACCCCGGAGGCCGCCCGTGGAGCCAGGTCCCGCCGGTAAGGACCTGTTGTAATTTACGCCGGCGGAACAGGCCGTAAACAGGTGGCCACTCGGCCCATTGCGGGCCGGAGAATCGTCGGGGGGGGCCGCTGCCAGCGGCCGCCGACTGGCGCAGCGCGATTTCCGCCCACACCAAATCCCCAGCGCCGGAGAATTCGGCAGCCGGCAGGGGCGGGATTCACGCCGCCCCCCGGCGATTCTCCGACCCATCGGGGGTCGGACGAATCCCGCCCCTTGTTTTTCCCAATTAGCTGCAGGAAAAGCTACGAAGTAGAAAATAAATGCTGAAGTTTCATAGAACATAGAACATAGAACGATACAGCGCAGTACAAGCCCTTCGGCCCACGATGTTGCACCGACATGGGAAGTCAAAAAACAAAAGCTATCTAACCTACACTATGCCATTATCATCCATATGCTTATCCAATAAACTTTTAAATGCCCTCAATGTTGGCGAGTTCACTACTGTTGCAGGTAGGGCATTCCACGGCCTCACCACTCTTTGCGTAAAGAACCTACCTCTGACCTCTGTCCTATATCTATTACCCCTCAGTTTAAGGCTATGTCCCCTCATGCTAGCCATTTCCATCCGCGGGAGAAGGCTCTCACTGTCCACCCGATCTAACCCCCTGATCATTTTGTATACCTCTATTAAGTCTCCTCTTAACCTTCTTCTCTCTAACGAAAACATCCTCAAGTCCATCAGCCTTTCCTCATAAGGTTTTCCCTCCATACCAGGCAACATCCTGGTAAATCTCCTCTGCACCCGCTCCAAAGCTTCCACGTCCTTCCTATAATGAGGTGACCAGAACTGTACGCAATACTCCAAATGCGGCCGTACCAGAGTTTTGTACAGCTGCAACATGACCTCATGACTCCGGAACTCAATCCCTCTACCAATAAAGGCCAACATTCCAGAGGCCTTCTTCACAACCCTATCAACCTGGGTGGCAACTTTCAGGGATCTATGTACATGGACACCGAGATCCCTCTGCTCATCCACACTTCCAAGAACTTTACCATTAGCCAAATATTCCGCATTCCTGTTATTCCTTCCAAAGTGAATCACCTCACACTTCTCTACATTAAACTCCATTTGCCACCTCTCAGCCCAGCTCTGCAGCTTATCTATGTCCCTCTGTAACCTGCAACATCCTTCCGCACTGTCGACAACACCACCAACTTTAGTGTCGTCTGCAAATTTACTCACCCACCCTTCTGCGCCCTCCTCTAGGTCATTTATAAAAATGACAAACAGCAACGGCCCCAGAACAGATCCTTGTGGTACGCCACTTGTAACTGAACTCCATTCTGAACATTTCCCAACAACCACCACCCTCTGTCTTCTTTCAGCTAGCCAATTTCTGATCCACATCTCTAAATCACCCTCAATCCCCAGCCTCCGTATTTTCTGCAATAGCCTACCGAGGGGAACCTTATCAAACGCTTTACTGAAATCCATATACACCACATCAACTGCTCTACCCTCGTCTACCTGTTCAGTCACCTTCTCAAAGAACTCGATAAGGTTTGTGAGGCATGACCTACCCTTCACAAAGCCATGCTGACTATCCCTAATCATATTATTACTATCTAGATGATTATAAATCTTGTCTCTTATAATCCCCTCCAAGACTTTACCCACAACAGACGTGAGGCTCACCGGTCTATAGTTGCCGGGGTTGTCTCTACTCCCCTTCTTGAACAAAGGAAACACATTTGCTATCCTCCAGTCCTCTGGCACTATTCCTGTAGCCAATGATGACATAAAAATCAAAGCCAAAGGCTCAGCAATCTCTTCCCTGGCTTCCCAGAGAATCCTAGGATAAATCCCATCAGGCCCCGGGGACTTATCTATTTTCAGCCTGTCCAGAATTGCCAACACCTCTTCCCTACGTACCTCAATGCCACCTATTCTAATAGCCTGGGTCTCAGCATTCTCCTCCACAACATTCTCTTTTTCCTGAGTGAATACTGACGAAAAATATTCATTTAGTATCTCGCCTATCTCTTTAGACTCCACACACAACTTCCCATCCCTGTCCTTGACTGGCACTACTCTTACCCTAGTCATTCTTTTATTCCTGACATACCTATAGAAAGCTTTTGGGTTTTCCTTGATCCTTCCTGCCAAATACTTCTCATGTCCCCTCCTTGCTCGTCTTAGCTCTCTCTTTAGATCCTTCCTCGCTACCTTGTAACTATCAAGCGCCCCAACTGAAACTTCACACCTCATCTTCACATAGGCCTCCTTCTTCCTCTTAACAAGAGATTCCACTTCTTTGGTAAACCACGGTTCCCTCGCTCTACGCCTTCCTCCCTGCCTGACCGGCATGTACTTATCAAGAACACGCAGTAGCTGTTCCTTGAACAAGCTCCACATATCTCCAGTGTGCCCAGCACTTGCAGCCTACTTCTCCAACCTATCCCCCCCAAGTCATGTCTAATGGCATCATAATTGCCCCTCCCCCAGCTATAACTCTTGCCCTGCGGGGTATACTTATCCCTTTCCATCACTAACGTAAACGTCACCGAATTGTGGTCACTGTCCCCAAAGTGCTCACCTACCTCCAAATCTAACACCTGGCCTGGTTCATTACCCAAAACCAAATCCAATGTGGCCTCTCCTCTTGTTGGCCTGTCAACATATTGTGTCAGGAAACCCTCATGCACACATTGTACAAAAAACGACCCATCTAATGTACTCGAACTATATCTTTTCCAGTCAATATTTGGAAAGTTAGTCTCCCATAATAACTACCCTGTTACTTTCGCTCTTATCCAGAATCATCTTCGCCATTCTTTCCTCTACATCCCTAGAACTATTTGGAGGCCTATAGAAAACTCCCAACAGGGTGACCTCTCCTTTCCTGTTTCTAACCTCAGCCCATCCTTCCTCGGACGAAGAGTCCCCATCTAGCATCCTCTCCACCACCGTAATACTGTTTTTGACTAGCAGCGCCACACCTCCCCCTCTTTTGCCTCCTTCTCTGAGCTTACTAAACCACCTAAACCCCGGAACCTGCAACAACCATTCCTGTCCCTGCTCTATCCATGTCTCCGAAATGGCCACAACATCGAAGTCCCAGGTACCAACCCATGCTGCCAGTTCCCCTACCTTATTTCGTATACTCCTGGCATTGAAGTAGACACACTTCAAACCACCTACCTGAACACTGGCCCCCTCCTGCGAAGTCAAATCTGTGCTCCTGACCTCTATACTCTCAATCTCTCGGACCCTAAAACTACAATCCAGGTTCCCATGCCCCTGCTGCATTAGTTTAAACCCACCCAAAGAGCACTAGCAAATCTCCCCCCCCAGGATATTTGTGCCCCTCAGGTTCTGATGTAGACCATCCTGTCTGTAGAGGTCCCACCTTCCCCAGAAAGAGCCCCAGTTATCCAGAAATCTGAATCCCTCCCGCCTGCACCATCCCTGTAGCCACGTGTTTAATTGCTCTCTCTCCCTATTCCTCATCTCATTATCACGTGACACGGGCAACAACCCAGAGATAACAACTCTGTTTGTTCTCGTTCTGAGCTTCCATCCTAGCTCCCTGAAAGCCTGCCTGACATCCTTGTCCCCTTTCCTACCTATGTCGTTAGTGCCAATGTGGACCACGACTTGGGGCTGCTCCCCCTCCCCCTTAAGGACCCAGAAAACACGATCCGAGACATCACGTACCCTTGCACCTGGGAGGCAACATACCAAACGTGAATCTCTCTCACTCCCACAAAATCTCCTATCTGTGCCCCTGACTATCGAGTCCCCAATTACTAATGCTCTGCTCCTCTCCCCCCTTCCCTTCTGAGCAACAGGGACAGACTCCATGCCAGAGGCCTGTACCCCATGGCTTACCCCTGGTAAGTCCCCCCCCCACAAGTATCCAAAGCGGTATACTTGTTACTCAGGGGAACGACCGCAGGGGATCCCTGCACTGACTGCGTCTTCCCAGTCCCTCTTACAGTTACCCATCTATCTCCAATCTTTGGTGTAACTAGTTCCCTGAAGCTGCTATCTATGACCCCTTCTGCCTCCCGAATGATCCGAAGTTCATCCAACTCCAGCTCCAGTTCCCTAACTCGGTCTTGGAGGAGCTGGAGATGGCGGCACTTCCTGCAGGTAAAATCAGCAGGGACACTAACGGCATGGCATCCCTCACCTCAAACATCCTGCAGGAGGAACATTGCACTCCCTTCCCTGCCATCCCTCTAACCTCCAACCAAGATCTGGTTAATAAATAAATAAATAAAAAAATATAATAATAATATAATATGGCACTTACCTCACACCAATGGGTCTTATTAATAGGTTAGAGGAGGAGGGCGGGTGGGAGACACTACACGTGTAGTGTCTCGGGTTTCCTCTCCAGCAGAATTTATTGGTTGGGGGGGGGACCTTCCCAGAAGTCCGCGGGTCGAACTTCCGGTTCCCGCCTTATATATAAAAAAAAACATAAAAGAAGAACAGAAACGGGACCAGGTAAGTGTTTTTAAAGCAAAAACTTACCTCCCAGAAGGCCCCTGCGCACCGCTCCCGCCGAAATTCAGTTTAGTGAAACATATAATGAAATGCAAATGTCATGGACAAGGGCATAAAATAATCAAAAAGGCTGATGGAATGACTATATACCCAGACGACTAGAACTCAAGGGAGTAGAAGTTATGCTACGGCTATATAAAACTCCAGTTGGACCACATCTGGAGTATTGTGAGCAGTTCTGGGCACCATACCTAGAAAAGATACATAGGACATGATTCAGCGGCCTCAAGTTCAAGTCCGCTTAACGGCATGTTTAGTGGGGTGTTTATTGGCGCCTGCACCGCCAAGAGAGCCTCCGCTATTCAATGGCACAATGCTGTTTTTTTTAGCATTGGTGAGGAACTCCTCATCGAGGGCACTATTTAAGTCACTACTCGCGGATCGAAGTGCAACCCCGATCATTCGACCTCCCCCCACCACCCCGCGCCCCCACCGCAGCCTCAGGAACCCCTACTTCAGCCTGCATACCTCTTCCGGGGTCCTCAAGCCACCCTCACCCCACCTCTTATAGGCAAGGCCCCTTTCAGCCTGACGCCTGGCATGGGCAGCCAGGCACCTGGGCACCTTGGCACTGCCAGCTTGGCACTGTAGCAATGCCCCTACCCAGCCTGGCAGTGCCTGTGTGACACTGCTAGGGTGTCGGGTGACACTGCCAAGGTGCCGATGTGCCAGAGGGAGTGCTAGGGTGCCACCCTGCACTGTTCCCGACCAGCCAGGGGCTTCAACACCCCCCAAGGTGCCATCACGACTTTGTGAACCAGTACCAAATGGTGCCCAGTTGAGGCCTCGCTGGCGAGGCTGGTGAATCCTGGGCCCCAGTTGAATTGGGCGAGTGCATATTTAAATGATCTATTAAATATGCACGCCTGGATCTCACCCAGGGAGAGCAAGGTCCAAATCGCGAAGCGCCGTGAGAATCCATTGAATCTTGCAAGATGTTTCAAGAATCGCAAATCTGGATTCAGGTCTCTTGCGAGATTCAACCGCCTCATCCCAACACCAAATCTGGTGCAATGAGGCCACTGATGTCCCAAAACCCTTGCTGATAAAAGATGTCCCGTTATCCTAAACCAAAACCTCTGGGCTGCTGTGAACTCTGAACGAGAGCAGCGATTTCTCAACCGTCACTTTAGAAGTCATTGATGGCATGCGGTGGATGTCCAGCCACTTCGAGTGGACATCAATGAGAAGAAGAAACATTGACCCCTGAAAAGGCCTGGCAAAGCCGGCACGGAGGTGTACCTATGGGTGACCCACCCACCCCCATGGGTGGAGGGGCACCACTGGCGGGAGCTTTGTTGCTCCTGACATATTCCGCCCTCTATTTTGATCCATCTTCTCCTTCTGCCATTCTCCACACTGTTGGGCGAGCCACTCGATCTCCACGTCCATATCCGACCACCACACATAACTGTGGGCAAGCATCTTCATCTTCGACACGGCAGGGTGCCCGTTGTGGAGGTCTTGTAGAACCACTGCGCGTGTCCCCAACGGAAGATCCCGCCTTCAATGCTGAATTCCACGATCTTGGTCGTAAAGACCTTCTGCTCTCAGGGAAGCACACAATACTGGGGCCCAACCAAAACGATATTGTGACCCCTGGATAGTAGGGGTTTTGTCTGGGTCCATGCATGTATCCGGACTACTGAGACAGGCAACGTGTCCATGAAGTGCATGATAGCAACAACCTCGTCAGTGCTAGAGGACGTCGATGGCTTGGTCGGGAGCGGGAGCCTACTCAACGTGTTTGTGTGCACAAACGGCGTCCTGGGGCTGTGTTCCAGCACATATGCCTACGCCACCAGAATGAGGGCCCATCGCTGAATCCTAACCAACACAATGGGGGGAGTGGCCCTGTCCTTTTTAAATGACCCCAACAAAATCTTGGGATCGGTCAGCACCGTAAACTGATGCCCATTCACATACTGATGGAATTTCTTGACAGCAAACGTTACAGCCAAACCCTCCTTCTCGATCTCCTAGAAACATAGAATCCCTACAGTGCAAAAGGAGGCCATTCGGTCCATCAAGTCTGCACCGATCCACTCCGTCCTATACCCATAACCTCGTAACCTAACTTGCACATTCCTGGACTCTAAGGGGCATTGTCAATCCAACTAATCCGCACATCTTTGGACTGTGGGAGGAAACCGGAGAACCCAGAGGAATCCTATGCAGACATCGGGAGAAAGTTCAAACTCCACACAGGCAGTCACCCAAGGCCGGAATTGAACCTGGATCCCTGGCATTGTGAGGAAGCAGTGCTAACCATTGTACCACCGTGCAGTTATGCTCAGCCACGGCTATTATCCAAGAGTCAAAAGCGGTCAGGCGCTCCTTCGCCTTGTCCATCCAATGGGACAAAACGGCCCTCATGCCGGATGGTGAGGCATACCCACAAGTGACCATGAGTGGCCTTGTGGGGTCAAAATGGCTGAGCAGGGCCTCTGGTCACGGACATGAGCTGAGCAGTCGCACGTAAGGTGGCTCTTGTATGGCGTCCTTGAGTACGGCTTCTAACCCCATCAAACGGGCTCCAAATTATCCATGACCCCACCCCACCCAGCAAACTGCTTTGATGAGAAACAGGAAAAAAAGATTGGGAAGGAGTCAACCACCCAGCAGAAAAGCCAGCAAGTGATGTGTTGGGTGTTCTGGATCACAAACAGGTCACCAACACTGGAAGTGGTGCAACTCTATTTTATTATAAGGTTAACTATATTAACATTCTTGAACTGTGGATAAATGCAATACCAGCTTTAACTGTTGACCCTTGCCTAGTCCTAAGCAGGTGATGCACTCAGCACATGGTGAATGTCTGTGCTGCAGGCTGTGAGCTCAGTGCTCCGAGCTGGCTGCTACTAGAATGAGCGGGAACTCTCCTGTCCCCTGTCTTTATAGTGCGTGTGCTCTCACTGGTGATTGGCTGTGGTGTTGTGTATGCTGATTGGTCCCACTGCATGTCCATCAGTGTGTGTGTGTGTGTCTGCACCATGATATACTGGTGTGTATTATGACATCCCCCCTTTTAAATAAAGATATGTGCCTGCGTGACAATAAATATCAAAGAACAAAGAACAAAGAAATGTACAGCACAGGAACAGGCCCTTCGGCCCTCCAAGCCCGTGCCGACCATACTGCCCGACTAAACTACAATCTTCTACACTTCCTGGGTCCGTATCCTTCTATTCCCATCCTATTCATATATTTGTCAAGATGCCCCTTAAATGTCCCTATCGTCCCTGCTTCCACTACCTCCTCCGGTAGTGAGTTCCAGGCACCCACTACCCTCTGCGTAAAAAACTTGCCTCGTACATCTACTCTAAACTTTGCCCCTCTCACCTTAAACCTATGCCCCCTAGTAATTGACCCCTCTACCCTGGGGAAAAGCCTCTGACTATCCACTCTGTCTATGCCCCTCATAATTTTGTATACCTCTATCAGGTCGCCCCTCAACCTCCTTCGTTCCAGTGAGAACAAACCGAGTTTATTCAATCGCTCCTCATAGCTTATGCCCTCCATACCAGGCAACATTCTGGTAAATCTCTTCTGCACCCTCTCTAAAGCCTCCACATCCTTCTGGTAGTGTGGCGACCAGAATTGAACACTATACTCCAAGTGTGGCCTAACTAAGGTTCTATACAGCTGCAACATGACTAACCAATTCTTATACTCAATGCCCCGGCCAATGAAGGCAAGCATGCCGTATGCCTTCTTGACTACCTTCTCCACCTGTGTAGCCCCTTTCAGTGATCTGTGGACCTGTACTCCTAGATCTCTTTGACTTTCAATACTCTTGAGGGTTCTACCATTCACTGTATATTCCCTACCAGCATTAGCCCTTCCAAAATGCATTACCTCACATTTGTCCAGGTTAAACTCCATCTGCCATCTCTCCGCCCAAGTCTCCAGACAATCTAAATCCTGCTGTATCCTCAGACAGTCCTCATCGCTATCCGCAATTCCACCAACCTTTGTGTCGTCTGCAAACTTACTAATCAGACCAGTTACATTTTCCTCCAAATCATTTATATATACTACAAAGAGCAAAGGTCCCAGCACTGATCCCTGTGGAACACCACTGGTCACAGCCCTCCAATTAGAAAAGCATCCCTCCATTGCTACCCTCTGCCTTCTATGGCCTAGCCAGTTCTGTATCCACCTTGCCAGTTCACCCCTGATCCCGTGTGACTTCACCTTTTGTACTAGTCTACCATGAGGGACCTTGTCAAAGGCCTTACTGAAGTCCATATAGACAACATCTACTGCCCTACCTGCATCAATCATCTTAGTGACCTCCTCGAAAAACTCTATCAAGTTAGTGAGACACGACCTCCCCTTCACAAAACCGTGCTGCCTCTCACTAATACGTCCATTTGCTTCCAAATGGGAGTAGATCCTGTCTCGAAGAATTCTCTCCAGTAATTTCCCTACCACTGAAGTAAGGCCTGTAGTTCCCGGGATTATCCCTGCCACCCTTCTTAAACAGAGGAACAACATTGGCTATTCTCCAGTCCTCCGGGACATCCCCTGAAGACAGCGAGGATCCAAAGATTTCTGTCAAGGCCTCAGCAATTTCCTCTCCAGCCTCCTTCAGTATTCTGGGGTAGATCCCATCCGGCCCTGGGGACTTATCTACCTTAATATTTTTTAAGACACCCAACACCTCGTCTTTTTGGATCACAATGTGACCCAGGCTATCTACACCCCCTTCTCCAGACTCAACATCTACCAATTCCTTCTCTTTGGTGAATACTGATGCAAAGTATTCATTTAGTACCTCGCCCATTTCCTCTGGCTCCACACATAGATTCCCTTGCCTATCCTTCAGTGGGCCAACCCTTTCCCTGGCTACCCTCTTGCTTTTTATGTACGTGTAAAAAGCCTTGGGATTTTCCTTAACCCTATTTGCCAATGACTTTTCATGACCCCTTCTAGCCCTCCTGACTCCTTGCTTAAGTTCCTTCCTACTTTCCTTATATGCCACACAGGCTTCGTCTGTTCCCAGCCTTTTAGCCCTGACAAATGCCTCCTTTTTCTTTTTGACGAGGCCTACAATATCACTCGTCATCCAAGGTTCCCGAAAATTGCCGTATTTATCTTTCTTCCTCACAGGAACATGCCTGTCCTGTATTCCTTTCAACTGACACTTGAAAGCCTCCCACATGTCAGATGTTGATTTGCCCTCAAACATCCGCCCCCAATCTATGTTCTTCAGTTCCCGCCTAATATTGTTATAATTAGCCTTCCCCCAATTTAGCACATTCATCCTCGGACCACTCTTATCCTTGTCCACCAGTACTTTAAAACTTACTGAATTGTGGTCACTGTTACCGAAATGCTCCCCTACTGAAACATCTACCACCTGGCCGGGCTCATTCCCCAATACCAGGTCCAGTACCGCCCCTTCCCTAGTTGGACTGTTTACATACTGTTTTAAGAAGCCCTCCTGGATGCTCCTTACAAACTCTGCCCCGTCTAAGCCCCTGGCACTAAGTGAGTCCCAGTCAATATTGGGGAAGTTGAAGTCTCCCATCACCACAACCCTGTTGTTTTTACTCTTTTCCAAAATCTGTCTACCTATCTGCTCCTCTATCTCCCGCTGGCTGTTGGGAGGCCTGTAGTATACCCCCAACATTGTGACTGCACCCTTCTTATTCCTGATCTCTACCCATATAGCCTCACTGCCCTCTGAGGTGTCCTCTCGCTGTATAGCTGTGATACTCTCCCGAACAAGTAGCGCAACTCCGCCTCCCCTTTTACATCCCCCTCTATCCCGCCTGAAACATCTAAATCCTGGAACGTTTAGCTGCCAATCCTGCCCTTCCCTCAACCAGGTCTCTGTAATGGCAACAACGTCATAGTTCCAAGTAGTAATCCAAGCTCTAAGTTCATCTGCCTTACCCGTAATGCTCCTTGCATTAAAACATATGCACTTCAGGCCACCAGACCCGCTGTGTTCAGCAACTTCTCCCCGTCTGCTCTGCCTCAGAGCCACACTGTCCCTATTCCCTAGTTCTCCCTCAATGCTCTCACCTTCTGACCTATTGCTCCCGTGCCCACCCCCCTGCCATACTAGTTTAAACCCTCCCGTGTGACACTAGCAAACCTCGCGGCCAGGATATTTATGCCTCTCCGGTTTAGATGCAACCCGTCCATCTTATACAGGTCACACCTGCCCCGGAAGAGCTCCCAGTGGTCCAGATAACAGAAACCCTCCCTCCTACACCAGCTGTTTAGCCACGTGTTTGTCTGCTCTATCTTCCTATTTCTAGCCTCACTGGCACGTGGCACAGGGAGTAATCCCGAGATTACAACCCTCGAGGTCCTGTCTTTTAACTTTCTGCCTAGCTCCCTGAACTCCTGCTGCAGGACCTCATGCCCCTTCCTGCCTATGTCGTTAGTACCAATATGTACAACGACCTCTGCCTGTTTGCCCTCCCCTTCAGGATTCCCTCTACCCGTTCGGAGACATCCTGGACCCTGGCACCAGGGAGGCAACATACCATCCTGGAGTCTCTTTCACGTCCACAGAAGCGCCTATCTGTGCCCCTGACTATAGAGTCCCCTATTACTATTACTCTTCTGCGCTTTGACCCTCCCTTCTGAACATCAGAGCCAGCCGTGGTGCCACTGCTCTGGCTGCTGCTGTTTTCCCCTGATAGGCTATCCCCCCCGACAGTATCCAAAGGGGTATATCTGTTCGAGAGGGGGACAACCACAGGGGATTCCTGCACTGACTGCCTGCCCTTTCTGGTGGTCACCCATTTCTCTGCCTGCACCTTGGGTGTGACCACATTTACATAACTGCGATCTATGACGCTTTCCGCCACCTGCATGCTCCTAAGTGCATCCAATTGCTGCTCCAACCGAACCATGCGGTCTGTGAGGAGCTGCAGCTGGGTGCACTTTCTGCAGATGAAGCCATCCGGGACGCTGGAAGCCTCCCGGACCTGCCACATCTCACAGTCAGAGCACAGCACCCCTCTAACTGACATTGCGTCAATTAATTAAAATTAAAATTTGTCTTTTTTTTTTAATACTTTTTTTTTAAATTGCAAAGTTACTGTCAACTATCTGTTTCCTAGCACTAGATTTCTAATAGAAATGCGATAGCTAACTATAATATTCTCCGATCTCTGGCTTAGATATCCTCTAAATTATAATTAAGTTATTATGTTTAATTAGTTCCCAAATACTCAAAAAAAATTTAGGTTAGAATCCCAACCAGCCACTCAGGTCACAGCTTTTCTGTGATGTCACTTCAGTTTCCCCCCGACACACACAATTTGAAAAAAGGTATAAAAGTAAAAATCACTTGCTTACCTTCTGAGATGTTCTCAGGTTCTCTCGCTGACAGAGACTGCTCCTCCACCTCCAATCCTTGACCTGCACAATGCTAATAATATAATAATATAATATGGCACTTACCTTACACCAATGGGTCTTATTATTAGGTTAGAGGAGGAGGGTGGGTGGGAGACACTACACGTGTAGTGTCTCGGGTTTCCTCTCCACCAGAATTTATTGGTTGGGGGGGGGGGGACTTGCAGTAGTGAATGTGCCTGACTATGTGTGTGCGTGTTATTTACATGACTATGTACATGAGGCTAATCTATTTACACGGGAAGATGCCTGGTGCCGAAAAATAGGGTGTCACAGCAACAACGAAATGAACATTATATACAAACTACTGGAACGATGAAACAGGATAACAGAACAGATCAAAGAGTCCAACATCGTAAAACTCATAAGTCAAGTCTCTGAGGTGGGCGACGAATTCTGGTTGACCGCCTCAAGGGTGGGTCAGGAGCCACCGGCTGAGGAACAGGCTGGGCCATGGCAGAGTGAGGAGGATGCAGAATATTCGGAATCTCCACATAGTCCAGGTTGGGGACAACAGGAGGGCGTGGCACCGGTGGAGGATCACGTAGCGAGCGTGGAACGAGACGAAGGGCTCGCCAATTGCGGCGGCGAATGCAACCATCTGGCAAACGAACCAGGAACGAGCGGGGAGACACCTGCTGAAGAACCACAGCAGTTGCAGACCAGCCACCCTCCGGAAGATGGATGCGGACTTTGTCATCCGGCAGCAGAGCAGGGAGATCAGTCGCCCGAGCATCATGCGCCACCTTGTGTTGTGCACGAGGCTGTTGCATCCGCTGAAGGACCGGAACGTGGTCGAGGTCTGGGACATGAATGGATGGCACCGTGGTCCTGAGGGTGCGACCCATGAGCAGCTGGGCTGGCGACAGACCCGTGGAGAGTGGGGCGAACGATAGGCCAGCAAGGCGAGGTAGAAGTCGGCAGCCTTGCAGAGGAGCCGTTTGACGATGTGGACGCCCTTTTCCGCTTTGCCATTGGATTGGGGGTGCAGGGGACTGGATGTCACATGCACAAAGTTGTACCTGCTGGCAAAGTTGGACCATTCCTCGTTTGCGAAGCAGGGGCCATTGTCCGACATCACAGTGAGTGGGATGCCGCGACGAGCAAAGGTGTCCTTGCAGGCACAGATGATCGTCGATGATGTGATGTCGTGCAGGCGTACGACCTCCGGGTAGTTCGAAAAATAGTCTACAATCAGAACATAGTCCCTGCTGAGCGCATGGAACAGGTCAACGCCTACCTTAGACCAAGGGGACGTGACCAACTCATGGGGCTGTAGGGTCTCACGTGGTTGGGCCGGCTGGAACCGCTGACAGGTGGGGCAGTTGAGCACTGTGTTGGCGATGTCCTCATTGATGCCGGGCCAGTACACAGCCTCTCTGTCGGCACTTCTCCACGCCAAGATGGCCCTTGTGTAACTGTTCCAAAATGAGCTGGCGCATGCTGTGCGGGATTACGATGCAGTCCAGCTTCAGGAGGACACCATCGACTACTGCCAGATCGTCTCTGATATTGTAGAACTGCGGGCATTGGCCCTTGAGCCACCCGTCCGCCATGTGGCGCATGACATGCTGTAGTAGGGGGTCAGCCGCAGTCTCGCGGCGAATGTGGATAAGGCGTTCATCCGTAGCCGGCAGATCGGAGGCCATGAAGGCCACATGGGCGTCAACATGGCAGACAAACCCCTCTGGGTCACACGGGGTGTTGACTGCCCTGGACAGAGCGTCGGCTATGCTCCATCATTTGGTCCATGATCAGGTCCTTGCCCTGGGTGTATAGGAGCTGGAAAGCGTACCGCCGGAGTTTAAGCAGAATGCGCTGGAGGCGAGAGGTCATATCATTCAGGTCTTTTTGTATAATGTTGACCAGCGGGCGATGGTCGGTCTCGACAGTGAATTGGGGAGGCCGTACACGTAATCATGAAATTTGTCGACTCCAGTCAACAGGCCCAGACACTCCTTTTCGATCTGCGCGTAGCGCTATTCCGTGGAGGTCATGGCACGTGACGCATATGCAACGGGGGCCCATGATGAGGCTTCATCGTGTTGCAGGAGCACCGCCCCAATGCCGGATTGGCTGGCATCCGTTGAAATTTTTATTTCCTTCGTGGGATCATAAAATGCCAATACCGGGGCCGTGGTAAGCTTGGTCTTAAGCTCCTCCCATTCGCGCTCGTGGGCGGGAAGCCATTGGAAGTCTGTCGTCTTCCTGACCAGGTTCCAGAGAGCTGTGGTATGGGAGGCGAGGTTGGGGATGCACTTCCCCAGGAAGTTGACCATGCCCAAAAATCGGAGGACCGCCTTCTTATCCGCTGGCTTCTGCATGGCCATGATAGCTGCCACCTTGTCCGCATCCGGCCGCACACCCAACCGGGAGATGTAGTCCCCTAGGAACTTGAGTTCCGTCTGGCCGAAGGAACAGTTGGCCTTGTTGAGGCGAAGGCCTTGGTCCCGTATTCGTTTGAAAACGCGTTGGAGGCGACTGATATGCTCCTGTGGGGTGGTGGACCAAATGATGATGTCGTCAACATAGACGCGCGCACCCTCAATGCCCTCCATCATTTGCTCCATGATCCGGTGGAATACTTCTGATGCCGATATAATCCCAAACAGCATCCTGTTGTAGCAGTACCTGCCAAACGGGGTATGAAAGGTACACAGCTTTTTGCTGGACCTGTCTAGTTGAATTTGCCAGAACCCTTTCAAGGCGTCAAGTTTGGTGAAGATGTTGGCCCGAGCCATCTCGCACGTGATCTCCTCGTGCTTGGGGATAGGGTAATGCTCCCTCATTATGTTGCGATTCAGATCCTTTGGGTCAATGCAGATCCGGAGCTCGCCGGAGGGCCTCTTTACGCACACCATGGAACTGACCTAGTCGGTTGGTTCCGTCGCTCTGGAGAGCACTCCTTGGTCCTGGAGGTCCTGCAGCTGTTGCTTCAGGTGGTCCTTGAGGGGTGCTGGGACTCTGCGAGGTGCATGAACCACAGGCGTGGCGTCTTGTTTGAGCAGGATTTTGTAAGTGTATGGAAGCGTGCCCATGCCTTCGAAAACGTCGCGGTGCTGGTTGATGATGGCATTGAGTTGCGCCCTGAAGTCCACATCCTGGAAGGCAGACGTGTCCTCTGGAGAGAGAGAGTGTACTCGTTAAACGAGGTTTAGGAGTTTGAATGCCTGTGCGCCTAGCACAGAGTCCTTCGAGGAGCCCACGTTCTCGAAGGGAAGGATGGCTTTTCGCGAGTTGTGCGACACTTCGAGTTGGCATGAACCGGTAGCAGCAATGACGTTGCCATTGTAATCCACTAGTTGGCAGGTCGACGGAAGAATGGTTGGTTTAACCCAAGGGTCTGAAGGTCTGACCACGCTAGGAGATTAGCGGAAGCACCAGTGTCCAGGCGGAATCGTGTCTGGGATCGGTTGACCGTCAGGGTGGCACACCACTCGTTGTCTGGATCAATGCTGTGCACCAACAGCGGCTGGTGGTTTTGATTTGGGGACAGCCTGTTCTTTGTTATAACAGCGACTTGAAAAGGCTCCCTCGGGTCCTCGGTGTCACTGGTCTGCGGGAAGTCGGAATCGGACTCGGTTTGGGCGAAGGTAACTGCTTGTTGCAGGGTTCTTCGGAGGTTTATTTCATTTCCTGGTTCAATCTGAGGCATTGTGCTATCATTCCAGGTGAAAGAAGGTTGTTTTACAGCTTTAAAAGATTTTTTTCTTTGATTTGGGACGTTTCCCCTTTAAATGGGCGTGGTCCAGGGCCTCTGACGCCATGACGCGCGTGACGTAGCACGTAGGAGGCGTTTGCACATGCGCAGATCGCAGTTCCTTTACTGATGGCCGTATTCGTGATTGCGCATGCGCGACGTCGCCCAACAGCGCAAGTGCAGTCCCTTTTGAAAGTTGGCCGCCGACCAAAATCGTTCTCTGCTCCGGGATTCCGGCCTCGAGGTGAGTACTGGCGCTTCTCTTACCTCTCCTTGCTGGTTGGAGTGTGTTTTCCTCACAGTATTTGCCGAATTTGTCCAGGACTGCCTGGAAGTCGCTCCTGTCTTGCCCCTGGAGAACTTGAATTTTTAAAAGATTTCTTCTGCTCTGGCACCGGCGATGGTGAGGAGAAGCTCTGTTTTTTCAGGATCGGCCGGGTCTTCTAGTTCGGCTGCCAGCAGGAAGATTTCAAACTTTTGCCGGAATGCCCGCCAGTTTTCGCGGAGATCGCCGTGGCACTGGAGCTGCCGCGGAACCCGGATCTTGAACATCTTGCCTGGGTATCATTGCTGGTTGTCACTGTACACTGAGGTGCCGGCGATGCGGAGCGGCGGTGGCGGGTTGATGTTTTCCATACTTCAGGATGCCGGAATTAGTTGCAGGTGGGTCTCAGAAGTGCTAGTATGCAACCACTCCTTGTACCATGATGTGTTGGGTGTTCTGGATCACAAACAGGTCACCAACACTGGAAGTGGTGCAACTCTATTTTATTATAAGGTTAGCTATATTAACACACTTGAACTGTGGGTAAATGCAATACCAGCTTTAACTGTTGACCCTTGCCTAGTCGTAACCAGGTGATGCACTCAGCACATGGTGAATGTCTGTGTTGCAGGCTGTGAGCTCTGTGCTCCGAGCTGGCTGCTACTAGAATGAGCGGGAACTCTCCTGTCCCCTGTCTTTATAGTCTGTGTGCTCTCATTGGTGATTGGCTGCGGTGTTGTGTATGCTGATTGGTCCCACTGCATGTCCATCAGTGTGTGTGTGTGTGTCTGCACTATGATATACTGGTGTATATTATGACAGCAAGGACGAGGGGAGGAAAACCTCAAACTCAGAGGCGACAGCCACACAAGGTGGCACAGAACCAGGAAGGACCGTCTCCACACAGTTCTCAGCGGTTACCCAACTGCTGATGGATAAACTCATTGGCTTCATCACCTTCGAGCTCCAAAGACACAGGGAGGAGCTGAAGAGAGACCTCGTGGCAGCCGTTGAGACAGCAGTGGAGGCGGCAACAGCCCCCATGAGGGAGGCTATGGCTAAAAGGGAGCGGCAGCTTGAGGCCCAAGAGTCGACGGCGAGAGACCTCAAGGAGGTCGCCACAGACCAAGGGGACTGGATCACGGCAATCAAAGCCAAGGTAGCGAGCCTGGTCAAGACCTAGAAAGGCGTAAAATAAAAAATAGACAACCAGAACAGGTCTCGACACCAAAACCTAAGAATCGTGGAGTTGCCCGAAGGTATGGAGGGGAGGAACCCCACAGAATACATTGCAGTGATGCTCGGGAACTAGTCAATGAGAAGGACTCCAGCAAGTTCATGGAGGTGGACCGCACCCACTGGTCAGAACAGCAGCGGCCCAGAGCCTGGGAACCTCCACAGGCGAAAATTGTGAAGCTTCATAAGTACCAGGACAAAGAGCAGATCCTGAGGTGGGTGAAAGATGCGAGAGGGTGCAAGTGGGAAGGACATTCCAATTGCTTTTACCAGTGAATTGGGGCAGACCTGGCCAAGCGCCAGGCTGAATTAACAGCACCAAATCGCACTATACAAATGCAAGGTGCCGTTTGGCATGCTTTACCCTGGCAAGTTATGGGCCACACACCAGGAGAAAGTGTATAATTTTGACGCCACGGAGGAGGCCAACAGAAAAATGATCTGAGGAGATAGTGATGGCGCACAAGACTTCTGGTAATAGGGATGCGCTGGGCAGTTGCACATCAGGTGGTTCTCATCCAGAATACAGTAAATTAGGCACTTTTTGCCAAATTCAGTCCAAGAATTCAGACCTATTCTACTCTTAAACAGAAAAGGACGAGAAGTAGAACAATATGCCAGCAAGCAGTAGCTCAAGAGGTCGTAGGGAAGCCAGAAGCGGTGGAAAAGGGCTGGAGCAGTGAGTAAGCGAGTCGACAGGCCCATGAGGCAAGGGGTCCCCGGCCACCCCGAGAAAGGGAGGCCGACGACCCGGACAACGGGCTCCTCCACCGCCTCCTGGAGAGGGATAGAAGACAATCCTATCCAAGGAATTGACCGTGATGAAGGAACAGATCAAAGTGGAGATCCGGGTTGTGGTCAAGATGGTGATGGCGGAGGCGCTGTTCGCCATGCAGACAGGGCTCGATGGAGTCGGGAAGAAACTGGAGACTCAGGGAAAGGCAATCCAAGAGCTCAAAAAGGCATTTACCGACCAGAGCGACAGGATCATTGCTTTGGAAAAAGAGATTAAAACGTTGGTGGTGACCCAAGGAAGTCTGAAGGTCGAGGATCAGGCGAACCGGTCACGGCGGCAGAATAGTGAGCCTGCCAGAGGGGCTCAAGGGCAGAGACCCGACTGATTATGTGGCCCAGATGCTGGACAACGTGGTCAGAAGGGACAGCTTCCCCAAGCCATCTGAGATTGAAAGGGCTCACAGGGCACTTGGAGCAAAGCCCAAGGCTGGGGAGCAGCCAAGGGCGATATTTGCCAAGTTACACAGATACCAGAATTGGAAGAGGATCCTACGTTGGGCTCGGCAGATCAAAGCAAGCATTTCGGTAGGACACAGAATATGAGCGCATCAGGACATTGGGGCAGACCTGGCAAAGTGCAGGGCTAAGGTTAACCATACAAAGTCGGCCCCGGACAAGAATGGTATAAAATTCGGGATGTTATTCCCAGCCAGGCTCTGGGTGACATTCCAGAATAAAGAATACTATTTCACCACCCCGGCAGAGGTGGATAGGTTCATGCAGGCAAATGGCCTAGACAGAAGGCAGACAGAGCAACGATGAGGAAGACGCCAGGAGAGAAAAGAAAAAGGAAAAATGATGGACATGAATAATAATTGCACGGGACAGTATTGCCTCGCTTTGAGCAGGAGAACCAGCTCACAGGGAGAAAAGGGCGAGGACAGCAGAGCGCAGGAAAGGGTGAAGAGGAGACAGAGAGGATTGCAATTGATCGGGCATAAGGAGGAGGAAAGATCAGCCCCAGGAGGGGGACTGCCTCACTATCGGGAAAAGCTAGCGGCAGGAGGTATGAAAGAGAGGGAGGCTGCGATGCATCTCCCAGTAGGGATGGAGCGTCTGGCAGTGAGGGGGGATCACAGGGATAGGGGAGGGAAGGTAAGTGGGTGAATTGGGGGGGTGCACAAGGGTGGGTGGGAGAGGGTAGAAAGGGGGACAGAGGGCCAGTGGTACCATGGGGGGAGCATGGAGATAAGGAAGGGAAGGGCTCTAAACTGACTTCAACAGGTCAGGTTCAGGTTGATGGAACAAGCAGGCACCGTAAGAGGCCACTTTGGAGGGTTCCTAAACAAAGGAAAACCCCGGAGTGCAGGGGCTCACCCACGGGGCCTACACACAGTTGGCGGCCATGTTGGGTGGTCCCTGGACAAGCGGAAATCCCGGAACGCAGGGGCCCAGCCGTATAGTGAGAACGGCGGCCGCGGCCAGTTTGGATGGCCCCCGAACAAAGGGAAACCCCGGAGTGCAGACCCACATCCACCAGATAAATATGGTTGATCCCGCAGGAAAGGGGGGAACAGAACCCACCTCCAGGATAGCGGATATAGTCTTCCTCCAAGAAACGGTCTTGAGACTAATTGCGGGTAAGGAAGTGTTGGGTGGGACAGACCGATCATTTCTGCTATGGGATGAGGACTAGGGGAGTAGCCATACTGATAAGTAAGGAAGGTGTTCACAGTGACAAAGACGGATACAGACCCATGGAGACGGTACGTCATGGTCAGCGGTGCCTTAAACGGGGCACTAGTAGTCCTGGTAAATGTGCACGCGTTAACTGGAAGGACACGGAATTTAGAAAGAAGACCATGGTGGAAACCCCCTACATAGATGCACTGACTAATCATGGGGCGGGGGTACTTTTCACTGTGGACAGGACCCATTGGCAGACAGATCAAACCCCAGAAGAGGGGAAACGACAGGCATGGCTAGGGAACTGGGAATGTTTATGGAGCAGATGGGGACAGTGGACCCATGGCAGTTCCTGAACCCAGATGAGAAGGAATTTTTGTACTTCTCACAAGTACATAAGGCCTACACCTACATCGGCTTCTTTGTAGTGGAGAAATTGATGCTTCCTGAAATAGTCAGGGTGGAATACTCCGCAGTAGTAATCTCCGACCATGCTCCACATTACGTAGATGTGCGGTTGGACATGATCTTCTTGGTCGACAAGGTCTTCTGCGAGAAAACATCACAGGACATAGGCGAGTACGTTACGAACAACCGGAACGAGGAAATCTCACCTTCCACGTTCTGGGAAATACCGAAGGTGATGATTAGGGGAGAAATTGTAGTATATAAGGCTTGTTGAGACAGGGAAGAGAGGGCGGCTAGGCAGCAACTGATCGACTCCTTTCTGGAGGTAGACAGAAGATATTCCGAGGCCCCAACGGTAGAGCTTCTGAAGGAGAGGATAAAGCTACACATGGACCTTAACCTGCTACCAACCAGGAAGACAGTGCACCAGCTCTTAAAGGGGAGGGGTACAGCTGGAAGGTTTCTCATTTAAAATAGCCCAAAAGAGGGCAGCACGGTAGCATTGTGGATAGCACAATTGCTTCACAGCTCCAGGGTCCCAGGTTCGATTCCGGCTTGGGTCACTGTCTGTGCGGAGTCTGCACATCCTCCCCGTGTGTGCGTGGGTTTTCTCCGGGTGCTCCGGTTTCCTCCCACAGTCCAAAGATGTGCGGGTTAAGTGGATTGGTCATGATAAATTGCCCTTAGTGTCCAAAATTGCCCTTAGTGTTGGGTGGGGTTACTGGGTTATGGGGGATAGGGTGGAGGCGTTGACCTTGGGTAGGGTGCTCTTTCCAAGAGCCAGTGCAGACTCGATGGGCCGAATGGCCTCCTTCTGCCCTGTAAATTCTATGACAAATTCTATGATAAAACAAATTCCGCTACCTGGGGATCCAGATAGCCCATGATTGGGCACAGATCCACACGTGGAATCTGACCAGTCTGGTGGAGGAAGTTGAAAAGGACCTACAGAGGTACGATGCACTCCCCCTTTACCCGGGGGGGAAGGGTGCAGAAGATCAAGATGAACGTACTGCCAAGATTCCTCTTCCTCTTTAGATCCATACCAACCTTAATCCCCAAGGCCTTTTTTCGAAAATTGACAAAATGATCATGGCATTTGTGTATGTGTGTGTGGAGGGGTGGCGGGCGGAGGGTGAAGTATGGGAGGTCTGGCCTTCCCAAACTTGCAATACTACCACTGGGCAAAGAGCGTGAAGAGATGGCTAAAGGAAGATGATAGAGGAAATGATAGAGTCCTCCTGCACAGGAATGACCCTCTGAGCCCTCACCACAACAGCGCTCCCATTCCCGTTGGTAAAACACTCAGCCAGCCCAGTGGTCGTAGCAACACTAAGAAACTGGAACCAGATGAGGCAGAACTTCGGATTAACTGAGGTGTCCACCATGGCCCACATCTGCGAAAACCACATGTTTTACCAGCTATGCTAAACGCCACCTTTAAGAGGTGTAGACAGGACGGGGGAATGAGGGGGGGCAATAAGAGGGTCCGAGGAGATATTCCACAGCACATGGAACAAATTCACAAGCTTCGTCACAGACCTGTTTGCAACCAGCAGTCAACCGGGGGCGGCGGGGGTAGAGCTAGCTATGATAGGGCGGGAGGGGCAGGGAGTGGGTGCAGAAAAGTGGGGTGCAGGGAAAGAATGGGGAGGAGGGCCACTCACTGGAGGGATCATGGCCTCCCCCACACAGGGAGATACCAAGGTAATGAACGGACCCACCTCCGGGGGCCCCCGCCCCCCACCAGCAGAACGGAGTTTACTGACGAGCAAGGGGAATGACCCCAACCACACATGTGTATATAAGGGTAAAGCAAGGGGCAGTAAGAGCCTTGGCTGTAACCCAACAAACCACTGTAAAAACCGAACACTAAGGTACATATCTAAATATTAAAAAGCATTCGAGCCCCAGTCACGGTTACAGTGACAGCGAGGGACTCAAATCTTGTTGTTTCTGTTTTTGGTTATTGTTACTGTTGTTGTATTGTCTTTTACGTGCAAAATTCTGTTTCGTCTTTAGTTTTTCTGCATCTATAACTCCAAACACAAATAAAGATATATTTTTGAAGTTTTTAAAAAGAAATGGATGAGCAGGCGGGAAGAAGAGAGCTGCTCCTTCACCTCTGCGAACGTCATCTCCACTGGCAGACCCCATGTCCTCGCTGACCCTTCTTGAAGAGCTTGTGCAGGGGGGCCAATATCGTCGCAAGGCCTGGGATGAACTTGCCATAATAATTGACAAGTCCCAGGAACAAACAGAGTTCCGTAGCTCCTCCGGAACGGGGACCTGCCGGATGGCCTGTACCTTATCTCCAACCGGGTGAAGGCCATCCGGTCCACACGGTAGCCCAGATAGGTCCAGCTTGGAGGCCCTGTTCATGGTCATTTTATAGTCACCACAAAGGCACATGGTCACCACAAGGGCCATCTGGCTTCAAGGTGGGGACGACCACCTCTGCCTAATCTGCAAACTTCATGGGGCTAATACCCAAGTCCTTGAGGCAATTGTGCTCTGCGTCCACTTTAGACAGCAGCACATAGGAACCGGGCGAGCACGGAAATACCTCAGTTGCACGTCAGGGTCCAAGTAAATTTTCTCCGTGGATTGTGCCTAGCCTGGTTTTGAACACTTTGGGGTACTTTGCCAGCACCGCGTGCGGCCCCCCCCAAGATCATCGGGAACACCTGCTGCCAATCGAGGCAGAGGCAACCAGATGCAAACTGGGACCATTGCCTCACACCATGACCAGGGGTAGGCAAGCAGACTGCTGCTTGTAGAATACCGGGACCAGTGTAATTCCAGCGATCGCCATAGGGTCCCTGGTGTAGGTGACCAATTGGGCCTTGATGTCCTGCAACGACAAGAGTTGTACCCCCGTCTGAATCTTTTCGAAAGTGCCCGTACTGACAACCGAGATGGCAGCACCAGTGTCCAACTCCATCTGGATTGGATGACTGTTGGCACGGATCGTGAGGGCGTGAATTGGCTGTGGAGATGCAGTTCAGAAGCCGGCAATTGTCCATGGGCTCCTCCATGAAAAAGGTGTGGGACTAGGGAGGGCGTCCATGCCTGGCAGGGCAATGGAGGACGGACCATCTCGCGAACACCACTCTCTGCGACCATTCCGATCGCACGTCCTGCAGTATCTGGGATCTGTCTCATCAGGATCAGGGAGGGATCCCATCCAGCTCCCAGGGTCCTGGATGACGGTCCGACTCCCGGCGGGCAACCATCCAGAGCTGAGGACCGCGGTCATCTGGTCGAGGGGGCGCAACTCTTCGAGGTATGGCCCAGACTGAGAATCTCCATCCTCTTGCATGCCCTGCTCTGCACTTTCTCACGATAGGGCTATCTCTACAGCCCTCTTTAGGTCCAGACAGGGTTCAGCGCACAGCTTCCACTGGGTTACCGCATTATGGACACCACAGACCAGTCTGCCCAATAACATCTCAGAAAGGGCAGTCCCATATTCACAGAACTCCAGAAGCTTTCGGAGGTGCGGCAAAAAATTCCGTCATGGACTCCCCAGGGATTCGCTCAGCCATATTAAAACGGTACCACTGGACAATGATCGACGGTGGAGTTGAAGTGCTCTCCTACACAGGTGACCAGGTCCATGAATGACCTTGAGTCCGGGGTGACCATTAACAGGATAATGGTCTGGTGTTCATCCCCAACAATGGTGTTTGCCCCGAAACAACAGTGCATTTGTTCAACGTACTGCAACCAATCATTGGTACCTGCATCAAACATCTCAAGCCTCACAAAGTGTGGCAAGTCTGTGGCCGATGAAACAACATCCTGAGAACTATGGAGAGGTGACTGAGTCCAACCGAAATGGTGCTGTCTGAAACTCCAACCCACCCCATCCTATCCCATCCCATCGCTAGTGTTAAGTTAGAGGAAGTGACCACACGGGAGAATAAGGAAGCCAAAGGTTTTAATGACTGCAGAATGAAAACTCTACACCATTTCCCAAAGGGACTCTCTCGCCCAGCCCACACTCAGGCCGGGGGATTTATGGCCAAATTTGTTCCCTGCAGATGAGGGAACTCCGCCCCCTCAGTGGGGTAGTTCATATTCCACGAGAGTCACTGGGAGCCTAAGCGGCCCTGTCCCCTGGCCCTCGTGTAGGTTCTAACAGGGACACAGCCTAACAATAAGAGCTAGGCCTTTCAGGCATGCACGTTGGAAACACAAAGTGTCATCTGTGACTTAGTTGGTGGCACTCGCGTCTGTGAATCAGAAGTTATGTGTACAAGTCCTACTCCCAGACTTGAGCATAACAATCTGGCTGACGCACTAGTGCAGTCACTGAGGGAGTGCTGCACCGTCTGAGATGCTGTCGGTCAGATGAGATGCTCAATGGAGGCATTGCCCACCCCCTAGGTGGACATGGCACTACTTTGCAGGAAGGTTATCCCTGGTGCCCTGGTTAATATTTATCTCCCAATCAACGAGACAAAAAAACAGATGACCTTGTCATTATCACATTGCTGTTGCTGGGAGTTTCCTATGTTTAAATTAGCTGCTGCATGTCCTACATTACAACAGTTACTACAGTTCAAACTGCTCCAATAGCTGTAAAACATTTTGGAATACGCCGTGGTCAGGAAAGGCACTATATAAATGCAAGTCCTTCTTTCCTTTGCAAAGTTCTTCCATAAATGTCAGTTGCTGTGAGATCAATTGTTAATTTTAAATCCAGGTTCGATACGTTTTGGTTCACCAAAATTATTCAGGGATGTGGGGCAAAGGCAAATTTTGTGACCAGGGGCTGCAACCGATATTTGTGGGTGGTTTTGATGTTGTGCCGACTATAAATAGTCCACCATTGAGCTGTGATGAAGATGGACACAGAATAAAGCAATTCTTTCAGCCCTTACTGTCATTCGCGATAATAAATGTCATGTTTTGAGAAATGTCATGTTTCTTTTTCAGTTGCCTTTACTTACTCTATTGAAGGGTAAAGGATCTTTTTTTACTAGTTCCAGGCTGCATTCATTAAACATGCCTCATTGTTCGAAAAATGTTGTTCTTGTGGTATGTTGCCAGGGAATTCCAGGATATTGACCCAACAATACTCAAAGAACCAGAACAAATGCTCAAAACAAAGTGATATGTGACTCAGAAGGGCAGTTTGAGGGGATGGCTTTTCCTTGTTCTTGCCACTGTTATCCTCCCCGATGGTAGAGATGCTGTTAAATAAAGCTTAGCCAGTTGATGCTGTGCTTGCTGTAGATAGGAAGTGGGAGCAGAATAGGTATTAGACAGGATTTACCTCCCCGCCACGGCTTGTTCTGCAATGAGGGAGGGCAACTCTCCAGTGGCCAGTGGTGGGATCTTCTGGACCCACGGTTGGCAATGGGGTTTCCCGATGAACGCACCCCCCACCGTAGCGAAAACGGGGGGGTGCGGAGGGGTGCATCATCGGCAGGACTGTAAGATCCCGCCAGCGTGAATGGCCAGAAAATCCCGCCCATTGAGTCCAATGCAGAGGGTTAGTCAAGCGATCTATTCAGGTCACCATAAAGCTTCTGAAGCACTGGCAGCTGCATCAATACAGCAAGGATTTCATCACGGTGCACTACTGGGGCAGGTCTGCCTTTTCAAAGGCACTGCCCGTCAGACCACCTATTTTCATGCTTCCACATCTTGTGAAACTATCCACAGAACAGCACAAGGTTCTTTCGATGCCTTGACTAACATTCATCCCTCAACCAACGCTACCAAATGCAGAATAACTAGTCATTTCTGTCCAGTGTCGACAAAACACTTTCTTTCCCTGTGGTAGTATGTATTGGGGGTCATGTGGGACTGGAAGCCCTAATGTCATTGGCTGACAGATCCCGGGTCCTGGTTGGCCGTTGACCTCATACTCCGCCCTGAAGGCGAAGTATAAGAAGCCGGAGTCTTCCCCCGCAGGCCAGTTTACTATCGGGCTGCTGGGGAACCGACACGCTTAATAAAGCCTCATCGACTTCACTATATTCGTCTCACGGAGTCTTTGTGCGCCACATTCCCAAAAATGATTAACTGTATGTGAAGCATTTTTGAAATGGTTTGGAAATTGATAAATCACAACTGAAATGTTAAGTCTTCTTTTTTTCTATTCTTTGCCAGAGACCTGAAAAAAATAACGAATATAATCGAAATACCCAGTTTGAAATCATTGAATTTTGGCTGTGCTAATGGCATTTTAACCTCTTTATTTGCTGGGTCAGTGATGCTCATAATACTACCTTGGAGTCAAAGTTATGATGGAGTTGCACCACAATTTTCATATATAAGCCAACCAAGAAACGATACATCAGCCTAGGGATCATTTAGTTGTGGTTCACATTATAGCTGGATTAACAGTTTGCTTCCAGCGACACAGACAAATTATTACTTCAAAATAACTATTCAGCTTTGATACTTTGATGTCTTATTCTTTTATTAAGAGGCTGCTCTGGTTTTGTTTTTGTTCTGAAATGTCTAATAGGATATTGTTAAGCTTCAAGTAGTATATTTTATATCCAATACACATTAATTTTCCAAAGATACCCAGTAACAATTATATGTGTCTCTAAAATTCAAAGCGGGACTTCCGGGTGCGGCTATGCAGAGCTAGGTCGCATATTCGGTAGCTCCCGCTTGGAACGGACTTTTGGGCTCTTTTACAGGGCCCCCACGGCATTTGTTTGACATTTCCCGGTGTGGGAAGAAGACTGCAGCATTCCCCTGACGGTGTCCCCCTGGAATGTTGTGTCTTTTGGCTGCCAGACCCGGCAGAAACAGTAAAAGATTTGGCTTGAGCTGCAGGAATAGACAAAGGCCTCTTCCAGCATGCAGGCGGGGGAAGGGCAAGCTTAAAGCTGCAATCTGACTTGACTCTATCAAAGGTGAATTCTAGCAGCAGAGGGAACAACTGTGAAAAGATCTACCAAGGCCATTGAAGAAGCAGGGACGAGGCTTCCGGTGGCGGCCATGGAGGAGTAGGTCGCGCATTCGGCAGCTCCCGTCTGGAACCGACTCTCAGACCTTTTTCAGGAGTTTCCATAGACTTTTTGGGGCAGACTGGTGAAGCGAACACTGCGAAAAGGATTCCCTCTCGACTTCCGGTTGCGGTTATGCGGAGCTAAGCCGCACGATTCGGCAGCTCCCGCTACGACGGACCTTCGGGCTCGTTAGAGGAGCCCCAACGGAACTTTTTTTTTTTTTTTTGACGCAGCCCGTGGGGAAGGGAAGAGAGAGGTCCCCCTCCAACTTCTATGAAACGGACCAGAAGTGTAACGGCAAAGGAGCAGCACTGGAGCAACGGGAGAAGGGAGGGAAAGAAAACAAAATGGCGGCGGCCAGGGACAAAGGGGAGCTGCAGGAGTTCATCAAGCGCTGCTTCGAGGAGCAGCGCAAGGAGATGTTGGCGCCTATGCTTTTGGCAATTGAAGGACTCAGGATCACCCAGAAGGCCCACGAAGCTAAGATCCAGGAGGTACGGAAAAGAGTCAGTCAGAACGAGGACGAGCTCGTGGGCCTGGCGGTGAGAGTGGAGCAGAACGAGGCGCTACACAAGAGGTGGGCAGGAAGACTCGAAGACCTGGAGAACAGGTCGAGGAGAAAGAATCTGCGAATCCTGGGTCTCCCTGAGGGAGTGGAGGGGGCTGATGCCGGGGCATACGCGAGCACGATGCTCGAGGCGATGATGGGCACGAAGGCCCCTTCGAGGCCGCTGGAGTTGGATGGGGCACATCGGGTGCTGGCGAAGAAGCCCCAGGCAAATGAGTCGCCAAGGGCGATGGTGGTGAGGTTCCACCGGTTCACGGACAGAGAGTGGGTCCTGAGATGGGCCAAGAAGAAGCGGAGCAGTAAGTGGGACAATGCAGAGATCTGAATATACCCGGACTGGAGCATGGAGGATGCAAAGCGGAGAGCGGGTTTCAACCGGGCCAAAGCGGCGTTGTACCGGAAAGAAGTGAAATTCGGAATGCTGCAGCCAGCGCGACTGTGGGTCACATACAAGGGCCAACACTATTACTTCGAAACGCCTGAAGAGGCGTGGACCTTTGTACAAGCCGAAAAGTTGGACTCTAACTGAGGGTTTGTGAGGGTGGGGGGGATGTTTTGGGGTTTGATCTGTGATGGTTGGTGTATATAGGGAGTCAATCATGCGCAAGAAATGTTACATGGGCTGGGGGAGAGAGACAAGGCCGCGACAGGAGCTGCGCCAGAGGGGGCGGAGCGGGCTTTGGAAAGGCGGGAAGGGGAACGAAGGAATGCATATGGATTGGGAGACTCCCACGCGGGGAGGTCAATGGGACGGCGGGGGAAGCCGGGGTCAGCAGGCGTCAGCTGACTTACGGGAGTGACATGGGGGAAGCAAAAAAGCTAGACAGGGGTCTAGCTAGGGGGAGGGGAGGGGGGGAAGGGGGGGGAAAAAGGGTTGCTGCTGCACTGGCCGAAAGGGAATGGGACACAGAAGAGGTGGTCGGGACGGGGGTCCCTCCTCTGGGGGACTGGAGGGTGAGGGAGGCGTGGACACGGGACTGGCCCAGAAAAGGCAATGGCTAGTCGGCGGGGCATGGGGGGTGGTGAGAGCCCCTCCAATCCGGCTGATAACGTGGAATGTAAGGAGCCTGAATGGGCCGGTGAAGAGGGCTTGAGTGTTTGCGCACTTAAAGGGACTGAAGGCGGACGTGGCCATGCTCCAAGAGACACACCTGAAGGTGGCGGACCAGGTCAGGCTAAGAAAGGGATGGGTAGGACAGGTATTCCACTCGGGACTGGACGTGAAGAATAGAGGGCTGGCAATATTGGTGGGAAAGCGGGTGTCATTTGAGGCCAAGACTATTGTAGTGGATAATGGAGGGCGATATGTAATGGTGAGCGGTAGGCTGCAAGGGATGTGGGTGGTGTTGGTAAACGTATACGCCCCGAACTGGGATGATGCAGGATTCATGAAGCGCATGTTGGGGCGCATTCCGGACCTGGAGATAGGAGGCCTGATAATGGGAGGGGACTTCAATACAGTGTTGGATCCAGCACTGGACCGCTCCAAATCAAGGACTGGAAAGAGGCCAGCGGCGGGCAAGGTCCTTAGGGGGTTTATGGATCAGATGGGGGTAGTGGACCCATGGCGGTTTGCAAGGCCGCAGGCCAGGGAATTTTCTTTCTTCTCCCATGTACACAAAGCCTACTCCTGGATAGATTTCTTTGTTCTGGGTAGGGCGCTCATCCCGAGGGTGGAGGGGACGGAGTATTCGGCTATAGCCGTTTCGGACCATGCCCCGCACTGGGTGGAACTGGAGCTGGGAGAGGAGAGTGACCAACGCCCGTTGTGGCAGCTGGATGTGGGACTGCTGGCGGACGAGGTGGTGTGTGGGAAGGTGAGGGGGTGTATCGAAAGGTACTTGGAGGCCAACGACAACGGGGAGGTGTGTGTGGGGGTGGTATGGGAGGCGTTAAAGGCGGTGATCAGGGGAGAGCTAATTTCCATTAGGGCTCATAGGGAGAAGACAGAGGGTATGGAAAGGGAGAGGTTAGTGGGGGAGATTTTGAGAGTGGACAGGAGATACGCAGAGGCCCCGGAGGAAAGATTACTTGGGGAAAGACGACGGCTCCAGACGGAGTTTGACCTGTTGACCACAGGGAAGGCGGAGGCACAGTGGAGGAAAGCTCAGGGAGCGACCTACGAGTATGGGGAAAAGGCTAGTCGGATGCTGGCGCACCAGCTCCGTAAGAGGATGTCAGCGAGAGAAATAGTGGGAGTCAAAGGTGGAAGGGGAACCACGGTTCCGAGTGCGACGAAAATAAACGAGGTATTCAAGGCCTTTTATGAAGAGCTGTACAGATCCCAGCCCCCAGCGGGGGAAGAGGGGATGAGACGATTCCTAGATCAGCTGAGATTCCCGAGGGTGGAGGAGCAAGAGGTGGCTGGTTTGGGGGCGCCAATTGGGTTGGAGGAGCTGAGCAAGGGTTTGGGGAGCATACATGCGGGGAAGGCCCCGGGACCGGACGGATTCCCGGTGGAGTTCTACAGGAAGTACGCAGACCTGTTGGCCCCGCTACTGGTGAGGACCTTTAATGAGGCAAGAGAGGAGGGGACCCTGCCCCCGACAATGTCGGAAGCGACAATTTCTTTGATCCTAAAGCGGGACAAGGACCCACTGCAATGTGGATCGTACAGGCCAATCTCGCTCCTCAATGTGGATGCTAAGTTGCTGGCAAAAGTGCTGGCCACGTGGATCGAGGACTGTGTCCCAGGGGTAATCCACGAGGACCAGACGGGATTTGTAAAGGGCAGGCAACTAAACACCAATGTGCGGCGGCTCTTAAACGTGATAATGATGCCATCGGAGGAGGGAGAGGCGGAGATAGTGGCAGCTATGGACGCGGAGAAGGCCTTTGACCGAGTAGAGTGGGAGTACCTCTGGGAGGTGCTGCGTAGGTTTGGGTTAAGGGTAGGGTTTATCAATTGGGTTAAGCTCCTTTAGAGAGCCCCGATGGCGAGTGTAGTGACGAACCGCGGAGGTCGGAGTACTTTCGACTGTACCAAGGGACGAGGCAGGGGTGCCCCCTGTCCCCCCTGTTGTTCGCATTGGCGATCAAACCATTGGCCATGTCATTGAGGGAGTCTAATAAATGGAGGGGGGTGGTCCGAGGGGGAGAAGAGCATCGGGTGTCGCTATATGCAGATGACCAGTTGCTGTACGTGGCAGATCCAATGGAGGGGATGGTGGAGGTTATGCAGACTCTAAGGGAGTTTGGGGAGTTTTCGGGCTATAAGCTCAATGTAGGGAAGAGTGAGCTCTTTGTATTACAGGCGGGGGACCAAGAAAGAGGGATAGGGGACCTACCGCTGAGGAGGGCGGAGGGGAGCTTTCGGTATCTGGGGATCCAGATAGCCAGGGGTTGGGGGACCCTACATAAACTGAATCTGATGAGGTTGGTGGAGCAAATGGAGGAGGATTTCAAAAGATGGGACATGTTACCGCTCTCACTGGCAGGTAGAGTGCAGTCGGTCAAAATGAGGTCCTTCCGAGGTTTCTGTTTGTGTTTCAGTGTCTTCCCATCGTGATCACTAAGGCCTTTTTTAAGAGAGTAGGCAGGAGTATTATGGGGTTTGTGTGGGCGAATAATACCCCGAGAGTAAGGAGAGGGTTCCTGGAATGCAGTAGGGACCGAGGAGGGTTGGCGCTGCCAAACCTGGGGAGCTACTACTGGGCAGCAAATGTGGCGATGATCCGCAAGTGGGTTATGGAGGGAGAGGGGGCGGCATGGAAGAGGATGGAGATGGCGTCCTGTAAAGGAACGTGCCTGGGGCGTTGGTGACGGCTCTGCTGCCGCTCTCGCCGACAAAGTATACCACGAGTCCGGTGGTGGCAGCAACGCTAAGGATCTGGGGCCAGTGGAGACGGCACCGGGGTGCAATTGGAGCATCGGTGTGGTCCCCGATCAGGGGTAACCACCTGTTTGTCCCGGGGAAGATGGATGGGGGGTTCCAGAGCTCGCATCAGGCGGGGATTGGAAGAATGGGGGACCTGTTCATCGACGGGACATTTGCGAGCCTAGGGGCACTGGAGGAGACGTTCGAGTTACCCCCGGGAAATGCCTTTAGATATATGCAGGTGAGGGCTTTTGTGAGGCGACAGGTGAGGGAATTCCCATTGCTCCCGGCACAAAAAGTTCAAGATAGGGTGATCTCGGGTGTATGGGTGGGGGAGGGCAAGGTGTCGGAAATACACCAGGAGTTGAAAGAAGAGGGGGAAGTGCTGGTAGAAGAGTTGAAGGGTAAATGGGAGGAGGAGCTGGGGGAGGAAATCGAGGAAGGTCTTTGGGTTGATGCCCTGGGTAGGGTTAATTCCTCCTCCTCGTGTGCCAGGCTCAGCCTGATACAATTTAAGGTGGTCCACAGAGCGCACTTGACGGGGGCTAGGTTGAGTAGGTTCTTTGGTGTAGAGGACAGATGTGGAAGGTGCTCAGGGAGCCAGCGAACCATGTCCATATGTTTTGGTCATGCCCGGCACTGGAGGGGTTCTGGAGAGGAGTGGCGGGAGCAATATCTCAGGTGGTGAAAGTCCGGGTTAAGCCAAGCTGGGGGCTAGCAATATTTGGAGTAGTGGACGAACCGGGAGTGCAGGAGGCAAAAGAGGCCGGCATTCTGGCCTTTGCGTCCCTAGTAGCCCGGCGAAGGATCTTGCGAATGTGGAAGGAGGCGAAGCCCCCCAGCCTGGAGGCCTGGATAAATGATATGGCTGGGTTCATAAAGTTGGAGAGGATTAGGTTCGCCTTGAGAGGGTCTGCGCAGGGGTTCTACAGGCGGTGGCAACCGTTCCTGGATTATCTCGCGGAGCATTAGAGGAAGGTCGGTCAGCAGCAGCAGCAACCTTGGGGGGGTGGGGGGGGTGGAGGAGACGTCCTGGGAGGGGGGGGGGGGCGGGGGGGGGGGGCGGGGGGGAAGGGGGGACTGCCTGGGAGGGTGGATGAGCAAGAGATAATATGAAGGGTTGGGGAAACTGGCACGTACGGGTGAGGGCCAGTGTACAAAGCTGTGTAAATATATCATTTTGCCATGTATATATCTTGCTCTGCGCAATTTCTCGTTTTTTTTTGTTACGAGGGGGGGTGTTATTGTTTGTAAGGGAGAAAAATTGTGTTAAAAAACTTTAATAAATATATTTTTTTTTTTAATCAAATCGTCATTTGCTGGGTTTATCAAAGAGGTTTCTGGTTGAAGAATATGCCATGTGTATTTATCATGTCAAATCTTCATCAGATAACTAGGTAAAGTCAATGAAATAAAAGAGAGTGCATTATACCACTTTGTCTTTAGTTCCTGTGAAGCATTGAGCAACACAAATCCTGATCAGCTACTTCATGTTGGGTGTAAATAAATTTGTTCTATTCTCAATGTACCGCAAATAAAAACGGTATGGAGGTTCCAAACACCTGGATTACTTACAAACACAGTATGAGGTTTATTAGATGTTGCTCATATAATCTAAGATGGAGAACTGAAGCCCGCCCAAAACACTGCTGATGTCACTACAGATCACATGACGTTCCACCAGCAGGGATGCATTCTTTATTACATAACTCCTCCCCCGTTACTTCTTTAGTGCAAATGACAATTTTTCGTAATGTTAAAACAACAAACCCACTGTAAATAAATTACGTTGCACCATTATGTTTTTATATATATACAACTTAGTCAGACAGTCTCTCAAACAGACGTCTATTTCTTTTGGGTTGTATTCAATGTTCTAGAACCTGGCTACTCAAGACTTTTGAAGTGTCTTCTTGTCATAGAATTTACAGTGCAGAAGGAGGCCATTTGGCCCATCGAGTCTGCACCGGCCCTTGGAAAGAGCACCCCATTTAAGCCCCCACTTCCAACCTATCCCCGTAACCCCACCTAACCTTTTTGGACACTAAGGGTAATTTAGCATGGCCAATCCACCTGACTTGCACATCTTTGGACTGTGGGAGGAAACCGGAGCACCCAGAGGAAACCCACACAGACACGGGGAGAACGTGCAGACTCCACACACTTGTTCCTGTGAAATTACTTCAGTGTCGATCTCCATGGGTATTGAAAAGTTCTCAGAATCAGAATCTGAATTTGTCTCTGTGTTGGCCTCTGTTCAAGAGTATCACTGTTTAAACATTCCTATGGAAATGCTTCTTGAGAAGTTTCAGCGATTTCACTTTGTGAAGGGAGTAACTGGTCAGCAGGACGTCGCCAAACTCTTTCATAATCCATCTGTACGGCGTATGATTTTGGATCTGTTTTTGCCAAGAGAACTGCAGGTACCCATTTCTCAATTGTAATGTAGCTTTTTGTCAGCACTCACTCTCCTTCAGCGAATACTCGTTTTTTAGAGTTTTGTCCCCTCCTAGCTTGTTGTTGTCGTTTGACAATCTCTGAAATATCAGGTGGTATCAAAAAGGTCAAATGTTTTTCTTAGCTTACTTTTGAAAAACAGAATTGCTGGTGAACTCTGTGTTGTTGCAAGTGTGATGTTTTGGTCTTGCTTCAAGAGGTTATTCACTTACTTTGACAATATAGCTTGGCGCTTTGATGTCTTGATTGAGTGTTTAAGTGACTACAAATTGCTCGGCCAATCCATTTGTTGCAGGATGGTATGGAGCTGATGTTATGTGCTGTATACCATTTCCTTTTAAGTAGTCTTCAAATTCCTTAGAAGTGAACTGAGTCAGGGCAGCCCGGTAGCGCAGTGAGTAACACTGCAGCCTCACGGCGCCGAGGTCCCAGGTTCGATCCCGTGTGGAGTTTGCACATTCTCCCCGTGTTTGCGTGGGTTTCGCCCCCACATCCCAAAGATGTGCAGGGTAGGTGGATTGCCCACGCTAAATTTCTCCTTAATTGGAAAAATGAATTGTGTACTCTAATTTTTTTTTAAATGAAGTGAACTGAGTCCCTTTGTCACTTATGACCTCTTCCAGTCTACCAAATCTTGTGAATATTTTTTTTTTAATTAAATGTTTTTATTGGTTTTCACAACTTTTATGTTACATATTTCAGTTTGTATGATTAGTTTACAGGTTTCATAGCCACACATAGTGTTTGGAGAGGCAACTAAGGGAAGACTGACGTTACACGACAAATATAGTCTAAAGTACAATGGGAGAACATACAAACAAACATGGATCATTAAAAATATTTACAACTACTTATTTCTTCCCCTTCTGTGGCCGTGAGACCCATATGCTTGTTCTGCCTCGGCTACATTTCCTGACGCTGGCCCCAGAATGGGATGCCCCGCGTGTTGCTGCTCCCATTGGCTCTCCGCTTGCCCTTGGGTCCCGTCCCTTGCTGTCGTGTCTCTGGCTACTTTTCCCCAGGCCAGGGAGATGGCATTTGCTGTGGACCGGTTGTGGTGGTATAAGAATTTCAGTGGACCATGGCATTCGGGAAGTATGGAGTTGATGTATCTCATGACCAACCTCTTAAAGCACCTCATAATGGTTGATAGGTCTATCATTTTATCTTCTCCGGTTGGAGTAATTCCGACAAGTCTGACAGCCAGTCTGCCACTTTGGGTGGTGCTGCCAATCACCAACAGAGCAGGATGCTCCGGCGGGCGATTAGGGAGACAAAGACTAGGGGGTCTGCCCCCCTGCCCAAAAAGAGTTCTGGCTGGTCTGATACTACAGAGCTTTTGGGCTTGGCTCCACCCTCACCCCCACAACCTTGAACATTGCCTTGAAAAATGTTATTCAGGACCCCTCCCCCCTCAGTCTGGAGCAAGTCCAGAACATGTGGATGTGGTTGGCCGGGCCTCCCCCGGCACTGTTTTCATTTGTCCTCCACCTTCGGGAAGAACCTGTTCATTTGGGTTCTGGTTAGGTGCGCTCTGCGTACCACCTTTAGCTGCATCAGGCTCAGCCCTGCACATACGAAGGTGGAGTTCGCCCTATGTAGTGCTTCAATCCAGAGTCCCCCCTACTTCTATGGCCAGCTCCTTCTCCCATTTACCCCTCGTCTCATCCAGGGGGGGATCTACCTCCTCCAGCAGTCCCCCATACAGGTCCCCACAGTTCCCCTTCCCTAGGTCACCCACATCCAACAGTTCCTCAACCAGTGAGTGTCTCGGTATTTGTGGGTACACCGTCGTTTCCCTTCGGAGGAAGTTCCAGACCTGTATGTACCTCATCTCATTCCCTTTGAGTAGTTGGAACTTTTCTGTGAGCTCCTCTACGGTCGCTATCCTGTCATCTGTGGTTCGATTGACAAGGCGAAATGCATTGGGGACAGCGGGCATCTCCGCCTTGTGCCTCTGTGCAGCTGGAAGTATTTCGAGCTGATGGTATTAGTCCACACATTCACCGTAGGAGCACTGTACCTCTATGAGGTACTTCCATTTGAATATGTCGAAGGCCTTTTCTGCGTCCAGGGATATGATCACTTCTGGTGTCCTCTCCCCGATTGTGTCCATTATCATGTTCAGCAGGATCCTGATGTTCAATGTTAGCTTTCTGCCCTTGGCAAAGCCATCTGATCCTCTGCGATTACCTCCAGCACGCAGGTCTTCAACCGCCTGGCCAGGGTTTTTGCCAGGATCTGCGCATCTACATTGAACATTGAGATGGGGCTGTAGGACCCGCACTCAGTCGGGTCTTTGGCATTTTTGGGTATCAGTGATATGGAGGCTTGTGCCAATGTTGGTGGCAGGGAGCCCCTAACCAGAAAATTTGCAAACATCTCCTGCAGGTGCGGGGTTAGTGCTGCTACAAATGTTTTGCAGAAGTCCGACGGGAATCCATCTGGCCGCAGCGTGTTCCCACCTCCCACCTGCATGGAGTTGATACTTTCCATGACCTCTCCCAGTCCTAATGGTGCCTCCAGGCCTCATTTTCTATCTTCCACCACGACCACCATGTCCAATCTGTTGAGGATCTGTTTCATCCCCCTCCGGGGGCTTGTATATGTACAACTCCTGGTTGAAGACCTCAAAGGCTCCTTTGATTTTTTTATGGCTCGGCTACTAGCCTGCCCTTGTTGTTCCTGACCTGCACTATTTCCCTGGTGGCTGCCTGCTTCCTCAACTGGTGAGCCAGCAGGTGGCTGGCTTTGTCACCATGTTCGTAGAAAGTCCCCGGTGTCTGGCTGAGTTGGTGTACTGCTTTCCCCGTCGTGAGCAGATCAAAGTCCTTTTGTAACTTGTCCCACTCTGCCAGTAGTTTGACAGTTGGGTACGCAGAATACCGTAGATCCACCTCCAGTATGGAGTTCACCAGTTGTTGCCTAGCCGCCCTCTTTTCCCTGTCTCTTGTTAGACGTTTAGCTGCTGTTTTATAAAGAGTCAAAGGTTCTGCTCCTTTTCCACAAACACCTTTATTTCACTTTAACAGACTCTGCACAAAACTCTATCATCACATCACCTGACACCAAGGCCACCTGAAGCCCCTTTACATATCAGTGTCAATTATTGGATACTTAACATAAATGTGACAACTAATTGGAATGCCTCTTAACCCATTACTTAACAGTCTCCCCTTCCTTGGAGAAAAAAAATAATTAGGTGAAAACAAAATTTCAAAAAACTCAAAAACACACACACAATTTCCCCCCTTCTTTTTTTTCTTTGTTTTTGGATGAAAAGCCCCCCAAAACAGTCACAGAAACAGGCGCCCTTCATTAACAATATCCAAAAGTTTCTGTGAACTAGCCCCTTTTTTTGTAAAACAATCTGACAATTGATAGCTACTGTCAACCCATTTAATTTTTGCTATTCCCCCTCTGTCCAACATCTGCTTCAAACTTGAGATGTCTATCCTTAACCTTCTTTCATTGACATTTTTTTTTGAGAGCCCATTTTCCCACAGGTATTTATTATCAATGTGACAGTCAATAGGTGCATTACCTAAATCCTCTAATCCCAAAATTTCTGTCAGTATCTGAGCTATATAAAAGGCCATATCCACCGCCTCTACAAGGCTTAATGTCTTAGTTGCCAAAGAGCTTTTGACCACTCTCCTTATTTTCTTTGTTTCCCACACAAGAGGGCAACATTTACCATTGTTCCCCAAAAGGAAACTTATAAAACCTCCTGCGCTTGAAACCCCATCACATAAATTTGCATAGGACGCATCACTATAAACTATGAGTTTCAAGTGCCGAAGGTCACCTAAAACCAGGATCCTCAAAACGCACTCCTGCATTTTTAGTTTGGCCAACACTTTATTTGCTCTAATTATGTCTTCCACTTTGGGATCATTCATTTTTGTACTCGACTCTAAGACATCAAAACTCACGTCCGGTCTAGTCTGTCTACCTAACCAATTCAGTTGCCCAATTAAAGTTCGCAGATGCTCTTTTTCCATCTTTGAAACCATTGCATCTTTTTGTGAAACTCGGCCACGACTAATTGCTATTGGACTGATACTTTCCAAATAAGATTGCTGACGAAAAGTTGCCTCTAACTTAGTCTGTCCGATTTCCAGTCCAATATATTTAAATGCACCAGAAGCCTGACTTCCAACCCTGAATTCTTTCCTCAAACCAGAGATTACAATATCTTCGAAATCACTAGACCCACCCCACAAAAAATCATCGACATGCATCATAAAGATGCCAGAAAGATATCCTTTATAGTGCCAATAAAACATTGCCGGATCTGCTTTCAACTGGCAACAGCCTAACTTTACCAAAACTGATCTTACCAAAGCATACCAGACTCTAGACGCATCATTTAATCCATATACACATTTGTTCAACTTCCAGAGTACCCCTTCTGTGTTAGCTGCCTCTTTCGGAGGAAGGAGAAAAATGTCTCTCTGGAGCTGATGCTATTATATCTATAGATTTGCATTCCCATGCCTTTGTGGCTAATAGAGCCAAGAAGATCTTTAAAATAACCTTTCCTTCCATAGGTGAATCTACCCTTAAATCCTGATCTTCTAAGTTTTCTTCAAATCCCCTTGCCACAAGCCTGGCCTTTGCCTTATAAGTTCCATCCGGAAGAACCTTTTCCGGACAAATTTCCTCCACGGATCCACTGCCCCCATCTATTCCATAAGCACTCTTACTTCCTTTGCCATATTTGATTTCTTTCCCGTTTGGAATTTGATCTGTCTGTCCACAGGTCCTGTACACAGTTAAAGTCTCCCCCCATGATGAGTCGATGTGTGTCTATGTTGGGGATTTCACCACGGTCTTTTTAATGAAGTCTACATCGTCCCAGTTAGGAGCATACATGTTTACAAGGACCACTGGTGCCCCATACAGGACACCACTAACCATAACATACCGTCCCCTTGAGTCCATAACTGTCCTCATCGCTGTAAACACAGTCCTGTTATTGAACAGTATGGCCATCCCCATGGCCCTCATCCCGTAGCATAAATAGTACGTCTGTCCCACCCAGCTCTTTCTTACCCACATTCGGTCCTTCTCCTTCAGGTATATTTCTTGGAGGAAGACTATGTCGACTTTCATACTTTTCAGGTGGGCGAGGACTCCGGGTCTTTTCACTGGGTTGTTCAGTCCCCTCACGTTCCTGGTGACTATTCTGATGGGGGATTTCTGACCCCCTCCTCCTGCAGAATCAATCACACTTACCTTGTGGATGTGTATCTGCACTCCGAGGTTTCCCTTTATTAGGAGGCCATTGAAAATGGCCGTGGTCACTGTACTCACCATGAAGCCAGGCCCCTGCGCTCCAGGGCTTCCTTTGGAACAGGGGACACCCAAGAGGGCCACCAACTATGTGTGCATCACGTGGATGTGCCCCTGCACTCTGGGGTTCCCTTAGTTTGGGGAGCCTCCAAAGTGACTGCTTGCGTACCTCTGTGTTCCTTGCTGCCAGTGCGATCTGCCGCCTAGCACCCTACACCCCCGTGCCTCTGTTATCCCCATGAATGTTTCTACCTTTGCCCCCCCCATCCCTACTAGTGCCCACACCCCAATCTTCCCCCCCAAAATCTTCCCCCCCCCCATTTAACCCTGCCTGCATTTGTGGTGTTCTTCCCCCCATGTCATCAGGCATCCTCCCCACAACGGGAGACCTGCCATGGCCCCCTTCGCTCGTACGCCCTGGAGATAGCTTACCCGCTGGAGTGGTGGCCCCCTTCCTCGGGCCGATCTATACCTCCCCTCAGACCACTGCATTTCTTTATACCCCCCTCTCTCCACCCCCTCCTGCACTCTGCTGCTCTCGCCCCCTCATTTCTGAGTCTTAGTCCTGAAAGCGACGCGATACAGTCCCACGCAAAACAGTTTCATATTGCCTCCAGCCCGTTGGGACGGCTGGCTCAGCTACAGTTTTGTTGCTATCTTCCCAGCCCATGTTTGTGGATGAAGTCACCTGCCAGTGCAAAGAAATGGTATTCCCTGCCCTGGAAGGCTTGACTGGGCTCAGCATTCCAAATTTTACACAGTTTTTATAAAGGGCTGCCTTGTTAAACTCTGCTCGTCGCTTGGTCAGGTCTGCCCCAATGTCTTGGTACACCGGATTGGGTGACCCTCCCAGTTGCAGATTTTGTCTGCCTGTCCCAGTTCAGGATTTGTTCCCAGTTCTGGTAACGGTGCAGCTTTGTAATGATGGCCCTCGGCTGTTCCTCGGCTTTGGGTTTTGGCCAGACTGACCTGTGGGCTCTGTCCATTTCTGGGGGTTTTGGGAAACTGTCTCGTTCCACCAGGTTATCCAGCATTTGGATCATGTACCCCATGGAGTTCCTGCCCTCGGTCCCATCAGGTCCCACTATGCAGAGGTGTTGGTGTCGCAACTGATTTTCCTGGTCCTCAACCTTCCGTTTTAGTGTCCCTTATGCAGCTACTAACTTTGCTGCTTCTGTTTCTAATGTGGTGATCGGGGTGATCTGATCGGGCGAGGCTTTCTCCAGCTTCTTGATTGTAGCATCCTGCATCTCCAGCCGCCTCTCCACCTTTTCTGGGGCTGCCTGTAAGGTGATCAGTGCCTCTGCCACAGCCACCTTCACAGTTTTATTAACCATAATGGCCTCTTTGAGTTCTTGTAGTTCCTGGGTGAGGAATTTCCTCCATCCGCTGGTCGGAGGGGAGGGGTTCTGCGTGCGGCCTGGCAGCCTGCCTCGCTCAGGTGAGGCTGGGGCATCTCTGCCCCTCATGCTCCCCATCTCCTCAACTTTCCTACCTCGGATTTTGTTGTCGCCTTTGCTGTCTTTTCAACCTCTGGAATTGTTGCGCTTGGCATGGCTCGACTTGTTTGTGTTAGAGGAGGGTGGGGTGTTTTCTCCTGGTTTTAGTGGGTTATTTTCAGTTTAGCGTGCCTGATTCTAGGTTTTCAGGAGGAGAGCCACCTTCAGTGCGTCTGCTCAGCACATCCTCGTCACCGGAGGTCAGCTTGCAAATATTTCACCAACTTCTCAATAGTTCTGTCACCATGGAATTCATAATCATCACTTCCGGCCATTAAGAGTGTGCATCCACAGTCACTAAAACATGTGTCCCTCAACTGGATCAGTGTAGTCTATGTGTATTCTCTGCCATGGCTGTGTCGGCCAATCCCACAGACGTAATGGTTGCAGTGGTGGAGTGTTTCTTACTGTTGCATAGGATTGGCATTGTGCCACCTTCTTCTCAATTTGGGCCCCTAATCCCATCCACCAAAATTAACTGCATGCCAATTTCGTCATCCTCACTACACCAGGATCAAGGATTCTGTTATGTCAACATAAGTCTTCTCATGATGTCGAGCTTGAGGCCTGGATTCTTCCGATGTACATCTGTTCATGTACCTTCTAGGCTCATATTCATAACCTTCCCCATCACTAGATCAGTTCCTGTAAACCTCTGTACTTGAGATAAAGACGCAAGTACATTATCTACGTGCGAGAAAAATGTTGATGACATTTTCTTCAGGTACTTGCTTGATTTGTAATGGCAATCTTGACAAAGCATCAGTGTTTGCATGTTGCTCCAATTTACAACATTTAATATCGTAGGTGAGTGCCAATAATATCAAAGACCATCTCTACCTGACTAACTGCTAAAGAAGGAATACCTTTATACAGGCCGAAGATAATTGTCAAGGGTCGGTGATCTGTCAAGACAGTAAAATTATGTCCTTTAAGGTAGTGGTCAAACTTTCTTACCCCAAATACGATGCTCAATGCTTCTTTTTCCAACTGAGCATAGTTCGTTTCTGCACTAGTAAGAGTTCATGAAGCAAATGCAATGGTTATTCCTCTCCTGAATGCATTATGTGCAAGACAACTGCACCAGCCCAATAGGGTGATGCATCACAAGCAAGTTGCAACTTCAACCACCAGGTCTTTCAGGCTTATTTTACCTCTTTGTACACACTTTTGCATTCTTCTGTCCAGTGCGATACCCATTTGCCACATAATAATGTGTAAACCTGTAGTAAACCTGTTCAAGGAACAGGTACTACGTGTCCTTGATATGCATGTCCCTGTCAGGCAGGGAAGAGATGGTCGAGTGAGGGAACCATGGTTGACAAGAGATGTTGAATGTCTTGTTAAGAGGAAGAAGGGACTTATGTAAGGCTGAGGAAACAAGTTTCAGACAGGGCGCTGGAGGGATACAAGATAGCCAGGAGGGAACTGAAGAAAGGGATTAGTAGAGCTAAGAGAGGGCATGAACAATCTTTGGGGGTAGGATCAAGGAAAACGCCAAGGCCTTTTACACATATGTGAGAAATATGAGAATGACTAGAGCGAGGGTAGGTCCAATCAAGGACAGTAGCGGGAGATTGTGTATTGAGTCTGAAGAGATAGGAGAGGTCTTGAACGAGTACTTTTCTTCAGTATTTACAAATGAGAGGGGCCATATTGTTGGAGAGGACAGTGTGAAACAGACTGGTAAGCTCGAGGAAATACTTGTTAGGAAGGAAGATGTGTTGGACATTTTGAAAAACTTGAGGATAGACAAGTCCCCCGGGCCTGACGGGTTATATCCAAGGATTCTATGGGAAGCAAGAGATGAAATTGCAGAGCCGTTGGCAATGATCTTTTCGTCCTCACTGTCAACAGTGGTGGTACCAGGGGATTGGAGAGTGTTGAATGTCGTGCCCCTGTTCAAAAAAGGGACTAGGGATAAGCCTGGGAATTACAGGCCAGTTAGTCTTACTTCAGTGGTCGGCAAAGTAATGGAAAGGGTACTGAAGGATAGGATTTCTGAGCATCTGGAAAGACACTGCTTGATTAGGGATAGTCAGCACGGATTTGTGAGGGGTAGGTCTTGCCTTACAAGTCTTATTGAATTCTTTAAGAAGGTGACCAAGCATGTGGATGAAGGTAAAGCAGTGGATGTAGTGTACATGGATTTTAGGAAGGCATTTGATAAGGTTCCCCATGGTAGGCTTATACAGAAAGTAAGGAGGCATGGGATAGTGGGAAATTTGGCCAGTTGGATAACAAACTGGCTAACCGATAGAAGTCAGAGAGTGGTGGTGGATGGCAAATATTCAGCCTGGATCCCAGTTACCAATGTCGTACTGCAGGGATCAGTTCTGGGTCCTCTGCTGTGTGTGATTTTCATCAATGACTTGGATGAGGGAGTTGAAGGGTGGGTCAATAAATGTGCAGACGATATGAAGATTGGTGGAGTTGTGGATAGTGAGGAGGGCTGTTGTTGGCTGCAAAGAGACATAGATAAGGTGCAGAGCTGGGCTGAGAAGTGGCAGATGGAATTTAACCCAAAAAGTGTGAGGTTGTCCATTTGGGAAGGACAAATATGAATGCGGAATACAGGGTTAACGGTAGGGTTCTTGGCAATGTGGAGGAGCAGAGAGTTCTTGGGGTCTATGTTCATACATCTTTGAAAGTTACCACTCAGGTGGATAGAGCTGTGAAGAAGGCCTATGGTGTGCTTGCGTTCATTAACACAGGGATTGAATTTAAGAGCCGTGAGGTGATGATGCAGCTGTACAAAACCTTGGTACGGCAACATTTGGAGTACTGTGTACAGTTCTGGTCGCCTCATTTTAGGAAGGATGTGGAAGCTTTGGAAAAGGTGCAAAGGAGATTTACCAGGATGTTGCCTGGAATGGAGAGTAGATCTTATGAGGAAAGGTTGAGGGTGCTAGGCTTTTTCTCATTCGAACGGAGAAGGATGAGGGGCGACTTGATAGAGGTTTATAAGATGATCAGGGGAATAGATAGAGTAGACAGTCAGAGACTTTTTCCCCGGGTGGAACAAACCATTACAATGGGACATAAATTTAAGGTGAATGGTGGAAGATATAGATAGGGGGGATGTCAGAGGTAGGTTCTTTACACAGAGAGTAGTGGGGGCATGGAATGCACTGCCTGTGGAAGTAGTTGAGTCGGAAACATTAGGGACCTACAAGCAGCTATTGGATAGGTACATGGATCATGGTAGAATGATATGGTGTAGATTAATTTGTTCTTAAGGGGCGACTTCCGGTGACGGCGGGCGGGAGGCGGCCGCACAATGGTGGGCTCCCCTTCGACAAAGAAAAATGTCGAGGGTGAGCAAGAAAACGGCCGGAAAAAAAACAGCTGAAGGTCCGTCGGGGAGTGGAAAGGTCACCGCGGGGTCACCAAGGAAAATGGAGGCTGGAGCACCTGGGAAGGCCGCACTGCTTACGGCTGAAGAAATAACTAAGGTGATGGCTGCGGAATTTGAAAAGCAGTTGGCGCAGATTGCGAAATGCATGGAGACGATGAGGAAGGAGATGAGGTAAGTTTTGAGTGTGCTGGTGGAGGAGGCAGTTTCCCCGGTGAGGACGCTGGTGGCGAGTGCAGTGGCGGAGGTGCAAGAGCAAGGGGAGGCGCTGAAGGAAGTGAAGGAGACGTTATTGCAGCACGGTGATCAACTTGCCTCGATGGGGAAAGAGATGCGGAAGGTGATGGACATTAACAAGGATCTGCGAGGAAAAATGGAAGACCTGGAAAATAGATCCAGGCGACAGAACTTGAGGATTGTGGGGCTGCCTGAAGGAGTTGAAGGACCGAAGCCTTTTGCCGCAATGTTGGCAAAACTATTGGGGGAGGGGGAGGATCCCTCCCGATATGAACTGGATCAGGCTCATCGGTCGTGGAGGCCTGTACCAAAGGCGAGTGAGCCGCCAAGGGCAGTGACTCTGTGCTTCCGTAGGTACAGTGTGAAGGAGAAGGTCCTGAGCCGGGCAAAGCAGAAGCGGGTGGTGCAGTGGGCTGGAGCTGGTATACGTGTATACCAGGACTTTACGGTGGAGCTGGCAAGGAGGCGGGCTGCCTTCAACCGGGTGAAGAGGGCACTGTACATTAGCAAGGTGCGGTGCGGCCTTGTATATCCAGCGAAGCTGAGGGTGACTTACAAGCTCAGGGACTTTTATTTTGGAACGGCGGAAGCAGCGGAGGAGTTTGCGAAAGCAGAAGGACTGTGGCAGAACTGACAAATTGGGGAATGGCCATGTGCCGATGTAACCTCATGACTGTATTTTCTTCTTTTTTGTATCACTGCGCGTGGGTGTAGAGACTAAAGGAGCCAATGTGGTATATATTTGGACAAGGGAAGGGACGGGACTTTCACTCGAAATGAGGGTTCTTTGGGGTGTCGATGGATATGCGGGGTTTGTGTACTAAAAGGGAATCTTTGGGCTTTCCTAGGGCCGGGCAAGTGGGAAAGGGATCCGGGAGGGGGCCTCCACGCTGGCCGGTTTAAGCCGGCCAGTGAACGGGAGTGAGGCGGGGGGGAGGGTCTGCGGCCATCGGAGCCTGGCAGAACAGGGTCCGAGTGGTCTAGCCGGGGTGGAAAGTTGGGGGGAAGGAACCGAGGTTGGGAGGAGGAGTTTTACAAGAGGCAGTGGACGGGAGGAGCTGGAGACCTGGGGGGGGGGGGGGGGGGGGGCGGGGGGGGGGGGGGGGGGGGGGGGAGCTGTGTAAGATTAAGGGTGACGACGGGTAATCCCTGATTCCTTTTTGTCATTTGTTTATGTAAACATGCGGGTTGAGGTTTGGGGGTTGGTGGGTAGATGGGATTGTTGTTATTATGGGGACTGACATATCTTGCTGATTATTGTTTATTGTTGATGGATGTAAATGTGGGAGAAAATGTGAAAAAGGAGAAAAAAAATTTTTTTTTTAATTTTAATAAAAAATTTGTTCTTAAGGGCAGCACGGTAGCATTGTGGATAGCACAATTGCTTCACAGCTCCAGGGTCCCAGGTTTGATTCCGGCTTGAGTCACTGTCTGTGTGGAGTCTGCACATCCTCCCCGTGTGTGCGTGTGTTTCCTCCGGGTGCTCCGGTTTCCTCCCACAGTCCAAAGATATGCAGGTTAGGTCGATTTGGCCATGATAAATTGCCCTTAGTGTCCAAAATTGTCCTTAGTGTTGGGTGGGGTTACTGGGTAATGGGGATAGGGTGAAGGTGTGGGTTTGGGTAGGGTGCTCTTTCCAAGAGCCGGTGCAGACTCGATGGGCTGAATGGCCTCCTTCTGCACTGTAAATTCTATGATAATCTATGATTAATCTAGGACAAAGGTTCGGCACAACATCGTGCGCCGAAGGGCCTTTTCTGTGCTGTATTTTTCTCTGTTCTAAAACTGCTTCAATTGTGTTTCCAAGTTCAGAACAAATTTACCATAATAATTTATTAATCCCAGAAACGATCTCAAATGCGTAAAATTTTGAGGATGTGGTGCTTCTAAGATTTCTGTCATCTCTTCGTCTCCTTGTGCAAGCCATCTTTATCGATGATGTGACCCAGGTAGTTTATAGATGTCTTGAAAAAAAATCACACTTTTTCGTTTAACTCAGAGATTATGGTTTTGGAGACAATTCAGTGTGGCTTCCAGGTTCTTCAAGTGCTCTTGTTCACTTGAATCGGTGGTAAAAATGCTATCAAGAAAACATTGCATCTAATTTAGCCCACTTCAATTTGATTCATGGATCTCTGAAAAAGATGTTATTCCAAAAGTAAGTCTTCTGTAATGAAACAGACCTTTGTGGGTCAGGATAGTGAGTAGTAACTGTAATTTTGCAGGCACGTTCATTTGTAAATATTCCTGTGCGAGATCTATTTTACTGAGGTTCTGCTCTCCAGAAAGTCCAGTAAACAAGTCTTCAATCAGCAGCAGTAAACAGTGATTTATGCAAAATATAGTTGTTTTAAATCTCCACAAATCCTACTGAGCCATCACGTTTTTAATACAGGAAATATTGGTGTAGCCCAATCACTTGTAGTAACTGGTTCACACCTGTTTTGACTAGTCTTTCGAGTTCTTCGTCAACTTTTGGCCTGATGGCATCTGATGCAGTTCTAACATTGAGACATTTTGGCGTACTATTTGGCTTAATTTTGAGTTTTGACTTCAACTCCTGTCACTGAGCCCAGCGAGTCTTCAAACACGTTTTTATACTTTTTCAGAAGTTGTTTTAGGTCACTCTTTGAATCAACCTGCTCCCCAGTTAAGTTTAATTTTTCCAAACCCATGCTCTACAAAATAAAGCAGGAAAATGTCTACGGACAACATGGAGAGGCAATTACGCTGTTTGTCCATTTGCTTCTGCTTTTACCATAATGTATGACCTCTTCAGTGTACGTCCTTAGGATAGCATATAATGGTTTGAATGGCAGATGCTTTAACATCTGATTATAAATTGTCTCAGGTATCAATGATTCAGCTGCACCTACATCCACTTTCATTTTGACTTGGTTACCAGCAAGTTTTGGGGATACCCAGAAACATTGTTGATTGCCCCGCACCAACAAGATACCTAGTTTCAGCTCTTGAAGCTGTTCAGGAACATTAGTTTCTGAGGGGTCTTGAACTTCACTATTATCTTATTGACTGGACTGACATGTTTGGGTGTGGTATTTTTCTTACATATCTTGGGTGTTGGTGAAATTTGCCATGCGCAGCATGCTTTGGCAATATGGCCCTTTTTGCCACAGTTCTTGCATTTATTTTCTCTATTCCAGCTTTCCCCTGCTGAGTATCCAATCTGTGTACATCCATGGCTTGGTTGTACCCTTGCAGACTTGTTTCTAGTGGTCTCCATCTCATGGATCTTTACTCCAATTCCTATCTGTGATGCCTCTTTTGTTGATAGCTCGATAGACGTGGCAATGCCTACAGTTGATTTGAGAGTTAAGTTACTTACAGAAAGCAACTTCCTCTGAATAGCATCATTGCGGAGTCCACATACCAGCCTATCACAAAGGGTGTCATCAAGTGTTGCACCAAACTCACAGTATTTTGCGAACCTTCTTAAGGCCGCTGCGAATTGTGAGATGCTTTCACCTTCTTCCTGACTATGGCGGTGAAAATGAAACCATTCTACAATTAACAGCAGTCTCAGTGAGAAATGCTCTTCTAAAATCTTCATTAACTCATTATAGGTCTTTTCTCCCAGCTTTGCTGCATGAACTAAATTTTTCAGTCGCATAAAGGTTTTACGCCCTATTGAACTGAGAAATTTTGCAACCTTTAAGTCCTCCAGTATTTGAGCCGCTATGAGATGTAATTGGAATCTCTTTTCATATGGGTTCCAAGTCTCACAGTCTTCATCAAATGCATCCATGGCACCCACTTTTCCTGCCATTCTCGGTACCGGCTCCCAGGCTCTATCCTTCAACCAACCTTCCTTTTTTTTGTGAATGAACAAGAGGTTTCTTGATCTGCAATTCAAACTACAATTCTTATTTTTCGGACTGTGGTTTGTCTAATTCAAGAGTTATTCAGAGCTGGAAGACTTCTGAATCCCCGTTCCCGCAGTTGGTTTCACATCGCCACTTACGCAGTCCCTGAAGCTTAACGTCTATCCACATCCGACGGCAAGCAAGTTTTCGAACTGTTGGTCTGCTTGCTCACAGTTGTGCTCATTTTATTTTTAAACTTTCTGCATCGACGGCTTTTCCTTCACCTGATATGTGAGTCTGGCCCTGAGTATCGCTTCCTCCGCTTCCGTCGCTGTCTCCACTTTTCTTGCCGATGATTTGTGCCTCAGCAGTTTTTTCTTGTCTCAGTGCCTGCCGCCAATTTTCCTTTTTGTTCTCTTCTCAACGTGCCGCAAAGAGAAAAAGCATAGAGGTGCCACACACCTGGAGTTCTACTCCATTGTAAAAACACAATGCGAGGTTTTATTAGGAGGAGTTGCTCACACAATCTAAGATGGGGAACTGAAGTCCACACAAAACACTCTGCTTCCGTCACTACAGATCACGTGATGTTCCACCAGTCAGGGTGTATTCTTTAATACATAATGAAACATATTATTCAAATTGAATTGTATATTCCACCCCCCCACCCTTTAACATAACCAACCAACTGATATGTATTTATAAATAGGTAACAAGGGCACAATGAAAACTGACCAAAGATGAATCAGTCGCACTTCAAGGAATCCATTTAGCTGCAGATCTTTATTAAATACTTAAGCTCTGTAAGTGTGCACACCAAATGAAAAATGATGCAGGAATACATTCACATCCATTTATCCATACGAAGGTTCCCCTTTAATAGAAGGCCAGTGAGAAATGATTCCCCAAAATAACTATGGAAGTAATTATGGAAGTATGGAAGTTGTGCACTAACTTTTTCATTGATATTAATGACTTAAGGAAAATACCCTGCAGCTCTCGAATTCAATGCTCCAGCTCCTTTTGTATTATATGGTCTATGAGATGAAGGAAGCTGAGGAGGAATAAATTAGGGTGTGTAGGCAGAAATTAGTAAAATAAAGCAATGGACAGAGATGCATTCAAGCCACCATGAGGTGAAATTAAATGGTGTATTGTAGAAATATAACCAAAGGGGTACAGTAAGTAGTTTGTAGATCAGCTCAAATACTCAAAACTACCTGCATGCTCTTACTTGTATACTTCAATAACACAAATGGTGCAAACCTGTAACTTCCCCACGCCTGATCTTAAATGGATGGGTTTGTAATTTTCTAGTTTTTTAAACTCCCAATCTATTCTTAAATAATGGAGTGGCATTTGCAATTTTTCATTACAAAGGTACAATTCACACATCTACAGAGCTGTGACCTAAAATTATGACTAATGCATCTGCAATTTCCTCAGCTATTTATTTCAATACCTTGAGTGGTAACCATCAACTTCTGGAAATGTGTTTATCTTAGTACCATTATCTGCATCCCACCTTTTTACTTATAAGAAAACCAGTATGTTCCCCTCTTGGCTTATTTTTAGGTTCCCATGTACTGCCAATCTTTCATCTTCTGCTTCCCCTGTGAAAAGAGATACAGGGTATTTTGCCATTGCCTTATTATTATTGTAGTCTCTCCTGAGCTGTTTAATGGATTCACATTTTACAAGCATTTTCTTTCTTTGAAATTATTTGTAAAAACTTTTACAGTTGGTTTCAATTTCCATTGTAAGTTCTGTTTATCGCCCACATGCTCCTTTCATTCCATTTTTTGTATTGCTTTGTTGCTTTCAAAAGCCCTGCCTGTCCAATAGATTTACAGTTGTTCTGACATTTGTGTAGGAAAGATACATTTCTAGCTTGTTGCTGTCTCTTACCACATTTGTTGAACATGGTTTTGTAACTGCTTGCGTGAAGCATGGTAGCATTGTGGATAGCACAATTGCTTCACAGCTCCAGGGTCCCAGGTTTGATTCCGGCTTGGGTCACTGTCTGTGCGGAGTCTGCACATCCTCCCCGTGTGTGCATGGGTTTCCTCCGGGTGCTCCGGTTTCCTCCCACAGTCCAAAGATGTGCAGGTTAGGTGGATTGGCTATGATAAATTGCCCTTAGTGTCCAAAATTGCCCTTAGTGTTGGGTGGGGTTACTGGGTTATGGGGATAGGGTGGAGGTGTTGACCTTGGGTAGGATGCACTTTCCAAGAGCCAGTGCAGACTCAATGGGCCGAATGGCCTCCTTCTGCACTGTAAATTCTATGATAATCTATGTCTGTTCTTGCCTTTTAGGGACTTGTTATCTATTGTACAAGATACTACTTTGAATAGTCCCATTGGTTGTCTGCTGCTTTACTGATTGACAGCTCAGCCCATTTAATTGTGGTCTATTTATTTCTCATCCCTTTAAAGCAAAGGTTTTTCATCAAAATCAAGGACAGATATAGCTCCAAATTGTTTTCAGAGATTGGAAATTGATCAATAAAAAAGACCAAGGTCCATCCCGTTTGTCTTCTGGTAGTAACATGATCCAACAATAATGGAGTTATTGACTATTCAAAGCACTTAATTTCTATCAATTAGCCTACAATAGACCCAGAGATGAAATAAAGAAAAAACCCCAAGTGATGGAGTGCTTTGAGAATCAATGGTCCAAAGTTAGCTGTTCTTCCAAAGTATTCTTTATCCTTTACCAAGAAGGTGATGATTCAATTAAATATTTGCCTTTCTTGATGTACAAAGTACTGGTAGGACTATGGATGGGATTCTCCGCTTGCCGACTGCGAAATCGCAAAATGCGATTGGCGGAGAATAGCCTCCGACAGCAGCCTCCGGTTTGACGCCATATCTGTATGGCTCCGGCACCCCGAAAATGGCATAGCGTGGCGATTAAGTACAGTCGGCATATAATTAGCGGGCCTGACACCCTATTCTCCGGGGCCTCTGAGATTCACCGCCTCCAATGGGCCGATTGCCCAACGGCATGGTTCACTTGTGGTCTCAGAAATCGTGAACCTGGCGTCGTGGCTGCTGAATGAGAGAGAGAGGAGGTAGGAAATGGAGTGGAGTGACTGCGGGCTGCCGGCAGGCACACTGGCTGTGCTGGCTGGGGTGACGGGCCCTCTGCCAGGGCCGGGGGGGGCGAAACAGGTCGAGCTGCCGGGGTGCCCCTCCACAATGGAGATTTTGATAGGATTATGGGGATCTTGAGAGAGCTTAGTCTGTTTTGGGGTTATAAGTTCAACATGGGGAAGGGCGAGGTGTTCCCGATCAACGTGTAGGGGCCGGGGAGAAGTCTGAGGAAGCTGCTGTTTCAGCTGGTAGGGGCAAGCTTTTGGTATCTGGGGTTTAATGCACAGATCTCTGCGCAGCTACACAAGTTGAACTTGGTGAATTTGATTGAGGAAATGATGGAGAACTTTAAAAGGTGGAATGTGGGCAGCAAGGTGGCGCAGTGGGTTAGCCCTGCTGCCTCACAGCGCTGAGGTCCCAGGTTTGATTCCGGCTCTGGGTCATTGTCCGTGTGGAGTTTGCACATTCTCCCTGTGTTTGCGTGGGTTTCGCCTCCACAACCCAAAGATGTGCAGGGTAGGTGGATTGGCCACGCTAAATTGTCCCTTAATTGGAAAAAAATTAATTGGGTACTCTAAATTTTTTTTTTAAAGGTGGAACGTTTTACTGTTATTATTAGCTGGGAGGGTCCAGAGGGTAAAGTTAACAGGTTGCTGAAGTTTTTATTCATCTTCCAGAATATTCTGATTTTTGTACTCATGTCCTCCTTTAGGAGGGTCAATAAAATATCTAGGAGTTTATTTGGGTAGGCAAGGTTCCCCGGACTGGGAGATTGTTCTTAGAGCAGGACAGGCAGAGAGGGGGACTGGTGTTGCCAAGTCTGCAGAATTATTATTGGGCAGCAAACATTGCAAAAGTTAGGAAGTGGGCGGTGGAGGACGTTGGTGTGGGGGCGGATGGAGAAGGCCTCATATAGAGGGACCAGTTTGAGGGTATTATGGCTCGTGAACCTTCTGTTCCTGCTGGCTAGGTATTCCACGAGCCCTGTGGTGGTGTCAGTGCTGAAGATGTGGAACCAGCGTCGGCAGCACTTCAAAAGGGAGGGCATGTCTTTGTGGACGGTGATTTGCAGCAACCACGGGCGGAATTCTCCGGTATCGGCGTGATGTCCGCCGAACGGCGCCAAAAACGGCGCAAATCAGTCGGGCATCGCGCCGCCCCAAAGGTGCGGAATCCTCCGCATCATGGAGGGCCGAGCCCTTACCTTGAGGGGCTAGGCCCGCGCCGGACTGATTTCCGCCCCGCCAGCTGGCGGAAGTGCCCCGCCAGCTTGCACGGAAATGACATTGCCGGGCGGCGCATGCGCGGAAGCGTTAGCGGCCGCTCACGGCATCCCCGCGTATGCGCTGTGGAGGGAGTCTCTTCCGCCTCCACCATGGTGGAGAGCGTGGCGAAGGCGGAAGGAAAAGAGTGCCCCCCACGGCACAGGCCCACCCGTGGATCGGTGAGACCCGATCGCGGGCCAGGCCACCGTGGGGGCACCCCCCAGGACCCCGGAGCCCGCCCGCGCCGCCTTGTCCCGCCGGTAAGGTAGGTGGTTTAATCCACGCCGGCGAGACAGGCATTCTAGCAGCGGGACTTCGGCCCATCCGGGCCGGAGAATCGCGGGGGGGGGCCCGCCAACCGGCGCGGCGCGATTCCCACCCCCACCGAATCTCCGGTGCCGGAGAATTCGGCAACCGGCGGAGGCGGGATTCACGCCAGCCCCCGGCGATTCTCCGACCCGGCGGGGGCGTGTTCTGGGTGAAAATCAAGACATGAAATCAGTCTGGGTGAAAATAAGTAATTGTAAAGACAATATGTCCCCGGTAGAAATAATCTTTAGGTCCCGAAACAGTAGTTCCGCAGTGGGGCACAGTATAAACCAGGAAATACTGGGAGCTTGTAAGAAAGGTAAGGCAATAATTATGGATGATTTTAATATGCATATAGACTGATTAATAAAATTGGCAAGAGTAACCTCAAGGGAGAGTTCATTTAATGTATTAGACATTGTTTCTTGGAGCAATGTGTAGTGGAACCAACCAGGGAGCAGGCTATTCAGATTTTGCATGGTGTAATGATGAGGGATTAATTAATGATCTCATAGTTAAGGATCCTCCAGGGGAGAGTGATAATAACATGCTAGAATTTCAAATTCATTTTGAGGACAAAAAACTGGAGTCCCAGGGCGGCACGATGGTGCAGTGGTTAGCACTGGAGACCAGGGGTTCGATCCCGGTCCCGGATCATTGCCTGGAGTTTGCACATTCACCCCATGTCTGCGTGGGTCTCAACCCCACAACCCAAATTTTTTCATAGAATTTACAGTGCAGAAGGAGGCCATTCGGCCCATCGAGTCTGCACCGGCTCTTGGAAAGAGCACCCTACCCAACGTCAACACCTCCACCCTATAACCCAGTAACCCCACCCAACACTAAGGGCAATTTTGGACACTAAGGGCAATGTATCATGATCAATCCACCTAACCTGCACATCTTTGGACTGTGGGAGGAAACAGGAGCACCCGGAGGAAACCCACGCACACACGTGGAGGATGTGCAGACTCCGCACAGCCAGTGACCCAAGCCGGAATCGAACCTGGGACCCTGGAGCTGTGAAGCAATTGTGCTAGCCACAATGCTACCGTGCTGCCCTAAAGATGTGCATGTTAGGTGGATTGGACACGCAAATTTGCCCCTTAATTGGAAAAAAATAATTGAGTCCCACACTAGCGTTCTGGAGTTAAACAAAGGTAATTACATAGGCATGAGGACAGATTTGGCTCGCGTGGACTGGGCAGGAAGACAGTTGATGAGCAGTGGTAGATGTTCAAGGAGATATTCAATTCCTACCGACTAAAATATATTCCAGATAGGAAGAAAAATTGTAAGAGGGGGAAAAACATCCATGGCAATGCAAGGAAGTTAAAGATAAATAAAGACAACAATTAAGGCATTCAAATATTGCAAAGGCCAGGCTGTAAAGTTAGGAAATACTGAAGATCAACAAAGGGTAACTAAAAAAGTAATAAAAAGAGCTAAGGTAAATTATGAAAGAAAACTAGTGCAAAATATAGAAAAGGATAGTGAAAGCTTCTATAAGTGTATGAAAGGGAAGAGAGTAGCTAAAATGAATGTTGGTCCCTTGCAGGATAAGACTGGGGAGTTAATAGTGGGGAACACAGGAATGGTGGAGACACTAAATCAGAACTTAGAACAATCACCAGGAACAGGGAAAAGGATTGAGCAGACAAGTCCCTAGGGCTTGATGGCCTACATCCTAGGGTCTTAAATGAAGCGACAGCAGAGATATTAGATCCCATGGTTATAATATTCCAAAATTCCCAGATGCGGGAAAGGTTCCAGTGGATTGGGAAAATGCTAATATAACGCCCTTATTCAAAATGGGGTGGAGGCAGAAAATAGGAAAATATAACAACATCTGTCATTGGGAAATTATTAAGGAAGTAATAACAGGACATTTGGAAAGTCAAAACACAATCCAGCAGAGTCAGCATGGTTTTATGTGTTTAAGTAATTTGCTAGAGTTCTTCGAAGATGTAATTAGTGGGGTGCCACAGGGTTCAGTCCTCGGGCCTCAACTATTTACAATCTATATTAGTGACTCGGATGCAGGGATAGAAGGTACTACAGGTTGAGCATTCCTTATCCGTAATTCTAAAAACCGGAAAATTCCAAAATCCGCACTTTTTTCAAGCACTGCCTGATTGGCACGGGGAGAAATCCCACAAGGCTCTGGGAAGGCTCCAGGGTGATGCGCAGGACCCAACATGCCCTCACCTGTGCAGGTCCCAATGTGCTGCACATACGCAGGCCCCAAAACACCACACATGTGTATCACCACGTTATATTCCGAACAATTCTGAAATCTGATACACACTCAGCCCCAAGCTGGAAGAGTTATATCCAGCGTTTGCTGGAGTGAAACACTTTTCCAAATTAGACAGAAAAAGTCGATATTGGTCCATATATTTGTCATGAGATTTACAAGAGCTAACAACATTTAGAACTCCTTTCAGCAGATACTGTTTCCTCCATTTGCCATTTGGGCTGTCGATTAATCAGACATATTTCAACAGCATACGGATCAGAAAAAGGATCGAGTCCCAGGCTGTGCATGTATTGCAGATGACATCACCATGGTAGGATGCATGGAAGAAAAGCATGACAGAAACCTACATTTCGCTTCACAGTACAGAACTTGAACATTGCTAAAAGGAGAGACATGTTACTGAAGCTTTTCATCTTGCACTCATCAGGGCAAATACAAGAGTGCCAAATTTCAAACAATCACAATTCAAACTACAGGAGAAAAGGGTTCACCAAATGCTGCCCAATCGTAAAAGCACATCTAACATAGATTCGTTTTGGGCTTTACGAATGGATGCTGTCTGTACTCTATCTATTAAAATCAATCACAGAAATATGCACAGAGATGCTGGAAAAACTCTGTAAGTATGGCAGCATTTGTAAGGAGAAAAAGCAGGATTAATGTTTCGAGTACTTTTCGCTCTTCATCAGTACTGACGGAAGGGAGAATGTGTTAGATATTAAAGTGCAGCTGTGAGAGCAACAAAAAGTAGCAACTTTAAGAACAAAAGACAGATGACCTGGTGTTGGGTGATGGGTGGGAGGGGGGAGGGTTACATTGAGGAAATACATGTATGGGATATTTTAAAAGGATTTAGGGTGAAGGAAAAAGGTCACAATCTAAAGCTACCAAAATCAGCATTGAGTCCCAAGAGTTGTAATGTGCTCAACCAGAAAATGAGCTTGTACCAGGCTTCACTTTAATATCAAACACATTCCCTTTCCCTTCAGTCCTGATTAAGAGCCAAGGGACTCGAAACGTTAACTCTGTTTTCTCTCCTTACAGATGCTGCCAGGCTTGCTGAGTTTTTCCAGCTTTCTCTGTTCTTGTTTCAGATTCCACCATCTACAGTGTTTTGCTTCTGACAGAAACATGCTGTTTGATTCAATCAGCCAATCGGGGCATACAGCTTACGTACTGGCATTGCACTGGCACTGAAACTCCTCAATGAAATTGCTCAATAGTGCAGTCGGCAGAAAATCTTTTTTGACTGACACTAGCATCCTGTTCAACGAAAATATCACTCGCTTAGCCACTGCACAGTAACAGTGTGAAATGCTTCCTTGACCTTTTATTCAAATTTTTGACAAACGTTCCCTTTCCAAGGTAACTTGTGGTAGAGCAGGCACTTTTCAGGTTTGAAAGCGGTGGCTTTTGGCCCCATTTGTGTGTTTGTGAGATATGCAGTGAACAATGATCTGACCAGGATAACTATTGTCACACAGGATAACTTTGAGGCACTCTAGTTCTCAGTCAAAATTGCAAGGTCGCAAATGGCTAGAGCCTTATTTAGAAGATTGCTGATCAGGCCAATCGTTTTGTGCATGGAGCTACATGATCCCAATGTGTATATTGTCCGGTGAAGGTAGGCTTGCAGTAGACAGTAGTGGAGAACTCATTTCTCAACTTGCAGACCGAGGAAAGGGACTGTATTTGACTGCTCCAACTCAAAAGTGAATTTGAGCGTGGTATGGAGCATACTATGGTGTGTAAGATCACAAACGTATCAGAAATATGCACATGGTAGGAGGCTAGGACTCATTCCATCATCATTCTCATGAAAACCAACAAAAATCTTTGTGAGCGCTGGATGTGGATGGGGTCCCATGGCTACACCATGTAATTGGACATACATAGCATCATTAAAGCTGAACTCAGATTCGAACTGGCTTTCAAAAGAGCATTGGACGAGCGCCTGAAGAGAGAGTATTTGCAGAGCTATTGGGAAAAGGGCAGGGTAGTGGGACGAGCTGAGTAGCTGTCGCAGAGTGCCAGCCTCCTTTTGTGGTGTAACCAGTATAAGATTCTATGATAAAGTTACAAATTCAAGTGGTTCAGAATTAAAATAGTGCAGTAGCAAAAACCAATTTGAAGAAAATAAATTGAGTCATGTTACGATATTAACATCATTTATGTCACAAGATTGGTGCTTTGTTAGAGGAGGGGGAGTGGAGTATATTTAATTGGATTGTCCTTTGTGGAATCTTTGGTCTGACTGGCATTCTCAGTGAGTGACTCAGAATTCTGAAGTGGGAGGGCTCATTTAAACCAGTCAGAAAGCATGATGGGTTTTGTGCTACAATGTGTTTCATTTCACAGATACTTTTAAATGTATGACCATAGGGCTCGACACAAAGCTTCGAATTGTATAAATGCATTAGCTCGAAACATTTCCAAATTCCCAACAGTGAGTGCTCACACCAGGAAGATAGTTTGAACGATGACAAGCAGTTGCTCAGCAGTCCTTCACATCCTGGACCTGCAGGTGGCATCCTTGTAGATACCCAGTTAATCCAATTCGAAGGACCATGCAATCTGCTCGCCCTGCGTGCTGGTTGATTCCCTGATAAAAGGCCAATTCGAAGCAAACCTGCCACTGCACATAGATGCAAAACGTGAACTCCTTGACCGCACACACACCCCTCTCCACCCCTCCTGTCCCCACCGCTGCCTCAAATAGGTATAACCAAGGGAAAAGACTCTGTTCAAAACTTGCTCAATTTTGCACAATTCAATAATATATGCAGAAGTAAGCTGATTAGAATCATTGAAATAAGCAGTATGTAATTTGTTAACATAAGGTACTTTTGCAGCTGCCATGTTCAGTAAGTGTTCTCATTTCCTTAAGTAGCCATCTGCACCACTCTCAATTAGTTGTCCAATTTACTGTGTAATCATAATTATAGTTATGTTCACTGTTTAAAAAAAATGTTTTGCAATCCATTACATTTGCCTTGTCCATATGGCACTGCAGACAAGTCTAAAATGTTGCTAACCTTTGTTACTCTTACATATGTTCTCAAGCAACCTTCCAAAAGGGTTGGAGAGCCTAATCCAAATTTGTGTCCTTACCAACCTTCTCCTTTATGCACTTCCATGCCCAGGATGGTGATGCCCAGGCCTCCATGGATACACACCAATGGGCACAAACAAATCAGTCTAACTGAAGAACAGAATTCCGTTTTACACCCGCACATTTTATGACCTAGAAATTGGATTCATAGAATCCCTACAGTTCAAAAGAAGGCCATTCGGCCCATCGAGTCTGCACCGGCACTCCGAAAGAGCACCATACAAGCTTACTCCCCCACCCTATCCCCACCTAACCTGCACATCTCTGGATACTATGAGCCAATTTATCACGGCCAATCCACCTAACCTGTACATCCTTGGACTGTGGGAGGAAACCGGAGCACCCGGAGGAAATCCATGCAGACACGGGGAAAATGTGCAAACTCCACACAGACAGGGGACCGGCGCGATGCAATGGGCCCCGGTGCAGTCCCATTTCTCCGGGCCGGATGGGTCGAAGTCACGTGGTCACGCCGGCGTAAATAAAACCACCTATTTAACGGCGTCAACCAGTCGTTTTGGGGAGGTGATGGGGAAGGGAGCGAGGGGGAGTGGGGGGAGGTGGGTGTGGGGGGAAGGGGGAAGTGGGGGGGAGTGGGGGGAGTGAGGGGGAGGGGGAGGGAGGCAGGGAGGGAGGGAGAGGGAGGGGAGGGGGAGGGGGGAGTGAGGGGAGGGGGAGGGGAAGGGGGAGGAGGAGGGGGAGGGGCGGGAGAGGAGAGGGGCGGGTTAGGGGGGACGGGGTGAGGAGAGGGGGGTGTTGGGGGGTGTTGGGGAGGGGGGGGTTGGGGAGGGTGCGTGCCAGGGAGGAGAGGGGCGGGGCCAGGGAGGGTGAGTGATGGAGAGGGTGCGTGCCGGGGAGGAGAGGGGGGGTGTTGGGGAGAGTGCATGCCGGGGAGGAGCGGGGGGAGGGGGGGGGTTGGGGAGGGTGCGTGCCGGGGAGGAGAGGGGGGAGGGTTCGGGGACCATATGTGCCGGGGAGAGGGGGGGGGTTCGCCTGGCCATGTGCCAGCTGGCAACAGTCGTGATCATGCAGCCCATGGCACCTGGCTGCTGGGGGATGGGGTGGTATGGGCAATGATGACATGTCATCTATCCCCTCAACCCTCACCCCCTCCCATGTGTATATGGTGGAAGGGGAATATGGGTGAAGGGGGGATATGGGGGAAGGGAGGATATGGGGGATGTGGGGGAAGGGGGATATGGGGAAGGAGGATATGGGGGGTGGGGTATTTGGGGGAAGGGGGATATGGGGGAAGGGGGATATGGGGAAGGGGGATATGGGGATGGGGATATGGGGGATATGGGCGATGTGGGATATGGGGAAGGGGGATATGGGAGAAGGGGGGGATATGGGGAAGGGGGGATATGGGGGATATGGGGGAGGGGGGATATGGGGAAAGGGGGATATGGGGGTTATGGGGGAAGGGGGGATATGGGGAAGGAGGGATATGGGGGAAGGGGGATATGGGGGATCTGGGGAAGGGGGATATGGGGAAGGGGGCTATGGGGGAATGGGATATGGGGCATATGGGGAAGGGGATATGGGGGAAGGGGGATCTGGGGAAGGGGATATGGGGAAAGGGGGATATGGGGGTATGGGGGAAGCGGGACATGGGGGTAGGAGGACATGGGGTAAGGGGAATGTGGGGGAAGGGGAGATATGGGGGATATGGGGAAGGGGGGATATGGGGGAAGGGGAGATATGGGGGAAAGGGGGTATGGGGAAGGGGGGATATGGGGGTAGGGGGGATATGGGGGGAAGGGGGGATATGGGGAAGGGGGTATGCGGAAGGGTGGATATGGGGGAAGGGGGATATGGGGAAGGGGTCATGGTGGAAGGGAGACATGGGGGAAGGGGGCTATGGGGAAAGGGGGATATGGGGGAAGGAGAGATTTGGTGGAAGGGGGGATATGGTGGAAGGGGGGATATGGGAAAAGGGGAATGGGGGAAGGGGGAAAGGGGCGCAGGCAGTGGGGGGTCTCCGGGGGTGCGTCTTTTGTTCAGGACGCACCGCGCGTCATCACTGACGGCATGCGCGTCCGTGACGGATGATGCTGTCATGAATGGCGTCACGCCGCAACTAACCCATTCCCAGCCAGAGAATTCACAACATTTCGGGAGGCCCGATGCCGGAGTGATTCGTGCCGTTTTTGGTGCCAGGTTCGTGCCGTTTCTGGCGCCGGGTTCGGGCCATCGCACCGATTCACGGAGAATCCCGCCCAATAATTCCATGGGTCGAACTTGATCCACTACCAGAGTTTCATTTTATGTCACCATCTCATATTATGTATTTAATATGGATTCTTTATGTTGCACTGATGATGATTCATTGATTAGATATTGAAGCTTGTATATTAAAACATATGGGTCTGGATTCTCCGTTCCTGAGACTAAGTGTTGACGCCGGGACTGAATTAGTGGACTTTCACAACAGCAAAACTGTCACCAAACCTAGCCCAATTCGGTGACTGTGTGGGATTAGCACCGGTGCCACGTGGAACACAATTGCTTGTATAGTCTTTCATTCCCATCCTTCTCCGGTCTTTCATTGCCATCCTTCTGGGATTTTTTTTGCCTTCCTCTCTGAGGTTTTCTTTTGCCTCCTTTTTTGGTTGCCTCTCCTATGAGGTCTTCATTGTCTCTTGTCTTCCCTTGCCACTTCTTTGAGGTCTTTGCCACTTATGGATGTCGCCCTCTATCTGGGATCTTTCTCTAACTTTCCTGCCCATAGCCATTTGTTACTTCTTGTACTTGCCACTTTAAGTGTATTATCTGTTTAAGAGTATTGCCACTTTGAGGCTGGGTATAGTATTGTTTCCCCCCCACACAGGCGGTAGTTGCTCAGACACAGCTGGCTTCCCTTTGCTGGTGCATTTGCAACAAATGTATCAATGCAGGTGTTTTTTTTAAATTTGGAGTACCCAATTCTTTTTTCCAGTTATGGGGCAATTTAGCGTGGCCAATCCACCTACCCTGCACATCAAAGAACAAAGAACAAAGAACAATACACAGGAACAGACCCTTCGGCCCTCCAAGCCTGCGCCGATCACATGTCCTATCTAGACCAACCACCTGTATCCTTCTATACCCCGTCTGTTCATGTGCCTATCCAGATAAGTCTTAAAGGTCATCAATGTATCCACCTCACTTAGCAGTGCATTCCAGGCCACCACCACCCTCTGTGTAAAAACCTTCCCCCGCACATCTCCACTGAACCTATCCCCCCTCACCTTGAACTTGTGCCCCCTTGTAATTGTCATTTCCGCCCTAGGAAAAAGCCTCCAACTGTTCACCCTATCTATACCGCTAATAATTTTATAAACTTCTATCAGGTCGCCCCTCAGCCTCCGTCTCTCTAGGGAGAACAATCTCAGTTTATTCAATCTCTCCTCATAGCTAATACTCTCCATTCCAGGCAACATCCTGGTAAACCTTTTCTGTACTCTCTCCAAAGCTTCTATGTCCTTCTGGTAGTGCGGTGACCAGAATTGGACACAGTATTCCAAATGTGGCCTAGCCAACGTTCTATATAACTGTAACATAATTTTCGAGCTTTTATCCTCGCATGCCCATCCTATGACTGGGTATCCATTATAGGGGCTAGCACAGTGGGCTAAATGGCTGGCTTGTAATGCAGACCAAGGCAGCAGCGCGGGTTTATTTCCCGTACTGGCCTCCCCAAAGAGGCACCGGAATGCGGCGACTAGGGGCTTTTCACAGTAACTTCATTGAAGCCTACTTGTGACAATAAGCGATTATTATTATCATTATTATTATGAAAGCAAGTATGTCATATGCTTTCTTTACCACCATTTCCACCTGTGCTGCCACTTTTAAGGACCTGTGGACTTGCACGCCCAAATCTCTCTGTGTCTCTATGCTCCTGATGGTTCTGCCATTTATTTTATCGCACCCACTTGAATTGGATCGACCAAAATGCATCACCTCGCATTCGTCTGGGTTAACTTCCATCTGCCATTTCCCTGCCCAATTTTGCAGCCTATCTATATCATGTTCTGTTCTCTGACAATCTTCATCACTATCCGCAACTCCTGCAATCTTAGTACCATCCACAAACTTGCTAATCAGACGAGCTACGTTTTCTTGCAAGCCATTTATATATATATTACAAAGAGCAGAGATCCCAGTACTGATCCCTGTGGAACACAATTAGTTACAGACCTCCATTCGGAAAAACACCCTTCCACTGCTACCCTCTGTATTCTATGGCCAAGCCAGTTCTGGATCCATCCAGCTAGTTCACCCCTAACCCCATGCAATCTAATCTTTTGCACCAGCCTGCCATGAGGAACTTTATCAAATGCTTTACTAAAGGTCATGTAGACAACATCCACAGCCCTTCTCTCGTCAATCATTTTTGTCACCTCAAAAAATTCAATCAAATTAGTGAGACATGACTTCCCTCGTACAAAACCAAGCTGTCTGTCGCTAATAAGACCATTCACTTCCAAATGCGCATAGATCTGGGGTGGGATTCTCCGCCCCACCGTGCCACATTTCTGCACCGACCGGTCGGTGGGATTCTCCGTTACGCCGGCCAGTCAATGAGGTTTCCCATTGTGGGGCAGCCCCACGTCGTCGGGAAAACTCCGGGCGCCAGCATAACGGAGAATCACGCAGGCGGAGAATCCTGGCCCCTATCTCTGAGAATCTTTTCCAACAATTTCACTATCACTGATGCCAAGCTCACTGGCCTGTAATTACCCAGATTATCCTTGCAACCCTTCTTAAATAACGGTACAACATTGCCTATGCTTCAATCCTTTGGGATATCACCTGTGGCCAATGAGGACACGAAGATTTCTGTCAGAGGTCCAGCGACTTCGCCTCTTGTCTCCCTCAGTAATCTGGGACAGATGCCATCTGGCTCTGGGGATTTGTCTACCTTAATGCTTTTTAACACAGCTAACACTTCCTCCCTCATAATAACGACCTGTTCTAAAGTGTTTACACATCCCTCTGAGACACCACCAATCAACATGTCCCTCTCCTTTGTGAATACCGATGCAAAATACTCATTAAGGACATCACCTACTTCCTCTGGTTCCACACATAATTTCCCTCCTTTGTCCTTGAGTGGACCAACTCTTTCTCTAGCTAACCTCTTGGTTCCTAATATACATCTTTAGATTGTGGGGGCGAGACCCAAGCAGACATGGGAAGAATGATCAAACTCCACATGGACAATAACCTGGGACCAGGATGGAACTCGGGTCCTCGGCACCATGAGGCATCAGTGCTAACCACTGCACCACCGTGCCACTCCTAGTGTTCTGGACGGTTTCCTTTTTTGTTTATTCTTAAAGCTGCAGCACTGCTCTCTAGTGCCAGCCAATGTTTAAGCTTTTGAGCTTATTTTAACAGCAGAATGGTTGCCTTTTATCCAAATTCCTTCTTTGTAAATTTGAAGTGGCAGCTCTTGCCCCACAGCGTTCTTTTCTCTATGTTTCTTTTTCAAAACTTTTGAGTCTGCTGGCCAATTTTGCAGGGGATTTTCTGCATCGGTTTTTCCACTTCTTTATTGCGCTGAGCCTCCCGGACCGCTACCTAATCTGCAACGTAAGTACAGGTACTTTTCTGTACTTCACTCACCCTTCTTGTGGATTTTGACCAAGGGGTTTCCCCATATTTTGTTTGTTGCTCAGCCATCTTGTAAATGTCCATGTTTTCTGATTCTACATCACTCAGGGTCTGACAATATCTCAAATGGATACATTCGCCCAACGAGAGGCATTCTGCTGAGTATATTTTTTTTTCTTTTTCTCAGACTTAAAACAGGTTACTCATATGTGCCAGGTCAGAGGATAATTCATCCTCATCGCCAGATGTAATGATGCACTTTAAGAAACCTCATCAGTGAACAGTAAAGGATTTATTTACAAGAGTCTGCAAGAGCAGTAGAATATCTGCAGCTAGTTTTGGAATGTCCCCTGCCTGGGAGGACTCCTTCCCCTGGGGTGATTCCCCACGCTGAGTCCCGATTGGTTCCCGGGGCCAGGTGGCCCTTACTCTGCTGTGTTGAACTTAAAGGGACAATCACCACATCTCACTTCTCACACACTGCTCTGCCTTCTCACCAATAGCTAGCCCATGTCCCTCTCTTTCATTTCAGGTCTTGAAGATGTGGACATATCTCTATCCTTTATGGAAAAGGAGGTTATTCTTTATGGAAAAGGAGGTTACCTTTCTTATAAGCCAGCATCATGCTCACAAGCACCAGTTGAGATACAGGCACCCCATGGATTAGAGGCTAGAGTAAAAGAAGGGGCATCACATAGTAAATCATTGGACAGAAGTGTGCAAGCGCAAGAATGGGGGAATGGAGGGTGGGGCGTTGGGGAGGGTGGGGGGGTGGTGGTGGGGGTGGGGGGGGAGAGAAGGGCCACATCCCATTAATATTTTGCTCCAGAGAGCTCAAACACAGTCTCTGAGGGTGCAGCCTATCGAAAAAAGCTAATGGGTCTATACCAGGAAATGCTGACTGCTGGGCAGCCGACCAATGATCTTGCACTCAATGTTGAAGAGTGTGAAGGAGTCAAGTTTAATTTGTGTGAGAGTTTCAGGCAGAGTATGGAGACTATACTGCTCAACATGAGCCAAGTAGTCACTTCCACCAATATGATGGCATCCACTGGCATCCATGAAGGAGCCCATTAATTTTTAACTTACTGTAAAGTAGTTCTGAAAGGATTTAATTTAAATAAATTTAAGTTAAAATTACAGAGCAGAAACTCATGGTTGCAAAGTTTAATTTATTTTAATATCTCATTATGTATATTTTCAAAGGATGAAAGCTATTTTGAACAAGTTAAACTGAAAACTAAAAATATTTTTTTTCCTCAAGATATAAATCCTCCCCCCACCTATTTTCCATGCCAAGTCTATCTGCTTGGAGCGCATGTATCCTGAAGGCGTAAGTGATAAGGGCCTGGATTCACTCTTCAGGAGAATAATGCTCCTGCCAGCAGAGAATCGGGATTGGTCTCCACTGGCACTGGAAGCGGTGTCCAGGTGTGAGTCTCTCTCCTTTACCATGCAAACTCATGCATGGAGGAGAGCTCACTACATTCCGTTGTTTTCCAGTATTGGACCGCCATTTTGAACGGGCTGCAGCAGGTCCAGCGACAGGCCCCGTTCCCCCTGCTCCCCCACAATACAAATCATGTCCTTCACTGACCAGCAGGGGCATCCACTCCCCACAACAGGAATAACAGGTCACCCCACCACCCCACAGCACACATGCATGAGGGTAACCCAACCCCCTCCACTGACATCCTCCACCCACCCCCCAGACCGCTCCATCAGACCCCTCCATCAGACCCCCCATCAGAAACCCCTCATCAGAGCCCCTCAGCAGAGACCCTCCAACAGAGACCCTCAACTTGTGGGACTCTTATTTTACCTCCTAATAAGAATCAGTAGTCCGGTTGGTGGGAGGTGTCACAAATATGACTTTATTATTGTAGATTACTCACTGGTATACATTTGAATCAGAACTGAATAAAAACTTAGAAACAAAACATCAAACAATACATTAAAATGTCAAGCACAAAACATGGCAAAAAACATAAAGCAAAAAGGGAAATCACTTTAATACAAACAAACAGATAGATTATTCAATAATTCAGGAGCAAAGAACTCGACTATGAGGTCCTTCTTTTAAGGGAATCTTTATCTCTGGTTTAACCCCGCATTTACTTTCAATGGCTTCTAATTCTCAGCTGAGAATTCCTGGTTTGTTCAAATGAATGTCTGTTACTTAGAGGATGATTTGTTTATCAAAAATTGGACCGTACTTGGGATTGACTGGCGCCTATCAAAAGTAGCTTAACATCTGTCGGCACTGTGGTGTTATGCATCACTGTAAATACACAAGGGGTTAATGCAAATACACTAAGACTAAGTAAACACTAGAGGGAGCACAGGAGACACCATGACATGCAGACATACAGCTAATGAACACATAGAATAGGACAAGATCAATGGGCAGTCAAGACACCCAGAGGTGACATTACCACAAGGGGGCTGCCCATATAAAAGGACTGGGCACACATGCTATTTCTCTTTCCATAGGCAATACTCAGAGAGAAGGACAGGGGCAGATCGGAAGCATCACACCCACCGCATGGCTTAGAGCAGGCTGGTTAGTTAGATTGAGTTACTATAGAAAGGAAGGTTCAGACTTGGAGATAGGTTTAACACATTTATTGAACAGTTAACAATTCTCCTACTTGAGTTCGACTCTCCTGCTAACCTTGCTATCGTAACTCAATCTATATAACCAGTCTGCTCTAAGCCATGCGGCTAATGCAACGTAATGCTGTGTGAAATTGAATGGAAGATTTGCATTTCTGGGGGGCTTTCTAATGGAATTTGGGGTAGCCTCAGTTATGCACCAGCCCCCTTGACCCACCATGGGATCCTCTGCATCAGGGCCATACTTGGGAAAATTTATACCAAATTGCGCTGGGAGGATTTCCCGCTATGGAAGTCAGTGCATAATGGTGGGGGGTGGGGGGGGGGGGGACCTCTGGGAATTCCCATCGGGCGAGGCTGGTAGTGCATTGAGGTCGCCAGCGAGGAATCGGAGCATCGCAACGGGCAGGCGACAAACCCTTTTTTCCCTCGACGTTCCATTCTCCACCCTATCAGGATACCGGCACAGGCAATGGAGAATTGACCCCAAGATAATGACCAACCTGCTCAATTCCAGCTATGCCACTTAAGAACCAGTTACTGAGAGATACTCCCTCCAATTATCCATCACCCTTGTCACACAATAACTGACTTTGCGCTATAAAGCCTTGCTGTAGATGAGTCAAATTATGGCAGAAGCCTGTTAACCTTGTAGAGAATGAAGCTTTGTTTTATCCCAGCTAAGCTTTGGTTTGGGCAGTGTGCCATGGGGCAATGTTACCACCCACCAAATTGAAATGGGTTTTAAATTCCAATTTGGTTATTGAATGAGGAGGAAAATGGTGTTGAGGCAGATCAGCCACGATCATATCGGATTGCGGAGCAAGCTCCAGTGATGAATGGTCTATTCGTGCTGTTTCTGATGAATGTGCCTGTTCCTGTAGCAGTTCTGTTTAAGAGTCCACGTGTTCTCTCCAAATCTATTAACTGATCTTGTGCTTGACCTGTACTCCTCCAGTTTCTACAATTAGTATTTTTAAAACTGTGAATTAACAGCTTAAAATAAAGACAATTTGAAGTAAGGTCCAGACCACTTTCAAAAATTTAAAGCAACTATTTTGAGCCAGCATACTTAACAGCTTATTAACAAATGATTACCTCGAACCAGGGCTAAAGATGTTTCCACAAAACCAAAAAACTAAAAGAATAATTTCTAATACTCACATCACCTCCCATGAATATGAAACAATTCTTTCCACTGTCACTGAACAAATCCTGCTGACAGAATGCATTCATGTTAGGCCCCATCTGGATAGGTTGAAGCAAGGAGTATACACTCAGGAGCTAATTCTTGACATTACTTCAGATAATAGGTAATGCTGAGACAGTCAAAACTAATCAGCTCCCTACCAGCCTTTCAGAGAGCAGATTGCTACATTAATACACATTTCATGTTGTTAAACAGCGTGAAATATCAGTTGAAAACCACATGCAAGTTCATTACTGCTGTGTCTTGTGAGACATTAAATTAAAATTCTTGCTGCAGGGAGAATGGGTTGAGGTCAAAGTAATTAATGTCAATCAAATGTATTAATAAAGACAAAAGAGTTAGGGGCCAAGAGTTTCTGCTTTGGCCGCAATTGGCGATTGTACCCGCAATTGTGCTCATTTATGATAACGTGGCGCAGTTTTATTTATACAACTGAAAAGGGGTTTATTACCAAAAAACACTGTGCTTACAAATATAGGCAGAACCATTTCCTAGTTATATTTAGATACAGTCACGAGTAGTTTCTTAGTACCTTTTTTAAAACTATATTCAAAACCTTTTTAAATGTTGAGTATGAGAGTTTTTTTGCCCAGAGAATCAGTAAGAGACTCCTCAACATGACAGAAACTCCCAATGGTGATGAATTTGCCCTTTGGGATGTATTGGATTTGGAGTGGATTTGTTTAATGCCATGTGTACCGAGGTACAGTGAAAAGTATTGTTCTGCGTACAGCTCACACAGATCATTCCGTACATGAAAACAAAATACATAGAGCAAATATAAAATAATCTTCTTCTTTCTTATTGTCACAAGTTGGCTTACATTAACACTGCAATGAAGTTACTGTGAAAATCCCCTCGTCGCCACACTCCGGCGCCTGTTCGGGTACACAACCAACCCTCTTATGGATCAATCTGACTAATACTACACTCCTGTATGCTTCACCCGATGTCTGTGTCTAGGTATATACACTGTGTACCTTGTGTTGCCCTATTATGTTGTATTTTTTATATGATCTGTTTGAGCTGCCTGCAGAAAAATACTTTTCACTGTACCTCGGTACATGTGACAATATCCAATCCAATCCAATGTAAATACATAGACACAAGCATCGGGTGAAGCATACAGGAGTGTAGCACTATTCAGAAGAGAAGCTGTGTGAAGTGATCAGATCAGTCTATAGAGCATTGTTTAGGAGTCTGGTAACAGCGGGGAAGAAGCTGTTTTTGAATCTGTTTGTGCGGTTTTCCCAGATTTTTGTATCTCCTGCCCAAAGGAAGAAGTTGGAAGAGTGAAGAAGCCAGGTGGGAGGTCTTTGATGGTGCTGCCCGCTTTCCCATCGCAGCAGGAGGTGTAGACAAAGTTAATGAATGGGAGGCGAGTTTGTGTGATGGACTGGGCGGTGTTCATCACTCTCTGTAGCTTCTTATTGTCTTGGGCCAAGCAGTTGCCATACCAGGCTGTGATGCAGCCAGATATGACGCTTTCTATGGTGCATCTGTAAACGTTGGTAAGAGTCAATGTGGACATGCCGAATTTCCTTAGTTTACTGAGAAAGTACAGGCGCTGTTGTGCTTTCTTGGTCATAGCGTCGACGTTGGTGGACCAGGACAGAATGTTGGAGATGTGCACACATATGAATTTGAAGCTGTCAACCATCTCCACCTCAGACCCATTCATGCAGACAGGAGTGTGTATGATAAAAGTATATTATTGCGGATGCTCGAATCTGAGAAAATGCTGGAAACGCACAGCAGGTCTGGTAGCATCTGTAGTGTCATGCGAGAGTGCCTTTAAGAACTGTTTAAGCAGTTAAGAAGATGTTTAAGCAATGCACCTAAAAGAAAACAGTGATGTCATAGAGTGGGTGGAACTCAGCTCAGTTCAGCCATTTTGCAGTTTAGTTTTGCAGATTTTGCAGGTTGAAAAGCAGCTTGTTTTGCAGTGAGCTGGAGTTGCTGTGACCTCTGCCATAAAAGACCGTCTCTCTATAATTTGGGTGATTTAAACTCATAATAGTAAAACCTTTAACTTGATGTGATTTTGTTTAAAGGTGTTAAGTCTCTTGGAAGTTTGAAGGAACATTTTAAGGAATTATTTACTGTTGCAATATTTTCTGAGTTATCTTTGAAGTAAGGAGCGTTAAGAGATCCAATGTTTATTTAGATGTTAAGTTGAGTTCATGGAATAAACAGTGTTTTGTGTTTAAAAACCCACGTGTCCATAATTGTAATCCCACACCTAGGGGACAAGCCGTGTGCGAGGAAAAGCAACAAATCCATTAAATGGAGAGATTGATTGAACTCGATGATACATTTTGGGGTTCTGAAAACGCCTCGTCCATAACAATTGGGGGCTCGTCCGGGATAAAAGTCTATCTATTGGATTGGCTTTTGTGAACTTAAAGACAGTGAAGGATTGTTGCTTTTCCGGTGTGGTATTTTAGTTTAAGTGGGGAGAGTGTTGTGTACAATGGCTGTTTCAGAGGCTCAGAAGTTTTTGGGGGTGTGGAATGTCACACGTAGTACTTTACGGACAGAAACGAAAGGCAGACTGTTAGATTTGGCAAGAACTTTGCGTTAACATTACCTGACAAAATGCGAAAAGATGAGGTAATTATGGCAGTGGTTAAGTATGTAAAGTTGCCTGAGATAGAGTTTGACTCATTGGAAATGGCAAAAATTCAGTTGCAAATTAAACAAATGGAACATGAGAAAGAATTAAAGCGGCTGGCATACGAGAGTGAGAGAGAGGAAAAAGAAAGAGAAAGAGAGAGAGAGGAAAAAGAAAAGGAGAAAGAAGAAAGGAGAAAAGAAAGACTAGCCCGAGCGGAACAAAAAGAAAAAGAAAGGGAGATACAGATCAGGGAAAAAGATAAAGAGAGGGAGTTTGAACTTCAGAAAATGGCCATGAAACATGACAATCAGTTAAAATTGGCAGACGCAAAGGGAAACGTACAGTTGGATGATAGTGATGAGGATAGTGAGAAACAGCATCATAGTCAAAGGCTTGGTGGGAATCTATTTAAATATGTCCAAGTATTGCCAAGATTTGACGAGAAGGAAGTGGAAGCCTTTTTCATTTCATTTAAGAAGGTAGCTAAACAAATGAAATGGCCACAGGACATGTGGGTGTTACTGATTCAAACAAAGCTGGTAGGTAGAGCTAGTGAAGTGTTTGCATCACTACCGGAGGAGGTATCTGGAACGTATGAGGAGGTGAAGAAATCCATCTTAAGTGCATATGAGCTAGTGCCTGAAGCTTACAGACAAAGGTTTAGAAATTTAAGGAAAGAATTTGGTCAAACCCACATGGAGTTTGAAAGGCTCAAACAGGGTAATTTTGATAGGCGGATAAGGGCTTTGAAAATAGACCAAATGTCTGAAGCTCTCAGAGAAATTATACTCTTGGAGGAGTTTAAAAATTCAATTCCTGATGTAGTGAGAACTCATGTGGAAGAACAGAGGGTTAAAACTGTGAGATTAGCAGCGGAAATGGCAGATGATTATGAATTAGTTCATAAATCAAAGATTGGTTTCCGACATCAGTTTCAGCCGGTGAGGGATAGAAACTGGGGACATGAGAAATACTCAAGTGGTAAAGGTAAAGGTGATCTGATGGGAGGCAATAAAGAGAGTGTACCTCAGATTAAAAAAGAAATCCAGGAGGGTGGAAAAGAAATGAAAAGTTTCACATGTTTTCACTGTAATAAACTAGGCCATGTAAAGTCACAGTGTTGGTGGTTGAAGAAAAGCACTGGGAAGGCTGATGTGGTAAAACAGGATAAGACAGTGGGGTTTGTTAGAGTGGTAAAGGAAAGCCTAAGGGAAGCGAAGGAGGTGCAAATGATTGTACAGCCTGTTCAAGAAGTAATTGTTAAGAAGGTGCCAGATGTCATTAAAGAATTTACTTGTGTGGGTAAAGTTTACTCATGTGTATCAGGAGGAGCAGGTAAAGAAGTCACAATTGTAAGAGATACAGGGGCTAGTCAATCTTTAATGGTAAAAGATGAGGAATTATGTAGTTTGGGTAGAATGTTGCCAGAAAAGGTGGTGATATGTGGAATTCAGAGTGAGAGGAGTAGCGTTCCATTATATAAGGTAAGGTTGTAAAGTCCAGTGAAGAGTGATGAAGTGGTAGTAGGAGTAATAGATAAACTATCTTGTCCAGGAATACAGTTTACCTTGGGTAATGATATAGCTGGATCGGAGGTGGAAGTGATGCCTTCTGTGGTTGTTAAACCAGTGGAAAATCAGCCAACTGAAGGGTTGAAGGACGAATATCCTGGGATTTTTCCAGATTGTGTAGTAACAAGGTCGCAAAGTCACAGGTTAAGACAAGAGGAGAGATCAAAGAGTGAAGATGAAGTTGAAGTGCAATTATCAGAAACGATTTTTGATCAGATGGTTGAAAAAGAACAAGAACAGGTGGAGGATAAGGCGGATATTTTTAGTTCAGGAAAATTGGCGGAGTTACAGCAGAAAGATGTAGAAATAAAACGGATATATCAGAAAGCATATCCGGAAGGGGAATCTGAGAGTATATCAGAGTGTTCTTACCGTAAAAATTATGTCTTGATGAGAAAATGGAGACCTGTGCATATGCAGGCGGATGAAAAGTGGGCAGAAGTTCATCAAGTAGTGTTGCCGGTAGGGTATAGAAAGGAGGTGTTGCGAGTTGCACATGAGGTACCAGTGGGAGGTCATTTGGGAATAAGGAAAACTCAAGCTAAAATCCAGAAATATTTTAATTGGCCTGGACTACATAAAGATGTAGTTAAATTTTGTCAATCATGTCACACATGTCAAGTGATAGGGAAACCTCAAGCAGTGATAAAACCAGCACCCTTAATACCCATTCCAGCATTTGAGGAACCTTTTACAAGGGTCCTAATCGATTTTGTAGGACCGCTTCCTAAAACAAAAAATGGGAATCAATATCTTTTGATGATAATGGATGTGTCTACTAGGTTTCCAGAGGCCATTCCAGTACGTAATATTACAACTAAAAGGATTGTGGAGGAGTTACTTAAATTCTTTACTAGATATGGATTACCCACAGAAATTCAATCGGATCAAGGAACAAATTTTACTTCAAAGTTATTCAAAGAAGTTATAGATAGCTTAGGAATAAAACAATTTAAATCAACTGCTTACCATCCAGAATCACAGGGAGCATTAGAAAGGTGGCATCAGACATTAAAGACAATGTTGAGGGTGTATTGTCAAGATTATCCCGAGGATTGGGAGAAAGGAATCCCATTTGTATTGTTTGCAATTAGGGATGCACCTAATGAGTCTACCAAATTTAATCCTTTTGAACTAATTTTTGGTCATGAGGTAAGAGGACCACTTAAATTGATTAAGGAAAAATTGGTGGGTGAGAAATCGGAAGTTACACTATTGGATTACGTGTCAAATTTTAGGGAAAGATTAAATAGAGCAGGCGAATTTGCTAGACAATATTTGAAAGTTGCACAAAATGTGATGAAACAGGTAGCGGACAAGAAATCCGAAGTTTGTAGTTTTGCCAGTGGGGATAAAGTTTTAGTGTTGTTACCAGTGGTAGGGGAGCCTTTAAAAGCTAGGTTTTGTGGACCGTATCAGATTGAAAGGAAATTAAGTGAGGTGAATTATGTGGTAAACACACCAAATAGAAGGAAGACTCACCAAGTGTGTCATGTGAATATGCTTAAAAGATACTTTGAAAGGGAAGGAGAGAAAAAGGAGCTTTTAATGATTCTAACTCAAAGTGACGAACCAAATCCAGTTGACTGTGAATTTGACATACCTCAAATTAAATTGGAAAATGAGGATGTTCTTAAAAATTGGGATGAATTGTTAAGTTACCTTCCAGAGGAAAAACAAACTGACCTGAATGAGTTATTGATATCACATGGGCAAGTTTGTAGAGATAAATTGGGAAGTCCTAAAATGGCTGTACATTATGTAGATGTGGGAAATACTGTTCCTATCAAACAACATCCATATAGACTTAACCCTCTAAAATTGTCACAGGTAACAAAGAGATTGAGAGTATGCTTAAAAATGGCATAATTGAAGTGGGTTGCAGCCAATGGAGCTCACCCATAGTGATGGTACCTAAACCAGACGGTACCCAATGGTTGTGTGTGGACTATCGAAAGGTGAATGCAGTTACAAGAACGGACTCTTATCCTGTCCCACCATTGAAGGATTGCATGGAGAAAGTGGGACAATCTGCTTTTATTTTCAACTTCCAGACATGGAAAGAACCTTTAAACCATCGTATGGAGTTCTTTGATCGACTTCAGGTGGCTAGTTTGGTGATGAACCTAGCCTAAAGTGAATTTGGAGAAGCCCGAATCACTTTCCTTGCGGAGTTTCCGATACCCTCAAGATGAAATAATGCGATTTCTTGGCATGAGTGGATTTGATCGAACACTTGTGCAACGGTTTTGTGGCGTGATTACTCCACTGATGGAATTGCTGAAGAAACGTAAAAAATTTCAATGGACAGCGGACTTTCAACAGGCATTTGACTGCCTGAAAGCTGTGATCACCAATGCTCTTGTATTGGAGAATTGCAAGGGACTCTGTGGTCAGATTGAACTGAAGTATCTAATTCTAAAGAGGCTGTTTAGCACAGGGCTAAATCGCTGGCTTTGAAAGCAGACCAAGGCAGGCCAGCAGCACGGTTCAATTCCCGTAACAGCCTCCCTGAACAGGCGCCGGAATGTGGCGACTAGGGGCTTTTCACAGTAACTTCATTTGAAGCCTACTTGTGACAATAAGCGATTTTCATTTTCATTTTCATTCTAAAGAGAATTGCCGAGGAGTAGAGGAACAGATGGATCGTGCAGAGACTTTGTTTAAAGAGACTGTCAATCGAGAAGGATTTTGGTTGGAGGAAGAAGAACAAAGAAAAATGGACTATATTATTATACCTGTTTGCGTGTGTTGTTTTCTTTAGATGAAAATGTATATTTACTGTGTGCAAATCTTAGTGGATGGTGCAAAAGTGAAAAATGAAACCATGTTGAAGTTGATGGTTTATTTTTTTTTCTTGGGGGGAGGTGTCATGCGAGAGTGCCTTTAAGAACTGGATGTTTAAGCAATGTACCTTTAAGAAAACAGTGATGTCATAGAGTGGGTGGAGCTCAGCTCAGTTCAGCCATTTTGAAGTTTAGTTTTGCAGGTTTTGCAGTTTGAAAAGCAGCTTTTGCAGTGAGCTGGAGTTGCTGTGACCTCTGCCATAAAAGACCATCTCTGTATCATTTGGGTGATTTAAACTCATAATAGTAAACCTTTAACCTGATGAGATTTTGTTTAAAGGTGTTAAGTCTCTTGGAAGTTTGAAGGAACATTTTAAGGAATAATTTACTGTTGCAATATTTTCTGAGTTATCTTTGAAGCAAGGGGTGTTAAGAGATCCAATGTGTATTTAAGATGTTAAATTGAGTTCATGGAATAAACAGTGTTTTGTGTTTAAAAACCCACGCGTCCATAATTGTAATCCCACACCTAGGGGACCAGCCGTGTGCTCGGAAAAGCAACAAATCCATTAAAGGTAGAGGTTGGTTGAACTCCATGATACATTTTGGGGTTCTGAAAACGCCTCCCCATAACAGTAGGGAGAGAAAAGCGCTAATGTTTTGAGTCCAGATGACCCTTTGTCAAAGCTATAAGACAGAGAAGGTTGGAAATATTTATAATGTGGAGTGAGAATGAAAGATGAGTCATAGCCACAGAAACCCAGGGAAACAGGGTGCTAATAACCACAGGGACTATGAGGAAAGAGTGCTAATGGCAGTCCCCAGAGAGAACAAAATGTGTGAAAGGCCTAACAGCAGAAAAACTAACATCAGATGGTAAACTGTGACAGATGTAGATGCGGGGGGAGGGGAAGCGGGAAGCAAAGGGGGAAAAGGGTAAGGAAAGGTGGATAAGCTGGGGGGACGTTAGATATATATAAAGAAAGACAAGAGAGAAAGAAATGGTTAAAGACAGTTAAAATGAAATGCGATGTAAACAAATGGGTCGAGGTGGGGAGAGCTAATCATCTGAAGTTGTTGAATTCGATGTTAGATTTCACATCCATGGTGAATAGGATGCGGTTAGGGCCCGAGAACTGGAAGCTGTCAAGTATATGATACTGTGCTTCCTGAGGTCAATGACCAGCTCTTTCGTTTTACTGGCATTGAGGGAGAGATTGTTGTCGTTACACCACTCCACTCGGTTCCCTATCTCCCTCCTGTATCCTGATTCATCATTGTTCGAGACTTGACCCACTATGGTCATGTCATCAGCAAACCTGTAGATGGAGTTGGAGCCAAATTTTGCAACACAGTCGTTTGTGTATAGGGAATATAGTAGGGGGCTAAGTAAGCAGTCTTGCGGGGCCCCAGTATTGAGGACATTGTGGAGGAGGTGTTGTTGTTTATCCCTACTGATTGTGGCCTATGGGTCAGAAAGTCGAGGATGCAATTTTTAAACATTAATAATCTTTATTGTCACAATTAGGCTTATATTAACACTGCAATTAAGTTACTGTGAAAAGCCCCTAGTCGCCACATTCCGGCGCTTGTTCGGGTACACTGAGGGAGAATTCAGAATGTTCAATTCACCGAACAGCACGACTTTCGGGACTTGTGGGAGGAAACCGGAGCACCTGGAGGAAACCCACACACACACAGGGAGAACGTACAGGCTCCACACAGACAGTGACCCAAGCCGGAAATTGAACCTGGGACCCTGGCGCTGTGAAGCAACAGTGCTAACCACTGGTCTACCGTGCCGCGCAGAGTGAGGAGCCAAGTTCTAGATTTTGGACCTTTGATATGAGCTTGGCTGGGATTATGGTGTTGAAGCCGGAGCTGTAGTCAATAAATGGGAGTCTGATGTAGGAGTCCTTGTTGTCGAGATGCTCCAGGAATGAGTGTAAGGCCAGGGAGATGGTGTCTGCTTTGGAATGGTTGTGGCGGTATGCAAATTGCAGTAGTTCTTGGTATTCTGGGTGTATGGAGTTGATGGGCCTCATGACCAACCTCTCAAAGCACTTCATTACGATCAATGTCAAAGCCACCGGACAATAGCCGTTGAGGCACATTGCCTGGTTCTTCTTTGGCACCGGTATGATGATAGTCCTCTTGAAGCAGGTGGGGACCTCGGAACGGAGCAGGGAGTTCTTGAAGCACTACATTACGATCGATATCAAGGCCACCGGACGATAGTCATTGAAGCATGTTGCCTGGTTCTTCTTTGGCCGGTGTGGTAGTCACCACTGATGTATATACTGTATATATAGGATGTCGATGTAGGTGCTTTACGGTAAGGCCCCTGTACTACACGTACGGGGGTAGATCCCTGCCTGCTGGCTCCGCCCAGTAGGTGGAGTATAAATATGTGTGCTCCCAGTACAGCAGCCATTTCATCAGCTGCTGTAGGAGGCCACTCATCTCAGTGTAATAAAGCCTTGATTACATCCTACTCTCGTCTTTGTGTAATTGATCGTGCATCAATTTATTACACTGAGTTTGTCAGAAGATGGACCCCCGCATCAAGCCGGATCGCGTGCAGCTGCATCCTCAAGCAGACAACGCCAAAAAGGACTTTGAACATTGGCTAGCCTGTTTTGAAGCGCACATCGGGTCTGTGCCAGACAAAATTCGAGAAGCACAGATGCTCCAGATCCTTTACACGCGGCTGAGCTCCAAAGTCTTTCCACTTGTCCAGGTCGCGCCGACCTACGCAGAGGCCATGGCGCTACTGAAGGAAAACTACGCTCAGTGGACTAACACACTCTACGTCAGGCACCACCTCTCCACGAGGCGTCAACTTCCCGGTGAGTCGGTGGAAGATTTCTGGCACGCCCTGCTCCCCCTAGTTAGAGACTGTGACTGTCAGGCCGTTTCGGCCACGGAACACCCGAATTTGCTAATGAGAGATGCATTTGTTACGGGCAGAGGGTCTGACTACATCCGCCAGCGCCTCTTAGAGGGGGCCACGCTCGACCTCGCTGCGACCAAAAAACTAGCGCTTTCACTTACGGTCGCATCCTTCAACATTCAGGCCTATGCCCCCGACCGCGTGGCCCACACCCCCTGTGCATCATGGACTCCACAGACGGCCTCCCCATCGTGGACACCATCAGCGACCGCCCTCAACCAATCCCACGCCTGTGCCACGCGGCAACCAACCAACCCTGGGGGGCCCAAATGCTACTTCTGTGGGCTGTCAAAACACCCCCGACAGCGCTCCCCGGCGCGGCGCATGTGGCAAGAAGGGACATTTCGCTGCAGTGTGCCAGGCCTGCTCAATCGCCGCTATTGTCCCGGCACCCCCCCATGTACAGCCAGTGGGTGCCACCATCTTCTCCTCCTAGGACCACGTGCGGCCAGTGAACGCCGCCATCTTGCTTGACTCACAACACGTTTGGGCCGTGGGCGCCGCCATCTTGTTCCTCCCAGGACCAAAGGGCGCCACCATCTTGCTTTCCCCACGACACGTGCGGCCCGTGGTCGCCGCCATCTTACCCGACTCAGGACCCGTGCCCATCGGGCACCTCATCCGGCCGCTCATCGCCCGCAACCGCCAACGACCAGCCGTGTCTCGCCTCGGTCGCGATTGACCAGTCTCGACCACACAACCTCGCGACTGCTCAACTAACGTGAAGGTCAACGGGCACGAGATCTCCTGCCTGCTGGACTCCGGGAGCACTGAGAGCTTCATTCACCCCGATATGGAAAGGCGCTGCTCCCTCGCGGTACACCCCGCTAACCAGAGAATCTCCCTGGCCTCCGGGTCCCACTCCGTGGCGATCCGGGGGCACTGCATCGCCATTCTCACTGTCCAGGGCGTGGAGTTCAGCGGCTTCCGCCTCTACATCCTCCCCAACCTCTGCGCTGCCTTGCAACTCGGCCTGGACTTCCAGTGCAACCTCCAGAGCCTAACCCTGAAATTCGGCGGGCCCCTACCATCCCTTACTGTGTGCAGCCTCGCGACCCTTAAGGTCGACCCACCTTCCCTTTTTGAAGACCTAAGCCCGGATTGCAAACCCGTCGCCACCAGGAGCAGACGGTACAGCGCCCAGGACAGGACCTTCATCAGGCCTGAAGTCCAGCGGCTGCTTCAGGAAGGCATCATCGAGGCCAGCAACAGCCCCTGGAGAGCCCAAGTGGTAGTGGTCAAAACTGGGGAGAAAAACAGTATGGTCGTTGACTACAGTCAGACCATCAATCGGTACACGCAGCTCGACGCGTACCCCCTCCCACGCATATCTGGTATGGTCAATCAGATTGCACAGTATCAGGTCTTCTCGACAGTAGACCTGAAATCTGCCTACCACCAGCTCCCCATCCGCAAGGCAGACCGCCAATACACTGTGTTCGAGGCACATGGCCGCCTTTACCACTTTCTTAGGGTTCCCTTCGGCGTCACAGACCGGGTTTCGGTCTTCAAACGGGAGATGGACCGAATGGTTGACCGGTACGGGCTGCGGGCCACTTTCCCGTTCCTGGACAATGTCACCATCTGCGGCCACGATCAGCCATGACGCCAACCTTCCCAAATTTTTCCACACCGCCACTCTCCTCAATCTCATGTATAACAAGGAGAAGTGTGTGTTCAGCACCAACCGCTTAGTCGTCCTCGGCTATGTGGTCCAGAATGGAGTTCTGGGGCCCGACCCCGATCGCATGCGCCCCCTCGTGGAACTCCCCCTCCCCCACTGCCCCAAGGCCTTCAAACGTTGCCTGGGGTTCTTCTCGTATTACGCCCAGTGTTTCCCAAACTATGCGGACAAGGCCCACCCACTCATTCAATCCACTGTTTTTCCTCTGACGGTCGAGGCTCACCAGGCCTCCAACCGTATCAAGGCCGACATCGACAAGGCCGCGATGCACGCGGTCGACGAGACGTTCCCCTTCCAAGTCAAGAGCGATGCATCAGACGTCGCTCTGGCCGCCACCCTCAACCAGGCAGGCAAGCCCTTGCCATTCTTTTCACGCACCCTCCATGCCTCCGGAATTCGGCACTGCTCCGTCGAAAAAGAGGCCCAGGCCATCGTTGAAGCTGTGCGGCATTGGAGGCATTACCTGGCCGGCAGGTGATTCACTCTCCTCACTGACCAACGGTCAGTTGCCTTCATGTTTAATAACACACAGCGGGGCAAGATCAAAAACAATAAGATCTTGAGGTGGAGGATCGAGCTCTCCACCTACAATTACGAGATTTTGTATCACCCCGGTAGCTCAACGAGCTCCCCGATGCCCTAGCCAGAGGTACATGTGCCAGCGCACAAGTGGACCGACTCCGGACCCTGCACGACGATCTCTGTCATCCAGGGGTCACACGTTTTTGCCATTTCAGCAATCTGCCCTACTCCATCGAGGAAGTCAGGGCGATCAACAGAGACTGCCAGGTCAGCGCGGAGTGTAAACCGCACTTCTACCGGCCAGACCGTGCGCGCCTGGTGAAGGCCTCCCGCCCCTTTGAACGCCTCAGCGTGGACTTCAAACGGCCCCTCCCCTCCACCGACCGCAACACGTATTTTCTCAGTGCGGTCGATGAATATTCCCGATTCCCCTTTGCCGTCCCATGCCCCGACATGACGTCTGCCACCATCATCAAAGCCCTCAACACCATCTTCGCTCTGTTCAGCTTCCCCGCCTACGTCCACAGCGACCGGGGATCCTCATTCATGAACGATGAGCTGCGCCAGTACCTGCTCAACAGGGGCATTGCCTCGAGCAGGACGACCACCTAGAACCTCAGGGGAAACGGGCAGGTGGAGAGGGAGAATGGGACGATCTGGAGGGCCGTCCAGCTGGCCCTAAGGTCCAGAAATCTCCCGGCCTCCCGCTGGCAGGAGGTCCTCTCCAACGCACTTCACTCCATTCGGTCGCTCCCGTGCACCGCGACTAATGAAACCCCCATGAACGTCTCTTTGCCTTCCCCAGGAGGTCCACCTCCTGGGTTTCGGTCCCGACATGGCTGGCAGCTCCGGGACCCGTTCTCCTCCGTAGACACGTTCGACTCCACAAGGCAGACCCGTTGGTTGAGAGGGTACAGCTACTTCACGCCAACCCGCAGTACGCCTACATAGCGTACCCCAACGGCTGTCAAGACACAGTCTCCCTCAGGGACCTGGCACCAGCTGGTTCCACACACATACCCCCCTCCAACCCGGCGCCACCCTCCCTCCCCCCGGTGCACCCCACCGCAATCCCCGCTCCAGGACAATCCGTCCTCCCCTTGCTCACACCCGGGGATGAAGAGGATTTCGACACGCTCCCGGAGTCACTGAAGACCAAGTCGCCGCCGGAGTCACCACCAGCACTGCGGCGCTCTCACCGACAGATCAAGGCACCGGACCGCCTGAATTTGTAATATTATCTGTACTTTTAAAACACAACTTTCTGTATATAGTTCTCCCCATCTCCACCGGACTCATTTTTTAAACAGGGAGTGAATGTGGTAGTCACCACTGATGTATATAATGTATATATAGGATGTTGATATAGGTGCTTTACGGTAAGGCCCCTGTACTACAGGTACGGGGGTAGATCCCTGCCTGCTGGCTCCGCCCAGTAGGCGGAGTATAAATATGTGTGCTCCCAGTACAGCAGCCATTTCGCCAGCTGCTGTAGGAGGCCACACATCTCAGTGTAATAAAGCCTCGATTACATCCTACTCTCGTCTTTGTGTAATTGATTGTGCATCAGCCAGTATGATCGTGGTCCTCTTGAAGCAGCTGGGAACCTCTGAACGGAGTAGGAACTGCAGACAGTTTTGCGAGGGGAGGGGAGGGAGGTGCTGTTTCTAGCCTAATGTTTTTGTAATTAGGGCAGAAGATCATAAAGATTGATTTGTGCTGAGTGTAGTTCACACTTAGAATTCTGGAACCTTTTACACCAGTTACAATTTTCAGACAAGCTGCAGCAAAGCACCAGTGAAACCAATCAGAAATTCTACTCTCAATACAAAACACAGATTAATAAAAGTGAAATACACAGGTTAAAATGTCCGGAGCGATTCTCCGGAAAGTGTGGTAGTGAGCGGGAACTGCCGCAAGCTTCCCGGCGCTCGGTCCAGTGAGGCCCACAATGCTATTCAATGTTAATTGGTCCACTTAACGAGGCCCATGGGCTTCTCACTGCAAATGAAGGCTCACCAGCCAATTCACTGGGACCGCGCTCGCCAGACCCCCGTTAACAAGGTTGATCAGCACTTAAGCTGCACTTGCTCAGCCAGCCCCCAGTCAGCTCACAACAATGCAGCCGAGGAGACCAGCCCCAAGATTCGGGGACGCAGACGTAGGGGCCAGGATTCTGCGATATCGCGGCCAAGTGGTGACGCCGCCATCAAAACCGGGGTGAGCAACGCTGTTGTCAACGGGCCTCCAGGCCCAGGGATTCTCCTCTTCTTCAGGGGCGAGCACGGTGCCAGAGTGCTGTGCGCTGCTCCGGCGCCAAAAGCCAGCGCAGGTCCGTGCATGCGCACGACAGCCGTCTCCGTAAAACATGGCAGAGCCCTACAGGGGCCTGGCGCGGAGGAACATAGGCCCCCCCCCTCCCCGGAGTGAGTGCGCCCGCCGATCGGTATCCCTCGGGGGTGCCACACGGCAGTCAGTGCTGCCTGGGACGAGGTGGCAGCAGCTTTAAGCTCTGGGAGTGTGATCAGGAGGACTGGTCTCCAGTGCCAGAAAAAGGTTAACAACCTACACGAGGCAGCATGTGGACACCAACACGCGCCCCCCCCCCCTCGCCTCCATGAGCATCCACCTCCCTCAACTCTCCATGTATCCCCAACCCCCCCTTCTCCCCACCTCTCCCTTGAACCCCCCCAACCCTTCCTTCGCACACTCCTCCCACCACTTGTGAACCATGCGTGTGGCTAACAATGCCCTCTCTGTGTCTCCACAAGAAAAGCTCTCCCACAACCATCAGGAGAGGGCCCAGACTGTTGGTGGTGTGCCAGACATAAGAATCCTCACCTCCTTCGAGGAATGGGCCCTGGAGGTGAATGGTGTGGCCGAAGACAGGGCGGTCACCCACGCAGAGGTTGGCTGAAACCGCAGAGGTCAGGAACCACTGGGCCCCACCCGGACAACCTGTCAAACATGAGTTGTTGTTATTGCCTCACTGACTGACCCATCCCTCCCACTGACCACATGTCCATTCTCCCGCAGATCCTGCAGCCAATGGTGCCAGCCCATCCCGAGTGGCCCCATCACTCCTGCTTCCCAGGAGACCACCTCGGAGGGGATCTCTGAGGAAGACACGATCGAGGCGTCACAGCTGTCATCCCCACCCTCCACCAGCGCAGATACACGCACCTTGGTGGTAAATGTTAGTGTTCAGGTTTCTGGGGCACAACCTGGTGAGCACCACACAGCTGCTGATGTACATCAGGATATTCAGAGGGCGATGTCAGCCACCCTCCAACAGGTCCATGTAGTGATCTGTACATCTGTACATACATCTGCACATACACCAGGGACTACAGACAGATGTAACAGCCACAGCATCACTAGGGGGCAGCATCAGAGATGGGTATAAAGGGTCCAGTGCAAGGGAGGATCCGCCTCTTTCAGAAGCACAGGGCTAGTGAGTAGCAGCAGACAGAGACAGCTCAGCATAGGCAGTTTACCTTAGCTTCCCTAGTCGTACCTCTTGACTCTATTATATGTAGTTAAGCTCTGGAAACAGAACAAACCCACTGAATAAAGTATTTGTGTTAACTGGAAGTCAACAATCTTTATTCAGACTTAGAGAATAACATATGGTACCAGGTGTGATTTCAGAAAGCTAGCTAGACACCAGCAAGAGAAGAAAAACTTAAACCGGATATTCGACTGTGGAAGACTTTGCAGCAAATGGATCCTCGATGACTAACTGATTCGATGGAACTTGTTGGAACTCCATGGTGGCTGGAAACAACCGGTAATTTAAGTTATAACTGGAAAGTGTTTGAACAGCTGTTCCAAATATTTATTACAGCTAATGATTTAAGCACTGCCTCTGATGCAACAAATATAGCCCTACTACTCTCAACAGGATGGCATGAAGCTGGGTAAATCTATAATTGCTTTAATTATTTAGAAGGTGAGGACAACACCAAAGTAGAAGTTATACTCAAAAAATTTGCTGAACGCTGTAACAGTCAGCCTGGTGAGATGCTGGAAAGATTTAACTCTTGTCAGAGAAACGGAGGGCCCATCTCTGATTTTATTACAAATCTCAAGTTAATACCACAAGGCTGTGATTATGCTGATTTCAGAGACGCTGTGATAATGCATCAATTAATTTCCGGACTATCTGATAAAAATTTGAGTGAAGAACTCTCACAAAATAAGTATCTAACTCTAGAAATCGCTACACGAAAATGCCTTGCTTATGAACAAAAACAAAATCAATACTTTGAGTCTCTATAAACACAGAATCATCATTTAGAAAACAAAATCGGTAAAAATGGCGTGAACACTCACCATGAGGCGGAGGCAGGGTTCAATCGGAGGAAAATGGAGGTTCTGGGCGGCAGCCATCTTGAGAAAGGAGCCACACATGCGCACAGTATAGGAAACTCGGAGTGTGCATGGGGAATCGAGTCCTACGCTTAACATCACGAGCATCATGACGTCAGATTACCAGGACCACACCCACTTAAAAAGGGAATGCACAAAAATGAACAAAAAGACATTTAAAGCTGCAAAACCCAATTTTCTTGCCTCAAAAGACAGAACAAGGCCCGAACTTACACCAGCAGTTGAAAATAACTTTCACAATACCCTGGAACAAGAAGTTAGCACCGCCCTAGAAGATGATATGGTCCTTGTAGACTACGACGCAGACGAAGATTTCATCTTGGGAGGTGGCTACCCCAGTACCATATCCGAACCGCAACTAGAGGTGTTATACCGTGAAGACCCCGACGATGAGTTCTTTGGATTGGGGAATCTTCAGCCCAGCATATATGACATCCCGACTCGTGAGTGCAGGATTATGCTGCCGCCTGACGGCAAGAAACTGAGAATGGTCCACGCACCACGAAGGGTCCCAGCCTCCACACAAGAAGATGATTTGTTCATTGAACATGAAGAGAACGATCACAACTCCGAAACAAAAAGCAGTGATTTGTCCAACGAACAATACACACAATACTGCTCAGACATGGCTGAGTTATTCGGAGATCCTGATCACAGCATCAGCAACATGGTTGAAAAGCTCAATACGACTCTTCTCATAGTAGATGAATCCAATACCAGGGCGCCATGGCAGATCGTCGATGCATGGGATGACAGCAATACCCAAGACGAAGACAACGCCACACATAGAGCACAGAAGGACTCCGTTGAGAGAGCACAGATCGACTCTACAGCGAGAACACTGCACGACTCCACAAAGAGAGCGATGACAGACTCCACAGAGATAGCGATGAAGGACTCCACAAAGAGAACAACACAAGCCTCCACAAACAGAACGACGCAAGCCTTCACAAAGAGAGTGACGCAAGCCTCCACAGACAGCTCGGTGACAGACTCAAAAATGGAAGCAAGCAAACACTCCATAGCGAACGCCATGCATGTACAAGACCATGAAGATCTATCAATCTTATTTGAGCCACCAGAAGAAGACACTGACTGTCTCCCCACTGTATATGAGACAAGTGATGAAGAAATCACAATTCCCATACAGGATGTGCAGGATCACAGCGAGACTGACATATCTCAGCTCGTCTGCACAGAAGCACTCAATAATCAGAGGACAACCACCCATGAGTCCAGAGAGACCACGTCAATTGAAATCTTGAAGATTTTGACTCCAGAAGATGAGCACCAAGAGTCCAGAGAGACCACATCAATAGAAATCTTGAAGATATAGACTCCAGAAGATGAGCACCAAGAGTCCAGAGAGACCACGTCAATAGAAATCTTGAAGATTTTGACTCCAGAAAAGGAGCACCACAACCCACAACAAAATGAAATCGTGAAGATTTTGACTCCAGAAAAGGAGCACAAAGAGATCACAGATAATTCAAGTGAACCAGAAATGACACTAGAAGAGGAGTATCAAATAAGCAAAGAAGAGGAATCGAATCCACCACAAATGACTGATGTCACCAACATCAATGCAACATCAGATCATTCTCACAATTCTCAAGAAGACACGCTCAATGTAGCAGATACCACAAAGGGCACTGACACCAATAACTGTGACAATGACTCAAATCAGCCACATGGCACACTCATTGAGCGCAACAAGAACAACAAAAACCGCAAGAAGCACGGCAGAAACAAGAACAACAACAGCAACAACAAAAACAACATGCAGCGCAACAAGAACGACAAAAGCACCAAGAAGCATCCCAGAAACAACAAGCATGACAAGAAAAAGAACAAGGATAAAAGCGAAAACAAAGAAAACAGAATCAACAAACGCGACAAAAAGAACAACAAGAACGGCAACAACAAGAACGCTAACGAAAACAACCAAGACAGAAACAACAAAAACAACAACAAGAACGACAATGAAAACAACAAAGACAGAAATGACAGAAACAACAACAATGAAACAACTACCTGCATAACATGGTACAACTCTGCACGTGAAGGACAATGCCACAGCACACTGCGAAACAATGACAAGATTACAAACATGCCATGGCATGATAAAGAATCTCACAAATTCACATCTGCTCCAGAGCAAACAAGCAAAACAGCTTTCACGAATGATGACATACAGAATCAATACCACAAACACAGGAACAAACGGCTCATCAGCAAAGCAGCCGAGTCACGGTCCAACATCAACCTAGCTCTGTTATCGTACCGAGCAACCCCATTGAGCTCAGGACTGTCGCCAGCACAAAAGCTCTTCGGCAGAGACATCCGGAAACCCTACCGGCAAAGCAAATCCGAGACCCTCGCAACGCACCGGTTCTCGATGACATGCGGGCACTATGCTCCAAACAAAGACTATACTACGATCAATATGCGATCCCACTCAAGCCACTGACACCATCAGAATCAGAGACCCAGAAGGCGGATGGTCTGAGTCAGCCACGGTGATCAGGCAGGAGGCACCGCGGTCCTACATTGTCAAATCGTCTGCGGGAGTACTTTTTCGCCGTAACCGCCGGGATATATTAGAGATTCGACCTACAATGCCAGTGTTTCCCACACTGGACTTGACCGAGACCATTTGTCCACAGGACGTTCCTCGCCACACAACGCCAGACAGTACGCTTGATGACATCAAACCATCATCCCTACTACCTCCATTAAGATGCTCCAGCAGAGGCCGCAAGGCACCCGACCAGCTAGATTTGTAACGACACTTCAACACACGCACAAGACGAATATGGACATTTCTCACGATGGACTCACAACACAGTTAATTGTTTCTGTATTACTTTTATCATTTTCATAGTGTGCAGATTTGCATATTCTCACCACTTGTTATGTACAGTTTTCTTGAGGTCAGTCTAGAAAACATGTCCAATAAAAGGGGGGGATGTAGTGATCTGTACATCTGTACATACATCTGCACATACACCAGGGACTACAGACAGATGTAACAGCCACAGCATCACTAGGGGGCAGCATCAAGGGCAGGTATAAAGGGTCCAGCCCAAGGGAGGATCCGCCTCTTTCAGAAGCACAGGGCTAGTGAGCAGCAACAGACAGAGACAGCTCAGCATTGGCAGTTTACCTTAGCTTCCCTGGTCATACCTCTTGACTGTATTATATCTAGTTAAGCTCTGGAAACAGAACAAACCCACTGAATAAAGTATTTGTGTTAACTGGACGTCTACAATCTTTATTCAGACTTAGAGAAGAACATAGTCCATAGCCGATTGGAGGAGTGTCAGAGGCTACAGGCGCTTGAGATGTCATTGGCAATGTGTGGCACCGAGGCCAACACTGCTGGTGTTCCACTGCAGTGTTGGTGTCCAAGGTGTCACGCAATTGTGGCGACAATGGCTGAAGGACTCAGTAGAATGTCCAACTCACTGGGGGTCTTCGCCTAGTACCAGGCTGACCTTGATGAGGTTCTGCGGGACATATCCTGCTCTCAGATGGTAATAGCCAAGGCTCTGCAAAGCTTGGCTCAGTCGCAGTGGACATTTACGGGGCATGGCCCAATCAATGGGCCATCTTCGAGGTCGTCAATACGATGGTGCAGACATTGGGGAGCCACCAGGGCTGGCAGAGCCAGATGATGCAGGGGCAGCCGGGGCTTGAACCAGCTGTCCCTCCATCCCAAGGTGGACCTCAGGTCCCTATGGGCACCGACCGGGAGGAGGGGGCGCTAAGTGCCAATCCCATGGTGTGACACCGGTGGCCACCAACTTTCCCGAGTTCAACCCCTCTGATGAGGTTGTGTCTCAGAGTCAGCACACAAGAGAGGGCCGCATGGCTGTGCGTGTGCCGTTGCACATCATCAACATCAGCCAGGGGCATCGAAGGTCAGGAGACAAAGTAAGCAACCGGCTGCCTCAGATGTGCATCCTGGGGAGGAACTTAAACATAGCAGTACAGCCATGAAGGCCAAGCACATCGAGGATTACTGAGGGCACCTGGGAAGTGGGGGGAAGAGGCGTAGGTCAGGGGTGAGGGGGAGGGAGGGAGTGTGGGGGTGAGAGGTGGGGATCAGCATCATCGGGTGAGTGGAGAATTATATAACACATTAAACACAACCAGTGTTACGCCTCTGTCACTTTCTTCTGCAATGCGGGCCGACCTCTGAACCCTTGGCCCATCTCTCCAGGCATCTCTCCCTCGGGCACACCGCGTGCAGGTGATGGTTGTGAGCGAGCACTCAGCAGACAGCAGGGGTCAGACTATGGCATAGATTGAGGAGCGCTGGCACCCAGCTCTTTGTGGGTTATTATCACCCCCCTGCCTTGACAATGACCTGCTAACAGTGTCAATACAATCCCAGCATCCTGGAGTGATGTGACTCAGACCCTGGGGTGTTTGGATGTTGGTGGTTGCTTGTGTGGTGTTGCCCCCCGCAGTCTTCAGGCACAATGTCCAAGCATCACGGTCTCAATGGGATGCTAGGCAATGACTCCCACATGCTACATGGCCCGCCCACCCACGGAAATCCACTTGGGATCTGTGAAGTGCTCACTTAACCACAATTGCCAATTCCCTATCAGCAATACCCTTCAGCCACACGGCCAGAAGCCTCGGCTGTCAGTGGGGATTATGAGTGGTTGGTGGGGCTGACTGGCGGGGACAGGGGTTGCCCCCGGAATGGGTACAGAGTTTGGCATGGTGGTTCTGCATGCGGTTGCCCCCCACCCCACCCCGATTGCCGTGCTACATGGCAGTGGCCACTCATGGACCCGGCCTGCGAAATAGGCCACCTGCACCGGACCACACCCCCACAGTGCCCCCAGCCCTGAATAATGTTCCCCCTGCCCACGGATCAGCCCTTTCCCTTCTCCCGGTCGGTGCCCATAGGGCCCTGAGTTTCACCTTGGGATGGAGGGACAGATGGTTTGAGCTCCGGCCACTGCTACATCATCTGGCTCTGCCAGCCCTGGTGGCAATGCTGGACTGAGTCCACTGCCGTCACGCCGAGTTCTCGACGGGTGAGACCATGAGAGACCCACGCCGTCGGGAACTCGGCCTGTTGGGGGCGGAGCATCGGGGGTCAGGCCTCAGGCAATGACCTGAGGCTATCGTTACAGCGCGAGGCTTTGGAGGGGGTGGAGCATCACAAAAGTAGCACCATCCTTGATTTCATTGGAAATTTAGATTCTCCGGCCGTTCGCCGAACGTGATTTTGCCGTCGGTGACCAGAGAATCCAGCCCCTGGTCTCACTGGAACTCTGACTTCCACACGAGGATTCCCAAACTCGGTCCGCAGGTAATAAATTCAAATGGCTCATTCAATTATTCTAACTAGCAGCTCCCTATTCTCAGAGCAGGCTATTGGACAACCCAACATGGTAAACTGAAAGTAGGCCCATTTCATATTTTTTTAAATTTAACTTGAAGAACACACTTGTGAATCTTCTACCACATAATGCTTTCGCCAAGGATACAGCTCCAGGATTTCCATCTCTCCTTTTGGTATTCCTCTGCCCTGGATCACAATGTGCATTCACGCTTTCACACAATCTCTCAGATATCCAGCCATGCCAACAGAACACCATTGCTTAATAGGCAGTATTAAGATGCCACCAACGTTCTGATTACCAATGTCAATGGAATTTTCCATTATAACCACCCCACACTGTCGCGAAACTCATTGGCAGGGGTGTGCGGCCGACGGGAAAATCGAATTGCAACGACCGGAGAATTTTGGACCTGACCATTCAACCCCGCACAGCCAAGACTATCTTCTCCACTGGTCCAAAGCAGCTTCTAAGCAGCCAGCAATTTCCCCTCCCACCTTCGATTGCTGCTAGCCTTGCAATGGTTTGATCTCCAATGATGATTAATCAGACGAGTTGCCTCTCACTCGTCACCTCGTGTCTGCTTCACAGAATAAAAGCCCGAAGCCCAATATTGGGAAGGCATCAGACCACACCCTTCATTCTCAGCGATCAAACCCTTACATCCAAATACACATCTGTACAAATGTTTAGACCTGTGATTTCAAATACTACCATGGTGGTTTGATAATTTGAATTTAGTTCGAAGAACCTGGAAAGAAAAAGCTGGTATCAGTGAAAGTGATTATCATGCTGTTTATTGTCATAAAAAAACAGCTGGTTTGCTAATATCCTTCATGAATGGTATCCTGTGCTTGTTATGGTGATGCAGGACTTCAGTTCCACAGTAATATGGCTTACTCTTACTCCTTTGAAATGGCACAATAAGGCGCTCATATATATCAAATTGTTACTTCCAGCTGTTCAAGCAGAAAGCCCATCACACCTTCTTAGGGCAACTAGAGTAATCAATAAATACTGGGGACTTGCCAGCGTTACAACATACCGATGATAAATAATATTTTTTTTAAAATAATTTTAGTAGACTTTGGTAGATTGAATCGGGGCACGACCTACTCAGTTGATGGTAGGGTGTTGGGGAAAGCTATAGAACAAAGGGATCTAGGAATATGGTTCATAGCTCCTTGAAAGTGGAGTCACAGATGGACAGGGTGGTGAAGGCGGCATTCGGTATACTTGGTCCCATTGGTCAGAACATTGAATATAGGAGTTGGGACGTCTTGTTGAAATTGTGCAAGGCATTAATTAGTAAGGCCACACTTGGACTACTGTGTACAGTTCTGGTCGCCCTATTATAGAAAGGATATTATTAAACTAGAAAGAGTGCAGAAAAGATTTACTATGATGCTACTGGGACTTGATGGTTTGAGTTATAAGGAGATACTGGATAGAATGGGACTTTTTTCTGTGGAGCGTAAGAGGCTTAGGGGTGATCTTATAGAGGCCTATAAAATAATGAGAAGCATAGATAAGATAGATAGTCAACATCATTTCCCAAAGGTAGAGGAGAATAGAACTAGAGGGCATAGGTTTAAGGTGAGGGGGAAGAGATGCAAAATGGTCCAGAGTGGCAATTTTTTTCACACAGAGGGGATGAGTGTCTGGAGTGAGCTGCCAGAGGCAGTAGTAGAAGCGGGCCCAATTTTATCTTTTAAAAAGCATTTAGACAGTTATATGGGAAAGCTGGGTATAGAAGGATGTGAGCCAAATGCGGGTGATTGGGACTAGCTTAGTGGTAAAAACAGGGTGACATGGACAAGTTGGGTCGAAGAGCCTGTTTTCATGCTGTAAACCTCTATGATGCTATGACTCTATAAATTGGAGTCTGTCTGGCACAATAATTTATATGATGATATAGTAAGTCCTCACTTAAAGATCTGGGGCGAAATTCTCCGGAAACGGCCCGATGTCCGCGACTGGCGCCCAAAACGGCGCAAATCAGACGGGCACCATGCCGCCCCAAAGGTGCGGAATGCTCCGCATCTTTGGGGGCCGAGCCCCAACCTTAAGGGGCTAGGTCGGCACCGGACGAATTTCCGCCCCGCCAGCTGGCGGAAAAGGCCTTTGGTGCCCCGCCAGCTGGCGCGGAAATAACATCTCTGGGCGGCGCATGCCCGGGAGCGTTAGCGGCCGCTGACGGCATTCCCGCGCATGCGCATTGGAGTCTCTTCTGCCTCCGCCATGGTGGAGATCGTGGCGGAGGCGGAAGGGAAAGAGTGCCCCCACGGCACAGGGCCGCCCGCGGATCGGTGAGCCTCGATCGTGGGCCAGGCCACCGTGGGGGCACCCCCCGGGGCCTCATCGCCCCACGCCCCCCCCAGGACCCCGGAGCCCGCCCGCGCCGCCTTGTCCCGCCGGTAAGGTAGGTGGTTTAATCTACGCCGGCGGGACAGGCATTTTAGCGGCGGGACTTCGGCCCATTCGGGCCTGGAGAATCGCGGGGGGGGCCCGCCAACCGGCGCGGCGCGATTCCCGCCCCCGCCGAATAACCGGTGCCGGAGAATTCGGCAACCGGCGGGGGCGGGATTCACGCCAGCCCCCGGCGATTCTCCGACCCGGCGGGGGGTCGGAGAATCTTGCCCCTGGTTGCGTTCCTGAAAATTGTGACTTTATTTGGAACAACTTTAACCGGATCGTGGATTCCCAAAAGAATCAATGTTAAAGCCGGAACTGGCTTCCTTCTGACATTTCTTGCCCAGAAAAAGCAATGTACAAGTTGAAACACTATATCATACATGTGCCTCATTGTACATTCCTAGATGGAATAACTTGCAAAACAAAATAGATCACTGAAGATAACAGAAGATCTCTATTAATATAAATTAGATAACATGAAGTCACACAAAAAAGGCCCTGAGTAATACAGCTCTGTGTCTGACCCACAACACTACTGGAACTCAGCTCAACATTTTCTTTGATTTCCTTTCCCACTCTGTTTCTCACTCTCTCTTTCCTTTCCCACTGTCTATCTTTCCTCTCTCCTTTCTCAATGTCTTTCTCTTTCTCCCTTTTCCCACTGCCTTTTCCTTGTTCTTTTCTCCCTCAGTCTTTCTCTGGCTCTCTATCCCCTTTCCTATCTGTGTGTGTCTCCCTTTCTCCTCTCCCACTGTGGTGAATGTATTATGGCAGCCATTCACCACTGTATTGCATTGTACTATGCTGTTGCCCTTGTGGGCTCCACCTATGGACCATTGTATTGTATTACACTGCATTGTATCATGTTGGTGCCCTTGTGGGCTCCGCTCCCTTTTGGGGGGTATATAGATCTGCTGCCCTGCAGGTGGCTCTCAATGCAGAGCAGTCGCAGGCAGGCACAGTTCTAGCTGATTAAAGCCACTGTTCACTTCAACTCTCCATCTTGTGTGAATTGATGGTCGCATCAATTCAATCAGCTACAACATCGCGATGGAAGCAGCCCTCAAACCTGATTGACTGGAACTCGACCCACAGGCCGCTGAAGCCAAAGGTATTTTGTCGCACTGGCTCCGCTGTTTTGAGGCCTACCTCGCCGCCTCCTCCTCGCCCTCCATCACCGACGAACAGAAGCTGAGCCACCTCCACACCCGGGTGAGCCATCGAATCTCCGTGCAAATCGAGGAAGTGACCACATACACAGACGCGGTCGCGATCCTGAAGCGGCAATACGTGAGGCCGATGAACGAAGTGTTCGCGCGGCATCTCCTCACCACTCGCCGCCAACGCCCCGGGGAATCGCTGGAGGAGTACCTACGTGACCTGAAAGTACTCGCGCGAAGCTGCAACTACGAGCCCGTCACGGCCTAACAACACATGGAACTCGCCATCCGGGACGCCTATGTGGCTGGAGTCCGGTCCAACTACGTCAGACGACGCCTGCTCGAGAAAGGCGCCCTCGACCTAGAAGACTGTAAAACTAGCCACCTCCATAGAAGTAGCGTTTCAGAACCTCAACGCTATCCCCTCCGACCTCCTCGTGGACACCCAACCAGAGAGTACCCCAGGCCTGTGCCACGCGGCTGCCCGCCCAACCCGGGGAGCTACCCTGCTATTTCTGCGGCCAGCACCAGCACCCCAGGCAGCGTTGCCCGGCTTGGAACGCGACGTGTAGCGACTGCGGCAAGAAAGGACACTTTGCCAAAGTTTGCCTGGCCAGGCCCAAGTCCTCCAAATCACAGGCCCGACTCTCAGACTCACAGGCCCGCAGACCCCGCAGCGTGGCTGCGTGTCTGCCGGTTCCGCCCCCTTAGGATGCGTCATCCGCCTCATGTTGTCCGTGGGGGCAGCCATCTTCCACAACATGTGCGACTCACGGGGGCCGCCATCTTGACCGCCGTCCCCCACGCGGCCCTCCATGTGTGACTCATGGGGGCTGCCATCATGGCCGCCATCTTCATCGCCGCCCGACAGGTGCGACCGACAGGGGCCGCCATCTTGGCCACCATCTTCAACGGTGCCCGCCAAGTGCAACCGACGGGGGGCGCCATCTTGGGACCACCCCGCCACCTCCGACCACGTCGGTTATGCGCAACTGGACGCGGTCATCCATGACCAGTCACACCCAAAGCACCTCAGGAACTCCATGATGACCATCTGGGTCAATGGGCACGGAACGCCCTGCCTGTTTGACTCCGGGAGCACGGAGAGCTTCATACATCCAGACACGGGAAGGCGCTGTTCTCTCCAAATCTCCCCCGCATCTCGAACAATCTCCCTCGCTTCCGGATTGCATTCAGTGCAGATCCAGGCGAACCTCGCGATACAGGGCGCCGAGTACGCAAATTTTAATCTATATGTACACCCCGATCTTTGCGCCCCTCTCCTGTTGGGATAGGACTTCCAGTGTAACCTCAGGAGCCTGACCCTGAAGTTCGGCGGGCCCTACCCCCCCCCCCCCACCCTCACCGTATGTAGCCTCGCGACCCTGAAGGTCGACCCTCCCCCGCTCTTCGTGAACCTCACCGCCGACTGTAAACCCGTCGCCACCAGGAGCAGGCGGTACAGCATCCAGGACAGGACTTTTATCAAGTCCAAGGTCCAGCGGCTCATGAGGGAAGGGATCATCGAGGCCAGTAATAGCCCCTGGAGAGCTCAAGTGGTGGTCGTCAGGACCGGGGAAAAGAACCGGACGGTTGTAGACTACAGCCAAACCATAAACCGGTACACGCAACTCGACGCGTGCCCACTTCCCCGGATAGCCGACATGGTGAATCAGATTGCACACTACCGGGTATTCTCCACCACCTGCTCCCAATCCGCCCGGAGGATCGCCACTACATGGCCTTTGAGGCAGACGGCCGCCTCTTCCACTTCCTCCGGGTCCCCTTCGGCGTCACCAACGGGGTCTCGGTCTTCCAAAGAACGATGGACCGAATGGTGGACTAGTACGGGCTGCGGGCCACATTTCCGTACTTGAACAACGTCACCATCTGCGGCCACGACCAGCAGGACCATGCTGCCAACCTCCAGAAGTTTCTCCAAACCGCCCAAGCCCTCGACCTCGCTTATAACAAGGAGAAATGCGTTTCCGCACAACCCGACTGGCCATCCTCGGCTAGATCGTGGAAAACGGAGTCCTAGGGCCCGACCTCGCCCGTATGCGCCCCCTCCTACCACTCCCCCTCCCTCACTGCCCCAAGGCCCTGAAAAGATGCCTCGGGTTCTTTTCCTATTACGCCCTGTGGGTCCACAACTATGTGGACAAAGCCCGCCCACTGATCAAAGCTACCATCTTCCCACTGGCGGCAGAGGCCCGCCTGGCCTTCAGCCGCATCAAGGCTGATATTGCCAAAGCCGCGATGCACGCGGTGGGCGAGTCCACCCCCTTCCAGGTGGAGAGCGACGCGTCAGAGGTCACCCTCGCCGCTACCCTTAATCAGGCAGGCAGGCCCGTAGCCTTTTCCTCCCGTACCCTCAACACCTCCGAGATTCGACACTCCTCAGTCGAAAAAGAAGCTCAAGCCATTGTGGAAACTGTACGACATTGGAGGCACTACCTCGCTGGTAGGAGGTTCAGCCTCGTCACCGACCAAAGGTCGGTAGCCTTCATGTTCGACAACACACAGTGGGGCAAGATCAAGAACAATAAAATCTTGAGGTGGAGGATCGAACTCTCCACCTATAATTACAATATCGTGTATCGTCCTGGGAAGCTCAATGATGCTCTGTCCCGCGGAACGTGCGCCAGCGTGCAAGATGACCGACTCCAGGGCATCCACAATGACCTCTGCCACCCGGGGGTCACCCAACTTCTCCACTACATCAAGGCCCGCAACCTGCCCTACTCCACCGAGGAGGTCAGGGCCATGACCAGGGACTGCCAAATCTGCACGGAGTGTAAGTTGCACTTCTATCGACCGGATAAGGCCCACCTGGTGAAGGCCTTGCCGCCCTTCGAGCGCCTCAGTATTGACTTCAAAGGGCCCCTCCCCTCTACCAACCGCAACGCGTATTTTCTCAACGTCGTTGACAAGTATTCCCACTTCCCCTTTGCAATCCCTTGCCCCGACATAGAACATAGAACATTACAGCGCAGTACCCACTGTCATTAAGGCCCTACATAGTATCTTCACCTTGTTCGGTTTCCCCACTTACGTCCACAGTGACCGGGGCTCCTCATTTATGAGCGATGAGCTGCGTCAGTACCTGCTCGGTAAGGGCGTCGCCTCGAGCAGGACTACCAGTTACGACCCCCGGGGAAACGGACAGGTGGAGAGGGAAAACGCGACGGTATGGAAGGCCGTCCTCCTGGCCCTACGGTCTGGGAGACTCCCAGTTTCCCACTGGCAGGATGTCCTCCCCGACGCGCTCCACTCCATTAGGTCACTTCTTTGCACAGCCACGAACGAGACCCCTCATGACGTCTATTTGTTTTCCCTTGGGCATCCACCTCCGGGGTCTCTCTTCCATCCTGGCTGATGACACTGGGGCCCGTACCCCTCCGAAAACATGTGAGGAGCCATAAGTCCGACCCCTTGGTCGAGAAGGTCCAGCTCCTTCACGTCAACCCCCAGTATGCCTACGTGGCGCACCCCGACGGCCAACTAGATACAGTCTCCCTCCGGGACCTGGCATCGGCAGGATCCCCTATGACGATCACCTACCCCCCCAACCTACACCGAACAGCACCCCCGCCCCTACATGGCCTACAACCCCCCTCCTACACCCCCTCCCCCCCATCGCCGACCTGCAGGGATGAAGCTCCAGAAGAGACGCTCCCGGAGTCAACACCCGTGCCCGCATCGATGAGTTCAACACACGTGCCCGCACCATCGAGTTCAACACCCGTGCCCGCAGCGAAACCAGAGCTCAGGCGATCGCAGCGCACGATCAGGGCGCCGGACAGACTCGACCTGTGAGCCACTTCACCCCTGCTGGACTTCAACTTTTTAACAGGGGTTGAATGTGGTGAATGTATTATGGCAGCCATTCACCACTGTATTGCATTGTACTATGTTGTTGCCCTAGTGGGCTCCACCTATGGACTATTGTATTGTATTACACCGCATTGTATCATGTTGGTGCCCTTGTGGGCTCCGCCCCTGGCTCTTCCCCCTTGGGAGAGGCATATAGGTCTGCTGCCCTGCAGGCGGCTCTCAGTGCAGAGCAGTCACAGGCAGGCACAGTTCTAGCTGATTAAAGCCACTGTTCACTTCAACTCTCCGTCTCATGTGAATTGATGGTCGCATCACTCACATTGTACTCCCTCTCTCTCTTTTCACACTCTGTCACCCTCTCTCCTTTCCGCATCTGTCACTCTCTTTCTTTCTCCTTTCTCACTCCCTCCCTCTCTCCTTTACCAATCTATCTTTTTCTCCTTCCCCACTCTCTGTCTCTCTCTCCAGACCTTGGACACCTTCCTGATAGTCTGCAGGGGCTGGCACTGATTGAGCTGAGCGGGGGGCTTTTTGAGCGGGTGGGGTCACAGATTGAATCAGTGGGGCTCGTTACCCACACTTCACCACACAGTCGACAGCTTCCTGTACTGAGCTGCCATGGTATCTCTCTGAGTGGGGGGGGTGACTGTCCCGGCTGGATTTCTATGTAAGACTCCCTGCCCTGCACTCTTGCTCCTGGATCTCGGACCTTGCTCTCTCCCCACAGCCTCAGCCCTTAAAGGGACAATTAGCCAGTGATTGACAGTTTTATTACTGCAGGGGCAAGTGCTTGGTGGATTGTTTATCTATGTTTCCCTTCATACTTCAATGCATTGCAAATATCCTGCTTTGATGCTGACCACAATGTTTGTAAAAACTTGTGCTATGATTGACAACTCTTCACCACATAAAAAGAAGCTAAGTGCTTTAGGTTGTGAAAAAGAGGAAGTGAAACCACTTAGCTTAACTGTCAATCATTGGCTAATGCATTGTATTGCTGTGTAAAATTGAATGGAAGACGTGCATTTCAAAGGTGGTCAAGGGATTTAAAGTATTTTGAAGTGTACTTGGCATTGGAAAAAAAATCTCTTGACACTTTGTTATAACCTGCCTGCTTACCATTGGCTGGGGACTAATGACAAACCCACAATCCTGTGGGAGTATGAGCTTCCCCAATGAGGGGGGGCGGAGAAACCATTAGTAAACTCCATGTATAAATAAAGCTGGCCAGTTTGGAACCAGCAGGAAGGAGTGTGCAGCAAGGGAAGTTGCTGCTGCTGTTTTATATATATATATATGTTATTGTAAATAAATGTTATTACTTTGTAGCCTTAAAACTCGTGCTGGATTCTTTGTGGCCCTCACAAAACTGGCGACGATTGTTAAAGTGAATAGCTGTCTACCTAGAAATCCCTGGATTTTTGTTGGATACAGGTTGGAAGTTGTTTTCTATTATACCATGCCTCTGTATGGACGTTTGGATGTTTTTGATGCTGCGCTGGAAAGCTGGAACCAGTATGCACAATGGATGCATTACTATTTCCGGGCAAACAATATCACCGAAAACGAGCGCCAGGTGGTCATATTGCTCACCGCCTGCGGCCCGCATACATTTGGGGTGATTAGGAGCCTTACGTATCCAGGTGCGCCGGACACCAAAACGTTTGATGAACTTGTGAATTTAGTGGGGCAACATTTTAACCCAACCCCGTTGACGATAGTCCAGTGTTACCGGTTTAATACTGCTGAGAGGACCCCAGGAGAATCCCTTGCTGACTTTCTATCCAGGCTACGCAGGATTGCGGAGTACTGTGACTATGGTGAGACCTTGTCAGAAATGTTACGCAACCGTTTGGTTTGCGGTATTAACAATGCGGCCACCCAGAGAAAGTTGCTAGCTGAGCCAACATTGACTTTTCAACAGGCCATTCAAATAGTATTGACCGAAGAGAGCACAGAACGAGGAGTGCAGGAGCTACAGGGAATGGAGGTGCATGCCTTGGGGCACAACCCCTTCCATCCGCAAACGTCCCCCCGCACTCCTGCGGTACCTTGGGAGAGGCGACGTCCGGATCGACGCCAGTGGCCATCGGACATTCCTCCCCGAAGGGAGCCTTCTCCAGAACCAATGGATGAGGAGCCATGTCCGTGTCAGACTTGTAGGCGCTGACCCCGTCGCGGACGCCGGTCCTGGGGGCGCCGTCGTTCCGGCCGAAACTGGGACCAGCCCAGGGGCCGTACCTTCCATGTGGATGAACCTGCGGCAACTACTCCTGAGGACGTGGAGACGGAGGACGACTGCCTGCAGCTGCATTGTGTGGCAGCTCCCCGTGTGGCCCCCATTAAGGTGACAGTACTGATCAATGGTCACCCGCTTGAGATGGAGTTGGACACTGGCGCAGCGGTATCCGTGATCGCCCAAAGGACATTCGACCGCATCAAGCAGGGTATACAGACCCTTACATTAACTGACTCACAGGCCAGGTTGTCCACCTACACGGGGGAACCACTGGACATTGCAGGAACTACAATGACCCCTGTTGTTTATGGACGCCAGGAGGGGCGTTTCCCACTTATCGTGGTGCGCGGCCATGGGCCCAGCCTGTTGGGTCGGGACTGGTTGCACCATTTGCGGTTGCAATGGCAGCACATCCTCCAAACAGTTTCTGGAGGGTTGACTGAGGTGCTAGGACGATACCCAGATGTATTCCAGCCCGGTTTGGGGAAAATAAAAGGGGCCGTAGCCCGTATCCAAGTCGAACCAGGAGCCACGCCGCGCTATTTCCGGGCGCGCCCGTGCCTTACGCCTTGCTCGAGAAGGTAGAAGGGGAGCTCACTCGTTTGGAGAGTTTGGGTATTATCAGGCCCGTCCGTTTCGCTGACTGGACAGCACCAATTGTACCCGTAATGAAGCCAGATGCCACAGTTTGCTTGTGTTGCGACTATAAACTTACAGTGAATACGGCTTCCCGACACGACCGATATCCAATGCTTCGCATAGAGGATCTCGACGCGAAGCTTGCAGGCGGACTCTCGTTCACAAAATTAGATATGAGTCACGCCTACCTACAGTTGGAGCTGGACCCTGCCACCCGACCATGTGTAATGATTAATACACACCGGGGCCTGTATGAAATGAAATGAAATGAAAATGAAATGAATATACACGGTTGCCCTTTGGAGTATCCTCTGCCTGCGCTATTTTTCAACTTGTTATGGAGGGCATTTTGGGAGGTTTACCGCATGTCGCTGTCTACTTAGATGACGTTTTGATTACAGGGACGTCGGAGCAGGAACATTTGGAAAATCTGGAGGCTGTCCTTAGACGCCTTTTGGAGGCTGGAGTCCGTTTACGTCGCACAAAGTGCGTATTTTAGGCAAAGGAAGTAGTCTACCGAGGTTATCGGGTGGACTGCGAAGGTTTGCACCCCGTCGCAGAGAAGGTGCGTGCGATTCAACATGCCCCCGCCCCGACTGACACTTCACAGCTTTGTTCTTTTCTCGGTCTCGAAAACTATTACGGGAAGTTCCTCCCCAATCTGGCAACTACGCTGGCCCCGTTGCACCTTCTGCTGATGAAAAATCACACCTGGGTTTGGGGGTCAGCCGCAAGAAAACGCTTTCCGGCGGGTAAAGCAACAATTGTCGTCGTCTGGGTTACTAACCCACTATGATCCTGGAAAGCCTTTGCTCATCACATGTGGTGCATCCCCGTATGATATTGGGGCCGTCCTGTCCCACAAGATGGAGAACGGGGCAGAGCGACCGATTGCTTTCGCCTCCCGCACATTGACTGCAGCGGAGATAAAGTACGTGCAGATCGAGAAGGAGGGCCTGGCAGTGGTTTTTGCGGTGAAACGCTTCCACCAGTACGTGTATGGCAGCCATTTCACTATCATGACTGATCATAAGCCTCTGCTGAGACTTTTCAGAGAGGATAAGCCAATACCGCCCATTTCTTCCGCACGGATCCAGCGCTGGGCTTTGTTGCTTGCTGCATACGAGTATTCTCTGGAGCACAAACCAGGATCGCAGATAGCGAATGCCAACGCACTGAGCCGATTGCCTTTAGCGACCGGCCCCATGTCGACCCCCACGACCGGTGAGGTGGTTGCAACCCTAAATTTTATGGACACCTTGCCTGTCACGGCATCACAGATCCGTGAGTGGACCCAGACGGAGCCAGTCCTGTCAAAGGTTCGGCACATAGTCCTGTATGGTGGGCAGCATAGACAGCTCCCAGGCGAGTTGCGAGCATTTTCCTCCAAGCTTTCAGAATTCAGCGTGGAAGACGGCATCCTCTTGTGGGGGACGCGTGTGATTGTCCCGGAAAAAGGGCAGGAGCTGATACTAAGAGACTTGCACAATGGGCATCCAGGTGTGGCCAAAATGAAAATGTTGGCCCGGAGTTATGTCTGGTGGCCAGGCCTCGACACCGATATTGAGAAGGTGGCCCAAAACTGCTCCATTTGCCAGGAGCATCAGAAGCTTCCGCTACATCACTGGGAATGGCCAGGGCGGCCTTGGGCGCGCTTGCATGCGGATTTCGCAGGCCCTTTTCAAGGATCCATGTCCCTTCTATTAATCGACGCCCAGTCTAAATGGCTAGAGGTGCATAAGATGCTGGGCACAACGTCCTGCGCAACAATTGAGAAGATGCGTTTGTCTTTTAGTACGCATGGCCTCCCCAAGGTGCTGGTCACGGATAATGGCACTCCATTCACGAGTGAGGAGTTTGCGAGGTTCATGAAGATGAACGGCATACGCCATATCCGCACTGCCCCTTACCATCCGGCTTCAAATGGGTTGGCAAGGCACGCAGTGCAGACATTCAAACGAGGCCGAAAGAAGCAGTCTTCCGGATCAATGGACACGAGACTGGCTCGCTTTTTGTTTTCGTATAGGACCACCCCCCATGCGGTGACTGGGGTAGCTCCCGCAGAACTCCTAATGGGCCGGAGACTTCGCACCCGCCTTAGTATGGTTTTCCCGGACATTGGCGCAAAAGTACGCCGCACACAAGAACGGCAGGGACAGGGTTTTTCTCGGCATTGGCCGATTCGGCAGTTTGTGCCCGGTGACCCAGTGTTCGTTCGGAATTTTGCTGGTGGTGCCCAGTGGGTTCCTGGTGTAATCTTTTGCCAAACGGGCCCTATATCTTACCAGGTGCAAGCCCAGGGTCGTCTCCAGCGCAAACATGCAGACCACGTTCGGTCCAGAAGACTATCCCTTCCAAAGATTCCCCGCCCCCGGAGCTCACTGCTACAGCCACAGAGACCAGAGACAATGGAAGGTAGTCCTCACAATCTTCCTCTGGTGCCTCACTCAAAGCCTGCGCAGGTCATTACAGAACCACGCGGAGATAGAGACGCCGAGATGACAGAGGCAGCAGACTCTGACTCCGAGATGGAGACACAGGACGCATCAGAGGGGGAATCCTCGGGCCCACGTGCCGTGGATGTACAACCGTTATGCCGTTCATCACGGAAGCGCCGGTCTCCATCTCGTTACACGCCGCCTGATCCAGCGCCGCGTGCAAATGGTGTCCGGCCTGCGGCAAAACGAGTCTGACGCCCTCCTTCACCAGGGTCTTCGGTGGATTCCTTGGACTTTGGGAGGGAGGGATGTTATAACCTGCCTGCTTACCATTGGCTGGGGACTAATGACAATCCCACAATCCTGTGGGAGTATGAGCTTCCCAAATGAGGGGGGCGGAGAAACCATTGGTAAACTCCATGTATAAATAAAGCTGGCCAGTTTGGAACCAGCAGGAAGGAGTGTGCAGCAAGGGAAGATGCTGCTGCTGTTTTATATATATATATATATATATATATATATATAAATAAATGTTATTACTATGTATCCTTAAAACTCGTGCTGGATTCTTCGGGGCCCTCACAAAACACTTGTAACAGCTGCTGCTTTAAACACAGATGTTAGGCAGCAAATGTTAGGTAAGAGTAAGTGACAATGAGGTGATTTTTCACTCTATTGCCTGGACTGCTCTTCAACTTTCTGGCAGGGGTCACTGATGGGGGGGTCTAACAGGAGAATTTGAAGGGAGGGTCTGATGGGGAATCTAAAGGGGGTCTCTGGGGGGCTGGGGGGTTTGTTGGGGTGATCGGGTCACCCTCATGCATGTGTGCTGCGGGGGTTGCCCTGTTATTCCGTGGTGGGGAGGGGGGATGCCCCTACTTATCAGGGGGGGCAGGATTTGAATTGTGGGTGGGAGGGGGGCCCATCACCGAACATCATTATCGGGCTAACTGCTTGTGGTAGTATGTATTGGGGGTCATGTGGGACTGGAAGCCCTAATGTCATTGGCTGACAGATCCCGGGTCCTGGTTGGCCGTTGACCTCATACTCCGCCCTGAAGGCGAAGTATAAGAAGCCGGTGCCTTCCCCCGCAGGCCAGTTTACTATCGGGCTGCTGGGGAACAGACACGCTTAATAAAGCCTCATCGACTTCACTCTATTCGTCTCACGGAGTCTTTGTGTGCCACACTGCTCAAAATGGCGGCCTGATACCAGGATTTCAACGGGCGAGCTCTCCTCTGTGCATAAATTAGCAGGGCGAAGGAGAGAGTCCCATACACTGGGCTCCGTTTATTGCACCAGCGGAGACCAGTAGCGATTCACCACTGACAGGAGCACGTAGGCTCCTGAACCAAAAATCCTGGCAGTTTTATACATTTTTACAAAACTAAAACTGCCATAAATCATTAATCCTACAATTTTTAAAAATAGTTTGACAAGAAGTGCCGTAATACATTCCATAGACTATTCAGCACAGAGCACAGAAACAGGCCACTCGCCTAACAGTGTTGATCTTCCACACAATCCTCCTTCCACCTCTCTTCATCCAACCATATCCGCTTAACATTCTATTCCTTTCTCCCCCTTCTGTTTATCCAGCTTCCACTTAAACACTCTTTTGTGAAAGAAGTTTCTCTTGAGAAAGACTCATGAATAGTTTCTGATAGTTATGTCCCCTGGTTTTGGACTAAACTGAAAGTCTAAACTTATTTGAGGTTAGTGTAAACAAAAGCAATTTAATTATTTGTTTTTATAAATTCTTTGAGCACCAAGTAAGCATTCATAATAATAATCTTTATTAGTGTCACAAGTAGGCTTACATTAACACAGCAATGAAGTTACTATGGAAAGCCCCTTGTCGCCACACTCCGGCGCCTGTTCAGCTACATGGCGGGAGAATTCAGAATGTCCAATTCACCTAACAGCACGTCTTTCAGGACTTGTGGGAGGAAACTGGAGCGCCCAGAGGAAGCCTACGCAGACACAGGGAGAGCACGCAGACTCCGCACAGACAGTGACCCAAGTCGGGAATCAAACCCGGGTCCCTGGTGCTGTGAAGCAACAGTGCTCACCACTGTGCTACCATGCTGTTATTCCAAGAGTAATAGACATACTACTCCAGAAACTCAAGCACAGAAACCTCGGTTGAGATTCTAGTCAAATTCTGAGGGAGTGCTGCACTGTCGATGGTGCTATCTTTTGGATGAGACAGTAAATGTCTCCTGTTTGCTCTTTCAGATGTATGTGAAAGATCCCAACACCAACATTATATTTATATCATGCCTTTAATAGAATAAAATATCACAAGGCACTTCACAGAAGGGCTATAAAGCAAAATTAGGAATTGAGTCACATAAGGCAATATAGAACAGATGGCTTGAAATTTGGTCAAAAACATAGGTTTGAAGGCGTATCTTAAAGGAAGAAAATGAGACAGAAACACTAAGAGCGGAAATTTCAGAATTTATAGCCTAAGCAGTTGAAGGCACGGGCAATAATAGAGGAGCAATTAACTTCATTGCTCGAGAGGCCAAAATTAAATGAGCACAGATATCTCAGAGAGTTGCGGGTCTGGAGGAAGTTACAGAGACAACTGGAGGACACTTCTGCTTGTCTAGTATAGGGTGTGTGGTGATTGTGCCTTGAAGGGCAACACAGCAGAGTAAGAATCACATGGCTTGGGTGACAAATTGGGACTCAGATTGGGAAATCAGCCCAGGAGCTGGAGTCCTCTCTTAGTCAGTAGGCATGCAGGGGACAAGGTGGAGCCATGCTGGCTGTTGTGCTGTTTTACCGTTCTTATTAATAAATACATTTGTGATTCTAATGAAGTCTGTGAAAGTGCATCTTTACAGGTTTACAGATAAGCAGATTGATAATTTAGCAATAATGGAGGAGTCAGGAGAGGTAGTAGTGAGGTGAGGTGCAGCTGGGTGTCACAGTGTTGATGTGAAAACAAATACGGTGGGTGGGATTCTCTGGCACGCCTGCCTCTTTTCCTGCAGGGCGCACCGCTGCCGGCAGCAAGATCCTCCATTCCGGCAGCTGGCCAATGGGGTGTTCCACGCTGTCGAGAAACCTGCGAGCCCTGCCGGCGAAGCAGAGGATCCCGCCACCGGAGAATCCCGCTGGGTGTTGTTGGATGATGTTGTCGAAGAGAAATAGTGTGGTTGTGGGGTAATGGGAAGGTAATGCAGGGATAGCACCTTGGGGGACATAACGGAAAATTATGCAGGAGCAAGAAGAGATGCAATTGCAAGTGATATTCTGCATGTCATGACACTATTTGAAAGAAGACCAGGGGTTTATTCCCCAGTATTTTGGCCAATATTTATCCGAAATTATCATCACTAAAACACATTGTAGTAGTCACCACTGTTGTATTGTATATACTGCATACGAGGGTATTACGGTAAGGCCCCTGTACTACAGGTACGGGGGTAGATCCCTGCCTGCTGGCTCCGCCCAGTAGGCAGAGTATAAATGTGTGGGCTCTCCGAGCTGCAGCCATTTCGGCAGCAGCTGCGGGAGGCTCCACATCTCTGCCTAATAAAGCCTCGATTACTCTCTACTCTCGTCTCGTCGTAATTGATAGAGCATCACACATTATCTAATTATGACCACATTACTGTTTGTAGGACCTTACAATGCTTAATTGTCATGTTTCCTACATTGATTGTGAAGCTTAGTCACTATTGACAAGTACTTCTTTGACTTTAAAGCACTTTGGGATGTACCAGAATGTGAAAGGTGCATTATGAATGCAAGACTTTCTTTTATTTCACCCTCCTCTTGCTTTTTCCATAATTCGTTGGGAAAGGCGATTTCTTCCCCAGTCCATTTTTGTCCCTTTGCAATGCTGCTCGTTGCAATCCAAACTCCTCAAAGTAGGATGATGTGCAGGTGTATCTATTAGCATTGGTAACTTAGTTTCATATCAGCCATAACAATCTCAGTTTTCCCTAATCCCATCATAAAATGCCAGACGCTGTAATTGGTGCTCCAGGCGGAACTTAATCACAGATCATAGAATTTACAGTGCAGAAGGAGGCCATTCGGCCCATCGAGTCTGCACCGGCTCTTGGAAAGAGCACCCTACCCAAGGTCCACACCTCCACCCTATCCTCATAACCCAGTAACCCCACCCAACACTTAAGGGCAATTTTGGATACTAAGGGCAATTTATCATGGCCAATCCACCTAACCTGCACATCTTTGGACCGTGGGAGGAAACCGGAGCACCTGGAGGAAACCCACGCACACACGGGGAGGATGTGCAGACTCCGCACAGACAGTGACCCAAGCTGGAATCGAACCTGGGACCCTAGAGCTGTGAAGCAATTGTGCTATCCACAATGCTACCGTGCTGCCCTGTAATGACACAGTGATTCTATGAATTCACAATGATATGAATATGACATTTTGGATGAGGCATATTTATTAACAAAGAACTTTTTTTTTAAATTAGATAACTACATTGGTTCTACATTTTACCAGGCTACAGTCCCAACCTCAGCTGGAGGCCAGCAATGTCCCAAAGAAAACAATGGGAGGGAATTTTTGGCCTTTGCCACCAGCGGGATCTTCCAATCCTGCCAAAGTCAATCCCCAGCGCGGGTTCCCGGTGGCAGACAGGCAAACCATTCAAATTGGCATTGACTTCGGTGGGATCGGAAGATTCCGCTGTCGACCAATGGTGAGCCGTCTCCACCAAGAGAAAAGATACCATGGTGGGAAGGAGCTGGACAACTCTGGGCGATGTAAACGGTCATTTCCATTACTTTCCCTGTGGCTAAAGTTGGAAAGTGAAAGAGCCTCTGTAGAATTTCATCATTTTGGTAGCATTTTCCACAATGAGAATCCATTGTCAATTCATTTCTGCTAATTATTTTAGACTAGCGTCAAATACATATAGAAGACCCTATAACATTTTATGGATCAATATTAGTTATCAACCAACTCAGTGAAATTATGTATTCAATCTTTATTTTGGTAATTTGTTTAAATAACTTAAAGACTAAACAGGCTGGGTTTCTTTTCTCCAGGAAACTACAGAACAAGCCATAAGAGATATTTTAGATAATGAAAGGATTTGATAGAATAGAGGAAGTGAAGATAGCTCAACTTGTGAAGGTGGCCAAAACTAGGAGCCATTATTTTAAGATATGTATTTAGATTTGTCAGGTTCTACTTGTGGATCCATGTCCAGTCATGGGTTATTTTGATCCACAGGTAGTGGAATTTAGTCTGGGTCAGTTTTAACGGCAGTCCCACCCCCCCAGCATTGCTCCTCCCCCTGTGGGTTCACAAGGAAGATTTCACTCTTACTCAGGTTAGGTTAGTCACCTGAGAAGGTTCTGAACTCCTTCAGGAGTTGCATTATTCCTTTCTTGCTGGTCAGGGGGTTGGAGATGTAGAGGAGCAGGTCATCTGTGTAGAGTGAAACTCTATGCTCTCTGCCCTCACTTTGGATACCTCTCCACCACTTCACCGCTCTGAGGGTGATCACCAGTGGCTCAATTGTCAGGGCAAACAGCAGCGGGGACGGCGGGCTACCCTGCCTCGTGCCTCTGTGCAGCTAGGAGTATTCAGAGCTAGTGGTGTTTGTCCGTATGCTCGCCATGGGAGCACTTTCATCCAGGAGGTGAACCCTGGCCCAAACCCAAACCGTTCCAGTGCCTCTGTGAGATACCTCCATTTGATCCTGTCGCAGGCCTTTTCTGGGTCCAGGGAGATGATCATGTCTGGTGTTCTCTCCCTGGATGGGGTCTACAAAACCCGTCTGGTCCTCCGCGACCACCTCTGGCAGGCAGCTCTTCAGCCGCCTTGCCAGGGCCATCATCAGGATCATTGTGTCAGTGTTAGGGAGTGAGATGGGTCTGTATGATTCGCACTCATCAGGTCTTTGTCTATTTTGAGGATCAGCCATATTGGGGCCTGAGCCAGTGTTGGTGGCAGAGTTCCGCTTGCTAGTGAGTCTGCAAACATCTCCCCAAGTGAGGAGCCAGTGCTGGCATGTATTTTTTATAGAATTCCGTCGGGAATCCATCCAGCCCCGGAGCCTTCCCCACCTGCATGGAGCTAATACCCTCCATGACTTCCCTCAGTTTTAATTGTGCTTCCAGGCCCTGTCTCCTATCTTCCCCCATGATCGGCATGTCCAGTCCGTCGCAAAACTGCATCAGCTTCGAGTCTCCCTCCGGGGGCTCGGAGATGTACAGTTCTTGGTAGAAGGTTGGGAAGTCTTAGTTTACTTTTTAAATTTCGAGACCCCAATTTTTTTGTTCCAAATAAGGAGCAATTTAGCGTGGCCAATCCACCTACCCTGCACATCTTTGGGTTATAGGGGTTGTGGTAGTACCAGGTATTGCGGTACCTAAGAGGCTGATGACCATTGGTTACACCCAGGAGTCTACCATTGGCTGTTGTAACGTAGCTCCGCCCTGACAGGCGGAGTACACGAAACGGCGCCGTCCCAGCAGCCTTCACTTTCTGTACCGAAGCTGCTGGGGAACAAGTTCTAGTAGATTAAAGCCTTCAGTTATGAAATCACTTCGTCTTGAGTGTAAGTGGTCGTGCATCAATTTAATCTACTAGACTTAAGCTAGAAGGATGGATCTCCGAATCAAACCGGAGTGCCTACAACTCAGCCCCCACGCGGAGAACTCGGCTGCAATATTTAAACACTGGCTGGCGTGCTTTAAAGGCTACCTCGAGACGGCCGGAGGCACGCCCTCAGAAGGACAGAAAATGCATCTTCTGTGCTCAAGGGTCAGCCCTGGGACCTACACCCTGATCGAGGAGGCGGAGAACTATGATGCCGCGATCGAACTGTTAGAAGGACATTATATCCGCCCTGTAAATCAGGTCTACGCACGTCACCTGCTTGCAACTAGATGGCAAAGCCCCGGGGAATCGTTGGAAGATTTCTACCGGGCACGACTGATGCTGGGACAAAACTGTGGCTGCCCGCAAGTTTCGGGGATCGAACACACGGAACTTTTCATCAGGGATGCTTTCGTAGCAGGTATGAGCTCCTCAGATGTCCGCCAAAGACTCCCAGAAAGGGACACCCTGGGACTTAGAGAGGCACGGGCCCTGGCAGGGTCCATGGACGTTGCCTACAAAAACGCGCAATCCTATGCGCCCGACCACGCAGCGACCCCCTGGGCTGCATGGCACCCCACAGCGGCAGCCCCACAGACCTTCCCCCTAACCCCGCAGGCCTGCGATACGAGACGGCCCACTAACGCCACCGGGCCCCGCTGTTTCTTCTGCGGGCAGGCAAATCATCCCCGCCCACGCTGCCCGGCCCGCACCGTCACCTGCAAAGGGTGCGGCAAGAATGGCCACTTTGTGGGGGACTGCCAGGCCCGCGCCATGGCCGCGGTCTCCAGCGTCTCCGGACCGCCGCGGCAATCCCCCCCTTCAGGCCCCGACTGGCCAGCATTCATCGCCACTCCCCTATCCTCGGGCCACGTGCGACCCACGGGCGCGGCCATCTTGCCTCCCAGACACCATGCTGGACGGGTGGGTGCTGCCATTTTGTCCATCACCGCCGCCATCTTCTTCATCCCCGGACACCATGTGCGACCCATGGGTGACGCCATATTGGATGGGGCCCCAGGCCCCCAGCACGGCCGGCTACACGCTGCCCGATCAGAACTCGCAACTGCTTCATCTGGCCTCGGTGACACTGGACCAAAGTCGACCCCGGACACTCGCAACAGCTACAACGACGGTCTTCATCAACGGCCACAAGACGTCTTGCCTGATTGACTCTGGGAGCACGGAAAGCTTTGTTCACCCCGGCGGCATAAGGCACTGTTCACTTGTAACCCAACCTGTAAACCAAAGGATCTCCCTGGCCTCCGGGTCACACTCGGTGGAGATAAGGGGGTTCTGCCTAGCGAACCTCACTGTCCAAGGCAGGAAATGTGACAATTTCCGCCTGTATGTCCTGCCGCACCTCGGCGCGGCTACCCTCCTGGGGTTGGACTTCCAATGCCATTTGCAAAGCCTGACCTTTAGATTCGACGACCCTATACCTCCCCTTACTGTCTGCGGTCTCGCGACCCTTAAGGTCGACCCGCCTTCCCTGTTTGCGAACCTCACCCCGGATTGCAAACCCGTCGTCACCAGGAGCAGGCGGTACAGTGCCCAGGACCGGACCTTCATCAGGTCAGAGGTTTTAAGGCTACTGGGGGAAGGGGTCATCGAAGCGAGCAACAGTCTCTGGAGAGCTCAAGTAGTGGTGGTAAAGACCGGGGAGAAGCATAGGATGGTCATTGATTACAGCCAGACCATCAACAGGTTTACGCAGCTGGACGCGTATCCTCTCCCCCGTATAGCTGACCTGGTAAACAGGATTGCACAATACAAGGTCTTCTCCACGGTGGATCTCAAGTCTGCCTACCACCAGCTACCCCTCCGTAATAGTGACCGCAAGTACACTGCCTTCGAAGCAGATGGGCGGCTCTATCAATTTTTAAGAGTTCCATTGGGTGTCACTAATGGGGTCTCGGTCTTCCAGCGAGAGATGGACCGAATTGTTGACCGGTACGGCTTACGCGCAACGTTCCCGTATCTGGATAACGTCACCATCTGCAGCCATGACCAGCAGGACCACGACACCAACCTCCGCAAATTTCTCCAGACCGCGCAAATCCTTAACCTGACATACAATGAGGATAAATGCATGTTTAGCACCGACCGTCTAGCCATTCTGGGCTACGTAGTGCGAGATGGAGTTATAGGCCCCGACCCTGAGCGCATGCGCCCCCTTATGGAGTTCCCCCTCCCTCACTGCCCCAAGGCCCTGAAGCGCTGCCTTGGGTTTTTCAGCGATTATGCACAGTGGGTCCCCAACTACACAGACAAAGCCCGACACCTAATCCAGTCCACAACCCCCTGTCGACGGAGGCCCGCCAGGCCTTCAGCTGCATCAAAGCAGACATTGCAAAGGTCACGATGCGCACCATCGATGAGTCCATAAGACCATAAGACCATAAGACATAGGAGCGGAAGTAAGGCCATTCGGCCCATCGAGTCCACTCCACCATTCAATCATGGCTGATTTCAAATCCATTTACCCGCTCTCTCACCATAGCCCTTAATTCCTCGAGAAATCAAGAATTTATCAACTTCTGTCTTAAAGACACTCAACGTCCCGGCCTCCACCGCCCTCTGTGGCAATGAATTCCACAGATCCACCACTCTCTGGCTGAAGAAATTTCTCCTCATCTCTGTTCTAAAGTGACTCCCTTTTATTCTAAGGCTGTGCCCCCGGGTCCTAGTCTCCCCTGCTAATGGAAACAACTTCCCTACGTCCACCCTATCTAAGTCCCTCCCTTTCCAGGTCGAGAGTGATGCGTCACCCTCAACCAAGCGGGCAGGCCCGTGGCTTTCTTCTCCCGTACCCTCCATGCTTACGAAATTCGCCATTCCTCGGTCGAAAAAGAGGCACAAGCCATAGTAGAAGCTGTGAGACATTGGAGGCATTACCTGGCCGGCAGGAGATTCACTCTCCTCACGGACCAACGGTCGGTTGCCTTCATGTTCAATAATGCACAGCGGGGCAAGATTAAAAACGACAAGATCTTGCAGTGGAAGATAGAACTCTCCACCTTCAACTACGAGATCTTGTACCATCCGGGGAAGCTAAACGAGCCTCCTGATGCCCTGTCCCGCGGCACTTGTGCCACTGCAAAGAGGGACCGCCTCCGAGCCCTCCACGAGGACCTCTGCCACCCAGGGGTCACTTGTTTCTTCCACTTGTTTTTTTTTAATAATATGTTTATTCAAATTTTTCCAACAATATTTTTATAACAAACAAACCCCCCATAACAAAAAGAAGAAAGAACACAAACATCACAATCAAAAATAATAAACTACTGACACATTGGGTTTCTCCCACATATATTAAACCCCCCATATAACATTCAAAAGTACCCTTGGGGAACCCCCCCCCCCCCCCACCTGCCCAGATACCCCCCCGACAGAGACACACACCCCCCTTCCCCCCCCCGCCCTCCCCCGGGTTGCTGCGGCTGCTGACCTCCTCCTAGCGCTCCGCGAGATAGTCTAGGAACGGTTGCCACCGCCTGAAGAACCCCTGCACAGACCCTCTCAAGGCAAACTTTATCCTCTTCAACTTAATGAACCCTGCCATATCATTTATCCAGGCTTCCACACTGGGGGGCTTTGCGTCCTTCCATAATAGCAAGACCCTCCGCCGGGCTACCAGGGACGCAAAGGCCAGGGTACCGGCCTCTTTCGCCTCCTGCACTCCTGGCTCGTCCATTACCCCAAATAATGCCAACCTCCAACTCGGCTTGACCTGGACTTTCACCACCTTGGACATAGTCCTCGCGAAACCCCTCCAAAACCCCTCCAGTGCCGGGCACGACCAGAACATGTGGACGTGATTCTCCGGGCTTCTCGAGCACCTCCCACATCTACCCGTTTTAAAAAGGCCTTGATAATCACAGTGGGAAAGCACTGGAACACAAAGAGAAACCTCGGGAGGACCATCATTTTAACCGACTGTATCCTGCCCGCTAGCGAGAGTGGCAGCACATCCCATCTTTTGAAATCCTCCTCCATCTGCTCCACCAACCGCGTCAAATTGAGCTTGTGCAGGGCCCCCCAGCTCCCAGCCACCTGGATCCCCAAGTACCGAAAGTTCCTTTCCGCCCTCTTCAATGGTAGGTCGTCTATCCCCCTTCCCTGGTCCCCTGGATGCACCACAAAGAGCTCACTTTTCCCTACGTTGACCTTATAGCCCGTGAAGTCCCCAAACTCCCTTAGGATCTACATGACCTCCACCATCCCCTCCACTGGATCTGCCACATACAGCAACAGGTCGTCCGCATACAGCGACACCCGATGTTCCTCTCCCCCTTGGACCAAACCCCTCCATTTCCTGGACTCCCTTAGTGCCATGGCCAAAGGCTCGATTGCCAATGCAAACAACAAAGGGGACAGGGGGCACCCCTGCCTCGTCCCTCAGTACAGCCGAAAGTACTCCGACCTCCGCCGATTCGTAGCCACACTCGCCACCGGGGCTCTATGTAGGAGCCTGACCCAACTGATAAACCCCTCCCCGAACCCAAACCTCCACAACACTTCCCAAAGATACTCCCACTCCACCCGGTCAAAGGCCTTCTCCGTGTCCATAGCTGCCACTACCTCCGCTTCTCCCTCCACCGATGGCATCATAATCACGTTGAGGAGCCTCCGCACATTAGTGTTTAGCTGCCTGCCCTTTACAAATCCCATCTGGTCCTCATGAATCACCCCAGGGACACAGTCCTCAATTCTCGTAGCCAGCACTTTTGACAGCAACTTAGCATCCACATTGAGGAGCGAGATCGGTCTATACGACCCACATTGCAGTGGGTCCTACCCCCGCTTCAGAATCAGCGAGATCAGCGCCCCAGACATTGTCGGGGGCAGGGTCCCCCCCTCCCTTGCCTCATTGAAAGTCCTCACTAACAACGGGCCTAGCAGGTCCACATATTTCCTATAAAACTCGACCGGGAACCCATCTGGCCCCGGGGCCTTCCCCGCCTGCATGTTCCCCAATCCTTTAACCAGCTCCTTCAACCCAATTGGTGCCCCTAAACCAGCCACCTCCTGCTCCTCCACCCTCGGGAACCTCAGTTGATCCAAAAATCGTTGCATCCCCTCTTCCCCCGCTGGGGGCTCAGATCTGTACAGCTCCTCATAGAAGTCCTTAAATACCTCATTTACTCTCTCCGCACTCCGCACCGTATTCCACCTGCTATCCTTAACTCCACCTATCTCCCTCGCTGCCACCCTCTTACAGATCTGGTGTGCCAGCATCCGGCTCGCCTTCTCCCCATACTCATACGTCGCCCCCTGTGCTTTCCTCCACTGTGCCTCTGCTTTCCCTGTGGTCAACAGGTCAAACTCCGTCTGGAGGCTTCGCCGCTCCCTAAGTAGCCCCTCCTCGGGGGCCTCTGCATATCTCCTGTCCACCCTTAAGATCTCCCCCACCAACCTCTCCCTCTCCCTGCTCTCTCTCTTCTCCCTGTGGGCCCTGATGGAGATTAACTCTCCCCTGACCACCGCCTTCAGCGCCTCCCAGACTACCCCCACCTGCACCTCTCCGTTATCATTGGCCTCCAAGTATCTCTCAATGTACCCCCGCACCCTCCCGCACACCTCCTCATCCGGCAGTAATCTCACATCCAGATGCCACAGCGGGCGCTGGTCCCTGTCCTCTCCTAACTCCAGCTCCACCCAGTGCGGGGCGTGGTCTGAGATGGCTATGGCCGAATACTCCGTTCCTTCCACTTTCGGGATTAGCGCCCTACTCAAAACAAACAAATCTATCCGGGAGTAGGCTCTATGTACATGGGAAAAGAATGAGAATTCCCTGGCCAGGGGCCTAGCAAATCTTCATGGATCCACTCCCCCCAACTGGTCTATAAACCCCCTAAGCACCAGTCTCTTCCCCAGCCTCTTCCCCGTCTTGGATCTGGAGCGATCTAATGCTGAATCCATCACCGTGTTGAAATCCGCACCCATTATCAAGCTTCCTGCCTCCAGGCCCGGAATCCGACCCAGCATGCGCTTCATAAATCCGGCATCATCCCAGTTCGGGGCATATACGTTTACCAGTACCACCCACACCCCCTGCAACCTACCGCTCACCATCACATATCGACCTCCATTATCCACTACAATATTCTTGGCCTCAAACGACACCCGCTTCCCCACTAGTATTGCAACCCCTCAGTTCTTCGCATCCAGTCCCGAATGGAATACCTGTCCTACCCATCCCTTTCATGATCTGACCTGGTCTGCCACCTTCAAATGTGTCTCCTGAAGCATCACCACGTCTGCCTTCAGTCCCTTTTAAGTGCACAAACACTTGGGCCCTCTTAACCGGCCCATTCAGGCCCCTCACATTTCAAGTTATCAGCCGGATTGGGGGGGCTTCTCGCCACACCCCCCTGCCGACGAGCCATCTCCTTTTCTAGGCCAGTCACGTCCCCGCGCCTCCCGCACTCTCCAGTCCCCCAGACGGCGGACCCCCGCTCCGACCACCTCTCCTATTTCCAGTTCCCCATTGGCCAATGCAGCAGCAACCCTATTCCCCCCCCCACCCCCCCCCCCCCTCCCCCGCTAGATGCATATCTAGCTCTTTTGCTCCCCCCATAACACTCCCATAAGTCAGCTGACTCCTGCTGACCCCGGCCTCTCACACCTTCCCATCGACCCCCCCAGTGTGGGAATCCCCCCTCCCCTTCAGTCAGTGTGCGCTCCTCCGACCCCCACCGCCGTCCTTCCCTAGCGCGGGAAAAAGCCCGCGCTTTCCTGAGCCGGCCCCGCCCCCTCTGGCGCAGCTCCTTTTACGGCCTTATCTCAATTCCCCTATCCCCGGGCCTCCCCTCCCTCCAACACCGGCGCCCACACTCTCCCACAGCCTCCCCATCAAATCCCTTCACCCATCCCCATCCAGCACCCAACCAAGCGAACATTCCCAACACGTAGTCAAAACCATCTCTACAGCAGACATCCCCCCCACAATCACAGACCCTCAATTTGAGTCCAACTTTTCAGTCTGTATAAAGCTCCAAGCCTCCTCGGGCGTTTCGAAATAGTGGTGCCGATCTTGGAATGTGACCCACAATCGCGCTGGCTGCAGCATACCGAACCTCACCCCCTTCCGATGGAGAACCGCCTTGGCCCGATTAAAGCCAGCTCTCTTCTTGGCCACCTCTGCACTCCAGTCCTGGTAGATTCGGATCTCCGTGTTCTCCCACCTGCTGCTCCGCTCTTTCTTGGCCCATCTCAAGACACACTCTCTATCCATAATGCGGTGAAACCTCACCACTACAGCCCTTGGCGGCTCGTTGGCCTTGGGTCTCCTTGCCAGGACCTGATGAGCCCCATCTAGCTCCAGGGGGCTCGGGAAGGTTCCCGCGCCCATCAGCGAATTGAGCATCGTGCTCACATATGCCACGGTATCGGGGCCCTCAACTCCTTCAGGGAGACCTAGAATCCGAAGATTCTTCCTCCTCGACCTATTCTCCAGGTCCTCAAATCTTTCCGCCCACCTCTTGTGCAGCGCCTCGTGTGCCTCCACCTTCACCGCCAGGCCCAAGATCTCATCATCGTTCTCCGAGGCTTGTTGTTGCACCACCCAGATCGCCGCCCCCTGGGCCCTCTGGGTCTCCACTAGCTTCTCAATTGCCGCCTTCATTGGCGCCAGCATTTCTGTCTTCAGCTCCTCAAAGCAGCGTTTAAGAAACTCCTGCTGCTCCTGCGACAACTGCGCCCATGCTGCTTGGTCTCCACCCGCCGCCATCTTGCTTTTTCTCCCTCTCACTTTTCGCTGCTCCAAGATCCCTTTTTTCACCGCTCCACTCCTGGTCCAATCCATATACTGTCGGGGGGACCTTGCTGTCACCTTCCCACACTGGAAGCCATCGACCAAGTGCCATTGGGGCCCCTCTAGAGAGCCCTAAAGTCCGTTCCCAGCGGGAGCTGCTGAACGTGCGACCTATTCAGGCATGGCCGCAACCGGAAGTCTGTTTCTTCCACTTCATCAAGACCCGCAACCTGCCCTACTCCATCGAGGAGGTCAGGACAGTCACCAGGGACTGCCAAATCTGCGCAGCGTGCAAACTGCACTTCTACCGGCCAGAGAGGACGCTTCCCGTCCCTTTGAATGCCTCAGCATGGATTTCAAAGTCCCCCTCCCCTCCACCGACCGCAACACGTATTTCCTGAACGTAATTTGCGAGTACTCCCGGTTCCAATTTGCCATCCCCTGCCCAGACATGACCACAACTACAGTCATCAAGGCCCTCCAGGGTATCTTTACACTGTTCGATTTCCCCGCGTACATACACAGAGATAGGGGGTCATCCTTTATGAGCGACGAACTGCGTGAATTCCTGCTCAGCAAGGGCATTGCCTCGAGCAGGACGACCAGTTACAACCCTCGGGGAAACGGACAGGTGGAGAGGGAGAACGGAACGGTCTGGAAGACTGTTCTACTGGCCCTACGGTCCAGGAATCTCCCAGTCTCCCGCTGGCAAGAAGTCCTCCCGATGGCCCTCCACACCATCCGGTCGCTGCTCTGTACAACCACAAATCAGACACTTCATGAACGTCTCCTTGTTTTCCCCAGGAAGTCCTCCTCCGGGACATCGCTCCCAACCTGGTTAGCGACACCCGGACCCATCCTGCTTCGGAAGCACGTGCGGGCGCACAAGTCGGACCCGTTGGTCGAGAGGGTCCACCTGCTGCACGTTAACCCCCAGTACGCCTACGTGGCGTTCCCTGACGGCCGGCAAGATACAGTCTCCCTTCGGGACCTGGCACCCGCCGGAACCCCACGCGCACCCGAACCATTGCTCCCACCCCCACCCCCCACAGCACCTCACTGGAGGGTCAGTACTCCCGCGTCTCCTGCCTAGGCCCGACCACCCACCAACGCCCCCTACAGGCGGCCCCCTCCCTGTCAATCCTTTGCCCCTACAGCGCTGCCTAGGGGTGACGAAGCTGCCAGGGAGGCCGAAACCACGCTCCCGGAGTCGCAACCACCGGGACCCCCACCAGAATCACCGCCAAAGCCCAGACGCTCCAGAAGGACGACCAGGCCACCCAATCGACTGATTGCTTCGCTGTGACTTTAACTGTGAACGAACACTTTGTAAATATCCTCGACAGCACGGTACCTCCATACCTGATCATACCATGTTAAAGGCGACTGTTACCACTGGCCACCACTCCCGCCGGACTCTTTTTTAACAGGGGGTGAATGTGGCAGTACCAGGTATTGCGGTACCTAAGAGGTTGATGACCATTGGTTAGACCCAGGAGTCTACCATTGGCTGTTGTTACGTAGCTCCGCCCTGACAGGCGGAGTATAAGAAACGGTGCCGTCCCAGCAGCCTTCACTTTCTGTACCGAAGCTGATGGGGAACAGGTTCTAGTAGATTAAAGCCTTCAGTTATGAAATCACTTTGTCTTGAGTGTAATTGATCGCGCATCAGGGGTGAGACCAACGCAGACACAGGGAGAATATGCAAACTCCACACGGACACTGGCCTGGGCCCGGGATTGAAATCGGGTCCTCAGTGCCGTGAGGCAGCAGTGTTAACCATTGTGCCACTGAGTCACCCTTGACTTCATTGATTTGTTCTGGTGCTGCGAATGGTTTGCCGCTCCTGTCCTTGAGCTATTTCCCTCATGGCTGACTGCTTTCTCAGCTGATGGGCCAGCAGGTTGGCTTAGTCTCTGGCAGAGCTGGTGCACTTTTCTCCTTGTGGAGAGCAGATCAAAGTCCATTGTAACTTTTTCCTCTCCACCAATAGTTCCCTGGTCGGGGGCAAGGAGTACCGCCAGTCTACCTCCAGTATGGAGTCGACCAACTATTGCCTAGCCACCCTCTCCTTCCTATCCTTGCACGCCTTGAATGCAATAATTTCCCCCATTGTCACCGCCTTCAATGCCTCCCAGAATGTGGAGGGCGAGACTTCCCCATTTTGGTTGCTGGTACGTGTCGATGGCTTGTGATATCTGCTCACAGAATGCCTTACTGGCGAGGAGGGCCGTGTCCAGTTTTATTGGGGGGGGGGGGGGGTTGTGCCTGGCCCGTCTGAAAGCTCACATCCACATAGTGAGGAGCGTGGTTGAAGATTACTATCGCGGAGTACTCCGCTCCCACTATCCCTGGAAGCATCGCTTTCCCCACTAGGAAGAAGTCGAGTCTAATGTCGAGCAAGGAGGGGACATGAGAAGTATTTGGCAGGAAGGATCAAGGAAAACCCAAAAGCTTTCTATAGGTATGTCAGGAATAAGCAAATGACTAGGGACAGAGTAGGACCAGTCAAGGACAGGGATGGGAAGTTGTGTGTAGAGTCTGAAGAGATAGGCGAGATACTAAATGAATATTTTTCGTCAGTATTCAATCAGGAAAAAGATAATGTTGTGGAGGAGAATGCTGAGCTCCAGGTAAATAGATTAGATGGCATTGAGGTACGTAGGGAAGAGGTGTTGGCAATTCTGGACAGGCTGAAAATAGATAAGTCCCCGGGACCTGATGGGATTTATCCTAGGATTCTCTGGGAGGCCAGGGAAGAGATTGCTGGACCATTGGCTTTGATTTTTATGTCATCATTGGATACAGGAATAGTGCCAGAGGACTGGAGGATAGCAAATGTGGTCCCTTTGTTCAAAAAGGGGAGCAGAGACAACCCCGGCAACTATAGACCGGTGAGCCTCACGTCTGTAGTGGGTAAAGTCTTGGAGGGGATTATAAGAGACAAGATTTATAATCATCTAGATAGGAATAATATGATCAGGGATAGTCAGCATGGCTTTGTGAAGGGTAGGTCATGCCTCACAAACATTATCGAGTTCTTTGAGAAGGTGACTGAACAGGTAGACGAGGGTAGAGCAGTTGATGTGGTGTATATGGATTTCAGCAAAGCGTTTGATAAGGTTCCCCACGGTAGGCTATTGCAGAAAATACGGAGGCTGGGGATTGAGGGTGATTTAGAGATGTGGATCAGAAATTGGCTAGCTGAAAGAAGACAGAGGGTGGTGGTTGATGGGAAATGTTCAGAATGGAGTTCAGTTACAAGTGGAGTACCACAAGGATCTGTTCTGGGGCCGTTGCTGTTTGTCATTTTTATCAATGACCTAGAGGAAGGCGCAGAAGGGTGGGTGAGTAAATTTGCAGACGATACTAAAGTCGGTGGTGTTGTCGATAGTGTGGAAGGAAGTAGCAGGTTACAGAGGGATATAGATAAGCTGCAGTGCTGGGCTGAGAGGTGGCAAATGGAGTTTAATGTAGAGAAGTGTGAGGTGATTCACTTTGGAAGGAAAAACAGGAATGTGGAATATTTGGCTAATGGAAAAGTTCTTGAAAGTGTGGATGAGCAGAGGGATCTAGGTGTCCATGTACATAGATCCCTGAAAGTTGCCACCCAGGTTGATAGGGTGGTGAAGAAGGCCTATGGAGTGTTGGCCTTTATTGGTAGAGGGATTGAGTTCCGGAGTCAGGAGGTCATGTTGCAGCTGTACAGAACTCTGGTACGGCCGCATTTGGAGTATTGCGTACAGTTCTGGTCACCGCATTATAGGAAGGACGTGGAAGCTTTGGAACGGGTGCAGAGGAGATTTACCAGGATGTTGCCTGGTATGGAGGGAAAATCTTATGAGGAAAGGCTGATGGACTTGAGGTTGTTTTCGTTAGAGAGAAGAAGGTTAAGAGGAGACTTAATAGAGGCATACAAAATGATCAGAGGGTTAGATAGGGTGGACAGTGAGAGCCTTCTCCCGCGGATGGAAATGGCTAGCACGAGGGGACATAGCCTTAAACTGAGGGGTAATAGATATAGGACAGAGGTCAGGGGTAGGTTCTTTACGCAAAGAGTAGTGAGGCCGTGGAATGCCCTACCTGCTACAGTAGTGAACTCGCCAACATTGAGGGCATTTAAAAGTTTATTGGATAAACATATGGATGATAATGGCATAGTGTAGGTTAGATGGCTTTTGTTTCGGTGCAACATCGTGGGCTGAAGGGCCTGTACTGCGCTGTATTGTTCTATGTTCTATGTTCTAATGTAGACCCTATGGACCTGGGAGAAGGAGAACTCCTTCTCTCTTGGACGCATGAACATCCAGGGGTCCGCTGTCCCCATCTGCACCATGAAGGTGTTCAACTCTCTCGCCATGTTTGATAGTTTCACCAATTCCAGGCTTGGCCTGTCCATCCGTGGGACCTGTACACAGTTAAAGTTCCCCCGCCCCCCCCCCCCCCCCCGCCCCCATAATGAGTCGGTGGGAGTCTAAGTCAGGGATTTCTGCCGTGGTTTTCTTTAAGAATTCCACATTGTCCCAGTTGGGAACATACACATTTACAAGGACCACTGGTGCCCCTTCCAAGACATCACTAACCATGATATACCATCTCCTTGGTCTGTACCCATCTTCGTCACCATGAAAGCTGTCCTCTTGTTGAGCAGTATGTCCACCCCACGAGCCCTCATCCTGTAGCATGATTGGTAAGTCTGTCCCACCCAGCTCTTTCTTACCCTCAGTCGGCCCTTCTACCTCAGGTGCGTCTCTTGGAGACCGTAAGACTTTTCAGGTGGGCGAAGACTCTGAGGCTGGATTCTCCGTTTCAGCAGCTAAGTGCCGGCTGAAAACAGAGCATTTGTGGGCGTTTTATGACTCCAAAATCGGTGCTGAAGCCGCATCGATTCCGGGACTGGTGAGGGGCTAGCAGTGGCACCAAGTGAAACACCCAGCTCCCGTGCCAAAAACAGCCGGAGAATGGCTGGGTCCTTGGCCGTGCATGCGCACTTCGTCAACCTGCAGCAGTCGCACCGGCCGTGAGCGGACCCGACCCGCCAAATGCGACCCCACAGGCCACCTCCTGGACACCCCCCACCAGTCCCCCCAGCCCTCACGGAAGCCCACCCGGCACACGGCATGGATCCAGGCCGAGTGTGACGGCGCTGGACGCAGTCCGCAGCCGACATGCCGGGGACCCGACCACTCAGACCACACGTCAACCGCACAGTTGGGAACTCGGCCCATCGGGGAGGAAGCATTGGGGAAGGGCCTTCCAGTGATGCCCCAATGCCGGTCCAATGGCGTGCACCGCGCAATGCGATGATGCCATTTCAGAAGGGGCGGAGACTTGAAAACCGACGTCAAACCGGTGCCGCCTCCGATTTAGCCATCGGAAGGAATTCTCCACCCAATTGCCAATTACAATATCGGCATGGGGCAACAGAGAATCCCGCCCTTGATCGTTTCACTGGGCCGTTAATTCCTCTGGCGTTCCAGGTGATTATCCTGATTGGGGGTTTCTGTCCCGCGCCCCTCCTGCGGAGTCAAGCATTCTTACTTTGTGGATGCGTCCCTGCACTCACGGGTTTCCCATTCTCCAGGGGCCGTCCAAGATGGCCATTGTTGCCATATTCACCATGTGGATGCGCCCCTGCACTCCGGGGTTTCCCTTTGTTTGGGGGCAATACAAGATGGCCGTTCTTGGTGCTCTTATTTCTGCTCTCCCCATGTGCACTCTTCGTAGCCAGCGTTCTACCTCATCCCCTCCTTCTAACCCCCGATTCTCCCCCTGGGCCAATCTATCCATCATGTCACCCCCTCCCCGTGCCCCTGTGGACCGCCCCTGCTATCCTCCACCCCCCCCCCCCCCCCCCATTGTCTTTATCCCGTCTTCTGCCCTATCTAGAGTTTTATCCCCCTCCTGCAAGGCACCCTCTTCACATTGGGAGCTGTGCTGCGCCCCCCACCCTTCGCCCATGGCTCCCTGTGTTAGCTTGCTCGCTAGTTTGGAGCCCCCCCGGGAGCAATCTTCACCTTACCCTCCTTCCTGGGACTCCTGACAGCCTGAAAACGAGGCAGCTCCAACCCGTACAATTGTCCTTTCTTTTATGAGTTTGTGTTCACTGCTGCTGCTGCCTTCCCAGCCCATGCCTGCGCACAAATTCATCCGCTTTGGCCGGTGCAGTGAAATAATGCTCCTTTCCCGGGAAGGTTGCTCAGAGCTTGGCCGGGTACAGCATCCCAAACTGTAGCTTGTTTTTATATAGGGCTGCCTTGACTGCATTGAAGTCAGCCCATCACTTGGCCAGGTCTGCTCCAATGTCTTGGTACACATGGATTGAGTGTCCCTCCCACTTACAGGACCATGTGTGTCTTGCCGAATTCAGGATCTTCTCCCTGTCCTGGTACCGGTGCAGATTTGAGATGATGGCCCGTGGCTGCTCACCAGTTTTGGCCTCGGCCGGAGTGACCTGTGGCATTTGTCTATCTCTGGCGGTTTGGGGAAGTTGCCATCATCACCAGCTCCTGCGTTAGGAGCTCCATCCACTGGCTAATAAGAGGTTAATCCTGCATGTGCCTCAGCGACCAGGCCTGTTTGGCTGTGACCAGCTCTGTCTCACTCTGCGTGTTCATCGTAATCTTGTTTTCCCTTTCCAGACTCTCGTTGATCCTGCCGTCTCGTCGGCTATTAGAATTATTTGCGGGCATGTCTTGGTAGCTGTGGCGATCTTGGAAGAGGGTCGGTGGGTGGGGGGTTTGCAAGTTGAGTGGCCTATTGCTGGGCTAAAAGTGTCAAATTCAAATTTCCAGGAGGACCGCCAACTTTCCTACATCCACTCAGCACATCCCTGTCACCAGAAGTCTGGCACATTAAAATAAAAACCATATCATCTGTATTTAGCAATTGTTTGAGGGATAAATGTTGGCCACTGAGGGGCCGTATTTAGCCTTCTTTGAATAGTGCCATTGGATCTTTTCCATTCCCCTGGGGGGTCAGCCAGGGCCTCACTTTAATACATATTCAAAAGACAACACATCGGGGCCATTACCTTTACATGCCCTGATTCATGCATTACTGTCGCTCAGCATCATTAAGAATGTAGTTATAACAATAGTTAGCTATTTTGAGCCATGGGACATTAGGCAGCTAATCGTGTGGATTAAACAGCTCAATCAGAGTAACCAGAATATTTAATGAGATGTGCTGTTAACGTGTTTTTGTGCAGCCCTGATATAACTTCTAAAATTGTTAATCATAAATTGACCTTGTATGAGATTGTCCTGTAAGAAGAAGATTGTCTCTGGACAGTTTCACCTCTTCTCTGCCGTCCTCTTTTTACTTTGCTTTTTCTCTCTCTGTATGTTTCGTGGAGTAATAGAATTGCTACAGTGCAGAGGGAGGCCATTCAAGTCCATCAAGTTTGCACTGACCCTCTGAAAGAGCACCCTACCTAAGCCCACTCCCCCCGAACCCCATAATTCCACCTAACTAAGGTGCAATTTACAATGGCCAATCCACCTAACCTGCACATTGTTGGACTGTGGGAAAAAAACGGAGAACCCGGAGGAAACTCACGCAGACACGGGAAGAATGTGCAAACTCCATACCGACAATCACCTAAGGTGGGAATCGATCCCCGCCACTGTGAGGCAGTAGTGTTAACCACTGTGCCAGTGTGCTGCCCCAAATCAAAATGGAGAATGTGGGCACCAACCCCACTACCTCTCACATGCGCTCTACCATTTGAGCTAATTCCCCAAGCTGGTTCTCCTACTTTCCCTCATTCCTGCCTTATATCTTTCCCTTTATCTCACAATAATTGTCTGGCAACTACTGATACATGAAAAAGAATGATAGGAAAATTGAGAGACAGGGCTGGGACGAGATAAGAGTTTCAGAACAGGACAAATGAGGAAATGGGGAACGCTGTTTCATGCATCATCCCAGAAAATGATCAAGCTATGGAATATGTGAATTTTCATTTGTTATGGGCCAGGATTTAGAGAACTCCAAAGTATATCATGGAGATCACCTGACCCATGACTTTTACTAGATTGTGGTATGGGGAGCACATGGCCCACTCTACAGGTGTGGTGCAGCAGAACTCTAAAAGTATTTTTTAAAGCAAAACAATATTTATTCTATGAACTCAGTTAACCTTTTTTAAAACATGTAGTGAGCATCTTAGCAACCATCAATTCAAATACAACCCCCAAAGAATACAACACTCTAAGTAATCCTTAAACTTTCCTTTTAACATCCATAAGACAAAAAAAACCTTTTTACAGAAGCACATCAGGTTTAAATTCTCGACTGAGAGCAGTTATCACTCTGAATTCACCAAATGATCTAGAGATAGTCATTAGATTGCAGAGAGATCAAAATTTCACCTTCTTTGGCTGGCTGCAGCTCCAACACTAAAACGAAACTAAAAAACACAGACACACCCAAACTTTTCCTCAAAGCGAAACTAAAAAGCAGAGCCAAAGCTCAGCTCCACCCACACTCTGATATCACTGCAGCCACTTGAACAGACAAACATTTTGTAAAGTAACATTCCCATGACACTTTATAAAAAGTATGTATATCGAACAAATTACACATCCGCAGTAAGATACAGTGTAGATACACTTCTTAACAAACTAGGTTGAAGCACTAATTAAATGACGAATTGAATTCCATAATTTCTGGTGCTCAAATCTTTCTCCATTAATCCACAATGCTACAGATGGGTGAAGCATTATATCAATTAACACTTATAATTCGGCAGTTTACACAATAAATATTACATAGACTGCTTCAAATTTCCTCCAGGAACAAAGAACAAAGAACAAAGAAATGTACAGCACAGGAACAGGCCCTTCGGCCCTCCAAGCCCGAGCCGACCATGCTGCCCGACTAAACTACAATCTTCTACACTTCCTGGGTCCGTATCCCTCTATTCCCATCCTATTCATGTATTTGTCAAGATGCCCCTTAAATGTCACTATCGTCCCTGCTTCCACCACCTCCTCCGGTAGCGAGTTCCAGGCACCCACTACCCTCTGCGTAAAAAACTTGCCTCGTACATCTGCTCTAAACCTTGCCCCTCTCACCTTAAACCTATGCCCCCTAGTAAGTGACCCCTCCACCCTGGGGAAAAGCCTCTGACTATCCAAACAGGTGCCTGACAAATGTGAACATCAGTATAAAGGTTTACTCACTAAAAGTGATCACTTAAAGCAAGCATTTCACAGCCTAATATCCAGTGTTGCTCTCATTCCCACAGAAAAGAAGTAAGGAAGTTTTGATTGCTAACTTAAAAGTAAATCCAAAGGGCTTCTACAGGCATAGTGATAGTCAAAGGGTTTTCAGAGGAGCAATTTGGGACCAAAATTCAGATGTTGGGTCCATATGATATGAAAAGAAAACCAAAACATTATTATTTTGTCATATTTAAAAATGGACTTTGCTGGACCACAAACAGATGGCTGCTATGTCACATGATTATAGTACAGGCCCTTTTATTCAGGGAGCTACCAATCAGAGTTACAAGATCAAAATAATTATTCTTTCAGCCTATGGAATCTCATACCTCTTGTACAGATTCCTTGTGGTCATTGGTAACAGTCGAAGTGCAAAGAACTGGCGCCCCACCCTGAATTATCACAAAAGCGAGAGATCAAAGCTTGTTATATCAGAAGACACACTAATAACAATCTTGACTCTCTCCTCGGGAGGAACAATGGAACTCTGTCCAGATGCACAGAAACTGATTGCCGAAGAAGTGTCTGGCAATGACCATCTCCAATAAGAGAGGATCTAACCACCACCCCTTTACATTCAATTCAATGGAATCCTCCATTATCAACTTCCTGGGGGTTACCATTGACCAGAAGCTGAATGGGCTAGCCATATAAATACTGTGGGTACAAGGACAGGTCAGATGCTAGGAATCCGGCAGTGAGTAACTCATCTCCTGACTCCCCAAAGCCTGTCCACCATGTACAAGGCGCAAGTCAGGAGTGTGATGGAATACCCCTCACTTGCCTGGATGAATGCAGCTCCAATAACACTCAAGAAGCTCAACACCATCCAGGGCAAAGCACCCCATCCACAAACATTCTATCCCTCTACCACCAATGCACAGTAGCAGCCATGTGTACCATCTACAAGATGCACTACAGGAACTCACCAAGGCCCCTTAAGCAGCACCTTCCAGACCCACAGGACAGCAGATACATGGGAACACCACCACCTGGAAGTTCCCCTCCAAGTCATGCACCATCCTGACTATAAATATATCGCCGTCCCTTCACTGTCGCTGGATCAAAATCCAGGAACTTCCTCCTAACAACACAGTGGCTGTACCTACACCACATTGACTCCAGTGGTTCAAGAAGGCAGTTCACCACCACCTTCTCAAGGGCAATTAATGAAGAGTAACAAATTCTGGCCTAGCCAGTGAAGCCACATCCCACAATAAAGAATTTTTAAAAACATGGGAAAGAGTTTTGTTTAGTAAACTCCTGTTGTGAACAGCAACTCTTCTATTATAAACTACTTCCAGATTCGATGGTGAACCATCAAACTGCGTAATAAGATTCTCTTATCTTTTAATAACTGATTTTAAAATACTGATTGGTTTATCTTCCAAAAGAAACACATATTCCTCTTCTTTGAAATTATTACTGTGCCTTCGATATTACAAGATTCAAAGGGCGCTTATTAGTTTATAGAATTCCATAAATCAAATGAGAAAGCAATTTTTGAAATTGCTGCTAAAGAAAGAAAACTATAATTTCCTTCAATGTTGAACATGAAAAGGTTTGAGAGTATCATAGAATCCCTACAGTGCAGAAGGAGGCCATTCAGCCATCAAGTCTGCACCAACCCTCTGAAAGAGAACCCTACCTAGGACCACGCCCCCACTTGATCCCTGTAGTCCAGTAACCCCGCCTAACTTTAGGACACTAAGGGTCAATTTAGCCAATGCACCTAACCTGCACATCTTTGGACTGTGGGAGGAAACCAGAGCACCAGGAGGAAACCCACACCGACAAGGGGAGAAAATGCGAACTCCACACAGTCACCCAAAACCGGAAATGAACCCGGGTCCCTGGCGTTGTGAGGCAACAGTGTTAACCACTATGCCACCATGCCGCCCTACAATAATAGCCCTCCAGTGACATTGCTCTTAGTCACATAGGGGCACAGGCTGAGGGAACAAGTGGAGGAGAATTCAATACACACAGCAAGCAGAACAAATGGGTGGAAGAATTGGGAGGGAAAGTTGATCTGATTTGAAGCAGGGCCAACCTCCTGGTCTGACAAGTGCGTACAATAAAATCTGAGGTAAAGATTCAGAATAAATGCATTCCTGGAGCCGGCAATGGAGTCCAGAAAGTCTCAGGAATGGAGAATCCTGCCCAGTATGTATAGGAACTCCTGGTTTGGGACTCGGACAATTCATCCAAAATGTTAAGATGTGAAGACTGCAAGGGAGCACAATGCAGCACATTGTTTTACAGTACCTTTGTTTTCCTTATATATTACATTTCAAGTCAAAGTTATCATCGAATATACAGTTCAAAAGGAACTACTTTAAGTTTTGGGAGTTAAATATTGCTCTGAAACCGATAATTCAGTAGCTCGAATAGTCCTATACATTCTTATCTGTATATTCCCAATTTTCATCTCTTCTTTTGTTATCCTAGATCGATGAGCTAGAATGGGAAAACTAGTTTCCGTCACCTGCATTTATTGTGTGAAATGTAAGTTGCAATGATTAAGACAAGGTTTAGTATTGGTCCAGTCAGCATCCTAACTAATGTTCTCAAAGGAAATCCTTTTTGAAATAACAACTGAAACTAGCTATTGTTTTGTTAAAATAATCTTTCACTTGCATCATAAATAAAAGGTAGTCTGCATCCTTTTGATCACGAGCCTGAAACTTATAAACTTACTGACTTTAATTCAATACAAAAATTTACACCTATAATTTTCATAATATCCACTCATGTATATAATGAGATGCAGACAGGCAGTGATTGACACACAGGATAACCAATGAACACACACGACACATAACAACCAATCACCAGACAGGTGTCACCACTATAAAGCACACAGGGCATTAAGACTCTCTCTCTCTCTACAGGACACAGCTACTGAGATAGTAAGAGTGCACAAGCCAGTGAGCACTATCACCATGAGGTAGAGAGTTCGTCTGGTCAAGCCAGTAGGAGGTTATCAGTTAGAGTGAGAGAGTGTCAACTCACAGCAGACTATATACAGCAATCAGGAAGTTCAATAAAACAGTGTTGGACCATCTCCTGTGTCAGAAGCCTGTTTCTAGTTTCACTGCATCCAGTTGCAGTCAACTTGAACCAACTTACTTAACACATCAATAATAATAATCTTTATTGTCACAAGTAGGCTTACATTAACACTGCAATAAAGTTACTGTGAAAAGCCCCTAGTTGCCACATTCCAGCGCCTGATCGGATACACAGAGGGAGAATTCAGAATGTCCAAATTACCTAACAGCACATCTTTCAGGACATGTGGGAGGAAACCGGATCACCCGGAGGAAACCCACACAGACACGGGGAGTGACCCAAGTTGGGAACCAAATCTGGAACCCTGGCGCTGTGAAGCAACAGTGATAACCACTGTGCTACTGTGCCGCCCATAGCACGAGACATCAATATAGAGCCGACTACCAGATTAGAGGTGGATGGATACACAGGCTGGCAAGGTCTACCAAGAACATGGCAGCACTGCATTGGGATATCTCAACATATGTTGGGAGGGGGGGGATGAAGGGGATTTAAGGTTGCACAATTGTGGAGGGGAAATAAGGTTTTATAGCACTGAGGTTTGGTCCCAAGGTTCATCATATGGAGCAGAGCAAAAGTAATGGGAAGGGGGTGTAGCGCACAATGACTTACGAGAGAGACGAGTAGTGATGAAGTCGATGAGGCTTTATTAAGCGAGACTTGTCCCCAGCAGTTCAGCAACAGAATGAAGCGGCGGGGAGAAGCTCAGGTTCTTATACTCCGCCTTCAGGGCGGAGCCAGGAGTCAACAGCCAACCAGGACCCGGGATCTGTCAGCCAATAGCATCACGGCTTCACAATCCCACATGACCCCTAATACATACCACCACATTCACCCCTTGTTAAAAAGGAACCCGGCGGGGTGGTGGTTCGCATGGTGGTAGGGGTTTACAAGGCTGGTCCTGGGAGGAAAATTTTGGGCATGTTACTACAGTTTTAGCCCTACACTGGGCTATGTACAAAGTTTGTGAAACTATTTACAATATTAGTAAGAGAAAAACATTTTTTTTTGTTACAATCCAACAACATTCTTGGTGTCACGCCGATGCCACGAGTCGAGCGGGCGGTCTGGTCTTCCTCGTCGATCGCCTCAGCCCCGGTGGTGGTGCAGGTGCTTGTTCAGGCGTTGTCGTCTCCGGGAGCGTTTCGGTGTTCGTTCCTGTTTCACTCCTGGGCGGGCACGGGAGGAGGACCGATCCTCCCGGGAAGGGGGTGGTCGCGGGGTGCGCCGGTGGTAGGGAGGGGATGATCGGTGTCGGGGGGGTGTGTGTGTTGCCGGCGGACGCCAGGTCCCGCAGGGAGACCGTGTCCTGTCGGCCGTCGGGGTACGTAGGCGTACTGCGGGTTCGCGTGGAGAAGGTGAACCCTCTCGACCAACGGGTCCGATTTGTGCGCCCGCACATGTTTCCGGAGCAAGATGGGTCCTGGGGCCGCCAGCCAGGTCGGCAGTGACGTTCCGGAGGAGGACGTCCTGGGGAAGACAAGGAGGCGCTCATGTGGCGTTTGGTTAGTGGTGGTACACAGCAGCGACCGGATGGAGTGGAGAGCATCCGGGAGTACCTCCTGCCACCGGGAAACTGGGAGATCCCTGGACCGTAGGGCAAGCAGGACGGTCTTCCAGACCGTGCCGTTCTCCCTCTCTACTTGCCCGTTCCCCCGGGGGTTGTAGCTGGTCGTCATGCTCGAGGCTATGCCCTTGCTGAGCAGGAACTGGCGCAGCTCGTCACTCATGAAGGAGGACCCCCTGTCGCTATGGATATATGCGGGGCAACCGAACAGTGTGAATATGGTGCCAAGGGCTTTAATGACTGTGGCCGCTGTCATATCGGGGCAGGAGATGGCGAAGGGGAAACGAGAGTACTCGTCCACCACGTTCAGGAAGTATGCGTTGCGGTCAGTGGAGGGGAGGGGCCCTTTGAAATCCAAACTGAGGCGTTCAAAGGGGCGGGAAGCCTTGGTCAGGTGCGCTCTATCAGGCCTGAAAAAGTGCGGTTTGCACTCTGCGCAGATGTGGCAGTTCCTGGTGACTGTACGGACCTCCTCCACAGAGTAGGGGAGGTTGCGGGACTTTATGAAATGGTAGAACCGAGTGACCCCCGGGTGGCAGAGGTCCTCGTGGAGGGCTTGGAGACAGTCTATTTGTGCGTTGGCACAAGTGCCGCGGGATAGGGCATCGGACGGCTCCTTCAGCTTTCCGGGACGGTACAAGATCTCATAGTTGAAGGTGGAGAGCTCGATCCTCCACCTTAAGATCTTGTCATTTTTAATTTTGCCCCGCTGTGCATTATCGAACATGAAGGCTACCGACTGTTGGTCCGTGAGGAGAGTGAATCTCCTGCCGGCCAGGTAATGCCTCCAATGTCGCACAGCTTCCACTATGGCTTGGGCTTCCTTTTCCACTGAGGAGTGGCGGATTTCTGAGGCGTGGAGGGTTCGGGAGAAAAAGGCCACGGGTCTGCCCGCTTGGTTAAGGGTGGCCGCCAGAGCTACGTCAGATGCGTCGCTCTCGACCTGGAAGGGGAGGGACTCGTCGATGGCGCGCATCGTGGCCTTTGCGATATCCGCTTTGATGCGGCTGAAGGCCTGGCGAGCCTCTGTCGACAGGGGGAAGGTAGTGGTCTGTATTAGCGGGCGGGCCTTGTCTGCATACTGGGGGACCCACTGGGCGTAATATGAAGCGGCGGGGAGACTGCTGGGGACAAGTCTCACTTAATAAATTGTAGCGCGCAATGACATACGAGAGAGTCGAGTAGTGATGAAGTCTTTTGTAAAGGCCCCGAAGAATCCAGCACGAGTTTTAAGGATACAAAATAATAAAGTTTATTTACTATAACAATATATACATAGTCGTAGCAGTAACTTCCCTTGCTACCTTCTCCTTCCTCCTGGTTCCTGGACTGGCCAGCTTATTTATAGTAGGAGTTTCTCCGCCCCCCTCATTGGGGAAGTTCATACTCCCATAGGATTGTGGGATAATCATTAGTCCCCAGCCAATCGTCAGTAGGCAGGTTATAACATCCCTCCCCCCAAAGTCCAAGGAATCTACCGTAGGCCCTGGCGAAGGAAGGCGTCGAACTCGTTTAGCCGCAGGCCGGACGCCATTTGCACGCGGCGCTGGATCAGGCGGCGTATAACGAGACGGAGACCGGCGCTTCCGTGATGAACGGCGCGGTTGTACATCCACGGCCTGTGGACCCGAGGATTCCCCCTCTGATTCATCCTGTGTCTCCATCTCGGAGTCAGAGTCTGCTGCCTCCGTCATGTCAGCGTCTCTGTCCCCATTCGGTCCCGTCATGACCTGCGCAGGCTTTGAGTGAGGCACCAGTGGAAGATTTGGAGGACTACCTTCCCTTGTTTCTGGTCTTTGCCGCTGTTGAACTGAGCTCCGGGGGCGGGGAATCTTTTGCGGGGATGATCTTCTGGACCGGACGTGGTCTACATGTTTTCGCTGGAGACGACCCTGGGCTTGCACTTGGTACGATATAGGGCCCGTTTGGCGAAAGATTACCCCAGGAACCCATTGGGCACCACCAGCAAAATTCCGCACGAATACTGGGTCACCGGGCGCAAACTGCCGAATCGGACGATGCTGAGACAATCCCGGTCCCTGCCGGTCTTGTGTGCGGCGTACTTTTGCGCCAATGTCCGGGAAGACCATACTAAGGCGGGTGCGAAGTCTCCGGCCCATTAGGAGTTCTGCGGGAGCTACCCCAGTCACTGTATGGGGGGTGGTCCTGTACGTAAACAAAAACCGAGCCAGTCTCGTGTCCATTGATCCGGAAGACTGCTTCTTTAGGCCTCTTTTGAATGTTTGCACTGCACGCTCTGCCAACCCATTTGAAGCCGGGTGGTAAAGGGCAGTGCGGATATGGCGGATGCCGTTCATCTTTGTAAACCTAGCAAACTCCTCACTCGTGAATGGAGTGCCATTATCCGTGACCAGCACCTCGGGGAGGCCATGCGTGCTAAATGATAAACGCATTTTTTCAATTGTTGCGCAGGACGTTGTCCCCTGCATCTTATGCACCTCCAGCCATTTGGACTGGGCGTCAATTAGTAGGAGGAACATGGATCCCTGAAAAGGGCCTGCGAAATCTGCATGTAAGCGTGCCCAAGGCCGCCCTGGCCATTCCCAGTGATGTAGGGGCGCGGCCGGCGGAAGCTTCTGATGCTCCTGGCAAATGGAGCAGTTTTGGGCCACCTTCTCAATGTCGGTGTCGAGGCCTGGCCACCAGACATAACTCCGGGCCAACATTTTCATCTTGGTCACGCCCGGATGCCCATTGTGCAAGTCTGATAATATCAGCTCCTGGCCTTTTTCCGGGACAACCACACGCGTCCCCCACAAGAGGATGCCGTCTTCCACGCTGAACTCTGACAGCTTGGAGGAAAATGCCCGTAACTCGCCTGGGAGCTGTCTATGCTGCCCACCATACAGGACTATGTGCCGAACCTTTGACAGGACTGGCTCCGTCTGGGTCCACTCACGGATCTGTGATGCCGTGACAGGCAAGGTGTCCATAAAATTTAGGGTTGCGACCATCTCACCGGTCGTGGGGGTCGACATGGGGCCGGTCGATAAAGGCAATCGGCTCAGTGCGTCGGCATTTGCTATCTGCGTACCTGGTTTGTGCTCCAGAGAATACTCATATGCAGCAAGCAACAAAGCCCAGCGCTGGATCCATGCAGAAGCAATGGGCGGTATCGGCTTATCCTCTCTGAAGAGTCCCAGCAGGGGCTTATGATCAGTCACGATAGTGAAATGGCGGCCGTACACATACTGGTGGAAGCGTTTCACCGCGAAAACCACTGCCAGGCCCTCCTTCTCGATCTGCGCGTACTTCTTCTCCGCTGCAGTCAATGTGCGGGAGGCGAAAGCTATCGGTCGCTCGGCCCCGTTCTCCATCTTGTGGGACAGGACAGCCCCAATACCATACGGGGATGCATCACATGTGACGAGCAAAGGCTTTCCCGGATCATAGTGGGTTAGTAACCCAGATGACGACAATTGTTGCTTTACCCGCCGGAAAGCAGTTTCTTGCGGCTGACCCCAAACCCAGGTGTGATTTTTCTTTAGCAGCAGGTGTAAGGGGGCCAGCGTAGTTGCCAGATTGGGGAGGAACTTCCCGTAATAGTTTACGAGACCGAGAAAAGAACGAAGATGCGAAGTGTCAGTCGGGGTGGGGGCATGTTGAATTGCACGCACCTTCTCTGCGACGGGGTGCAGACCCTCGCGGTCCACCCGATAACCTAGGTAGACTACTTCTTTTGCCTGAAATACGCACTTTGTGTGACGTAAACGGACTCCAGCCTCCGAAAGGCGTTTAAGGACAGCCTCCAGATTTTCCAAATGCTCTTGCTCCGACGTCCCTGTAATCAACACGTCATCTAGGTAGACAGCCACACGTGGTAAACCTCTCAAAATGCCCTCCATAACACGTTGAAAAATTGCGCAGGCAGAGGATACTCCAAAGGGCAACCGTGTATATTCATACAGGCCCCGGTGTGTGTTAATTGTTACATATGGTCGGGAGGCAGGGTCCAGCTCCAACTGCAGGTAGGCGTGACTCATATCTAATTTTGTGAATGAGAGTCCGCCTGCAAGTTTCGCGTAGAGATCCTCTATGCGAGGCATTGGGTATCGGTCGAGTCGGGAAACTGTATTCACTGTAAGTTTATAGTCGCCACACAAGCGAACTGTGGCATCTGGCTTCATTACTGGCACAATTGGTGCTGCCCAGTCAGCAAAACGGACAGGCCTGATAATACCCAAACTCTCCAAACGAGTGAGCTCCCCTTCTACCTTCTCGAGCAAAGCGTAAGGCACTGGGCGCGCCCGGAAATAGCGCGGTGTGGCTCCTGGTTCAACTTGGATACGGGCTACGGCCCCTTTTATTTTCCCCAGACCAGGCTGGAATACCTCTGGGTCTCGTCCTAGCACCTCAGTCAACCCTCCAGAGGATGTGCTGCCATTGCAACCGCAAATGGCGCAACCAGTCCCGACCCAACAGGCTGGGCCCATGGCCACGCACTACGATAAGTGGGAAACGCCCCTCCTGGCGTCCATAGACAACAGGGGTCATTGTAGTTCCTGCAATGTCCAGTGGTTCCCCCGTGTAGGTGGCCAACCTGGCCTGTGAGTCAGTTAGTGTAAGGGTCTGTATACCCTGCTTGATGCGGTCGAATGTCCTCTGGGCGATCACGGAGACCGCTGCGCCAGTATCCAACTCCATCTCCAGCGGGTGGCCATTGACCCGTACTGTCACCTTAATGGGGGCCACACGGGGAGCTGCCACACAATGCAGCTGCAGGCAGTCGTCCTCCGTCTCCACGTCCTCAGGGGTGGTCGCCGCAGGTTCATCCACATGGAAGGTACGGCCTCTGGGCTGGTCCCAGTTACGGCCCCTGGGCTGGTCCCAGTTTCGGTCGGAACGACGGCGCCTCTGGCGTCCCCAGGACCGCCGTCCGCGACGGGGTCGGCGCCTACAAGTCTGACACGGACATGGCTCCTCATCCATTGGCTCTGGAGAAGGCTCCCTTCGGGGAGGAATGTCCGATGGCCACTGGCGTCGGTCTGGTCGTTGCCTCGCCCAAGGTACCGCAGGAGTGCGGGGGGACGTTTTTGGGCGGAAAGGGTTTCGCCCCAAGGCATGCACTTCCATTCCCTGTAGCTCCTGTACTCCTCGCTCTGCGCTCTCTCGGGACAAGACTATTTGTATTGCCTGTTGAAAAGTCAATGTTGGCTCCGCTAACAACTTTCTCTGGGTGGCCGCATTGTTAATACCGCAAACCAAACGGTCGCGTAACATTTCTGACAAGGTCTCACCATAGTCACAGTATTCCGCAATCCCGCGTAGCCTGGATAAAAAATCGGCAAGGGATTCTCCAGGGGTCCTCTCAGCGGTATTAAACCGGTAACGCTGGACTATCGTGGACGGGGTTGGGTTAAAGTGTTGCCCCACTATATTCACAAGTTCGTCAAACGTTTTGGTGTCCGGCGCAGCTGGGTACGTAAGGCTCCTAATCACCCCAAACGTATGCGGCCCGCAGGCGGTGAGCAATATGACCACCTGGCGCTCGTTTTCAGTGATATTGTTTGCCCGGAAATAGTAATGCATCCGTTGTATGTACTGGTTCCAGCTTTCCAGCGCAGCATCAAAAACATCCAAACGTCCGTACAGAGGCATGGTATAATAGAAAACAACTTCCAACCTGTATCCAACAAAAATCCAGGGAGGTGGCTTCAGCAGTGTAGACAGCTATTCACTTTTACCTTCGTCGCCAGTTTTGTAAAGGCCCCGAAGAATCCAGCACGAGTTTTAAGGATACAAAATAATAAAGTTTATTTACTATAACAATATATACATAGTCGTAGCAGTAACTTCCCTTGCTACCTTCTCCTTCCTCCTGGTTCCTGGACTGGCCAGCTTATTTATAGTAGGAGTTTCTCCGCCCCCCTCATTGGGGAAGTTCATACTCCCATAGGATTGTGGGATAATCATTAGTCCCCAGCCAATCGTCAGTAGGCAGGTTATAACAAAGTCGATGAGGCTTTATTAAGCGAGACTTGTCCCCAGCAGTTCAGCAACAGAATGAAGCGGCGGGAAGAACCTCAGGTTCTTATATTCTGCCTTCAGGGCGGAGCCAGGAGTCAACAGCCAACCAGGACCCGGGATCTGTCAGCCAATAGCATCACGGCTTCACAGTCCCACATGACCCCTAATACATACCACCACAGGGGGTAGTTGGGGTTGGAGGAGCTGGGAGGAGCATGCAAAACCTGACTCATGAGGATATTTCTGGCATCTCGCAGTACTATGCAGGAGCAGGTTGATCTGTGGTCTGCCATTACTGGGGATTGTCATCCCACTGGTAACAATGCATTGGGTTGAGGATTCTGGGTCTGTACTCGTTGGTACGGTTGAGGACTGTACTCGTTGGAGTTTAGAAGCATGAGGGGGGATCTTATTGAAACTTACAGGATACTGCGAGGCCTGGATAGAGTGGAGGTGGAGAGGATGTTCCCACTTGTAAGAAAAACTAGAACCAGAGGACACAATCTCAGACTAAAGGGACAATCTTTTAAAACAGAGATGAGGAGGAATTTCTTCAGCCAGAGGGTGGTGAATCTGTGGAACTGTTTGCCGCAGAAGGCTGTGGAGGCCAAATCACTGAGTGACTTTAAGACAGAGATAGATAGGTGCTTGATTAATAAGGGGATCAGGGGTTATGGGGAGAAGGCAGGAGAATGGGGATGAGAAAAATATCAGCTATGATTGAATTCCAGAGCAGCCTCGATGGGCCGAGTGGTCTGATTCTGCTTCTATGTCTTATGGTCTTATGGGTTTCCAGCACCTTGCTTGTTTGTACATTTTGTGAAGTAGATTCCTTGGGCGGGATTCTCCATTGCCTGATGCCAAAATCGCAAAACGCGATTGAGCGGAGACTATGTTCCGATGCTAAAATCGCCACCGATTTGATGGAAAATCGCATTTCTCCGCCACCTCGACAATGGCGTCAATATGGTCCAGGGGGCTTCTGACAGGGTCGGGGGGAATAGCGGGATGGCCAGGAGGTGGGCTGTGGGGTCGGGGTGGACGGGCACAGAACACCATTGCCGCAGCCAACAAGGCAGCCATGCAGCTGCACACACCGTTAACAGGCCACTGTGAACATAGGGCCATGGGCCGTATTGGTGTCCTCCAGACCACCCCCTAGGTGCCCTTTAGTTGCAGCTGACCCATCAGCTGTATGGGTACACTCCAGTACAACCAGTGTGTCTTGTTGGCTGGGGTGAGTGTGTGTGGGGAGTGTAATGTGAAAATGCGGCTACAGCTTGTCAGCCTCCCAAGTGTCAATCACGGACCCGTGAATCCCGCACCATTTTGTATTGGAATCGATTGTGTTCCACTTGGCGCCAGTGTTAGCCCCTCCACCGTCCACGAATCCTGGGCGAAATTCTCCCCCAACGGCGGGATGCCCGCCGACTGGCGCCAAAGCCGGCGCAAATCAGAAGGGCATCGCGCCGGCAAAAAGGTGCGGAAGTCTCCGCATCTTTGGCGGCCTAGCCCCAACATTGAGGGGCTAGGCCGACGCCGGAGGGATTTCCGCCCCGCCAGCTGGCGGAAATGGCGTTTGTTGCCCCGCCAGCTGGCGCGGAAATGCGGCGCATGCGCGGGAGCGTCAGCGGCCGCTGTCAGTTTCCCCGCGCATGCGCGGGAGCGTCAGCGGCCGCCGAAAGTTTCCCGCGCATGCGCAGTGGGGAGAGTCTCTTCTGCCTCCGCCATGGTGGAGGCCGTAGCAGAGGCGGAAGGGAAAGAGTGCCCCCACGGCACAGGCCCGCCTGCGGATCGGTGGGCCCCGATCGCGGGCCAGGCCACCGTGGGGGCACCCCCCGGGGTCAGATCGCCCCGCGCCCCCCCCCAGGACCCCGGAGCCCGCCCACGCTGCCTGGTCCCGCCGGTAAATACCAGGTTTGATTTACGTCGGCGGGACAGGCAATTCCTGGGCGGGACTTCGGCCCATCCGGGCCGGAGAATCCAGCGGGGGGGTCCCGCCAACCGGCGCGGCTGGATTCCCGCCCCCGCCCAATCTCCGGGAGCGGAGACTTCGGCGGGGGCGGGGGCGGGATTCACGGCGGCCAACGGCCATTCTCCGACCCGGCGGGGGGTCAGAGAATGACGCCCCCTGTGTCTGCATCAACCCTTACTCTAAGAAACGGAGAATCCTGTCCCTTAATTCTGCCCTTTCTTGAGAGTTGAGCAATCCCTGCGTCTAGGGATATGGTGAGAAGTGAAGGACCAAAATTTGTACTACTGCCTCGCCTCCAGCCACTTTGACCCACCCTGACCTCTTGCCTGCTTTTGGGATCAGCTGTGGCCAGAAGCCAGTGAACAGTGCTGTACATGGTTTAAGCTGTGTTGAAGTGGGAAGCAAGAGGTCCATTGTCATACCATCAGCTTGCTCATCATACAGAATCGCAGGATGAGGGTAAAAATCTTCTCGATTCTTTTATGAGGTGCTATGGATCTGGAGTTGGCATGGTCTCGCCAATGGACCACGCTTCGGGACATCCTTTCCTACTACCTCATACGCTGCAGGAAAGGATGTCCTGAAGCGTGGTACATTGGCGAGACCATGCAGACGCTGTGACAACAAATGAACGGACATAGCGCGCGACAATCACCAGGCAGGAATGTTCCCTTCCAGTCGGGGAACACTTCAGCAGTCAAGGGCATTCAGCCTCTGATCTCCGGGTAAGCGTTCTCCAAGGCGGCCTTCAGGGCGCGCGACAACGCAGAATCGCCGAGCAGAAACTTATAGCCAAGTTCCGCACACATGAGTGCGGCCTCAACCGGGACCTGGGATTCATGTCGCATTATATTCATCCCCCACCACCTGGCCTACAAAATCCTACCAACTGACTTGGCTTGACACAATTCACACCTCTTTAACTTGGGGTTACCCCATCTCTGGATCTGTAAAGATTTAATCACCTGCTAATGCTCGTATTCCAAGCATTGTCTGGCAACTTTGAATCTGTCTATATATATGTTTCTGGAACATACCTCTTCATTCACCTGAGGAAGGAGCAGCGCTCCGAAAGTTGGTGACATCGAAACAAACCTGTTGGACTTTAACCTGGTGTTGTAAGACTTCTTACTGTGCTCACCCCAGTCCAACGCCGGCATCTCCACATCAATATCCAATGTAGTGATCAGAATTTCCGACTAAACTCCACTCGAAGTTTAGCTACTTGTTTTTCTAATTTTTAATCAGTAAAAATGTCCATCTGTTCATGTGCTATTTATCTCTATTTTAACTGAATCATGAAAATAAATGATTAGTGTTTTTATGAATAAATTGGCATATGTGCACAAGTAAATATGTAAAGTATAATTGTTGTCAAATACTCAGTAAAAGTAAGTGCTTTAATTATCCCCTCTCTCCCGCACATTTAATGAGCCAACCTCTCTCTTCCTAATGAAAAGTGAGCACGCTTTAATGGTTTCCGGTGAGAGTTTACTTCAAGAAAACATCTGAAATTCAGCCTGTTTGCAAATTATAATGGGGGGAGTTGATACATTCTGATGCAGTTCAAGGCAAGGAGATGCTGGGAAACATTTCACATATGCAGGTTACAACATCCTTGGAAGTGCAGGTATAAATGCAATTGGCGACTTCGTTGGGAAAAATAAAACAAAAGGCTTCTGAGAAAAACTGGGGTCTCCACTGTAAAAACTTCAATAGAAGTACTCGAGACACAAGACAATTCTGTTGGCAAATTTGAACACCCTGTGAAGTATGCAACTTCTATATCTAAACGATGTTAGAAACTTTGCTGCAGGTATTTTCTGAAATCGCTGGGGAGAAAAATGCCAAACCTAAACACTCTGCAGTGATTTCATTTGACTCAGTTTCTGATTCTTATTGGCAGATTTTCATTGCTGCTCATAGTTGCTGAATTCTGCTTTGTTCCACTGGAAAGTTTTATACTTCTTGATGGACACAGATTCTGGGCGAGATTCTCCAACCCCCCGCCGGGTCGGAGAATCGCCGGGGGCTGGCGTGAATCCCGCCCCCGCCGGTTGTCGAAGTCTCCGGCACCAGAGATTCGGCGGGGGCAGGAATCGCGCCGCGCCGGTTGGCGGGCCCCCCCGCTCGATTCTCTGGCCCGGATGTGCCGAAGTCCCGCCGCTAAAACACCTGTCCCACCGGCGTAAATTAAACCACCTGCTTTACCGGCGGGACAAGGCAGCGCGGGCGGGCTCCGGGGTCCTGGGGGGGGCGCGGGGCGATCTGGCCTGCGATCGGGGCCCACCGATCCGCGGGCGGGCCTGTGCCGTGGGGGCACTCTTTCCCTTCCGCCTCCGCCACGGTCTCCACCATGGCGGAGGCAGAAGAGACTCCCTCCACTGCGCATGCGCGGGAAACTGTCAGCGGCCGCTGACGCTCCCGCGCATGCGCCGCCCGGAGATGTCATTTCCGCGCCAGCTGGCGGGGCACCAAAGTCCTTTTCCGCCAGCTGGCGGGACGGAAATTCGTCCGGCGCCGACCTAGCCCCTCAATGTTGGGAGCCACCCCATATCCAAAGGCATCCCATCATTCATCGGCCTCCCCAGCAAGTGTTCATGCTGGCGCCGATTAATACTCCTTTTGAAAAATGTGAACCTGGCGAAAGGGCCTCTGTGGGGAGCCGAGGAGGTGAGTAGCCATCTTTGCTCACAGGCAAAGCTTGTCACCCTCATGCTCGGTGGGGTGTGGGGGACCCTCGGCTGGGGGTGGGGGACTCTCCGCAGGGGTGAGCCACCATAGGAGGCTGGGGTAGCAACCAGGGGGCAGCCGCACACGGCACCTCCATGCCAGCCCTGGATCATGTGTGACCATTTCCGAGGCAACCCTTGTCCCTGCCCGTCTGCCCCACCGACCACACATAACCCCCTCCGATTGCTAAGGCCTCTGGCCCTGCGGCTAAAGGCTATTGCTAATCGGGAATTGGCAATCGTGATGACACACAATCCAAGTTGGTTCCTGTGGGTAGGCAGGCCATGTAGCATGTGGGAGGCATTGGGTAACATCCTAAGCAGACCACGATGCCTGGACACTGTGCCTGAACACTGCGGGAGGCAACACCACACACGCAGCAGCCAACATCTGAACACCCAGGGGATGGGACACAGCTCCAGGGACACGTTCACGGCCAGAGGGTGAGTGAGTGCCTCTGGGAGGGGAGATGCCTGGAGAGATTTGCCAAAGCTTTGGAGATCAGTCCGCATTGCGGAAGAAAGTGACAGAGGCATTATACTGGTTGTGCACAAGGGTATTTATTGTGTGTAACAATTCCCCACTCTCCCAATGGTGCTGCCCCCTCCCCCCACCCCCCCCCCCTCCTCACCCCGTACCTACCCCACCCCCCCATTCCCCGGTGCCCTCAGTGATCCTCAATGTGCTTTGCCTTCCCAGCTCTAGATGTGTCCCCAGGACCTCCGACTGCTGTCTTGCCTGGGATTCCTGCCTCCACCTGATGTGCATCAATAGTTGTGTGGTGCTCACCAGATTGTGCCCCAGAAGCCTGACCACTAACATTTCCCACTGAGGTGTGCTGGTGGAGGGTGGGGATAACAGAGGTGATGCATCGATCGTGTCTTCCTCGGAGCTCCCCTCCGAGATCCTGGAAGGCTGGAGAGGGGGCTGTGGTGATATGAATATGCATAGCAATGTATATAGTTGGATGTACAACCTCCGACCAGCAGATGAAGACGGTGATACACCGTGTGACTCCACAGATCACAGGAGTTGGTAGTAAGTCGTACTAGAGAACTGTCACATTAGAAGAAGCTCCAGAAGAATTTAATTATTCATTACCATTTGTATTGTAGTTTGTTAGTTATCTTTCCATGTGTTCATTTTATTAATAAACTATCTTACTCATCAAAGAACTAGATGTTCTGTGTGCATCTTTACCACAGCCACAGCATAGAACATAACATGGTACTAAGAGTGTAGAGCAATTGAAGATAACAATGGAGACGACATGAAGAAAGAAAAAAGAAAATTCTTCCACCTACCTGGTAAACTACAGACAACTGGAACTCAACGCAAGGAAAACTGTGAAGTTAGAGATGGAAGGTCTGAAGGCACCTCACCAGCTTCAAGTCACCGATAATGTAGATGAGAATTGGTGTGTTTTTAAGCAGCAATTCAAACTCTATGTTGCAGCCTTTGGACTGCAGGCACAGCGTATTGCGTTGCTGCTCACGATAGCAGGTTCTCAAGCCATCAAAATTTATAATACCTCCACTTTCAACAGCACGACGGACAGCAAAAGCTTGGATGAAGTAATAAAATACTTTAATCAACATTGTTCCCCAAAGAAAAATGAAACATTCGAGCGTTATATCTTTCGTATTCAGAAGGCAAGTGAATCTTCCAACTTGCAGTTGAAGGCGCAGTCATGCAATGATCCGTGATCAGATAATGTTCGGGATATCAAATGACAAAGTACAGGAGAGGCTATTAAGGGAAGATGAGCTTCAACTAGAAAACACAATCAATATTTGTCATGTCTGCAAGTTAGCTGCACAGAAGATTAGCACACTCAATCTGCAACATTTTGGTGCCAATGTGGAAGAAGACGCCAGCGCCATAAGCATTGTGAAGCAGTTAAATAAGAAATGTCGTCCCAGTGTGGGAGGCTATTTTAAGCGGCCGACCGGGTCCGCCATTTTATGCCAGCGATGTGGCAATCGACATTTGCCATGACAATGTCCAGCATTTGGGAAGGTGTGTTCCACGTTTGGCAGAACAAATCACTTTGCGAGGCAATGTTTTTTATGTCCAACAGTGGACCAAACAGGATCAGTCAACGTGGTTGATCAGGCGTGCATTGAAGACCATTTTTTCGTTAATCTGATTTACACTGAGGACACGATGAGTCCAAATATGCAAAGTGAAGAAGTCTTACTTACCGGTTGCAGCACTAGTGATAGTCATCCTGACTCCATGGAAGACAGATGGGCAATTCCATTGATGATCAATGTCACTTTAATTAAATACAAGCTCGACACGGGAGCAAGGGCCAACTTTATCAGTCTGTTAGATCTGAACAGGCTGAGAGTCAAACCGAGAGTCGTCAATCAAACAAGACTGCAATGGGAGATTGTGACGTTAGGTGCACGTGAGCTTGAAGCATGGGTACACAACAGAAGTCACACCATAACATTTTCCATTGTGGACAAGGAACGGGAGTCCATCATAGGAGCGGACGTGTGTGAGGCCCTGAACCTAGTTGAGCGGCTGTATATTCCAGACAACACTATGACAGAGGATGATTGCAAATGGCAATGAGATAAAGTGGCGCAGTTATCCGATGAGATAAAAGCAAAAGTCAAGGTGGAGAAAGATAAACCAGTTAAAGAGATGGAGGAGCCAATAGAAATTCCAGAATTCTGGTTAACAGTCTTCAGGAATGGACTTCCGGTTGCGGCTATGCGGAGCTAAGCCGCATGAATCGGCAGCTCCCGCGAAGACAGACTTTCGGGCTCGATAGAGAAGTCCCAATGGGATTTTTTACACAGCCAACACGTGGGGAAGAGAGGTGAGAGGTCCCCCACCAACCTGTATGGACCGGACCCGCAGCGAAACGGCCAAAAAAACGGCACTGGAGCAGTGGGAGAAGAAGGGTAAAGTAAACAAAATGGCGATGGCCAGGGACAAAGAAGAGATGCAAGAATTCATTAAGCGCTGCTTCGAGGAGCTGCGTAAGGAGATGGTGGCGCCGATGTTGGCATTAATTGAAGGACTTGGAGCAACCCAGAAAGCCCACGAGGTGAAGATCCAGGAGTTCCAGGACAAAGTGAGTGAGAATGAGGACGAGCTCTTGGGCCTGGCGGTGAAAGTGGAGCGGCACGAGGCGCTACACATGACGTGGGCGGGAAGACTCGAAGACCTGGAGAACAGGTCGAGGAGAAACAATTTGAGGATCCTGGGTCTCCCAGAAGGAGTGGAGGGGGCCGACGCCGCGGCATATGCAGGCATGATGATCGGGGCGCTGATGGGCGTGGAGGCCCCCCCGGGGTTGCTGGAGCTGGAAGGGGCACACCGGGGGCTGGCGAGGAAGCCCAAAGCAAACGAGCCGCCAAGGGCGATCGTGGTGAGATTTCAACGGTTCACAGATAGAGAGAGGGTCCTGAAATGGGCCAAGAAGGAGCGGAGCAGCAAGTGGGACAATGCTGAGATTAGAATATACCCGGACTGGAGCACGGAGGTCGCTAAGCGGAGAGCGGGTTTCAACCGGGCCAAAGCGGTGCTGCATCGGAAAGGAGTGAAATTTGGAATGTTGCAGCCAGCGCGACTGTGGGTCACATATAACGGCCAAAACCACTACTTCGAAACGCCCGAAGAGCGTGGCGTGGACCTTTATGTTAACTGAAAAGTTGGACTCTAATTGAGGGTTTGTGAGGGTGGGGGGTATTTGAGGGTTGAAGTATGATGGCGGTTGTATTTAGGGGGGTAGGCATGCACAGGGAATGTTACATGGGCTGGGGACGAGAGACAAGGCCGCAACAGAAGCTGCGTCAGGGGGGGCGGGGCAGGCTCTGGAAAGCGCGGGGTTTTTCTCCCGCGTGCAGGAAGAAAGGTGGGAGGGGGAGCGTAGGAACATCTATTGATGGGGAGATGCAGGGGCTCGAGTGTTCGCGTACTTGAAGGTACTGAAGGTAGACGTGGCTATGCTCCAAGAGGCACACCTGAAGGTGGCGGACCAGGTTAGGTTAAGAAGGGGATGGGTAGGACAGGTATTTCACTCGGGACTGGACGCGAAAAACAGAGGGGTGACAATTCTGGTGGGAAAACATGTGTCACTTGAGGCCAAGACTATCGTAGCGGACAATGGAGGGAGATACGCGATGGTGAGTGGTAGGTTGCAAGGGACGTGGGTGGTGTTGGTAAATGTATACGCCCCGAACTGGGATGATGCCGGATTTATGAAGCGCATGTTGGGGCGCATCCCGGACCTGGAGGTAGGAGGACTGATAATGGGAGGGGACATCAACACAGTGCTGGACCCAGCACTAGACCGCTCCAGATCAAGGACGGGAAAGAGGCCGGCGGCGGCCAGGGTGCTCAGGGGGTTTATGGACCAGATGGGGGGAGTGGACCCATGGAGGTTCGCAAGACCGCAGGCCAGGGAACTTTCTTTCTTCTCCCACGTGCACAAGGCATACTCCCGGATAGACTTCTTTGTGCTGGGCAGGGCGCTCATCCCGAGGGTGGAGGGGACGGAGTATTCGGCCATAGCCGTTTTGGACCATGTCCCGCACTGGGTGGAAGTGGGGCTGGGAGAGGAGAGGGATCAGCGCCCGCTGTGGCGGTTGGATGTGGGACTGTTGGCAGATGAGGTGGTGTGTGGTAAGGTAAGGGGGTGTATTGAAAGGTACTTGGAGGCCAACGACAACAGGGAGGTGCGAGTGGGGGTGGTATGGGAGGCATTGAAGGCGGTGATCAGGGGAGAGCTAATCTCCATCAGGGCTCATAAGGAGAAGACAGAGGGCATGGAAAGGGAGAGGTTAGTGGGGGAGATTTTGCGAGTGGACAGGAGATACGCAGAGGCCCCGGAGGAAAGATTACTTGGGGAAAGGTGACGGCTCCAGACGGAGTTTGACCTGTTGACCACGGGGAAGGCGGAGGCACAGTGGAGGAAGGCGCAGGGGGCGACCTACGAGTATGGGGAAAAGGCCAGTCGGATGCTGGCACACCAGCTCCGTAAGAGGGCGGCAGAGAGGGAAATAGGGGGAGTCAAAGATGGTGGGGGAGCTATGGTCCAGAGTGCAACGGAAATAAATAAGGTATTTAAGGCCTTCTACGAAGAGCTGTACAGATCCCAGCCCACAGGGGGAGAAGAGGGGATGGGAAGATTCCTGGACCAACTGCGGTTCCCGAGGGTGGAGGACCAAGAGGTGGCTGGTTTGGGGGCACCAATCGGGTTGGAGGAGCTGAGTAAGGGTTTGGGGAGCATGCAGGCGGGGAAGGCCCCGGGGCCGGACGGATTCCCGGTGGAGTTCTATAGAAAGTATGTGGACCTGTTGACCCCGTTACTAGTGAGGACCTTTAACGAGGCAAGAGAGGAGGGAACCCTGCCCCAGACAATGTCGGAGGCGACAATTTCCCTGATCCTGAAGCGAGACAAGGACCCACTGCAATGTGGATCGTACAGGCCGATTTCGCTTCTAAATGTGGACGCTAAGCTATTGGCAAAAGTGCTAGCCACGAGGATTGAGGACTGTGTCCCGGGGGTGATACATGAGGACCAGGCGGGATTTGTAAAGGGCAGGCAATGAAATACGAATGTGCGGCGGCTCTTAAACGTGATAATGATGCCATCGGAGGAGGGAGAGGCGGAGATAGTGGCAGCCATGGACGCGGAAAAGGCCTCTGACCGAGTTGAGTGGGAGTACCTCTGGGAGGTGTTGCGTAGGTTTGGGTTCGGGGGAGGGTTTATTAGCTGGGTTAAGCTCCTTTACAGCGCCCCGGTGGCGAGTGTGGTGACGAACCGGCGGAGGTCGGAGTATTTCGGCTGTACCGAGGAACGAGGCAGGGGTGCCCTTTGTCCCCCCTGTTGTTTGCATTGGCGATCGAACCCTTGGCCATATCACTGAGGGAGTCTAATAAATGGAGGGGGGTGGTCCGCGGGGGGGGGAAGAGCATTGGGTGTCGTGATACGCGGACGACCTGCTGCTGTACGTGGCGGACCCAATGGAGGGGATGGTGGAGGTCATGCAGACTTTGAGGGAGTTTGGGGAGTTTTCGGGCTATAAGCTCAATGTAGGGAAGAGCGAGCTTTTTGTACTACAGGCAGGGGACCAAGCAAGAGGGATAGGGGACCTACCGCTGAGGAGGGCGGAGGAGAGTTTTCGGTATCTAGGGATCCAGATAGCCAGGAGCTGGGGGGCCCTACACAAACTGAATCTGACGAGGTTGGTGGACCAAGTGGAGGTGGACTTCAAAAGATGGGACATGTTGCCGCTCTCGTTGGCGGGTAGAGTGCAGTCGGTAAAACTGGTGGTCCTTCCGAGGTTTTTGTTTGTGTTCCAGTGCCTCCCCATCGTGATCACCAAAGGCTTTTTCAAGAGAGTAGGTAGGAGTATTATGGGGTTTGTGTGGGCGAACAAAACCCCGAGGGTAAGGAGAGGGTACTTGGAGCGCAGTAAGGACCGAGGAGGGCTGGCGCTGCCAAACCTAGGGAGCTACTACTGGATAGCAAACGTGGCGATGATCCGTAAGTGGGTTATGGAGGAGGAGGGGGCAGCATGGAAGAGGATGGAGATGGTGTCCTGCAATGGAAGGAGCTTGGGGGCGCTGGTGACGGCGCTGTTGCCGCTCTCGCCATCAAAGTACACCACGAGCCCGGTGGTGGCGGCAACGATAAGGATCTGGGCCAGTGGAGACGGCGTAGGGGTGCAGTGGAAGCCTTGGTGTGGTCCCTGATCAGGGGTAACCACCGGTTTGTCCCGGGAAGATGGACGGGGGGTTCCAGGGCTGGCACTGGGCGGGGATTAGAAGAATGGGGGACCTGTTCATCGACGGGACATTTGCGAGCCTCGGGGCACTGGAGGAGAAGTTTGAGCTACCCCCGGGAAATGCATTCAGATATATGCAGGTGAGGGCTTTGTGAGGCGACAGGTCAGGGAATTCCCGCTGCTCCCGACACAGGAAATTCACGACAGGGTGATCTCGGGTGTATGGGTCGGGGAGGGCAAGGTTTCGGCAATACACCAAGAGATGAAAGAAGAGGGGGAAGCGCTAGCAGAAGAGTTGAAGGGTAAATGGGAGGAGGGGTTGGGGGAGGAGATCGAGGAAGGTTTGTGGACTGATACCCTGGGTAGGGTCAATTCCTCCTCCTCATGTGCCAGGCTCAGCCTGATACAATTTAAGGTGGTTCACAGAGCGCATTTGACGGGGGCGAGGTTGAGTAGGTTCTTTGGGGTAGAGGACAGATGTGGAAGGTGTTCAGGGAGTCCGGCGAACCATGTCCATATGTTTTGGTCATGCCCGGCACTGGAGGGGTTCTGGAGAGGGGTGGCGGGAGCAATATCTCAGGTGGTGAAAGTCCGGGTCAAGCCAAGCTGAGGGCTAGCAATATTTGGAGTAGTGGACGAGCCGGGAGTGCAGGAGGCGAAAGAGGCCGGCATTCTGGCCTTTGCGTCCCTAGTAGCCCGGCGAAGGATCTTGCTAATGTGGAAGGAGGCAAAGCCCCCTAGCATGGAGGCCTGGACAAACGACATGGCTGGGTTCATAAAGTTGGAAAGGATTAGGTTTGCCTTAAGGGGGTCTGCGCAAGGGTTCTACAGGCAGTGGCAACCGTTCCTAGACTACCTCGCGGAGCGTTAGAGGAAGGTCGGTCAGCAGCAGCAGCAACCCTGGGGGGGGGGGGGGGGGGAGAGGGGAACGAGAGATTGTTTGAGGGGACGGACGAGCGGGGGATAACATGGAGGGTGGGGGAAACTGGCACGAACGGGCGAGAGCCAGTGTATAAAGCTCTGTAAATATATCATCTTACCATGTATATATCTTGCTCAGGGCGATTTTGCATTATTTTGTTACGGGGGGAGGGGGGGTTTATTGTTTGTAAGGGGAAAAAATTGTTTTGTTTTGTTAAAAAACTTTAATAAATATATATATTTTTTAAAAACAGTCTTCAGGAATGTGGATTTACTCAGTGACATAATACGGGAGCATGATGATCCCATTGTAAAGCATTTACAAGACTTAGAGGTGAAATTTTCAGGTCCAGGGCAACCAATGAGTTGTACTCTGGAGTTTAGGTTTGAGCCACATGAGTATTGCACAAATGAAGCAATGACAAAAACATACAAGGTGGAGTCGCAGCCTGATGAGTCAGATTTTTTCATCTTTGATGAACCAGAAATTATAGGATGCACAGGATGCCAGATCAACTGGAAGAAAGGAACAAACATCAGAATGAAAACAATTAAAACGAAGTAGAAGCATAAGGGTTGGCGCAGTGGTAGAATAGTTACGTAAACTGTACCAAATGACTCTTTCTTCAATTTTTGTAGTCCTCCTGCAGTTCCAGCGGATGGGGAACTGGATGAAGGTTCTGCAGCCAGACTCGCTGCTGACTTTGAAATTGGTCCCTTTTACAGGAACACATAATTCCACAAGCAGTGGTATACTTCACAGGAGAAGCTATTGCAGACGATGATGATGATTACAGTGATGGTGATTACGATGAGGGAAATGAAGAAGCAGATGATGAGCCAGAAGAGGAAGGCCATTAAGGTTTATTTGGCATTAGTGACGTGGTGATAACATGTAGCTTCCAATCTGCGCAGGACGACGATGAGTGTGAAAGTTCTGAAATCAGGGGCGTCATTCTCTGACCCCCCAGCGGGTCGGAGAATGGCCGTTGGCCGCTGTGAATCCCGCCCCCGCCGGTTGCCGAAGTCTCCGGTACATGAGATTGGGCGGGGGCGGGAATCGGGCCGCGCCGGTTGGCGGGCCCCCCCGCTCAATTCTCCGGCCCGGATGGGCCGAAGTCCCGCCGAGAAATTGCCTGTCCCGGCGGCGTAAATTAAAGTAGGTATTTACCGGCGGGACAAGGCGGCGTGGGCGGGCTCCGGGGTCCTGGGGGGGGCGCGGGGCGATCTGACCCCGGGGGGTGCCCCCACAGTGGCCTGGCCCGCGATCGGGGCCCACCGATCCGCGGGCGGGCCTGTGCCGTGGGGGCACTCTTTCCCTTCCGCCTCCGCCATGGCCTCCACCATGGCGGAGGCGGAAGAGACTCTCCCCACTGCGCATGCGCGGGAAACTGTCAGCGGCCGCTGACACTCCCGCGCATGCGCCGCCCGGGGATGTCATTTCCGCGCCAGCTGGCGGGGCAACAAAGGCCGTTTCCACCAGCTGGCGGGGCGGAAATCTCTCCGGCGTCGGCCTAGCCCCTCAATGTCGGGGCTCGGCCCCCAAAAATGCGGAGCATTCCGCACCTTTGGGGCGGCGCGATACCCGTCTGATTGGCGCCGTTTTGGGCGCCAGTCGGCGGACATCGCGCCGTTGGGGGAGAATTCCGCCCAGAGTGTGCCGAGGTTGAAAGCGAGATTGCCACAGCAGACAAATTAGCTGAGAGCAAATCAACTGCGAACAGCCAACTGGTAACTGAAGAAATAATCCCCGTTTTGGAGAAATGGCTCCAGAGAAGCACGATGATTTATCCTCTGCCCACAGAATGGTTCCTGCAGTGAATTTCCAAGTACCCGAGGCCAGTCCATCGAAAAACTTGCAGCAAGAACAGATGGATACATTTTCGTGCAGTTCTACAACAACAGGCGAAGTGTGTATCATTATGGCAGATGAGGATGAGCTACTAATTGAGACTAGAACACAAAGTGAAGAAGTAATGCCTAATGTTGAGGACATTGCTACAGCTAAAATACTGGATTGCGAGGGTTTGCACATCATTCCTGAAGTCGCAAACTTGTCTGCAACTGCGAAAGCATCCAAAAGTATTCAGACATTGGATACCTCACCAGTTGATGGGCATGCAGTACAGCGTTCAAACCTCCTCAATCCAGCAAAGGCTTCAGAATCAGCTATTGTGGCAGAAGGGCCAGAATCAGCACCAACAGCAGACGATCCAAAAGCAGCCATTGCAGCAAGGGATCCATAAACAGCTAATCCCTTGGCCGAAACCACTAGCAGGAATGATGCTCTAGGTGCACAGGCAGATGTGATTGTGAACCATACCAACTACGGCGCCAGTCCCTTCGCCACCGGTTGGCGCGGCGCCAACCCCTCTGGCGCCGGCCTAGCCCCCGGAAGTGCGGAGAATTCCGCAACTTCTGGTTGGCCCGACGCCAGAGTGGTTCGTGCTGTTCTTGGCGCCGGCGTCGGGCCAATTCGCCGATTGCGGTGAATCCCGCCCTTGATGTTCTGTGTGCATCTTTACCGCAGGCACAGCACAGAACATAAAGGGGCCACCCGGGATGGGGCTGCTGGAGGACCTGCGGGAGAATGGACATGTGGCCAATGGGAGGGATTGGTCAGTCAGTAAGGCAATAACAACTCACGTTTGACAGGTCCTGCAGGTGGAGCCCGGTGGTTCCTCACCTTTGCAGCTTCTGCCAGCCTCCACGTTGGTGAAGGCTCTGTCCTAGGTCACCCCAGTCCGCACTCCTCGAAGGAGTTGGGGATTCTTATGTCCACCACACTGCCGCCAGTCTGGGCCCTCCCCCGACGGTTGTGGGAGAGCTTTACCTGAGGAGATACAGAGAGGGCATCGTTAGCCATAGTGGTGGGAGGGGGGGTGTACAGGAGGGGTTGGGAGGGTTGAAGGAAGAGAGGGTGGTGGAGGGAAGGTTGGCTATCGAATGGAGAGTTGGGGGGTGGATACTCGCGTGGGGGTGGAAAGCTCTCAGGGGGGCGGGGGGGAGGCGTTGGTGTCTACTCACTTGCACTGCCCAGCACTGGAGGCCAGTCCTCCTGGTCACACTGTGGAGCTTATAGCCCCCACCACCTCGTCTCAGGCAGCACTGGCTGCCTTGTGGCTGACCCTCCGGGACCCTTGGGGGGACAGGATATCCCTCCTGGCCTCCACTGCATCAAGGGGCCTCCCCAGGTCTGCATCCGCGAATCTTACGGCCGGCCTCCTGGGCGCCATTGTTGTGAGTTGGCTGGGATTGGCTATGCAAGAGCTGTTTAAGTGCTGCTCGACCGTGTCAGCAGAGGGCTGGTGAGCGCTGTGCAGGCGAATCAACTGGCGAGCCTTCATTTGTGGCGAGAAGCCCGTGGGCCTCACTAAGTGGACCAATTCAAGTTGAAAAGCATTACCGACCTCGCTGGGCCAAGCGCCAGGAAGCCCACGGCAATTCCCGCTCACTACCACACAGAGAATCGCACCCTCTATGTCAACTTGCAGGTGATTTAGAGCGGTGTTTCTCGGCTCTAAAGACCCCTATTCAATGGCACTTTGACCTTTTTTTTCGTCTTGGCGAAGAATGCCCCAGTAAGGCCACACTTTATTCATTTGTGCAGGAAGACTATCACAGATCGGGGCACCATTTTTAAGGGCACCCTGATCTTTCAAGCCCCCCACCACAGCCTCCAAGCCCTTCCACTTCATCCAACTTACTTCTTCTGTGCTCCTTGAGACTCACCTCACCCCACCTGTTATGGGTAAGGCCCTCCCGAGCCCAACCCCTGGCACAGGCAACCTGATACACAGTCACCTTGGCACTGCCAGCCTAGCACCATGGCAGTGCCAAGGTGTCAGGATGGCAGTGCTAAGGTGCCAGCGGGAGTGCCAGGGTACTACACTGCCCTGCCCCCGACCACCCGGGGGTCTCCGATGCCCTGGGAGTCCCCCCGCCCCACTCCCCAAGTGATGTTACGACTGGTTCATGTTTGTGTCGACCAGTATTAAACGGCGCCCTGGCAGGGTCTCTCAGGCAAGACCGTTAGGTCCCGGGCACCAGGAGAATCTGGCGAATGCATATTTAAATCAGCCTAAAGTCTCATTAAAATATGCATATCTTGATCATGCCCAGTGACGGCAAGATTCAGGTTGAGAAGTCTCACGAGGTTCGGCTGAATCTCACAAGATTCAATGGCCTCGTCGCAACACCACGTCGGGCATGATGGGGCCATAAAATTGCATCCGATAATTTTATAAATAACTTTATCACATGTGATGGCCTTTGACCTGGAAGCAGTAACTGTGAGAATCATAGAAACATAGAATTTACAGTGCAGAAGGAGGCCATTCGGCCCATCGAGTCTGCACCGGCCCTTGGAAAGAGCACCCCACTTAAGCCCATGCCTCCACCGGATCCCCATAACCCAGTAACACAACCTAACCCTTTTGGACACGAAGGGCAATTTATCTTGGCCAATCCACCTAACCTGCACATCTTTGGACTGTGGGCGGAAACCGGAGCACCCGGGGGAAACCCACGCCAGACACGGGGTTAGAACGTGCAGACTTCGCACAGACAGCGACCCAAACCAGGAATCGAACCTGGGACCCTGGAGCTGTGAAGCAACTGTGCTAATCACTGTGCTACCGTGCTGGAACATTTGTAAGTATTTTAAAATGCTGGGAGTATCAGTAATTGTTTTGAAAAATATTTGGAAAGGGTCGTGTCAATTGTAAAGCGATCACATGTAATTTTTGGGTGTGATCTGGTGACCCTTGACCAACATGGAGAAAGTTAAAATAGAATGGTCATGTGGCACTGTTAGCAGAAGAGGATCTCAAAGGAATCACTCAATGCCCAGGGCTACTGCTCCTCGCATCAAACGGTTTATTTCGCCGGTGTGGAGGTGGCATCTGTTAACGTCCCAGACCGTCTCTCCCCTGAACAAAGGAAAACATCCATTCTTATACATTTTTCAAAACAGCTACACAGCCCTTTTTGGCTGGACCTTGTCCAATAATATTGGTTATAGATTACATAATTAGTTATATATCCAATTAAATTTGATATTAAAAGTGGGTTGGTACCTTACCAGCCCCTGACTTCATGAAGATGTCACTCATACTAACTGTTAAAATTATCTCTCCTACCTGCATCGGTGACCTTGGGCTGGCGAGGATGAACAATGGTTCTTGTCCTGTGGACACTGTTTATCACTCCCCTGTGATGTCTCCCTGGCCTCCCATGTCTAATTCAATCATCCTTGTCTCCCTGACTATCTCTGATGTCTGTAATTAAATGATGTTATTTATACCAGTTTGCAACTTAACTCAGTTAATGGTTGTTCAGGAATGTGGCTAATTCAGCTAAAGGCCATTTTGTGTCTTTCGTATTGCTAGCTCAGCTAAACGCCATTTTGTGTAACATCTTTTTAATTGTATGTCTGTCCTTTCTGATATTAGTAATTCGTAGGTTATAATAATAATTGCTTATTGTCACAAGTAGGCTTCAATGAAGTTACTGTGAAAACCACATTCCGATCGCCACATTCCGGCACCTGTTCGGGGAGGCCGGTACGGGAATATAAAATCAGGTTATAAATGAGGTTATAAAATCACATGCATTGTTTATACACTATCTATTCCTACAAATTCCTTCTTATACATGCATCTAAGCCAATCGGTACCTTTTGTCTAAAAACCTTCTTTCTAAATCTGACTTCAACAGGCACAAAGACTTGACAGAGATACAAAGAAGAAATCAGCAATGAATTGAGAAGGATGTTCTGGTAGCACCATGTTACCACGACTGACAGGGGCTAAGAATTGAGAAGGTTTCAGAAAGAAGTTTTCCTAAGGGAAAGGTGCATGAGTAGAACCCTGTTTACATGGAAGCGGCTGCCTGCAGAGAATCAATTAAATCCTTGAAGGAAAGTGATGCACTATCAATTACGATGAGACGAGAGTGGAGAGTAATCAAGGCTTTATTACACAGAGATGTGTGGCCTCCTACAGCTGCTGCTGAAATGGCTGCAGTTCGGAGAGCACACACATTTATACTCTGCCTACTGGGCAGAGCCAGCAGGCAGGGATCTATCCCCGTACCTTTAGTACAGGGGCCTTACCGTAATACCCTTGTATGCAGTGCAGTATATCCAATATAATACAACAGTGGTGACTACCACATTCACCCCCTGTTAAAAATGAATCCAGCGGGGGGGGTGGAAAACTATTTACATACAAGTTGTCATACAAATTTCAGAGAAGGTTACAAATTTAGACGGTCGAGCGCCGTGATCCGTCGTTGGGAGCACCGCAGTGCTGGTGGCAAGTCAGGCGTCGGCTCGGTCGTCGGCGACTCCGGGAGTGTGTCGACATCCTCTTCATCCCCGAGTGGGACCAAGGGGAGGACGGATTGTCCTGGAGCGGGGGCTGTGGCGGGGTGCACTGGGGGAAGGGAGGGTGGCGCCGGGGCAGAGAGGGGGGGGGGAGGACCCAGCTGGTGCCAGGTCCCTGAGGGAGACTGTGTCTTGGCGGCCGTCGGGGTACGCAACATAGGCGTACTGCGGGTTTGCATGGAGTAGCCTCACAACCAACGGGTCCACCTTGTGAAGCCGCACGTGCTTGCGGAGGAGCACTGGCCCTGGCGCTGCCAGCCACGTTGGGAGCAAAACCCCGGAGGTGGACTTCCTGGGGAAGGCAAATAGACGTTCGTGGGGGGTTTCGGTATTCGTCGTGCACAGGAGTGATCGAATGGAGTGAAGTGCGTCAGGGAAGACCTCCTGCCAGCGGGAGGCCGGGAAATTTCTGGACCGTAGGGCCAGCTGGACGGCCCTCCAGACCGTCCAAGTCTCCCGCTCTACCTGCCCGTTTCTCCGGGGGTTGTAGCTGGTCGTCCTGCTCGAGGCAGGTACTGGCGCAGCTCATCGCTCATAAATGAGGTTCCCCGGTCACTGTGGACGTAGGCGGGGAAACCAAACAGAGCGAAGATGGTGTTGAGGGCTTTGATGATGGTGGCAGACGTCATATCGGGGCATGGGATGGCGAAGGGGAATCTGGAATATTCGTCGACCACAGTGAGAAAATACGTGTTGCGGTCGGTGGAGGGGAGGGACCCTTTGAAGTCCATGCTGAGGCGTTCAAAGGGGCGGGAGGCCTTCACCAGGCGGGCACGCTTTGGCCGGTAGAAGTGCGGTTTACACTCCGCGCAGACCTGGCAGTCTCTGGTGACAGCCCTGACTTCCTCGATGGAGTCGGGCAGATTGCGGAACTTAATGAAGTGATAAAAGCGGGTGACCCCCGGGTGACAGAGATCATCATGCAGGGTCCGGAGTCGGTCCATTTGTGCGCTGGCACATGTACCTCGGGACAGGGAATCGGGGGGGCTCGTTGAGCTTACCGGGGCGATACAAAATCTCGTAATTAAAGGTGGAGAGCTCGATCCTCCACCGCAAGATCTTATCATTTTTGATCTTACCCCATTGTGTGTTGTTAAACATGAAGGCAACCGACCGTTGGTCTGTGAGGAGAGTGAATCTCCTGCCAGCCAAGTAATGCCTCCAGTGCTGCACAGCTTCAACGATAGCTTGGGCCTCCTTTTCGAAGGAGGAGTGCCAAATTTCGGAGGCATGGAGGGTGCGGGAAAAGAATGCCACGGGCCTGCCTGCTTGGTTGCGGGTGGCGGCCAGAGCGCTGTCTGATGCATCGCTCTCGACATGGAAGGGGAGCGTCTCGTCGACCGAGTGCATCGCGGCCTTGGCGATGTCGGCCTTGATACGGTTAAAGGCCTGGTGAGCCTCAACCGTCAGTGGGAAACCGGTGGAGTGGATGAGTGGGCGGGCCTTGTCTGCATAGTTAGGGATCCACTGGGCGCAGTACGAAAAGAACCCCAGGTATCATTTGAGGGCCTTGGGGTAGTGGGGAAGGGGGAGATCCATGAGGGGGCGCATGCAATCGGGGTCTGAATCACATAGCCGAGGATGGTCAATCGATTCATGCTGAACACACACTTCTCCTTGTTGTAGGTTAGGTTGAGGAGTTTGGCGGTGTGGAGAAATTTGGAAAGGTTAGCGTCGTGGTCCTGCTGGTCGTGGCCGCAGATGGTGACATTATCCAGGTACGGGAAAGTGGCCCGCAGTCCGTACCGGTCAACCATTCGGTCCATCTCCCGTTGGAAGATCGAGACCCCGTTTGTGACGCCGAAGGGAACCCTAAGGAAATGGTAACGGTGGCCATCCGCTTCAAACGCGGTGTACGGGCGGTCCGCCTTGCGAATGGGGAGCTGGTGGTAGGCAGATTTCAGGTCCACTGTCGAGAAGACCCGGTACTGTGCAATCTGATTGACCACATCAGATATGCGTGGGAGGGGGTACGCGTCAAGCTGCGTGTACCGATTGATGGTCTGACTGTAGTCAACGACCATCCTGTTTTTCTCCCCCGTTTTTACCACTACCACTTGGGCTGTCCAGGGGCTGTTGCTGGCCTCGATGATACCTTCCCGCAGCAGCCGCTGGACCTCAGACCTGATGAAGGTCCTATCCTGGGCGCTGTACCGTCTGCTACTGGTGGCGACGGCTTTGCAATCCAGGGTGAGGTTTGCAAACAGAGAAGGTGAGTCGACCTTAAGGGTCGTGAGGCCGCATACAGTAAGGGGTGGTAGGGGCCCGCCATATTTCAGGGTTAGGCTCTGGAGGTTGCACTGGAAGTCCAGGCCGAGTAGCAAGACAGCACAGAGGTTGGAGAGGACGTAGAGCCTGAAGCCGCTGAACTCTACTCCCTGGATGGGGAGGGTGGTGATGCAGTACCCCCGGATCGCCACGGAGTGGGATCTGGAGGCCAATGAGATTCTTTGGTTAATGGGATGTACCGCGAGGGAGCAGCGCCTTACCGTATCGGGGTGGATGAAGCTCTCAGTGCTCCCAGAGTCCAGAAGGCAGGATATCTCATGCCCGTCGACCTTCACCTTTGTGACGCAGTCGCGAGGTTGTGCGGTCGGGACTGGTCGATCATGACGGAGGCGAGACGCAGCTGGTCGTTGGCGGTTGCAGGCGACGAGCGGCCCAATGAGGTGCCCGATGGGCAGGGGTCCTGAGGTGGGGAAGATGGCGGCGCCCACGGGCCGCATGTGTCCTGAGGCAGGCAAGATGGCAGCGCCCTCAGGCTGCACGTGTCCTGGGGCAGGCAAGATGGCTCCGCCCATTGGTTGTGAGGCAAGCAAGATGGCGGTGCCACGGGCTGCACGTCGTCTGAGGCAAGGAAGGTGGAGGCGCGCACTGGCCGCACGCGGGGGTGCCGGGACAATAACGGCGATTGAGCGGGCCTGGCACACTGCAGCGAAATTTCCTTTCTTGCTGCAGGCCTTGCAGAGCGCGCTCCGCGCCGGGCAGCGCTGCCGGGGGTGTTTTGTCTGTCCACAGAAGTAGCACTTGGGTCCCCCGGGGTTGGTTGGCTGCCACGTGGCGCAGGTGTGGGGTTGGCTGGGGGCGGTCGCTGATGGGGTCCACGATGGGGTGGCCGCTGGCGGGGTCCACGATGCCCAGGAGGGGTGAGCCATGCGGTCGGGGGCATAAGCCTGTACGCTGCGTGAGGCGACTGTGAGCGAGAGCGCTAGTTTCTTGGTCGCCGCGAGGTCAAGCGTAGCCCCTTCTAAGAGGCGCTGGTGGGTGTAGACCCTATGCCCGTAATGAACGTGTCTCTCATTAGCAGGTTAGAATGTTCAGCGATCGAAGCGGCCTGGCAATCACAGTCTCTCACCAGGGCGAGCAGGGCACGCCAGAAATCTTCCACAGACTCACCGGGAAGTTGGTGCCACGTGGACAGGAGGTGCCTGGCATAGATCCTGTTGGTCTGCTGAGCGTAGTTCTCCTTCAGTAGCGCCAGGCCTCTGCGTAGGTAGGCATGTCCTGGGGAAAGACATCGGAGCTCAGCCGCGTGTACAGAATCTGGAGCTACTGTGCTTCTGGGATTGGGTCTGTCGCAGATCCGATGTATGCTTCAAAGCAAGTAGCCAATGTTCGAAGTCCTTTTTGGCGTTGTCTGCTTGAGGATGCAGCTGCAGGCGATCCGGCTTGATGCAGAGATCCATCTTTGTAAAATCTCTGTGTAATAAATTGATGCACGATCAATTACGATGAGACGAGAGTGGAGAGTAATCAAGGCTTTATTACGCAGAGATGTGTGGCCTCCTACAGCTGCTGCCGAAATGGCTGCAGTTCGGAGAGCACACACATTTATACTCCGCCTACTGGGCAGAGCCAGCAGGCAGGGATCTACCCCCGTACCTTTAGTACAGGGGCCTTACCGTAATACCCTCGTATGCAGTGCAGTATATACAATATAATACAACAGTGGTGACTACCACAGAAAGGGACTGTAATTCTCCTCGGGAGAACTATTAAATTGAAACTCAAACCGTCCTGGTGGTGTGGACTGCTGACTGCCTCTGTGAGATGGTCATTGTTGTATTTGCTATTCCATGTATAATTTATAGTTCATACCACCAGCTATGATTTGCCTGTTGATTCATGCTTAATTTGTGTTGATTCCGATTCGTGGTAAAGTTACAAAAAGCAAAATCTTGTCTGATAATATCTTAATTTGGGGTCTTTCGGTAAATGTTGTTATTTTTGGGATTGTTGCACGTTATTGTAAAATATCTATTTTTATGTCTTTATTATTTTCTAAACATTATACCAATATCAGAAATTTCACTTACTGAGCATCAATAACAGGTAGCAAGATTTCGGAAAATTCAAATCTCGGTAATTTAGTGAATTCAGTTTACAGTTTGGCTTTGACATGTTACACGCACGAAATGTGAGCCAATCGACTGTAACTACAATGATGTTTGTGAAGCCAGAGTGTGACATCTACAGTGTCAAAGATAGGGAAGGTAACTTGAACTTTCAGCATAGTAAAACCTTCCAAAGACCCCCCCGCAGAGATCTAATCAAAAAGTAAACAGCAAGCCTAATAAGATACTCAATAGGGTGAAGAAAAAACTTGATTAAAGAAATAGATTTTGAGGGTGTTAACGCTGGGAGATTGGTGAAAAGATGGATGGGTTCTCAAAGGGAATTGCACAGTGCAAAGCCTTGGGTAGTTAGGAGGGTGAAAAAGGAGAGTGCACATGAGGCCAAAATCAAAAAAGAGGAACAAAGTCTGGAGAAAATTGCAGATATTTAAATGACATAATTAGCCAGAAGGCTCGCTCAGCACCTGAAAAGAGGCAGTGAGTGCCTCCAAAAGATTGGGAGCTGATACCGTGTTAGGGCTGCCACTGCATTTCAGAATAGAGCAGGATAGCTCCCCAAAAGGCCAAGAGGTTGAATGAGGTGGATAGCAGCCATGCTCCTGTGGTCTCTGATGTACCATTAATCCACTGCTAGACGATGAGAGCGAGAGAACATAGGCTTTATTACACAAGAACTTGCCTGCCTGAGATCGCTGTAACAACTGAGCGCCACCCCCAGGCGGCCGGTCTATCTACCGTCCGGGGGGGCGGAGCCAGAGGCGGAGCACACCAGGATTCCAGTGCACTACATGGAAAAGGGATTATATTACAGTACTCTACAGACAACTTATTCTGGTGAAGACATTCACCACATTCACCCCCCTGTTAAAAAAATGAAGTTTAGCAGGGGTGAAGTGGGATCATCAAATATTCAGTCTGTCTGGAGGCCGGACTGTTCTATTGGACCTCCCCAGCCCTGGCGGTGTGGCGGGTGCTGCCGACGTGGTCGTTGACTCCGGGAGCGTGTCATCTGGAGCTTCAGTCCGGCATGTCGGCGACGGTTGAGGAGTGGGGGTAGGCAGGGGGGTGGTGGCGAGTGGTAAGGGGGAGGTGGATGGCGGCAGCGTGGGCTCGGGACAGTACAGGAGCCCCCGGGGGGGGGTGTAAAGGGTTGGGGGGTGGTGGTAGGTGGGGGGGGGGGGGGGCGCGTTAGCATGGGATCCAGCAGGGGCCAGGTCCCGGAGGGAGACCATATCTTGCCATCCGTCTTGGTGCGTGACGTAGGCGTATTGGGGGTTGGTGTGCAGCAGCTGGACCCTCTCAACCAGGGGGTTTGTCTTATGGCTCCTCGTATGCTTCCGGAGAAGGACAGGTCCCAGAGTTGTCAGCCAGGATGGAAGCGAGACCCCGGAGATGGACTTCCTGGGGAAGACAAACAAACGGTCATGAGGGGTCTCGTTCGTGGCTGTGCAGAGGAGTGATCTAATGGAGTGGAGGGCTTCGGGGAGGACCTCCTGCCAGCGGGGAATTGGAAGACTTCTAGACCTGAGGGCCAGAAGGACGGCCTTCCATACTGTCGCATTCTCCCTCTCCACCTGCCCGTTTCCCTGCGTGTTATAGGCTCGTAGTCCTGCTCGAGGCGATGCCCTTACTGAGCAGGTACTGACACAGCTCATCGCTCATGAACGACGTGCCCCGGTCGCTGCGGATGTAAGCAGGGAAACCGAACAGGGTGAGGATGCTGTGCACTGCCTTTATAACGGTGGCCGAGGTCATGTTGGGACATGGGATAGCGAAGGGGAAGCAAGAGTATTCGTCGATGATGGTCAGGAAGTATATATTACGGTTGGTGGAAGGGAGGGGCCCTTTGAAGTAGATGCTGAGGCACTCAAAGGGCTGGGCGGCCTTTACCAGGTGGGCCTTGTCTGGCCTTTAGAAGTGCGGCTTGCACTCCGCACAGACATGGCAATCCCTGGTCATGGCCCTGACCTCCTCGGTGGAGTAGGGCAGGTTGCGGGCTTTAATAAAATGGATAAGCCGAGTGACCCCGGGTGACAGAGGTCAATGTGGATAGCCCGAAGTCAGTCGTCTTGCGCGCTGGCGCATGTGCCGCAGGACAGGGCATCTGGGGGCTCGTTGAGCTCACCCGGACGATACTTAATATCGTATGTATAGGTGGAGAGTTCGATTCTCCAGCTCAAGATTTTGTCGTTTTTTATTTTGCCCCATTGTGCGTTGTCGAACATAAAGGCAACCGACCGTTGGTCGGTGACGAGGGTGAACCTCTACCGGCTAGGTAGTGCCTCCAGTGCCACACAACTTCCACAATGGCTTGCGCTTCCTTCTCGACAGCGGAGTGTCGAATCTTGGAGGCATGGAGGGTTCTAGAAAAGAAGGCTACTGGTCTGCCCGCCTGGTTGAGGGTGGCGGCCAGGGCGTCATCCGACGCATCGCTCTCTACCTGGAAAGGGATGGACACGTCCACCCCGTGCATCGCGGCTTTGGCAATATCGGCCTTGATGCGGCTGAAGGCCGAGCGGGCCTCAGCCATCAGGGGGAATATAGTGGCTTTGATAAGCGGGCGGGCTTTGACCGCATAGTTGGGGACCCACTGGGCCTAGTAGGAAAAGAGCCATAGGCAGCGTTTGGGAGCCTTGTGGCTGTGGGGAAAGGGAAGTTCTATGAGGGGGCGCATGCAGTCGGGGTCGGGCCCTAGGGCTCCGTTTTCCATGACATAGCCGAGAATGGCCCGCCAGGTTGTGCGGAAAACGCACTTCTCTTTGTTGTATGTGAGGTTGAGGGATTGGGCAGCCGGAGGAATCTCTGGAGTTTCGCGTCGTGGTTCTGCTGATCATGGCCGCAGATGGTAACATTGTCCAAATATGGGTATATAGCCCGCAACCCGTACTGGTCCACCATTCGGTCCATCGTTCTCTGAAAAACCGAGACCCCATTAGTGATGCCGAAAGGGACCCTGAGGAAGTGGAAGAGTCAGCCAGCTGCTTCAAAGGCAGTGTAGTGGCGCTCTTCCGGGCGGATCGGGAGCTGGTGGTAGGCCGACTTCAGATCTACCGTGGAGAATACCCGTACTGTGCGATCTGGTTGACCATCTCCGCTATGCGGGGGAGGGGGTACGTATCCAGTTGCGTGAACCGGTTAATGGTCTAGCTGTAGTCCACAACCATCCAGTTCTTTTCCCCGGTCCAGACAACAACCACTTGTGCTCTCCAGGGGCTGTTGCTGGCCTCGATGACCCACTTCCTCAAGAGTCGCTGGACTTCTGACTTGATGAAAGCCATGTCTTGCGAACTGTACCGCCTGCTTCTGGTGGCGACGGGCTTACAGTTGGGGGTGGGGTTCGCAAAGAGCGAAGGGGGGGGGCGACCTTAAGGGTCGCGAGGCTACATACAGTGAGGGGGGGGTAGGGGTCCGCCGAACTTTAGCGTCAGGCTTCGGTGACTGCATTGGAAGTCGAGTCCAAGCAGTAGAGGTGTGCAGAGGTGAGGGAGGACATACAGTTTAAAATGGGCGTATTCAGCGCCCTGTACCGCGAGGTTCGCGACACAGTACCCCCGGATCTGTACCGAATGGGATCCGGAGGCGAGGGAGATTGTCTGGGACGTGGGGTAGATGTGGAGGGAGCAGCGCCTTACCGTGTCGGGGTGGACGAAGCTCTCTGTGCTCCCGGAGTCAAAAAGACAGGGGGTCTCGTGCCCATTGACCCGGACGGCCATCATCGAGTTCTTCAGGTGTTTTGGCCGCGACTGGTCGAGGGTGACTGCACCAAGCCGCAGGTAGTCTGCGTGGTCGGAGGCATCGGGGTCGTAAGGTGGCGGCCCCCACGGGTCGCACATGTCGGGCTGGGTCGGAGATGGTGACCAAGATGGCCGCCCCCATCGGTCGCACATGTCGGCTGGTGCTAAAGATGGCAGCCAATATGGCTGCCCCCATGGATCGCACGTGTCGGGCTGAGTTAAAGATGGCGGCCCCCACGAGCTGCACGAGGCAGATGACGCGTCTGAAGGGGGCGGTGCCGGCAAGCACGCAGCCACATTGTGGGGTCTGCGGGCCTGTGATTCAGTGGGTCGGGCTTGGTACGCTTTCAATTTTGGGGCTTTGGATCGGGCCAGACAGGCTCTGGCGAAATGTCCCTTTTTGCCGCAGTCGCTGCACGTCGCGGTGCGGGCTGGGCAACGCTGCCGGGGGTGTTGGCCCTGACCGCAGAAGGAGCAAGGCGGTCCCCCGGGCAGAATGTGCAGCCGCGTGTCACAGGCCTGGGACATAGTCGGGTCTCGTGAAGGCCGCTACTGTGGTGTCCATGAGGGGTTCGCTGGGTCTGCCGGGAATGCGCTGAGGCTCTGGTAGGTCACCTCTAACGAGGAGGCTAGCTTTACCGTGTCCTGTCGGTCCGTGGCCCCGTTTTCCAGCAGTCGCTGCCGGACGTAGTTAGACCGGACCCCAGCCACATAGGTGTCCCGGATCATCAGTTTCATGTGCTCGTCAGCCTTCACATCCTTGTAGTTGCAGTTGTGGGCGGGTAGAGTCAGGTTCTCCAGGTACTCGTCCAGCAATTCCCCGGCGCGAGTTGTGAGGAGGTGCCGCGCAAACACTTCGTTCACAGGCTTCACGAACTGTCTCTTTAGAATCGCAACTGCCACGTCGTACGTGGCTGCGTCCAGAATCGCACCCGGGGTTCGGTGGCTCACCCGGGCGTGGAGGAGGCGCAGCTTGTGGGCATCAGAGGGAGGCGTTGCAGAGGAGTCAAGGTAGGCCTCAAAACAGCGGAGGCAGTGGGAGAAGATTTCCTAAGCTTCTGCTGCTCGTGCGTCGAGTTCCAATTTATCAGGCTTCAGAGCGGCTTCCATAGTGATGTATTTGTGTAATAAATTGATGTACCATTAATCCACTGCTAGACGATGAGACCGAGAGAACATAGGCTTTATTACACAAGAACTTGCCTGCATGAGATCGCTGTAACAAATGAGCCCGGCCCCCAGGCGGCCGGTCTATATACCGTCCAGGGGGACAGAACCCACCAGGGTTCCAATACACTACATGGAAAAGGGATCATATTACAATACTCTACAGACAACTTGGGCAGGATTCTCCGACCCCCCGCCGGGTCGGAGAATCGCCGGAGGCTGGCGTGAATCCCGCCCCCGCCGGTTGCCGAATTCTCCGGCACCGGATATTCGACGGGGGCGGGAATCGTGCCGCGCCAATTGGCGGACCCCCCCCCCCCCCCGGCGATTCTCCGGCCCGGATGGGCCGAAGTCCCGCTGCTGGAATGCCTGTCCCGCCGGCTGGCGGGGCAGAAATCAGTCCTAGCCCCTCAAGGTTAGGGCTCGGCTGCTCAAGATGCGGAGGATTCCGCACCTTTGGGGCAGCACGATGCTGGACTGATTCGCGCCGTTTTTGGCGCGGGTCGGCGGACATCGCGCCGATTGCGGCGAATTCCGCCCTTGATTCTGGTGAATACATTCACCATAGTCCAATTAAAGAAATTTAATTGGACCCACTCCAAACCTGACAGCTGTGTGCTAACGTGTAAAGGACTGTTTGGGCTCACCAGAAAAAAAATAGATAATTGCATTCTGTTCTGGCTAGGCCCCTTAACAAGATTATTAAGGAGCATAAGGAGCCATTAATTGGCTGCAAATGTGTCATCCACTTCCTCCCCACCCCCAGCCCTTTGAAAATGTAACATTGTACCGGAGGCATTGGGAACCCAAGACAACTTCTCAACCACAAGTCCTCCAGCCCATGGTCCTGACCCATGACACGCTGAAAATCTTGACCTATAGGAGTCAGACACACCATGATAGAGCATCTCGTCTATGTTACTGTGGCTCAGTGTTTCAAAGAACAAAGAACAATACAGCACAGGAACAGGGCCGTCGACCCTCCAAGCCTGTACCGGTCATGATACAAACCTTGGCCAAAACCCTCAGCACTTCCTTGTGCCGTATCCCTCTATACCCATCCTACCCATGTGTTTGTCAAGATGCCTTTTGAACACCGTTAATGGATCTGCTTCCACAACCTCCCCTGGCAACGCGTTCCAGGCACTCACCACCCTCTGGGAAAAAAGCCTGCCTTGCACATCTCCTCTAAAGTTTGCCCCACAGACCTTAAACCGATGCCCCCTGGTGACTGACCCCTCCACCCTGGGAAAGAGTGCCTGCCCATCCATTCTATCCATGTCCCTAATAATCTTGTAGGCCTCTATCAGGTCACCCCTCAACCTTGCCTGGGGTTCACAACCTCACCTTCGCCTTTTATTGAACAAGTAGCAAAGAGAGTGAGGGATGGTGAGTTTCCAAGAAGGAAAGTTCAAAGTGTCGGGATAAATGAGCCCCAGGCAAGGACGAGGCAGTGCCATGTCCCAGCAGGAGAGAGAGGTGATGAACTCCAAACGAGGATGGGGCAGTGAACCCCAGGCGAGGGTGAAGCAGTGAACCCCAAGCAAGAGTGTGGCAGAGGACCTCAGGCGAGGGCGATGCAGCGAAAACCAGGCGAGGGTGACATAGTGAACCCCAAGCGAGGGCGAGGAATTGAACCCCAAGCGAGGGTGAGGCAGTGAACCCCAAGCGAGGGTGAAGCAGTGGACCTCATGCGAGGGTGAGGCAGTGAACCCCAGGTGAGGGCGAGGCAGTGAACCCCAGGCAAGTGCAAGGCAGTGAACCCCAGGCGAGGGCGAGGCAGCGAACCCCAGGCAAGTGCAAGGCAACGAACCCCAGGCAAGTGCAAGGCAGTGAACCCCAGGCGAGGGCGAGGCAGTGAACCCCAAGCAAGGGTAAGGCAGTGAACCTCGGGCAAGGGCGAAGCACCAAAACCCAGCTGACGGTGAGGCAGTGAACCCAGGCGAGGGTGAGGCAGTGCACCTCAGGCAAAGACGAGGCAGTGAACCCCAAGCGAGGGTGAGGCAGTGGACCTCTGGCGAAGGCGAGGCAGTGAACCCCAAGCGAGGGTAAGGCAGTGAACCCCAAGTAAATGTGAGGCAGTAAACCCCAGGCGAGGGCAAGGATGTGAGCCCAGGTGAGGGTGAGGCAGTAAACCCCAGGCGAGGGTGAGGAAGTTGACCTCAGGCGAGGGCATGCAGCGGAAACCAGGCGAGGGTGAGATAGTGAACCTCAAGCGAGGGTGAGGAAGTGGACCTCATGCCAGCGTGAGGCAGTGGACCTCAGGCGAGGGTGAGGCAGTGGACCCCAGATGAGAGCTAGTCAGCGGACCCCAAGGGAGGGCAAGCAGCGGACCCTGGGCAAGGGCGAGGCAGCGGACCCCGGGCAAAACAGCGGATCCCAGGGTGGTAGGAGGGGTGGCGGGGGTTTATCCGAGTGGTGGAGAGTGGTGAGGGCGCAGACAATTGTCAAAGAGGGGGAAACTAAAGCTGAGCACAGGATCCCACCAACTGTAAATCTGCCACTGCCACCGAGCTTGGTGTGAAGTGGTTTGAAACTGAGAAACTGGGCTGGCTTAAGCAAGAACACAATTTGACATTGTGTAAATTTACAAGTCATGTAAACCAAGTGCCAGATGTTGTTCAATAAAAGTAAAAGCAAAAGGATAAGACCGGTTCCACAACACACGAGAAAGATCTGGGGATGTATCAAAGTGTAAAATAAAATTCAAGGCAAATAAGATCCGAGGGTATAATATTCATAGGGATAGAGCACAAATCCAATTTCATTATCATGATTATAAAGAGCATTGATTTCAGTCTCACAACCCCTGTGGAAACACGGCAAGTAAATTGATATTTTGAATTTGCTACCTGAGCAATGAGAGTTTGCAGAAACATGAATCTTTACACTGGAGAAAGGTAGCTTAGGGAAAATCATTTGGTATTCAAGAATACAAAAAGACGTATTGAACTGAAATATTACGATGGGTTGGGTTTTGCTGGAGTGGGACATCTCACAGTGTGCATCATTAGCTCAATGATGTGTCCTTCAGCTTGAACTGTTTTTACCCCTAACACAAAGGAGGTGTGAGCCTACAGCAGCATGGCAAAGGTCAACAGGGCATCTGAGCGAGCTGTAAAAGCAGCAGAGTGACTCCTGAACCAATGAGGTTTAATGGTTGAGAAAGCAAAGGAGGGATGGCAAAGGGGAGTTAATTAGAATCAAATCAGGTAAGGAAAGAAATAGAGGAGAACAAAGGTCCGAATAAATGAAAATGAAAAATAGAGACGGAAAGGAAAAATAAAGGAAGAGGAATTCAGTTTAAATTGTTCTCTTTCTGGGCCAGAAAGGTTCCTTTGTATTTCATTAACAATTCATAGAAATGTACGGCACTGTAAGAGGCCATCTGGCCTGTTACGTCAGTGCTGGCAATTATCATGCGGTTAAAGATCAAGGCCAGCAGAAATTTGCGAGAAGTTTAATGAGCAATTAATGTGAATATCTAATAAGGTCTTAAAAATAAAGGGGTGGCGAAGGGCAAAACGCTGTCTGTGTGAACTAACAGCAGAACAGTATAAATCAACAGCACATTCTAGGGATTCACAACTAAAGGCAAGTATTTAATCCCGTGAAAATGCCAGCCGATTTATCCATTAATAACAAGCGTTGTTTACACAGTTATCTTTCCAGTAAGATCTGACGCAATATATTTTGGGAGGAGTTAGAGTGACAGGTGCCGAGACCTCCTAAAATAGAGGTGTGTGTTCAAACTCCTAAAAATATTGGGCGTCATTCTCCGACCCCCCCGCCGGGTCGGAGAATGGCCATTGGCCGCCGTGAATCCCGCCCCCGCCCCCGCCGAAGTCTCCGGTACCGGAGATTGGGCGGGGGGGGGAATCGGGCCGCGCCGGTTGGCGGGAACCCCCGCTCAATTCTCCGGCCCGAATGGGCCGAAGTCCCGCCCAGAAATTGCCTGTCCTGCCGGCGTAAATCAAAGCTGGTATTTACCGGCGGGAGCAGGCGGCGTGGGCGGGCTCCGGGGTCCTGGGGGGGGCGCGGGGCAATCTGACCCCGGGGGGGTGCCCCCACGGTGGCCTGGCCCGCGATCGGGGCCCACCGATCCGCGGGCGGGCCTGTGCCGTGAGGGTACTCTTTCCCTTCCGCCTCCGCCACGGCCTCCACCATGGCGGAGGCAGAAGAGACTCTCCCCACTGCACATGCGCGGGAAACTGTCGGCGGCCGCTGACACTCCCGCGCATGCGCCGCATTTCCGCGCCAGCTGGCAGGGCACCAAACGCCATTTCCGCCAGCTGGCGGGGCAACAAACGCCATCTCCGCCAGCTGGCGGGGCGGAAATCCCTCCGGCGTCGGCCTAGCCCCTCAATGTTGGGGCTTGGCCCCCAAAGATGCGGAGCATTCCGCACCTTTGGGCCGGCACGATGCCCGTCTGATTGGCGCCGTTTTTGGCGCCAGTCGGCGGACATCGCGCCGTTGGGGGAGAATTTCGCCCAATCTAAAAGCTATAGTTTAATTACTATCAAATTTAGAATCCATGAACTCAAATGGAATGTCATGAGTCCCTACATCATCAAATTCGTATTATCTCTATAAGGCAATCCAATTCACTCTTTATACCAAGAGGACCTGCTAGAAAATTCAATATATCAAGACATCAAATTAGCATGGTTTAACAGATTTCTATTTAGTAGAGTATCTAGATGCCAGTCGTTGTACCGATTGAAAAAATCATTCTCTGTAAGAAAACAGTATATCATTTGTAGAACTTAATTTGGTTTTAATGTAAAATCAATGCAGTATTTATTCCATTTTCTATCTTTGCCATGACTTTATTAGACTCAAGTAGAAGGTAGAATTTTCCATTGGGACTACTGAATTCAATCTCTCAAAAGAAGGAAAGAGAAGGGAGATAATGTAGGTGAGTGCACTGGAAGGGGATTAAGGAGCAGCATGTAGACGCATTAATTCCAGCTGCTAAAGAGGACTCCAGGTGTCCAGGGAATTTCAGCGAGTGCTAAACTATTAGTGAAACATATTTATCACTAACCTTGGTGGCTGATAGAACTATCCCCCAGACTCTGGGATCAAAAGTAACAAAACACTTTTGAGGAGATTTAAGTGGAAATAAATTTGCTTAATGCATCAAGAGTATGTTTAGTTCATAACAGACTTTTCAAGAAAACGTCAATTCTTGCCTTGGCGCTGAGTGATGAAGCGGAGCATAGTTAGCAAAAAATACTTACATCTGGTATTAAAAGAAACAAAACCAAAATTGATTGACAGGAGCACTGCAAACTAGAGAGGGATGAAGAAAGTTAAATTGGAGTGAAATATTAACTGGTAAAAAAGATAAAAACAATGGATAATAATAAAATGCAAAATTGACACATCGAAGAATGTCAATGTTTGATCACGGCCCCAGGTCACTGTCCGTGTGGAGTTTGCACATTCTCCTTGTGCCTGCGTGGGTTTCACCCCCACAACCCAAACGTGTGCAGGGTAGGTGGATTGGCCACACTAAATTGTCCCTTAATTGGAAAAAGAAGAATTGGGTACGTATTTATTTATTTTTTAAATGTCAATGAAGAATGTCTCGAAGAATGTCAATGAAGAAAAATGATCGTGGTCATTGAATTTCCATCTTCCTTTTTGTCCAGTATGTAAAATAGAGACACAAAGTCTAGAATCTTCATAGTTTTTAGGTGTTGGCCCATTCTTCAACAATGCGATGTGTGAATTCCATAAGTGGCTCTGAGGTACTTCACCTATGTCCATATTTAATTAGATATTTGCCATAAACTTGATATCTGTGTGTAATCCAAGTGCCAAAATTCACATAATATGCAGCAACCATCTTAACAGATGTTTTGTTTCCAATTTTTTTAATTATTGACTGCAAGTTCATAATAAGATATGCCATAAGTTTCTATAAGAACCTAACAAGGCTAGAGCTAATAAGAGAGATAGACATAAAAAAACACAATAATCGATGAAAAAGAACAAAACGTCAGGAGAGTTAAGAGGAGAACAAACATAAGAGACATCAGAAATATTTTTAATCAACATAGTAGGAATAATTAAGGATGAAGAATGAAACCACTTAATAAGCCTGAGATTGTTGTGGGTGTAAAGGAAATAGCAGATTTGTTTATGTATTTGGTTTCAAGACAAGTGTGAAAGATATCGTCAAAGACTTGAGAGTGAAGATAACGAAGGCTTAATATTTGTTACATGCATTCATAGAATCATAGAATTCCCACAGTGTAGAAGGAGGTCATTCGGCCCATCGGGTCTGCACCAACCCTCTGAAAGGCCACCCTACCTCAGCCCACTCCACCTCCGCCCTATCCCCTTAACCCGACCTAACCTGCACATCCTGGACACGAAGGGGCAATTTAACATGACCAATCCACCTAACCTGCACATCTTTGGACTATGGGAGGAAACTGAAGCACCCGGAGGTAACCCACGCAGACACGGGGAGAAAGTGCAAACTCCACACAGACAGTCACCCAGGTCCCAGCAATGCTAACCACCGTGCCGCCCTTCATTAAAAAAAGAGTTTTTATGTGGCTGAGGGTGTTAAAAATTGAACAGTGACCAAGGACACTTGGTATGCCACCCTGAGTACCGGCTGAAGTCAATGAAGAAGTAAAACTCTATAATGAGCAAAGGGATCTGTGTGAGCAGATACCTAAATGCATAAATAGGTGAATAGATTAAATGAAAAAAGCACTTAGGAAGCATGTGGGATTTGAGTGTTGGGCAGGGGATTATATAAAATGGGGATTAAATGTAAAAGAGATCTTGATAATGCTACAAAATAATGCTTAGGTCACATCTGGAAAGAGTGTAAGATTTGGTCTCATTATGGATAAGGATATAACAACCCTGGAGAAAGTGGCATTGTGATTTACTGGGATGATACCAGACTGTCACAACTAGGATTGTATTTTGTTATTTTATTCATTTAGGATCAGAAAGATCATTAAACCCATATGTACAACTCACATTGAACCTTGAAGATTGACAAAGGTTTTAAAAACTAGGAATGTCAAAGAGAAGTTAAACACCGGTTATTTTCATTGGTGGAAAGAAAGTGTGGTGGCACCAGGGGCTGTGTGCTGGAAGGGTGCTATTTCCCTCATAGTTTCTGAACTCAGTTTCCCCTACCAAGGTGGCCACAGGAACCCACATGAAAGACTAATGAGGAATCAGTGCAACAAGGATCTTGCCTGATCAGCCCATATAAGCTAAGTGCTGAGTCCTGCTAAGAAGCATGAGAGGAGGCTGCTGAGTGCAGAGAATTGCTGTGTGCAGAACTGTGTGTAAAGTCTGGCTCAAGGAAGAGCTAGGTATTTTTCTTTCTGTTTTGGTCAGTGACTGAAGACTTGTAAATAAACATTCACCTTTATATTGTATCTGGATACATGTGACTCATGAACTGAGAGAGCTCTATCCCACCGATCGCAATGCACAGCTCCTGGCAATGTCACAAAAGGATAAAAATAACTTTCCTACACACACCCCTTTTACATTGCCATTTGCAAATTAATCTGAGGCTCGATACCATTTCTCAGTTGGATAAGAGTTACCTAAAATGTATTTTAAATGTGTGTTTAGGTCTTGATAAGTTGTTGCTTTAAACAGACAAAATCACGAACTAAAATCTATAAAATCTAAATATGAGAAAACCAAGAACTATCTTGAGTGCTCGTACATCTGTGAGTTCAAACTTCAATCTTAGTGAAAGATACCATACAATAATAATAATCTTTATTAGTGCCACAAGTAAACTTACATTAACACTGCTATGAAATTACTGTAAAAATTCCCTAGTCGCCACACTCCGGCGCCTGTTCGGGTACACAGAGGGAGAATTCAGAATGTCTAACAAGTCTTTCGGGACTTGTGGGAGGAAACCGGAGCACCCGGAGGAAACCCAAGCAGACACGGGGAGAACGTGCAGACTCTGCACAGACAGCGACCCACGCCGGGAATCGAACCTGGGTCCCTGGCGCTGTGAAGCAACAGTGCTAACCACTGAGCTACCATGCCACCCATCAAGCAGATTGATTGATTGCTTGATTGATTGATATTTATCGTCACATGTACCGAAGTTCAGTGAAAAGTATTTTTCTGTGACCAAGGGAACGTGCACAGTACATACATTGTGGACAAAAGAATAATCGACAGAGTAGCGTTATTAGTAATTTTATATGAAGTGGAAAAGAGTTTTAGTCGGTCAGAACGATGATAAGAGAGAAAAGAAAGGGGCTGGTTGAGAGGGCTCGCAGAGAGTCGCCATGCTTCAGATCCTGGAAACACTACAAATTGCTAAAACTATGCTATCTACCCAATGAGCCAGCATGAGTAATTATTAAAGTTGCAGTGTCACCACGTTATCTCATGGAAAATATGAAAACAGGCAGCACGGTGGGGCAGTGGTTAGCACTGCTGCCTCATGGCACCAAGGCCCCGGGTTTGCTCCCGGCCCCGGATCACTGTCCGTGTGGAGTTTGCACACTCTCCCCGTGTCTGCGTGTGTCTCCCCCCACAACCCAAAGATATGCAGGGTAGGTGAGTTTCGGATGGTCAGCCACAGGGCAGCCAGTGCTGCCTGGGAGGAAGTGGCAGTGGCCGCCAGCTTGGGGAGTGTGACCAGGAGGACTGACACTCGCGCCATAAGAAGGTCAACGACCTCCACGCTAAATTGCCCCTTAATTGAAAAAAATGTTTTTAAAATTCATTTATTTTTATTTTTTTTAAATATATTTTATTCAAAATTTTTGGCCAACCATAACAGTACATTGTGTATCTTTTACACAGTAATATAACACTATAAATAACAATGGCCAGTTTTTTAAACAAGAAATAAATAATATATAAACAACATCAAAATTAAAAAACAAAACTAAATGGCAACTGCCTTGTCCCAAATAAATACTCTCCAAAAATACAATTCAGCAGTCCAGTATACAATTACCTATAACAACAACCTATACATATTATACTTATACACTAACATCCCTGAGAGTCCTTCTGGTTCCTCCCCCCCCCCCCCCACCCACCCCCCCCCCCCCCCCCCCACCCCCGGGCCGCTGCTGCTGTCATCTTCTTTTCCATTCCCTCTATCTTTCTGTGAGGTATTCGACGAACGGTTGCCACCGCCTGGTGAACCCTTGAGCCGATCCCCTTAGGACAAACTTAATCCGTTCCAGCTTTATAAACCCTGCCATGTCATTTATCCAGGTCTCCACACCCGGGGGCTTGGCTTCCTTCCACATCAACAGTATCCTATGCCGGGCTACTAGGGACGCAAAGGCCAAAACATCAGCCTCTTTCGCCTCCTGCACTCCCGGCTCTTCTGCAACCCCGAATATAGCCAACCCCCAGCTTGGTTCGACCTGGACCCCCACCACCTTCGAAAGCACCTTTGTCACCCCCACCCAAAACCCCTGTAGTGCCGGACATGACCAGAACATGTGGGTGTGATTCGCTGGGCTTCTCGAGCATCTCGCACACCTATCCTCTACTCCAAAAAATTTACTGAGCCGTGCTCCAGTCATATGCGCCCTGTGTAACACCTTAAATTGTATCAGGCTTAGCCTGGCACACGAGGACGATGAGTTTACCCTACTTAGGGCATCAGCCCACAGCCCCTCCTCAATCTCCACCCCCAGCTCTTCTTCCCATTTCCCTTTCAGCTCATCTACCATAATCTCCCCCTCGTCCCTCATTTCCCTATATATGTCTGATACCTTACGGTCCCCCACCCATGTCTTTGAGATCACTCTGTCCTGCACCTCCTGCGTCGGGAGCTGCGGGAATTCCCTCACCTGTTGCCTCGCAAAAGCCCTCAGTTGCATATACCGGAATGCATTCCCTTGGGGCAACCCATATTTTTCGGTCAGCGCTCCCAGACTTGCAAACGTCCCATCTACAAACAGATCTCTCAATTGTGTTACTCCTGCTCTTTGCCATGTTCCAAATCCCCCATCCATTCTCCTCGGAGCAAACCTATGGTTATTTCTTATCGGGGACCACACCGAGGCTCCCGTCTTTCCCCTATGCCGTCTCCACTGCCCCCAAATTTTCAGAGTAGCCACCACCACCGGGCTTGTGGTGTATTTCTTCGGTGAGAACGGCAACGGCGCCGTCACCATAGCTTGTAGGCTAATCCCCCTGCAGGACGCCCTCTCCAATCTCTTCCACGCCGCTCCCTCCTCTTCCCCCATCCACTTACATACCATTGAGATATTGGCGGCCCAGTAGTACTCACTTAGGCTCGGTAGTGCCAGCCCCCCCCCCCCCCCCCCCCCTATCCCTACTACGCTGCAAAAATCCCTTCCTCACTCTCGGGGTCTTCCCGGCCCACACAAAACTCATGATACTCTTCTCAATCCTTTTGAAAAAAGCCTTCGTGATCACCACCGGGAGGCACTGAAACACAAAGAGGAATCTCGGGAGGACCACCATTTTAACCGCCTGCACCCTCCCTGCCAGTGACAGGGATACCATGTCCCATCTCTTGAAGACTTCCTCCATCTGTTCCACCAACCGCGTTAAATTTAACCTATGCAATGTGCCCCAATTCTTGGCTATCTGGATCCCCAAGTAGCGAAAGTCCCTTGTTACCTTCCTCAGCGGTAAGTCCTCTATTTCTCTGCTCTGCTCCCCTGGATGCACCACAAACCACTCACTTTTCCCCATGTTCAGTTTATATCCTGAAAATTCTCCAAACTCCCCAAGTATCCGCATTATCTCTGGCATCCCCTCCGCCGGGTCCGCCACATACAACAACAAATCGTCCGCATACAGAGATACCCGGTGTTCTTCTCCTCCCCTGAGCACTCCCCTCCACTTCCTGGAACCCCTCAATGCTATTGCCAGGGGCTCAATCGCCAGTGCAAACAATAATGGAGACAGAGGACATCCCTGCCTCGTCCCTCTATGGAGCCGAAAATACGCAGACCCCCGTCCATTCGTGACCACGCTCGCCATCGGGGCCCTATACAGCAGCTGTACCCATCTAATATACTCATCTCCAAAGCCAAATCTCCTCAACACCTCCCACAAATAATCCCACTCCACTCTATCAAATGCTTTCTCGGCATCCATCGCCACCACTATCTCCGCTTCCCCCTCTGGTGGGGGCATCATCATTACCCCTAGCAGCCTCCGTATATTCGTATTCAGCTGTCTCCCCTTCACAAACCCAGTTTGGTCCTCATGGACCATCCCCGGGACACAATCCTCTATCCTCATTGCCATTACCTTGGCCAGAATCTTAGCATCCACGTTCAGGAGGGAAATAGGCCTATAGGACCCGCATTGCAGCGGGTCTTTTTCCTTCTTTAGGAGAAGCGATATCGTTGCCTCTGACATAGTCGGGGGCAGCTGTCGCCTTTCCCTCGCCTCATTAAAGGTTCTCATCAGTAGCGGGGCGAGCAAGTCCACATATTTCCTATAAAATTCAACTGGGAATCCATCCGGTCCCGGGGCCTTCCCCGCCTGCATGCTCCTAATTCCTTTCACTACTTCCTCCATTTCGATCTGTGCTCCCAGTCCCACCCTCTCCTGCTCCTCCACCTTAGGAAATTCCAGCTGGTCCAGAAAACACATCATTCTCTCCTTCCCATCCGGGGGCTGAGCTTCATATAATCTTTCATAGAATGCCTTGAACACTCCATTCACTCTCTCCGCTCCCCGCTCCATCTCTCCCTCTTCATCCCTCACTCCCCCTATTTCCCTCGCTGCTCCCCTTTTCCTCAATTGGTGGGCCAGCAACCTGCTCGCCTTCTCCCCATATTCGTACTGTACACCCTGTGCCTTCCTCCACTGTGCCTCTGCAGTACCCGTTGTCAGCAAATCAAATTCTACGTGTAGCCTTTGCCTTTCCCTGTACAGTCCCTCCTCCGGTGCCTCCGCATATTGCCTGTCCACCCTCAGAAGTTCTTGCAGCAACCGCTCCCGTTCCCTACTCTCCTGCTTTCCTTTATGTGCCCTGATTGATATCAGCTCCCCTCTAACCACTGCCTTCAGCGCCTCCCAGACCACTCCCACCTGGACCTCCCCATTATCATTGAGTTCCAAGTACTTTTCAATACACCCCCTCACCCTTAGACACACCCCCTCATCCGCCATTAGTCCCATGTCCATTCTCCAGGGTGGACGCCGTTCTTTTTCCTCCCCTATCTCCAAGTCCACCCAGTGTGGAACGTGATCCAAAATAGCTATAGCCGTATACTCCGTCCCCCTCATCTTCGGGATCAACGCCCTTCCCAAAACAAAAAAGTCTATTCGCGAATAAACTTTGTGGACATAGGAGAAAAACGAAAACTCCTTACTCCTAGGTCTGCTAAATCTCCATGGGTCTACTCCTCCCATCTGCTCCATAAAGTCTTTAAGCACTTTGGCTGCTGCCGGCCTCCTTCCAGTCCTGGACCTCGATCTGTCCAGCCCTGGTTCCAGCACCGTGTTAAAATCTCCACCCATTACCAACTTCCCCACCTCTAGGTCTGGGATACGTCCTAACATGCGCCTCATAAAGTTGGCATCATCCCAGTTCGGGGCATATGCGTTCACTAAGACCACCGCCTCCCCCTGTAATTTGCCACTCACCATCACGTATCTGCCCCCACTATCCGCCACTATGGTCTTTGCCTCAAACATTACCCGCTTCCCCACTAGTATAGCCACCCCCCTGTTTTTCGCATCTAGCCCCGAATGAAACACCTGCCCCACCCATCCTTTGCGTAGTCTAACCTGGTCTATCAGTTTCAAATGCGTCTCCTGTAACATAACCACATCTGCCTTAAGTTTCTTAAGGTGTGCAAGTACCCGTGCCCTCTTTATCGGCCCGTTCAGCCCTCTCACATTCCACGTGATCAGCCGGGTTAGGGGGCTCTTTACCCCCCCACACCTTGTCGATTAGCCATCCCCTTTTATCCAGCTCCTCACCCGGTTCCCACGCAGCTGTGTCCCCCCCAGGCGGTGCCCTCCCGCCCTGCCCACCCCACCCCATACCAGCTCCCCCTTCTCCCCAGCAGCAGCGACCCAGTAAATCCCCCCTCCCACCCCCCCCCCCGCTAGATCCCCCACTAGCGTAGTTACACCCCCCATGTTGCTCCCAGAAGTCAGCAAACTCTGGCCGACCTCGGCTTCCCCCCGTGACCTCGGCTCGCACCGTGCGACGCCCCCTCCTTCCTGCTTCCCTATTCCCGCCATAATTATCATAGCGCGGGAACAAAGCCCGCGCTGCCCTTTTGGCCCCGCCCCAAATGGCCAACGCCCCCAGCTCCTCCACCTCCCTTCCTCCCTCCCCCACAACCTGTGGAAGAGAGAAAAGTAACCGGGTCGCAGGATTAACAACGTAAAAATCATCTCTCCCCCCTTTTTTCCCCCTCTTCGCCCCCCATATTCGCCCCACCACTTTGCCTCAAACATTCTTTTTTAATAACCCGCTTATTCCAATTTCTCTTCAACAATAAATGTCCACGCCTCATCCACCGTTTCAAAGTAGTGGTGCTTCCCTTGATATGTGACCCACAGTCTTCCGGCTGCAGCATTCCAAATTTAATCTTCTTTTTATGAAGCACCGCCTTGGCCCGATTAAAGCTCGCCCTCCTTCTCGCCACCTCCGCACTCCAGTCTTGATATACGCGGATCACCGCGTTCTCCCACCTACTGCTCCGAGTTTTCTTTGCCCATCTGAGGACCATCTCTCTGTTCTTAAAACGGAGGAATCTCACCACTATGGCTCTGGGAATTTCTCCTGCTCTCGGTCCTCGCGCCATCACTCGGTATGCTCCCTCCACCTCCAACGGACCCGTCGGGGCCTCCGCTCCCATTAACGAGTGCAGCATCGTGCTCACATATGCCCCGACGTCCGCCCCTTCTGCACCTTCAGGAAGACCAAGAATCCTTAAATTCTTCCTCCTCGCATTATTCTCCAGCACCTCCAGCCTTTCCACACATCGTTTATGGTGTGCCTCGTGCATCTCCGTCTTCACCACCAGGCCCTGTATATCGTCCTCGTTCTCGGCAGCCTTTGCCTTCACGACCCGAAGCTCCCGCTCCTGGGTCTTTTGCTCATCTTTTAGCCCTTCAATCGCCTGTAATATCGGGGCCAACAGCTCCTTCTTCATCTCCTTTTTAAGCTCTTCCACGCAGCGTTTCAAAAACTCGTGTTGTTCAGGGCCCCATATTAAACTGCCACCTTCCGATGCCATCTTGGTTTTTGCTTGCCTTCCTTGCCGCTGCTCTAAAGGATCCACCGCAATCCGGCCACTTTCCTCTCCTTTTTCCATCCGTATCCAGGGGGGATTCCCTTCTGGTTTACCGCACAGTGCTTTTAGCCGTTAAAATTGCCGTTGGGGCTCTTATTAAGAGCCCAAAAGTCCGTTCCACCAGGAGCTGCCGAAACGTGCGACTTAGCTGGTCATCGCCGCACCCGGAAGTCTTAAAATTCATTTAAAGATCAATACAAGGTCAGAACTGAAATGTCTAAAAGTTAAGAAAGTTGTTTCCTTACTGGTTCCATTTGTAAATGAAGCTATTCGTAAGTTCAATCAATTTTAGCTTCTGTAATGTGGAGAGCCAACTGATTACTGCGTTCCTGTTACGTGACAGAATTCAGACATGACAAGAAAGAATGTACTAATAACACGTTCTTAAAATGGAACTCCACGTGAAATCTTTAATAATGGAGGGATTACCACACCATCTCATTGGGAAGTCCTTTACTCTTTTCTTCCTGTAATGAAATTGCACTATATGATGTAAATTATACTACAGTAATATTGTTAATATTTATATTTCTAATAATATCTGCCTATCATCATCAGATTTTAATGGAACACAATTGTTATTGCCTCTCCACAGTGCAGCTGCTTTCTAGTTTAAAAAAGGTGCCAAATTATTTTATTTTATTTCTTCAAAACTGACTTGATCAGTCGGAAGCTAATTTATCGCTTTCATAGGTTAAGATTTACTGAGTTAAGCATTCTCTAAATTCAGCATAAATGAATGGAAAACCATTACTTCTGTGTACCGAAAGGAGAGGAATGGTGTGATGGTGCTAAAATATATCCTTCATGGTGTCAGTAGAAATTAATCAATTGACACAAGGGTGTGAATGGGTACCTGCATGATCACAGCTAAGAATTAATTTGCTACAGTCGGTAATCTGGCAACAGATCATAGATTCAAGAGCACTCATTTCAAGTGACAGTATACATCTATCAATTTACACAGTTTCTGATGGGTTGAAGTATCAAACTAATCAACCAGTATCAAGACAAGCTGTACCTTTGCGCTTGGGAAAATTTGACATGACAAGATTATTAGACATTTCCTATACATATGCATCAGTTTTAATGGAGCATTTTTCCACTGATGCTAGACACGGGCTTTAGCACTGCACAAGTACATGACAATTGGTTAAATTATTGATTTATCTGTTGGTGCGCAATGTTCTTAGGTTTTTAATGTCTATCAAGAGTTTTTTTCACTTATAATTTTCTGTCAAAATTTACCAAACAACTGGCCTTGATTTAATGGAAGAGTTTAGAAGTGTGGTAGCAAGTGGGAACTGCCGTGAGCTTCCCCATGCTCAGCCCGATGAGGCCGTCACCGCCATAAAACTTTAATTGGTCCATTTAACCAGGCCATATGGGCTTCACGCCACAACTGACTGTCCCACCGGCTGGTTCACCGGACCACGCTCACCAGCCCCTGCCGCTAACAAGCAGCATTTAAACCGCCCCTGCACAGTCAACCCAACACAGCTCACATCCATGCCACCGAGGAGAGGACACCCAGGATTCGGGGATGCCGACCTGGCCAAGCTGTTGGACGTGATTGAAATCAGAAGGGATGCTCTGTTCCCCCGAGGGTCTCGGAGGGTCACCAACAGGGCAGCCAGTGCTGCCTGGGAGGAAGTGACAGCGGCCGTCAACTCGGGGAGCATCACCATGGGGATCGGAACCCAGTGCCGCACAAGGTCAACGACCTGCACCGGGCTACACAGGTAGGTTGGCACCGGCCACCTGGCACTGGCACTGACCTCCAATCCCAACCCCCCTGAGCATACGCCTAGCACCGTCCTGCACCGTTCTGTGCCCTGGCCCACCCGTGTCCAGCAATGCCGCACATGCCCCCGCCCCTCCCAAACTCTCCAATTCTTCCACCATACTCCACGTCCCGCCCATACCTTACCATTCCCGCACCTTACCATTTTCGACTCCCTGCGATAAATGACGTGTGCGGCTCACGATGCCCTCTGTGTCCCCGCAGGAGAAGTTGGCCCACAACAGACATGAGAGGGATCAAAGCAGGCGGCGGGATGCCTGGCATGAGAGTCCTCACTCCCTACAGGGATCGGCCCTGGAGGTCGCAAGGGTAGTCAAGGACAGACCTGTCACTGACGTAGAGTTTGCCGTCCGTCGCAGGAGTGAGGTTCCACCGGCCCCCACCCAGATGACCTGTCACACGTGCGTTGTTAATGCCATGCAGAATGACCCTTCTCTCCCACAGACCACATGCCCATTCTCCCGCAGGATCCTCATCCGATGAAGCTGGCCCATCTGGAGTGGTTCCCTCCCCCCCACCCCCCACCTCCCATGAGAACACATCGGAGGGGGCTTCAAGAAGACCACCGTGTTTGCAACACAGCTGTGATCCCCACCCTCCTCCACTACAGAGACACAGACCTCGGTGGCTGAGAGTAGTGGACAGGTTTCTGGAGCATATTCTGGTGAGCACCACACAGCTGCCAATCCACATCAGGGGGAGGAAGGAATGCCCAGGCGAGACAGCAATCGGAGATCTGCTGAATCCCAGGACCTAGCTGGGTCCCAGTCAGATGCTGAGCCTGTGGACCAGGTTTACCTGGATCTGGCGCAGAAGCTAGGGTGCAGGCCGTGAGTTCAAAGGGGGATGTTAGCGACACTCCAACAGGTCCATAGCTGATTGGAGGAGCCCCAGAGGCTATGGCCACTGGCAATGTATGGCACAGAAGCCAACGCTGCTTGGGTGGTGACCGCAGTGGAGAGCCTGGTCAGCAGCATAAGTGGAGGTGTCCAAGACGTGGCCCAGTCAGTGACGGCCATGGCTGAGCATCTCGACAATATGCCCCAGTCGCTACGGAGCACGACTGATGCACAATCAATTACTCTCGAGACAAGGTGAGTCATAACTAATCGGCTTTAATCAGCGAGAACTGTACCCAGCAGCTTCGATACAGAAAGTGAAGGCTGCTGGGACGGCATTGGTTCTTATACCCCGCCTCTCAGGGCGGAGCTATGTACATTAGCCAATGGTAGACTCCTAGGTCTAGCCAATGTGCATCCACCTCTCAGGTACTGCAATACCTGGTATTACCACAATCACCCCCTGTTAAAAAAGAACCCATCGGGGTGATGGCCAGTGTTACTGTCGCCTTTTGCATGGTAGGACCAGGTATTACAGGTACCGTGATGTCGAGGGTAACAGAGAAAGTTTTTATTGTTTTATGGTGCAGCAATCAGACGATCGGGTGGCCTGGTCGTCCTTCTGGGGCGTCTGGGCTTCGGCGATGATCCTGGTGGGGGCCCCGGCGGTTGTGGCTCCAGGAACGTGGTGTCTTCCTCCCTGGCAGCTTCGTCACCCCTAGGCGGCGCTGTTGGGGCGAAAAGTGGGCAGGGGGGAGGGGCGCCTGTAGGGGGCGTCGGTGCCTGTTCGGCGCTGGGTAGGGGCGGCGGCAGTACTGACCCTCCGGTCAGTTGCTGCGGGGAGGGTGGGGGTGGGGGCAATGGTGCGGGTGCGCGTGGGGCTCCGGCGGGCGCCAGGTCTCGAAGGGAGACCGTGTCTTGGCGGCCATCGGGGAAAGCTACGTAGGCGTACTGGGGGTTGGCATGCAGCAGGTGGACCCTCTCGACCAACGGGTCCGACTTGTGCGCCCTCACATGTTTGCGCATCAGGACGGGTCCGGGTGTCGCTAGCCAGGTTGGGAGCGAGGTCCCGGAGGAGGACTTCCTGGGGAAAACAAGGAGACATTCGTGAGGTGCCTGGTTTGTGGTGGTGCAGAGCAGTGACCGAATGGAGTGAAGGGCCACTGGGAGGACTTCTTGCCAGCGGGAGACTGGGAGATTCCTGGACCGAAGGGCCAGCAGGACGGTCTTACAGACCGTTCCGTTCTCCCTCTCTACCTGCCCGTTTCCCCGGGGGTTGTAACTGGTCATCCTGCTGGAGACGATGCCCTTGCTGAGCAGGAATTGACGCAGTTCGTCGCTCATAAAGGAGGACCCCCTATCACTATGTATGTAGGCGGGGAAATCGAACAGTGTAAAAATACCCTGGAGGGCCTTGATGACGGTGGTCGTGGTCATGTCTGGACAGGGGATGGCGAATGGGAACCGGGAGTATTCGTCAATCACGTTCAGGAAATACATGTTGCGGTTGGTGGAGGGGAGGGGGGCCCTTGAAATCCATGCTGAGGTGTTCAAAGGGACGGAAAGCCTTTATCAGATGCGCTCTCTCTGGCCGGTAGAAGTGCGGTTTGCACTGCGCGCAGATCCGGCAGTCCCTGGTGACTGTCCTGACCTCCTCGATGGAGTAGGGCAGGTTGCGGGTCTTAACGAAATGGAAGAAACGAGTGACCCCCAGGTGGCAGAGGTCCTCGTGGAGGGCTCGGAGGCGGTCCACTTGCGCGGTGGCACAAGTGCCGCGGGACAGGGCATCAGGAGGCTCATTCAGCTTCCTGGGACGGTACAAGATCTCGTAATTGTAGGTGGAGAGTTCGATCCTCCACCGCAAGACCTTGTCGTTCTTAATCTTGCCCCGCTGTGCATTATCGAACATGAAGCCCACCGACCGTTGGTCCGTGAGGAGAGTGAATCTCCTGCCGGCCAGGTAATGCCTCCAGTGTCGCACAGCTTCTACTACGGCCTGGGCCTCTTTTTCGACCGAGGAGTGGCGAATTTCGGAAGCATGGAGAGTGCGAGAGAAGAAAGCCACGGGCCTGCCCGCTTGGTTGAGGGTGGCCGCCAGAGCTACGTCGGACGCATCGCTCTCGACCTGGAAGGGGAGGGACTCGTCGATGGCGCGCATCGTGGCTTTTGCGATGTCTGTGTTTGATGCGGCAGAAGGCCTGGCGGGCCTCCGTCGACAGGGGGAAAGTTGTGGACTGGACCAGGGGTCGAGCCTTGTCTGCGTAATTAGGGACCCATTGTTCATAATAGCTAAAGAAGCCAAGGCAGCGCTTTAGGGCCTTGGGGCAGTGAGGGAGGGGGAACTCCATGAGGGGGCGCATGCGATCAGGGTCGGGGCCTATGACTCCATTTCGCACTACGTAGCTTAGGATGGCTAGACGGTCGGTGCTAAACAGGCATTTATCCTTATTGTAGGTCAGATTAAGGATATTCACGGTCTGGAGGAATTATCGGAGGTTGGTGTCGTGGTCGTGCTGCTCATGGCCGCAGATGGTGACGTTATCAAGATACGGGAACGTTGCGCGTAAGCCGTCCCGGTCAACCATTCGGTCCATCTCACGCTGGAAGACCGAGACCCTGTTCGTGACACTGAAGGGAACCCTTAAAAAGTGATAGAGCCGCCCATCTGCTTCGAAGGCAGTGTACTGGCGGTCACCATGACGGAGGGGTAGCTGGTGGTAGGCAGACTTGAGATCCACCATGGAGAAAACCTTGTATTGCACAATCCTGCTTTTACCAGGTCGGCTATACGGGGGAGAGGGTACGCGTCCAGCTGCGTAAACCGGTTGATGGTCTGGCTATAGTCGATGACCATCCTATGTTTCTCCCCGGTCTTTACCACCACTACTTGAGCCCTCCATGGGGCTGTTGCTTGCTTCGATGACCCCTTCCTTCAGCAGCCGTTGGACCTCGGACCAGATGAAGGTCCGGTCCTGGGCACTGTACCGTCTGCGCCTGGTGGCGATGGGTTTGCAATCCGGGGTAAGGTTCGCAAACAGGGAAGGCGGGTCGAGCTTAAGGGTCGCGAGGCCGCAGACAGTAAGGGGAGGTATAGGGCCACTAAATTTAAAGGTCAGGCTTTGTAGGTGGCACTGGAAATCCAGCCCAAGAAGGGTGGCTGAGCAGAGGTGCGGCAGAACGTACAGGCGGAAATTGCGGAATTCCCTGCCTTGGACAGTGAGGTTCGCTCGGCAGAACCCCTTTATCTCCACCGCGTGTGACCCGGAGGCCAGGGAGATCCGTTGGTTTACGGGATGGGTGACAAGAGAACAGCGCCTTATCGTGTCGGGGTGGACAAAGCTTTCCGTGCTCCCGGAGTCGATCAGGCACAACGTCACGTGGCCGTTGATGGCGATCGTTGCGGTGGCTTTCGCTAGCGTCCGGGGCCAACTCTGGTCCAGGGTAACCGAGGCCAGCTGCAGCAAGGGGGAGTTCTGGTCAGGCAGCGTGGAGTCGGCAGTGCTGGGGGCTTGAGGCCCCATCCAAGATGGCGTCAGCCACGGGTCGCACATGGAGTCCGGGGATGCAGAAGATGGCGTCGGCGGGCTTGAGGCCCCATCCAAGATGGCGTCAGCCACGGGTCGCACATGGAGTCCGGGGATGCAGAAGATGGCGTCGGCGAGGGAAAAAATGGCGGCGCCCACCCATCCAGCATGGTGGCCGGGGGGGCAAAATGGCCGCGCCCATGGGTCGCACGTTGCCTGGGGATAGAAGGGCAGCGGTGGGCCTTGGACGGCCGGGACCTGGAACAAAGGCTGCTGATCGTCGCTGGCGACCGCTGCCACGGCGCGGCCCTGGCAGACCGCAATATAGTGGCCTTTCTTGCCGCACCCTTTGCAGGTGGCGGTGCGGGCCGGGCAGCGCGCGCGGGGATGATTCGCCTGGCCGCAGAAGAAGCAGCGTTGGCCAGCGGTGAAGATGGGCCATCTAGCGGCGCAGGCCTACGGGGTTAGCGGGAAAGTCTGGGGTGGCAGCCGCGACGGGGTGCCACGCAGCCCAGGGGGTGCGCTGTGCGTCCAGGAGCAAAAGCCAGTGCGTTTTTGTACGCAACGTCCATGGGCCCTGCCAGGGCCAGTGCCTCAGTGAGGCCCAGTGTGTCCATTTCAAGGAGCCTTCTGCGGATGTTGGGGGAAGTCATACCTGCCACAAAAACGTCCCGAATTAAAAGTTCCGTGTGCTCGTTTCCCGTGACTGCTGGGCAGCCACAGTTCCGGCCTAGCACTAGTAGAGCCCGATAGAAGTCTTCCAGTGTTTCTTCAGGGCGCTGCCTTCTGGTTGCCAGCAGGTCACGGGCATAGACCTGGTTCAGTGGACGGATGTAATGTCCTTCTAGCAGCTCGATAGCTGCAGTATAATTCTCCGCCTCCTCGATCAGAGGGTAGATTGCAGGGCTGACTCGGGAGCGTAGAAGGTGCATTTTCTGCCTTGACGTGGGGTGTCGGTGGCCGTGTCGACGAAGCTCTTAAAACACGCCAGCCAGTGCTTGAAGATAACAGCGGAGTTGTCTGCGTTGGGACTGAGCTGAAGGCACTCCGGCTTGATGCGGAGGTCCATCTTTTCATAAGTAATAGCTGATTAAATTGATGCACAATCAATATGCTATGTACGTTAGCCAATGGTAGGCTCCTAGGTCTAGCCAATGGGCATCCACCTCTCAGGTACTGCAATACCTGGTATTACCACAACGACCCAGTCCCAGGTAGGCATAGCTGAGGCACGGCGGAACATGCCCCAGTCGCAGCTAGGCATTGCTGGGGCACTCCAGAGCATGCCACAGTCACTGAGGTGCATCGCGAAGGGCATCGACACCGTGCTACAGACATTGGGGAGCCGCCAGGGCTGGCAGAGCCCGATGACGCGGGGCAGCCATGGTTCGATCCAGCTATCCCTCCATCCTGAGGTGAACCCCAGGGCCACATGGGCACTGACCGGGAGGAAGGGACGCTGGGTCCCAACCTGGAGCCACCCTACGGAGTGGTGACAGCAGCCATGTGCTCCCCCAAGACCCAGCCCCTTACAGCAGTACATCTCAGAGTCAGTACCCGGAACAGGGTTGCACAGTGAGACATGTGCCACAGGCAAGTGGGCCGGGGCTCTACACCCCCAGGACTGCCAGAGAACACCCGCTGTTGTGGAGGGCACAGCAGACCACCACGAAGCAGGCAACCCTCTGGGGGGTGTACTGCAGGGCCCCACCAGAGTGGTGGAGGCATCGGAACCGTATTTTGAGCAGTCCGATGCACCGCTCAATGACAGCCCGATCGTTGTATCGGGTCTCCGCACCAGTCACCGGCCTACGTACTGGTGTCACTATCCCGGTCCTCAGTGTGTACACCTTGGGCTGGATTCTCTGTTCTGAGACTAAGTGTTGAGGCCGGGGCAGAATTCATGGACTTCCACGATTGCGCCGCACTTGGACCGATTCAGCGAAGTTACGGGGCTAGCACCGGCGCCATGTGGAACACAATCGATTCCAATCAGAAATGGTGCTGGATTGATCGGGTTCGAGATTGACACTGGGGAGGCTGACAAGCCCCATATAAACACTTCACTCCCCACACACACTCATCCCAGCCAACAAGAGGGGAAGGGCTCCATGATTTACGGACGTCGAGTTGGTGACCCTGCTGGACACTGTGGAGGAGAGTCGGGCGACACTATACCCCGGCCCTGGAAGGAGGCTCCCAGCTGGCGCCTTTCGCAATGCCCGGACACGGCTAGCAGAGGCCATCCGCGCCGTGGACAACATCATCCAGACTGGCACAACCTCCTCAGGGCGGCCAGGGTGAGTAGGCAGCACTGTGCCCCCAGCACCAACCCCTGTGCCACACACCCGCGACCCCACATGCCCCCACCCGGAGGGCGGCCGAACACCCACCCTGCGCCACATGTGGGCACCCATACAGGCTGCCATGGCCAGATGCCCTGACCACTGAAGCCAACAGCACCCACCCTGGACATGGTCGTCGGGCCCGAAGAAAGGGAAGCCGCCGGGGTGGAGGTCTGCTGCGGGCGAGGAATTGAGAACCCGCTGAATTGTGGTTCCCTGTGGCACGTGTGTCAATCCCCCCCAATATCACCCTCACCACCACCCCCACACCACCCTCACCCCTACCCTTGCCACTACCCCCACTATACTCACCACCCCCTCACCCCCACCCCCACACCACTCTCACCCCCACCCTATCTCACCCTCACCACCATCCCCATACCACCCTCACCCCTACCCTTGCCACTACCCCCACTATACTCACCACCACCCTCACCCCCACCACCCCCTCACCCCCATCCCCACACCACCCTCACCCCCACCCTCACCTCACCCTCACCCCCACCTCACCCTCACCCCTCCACACTAAGTGAAAGGCAGACATGTTAGCATGGTGCTCCCCCCCTTGCCCAATCAGGTCCACCGGGCTACATGGTGCCCCCGGTTGGCACTGCGGGCCCTTCCCCCTCACGTTCCCCCCCCACCCCCCCCCCCCATCCCTGCAGTCCTGGCCCCGTTGGTGCCTGGCACCGGGGGGGACTCTGGCTCTGGTGCCCATCCCTGTTGCCAGGAGTACCATCGGCTGGTGCTCCCCTTGCCAGCTGAACTCTCCGCGGCCGCGGCCCGGAGCCTACAGTGGGCCACCTGAGGCCACTTGCAGTTGGCGGCTGGATGTGGGGTGCATGGCGGAGGTTTGGGTGCCGTGTGGGGCTCCCATAGGGCCGGTGTCACTCTGCAGAACCAAGGCCAAGGTGGGTGGTCAGTAGGGTACGCTGCAAGATGGCTGACTTGCAGGCCATGGCAACGGCAGTCCGTATCTGAACACTGCCCCAGTCCTGTGGGGGAGTTATCCCGGTCACATGGTCTGTTCTCCCATCACCATCTGCACCCCTGTCCTGACAGGACCCCCAACCATCACAGCCAGCCCAGCCAGTGTCCGACCCGACAGCGCACGGTCGCGCCTCTCCGCATCCTACCACCTCTCTCCCTCATCAACCACAACGCCAGTTTCATGATTTTTAAAAGCATAAGTGAACCACACCATCGGGAATTTAGCCCATTGGAGGTGGAGACTCGTGCATGCCTCGGAGAATACCAGGTTAGGCCCACTTATGATATGCCAACGGCGTTTACTGGACAGGCGTCCAGAATGCATTGACGGCGCTATCGATGTAACGCCGAAGGCACCCGCCGTGATTTTGGCATAGGAACCGATTCTCCACCCAATCTCATTTCCCGATTTCATCACCAGCCGACGGAGAATTCCACCCCTTATTTCCTAAGAGCTAAGCAGCCATCCTGGAGTGGTCCTCAAAGAGGCCGGGGATATCCGACTGCCCCAGGATGTAGCAGTCATGCACACGTGAGGAAGTATGCAGACATGTCAATAATCTTCATGTGGTAGAATTCCTTCCTGTTGATGTAGGTCACTCCCAGATGGCCCAGTGAGTGCAAGGCGACATCCGTTCCATTCACTACCCCCTGGACCCGGGGCACCCTGGCAATGGTGGAGAATCCTGCTTCCCAGGCATCCTGTTGGGCCTGGGCCTTGTCAAAGTTTTCATAGTTCGCTGCCCAGACAAACAGGACATTCGTGACTTCACGTCTACACTTGTGGGCTGTAGCCTGTGGATGCCACACAAGTCCCCGCTCGAACCCTGGAATGATCCTGAGGTATAGAAGTTCAGGGCTGCGGTGACCTTGAAGGCCACTGGGAGCGGGTGTCCTCCTCCTCCACGTGGTGGCAAGTCTGCGAGGGCGTGGCACAGGTGCAGCATGGTATCCTTGTTGAGGCGGAGCCTCCTGCGACACACGCTGTCAGTCAAGTGTTCAAAAGACCAGTGACACCTATACACCTTGGGCTGTCACCGGCCTTCCCTGCTGGGTCCCTCCCTGGCCTGATGGGTGGCCAGGTCCTCAACGTGTGGCGTGGGGCCCTGCACATGGGCTGCCGCCTCAAGCCTCTGTCGACGCTGTACTGCCGCCTTTCTCCAGCGTCTGGCCGCCTGGCCTGCCAGCAGCACCACGATGGCAACATCCACGGGGTCCAAGATATCACCCATCCAGTGTAATATCTGTAAGGAATTGGAGAGGGTGAGAGAGTGACAACCAGTGGTGTCTTTCACCACAGGACCCTCCATTCCCCCACTGCTCCCACCCGCCCCCCCCCCCCCTCCTCCTCCCCCCACCCCTGACATCTGATGTCATGCCCTGCCCATGCATCCCCAGCCGCAGGGGGGCCCCGACTCATGGGATCCCAGACTCTGTCCCCTAGTCACCCACACGGAATGTTACCTGGATCCCTCCCCAGTGCATACACCCACCCTCTGGTCCCCCAAATATCCCCGATGCTGGGGCTCACAACCTGGGTGTTCAGATCTTGGCTGCTGCGTCCATGGTGTTGCCTCCAGCAGTGCTCAGGCACAGTGTCCAGGCATCAGGGTCTGATTGGAGTGCTAGGCAATAACTTCCACATACTACATGGGATGCCTACCCACGGGAATCCACTTGGGAACTGTGAAGTGCTCCTTTAACTACGATTGCCAATTCCCAATTAGCCTCCAGCCGTGCAGCCAGAGGCCTCAGGGGCCAGCCGGAGTTAAGGGTGCTTGGTGAGGCAGACAGGCAGGGTCTCGGGTTGCCCCCGGAATGGGAACACACAATCCAGGGGGTGGCATGGCGCTGATATACCACCCCCCCCTATCTCCCCCCCTCCCCCCCACAAGGCCATGGGCAGGCACCCACCCAGCTCCACACACCCCCCATCACCGATGGTGGGACACCCCAACCTAGCCCAGCTCCCCGGGGGCTCCCCCACTCCTTCCCCCCCCCCCCCGCCAATCATCTGGGCAGCAACCCCAGTGACCCCGGGCTCATTGCTCGGGAACAAAGGTGGCTACTCACCTCCTATGTATTTTCTTTTATTTCCTTTTCTTTTCATGTACTTAATGATCTGTTGAGCTGCTGGCAGAAAAATACTTTTCACTGTACATCGGTACACGTGACAATAAACAAATCCAATCTAATCCTCGGATCCCCACAGCAGACCTTCCACCAGGTTCACGTTTTTAAAAAGGAATACTAATCACCGCCCGCGTGACCAACTTACTGGGGGGGGGGGGGGGGACGTTAGAGGGGTATTGCTCCCGGTAATTGTATAGAAATTGGCTTTAAGTTGTGATTATTGGTTTCTCAACACGTTAAGGCAAGTTCCTGATTTTGTCAACAAGAGCGGGCTGGTTATATCGCAAACCGATCGGCGCCCGGCGCGGTTTTTGTTTTTGGCCTCTCCCGCAACGGCCTCGTCACGCTCTCGCTCGAGACGGTCATTCTGCATGGCAATAACAATGTACGTGTGACAAGTCAACTGGGAGGGAGCCGGTTGTTCCCAACCTCTGCACCGTACGCCAACCTCTACATCGGTGACCGATCTGTCCTCGGCCACCCCTACGACTTCCAGGGCCTGGTCCTCATAGGGGTTGAGGACTCTGATGTCCAGCACTCCGCCGCCCATCTGTACCCTCTCCCATCTGTTGTGGGCCAACATCTCCAGGGGGGACAGAGGGGGCATCGTGGGCCCCAAACTTCGTTCATCGCGGGTGGAGGGGCGGGAGGTGGGGGGTGTTTTGTTATGCTCGTGTCGTAGCATAAGCTGCTTCCTTGATGTGCACTCTGACAAAGGAAGGTTCAGACTTGGAGATAGCTTTAACACGTTTATTAAACTATTAACAATTCTCCTACTTGGATTCGACGCTACTGTTAATCCTGATATGGCTACTCAGACTGACTAACCAGTCTGCTACAATCCACGTGGTCGGAGTGATGCTCAATCAACCCTGTGTCTGTGCTCACTCAGAGTCTCCACTGGAAAGAGGAAGATCATGTGTGCTGTGTCCTTATATATGGGTTGGTGTAATGCCCCCCTGTGGTAGTGTCACCTGTGTGTATCGTGAATGCCGATTGGTCGTGTCCTATCTTACTGACCTATTGGTTGACTGTCTGTGTGTCATGTCTCAGGTGTACCACGTAGGCATATTGGGGGTTAGCATGGAGGAGAAGGACCCGTTCGACCAGGGGATCTGACTTGTGACTCCTCGCATGCTTCCGGAGCAGGACAGGCCCTGGAAACATCAGCCAGGATGGGAGCGAGACCCCTGAGGTGGACTTCCTGGGGAAGACAAACATCCTCTCATGAGGGGTCACATTGGTGGCGGTACACAGGAGCGACCGGATGGAGTGGAGCGCATCAGGAAGGACCTCCTGCCAGCGGGAGACAGGGAGACTTCTAGACCGTAGGGCAAGAAGGACGCCCTTCCAGACTGTTGCATTCTCCCTCTCCACCTGTCCACTTCCCCGAGGGTTGTAGCTGGTAGTCCTGCTTGAGGCGATGCCCTTGCTAAGCATGAACTGATGCAGCTCATCACTCATGAAGGAGGAACCCTGATCGTTATGGGTGTAAGTGGGGAAACCGAACAAGGTGAAGAGGCCATGCAGGGCTTTGCTGACTGTGGCAAAGGTCATGTCAGGGCACGGGATGGTGAAAGGGAAACGTGAGTACTCATCAATGATGTTGAGGAAGTACACATTACGGTCAGTGGAGGGAAGGGGCCCTTTGAAATTGATGCTGAGGGAAGGGGCGGGAGGCCTTTACCAGGTGTGCTTGATCCAGCCAATAGAAGTGCGGTTTGCACTCCGCGCAGACCTGGCAGTCCCTGGTCATGGTCCTGACCTCCTTGATGGAGTGCGGCAGGTTGCGGGCCTTGATAAAATGGAAAACGGGTGACAGAGGTCATTGTGGAGGGCCCGAAGTCGGTCTACTTGTGCGCTGGCACATGTACCACGGCATAGGGCATCTGGGGGCTCATTGAGCTTCCCAGGTCGCTACAAGATATCAGAATTATAGGTGGAGAGTTCGATTCTCCACCTTAGGATCTTGTCATTCTTGATCTTGCCCCGCTGCGTATTGTTAAACATGAAGGCAACCGACCGTTGACCAGTGAGGAGAGTGAATCGCCTGCCGGCCAGGTAATGCCTCCAATGTTGCACAGCTTCCACAATGGCCTGGACCTCCATTTCGACGGAGGAGTGTCGAATTTCAGAGCCCTGGAGGGTACGGGAGAAGAAAGCCATGGGCCTGCCCGCCTGGTTGAGGGTAGCGGCCAAAGCAAAATCAGATGCATCGCTCTCCACTTGGAACGTGGTGGACTCGTCTACTGCGTGCATCGTGGCTTTGCCAATATCTATCTTGATGCGGTTGAAGGCCAGGCGGGCCTCAGCCGTCAGGGGAAAAATGGTGGATTTAATGAGTGGGTGGGCCTTGTCCGCATAATTGGGGACCCACTGGGCATAATAGGAAAAGAACCCCAGGCATCTCTTCAGGGCCTTGGGGCAGTGGGGGAGTGGAAGTTCCAGGAGGGGGGCGCATGCGGTTGGGAGCGGGCCCTAGGACTCCGTTTCCCACAACGTAGCCAAGGATGGCTAGGCGGGTTGTGCGGAAAATGCATTTCTCCTTATTGTATGTTAGGTTAAGGAGCTTGGCGGTGTGGAGGAAATGTTGGAGGTTAGCATCATGGTCCTGCTGGTCATGGCTGCAGATGGTGACATTATCCAGATACGGGAACGTGGCCCGCAGCCCATACTGGTCAACCATTCGATCCATTTCCCTCTGGAAGACCGAGACTCCATTGGTGACGCCGAAGGGGACCCTGAGGAAGTGGTAGAGGCGGCCATCTGCCTCGAAGGCAGTGTATTGGCGGTCCTCCGGGCGGATAGGGAGCTGGTGGTACGCGGACCTCACGTGAATAGTGGAGACTGGTACTGTGCAATCTGATTGACCATGCCAGATGTGCGGGGGAGAGGGTACGCATCGAGCTGCGTGTACCGGTTGAGGGTCTGACTGTAGTCGATGACCATCTGGTGCTTCTCCCCAGTTTTGACGACCACCACTTGGGCTCTCCAGGGGCAGGTACTGGCCTCTATGATCCCTTCCCTCTGGAGTCGCTGGACCTCCGACCTGATAAAGGCCTTGTCCCGAGCACTGTATCGTCTGCTCCTAGTGACGACGGGCTTACAGTCCGGGGTGAGGTTAGCAAAGAGCGGGGGTGGGGTGACCTTAAGGGTCGAGAGGCTACAGACGGTGAGAGGGGGCAGGGGTCCATCAAACCCCAAGGTAAGACTTTTGAGGTGACATTGGAAATCTAGACCTAGTAGTAGGGCAGTATAGAGTTGGGGGAGGACGTAGAGCTTGAAATTGTTGTACTCGATGCCCCATACTATAAGGGTTGTGACACAGTACCCACGGACTTCCACGGAATGTGATTCGGAAGCCAGGGAGATTTTCTGGGTCGCGGGTAAAATTGGGAGGGAGCAGCGCCGTACCGTATCTGGGTAAATGAAACTCTCCGTGCTCCCGGAGTCGAAGAGGCAGGTCCTCTCCTGGCTGTTGATCCGGACGGCCATCATGGATTTAGTGAGGTGATGAGGTCGAGATTGGTCGCGGGTGATGGAGGCGAGCTTCGGAAGGTGGTGGGCTGACCAAGGGTAGCGGAGGCCAGCGTACGATCTGGTGAGCAGGGGTTCCGGGAGGCGACGGGATGATTCCAAGATGGCAGACCCCACAAGTCGCACGTGGCGGGTGGCGTTGAAGATGGCGGCCAAGATGGCGGCCCGCATGGGTCGCACGTGGTGGGTGGCATCGAAGATGGTGGCCAGGATGGCGGCCCGCATGGGTCGCACGTGGCGGGTGGCGTCGAAGATGGGGGTGGTCCCCGCGGGCTACACGCAGCGCTGCTGGGTTTAGAAACAGGTCAGGCCTGGCAGACCTTAGAGAAGTGGCCCTTCTTTCCGCACCCATTGCAGATCGCGCTCCTCGCTGGGCAATGTTGTCTGGGGTGCTTACCCTGGCCACAGAAGTAACATTCCGGAGTTGGCGGGTCACTGCGCGGCACAGGCTTGCGGCGCCCCTGGGTCGGGTGATGGCAGCGCCCATGACGTCCACGAGGGTGCCGCGTGGTCGGAGGTGTAGGCATCCATGTTATGGAAGACCACTTCCAACGAGTGCGAGAGTTGTACTGTATCTTGGAGGTCGAGTGTACCCCCTTCTAGTAGGCGCTGGAGGATGTAATTAGATTTTATGCCTGCGACATAGGCGTCCCGGATCAGCAATTCGGTGTGTTTGACAGCCGATACCGCCTTACAACTGCAGTTCCTGCCGAGTACCCGCAAGGCACTCAGAAATTCAGCTTGCGATTCTCCAGGGCGCAGTCGCCTCGTGGCAAGGAGATGCCTAGCGTACACCTCGTTGACTTCCTTAACATACTGCTCCTTCAACAGCGTTATCGCATCCTCGAACGACGTAGCGTCTATGATAAGAAGGAAAACTTGCGGGCTCACCCGGGAGTTGAGGACTCGCAGCTTGTGGGTCTCAGCGTTGGCGGCGGCGGAGGAATCAATGTAAGATTCGAAGCAGCTTAGCCAGTATTCAAACGTGGCAGTGGCGTTGACTGCTTGGGGTTCCAGCTCCAGGCGATCAGGCTTGAGTGATGGATCCATCTTAAAATTTTAGCTGATTAAATTGATGTACCATCAATGACGACAGACGGGAGTCGGAGGAGTAAACTGTGGCTTTAATCAGCTAAAAGACACCTGCTGACAGCCGGTCCCAGAATGGGGGCAGGGCTGGAGGTTAGCTACCTTTATACTTGAGCCCGAGGGATGGAGCCAGCAGGGACAAACACAGACATGTAACAAACAGTAAGAACAGTAAGTACAATAAGTAAGAACAGTAAGTACAATATAATACAGTGGTTCACCACACTTCACAAAGAGGTTAGATATCTCCTTAAGACAGAATGCGTGTTTCCACTAGGCTGCTGTCATGCCTGCATCCCTCATAGCCACCAGGGCACATGGCAAGGAAAGGTGGGGTAACATGCCATTAACAAAAAGAGTTCCATCATCTGATTTTACCAATGTAACCAAAGCACTGCCCTTCATTATGCGAGGCACTTTGAAACCAATCAATGAAAAGGATGTTATAAGAGTACACGTGCTATTATATTCCCAGATCATATTTAAGTAAAGTCACCAGAGCCCCAGATGAGCATAGGCTGTTTTCCCCTTTGAGGAGGAGAGCTGACTGATGGTGATTAAATCTGAGGGCACCAAACATCAGGCAAGGGACAAGATGGCCGAGCCCTCATGGATAACCGGTATGGGAATTCAACCCCTATTATTGGTGACGCTCCACATCACAAATCAACCATCCAGCCAACTGAGCTAACCAATTTCCCCATCTTTTGGCATATCAGTGCTTAAAGAACAATAAACTGATTCTCCGGCAGAATAATTGTAAACAGCTTGCACTACGTTAAAGAGAAATTATGCTCATATTCAAAAAAACCATCGGGTGTTCATCAAGCCTTCATGTCTCTCAAAATAGTGGTGGAAGATTAACCATATTAAAAATTTTAGGCCTAATACCTTGTGTGGTGTTGGGTGCTCTGATGCACAGATGAACCAACACAGTTGTATTTGGTACAACTCTATTTTATTTCAACTTCTATTTACAATTCGGTCTGGATACTCTGCACGTTGTGTCTCCCTGAGTGTGTAGTGTAACAGGTCTGTCCTTGTCCTGGTCTCCAGCTAATACCCGCCACCAGGTGTCGTGTTTATCCTTTTATACTGTCCCTGTCCTTGTCTGTGATTGGTTGTGGTGTTGTGTGTTCTGATTTGTCTGTTGGTGTGTCTATCATGATGTGTGTGTTTGAATATCATGACATCCCCCCTTTTTTACAAAGATATGTGCCTACTTGGTTATAAATATAATCGTGTCGTGTGTGCATCTAAGAGTGTGTGTGTGTGTTATTTACAGCATGTGCATACGACGTAACTATATACATGGGGCGATGTCGGGTGCGTCATGCTAATGAGGTTGTACCGTAACAAAACATGAATGCAAAATAACCTTGACTAGTGGTCCGGTCAAACGATATCTGGAACGATAAAACACAACAGGTTATAATACAGCAGTGTTTAACGTTTAAACGTATGAGCAGTGTTATAAGTCCAGTCTAATAGGTGTGCGACGAATTCGGGTTGACCGCCTCAAGGGTGGGTCAAGAACCACCGGCTGATGTGCAAGCCTGGCCACGGGTGGCGATGGAAGGGGCATGATCCGTGGCAGCTCCACAAAGTCATCCTTGGGAACCAGTGGAGGATCCGGCGTGTGTGCGCGGTTCAGTTGCGAGCGTGGAAGGCGGCGCAAGGCTCGCCGATTGCGCCTACGCACCAATCCATCCGCCATGCATACCAGGAACGAGGTGGAGTCTTTTTTCTTTTTATGTTTGTGGTGGTGCTGCTGGACGGCATCTTGTTGCCGATGGGTCGTTTCCATTGAAGAGGCACCATCACTAATATCATGCAAGGCGATGAATGTGCCAGATGGTGAAGTCGGCCGAGACCGTGCACGCTGGTTCCGGCCACATGCTGTGCTGGAAGGGCGACTCCGCAGAGAAACGTCGAAGCATGTCACCTTGGAGAGAGAATTGTTGCTCGCATAACGTCTGGCAATGGCGCGAATTGGTGTATCCGTCTTGGACCGCCGGTGCTGGTCGCCACTGCCGACCCAGTGTGACTGCCACGTTATCCATTCCCTGTCGCTGTGGCATCCGCCGTCACCCTGAGCGTGCCATCACCGAGGCTGCGATACTGCCCGTCCGGAGCAAAGTCTGGCGTACGCGAATCAGAGTCGGCGCTTGGCTACTCCCCATCTGGAGTCCGGTCTGCCTTCCGTCGATGCTCCCCGTCCGGAGTCCCAACAGGTTCACTGGAGGCAGCCGAGATTCCCTGAAGCTGCACTTCTGGAGTCGGAACATGCAGGAATGCACCGACCAGTGGAGAGGCTCGAGTCATCAAGGGTGGAAGCGGTGCGGCGCCACCGCAGTTGTCAGTGGTCCCACCGTGATCGTCGAGTGCCTCTGTACGCACTAGGCGAGGTCTGTCACCTTGCACCTTTTGCATGGGAAGTGGGATGCTGTCGTCACTCGTCTCACATCCCGTGGATAGATCCTCATTAGCAGCTTGCTGTTCACTAGGGTTGGGTAAATTGTCAGAGTTTTCATCTGGTGGTGCAAACCATGTCGGTGGACTGTCATTGTCTTGCCGTTGTCCTTCATTTGGGCTTTTCTTCTTTGGAATTTTAAATCTTCCCCCAGACATTGCAGAACCTTGTTTATTACCCTCAAATTCTCCCATATGTATGGTCTCGAATGTAGGATCCAATGTTTCTTTCGACATTATACTATTTTCCAAAGAACATTCCATTTCAATTTTCTTCTCAGTTACCTCATATGTATCTTTGTCTAATGTACATGCCTTCATAGTCTCTGGGTCTGATTTTGCTGGGACTGGCATGGTCACAGTCTCTCTTTTACTGTTCTCAATTGCCCACATTATACTCCCCAGACATAACTGCTTAATCTCTGGGGTTATTGTGGTACAATGGATAATCGGGACGACCTTATCTGCATCTTCACCATTAGTGGAAAGCACACTTGGTTCACTTGAAACTGCTGCGGGTTTTAAGTTCTTTATCTGGCTACTCGATGTCGGTGTCCTCAGGATTCTTGCTCCAATGTTCTGCTCATTTATCAGTGGAGTGTGTATAGGTTCAATGCAATTAATGTTCCCCTCAAGGTTTGAAGAGTCATTACTGACTAACTGCTGGTCTCCGAAGTTGGGACTTTGCGGTGTTGTGTTGAAGGGAGACATTTGTCCCTGCTGTAGGTCTGATTCAGGTTGTGTTATTACCATTAACTGAGGATCAATGTCTTGTCCATTTTTTTTATCCGTACTAAAACACTGGCAATTCTCAGTCTGCTCCTTGCAAGTTAAGCATACAAGTAATTTCTTTAGCAAATCCTCAGCATCCTTCTGTGACCGTGCAGCATTATTACCTCTGTTCGGCTATAATGATCCTGAAGGTCAGCGCATAAACCTTTTTCCTTCGGGCTTGGAAGAGGAGATTCCTTTGGCTTGTCTTCAGTTGGGCTTGAACAGCCATCAGCGCTGTGCCCTTCATTGTAGCATGAGAGACCGTCATGGTCATGCTGCTGTGCAGTGGAGCATGGTAGGCTGTTATAGCCTTCTTGCTGTTCACGTGAGCATGGCAGACTTGCATCGTCTGCCGCTGGTTGGTCAGGAGAGGTTGCTAGAACCTCATGGTCTTGTTCCTGCAAGGACTGCGCATCGGAGTCAATCGTTTCTTCTTTCATGGAGTCTGTCCACGAGCTCGCTGTGGAGGCTTGTGACTCTGGAGTCACTTCTTGTGCATGCAAGGACTGCGCTCTGGAGTCTTACATGTCTTCTTTCATAGTGTCCGGAACGCTGAGCGGAACGTGGACCACGCTCTGTGTGGCAGCAGGGCGCTCTCTGTGGGCTTGCACCGCTCCCTGTCTGTTAATTTCAGGCTGCGGCATCATCCTGCACTGATGAGTTGGGACGTCATATCTGCTGGGTTGAAGATCTTCAAATCCAAAAAATGAATCCGCATCTGCGTCGGATTCAATGTGGGGGTCGCCAATGTGCAACACAAAAGGTTCGTCCGAGTCGTAGTCGTATAGGACCACGGAGCTATCATTGGGCTCGCGAGGTCCAGAAAAAATGTAAAGATCGGTATCAAAGTATTCGAGGTCGGAATCATCGGCTTGTGAGTAGGTAACTGCTTGTTGCAGGGTTCTTCGGAGGTCAAATTCATCTCCTGGGTCAATTTGCGACAATGTGCTGTCATTCCAGGTGAGGGAAGGTTGTTTTACAGCTTTAACAGATTTTTGTTTTTTTGATTTGGGACGTTTCCCTTTTAAATTGGATTTGGGACGTTTCCCCTTTAAATTGGTGCGGTCTGGGGCCTCTGACATCCTGACGCTCGGTATGTAGCACGTAGGAAGCGACTGCGCATGCGCAGATCGCTGTTCCTTTACCGATGGCCGTTTTCTTGACTGCGCTTGCGCAACGTCTCGCGCATGCGCAAACGAAACTTCCGGTTCTGCGCACTGCTCGCGCAACTGTGCTAGCGTGATACCTTTAGCAAGATGGCCACCGACCTCGACCCAACTCTCTCTCAGGCCCGGGATTTCGGCCTCTGGGAATTCGGCCTCCGGGATCCCGGCCACGAGGTGAGTACTGCCGCTTTTCGTACCTTTACTTGCCGATTGGAGTGCATTTTCCTCACAGTACTTGGCGAATTTGTCCAGGACTGCCTGGTAATCGTACCTTTGTTGCCTCCTGAAGAACCTGAACCTTGTGAATATTTCTTTTGCTCTTGCACTGGCGATGGTGAGGAGAAATTCAATTTTTTCATTATCATCCAGGTCTTTGAGTTCAGCTGCCACCAGGAACAATTCAAACGCTTGCCGGAATCGCCGCCAGTTTTCGCGGAGATCGCCGTGGCACTGGAACGGCTGTGGAACCGGGAGCCAATACATCTTGCCTGGGTACTGCTGGTTGTCTCTGTACACTGAGGTATGCCGGCAGGTATCGATCCACTCCTGTACCATGTGGTGTTGGGTGCTCTGATGCACAGATGAACCAACACAGTTGTATTTGGTACAACTCTATTTTATTTCAACTTCTATTTACAATTCGGTCTGGATACTCTGCACGTTGTGTCTCCCTGAGTGTGTAGTGTAACAGGTCTGTCCTTGTCCTGGTCTCCAGCTAATACCCGCCACCAGGTGTCGTGCTTGTCCTTTTATACTGTCCCTGTCCTTGTCTGTGATTGGTTGTGGTGTTGTGTGTTCTGATTTGTCTGTTGGTGTGTCTATCATGATGTGTGTGTTTGAATATCATGACACCTTGTATTAGTAGGGGTTTGTTACAGTATTGTGTTTTCATTTCCCTCATATCGGAAAAACATTTGTGATGGTAACTTGCAGACAAGCTTGAAACCTTGATTCTCACTTTTCAAGAATGTAGATAACATAGATATTTATAAATTCAAATGTATGATTCAGAAACAATAGACTGGATAGAGGTTGTATCTGATGGTTTTTCAAGTCGAAGCATTATTTTGGGAAATTGCTGAACACTAGGTAAGCAAGCAAGCTTTTTTTTACAGCAAATGGAAATGATAAGCAGACTCAACTATTTTCCAACACGTTTGCCCCTCCTAGTGGTCTTTTACAGTAGCAACATTTTGAATGAATTCCTCTGCCAGCTTTAAATTTCCTGCAGAATTCCTTGCATTACCACATACAAAAATGGCATGCCTTATTAAAAGTAAATGAAAAAAGGGGAAGTTATGATACTTGTTAATATTAATATCTTCCAATACATGGAGGAGGTGTCATAAATCTTCTTCTGCGAGCATCACTGTGCATTAAGACATGCAACGCACCAGCACTAAGAAACATATCAACATGGAAGCTGACTAAATGCAAAATTAATCCCCTATCTGTAGGTTTAACTCACATGCACATATAATTAAGATAATTTTGACTTTGGACAAGAGTGTAAATCCAGCGATAGTGGATCAACTTCCAATATTAGTTCCTATTGACTTCAATGGAAAAGAAAATGTGGAGCGGCTGACCAGACACAGCCCATTTTACACTATTGTTCGAAATTCAATTTAGTAGTAACATAGCATTACACAGAGTCAAACAGAACTTTGTTACTGTAAATATCTCACTGAGTTGACACAAGGCCTGAAGGTTTCCTCAAATTCAAGTAGGAGAAAAATAAACAAACTATAATCTACAAATCAAGCTTATTAATAACAAAGGGCAGGAATCTCTGTCCAGGTATGCCCGGATCATGTTCCATGATGGGGTGGAGAATCAGACGTGGCGGGCAAATTGTGATCATCGCCCTCGCAATGCTCCGTCCGCTCCCCCCACCCCCCCTGCCATTGGCGGCATGAACAAGATCCATGATGGGCGCATAACTAAATAGATTCTTAACTTGCGTCTTATTAGCAGGTCTGGCACGCTATCTTCTGGCCTCCCGTAATTCTCCGGTCCCGCGGCCGGGATTCACATGGGAGCAGATCACTTGTAGGATTGCCCCCTTAGCCCACCACGAGGTTCACCACACCAGGGCCACACTGGTAGAGACCATCCGAGGGCCACCCCATCCCCAAGAATGCACTGCCTACCCACATCTCCTCTACCATGCCACCTCACCATGACCCCTGTAATAGGGTGACTCCCACAAGGACATCCTACCGACTGGAATCCCCTCCGCAGACCACCCCCCCCCCCCCCCCCCCCAACACAGACACCCTCCCTCATGTTAGGAGAACATGAAGAGGTTTTTCATCCTCAAAGATGTTCAGAAGGCTAGAAAGGAACAGAGGGAAATATCCTGACTCCAGAAAAGCAGACAGAATCTGCTCTGGCTGCAATTGATGAGGGCCGTTATCAAGGAGGATCTGTGTGAAGAGCCAGCAACCTTCACTCTTTGCCTTGGAGACCTCCAAGATCACCTTGCAGTCCAGAATCCACACCAGGAGCAGGATGAGATGTGCTTGCGTTTCTTCGTCCAAAGGGTGCATTGAGAGCTCTGTGATCAGCAGCCTGAAGGAAGAAGACAGCTCAGGAAAGTCATTGTAATCTGACATATTGAGGATCAGAAAATCCTTTTTATTCCGGATTGCAAGACATGAAGCCCGCTGACAGCGTGGCCTTCCAGTTCTTCCTATCCTATTACATGGAGATCTTGGGGGATAGAGAAGGGGAGAATCTGGACAACCCCTAACTCTGGATGAATTGACTAAGGCCCTCGAGTCATTTGAAAAGAGTAAAACGTCCAGAAGCAACGGCTGACCAGCTGAGCTGAATTCGGCTCTGTGGGATTGGATCGGCCAGACCTGCTGGAAATGTATGAGAGTATGCTTCTGGAGGGCAGCATGTCAGAATCCATGAGGAAAGGCATCATCACCCACATCTACAAACGGAAGGTAGAAAGGGATGAAAATAGAAATTGGCGACCCCTTTCACTGTTTAATGTTGAGTAAAATGTCTGCCCAAGGTCATCACGGGCAGCACGGTAGCATTGTAGATAGCACAATTGCTTCACAGCTCCAGGGTCCCAGGTTCGATTCCGGCTTGGGTCACTGTCTGTGGGGAGTCTGCACATCCTCCCCGTGTGTGCGTGGGTTTCCTCCGGGTCCTCCGGTTTCCTCCCCCAGTCCAAAGATGTGCAGGTTAGGAGGATTGGCCATGCAAAGTTTCCCCTAGTGTCCAAAATTGCCCTTAGTGTTGGGTGGGGTTACCGGGTTATGAGGATCGGGTGGAGGTGTGAGGTTGGGTAGGGTGCTCTTTCCAAGAGCCGGTGCAGACTCGATGGGCCGAATGGCCTCCTTCTGCACTGTAAATGCTCTAAATGCTATGAAATGCTATGATCTATGATCGTGCGGATGGGCTAAGGCTCATCACTATTCATTTAACCTCTTCCCTTTCATCTAAGCCATACATAATTTTTTGTTGCCGAACCTCTTCAAAGAAGCACTGCAGGTCCGCAGTAGGCTCAAATGTGGTGATTTCATTCCACGCGTCCCTTAACTGGGTTACTGTGAGCGGGGTGGTGCAGGTAATCGGGGACCTAAGGCATTCCCTATCCTCCTTTCTGTAGTGACCAGATTCATGGGTGCCGAGGCAGTTTCACTACTCGCTGGGGTTGGCGTGACCTGTGCAGCTGGGCCTGCTGGTGCAGCTGGTGCATTTCTTACTGGGATTGGTGGCAGTTGCTTTTGACTTTCAGTTCTATCTTCATACATCTGCGCGCTTTCCTTTAACTCTGCCCAATCGGCCATCTCTTCCTCCTCTGTCCCTACTGTCCCGAAGGTACACATAAAGCCATTTTGAACTGAAAGTGCGTTTTTCTTATAGACTTCACATAAATTCTCCCACCAAGTTTGTCCAATCTTTCCTGGACCTGACTCAGTATTTGCACAAAAATTCGACCAAAGGGGCCATCCTTTCCCTTTTAAATATTTCCTCAATACATCCTCCCATATGGGGCTCTGCTCTGATTTGTCGACTACTGCGACCTCGGGTTGCGACCGTGGACTCATCACCTTCTCTAACATTTGCGCTGCCATCTCCTCTCTACTTATAATTAGGTCTACAAATTATGAGGGGCATAGACAGAGTGGATAGTCAGAGAATTTTTCCCAGGGTAGAGGGGTCAATTACTAGGGGGCATAGGTTTAAGGTGCGAGAGGCAAGGTTTAGAGGAGATGGACGAGGCAAGTTTTTTACACAGAGGGTAGTGGGTGCCTGGAACACGCTGCCGGAGGAGGTGGTGGAAACAGGGACAGTAGTGATGTTTAAGAGGCATCTTGACAAATACATGAATAGGATGGGATTAGAGACATATGGACCCCGGAAGTGTAGAAGATTTTAGTTTAAACGGGCAGCATGGTCGGCGCAGGCTTGGAGGGCCGAAGGGCCTGTTCCTGAGCTGTACTTTTCTTTGTTCTTTGTTCTTTGTTCTTTGAACAGGGGGAATAAGGAGTTGATTGAACAACGGGTCATCTTAAGGCTATATTCCGGTTCACAATCCCTCTAGAGTTGCATGCAAGTCTGACGAGTTTACCTTACCCTTCCCTGTTAGTTACGCATGCGGTTAGTGCACACTTCCGAAATTCGGTTATTTGGCCAATACGAAACTTGCGCTTGTGCTGTGTTTTCCTTTTCCCAATTTAATTCAAAGTTTTGGGATCTCTCGGAGTAACGACGTCACTTCTAATCGAGTCCCGTCAGAGTCTGCCAGTAACGTTGCCACTTTATTATCAAACCACAAGCAGCGAGTACCTTTCTTGTGTTGACCAAATGACCACACATCCGGTATATTAGTTCAAAGACAGTTTATTAACAAACACAAGACTTATTTCTGTGTGCAATGATACACGCGGCAATGCACTAAACTAGACCTAATAACTAAGATGACCTTTACTTAAGTTCCGGGTGACCAGCTCTGTGCGGGAGATAAGGCCTTTATCTGTGTCCACGTGGGTCAGTTGGAAGTCGTCAGGTTCGTCTCGGCTGGGCTTGCCCTTCAGGTAGCGATCGCGGGTCCTTGAACTTGGCTGGTTGATATGCTGCAATTGGTCGCACAGAGGCCAGTCCAAAAGAGACAGAAATCATGACTGCATTGTCTTTTAACTGGCTTGAGTTTTCCCCACCCATTTTGTGGGCAGCTTCTGGATCACTGTCAATCAATTCCTCAGGGCTCCACACTCTGATTGGTCACATCCAATTAGGGGCTGCCACATCACTTTTCGGGTGGGCAGCCAGTGGCCAATCCTGGGAGGGTTCCGAGCAGGAACTCGGTGCCACCTAGTCTGGAAGATGATGCGATGGACCTGATGGTCCCATTGTTACTTTAATCGCCTTGAATGGCCCATTTGCAGGTGTGAATTCCTGCATACTTCTGGGCTGACGTTTGCAAAGATACATGCTGCAGCTTGTCTGTGTCCCAAACCTGACCACAATTCCCATCAATCTTTGCGGGCGGCCATTTTAGATGGCCACACCACGCTGCTGAGGAATGCTCCAAGTAGTTGGACTGTGCTGTGCCACCTGTCACTCATCGAGAGGTTTATGCAAGAAAACACCTTTGACCACAAGTTACTTGGCAGTGGTTTGCACATGACATCCTACAGACCCTGTGAAAAAAGATGATAGATCCTGTAAGATGGTTCACTGAGCAAACTGTCAAAGTTATTTGGCAGAATGCCCCATCATCAGAACTTTTAAACAAGCACCAAGATAACTTAGCTGGTGGGGGACTTCCGCTGGCGACATATAGGTGAAGGTGCACGTTAGGTAGATCCCACTAGAGCTTTTGTTTTTTGGCCCTTTACATCCAGTTTGGGGTAATTTTGATATGATCGGTCTCCATAAAGTCATGCTAATTAGGGGATGTCGAAAACCCAATGGAACAATACGACAAGAAAAGGAATGAGCGCTAGTCCACCTGAGAGCTCGATACCTTGGTCCTGATAAAGGAGGCTCTTGGAAAGACATCAGCGGTGCAGGAGCATGGTGAGGCATTGAAGGGGGAGGAGGAGGCATTGTTGCAGCACAACGATCAGCTCACGTCAATGAGAGAAGAGCTGTGGAAGGTGGAGGAGAGTAATTATGGGGTGGGAGCCAAAGTGGAGGACCTGGAGAACAGGTCACGATGACAGAATCTTCGGATCATGGTACTGCCTGAGGGGCTGGGGACTGGAAGGCTGGAGGCTGAAGGAGTACTTTGAGTACTTTTTGGAGATATTCGCCAAGTTGTTGGGGAAGGAGGAGAACACCTCCTCTTTGAGCTGGATAAGGCTCATTGGTTGCTCCGGCCGAAGTCAAAGGTGAATGATTCACTAAGAGCTGTGATTGTCTGTTTTCACAGCTGTCAGATGAAGGAGAAGGTCTTGAGATGGGTCAAGCAGAAACGAGAGGTAAGGTGGGAAGGTAGTGGTATTCGAATATACCAGGGCATCACAGTGGAGTTGGCAAAATGGCAGGCGGCCTTTAACAGGGTAAAGGCAGCACTTTATAAGTATGTTTTGGGGTGATCTACCCAGCAAAGCTAGAGTTACACAGAACTCCAAGGACTACTACCTTGAGGAGGCGGAGGCATTCGTGAGGGCTGTAGGATTGGGACTGAACTGCATTTGGACTTTGTTTTCTTATATTGTGGTTAGGAGAAAGATGTTTTATGGATAATGGGAGAATGCGTTGGGGTTGTTCCCCTTTTGTTTGGGGTTTATCATGTTTGATTGGTTTAGAAGGCTGGGTGTTGGTTTTTGCACTAAGTATGTGGGGGGGAGGGGGCTCTGGGGATGGCCACCTCGCCAGCCAACTTAAGTTGTCCAAGTGGTAACTTGGAACGTGCGGGGCTTGGGTGGACCAGCGAAGGGACGAGAGTTTTCTCGCATTTGAAGAGCTTGATGACTGACGTGGTGCTGCTGCAGGAGACCCTTTTGAGGGCGAAGAACCAGGCGAGGCTTCGGAAGAGTTGGGTGAATCAGGTATTCCATTCGGGCTTTGATAGAAGGACCCAGAGGGTGGCGGTACTAGTGGATAAGAGAGTTACATTTCAGATGGAGAAGGTGGTGGCGGATCAGGGGGCAGATACTTTATAGTAACGGGTGCTTTGGAGCGGAGGTTGGTGGTGTTGGTTAGCGTGTATGTCCCGAATTGGAATGATGGAGGGTTTAAGAAGAGGATGTTGGCGGCCATCCCGAGCCTGGACACACATCAGTTAATTTTAAGGCGGGATTTAAATACAATGTTGCGTCCAAAGGTGGATCGCTCTAAGCCGTGCTCGTTGACCCCTTTTGGGGGGTGCAAGATTGTTGACAGCATTTATAAAGGAAATGGGGGGAGTGTACCAGTGAGGGTCCTTACATCCATGGGGCGGCGAGTATTCCTTTTTTTCGCCTGTGCATAATGTATATTCGAGGATTGACTTCTTTATTTTGGGGAGGTCATTGGGGGGTGTGGAAAGCGGAATACTCAGTGATTGGCATTTCCGGATCATTATCCACACTTGGTGGATGTGGTCCTGAAGAAGGGACCGGCACAGAGGCCGACTTGGAGGTTGAACGTGGGGCTGCTGGCGGATGTGGGTTTTTTGTGTGGGGATGGCAAAGGTGATTGACGATTATGTGGGGTTTAATAAGAATGGGGAGGTTTCATCGTCGGTGGTTTTGACAGGGTAGTTTGGAATTCTGTTGTGGGGGGAGGGCTTTAAGTCAATGCAGGTGCGGGATTTTGCAAGGAAGGGTTTCCCAACATTTTCGGTGACACCTCCCTTCTCATTGTTGGAGGGGGTGTTTTCGGTGATGGGGTTGTAGGGGGGTCATCCCGGCGATTTATGGGAAGATGTTGGAGGAGGATATTGCATCGCTGGTGGGGGTGAAGGCCAAATGGGAAGAGGAGCTGGGGAGAGATCCGGGCACCATGTACATATGTACATATATACTAAACTCCTCAACGACTCCCCCTCGGACTGATCTGTTCCCTGTAAGAACACTATTCACTATGCCCAATGCTGCTCTTGCTCATGTATTTGCTTTGTTTGGCCCTTGTTCTGCACTGTAACCAATCATTATTTGTTGATGTACCATTAGTCAATGTACTCTGTTGCTTATTCTTTTGACTACTATGTATGCACTGAGTACTTGCACTAGGCCGCAGAAAAATACTTTTCACTGTACTTCAGTACATGTGACAATAAATATCAATCAATCTTGCACTTGGATTTGGAGCCCAGTCCCCTGGGGCCCATATTTGGGTGGTCAGATTTGCCGGAGCTGCAGACGGGAGCGGGGCAGACGTTTTAGCCTTCGCCTCACTGGTTACTCGCAGGCGGGTCAGTGATGCACTATCAATTACAACGAGACGAGAGTAGAGAGTAATCGAGGCTTTATTACGCAGAGATGTGTTGCCTCCTACAGCTGCTGCCGAAATGGCTGCAGCTCGGTGAGCACGCACATTTATACTCTGCCTACTGGGCGGAGCCAGCAGGCAGGGATCTACCCCCGTACCTGTAGTACAGGAGCTTTACTGAATTACATCTCATATGTGTATTGTATACAAACAATGGTGACTACCACAGTCAGCCTCTCTGCCCAGTGCCTCAGTGCGGTTTGGGAACCTGATGGAGTTCCTGTATTTGAAGAAAGTTAAGTTTACCCTGAAGGGGGCAATTGAAGGGTTCCACAAAAGATGGGGTATTTTTATTCTTCACTTTAATAGTTGGTTACCATCAGCTGCTAGGGGGAGGTGGGCAAAAGGGAGCTCGGGTGGGGGCTATTCTTTTAGGTATCGGGGTGTTGGTTGGTAGAGTTGGGGGAGGTTGTTCTTGTTGTTTGGTATTGTTTTGTTTTATGTATAAAATGTTAATAACGGAATAAAAATATTTTCCGTTAGAAGCTTGATCGGTGGTGAGAAAAGCCTTCTCCATCAGATCGTTCCTATAGGCCCAGAGTCTCAACTCGTCTGCACATTGCCACAAAGATGACTGTGGTGAGGAAGAGAGATTGTCCATCTCCTTGAGGAATATGCCTTGAGATTCCGTGTCAAGGTTCATCCTGTTCAATTCTGTGATGCCCTACGGGCTGTTCCAAGGTGCACACACATAAAGAAACATCAACTCAGTGACAGGTGTTCTTTGGTCTGTCCGAAATCTGTTCCAGTGCAAAGAGTTGTCCCCGACCAAGTTTTACAGACTGGCACAATTCAGAGTCCGGGACTATGTGCTGAGGGCGGCACTAAAGCTGGGGGCACCCACCGCAGAGGTACAATGCGGAAAGGTCACTGTCTTTCAGATATTTTCAGACAAAAATCAGATAATCAACATGCAGATACAGCGCTGTGAGGCAGCAGGGCTAACCACTGTGCCATTGTGACGCCCCAAAGGCACTTTACCCATGTCCACTCCGCCTTAGCCCCATAACCTAATATGCATACCCTGGACACTAAGGGGTAATTTATCACGGCCAATCCACCTAACTCACACATCTTTGGATGGTGGGAGGAAACCGGAGAACCCAGAGAAAACCCACGCAGACACGGTGAGAACTTACAAACTCCACACGGACAGTGACCCAAGGTCGGAATTGAACCCGGGTTCCTGGCGCTGTGAGGCAGCATTGCTAACCACTGTGCCACCGTGCCACCCCTATGTCAATGTATGTCCCCAATCACATGGGTGATGGGACCATGGTTTGAGTTAGAATACAGGCAGCAAGTAACAATTCACCTTTAAACTATTATGAAGACCATCATTTTTTACTTCAGTGAAATAGCCTTTTTGCCACCACTTGTTATTCATTAGTTCTGTCTCTTGCAATATTATGGAGAATAATGAAGAAATCATTTTAAAACAAATTAAATTCTAGGAGTGGATATTTACGGCCCCTCCCTCAGCAGGGTTTACTGGTCCCATTGAAGTCAATGGACTTTTGAACAACTCATCACATTTTACAGCCTTTCCCCCGCTGGTGTGGGGTCATAAAGCTCTGCCCTATGTAAACCCTGAACCTTTGATATTTTATCAGATAAATCTTGCACCTATTTATATGAAAGACAGTTTGAAAGAAAAATATGCATGTTAAAGAGAGAGAAGATGCTGTTATCATTCCAGGCCAGACCCCCAAGTCTTTGGTATGATTTGGCTCGGGATCAGTAACGTTTTGTTTAAAGTTGACAAAGTCTGAGGTTCAAGACACTTGCTAAGTAAAGCCATAAGATTCCATGAATACTGAACAAACAAAAATAACTTTACAATGAAAGGTCAAAAAGATAAAAATATTGAAAATGTTATACTCCAACATTCAGGGTCGATGTGGTATATCTAGACTTCCAGAAGGCATTTGATAAGATGCGGCATGAAAGACCTATCCAGAAGGCGAGATCGCAGGAGACTGGGAGTAGAGCATTAGATTGGAACGAGGATTGGTTGACAGACAGAAAGCAGAGGGTCGGGGTAAATGGGTCCTTCTCTGACTGGCGAACTGTAACTAGCAGGGTGCCGCAGGGGTCAGTCCTCGGACTTCAACTGTTTATGATTTATATCAATGATCTGCCAGCAGGGACAGAATACAACATAGCAAAATTTGTGGATGATACTAAAATAGGTGGGAGAGCAGGCACTGAAGAGGAGATAAAGATTTTACAGACGGAAAGCAGCACGGTAGCACAAGTGGTTATCACTGTGGCTTCAGAGCGCCAGGGTCCCAGGTTCGATTCCCCGCTGGGTCACTGTCTGTGAGGAGACTGCATGTTCTCCCCATGTCTGCGTGGGTTTCCTCCGGGTGCTCCGGTTTCCTCCCACAGTCCAAAGACATGCAAATTAGGTGGATTAGCCATGCTAAATTGCCCTTAGTCTCCAAAATTGCCCTTAGTGTTGGGTGGGGTCACTGGGTTATGGGAATTTGGTGGAGGTGTGGGCTTGGGTGGGGTGCTCTTTCCGAGGGCCGGTGCAGACTCGATGGGCCGAATGTCCTCCTTCTGCACTGTAAATTCTATATAAAAGTTCTATGGATGTAGATAGGCTAGGAGATTGGGCCAAAATTTGGCAGATGGAGTTTAATGTAGATAAGTGTGAGGTTATCCATTTTGGCAGAAAAAAAATGAAGGGCAAATTATTATCTAAATGGAAAGCAGATTCAAGATGTGTCTGGGCCGAGGGATCTAGGCAGCTTTGTTCATGAATCGCAGAAAGTCTGTTTGCAGGTACAGCATGTAATTAAAAAGGCAAATGGAATGTTAGCATTTATTGCAAAAGGACTGGAGTATAAAAGTAGAGAAATGTTGCAATTGTATAGGGTGTTAGTGAGACCACATCTGGAGTATTGTGTCCAGTTTAGGTCTCCTTATTTGAGGAAGGATGTGGTGGCATTGGATGCAGTTCCCTGGAGGTTCACCTGATTGATTCCAGGGATGAACGGGTTGATATATGAAGAGAGATTAAACAGTTTGGGCTTATATTCTCTGGAGTTTAGAAGGATGAGAAGGTATCTGATTGAGGCCTATAAAATACTAAAAGGGATTGATAAAGTAAACATGGACCAAATGTTCCCCCTTGTGGGGCAATCTAGAATGAGACACCACGGATTTAAGTTGAGAGACGGTGGCCGGGATTCTCCCTTCTGGGGACTAAGTCCCCACGCAGGCGGAAAAACCGGCACCAACGACTCCGGCGTCAATGGCCCCCCAAGGTGAGGCATTCTCACCTGTCTAGGGGGCTAGGTGGACGCGGAGGGTTGGCGCCACTCCAGCCGGCGCCGAAGGGACTGCGTGAGTTCGCGCATGCACGGAACAGCCGGTGTGATCTCGCACATGCGTGGAACCGGCGGCGTGATTCCGCGCATGCGCAGACCGGAAGGCGTATTTTGGCGCATTTTGGGGTTCTCTTCTCCATGCCAGCCATGGCGTAGCCGTACAGGGACTGGCGCAGAAGGAAGTAGTGCCCCCACGGAACAAGTCGGCCCGCAGATCGGTGGGCCCGATCGCGGACCAGGCCACTGTGGGGGCCCCACCGGGGTCGGATCTCCCGCGCCCCCATGAGGACCGCCCACGCATACTCACCTGCCAGGTCCTACCGTGTGGGACCATACGTAACCCCCGCCGGCGGGATTGGAGAATCGCCGGGGAGGCTGCTGCCAATGACCCCTGACCGGCGTGGCGGGAATCCCGCCCCAAAAGTGGCGCCGGAAAATACGGCAGCCGATGTCGGGGCAGCAGGGCAGGATTCGTGTCTCCCCCCGGGGATTCTCTGACCCGGCAGGTTTAGACTGATATGAGGAGGAACTTCTTCTCACAGAACGTGGTGAATTTGTGGAATTTGCTGTCCCATAGGGTGTTGGAATCTGAGTCATTAAATGTTTTCAAGAAAGAGAAAGATATATTTTTGATTTGAAAAAAAAACAGACTAAAGGGATTTGGGAATCAGGGGCGAAATTCTCCCCCAACGGCGCGATGTCCGCCGACTGGTGCCCAAAACGGCGCCAATCAGATGGGCATCGCGCCGCCCCAAAGGTGCGGAATGCTCCGCATCTTTGGGGGCCGAGCCCCAACATTGACGGGCTAGGCCGACGCCGGAGGGATTTCCGCCCCGCCAGCTGGCGGAAATGGCGTTTGTTGCCCCGCCAGCTGGCGCGGAAATGACATTCGGGGCGGCGCATGCGCGGGAGCGTCAGCGGCCGCTGACATTTTCCCGCGCATGCGCAGTGGGGAGAGTCACTTCCGCCTCCGCCATGGTGGAGGCCGTGGCGGAGGCGGAAGTGAAAGAGTGCCCCCACGGCACAGGCCCGCCCGCGGATTGGTGGGCCCCGCCCGCGGGCCAGGCCACCGTGGGGGCACCCCCCGGGGCCAGATCGCCCCGCGCCCCCCCCAGGACCCCAGAGCCCGCCCACGCCGCCTTGTCCCGCCGGTAAATACCTACTTTAATTTACGCCGGCGGGACAGGCAATTTCTTGGCGGGACTTCGGCCCATCCGGGCCGGAGAATTGAGCGGGGGGGCCCGCCAACCAGCACGGCCCGATTCCCGCCCCCGGCCAATCTCCGGTACCGGAGACTTCGGCGGGGGCGGGGACGGGATTCTCGGCGGCCAACGGCCATTCTCCGACCCGGCGGGGGGTCGGAGAATGACGCCCCAGATGAGCAGATGGATTTGAGACCAGGAAGAGATCAGCCAGGAGCTGATTGAATTGTGGAGCAGGCTTGAAGGGCTGAATTGCCTACTTCTGCTCCTAATTCCTATATCATTATGTGCATGTGAATTAACAGGCAAAATCTGATCAAAAACACCACCCTGCACAATGAATGACAGATATGACCAAGGCAGACCCCACGGAATTCTCAGCAATCCACCCAGCTGTGTCAACCAATCTCATTGAAATTCTGTTTCTGTCACAAAGAATTCCAATCTTCACCTTGGAAAATTTTGCCTCAGAATTCTCTCCAAAAATGGCTCCAGCAGCCCACCTCGCAGGTCTTCAATCAAAAATATAAACAAAGAAACTCTACAGGAACACAAAATACCAGAGCAGGAGTATCTATTTCTAGGGCCTCTGTTCTCTCTACGAACAGATTCAGTACTTAGTGAGCAATGATTAGTAAGCAGTATCCAGCATTAACATGGTCACAGGTAGGTTTAAACACAACTGTACCTCAGCAGTAAAATGTAGGTTGTGTCTTACATGATTGATGCTCAATCAATAACTCCAGAAACGAGATTGGAGACAATTGAAGGCTTTATTACACTAGATGTTTCCCCCAGCAGCGCAGGTACAGAAGGCAGCTGCTGGGGCGACACGGGCTCTTATACACCGCCTTACTGGGCGGAACCAGCAGGCTGGCTTAACCAATGAAAACAGTACCTCCTACACCAATGGTCTTACAGCATTACAGGGTACCGTAATACCTCTAATACTGACTACCACAATGATATAATGCTCTTATTGTTATGAAACAGCTGACTTGTCATGAGAATCATGACTAGTACCAACGTACAAACATATGAATTAGGAGGAGAAAACTCTCCAGCCTGCACCACCGTTTGATAAAATCAAAATAATGCTGTTCTTACTACAACCTAAGCACTTTGATATTTAATGCAAGCAGAATGATACGTATAACAAAAATGAGCATGTTTACAATGGCACACTTGAAAGGTTCTGACGGATATATGGGGCTGGTGTTTCCACTGAGTGCAATTGGAGTTCAGAGCGCAAATTGTGCTATTTTAAGAAAGCTTTTTTTGTCCCTCAAGATGGTACTCAAATGCATTTGCAGATCACAGAATCTGCCATGAACCAGAGCAATCTGGCGGCATTCCAGAGTGTAATCCTTTTGCAAAAATTATGGCTTTGAAAATGATTCCTTTGAGATATTTTTTAAAGTGGCCATTTGGAGCATTTTGATTGAAACTCGGGAAACTGGTTTAACACGGGGGGAAAAAAGGTATATTAAACAAAGTGCCCACTCCACTACTTTTGAGCAAACTAATTGTAATAACCAAAAGTGACTTTACAAAAAACTATACAGAACCATTTGTTTGTGGTTCTGGTGAACAGTAGTCCATTTCTGAATAAATCAAAAAAATACTCAAAGGCTTTTAAAATGTACCCATTTGTGTCCTTGCATCGGAACAAAACTCCTAATTTTAAGAGCCACCTTGAAGGTCAGTAAACAAACATAATTAGCTGAAATTGCCAGCAGTGATTATCTCCATTTGAGGACGTGGGCATGGCTACAGCTTCACAGAATCTCAAGCTTCTAGCACAAAAAATCTCAGAAACTCTACCTACACTGAATCTAATTTCCGCTTAGAATTCTACAATCTTTTGTGCTGATTTGGTTGACTTTGTAAAAATTGCACCTACTGAACCTGCAGGACCTGCAAAAGCTCCAGACAATGAAGTACAAGCAAAGCCTCGAACTGCTTACAGTTCATCAAAGGGCATGGTACAGCTCATAATATAATTTCAACTTCATGTTACAATTTATTGACATTAAGCCTTCAATTTAAATGCTCATGTTACAACACTTACATAAATAATGTACCAGTTGTTCTTTTTACCAGTTTGATATGTCAGATTCCTCAGTTTTTGATTTGCATTTAAGCTGAAATACTTTCCTGAATCAGCTTTTTTGTCATGGTTTTACAGAGCGGTAGCACAGTGGTTAGCACTGTTGCTTCACAGCGTCAGGGACCTGGGTTTGATTTCCAGCATGGATCGCCGTCTGTGCGGAGCCTGCACTTTCTCCTGTGTCTGTATGGGTTTCCTCCGGGTGCTCCTGTTTCCTGCCACAAGTCCTGAAAGACATGCTGTTAGGTAAATTGGACATTCTGAATTCTCTCTGTGTACCTGAACAGGCACCGGAATGTGGCGACTGGGAGCTTTTCACAGTAACTTCATTGCAGTGTTAATGTAAGCCGATTTGTGACACTAATAAAGATGATTATTGCTTCCTTGAAGGGCAGCACGGTGGCACAGTGGTTAGCACTGCTGCAACATGGCACCGAGGACCCAGGTTCAATCCCGGCCCCGGGTCACTGCCCATGTGGAGTTTGCACATTCTCCCCATGTCTGCTTGGGTCTCACACCCACAACCCAAAAGGATATGCAGGGTAGGTGAATTGGCTACGTTAAATTGCCCCTTAATCGGGACAAAAGAATCGAGTATTCTAAATTAATTTTTTTTCAATTATTGTTTCCTTGAAATCATTTGGCAGTACAATGTATTTTAGAATCTAATTCTGACCAAGGAGAGAAGATGTGGGATGCGATCTAACCAAATTGGAACAGAGTCCTGTGACGAGCGCGTTTAGCCAGGTGTATCCTGACGCTCACAGTGCCGAGAAACATCATGCTATCAGGAATCTGTTTCAATTCAGGGCCTCAGCGGGGAATTCCCCACCGAGGCCGCACTTAGTCCCGTATCCTGCACTGAGCTGATCCACTTGCCGGAACTGCAGGAAGAGATCGGACACCATTTTAAAATGGCGTCCCCAATCTCGGAACCCCCCCCCCCCCCCACCCGACCCCCAAACCCCACAAAGCTCAAATGCGCAGGGCACCCCTGGGCCAATCCCTGCTATGGGAAAAATGACAGACTGGCATCTTGGAAGTGCCAGGGTGCCAAGCTGGCACTGCCAGGCTGCCCGGGTGGCACCAGCAGTGTTCTAATATGCAGATTTGAAAAATATCTTGTGAGGCATGGCGAGCCTGGTACTCTCCCGGCATCTAGATGCCGCGTTCATTTTTTTTAGATTGAGTACCAAAACAGTTCATAACCATATCCTCCAATGCACTGACATCCTTTTTCACCAATAACTGCATAAAAGCTGGAAACTCTTAAATAGACCCAACCTGTCATGCCACTGCAAGTTGCGAATCAAGTAAACAATTTAGCAATTTCTCCCTGGAATTTAAGAATAATACTCTTTATTGTCACAAGTAGGCTGACATTAACACTGCAATGAAGTTACTGTGAAAAGCCCCTAGTCGCCACACTTCGCCGCCTGTTTGGGTACACTGAGGGAGAATTCAGATTGTCCAATTCACCTAACAGCACGTCTTTCGGGACTTGTTGGAGGAAACCGGAGCACCCGGAGGAAACCCACGCAGACACGGGGAGAACGTACAGGCTCTGCACAGACAGTGACCTAAGCTGGGAATCGCACCTGGGAGCCTGACGCTGTAACGCAACTGTGCTAACTACTGTGCTACCGTGCCACCCATGAATTTCAATGAACTGGACAGTATATTTCTTCCAAATGAAATCACTTATTCTTTATACATATTTTTCAATTCTGTAGGAAAGTCAACAGCCTAATTTGCTGAGCGAATCAGGAAATCTTTAATTTAACACGTTGAAGTAAGGCTAGCTCATCATTCACGGAGTAATAGTTTGAACCTTCAAAGATCAGCAGTCAGTCTTTTCATCAAATGTACTCTTTGCTCTGATATCCAATGTTTTCTCAACTGTTTACAATTGTAATTTATCACCAGCAAGGCACTCTTGGGGCGGAATCACCCATTTTGGAGATGAAGTCATGTGGAGAGCATGAAATTCAGACTGAATCCTGCTGGACAGAGGGACAGAAGAACAAGCGCTGGGCGCAATCTACAAGCCACGTTGCACCCGAAAGGCAGCAGAGCGCGGCCGGTAAATGCCAGGAGATCCCTCTTCCAGGGTCTACCCAGCTCGACGTGCCTCGCAAGATCTAACGTGACCATGCGAGGCGTTGCGATGTGAATCCTGCCCATTGTGGGTGGATTACTTTTTGGCAAATTTGCATATTTTATTTTTTCATTGTTTTATTGGGTTTTTCTTATACTGTAGCCACCTGAGTTGGCCACTTCCCGACTTAAAATGGAGAACCGCAAAGTCTGAAGGGAAATTCAGCCAACACAGGCAAAGACTAGCAAATACAGAAATCATGTATATTGGAACCTGCAAAACAACCAGACAGCACTAAAACCAGCAGCCATCTACATAGTAATGTAGCAGCCATCTGCATAGTAATGTGCGATTCCCAGGCACAATGGCAACAGTTAAGGTAAACAAAGCCAAGCCAGACCCCTCGGCGCCAGCAGGAGCCAAGACAAAGGAAGGCCAACGAACATTTAGGGACCGCCCAGCGATCAGGGAACGACTCCAGGATTGGGGAAATCGATCCAAGTGATCGGAAAGTAGTCCAATCACTTGGAACCAGGTACGGGGTCCGCCCCGAAGGGCGGGAAGCCCCTGGGGACTATAAAGTAAAGCCCCCAAGTTCAAATCGTCCTTCTTTGGCAGGGTCACTCAGCAACTTGAACCAACCCTTGACAGTGACCTGCCTCGCTGCCGCCAACCAAGTAAGTCTCAAGTCAACGCTCGCTACGAGATAGGCGCTCCTAGCTACCAGTCTATACCAGCTTTGAATCCTGCAGACTCAGGACCTGAACGAAAGGCCATTTGTTCCCCTGACCTGGTGGGCCAGTCCGAAGCTAAGTATAGGCCTTTTAGTGATAGGAATAGCCTAGAAAGTAGAGTTTATGTATGAGTAGTGATTTACTGTGTATAATAAATGTGTTTTGATTTGAATCTTACTAATTGGTGTGTTGAGTTATTGATCATTACTTGAACTTGAACCTCGTGCCGGTATCATAAAGATACCTGGCGACTCTAGAGCAAAGGTTATAAAACAGAACCAACCAAAAGTTAGCAACAATACATAGCACAATATATATACACAAAAGGTTAAGAATTTTACAAGGGGGAGGCACCTGGGTGGTGCCCCTATTGTTATTTACATTCCGGTCGTTTTTTGTTATTTACATGGGTTAACTAATTTCTTCTTTTCGTTCTTTTGTTTTCTTTCCTCCTTGCCGCGTTTGCTGTGGCCGTTGTGGTCCCGTGTGTCTCCTTTCCCGCCTGTAATCCCCTCTCTTTTCTCCCTCCTGGTTCTCCTTATTGTTGTTCCCACCCACATACACCCCCCCCCCCCACCCTCCCTGCTGCCCCCGGCTCTCCCGCTGGGTTCGGTTTCGCTTTCTTGTTTCCCCTGGCCCTCCCTCTCCCCTCTCTTTCCTTTTGCATCTAGGCTACTTTCTCTTTATCCCTGGCTACCCAGTTGCTGGCCACCAACAAGTCCCGGAACAGCCGGGTGAATGGCTCCCATGTTTTGTGGAAGCCTTCTTCCGGCGGCCCACGGATGATGTAATTACTTTCGCCTATGGGAGCAGGTTGGTTGTATCGCAAGCTGTTTGATGCCTGGCGCGGTTCTCGTTTTCAGACTCTCTTGCTATCCACCAGGCTCGTTTTGCTCGAGCGAGAACACAACGAGGCCGAAGAATTGCATCCAAAAATCTTTTTGTTGAATCGTGGTCTTCATTTTTGTCTGAATGTGTTTATTAATGTTTTGATGTGTAATCCACAACCATCTTTCAAACTTAGGTTAGGTGTGAATACATTGCCGAGAATGAAATCACTGCAGAGTGTTTAGGTTTGGCATTTTTCTCCCCAGCGATTTCAGAAAAGAATACCTGCAGCAAAGTTTCTAACATCGTTTAGATATAGAAGTTGCATACTTCACAGGATATTCAAATTTGCCAACAGAATTGTCTTGTGTCTCGAGTACTTCTATTGATGTTTTTACAGTGGAGACCCCAGTTTTTCTCAGAAGCCTTTTGTTTTATTTTTCCCAGCGAAGTCGCCAATTGCATTTATACCTGCACTTCCAAGGATGTTATAACCTGCATATGTGAAATGTTTCCCAGCATCTCCTTGCCTTGAACTGCATCAGAATGTATCAACTCCCCCCATTATAATTTGCAAACAAGCTGAATTTCAGACGTTTTCTTGAAGTAAACTCTCACCGGAAACCATTAAAGCGTGCTCACTTTTCATTAGGAAGAGAGAGGTTGGCTCATTAAATGTGCGGGAGAGAGAGGATAATTAAAGCACTTACTTCTACTGAGTATTTGAAAACAATTATACTTTACATATTTACTTGTGCACATATGCCAATTTATTCATAAAACCACTTATCATTTATTTTCCATGATTCAGTTAAAATAGAGGCAAATAAGACATTTTACTGATTAAAAATGAGAAAAACAAGTAGCTAAACTTCCACTGGAGTTTAGTAGGGAATTCTGATCACTACAGGCTAGAAATTGGATAATGTCACTATAGGGAAGGAAATCTGCCATCCTTACTGATGTGTTAGGTGCTCTGCTACACAGATGAACCAACACGGTTGCAAATGGCACAACTCAGTTTTATTACTAACAATATTTACAATGGTAAACTGGTTACTGAGGTTCGATCATAACCCTTGAATCTGTGGACCTATTCCTAACACTATCTCGGAGTGGCACTCAGCACATGGTGGATGTCTGAGTGGCTTGCTGTGAGCTCTGTGCCCTGAGCTGTCTCCTGCTGGACTGCCCAGGAAGTGTCATGTTCCCTGGTTTGTAGTGTGTATGCTCTTGCCTGTGATTGGCTGTGGTGTTGTGTGTGTGTGTTGATTGGTCCGTTGATTTGTCCATCAGTATGTATGTATGTTTGCACCATGATGTTTACCTGAATATCATGACATCCCCCTTTTTTACAAGAACATGTGCCTATGTGGTTATAAATAGATATGTGTACTGAGTGCAGCTGAATGTGTGTGTGTGCAATATCTACAGCATGTACATGGGGCTAAACTATATACAAGGGGCGATGTCGGGTGCAACATAACAACGAGGTTGTACCATAAACAAAGAACGGGGAAATGTTGAATGACAACAACAAACTCCTGTAACGACAAGGAAGAACAGAAACATATTAACACAGTGGTATTATGAGTTCAATGTACAAACAGGTTCATGAGTCCAGCCTAGTAGGTGGGCGACAAATTTGGGTTGACTGCCTCAAGGGTGCGTCAGGATCCACCGGCTGAGGAATGGGCCTGGCCACGGGCGACGACAGAACGGGCATGGTGGCAGGCAGCTCCACGAAGTCGATGTCAGGAACAACAGGAGGGCGTGGTACCGGTGTAAGTTCCCGTAGCGAGCGTGGAAGTAGGCGAAGAGCCCGGCGATTGCGCCTGCGAATGGATCCATCCGGCATGCAAACCAGGAACGAGCGAGGAGCCATGCGTCGGAGAATTTCGGCAGATGCTGACCAGCCACCTTCTGGTAGGTGGATGTGGACGTCGTCTCCAGGTGCCAGGGCGGGAAGATCAGTTGGGACGTGTGTCATATGCCATCTTCTGGCGAACGCGCTGCTGTTGCATCCTGTGTAGTACCGGAGCATGGTTAGTTGTGGGTACCAGAATGGATGGCACAGTGGTCCTGAGGGTGCGACCCATCAACAGCTGGGCTGGTGAGAGGCCAGTGGCTAGTGGGGCCGAGCGATAGGCCAGCAGGGCTAGGCAGAAATCTGATCCGGCAGCAGCAGCCTTGCAGAGGAGCCGCTTGACGATGTGAACGCCCTTCTCCGCCTTTCCATTGGACTGGGGATGCAGAGGGCTGGACGTCACGTGTGTGAAGCCATACGAGGCAGCAAAGGACGACCATTCCTGACTGGCAAAACAGGGCCCATTGTCCGACATGACAGTAATCGGAATGCCGTGGTGAGCGAAGGTATCTTTGCAGGCCCTTATGACAGCGGACAATGTCAAATCGTGCAGGCGTATGACCTCTGGATAGTTAATAAATGACGATTACATAGTCCCTGCCGAGCGCGTGAAAAAGGTCCACATCCACCTTCGCCCAGGGGGGCGTCACCAGCTCATGGGGCTGAAGCGTCTCAGGAGGTTGCGCCGGTTGAAACCTTTGGCAGGTGGGGCAGTTGAGCACCATATTGGCAATGTCATCACTGATGCCCGGCCAGTATACCGCCTCTCGGGCCGTCCGTCTGCACTTCTCGACCCCCAGATGGCCTTCGTGTAGTTGGTCGAGGACCAGTTTGTGCATGCTGTGCGGAATCGCAATCCGGTCCAGCTTTAGGAGGACACCATCAATGATGGCCAAGTCGTCTCGTACATTGTAGAACTGCGGGCACTGTCCTTTGAGTCACCCTCCCGTCATGTGGTGCATCACCCGTTGTAGAAGGGGGTCAGCCGCAGTCTCCCGGCGAATACGGGCCAGACTGGAGTCGTCAGCTGGCAGATTTGCCGATGTGGAGGACACCTGCGCTTCGACCCGACAGGTGAACCCCTCCGAATCGGGCGGTGTGCTCACTACTCTAGATAGGGCATCCGCAATGATAAGGTCCTTTCCTGGGGTGTAGACCAGTTGGAAGTCATACCTCCTGAGTTTAAGTAGGATGCGCTGGAGGCGAGGGGTCATCGCGTTCAGGTCGTTATGTATGATGCTGACCAGGGGGCGATGGTCAGTGTCAGCGGTAAACTGGGGAAGACCATACACGTAGTCATGGAACTTGTCTATTCCGTTCAGCAAACTCCTTTTCGATCTGCGCGTAGCTCTGTTCTGTGGGGGTCATGGCCCGCGAGGCATAGGCGACTGGGGCCCATGACGCAGTGTCATCCCGCTGTAGGAGTACCTCCCCAATGCCGGACTGGCTGGCATCAGTCGAAATTTTAGTGAGATGTGTTGAAAAACGGCAATACTGGGGCTGTGGTGAGCTTAATTTTGAGCTCCTCCCATTCCTTCTGGTGTGTGGGCAGCCACTGGAACTCCGTGGACTTCTTTACTAGGTGGCACAGAGCCGTCGTGTGGGAGGCAAGGTTGGGAATGAGCTTCCCCAGGAAGTTGACCATGCCTAGAAAGCGTAGCACTGCTTTCTTGTCTGCCGGCTGCGGCATGGCTGTAATGGCGCTCACCTTGTCTGCATCCGGACGGACCCCTGACCGGGATATGTGGTCCCCCAGAAACTTCAGCTCAGTTTGGCCAAAAGAACACTTGGCTCGGTTGAGGCGCAGGCCGTTTTCCCGTATGCGCTCAAAGACGCGCTGGAGACGATTGATGTGCTCCTGTGGTGTGGTGGACCAGATGATGACGTCGTCCACGTAGACGCGCACCCCTTCAATGCCCTCCATCATCTGTTCCATGATCCTGTGAAAGACCTCGGATGCCGAGATGATGCCAAATGGCATTCTGTTATAGCAGAACCTGCCGAAAGGGGTGTTGAAGGTGCACAGCTTTCGGCTGGACTGATCCAGTTGGATCTGCCAAAAACCCTTCGAGGCATCCAGTTTTGTGAAGATTTTAGCCCGGGTCATTTCGCTCGTGATCTCTTCCCGTTTGGGTATGGGTTAGTGTTCCCTCATTATGTTGTTGTTGAGGTCTTTTGGATCAATGCAGATCCGGAGCTCGCCGGAGGGCTTAACACACACCATGGAGCTGACCCATGGTGTGGGCTCCGTGACCCGGGATAGCACCCCTTGGTCCTGGAGATCCTGCAGCTGCTGCTTGAGGCAGTCTTTGAGTGGCGCTGGGACCCTGCGAGGTGCGTGAATGACCGGGGTGGCATCCGGTTTGAGCCGTATTCTGTAGGTGTAGGGCAGTGTTCCCATGCCCTCCAATGCCTCCTGGTTGTGGGCGAGGAGCGATTGAAGCTGTGCCCTAAATTCAGCATCCGGGAAGTCTGATGTGCCTTCTGGAGACAGCGCGTGGACCCGCTGCATGAGGTGGAGAACCTTGCATGCCTGTGCGCCTAGCAGGGAGTCCTTTGATGATCCGACTATTTTGAATGACAATGTGGCCGTGTGTGTGTTGTATGTCACCTGGAGCTGGCAGGATCCCATAGCCGGGATAACGTTTCCGTTGTAGTCGACCATCTTGCAACGGGATGGCCGAATGGGTGTCTGACCTTCATCGCGTAGAAGGCTGACCATGCTATGAGGTTGGCGGAGGTGCCAGTGTCCAGACGGAATGTTATCGGTGATCGGTTGACCGTTAGGGTGGCACACCATTCATCACCCGGATTGACAGTGTTCACTTGCAACGGCTGGTGGGTCCTGGCTGGAGACATCCGGTTCCCATCAATGACCGCAACACGGAAGGCGTCCCGGTCGCCTGTGTCACTGGTCTGGATATCGTCTGGGCACGACTCGTAGTAAGGAGGCTGAATGGTCCGCACGTCCTTGCGAGGTTGTCGGAATTGGGGAACATTGGCAGGTTGAGCTGCTCGACAGCAGGCAGCGCAGTGGCCCATCTTGCCACAGCGGAGACATTGTCGGTTTCTGGCCGGACATTGCCGTTTTAAATGTGCGGCTCCGCAGTTGCCGCACGTCATGACGTCATGGCGTTCGTCGCGTCACCGCGCATGCGCAGTTCGATCTTGCGTCGAGCGCGCCTGCGCATCACGTCCCTCTGTGTCGACGTCTTTTTTGGCGCGCACAAACGTGGGAGGCCTCGGAAAGCGCTCGAAATGGCCGCCCTCATCCGGGCCGCGGGCCGGGAGGAACTCGATCGCCTGGACCCATTCGGCCTCGTAGGACGCCTGCCTCGCCAATCCGGCCACATAGGACCCTTGCCGCGCCGATTTGGCCGCTTGAAATTGTGAGTAGCGGCTGGTCGCGTTTTCATGCAGGACACAGGCTTCAATTGCAGAGGCGAGGGTGAGGCCTTTAATCTTTAGGAGCTGCTGGCGTAGGGTGCCCGAGGTGACCCCAAAAACAATCTGGTCCCGAATCATTGAATCGGAGGTGGTGTCGTAACCGCAGGACTGTGTGAGGATACGGAGGTGTGTAAAGAAGGATTGAAAGGGCTCATCCTTACCCTGCAGGCGCTGCTGGAAGAGATACCTCTCAAAACTCTCGTTTACCTCGACGCTGAAGTGTTGGCTGAGTTTGAGAAGGACCATCTTGTACTTGGTCTTGTCCTCACCGTCCGCGAACACCAGGGAGTTGTAGACATGGATGGCGTGTTGACCTGCCGTGGAGAGGAGGAGAGCGATTTTTTCTGGTGTCCGAATCGCTCTATTTTCGTTGGCTTCCAGGAAGAGCTGGAAGCGCTGTTTGAACAGCTTCCAATTGATGCCGAGGTTTCCAGCGACTTGTAGCGGCTGCGGCGTGCTGACGGTGTCCATGGCGCAGGATGGCAGATTCCCAAAGTAGGTCCCACAGTTACCGGGTTCTGCACCTGGTACCATGATGTGTTGGGTGCTCTGCTACACAGACGAACCAACACGGTTGCGAATGGTACAACTCAGTTTTATTACTAACATATATTTACAGTGGTAAACTGGTTACTGAGGTTCGATCATGACCCTTGAATCTGTGGACCTATCCCTAACACTATCTTGGAGTGGCACTCAGCACATGGTGGATGTCTGAGTGGCTTGCTGTGAGCTCTGTGCCCTGAGCTGTCTCCTGCTGGACTGCCCGGGAAGTGTCGTGTTCCCTGTTTTGTAGTGTGTATGCTCTTGCCTGTGATTGGCTGTGGTGTTGTGTGTGTGTTGATTGGTCCGTTGATTTGTCCATCAGTATGTATGTATGTTTGCACCATGATGTTTACCTGAATATCATGTGTTATAACCTGCCTGCTTACCATTGGCTGGGGACTAATGACAATCCCACAGTCCTGTGTGAGTATGAGCTTCCCCAATGAGGGGGGCGGAGAAACCATTAGTAAACTCCAAGTATAAATAAAGCTGGCCAGTTAGGAAACAGCAGGAAGGAGTGTGCAGCAAGGGAAGTTGCTGCTGCTGTTATATATATATGTTATAGTAAATAAATGTTATTATGTTGTTTCCTTAAAACTCGTGCTGGATTCTTCGTGGCCCTCACAAAACATGACACTTACCTGGTCTGGCATACATGTGACTCCAGATCCATAGCACCTCATAAAAGAATCAAGAACATTTTTACCCTCATTCTGCCATTCTGTAGGATGAGCAAGCTGATGGTGTGACAATGGACCTCTTGCTTCCCACTTCAACACAGTTTAAACCATGTATAGCACTGTCACCGGCTTCTGGCCACAGCTGATCCCAAAAGCAGGCAAGAGATCAGGGTGGGCCAAAGTGGCTGGAGGCGAGGCAGTAATACAGATTTTGGTCCTTCACTTCTCACCATATCCCTAGACGCAGGGATTGCTCATCTCTCAAGAAACGGCAGAATTAAATGAAATGAAAAATGAAAATCGTTTATTGTCACGAGTAGGCTTCAAATGAAGTTACTTTGAAAAGCCCTTAGTCGCCACATTCCAGCGCCTGTTCGGGGAGGCTGGTACGGGGATTGAACCGTGCTGCTGGCCTGCCTTGGTCTGCTTTAAAAGCCAGCGATTTAGCCCTGTGAATTAAGGGGCGGGATTCTCCGTTTCTGAGAGTCAGTGGTGCCGCAGACGCAGGATTCGTGGACTGTGGAGGGGCTAGCACCGGCGCCACGTGGAACACAATCGATTCCAATGAAAAATGGTGCGGGATTTGCGGGGCCCGTGATTGACACTCGGGAGGCTGTCAATATGCAGCCGCACATACACATTCCAATCCCCACACACACTCATCCCAGCCAACAAGATGGCACTGGTTGTACTGGAGGCGCCCATACAGCTAATGGGTCGACTGGGACCCAGAGGGCACCTAGGGGGTGGCCTGGGGGGACATCTAAACGGCCCATGGCCCTAAGTTCACAGTGGGCTGTTAACGGCGTGTGCAGTTGCATGGCTGCCTTGCTGGCTGCTCCCGCTACTCCCCCCAACCATTGACGCCATTGTCGAGGTGACGGAAAATTGCGATTTGTCGTCAAATCGGCTCCCATCATGATTTTAGCGTCGGAACCTAGTCTCCGCTCAATCGCGTTTTGCGATTTTGGCATCAGCCAACGGTGAATCCCGCCCAAGGAATCTACTTCACAAAATGTACAAATCAAGCAGGATGCTGGAATCCAAAGTTTTGCACGCTCCTCCCAATTCCTCCAATCCCAACTTCCCCCCTTGCAATAACGTTTGAACACCCCTTCAAGGCAGCTAACATTCAAGAATGTTCTGCTTCATACTGATGAACCTTGGGACCAACTCTCAGTGCTATAAAACCTTATTTCCCCTCCACAGTTGTGCAATATTAAATTTCACCCCATTCACCATCCTCCTCCCAAAAAATGTTGAGAATTCCCCTTATTATCCCATTGGCCACAGCTGATCCCAAAAGTAGGCAAGAGGTCAGGGTGGGTCAAAGTGGCTGTAGGCGAGGCAGTAGACCTTGCCAGCCTGTGTATCCATCCACCTCGAATCTGGTAGCCGGCTCTATATCGATGTATCCTGCTATGGGTGCCATGGTAGCACAGTGGTTAGCAATGTTGCTTCACAACACCAGGGTCACAGGTTCGATTCCTGGCTTGGGTCACTGTCTGTGTGGAGTCTGCACGTTCTCCCTGTGACTCCGTGGGTTTCCTCCGGGTGCTCCAGATTCCTCTCACAAGTCCCGAAAGACATGCTTGTTAGGTGAATTGGACATTCTGAATTCTCCCTCTGTGTACCCAAACAGGCGCTGGAATGTGGAGACCTAGGCTGGGATTCTCCGACCCTGCGCTAGGTCGGAGATTCCCCGGGGGGAGGCGCGAATCCCGCCTTGACGCCGGCTTCCCTATTCCCCGACACCGTTTTTCGGGCGGCAGCGGGATTCCCGTCACGCCGGTCGGGGGCCATTGACAGCCCCCCCCCCCCCCCCCCCCCAGCGATTCTCCGGGCCCCAATGGGCCGAGTGGCCGACAGGTTTTGCCCAGACCTGCCGGCGTGGATTACTTACCTCACACACGGCGGACCCTGGCAGGTAAGTGTGTGGAGGCTGTCCTGGGGGGTAGGGGGGGGACCTCCACGGTGGCCTGGCTCACGATCGGGGCCTTCCAATCGGCAGGCAGGCTGGTTCCGTGTGGGCCTTCTTTCCTCCGCGACGGGCCCCTGTAGAGTTCTGCCATATTGCCCGGGGGCCGGCATGGAGAAGGGAACCCCCGCGCATGTGGGGAAATACGCCGGCCATTTTGCGCATGCACGGAAATACGGCGGCCGTTCTGCGCATGCGCGGAAATAAGCCGCCCGTTCTGCGCATGCGTGAACTCACACCAGCCTTTCGGCACCGGCTGGAGCTGCGGGAACCAGTTCGGCATCAACCTACCCCCCTAGAAAGTGGAGAATTCCTCACTTTTGGGGGCCGTTGATGCCGGAGTGGTTGCCGCCGGTTTTTACGCCGGTGTGGGGACATAGCCCCATTATTGGAGAATCCCACTATTGGGGCTTTTCACAGTAACTTCATTGCTGTGCTAATGACAATAAAGATTTTTTTCTTAGTTCAAATTAGCACTATAATTTATTTTAAAAGTTTGACTATTAATCATATATGGCAATGATGTGCTCGCCAGCACTGGGTCATATACTGAGTACTGAGTTAGCTGAGTTATGCTTTTTAGCTTTGACAAAGGGTCATCGAAACGTTAGCTTTTTTCTCTCCTTACAGATGCTGCCAGACCTGCTGAGATTTTCCAGCATTTTCTCTTTTGGCTTCAGATTCCAGCATCCGCAGCAATTTGCTTTTATACTGAGTTAGCTGATCTCAGTTTGGAATGTATCGGGGCAGCTACAACTATCTGCCAATGCTGGTAAACAGAGGAGGATGCAAGGAAAAAAATAATGATTTCCACTTCTAATTTGAGGACAAGACTTGCTTGATTTTGATTGTTTGCCAGCCTATTATCTCACATGGCCCTGGCTCACAAATCAAGCATGGGTTCATCAATATGGATAAGAGTCAGGCGGTACATTTTGGCAAGGAGATGACATGCTCCTTTTGAAAATAAGTGTCTAAGTCGGGTAGAGCAAGAGATGAATTTGGGGGTACAGATATACAATTCACCATATGCAGCAACGCCGGTCAACAAGGCCATAAAAAAGGCAAACAAAGCACTGGGTTCATTCCTAGGCGAATAGAATTGAAAAGGACAGATGCTATGGCTACGTAGAACCTTGGTTACAAACACTTGCTACCTTGTGAACTGTTCTAGCTCTCCATATTACAAAATGGATATGCAGACACTGCAGAAAGCAACTAATATTTACTAGAATAATACCAGAACTAAAGGTACACTTATTAGGAAAGACTGAACAGAGCTGTTGGAGGTCATTAGGTTTATGAAAATGTCTCTGACAGTGTAGACATAAAAAAAAAGCTTCCACTGGAGAAGACCAGAATTAAGGATTTCAAATCCAAGATAATCCAATGGGGAATTCAGGAGAAACTTCTTTACCCAGGTAGTGATTAAAACGTCAAACTTGCTTTTGCAAGGGGTAATTGTGGCAAATAGCACATTTAAGGGGAAGTTAGTTAAGCACATGAGGGGGAAAGGAGTAGATGAATGTAGTGATTGGGCTCGATGAGGAAGGGTGGGAGATGGTTCATGTGAAGCAAGGACCGGTGGGGCTGGATTGCCCAAGTATTTACAGCACAGCAACAGACTACATGCTGAAGAGCTGCCGGGTCCCATGTAACTCCAAAATAGCTCCAGCAAACTGCAGGTGCTGGAAATCGGAAATAAAAACTGGGAGTCCTGGAAAATCTCAGCGTGTTTGGCAGCATCTGTTGAGAGAGAAACAGAGGCAGGGATTTTCCAGGCCTCCACACCAAGGGGGTCTTCCAGGCCCGCTGATTTGAATGAAGATTTCAATGGCACCTGTGTCAGCCAGAGTTAATATTTTGCATCCCTATGATTCTTCTTCAGAAGAAGAGTCGCATGGACCCGAACCATTAACTCTCTCCACAGATGCTGCCAGACCTCCTGTGCTTTTCCAGCATTTTCTGTTTTATCCCACGTAACTCTAACACAATTCAGTGTTTTCAGGAAATGCAGGAAGAGGACAAAAAAGGAGGAGCAAGTAGAACAGTTCAACAATATCTTGAACAATGACTGCTATCAATAATATAGTTAGGGACATTTATTATTACTCAAAGTTTCTGTGTTGAAGGATGAACTCTCCGCCAGAGGAATTCTCCGTTCCGCAAGCATTTCAATCCCGCACACAGGTTTCCCGGTTGATGGTATCGGTGTCTAGGAAATGGAGTTTGTGCTGGGGACCAAAAACAAATGCATTGGTCTTCCCAATATTGAAGTAGAGAATATTTCTGCTCATCCAATACTGGATGTCAGACAAGCAGCTGTACAAATTAGGTAGGGTGCTTTTTCACAGGGTTTGGTGCAGACTTGATGGGTTGAATGGCCTCCTTCTGCACTGTAGGGATTCTATGGTCAGCAGCACAAATTATGTCATTTTAAACACAGAAACAGTTTGTTACTTTAAAACAAGAAATGAAATGAAAGGAACCCATTACTGTGCTAACTACATACTGAAGATAGCAAAGCATATTTAAAATTAATTGCAAATAATAGGGCTACGGGGTTGAAGGATGAATGATGCACTCTATGCATTGCTATTAAAATTTAAGCCTATGTGACCCAATGTGCCTATGACAGAATACTGATTCAGGTGAATCCAGTCTTTGCTAAAATAAGAATGGAATTAATAAAGTGGAATGTGTTTATTATTACTTATATGCTTCTAATCTATTTATCGCTGTGCTACATGCGTATATGGTATGATGATTCAAAATCAGTTCACAGGATTACAGAAGCAGAATAACTTAGACACACATTGCCCATTTTAAAGGTGCGCTTGCATCAGCAGTAAAAAAAGGCAGTCAACAGCACCATCTTGTGGCAGAATAACTTACGGTGGACAGTCTGCAAGGTGGCTCTCTCATTTCCTAGGCCAAACTTGATTGATATATTTCCCATGTGCACTTCAGTTACACATTTATTGGTTTTGGCAGATGGGGTGGTAGGTGGAATTGGGGAGGGGCAATGCATTCAACTCCAAGCAGCTACTCGCCTGTATATTGCAAAAGACCCTTTCACTATAATGGGTGAGTACCACATTATACTGTCCTGTGGCATTGCAAAGAAGCTGCCCATGTTCTCTTGCACAGCCATCCAGGATAATAGAGCATGGTTAATGTAAGCTTCTGACCCCTCAGCAAGTGGGAAACCTGCAGCCGGGGGACCACATGCGGCCCATTAGAGTTCTGAGTTTTGTTGACCGCTACCCACCTGCAGGGTTCTCACTTTCCACTGATTTCCGTCTGTTTAGTACTTTTCCTACCATTATGACTGAAGTGATCCGCACACGAAGCAAGGGCAAGTGTAGTGAGCTGCATGCTGATTGCACACAACATTGACTGTGAGAGCCATGCTTCCAATCAAAACGTCAAGATTTATTTTGTTTTTGCCATTTTGAAGTTGATAGTTCTATCAATATATGAATGTTGAAGCATTTTCCATAACTCATCAGGAAATATTTGGCGTGTATTAAATGTATTCCGTCTGATTCATGGGCTCGTGATTGTCGTGTTATGTACACTGGGATAACACAGGCTGCAACTGGATGCAGCTTTAACCAAAAGATACTCCAGACCTTGAAGTTAGTTCAATCTGATTTATTGAACCAGTAGCACAGTTAGCACAGTTCTCCAAGAGTTTGACTCCCTGCTAACCTAAGTGTGGTTACTCTGTCTGACTGAACCAGAGTAGCTCTTAGCCATGTGCTGGAGGTGTGATACTGTAAATACACCCTGACTCACTCTGTAGATGTTCATCAGTGGAAAGAGGCAGAGCGTGAGTGCCTCGTGCCTTTTATAGTGAGATACCACCCCTGAGTGTCCTGCCTGCTCATTGGTCATGTCCTGTTCTCTGTGTTCATTAGCTGCCTGTCTGTGCCTGTCTGTATATCATTATCTGCATGTTTGCATATCATGGCATCTCTCCTTGTTTTTTGGATATGGGAACGTACGTACATGTGTTGGCATATATTAACATATTTACAAGCGGTGGCATACGTGAATGTATTTACATGTGAAGACAGCTGTCTAATGTGAGAAAACAGAACATAGCAAACAAATGTTCGTATGTCCAGTCTCTGGGGCTTGTGTCTGATCATTGTCGACCGCCGGAGAGGTGGTGGTGGGGACGACAGCCCCTTAACAGGCAGGATGGTCGCACAACAGAACCATCAGCCATACGTACAACATACGAGCGGGGCGCAGCCTGTCGAACAACGACAGCTGGAGCAGACCAGCCACCATCCGGTATCTTGATATTGACAGTGTCTGCCGGGGATAAGACGGGCAAATCGGTGGCATGAGCATCATAGCCCTGCTTTTGCTGGTTTTGGAGCTGCTGCACCTTCTGCAGCACCGGGAGGTGATCCAGGTTGGGCAAGTTTATGGCTGGAAGTGTCATCCACAGGTCCCTGTTCATCAGGAGTTGAGCCAGCGACATGCCAGTGGACAGTAGGGTCGTCCTGTATGCAAGCTTTACATAGTAAAATTGAGGGCACTGCCCTTTCTGCCAGCCATTGGCGAGGTGGTGCATGACACGCTGCAAGAGGGGGTCTTTGGCTGTCGCCTCGCGGATACGAACCACCTTCTCATCAGACGTTGGGAGGGTGCTAGCACACAGCTGCACCTGTGATTCAATCTGCCGGATGATTTCCAGCGGTTCACTCGGCAATGTGATGGTGCGGGACAATGCATCAGCGATGATGAGCTCCTTGCCAGGTGTGTACACTAAGTCAAAGTCGTACCTTCTGAGTTTGAGGAGGATGCGCTGCAACCGAGGTGTCATGTTGTTCAGGTCCTTATGGATAATGTGGACCAGCGGCCTATGATCCGTCTCGACAGTGAATGACGGCAGGCCGTAGACATAGTCGTGAAACTTGAGAATGCCAGTGGAGAGAAGACCTAGGCATTCCTTCTCTATTTGCGCATACATTGCTTCGGTGGGTGTCATGGCCCTCGATGCGTAGGCTACCGGTGCCCAGGATGAACTGTGATCGCGTTGCAGCTGGACCGCACCGATGCCAGCCTGGCTCGCATCTGTTGAGATCTTTGTCTCCCTGTCTGGGTCGAAAAATGCCAAGACGAGTGCAGTGGTGAGCTTGGCTTTCAGCTCCAACCACTCTGCCTGATGTGCTGCCTTCCACTCAAAGGCAGTGGACTTTTTCACCAGGTTTCATCGGGCCGTGGTTGTCTGAGGCCATGTTTGGGATGAATTTGCCCAGAAAATTGATCATGCCCAGGAAGCACAACACCACCTTCTTGTCTTCAGGGACCTTCATGGCTTCGATGGCATTGAACTTGTCTGTGTCCGGGCACACGCCCTGCTGAGAGGTCTGTGATGTGTTAGGCAGGTCGGTTCGGTGTGGACTGTACTTGATGCAGCGATGCGAGAAACAGACCTCTAACACTGTAGAAGATCTAATACAATCTATTGAACGATAGAACTAACATACAGATTTAACTGTGGGTCGACACTATTCTGAACTGACTGGAGACCTTGTATTAGCCTGACCAGACTTACTAGCTACCGCATGATGTTTGCACTGGGCCAACTCGTGGACTCTGACTGTCTCAGTGGCTGGGTCCAGAGAGAGCGGGAAACCTAGTGCCCTCTGGCTTTATAGTGGTGGTGTCCTGTCTGGTGATTGGCTGCACTGTGCTGTGTGCTTACTGGGCATCCTGTGTGTCAATCACTGCCTGTCTGCACTTCATTATATACATGTGTGGATATTATGACATCTCCCCCCTTTTTAAAAAAAATAAATACTAAGGTGTGGATGCTTATAAATATATATATATATATATATATATATATATATATGTGCCTGACTATATACAGAAAGATGTCTAAACGAACGTATATACATAGGAAGGTTGCGATAGTGCAGATACATGGCAAACAAAACAATATTTACAGAGGTCCAATTGGTGAAGTCCCAAAAATGTACAAAAGCTCAGTCTATAGATTTAGTCTTTGTGGTGGGTGATGAATTATTGTTAATCACCGCAGAGGCGGATTAGGAGCCGCCTGCGCTTGGAGAGGCGAGATCGCTGGCATCGCGGTGGGCACGTGAACCGGCAGGATTGCTGGTAGATCGGTGGCCTCATGGTAGGGTACGTCCGGAGGAGGCATCATAGGTGGCGGGGCACGCCGGTCAGGTAGCGGGCGTGGAACTCTTCGCAGTGCCCGTCTGTTGCGCCGTCGCAGGGAGCCATCAGCCATGTGGACAAGGAATGATCTTGGGGCCACTTGTTTGAGCACAACAGCTGTGGCTGACCAGCCGTCCTCAGGCAACTGTACGCGAACATGATCAGTTGGTGCCAACTCGGGTAGATCCGTGGCATGGGCATCGTACGTGGCTTTCTGTTGGGCCCGTGACTGCTGCATTTTCTGTAGGACCGTGAGGTGGTCAAGGTCGGGAACATGGACGGCTGGAACTGTGGTCCTCAGAGTGCGATTCATGAGCATCTGGGCTGGAGACAATCCAGTGGACAGTGGGGTCGCCCTGTATGCCAGCATCGCCCGGTTAAAATCGGAGACTGAATCTGCAACTTTGCACAGCAGCCGCTTTACAATGTGGACCCCTTTTTCGGCCTTCCCGTTTGACTGCTGGTAGTGGGGACTGGAGGTAACGTGACGAAAGTTGTAGGACTGTGCGAAGTCAGACCATTCCTGGCTGTAAAAGCAAGGACCGCTGTCGCTCATTACCGTGAGCGGTGTCCCATGCCTGGCGAACGTTTCTTTGCAGGCTTTGATTACCGCCTTCGACGTGAGGTCGGACAGTTTCAACACCTCTGGGTAACTGAGGAAGTAGTCGACCAGGAGTACGTAGTCACGCCCCTTGGCGTGGAAAAGGTCTACACCGACTTTGTACCACGGAGGGGTCACAATCTTGTGCTGCTGCAACGTTTCTTTGGGTTGAGCTGGCTGAAACTTCTGACAGGTAGGGCAATTGAGGACTGTGTCGGCAATGTCCTGGTTGACGCCCGGCCAATAGACCGCCTCCTGCGCTCTGTGCCGGCATTTCTCGACCCCAAGGTGACCCTCATGGAGTTGGCCCAGCACCATAGCACGCATACTCTGAGGAATTACGATTCTGTGGAGTTTCAGAAGGATTCCCTCCACCACCGTCAGGTCGTCTTTTACGTTATAGAACTGGGGACAATGTCCCTTCTGCCAGCTGAGGTGCTGCATCACACACTGCAGCAGAGGATCCTTGGCTGTCTCCTCACGAATTTGGACCACCCGTTCGTCGGAGGCCGGAAGGTTCGAGGCACACAACTGCACTTGGGCTTCTATGTGGCAGATGAAGTCACTTTGTTCATGCGGTGTGGTAATGGACCTGGACAGGGCATCTGCAACGATCACCTCTTTTCCTGGCGTGTAGACCAGTTCGAAGTCATAGCGGCAGAGCTTTAGAAGAATACGCTGTAATCGAGGTGTCATGTCGTTTAAATCCTTCTGGATTATGTGGACTAGAGGCCTGTGGTCCGTTTCTACCGTGAATTTTGCCAGGCCATAAGCATAGTCGGGAAACTTGACTATTCCTGTCAGGAGGCCCAGACACTCCTTCTCAATCTGAGCGTACCGTTGCTCAGTGGGCGTCATGGCCCTGGAGGCATACGCCACTGGAGCCCAGGACGCAGAGTCATCCCGCTGAATGAGCACCGCCCCAATGCCGTCCTGGCTTGCATCAGTTGATATCTTGGTTTCCTTGGTTGGGTCGAAGAACGCTAGGACCGGGGCTGTCGTGAGTTTTGCTTTCAGCTCGCGCCATTCCTCTTCATGCGTGGGCAGCCACTGGAATTCCGTCGACTTTTTGACGAGATGGCAGAGGGCCGTGGTGTGGGATGCCATATTGGGAATGATTTTCCCGAGGAAGTTGACCATTCCAAGAAAGCGGAGGACCGCCTTTTTGTTCTCCGGGGTCTTCATGGCATTGATCGCCAAGACCTTGTAGGCATCTGGCCATATGCCCTGCTGCGAGATGTGGTCATCTAGGAATTTGATCTCCGATTGACCAAATGAGCACTTGGCCCTGTTGAGCTGAAGACCATGTTCATGGATTCTTTGGAATACCTTCTTGAGACGAGGGATGTGTTCCTGGGGCGTTGTGGACCAGATAATGACATCGTCAACGTACACTCGCACCCCCTCGATGCCCTCCATCATCTGTTCCATGATGCAATGAAATACTTTGGAGGCAGATATGATGCCAAAAGGCATCCGGTTGTAGCAGTAATGACCAAACGGGGTGTTGAACGTGCACAACTTGCGACTGGACGCGTCCAGTTGTATTTGCCCAAAACCCTTGGCGGCGTCGAGCTTAGTAAAGAATTTGGCATGAGCCATCTCACTGGTCAACTCTTCTCGTTTTGGTGTTGGGTAATGCTCCCTCATGATGTTGCGGTTTAGATCCTTAGGGTCAATGCAAATGCGAAGCTCCCCTGGCGGCTTCTTGACGCAGACCATGGAGCTGACCCAGTCTGTGGGCTCTGTAACCTTTGATATGATGACCTGGTCTTGGAGGTCCTGTAATTGCTTCTTCAGACGATCCTTGAGGGGCGCCGGCACCCGGCGAGGTGCATGAATTACAGGGGTGGCGTTCGGTTTGAGCAGGATTTTGTATCGGTATGGGAGCAGGCCCATTCGGTTGAATACGCTGTGATACTGCGTGATGATGTCATCTATGTCGGCTTGCAAGTTTCTATCGGGCGAGGCCGTCGCCGGTGGTGATGACATGGTGTGGACGCATTTAACAAGGTTCAGGAGCTTGCAGGCACGAGCACCGAGCAGCGATGTTCTGTCAGGCCCGACGATTTCAAACCGCAGCGTCGCCTTATTGGATACCCCCAGTTGACACAAGCCGCTGGCAGCTATGCGTTGCCATTGTAGTCAAGGAGCTGGCAGGCCAGTGGAAGAATGCTTGGTTTGGCGCGGATGGTGTCGAGGTCGGATTTCGAGATGACGTTCGACAATGTGCCGGTGTCCAGTTTGAACCGGATGCGGGCCTTGTTCACTGTGAGGGCAGCAGACCACTCGTCATCGGGATCCACACTGAGGATCGAGAGGCGTTGTGAGGTGTGGTGGAAGGTAGCGCATGTGTAGTTATGGTGCCCACCCGGTATGGGGACTTGAGGTACTCAGCATCAGGGTCTGTTGGGCTGTCGGGATCAGAATCTGGCATGCCTTGTTGTATTGAGCGGACACTTCTGCGCCGCAGCTGGGATCGCTGGCTGCTGAGCGGTGGAGCAGATCTGGCCACACTGTAGACACCGGCGTCCTTTTGCCGGACATTGCCACTTTAAGTGGTCGGAGCCACAATTCGGACACATCATGACGCCGACGTCAGCGCGTTCCGTGCGCCATCGCACCTGCGCAGTCGGGTTGTCAGGCTCATCGTCCACTCGGTCGTGGCTCGCATGCGCAGGGACCCGGGAAAAGCGTGCGAAACGGCCACTTTCCTCGATCCTCAGGCCCTGCATCTGTGCAATGGCCTGCACCCGTTCCGCTTCATGGGAGGACAGCTTCACAGTTTCTGCCGCCCTGATGTGGGAGTAACGATTCTTAGCATGCTCATGGACAACGCACGTCTCGATAGCGACAGAGAGGGTCAACTGTTTGACTTTCAGAAGCTGCTGCCGAAGGGAGTCGGAGTGGACCCCGAAAACGATCTGATCCCGGATCATGGAATCAGCCGTCGAGTCATAGTTACATGACTGCGCTAGGATGCAGGGATGGGTGACGAAGGATGAAAAGGTTCATCCTTACCCTGATGCCTCTGCTGGAAAACGTACCGTTCAAAGCGCTCATTCACCTCCATGTCGCTGTGGCTGTCAAACTTCAGCAGGTCTGTTTTGAATTTTGTTTTGTCTTCGCCGTCAGCGAACGTGAGGGAGTTGCAGATGTGGATGGCGTGGTCCCCCGCGGTGGAGAGAAATAGCGCGATCTTCCTGGCATCCGATGCTGCTTCGAGGTCGGAGGCCTCGATGTACCAGAGGAACTTTTGCTTGAAGAGCTTCCAATTTGCGCCGAGGTTGCCAGAGATGCGGAGCTGCGGAGGAGGCTGGATGTTTTCCATTTCACCGGATGGCTGCTTGCTGGTCAATGCTGATTCACTCGAGGTAGGTACGTCAATTTTCAGTATCACTCCATGGTACCATATGTGTTAGGCAGGTCGGTTCGGTATGGACTGCACTTGATGCAGCAATGCAAGAAACAGACCTCTAACACTGTAGAAGATCCAACACGATCTATTGAATCACAGAACTAACATACATATTTAACTGTGGGTCGACACTATACTGAACTGACTGGAGACCTTGTACTAGCCTGACCAGACTTACTAGCTACCGCATGGTGTTTGCACTGTGCTAGCTCGTGGACTCTGACTGTCTCAGTGGCTGGGTCCAGAGAGAGAGCGGGAAACCTAGTGCCCTCTGGCTTTATAGTGGTGGTGTCCTGTCTGGCGATTGGCTGCACTGTGCTGTGTGCTTACTGGTCATCTTGTGTGTCAATCACTGCCTGTCTGCACTTCATCATATACATGCATCATGCATCATCATGGATATTATGTCAATCTGGTCACCTAGGAACTTGAGTGTCGACATGCCAAAGCAACATTTGGACCTGTTCAGCTTCAGGCCATTGGCATGGACACGGCGGAATACCTGCTGGAGATAGGAAACATGCTCTTCAGGGGTCGTGGACCATATGATGATGTCGTCCACGTACACACGAACCCCTTCAATGCCCTCCATCATCTGCTCCATGATGCGATGGAAGATCTCCGATGCCGAGACAATGCCAAACGGCATGCGATTGTAGCAGTATCTGCCAAACGGTGTGTTGAAGGTGCAGAGCCTTCTGCTGGATTCATCCAGCTCGATTTGCCAAAATCCATGTGACGCATCTAACTTGATGAAAAAACGTGAGTTCCTCCCGCTTCGTGATGGGGTAGTGTTCACGCATTATATTCTTATTGAGATCCTTGAGATCAATGCAGATGCGCAGGTCTCCCGAAGGCTTTCTAACACATATACCATTGAGCTGACCCAGTCAGTTGGTTCGGTTACCTTGGAAATGATGCCCTGTTGCTGAAGATCCTTGAGCTGTGCCTTCAGGGCTCCCTCAGTGGAGCCGGGACCGGCGTGGTACATGGACCACTGGCTTGGCATCAGGTCGTAGTCGAATCTTGTATCGATATGGCAGCGTGCCCATCCCGTCGAACACATCCGGATACTGAGCGAGGATGTCGTCAATGCCGGCCTGAAGGTCCACACTGGAGGATGTTGTTGTGTAAACCCACTGCACGAGGTTCAGCTGCTTGCAGGCATGCGTACCAAGTAGGGATGCCCTGTCTGGCTTGACAATTTCAAAACGTGACCGTGCATGGGTGCTCCGCTTGGAGACGAGTAGATGGCAGGATCCCAGTGCCGTGATGGCATTTCCATTGTAGTCCAGGAGCCTGCAGGCTGCTGGAAGGACCTTGGGGGGCTTCTTGATGCGTTTGAAATCTGCCTGTGAGAGGAGGTTGGCAGAAGCACCTGTGTCCAGCTTAAACTGGATGGAGCAGTGGTTGACCTGCATCACCGCACGCCATTCGTCCGCAGAATCCACAGCAAGGATGGATTGAACTTGTGATGAGTTGGATGTGGCATATTCACATTTGGTAATAATGCCCACACAGTATGCGGAGTCCAGGCATTTGTCCTCTGGATCCGTTGTGCTGCCAGGATCAGAATCCTGTAATCGTTGTTGCACACTCTGAACGCGCCGTCGTCGGAATTGGGAGCGCTGGCCCCTGACTGGTGGTGCAGATCTGCACAAGGCTGCATAGTGTCCAGGCTTCCCGCAGTTTAAACATCGCCTGCCTCTTGCAGGGCAGTGTCCCTTTAAGTGGGCGTTGCCGCAGTTCGAGCATGTCATGACGTCGGTGTTCTGACGCTCCGCGCGTCGTCGCATATGCGCAGTGCGGGTGTCGGCCGCTTCGTTATTCCGTTCGCATCGCGCATGTGTGGGGCTCCGGGAGAAGCGCGCGAAATGGCCGCTTTCATCAATGCTGAGGCGCTGCATCCGGGAGATGGCCTGCACACTCTCTGCCACGTGGGAGGCAAGTTTCTAATTTTCAGCCGATTTGTACTGGGCATAGTGATTTTTGGCGTGCTCATGCACTGTGCATGTTTTATTCGCGACTGGCAGGGTCATATGCTTGATTTTCAGTCGCTGCTCTCTCAGAGGATCAGAGTGAACTCCAAAAACGATTTGGTCTCTGATCATGGAGTCAGCAATATCACCAAAGTTGCAGGACAGCGCTAGCAGGCGGAGGTTAGTTAAGAAGGAGTTGAAAGATTCATCTTTACCTTGTAGACGTTGTTTTAATATGTAGCGCTCGAAGATTTCATTGGTGTCCATTTCACAGTGACTGTCAAACTTGTTAAGGATGGTCTGAAACTTTGTCTTGTCCTGGCCCTCGGTGAAGTGAAAAGAGTTGAAGAGTTTGATGGCTTGATCACCCGCTGTTGAGAGGAGAAACGCGATCTTCCTTGCATCAGACGCACCCACGAGGTCTGAAGCTTCGATGTACAGCAGAAACTTTTGCTTGAATGTCCGCCAGTTGGCACGGAGATTGCCAGAGGTCCAGAGCTGGTGAGGAGCCTGAATCTTCTCCATGGTGCCGGGATACATTCACTGGTCGTCACGGAATGGACTGAGGTAAACCATCTAGATTAAGCAGTCTCCTGGTAGCATGATATGTTATGTACTCTGGGATAACACAGGCTGCAACTGGATGCAGCTTTAATCAAAAGGTACTCCAGACCTTGAAGTTAGTTCAATCTGGTTTATTGAACCAGTAGCACAGTTAGCACAGTTCTCTTTGAGTTCGACTCTCTGCTAACCTAAGTGTGGTTACTCTGTCTGACTGAACCAGACTAGCTCTTAGCCATGTGCTGGAGGTGTGATACTGTAAATACACCCTGACTCACTCTGTAGATGTTTATCAGTGGAAAGAGGCGGAGTGTAAATGCCTTGTGCCTTTTATAGTGAGATACCACCCCTGAGTATCCTACCTGCTCATTGGTCATGTCCTGTTCTCTGTGTTCATTAGCTGCCTGTCTGTATATCATTATCTGCTTGTCTGTATAACATGACAGTGGTCAGTGAACAAGCCCGATTTCAATCTTGTGGCCCACTGAGATGGAACAGGGCCCCTCATGTGAGTCACTCACCAGCCTAGGTTACCTATCAGTGCTGTATGGTGTGTGATCTATGCAGCGTATGGTTTTTCTGCATGTGTTTTCTTGCACTCTACTGCAGTAACTAGCTAAGGATCTGTCTCAGCAACTCACATCACCTCTCTCCTTTCACAGGGTGGCATGAGTCTCTTTAAATTCTCTTTGTATTTTTGTCCTGTCTTTGGCCTTGGAGATGGCTGCAGTGCAGAAAGATATGTTCACAGGAGATTGTTCGGAATGAATGAAGAATTCCAAAAAAGGTCAGCTCATGCTGAGGTCTGCCAAGTACTGCAATCTGGAAGTGCCGTGACCGTAGAATCAGTGAGGTATAGAAAATTTTCACTCCCTCACGAAAAACCCGTTGACCTGCAGAATCCACCTGAAAAGGCAAACCTCTGAATCGTCAACTGCAGAAGCCACCACAGCTGCTAAACCAAACCTCATGCTTTCAGTCCCTTCAGAAAGAAAGAATTCAAGCAAAGGCCGCGATGATATTTCACACACGCTTATTCAAAATCTCATCTTTCAGTAACTTTTAGTTTATTCTGCATTTTAATCTGTACTTTAGGCAAAAACTTTATCACTTTTACTTCAATAATTTCAGCAGTAGGTTTCATAATGAACATACCTTTATCTTGCCTACTGAACTTTTAATAAATTGAATTATTCTTGAATAAAAAGGGGGCTAAATTCACATTCACAATTTTTAGCTCACGGGCAACTTTAAGGAAACGCATTTTTGAGGTTGTGGCACTTCCCAATGTTCCAGGTTGGGCTCAGGATACAGTAGATGATCTATCTTCACATGATCACAAATTTCTCTCTCGTCTCAGCTTGCACCAACAATAGGATCCTTCTGGCTTTCTACTAGTCTTTTCTGCACCATAACTGCAAGTTCTTTGGGTGGGGTTTTCTGGCCCTGATACCGGTGGCCATCGACGTGGGCGGAACGAGAACATTTGGAGAGCCGTTCAATAATGTCTTTGCTGATCTCTTCCTGGTCTCAAAGCCAACTCCCTACCTGTTGCCCATAGCCCCTTAATCCATTTTTTAAATCAGAAATATATCTATCTCCCTGATGAAACCATTCAATGATTCAGACTCCACCGCACTATGGGGCAGCGAGTTCCACAGATTCACCACCCTCTGCGAGAAGTAGTGCCTCCTCATCTCAGTTTTAAATCTACCGCCTCTCAACCTATATCGGTGACCTCTTATTCCAGGTTGCCCCACAAGGGGGAACATTTGGTTCACATTAACTTTATCAATTACTTTTAGTATTTTATAAACCGATCAGATCCCCTCGCATCCTTCTAAACTCCAGCGAGTATAAGCCCAAACTGTTTAATCTCTCCTCATAAGTCAACCCGTTAATCAGAAGGAGGCCATTCAGCCCATTGGGTCTGCACCAACCCTCTGAAAGAACACCTAAACCAGGCCCCCATCCTATCCCCTGTTATCCGTAACCCCACCTATCCTGCACATCTTTGGACACTAAGGGGCAATTTAGCTTGACAAACATTTTTGGACTATGGGAGGAAACCAGAGCACCCGGAGGAAAACCACACAGAAATTGGCAGAACATGCAAACTCCACACAGTCAGCCAAGGGCGTAATTGAACCGGGTCCCTGCCACTGTGAGGCAGCAGCGCTAGCCACTGTGCCACTGGCCACCCTAAAAAACACACCTGACCTGCCAGTGGAGATTTTTTGGACAACTCCAAAACTCCCTGTCAGGGAATTGAACCCTGGTCTCCCGTGTGACAGGCGGGGATACTAATCACTATACTAACAAGGAACTCAATTTTTCAGGAGCACCCGAGGCAGGCAAGGGGAGACAGTGCTAACTCCACACAGTCAGCAATGTTGGCATTGAACTAGGGTCACTGACACTGTGAGGCAGCAGTACTAACTATGCCACCATGGGAGTGCAGAATTCTGACATTTCAAAATTACTTTTCACAAAATTCACGAGGAGAACTTTATGCTCAATTTTCTATTCCATTTCCCTGTAATGAATACAAGGAAAACGAAAGATTTGTCAAAAATATTAGTTTTCTAAATCTGAATCAGCCTAATGTGTCTGACTTTTCTCAAATGTTTGTTTTAATTGACATGTAAATATACCTAATCAGGAAATGACAAACACCAATTAAAATAACACTAATTCCTAGATCAATGAGAAGTACTCTCTGATAGGCAGACATGATTAGTACAATCGCACAGGGGACAATAGCCATTTCATGTCTTAGCCATGTAGTCATTCTGCCTGTCAGAGCAACCTCCATCCTCAAAATACCCCAACACAATGTCTTGAAAAAGCCACTCCCCACTAAGGGTCCTGAACACACATCAATGCCTACCCCATAGTCTGTGGCAATGCCCCCTTCCCTATTGCCACCTTAGGGCAGCACGGTAGCATAGTGGTTAGCAAAATTGCTTCACAGCTCCAGGATCCCAGGTTCGATTCCCGGCTTGGGTCACTGACTGTGCGGAGTCTGCACGTTCTCCCCGTGTCTGCATGGGTTTCCTCCGGGTGCTCCAGTTTCCTCCCACAGTCCAAAGATGTGCAGTTTAGGTGGATTGACCATGCTAAATTGCCCTTAGTGTCCAAAATTTCCCTTAGTGTTGGGTGGGGCTACTGGGTTATGGGGATAGGGTGGAGGTGTGGGCTTGGGTAGGGTGCTCTTTCCAAGAGCCGGTGCAGACTCGATGGGCCGAATGGCCTCCTTCTGCCCTGTAAATTCTATGAAAACATCCCCACCATTCACGGCGCCAACTTATCACTAAATTTCTTATAGGGCTCCACTGAAAACACATCCGGTCTTGCTACCTTCCCCGATTGCATCCTCCCAATCGCTTCCTTTATCTCCTGCTTCCTTATCACCTCCTTCAATATGGCCCTATCCTCCTCCCCCAACCTCAAATATTCCAAGCCATCCAGGAATTCCTGCATCCCCCGGTCCTCCCCCGTGGTTCCGACCTATAAAACCTCTCATAAAACTGCTCAAACGCCCTATTAATCCGGCCTGGAGCCACCACCAACTTCCCTGCCCTATTCCGCATCTGAACAATTTCCCTAGCCGCTGCCTCCCTCTGAAGTTGGTTTGCCAACATGCCTTTAGCTCAGGGACTGTTTAGCACAGGTCTAAATCGCTGGCTTTGAAAGCAGACCAACGTAGGCCAGCAGTACGGTTCAATTCCCGTACCAGCCTCCCCGAACAGGCGCCGGAATGTGGCGACTAGGGGTTTTTCACAGAAACTTCATTTGAAGCCTACTTGTGACAATAAGCGATTTTCATTTCATTTCTCTCCATACCACTCGTAGACTGCTCCTCTCGCCCGCCTCAATTGGCGCACAGCCTTCCTTGTGGACAGCCGATCAAAGCTCGCCTACAACTCCTTCCTCTTTTCCAACAGTGCTGGATCCACATTCTCTGCATACCTACTGTCTACCTCCGACATCCTGTCTATTAATCTTTGCCGCTCCACCCTCGCCTCCTTATCCACCTTTGCCTTAAACGATATCATCTCCCCCCTCACCACTGCCTTCAAAGCTTCCCATACCATTGCCTGCGAAACCTCCCCCGTACAATTAAACCCCACATTTTCCTCAATTATTTTCCCAATCTTATCACAAAACCCTCGGTCCCCCAACAGCCCCACATCTAATCTCCACCCCCACCTCTGCACTATTCCCTTCTCCAACATCATATCAACCCAATGCGGCACGTGATCCGATATCGCAATTGCCGAATATTGCGACCCCTTGACCCCGGTCAACAGCGCCTTCCCCACCACAAAAACATCTATCTGCAAATAGACCTTACGAACCGAAGAGAAAAATGAATACTCCCGCTCACCCGGGTGCAGAAACTGCCAAGGGTCCATGATGCGACCATCAATTCACTCAAGGACTTATGTCGGAGTTAAACAGTGGTTTTAATTAACTATTAACTTTGCCTGCCTGCAACTGGTACATACTGAGGACAGTCCCACAGGCCAGCTACTCTTATATTCCTTCAAAGGGGCGGAGCCATGGGCGGAGCCCGTACATGCTCCAACATCCTCCAACATCTCCCCCTGTGGGTGAAGCCATACAATGGCCCACAGATAAAACCCACAGGGTTAATAACATAGAACATAACTGGTGAATTAACTGTATTTACAAACATAGAACATAACTGGTGAATTAACCGTATTTACATTCATCACATTCATCCCCTGTAAAAAAATAAAGTCCGGCGGGGGAGATGGGTCATCAGCCGGTCCGGTGCCCGGATCGTACGCTGTGACTGCCGAAGCACTGGTGTTGCAGCCGCTTCAGGTGGCTGGGGAAGTGGGTTCGGTGCAGCCCCAAGGGTGGACTCCGGGAGCGGCTCTTCCTGAGCTTCATTCCTGCGGACTGGTGTGCCGGGCGGAAGGGAACGCAGGAGCCAAATAGGCGCAGCGGTGTTGGGCATGGGAGAAAGAGCGGGGTACAGCGCGGGTGGGACTGTGGACGTAGTGGAGGCGGAGCCTGCGGGCGCAAGGTCTCAGAGGGAGACGGTATCCTGTTGACCATCGGGGTGCTCAACATATGCATAGTTCGGTTTTGAGTGCAGGAGCTGCACCCTCTCTACCAGGGGATCGGTCTTATGGGTCCGATCGTGTTTCCGGAGGAGAACAGGACCCAGTGTCATCAGCCAGGGTGGGAGCAAGGCCCCTGAGGTAGTCCTCCTAGGGAAAATAAACAAGCGGTCATGAGGTGTCTGGTTTGTGGCCATGCAAATGAGGGACCTAATAGAATGGAGCGCATCAGGGAGGACTTCCTGCCAGTGGGAAACCGGGAGATTCCTGGACCGTAGGGTCAGTAGGACGGTCTTCCAGACTGTCGCGTTCTCCCTCTCCACCTGTCCATTTCCCCAGGGGTTGTAACTGGTAGTCCTGCTCGAGGCGATGCCTTTACTGAGCAGGTACTAACGCAGTTCGTCGCTCATGAATGACGAGCCCCTGTCGCTCTGGACGTAGTTGGGGAAACCAAACAGGGTGAAGACACTGTGCAGGGCTCTAATAACAGTGGGGGTGGTCATATCGGGGCACGGGATGGCAAACGGGAAATGGGAGAACTCATCAATAATATTTAGATAGTAGATATTGCGATTATTCAAGGGGAGGGGCCCTTTGAAATCGATACTGAGGCGTTCAAAGGGCCGGGACGCCTTCACCAGGTGGGCGTTATCCGGTCGATAGAAGTGCGGTTTACACTCCGCACAGATTTGGCAGTCCCTGGTTACAGCTTTGACCTCCTCGGTGTAGTAGGGCAGGTTGCGGGCCTTGATATAATGGGCGTGCCGGGTGACCCCCCGGGTGGCAGAGGTCGTCGTGGATAGCCCGTAGTTGGTCCTCTTGCGCACTGGCGCATGTGCCACGGCACAGGACATCTGGGGACTCGTTGAGCTTCCCAGGACGATATACTATATCGTAATTACAGGTGGAGGGTTTGATTCTCCACCTCAAGATCTTATCGTTCTTGATTTTGCCCCGCTGCGTATTGTCAAACATGAAGGCTACCGATCATTGGTCGGTGACGAGGGTAAACCTCGTACCAGCGAGGTAGTGCCTCCAGTGCCGCATGGCTTCCACGATGCTTGAGCTTCTTTTTTGACCGAGGAGTGTCGAAGTTCAGAGGTGGTGAGGGTGCGTGAAAAAAACGCAACCGTTCTGCCTGCTTGATTGAGAGTGGTGGCGAGAGCGACCTCTGATGCGTCGCTCTCCACCTGAAAGGGGACAGACTCGTCCACCGCGTGCATCGCGGCTTTGGCGATGTCCACCTTGATGCAATTCAAGGCCTGGCGGGCCATGGCTGCCAGAGGGAAAAGGGTGGCCTTAAATAGTGGGCGGGCTTCATCCGCATACTGGGGGACCCACTGGGCGTAGTAGAAAAAAATCCAAGGCACATCTTGAGGGCCTTGGGACAGTGAGGGAGAGGGAGTTGCAGGAGGGGGCGCAGACGGTCAGGGTCGGGCCCTAGGACCCCGTTCTCCACGACGTAGCCGAGGATGGCCAGCCTGGTGGTGCGGAAAACGCATTTCTCCTTATTATAGGTGAGATTCATTTTTTGGGCAGTTTGGAGAAATCGGTGGAGGTTGGCGTCGTATTCCTGCTGATCATGGCCGCAGATGATGACGTTGTCCAAGTACGGAAACGTGGCCCGCAGCCCGTACTGGTCCACCATTCGGTCCATTGCTCGTTGGAACACCGAAACCCCATTCGTGACGCCAAAAGGGACCCGGAGGAAATGAAAAAGGCGGCCGTCTGCTTCAAACGCCGTGTAGTGGCGGTCCTCCGGACGGATTGGGAGCTGGTGGTATGCAGACTTCAGATCCACCGTGGAGAACACGCGGTAGTGAGCGATCGGATTGACCACGTCTGCAATCCGGGGAAGAGGGTATGCATCAAGTTGCATAAACCGGTTAATGGTCTGGCTGTAATCAACCACCATCCGGAGCTTCTCCCCGGTCTTGACGACCACCACCTGAGCTCTCCAGGGGCTATTGCTGGCCTCTATGACTCCTTCCCGCAAGAGACGCAGGACCTCAGACCTAATAAATATTCTGTCCTGCATGCTATATCGCCTGCTGCGAGTGGCTACTGGCTTGCAATCAGCGGTGAGATTAGCAAAGAGGGAAGGAGGGTCGACTTTCAGAGTGGCTAGGCTGCACACAGTGAGTGGGGGCACGGGTCCGCCAAAGCTAAGCGTCAGGCTCTTGAGATTACATTGAAAATCAAACCCTAAAATGAGGGGGGCGCAGAGGTCTGGGAGCACGTACAGCTGGAAATTAGTGCACTCAGCGCCCTGTACCGCTAAGGTTACCGTAGTGCACCCTCTGATTTGTACCGAGTGCGACCCGGAGACGAGGGAAATTGTTTGTTGCGCCGGGAATATCGGGAGCGAGCAGCGGCTTACCAGATCCGGATGGATGAAACTATCGGTGCTCCCGGAGTCGAACAGCAATGTGTCTCGTACCCATTAACCCGGACGGCCATCATTGAGCTCTTGAGGTGCTTGGGTCGCAACTGGTCCAAGGTGACTGCACTGAGTTGAGGGTAACCAGCGGCGTGGTCGGCTGTGCTGGGGCGGCCCCCCGGTGACTGTCCGAGCAGGTCGTACGCGTCAAGCGGCGTAGCAGATGGCATCCAAGATGGTGGCCCCCGTTGGTCAAGCGTGGCGGGCGTCGAGGAAGATGGCGTCCAAGATGGCGGCCCCCATGGATCGCACGTGGCCAAAATGGCAGCCCCCGTGAGTCGCACGTGCTATGCGGAGTCGGAGTCGGCAGGCACGCTGCCACATTGCGAGGTCTGTGGGCCTGAGAGTCGGTAGTCCGGGTCTGAGAGTTTGCGTGCTTAGGCTTGGCGAGGCAGACCTTGGCGAAGTGCCCTTTTCGGCCGCAACTGTTGCAGTGCGCGTTGCGGGCCGGGCAGTGCTGTTGAGTCTGGCCGCAAAAATAACAAGGCAACCCCCCATGATGAGCGGGTGGGCGTGCAGCACAAGCCTGGGGTAGTCTCTGGTCAGGAGCCCACGAGGGTGTCGAGTGTTCGGCCGGAATGCAGTGAGGCTCTGGAAAGCGACCTCCAGTGAAGTCGCCAGTTTCACCGTCTCATCCAGGTCCTGGGCCCCTTTCTCGAGCAGTCGCTGCCGCACGTAATTTGATCTGACCCCCGCAACGTAGACGTCTCGGACAGCGAGCTCCATGTGCTGAGTGGCCGTAACGGCCTGATAGTTGCAGTTGCGCACGAGGGCTTTGAGGTTGCGCAGATAGTCGTTGAGTGACTCCCCGGGGCGCTGGCGTCGAGTAGTAAGAATATGTCGCGCATAGACCTCGTTCACAGGCCACACGTAGATGCGCTCGAGGATTGCGAGAGCGGCGGTATATGAGGTGGCCTCTTCGAGTTGCACAGAAATGCGGTGACTAACCCGTGCGTGGAGGAGACTCAATTTTTGTTTGTCCGTGAACACCGCAGCCAGTGTGAAAAAATTTCCTTTGCCTCCGCGGCCTGTGGATCGAGCTCCAGTCTGTCAGGTTTGAGGGCTGACTCCATAATCGTTTTTGTTCAGATAGTTAATTAAATTGATGCGACCATCAATTCACTCAAGGACTCGTGTCGGAGTAAAACAGTGGTTTTAATTAACTATCAACTTTGCCTGCCTGCGACTGGTACATACTGAGGACAGTCCCAAAGGCCAGCTACTCTTATACTCCTTCAAAGGGGCGGAGCCATGGGCGGAGCCCGTACATGTTCCAACATCCTCCAACATCTCCCCCTGTGGGTGAAGCCATACAATGGCCCACAGATAAACCTACAGGGTTAATAACATAGAACATAACTGGTGAATTAACTGTATTTACAAACATAGAACATAACCGGTGAATTAACTGTATTTACATTCACCACAGTCCACTTCTCCCATTTCCACATTAGACCAGCCAATGCCTTTGCCCCCCCCCCCACCCCCCACCCACCCACCCCCGATTGGGCAAGTGAGCGCAGCTGTGACCTGTCCAATCTTGGCTCCTGCACCAAGTTTCAGTCTCTACCCACTATTAATTCATGTGAATCCAAATCGGGAATGGCCCCACACACCTTCTTTACAAACCCTACACCATCACAGTTGGGACCATACATGCTTACTAACCTCCTCACCAATGTCCCTGTTACTATCACCTACCTACCTCCCTGGTCCGCCACTACTTTCTCCATTTGGAACCTCACTCTTTTATTAACCAGGACCTCAACCTCCCCGCGCCCTGCCATCAAAACCCAAATGAAACAACTGACTAATCCAGCCCTTGCTAAGCTTCACCTGATCCTTCATCCTCAAGTGAGTCTCCTGCAGCATCGCCACATCAGCCTTCAAATGTTTCAGGTGCGAAAGCACCCTCGGCATCTTCACTGGGCCTCCCAACCCTCTCACGTTCCATGTAACTACCCTAAAAGGGGGTCTTCCCCCCTCTTCCCCCCCTTCCTATCTACCATCATCATAACTCCGGGCCCTGCCCCACGAGCCTGACCCACCCCTATCCATTGTTAACACAGAACCCATCCCACCTCCCAGAAACCCCTCTGCACTTCCTCTCGAAGAACCCTCACCCAGTCTTGATCCCCTCCCCCCCACAATTTTCACACCTCCTAGGCCCATTGAAATCTGCTCGCCAGGCTCCAAAGTCCTCAGCCCCTCCCACCACAACACCTCCATTCACTAGCCGACTTAAGGCCTGCCCAGGCCTTCCCTCCCCTCCCGCCCAGCCCCAGGAAAACCAATCAAACATACACATCTCAGAAAAAAATGTCGCCACAAAGAACAATAAAAAACTTAATCTCCAAACCAGCATGAAGTAAAAATATGAGTCAAAACTACATGTATACACTCTCCCAACTCCCCTTCCACAGTCCACAACCCATCTTCAGTCCCATTCTTTTTTTTATCATAATCTTTATTGTCACAAGTAGGCTTACATTAACACTGCAATTAAGTTACTGTGAAAAGCCCTAGTCGCCACACTCCGGCGCCTCTTCGGGTACACTGAGGGAATATTCAGAATGTTCAATTCACCTAACAAGCACGTCTTTCGGGGCATTGGAGATTTTACTTAAACAAAGCTATGATTTTATTTACACTACTAAACTGGGTTTTGAAACTTGGTCCTTTTAGAATACAGAATTGATCAATAACATCTAACTAAACTCACCTACTGATAATCTCACTAACTGGTATAACTATAGTACGAAGTCTTACAACACCAGGTTAAAGTCCAACAGGTTTGTTTCGATGTCACTAGCTTTCGGAGAGCTGCTCCTTCCTCAGGTGAATCACCTGATTCACCTGAGGAAGGAGCAGCGCTCCGAAAGCTAGTGACATCGAAACAAACCTGTTGGACTTTAACCTGGTGTTGTAAGACTTTGTACTGTGCTCACCCCAGTCCAACGCCGGCATCTCCACATCATGGTATAACTATAATCTAACCTTCTCACACTAAGTGCTCTGATGGCCTTCACTAGCTGTCTCCTACTTACACTCCTCCCCTAAGGTCCAGCATCATTGCTTTATATAGTAGTATCTGCAGATCCCTCTAGTGGCTATTCATGATACTACATTAACCCATGAAATGCTGACAGTCATGATAATACCACACCACCGTGCTGACCTTTTATTCCATCTCTTCTCATTGTTTAAACCCAAAACACTACTTCCTGGTGAAACATCAGGCAGAGTTTTCCAGCCCCTCCCACAGAAGATTTTCCAGCAGAGGAGCCGGCTCGCCACTAACAAAATCTTCCAGTCCCACCAATGTCTATGCCTTTATGTGTGGCTCACCTGTCCCTCTACTGGGGAACCTGCCGTGTGAGTTGCCTTTGGCAGGACCGGAAGATCCCACTGGCAGGAGGGGCTGGAAAATCCCACCTATTATTTTACTTCATTCAGCTTAGTATACTGTATTTGCTGTTCACAGTCTCGTCTCCACTGCATTGTGGAGGCTAAACAAAGTCTGCAGAGCAACTACGTTGAGTTCCTTAATCTTTCCCACCCTCTTCCCTGTCACAGACCTTCTCTTTTAATCTTCTCTCCATCCTCAACACCCCCCATTGCCGAAAAGCTATTACATTTTGACTTTTCCCAGTTCTAATGAAAGGTTACAGACCTAAAAGCATTAACTCTGGGTAGGATTTTCGAAGGATTGGGATGGGCTAGAGGGAGGAGGGCCCGGAATTTTGTGCCACTAGTTGGCTTGCCCGCTTGCCAGCACTATCCCAACCTCAAGCTATTTCCAAGAAGCACCAGGGATTTCATTGCACCAGGGACCTCCCTCCCAGCTGCTCCAATGATTGGATTGCCATCCACAATCTTGATCTGACAGTTGAGGCCATCTTAAAATCATAATTTTTAGCTGGTCTTGAGTGGACCGCTCTATTGAGTCATCCTCTCTTTCTTTCTGCAGACATTGGCACACCCCACTTCGGGCAGTGGACGCCAACGTGCCATTGCTACAGGATCTCCTATATACCCTCCAACCTCAGAAGCCTGCCTGCTGTCTTTAATTGGAGCTCTCCAACTTTACTGTTCCCCAACCCTGAACAGCCTGTTTCTTCCTCCTTCCCAAAATCCTAAAACATGGCTTGCCTGGTAGACCCATCATTTCAGCCTGTTCCTGCCTGACTAACTGTTCCTTTCCTATCTTGAGTCTATTTCTTCCTCTTCTTCTCCAGTCTCTTCTCCTCTACATCTCTGACTCTTCTGATGACCTTTAATATTTGCCAGGAATCGTCTCCATTGCATCTTGGATGTCCAGTCCATCTACAATCCCATCCCCCACCAGATGGTCAGAGGGCCGTCCACTTCTTCCTTAAACAGAGGCTCAAACAGCCCCCATCCTTCACTACCCCACCCGCCTATCTCCTCTACCTGACTGCATTTGTTCTCACATTGCATAACTTCTCCTTTAGCTCTAATCACTTTCTCCAAAGAGCAGATGTTGCTAGGTGTACCCACGTGGGTCCAAGCTCCAGTTGCCTTTGTTCCAGTAGACCGCTCCCTCATCTCATTTTCATGACAACACCGGTACAGTTTTCTGTTCCCGCCCTCAACAGGAAAATTTAATTGACTTTGCTTCCAATTTCTACCTTTCGCGCACGTTCATACATCCCCACCTCCAACTCTTCCCTTCCTTGACTTCTCTGTTTTTATATCTAGTGATATGTTATCTATCAATATTCAGTGTAAGCCCACCAAATCTCACATCTACAACTATATTTCCTCACACCCTGCTTCCTGTAAAGGCTCCCTTCCATTCACCCAGTTTCTTCTTCATCTCTGTTGCATCTGTTTGGATGATGCAACCCTCCATTCTGAAGCTTCCAATATGGTTTCCTTTGTCCTCAACACAGGATTGACATCCCCTTAATTAAATGTGGTTAACAGGATCCTTGATCCTATCCATTCTATTACACCTCTGCTTTCACCTTTTCTCCTCCATCCCAGAACCCTGATAGGATTCTACAGAAGGTAGATAAATCACTTGGTTGCATGGTGTACTGAAGGCAACCTCTCTCTAAATGTTGGAAAGACCAAAGAACTGATCATCGACTTCAGGAAGCGTAGCACGACACCACCCCCCATCTGCATCAATGGCTCCGAAGTGGAGATGGTCGATAGATTTAAGTTCCTGCAGGTCACCATCACCAACAGTCTGTCCTGGTTCACTCACGTTGATGCAACAGTCAAGAAAGCCCAACAACGTCTCTACTTCCTACGGAAGCTAAATAAATTTGGCATTTCTGCATCGACTTTCACAAACTTCTACAGATGTGCCATAGAGAGCATCCTATCCGGCTGTATCACAGCTTGGTATGGCAACTGCTCGGTCCAAGATGGCAAGAAACTGCAGTGTGGTGAACTCAGTGCAACGCATCACACAAGCTTGTCACCCTCACACTGATTCTGTATACACCTCCCGCTGCCTCAGGAAGGCAGGCAGCATTATCAGAGACCCCTCCCACCCAGGCTTGGCCTTCTTCCAGACCCTTCCATCAGGCAGAAGGTACAGAAGTCTGAAGACCCGCACATCCAAACAGAAGAACAGCTTCTTCCCCACAGTTACAAGGCTCCTCAACGACTCTCCCTCAGACTGATCTGTTCCCTGTAAGATCACTATTCACAACGCCCTATGCTGCTCTAGCTCATGCATTGCTTTGTTTGGCCCCTTGTAACCAATCACTGTTTGTCGATGTACCAATTGTCAATGTACTCTGTTGATTATTCTTTTTGTCTACTATGTACGTACCGTGTATGTTCCCTTGGCCGCAGAAAAATACTTTTCACTGTACTTCGGTACATGTGACAATAAATCAAATCAAAATCCCCTTGTCTTCATCTTTCACTGCACCAGATTCCATGTTCATGGGTCATCCTTCACAATTTCAACCACCTCCAGCATGATTCCACCACCAAACACAACACCCTGCTCCCCTTTCAGCCTTTTAAAATCAAGATGTGTATCCCCCAGCAAGCGTTCTCGGGTCACCGCATTGCGGATGCCGCACACCAACCTGTATCTGAGTGCCTCAGACAAGGTTGGGCCGAACTCGCAAAACTCAGCAACGAGCCCCTCGAACCTTCCGATTAGTGACAGGCTCACAGCCTGGATGCAGGCCTCCTGAGGCCTAGTCCATAGAATCAGATAATTTACAGTGCAGAAGGAGGCCATTCAGCCCATTGAATCTGCACTGGCCCTTGGAAAGAGCACCTTACTTAAGCCCATGCCTCCACCCTATTCCCGTAACCTAACCTTTTTGGACACTAAGGGCAATTTAACATGGCCAATCCACCAAACCTGCACATCTTTGGACTGTGGCAGGAAACCGGAGCACCCGGAGAAAACCCACGCAGACATGGGGAGAACATGTAGACAGTGACCAAGCTGGGAATCTAACCTGGGACCCTGGAGCTGTGAAGCAATTATGCTAACCAGTGTTCTACTTTGCTGCCCAACACAGTAGCACAGGTTGAAGTGAGTCTGGTCTGAAGGAAATGGCGTTTCCTGCAGCTGCACTTTGCTCTTGTCGCCAGTGTAAAGTTCCAGGCGAACGACCACACGGAAGCGATGACTGTAAGAAAAGCTCAAGTTTATTTACCTACTATAATACAGCTCCTACACTCCGAAGAGCCTCCCGCGCCTGGCCGGGGTATTCACGTTCCTTGGCTTAAGAGTGTAGCTCTGCCCTCACTTCCAGTGACGGGGATGTGCTGAGCAGTCACAAATCAGGTGGCTCTCCTCGAGAACACAGTAAAATAGGCACATTTGGACGAATTTAGCATGGATATCCGGACTCAACCTACCCATAAACAGCAAAGGAAGAGAAAAGGAGCAATATGCCAGCAAATGGGAGTTCAAGAGGCCGCAGGGAAGGCAGAAGCGGTGGAAAAGGACAGGAACAGTGAGCGAGTGAGTTGGTGGTCCCAGGAGGCGATGGGTCCCTGGCCACCCCCGAGAGAGGGAGACAGATGACCTGAACAACGGGCTCCCCCTCCCACCTGGAGAGGGAAGACAGTGAATGCGATGGAGGAGGAAATCACAGTGGAGGTCCAGGTGGTGGTCAAGTTGGCGGAGACGCTGGTCGCCATGCGGATGGCGCTCAACGGAATAGGGAAGAAGCTGGAGGCTCAGGGGAAGATAATCCAGGAGCTCAAAAGGGTATCGACTGACCAGAGCGACAGGATTATTGCTCTGGAGACTGAAATAAAACGGTTGGTGGCGACCCAGGGGAGCCTCAAGGGAAGGTCAAGCATCAGGTTTCGACACCAAAATATTCAAATAGTGGGCCTGCCAGAGGGTATCAAGGGCAGGGACCCGACAGATTATGTGACCCAGATGCTGGGCAATTTATTGGAAGGGACAGCTTACCCAAGCCGCCAGAGATTGACGGGGTGCACAGACCACTCCGACCAAAGTCCAAGGTTGCCAATAATCGCCAAACTACACAGGTATCAGGATCAGGAGAGGATCCTGCATTGGGCTCGGCAGACAAAAGCGAGCAGTTGGGAAGGACACAGAATACGGGTGTATTAAGGCAGTGGGGCAGACCTGGCAAAGCACAGAGCCAAGTTTAACCAAGCGAAATCAACCATGTCCAAGAACGGAATGAAATGCGGAATGTTATTCCCAGCCAGGCTCTAGGTGACATTCCAGAACAAAGAACATTATTTCGCCATCCCGGCAGAGATGGACGGGTTCGGGCGGATGAATGGCCTCGACAAAAGGCAGACAAAGCAGCGATGAGGAAGATGCAGAGGGATAAAAGAGAAAGAAAAATGATGGACATGAGCAATGATTGTGCGGGACTATAGTGCCTCACTTTGAGCAAGAGCACCAGCTCACAGGGAGGAAAGGGCGAGGGTAGCGGAGGGCAGGAAAGGGGGAAGAAAAGACAAAGGGAAAGGCAATTGATTGGGCATAAAGAGAGGATAAGATCACCCATGGAGGGTGCCACCACACCAGCAAAGGAAAGCAAGCGGCAGGAGGTATGAAAGCAAAGGGGGCCGCACCGCATCTGCCAGCAGGGAGTGCCTGGGCGGGCGGGCGTATGGAAAAAGGGAAAGGCACATGTGCTGTGCACGTTGGGAACTGCGTGTGTGCATTGGGAACTGTGCATGTGCAGCGCACGTTGAGAACTGCGCATGTGCAGTGCTCATTGGGACCTGCGTATCGCCCAGGATCCTTGTGAGATTTCCCATTCATGAACTCGACATTCAAAAAAGATGCAGAATCCGGAATTTTTAATTTTTCGGAATTTCGGATCAGGGATGCTCAACGTGTAGTATCTCTAGCATTTTCTGTGTTCATTTCTGATTTCCAGCATCCGCAGTATTTGGTTTTTATTTGTGCATTACAGCAGAATGGTTGGTGTGCATTACAGCAGAATACACTTATTCAGCAGTCTATTTACACAATGTTGCCTGATGAAAGTAGGATCATTTTTCCAGCAAAGTGCATATGCTTAGAGAATAGTTATGTAATACGAATCGCATAAATCCCAGTCACTCACAGTGGTGCCTTCTCCAGGTGTGATTTACAGGGGGAATTATGCTGAAGGGGGAATAAGCGCAAGGGAACATAGACAGCACCTTCCCAAGGAGGTGGTGCCACCAGAAGTTGCAGCCTTCCTGCGTGAAGAGCAACATGCCAGCTTGGGACTCAGTGCCCAGACACTTGGACTGACTCTGCATTTCGGGAGCTGCATTCTGGCCGGAATTGTTAATCACTTTATCCAGTCTTTTATTTTTGCTTGTCTCAGGTTGAATGTGTTGTTTTGCAAGGTGAGTATTCTCAGGATGGGGAGGGAAGGATGGCGGAATACTGGTAATATCACTGGATTAGTAATTTAGAACAATTTAGGTCAAATGCTCTGGGGCATGAGTTCAAATCCCAGCATGGCAATCGATGGAATTTAAATTCAATTAATAAATCTGGAATTTATAACTCGACTCAGTAACAGTCACCTTAAAATTCTTGTCAATTGTTGTAAAAAAAACATCTGGCTCACTGATGTCACTTAGGGAAGGAAATTTGCCAAACTTCCCTGCAATGACCTACATGTGACTCCTGACCCACGGTAAAGTAACAGACTCTGAGATTGCTTCACAAATCCCTTGGTTCAAGGGCAATTAGGGATGGGCAACAAATGTTGATCTTACTGGTATTTTTGTTAGATCATTGGATCAATCACTCACATGGTCAGTACCCAAAATAGTCAGTGGATTTGCTGAGAGGACATTGACCTGAAATGTTCATCTCCCCCTATCGCCATATAGGTCCATCTATATCCATCCATATCCATCCCCAGCCCATCTATATCCATCTCCATCCATATTCATCCCTATCCCATCCATATCCATCTCCATCCATATCCATCCCCATCCATATCCAAACCATATCCATCCATATTCATCCCTATCCCATCCATACCATATCCATCTCCATCCCCATCCATATCGCCCATCACCCTCCAGCCGTTTGCCTCATCTGTCTTCAAGGGGCTGAGTCTCAGCAGCGCCGCCTGCGGCCGCTGCTGGAAGGGCGCATGCGCACTGGCGGCAGCCGACACCTTCCGCCCAGCGCGTGCCGGGCGTTCCAGGCACTTCCGTGTTGTGCAACGTCACTTGGAGACGGACGGAGATGTTCCGAACGGTCGGCAGCTGGTTCGGCCTGGAGGGCCCCCAGGAGCAGCCGGCCCCAGGGGGTGCCGGGGACAGCGGCGGCGGGGAAAAGGAGCAAGAAGGAGGAGAAGCGGTCGGCGGGGATGAGGCTCCCGAGATGCTGAATCAGGCCAAGGGTCTGGGCGGTGAGTGTGGAGCCGGAGCGGCGGCTCTTCACGGCGGGGAGGCCGCAGCTTCTGCAGCGGGCGGTGCCGCCTCCTCCTCGGGAAGGTGCTGCCCTCTCCTCGGGAAGGTGCCGCCTCCTCCTCGGGAAGGTGCTGCCCTTCGAGCTGGTCCGTCCCCCCCAGCGTAGGCAGCATCCAGGGTGTCGGTCACAGGGATAGTGAGCAATGTCCCATCTCAGTATAATACACATGTTGCCAGCCTTGGGAGCACTCTCGTCTCTCCATCAGCAGGTGGACCTGCCCCAGGCCCACAGGCTTGAGCACAAACTATGGTGATGCTCCAGCGTTGTTGGTGGCGAGCCCTTTTGGACCGCTGGACGCCCACCTGATGTAGGTACGCCCACAGTGTTGTTAGGTGAGGGGTATCTCGGATTTTGGCGAAGCAATAACGCACTGTTAAATTGTCTGAGATGCTTTCTTTCCGATGTGATAAACTGAGGTGCTAACTGCCCCTTAAGGGTCACACAACATATTGGTGGTGTTCTGATTATGTCAATGACAGGCCCATTTGGCACTTTTTGCAACCATGGTCGTCTCAACGTGCTTTATGTCAGTGCTTTTCAAACTTTTTTACCAAGCACCCATTTTTACCGACCTTCGTGACCCATGCTGCCCAAACTTTGTGACCCACCTTTTTGCTTATCTTTAATGCGACAGGTGAGCCGGCTTGGTCCTCATGATCGCACTTTCGTTGTCATTCAATGTTACATTTCTGCTATGGACTTCAGCTGATGATTAAAGTTCTCACTGCATTCCTTGAAAAACATGATGTGGAGATGCCGGCGTTGGCGAGACCATGCAGACGCTGCGACAACGAATGAATGGACATCGCGCGACAATCACCAGGCAGGAATGTTCCCTTCCAGTCGGGGAACACTTAAGCAGTCAAGGGCATTCAGCATCTGATCTCCGGTAAGCGTTCTCCAAGGCGGCCTTCAGGACGCGCGACAACGCAGAATCGCTGAACAGAAGCTTATAGCCAAGTTCCGCACACATGAGTGCGGCCTCAACCGGGACCTGGGATTCATGTCGCATTACATTCATCCCCCACCATCTGGCCTGCGAAATCCTACCAACTGTCCTGGCTTGACACAATTCACACCTCCTTAACCTGGGGTTGCCCCATCTCTGGATCTGTAAAGATTTAATCACCTGCTAATGCTTGCATTCCAAGCATTGTCTGGCATCTTTGAATCTGTCTATATATATGTTTCTGGAACATACCTCTTCATTCACCTGAGGAAGGAGCAGCGCTCCGAAAGCTAGTGACATCGAAACAAACCTGTTGGACTTTAACCTGGTGTTGTAAGACTTCTTACTTTTCTTTGAAAAAGATCAAGAGATTTGACCTCAAACTCACCATTCTTAGTCTTCAAATGCCTTTTGAAGTTTTGAGGGTTTTAATCTTCAATTTGCCAGTAGTTCACTGCTCATAACACACTTGAGCTTTGCATTCTGATTTGCATTGGCACAGTTAATAAAGCCATACCTCAAGAAAGCTTCTTTATACTGCTTTGAAATCAATTTCAGCTTCTTAATGGGTTGTTCATCAGAAGCCCTGGAACTTACACCACCACTGCTTTGTCCTGCCGTGCACTCTTCTGAGAAGTTCTCTCCAGCAGAAGATTCAGTTGTGAGATCCTGGCCTGTTTGCGTCTCACGCCCTTTCTACCTTATTGGAAACTGATCCATCTTCAGTTATTCACACACTCCTGTTGCTTGCTTGCTGGCAGCTACAAAATGGAGGAATCTCCTCTGTGATTTTGCGGCCACATCACGGATCGTGTGACGTATGTGCCCAGCATGTGACCTGCTCTCTGTTGCCACTTCTAATGGGAAGACTCTGCCGTTTTTAAAAATAAATTTGATCCTGGGACAGCGAGCTGATGTCGGGAGGAGACGGTCCTAGGGCAGCGTGCTGATGTCAGGAGGAGACTGTCCTGGGACAGAGCACTGACATCAGGAGGAGACGGTACTGGTACAGTGCACTGATGTCAGGAGGAGACGGTACTGGGACAGTGCACTGACGTCAGGAGGAGACGGTACTGGGACAGTGCACTGACGTCAGGAGGAGATGGTACTGGGACAGTGCACTGACGTCAGGAGGAGACGGTACCGGGGCAGCGCACTGACGTCAGGAGGAGACTGTACTGGGACAGCGCACTGACGTCAGGAGGTGGCCGTACTGGGACAGCGCACTGACGTCAGGAGGTGGCAGTCTGGGGCACCGGGCCTGTGCACTGTTGGATCCACTTGAAGGGGCATGCATGCGGACGGCATTCTTTTTTTTTTAAACAGCATATAGCATCCCATGAGTTTTATTTGCGAAGACTGATGACTTATACACCATTACAGTGACAAGATTGCAGAGGTTTCAAACATTCACACATTTCACATGCTGTTCCTTAGATTCCACTTGCCCTGCCCCAGAGGAGAACCACATGTCATTTCTATTCTGTGATTGCGGCTGGCATCTTCTTCTTGGATCTCAGTTTGAAGAACAAACAAATTACTGCAATCCCTGTTTATGTAGCTATCACATAATTCCTCCTCCCTGTGATGGTGTGGGCATTGAAGTACTTGTGGAAGTGAAGTGCCAGCAGCATGACCTGCCATTCCCTACCCTCACACAAACGTCACTCGGCCGCTCTCTGTGTCCTTCACCGGCCGCAATCTGCAAAAGTCTCACCGCTGGGAGTACCGCCCCCCTCGTCCTATTGGTCAGTGGAACAATGCGGCGCCGGATGTGACGTTAGGAAAGCTAATCACCCATTGGATAATCTGGGTGCCAATCGGATGGAGCAAGGCAAAATGCTGCAAATGTTGGGAACATAGCAGCCAGTGTACATAGCAAATTCTCAAAATGCAATGTGATAATGAGCGGATAATCGTTTTTTATAATGTTGATTGTGAGATAAATATGGTTCAGGATCCCAAGGATAACCTCCCTGCTGTTCTTTGAAATAGTACCATGACATCATGTAATACATCTGTCCAAACAGGTAGATTTTGATGCACAATCTCATCTGAAAGTTAACATCTCTGGCAATGCAGTATTCCTGCAGTACTGCAGTGAGTACCAACTTTGATCTTGGACTGGGACTTTAACCCACAACCTTGTGACTCAGTTGAGAGTTCTATCAACTGAACCATGGCTGACTGTTAATGGCATTATTGTCGTAAGGCAACAGTGATAAACCGAATACTTATTCTGTCCTCCAGGACTGCCATGGAGGCTTCAAGCTTTGAACTCCTGAAAGAAGATCACAACCACGTTGAGCTCTGATATGCCTGAGCACACTAACTTTTCTTTAATAAATTTAGAGTACCCATTCTTTTTCAGTTAAGGGGCAATTTAGCACAGCTAATTCACATATCCTGCACATCTTTTTGGGTTGTGGAGGTGAAACCCAAGCAGACATGGTGAGAATGTGCAAACCCCACATGGATAGTGACCCGGGGCCAAGATTGAACCCGAACCTCGCCAGCGTGAGGTAGCAGTGCCAACCACTGCGCCGTCGTGCTGCCCCTGAGCACACTAACCGTGGTACTTGGTAGACGCTTCCAAATACTAAACAACTATTAAGGCATTTTCAGTGTGACATTTTAATTGACTTCAAATTTGTTTCATGTGATTTGAATTAATGTAAAGAAGATCATGCTTTTAGAATGTCTTCTCTATCTATAACCATTACTGACAGTTGGTAAGTAATTTGGCTCTGATGGAATGTATCCTTAGTTGCTGAAAGAAAAAAAGATAGAAATTATGTAACACAATTTTCAATCCTCATTGGGTAAAGGAGTAGTGCTGGAGGATTGCTACAAAAGCAAAAAGATCAAGAATTGGGAGAGAGAGAAACCAAGAAGCTGCAGGCCAGTCAGCCTAATAATGGTAGTGGGGAAATTATTAAAAAACCATTATCAGGGACAAAATAAACCTTAATTTTGAAAGACATGCGTTAATCTAGCAGTGCCATCATGTATTTGCTAAAGGAAAATAGTGTCTCACTGACGTGACGGAATTTCGAGGTTGATCAAGGTAGTGCATATAGGGGCTTTTGGAAGATATTCGACAAAGTGCCACACAGGCTTATTAAGCTAAAAACAAGGGTGGTGCCGAGTCTAAAGGTGACGATTTTTGGAGTGTCAGAAGATCTGGGAGTCCAGGGGGCGAGAGAGGCCGACATCTTGCCCAGAGACAGATATTGCTAGCGTGGATGGACTCGAAGCCTCCAAAATCCGAGATCTGGGTTAGCGACATGGCCGGGTTTCTCAGACTTGAGAAAATTAAGTTCGCCTGAAGAGGGACGATGCTGGGGTTGGTCCGGAGAGGGCAGCCGTTTGTCGACTTCCTCGACGAAAACGGCAAAAAGTAAAGGGGGGGGGGGGGGGTGGGGGGAGTTAGGCTATTTTCTATTTAGGGTAGGTGGGATTTGTTAGGGATGGAGATGGTTTATGCACAATGATTATATTTGGACTTGTACGGGGAAGCACGGTGGAGCAATGGGTTAGCCCTGCTGCCTCATGGCATTGAGGTCCCAGGTTCGATCCCGGCTCTGGGTCACTGTCCGTGTGGAGTTTGCACGTTCTCCCCATGTTTGCGCGGGTTTCACCCCTACAACCCAAAGATGTGCAGGGTAGATGTATTGGCCACGCTAAATTGCCCCTTAAATTGAATAACATTTATTTGGTTCTCCACATTTATAAAAAAAAAAAATTGTATTTGTCCTGTTTACTGTTATTATTATAAAATTATAAATACCTTAATAAAATGTTTTACCAAAAAAAGATGAAAGTCCATGAAATTAATAGGAGGACGATAATTAGGAAAATGGTTAACGGCAAGTTTTGTAAATGATGTAGAATTGAGCATTGAGTGTAGCATTATTAAGTTTGCAGATGATACAAAACTTGGCAAAGTAGTAGGACAGTCATAGGTTTCCGGAAGATAAAATGGGCAGAAGCATGGAAGATGGAATTCCATGCAAAGAAGTGCAAAATAATGCACATTGGGAAGACAAATATAGGACAGTATATAATAAATGGCACATTTTTGAAAAGTGTTGATGAGCATGGGGTCTTTCGTGTCCAAATACACACATTTTCAGTGTGGCAGGATTGATCAAGTTAAAGAGACAGATGGGTTTATAAATTGAGGTAGGCCTTAGCTGGGGAATTGTGGACAATTCAGCACCACACGTCTGGAAAGATGTAAATATATTTGAAAGATTACTGTTCAAGTTGCCAGGATCATACCAATGATGAGGGGTGGCAATTAGGAAGGGAGATTGGAAAAGTTAGGACTGTTTTCCTTGTACATGGAAAGCTGATATGCAACTTAATGGAGGTTTACAAGATGATAGGTTTTGAAGGAGTGGATAGAGTAAAACAAAATTTCTCTCATAAGTTGGTCAATAATTAGAGGTAATGGATATAAAGTCATTGGAAAAGATCTGTGGGGTGGGTGGGGGTGATAAATATTTTCAATGAGTGGTTGGGATCAGGAATGCTCTGAGTAGGTGATGAAATTTGATTCTATACGTTTTAATAAGAAATTGGACAGGTAACTGGGGAGCTTTACAAGGTTCTATACAAAAAGGAGCGCGAGGTGTGAGACTTGGTATGACTGCTCTTTTAAAGAGTCGGTAAGTCCACCCCCTTGACTATTAAGTTTCAATGATTCTAGTACATTAAAAACCTCCAAAACCATCCTTAACCCTCCCACTAGTTTATGGAACTTGCAGTTCTTTTTGTCTTTCGTATTACATGAGATCATTCATGCTATTCAGCACACTCTTTACATGTCATTTGAAGTATGGTGCCTTGTCCATATATTGTAACAATCAATTTTCCCTTTTAATTACTTATTGCAAGTTGCTAAGTGCCAGGTACCTGCCAAAACCTCAACTGTGCTAATCCTGTTTTCTTTATGACATACTTATTTCTCATTCTTTCATCCAAAATACAAAGTTTGGCATTTTTCACGATCAAGTTTAATGTATTTGCTCAGTTAACACACAAATCATCCTGTATCCTCCAACCTCATTACACCCTATTTATGTAATCTCTAATTACAATAAGTTTACAGCTGGTTTCTAAATCCAGGTCATTTGATGTAGATGGAAATAAAATCCAATTCTCAGCCCATATCCAAGACCTCCATTCAGGATCTCTGCATTTTATATATTTTAATCCAAGTTTTCTCCACTCTGATATTGCATCTTAATTTCTGTTGATTTTACTTTAGTTGGTCTTTTGTGTACAACTTTATCAAAGACTTGCTGGAAGTCAAAATAAACCAAATCTGAAGGATTTCTACATTTTTGTGTTTGTAACTTCCTAAATGGGAGATTTGGTGAGTAGAATCACTTTATCCCTACAGCTTGATGACCGTTACTCATAAGCTTTTACTATACAGGTGTTCATTCACCCTGTACAGTGCAATTCCATTATTTCACCCTGTATTAATGCAAGGCTAATAGACCTCTGATACATACACTCCTTTGGTTTCTCCCCTTATTTAAAATGGGGTGATCCCATGTTTGTTTCCTTGCAATTCTTCAGACTTTTCAAGTAAACAGTGAATCTTCGACTAACCAATACCTCAGATTTTTCTCTAATCTACCTCCTCGATTGTATACCATCTGGCCCAGGTTACAGGTGGAAAATGTCCACATGGCTTGATGTGTTTTTTTTTGTTTTTTTTAAATTTATTCTCCTTTTTCACATTTTCTCCCACATTTACATCCATCAACAATAAACAGTAATCAGCAAGATATGTCAGTCCCCATAATAACAACGATCCCATCTACCCACCAACCCCCGAACCTCAACCCGCATGTTTACATAAACAAATGACAAAAAGGAATCGGGGATTACCCGTAGTCACCCTTAATCTTACACAGCTCCCCCCCCCCCCCCCCCCCCCCCACTCCTCCCACCGCAGGTCTCCAGCTCCTCCCGTCCACTGCCTCTTGTAAAACTCCTCCTCCCAACCTTGGTTCCTTCCCCCCAACTTTCCACCCCGGCTAGACCACTCGGACCCTGTTCTGCCAGGCTCCGATGGCCGCAGCCCCTCCCCCCACCTCACTCCCGTTCACTGACTGGCCAGCGCGAGGCCCCCGCCCGGGTCCCTTTCCCACTTGCCCGGCCCTAGGAAAGCCCAAAGATCCCCTTTTAGCACACAAACCCCGCATATCCACCTACACCCCAAAGAACTCTCATTTCGAGTGAAAGTCCCGTCCCTTCCCTTGTCCAAATATATACCACATTGGCTCCTTTAATCTCGACACCCGCGCACAGTGATACAAAAAAGAAGAAAATACAATCATGAGGTTGCATCGGCACATGGCCATTCCCCAATTTGTCAGTTCTGCCACAGTCCTCCTGCTTTCGCAAACTCCTCCGCTGCTTCCGCCGTTCCAAAATAAAAGTCCCTGAGCTTCTAAGTCACCCTCCGCTTCGCTGGATATACAATGCCGCACCGCGCTAATGTACAGTGCCCTCTTCACCCGGTTGAAGGCAGCCTGCCTCCTTGCCAGCTCCTCCGTAAAGTCCTGGTATACACGTATACCAGCTCCAGCCCACTGCACCACCCGCTTCTGCTTGGCCCAGCTCAGGACCTTCTCCTTCACCCTGTACCTACGGAAGCACAGAGTCACTGCCCTTGGCGGCTCACTCGCCTTTGGTACAGGCCTCCACGACCGATGAGCCCGATCCAGTTCATATCGGGAAGGATCCTCCCCCTCCCCCAATAGTTTTGCCAGCATTGTGGCAAAATACTCAGTCGGCTTCGGTCCTTCAACTCTTTCGGGCAGCCCCACAATCCTCAAATTCTGTCGCCTTGATCTGTTTTCCAGGTCTTCCATTTTTCCTCGCAGATCCTTATTAGTATCCATCACCTTCTGCGTCTCTTTCCCCATCGAGGCAAGTTGATCACCGTGCTGCAATAACGTCTCCTCCCCTTGCTCTCGCACCTCCGCCACTGCGCTCGCCACCTCCGTCCTCACCGGGGAAACCGCCTCCTCCACCAGCACACTCAAAACCTCTCTCATCTCCTTCCTCGCCGTCTCCATGCATTTCGCAATCTGCGCTAACTGCTTTTCAAATTCCGCAGCCATCACCTTCGTTATTTCTTCAGCCGTAAGCAGTGCGGCCTTCCCTGGTGCTCCAGCCTCCATTTTTCCTGGTGACCTTTCCACGCCCCGACGGACCTCCAGCTGTTTTTGTTCCGGCCGTTTTCTTGCTCACTCTCGACATTTTTCTTTGTTCTTTTTTTCCTCCTGTGTCTTCACTGTGCCTCCTCCGTGCCTTCTCCCTGCTTCTGCCGCCTCCGCGGACCTTGGGACCGGGCTTAAAGCCCCGAAAATGCTGTTGCCGAACGGGAGCCCTCCATTGTGCGGCCGCCGCCATCCGGCTTGATGTGTTGATGCGTGAAAGATTCTATATGCTGTCCACAAGCTAAGGCAACGAGTTCAATTAGGTATCCTATGAAGTAGGGCAGCACGGTGGTGCAGTGATTAGCACTGCTGCATCACGGCGCCGAGGTCCCAGGTTCAATCCCGACCCTGGGGTTTGCACATTCTCCCCATGTTTGCAGGGTTTCGCCCCCACAACCCAAAGATGTGCAGGGTAGGTAGATTGGCCACACTAAATTGCCCCTTAATTTGAAAATAATGAATTGGGTACTCTTAAATTTTGTTTTTAAAGGTATCCTATGAAGTATGTAGAAAAGTTATTTTGCCCCAAGCAAATGAACAGTTGCTGATATTGGAGACTAAACACTTGCCATCAAAATTGAAAGCCTATAATTCAATATTAAAGCGCAGTGCATTTAGACTTACTTTGCATGAAAGAATAGTTCAAAAGTGTTTGTAAAACTTTGCTTTCCCAATTTGAGTTTTGCTGATTTTTTAAAAGATTGCCTTTGAACGGTAGCACAGTGGTTAGCGCTGTTGCTTCACAGTGCCAAGGACCCGGGTTCGATTCCTGGCTTGGGTCACTGTCTGTGCGGAGTCTGCACGTTCTCCCCTTATGTGTATGGGCTTCCTCCCACAAATCCCGAAAGATGTGCTTGTTAGGTGAATTGGACATTCTGAATTTTCCCTCCGTGTATCCGACCACATGACTAGGGGATTGTCACAGTAACTTCATTGTAGTGTTAATGTAAGTCTACTTGTGACACTAATACAAATTATTATTATTGTTAATAATGTCTCACTGCCTGCCCACTGTTGCTTACTGAACCCATAGAGATTTTTTCAAAATAAATTTAGAGTACCCATAATTTTTTTTTTTCAATTAAGGGGCAATTTAGCATGGCCAATCCACCTAACCTGCACATATTTGGGTTGTGGGGGTGAAACCCACGCAGACACAGGGAGAATGTGCAAACTCCACACAGACAGTGACCCGGGGCCTGGATCGTACCCCAGTCCTCAGCGCTTATAGGCAGCAGTGCTAACCACCATGCCACCGTGTCTCCCGATCTAGAGAGATCTTTACCATTTGCAGGATATCGATAGTAGGGCGAGTTGGTGGGTCATTGGGGGTATTAATGCAGTAATCTGACAATCAATAGAATAATCTGGATATAGGATGAGAATTATCAGTCCTGAAATTAATTGAATTAATTGAAGGAGTCCAGCGATGACCATTATTGGGGACATAATTTAAACATTGGGATTAATTCCTTTGTCTTTGTTTCAAGCATTGAATTGAAGTTCATATCATACATAAAAATGTATCAAACAATTCACTGGAGTTATCTCTTATAAGCTTTAGTCTAGAGTCCAAGTTGATGTGGAACTTTCACAGTTAGCATGGAGGAATCTAATTTGTAGGTTACTAACATGTGAATAAGAGTTCAAGCAGAATTGTAAGTTAGCACTGTTAGGGACACCCAGAATATGGCATTTCAAACTTAGCCAGACTGAGCTTGGTGAGTGGGTGGGGATGGAATCGATGGCAAGGCAATCCAAAAGATCAGAAAGAATTAGATGTTGAAGCCCTTTACAGTGGTGATCTGTACCTTGAAAGACTTCCTGAATACTATTATGACTGTCACACTAATGGAACTTTACATCAGGACCAAATAGTTTAATTTTCTGACTTGTTTATATTTCGCCCTTTTATTGGCTTCACTGTGTTCCACGTTTTTAGAAAAAGAAAAAAAATCCGTGTGTACAAATCTCCTGTTTGCCCTGGTGACAATTGTGAAATCATGGTGAAAAACCTTCCAATCAATTGCTGGTATATTTGTTGTATTTTAAACACGAGCAGCAACTTGAAAATGTATCAGTGTTGGTGGACTTCTATATTAGTTAAATCTGACAACTAGAGACCTGAGTCATGTATCAAATTAGTTGCTGATTTATTTTCAGTATAACTTATATTTATATTACATATTGTAACATTGTGTTTTTTCCTCAAGTGAACCTTGAGCGATAGAACAGGGAACAAGCAGTCTATCTGTTCCCAGGATTGATTACTTTGAAGACGTTCTTTCCCTTTGTAAAATAAAAACAATTGGCCTTGTACTGTTAAAATCAATAACTCAGTCATGGACTGAATAGAATTTACCTTATTTTTTGCCCAGTGGTTTCCTTAATTAAAAAAATATATACATTTACGCGATGTGGGCATCGCTGGTTATTCATAGTTATTCATAGAATTTACAGTGCAGAAGAAGGCCATTCGTGCCATCAAGTCTGCGCCGGCCCTTACAAAGAGCACCCTACTGAAGCCCACGTATCACCCCTAACCCCGTAACCCAGTGAAATCATGGTGAAATTGCCCATCCCTCGTTACCCTTCAGAATGTGGTGATGAGTTGCCTTCTTTGAATCGCTGCAATCCCTGAGGTGTAGCTACACCCACAGCGCTGTAAGGGAGGAAGTTCCAGGATTTTGACCCAGCGACAATGAAGTAACGGTGATGTATTTTCAACTTAGGATGGTGAGTGACTTGGAGGAGAACCTCCAAGTGATGGGGTTCCTCGGTATTTGCTGCTCTTGTCCTGGTGGTCGTGGGTTTGCAAGATGCTGCCTGAGGGGTGACACAGTGATTAGCCCTGCTGCCTCACAGCTCCAGGGTCCCGGGTCAATTCCAGCCTCGGATGACTTTGTGTGGAGTTTGCACTTTCTCCCCATGTCTGCGTGGGTTTTCTCCGGGTGCTCCGGTTACCTCCCACAGTCCAAAGATGGTTAGGTGGGTTGGCCATGTAAATTGCACCTTAGTGTTCAGAAAGTTAGGTGGGGTTACTGGGTTCCAGAGATGTGGTGGAGGTGTGGTCTTAAGTGGGGTGCTTTTTCCAAGAGCCAGTGCAGGCTCGATGGGCCAAATGGCCTCCTTCTGTACTGTAAAAATTATGATTCTAAGAGGAGCCTTGGTCAGTTCCTGCAATGCATCTTGTAGGTGGTACATACGGCTGCTCTGTTCATCGGTGGTGGAGGAGTTGAATGTTTGTGGAAGGGGTAGCAATCATGTGGGCTGCTTTGTCCTGGATGGTGTTGAATCGAGTGTTGTTGGAGCTGCACTCATCCAGGCAAGCGGAGAGTATTCCATTACACTCCTGACTTGTGCCTTGTAGATGGTGAACAGGCTTTGGGGCTCAGGAAGTGAGTTACTCGCTGTAGGATTCCTAGCCTTTGACCTGCTCTGATAGCCGCAGTATTAATATGGCTAGTCCAGTTCAGTTTCTGATCAATGGTAACTCCCAGGATGTTGATTGTGGGGGATTCAGCGATGGGAATGTCATGGGGAGATGGTGGGATTCTCTCTTGTTGGAGGTGGGCATTGCCTGGCACTTGTGTAGCATGAATACTTGTCACTTGTCAGCCCAAGCCTGGATATTGTCCAGGTCTTGCTTCAGTATCTGAGGACTCACATGATGTTGAAGATTGTGTAATCATCAGCGAACTCCTACAGTGATGTCCTGGAGCTGAGACGACTGACCTCCAACCACCACAACCATCTTTTTCCAGGTATGACTCCAACCAGCAGAGCGTTTTCCCTGATTCCCATTGACTCCAGTTTTCCTAAGACTCCTTGATGCCATAACTCGGTTAAATGCTGCATTGATGACAAGGGCAGCCATTCTCACCTCACCTCTGACATTCGGCTCTTTTGACCATGTTTGAACCAAGGTTGTAATGAGGTCAGGAGCTGAAGTGACTCTGGCGGAACCCAAACTGAGCGTCCATGAGCAAGTTATTGCTGAAATGGGCTCTTGATTCTTTTTAAGCCATTACTACATGACTTTATCCAGAGACAGTCCATTTTAAATTAAAACAGGGGGTTCTCTTCTTTAGAAGACAGAGATCATTGTATCGTAAGGTTTAAAATGATGGTAGAAATGGGCAATAGGCAGTCTAGATTAACATAATTAACTGAGGGAGTGCCGACTTCAATGTGGCAAGAACAGAGCTGGGCCAGTTAGACTGGAACAAACGTTGGTGGGAAAAACTAGCTGAACAATGTGTTATTTTCAAAACAGAAATGGTCTGGACACTTTCAAAGCATATTCCTTTAAAAGGAAAGATAGGATAAACAAATTCTAAACTCCTTAGAAGAAAAAGGAGCTTGAAATTAAGATAAGGAAGATAAAGTGTGCTAAGGACTGGTGTCGGATAAAAAACAGTTGAGAACCAAGAAGGTTCAAAGGGGAGGTGAAAAAGCACATTAGAGAAGTGAAGAGAGATTGAGAAAAGACAGGCAGCCAACATAATGGGGAATCCAAAGTCTTTTATAGGCATATAAAAGTGTGGTAAAAGGAGGAGTGGAGCCAATCAGGGACCAAAAACGGAATTTATACAAGCAGTCTGGGGACAAGGCTGAGATATTAAAGGAATACTTTGCATCTGTCTTTAGCAAGGAGGTAGATGCTGCCTAGGCTATGGAGACAGATAAGGAAACACTGTCCCTCAAAGGGTTAAAAATTGATAAGGAGGAAGTGTTGATTGTCAGTACTTAAAAATGACAAGGCACTGGGATGCATGAGGATGTTGATGGAAGTGAGAATGGAAATTGCAGGGGTGTGACCATAATCTTCCAGCCTTCTCTAGACTGTAGGGAGGTACCAGAGGACTGGAGAATTGCAAATGTTATACCCTTGTTCAAAAAAGATTGTGATGTTAGCTCTCGCCACCAGGTCAGGATAACAGCAGTGAGGGGCAAACAAACAATTGTTTGAGATAGAATTAGTAGTCACTTGGAAAACTGGGTCAATTAGGAAGAGCTAAAGAGGAAATCATGTTTACCTAACTTGCTGGAGTTTTTTTGAGGTGATAACAGAAAGGGTTGATGAGGGTAGTGTTGTTGATCTAGTGTACATCAGTGTTTTTCAAACTGTTTTTCCCGGGACCTACTTTTACCAACTAGCGGAACTTTGGGACCCATGCCAGCTAACAATAACGACCCACGTTGTCCGACCATCGCAACACACCATTATTGCTTACATTTAATGCAACAGGTGAGCCTGCTTGGGCCTCCCAATTTCACTTGCTTGGTCCTCACAATCTCACTTGCTTTGTCATTCAGTGCTACATTTATGCTAAGGACTTCGGCTGATGATTTAAGTTCTCGTTGCATCCTTTGAAAAAAAAAGCAAGAGGTTTGACCTTGAATTTGGCATGCTCAGTCTTTAAAAGCCTTTGACGATTTGAGGTTTTTAAACTTTCATTTGCCATTACTTCCCTGCATATCACACTCGTGGGTTTTGTATCTGATTTGCATTGGCACAATAAAGCCATACCTCAAGAAACCACCTTTATACTGCTTTGTTTCTGATTTCAGTTTCTTCTTAATGAGTTGTTCACCAGAGACCCAGCAGGCACCAGCATTGCTTTTTCATGCCGGAGACTCTCCGAAGAAGTTCTCTCCAGCAGATTCAGTTGTGAGATCCTGACCTGTTTGTGTCTCTGGCCCTATCTTTCTTATTACAAAAATAATCCATCTTCAGTTCTTCAAACAGTCCTGTTGCTTGCTTGCTGGCAGCTACAAAAAGCACAGGGCTTGTGGCGTCAGCGTACGCGCCGAGGAGGTGACCTCTCTGGCAAAAAGACTCAACGTTCATATTTAAAGCCTGTCGCAGCCGGCATTCTTTTTTTATTTACTTTGAAACTTTATTTCCAATACCTGATTTTTCCTTGTTTATGACTTTTTACAACTGAAAATCAAACAATTTCAGTTGAACATGCGCATCCTTATATTAACACAAACTTTGTTTTAAATATATACCAATTTCTTTAGAAATTTAAACAAGTATGGAAAAAGGTGCAATCTTGTTTTTACTTTACAATCTATGACTTTAGACGCGATGAAGTAACTTGTCCAACACACACAATGTAACAATATTTATTATTCGTTCCACTGCATTGCACTTTCCATACACCCAAGCCATCACCCTCTCCATTCTCACCAAAAGCACTGACTTCCTGGTTTCCAGAGAGTTGTGACACAAAGTGATGACGTGTGGACTTCCAGTGTTGACATGTGTCAGCCGTATTGACTGGCCTCGTTTATCAGTATTCCTGGCTGACAAACCTGACCTGACTTCCCCCTCATTGTTCAGTAGCTGCATCTACCCCAGTCACTGACTGCTGACCATTTCCCGACCAGTACTTCACGTTGTGGGATTGCAAGCAGAAGTACTACCGGCCGTTGAACAGCTTGACCACTGAGCCACAGTTCGCATACTTCTAATCGGTGGTGGGAACGAGCTAAGCAGTGCGCAGAGGACGAGCACTAGAGAGCCGCTACAAGCTGGGACCACCACTGTTAGCATCGCAAATCCACTTGGATGCCTGTCAGCTCCCTGTCCCCACCCGTGCGCGCGCAGTGACCAGGGCACAGCCCAGCCTCGCGCCGCCCCACCATCTCAAACGGCGCAACCAATCGGGGACTGCCCGCGGTGGGCAATCTTAACAACCGGTTGTGGCCATTGGGGACTTCTTCCCGCAATTGGGAACGCCACAACCGATCGCTCCACGACCCCCACAGCCCCCCAGCTGGTCGCAAACCTGAGTTTGAAAAACTCTGGTGTACATGAATTTTCAGAAGGCATTCGATGCAGTGCCATACAACCGACTTGTGAGAAAAGCTATAGCTCATGGAATAAAATGGACAGCAAAAACGTGGATTCAAAATTGACTGAATAATAGGAAGCAGAGAGTACTAGTCAGTGGATATTGTTCAGGCTGGAGGAAGGTTTGTAGTGGTGTTCTCCGGGGGGGGGGGGGGGGGGGGGTCAGTATTGGGACCCTTGCTTTTCCTGATAAATTGATCAAAATCTTGGTGTGCAGGGGACAATTTCAAAGTTTGTGGCTGATACGAACCTTGAAAGTATTGTAACCTGTGAAGCGGAGAACCGTGTAGAACTTCAGAAGGACATAGACAAGTTGGAGTGGGCAGATTGGTGGCAGATGAAGTTCAGTGTGAGTTGATAATTTAGCTAGGAAGAACATAGAGAGACAATATAAAATAAGAGGTAAAATTCTAAATGAGCTGCAGGAGCAGAGGGACCTTGGTGTACATGTGCATAGATCATTGAAGGTGGCAGAACACGTGGAGAGAGCAGTTAATAAAGCATCTAGTATTCTGGGCTTTTCTAATAGGGGTGTAGGCTACAAGAGCAAGATGGTTATGCTGAACTTGTATAAGACACTAGTTAGACCTCAGCTGGAATATTGTGTACAGTTCTGCGTGCGCGCCACTATAGGAAGGATGTGAAAACATTGGAGAGAGTGCAGAAGAGGTTTACAAGAATGGTTCCAGAGATGAGAAACTTCAGTTATGAGGATAGATTTGAGGAGTTTAATTGACATATGTGCTGTGTCAGAAATTGGAAAGAGAATTTAGACCCTTGGGATAAAAGAACCAATACCTAGTTTAGGTGCAGCATCCCTTGGTGACACCCAAAATTTGTCAATATCAATCTGTTCAGTTAATAGATCAGCTTTGTTTGATTAAAAACTTCACAACTGTAATACTGCATGAGTATTTAACCATGTGTTTGTTGCTTTGTAGAATCTCTTAGATGACAGATATTTTGTACACATTAGCATACAAGTTGCGAAATGTAGATTCCACAGGAATACCAAAAGAACCTGACTCAGTATTTGGCAAGTTTTATTGAAGGTCTCAAAACAAGGGCAAGGAAGCAGGATAATCATAGAATTTACAGTGTAGAAGGAGGCCATTCGGCCCATCGAGTCTGCACCGGCTCTTGGAAAGAGCACCCTACCCAAGGTCAACACCTCCACCCTATCCCCATAACCCAGTAACCCCACCCAACACTAAGGGCAATTTTGGACACTAAGGGCAATTTATCATGGCCAATCCACCTAACCTGCACATCTTTGGACTGTGGGAGGAAACCGGAGCACACTGAGGAAACCCACGCACACGCTGGGAGGATGTGCAGAATCCGCACAGACAGTGACCAAAGCCGGAATCGAACCTGGGACCCTGGAGCTGTGAAGCAATTGTGCTATCCACAATGCTACCGTGCTGCCCTTTGTTCATGTTGTTATGCCCTGTTGTTAAAGGGCATAATGTTACATGCCCTTTTAATTAATTGAGGGTTCTGTTAACTTAGTTTAGATACTTGTTATATACTTAGAGAGTCGCGTTACGTATCTGACATTTTCTTCTCTTGCATAGATTATCTGTTCAGCTTTGCCACTGCTGCGACCAAAAAGATATCTGAATCCATGGTTGAGACTGCACAGACTATTAAGAAATCTGTCGAGGAAGGAAATATTGATGGTGTGATTGACAAGGTTCGTATGCTTCCACTGAAAGACACATATATGTTGATGTATTACAGCCATGGTGGATGGTGTTGAGGAAATGAAAGAAGAATATGTGAGAATTCTGGTGCTGTTATGCCCATGTCCAGTAATTTGTGATGTCTGGGTAGAGTTTTTGCTTTGGAGGCAGTTGGGTACAAATTGTGCAGGTTAATATATAGTTCAGGTATTTGTAAAAATTAATTTGCATATTCACATGGAAAATGTCCCATGAAGCAGTGTAATCAGGTGAAGTAATAGAAAGTAATTATTTATTTCCTTTACACGTTACATTTAACAGTGGTAACTTAGTGCAGTTTTATCAATGCTGCTGGAACTGGAGTTATTGCAACAAACGAGCATATTTACAAAGCATTGACTCCTCCACCTATGAGCAGCCAAATTTTATATCACTGAAAGGGATTTTTAAAAAACATTTCCGAATCTCAACAGAAGAAACTTGCCATCTCGTTATTTTGACAGGTGACCTGGCCAGTTTTGGGGTTGGGGGAAAGCTTCAAGCTTTGTTTTAACCCCATGTTAAAGATTTCTTTTAAATGTATTTTATTACAAACGTGTAAAAACAGTAACATATGCAACACACTCCACTACATCACAATCTACAGTCTGTACAATTTTCCCCCTTTCCCCTACCCCCCCCTCCTCCTCCCCCACGACGAACAGTTCCTCAAACGTTATGAACAATCCCCATCGTGTCTCGAAGCCCTCCTCCAATCCCCTCAACTCAAATTTGTTCTTTTCCAACCATAAAAAAATCATACAGATCTCCCAGCCAGGCCGCCACCCCCAGCAGTATATCTGACCTCCAATTTAGCAAGATCCTTCACCGGGCAATTAAAGAAGAGAAGGCCACAACATCAGCACCCTTCTCCTTAATCAGCTCCGGGATTTCCTACACCCTAAAGATCACCACTATTGGGTCCTCTGTGACCTTCACCCCAACAATTTTGGACAATGTCCCAAACACCGCTTCCCAGTACCTCTCCAGCTTCTCACAACCCCAGAACATGAGTGCATGATTCCCCGGCCCTCTCCTGCACTTCTCGCACTCGTCAGCCACCCCTTGAAAGAACCCACTCATCCTTGCCCGAGTCATATGCACCTTGAACTGAATCAAGCTCATCCGTGCGCAAGAGGAGGTTGAATCCACCCTACGCATCGCCTCACAGCACAGACTCCAGTCTATCCGCCGCCCCCCCCCCCAACTCATCCTCCCACATGTACCTGATCCTCAGCACTGGCATTGCAGCCCCCCCTGCTCCCCCAACCACCCATATATATCCCCAAACCTACCCTCTCTCCCAACTCGTCCAGGAGCAGCAATTGCCCTCACCAGCCTCGCCTGCCTCCACTTCCCGTACATCCCATTCATCTCCCCTGCCTTAAACATATGGTTCTCGCACAGTGGTGTCGACACCAACATCCCCTCCAATTTAAAGTGCCTCCTCAGCTGATTCCACACCCTGACCGTCGACTGTACCACCGGGCTCCCCGTATACTTCCTTTGAATTAACAGCAACAGAGCCGTCACCATGGCTCTATTCCTCCATCTTGACCCACTTGCCCTGCCCTTGCAAACTCTTGAGATCACCATCTCCAATTTCCGAAAAAGGTCTTCGGGAGGAAGATCGGTAGGATCTGGAAAACAACAGGAACCTTGGCAGCACATTCATTTTCACAACCTGCACCCTCCCTGCCAGTGTCAGGTGTAATGTGTCCCATCTCTTAAAATTCCCCTAATCTCCTCCACCAACGTTGTCAAATTCCACTTGTGCATTGTAGCCCAATCCCTCGTCACCTGTATCCCCAAATACCTGAACCTTTCCCTAGCTACCTTAAATGGCAGCATCCTCAAATTGGCCCCCAGCCCCACCGCATTCACCGGAACGCCTCGCTCTTCTCGACTTTCAACTCGCTCTTCCCGACTTTCAACTTCTACCCAGAGACCCGAAACACGTGCTGTTGGGTGAATTGGACATTCTGTATTCTGCCTCTGTGTACCCCACCCCACTCCCCTTCCATAACGCTATTAATATCTCCACCCATAATCAATTGGTGCGTATCCAGATCCGTGATCGCTCCCAGCAAACCCCTCACAAGCCCCACATATTTCCAATTCAGCACATGCATATTGACTGGCACCACCGCCGTCCCCTCAATCACCCCACTTACTATCACATATCTCCCCCCCCCCCCCCCCCCCCCCGGATCCTGCACTTCCTTGGCCCCCACAAATCCTGTTCTTTTGTTCAACAAAATGGCCACCCACCAGGCGACTTTGAGTCAAACCATCGAGTGGAATACCTGTCACACCCATCCCTTCCTCAACCTAACCTTGACCTTCACTCGGAGGTGCTCTATAAGAAGATCACCTCCGTCTTCAAAAAACTCCTAGAGTGCGCAGAAATTCTGGACCTCTTAACCGGCCAATTAACCCCCGAACACTCCACGTTACAATTCTTACCGGAGGCTTACGCCTCCACTCCCCCCTACCGTCCGCCATCATCCCTCTCCAGTTCTGCCTCCTCTAATACCACCCTAAATCGGGGCCCATCCAAGATGGTCCCCCTCTTTGTCCATGACCATGCTCAGTCTCCAATGTGCCACGTCGCATTCCCCCATCTCTCCCTCCCGTCCCGCCCCTCAGCTCGCCACCCCGCTCGGCCTCCTCCCCACCTCTCTCGGACTCCTCCCCACCTCACCTCTTTTCACCAGCGTTACCTGCCAGCGTGGCAGCGCCGAGGCTTGAAGGCCCCCCCACACACACCCTGTGGATTATAAAAAAAACAACTAAAGCCATATTCCAACCCCTCTAAAAGAAAAACACCACAGATGGGGGGAGAGGGGGACAGCTACCCCTGTACATATGTTTAACACCGCAAAATACAATATACAATAACATCAACAAACCAAAGGAACCCCCTCCCACCCTCCGGCAACGTACAACAACCATAACCTCCAACATTTGCAGATGCAGCTCCTCGATCTCACACCAACTCTCAGATCTCCCTCAGTTTATGGCCCCTTATTAAGTCATTAGCCTCTTCTGCGGTTTCCAAATAGTACTCCCGGCCTGCGAATGTACCCCACAGTTGAGCCGGATAAAGGACCCCAAATCGGATCTGCCTTCGGTACAGCACCAGCTTGATCCTGTTGAATCCTACACGCCCCTTCGCCAGCTCCGCACCAATATCTTCATATATTCAGACGTGGTTCCCCTCCCATTCACAGTCTCACTTCTCCCTGACCCATCGCAAGATTTCTTTCCTTCTCCACGCATTTGTGCATGCGCACAATTACCACCCGCAGAGGCTCCCCTGCTCTCAACCTCTGCTTTAAAGACCTATGGGCCCAGTCCACATCTGGGGCCTGAGCCAACACTCTCTGCTCCACCAACCTGGCTAACATCCTTGACTCATATTTCGTGGTGCTCGTTCCCCACACCTGGCAGCCCCTCAATTTGTAGGTTCTGCCGCCTGGACCTGTTTTCTTGCCCCTCCACCTTCACCCTCAGCGACTTGCATAGGTCTCCCAGAACCTCCACCTCCAGGGACACGATCCGGTCACTCTGGTCAGATACCACCATCTCCACCTCTCGTATCTTCACCCCTTGTACCTCGAGTCACTTCTCCACTCATTCTATCAACCTTCGCAGAGGTGCTACTGCTCCCTCGATGACCTTCAACCAGTCCCCATGCATCTTCTTTCTCTGATGTCGAAATTTATCTTTGATGACGGCCATCAACTGTTTTCACATTCTCCCTGTTGCTAATTGTGTTTCTCTTAATTTGGCTCTGAAGATGGTGGCCAATATGGTCGTCTTCCTTAATTCTAATTACGTTTGCTCTAGAGTCGCCAGGTATCTTTCGATACCGCCACAAGGTTCAAAACCGAATACTGATCAAAGACTCGATACACCAGTTAGTAAGTTCAAACTCAATGCTCATTTATTTACACACACAGTCAAATATACTCATGCATAAACTCTACAAACTAAACTATCACTACTGCTAAAGCCTATACTTAGCTTTGGGCCTCACTCAGTCAGAGGAACAATGGCCATTGTTCGGTTCTGAGGCTGTTGGGGTCGAACTGGTACAGAATAACAACCCAGGAGCGCCTGTCTCGTAGCGCGTGTTAACCTTGGACTTACTTGTTCTGATGTTGCTGTTGGGCAGGTCTCTCCTTGGTGAGAGTCGGGGCCGCAAGAGAGCGATTCTCTCTTGGGGGATTCTTCTTGTACCAAAAGGGGCTTTGCGCGCTTTTGGGCGGGTCTTGAACTTAGCCCCAATTAATTGGGCCGTTTCCCAATCGTTCCTATCGATTTCCTCCAATAGAGAGGTGGGTGCCCTGATTGCTGGGCGTGTCCTAGGTGGCCGTTGGCCTGTTTTGTTCTGGTCTCCTCCGGCGCCGCACGGGTGTCTGTCTTGGTATTGTTTACTTAAATGTTACCTTTTTGTCCCTGGGGATGGCTCATTAGTATGGTAATGGTTTTGCAGTATCGGTCTTGTCTGGGAGCTACGGCTCCAATCAACAGACAAACCTTGCACCTGCTTGCTTTCTCAGTACTGTCCATTTTCCCTGCAATCTTTGCAAAGTGTCCATTTTGTAACCGGGAAGTGGCCATCCCAGATGGCTACATCCCCATGTCTGCGTAGGTTTCACCCCCACAACCCAAAGATCTGCAGGTAGGTGGACTGGCAACGCTAAATTGCCCCTTTATTGGAGAAAAAATAATTGGGTATTCTAAATTTAAAAAAGAAATGAAGGCCATCAACTGTTCCATCTTGGCCTTTCCCACTGGCGTCGATCCTTCTCCCTCTGCCAATTTTTTGCAATTGTCGCAAGGCCTCCAATTCCTTAGCCAGGTCTTTGACATTTTTGCCGGGTCTAGTAGCCAGTAGACATACCAATCTTGGGGAGAACCTCTCTTCCCCCCTACACCTTCTGCAATACTTTCCTTTATTTTTTAAATTTAGAGTATCCAATTATATTTTTCCAATTAAGGGGCAATTTAGCCTGGTCAACCCACCTAACCTGCACACCTTTGGGTTGTGGGGGTGAAACCCACGCAAATATGGGGAGAATGTGCAAACTCCATACGGACAGTGAGCCAGGGCCGGGATTCGAACCCAGGACCTCAGCGCCGCAGTCCCAGTGCTAACCACTGCGTCACATGCCGCCCTCTGCTCCACTTTCCTGCCGGAGCTACCTCACTAACAGGTATAAAGTGCCCACGCCTTCGACCCGGAGCTGCCACTTACTCCACAGCCGCCACCGAAAATCAACTCGGTGTCAAAGATTGGCGAAACCTGACTTTTGCTTGTGTTTCCACAATCACTGGGTTGGCCAATTTCTAGCAGTAACTTTATAATCCGTAATATTTTCTTTTTAATAAACACACTCGACCTGATTGACCGTCTGGATATTTTTATCAAAGGTAAATGTGCTGGTTTAAAACTAGAAAATACATTCAAGTAAACCTAAAGCTGTGTAAAAGAACAATATCTTATATTGGACAGTGCTTTTGTGGCTGTTGCTGAATTTGTATTCAAAGTGTGATTGTAGTTCCATTTTAATGTGAGTTTATGTTGAAGGAAATACGAATTCTTGCTTTGCAATCCGTCTCTTTCTAATATTGAAGGGGAAAGTGTTTTCTCAAGATAAAGTAGAAAGTAACACTTTGGTGCATTTTTTTTCAACAATTAATTGTTGATTTAATATTAGTTTGCAAACAACAGGCACTTGTGCAGCACATCAGCTATTGTTGTATATGCAAGTGAAAGTGTACTTTTGTGTCAGGCAAAAAGTCAGCTATTAAGTAAGTTCAAGTTATAAGTTTGTATCCAAATCATGTGGTTGTAAGCAAATTATTTTTCTGCATTTTTAGACCATCATTGGAGATTTCAAAAAAGAACAAGACAAATTTGTACACGAAAAGTTGACGAAGAAAACAGGTACTGTCCATAGATTCCTAAAATGCAGAAAGGGGCCATGCGGCCCACCAAATCTACACCGACACTCGGAAAGAGCACTCTACCGAAGCCCACTTCCCCGCCCTATCCCTTTAACCCTGCGCATTGATCATGACACTAAGGGGCAATTTAGAATGACCAATTCACCTAACCTGTCTGCCGGTGGAATGTTGTATGCTTTATGCTGTATACAAGTATATGCTTTAGCATAGCTAAGCATTAACTAATTTTTTAACTTTGTCTCAATTGACTTTCCAAATTCCATATTCCTCAGATGTGATGGAAATTTCTCGTTATTTGATACATTTGACCAAAATCATTTACAATGAATCTGTGAAAAGCAAAGCAAATTTTAATATATACTGGCAGATTACCCTGCTTATAGTAAGTTTGAGGATATGCTGTTTTAGAATCCCTATAGTGCAGAAGGAGGCCACCTAGCCCATCGCGTCTGCACCGGCCCTTGGAAAGAGCACCCTACCCAAGCCCACATCTCCATCCCATCCCCGGAACCCCGCCTAACCTACACATCTTTGGACTGTCAGAGGAAACCAGAGCACCCGGAGGAAACCCACGCAGACACGGGGAGAAAATGCAAACAGCGCACGGACAGTCATCCGAGGCTGGAATTGAACCAGGGACCCTGGAGCTGTGAGGCAGTAGTGCTAACCACTGTGCCGCCGTTTAACACATTGCAAATCAGAAAAACTGATTCATGGTGACTGAATGCATCTGACATATTCTATTACATATTCTCATATTTTTGTATTCTTTTAGGGACCAGGGGCGAAATTCTCCTACCCGCCCCGCCACATTTCTGCGCCGACCGGCCGGCGGGAGTCTCCGTAACACCGGCCGGTCAATGGGGTTTCCCATTGTGGGGCAGCCCCACGCCGTCGGGAAACCCCCCGGTGCCGGCAGAACGGAGACTCCCGCCGGCGGAGAATGACGCCCATGATTCCTCAGGCGCAATTCTCCCATCGGGAGTCTAAGTGCCGACGCCGGAGTGAAAACCGGAGTGTTTCACTCCGGCGTCGGAGCCCGCGCCGGGCCTTGGCTCCGCGTAAATGATGGCATGCGCGGTTGCCGTCCTCCCCGAGGCCGCCCCGCAAGAAGGTGTCGGATGGATCTTGCAGGCAGTGGAAGAAAGGAGGTCCTCCTTCAGAGAGGCCGGCCTTCCGATCGGTGGGCACTGACCGTGGGCCAGACCCCCCCCCCCCCCCCCCCCACAGGCCGCCCCCCCCCCCCCTCCAGCGTTCCCGCGCTGCTCCCGCCGGCAACAACCAGGTGTGGACGGCGCCGGCGGGAACCCGTTGTTTTGGGAAGGCCGCTCGGCCCATCCGGGCTGGTGAATCAACGGCGAGCACCGATTCTCCCAGCGGCCAGCCGTGATTCTCACCGCGCTGGTTTGGGGGGGGGGAGGGAAAATTGCGTGCTGGTGTCGGGGCAGCGTGACGGGACACGCGCGGCTCCCCGGCGATTCTCCCACCCGGCTTGGGGGGGCAGAATTCCACCCCCCCCCCCCCCCCAACTCTGTCCATTAATCTGTTTTTTTTATGCGTTATGTATTTCATTTTTATCCTTTACCATTTTGAGGAGATAAAGCAAGGTTTTACAGTCCGAGGTAGGTGTCCAGTATTTAGCTGCACCCGAGGAGGGGAAGAGAAATGATCGTACACTTTGGTCCTGGTGGTGGTAGGTAGGAATGGTCGGTCCTGCAGTTTGGTTGCACTACTCAGGATTTCTTGTTTAGACAATGCTAAAGTTGTAGTGGTCAAAGATGCTTACACCTTGCAAAATGAGATTTCTATTGAGGGTATCCAACATAAACTTTACATTCCTATCTTAGGCTGGATGATCTTTTTTTAATTCATTTACGGGATGTGGGCTTCAGTGGATAGTTTACTGGAGCATTTACTGCTGCTTTGAACCGCTGCAGCCATGTGCTATAGGTACACCCACTGTGCTGTTAGGGAGGGAGTTCCAGAATTCTGACCCAGCGACAGTAAAGGAACGGCGATATATTTCCAAGTCAGGGTGGTGAATGACTTGGAGAAGAACTTCCAGGTAGTAGGGTTCTCATATATCTGCTGCCTTGTCCTTCTAGATGGTAATGGCCTTGGGTTTGAAAGGTGCTGCCTAAGGAGATTTGGTGCGTTTCTGCAGTGTAACTTCTAGAGTGTGCACACTACTGTTCATCGGAGGTGCAAGGAGGGAATGTTTGTGGAAGGGATGTCAATCAAGCGGGCTGCTTTGTTCTGAATTGTGTTGATCCTCTTGGATATTGTTGGAGCTGCATTCATCCAGGCAAGAGCATGCCTTTTAGATGGTGGACAGGCTTTGGGGAGTCAGGAGGTGAGTTACTCCCAGGATTCCCAGCCTCTGATCTGCTCTAGTATTTATATGGCTAGTCCAGTTCAGTTTCTGGTTAATGGTAACCCCTAGCATGATATTAGTGGGAGATTTAGCGATGGTAATGCCATTGAATCTCAAGGGGTGATGGTCAGATTCTCTCTTATTGAAGATGACCATTGCCTGGCATTTATGTGGCACAAATGTTACTTGCCACTTGTCGGCCCAAACCTGGATATTGTCCAGGACTTGCTGCACTTGGACATGAACTGCTTCAGTATCTGAGGAGTTGTGAACATCCCCACTTCTGACCGTATAATGGAAGGAAGGTCATCGATGAAGCAGCTGAAGATGGCTGGGCCTAGGACACTGCTAGGTATGACTTCACTCACTGGGGAGTTTTCCCCTGATTCCTAATGTCTCCAGTTTTTGCTAGGGCCCCTTGATGCCACACTCAGTGAATGTCCAGGGCAGGCACTCTCCCCTCACTTCTGGGACGCAGCTCTTTTGTCCATGTTTGAACCAAGGTTGTAATGAGGTTAGGAGCTGACTGGCCCTAAACGGCAATTAACTTGTTATTGTTGAGCAAGTGCTGCTTGATAGCACTGTTGGTGACCTCTTCCATCACTTTGCTGATGATCAAGAGTAGACTGATGGGTCAGTAATTGGCTGGGTTGGATTTATCCTGTTTCTTGTAAACAGGATATATCTGGGCAACATTCCACATTGCTGGTAGATGCAAGTGTTGTAGCTGTCCTGGAACAGTTTAGCTAGGGGTGTAGCTGTACTGGAACAGTTCAGCTAGAGGCGCAGCAAGTTCTAGAGAACAACTCTTCAGTACTATTGCCGGATGTTGTCAGAATCCATAGCCTCTGCAGTATCCAGTGCCTTTAACAGTTTCCTGATATCACGTGGAGTGAATCGAGTTAACTGAAGACTGACATCTGTGATGCTGGGGACCTCTGGAGGCGACTGAGATGGATCATCCACCCGGCACTTCTAGCTGAAAATTGTAGGAAATGCTTCCGCCTTATCTTTTGCACAGATATGCTGGATTCCCCCATCATTGAAGATGGATATATTTGTGGAGCCTCCTCCTCCAGTGAGTTGTTTAATTGTCCACTGCCAATCACGACTGGATGTGGCAGAACTGCAGAGCTTGGCTCTGATCCGTTGGTTGTGTGATCACTTAGTTCTGTCTGTCGCTTGCTGCTTTTTTTATAGTCGTTATTGTCACAAGTTACTGTGAAAAGCCCCTAGTCGCCACATTCCAGCACCTGTTCGGGTACACGGAGAGAGAATTCAGAATGTCCAAATGACCTAACAGCACATCTTTCGGGACTTGTGGGAGGAAAGCGGAGTACCCAGAGGAAACCTACACAGACACGGGAAGAAGGTGCAGACTCCGCATAGACAGTAACCCAAGCCGGGAATCAAACCTGGGACCCTGGCCCTGTGAAGCACCAGTGCTAACCACTGTGCTACTGTGCCGCCCACTACAGCTTATGCCGTTTTGCATGCATGTAGTACTGTGTTGTAGCTTTACCAGGTTGACACCTCATTTTTCGGTATGCCTTATACTGCTCTTAACATGCCCTCCTGCACTCTTCATTGAACCAGAGTTGTTCCCCAGGGTTGATTCATTAGTGGTAATGATAGAAAGGAGGATATGCAGTTGAGTATAATTCTGCTGCTGCTGATGGCCCACAGTGCTTCACAGTTGTCCAGTCTTGATTGTTGCTAGATCTGTTTGAAATCTATCCCAGTTGGTAGTGCCGCACAGCACAATGGAGGGTGCCCTCAATTTGAAGATGGGGCTTCATCTCCACAAGGCCTATGTGGTGGTCACTCCTACCGTTACTGTCATGGCCAGATGCAACTGTGGGAGGTAAGTTGGTGAGGATGAGGTCAAGTTTGTTTCCCTGATTATTTGCTGCAAACCCTGCCTACCACCTGTGTCCTTTAGGACTTAGTCAGTAATGCGGTTACCAAGCCACCCTGTAGCACAGTGGTTAGCACAGTTGCTTCACAGCGCATGGGCCCCACATTCGATTCCCGGCTTGGGTTACTGTCTGTATAGAATCTGCACGTTCTCCCCGTGTCTGCGCGTGTTTCCTCCGGGTGCTCCGGTTTCCTCCCACATGTCCCGAAAGACGTGCATGTTAGGTGAACTGGACATTCTGAATTTTCCCTCTGTGTACCCGAACAGGTGCCGGAATGTAGCGACTAGGGGCTTTTTACAGTAACTTCATTGCAGTGTTAATGTAAGCTTACTTGTGATAATAAAGATTATTATATTATGATGGATATTGAAATCCTCCACCCAGAGTACATGGTAATCAGCAGGAGGTTACCTGGCCCATATTTTATCTGATGCCATGTGAATTTGTGGGGTCTGGAGGTGGCGCTGAGGACTCCCAAGGCAACTCCTTCCTGACTATATACCACTGTGCCACCACCTCTGCCTGCTCTGTCCTGCTGGTGGCACAGGACATGGCCAGGAATGGTAATGGTGGTGTCTGGGACATTATCTGTGAGTTCACTTTTGTTACAGGATATGTAAAGACTTCTTTGTAAACAACAGTACTTTCTTCCAGATGCTGCAGTACCTCCTTGGGTTGGATATAGTGAAGAAGAAGCTATTCAACAGCAAATCCTAGCCTTATCAGCAGTATGTGTGCTTTTCTGTAATATTTCAATGTAATATCACAATGACTGAAGCTAAAGTCTTTAATGTACCCTTAAATATTCAGCTTGGGCACAAACTTTCTAACGTCAGAATGACAGCATCCCAAATGAAAACTTGTATTGAGTGGCCCAGATTTTTATGCAAAGGTGAGATCTAGTGTCAATTTTGCAGCTGCTAACATGATTCAACTGTTGCTGCTTTAATGATTAATTATGCTGCAGCCATCATAGCGGATGCCAAACATTCGTCACTGATCTAAGAGCAGAAACGATGGCATGTGCATCACCTGGAGCCGTTGGGATGGTTTAAATCATGGCTCAGCGGTATCAGTCATTTCTAAATCATGAGTTTGTAAGTTCAAGTGAACTTAAATTCCAAGAATGATTTTTTTTTTAGCTTCCAGTTATGTTAGGCTGGAGGGTGTTTTGTATATTTTAAATTGCCACAATATTCTATGGTGACAAATTGCCCATTTTGAAGACTATCCACACGATCAAGTAAGTGCTCAGTGTGTCTGAATCTTAAGCCTGCATTTTGTTTTTTTGCCCCATTAAATGCCAGGCCATAGTTGTAACCTTGTGCTAGACTTCCATCTGGGGGTTGTAAACTGGCATCGTCCGAGGCAATGCTTTTCAACCCAGCAGTTCGTTGCATAAAATGATCAGTGCCGTGAACCCATTTTCCCATCTTCCCACTTTGATGCCTTGTGCTTCTTTCTCCTTCCAGGTTCTTCCTGCTATGTGCCTTATTTGCATCCACAATGTGAAACTATTTCCTTGTGCTATCATTCTTGTAATGCAGGATCAATCTTAGGAAGGTCACTGGGAGGTGAGGTTGCCTGAGCCTCCCTTATTTTCGTCTGTAGGGATTTTATTTAACCTGATTCACGGTCGTACATTTTAGCGATGGTAATCATTTGTCAGTGAATAATAGTCCTACTTAATGTAGATCTTACATAAGCCTTTTGTAAAATCTGACGAAAGATAAACTGAGATTCTTGTGTTTTCAGGAGAGGAGAAATTTTTTGCGAGATCCGCCAGCAGGAGTGCAGTTTAATTTTGATTTTGATCAAATGTATCCTGTTGCTGTTGTAATGCTTCAAGAAGACGAACTTCTTAACAGAATGCGATTTGACCTAGTTCCAAAGCTGTAAGTTACAAGTATAAATAGATTGCATCCACAACAAAATGACTAGAACGGCAAAAAGACGAACACTAAATATGTTGTAGACCTTAGTTAATTATATATATGTTAAACAAATGTTCTTTTGAATGTGAACTGGTTTACTTATGGCTATTCCCATCTATGCTGCTCGGTTTGTCCATGTGAATTGGAAGGGACAGTTGCATAGAAGTGAGTGGAGATTTCAGCGACTGTTTACAAGTCAACGAAAAGATGGCATAGTGACAATGCCCATAGAACAAATTAAACCAGTTCTAAATGTTATGCAATATTTGGTTCTGCCAGGGTGGGGGATGGGAACCACATGGTTCCGCCAGGATGGTGGTGAGGAACACATGGTTCCGCCAGGATGGTGGGGAGGAACACATGGTTCCGCCAGGATGGTGGGGAGGAACACATGGTTCCGCAAGCATACGGGGAGAGCACGTGATTCTGCAAGGATCTGGGGGAGCAGGTGGTTCCGCAAGGGTGGGTGGGGGGAGCACGTGGTTCTGAAAGGGTGGGGGGGAGCACGTGGTTCTGCAAGGATGGTTGGGGAGCACGTGGTTCTGCAAGGATGGGGGGAGCACGTGGTTCTGCAAGGGTTGGGGGAAGCACGTGGTTCTGCAAGGATGGGGGGAGCACGTGGTTCGGCAAGGGTTGGGGGAAGCACGTGGTTCTGCAAGGGTTGGGGGAAGCACGTGGTTCTGCAAGGGTGGGTGGGGGGAGCACGTGGTTCTGAAAGGGTGGGGGGAGAGCACGTGGTTCTGCAAGGATGGTTGGGGGGGGAGCACGTGGTTCTGCAAGGGTGGGGGAAGCACGTGGTTCTGCAAGGGTGGGGGGGGGAGCACGTGGTTCTGCAAGGGTGGAGGGGGTGGGAGCACGTGGTTCTGCAAGGATGGGGGGAGCACGTGGTTCTGCAAGGATGGTTGGGGGGGGGGGAGCACGTGGCTCTGCAAGGATGGGGGGAGCACGTGGTTCTGCAAAGGTGGGGGGGAGCACATGGTTCTGCAAGGATGGGGGAGCACGTGGTTCTGCAAGGGTTGGGGGAAGCACGTGGTTCTGCAAGGGTGGGGGGAGCACGTGGTTCTGCAAGGATGAGGGGAGCACGTGGTTCTGAAAGGGTGGAGGGGGTGGGAGCACGTGGTTCTGCAAGGGTGGAGGGGGTGGGAGCACGTGGTTCTGCAAGGGTTGGGGGAAGCACGTGGTTCTGCAAGGATGGGGGGAGCACATGGTTCTGCAAGGGTTGGGGGAAGCACGTGGTTCTGCAAGGGTGGGGGGGGAGCACGTGGTTCTGCAAGGGTGGAGGGGGTGGGAGCACGTGGTTCTGCAAGGATGGAGGGGAGCGTGGTTCTGCCAGGATTTTGGAAGGGGACACATGGTTTTGCCAGGATTTGGGGGACACATGCATTTCTGCCAGGATTTTGAGGTGGGGGGAAACACGTTGTTCCGCCAGGATTGGAGGGGGGAGCACATGGTTCCACCAAGATTAGGGGGGGTGGGGGAGACATGGTTTTGCCAGGATGGGTGGGGGAGATAGAGAGAGTGGATAGCAGAATGGGATCAGTGCAGCAGACAAGTCCATCACTCATGGATTAAAATAAAATTCAGTGCAGTTATAATAGAGACTGGGACCGTGCCTCGGCATTCAAACAAACTGCATATAAGGAAATAGGTCTTACTACATCTGAATGTATTTTTTTTTTTTAACTGAAATGTCTAATTTTCTTTTCGATTGTCTCTTTTTTTGGCTTTATAATTCCACAAAACAGTTACGGGGATAGGGTGGAGGCATGGGCTTAAGTAGGGTGCTCTTTCCAAGATCTGGTGCAGACTCGGTGGGCCGAATGGCCTCCTGCACTGTAAATTCTTTGATTGTATAATTTTAGTGATTGGAAGCCAGAGTCCAGCGGCGTAACACAGGGATTAGATGACTGTGTAGGATCAATAAGTTTGCAGGTAACACAAAGATTGGCTGGGTGGTTAGCAGTGATGTTGAGTGTCTTGGGTTACAGGAAGATATAGACGAGATGGTCAAATGGGAAGATAACAGGCAGATGGAGTTTAACCCTGAAAAGTGTGAGGTCATACACTTTGGAAGAATAAATTTGACAAGGAAGTTTTCAATGAACGGCATGACACTGGGAACAAAGGGACCTTGGAGTGTTTGTCCATAGATCTCTGAAGGAGGGCAGGTTAATAGGGTGGTGAAAAAGTCATATGGGACACTTGCCTTTATCAATCAAGGCATAGATTACAAAAGAAGGGAGTTGTATAGAACTTTGGTGAGGCCACAGCTGGAGTACTGTGTCCAATCCTGGTCACCACATTATAGGAAGGATGTGATTATACTGGAGGTGGTGCAGAGGAGATTCACCAGGATGTTGCCTTGGATGGAATGTTTAAGTTACTTAAGTTATGAAGAGAGATTGGAATGGCTTGTGTTGTTTTCATTGGAGCAGAGAAGACTGAGGGGTGACCTGATTGAGGTGTACAAGATTGCGAGGCATGGACAGGGTGGATATGGAGCAGCTGTTCCCCTCATTTGAAGGGTCAGTCACAAGGGGCACAAGTTCATGGTGAGGGGCAGGAGGTTTAGGGGTGATGTGAGGGAAAACTTTTTTTTTTACCCAAAGGGTGGTGATGGTCTGGACTGTGCTGCCTAAGAGGGTGATAGAGGCGGGATACCTCATTCTTTAAAAATAACCTGGATGAGTACTTGACACTTCATAAAATTCAAGGTTCTGGGCCAGGTTCTGGCAAATGGGATTAGGTCGGCAGTTCGGGTGTTTTCCATGTGTTGGTGCAGAATCAATGGGCCGCTTCTGCACTGTGTTTTCTGTGATTGTGTGAAGAGCGATTTGTTAGAATTACAAGAATGCTAGGGTCTTTAAATTTGGGTGTTGTGAAAAGTAAAATCTTGGTGTACTTTCAAGATAAAATATAATTTCTTTGTGGTAAGTTGAACAAATTTCTCCACACAATCTATACATTTAAAAAAAAAAACACTTTTTCTTGAAATGTAATCAAGTGGCATTAGGGGTAGAAAGATGAGCGTGGGTTTAGCTGAAATTTTACTTGATTATATATTGCACTAATTTGCATGCAATATTTTGTTGACAGAATGCAGTATGCATTAATTCTGTATAAACTCACTTTTGACCTCCTGATTCCCCCTCCAGTGTGAAGGAAGAAGTATTCTGGAGAAACTATTTCTACAGAGTGTCACTTATCAAACAGTCAGCTCAGCTTACAGCTCTGGCTGCTCAACAACAAACAGTTGACCAAGAGAACAGAGAAGCTAGCAGTACAGATGATGCCCATTTGACAGGTAAATGAACATCTTGGTAGACAGTCCAATGATGGTAATGTTTTCACCCCTGTTGGTTAGTCTATTTGTCTAAACAACAGGTTAGACATTCCGGTCCCCCAGCCGTGTGTTTCTCAGCGACGTGCCTTTCGCTGGCAGTGGGCGTCTCTCTTCCTGCCACTTGTCAATGGGATTTCCCATTGAAGCCACCCCACGCCCCTGGGAAACCTACAGCAACGATGCGCTGCCAGCGGGAAAAGAGAGTACCAGTGGCCAGACAGTTCCAACCAATATATCTGAAAAACTAATGACTGGATTTCATATGGTTTGTTTTTAGTGATATTTGTGGATCAGGATTCCAGATTTTTTTTTATAGGTTCCGTTAAAGGTTGGAGATTGGGTGAATTGACTTTTTTTTTGTTTTATGTTAGTGGTGTAGTTTGGCTCAGGTGCAATTTGACAGAGCTGTCGAAATGTGAGCATAGTTTTCAGAGCCGATTGTTGGTTATGGATCAGCCTGAAGCCCCCACAATGGGATGGAAGCTCTTAACTAGAAGATTTATTTTTTCAGCTTTTAGTTACAGCGCATCGACCAGGCAGTGAAAAACCACAAAGAGGAGCTGCGTAATTGTGATAATGTTAGCACAGCGTGGTCAAGGTATGCATTCCACTGAGTATCCCCTTAATTTGTTCTGCTTGCAATATGCCACCTTATTTGGCAGTTGTTAAATTTTGTGTACATCTTTCTATTTTCCAGCCAGCAAACCTAACTGAAACATGTCTGGCCTGCTGCTGGCTGTGAACTATGCCAATTGCATCAATAGCAGACATCCTTTAAAGAGATTCCCCATTAACTTTCATTACTGTGGTGCCTTTGCTCTACTTAAGAGAAATTGAAGATGCTCTGAGCATTAAGTTGAATTATTTAATATATTTAATTGGTAAAAATAGTGTGACAATGTGATGAATAGGTTCTTACTGTCACTTGGAGTCAACAAAGTGTTCTCTGGATTTCACTTGTGAGGTTCGATTAATCTCTTTCAGGAACTGTGAAACATACTAAAATCTAATCAAGGAGCTCAAATAATATAGACCACAATCATACTTTTGCAGTTATGATTAACTTAGTTAAATAGTTTTAATTGTGATTTGTAGACTGTTTGCAAGATAGCAATGAAGCCGTATTAACCCGCATGCGCATTCTTATCCGAAGGCAATTGAGATGCATACACGTCCCTTTATACTGCACACCGTAGATAATTTAATTGTTTAGATCTATGGTTATCACTGCTGAGTGAGTTGTTCATAACCAGAATTTCATAACATTTTTCTTCCTTTCAGAAACAAGGTCAAAAACACCACCTTGTGCAATCCAAACTCAGACAAAATCATGTGAGGTAATTTTTATTTTGACTTGTACAATTTATTACTCTACTAAGTATTTAATAATTACATGATAATGTAGGGTGTAACTAGACCGATTCTGGAGTGGTTTTGATTTTTTTTACTGCCTCCGAGAGAACCACAGCAATCTCTTCATCCCTTGCTGATCCTATCAGGAGGAAGAGGAAATTTCCACAAGTCCAGGTGCTACAGAATTTATTAGCGATGCATACGATGCATGCAATCTGAACCAAGAGGATCTGCGGAAAGAAATTGAGCAGTTGGTGTTGGATAAAAAAGACGATGGTGCAAAAGAAGGTGGGAATGGCAATCTCATTAACAAATATTACCTGAAATTTCTTCTCGAGTATCCTATTTCGTTCATCTTCTTTCTAAAATTCATAAATTAATTATGGTTTTATCTGAAATCTACACATTGTTTTCTAGCCCAACAAATATACCGATTGCATCTTTGTATAATATCGGGGGGGAAACTCTCCACTGGTTGGAAACTCTCCTGGCACAAAGGAAAATGGTTGTGGTTGTTAGAAATCTAGAGATCAACCAGCTCAGCTCCAAGACATTGCTGCAGGGATTCCTCTGGTAGTGTTATAGGCCCAACCATTTTCAGCTTCTGGATCAATGAGCTTTCTTCCATCATAAGGTCAGAAGTGGGGATACTTGCTGATGATTGCACAATGTTCACCATTGAGCAGGTCAGAGGCTAGGAATCCTGCAGCGAGTAACTGACCTTCCCAAGGCACAAGTCAGGAGTGTGATTGAATACTCTTCCCTTGCCTGGATGAGCACAGCTCCAAAAACACTCGAAGCTTGACATCATCCAGTACAAAGCCGATTGGCACTCCATCCAGAAACATTTAATCCCTCCACCACCGATACACAGTAGCAACCATGTGTACCATATACAAGATACACTGCAGGAACTCACCAAGGTTTCTTCGGCAGCAACTTCCAAACCCACTACCATCTATAAAGAGAAGAGAACACCACCACCTGGATGTTCCTCTCCAAATCACTCAAAATCTAGACTTGGAAATATATGTCTGTTCCTTCACTGTTGTTGGATCAAACTCTTGGAACTCCCTCCCTAATAGCACAGTGGGTGTACCTACACCACATGGACTGCAGGGGTGCAAGAAAGCAGCTCACCACCACCTTCCCAAGAAAATTAGGGATGTGTAATAAATGCTGGCCTCGCCAGCGACATCCATATCCCATGAATTTTTTGTAAATTCTCAAACTCTAGTTTTTGTAGCTGTCTTATTACTAATTATTTACTTCAGCCTTTCCATTGTTTTTAGTTTCACTACATTTCCTTTGAGCTGAAACCTTTAATTGGATTTTAATCCAAGTTTGGATATGATATTTTCAGACCTACAGTTTTAGATTCTGATTTTCGTTCTTAAACCAGTTCACTGTGCAGCAAGGTTTGATTCCATTTCACTGCTACATACTGCATACATACATTTCCTAATAAATTAATATTTAATTTTTTTTATTTTAAAAAATATATATTTTATTAAAGTTTTCAAACACCACCACCTTAGAAATTTTTCCACCTTACAAATCAACAAAAAAGATAACAATAACTAATAAATAACATAATTTAAATAAAATAGTGATATAACAAAGTAACAAAAAATAGTGCTCCCCCCCACCCCCACCCCAACCAGAACAAAACAGGTTGCCCCCCCCCGGTCTGGGCTGCTGCTGCTGACGGTCTATTTTCCCTTAACGTTCCGCGAGATAGTCAAGGAACTGTTGCCACCGCCTGGAGAACCCCTGAACCGATCCTCTCAACGCAAACTTCATCCATTCCAGTTTTATGAACCCTGCCATATCGTTTGTCCAGGCCTCCACGCCGGGGGGTTTCGCTTCCTTCTACATGAGTAAGATCCTTCGCCGGGCTACCAGGGACGCAAAGGCCAGAATATCGGCCTCTTTCGCCTCCTGCACTCCCGGCTCATCCGCTACCCCAAATATAGCTAACCCCCAACCTGGATTGACCCCGACCTTCACCACCTTTGAAATCACTCTTGCCACTCCCCTCCAGTACCCATCCAGTGCCGGACACGACCAAAACATACGTGTGTGGTTCGCCGGGCTTCCCAAGCACCTCCCGCACCTGTCCTCCACCCCGAAGAACCTGCTCAGCCTCGCTCCCGTCATGTGTGCTCTGTGTAGAACCTTGAATTGTATCAGGCTAAGCCTGGCACACGAGGAAGAGGAACTTACCCTACTTAGGGCATCAGCCCCCAGACCCTCCTCAATCTCCTCCCCCAGCTCTTCCCATTTTCCCTTCAGCTCCTCTACCAGCGCCTCCCCCTCCTCTCTCATCTCCTGATATATTTCGGACACTTTGCCCTCCCCGACCCATACCCCCGAAATCACTCTGTCCTGGATCCCCTGTGTCGGGAGCAGCGGAAATTCTCTCACCTGTTGCCTCGTAAACGCCCTCACTTGCATGTATCTAAAGATATTCCCCGGGGGAAACTCATACTTTTCCTCCAGCGCTCCCAAGCTCGCAAACGTCCCGTCGATAAACAAATCTCCCAATCTCCTAATTCCTGCCCGATGCCAGCTCTGGAACCCTCCGTCCATCCTTCCTGGGACAACCCTATGGTTGTTCCTGATCGGGGACCACACCGAGGCACCCGTCACCCCCCTATGTCGCCTCCATTGCCCCCAGATCCTTAAGGTTGCCGACACCACTGGGTTCGTGGTGTACCTTTTCGGGGCGAGCGGTAGCGCCACCGTCACCAGCGCCTTTAGGCTCGTTCCTTTACAGGATGCCATCTCAAGCCTCTTCCACGCCGCCCCCTCTCCCTCCCTCATCCACTTGCGAACCATCGCCACATTGGCGGCCCAGTAATAATCATCCAGATTCGGCAACGCCAGTCCCCCTCTGTCCCTGCTGCGCTGTAAGAACCCCCTCCTTACCCTCGGGGTCTTCCCTGCCCACACGAAACTCATAACACTCCTATCTATTTTCTTAAAAAAGGCCTGAGTGATCAAAATGGGGAGACATTGAAACACAAAAAGAAACCTTGGGAGGACCATCATCTTGACCGCCTGCACTCTGCCCGCCAATGAGAGTGGCAGCATATCCCACCTCTTGAAATCCTCCTCCATCTGCTCCACCAGCCGCGTCCAATTGAGTTTGTGTAAAGTTCCCCAGCTCCTGCCTACCTGAATTCCCAAATATCGGAAGCTCCTTTCCACTCTCTTCAATGGCAGGTCATCTATCCCTCTTCCCTGATCCCCGGGGTGTACTACGAAAAGCTCACTCTTCCCCATATTAAGCCTATATCCCGAAAAATCTCCATCTCCCTCAATATCTGCATAACCTCTGTCATCCCCTCCACAGGATCCGCCACATACAGCAGTAGGTCATCTGCGTAGAGTGCTACTGTGTTCCTCTCCCCCTCTAACCACCCCCCTCCATTTCCTAGAGTCTCTCAACGCTATGGCCAGTGGTTCAATTGCCAGCGCGAACAGTAATGGGGACAGAGGGCACCCCTGCCTCGTGTAACCGAAAATACTCCGATTTCTGCCGATTTGTGACTACACTTGCCACTGGGACCCATGAACTACTAGCTGTATGAACCATAGTCTGGGTGTGCATTGCAGCAATTTAAAAAACAATGCAGGGAGGGCCCCATAGAGGAGTTTAACCCAACTGACAAACCCCTCCCCGAACCTAAACCTCCTCAGCACCTCCCATAAATACTCCCACTCTACGCTATCAAATGCCTTCTCTGCATCCATCGCTGCCACTATCTCTGCCTCCCCCTCCGCTGGGGGCATCATTATCACCCCAACAGCTGTCGCACGTTAGCATTCAGTTGTCTCCCCTTTCAAAACCCTGTCTGGTCTTCATGCACCACCCCCGGGACACAATCCTCGATCCTCATCGCCAGCACTTTTGCCAGCAACTTGGCATCTACATTCAGGAGCGAGATAGGCCTATATGACCCGCATTGCAGTGGATCTTTATCCCGCTTCAGGATTAATGATATCATCGCCTCCGACATTGTCGGGGGTAGAGCCCCCCCTTCTCTGGCCTCGTTAAAGGTTCTTGCCAACAGCGGGGCCAACAAGTCCACATACATCCTATAAAATTCCACCGGAAGCCCATCTGGTCCCGGGGCCTTCCCTGCCTGCATGTTCCCCAGCCCTTTAGTCACCTCGTCCCCCCGATTGGCGTCCCCAGGCCTGCCACCTCCTGCTCCTCCACCTTCGGGAACCTTAGTTGGTCCAAAAACTGTTGCATCCCCTCTTTTCCCTCCAGGGGTTGGGACCTATATAGCCTCTCATAAAAGGTCTTAAAACACCTCATTTACCTTCCCTGCACTCTGCACCGTAGTTCCCGTTCCATCCCTAGCTCCCCCAATCTCGCTCGCCGCTATCCTCTTATGAAGCTGCTGGGCCAACAGCCGGCTCACCTTTTCCCCATATTCGTATCTCATCCCCTGTGCCTTCCTCCACGGTGCCTCTGCCTTCCCTGTGGTCAGCAGGTCAAACTCCGTCTGAAGTCTTTGCCTCTCCCTGTATAGTCCTTCGTCCGGGGCCTCCGCATATCTTTTATCCACTCTCAGAATCTCCCCCACTAATCTCTCCCTTTCTTTGCCCTCTTTTTTTCTCCTTGTAAGCCCTAATGGAGATCCTTCAGCGCTTCCCATACTACCGCTACATGGACCTCACCATCATCATTGGCCTCCAGGTACCTTTCAATACTTCGCCGCACCCTTCCACAGACTCCCTCATCCGCCAATAATCCCACATCCAGTCGCCACAGTGGCTGCTGTTCCCTCTCCTCTCCTAGTTCCAGATCCACCCAGCGCGGGGCATGATCTGAAACGGCTATGGCCGAATACTCCGTTCCTTCCACCCTCGGAATCAGTGCCCTACTCAAAACAAAGAAATCTATCTGGGAGTAAGCCTTATGAACATGGGAGAAAAAGGAAAACTCTTTGGCCAACGACCTAGCAAATCTCCACGGATCCACTCCCCCCATTTGCTCCATAAACCCCCTGAGCACCTTGGCCGCTGCCGGCCTTCTTCCTGTCCTGGATCTAGACCGATCTAACCCTGGATCCAGCACAGTATTGAAATCCCCACCCCCCCATTACCAGGCTTCCTACCTCCAGGTCTGGGATACGTCCCAGCATCCGCTTCATAAATCCCGCATCATCCCAGTTCGGGGCATATGCATTTACCAGCTCGACCTCCATTCCCTGCAATCTACCACTCACCATCACATATCTACCACCATTGTCCACCTCTATATTCCTAGCCTCGAGCGACACCCGTTTCTCCACCAATATCGCCACCCCGCTATTTTTTGCGTCCAACCCTGAGTGGAACACCTGTCCCACCCATCCTTTCCTTAACCTAACCTGATCCGCCACCTTCAGATGCGTCTCCTGAAGCATGACCACGTCTGCCTTCAGTCCTTTTAAGTGCGCGAACACTCGGGCCCTCTTAATCGGCCCATTTAGGCCTCTCACATTCCACGTGATCAGCCGGATTGGGGGGCTGCCCCCCCTCCCCCGCCGACTAGCCATCATCTACTCTAGGCCAGTCCCACGTCCAGGTCCCGCGCACCCACCAGTCCCCCAGGCGGCGCACTCCCGTCCCGACCACCTCTTCCCTTGCCAGCTCCCTCTCGATCCCAGCAGCAGCAACCCAGTTATTTCCCCCCCCCACCCCCCTCCCCCCGCTAGATCCCCATCTAGTATGGTTACTCCCCTCCATAATGCTTCCAAAAGTCAGCTGACCCCGGCTTCCCCCGCTCTCTCCTTGACCCCCCCCCCCCCGTGTGTGTGTGGAACTCTCCTCCTCCTTGCGCGTATCTTCCCGCCATCATCTCCCTAGCGCAGGAAAAAACCCACCCGTTCCTAGATCAGCCCCGCCCCCTATGGCGCAGCTCCAACTACAGCCCCGTTCCCATTCCCCATCCCCCCACCTATGTCCCTTTTTCCATCGGCGCCCACATTTCTCAGTGTCTTCCCTTTCCCCTCCCCATCTATCGTCCCGATACGGTGAACCTCCCATTCCCCAATTTACATTCCTGTACATCAACATCGTCATCTCCCCCACAGCATCAGTCCCTCAGTTCTAGTCCCAACTTTTCTTTTTGGATGAAGGTCCATGCCTCTTCCGACGTTTCAAAATAATAGTGTCTATCTTGGTACATGACCCACAATCGCGCCGGCTGCAGCATCCCAAACTTTACTTTCTTCTTGTGAAGCGCTGCCTTGACCCGATTAAAACTCGCTCGCCTTCTCGCCACCTCCGCGCTCCAGTCCTGATACACTCGTATCACCGCATTCTCCCACCTGCTCCATACTTTCTTGGCCCAGCTCAAAACAGCCTCTCTGTCCGTGAAGCGGTGATATCTCACCACTATCGCCCTTGGTGGTTCTCCAGCCTTGGGTCTCCTCGCAAGGACCCGGTGAGCCCCTTCCACCTCCAGGGGGCCCGAGGGTGCCTCAGCTCCCATTAGCGAATGGAGCATCGTGCTCACATAAGCCCCAACGTCAGCTCACTCCACTCCCTCGGGGAGGCCCAGAATCCAGAGGTTCTTTCTCCCCGATCTGTTCTCCAGGACTTTGAGTCTTTCGATACACCTCTTGTGTAGCGCCTCGTGCGTCTCCATTTTTACCACTAGGCCCAGAATCTCATCCTCGTTCTCAGCTGCCTTCTCCTTCACCCCACGGAGCTCTATCGCCTGGGCCTTTTGCGTTTCTTTTAGCCCTTCGATTGCCAACAACATCGGCGCCAGCACCTCCTTCTTCTTTAATTCCTCCACACAACGTCTAAGGAATTCCTGCTGATCTGGCCCCCATGTCGTCTGGTCTCCACCCGTCGCCATCTTGCTTCTTCCTTCTCTTCTCTGCCGCTGCTCCAGAGGATCCTTCGCAATCAGGCCACTACCACCGATCTTTTCCATACACACTAGGGGGGACTCCTTACTTCGTCACCCCACACTGGGTTTGGTCCGGAAAAAATTTCCGTTGGGGCTCCCAAAAAGAACCCAAAAGTCCGTTAAAGCGGGAGCTGCCGAAACGTGCGACTTAGCAGTGCATCGCCGCAACCGGAAGTCTTAATATTTAATTTTTAACCACCATTTATAGTCAGGTGTAGGAAAATCAAACATAACCCAGCGGAGTTTTGAGGGTGTAAGATCACTCAGTTCAGAACTAGTTTTTTAATAGTATTTCTGACCACAAAGCGCACAATGTGGATTGAAAAGCACAATGATCTCAAAGGCAATAATGGAGCTGAGTCAAGTAGACCAGAACATTTAATTCCTGATGTGCTGAATTAGCTCATCAGAACTGAGACAGTATTGAGGTTGGTTGGAATATCTTCCCCATAACAAAGTGGCAATCAACCATTATTCCCTTTCTGAATCACTCTTAACAGAGCTTGCTTTCAGCGTAGCCTACTTTAGAATGCATGGAATGTGTTCAAGGTCACAACTAAACTGAGAATTAAGTGTGTTTTCATACTAATAGAATTAAACTGGCAGTTGTCCAACCTTTTTTAAAAAATTTAAGAGTACCCAATTATTTTTTTTCCCACTTAAGGGGCAACTTAGTTTGGCCAATCCACCTACCCTGCACATCTTTGGGTTGTGGGGGTGAGATCCATGCAGACACAGGGAGAATGTGCAAACTCCACACGGACAGTGACCCAAGGCCGGGATCGAACCCGGGTCCTTGGTGCCATGAGGCAGCAGCACTATGCCACCATGACATCTCAGTTGTCCAACTTGATTGCATCCAGCAAATACAGATGAAAATTCAAGCACCTTGTACTCAAACTAACTCACCAAGCTGTAACAATTTTGCTGTACTTGAGCAAGTTTTTTCTCAGCCCAGCAATGTCAAATGAGTTCAACTGATTTCAGCTTCTTGGACATATTTCCGAGTAAGTTAATTTTTTCTTTGCATGCGCATTGGCTGCCACATTTCCTACCTTACAATAGTAATACAGTTCACAAAATAACTTAATGCCTGTTTCAGGCTTTGGAACATCCTGGGCTGGTGAAATGTTTAAATGCAAGTCTCTTTCCAAAAGCATATTGTTCAGAATCAGCTGGTTGGCAAAGCTAATTGGAGCACCAAAGTGTGGCAGGTCAGAGGGAAGAAATAAGTTCCTGACTTTGGCCCCGTTGCTGTGGATTGCATCTAGCCCCTGCTCAGTTTATCCCGGAATATTGTCACTTGTAGCTTTCAGTAGCTAGCAGAAGAGCAGCACTAAGTAGAGTGGGTCACCCAGCTGTGTTCCCAATTGCAGTATGTGTGACCTGAGCAAGTTCTGAACCAAGGGATTTTACACCCTCAACTTCTCTGGGTTATGTTTGATTTTCCATACAGTATGTCCCTCTCTCAACATCAACAAATGTGTTGTCTGCTTTCTGGGGTACATTTTGTAAGATTGTCACAACTGAGCCCAATCCTTTCCTCATCAGGGATCACTTAGTAGTGACTTGGATTGTAAAAACCTGGGCAATTTCATTATGTCCTTAACACAATGCCTTTTAAAAACAAATCATTTATGTGGTCTCTAAATATTTCTGATGCAATAAGAGAAGGAAAAGATCATTTTAAAGCAAATAAGGTATAATTCTAGCTATGAAGAAGTTGCACTTTATGACTTTCACTAAATCGGGAATGCTGAATTTTAGCATGCGATTTGAAAAGATTTAAGCTGCTTCTACATAGCAATTTCAATTTAGGCCAAAGGTAGGAACACTCAATGTAATCTCACAATGTCAGGGTAAACTTTAAATCTATATTCTAAATTTCTCCCAGCATAAAACAAGTCCAGTCTTGGAACTTCACAATGGAACCGGTTTAGTGAAACACTTGATTAATTATACTACACCTATCCATTCCACGTATAATAAACAGTGTCATATTTATTTGCTACCAGTGACTAAATATGCAGTATTGCAACATTCTTTCTCAGACAAAATGTGTCTAGATAACTCCGACTAAAAAAAGGTTGCACTGAGCCTGTATGTAAGCACCAGAATCTGCAATAGATTGTGTATAGCTCCGTAGGTGCATTCTTTGAAATGAAGCAAAGCAATAGTGAACCTTCTTTAACTTTTTTCAACAGCACCTGCTGACTGGGAAGAGGAACTGCAGCAAGAACTTCAAGATTATGAGGTGGTGGTTGAGGCAGAAAAAGCAGGTGAAAATTGGGATAAGGAAATTGAAGACCTGCTACAAGCAGATGGTTGAATTGAACATTGTGTTGCACTCCTTTACTTTTCCCAGCACATAACCAGCATGACTGGCATGAACCTCAATTCTCTTCACAATATGTCATCTGAGAAGATAAGACGTAGGAATAATTCTGAATACGATGTGCCTTGCTTTATGCCTCCTCTGTAATTTGGAATAATTAACTTTTTTCAGTCAAAGGTGGATTAGCAAGGTTAGATTTCCAATCAAATTTGTACATTAGTACTTTAATGCATTCCATGCAGATGTGCCAGTAATTTATAGTTGAATATGCAAACGTCTGCCTGGTGCAAGTAAAGTGCTGATGCAGGCAAGGGGTTTCAGTGTGCTTTCTCTTTAACTTCCATCATGTGATAAAGAACTGAAGGAAGCACAGCTTTCTTCACAAGCTAGTTATGAACTTAGCAAAATTCATGACATTGTTTATGCTAAATTATATGCACAAAAGAGGTGACCATATACTTCGTTAGAAGTTTTCCGTTGTGAAAAATATATATTCAGACTAGGTTAAAAATAATCTAAATTTACTATGTACCAGTGGATATAACAATTTGGAACACTAATTCTCATCCTTTCTGTTAGCACAAGAAACCAAAGTTTTTTTAAAACTCTTTGCATCTTTATTGATAAAACAATCTTTCCATATTCCTTATGTTTAACTGATAATGTTAGTAATAGTCAACTAATTATATGGGGTTTTGCAAGAAATGTTTTAATACAAAATAGCTTTATAAAAATTCCAAAAGCATTGAGAATAGTACAAATGTTTGTCATTTCATATTTGCCAAGAAGCACTTGTAAGTTTGGAAATCTAGATATATTTCTAGCTTTGCTTGATTATTTACATTTTTGTGAAGCAAATCCAAAGTTTCTGTATCAATATTGATTCTGGAGGCTGATTAAATGATTAAAGTCTTTTTCACAACACTCCACTATAATATTTATAACTTCAACGGCAAACATATTCTCTCAATAGCCACCCAAAACTACGTTTCATGCAAGGTGTTTGCTCATTTACCCATAACTCTGTCACCTGTTGCCTAGCTGTAGACTGATATTTTGACATCTTGACGTTTATGACCTGTTATGTCATGATTGGTAATAGCAGCCTCCAATTTTAATCACGAATGGGGAAGTCCTACAAAATGTCTACTCCCAGTCTAATCCTAGCCATTAGCTACAATATGTATCGGTGTGCAGGTGGCTTGAAGCTGCTAAAATAACAGGGCAAATGAGTTATAGCAGAAAGTTTGTTTTTTTATTGCCACCAGGTCTAGAATGTGTATGGCTCCCTTCACAACAATTCAGACTCTGATGCATTTCAGTAAAATGCAGTTTTAATATATCATGTCAGTTTGGGATTCCGTAAATGCTTAAGTACTTGATTTGATTTTAAGTTGTACAAAGTTGTTTATTCCAGGCTAAATGTAACTTATGAATTTCTCGTGTAGCATTTAAGTCTTAATAAATTAGATTTTCTTTAGATTCATTTATGTTCATTTTGTTGCAGATTCGTTTAAGCAGATATGAATTTGTTTTAAATGTCTATCAATTTGTAAATTTTGACAGATTTTTCCAAGATATTCTGTTTGAAGATTAATGAAAAAATTGCATTAAATGTAACCCTTTGACATGATACAGATACAACATGAGGAAGAAGGTGAAGTGAGCTAATAGATTTTTTTATTAACTTTGTCTTAATATTCTATAGTGAAAATATTGTCTTCATTTTTTCTACAAAAACTAATTATGAAGACACAACTTTGACAAAAAAAAAGTTTAGGGGAGCATTTAAGATCCAGTAGCACTATTTGATGAGAACAGGGAGTTCTCCCAGTACCTTAGCAAACATTCTCTGTCAACAAATTCCACAGAAAACCCGACATTTACTTAATGATATGTGGAATTTGCTGTGAAGGTGTATGTCATGGTTGTATCCATAACAGCAGTTACCCCACTCCAAAAGTAATGAATTTAAGTTATTTAGTCACACTTATAAGTTGCAAGTTGACATCCCTTGTAAATGTGAAGATGCTTTACATACATTTGTGCAGAGCAGTTCTTCTGTTAAAATGGAGATCTTTGTAGCAGTCTGAATGAGGCGCAAGGTATGCTATAAGTCGGCATGTCTTGAAGTTAATGAAAGGTTAATTCTTGGGTGCACTTCGAGGTTAATGGATTTATTGCAGGTACATGTGTCAGTAATATGTGACTCATTGGATTGGGTGGTGCAACGTCCTTCTTGGAGATGTGATCGTCAATCAACTAATCTGTAGGTTAATGTTTTTAAAACAATCGCACAGGCCATAAATCAAACCACAAAAGAAAAGAGAACACCCGTCAAGCCAGTCAGCATATGTGGAAAGAAGCTAAGAGTTAACGTTGCAGGTGTGGACTTCTTGTCAGAACAGATCTTGAACTCTTGTAATTTGTAAGTCTCTTTGCAAAAGTTCAGTGCAATTCTTAACTATGTCCACTGGATGGAGATATCATCAGTATTTTGAAAGCAATACACGTAGTCATTGGTTTTGATAGGTAAAAATAAGTTTCCATGAAGCAAAACTGAAATTCCAAACGGTTGACAACTAGTTAGTACTTGCAAAGTAAATATATTATCGCACTGAAGGAATGTTTTGTGAATAGTTAAACAGATAACCGTAAAGAAGTGAAGTGAGTGTGGTATTTCCCCAGCATGGACTTGTAAAGGACATGAGCCAGAAAAGGTATTAAAAGTACCTCCAGTGGGGTGGGGGGAGTGAAGTTTGAAGAGACATCCTCCGAGACACCAAAGTGATTTTTTTTATTAGTCCTTGGAAAAATAAACCTATAGTCCAGACCCACAGCAATGTGGTTGATTCTCAAATCCCCTCTGAAATGGGGGGCAGTTAGGGGTGGCCAATAAATGCTGACCCAGCCAGCGACGCCCACATCCCGTAAATGAATTTTTGAAAATCCAGATGCTCTAGGTACACGGGTTCAAATCCCACCACGGCAGCTGGTGGAATTTAAATTCAATTAATAAAATCTGGAATTGAAAACCAGTATCAGTGAACCCGTCTAGTTCTTTTGGGCTAAGAAATCTGCCATCCTTACCCAGTCTGATCTACATGTTGACTCTTTTTTAAAATGTATTTTATTCCAAACATGTTCAAAAAATACAAAAACAAATACTCAAAGCCCTTCAATTCAAACTTAATTTTCTCCAACCCGAGGAAGTCGTACTGGTCCACTAGCCAGGCCGCAATCCCTGCCGGTGTTATTGACCGCCATTCCAGCAAGATTTTTCGTCGGGCAACCAAAGAGGCGAATGCCACAACATTGGCCTTCCTCCCCTCCCGTCAACTGCAACATTTCCGATAACCCAAAAATCGCCACCGTCGGGACTGGCCCAACCTCCACCCCCTCAATCTTTGCTGCCGTCCCAAATACTCGCGCCCAGTATCTCTCTAACTTCTCACAACCCCAGAATATATCCACGTGGTTTGCTGATCCTTGCCCACACTTCCCACCTCCTGGAAGAACCCACTCATCACGCCCGAGTCATGTTCATCCTGTGTACCACCTTAAACTCTATCAAGCTCATCCTCACACATGAGGGCAAGTTCACCCTACGTAGTGCCTCACTCCCCAACCTATCTTCCCCCTCCCCAAACTCCTCCTCCTGTTTGTCTTTGATCCTCACCACTTGCATTCCCCCCCCCCCCTCCTCCCTCAGCTACCCATATATGTCCCCAATCCTACCCTCCTCTTCCACGTCCGTAAGCAACATCCGTTCCAATAGGGCATATCTCAGCAGCCTGAGAAACCCTTTCCACATCTTCCGTGCAAAGTCCCTTACTTGTAAATACCTAACTTCACATCCCTTCGGGAGCTCTACCCTCTCCCACAGCTCCTCTAGGCTTGCGAACCTCTCTTGCAGATAGAAATTACTCGCCCTCACCAACCCCATCTCTCTCCACCTCTTGTTCATAACATCCGTCTTCCCTGGCTTAAACCAGTGGTGCTCACACGGTATTAATATAAACATCCCCTCCATCTTAAAGTTCCTCCTCAACTGGTTCCACACCCTAATCGTGGACTGCACCACCGGGCTCTCAGTATATCTCCTCGGTGCCAGCGGTAGCGCCGCCTTCACCATGGCCCGGCTAGACTCCCTGCAAGACTCTTCATCCATCCATAAGAACATATGAACTAGGAACAGGAGTAGGCCATCTGGCCCCTTGAGCCTGCTCCGCCATTTAATGAGATCATGGTTGATCTTTGTGGACTCAGCTCCACTCTCCGGCCCGTACACCATATCCCCGAATCCCTTTATTCTTTAGAAAGGTATCTATCTTTTTCTTAAAAACGTTTAAAGAAGGAGCCTCAGCTGCTTCACTGGGCAAGGAATTCCAGAGATTCACAACCCTTTGGGTGAAGAAGTCCCTCCTAAACTCGGTCTTAAATCTATTTCCCCTTATTTTGAGGCTATGCCCCCTAGTTCTGCTTTCCCCGACCAGTGGAAACAACCTGCCCGCATCTATCCTATCTATCCCCTTCATAATTTTATATGTTTCAATAAGATCCTCCCGCATCCTTCTAAACTCCAATGAGTACAGTCCCAGTCTACTCAACCTCTCGTCATAATATAATCTCCTCAACTCTGGGATCAACCTAGTGAATCTCCTCTGCACTCCCTCCAGTGCCAATATGTCCTTTCTCAGGTAAGGAGACCAAAACTGAACACAATACTCCAGATGTGGCCTCACCAACACCCTATACAATTGCAGCATAACCTCCCTAGTCTTGAACTCCATCCCTCTAGCAATGAAAGACAAAACTCGATTAGCCTTCTTAATCTCCTGTTGCACCTGCACACCAACTTTTTGCGACTCGTGCACCAGCACACCCAGGTCCCTCTGCACAGCAGCATGTTTTAACATCTTACCGTTTAAATAATAATCCATTCTGCTGTTATTCCTCCCAAAATGGATAGCTTCACACTTGACAACATTGAATTCCATCTGCCAGACCCTAGCCCATTCACCTAACCTATCCAAATCCTTCTGCAGACTTCCGGTATCCTCTGCACTGTTTGCTTTACCACTCATCTTAGTGTCGTCTCCAAACTTTGCCACATTGCACTTGGTCCCCAACTCCAAATCGTCTATGTAAATTGTGAACAACTGCGGGCCCAACACTGATCCTTGAGGGACCCCACTATTTACAGGTTGCCAACCAGAGAAACACCGATTTATCCCCACTCTCTGCTTTCTGTTAGTTAACCAATCCTCTACCCATGCTCCCACTTTACCCTCAATGCCATGCATCTTTAGTTTATGCAGCAACCTTTTGTGTGGCACCTTGTCAAAAGCTTTCTGGAAATCCAGATATACCACATCCATTGGCTCCCCATTATCTACTGCACTGGTAACGTCCTCAAAAAATTCTACCAAATTAGTCAGACACGACCTACCCTTTGTGAACCCATGCTGCGTCTGCCCAATGGGACAATTTCCCTCCAGGTGCCCCGCTATTTCCTCCTTAATGATAGATTCCAGCATTTTCCCTACAATCGAAGTTAATTACCCGCTTTCTGCCGACCTTTTTTAAACAGTGGTGTCACGTTTGCTACTTTCCAATCCTCTGGGATCACCCCAGAGTCTAGTGAATTTTGATAAATTATCACTAGTGCGTTTCCAATTTCCCTAGCCATCTCTTTTAACACTCTGGGGTGCATCCCATCAGGACCAGGAGACTTGTCTACCTTTAGCCCCATTAGCTTGCCCAATACTGCCTCCTTAGTGATTACAATCATTTTAAGGTCCTCACCTATCATATCTTCATTTCCATCAGTCACTGGCATGTTATTTGTGTCTTCCACTGTGAAGACTGACCCAAAAAACCTGTTCAGCTCCTCAGCCATTTCCCCGTCTCCTATTATTAAATCTCCCTTCTCATCTTCCAAAGGACCAATATTTACCTTAGCCACTCTTTTTTTGTCTTATATATTTGTAGAAGCTTTTACTATCAGCTTTTATGTTCTGAGCCAGTTTACTTTCATAGTCTACCTTACTCTTCTTTATAGCTTTTTTAGTAGCTTTCTGTTGTCCCCTAAGGACTTCCCAGTCCTCTAGTCTCCCACTAATTTTTGCCACTTTGTATGTTTTTTCCTTCAATTTGATACTCTCCCTCACCTCCTTAGATATCCACGGTCGATTTTTTTTCCCCTTTCTACCGTCTTTTCTTTTTTTGTCGGTATGAACCTTTTCTGAACACTGAAAGATCACTCGGAAGGTTCTCCACTGTTCCTCAACTGCTTCACCATGAAGTCTTTGCTCCCAATCTACCTTAGCTAGTTCTTCTCTCATCCCATTGTAATCGCCTTTGTTTAAGCATAAAACACTAGTGTTTGATTTTACCTTGTCATCCTCCAACTGTATTTTAAATTCCACCATATTGTGGTCGCTCCTTCCAAGAGGATCCCGAACTATGAGATCATTAATCAATCCTGCCTCATTACACAGGACCAGATCTAGGACCGCTTGTTCCCTTGTAGGTTCCATTACATACTGTTCCAGGAAATTATCCCGGACACATTCTATAAACTCCTCCTCAAGGCTGCCTTTACCAACCTGGTTAAACCAATCGACATGTAGATTAAAATCCCCCATGATAACCGCTGTACCATTTCTACATGCATCCGTTATTTCTTTGTTTATTGCCTGCCCTACCATCCTGTTACTATTTGGTGGCCTACAGACTACTCCCATCAGTGACCTTTTCGCCTTACTATTCCTGATTTCCACCCAAATTGATTCAACCTTGTCCTCCATAGCACCAATATCATCCCTTACTATTGCCCGGAAGCCATCCTTAAACAACAAAGCTACACCACCGCCCTTACCGTCCATTCTATCCTTTCGTATAGTTTGATACCCTTGGATATTTAACTCCCAGTCGTGACCATCCTTTAACCATGTTTCAGTAATGGCCACTAAATCAGTCATTCACGATGATTTGCGCCATCAACTCATTCACCTTATTCTGTATACTACGAGCATTCAGGTAAAGTACACTTATGCTGTTTTTTATGTCTTTGTTATGAATCCTAACACCTTGATCTAACTTTTCGCAAATTATTTTTCCTCTTACCCTTTCTCCTAATTTTCCTTGTCTTTGCTTATCTCTACATAACCTGTCACGTAACCTGCTGCCTTGCTCTCCATTAACCATTATACTGTCCATAGCTTTACCCTTCCCTTCCCCCCAACTTGCTAGTTTAAAGTCCTTGTGACCAACCTATTTATCCTATTCGCTAGAACACTGGTCCCAGAATGGTTCAGATGAAGACCGTCCCAACGGTACAGGTCCCTCCTGCCCCAGTACTGATGCCAATGCCCCATGAAATGGAATCCCTCTTTCCCGCACCACTCCTTAGCCACGTGCTAACTTCCCTAATTTTCTCAACCCTATGTCAATTGGCACGTGGCTCGGGTAGTAATCCAGAGATTATAACCCTGGAGGACCTGTTCATTAATTTAGTCCCTAGTGTTTAATAATCCCCAAACAGGTCCTCTTTCCTAGTCTTACCTATGTTGTTAGTCCCACAACTGGATCCTCCCCCTCCCTCTCCAAAACTCTTTCAAACCGATCAGAGATGTCCCTCACCCTGGCACCGGGCAGGCAACATACCATGCGGGACTCACGATCTGGCTTACAAAGGATGCCATCAATCCCCCTAATTATACCTAATTATACAACTACCACTTGTCTTTTGGCTTCCTGTACCACGGTGCAGAGGTCAGTCAACACATCCTCCCTACAGCCCTCTTCCTCATCCACACAGGGAGCAAGTACTTCATACCTGTTGGACAAGGTCAAGGGCTGAGGCTCCTCAACTCAGGATCCCCCTACCTGCCTCCCTTGCAGTCACACCACTCTGTCCCTGACCACTGTCCGAATTATCAGTACTTATTCTACCGGGTGTGACTGCCTCCTGAAACAAATCGTCCAGGTAATTTTCCCCCTCCCTGATGTGCCGCAGTGTGTGCAGCTCGGTCTCCAGCTCATCAATTCTGAGCCGAAGTTCCTCGAGCAGCCAACACTTGCTGCAGATGTGGTCACTGACGGTCTCAATGGGATCCACCAGTTCCATCATCATACAGCAACAGCACATCACCTGTCCAGCCATATTCAACTAGTTAATTAATTTAAATAATTTTTTTATAGATCCTCGAGGATAAACCCGAACACCAACAAAAACACAGCCCTCTCTCCAAACCCATTCCGACCCCATTCCGACCCCTCTCCTCCCCATCATCGCTCATGTTCTTCACATTCGCTGCCCAATAGTAGTGCAGCAGATTTGGCAATGCCAATCCCTCTTTCTGCCTCTGCAGCAGGGCCCTCTTCACCCTTGGAACCTTCCCCGCCCATATAAACTCTGAAATGACTGCATCCAACTTCCAAAAAAAGGCCATCAGAATAAAAATCGGGAGCGCCTAGAATATAAATGGGAACCTTGGCAAGCCATTCATTTTCACCACTTGAACCTTCCCCGTCAGAGTCAGATGCAGTGTATTTCACCTCATCTTGCAAAGGTCTCCATGGAGCCCCACCACCGCCTCTAATGCCACCACCGTTCCCTGTGGTCCGACATCACCCCCTCCATCTCCCAAATCTGCGACCCCTGTGCCTCCGAACACTTCTCGACTCTCCATCGAGCCCTTGAAGGTGCAACCGCTCCATCGAGCCTTTGATCAGTCTTCCTGCATTTCCTTTCTTTGTTGGTAAACTCCCCTTTAATAAATGCCATCAGTTGCTCCATCTGGGATTTTCCAACGTGCGATGACCCTTCCCCCTCCACCTACTTTCCAATTGCTACTGCGCCACAGGCCTCTTCCAGTTCCTTGGCCAGGTCTTTCACCTTCTGCCAGGTCTGATAACCAGCAGACATGCCACTCCCGGGGGAAACTTCTCCACACCTTCAACTTCACTTTCCTGTCAAAATTCTCCCATTTTCGGGTAAAAAGAGCGCAGATCTACACCTTTTTGAGTCGGAGCTGCCCTGTGTGCGAACACTCCACGGCAGCCAACAGTCTTTTTTTATAAATTTAGAGTACCCAATTATTTTTTTCCAATTGAGGGGCAATTTAGCATGGCCAATCTACCTAACCTACACATCTTTGGATTGTGGGGGTGAAACGCATGCAGACACTGGAAGAATGTGCAAACTCCACACGGACAGTGACCCTGGGCCGGGAATCGAACCCGGGTCCTCGGTGCCATAGACAGCAGTGCTAACCACTGTGCCACCGTGCTGCCCTTATGTTGACTCTTAACTACCCTTTGAAATGGCCTACCACGCCACACTCAGTTAAAGGGCAATTAGGGATGGGCAACAAATGCTGGCCTTCTCAGCGATGCCCATAACCCGTGAAAGAATAAATACATTTTTAAAAGACATGAATCTATAAATACAGGTCTGAGAGTCTTAAATTTGAAGCAATGAGGAATTGTATGCAAATGTCATACTGGTTATGGCTGATCTTATATTTACAGAGGTTGAATGGATACTGGGCAGGAGAGCATTGGAATAGTTGCGTTTTGAGGTGACAAAAGACTAGATGAGGCATAGAGGCAGAGTATGTTGTGGAAGTGTAAATATGCAGTCTATGATGGAGAGGATTTGGTTGGCAGTTTAGCTTGGGTTGAATCGGATGCTGAGATGGTTTCATTCACACTAAGCCAATGGCTGAGAAAGGAAGTGTAGTTAGTATCAAGAGTGTGCCATTTGTGGTGGGGGTTGAGTACAGTGGCTTTGGTGCTTAACCAGATTAATTTGCTTAAACTGGTGGAGATTATAGTTTATTGTCAAATGAGCAGTCCTTCATTGGAATGGCAGACAGCTGATGGTGAGATAGAGCTAGATTTCACAGTGTACATTTTGAAGCTGACCTCGCATCTATGGATGATGTTGCTAAGGATGGATTATTGGAGGATTCTGAAGGTGACGGTGCTGTGATGAAAGAGAAGCTGTTCTGGGAGATACTCTGACCAGCATGAGGGCAGCACAAGGAGTTGGACAACCTCAAAGGTGCAGAATGGATGGCATGACAACTGTTTCAAAGAATGTAGAGAGGATAAGGAAGAATAATGCATCGCATTTGCAATCACAGAGCATGTTCTTCATGACTTTGAGTACTTTGGAAAGGATGGATACCGTATCTGAGTTTAGTTCCTACTGTGTTATCCCGTTTCTGGTCATTAACTGGTATGCACATTTTGTTTTCACGGTCACTTCAAAAACTGTCCAAGCTTGCTTTACATTGTTTTCCTAAAAATGATTACTCTTTGGGATTTGGTTCTCAATTTATTTTACCTATCATGGTGAAGGATGTCAATGTTGGGGACTGGAATACTGTTCCTTTCAGGAAGATATTTGTCAGCATCAAACACTCCCAGGTCAGATTTTGAACATAATCTATCCTCTCTCTATGTTACTCTGACTGCCTCAGGCCCTTAACACAGATGGAAGCCCCATACTGCATCAGCGTGGCATTCTTCCATATCCCAACACCCTGTTCAAACAGTAATGTTAATTGTGGGGAAATTTTTTTGCTGTAGTCCATCCCATCTAAGAACTGAACTTGATTCTCCAGACCCCTTGCACATAGAAACAGAAGGGACTTCCAGTCCCTTCAGTCTGGGCCAGATTTAACTTCACAAGAGGCGTGAATTTAATCCACCGCTACCAATTATCCCCTCAGTAATTTTATACTGGCAAAGCTTTAATTCATACCTAATCTAACAGTCGATGACAATTTCTTGAAATTGGGTGTACAGCAGTATGCTGTGAGCAGATATCAGCTAGTTTGAGTTTTTTAATTAACAGTTGCATATGTAAACTTTTTAAAATATATTTTATTCCAAAAAGCACAAAAAATATCACAAACAAAAACACTCATATTAATTATGCATGGAACCACAAGAAGTGGGTGCAATCCTTAATAAGTACTTTGTATTGGTATTCACCAGGGAGAAGGACATGACATGTTGAGGACAGGGATAGGTGTGTGAACGATCTTGAGAATGTTATTATATCCAAGGAGGAAGTGTTGAGTATCCTAATTTGCATTAAGGTAGACGAGTCTCCGGGGCCAGATGGGATCTAATCCAGGTTACTGCGGGAGGCAAGGGGAGAAATAGCAGGGGCCTTAACAGATATCTTCACATCCTCTGACCACAGGCGAGGTTCCAGAGGACTGGAGAATAGCCAATGTTATTCCCTTGTTTAAGAAAGGAAGGAGGGGCAATCCAGCAAATTATAGGCCAGTGAGCCGGACATTAGTGGTGGGGAAGTTTTTGGAAAAGATACCGAGGGACAGGATGTATGCACATTTGGAGGAAAATGGACCAGTCAGTGACCGGCAGCATGGTTTTGTATGGGGAAAGTCATGTCTCACCAACTTGATTGGATTTTTTGAAGAGGTGACAAAGAAAATTGATAAGGGAAGGGCTATGGATGAAGTTAATATGGACTTTAGTTAGGCATTTGACAAGGTCCCACATGGTAGACTGATACAAGGGATTTGAGATGGGCTGGCTAGATGGTTACAGAACTGGCTTAGAAGACAAAGTACCGGTGGAAGGGTGTTTTCAGAATGGAAATCTGAAGCTAGTTGTGTTCTGCAGGGATCTGTGCTGGGACCTCTGTTGTTTGTCGTATATTTAAATGATCTGGAGGAAAATGTGGGTGGTCTGATTAGTAAGTTTGTGGATGACACGAAGATTGGCAGAGTTGCTGATAGTGCCGAGGATTGTCAGAGGATACAACAGGATATAGATAGATTGGAGACTTGGGCACATAAATAGCAGATGGAGTTTAATCCAGACAAATGCGAGGTGGTGCATTTTGGAGGATCAAATCTAGGTATGAATTATATTGTAAATGGCAGAACCCTTAGGAACATTAATATGCAGAGGGATCTGAATGTGCAGGTCCACAGTTCCCTAAAGGTGGCAACACAGGTTGCCAAGGTGATTAAGAAGGCATATGGCATGCTTGCCTCCCTCAGCCGGATCATTGAGTACAAGAGTTGGGAAATCATGTTGCAGCTATATAAAACCTGGATTAGGCTGCATTTGGAGTATTGCGTGCAGTTCTGGTCACCACATTATCAGAAGGACATGGAAGCTTTGGAGAGAGTGCAAAGAAGGTTCGCCAGGATGTTGCCTGGTCTCGAGGGTGTTGGCTATGAGGAGAGGTTGAATAAACCAGGATTGTTTTCATTGGAATGACGGAGGCTGAGGGGAGACCTGATAGAGGTCTATAAAATTGAGAGGCATAGACGGTGGATTGTCAGAGGCTTTTTCCAAGGGTGAAAGTGTCAATTACAAGGGGACACAGGTTCAAGGTGAGAGGGTGAAAGCTTTTCCACACAAAGTGGTGGGCGCCTGGATTGCGCTGCCAGAGGATGTGGTGGAAGAGGCATATTAGCAACATTTAAGACGCATCTGGATGGGTAGATGAATAGGAAGGAAATAGAGGGATATAGACCAAGAAAAGGCAGGCGGTTTTGTTTTTAGTTAGGGCATCATGATCGGCACAGGCTTGGAGGGCCGAAGGGCCTGTTCCTGTGCTGTACTTTTCTTTGTTTTTTGTATTACAAACAGTTTGTCATTTTTTTGTATCATGAACTAACTATTATAAACCCAGAGTGCTAGCCCCCGCCCCGCTCCTAATTGCTGGCCACAAACAGGTCTTAAAGTGATGGAAGGCTTCCAGCTTGAGTAAAACCCTTCCCCCGATCCCCGAATAGCATATTTAATCTTTTCCAGCCACAGAAATTCTGCCATGTTCCGCAACCATGCTGAGGCCCTAGTTGGCACCACAGACCTCCGTCCAAGCAGGTATTGTCAGCGGGCAATCCGAGGCGAAGGCCAAAGTGTCGGTCCTCTTCCCCTCTAGCAGCCCTGCATGCCCGACACCTCAAAGATCGGCACCAGTGGGCACAGTTTCAACCTAACCCCCAGAATCACCGACATGGTATCAAAGAATGAACTCGGCCAATTTTGGGCAGGACCAGAACATGTGCGAATGATTTGTTGGTCTCGCTAAACACCCCTCACATCCATCCGCCACATCGGGGAAGAGCCCACTCGTGTGTGCCTTATAAACTACCTTAAATTGTAACAAGCTCAGCCTGGCGCAAGAGGAAGTAGAATTTACCCTGTACAAATTCTCACTCCAGGCCCCTTTCTCCAGCCCCAAGCCCAATTCCTCTTCCCACTTCCCCTTATCTCTTCCAACAAAGCCTTTCCTGCCTCCAGTAACTATCCATATATGTCTGAGATCTTCTTGACACCCCCCCCCCCCTACCCACCCACATACAACCCCGCCCAGCTCATCACAAGACCGCATCTTATCCATTAGTGTGATGCTATGTCTCGGCTACTGGGGGAACAAAGAGAGTTCTTTGTGAACAGAGTCTTGCACCTACATCTAAACTCACTCCTCCTCGAGAGTTGGTATTACAAAGGGGACATTGTTGTCTTGTGCCCCTGTACAGCCGATTATTTCAGGCCCTTCCCCCTAAATGAGGAAATGACCACGTTTAATAGTCGCCTGATATTGGCCAACAACTGTCGCCCCTTAACAAACCCTGTCTGGTCCTTGTAGGCAAACAACCCTCCACGGGCTTCACCAAAGCCTTAACTAACACCTTTGCATCGATAGTCAGTAAAGAAATAGGCCTATAAGACCCACACACTACCAGTCCTTTTCCTTCTTCGGGATCAGGGAGATTGACTCCTGCACCTACGTGGCCAGCAGCCCTCCCTGTGACAGAGAGTCATTAAACATCCCCAATAAATGTGGTACCCGTGATGCTGCAAACTGCTTGTAAATTTCCACCGGGAAACCATCCGGCTCCGGTGCCTTCCCGATTGCATGGAACTGATGCACTCTGTAATAATAATATCTTAATCTTTATTAGTGTCACAAGTAGGCTTACATTAACATTTCAATGAAGTTGCTGTGAAAATCCTCTAGTCCAGCTCCAACAGCCTCTAACCCCTGTTCACTCACCTTCTCCACCACGTGAAGTACGGCCCATCTAAAAACTGTTCCATCTCCAAGCCCTCCTTCGGGAGCTCAGACTTATTCAGCCCCCGGTAAAATGCCTTAACTGCGCCATTGAATTTGTCTGGATCTGTCACCAGCCCCGCGTCCTTGACCTGGACTATCTCTCATGCAGCCGCCTTTCATCTCCGCTGGTGAACCAATAGATGGCTGGCCTTCTCCCCATACTCATAGAATGCTCCCCAAGAGCGACGCAGTTGGTTCACTGCCTTCCCGGTCAACACCAAATCAAATTCCACCTGTAATCTCTTTCACTCCAGTAACCGCTCCTTTGTCCGGGCCGTGGAATGATGCCAGTCCACCTCCATAATTGAATCGTCCAACCTCTGCCTGTCCACTCTCCCAACCTTGTCCCTGTGGGCCTTATACAAGATTGCCTCCCCTCTGATCACCGCCTTCAGTGTTTCCCAGAACATAGAGGGCAAGACTTCCTCATTCTGATTGAACGCTACATTGTTCCCTATGGCTGAGACTGCCTTCTCACAGAATTCCTTGTCTGCCAGGAGCGGCATGTCTAACCTCCCAAGCGGGGCGTTTTGCTCGACCTGTCTCCAGCCTCGCATCCATATAATGTGGTGCATGATCCGATATCACTATCACAGTATACTCAGCCCCCACCACACCCGGGAGTACCGATTTCCCCACCACAAAAATTATTTTTGGGAGTATACCCGATGTACGTGGAAGAAGGAGGAAAACACCTTCTCTCCGCCCCCTCCCCCCTCGAAGCTACAAAGGACTTGGGGCTCGACCGTCAATTCTCGGGTCCAATGCTCAGTTGAAGTCACACCACATGATAAAGTGATGAGAGTCATTGCGTTCCAATTCTGAGCGTATATGTTGACAAAATCTACTGGCGCCCCTGCCAAAACCCCACTCACCATCACAAATAGTCCCCCAGGATCTGTCACAATACTGTCTGCCGTAAAGTCCACCCTCTTGTTAAACAAGGTCGCTACCCTTCTCGACTTTGTGTCAGAATTTGAATGGAAGACCTCCCCCACCCATCCCTTCCTTAGCCTCATCTGATCCCTAACCCTCATGCGTCACCTGCAAGAATATAACATCGGCTTTCAAGCACTTCAAGTGAGCAAACACCCGGGATCTTTTTACCAGACTATTTAATCCCTCGCATTCCAATTGCCCATCCTGACAGGGGGTCTCTGAGCCCCCCTTCTAAGATCTATTATATACCCTCCATGCGAAGATCCAGCCGACTCCAGTCCTGACTCGGTTCCAGGCCAACCCAAAATGGCCACCATCATCGCACCTCAGCCAAATCCAACCACAAAGAAACCTTCATCACCAGCATTCTACCTCCCCCTGCCCCCTCTTGGCTCCCTACATGCACCCCCTTCTCTCTCCATGCACCCCCTTCTCTCTCCATGCAACCCCTTCTCTCTCTCTCCCCCCCCCCCCCCCCCCCCCCCCCCCCGATCAGTTAGCCAATTTTGATCAGTTTCCCCATTCGCCTCCTCCGGCATATTGAAATAATGCTTTCTGTCCTTAAACCTGACCCGCAGTTTTGCCAGGTACAATATTCCAAATCGAACCTTGTTCCTGAAGAGCACTGTCTTGGCCTTGTTTTGTTTTAAATTTAGAGTACCCAATTTTTTTTTTCCAATTAAGGGGCAATTTAGTGTGGCCAATCCACCTAACCTACACAACTTTGGGTTGTGGGGGTGAAACCCATGCAGACACGGGGAGAATTTGCAAACTCCACATGGATGGTGACCCAGGACCGGGTTTCGAACCCGGATCCTCGGCGCCGTAGGCTGCAGTGCTAACCACTGTGCCACATGCTGCCCTAGTCTTGGCCTTGTTAAAGCCAGCTCAACATTTGGCCAGATCAGCCCCAATGTCCTGGTAAATACCTATGGAGTGGCCCCCCACAGCTACAGTCTTGCATGATCTTCACCCACTTCAAGTTTTGCTCCTTCTCCAAATATTTATGTAAATGGACAGTGGCGGATCCCCAGCTCGCGGCTTCTGGTGCAGCAACCAGTGGGCCTGGTCCACCTCAGGGGGGTTGCGGACACCCCCTCCCCAACCAGCTTCCTGAACACCTTTGTACTCGGTGGCGCTCGTACCTTTCATTCTCTCTGGCAACCCGACTATCCTCAGGATTAGACTCCATGATTGGTTCTCCTAGTCATCCACTCTGGCCGTCAAGACTTTGTGGGCCACCGCCAGCATTGCTATTTCTGCCTCTAAAGAGACAATCCGGTCGCTGTGGTCCAAGACCGCCCTCTCCACCTCCTAAATCGTCGTGCCCTGCAGCTCCAGTCGCTCCACGTTTTCCATCGTTCCGCGAAGGGGAGCCACTGACCTCTCAATCGCCTTAGACAGGTCTTCCCACATTGCTTGTCTGTCTGTGCCTCTGGAATCCTCCAATGATAAACCCCACCAACTGCTCCATCAGCAATTGGGAGGGCATTGCCTACACTGCGACGTCTGCCATATTCTCCTTCACTCCACCACGATGGTCCTCTGAGGTGGGAGCTTTGTTCGACTTTTGCGTCGTATTATGTCCCATCGAAATCCCACACCGGAGGAGAAACCCACAAACTTCACATGCTTTAACTTTCTTCCCACTATGACACCCGTTTACCGGGCAAAAAGGGCCAAAGCCAAGTTTCCAAGCGGGAACCACCTTGTGTGTGACTGCTCAGCTCATGGCTGCCACCAGAAGAACATATGGAAAGCTCCAGGTACTGGAGGCTCAGACTACTCACAAGGGCACAGGCCTCAATAGCCCTCTAAATGTCTTTGAGATACAAAAAAATTCAGAAAATACTAAACCTGGAAATACTTATTTGTAAAAGTTTCATACTTCGGTTGGACATTTTGTAATCCTTTAACTTTATTCTGCTATGAACCTTATTTCCATCAGTAAGTGGCTAGTTTAGTAAATAACCCAAAATGGAGGCTGGAAGAATCGGTAGCTGTTTCTGACTAAATTAAAAATAGACATGGATTTTATAGCTTGGTGTTTCTTTCCATTAAAAATAGACATGGATTTTATAAACTTAGTGCTTGGTGTTTCTTTCCCTTGCAACTTATAAGACATACTTCAACAGATAAATGAAAAGATAAATTTGATTTCATTCTACCTCCGTGGGGGGTTAAGTGAAGTACATGGGGGTAAAAACAAAAATTAATGGGTCTCCTATGCTTTGATTCAATTCCTGAAATGTACATAAATAATCAAAAGTTTTTAGAAAAATAAATGTTTCCAAAGATCTCTTGCTTGCTCGCTTTTCAAGCTGAGATTGCAGCCACAGCAACAAACTGGGACCATCTGGCGTTGCTTTCAGCAGCTGTTCTGCCAGTTTGGGATGGAGATGCAGTCTGTCTTAGTTTCAAGTAATTTCTGACGAGGTTATGAGTGTAAGTAAAAATGGGGTAGGTTGCGGGGGAAAGAAAATGATACAACTGTTGCGGATTAAGACTGACTGCTTGGAGTTCTTATAGTGCAGCCACGCGCACTGGGTGGATCAGTTTGATGTCTCTCAGGTTCTACGTCACCAAGCACTCCTTTGCTAACACTAATTGAGACAAATAATGATAAACACTATGAATGGTCCTGGGGATTAGTGAGAGAGGGGGATCCTTTGCTTTGGGAACAATGTATGGTTCTAATACAGTTTCTGGAAACAATGGAGGTGTTTTTGAGTTTGAGAAGAGATCAGGGAAGGAGTTCTAGACTAAGGAAAGGAAGGGCCTTCCGTGTTATTCCTGGAGGAGTATTTGGGAGAACTAGAGGTGGTACGGGAAGTTTGAACCACTGCACAATTTGTTAGGGGGGTTTCCCCATATTCTGGAGTTTGCAGTACTGTGGTTAACTTCCAGCAGCATTGGGGGCAGAAAGTCCTGGCGTTTGGGATCCTAAAGCTTTGCAGTACCAGGAATGGATCTGGGATCGACAGAACTGAGAGGCCCCTCCAGAGACTGGGAGCATGGAGAGAGAGGTCCTGGGGTGTGGCAACTGGATAGAAGCAGAGAGGCTCCTTGGTATGGCAACATCATGTTCAAAACATCAGACCAACTTAGTCTGCTTCTGGTCCTTAACATCTGTAAAAGGACGTGTGCGAGCCACATGCCAGTATTGAAGACACACAACAGTGAAAGGAGACAGAACAGAAATAGCTTGTACAAATGTTAGCAGAAGCAGCTAGAAAAACTCCGCACAGTGATTCAGATCTCACAGTGCAAAATATGAGAACCATAACAGTACAGAGAAATAGAAGGGAAAAAAGTGATTATTTAACATATATAAATTGGAAAAGAAACATAGCTCAGGAAGAGAGAACTTTTTCATTAGTGAGCAATATCAGGGGAAATTAAAGATTTGTTAAAACATTTTGTGGTACATGACATCATATTGCTGTCACATAGTGTAGCCCCCAGCTAGAACTAGCTAAATGGCTCTTGCAGAGAGGTGACATTGACTGAATGGTCTCCTTTTGTGCTGGAATCATTGTATGATTCACCACGCGTAATGTGATGGGAGGGTAGATTAAAACCATTCTAGCTTCTAATAAATGGAACATGTTTTGAGGCTCATGATGCACTACATTGCAATTCTAATGCATGATGTCAAAATGATGCACATGTTCCTGATGTCTCTCTCTCTGCTGCCAGGGAGGGGCCAAGTATTCTCCAACAGATGGCAAAGAAAAATCGGGCCGCATTGACAGAGGCCTGAGAGCAGGACTCCCAACTTACCTTCTGCACCAGGAACGTGTACGAGATGGAGCAACCTCAGTGAAAACAGAAAATAAATAAAAATAGTTGATTCCAAAGTGGGTGTAATGCAACTTGTTAATGACATGCCTTTGGCCCTGCTTCACTCAATTTTGAATATAGAATTTTGCCGCAGAAACAAAAGTCAAATTATTAGGCAGAGTGTAAACTACTGCATTGTGGGAAAGTGGTGCGACAGCCAAAAAGAAGAGTAGGTAAGTACATTCTCCAGGTTGATCATATTGCTCAGCTTTGAAATCTTCTGACCGGTGGCAGAGTTACCCTGACTGCAAAGACTGATCATCACATTAAGGATTCTCACAAGAACATGCATTTATATAGCACCTTTAGTCCACAGAAAGACTGGCCTTTTGTCCCCTCAACTGACAACTGGCAGAAGCTGAAATTTGCAATGGGAAAGCACTCAGCTAAAATAAGATACCTTCAATCATGTTGGGTTAAAAAAACCACTGAAGTAAAAGTACTATATCATTAAATAAATTCAGTGAAACTGTTCGTAAAGGAAAAAGCATCAGGGTTAGTGTGGTAGCTTGTGACAATGCACTGGAGACTGCCAACAAAAATGGGAGTTTATCAACAGTAGGCAAAGGCAACTATATACAGTCCCAGAGCAATGCTGGACAGGTTTAACTCCAGCTCCGGGATCCCCACAGCCAGGGGCCCACGCTTTCTCTCTATTGGTCGGGCTTTGCATGCTGCCACACGATTGGTCCCGAGTCAGTCACGTGGACTGCAAAGCCTGCCTTCTTAAAGGGGCTGTGCTACCAAATCCATCCCCCCACCCCACTTATGTCCTCATTACATTTTACATGTAAGCTATATACAAGGTCAAAAGACATAAGGGGAAAAGAGTTTATCACGGAGTCAGTCTGTATGGTCATTCGAGTCCTCGCAGAGCTCCTTAGTCCCCCTGCCAGCTCCACCATCTCCAAGATAGTCTTGTCTGCAGAACATGAAGGTCCGGAGAGTCCAACACTTCTGTAGGGCTGCTCGTCTCGACAGCTCCCACCTGGACTGCTGGTGGGGCTGACACTGATATTCCCAGCTCCCTCCGCTCTGGAAGAGCCACAGGAGTGCTGATGTCACTAGCTGGACCTAGCTGTTCTGGAATGGGGGTTACCGTCTCCTTACATGGTCGACATACTTCGCACAGTCGTGCCATTGACATTTACCACATACAATACAGATCATAGAATTTACAGTGCAGAAGGAGGCCATTTGGCCCATCGAGTCTGCACCGGCTCTTGGAAAGAGCACCTTTCTTAATCCCACGCCTCCACCCTATCCCAATAACCTCGCCTAACCTTTTTTGGACACGAAGGGCAATTTATCGTGGCCAACCCACCTAACCTGCATATCTTTGGACTGGGAGGAAACCAGAGCACCCGGAGGAAACCCATACAGACATGGGGAGAACGTGCAGGTTCCGCACAGACTGTGACCCAAGCCGGAAATGGAACCTAGGACGCTGGAGCTGTGAAGCAACTGTGCTAACCACTGTGCGCCGATGCTGTCGTGATTGGGACAGTATCCGACTGCCTAACCAGACTGGGCCCCGAGCAAAATTCCAAACTAGAACCAGATCACCCACCTGAAATGGTCTGTCACTCTTATGAAGTATGTTGATTTTTCTGGGAGACCTGACATGCCTCCACCCTCCCTTCCAAATTTGGGAATATCAAGTCCAAGCGAATACTGAGGCAATGCCGTTGGATGGGGGGGGGGGGGGGGGGGGGTTGTGTTGTAGGACAATAGGAAGTTGGCCAATCAATGGTGCAATGGCCAGTCCGATTGCTTCCTCAAAGCATTTTTTAAAGTCTATACGGCCCTTTTCGCCAACCCGTTGGATGCAGGATGATATGGGGCCATCTTAGTATGTCAAATTCCGTTTGTCCGAACAAAGTGTTGGAAATCATCCTCGGCAAAAGGGGCACCATTATCGGACACAATGGCTTCTGGTCGGCCAAGTATGATAAATACCCAGTGAAAAGCGTCCACAGTAGCTGCCGAGGTTGTAGCTCCCATCTCTTGTATGGATAGCCATTTGGAATGAGCATCTATCAAAACAAGAAACATCCTGCCCAAGAAATAACCTGCAGAGCTGACGTGCAGTCTGATCCATGGGCGGACACTCCCAGAGATGGAGATTGGCCAAAGGAGGTAACGATTGTCGGGACTGGTAGGGAATGCATTGCTGTATCACTTCCTCAATAACTTTATGGATTCCTGGCCACCAGATATAGCTGTGAGCCACCATTTTCATTTTTGTTTGGCCCAGATGGGTGCTGTGTAATTCTTATTAGAGGGGTTCCCTTGCTTGGGTGGAACAACAACTCGAGAGCCCCAAAGTATTGCTCCATCTTCGAAGGTTAGGTCATCCCTTTGGGTTAAGTAGGGCCTCAACTGTTGAAACTTGTGGCAACCTGTTTGTATCATCCGTTTCTCCTTGGATAATACTGGATTTCCTATATGTTCGGACGACACCGGCAAGATCATTTCTTGGGGCACTGGTGGGGGCACCAAGTTCTTTGGCAAGGAAAGTCAACTCACTCGTCTGTGTTGGAGATTTGTGTGCCAGGCCTGTGTTGGAAGATGTAGTTGTTGGCCGCTAGCAGCAAGGCCCAATGTTGCACTCTGACGGGAGGCAAAGTGGCCATTGGCTTGTCCTCTCAAAAGACCCAGTAGCAGCTTATGGTCGGAGATTATCATGAATCACCGTCTGTAAACGTATTGGTGGAACTTTTAACACCATAGATGATGGCTAGTCTTTCCTTTTCGATTTGGGCGTAATGTCACTTAGCTTCTGAGAGAATCCTTGAGGCAAAGGCAATCGGTCATTCTGACCCTTCCTCTATCCTATGGGCAAGCACTGTCCCTATCCCGTATAGTGACGTGTGTCATGTGAGAACAATTGGCTTCCCCGGGTCAAAATAAACTAAAAGGCTCGAAGATTGCAGAGCTAATTTTACCAAGCAGATTGCTCCCTCTTGCTGTTCCTTCCTTAGCAACTGCTGTAGTGGTGCCAATGTCATGACTAGATTCGGAATGAAGCTGCCATAATACTTCACCATGCCCAGGAAGGCTACATTCCTGGGTGCTGGGGCCCCTCGTATGGCCTTGACGTTTTCTTCGAGTGGGTGTAGACCTGTGATATCTGTCGGAACCCCAAGTACATGACAGGAAGGTACATTTCTCATGTTTAAGGCGGACTCCTGAATCTCTGAACCTGTTTAATACCTCCTCCAAACTTGACATGTGCTCTTCGTGTGTGACTCTAGTGACTAAAACATCGAGGTGGACCATCACTTTTCCATGGTACGCTGGAAAATAGCCAAAAGGTAGCCTCGTGTACTGAAATAGCCATTATGAATATTGATCGTGGTGAACTCTTCGCCTACTTTCAACTGCAGGTACGTGTGGTTAAAGCCCAGCTTGGATTGGTGAGGTCTCCCACCAGCTAGCCGTAGAGGTCCTCAATTAGGGGGATCGGGTACTTATCCACATGAGCAGCCTGATTGGTGGTGGGTTTATAATAATAATCTTTATTGGCACAATTAGGCTTACATTAACACTGCAATGAAGTTACTGTGAAAAGCCCCTCGTCGCCACATTCCGGTGCCTGTTCGATACACAGAGGGAGAATTCAGAATGTCCAAATGACCTAATAGCACTTCTTTCGGCGCACCCAGAGGAAACCCACACAGACACGGGGAGAACGTGCAGACTCCACACAGACAGTGACCCAAGCCGGGAACAAACCTGGGACACTGGCGCTGTGAAGCCATAGTGCTAACCACTATGCTAGCGTGCTTATAGTCCGTACATATTATTGATTGGTCTGGCTTCAACAGAAACAGATAAACTCTCGACAATGGCAAGCTTCCCAGGGCTGATCTCCCTCACATCGATAGCAATCCACCTCGGTTTGGGGCTGATGATCCACTCGTTCCCCGGTTCCCTGGCTTCGATCCGGTTCAGAGGCCCATGTCTGGTTCTCTACTGTGTCTGTTGACCCACTGCATGCATCACAGCCATACCGCCCCACAACTGGTTAACCTCCTCTTCCGGCATATTTTGGAGCTCAGATGTGCCTTTTTTGGCACACTCCGTCACCTGAGCTATCTCGATTGCTTTGTCTAACGTGATTTTAGTTTCAGCCAGGAGTTTTTTCTGGATGCTGAGGTTATTTATTCCGTAAACTAGATGGTCGGGCAGCATATCGCTAAGCTCTGCACCAAACTCACAGTGCTTGGCCATTTTCTGGAGCATGGCTATGAAGTTGGAGATGGACACTTCTGGGTCCCAAACAGCAGAGTTGAATTTGTACCGCTGCAGGATGATCGAAGGCCTGGGGTTAAAAACATATTTGCTAGGCGTGACTAACTGGTCGAAGGTTTTTGAGTTGGGTGCCACCATGGACTTAAGATTTCTTGCAAGTTGTAGTTGTGAGGCCCACAAACAATCAAAATTATTACTTTCTGTATGTGTGCCCCTACTATTTCATTTACTATGCAGAAATAGCGGACCTATTCGATATACTGGCATCAATCTGCAGCACCTGGTTGAATGGTTTTAACTTTTCAATCATTGGCATTTTGCTCACTTTTCAGGTTTTTTCCAATTCTCGTCTGTCTTTAAAGATTTCTTCCTTCCCGCCCCCCCCTGAAATCCCGAACTGCTTAAGTCTAACGATCAAACTGTTTACCTCATCGCCAATGTGGTAGTTCAAGACAATACACTGGAGACTTCCAATAACAACAAAGGGGTTTATTAATAGTAGCGAAAGGCAGTTCTATACAGGCACAGAGAAACGCTGGATAGGTCTTAAGACTCCTGTCCCAGGATCCACACTGCGGGGCCCGCTGCCTGGGCACCGTGCTTTCTCTCTATTGGTCAGGTGTTGCTAACTTTTGGTTGGTTCAATTTGCTCTCTTTTATAACCTTTGCTCTAGAATCGCCAGGTATCTTTATGATACCGCCACGAGGTTCAAGTTCAAGTACTGATCAATAACTCAACACACCAATTAGTAAGATTCAAATCAATACACATTTATTATACACAGTAAATCACTACTTATGCATATAACTTTACTTTCTAGACTTCCGGTTGCGGCAATGCACTACTAAGCCGCACGTTTCGGCAGCTCCCGTTCTAACGGACTTTTGGGCTCTTTTTGGGAGCCCCAATGGAATTTTTTTGGGACCAAACCCAGTGTGGGATGACGAAGGAAGGAGTCCCCCCGGGTGTGTATGGAAAGGATTGGTGGTAGTGGCCAGATTGCGAAGGATCCTTTGGAGCAGCGGCAGAGAAGAGAAGGAAGAAGCAAGATGGCGACGGATGGAGCCCAGACGACATGGGGCCCGGACCAGCAGGAATTCCTCCGACGGTGTGTGGAGGAATTAAAGAAGGAGGTGCTGGCGCCGATGTTATTGGCAATCGAAGGGCTAAAAGAAACGCAAAAGGCCCAGGCGATAGAGCTCCGTGGAGTGAAGGCGAAGTCATCTGAGAACGAGGATGAGATTCTGGGCCTAGCGGTAAAAATGGAGACGCACGAGCCGCTACATGAGAGATGCATCGAAAGGCTCGAAGTCCTGGAGAACAGCTCGAGGAGAAAGAACCTCCGGATTCTGGGCCTCCCCGAGGGAGTAGAGGGAGCTGACGTTGGGGCTTATGTGAGCACGATGCTCCATTCGCTAATGGGAGCTGAGGCCCCCTCGGGCCCCCTGGAGGTGGAAGGGGCTCACCGGGTCCTTGTGAGGAGACCAAAGGCTGGAGAACCACCAAGGGCGATAGTGGTGTGATTTCACCGACAGAGAGGCGGTTTTGAGCTGGGCCAAGAAGGTACGGAGTAGCAGGTGGGAGAATGCGGTGATACGAGTGTATCAGGACTGGAGCGCGGAGGTGGCGAGAAGTAGGTCGAGCTTTAATCGGGCCAAGGCGGTGCTTCACAAGAAGAAAATAAAGTTTGGGATGCTGCAGCCGGCGTGATTGTGGGTCACGCACCAAGGCAAACATTACTACTTTGAAACGTAGGATGAGGCATGGACCTTCATCCAAGAAGAGAAATTGGACCAGAACTGAGGGACTGATGCTGTAGGGGAGACGATGATGTTGATGTATAGAAATGTAAATTGGGGAATGGGAGGTTCACAGTATCGGGCCGATAGACGGGGTTTTTTCTCTTCTTGCCGGGGGAACACTGAGAAATGTGGACGCCGGTGGAAAAAAGGACTGAGGGGGAGGGGGAATGGGGGAGCTGTGCCATGGGGGGCGGGGCCAATCCAGGAAAGCGCGGGTTTTTTCCCGCGCTAGGGAGATGATGGCGGGAAGATAGGCGCAAGGAGGATGAGAGTTCCACACACGGGGGGGTCAAGGAGAGAGCAGGGGAAGCCGGGGTCAGTTGGAGTCAGCTGACTTTCGGAAGCATCATGGTGGGAGTAACCATGCTAGGTGGGGATCTAGCGGGGGGAGGGGGTGGGTAGGGGTCAACTGGGTTGCTGCTGCTGGGAGCGAGAGGGAGCAGGCAAGGGGAGAGGTGGTCGGGACGGGAGTGCGCCGCCTGGGGGACGGGTGGGTGCACGGGACCTGGACGGGGGACTGGCCTAGAATAGGGGATGGCTAGTCGGCGGGGCGGGGGGGGGGGGGGGGGGTGGCCCCCCAATCCGGCTGATCACGTGGAATGTGAGAGGCCTAAATGGGCCAATCAAGAGGGCCCGAGTGTTCGCGCACTTAAAAGGACTGAAGGCAGACGCATCTGAAGGTGGCGGATCAGGCTAGGTTAAGGAAAGGACGGGTGGGACAGGTGTTCCACTCAGGGTTGGACGCAAAAAATAGCGGGGTGGCGATATTGGTGGAGAAACGGGTGTCGCTCGAGGCTAGGAATATAGAGGTGGACAATGGTGGTAGATATGTGATGGGGAGTGGTAGATTGCAGGGAAAGGAGGTCGTGCTGGTAAATGCATATGCCCCGAACTGGGATGATGTGGGATTTATGAAGCGGATGCTGGGACGTATCCCGGACCTGGAGGTGGGAAGCCTGGTAATGGGGGGGGATTTCAATACTGTGCTGGATCCAGGGTTAGATCGGTCTAGATCCAGGACCGGAAGAAGGCCGGTAGCGGCCAAGGCCCTCAGGGGGTTTATGGAGCAAATGGGGGGAGTGGATCCGTGGAGATTTGCCAGGCCGTTGGCCAAAGAGTTCTCCTTTTTCTCCCATGTCCATAAGGTATACTCCCGGATAGATTTCTTTGTTTTGAGCAGGGCACTGATTTCGAGGGTGGCAGGAACGGAGTATTCGGCCATAGCCGTTTCAGACCATGCCCCGCACTGGGTGGATCTGGAACTAGGAGAGGAGAGGGAACAGCGCCCACTCTGGATGTGGGACTATTGGCGGATGAGGGGGTCTGTGGAAGGGTGCGGGGATGTATTGAGAGGTACCTGGAGGCCAATGATGACGGTGAGATCCAGGTGGGGGTAGTATGGGAAGCGCTGAAGGAGCTCCATTAGGGATTACAAGGAGAAAAAAAGAGGGCAAAGAAAGGGAGAGATTAGTGGGGGAGATTTTGAGAGTGGATAAAAGATATGCGGAGGCCCCGGACGAAGGACTATACAAAGACTTCAGACGGAGTTTGACCTGCTGACCACAGGGAAGGCGGAGGCACGGTGGAGGAAGGCACAGGGGATGAGATACGAATATGGGGAAAAGGCGAGCCGGCTGCTGGCCCACCAGCTCCGTAATAGGATAGCGGCGAGGGAAATAGGGGGAGTTAGGGACGACACAGGAACTACGGAGCGGAGAGCAGGGAAGGTAAATGAGGTGTTTAAGACCTTTTATGAGAGGCTATATAGGTCCCAACCCCCGGAGGGAAAAGAGGGGAGGAAACAGTTTCTGGACCAACTAAGGTTCCCGAGGGTGGAGGAGCAGGAGGTGGCAGGTCTGGGGGCGCCAATTGGGGTGGATGAGGTGACTAAAGGGCTGGGGAACATGCAGGCAGGGAAGGCCCCGGGACCAGACGGGTTCCCGGTGGAATTCTACAGGCAATATGTGGACTTGTTGCTGGCGAGAACCTTTAACGAGGCCAGACAAGGGGGGACTCTACCCCCGACAATGTCGGAGGCGACGATATCACAAATCCTGAAGCGTGATAAAGATCCGCTGCAATGCGGGTCATAAAGGCCTATCTCGCTCCTGAATGTAGACGCCAAGTTGCTGGCAAAAGTGCTAGCGACGAGGATCGAGGATTGTGTCCCGGGGGTGGTGCATGAAGACCAGACAGGGTTTGTAAAGGGGAGACAATTGAATGTCAACGTGCGACGGCTGTTGGGGGTGATAATGATGCCCCCAGCGGAGGGGGAGGCAGAGATAGTGGTCGCAATGGATGCAGAGAAGGCATTCGATAGGGTAGAGTGGGAGTATTTATGGGAGGTGTTGAGGAGGTTTGGGTTCGGGGAGGGATTTGTCAATTGGGTCAAACTCCTCTATGGGGCCCCGGTGACAAGTGTAGTCACAATTCGGCAGAGATCGGAGTATTTTCGGTTATATAGGGGAACAAGGCAGGGGTGCCCCCGTCCCCATTACTGTTCGCGCTGGCAATTGAACCACTGGCCATAGCGTTGAGAGACTCTAGGAAATGGAGGGGAGTGGTTAGAGGGGGAGAGGAACATCGAGTGTCACTCTACGCAGATGACCTACTGCTGTATGTGGCGGATCCTGTGGAGGGGATGACAGAGGTTATGCAGATATTGAGGGAGTTTGGAGATTTTTTGGGATATAGGCTTAATATGGGGAAGAGTGAGCTTTTTGTAGTACACCCCGGGGATCAGGGAAGAGGGATAGACGCCCTGCCGTTTAGGAGAGTGGAAAGGAGCTTCAGATATCTGGGGATTCAGGTAGCCAAGAACTGGGGAACTCTATACAGACTCAATTTGACGCGGCTGGTGGAGCAGATGGAGGAGGATTTCAAGAGGTGGGATATGCTGCCGCTCTCACTGGCGGGCAGAGTGCAGGCGGTAAAGATAATGGTCCTCCCAAGGTTTCTTTTTGTGTTTCAATGTCTCCCCATTTTGATCACGAAGGCCTTTTTTAAGAAAATAGATAGGAGTGTTATGAGTTTTGTGTGGGCAAGGAAGACCCCGAGGGTAAGGAGGGCGTTGCCGAATCTGGACGACTATTACTGGGCCACCAATGTGGCGATGGTTTGCAAGTGGATGAGGGAGGGAGAGGAGGCGGCGTGGAAGAGGCTGGAGATGGCGTCCTGTAAAGGAACGAGCCTAAAGGCGCTGGTGACGGCGTCGCTACCGCTTTCCCCGAAAAGGTATACCATGAATCCAGTGGTGGTGGCAACCTTAAGGATCTGGGGGCAATGGAGGCGACATAGGGGGGTGACGGGTGCCTCGATGTGGTCCCCGATCAGGAATAACCATAGGTTTGTCCCAGGAAGGATGGACGGAGGGTTCCAGAGCTGGCATCGGGCAGGAATTAGGAGATTGAGAGATTTGTTTATTGACCGGGAGTTTGCGAGCCTGGGAGCGCTGGAGGAAAAGTATGAGTTGCCCCCGGGGAATATCTTTAGATATATGCAAGTGAGGGCGTCTACGAGGCAACAGGTGAGGGAATTTCCGCTTCTCCCGACACAGGGGATCCAGGATAGAGTGATTTCGGGGGTATGGGTCGGGGAGGGCAAAGTGTCCGAAATATATCAGGAGATGAGAGGCGCTGGTAGAGGAGCTGAAAGGAAAATGGGAAGAAGAGCTGGGGGAGGAGATTGAGGAGGGGCTGTGAGCTGATGCCCTAAGTAGGGTAAATTCCTCTTCCTCGTGTGCCAGGCTTAGCCTGATACAATTCAAGGTTCTCCACAGAGCACACATGACGGGAGCAAGGCTGAGCAGGTTCTTCGGAGTGGAGGATAGGTGCGGGAGGTGCTTGGGAAGCCCGGCGAACCACACACACATGTTTTGGTCGTGTCCGGCACTGGATGAGTACTGGAGGGGAGTGGCAAGAGTGATTTCAAAGGTGGTGAAGGTCTGGGTCAAGCCAGGCTGGGGGTTAGCTATATTTGGGGTAGTGGAAGAGCCGGGAGTGCAGGAGGCGAAAGAGGCCGATATTCTGGCCTTTGCGTCCCTGGTAGCCCGGCGAAGGATCTTAGTTATGTGGAAGGAAGCGAAACCCCCGGCGTGGAGACCTGGATAAACGACATGGCAGGGTTCATAAAACTGGAACGGATGAAGTTTGCGTTGAGAGGATCGGTTCAGGGGTTCTCCAGGCGGTGGCAACCGTTCCTTGACTATCTCGCGGAACGTTAAGGGAAAATAGATCGTCAGCAGCAGCAGCCCAGAGTGGGGAGCGGGGGGGGGGGGGGGGGGGGGAAGAGGGAGGGGGAGCACTATTTTTTGTTAATTTGCTAGTTCACTATTTTATTTAAATAATGTTACTTATTAGTTATTGTGTTATTCCTTATGTTGATTAGTAAAGTGGAAAAATTGTGTTTGAAAATCTTTAATAAAAATTTTTTTTAAAACTTTACTTTCTAGACTATTTTCTATCACTAAAAGGCCTATACTTATCTTCGGAATTGGCCCACCAGGTCAGGGGAACAAATGGCCTTACGTTCGGGTTCTGAAACTGCAGGATTCAAAAGCTGGTATGGACTGGTAGATAGGAGCGCCTATCTCGTAGCGTGCGTTGACTGGAGACTTACTTGGTTGGTGCGGCAGGTTGCGCAGTTCACTCTCAGGGGTTGATTCGCGTTGTTGAGTGACCCTGCCACGAAGACCAATTTGAACTTGGGGGCTCTACTTTATAGTCCCCAGGGGCTTCCTGCCCTTCGGGGTGGACCCCGTACCTGGTTCCAAATGATTGGACTGCGTTCCGATCACTTGGATCGATTTCTCCAATACTGGAGTTGTTCCCTGATCGCTGGGCGGTCCCTAAATGTCCGTTGGCCTTACTTTGTCTTGGCTCCTGCTGGCGCCGAGGTGTCTGGCTTGGCTTTATTCACCTGAAGTGTATCAATTGTGCCTGGGAATCGCTCATTACTATGCAGATGGTTGCTGGTTTCAGTGCTGTCTGGTTTTTGCAAGTTCCAATACACAGGATTTCTGCACTTGCTCGTTTTTGCCTGTGTTGGCTGAATTTCCCTTTAGTCTTTGCGGTTCTCCATTTTAAGTCGGGAAGTGGCCAACCCAGGTGGCTACACAGGGATCACAGACTCCCGCGCGATTGGTCCCAAGACAGACATGTGGACCGCAAAGCCCGCCCCATTAATGGGGCCACAGTACCACAATTAGGTCAACTTCACTTCTGCAAGGCAGGAACATGATATCATGCAATATCTTGTCATTCAGCATGGCCTACATAAAAATGGATACACAAAATTTTAAGATATTAATTTTCACTCCCTAATGGTTCATTGAGGTTATCCAGTGAGCAGCTGTTAGAGAGCAAATGATTCCGAGTTGAGTCCCCAGTCTGTGATGAGCGAGCTGATGTCAGTTAGGATGATCGGATGTATGCTTTAATTAGCTACAATCAGGAAAATCAATCAGGGTTGTTTCTCCTGAATAACATCCAGGAACTCCTGCTCAAAGTGAGCATCAGGTGATGAAAGGGTTGGGTTCAAACATGATGCAGTCTGGATAAAATTGGCTACTGACGGGGGACATGTGATGTGAGTGCAGAGTGGCTACGTTTTCATGAGCTCCGGCTCTGCTCATCTTTTAATCCATCTTTTCATCATTTTTTTTTTTAAATTTGGAGTACCCAGTTCATTTTTTCCAATTAAGGGACAATTTAGCACGGCCAATCCACGCTATCTACACTGAATAAAATTGGCTACTGATGGGAGACATGTGATGTGAGTGCGGGAGTGGCTATGTTTTCATGAGCTCCAGCTCTGCTCATCTATTAATCCATCTTTTCATCATTTAAAAAAAAAATTTAGAGTACCCAATTCATTTTTTCCAATTAAGGGGCAATTTAGCATGGCCATCCTACCCTGCACATCTTTGGGTTGTGGGGGTGAGACACACGCAGTGGGGGGAGAATGTGCAAACTCCACACGGACAATGACCCAGAGCAGGGATCGAACCTGGGACCTCGGCGCTGTGAGGCAGCAGTGCTAACCACTGCACCACCGTGCTGCCCCCATCTTTTCATCATTGTGCACATTTCTTTTTTCTCTTTTCTTGGTTTACATAGTTTATACCATGCATTTTCAAAATGGGGGTCGTGACCCGCGGGTGGGTCACGGGCGGGTGTCGGGAGGGTCGTGGAGCCATCTATCGTGGCATTCCCAATCGCGTGAATTCAGGCGCAAAGACGCTTTGAAAAATGCCGGTTGTGAGCGGCTTTAAAAATGACGGCGTGCTGCGCATCAATGCGCATGCCCGATGCCCAGAGAGAAACACCGCCTCCTCCTGACCTCAGCACGCTGACCCAGGAGAATATTTTTTTTCTCTTCAATTCGGCCTTCTTGCATCTGTCTTGAATATGCTCAATGGCTGAGCCTGCAGAACTTTCGTTGATAGTGAATTTTAGAGGTTAAAAAGATTCCCAATACTTCGAGTTAAGTAATTCCTCTATGCCTAAAATCATCGCATTGTAATTTGCAGACTACATCACCAGGTTGTAAACCACCCATCTGAGGAAAACTTACATTCTGTATCAGCGCTGTAGAGTCCTGAGAGAATAATGCTTGTTTCAATGAGGCCATTTCTCATTCTTTGCTACTCTAGACAAGAGACGATAAGCCCAAGCCTCTCGCATTAAAGTTAAGAGAAAATGGTGGGTCGCAAATCGGCCGGCATGGGTCACGAAGGTCGGCCGGCGTGGGTCCCGAATGTCAGCCGTTGTGGGTCCTAAAGGGTGGCCGGTTGGTATTAATGGGTCCCGGGCAAAAAAGTTTGAAAAACATTTGTTTATACTCTGTTCCGACAATTGCTGGTTGATGTTCTTGCATGATGGAGCCGAGTTAGAATGTTTAAACCCTCACTTGTTCGTGGGTCATGGAGGGAGTTGGGGTGGGATCCTGCCTTTAGTGTACAGTTGCTTTTGAGGGGACTCCAGCCCCGACATTGCGATGTGCATTGACAGATGATGGCCGCAAACAAAGAGTCTGTTCTGGCTGGAGATCTCGGCTCTGAGGTACAGGTCCAATTCCACGACTGGTGGGATGTGTTTATGGGGCAATGGAGGTGCACAAGAGGGTTCTTGCATTAGAGAAATTTGATGGAGCACATCTAAGCCTGTCTTTGAGGCCTGAAGCTGGTGTGGCTTCCGACCACTGATTCTGTGTTGTCCTGTTCTGGATGTCCATTGTGAGGGGTTGGGGTGGTCGAACCAGTCAGGTCATTCCTCCTCCGGCTGGAGCCCAGGTTGTTGCCTGCCTGGGTTCTGGTGAGACGGCATGGTGGAAATTATAGTGTCTCATGCTTCAATCACTGGAATCCTTGAGAGATCCTGAATGGTGCTCCTTGATCCTGATCCTGCTCCATCCTTAATTTTGGCTTTTTTTGAGGGCCAGTGAAGAAGTCGTTATCCTGAGGACTGCCTTGCATTTCTGCATCTCGGTTATTATCCTGGACTTTGCTCTCTGTTGATCATGCTGCTGTCTTTTTGATGTTGTCAATTTGTTTCCATTTACAGGGAAGAAAACAATGTGGGTGTGATGGCCGATACCGTTGTTTATCCTGATTTAGCAAGTTTATATCATGTCAAGCCGAATACTGAATGTGGAATTTGTAACACATCAATAATACACGACGAGTGATGAACGTAACTGAGGCTTTAATACACTAAACAGAAAGCCTCTTGCCTCTGGACCCGAACTGGGGTGGAGGCGGAGACTTGCTACCTTTATACATAAGCCCGAAAGGAGGAGCCACAGGCGGAGCCAGCCTGGACAAGCCCAGGCATGCACAAGCATGCACAATACAATACAATACATATAATGCAATAACGTGGTTTACCACATTCACCCCCTGTTTAAAAAAAAGAGTCCGGCGGGGGTGAAGTGGTCTTAAAGATCAAGTCTGTCGGGGGCCTTGACCTTCCACCGTGATCGCCTCAGTCCCGGCTTTGGTGTGGGCACCGGCGTCGAGACCTGCGCGTCCGGGAGCGTGCTGTCTTCTTCTTCTTCACCCAGATGTGTATGGGCAGAGGTGGTGGTGCTTGTCGCCGGTGGGCCTGTGGGTGTCAGCTCGTGAGGGGGGTGGGGGAAGACGGTGTAGGGTGGGGGGTGGTGGTGATGGTCGCCGGGGAACCTGCAGGTGCCAAAGGGAGACCGTGTCCTGCCGCCCGTCCTGGTGTGCCACGTAGGCATATTGGGGGTTTGCATGGAGCAGCAGGACCTTCTCGACGAGGGGATCGGTTTTATGGCTCCTCGCATGCTTCCGGAGAAGGACGGGCCCCGGGAATGTCAGCCAAGACAGAAGCGAGACCCCGGAGGTGGATGAAGGGGAATCTTGAGTACTCGTCAACGATGTTGAGGAAATACACGTTACGGTCAGTGGAGGGGTGGGGCCCTTTGATGTCCATGCTGAGGCGTTTAAAGGGGTAGGAGGCCTTTACCAGATGTGCGCTGTCTGGCCGATAGAAGTGCGGTTTGCACTCCGCACAGACCTGGCAGTCCCTGGTCACGGACCTGACCTCCTCAATGGAGTAAGGCAGGTTGCAAGCCTTGATGAAGTGGAAAAAACGGGTGACAGAGGTCGTTGTGGAGGGCCCGGAGTCGGTCTATCTGTGCGCTGGCACATGTACCACGGGAGAGAGCATCTGGGAGCTCATTGAACTTCCCGGGTCGATACAAGATATCATAGCTGCAGGTGGAGAGCTCAATCCTCCACCTCAGAATCTTGTCCTTCTTGATCTTGCCCCGTTGTGTGTTATTGAACATGAAGGCAACCGACCGTTGGTCAGTGAGGAGAGTGAATCGCCTGCCGGCCAGGTAATGCCTCCAATGTCTCACAGCTTCTACAATGGCTTGGGCTTCCTTTGCAATGAAGGAGTGTCGAATTTCGGAGGCATGGAGGGTACGGAAGAAGAAAGCCACGGGCCTGCCCGCCTGGTTGTAGCGGCCAGAGCAAAGTCCGACGCATCGCTCTCCACTTGGAATGGGATGGACCTGTCCACAGCGTGCATTGCGGCTTTGGCAATATCTGCCTTGATGTGATTGAAGGCCAGTTGGGCCTCAGCCGTCAGGGGAAAAATTGTGGATTTGATCAGTGGACGGGCCTTTTCCGCATAGTTGGAGACCCACTGGGCATAGTGTAGCCACCTGGGTTGGCCAATTCCCGACGTAAAATGGAGAACAGCAAAGGCTGAAGGGAAATTCAGCCAACACAGGCAAAAACTAGCAGGTGCAAGTTTACTGTGTATTAGACTCTGCAAAAGCCCAGACATCATCGATACAAGCAGCCATCTGCATAATAATGTAGCGGCCATCTACATACTAATGAGCGATCCCTGGGAACAATCGAAACATTTGAGATAAACAAGGCCAAGCCAGACTCCTCGGCGCCAGCAGGAGCCAACACAAAAGAGGTTAACGGACACCTAAAGACCGCCCATCGACCAGGGAACCGCTCCAGTATTGGAGAAATCGAATCAAGCGACTGGAACGAAGTCCAATCACTTGAAACCAGGTACGGGGTCCGCCCCGAAAGGCGGGAAGCCCCTGGGGACTATAAAGTAATGCCCCCAAGTTCAAATCTTCCTTCTTGACAGGGTCACTCAGCAATGCGAACCAACCCTTGACAGTGACCTGTCCAGCCGCCGCCAAAGAACGTAAGTCTCAAGTCAACGCTCGCTACGAGATAGGCGCTCCTAGCTACCAGTCCATACCAGCTTTGAATCCCGCAGACTCAGAACCCGAACAAAAGGCCATTTGTTCCCCTGACCTGGTGGGCCAGTCCGAAGCTAAGTATTGGCCTGTTAATGATAGAAATAGCTTAGAAAGTAGAGTTTATGCATGAGTAGATTTCACTGTGTGTAAATAAATGTGCTTTGATTTGAATCTTACTAATTGGTGCATTGAGTTATTGATCATTACTTGAGCTTGAACCTCGTGGAGGTATCATAAAGATACCTGGCGACTCTAGAGCAAAGGTTATAAAACAGAGCCAATTGAACCAACCAAAAGTTAGCAACATATTACTGGCGTCTCCGCCGGGACCTGATCTAGAAGTGCCTTAACCACTCCGGGGGAACCCAAAAATTTCAATTAGAGATCCAATTGGGAACAGAAAAACCACAAGTGTTCAAGCAGTTCTGATCAATCCTCATAATTCGGAAGTGTGTGTATGCATGCGTAACTAACAGGGCGATGAGGTAATACCTGATAGATTTTTGTTGCGATAAAACTGTTGGGAGTTTGTATTCCGGAAAATAGCGAAAGCCGTACCCGTAATTACAGCACCGCCTTAATACCCTTGTTCCAAATTTTAAGAAAGCATACAGATAGGAAAGATGGCAATGCAGGCAATGCAATGCCTCATGAACCCCGAAGAATTTGTGGTCGCAGCGACCAGCAGCAGTAGAGTGGGACAATGTCCCGTTTGGAAAGAGGAAATCAGGAAGTACCTCAAAGGGAAAGGATGGCCCCTTTGGAGCGAATTCTGTAACAATGAGGAAACAGGTCCCGGGAGTACAGGACATACTTGGTGGGAGAACCTGAGCGAGATTCACAAGAAGAGCTTAGGAAAAGCTCGCAAGCCGATGGCAATCGTGTCCTGTTTGGCACAATTGCGAGGCACAGAGGAGGTCGTTAGGATGCTCCGGAAAGAGATAGAAGGCATACATCGAATGAGCAAGGTCGATGTCAGTGAGGTAGAGAATGTAGAGTTAAGGAGGAAGTTGGCAGCAAATGACAGAGAGGTGGATGATGCCAAGCGGGCACACCAGTCTTGTCTGGCGCACTTAAGCAGCTTCCAACCCCAGTACGAAAAGGCCTATCAGGACACGCAACGTGCAGTCCTGGTACGAGAGGAAACCGAGAAGCAGGTAGAGGCATTGCAGAGGCAGTATAGTGACCTGAAGGCAGCATTAAGAGCACTCCATGCTGCCACCACGGAGCAAAGACAAAGCTCATTAGACCACGCAAAGTGCCGGAAGCAGATTGTAGAACTGCAATCTCTGCTTTCTGTTCAAAAAGGATTCCAGGAAACCTTTGGATTACAGCTAGATGAGGAAGACGGCCTTGATTGGGAAGAATTAAATGAGACAGCGCAGAGATATGTTCAGGGAACATGTGCGCAGGGAAAGCCCCAGAAGAGAAAAGCACCCCAACCCCCCGCAGAGCAGATAGTTCAGGCTCCAATGAACCCAGTCACCACCCACCGCACAGCCACATCGGATGACATGGAATTTCTGTACACCACACCGTTAACAGTGACCCAATTACGGGACACGTGCGATAAGATCAAACTGTTCCTCCACCTCAGACCCCCACCACTTCTTTGCCAGAGTAAAACAGCAGGCCACCATGTACGGCCTGGACGAGCGAGAACACGTAAAGCTGGCAGTGTTGAGTGTAGACCCTTCGGTCGTAGCAGCCCTTCCCGACCCACAGAATATAGGAGGAGGCACCCTTGCAGAAATCCTATACGCGATCGGGTATAACAGGGGTGACCCCGTAGATGGCCTCAATAAATGCAGACAAAAGAAAACCGAGCACCCCACAGCGGTTGCTGGACGCCTGTGGATCCATTTCGCAGTAGTTTTCGGAGACTTAGACCGCGCCCATTTGTCCCCAGACAACATGGCCAAATGCACCCGCACCCTTATCTCCCATGCCACAGAAACAGGACAAAAAGCTTGTGCAAATTATGATCCCTCAGAGGAGGCTCATAATGAGAAATGGGTCGTAAAAAGATTGTCCCGCACCTGGGAGCAATCTGTACAAAACAAACCCGCAGTTAAAAGACCCGAAGAACAGCAGGCAGAAGCAGACATACACGCAGTTAAGGCACACCAGAACCCCGCATGGGTAAATGAAGGCAAGAACAGCCCCCCACAAAAGTCACAGGAGTGTTATAACTCTGGACAGTTGGGACACTTTGCAAGAGAATGCAATGCCCCACAAAAGCCACAGAGAGCCCAGCAGGCAGGCACCCTGAATAAGAATAAGACAGAGCCCATACATAGTGTGAGCACCTGTTCAGGTCAGACGGACCTGAACGGAATGGACTGACGGTGTTCGGGCTCCCCCAGTTGGGTCTGCAACACCCTTTGGGATAGGTCCGGCCGACCAGTAGTTGCAGCAAAAATACGGGGACAGCCCATCGAATTTCTCTGGGACACAGGAGGGTCTCACACCACAATAAATTCCTCAACCATGTTTCAAAAGGACACGTGGCCCACTACAGCCACCATCACCCTCAGCAGCTTTACAGGCCACTCACAGCAGGGACACATCACAGCCCCTGCACCCATTCAAATCGGAAACATCACCACCAAGCACCCCATAGTTTTAGTCGACCTGCCCCACACAGCAGAACATATTTTGGGCATAGACTTTATGAATTCCCACAAATTATCCTTTGATCCAGTCAACCAATGTGTCTGGAGAATGGCAAAATCTGCAAGAGCCCCCGCAACGCTCACCATAGGAGAATATGCAAACAAGATTAGCGCAGTAGGCAAATTTTGGTTTGACCCGACCACGATTAGCACGGACAAGCAGGTTAGGGCAGTTTTACAAAAGAACCGGACAGCATTCGCGACCCACAAACATGACTGTGGCCGGATGACTGGTTCAGTTCAAATCACAGGAACTGACCCTAGACCCCAAAAGCAATACGGATTTCCCCAAGAGGCAGAGGGAGAAATCGCAAAAGTAATCGACAGCTTTTTAGAGCAGGGCGTACTTAGATCAGTAGCTTCCACTAACAATGCCCCGATTTGGCCAGAAAGCCCGATGGATCATGACGATTCACCATTGATTACCGGGAACTCAACAAAATCACCCCCGCAGTAGCCACAAGTCCCGAGACCATGCTCAAGCAGGGATTCAATTCCCGATACTTTACAGTTTTGGATATCAGTAATGGATTCTGGTCCATTCCATTGGCAAAGGCATGCCAGTACAAATTTGTCTTCACCTTTAAAAACCAACAGTACACGTGGACATGCCTTCCACAAGGATTCCACAACTCCCCCTCCATTTTCCACCGACAGCTGGCAAATGGTTTGTCAAAATTTTCTCGCCCCGAATGTCTGGTCCAGTACGTAGACGACCTACTACTGCAGACAGACACCACGGCAGAGCACATTGAGCTTCTGTCCGAACTCCTGGAACTCCTACAAGCAATTGGATGTAAAGTCAACCTTGATTCGATTTCTCCAATACTGGAGCGGTTCCCTGATCGATGGGCGGTCTTTAGGTGTCCGTTAACGTCTTTTGTGTTGGCTCCTGCTGGCGCCAAGGAGTGTGGCTTGGCATTTTTTATTTCAAATGTTTCGATTGTTCCCGGGGATCGCTCATTAGTATGTAGATGGCCGCTACATTATTATGCAGATGGCTGCTTGTATCGATGCTGTCTGGGCTTTTGCAGAGTCTAATACACAGTAAACTTGCACCTGCTAGTTTTTGCCTGTGTTGGCTGAATTTCCCTTCAGCCTTTGCTGTTCTCCATTCTACGTCGGAAATTGGCCAACCCAGGTGGCTACACATCCTCCTTGTGATCCTAACGCGAAGCGTGAAGGTTCACATAACTGCGTTGTTCTTCATTCCCTGACCCGGCGAGCACTCTTGTATGGCCTCTACACTGACCATAACTATGCAAGAAAATTTTAACTGACAATTCTGAGTGGCGCTTTGTCAAAACAGGGACATGCATTACAAAATAAGAAAGAACCTCTTATTTAGAAGGTACCTCTAACTGTCCTTAATAAACCACACTCACTCAAACATTCAATCATACTAACTTCCTAAACAATACAAACAAAATCATGGCAGCATTATTCACATTTGACCTGGCTTGGCAGTCAAGCTCAGGATTGTACAATCGCTCATGAAACATTTCTTTATTCACAAAAAGGAACGCAAACAAATGTTCTTTATTATAGAACACGGGGGTCGGGGGTCTGGTCATATCCGAAAATAGGGGCTCTTATCCTATATACCGGGGTGCGAGTGCGGTAGGCTCTCCTTCTCCATTTCCTCAGTCGAATAGTCTGCACGATGCAGCAGAGTATCGCCAATACTAGTAGGGATTCTATTAAGTAGGACAGGGAGTACCAGGTTATAAACCTGTCACACCAAGATGGTGTGGTGTTGCTTGTGACTGGGCTCTGGGCTCTATGGGGAAGTGAATCATTAACGGCTGGGGGGGGGGGGGGGGGGGGGGGGGGGGGGTGGTTGGGATCAGGGGGTTCGCGTTCGCGCGCAACCAAATGTTCATTAGGGTTATGAGCAACACGGAGGATGTCCTCATGGTTCTTCTTCTTTCTCTTCTCTTCTCTTCGCTGGAGCTTCTGGGGTTCTGTGGGATCAAGCACAGTGTCTGTTACTATCTTCGTTTAATATCTCGTATGATAGCCTGTCTGTCCTTTCGTGCCAATAACTCCCTTTATAATTGGTCACTATGTGTGACTCCCTAATTTTTTTTTTAAACCGAATATTCGGACAAGACACACTTAAAATACTGAACCAGTGCGAGCCGTCTCGCAGGCTGTGCGATGTACCATCCAAATGTTTGAGGATGTAAATAGCATAGGGATGGCAACTTAAGGGTTACCTGAAAACAAAACAAAACTTTTTGAACAAAAATTGCCGAAATGAGGTGCGTATGGGCCGCGACGGGTAAGATTTGGATGGAATCCCCGGGTAGGACGTCGACCAATGCCGTGTGTGCTCTACCCGAGCGTAGCTGACCAGAGGGGGATTCCCAGGCAGGGCGGGTCCCAATGCCATTTCTCCACTGCCTGAGCAACCGACAAGAACGGGCAAGAAATGTAGTCATCGTGGGGGGTTGCCGTACTGGTTCTTCCTTTGAACCAGAAGGGCAGTTACGAATGGGGGTCTGTGTATCTGTCGACAGACGAGTTCCTCTGAACTGGCGTCTGGGACATTAACAAGTTTCTGCGGACAAACTAGTTCCTCTGAACTAGCGTCCGGGACAAACTAGTTTCTCTGACTGCCAGTGGGCGTCAGAAGGGTTGTGGCGTGGGGCCGTGGAAAAAAAAAAATTCCGATCTTACAAACAACATATAACAATACAACTACGAACAACATAAAACATGCTGCAGGTTCCATCAGACCGGACACCGTTTTCTCCCAAGCGGTTCCTTTTTAAAACATCATCTGGACATCTCAGTTATCGGTTGTGAACAGGTTCGCAAAGGGGTTCTCGTTTTGGGAGTCAGACTCAAAGTCGTCATCTTCTCCCAGATGCCAAACTCTCGAGTGTATCAGGGCGGATAGGGCTGCATGGTGTGATTTGGGATCCCTCTCGTCATTCCGGACGAGTCTGTATGAATTATCACGGTGCCAAAAGGTGGTGTCTAGTTCTGTGGGGACGGAATCGGGGTTGTCATTGTAGGTCGGTGGTCGATGGTGGGGTTTGTTTAGGAAAGTGATCATAAAGGGATCACTCGAATCGTGGTCAGATTCGCTGGGTGTGGGTCCTGTTGCATGGGGATAGTAGGGAGGCTTCCCGTGGCTATTGTCCGAGTCACAGTCGCTGTCGCTGCTGCTGCAGTCTGTGGGCGTTCCGGGGCGGAGTCTATAGCTCGGGGGTGGAGTCGGGGTTGAGTCCGTGGCTGGGCTGGACGTGTTAGGGGAGGGTAGGGTTACGTTGGCGGTGGGTGGGGCGTGGTCTGCTGCGTCGAGCATGACGTGGTGTGCGTGGTTAGACTATGTTCCATATGCCTTCAGCTGGTTGATATGGAACCACGCAGTCATTCCATTGGGGTACTTTATTTTGTAGACGGAAGGGCTTACTTTGTCCGCAATGGAGTACGGACCCGAATATTTAGGTGACAGGAATCTGCTGGGGTTGTATACGGAGAGCATGACTTGCTTTCATGCACTGAACTCAGTCGCATGCACTGTCTTATCGAAACAAGCCTTGCTCTGTTTCTTTCTTGAGCCCAATTTCACTGCGGCTGCTAGCTGAGCCGTTTTTTCATTTTCCACTAATTGTTTGACTGCGTTCTCGTGTGTGAGGGCCGTCACTTCGGGGCTGGTCAAGTCTAATCCCAATAAAAACTCAGTGCCTTTCATGGGGCGTCCGGTCATGATGGTGTGTGGGGTGTAACCTGTGGAAGTTGAAACTGTATTTCGCAAAAACATCAGCGCAAAAGGGAGGACTGAATCCCAAGTGGTGTTGTTTTGCTGGACCATTTTTCTGAGGGTGGATATTAGGGTCCGATTCATGCGCTCCACAATACCACTTGACTGGGGGTGGTATGCGATGTAGAAACAGAAAAACCACAAGTGTTCAAGCAGTACGAGAAGAACCCCAGGCATCTCTTCAGGGCCTTGGGGCAGTGGGGAAGGGGGAGTTCCAGGAGGGGGCGCATGCGGTCGGGGTCGGGCCCTAGGACTCCGTGTTCCACGACGTAGCTGAGGATGGTTGTGTGGAAGACGCATTTCTCTCTATTATAGGTTAGGTTCAGGAGTTTAGCGGTGTGGAGAAGCGCCGGAGGTTCTCGTCATGGTCCTGCTGCTCATGGCCGCAGATGGTGACATTGTCTAGGTATGGGAACATGGCCCGCAGCCCGTACTGGTCAACCATTCAGTCCATTTCCCTTTGGAAGACCAAGGCCCCGTTGGTGACGCCGAAGGGGACCCTGGGGAAGTGGTAGAGGCGGCCATCTACCTCGAAGGGAGTGTATTGGCGGTCCTCCGGGCGGATAGGGAGCTGGTGGTACGCGGACTTCAAGTCGACTGTAAGAAGACTCGATACTGCGCAATCTGATTGACCATGTCAGATATGCAGGGGAGGGGGTACGCATCGAGCTGCCTGTACCGGTTAATGGTCTGGCTGTAATAGATGACCGTCCAGTGCTTCTCCCCAGTCTTGACGACCACCACTTGGGTTCTCCAGGGGCTGTTACTACCCTCAATGATCCCCTCTCGCAGGAGTCGCTGGACCTCCGACCTGATAAAGGCCCTGTCCTGGGCACTGTAGCGTCTGCTTCTGGTAGCAACGGGTTTACAGTCCGGGGTGAGGTTTGCGAAGAGAGAGGGTGGGGCGACCTTAAGGGTCGCGAGGCTACAGACAGTGAGGGGGGGCAGGGGTCCGTCGAACTTTAAGGTAAGGCTCTGGAGAAGGCACTGGAAGTCGAGCCCCAGTAATAGGGTAGCGCAGAGATGGGGGAGAACGTAAAGCCTAAAGTTGGTGTACTCTCCGCCTTGTACAGTAAGGGTCGCGACACAGTACCCCCAGATTGCCACTGCGTGGGATCCAGAAGCCAGGGAGATTTTTTGGGTCGCGGGTGGGTTGGGGAGGGAGCAGTGCCTTACCATATCTGGGTGTATGAAGCTGTCTGTACTTCCGGAGTCGAAAAGGCAGGCCGTCTCGTGCCCGTTGATCCGGACGGTCATCGTGGACTTCGCGAGGTGGTGCGGCCGGGACTGGTCGAGTGTGACGGAGGCAAGTGTTGGAAGGCGGTCAGTAAGCCGGTCGGAGATAGCGGCGGCCAGTGTACGGTCGGGTGAGCTGGGCTCCTGGGAGGCTGCGGAGTGGTCCCAAGATGGCGGCCCCCATGAGTCGCGCGTGGCGGGTGGCATCTGCGATGGTGTCCAAGATGGCGGCCCCCATGGGTCACGCATGGTGGGTTTCAGCGGCGATGGCATCCAAGATGGCGGCCCCCGTGGGTCGCACGTGTCGGCCGAAATTAAAGATGGCGACGCTCACGGAGCGCACATGGCGGGTGGCGCGGCAGTTGGGGGCAGCCCTGACAGGTAGCAGGCAGCGCTGCTGGGCCTAGAAGATTTAGGGGGGATCAGGCCTGGCAGGCTTTTGCGAAATGGCCCTTCTTCCCACAGCCGTTACAAGTTGCGTTCCGTGCGTGGCAGCGTTGTCTGGGGTGATTACCCTGGCCGCAGAAGTTGCACCTCGGGCCTCCAGCGTTGGCGGGTGGCTGCGTGGCGCAGGCTTGTGTCGGACCCGGGTCGGTTGATGGCTGCACCCACGAGGCCCACGAGGGTGCCACGCGGTCGGAGGTGTAGGCCCCCATGTTCTGGGAGGCCACCTCCAGCGAGTTGGAGAGTTGTACTGTCTCTGGGAGGCCGAGTGTCCCCCCTTCTAGTAGATGCTGGCGGATATAGTTCGAGTTCATGCCCGCGACATAAGCGTCCCTGATCAGCAGCTCCGCGTGCTGGATAGCCGATATCGCCCGGCAGTCACAGTTCTGGCAGAGAATGCATAAGGCACGCAGGAATTCTGTGAGTGATTCCCCAGGGCATTGCCGTCTCGTAGCAAGGAGGTGCCAAGCATATACCTGGTTAAGGGATTTCACGTATTGTCCTTTTAACAGCGTTACTGCTTCTGCATACGAGGGGGCGTCCCTGATGAGCAGAAAGACTCTTGGGCTCACCCGTGCGTGGACAACCTGCTTCTTCTGGAGGTCTGTGAAGTCTTCGTTGAAGGATGCGAGGTACGCCTCGAAGCAGCTTAGCCAGTGTTCAAACATTTCTGTAGTGTCGCCCGCCTGTGGGTCCAGTTCCAAGCAATCAGGCTTGAGTGATGAGTTCATCTTTAGGAGTTTAGTGTATTAAATTGATACACCATCAATAACACACGAAAAGTGATGAATGTAACTGAGGCTTTAATACACTCAGCAGCAAGCCTTCTGCCTCTGGACCCGAACTGGGTCGGAGGCGGAGACTTGCTACCTTTATACATAAGCCCGAGGGGAGGAGACACAGGCGGAGCCAGCCTGGACAAGCCCAGGCATGTACAAGCACGCACAATACAATACAATACATATAATGCAATAATGTGGTTTACCACATACACAATTTGTATCCTAAATGTATTTGGGCCTTATATTTTCTGAGAATGGAGGGAGGGGATGTATTTGTTGTCTCCCCCCCGCTGTCTCACTTAGAAGGAAGGTAAGAGGAGCTGGGGCAGGGTGAGAAGTGGAGGGTTTGAGTTGGTATGGTTAGTTGGTCCTCACTGTGATCGAGGAAGGACTTCTGGTATGAGCTAACCAGTTTCAGGGTTTTTGTTTTCTTGCTTTTTTCTTTTTAGGCCCAGGCTGACTGCATGTTATGTGACGGTTGGCTGCTCTGCGCTGGGCCTGGAAGACATTTGGACTGTGTTGTGGGTATCAATGCGGTTCCTCCTTAGCTCTGCGGCAGGCGGCGCAGTCGTTAGCACTGGGACTACGGCGCTGAGGACCCGGGTTCGAATCCCGGCCCTGGGTCACTGTCCGTGTGGAGTTTGCACATTCTCCCCGTGTCTGCGTGGGTTTCGCCCCACAACCCAAAGATGTGCAGGTTCGGTGGATTGGCCATGCTAAATTGCCCCTTAATAGGGGAAAAAAATAATAATTGGGTACTCTAAATTTATAAAGAAAACAAACAAAAAAATAATTCTGGGTTTTTTATTCCTCTGTTACTTTTTTTTGAAGCTATGGGTATGATGTAACTCTGTGTTGTTGGCTGTACCCTGCTTCGGTGCAGACAGATCTTGTATCTGTGGACTGAACACATTGGGGGTATTGGCCCCGAATCATTCATAGATAAGCATAGAATTTACAGTGCAGAAGGAGGCCATTTGGCCCATCGAATCTGCACCGGCCCTAGGAAAGAGCAACCTACTTAAGCCCACACTTCCATCCCATCCCCGTAACCCAGTAACCCCACCTAACCTTTTTGGACACTAAGGGCAATTTAGCATGGCCAATCCACCTAACCTGCACATCCTAGGGGGAGGAAACCCGGAGGAAACCCACGCAGACACGGGGAGAACGTGCATTCCCCACACAGACAGTGACCCAGCCGTACTAACCACTATGCTATTCTTATTTGTTCCTATGCTTGCTTGCAATTACTTCTGTTATTTACTCTACTTGTTTTGCATTGATACATTTGCTTCCCCCCTTGTTTCAATGCAACATTTCTAAAAAAGAAATTGAAAATTTAAATTAAAAGATTTTTTTTTAAATTGTCTACTGACAAGGCTGGCTAATAATAGTCTTTAGGGGAGAGATACAGGAGGGTGTTTACACTCCAACATGGAGCATTACCAGCTCACCCTCTGGAGGGAGAGAAAATCAAAAATGCTCATTTTCTTTGGTTCTAACTTCAAACAGGAAATACAGTTAAGCAAGTTAAGGAACTATTTAAAACAAGTATGTCCACTGCTGCAGGCTGGGAGGTAAACATTTTGTAGATAGATATTACTTACTACACAAATCAATGAGGTATTTTCAATCTTGTTTTGGCAACTTATTTACAGAACTTATTTACAGAAAGACTGAACTGTCTGGGGCTCTTTTCTTGAGAAAGGAGCTGTCTCAAGACAGGAGGTCTTTAAAATGATGACGTAAGTAGACTTGGGGAATGTCGTGTTAAGCACACTGAGATAACACGGGCTGCAACTGGATGCAGCTGTAACTGAAATATACTCCAGACCTTGAAGTTAGTTCAATTTGATTTATTGAACCTGTCACACAGTTAGCACAGTTCTCTGTGAGTTTGACTCTCTGCTAACCTAAGTGTGATTAGTCTGTCTGACTGAACCAGACTAGCTCTGAGCCACGTGCTGTAGGTGTTATGTGATATATACACCGGACTCACTCTGTAGATGTCCCCAGTGGAAAGAGGCAGAGTGTGAGTGCCTCGTGCCTTTTATAGTGAGAAACCACCCCCAAGTGTTCTGCCTGCTGATTGGTTATGTCCTGTTCTCTGTGTTCATTAGCTGCCTGTCTGTATCTCATTATGTGCATGTCTGCATACCATGACAGGGAACATGTTTCTATTTGTGGGGGAATCTAAAACTAGAGGCTATAAATATAAGTTATCAATAAATCCAGTAAAATGTTCAAAAGAAATGTCTTTACTCAGAGTGGTGAGAATGTGGAACATGCTGCCAAATAGAGTAGTTGAGACAATACAGATATATTTAAGGGGAAGTCAGACAAGTACATGAGAGAGAAATAAATAGCGGATATATAGTGAAAGGATGAGGTGAGGTAGGGACTCATGTAGAGCATAAACACCAGCATACACCTGAAGGGCTGAAGGATTTGTTTCTGTGCTGCAATGTCTATGCTAATATCATGATTTGGAATGTCAGTGGGGCTCCCCTCTCCAATGAGATGTCGGAAACCCCTCACCTATCTCCAGAAGCAAACAGTTGATGTTGCTTCTCGATGAGACCTACCTGAATGCTTTAAGGCAAAACTGAGTCAATCATTTCTTTCCCCCTTCCTCTCATTACTTCTTTAGAAGCTGAAGGGTGACCATATTGAACCACAAGATCTGCCTCATCGCAGTTGAAGCAGAGACTGGGTTACAGTGAGGTTAAAAACAGACAGGAGGGAAAACAAAAAGACGTCAAGAGAAGTGCAGCTGTCATAGTTTTCAGGCTCTGACCAGCGCTGCAATTGCCATTCAGGACAAGGAAGAGGAATTAAACGTGAGACCATATTTTGCAGCTATGTAAAAGGAGATCAACAGAAATTGTGGTTGTTGTAACATATATGAATTGTGGGCAGTTTCATCTGTAATAATGTGTTACTTGTTGCGTATTCATAGTGTTTTTTGTCTTTCCTCACAAGCAGCCTTGTAGCTGAACAGGGGCACTTAAAGAGAACAATGGCATGACATCATCAATCATCGGCCATTTACACGGGCAATGGGCAGTCTAACATTGCAGCCTGTAGTGTTGCCATCTTCTAAATAAAGCTCTACGTTTTGGTCGAATCTCTGAGGCCTGCATTCAATCTTGAATCCACAACATAAAAACTGGCGATGACGTAGGCCAACAGCATTTGTAGGCACCAAAAAAAAAGCCACACAATGTTGGTAGGCATCCCAAAAAATAAATAATTGAAGTTGTCGTTACATGAAAACTGGCGACGCGGGTGCCAAGCAACGGTTGCAGCCACTGGAGGAACCAAAAAATCCAAAGGAAACAACCTTGCCGGCACGTGCTCTGCCCAAAACGAACTCGGTAGTCATGAGTAGCGATCACCCTGCAACAACTAATTTATAGCAAAACACAAAGGGAAACAGGCGGAGCTCAGGTCATGCCTTGTTTTGGGGAGAAAGGAAACAAGGTAGTGCTAAAAGTTTGTGGCATATTGTGCACATGCAGAGCCTTCCATAGAGAAAAATGGCTGCCGTTGGTGGGGCATGGGACCATTTGGTGAGAGTACAGAGCGATGGAGCCCATATACGGAATCATTTGACTATTTTGTTCAAGCTAACAAGATAGCAGCAGGTATAAAAGGCTCAATATTCCTGTGCATAATGCCGGGGGGGGAAATATTTCACCTCCTTAGGAGTCTGGTACAGCCAGAAAAGCCAGGCTCACAAACATATGATGCAATGATGGGAATTCTGCAGGGTTACTATTCACCAAAACCTTCAGTCATAACAAAAAGGTTTAGGTTTCAGAAGTGCAAACAAGAAGAAGGTGAATTGCTATCCTGAAAAGATTGTCTGAACACTGCAAATTCAGGGATATGTTAAACAACACCATCAGAGATAGATTAGTCTGTGGTTTAAGGAGCGAAGCTATTCATCAGCAGTTGTTAACCAAAAGCAACCTGATCTTAAAGAAAGCTTTGGAGTTGCTGTATCCATGGAATTAGCAGCCAAAGAAGTTCAACAGTTGAGTTCAAGAGCAAGAATTCACAAGATATCGGCTGAAACACACACTCAGACTCACACTTGCCATAGGTGTGCAAAAACCGAGCACTCAGCAGCAGTGTTGGTGCAAAGACATCATGTACATTAATTGTGGGAGAAAGAGCCAGAGCCACATTGCATGTGCTTTTTTGGAAAATGAAACAAGCTTCAAGCAAAGGTTGCAGGAAGCAAGAGCTAAATCAAACAAATTGCAAGCTGAATTGAGGAAAAAGTGTCCACGTGGTATAAAAAGGACGTGGGAAGGACTCGATTCAGTCTGAAGACAAACTGTCATTAAATGTACTGACCAATTCTGGTGCAACAAATTGATATTGCATCACTCCATTGCTGGACTGTCAGCGGGGAAGATGGAGATGGACACTGGGACAGCCGTCACTCTGCGGCCAGAGACTGTTTATCAAGAAAAGATTCGACATAGTGCTCTGCAACTCTCGAAGATAATGTTAAAAACATACACTAGAGAAGTGGTTCCGTTGAGAGGCTGTGCTAATGTAACAGTGCAAATAAATGGACAGACGGCAGATTTGCCCTTGAACATAGTCAAAGGAAATTATCCAACATCTATCGGAAGGACTTGACTGGAAAATATCAGATTAAATTTGGAAGAGGTAAATCTCATGACAGATTCCGAATCAGGCCGACTCAACTTCTTGAAGAAACATGCCATTGTTGGTTGGCACAGCGGTGCAGTGGTTAGCACTGCTGCCTCACAGCACCAAGGACCCTTGTTCGATCCCGGCCCTAGGTCACTGTCCTTGTGGAGTTCGCACATTCTCCCCATGTCTGCGTGGGTCTCACCCCCACAACCCAAACGATGTGCAGGGTAGGTGAATTGGTCACGTTCAATTGCCCTTAATTGGAAAAAAAAGGAATTAGGTACTTTTTTTAAAAAATGTCAAAACATGCTATTATCTTCAACAGTAAGCTTGGAAGCATGAAGGATATTTCAGTAAAGCTAAAGATCAAGGAAGAAAGTACAGCAAGATGCTTAAAGGATACATCAGTGCCGTACAATCAGACCTAAGTTAGAGGCAGAATTAGAACGGCTGGTCTAAACGGGAGTCATTGAACCCGTTAACATGAGAGACTGGGGTGGCATGGTGGCACAGTGGTGAGCATTGTTGCCTCATGGCGGTGGATTGGCCATGCTAAATTGGAATGATTTTTTAAAATGTTTAAAAAAACATGAGCGATTGGGCTACTTCGATTCAACCTGTATTGAAAATAGACAGATCTGAATGCATTTGTAGCGATTTTAAAGTCACTATTAATCCTGTCACAGCTCCAGGGTCCTTGGTTCAGTTCTGGCCTCGGTTAACTGTGTGTGGAGTTTGCACTTTCTCCCATGTCTGCGTGGGTTTTCTCCGCGTGCTCCTGTTTCCTCCCACAGTCCAAAGATGTGCAGGTTAAGTGGATTGGCTATGCTAAATTGCCCCTTAGTGTCCCAAAGGTTAGGTTGGGTTGCGGAAATGGGGTGGAAGCGTGGGCTTAAGTAGGGTGCTCTTTCCAAGGGCCACTGCAGACTCGATGGGCCGAATGACTTTGTTCTGCATTGTAAATTCTCTGATTCTGTGCCGAGTGCAGAGCAGTGCCCTCTACGTGACCTAGTCACTGGGTTAGCTGGAAGCCAACATTTCAGTAAAAATTACCTCAGTCAAGCATATCTTCAAATAAACATGGATCAGGATTCACAACAGTTGACAATTGTGACATAAAAAGGGTTATTTTGATACCATTTGGCATCACTTCAGCACCAGTGTTGTTCCAACGAGCTATGGAGCAAATCTTAAGCGGATTAGACAGAGTACAGTGTTACATGGATAACATCTTTCTTACTAGATAGAATGAGGAAGAACATCTCCGCAACCTAGATGCCATACTCCAGAAATTAGAAGATTATGGATTAAACTTCCAAAAAGACAAATGTGAATTTTTCCACTCTTCAATTGAATATCTGGGTCAGGTCATCAATGCCAAGTGACTGCAGAAGTCGTCTTCGAAGGTCAACGCCTTTTGGTGTCCACTTTCAAAAGCGAGATGGGCCTATATGATTCACATGCTGTGGGCTCCTTATCTTCAAGATGAGGGAGATAGAGGCCTGTCAGGCAATGAATCCCAAGCCAAAGAACCATTGAATGTATCTCCCATCAATGGCACCAACTGGCCTGCAAACTTCAAATAAAATTCGATGGGGAACCCGTCCGGGCCAGGGATCTTACCTGTTAAGCCTCCAACTCCTCCCTTCTCTCTCTCTCCGTCAACCACCGGGACGGACAACCCATCTAGGAACACCAACATGTCCGATCCAGTCCCCGGGGGCTCTGATCTATAGAGATCCCTGAACATAACCTCAAACGCTGCATTTACTTCCCTTGGGGTGGAACCAAACTGCTGCCCAAGTCCCTAATGTGCAGCACTGGACGAGACCAGACAAAATTGGGAGGATGAGCTGGGGGCTGGGGTGGGGTGGGGACTCTGGAGCGAGGCGCTGAGCGGGGCGGACTCCTCCTCCTCCTGCGCGGGGCTAGGCCTGGTGCGGCTCGGGGTGGTGCGCGGAGCGCACCTGACTGGGGCCCGGGTGGGCGGGTTCTTCCCGGAGGTGGGGGGCGGGTGTGGGCAATGCCGGGGGGGGCCGGCCGGCCGCGCCCACATGTTTTGGGCTTGCCGGGTTCTGGGCGGCCTTCTCCGGGGCGGTGCCTGGGGTTGTGGGGGTGGGGTTGAGGCCATGCACGGTGGTGTCGATGTTCGGGGTGTCGGAGCAGCCGGAGTTGCGCGTGGTGGTGGGGGGGCGGGGGGGGGGGGCGGCGCCCTTGCTTTCGTTTCCCTGGTCGCGCACTGGGCAGTCCTGCTCGGCTGGCGATCGGCGGCGCCGCCCGGGGTTGCGGGTTGGCTCGCTGACCTCTCGGGGTTTCTCCACCTGGAGAAGATTAGGTACGCCATCCGAGGACCAAACCATCCCCCTCGAGCGCTGCAACTGGCCCACCGCCTTCTGCATTTGCAGCTGCTTCCTAGTTCCCAACAACTCCAGAGTAGGGTCTTCCGGATAGCGGCAATCCGCCTCCAAAATCGCACCCACCAGTCACTGCCTTCCGCCCTCCCAGTCCTATCTAAATGCGCCTTATAAATTATCTACCCTCTTGCAACTGGCTTAAGGTCCTCCCACTGTGTGGGGGGAGACAGCCGTTCTTGTTAAATCTAATATATCCTTCGATGGTTGCAGACATGCGCTCACAAAACCCTTTCTCCGCTACTAAATACTAGTCCACGGCGAGCGCTGAATGGGATTCCATCTTCAGCACCAGGCCCACAAAATGTGGAGCATGATCAGAGATTACTATTACCGAATATTCCGCCCTTTAGCCCATAGGAGCAGGGACCTACCCAGTAGAAAGAAGTCAACCCTGGACTTAGGCACGTGAGGAAAAAACAACAACTTCTTATCGCTTGGGTGCAGGAATGTACACGGTTCTCTCTTTCCTACCCCGCCCCTTCTGCTCTTAAAGGCCAGAAGTACCTTCCATACTCCTGCTAGAGCCAACGATTGAGGCCTGAAACGGTCCACTTTAGGATTCAGTACAGAATTAAGTCCCCTCCCAGAACCAGCTTGTGCGTATCTAGATTGGGAATGGATGCGAACAACTTCTTAATAATAATAATAATAATCACTTATTGTCAAAAAAAAAAAGAAAAAGGGAAGTCAACGCCTTTACCAAGACACCCGCAACTCAAAATGTCAGCCAACTTCAATCTTTTTTCGGATTACTAAATTACTACAGAAGGTTTGTCCCTAATCTGGTGACTATTCTAAAATTCTTGCACAATCTACTGTGTCAAAATAAAAAAATGGAAAAAGGGGGGAATCAATGTGAGAGAGCATTCGTGCAAGCCAAAGAGGTGCTACTCAAGTCAGAAGTGCTGACATATTTCGATCAAAATTTATCCCTGTGACTGACATGTGACACATCACTTTATGGGGAAGGGTGGTGGTATCCCACCAATAGATGAAGAGAAACCGATAACCTTCAGATTGAGAACCTTTTTTGGAAAAAATGGTTCTACCAATTCCTGTATGGGAGGAAATTCACTTTATTGACAGACCATCGTCCATTAACAATGATTTTTGGACTTCATACCAGGATTCCATCACTGGCAGTGAGCAGTATACAGAGGTGGGCATTGCTCTTGTGAGCACACACATACATGATCAAGCATCGTCAGTCAAACATTCATAGGAATGCAGTTGGACTCTCCCAATTATCCTTACCAAATAATTTGTTGACAAGCAGTTTTTATGGAAATATTTTCTACTTCGACAAGTAGATAAAACTCCTGTAATCGCAGGCCAGGTGAAGAAGCATACCAGGAGTGATAAAATGCTGACAGAGGTTATGGAAATGGTGCTACGAGGCAAAGAAGCAAACCCTGAGTTAAAGCCATATTCCACCTGAAGACTTGAGTTATCCACACGGGCAGGTTGGCTTTGGGGAATAAGAGTCCACCATTATTAAGAAAATGTAAATAAAACCAATTACACAAAGGTCACTATGGTATTGTAAGGATGAATGAGATCTATTCGCTGTAACCTGTTTTGATACATGTTTGTAATAAAATACATTTTTTTAAAAAGGACGAATGAGATAGCCAGGAGCTATTTTTGGTGGCCGGGACTCGATGCAAAAATCATGGATAGGACAGGAATGTGTTCATCTTATGCAAAAGTGCAGAACGTGCCGCGAATAACCCCATTGCACCCTTGGGAATGGCTAAAAGAGGCCTGACATACATAGAAACAGACATCGAAAATAGAAGCAGGAGGAGGCCATTCGGCCCTTCAAGCCTGCTCCACCTTCATTATGTTCATGACTGATCATCAAGTTCAATACCCTGATCCCGCCTGTCATAATATACACCAGTATATCATGGTGCAGACACACACTGATGGACACACAGTGGGACCAATCAACATACACAACACTGCAGCCAATCACCAGTGAGAGCACACGCACTATAAAGACAGGAGATATCAGAGATCCGACTCATTCCAGTAGCAGCTAGCTAGGAGCACAGAGCTCACAGCCTGCAACACAGACATTCACCATATGCTGAGTGCATCAACTGGTTAGGACAAGGCAAAGATCTTTAGGTAAAGCTGGTATCATATTTACCCACAGTTCAAGTATGTTTAAATAGTTAACCTTTTAAAAAAATAGTGTTGCACTACTTCAAGTGTTGGTGACGTGTATATGATCCAGAACACCCAACACATCATGATACCAGGAGTGGTTGCATACTAGCACTTCTTAGACCTACCTGCAAGTGACCTGCCTTCCGCCAGCATTCTGTCATTCTGCAACATGGACAACATCAGCCAGCCGTGGCGCTCTGCATCGCTGGCAACCTCGGGGCCAACTGGAAGATTTTCAAACAGCGCTTCCAGCTCTACCTCGAAGCCACGGACAGGGAGGGTGCCTCGGACACTTGAAAGATTGCTATTCTCTCCATGGCCGGGGACTATGCAATCCATATTTTCAACTCTCTCACCTTTGCAGATGACGAAGACAAGATGAAGTTCAAGACGGTTCTCCTCAAATTTGACACTCACTGCAGCGTAGAGGTGAATGAAAGTTTCGAACGCTACGTGTTCCAGCAGCGTTTGCAGGGTAAGGACGAACCTTTCCAATCCTTTTTAACGCACCTCCGCATCCTTGGGCAATCTTGCAGCTACGGGCCCACCTCCGACTCCATGATATGCGACCAGATCGTTTTCGGTGTTCAGTCGGACCCCCTACGTCAGCAGCTCCTCAAAGTAAAGCAACTCACCCTAGCGACCACCATCGAGACCTGTGTCCTACATGAAAATGCCACCAGTCGGTAGTCCCATATACAAGCGACTGAAACGGCGCGGCAAGGTCCCCACGTGGCAGAACGGGTCCAAGTGATTGAACACCTCCAGGGCCTCAGCCTGGATGAGGGAGGCCATTTTGTGCGCTTTTCGCGGACTCCCGCGCTTGTACGCACCAAACGAGGGAACGGCGACATGGAGGAACGTAATGCGCAGGTGCGCACCACACAGGACCGCACCGCGCATGCGAGGTGGCGCAGCGAACGTGCTGACGTCACGACGTGTGGAAACTGTGGCTCCGCCCATTTAAAGCGGCAATGCCCCGCAAAATCTCGACAATTCCTACGATATGGAAGACTTGGCCACTATGCTGCCTGCTGTCGAGCAGCTCAGCCTTCCAATTCATATCACTTCAGCCAGTCTCGCAGGAATGTTCGGGCAATTCAACGCACGGTCACCGATTCCGATTCCGACCTCCCACGCAGCAGTGACACTGAGGATCCGAAGGAGCCTTTTCGAGTCAGTGTCGTAACGAAAAACAGGCTGTCCCCGAAGCAAAGACACCAGCCGCTGTCGATATACAGCATCGATCCAGACGATGAGTGGTGTGCCACCCTGATGGTCAACCGGTCCCAAATACGATTCCGCCTGGACACTGGTGCCTCCGCCAATCTCATGGCGTGGTCTGCTTTCCAACACCTTTGTGTCAAACCAACCATTCTCCATCGGCCTGCCAACTATTGGACTACAATGGCAACATCATTCCTGCTACCGGCTCATGCCAACTCGAAGTGACGCACAAGTCACGAAAAGCCATCCTTCCTTTCGAGATCGTCGGCTCCTCGAAGGACTCCCTGCTTGGCACACAGGCGTGCCAATTGCTAATCCTCGTTCAAAGAGTTCACTCTCTCTCTCCTGATGACATGTCTGCCTTCCAGGATGCTGACTTCAGGGCGCAACTCAACGCCATCATCGACCAGCACCGCGACGTCGTCGAAGGCATGGGCACGCTCCCATATACTTACAACATTATACTCAAACAGAACGCCATGCCTGTGGTGCATGCACCTCGCAGAGTCCCAGCACCCCTCAAGGAACGCCTCAAGCAGCCGCTGCAGGACCTCCAAGACCAAGGAGTGATCTTCAGAGATACGGAACCAACCGACTGGGTCAGTTACATGGTGTGCGTAAAGAAGCCTTCCAGCGAGCTCAGAATTTGCATTGATCCAAAGGATCTGAATCGCAACATAATGAGGGAGCATTACCCAATCCCCAAGCGCGAAGAGATCACATGCGAGATGGCTCGGGACAAGCTCTTCACCAAACATGACGCCTCGAAAGGATTCTGGCAAATTCAACGAGACAGATCCAGCAGGAAACTGTGTACCTTTAACAGCCCTTTTGGCAGATATTGTTACAACAGGATGCCGTTTGGGATCATATTGGCGTCAGAAGTATTCCACAGGATCATGGAACAAATGATGCAAGGCATTGAAGGTGTTCACGTCTATGTTGACGACATAATCATTTCGGGCAGCACGGTAGCATTGTGGATAGCACAATTGCTTCACAGCTCCAGGATCCCAGGTTCGATTCCAGCTTGGGTCACTGCCTGTGCGGAGTCTGCACATCCTCCCCGTGTGTGCGTGGGTTTCCTCCGGGCTCTCCGGTTTCCTCCCACAGTCCAAAGATGTGCAGGTTAGGTGGATTGGCCATGATAAATTGCCCTTAGTGTCCAAAATTGCCCTTAGTGCTGGGTGGGGTTACTGGATTCTGGGGATAGGGTGGAGGTGTTGACCTGGGGTAGGGTGCTCTTACCAAGAGCCGGTGCAGACTCGATGGGTCGAATGGCCTCCTTCTGCACTGTAAATTCTAAATTCTATGAATTTGGTCGTATACAGGAGCATATCAGTTCCCTCCAGCGTGTGTTCAAACGCATACGGGAGCTGGGCCTACGCCTCAACAGAGCCAAATGCTCCTTCGGCCAGACGGAACTCAAGTTCCTAGGGGACCACATCTCCCAGTTGGGTGTGCGGCCGGATGCGGACACGGTGGCTGCCATCACAGCCATGAAAAAACCAGACGACAAGAAGGCGGTCCTCTGATTTCTGGGCATGGTCAACTTCCTAGGGAAGTTCATCCCTAACCTCGCCTCTCATACCACAGCTCGCAGGAACCTGGTCAGGAAGACGACAGACTTCCAATGGCTTCCTGCCCACGAGAGCGAATGGACAGAACTTAAAACCAAACTTACCACGGCCCCGGTAGTGGCCTTTTTTGATCCAGCGAAAGGACAAAAATTTCGACCGATGCCAGCCAATCTGGCATTGGGGCAGTGCTCCTGCAACGCGATGAAGCCTCATCATGGGCCCCCGTTGCATATGCGTCACGCGCCATGACAACCACGGAACAGCGCTACGCGCAGATAGAAAAGGAGTGCCTGGGCCTGTTGACCGGTGTCGTCAAATTTCATGATTATGTGTACGGCCTTCCCCAATTCACCGTCGAGACCGACCATCGCCCGCTGGTCAATATAATACAAAAAGACTTGAACGACATGACGCCTCGCCTCCAACGCATTCTGCTCAAACTCCGGCGATATGACTTTCAGCTCGTATACACACCGGGCAAAGACCTGATCATAGCCGACCCTCTGTCCAGGGCAGTCAACACCCCGTGTGACCCAGCAGGATTCGTCTGCCAGGTTGACGCCCATGTGGCCTTTGTGGCCTCCAATCTACCGGCCACAGATGAACGCCTCGTCCAAATTCGACGCGAGACTGCGGCTGACCCCCTGCTACAGCGTGTTATGCGCCACCTAACTGACGGGTGGCTCAAGGGCCAATGCCCGCAGTTCTACAACATCAGAGACGATCTGGTGGTGTTCGATGGTGTCCTCCTGAAGCTGGACCGCATTGTTTTCCCGCACAGCATGCGCCAGCTTGTCTTGGAACAGCTACACGAGGGCCATCTTGGCGTGGAGAAGTGCCGCCGACGGGCCCGAGAGGCAGTGTACTGGCCCGGCATCAATGACGACATCACCAACACAGTGCTCAACTGCCCCACCTGTCAGCGGTTCCAGCCGGCCCAACCACGTGAGACCCTACAGCCCCATGTGTTGGTCACGTCCCCTTGGTCCAAGGTCGGCATCGACCTGTTTCACGAGCTGGGCAGGGACTATGTTCTGATTGTAGACTATTTTTCAAACTACCCGGAGGTGGTACGTTTGCACGACAGAAGGGTGTCCACATAGTCAAACAGCTCCTCTGCAAGGCTGCCGATGCGGGATCCGACTTCTACCTCGCCCTGCTGGCCTATCGCTCGGCCCCACTGTCCACTGGCCTGTCGCCAGCCCAGCTGCTCATGGGTTGCACCCTGAGGACGACGGTGCCGTCCATTCACGTCCTGAACCTCGACCATGTTCCGGTCCTTCAACGAATGCAACTGTCTCGTGCACAGCACAAGGCGGCTCATGACGCCCATGCAGCTGATCTTCCTGCTCTGGCTCCAGATGAGAACGTCCGCATCCATCTTCCGGATGGTGGCTGGTCTGTAACTGCTGTGGTTCTTCGGCAGTTGGCTCCCCGCTCTACCGGATGGTTCCATTCTGCGCCGTAATCGGTGTGCCCTTTGTCTCGTTCCGCGCTCGCTACGTGATCCTCCGCCAGTGCCACGCCCTCCTGTTGACCCTGACCTGGACTATGCAGAGATTCGGGTTACTCTGCATCCTCCTCACTCTGACGCAGTCCAGCCCGCTCCTCAGCTGGTGGCTCCTGACCCTCCCTTGAGGCGGTCAACCAGAATTTGTCGCCCACCTCAGACCGCCATTCCCACACCGATTGGGAGAATCGCCTGGGCCGCCAAAATTTCCCGGGACGCCGGTCTGACGCCCTCCCGCGATTCTCCCAAGCGGCGGGAACGGCCCCATCGAGTTCCACGGGCCGCAGGCCGGAGAATCGCCAGAGACACCCAAAATGCCGATTCTCCGGCACCCCCGCTATTCTCAGGCCCCGATGGGCCGAGCGGCCAGGCTAAAACGGCGGGTTCCCCCCCAGGATCCGTCCACACCTGGTCGCTGCCGTCGTGATTGGTGCATGAACGCTGGGGGGGGGGGGCGGCCTGCAGGGGGGATGAGGGGGGATCCTGCACCGGGGGGTACCTGAAATGTGGGGTGGCCCGCGATCGGTGCCCACCAATCGTCGGGCTGGCCTCTCTGAAGGAGGACCTCCTTCCTTCCGCGGTCCCGCAAGATCCGTCCGCCATCTTCTTGCGGGGCGGACTTAGAGAGGATGGCAACCACTCATGCGCGGGTTGGCGCCGGCCGACCCGCCCATGCGCGGATGACGCCAGTAATGCGGCGCCGGCCGCGTCATCTATGCGGCGCCGCCTTTACGCGGGCGACAAGGCCTGGCGCGTGTAGATGACGCGGCCCCAATCCTAGCCCATTGTCAGGGCCTGAATCGGTCGGGATCGGGGCCGGTTCGCGCCGTCGTGAACCTCGATGGCGTTCACGATGGCGCGGCCACTTCGGCGCGGGAGTGGAGAATCCCGCCCAGAATTTGTGAACTTTGCACTAATGGATTCTCTGCTCTGTTCTGTTCTTCCATTTAATCATTCAAGTGGTTTGTATATAGTGTTCATCTCGTTATTTGGGCGACACACTGTTTTTTTCTGCCCCAGGCACCTTCCCACGTAAATAGCTTAGTTTTATGTACATAGTCCTGTAAATATTACACACACGTAGTCAGGAACATTCACCATTCAGTATTTTTTTATATAAAAGGGGGGATGTCATAATATACACCAGTATATCATGGTGCAGACACACACTGATGGACACACAGTGGGACCAATCAACATACACAACACCGCAGCCAATCACCAGTGAGAGCACACGCACTATAAAGACAGGGGACATCAGAGTTCCCACTCATTCGAGTAGCAGCTAGCTAGGAGCACAGACCTCACAGCCTGCAACACAGACATTCACCATGTGCTGAGTGCATCAACTGGTTAGGACAAGGCAACGGTCTTTAGTTAAAGCTGGTATCGTATTAACCCACAGTTCAAGTATGTTTAAATAGTTAACCTTTTAATAAAATAGTGTTGCACTACTTCAAGTGTTGGTGACCTGTATGTTATCCAGAACACCCAACACATCACCGCCTTCCCCCCATATCCCATAATCCCTTTAGCCCCAAGAGTTATATCTAATTCTGACAACGGTGCATGATGATTTCGCCAGACCGTTGGAAGGGCATATGTTTCTCATTCTCGTCGATGCTCCAAAATAGCCTGAAGTTGCCATCATGAAGTCAACGTCATCGGAGAAAACAGTTGAGAGTTTGGGTGAAGTCTTCAGCAGATTTGGTTACCCTGAACAACTGGTGAACAATAATGGACCGCAATAAACGCTACGACCAAGAAAGCACAGCAGCGCCTATATTTCCTCAGGAAACTCAGAAAATTTGGCATGTTCACATTGACTCTTACCAACTTTTACAGATAGACATTCAAAGCATCCAATCTGCTTGCATCACAGCCTGGTACAGCAACTGCTCGGCACAAGACTGGAAGAAACTTCAGAGCCGTGATCACCGCCCAGTCCATCACACAACCCGCCTCCATCCATTGACTCTGTCTATATCTCCCACTGCCTTGGGAAAGCAGGCAGCATAATCAAATACCCCTCACTCTTCCATCGGGCAGGAGATACAAAAGCCTGAGAACACGCACGAACAAATTCAAAAACAGCTTCTTCCCCGCTGTTACCAGATTCCTAAACGACCCACTTGTGGACTGACCTGATTACTACTACACTCCTGTATGGTTCACCCGATACCTGTGTCTATATATTTGCATTGTGTACATTGTGTTGTCCTCTTACGTATTTTCTTTTCATGTACTAAATGATCTGTTTGAGCTGCTCGCAGAAAAATACTTTTCACTGTACCTCGGTACACATGACAATAAACAAATCCAATCCCATCCAAGAGTTCATAAACTGCTTGAAGAACAATATAATTTAACACATCCAGTCAGCTCCTTATCACCCTGCCACAAATAGACTGGCAGAACATTTTATAGACGCAATAAAACATTCGTTAAAGGTAACCAAAGAGCAAGGTCATTATCTGAATGTTTGAGTCAATACCTGCTCACATACAAGAATACTGCTCACTCAACAACCCAGGTTTCTCCGGTGTTGCTTTGTTAAAAATTAATTTACCGAATGTGTGTGCCTGTAGATAATATTATATGTACTCAGCAGTGTGACCTCCCACCAGCAGGTGGCGTCAGACGTCAGTCAGGTGACATCCAGCTACCGGCAGAAGGTTGTAAGGCGACAGTCGCACCTAAGGGTAGTTCCAGGAGAGTCTGATGTAACTGTAATAACCTGGTATGTGTAAGATTCTGATCGTTACCTTACCACATGTACATTAATAAATCATCGTTCTGGCTAAGTCACCAGCAGTCCTGTAAAATCATTGCAAGACAAGATCGTGGAACACAACATAGTACAAGAAGTGCTGACGATTTGAGGGTAACGTCGGAAAAGGTGAAGTAAAATCGGCTGAAGAACCGGCCTGGTGAACTGCGCCACAGGTCCCAACTGAGGACCCACACACGTCTATGCACAGGGTGCAGACCAGCACTAAAACAGTGGTTGCCAAACCCAAACATAAAAAGAAAAGTACTTGTCAGTTGATCATTAAAACAAAACAGAGTAAATGGGCAGCATGGTGGCGCAGCGGTTAGCACTGCTGCCTCACACCGCCGAGGCCCCAGATTCGATCCCGGCTCTTGGTCACCGTCCGCGTGGAGTTTGCACATTCTTCCAGTGTTTGCGTGGGTTTCGCCCCCACAACCCAAAGATGTGCAGGGTAAGTAGATTGGCCATGCTAATTTGCCCCTTAATTGGAAAAAAATGAATTGGGCACACTAAATTTATTTTTTTAAAAAGAGTAAGAGAAGAGTGGGAGAGCTAGTACATCACATTGATGAAAACAAAAGAGAAGATGTTGATGTTGTGACTGACGAGGCAGAGACAGAGAACATACAACAAAGCAGCAAACAGCATTGGGGGAAGAAACAGTAAAAGAAGAAGCTGGTGACCCACATGTGGCCATCAAGGATTCATGCTGCGGGTGGCACTCGTGAACGTATATGCTCCGAATTGTGATGATGTGGAATTTATGAGGCGGGTGTTACGTAAGATCCCAGACTTAGAGTCACATAACTTGATCATGGGGGGAGATTTTAAAACAGTCATTGATCCGGAATTGGACCGGTCAAAATCCAGGACAGGGAGCTGCCAGCCGCAGCAAAGGAATTGAAGGGGTTTATGGAACAGATGTGGAGAGTAGACCCATGGAGGTTTGCACGGCCAAGGGCGAAGCAGTTTTCTTTTTTCTCACATGTCCACAAGGTGTACTCTCGGATCGACTTTTTTGTTCTGAGCAGGGCTCTAATACCGTGGGTGGTGGATACTGAGTACTCGGCAATCGCAGTGACGGATCATGCAGCACATTGGGTGGATCTACGGGTTAGCTTGGAGAGAGGGCAATGCCCCCAATGGAGGCTGGATGTAGGGCTGTTAGCAGATGAAGCGGTCTGTGGGCGGATGAACAAGTCCACCCAGAACTATCTGGAAACAAATTATACGGGGGAGGTCTCTGCAGCAACGGTCTTGGAAGCTTTGAAGGCAGTGGTCAGAGGGGAATTAATCTCGATACAGGCCCACAGAGAAAAGGTGGAATGGGCTGAGAGGGATAGATTAGTTGAGGAGATACTCCAGGTGGACAGGAGATACTCGGAGGCCCCGGACACGGGGCTGATGTGTTGGGTGTTCATCAACACTTGAAGTAGTGCAACACTATTTTATTAAAAGGTTAACTATTTAAACATACTTGAACTGTGGGTAAATACGATACTAGCTTTAACTAAAGACCGTTGCCTTGTCCTAACCAGTTGATGCACTCAGCACATGGTGAATATCTGTGTTGCAGGCTGTGAGGTCTGTGCTCCTAGCTAGCTGCTACTCGAATGAGTGGGAACTCTGATGTCCCCTGTCTTTATAGTGCGTGTGCTCTCACTGGTGATTGGCTGCGGTGTTGTGTATGTTGATTGGTCCCACTGTGTGTCCATCAGTGTGTGTCTGCACCATGATATACTGGTGTATATTATGATAGGGGCCACTGAGGGAACGACAGAGGTTACAGGTGCAGTTTGGGCTGTTGACTATGGGAAAGCTGTGGATCAGCTGAGGAAGGCAGTGGAGGAGATACAAGAGAGTGGAGGAAGCATCGGTTTGGACTCCGATTTATAATAACCATCGGTTTGTACCGGGTCGGCTGGATAGTGGGTTCCGGAGGTGGCAAAGGGCAGGAATTAGGAGGATGGGGGATCTATTTGTAGACGGGAGCTTCCTCAGCTTGAAAGCCTTGGTAGATAAATTTGAACTGCCAGCAGGGAATGGATTTAGGTATCTGCAGGTACGAGGCTTCTTGAGAAGGCAGGTTCCAGCCTTCCCGCTGTTGCCGCCATGGGGGATACAAAGAAAAGAAGAAAGAACAAAGAAATGTACAGCACAGGAACAGGCCCTTCGGCCCTCCAAGCCCGTGCCAACCATGCTGCCCGACTAAACTACAATCTTCTACACTTCCGGGGTCCGTATCCCTCTATTCCCATCCTATTCATGTATTTGTCAAGATGCCCCTTAAATGTCACTATCGTCCCCGCTTCCACCACCTCCTCCGGCAGCGAGTTCCAGGCACCCACGACCCTCTGCGTAAAAAACTTGCCTCGTACATCTATTCTAAACCTTGCCCCTCTCACCTTAAACCTATGCCCCCTAGTAATTGACCCCTCTACCCCGGGGAAAAGCCTCTGACTATCCACTCTGTCTATGCCCCTCATAATTTTGTAGACCTCTATCAGGTTGCCCCTCAACCTCCTTCGTTCCAGTGAGAACAAACCGAGTTTATTCAACCGCTCCTCATAGCTAATGCCCTCCATACCAGGCAACATTCTGGTAAATCTCTTCTGCACCCTCTCTAAAGCCTCCACATCCTTCTGGTAGTGTGGCGACCAGAATTGAACACTATACTCCAAGTGTGGCCTAACTAAGGTTCTATACAGCTGCAACATGACTTGCCAATTCTTATACTCACTGCCCCAGCCAATGAAGGCAAGCATGCCGTATGCCTTCTTGACTACCTTCTCCACCTGTGTTGCCCCTTTCAGTGACCTGTGGACCTGTACTCCTAGATCTCTTTGACTTTCAATACACTTGAGGGTTCTACCATTCACTGTATATTCCCTACCTGCATTAGACCTTCCAAAATGCATTACCTCACATTTGTCCAGATTAAACTCCATCTGCCATCTCTCCGCCCAAGTCTTCAAACAATCTAAATCCTGCTGTATCCTCTGACAGTCCTCATCGCTATCCGCAATTCCACCAACCTTTGTGTCGTCTGCAAACTTACTAATCAGACCAGTTACATTTTTCTCCAAATCATTTATATATACTGCAAACAGCAAAGGTCCCAGCACTGATCCCTGTGGAACACCACTGGTCACAGCCCTCCAATTAGAAAAGCATCCTTCCATTGCTACTCTCTGCCTTCTATGACCTAGCCAGTTCTGTATCCACCTTGCCAGCTCACCCCTGATCCTGTGTGACTTCACCTTTTGTACTAGTCTACCATGAGGGACCTTGTCAAAGGCCTTACTGATGTCCATATAGACAACATCCACTGCCCTACCTGCATCAATCATCTTTGTGACCTCCTCGAAAAACTCTATCAAGTTAGTGAGACACGACCTCCCCTTCACAAAACCATGCTGCCTCTCACTAATACATCCATTTGCTTCCAAATGGGAGTAGATCCTGTCTCGAAGAATTCTCTCCAGTAATTTCCCTACCACTGAAGTAAGGCTCACCGGCCTGTAGTTCCCTGGATTATCCTTGCTACCCTTCTTAAACAGAGGAACAACATTGGCTATTCTCCATTCCTCTGGGACATCACCTGAAGACAGTGAGGATCCAAAGATTTCTGTCAAGGCCTCAGCAATTTCCTCTCCAGGCTCCTTCAGTATTCTGGGGTAGATCCCATCAGGCCCTGGGGACTTATCTACCTTAATATTTTTTAAGACACCCAACATCTCGTCTTTTTGGATCTCAATGTGATTCAATCTATCTACACACCCTTCTCCAGACTCAACATCTACCAATTTCTTCTCTTTGGTGAATACTGATGCAAAGTATTCATTTTGTACCTCACCCATTTCCTCTGGCTCCACACATAGATTCCCTTGCCTATCCTTCAGTGGGCCAACCCTTTCCCTGGCTACCCTCTTGCTTTTTATGTACGTGTAAAAAGCCTTGGGATTTTCCTTACCCTATTTGCCAATGACTTTTCGTGACCCCTTCTAGCCCTCCTGACTCCTTGCTTAAGTTCCTTCCTACTTTCCTTATATTCCACACAGGCTTTGGCTGTTCCCAGCCTTTTAGCCCTGACAAATGCCTCCTTTTTCTTTTTGACGAGGCCTACAATATCTCTCGTTATCCAAGGTTCCCCAAAATTGCCGTATTTATCCTTCTTCCTCACAGGAACATGCCGGTCCTGAATTCCTTTCAACTGACACTTGAAAGCCTCCCACATGTCAGATGTTGATTTGCCCTCAAACATCCACCCCCAATCTATGTTCTTCAGTTCCCGCCTAATATTGTTATAATTAGCCTTCCCCCAATTTAGCACATTCATCCTAGGACCACTCTTATCCTTGTCCACCAGCACTTTAAAACTTACTGAATTGTGGTCACTGTTCCCGAAATGCTCCCCTACTGACACATCTACCACCTGGCCGGGCTCATTCCTCAATACCAGGTCCAGTACCGCCCCTTCCCTAGTTGGACTGTCTACATATTGTTTTAAGAAGCCCTCCTGGATGCTCCTTACAAACTCCGCCCTGTCTAAGCCCCTGGCACTAAGTGATCCCAGTCAATATTGGGGAAGTTGAAGTCTCCCATCACCACAACCCTGTTGTTTTTACTCTTTTCCAAAATCTGTCTACCTATCTGCTCCTCTATCTCCCGTTGGCTGTTGGGAGGCCTGTAGTAAACCCCCAACATTGTGACTGCACACTTCTTATTCCTGATCTCTACCCATATAGCCTCACTGCCCTCTGAGGTGTCCTCCCGCAGTACAGCTGTGATATTCTCCCTAACCAGTAGCGCAACTCCGCCACCCCTTTTAGATCCCCCTCTATCCCGCCTGAAACATCTAAATCCTGGAACGTTTAGCTGCCAATCCTGCCCTTCCCTCAACCAGGTCTCTGTAATGGCAACAACATCATAGTTCCAAGTACTAATCCAAGCTCTAAGTTCATCTGCCTTACCCGTAATACTTCTTGCATTAAAACATATGCACTTCAGGCCACCAGACCCGCTGTGTTCAGCAACTTCTCCCTGTCTGCTCTGCCTCAGAGCCCCACTGTCCCTATTCCCTAGTTCTCCCTCAATGCTCTCACCTTCTGATCTATTGCTCCCGTGCCCACCCCCCTGCCATACTAGTTTAAACCCTCCCGTGTGACACTAGCAAACCTCACGGCCAGGATATTTATGCCTCTCCAGTTTAGATGCAACCCGTCCTTCTTATCTAGGTCACACCTGCCCCGGAAGAGCTCCCAGTGGTCCAGATAACGGAACCCCCCCTCCTACACCAGCTGTTTAGCCACGTGTTTAGCTGCTCTATCTTCCTATTTCTAGCCTCACTGGCATGTGGCACAGGGAGTAATCCCGAGATTACAACCCTAGAGGTCCTGTCTTTTAACTTTCTGCCTAGCTCCCTGAACTCCTGCTGCAGGACCTCATGCCCCTTCCTGCCTATGTCGTTAGTACCAATATGTACAACGCCCTCTGCCTGTTTGCCCTCCCCCTTCAGGATGCCCTCTACCCGTTCGGAGACATCCTGGACCCTGGTACCAGGGAGGCAACATACCATCCTGGAGTCTCTTTCACGGCCACAGAAGTGCCTATATGTGCCCCTGACTATAGAGTCCCCTATTACTATTGCTCTTCTGCGCTTTGACCCTCCTTTCTGAACATCAGAGCCAGCCGTGGTGCCACTGCCACTGCCGTCTGCCTCGAAGGCGGTGTATGGCCGGCCGATTTACGGATGGGGAGTTGGTGGTAAGCGGATTCAAGGTCCACCGTTGAGAAGACCCGGTACTGTGCAATCTGGTTAACCATGTCAGATATGCGTGGGAGGGGGTACACGTCGAGCTGCGTGTACCTGTTGATGGTCTGGCTGTAGTCCACGACCATTCGATTTTTCTCCCCAGACTTAACCACTTGAGCTCTCCAGGGGCTGTTGCTGGCCTCGATGACTTCCTCCTGAAGCAACCGCTGGACCTCGGACCTGATGAAGGCCTTATCCTGGGTGCTGTACCGTCTGCTCCTGGTGGCGACGGGTTTGCAATCTGGAGTTAGATTGGCAAAGAGGGAAGGAGGATCGACCTTTAGGGTCGCGAGGCCGCACACAGTGAGGGGTGGTAAGGGTCCGCCGAATTTAAAGGTCAGGCTCTGGAGGTTGCACTGAAAATCCAGGCCAAGGATAAGTGCAGCGCAGAGGTTAGGGAGGACGTAGAGGTGAAAACCGTGGAACTCTACACCTTGGACTGTGAGCGTGACCGTGCAGGTAGGGTGTACCTTAAGGGAGCAGCGCCTTACCGTACTTGGATGTACAAAGCTCTCGGTGCTCCCAGAGTCCAGTAGGCAGGAGGTCACGTGGCCGTTGACTTTCACGCTGGTGGATGCGTTGGTCAGAGTGTGTGGTCTGGACTGGCCGATTACCATGGATGCGAGTCGTGGCTGATCGTCAGGTAGTGAGGCGGCCGCTGCGTCGGGGTCCTGAAACGAAGTTGGTCTCCATGTGCTGCGGGGTGCACAAGATGGCGCCGCCCGGAGGTCCTGGCGGGTCACAAAATGGCGCCGCCCATGAAATGCACGTGTTGTGCGGGGGAGAAGATGGCGGCGCCCATTGCTCGCACGTGGGCTGGGAGGAGGGGAGGATAGCGGCGCCCATTGTCCGTGACTGGGGGGGGGGGGGGGTGGGGGGGGGGGGTTGGGGGCGACCGCTGCCGCTGAGCGGTCCTGGAGCACCGCTGCGTAGTGGCCCTTCTTCCCGCAGGCCTTACAAAGGGCAGCGCGGGCCGGGCAGCGTGGCAGGGGTGTCTTTGTTGGCCGCAAAAATAGCATCGGGGCCCCCCGGAGATCACTGGCTGGCACGTAGCGCAGGCGTACTGGGTGGGTAGTGCCCCCGCTGGTGTGGCTGCCTGTGGAGCCCATGAAGCATAGGAGGAGTGGGCCGCGCGGTTGGGGGTGTAGGACTGTACATTGCGCAGGGCAACCGTCATGAAAAGCGCTAGTGTTTTAGTCTCTGCGAGGTCGCGCGTGACCCCTTCTAGGAGCCACTGCCTGATAACATTGGACCCAAATCCCAGTTACAAAAGCGTCCCTCATAAGGAGATCTGAGTGCTCCTTAGCTGTAACATCCTGGCAGTCACACTCCCGAACTAGTGGGATCAGGGCCCTCCAGAAGTCCTCGATTGACTCACCAGGTAGTTGAGTACACGTTGCGAGCGCGTGTCTGGCGAAGAGCGTGTTCGTCTTCTGCTCATTACTCTCTTTGAGTCGAGTCATAGCATCAGCGTAATTGGGCGCATCCTGGATCAGCGGGAAGATTTTAGAGTTGAGTCTGGAGTACAAGATTTGAATCTTCTGAGCCTCTGGAACAGGGGTCGGCGCCGCGTTGATCTACGCTTCAAAACAAGCTAGCCAGTGCTGAAAGACCTTTCTGGCGTCGCTTGCGTGTGGATCCAGCTGCAGTCGATCTGGTTTAATCCAGTGGTCCATCTTCTGAATCAGATACTAATAAATTGAGGCACGATCAATTTGGCTGGAGACGAAGTTGAATTCAAACTGAGGCTTTATTAGTATCCGAAGTGTGGCCTCCTACAGCAGCTGACGAAATGGCTGCGAGCTGAAGGCCGCGCATATTTATAACCCGGCTCCTGGGTGGAGCTAGCATGCAGGGGCCCAGGTGAACCTGTAGTGCAGGTTCTACCGTACAACCCTTAATATAGGAACACAGTGATTTACGACACACAGGTAGAACGGCAAAGCCATCTTTATGGCCTACCGGGCCTGTCCAATAAGGTCGTTAGTCAAAAACTGGAAGCGGTCAAGGATATGTGAAATAATGATATTGGTGGAATGAGGAAGGTTGCTACTACAGTAGCCACCGCCATACCAGATCACCATCCTAGGACATGCCTTTTGGACTCTAGGCTGCTCCGAATTGTGTGGGCTCCTGTGCCTCAAGCTTTATTGGAATGTATGTTTGAAGCAGTCAGCTGGCATGTTCTATTTGTGTGAGGCTCATTCCTCAGAATGGTTCAGGCCATCCCAGGGATTGGCCCACGTGTTCGGCCAGTCAACTGCCTGAATGATAAACCACCCACTTCATTGGTGTTTTGGAGATTAGCAGCTACTTAGAAAGCCTTGGTTCTTCCTCAGTATTGAGGAAACCACAAGAAATAACAAGCTTTGTTTCTCTTAAGGCACAGAAATGTGCAAGCGTAACAAAAGTATGACGCCTGAAGTGTGACGAATATATCCTAAAGCTTGAATTTAGATTGAAAGAGAAGCAGAGGTTGGAGAATTGCCAGGACAAGAGGTTGCGTCATGTATAAATCCAGGAAAAATAAACAGAATCAGAGACAACAACTGAAGAAAGAAGTCAAGCCTCCAAATGGGTGCCTGTTGAGGAAAGGATCAAAAATAAGGAGCGGGATTCTGGAGACTAAGGGCGGGATTCTCCGCTGGCCGATGCCGAAATCGGGAAAGCCGAGTGGGCAGAGAATAGGTTCCAATGCCTAAATCGCGGCAGGTGCTGATTTGATGCCAAATCGCAATTCTCCATTACCTCGACATTGGCGTCAATGCGTTCCAGAAAGCACGTATGGTAAACACATTTGCATGTCATTAGCGAACCTGACCCGGTATTCTTGGGGCCTCTGCGATACTCCATCACTGATGGGCCGAGTTTCTGACGGCGTGGTTCACTTGTGCTTTTAAAAATCGTGAAACCAGCGTGGTGGCTGCTGAGGGAGAGAGAGCAGGTACGGGAAGTGTCCAACATCATCATAGCTCGCTGACAGTTGTGCCGCTGGCCACGGGGCTTCTGCCAGGGGCGGGGGGTGTAGTGGGGGTGGCCAGGAGGTGGGCGGTGGGATGGGGATGGACAGGCACAGAACACCATTGCCGCAGCCGGCAAGACAGCCATGCAGCTGCACATGCCGCTAACAGCCCACTGTGAACTTAGTGCCATGGGTCGTATAGGCTTCCCCCCACCCCCCAGGGCAACCTCTGGCCCCAGCCGATCCATCATCTGTATGGGCACGCTCCAGCACAACCAGTGCCATCTTGTTGGCTGTGATAAGTGTGTGTGGGGAGTATAATGTGTATGTGCGGCTGCACTTGCCAGCCTCCTGGGTGTCAATCACTGACCTAGCGAATCCCGCACCGTTTCTCATTGGAATCAATTGTGTTCTACGCGGCACCGGTGCTAGCTCCTTAATAGTAGCAAAAATGGCTGCATGTGGCACAGTGGATAGCACTAGGACTGCAGCACTGAGGACCCGGGTTCGAATCCCGGCCCTGGGTCACTGTCCATGTGGAGTTTGCACATTCTGCCCATGTCTGCGTGGGTTTCACCCACACAAACCAAAAATGTGCAGGTTAGGTGGATTGGACACGCTAAATTGCCCCTTAATTGGAAAAAAAATAATAATTGGGTACTCTAAAAAAAAATTTTTTAAATAGTAGCAAAATCGGTCCAGGTGTTGCGCCAGATTTTCTGTCCAGAAAGTCCACGAATTCTGCGTTGGCGTCAACACTTAAGTCTCAGAAATGGAGAAACCCGCCCTAAGTGTTGACGCCGAGACAGAATCGGTGGACTTCTGCGAAAGCAAAATTGGTGCCGGCCCCGGAGCAATTCCAGAACTGTTAACGGGCTAGTACTGGCACCAGGTGGAATGAGAGCGATTCCAATGAAAATCGGTGCCCAATTTGCCGGGGGCGGGATTGGCTCAAGAGACTGGCAGGCTGCAGCTGCATATTAGCACCCCATTCCCCACACACACTCATTCCAGCCAACAAGATGGCACTGGTTGGGCTGGAGCACGCCCATCCTGTTGATAGGTCGACTGGGGCAGAGGATACCTAGGGTAGTGGCCTGGGGTGGCACCCATACGATCCATGGCACTAAGTTCACAGTGGGCAGTCAGCAGCTTGCGCAGCCGCATGGATGCCTTGCAGGCTGCGGCAATGGTGTTCCTTTCCCGTCCACCCCGACCCCACAGCCCACCTGACCGCCTTCTGCAAAGCTCCCCGGCCCTGACAGAATCCCCCGGCCCGCGGCACAACTGCCAGAAAATTATAGCGATGTTGAACACTTTCCATCTCCCCTCTCTCTCCCTCAGCATCCACGGCGCCGGTTTCCCGATTTTTAAAACTACAAGTGAAACTCGTCATCAGTAATTCTTCCTGGGGGAAGCGGGAGACCCGGGGAATATTGGGTCAGGCCCGCTAATGGAACACCAACGGCGTTTACTGTCCGTGCAGAGTTAAACACATTGATGCCGCTGTCGAGGCACCGGAGCATAACATTCTGTCGGGCATCCAGCGCCAGCCACGATTATGGCTTTGCACGCGATTCTCCTCCCAATCGTGTTTTGCAATTCCAGCATCGGCAGATGGAGAATCCCACCCTAGATATTCCAGTTTGGGGTAAATGCAGCACTCTACAAATCACAATAATTGTCAAATTTTGTTGAAAAGGAGGCTTGCACAGCCCTGGTTCACTGTCCGTGTGGAGTTTGCACATTCTCACCGTGAGCGTGGGTTTTGGGGCGGTACAGTCGCACAGTGGATAGCACTGTTGCTTCACAGCTCCAGGGTCCCAGGTTCGATTCCCGGCTTGGGTCACTGTCTGTGCGGAATCTGCATGTTCTTCCCATGTCTGCGGGATTCCTCCGGGTGCTCTGGTTTCCTCACACAGTCCAAAGATGTGCAGGTTAGGTGGATTGGCCATACTAAATTGCCCTTAGGGTCCAAAAAACGTTGGGTGGGGTTATTGGGTTATGGGGATAAGGTAGAGGCGTGGGCTTAGGTGTAGTGCTCTTTCGGGGCTGGTGCTGGCTCAATAGGCCGAATGGCCTTCTTCTGTACTGTAAATTCTATGATTCTATGTTTAGGACAGATTCGCAAGAAAACCAAATCTCAAAGGGAACAACAATTTGTCTCTTTGTTCAGCAGTACTCAACTTTTGTACAAACAAGTTGTCAAATCATTCCTTTAAAACTCTGACTGTGTTAAATGCTTCCTCACAGCTCAAAAATGTTCTGCTGGTTTTTGTTGTTGCCAGAAATTAACTTTAATTTGGATTCTGCAATATCTGTCAGAGTGATAGTTCACATTAGCTTGCAGGAGACTTGCATATGTCAACTAAGGCATTAAACTTTGCTAAAGCATGTGAAGTAATCACTGAGGTACACAAGGTTGAACATGACATCAGGGAGACTCTTAGACAACACAGCTTACAATACATTGCAAAATCCAAATGTACTTAGTTCTGAATCAGCTGGGAGGACAGGCGTGTTAACATATGTTTCCTTGAAGGAGTCAGTGACACCAGTATCGAGGGGTATGATCATCCAAAACCAACTCCACGGGGCCACCCATATTCTGAGCATGTCAGAGTCCCGACTGCCAAAGCAAATCTTCATCACTTAGCTCAAGAAAGGATCCTGAACACAAGGAAGACAAAGGAAGCTCTTCAAAGACACGTTGAAGGCTTATCTCAAGAAATGGAACATAGACATCAATGCCTGGGAGGGGCTATCGGTGGCTGCCATGGAGTGAGTGGTTGCACATTTGACAGCTCCTGCTCGAGGTGGTTACTGCAAACTTTTTCCCCATTTGTAGGGTGAATGTTTTGTTGACAAAAGGTGCAGGGGTGACTGGAGAAAAGTTAAATCCACTGGTGGGGAAGGCGGATGGATCCATGGACCAGAAGCGAAGCGGGGAGAAGGGAGTTGTTGGAGCTAGAGAATCGTCATGTGACACAGGTCAAGATGGCGGAGGGTACAGGGTCTGCCTTGCCTGCTTAATGGTCAACGGAGCACTTGCTGGACTTCTTAAATGAAAAGTTTAGCCAACAGAGGAGGGAGGCCCAGGAGGACCTAGCCAAGGCAGTGGAACCAATAAGAGCGGGAATTGACCGTGTGGAACAGAAGCTGGAGTCTCAGGGCCAGGCTATTCGGAAAGTTAAGGATGCGGTGGGGGAGCACGAGGAGCAGCTCGCCTTGCTGGTAGCTGAAGTGGGTCTGATACGGTAGGCTCAGAAGCAGTTAAAGGAGAAGTTGGAGGATCTGGAGAATCACTCCCCGGAGACAGAATTTAAGAAACGTGTGGATGCCTGAAGGCATGGAGGGAGCGGACGCTGGCATATATGTGACCAAGATGCTGGAAAGGTTGATGGGGAGGGGGGTCCTTTGACTGGCCCCTGGAGGTCGACGAGCGCATAGGGCACTGATGAGGAAGCTGCAGACAAATAAGCCACCGAGGGCGATGGAAGTGTGTCTTCACCAGTTCCTGAGCAAGGAAAAGATATTGAGATGGGCGAGGCAGACGAGAAGGTGCACCTGGGAGGTGAGCAAGCTTCGGGTGTACCAGGACCTGGGTGCGGACCTGGCGAAGAGGAGAGCCGGGTTTAATCGTGTGAAGGCTGCCCTCTTTAAAAATGGGGTGAGGTTTGGGGTGTTGCACCCGGCCCGCCTCTGAGTGACTTTTAATAGCCGAGAACATTATTTTGGAACACCAGAGGAGGTGATGGCGTTTTTATGAGACAATGGACTGGCAGGAGAAGGAGGTTGAACTGTGGACGAGGTGTGAGGAGATGGGTGCTTTTTTGTGTCCATTTTTTCTTCTATCTTTCTTCGTTTGTTGGTTGTTGGAGAACTTTTCTCCTTTGAAATGTTTTGTTGCATTGAGGGTGAATGCACCTTTTCTCTTGTTCCATTGTTGTTTGTGCTATGAAGGTGTGCGAGTGGGAGGAGGGGTTAGGAGGCTCAGGCACCTTGGGTGGGGGTTGCCAGGCTAGCAGGGTGGGCTAGTTAACGGGAGCACAGTGGGGGGGGGGGGGGGGGGTCAGATGGTTAGTGTAGTAGAGGGGGATGGGTTTGTTGTTTTGTTAAGGGGGAGGAGGGGGCTGCTGACAAAGGTGTTGTTGCTGAGGCATAGCATGGGATGGAGTGGTGACGGTGGGCCTGGAGGGTCACGTGGCATGGGCCGGGGGTTGGCCCAAGAAAGGATATGTTTGATCGGCAGGGTAGGAGGGGTGTAGTGCCCTCCGACCAGGTTGGTCACATGGAATGTGACTAGGCTGAATGGGCCAGTTAAACGGTCATGTTTTCAAGCACCTGAGGAGCTTGAAGGCAGGCGTAGCCTTTTTGCAAGAAACACACTTGAAGATCGGGGATCAGACAAGGTTAAGGAAAGGGTGGGTAGGATAAGTCTTCCATTCGGGATTAGACATGAAGACGCGGGGGGTGGCGGTGCTGCTAAATAAACGAGTGGGGTATGAGGGGGGGAATGTTGTAGCAGGGGGAAGGTTCGTGATGGGAGTGGGAAGCTGGAGGGGATTTGGTTAATGTTTATGGCCCACATTGGGACGAAATGGAGTTTATGAGGCAGGTGCTGGGAACGATCCTGGACCTCGACCCGGTTGATTATGGGGATGCCCTTTAATACGGTTATTGACCAAGGTTTGGACCGGTCGAGCCTGAGGTTGGGGAGGGTGTAAGCGGTGGCGAAGGAGCTGAAGGGGTTCATGGAGCTCATGGAGGGGGGGTTCCTGTGAAGGTTTGGGAGACCGAAGGCGAAGGAGTTTTCCTACTTCTCCCATGTGCACAGGTTGTACTCTCGGATTGATTCCTTTGTGGTGGGTACGACGTTATTGGCGGGGGTGGTCGACTCGGAGTAGTCGGCGATCGTGGTTTCAGACCACGCGCTGCACTGGGTGGACTTGCAAGTGGATGGGGGGGGGCAGCGCCCGCAGTGGAGGCTATTAGCAGATGAGGAAGGGTGTGTGAGCAGGTCTCGGCCGCAACGCTGTGGGAGTTACTCAAGGCAGTGGTTAGAGGGGAGTTCATATCGATCCAGGAGTATAGGGAGAAGGAGGAACGAGCAGAGACGGCAAGGTTGGTGGATGGGATTCTGTGGGCGGACAAGAAGTATTTGGAGGCCCCGAGGCAAGATTGTTGAAGGAGAGGCAGAACCTCCAGATGGAGTTTGGGCTGCTGTCTGCAGGGAAGGCAGTAGGAGGGCCAGAGGGACAGTCTATGAGTATGGGGAGAAGGTTAGGATGCTGGGCCCCAACTCAGGAAGCAGGAGGCAGCGAGGTGGATTGGAAGGGTGAAGGACAGAAGGGGTAGAGTGGGACTGGACCCGGTGGGGTAAACGGGGTATTTGAGGAGTTCTACAAAAGGCTTTATGAATTGGTGCCCCCGACCAGGGGGTGGGGGTGGGGGGAATGCGGCGATTCCCGGACAGGTTGCAATTCCCCAAGGTGGAGCAGGACCTGGTAGAGGGGTTGGGGCACCCATTGGACTGGTGGAGGTGATGGAGGTTATGGGGGCGATGCGGGCAGGGAAGGCTCCCGGCCCAGATGATTTCCCGGTAGAAATTTCTAAAATGTTTTTTAAGACCTGGGGCCCCTGCTGGTAAGGCCATTTAATGAAACGAGGGGGAAGGGGGAGTTCACCCCTGCCCCCCACCCCCATGTTATCGCAGGCCTCGATATTCATAATTTTGAAGAAGGATAAGGACCCAGAGCAATGTGGGTCCTGCCACCCGATATCACTGCTGAATGTAGACGCCAAGTTGTTGGCAAAGTTCTTGACCTCGTGGATTGAGGACTGTGTGCCGGGGGTGATAGGAGAAGACCATGCGGGGTTTGTAAAAGGGAGGCATCTGTCGGCAACGTTAGGCATTTGTTGAACGTTATAATGATGCCCTCGGAGAGATGGAATGGGGAGGTGGTGGTCACTATGGCTGTGGAGAAGGCCTTTGATCAGGTAGAATGGGAATATTTGTGGGAAGTACTGGGGCGGTTTGGGTTCGGGCAGGGGTTTGTGGATTGGGTCCGGTTATTGTATTGGGCCCCGGTAGTGAGTGTAAGGATGAACCGGGTGAGTTTGGGGTATTTTAGGCTGTAGGGATGCCCACTCTCCCCATTGCACTTTGCCTTGGCGATAGAGCCACTGGCAATGGCACTTAGAATGTCAAGTGGTTGGAAAGGGATAGTGTGGGGGGGTGTAGCACAGGGTCTACTATATGCGGACAATCTGTTGGTTTACATATTGGATCCATTGGAAGGTATTAGGGGGATCATGGACATTTTGGAGGAATTCGGCCAGTTCTCTGGGTATAAATTGAACATGGGGAAGAGTGAGATCTTTCCGATCCAGGCTGGAGCGGGGTAGGAGAGGAGATTGGGCGAGCTGCCATTTAAGGTACTGGGGGCAAGTTTCAAGTATCTGGTCATCCAGGTGGTACAGGGATGGGAGCAGCTACATAAATTGAATTTGGCGCGGTTGGTGGAGCAGATGAAGGGGGATTTTAAGAGATGGGACATGCTCCTATTGACGGGGCGGGAGCAGTCCGTGAAGATGACGGAGCTGCACGGTGCTGCTGGAGCGGGGACGTGGTTGCGGGGGGGGGGGGGGGGGGGGGTTGGTGGAGGGGGAGCGGGCTGGCCTTGCGGAATTCCTTAGATTGAAAAAAATCAAGTTCGCCTTGAGAGGGACTGTGGAGGGGTTTGCCCAGAGATGGAAACCGTTTATCGACTTCTTCAAGGATAGCTAAGAAGTCAGCAGGGGGGGAACGTTGGGGTTAAAGGAGGAGGCAGGGTGGGTGGAGGGTAACAGCAAGGAGGGTGGGCACAGGGGTGTTGGTGATTTATTTGTTACGTGATTTCCTGTTTGTTTTCCTTTTTGGTTCTGATTGTGTTTGATGTTTATATATAAGACACCAAGGGTGTCTTTCGCTAACAGGCGCTGCTGGATTTGTGATGAAAGCATATCTGCCACGAAAGCGTCCCAGACTAAACGTTCCGTGTATTCGCTCGCCGAAACTTGCGGGCAGGTGCACCTTCTGCCCAGCACCAGGAGTGCGCGGTAGAATTCCTCCAACGATTTCCCAGAGGTTTGCCGTCTTGTTGCAAGCAGATGCCGGGCGTAGGCCTGGTTTACCGGGCGAATATAGTGTCCTTTTAGCAGCTCGATTGCTGCATCGAAGTCTTCCGCTTCCTCGATGAGGGTGTAGATCTCCGGGCTCACCCTTGAGTGCAGGACGTGCAGTTTCTGCTCTGCCGTGGGTGCGTTTTCTGCCGTCTCGAGATACCCTTTAAAACAAGCCAGCCAGTGCTTAAAGATCGCCGCTCAGTTCGCCGCGTGGGGGCTAAGTTGCAGACACTCCGGCTTGATTCGGTGCTCCATCCTTTCTTCTTAAAATCTAGCTTATTAAATTGATGCACGATCAATGACCACTAAAACGAGGTTGTAGTCCAACTGAAGGCTTTAATAAGCTAGATGTTTCCCCCCAGCAACTCAGGTACAGAATAAGGGCTGCTGGGACGGCACGGGTTCTTATACCCTGCCTATCAGGGCGGAGCTATTATACACTCTAGCCAATAGCAAGCATATGGGTTCTACCAATGCCACTTTAGCCTCTCAGGTACCGTAATACCTATAATACCACAACTACTCAGGCGTGTCCAACCAAACGCCCGTGAGCCACATGCTGGTAAGACGGCTCAGTGAGTGAGAAAATTTCTTCAGGGGACCGTTCGTTTAATCACAGCTCAGTTTCCTACTGCGTTTGCTGCTGATAGAATCTACCAGCAGGAAATATGAGGGATAAGCAGGTTGTGATTGAAGGAGAAGCACACTGCTAGTATTTGAAAATCAAGGTACTCTGGGGCTCACTGAGCCTCTGCTCACTACGCTTTTCCATGGCTCTAGTGCTGCTGGTGCTCTGACTCGGCTGAACCTGCATCCCCCCCCGGCATTCCCACAGTACTCCCCATGCCCCACTGATTCCCCCCCCCCCCTCCCCCCCCCCCCCCCCCCCCCCGCCACCCTGCATCTTCCTCCTCGGTTTCTCCCAGCTTGCCCTGCATTCCCTTGGCTCTCGGCCCTCCCCTCAGTGGGTACCCATGTTCGAGTGCAGTTAACATCGCTCCAGATCTCACTTCTGCTCTCATCACACCCACTGGGACCCCCAATCCCAGTCAACTTTGTGAACAAGGGTGGGTGAATGAGTGTAAGGATGGGTGAATGTGAGTGAGTGAATGAATGTGAATGAGTGAGAATGTCAGCGAGTGAATGTTTGTGTGTGTGAGGGTGGGTGAGTGAGAGTATGTATATGTGAGTGAGTGAATGTATGAGAGTGAGGGTGTTAGTAAGTGAGAGAGTGAGTGAGTGAGTGTATGTGTCATTGAGTGAAGTGAATGTAAGTGAGTGAGTGTGAGTGGGAATGTGTGTCAGTGAGTGTGTCAGTGAGAGAGTGTGAATGCATGCCAGTAAATGACTGAGTGTGAGAGTGAGTGAGAGTATGTGTGTGAGTGTGTGTGAGAGTGAGAGTGAGTGAGAGTGTGAGTGTAAGAGTGAGAGTGTGTGTGTGTGTGTCAGTGAGTGAGTGTGATTGAGGGTGGATGAGTGAGTGAGTGGGTGAGTGAGTGTGAATGAGTGTGAATGCGTGTGTGAGGGTGGGTGTGTGAGTGCGTGTCAGTGGGTGAGAGTGTGAGTGAGTGTATGTGAGTGAGTAAGTGTGGGTGTGTGAGGGTGGGTTTGTGAGTGCATGTTAGTGGGTGACTGAGTGAGTGAGTGAATGAGTGAGCGAGTGAGTGTATTGTGGTAAACCACTGTGTTCTCATATTAGAGGCTGTACGGCAGAACCTGCACTACAGGTTCATCTGTGGCCCCTTTATGCTAGCTCTGCCCAGGAGCCGGGTTATAAATATGCGTGGCCTCCAGCTCGCAGCCATTTCGTCAGCTGCTGTGGGACGCCACACATCTGATACTAATAAAGCCTCAGTTTGGATTCAACTTCGTCTCCAGTCAAATTGATCGTGCCTCAATTTATTAGTATCAGATTCAGAAGATGGACTTCTGGATTAAACCAGATCGCCTGCAGCTGGATCCACGCGCAAGCGATGCCAGAAAGGACTTTCAGCACTGGCTAGCTTGTTTTGAAGCGTATATCAACGCGGCGCCGACCCCTGTTCCAGAGGCTCAGAAGATCCAAATATTGTACTCCAGACTCAGCTCCAAAGTCTTCCCGCTGATCCAGGATGTGCCCAATTACGCTGATGCCATGACTCGACTCAAAGAAAATTATGACCAGAAGACGAACACGCTCTTCGCCAGACACATGCTCGCAACGCGTACTCAACTACCTGGTGAGTCAATCGAGGACTTCTGGAGGGCCCTGATCCCACTAGTTCGGGATTGTGACTGCCAGGACGTTACAGCTAAGGAGCACTTGGATCTCCTTATGCGGGACGCTTTTGTAACTGGGATTGGTTCTGATGTTATCAGGCAGCGGCTCCTAGAAGGGGCCACGCGCGACCTTGCAGAGGCTAAAACACTAGCGCTCTCCATGACTGTCGCCCTGAGCAATGTCCAGTCCTACGCCCCCAACTGCGTGGCCCACTCCTCCTACGCTTCATGGGCCCCACATGCAGCCGCGCCAGCGGGGACGCTACCTACCCAATACGCCTGCACTAAGCGCCAGCCAGTGATCTCCCGGGGGCCCCAATGTTATTTCTGCGGCCAGCAAAAACACCCCCTCCAATGCTGCCCGGCCCGCGCTGCCCTTTGTAAGGCCTGTGGGAAGAAGGGCTACTTCGCTGCAGTGCACCAGTCCCGCTCAGCGGCCGCGGTCGCCCCCCCCCGGTCACGGACAATGGGCGCCGCCATTCTCCTCTCCTCCCCAGGCCATGTGCGACCAATGGGCACCGCCATCTTCTCCCCCGCACAACACGTGCGTTTCATGGGCGCTGCCATCTTGCTCCACCCCCGCAACGTGCGTTAAATGGGCGCCGCCATTTTGTAATCCCCAGGATCTCCGGGCGCCGCCATCTTGTCCACCCCGCAGCACATGGACACTAATGGCATGCCAGGACTTCAACTCAACGGCCGCCTCACTACCCGACGATTAACCACGGCTCGCCTCCATGGCAATAGACCAGTCCCGACCACATAATCTGACCAACGCATCCACCAGCGTGAAAGTCAATTGCCATGTGACCTCCTGCCTACTGGACTCCGGGAGCACCGAGAGCTTTGTACACCCGAATACGGTAAGGCGCTGCTCCCTTAAGGTACACCCTACCAATCAAAGTATCTCCCTGGCCTCCGGATCTCATCGCGTAGCGATCCGGGGGTACTGCATGGTCACGCTCACAGTCCAAGGCGTAGAGTTCCACGGCTTTTGCCTCTACGTCCTCCCTAACCTCTGCGCTGCACTTTTCCTCGGCCTGGACTTCCAGTGCAATCTCCAGAGCCTGACCCTTAAATTCGGCGGACCCTCACCATTCAGCGGACCCTTACCCACGGCCTCATGACCCTAAAGGTCGATCCTCCTTCCCTCTTTGCCAATCTAACTCCAGATTGCAAACCCGTCGCCACCAGGAGCAGACGGTACAACACCCAGGATAAGGCCTTCATCAGGTCCGAGGTCCAGCGGTTGCTTCGGGAGGGCGTCATCGAGGCCAGCAACAGCCCCTGGAGAGCTCAAGTGGTAGTGGATAAGTCTGGTGAGAAAAACCGAATGGTCGTGGACTACAGCCAGAACATCAACAGGTACACGCAGCTCGATGCGTACCCCCTCCCACGCATATCTGACATGGTTAACCAGATTGCGCAGTACCGGGTCTTCTCAACGGTGGACCTGAAATCCGCTTACCACCAGCTCCCCATCCGTAAATTGGACTGGCCATACACCGCCTTCGAGGCAGACGGCTGTCTATATCACTTCCTCAGGATCCCCTTCAGCATCACCAATGGGGTTTCGCTCTTCCAAAGGGAGATGGTCCGAATGGTCGACTGGTACGGCTGGCGGGCCACGTTTCCGTACCTAGACAATGTGACCATCTGCGGCCATGATCAGCAGGACCACGACGCCAACCTCGCTAAATTTCTACGCACCACCACTCTCCTCAACCTCACGTATAACAAGAAGTGTGTGTTCCGTACAAACTGCTTAGCCATCCTCGGCTACGTGGTCCAGAACGGAGTTCTGGGGCCCAATCCCGATCGCATGCGCCCCCTCATGGAGCTCCCCCTCCCCCACTGCCCCAAGGCCCTCAAACACTGTCTGGGGTTCTTCTCATGTTACGCGCAGTGGGTCCCAAACTATGCGGACAAGGCCCGCCCAGTCATACAGTCCACTCATTTCCCCCTGACAGCCCAGGCCCAAAAGGCGTTCGCCCGGGTCAGAGCTGATATTGCCAAAGCTGGAATGCACGCTGTAGATGAAACACTTCCGTTCCAAGTAGAAAGCGACGCATCGGATGTCGCCCTTGCCGCCACCCTCAACCAAGCAGGCAGGCCCGTGGCATTCTTTTCCCGCACCCTCCATGCCTCCGAAATTCGGCACTCATCCGTCGAAAAAGAGGCCCAGGCTTTCGTTGAGGCTGTGCGACTTTGGAGGCATTACCTGGCCGGCAGGAGATTCACTCTCCTCACTGACCAACAGTCGATAGCCTTCATGTTCAACAACACACAGCGGGGCAAGATCAAAAATGATAAAATTTTGTGGTGGAGAATCAAGCTCTCCACCTATAATTACGAGATTAAGTATCACTCTGGCAAACTCAACGAGCCCCCAGACACCCTATCCCGAGGCACATGTGCCAGCGCACAAGTAGACCGAATCCGGGCCATGCACGAATGCCTTTGTCACCCAGGGGTCACTTGGTTGTACCATGGAGGATAGCAAATGTTGTCCCCTTGTTCAAGAAAGGGAGTAGAGACAGCCCCGGTAACTATAGACCAGTGAGCCTTACTTCTGATGTAGGCAAAATCTTGGAAAGGTTTATAAGAGATAGGGTGTATAATCATCTGGAAAGGAATAATTTGATTAGACATAGTCAACACGGTTTCGTGAAGGGTAGGTGTGCCTCACAAACCTTATTAAGTTCTTTGAGAAGGTGACCAAACAGGTGGATGAGGGTAAAGCAGTTGATGTGGTGTATATGGATTTCAGTAAAGCGTTTGATAAGGTTCCCCACGGTAGGCTACTGCAGAAAATACGGAAGCATGGGATTCAGGGAGATTTAGCAGTTTGGATCAGAAATTGGCTAGCTGGAAGAGGACAAAGGGTGGAGGTTGATGGGAAGTGTTCAGACTGGAGTCCAGTTACTAGAGGTGTACACAAGGATCTGTTTTGGGGCCACTGCTGTTTGTCATTTTTAAAAATGACCTGGAGGAGGGCGTAGAAGGATGGGTGAGTAAATTTGCAGATGACACTAAAGTCGGTGGAGTTGTGGACAGTGCGGAAGGATGTTACAAGTTACAGAGGGACATAGATAAGCTGCAGCGCTGGGCTGAGAGGTGGCAAATGGAGTTTAATGCATAAGTGTGAGGTGATTCATTTTGGAAGGAATAACAGGAAGACAGAGCACTGGGCTAATGGTAAGATTCTTGGCAGTGTGGATGAGCAGAGAGATCTCGGTGTCCATGTACAGAGATCCCTGAAAGTTGCCACTCAGGTTGAGAGGGTTGTTAAGAAGGCGTACGGTGTGTTAGCTTTTATTGGTAGAGGGATTGAGTTTCGGAGCCATGAGGTCATATTGCAGCTGTACAAAACTCTGGTGCGGCCGCATTTGGAGTATTGCGTGCAATTCTGGTCACCGCATTATAGGAAAGATGTGGATGCATTGGCAAGGGTGCAGAGGAGATTTACCAGAATGTTGCCTGGTATGGAGGGAAGATCTTATGAGGAAAGGCTGAGGGACTTGAGGCTGTTTTCGTTAGAGAGAAGGTTAAGAGGTGACTTAATTGAGGCATACAAGATGATCAGAGGATTGGATAGGGTGGACAGTGAGAGCCTTTTTCCTCGGATGGTGATGTCTAGCACGAGGGGACATAGCTTTAAATTGAGGGAAGATAGATATAAGACAGACGTCAGAGGTAGGTTCTTTACTCAGATAGTAAGGGTGTGGAATGCCCTGCCTGCAACAGTAGTGGACTCGCCAACACTAAGGGTATTCAAATGGTCATTGGATAGACATATGGACGATAAGGGAATAGTGTAAATGGGCTTTAGAGTGGTTTCACAGGTCGGCGCAACATCGAGGGCCGAAGGGCCTGTACTGCGCTGTAATTGTCTATTGTTCTATTTCATTAAGGCACAAACTTTGCCCTACTCCATTCAGGAAGTAAGGACAATCACCAATGACTGCCAGGTCTGTGCGGAGTGCAAGCCGCACTTCTACCGGCCGGACCGCGCGCACCTGGTGAAGGTCTCCCGCCCCTTTGAACGCCTCAGCGTGGATTTCAAAGGCCCCCTCCCCTCCTCCGATCAACACACATATTTCCTCAGTGTGATCGATGAATACTCCCGTTTTCCCTTCACCATCCCATGCCCCGACATGACGTCTGCCACCGTCATTAAAGCCCTTAATTTTATCTTCACTTTGTTCGGCTTCCCCGCCTACATCCACAGTGACAGGGGATCCTCATTCATGAGTGATGAGCTACGTCAGTTCCTGCTCAGCAGGGGTATCGCCTCCAGCAGAACGACGAGCTACAACCCCCGGGGAAACGGACAGGTAGAAAGGGAGAATGGGACGGTATGGAGGGTCGTCCAGCTGGCCCTGTGGTCCAGAAATCTCCCGGCCTCCCGCTGGCAAGAGGTCCTCCCTGATGCACTACATTCCATTCGCTCATTACTCTACACTGCTACTAACAGTACACCACATGAATGTCTTTTTGCCTTCCCCAGGAAGTCCACATCCGGGGTATCGCTCCCAACTTGGCTCACAGCTCCGGGAACCGTGCTTCTCCGTAAACATGTGCAGCTCCACAAGGCGGATCTCTTGGTGCAAAGGGTGCACCTGCTCCATGCAAACCCACAGTATGCCTACGTGGCACTCCCCGACAGCCACCAGGATACCGTCTCCCTCAGGGACCTGGCACCAGCAGGTTACAACCCCACACCACCCCCGTCGCCCCCCCTCCCCCGCCGCCCCCATCACCCCCTTCTAGGACCGTCCGTCCTCCCCCTGCCCACCCCTGTTGATGAAGAGGATTTCGGCACACTCCCGGAGTCAACTTCGACCACGACAGCGCCAACATCGCCGTCACCACTTCGTCGATCTCAAAGGACCATCAAGGCGCCGGACCGACTGAACCTCTGACCGGCCCGCCGGATGACCAGAGACATTTTATTCTACTGCTCTGTAAATATTAAAAATTGCTAATTGTATATAGTTATCCACCACCCCCGCCAGACTCGATTTTTACAGGGGGTGAATGTGCTAAACCACTGTGTTCTGATATTAGAGGTTGTATGGTAGAACCAGCACTACAGGTTCACCTGTGGCCCCTGCATGCTAGCTCCGCCCAGGAGGCGGGTTATAAATATGCGTGGCCTCCAGCTCGCAGCCATTTCGTCAGCTGCTGTGGGAGGCCACACATCTGATGCTAATAAGCCTCAGCTTGGATTCAACTTCGTCTCCAGTCAAATTGATCGTGCCTCATGTATGTGAGTGAGTGAGTGTGTGTGAGGGTGGGTGTGTGAGTGCATGTCAGTGGGTGAGAGTGTGAGTCAGTGTGAGTGAGTGAGTGAGAGTGAGTGTATGTGAGTGAGTATGGGAGCGCATGCAGGAGAGACTGGGCAAGTGCACACGTGTGTAGTTGTGAGAGGGAGGGGTTAAGAGGGAGGGGAGAGTGTTTGCCTGGCTCTCCCAATCTCAGGGTTTTCATTCACCCACAGACCAACAGGCACTCTCAGAGTGGATGAGGGTGAGTGAGTGAGCACCCTGAGACTGTGAGTGAGCTGGACACACACTCTCAGCCTTTCACACTCGAATGGTTGGCTTTATTTGTTATTCATTTTTTAATGACCAACTCACTGTTTTCACTTTTATTGCTCAGAAAGTTGTTTCATTTTCATACGTCAGGTTTTTTAAAAAATCATGTTTAATGCGCCAAATCTTTATCTTTCCGAAATTTGCTCATTGGCCCAGAGTGTGAGATAAATGTAGATGTGCCCCCCACCCCCACCAGGCTGCACGAGCTGAGGGAGAATTTTGCTCTTAAATTACATTGCCAAAGTCTTACAATGTTTTGTATCATTGGCGAGGACATCACTAGCTTGAATATGTACAGGGACTTGGCATTGTTTTGTGTCTGACCAGTTGTGATATATAAGATTTGCCAAGCAAGTCTGCTTTGTTGTGATTTTGTGCAAGGGTTAATGGTTACGTTAATGAGACATTGGAGTCAGGTGACTCAAGAGGCACCAAGAGAGCATGATTGAGGAAGATGTGCTTACATTATGTCTTTGTAAATAGTTCTTAATGAATAATTTCAAGAAAAACTATTTACCAACTATCTCAAATTACACACAGAATAAGCAAAGCCTCATCAAAACACAGTAGCACAACAAAACAGCTTGTATAGTTGTTTTTAGATCAATTTTGTACCGTAAATTGAGCTTGTTTTGTTTCCTTATCAGAAAGCTACAGACGCTCAACCTCTCATTGAGGCAATCTGCTCATCTTCATCTGGGCCACGGTGGGATTGGGAAATGGAGATTAGATTGAATGAAATGAAATGAAAATCGCTTATTGTCACAAGTAGGCTTCAATGAAGTTACTGTGAAAAGCCCCTAGTCGCCACATTCCGGCGCCTGTTCGGGGAGGCTGTTATGGGAGATTGCATTCAGCAACACTATACGTCTTAGGCATCAAGGTAATGTTTGCATGCATATAGGATATCGGAGGCACTGGCCAAATGTGCCGATCACTTTCCCGCCTCCCTTATGCCTCGTTCATTGCTATTCTATATGTCAACAAGTTTCTTCTTCCTGCCAATGCACTGTTACTGCCCTTGCCTGTGCACTTGTTGTGCCTGGGTACATTTGTCTTTGTAAAGCAGTATGACACACTTCTGATCTAGCTTTTATAAAAACAAACAGTGAGTGCTATGAGGAGGCAATGTAGATCCCGACACTTTGTTATTGTGGTAGTCACCACTGTTGTATTATATTGTATATATGGGTATTACGGCCCCTGTACTACAGGTACAGGGGTAGATCCCTGCCTGCTGGCTCAAGGACAGGTTCTACACTACTTTGTCCTATGTTTTGGAGTATTTACCTAAGTTTTATTAACACATCATACATTCATAAGCTCTAAGGGGTCACTGTAAAATATTCAACTCTTACATATTTAACTTATTAGCACAAGGGAATATCTAACTATCACTATCTAAGCTACTCTCATGCTGCTGGCATATATAAAGAGGAACTTATGTACAATACAAAATTTTTAAACCAACGGCAGCATCACATTTCTACTTAACTTATCAATGTTACAGAGGTGTACAATCTTTATTTTTATCAGTGGTTACATTGTTGGGTTGGGCGAATTCCTAAGAAGGGGACTCGGAGTGTATATATCGGGGAGTGGGAGGCTCTTTTTCGCCATTTGACACTGCAGATTATCACTATCACCAGAAGGGCCTCTACTGTATATGAAAGGGAATACCATTTAACAATGTTTTCGCACCAAGTGGGGGTATCAGTGTTTATCTCTATGTGTGGTGTGGTGTCCGGGCTAGGGGGTATCATGTTGTGTGGTCATGTTCGGGGCTGGTGTGGTGTGTGGTACAGAGGCTTGTAACGCGTGCAGTTGTAGGAGTCCAACGATGATCACAATGTAAGTCATCAGTCTTCTCTTCATCTTGTCTTCTGTTCTTCGTTCATAGTATATTCCTGGGGGTGCAAGCATAATATCTGTTATTATCATTGGTTAACATCTCGTTTTGTTTGTCTTTCTCTCCTTAACTTCAATTACCCATTATAATCGTCACCATGGGTGACTCCCTCATTTTTTAAAAATTACCTTTTTTAGAGACAAGACACGCGGGAAAAAAAAAAATCCTTTTAAGTGCAGAAAATCTCGCAGCTTGTGGCCGATGAGGGGAGTGGGCGGACAATTTCACCGTCCAGTCTTTCCTTTACTACAACCATTGATGATTGAGGCTCATTCTTAACTAGCCGAATTTTAGGGCAGCCAGTTTTATAAAGTTTCTTCGTCCCAGGGTCCAGAGATAGTTCGCGTACAGCAGCATATATGTGGCAACCAAGTGTGTCAAACATGTAAATAGCAGGTGGGAAAGCGACCAAAGAGTCGCGGAAGGTAAAGAGTTGAGTGTACAGACTGTGGCAAAGGGCATTCTTTAAACCACAATAAGAGCAGAGAAGGGAAAACTAAGACCTGCCAAAGACAGTGAAAAGTGTAAAGAACCATTCTGGAGTACTCAAAGTGACGGGAACATGAGGTGCGTTTGGGCCACGGCAGGGCAAGAATGGGTGGGATTCCCGGGTAGGTCGGTGATCAGTGCCGTTGCTCCACTACCCGAGCTTAGCTGACCGGATGCATTTGGGGGTCCTCAGGCAGGGTGGGGATTAGTGCCGTTACTCCACTACCTGGGTGACCGAAACGAGCGGAAAGAATTTGTAACACATGTGAGATCCAACAACTGTTCCTTTAATGGCCATTGGTCAATAAATGGCATTGGAAGAGTAGCTATGACTGTATCAAGAAATTGGGTGTCAGGCCGACATTAATTAAAACCATGTAGCAATAAGAAAGAAAGAAGGAAAGAAGGCAGGCAGGCTCCATCAGTAAATAGGGAACCGTAAATCTCATGCGGTTCCTTTTCTCATCATCAGGACACCTCAGGGTTCTGCATCGAAAAGCATTGTAAAAGGGTTACCGTAACGGGAGTCAGACTCGGAATCATAGATTATCATAGAATTTAGAGTGCAGAAGGAGGCCATTCGGCCCATCGAGTCTGCACCGGCTCTTGGAAAGAGCACCCGAGCCAAGGTCAATGCCTCCACCCTATCCCCATAACCCAGTAACCCCACCCAACACTGAGGGACATTTTGGACAATTTATCATGGCCAATCCACCTAACCTGCACATCTTTGGACTGTGGGAGGAAACCGGAGCACCCGGAGGAAACCCATGCACACACGGGCTGTTTAGCACAGGGCTAAATCGCCGGCTTTGAAAGCAGACCAAGGCAGGCCAGCAGCACAGTTCGATTCCCGTAACAGCCTCCCCGAACAGGCGCCAGAATGTGGCGACTAGGGGCTTTTCACAGTAACTTCATTTGAAGCCTACTTGTGACAATAAGCAATTTTCATTTCATTTTCAGTTTTTCATGTGCAGACTCCGCACAGACAGTGACCCAAGCCGGAATCGAACCTGGGAGCCTGGAGCTATGAAGCAATTGTGCTATCCACAATGCTACCGTGCTGCCCCAAATCGTCACCATCTCCCGGTTGCCAGACTCGTGTCTGCCGATTTTGTGCCGTGGCCGAGTGGGCCGTCGTGGAATCCGAATCGTCATGTCTTACCAGTCTATAAAAGTTGTCGCGGTGCCAAAGAGGGGTTCGCTTGTCATGAGCGGCGGTGGCAGTGAAGGACAAATTACTGTTGTCGGGCGGTGGCTCTGGCTGTGGAAGGGGATATTGTGGGCCAAACATGTCCTGGTCGTGATTCCAGGGGCTGGAGTGACTAGGGCCGGGGAGGTTGTACCAGTGGTCAGTGATCGTGGTCAATTCGGGAAGGCTGGCGCTATCGTCTGAATCAAGCTCAAGGTGGAAAGTCGTACTTGTGGGCGGAGACAAGGTCGGGTCTGTGGGCGTGGACGTGCTGTCATGGCTGGGGGAAGGTTGGACTAGGTTGTCGATGGGCGGGCGGAATCGTCTGCTATTGCCAGGGAGATATGGTGGGAGTGGCTACATTGGGTTCCATAGACTTTGAGCTGGTTGATGTGGAACCAACCAGTTTTACCAAATGGGTACATTATCGTGGACACAGAGGGGCTCACTTTATCCGAAATGGAGTAGGGTCCTGCAAGTTTAGGGGAGAGGAACGAACTGGGATTGTACAGGGAAACCATCACTTGCTGACTGACTGTAAACTCTACGGGGTGGACTGTTTTATCAAAGTAGGCCTTACTCTGCTTTTTCCTAGCGCCTAGTCGGACAGCTTCAACAAGCTGTGCTGCTTTAATATTTTCCCTGACTTGTTGGACTGCTTTTTCATGGGTGAGGGCGGTGACTGTAGGGCTTGCCAAATCGAGACCTAATAAATATTCATGGGCCGTCCGGTCATGAGAGTGTGGGGGGTGAAACCTGTGGAACTGGATACTGTGTTCCTAATAAACATTAGGGCGAAGGAAGGAATGTGTCCCATGTGGTGTTATGCTGTTGCACCATTTTTCTAATGGTCGCTTTCAAGGTGCGATTCATTTGTTCAACAATGCCGCTGGATTGGGGGTAATACGCTATGTGAAATTTTTGCTTGATTCCAAAAATCGTTAGGATATTTTGCATGACTCTGCCGGTGAAATGGGAACCTTTGTCTGACTCAATGCTGCGGGGAAGACCCCAGCGTGTAAATATCTGTTGAGGCAAAATCTTAGCTGTGGCTTTCGCTGTGTTCGTCCAGGAGGGAAATGCTTCTACCCATTTTGTGAAGGTGTCGATTACTACTAATACATATTTGAAACCATTTCTGCAGGGGGGGGGGGGAGCGGACCAATGTAGTCGAGCTGTAAATTTGTCCATGGGCCATTAACAGGTCGGGTGTGTCTCAACTGTCCCTTCTTGGAGTACCTTTCAGGATTGTTCTGTGCACAGATTAAACAATTCTCAACATAATGCGTGACATCTGCTTTTAAATCGGGCCACCAGCACAAAGGTCTTAAATGGGCAATGGTGGTTTCTATCCCCTGATGCCCGTGTCTGTCATGAAACTGGCAAATTATCTGGTGTCTGTCCTGGTTGGGGACCACATAAATTCCATTTTTCAAAACTCTACTGTCCTGTACCGTCAGTGAGTCCTTGAATTTGTCGTAGGGGGCTGGGAAGTTACCGTCTAAAACTTGCTTAAGAGTGTCGTCTGCCTTTTGAGCCTTGGCAAAATCTTCGATATTGGTCTGTGAAACCTGGACTGCGTGTATCAGTTCACTTTCGGGGGGTTGCCAAAGTGCTCATGGCATGATCCTGCCTTTGCTAGGGCGTCTGCCTTTATGTTACCGGGTGGGAGGAACAATGATGGTTTCTCACTTTGATTATGCCATATGTGCGGTCTTTTGCTGTCTCAAGGATATGCTTCAACAATGGGGCTGAGGGTAGGGGTTTACCATCAGTGGACACGAATCCTCGAGATTCCCACAGGGGCAGGAATTCTGTCAAACTATTGCAGACATATAAACTGTCCGAATGTATGTCCGCTGGGTTCGGAAAGGAATCTGGGTGCTGCACTACATATGCTATAGCTGCTAATTCGGCTGCTTGTGATCCTAGGTGGTCGGGCAATTTTAAAGATATTTCCTCTAATGCGCGTCCCTGTGCGTCTTCCACATAAATTCCACAACCAGTTATTCTCTTTCCATTCTCAATGGTGGAGGAACCGTCAACATAAATTTTTAAAGCGTTGTCCGTGGTCTGGGGATTCTGTGTTCTGATGCCTGCTCATGTGTGTAGTGACTTCGAAATAAAGGGTCCTGTGTGGTGTTTGACTGCAATGATCTGGCACTCATGTGGGGTTCCTGCATACTGAAGGCTGTCTGCTAAAAATGTGTGGGTCTTTGTACGTTTAACTGTAATGCCCCTCCCTTGTAACAACAGTGTCCAGCGAGCTGCTCTAATCTGGCTGACTGAACCGTCCTTTAATCTCCCATCTAACAATAGCTGCGTTGGGGTGTGCTCGGTTAAAATCGTTACTAGGTTAAGGCCTGTGATATATGCAAAATACTGCACTGCCCAAAAGACTGCGAGCAAATGCCGTTCGTAGGCTGAAAATCCTTGCTCTACGGGATCCAGAATTTGTGAGGCATAGGCTCCAGGTCCTAAGCGGTCATGTCTTTCCTGTAGGAGTACTGTTGATAGGGTTCGGTCGGTGGTCGCTACTTCTGTGGCGTAGGGAGAGTGTGGGTCTGGAACTTGCAAAGCGGGATCTGTGCCTAGGGTGCGTTTTAATTCATCGATGGCATCCGTGTGCTGAGGAAGCCATTCCCATGGGGTGTTCTTTTTTAGGAGCTCTGAGAGTGGGGCTGCTTTTGTGGCAAAACCATCTATATGGTTCCTACAATATCCAACTAATCCTAAGAATGACCGGAGTGCGGTGATATTGTGGGGCAGGGGCAATTTAACTATTGACTCAATTCACTTCTGTTCGATCCCTCTCTTCCCGTGGGTGATAATGGTGCCCAAATAAAGAACCTTTTCTTATAAGATTTGGGCTTTTTTGGGGTTGACCTTGCATCCAATTGATTGTAGGAGGCCTAGTAATTCCGAAAGAAGCTTTACATGCTCTTCCTTTGTGTCCGTCTGTAGGAATAAGTCGTCCACATATTGAATAAGGTATTCGGGACTGGAACATTTGAAAAGTCCGTTGGCCAATTGTCGGTGAAAAATGGAGGGGGAGTTGTGGAAACCTTGCGGGAGGCATGGCCACGTATACTGCTGTCCTTGAAATGTGAACGCAAACTTGTATTGACAGGCCTTATCGAAGGGAATGGACCAGAAGCCATTGCTAATGTCCAGCACTGTAAAGTACTTTGCTTGTACTCCCTGCTTGAGCATGGTTTTGGGACTCGTAGCAACAGTGGGGGCTGCTAATGGGGTGGCCTTGTTGAGCTCTCGGTAGTCGATGGTCAATCTCCATGAACCGTCGGGTTTTCTCACGGGCCAAATTGGGGCATTGTTTGTTGAGGCTACGGGCCAAATTACTCCTTGATCTAATAAGCTATTGATGACTTTTGAAATTTTACCCTCGGCTTGCTGTGGGAAACCATATTGCTTCTGTGGCTTAGGATCGGGACCTGAAATTGTGACCATTCCTGGGATCTTCCCACAATCGTGTTTGTGTTGGGTGAAGGAAGCTTTATGATTTCTGAGGACCTCTCTAATTGTCTGGTCTGTACTAATTATTTGCAGATCAAACCAATAGTCTCCTACTGAGCAAATCCTATGTTCGTAGTCCCCTACTGTGAGCGTGGCGGGGGCTCTCATTGTTTTGGCCATTTTCCATACACACCTATTCACGAGGTCAAAGCAAAGGTTGTGGGAGCTCATAAAGTCGATTCCTAGAATGTGCTCGGCTGTTTGGGGCAAGTCGACTAAAACAACAGGGTGCCTGGCGTTGATGGTTCCTATCTGAATATCTACGGGGGCTGTAATGTATCACTGCTGTGCATATCCTGTAAATCTACTAAGGGTGATGGTGTCTGTGGTGGGCCATTTGTCGTGCTGAAACATTGTGGAGGAGTTTAAAGTGGTGCGGGACCCTCCTGTGTCCCACAGGAACTCTACTGGGTGTCCCCGGACTGTGCCTATGACTACTGGTTGCCTGATTTGTCCCAGAGTGTGTCGCAGACCTAAGTTGGGGAATCTGAACACCGCCAATCTGTAATGTTCATTACTGCATTATCTGTTCGGGCGCGAATGCTATGTATGGGCTGTGGTAGTCACTATTAGTAGTATATTATATGTATTATGGCACTGCCCGTATATTAGAGGTACAAGGGTAAATCCCTGCCTGCTGGCTCCGCCCAGTAGGCAGCGTATAAATGTGTGTGCTCTTCTGTGCTGCAGCCATTCTGGTTTCAGCTACAGGAGGCACAGCATCTTGCTCAATAAACCCTCGATTGTTCCACTATTCTCGTCTTTGTGGTAATTGATAGTGCATCAATTTATTGAGCAAGATTTTTTAAATGATGGAACTCCGCATCAAGCCTGATCGCCTGCAGCTGAGCCCTCAAGCAGCCAACGCTACGTCCGCCTTTGACCACTGGCTAGCCTGCTTCGAAAGCTACCTCAGGACAGCCGCTGAAGAACCCTTGGACTCGCAGAAGCTCTAAGTCCTCTATTCACGGGTGAGCCCTGATATTTTCCCCCTCATCCGGGATGCGCCCACCTACTCCGAAGCGATGGAGCTCCTGAAGCGACATTACGATCGACCAGTAAATCAAGCATTCGCCAGGCACCTCCTGGCCACGAGACAGCAACTCCCCGGGGAGTCTCTGGACGATTTCTGGCGTGCCCTGCACATCCTAGGTAGGAACTGTGACTGCCAGGCAGTTTTGGCAGTCCAGCACACAGAACTTTTAATTAGAGACGCTTACGTCACGGGCATGAAGACTGCGTACGTCCGCCAGGGGATACTTGAAGGGGGTACGCTCGATCTTGCGGGAACTAGGCAGCTCGCTAATTCGTTAGAGGTGGCCTCCCGTAACGTTCAGTCCTACGCCCCTGACCGCGCGGCACCCTCGTGGGCCCCACCAGCTGCCAAATCCAGCTCACCGGCAGCCAGCCAACTCTGGGCAGCCCAACTGTTATTTTTGCGGGCAAAACAAACACCCCAGGCAGCGCTGCCCGGCGCGAAGCACGACCTGCAACGGGTGTGGGAAGAAAGGACACTTTGCTTCTGTTTGCCAGGCCCGGTCGGTCGCCGCTGTTTCCAGGCCCGGTGTTCCTACACTCCCCACGTGCGACCCATTGGCGCCGCCATTTTCCCCTTCGCAAGCCATGTGCGGCCCGTGGGCGCCGCTATCTTCCGCACCGCAAGCCACGTGCGGCCCATGGACGCCGCCATCTTTGATGCCGCCCGCCATGTGCGCCCCATGGGCGCCGCCATCTTCGGCACCATTTTGAACGGCGCCTCAGGACTCCTGCTCGTCTGGCCATTACCTCCGCCACCGCTGACCAGCCTATGACCGCCCAGCATCTGCCGCAGCTCGCCTCTATCACCCTGGATCAGTCCCGGCCCTGCAACCTTGCAACTGATCGATGGGCACAAGACGACCTGCCTTTTTGACTCCTGGAGCACAGAGAGCTTCATCCACCCCACTACGGTAAGGCGCTGCTCCCTCCCAGTACACCCAGTCACCCAGAAAATCTCCCTGGCCTCCGGATCCCATTCCGTGGAAATCCGGGGGTACTGCATTGCGACCCTCACCGTCCAAGGTGTAGAGTTCAGCAACTTCCAGCTCTACGACCTCCCCCACCTCTGCGCTGCCCTGTAACTCAGCCTGGATTTTCAGTGCCATCTCCAAAGCCTATCTTTAAAATTCGGCAATCCCCTACCCCCCCTCACCGTCTATGGCCTCACGACCCTCAAGGTCGATCAACCTCCCTGTTTGCGAACCTCACCCCGGATTGCAAACCCGTCGCCACTAGGTGCAGACGGTACAGTGCCCAGGACAGGACCTTCATCAGGTCGGAGGTCCAATGGCTTCTGCGAGAAGCGGTCATTGAGGCCAGCAACAGCCCCTGGAGAGCTCAGGTGGTGGTAGTGAAGACTGGGGAGAAGCACAGGATGGTCATTGACTACAGTCAGACCATCAATCGGTACACGCAGCTCGCGCGTACCCCCTCCCATGCATATCTGACATGGTCAATCAGATTGGGCAGTATCGAGTCTTTTCCACAGTGGACTTGAAGTCCACCTACCACCAGCTCTCCATCCGCCCGGAGGACCGCCAATACACCGCGTTCGAAGCAGATGGCCTCCTCTATCACTTCCTTAGGGTTCCCTTCAGCGTCACTAATGGGGTCTCGATCTTCCAGCAAGAGATGGACCGAATGGTTGACCGGTACGGACTGCGGGCCATCAACCCGTACCTAGATAACGTCACCATCTGCGGCCACGATCAGCAGGACCACGACGCCAACCTCCAAGAATTCCTCCAGACCGCCAAACTCCTTAATCTCACATACAATAAGGAGAAATGCGTGTTCCGCACCAACCACTTAGCCATCCTTGGCTATGTCGTGGAAAATGGAGTCCTAGGGCCCGACCGCATGCGCCCCCTCCTGGAGCTCCCTCTCCCCTACTGCCCCAAGGCCTTGAAACGATGCCTGGGGTTTTTCTTCTACTATGCCTAGTGGGTCCCTAATTATGCGGACAAGGCCCGCCCACTCATTCAGTCCAGTTTTCCCCTGGCGGCTGAGGCCCGCCAGGCCTTCAATCACATCAAGGCAGACATCGCCAAGGCCACGATGCACGCGGTCGATGAGTCCCTCCCCTTTCAGGTGGCGAGCGATGCGTCGGACGTAGCTCTGGCCGCCGCCCTCAACCAGGCGGGCAGGCACTCCTCTTTTCCCGCACCCTCCATGCCTCCGAAATTCAGCACTCCTCTGTCGAAAAGGAGGCCCAAGCCATTGTGGAGGCTGTGCGACATTGGAGGCATTACCTGGCCAGCAGGAGATTCACTCTCCTCACAGAACAACGGTCGGTTGCCTTTATGTTTAATAATACACAGCGGGGCAAGATCAAAAATGACAACACCTTGAGGTAGATTTCGTATCGCCCGGGGAAGCACAACGAGCCCCTTAATGCCCTATCCCGCGGTACATGTGCCAGCGCACAAGTGGACCGACTCCGGGCTCTCCACTATGACCTCTGCCACCCAGGGGTCACCCGGTTCTTCCATTTCATCAAGGCCCGCAACCTGCCCTACTCCATTGAGGTCAGGACCGTCACCAGAGACTGCCAAGTCTGCGCAGAGTGCAAGCCGCACTTCTACCGGCCAGATAGAGTGGACCTGGTGAAGGCCTCCCGCCCCTTTGAACGCCTCAGCGTGGACATCAAAGGGCCCCTCCCCTCCACCAACCGCAACACTTAGTTTCTGAACGTGATTGATGAGTACTCCCAGTTTCCTTTCGCCATCCCCTGCCCCAATATGACTTCCGCCACGGTATTTTAAAGCCCTGCACAGCATCTTCCCCCTCTTCGGTTTCCCCACCTACGTCCACAGCGATCGCGGATCCTCATTTATGAGCGATGAGCTGCGTCAGTTCCTGCTCAGCAAGGGCATCGCCTCGAGCAGGACGACCAGCTACAACTTCCGGGGAAACGGGCAGGTGGAGAGGGAGAACGGGACGGTCTGGAAGGCATCCTGCTGGCCCTGCGGTCTAAAAGTCTCCCGCTGGCAGGAGGTCCTCCCCGACGCGCTCCACTCCATCCGATCGCTCCTCTGCACCGTGACTAATGAGACTCCTCACGAATGTGTGCTGGCCTTCCCCAGGAAGTCGCTCCCAATATGGCTGACAGTTCCTGGACCAGTCCTCCTCCGGAAGCATGTGCGGACCCATAAGTCGGACCCCTTGCTCGAAAAAGACCACCTCTTACATGCTAACCTGCAGTACGCCTACGTAGCACACCCCGACAGGCGCTAGGGCACACTCTCCCTCCGGGACCTGGCACCTGCTGGATTCCCACCCACGACCCTTGATCTGACAGCGCCCCCACCCTCCCCCCACTCCCACAGTTGCCTCATTCACCCCTGCGCCACTCATCCTCCCTCCAGTGAACCTCACCGCAGCCCCCATCCCAGCAGGGTCCGTCCTCCCACTGGATCCACTCAGAGGTGACAAAGATGAGGACAACACGCTCCCGGAGTCGCAGGTGACCAAGTCGGTGCCTACATCACCACCAGGACTGAGGCGATCGCAGAGGAGGGTCAAAGCCCCCGACTGACTTAACTTGTAATGTTTTCCACCACCCCCGCCGGACTCTTTTTTAACAGGGGCTGAATGTGGTCGTCACCACTAGTAGTATATCATATGTATTACGGCACTGCCCGTATATTAGAGGTATTAGAGGTACAAGGGTAAATCCCTGCCTGCTGGCTCCGCCCAGTCAGAGGCGTATAAATGTGTGAGCGCTTCTGTGCTGCAGCCATTCTGGTTCCACCTACAGGAGGCACAACATCTTGCTCAATAAAGCCTTGATTGTTCCACTATTCTCGTCTTTGTGGTAATTGATAGTGCATCATGGGCCTAACATTGTTCCTAGGTGGGGCGTTTGATTGCTGGTGCCGTTGCTAGTTCGGGGATTTTTGTCTGCATTCGCGGGCGTAATGTCCCATGTGTCCTCAATTATAGCAACCTCGTGATGCCTGTGCTCTGGGGTGCTGTCCTTCATGTCTGCCCTCATTTACCCATGCTGGGTCCTGATTAGTCCTGACTGGGTGCATATTCGCCTCTGCCTTTTCCTGATCTGCCTTCCCATATAGGGATTGTTCCCAAGCTCTGCAGAGTCACTTTAGAACCAAAACTTCATTATGTGTGGCATTTGCAGGGTCGTAATTTACACAAGCCTTTTGACCTGCTTCTGTGGGAGACTAAAGTGCGGGCCTATTTAGTTGTGTCGTCGTTATCTAAGTGTGCACGGTTCAAATCCCCAAATACTGCTTTGAAATGGATCCAAAGGCGACCTGCAAATGCAGTCGGATGCTCTCCCTTCTTTTGCCTACAACGGTTCAAACCTTTTTCGGGGTCTCCCTTGTTGTACCCGATTGCATCTTGATGCGCTAAGCGTCAAGAACCACAAAGACATGTGAGACTTTAACTCAGGCTTTAATATACTACATGGGAGGCTTACCGACACAGACGACCCCAGACAGAATGGGGCCGGTCCCAGAAGAGGTTCTTATACTAACTCCCGGGGGAGTGGCTAAGGCGGAGCTCTCCGTGGCCAGGTCGGGTTACCTACCAGTGACCGAACCTCTGCAGAGTTACAGTACAATACACAGTATTACAGGGCCACGTTACGCACAACTATTATATACTATGTACAATGGTAGGGAGGTACTATGTACAATGGTAGGGAGGTACAGTGGTGTATCACCACACATCTAAAATGGCCGTTTTCATCTCCTGTAGGGTTCCTCCTCCTACATTCTGCGGTTCTGGTAAAGCTGAGCTAACGGACTGGTCAAGGCTCATTACTATAAGTTTAACTTCCTCCCTTTTGTCTAGACCGTACATAACCTTTTGCTGGCGTACTCTCTCAATGAAATTATGCGGGTCTGCAGTGGGTTCGAATGGATCAATTTTAGCGCAGGCATCTCTCAATTGGGTGATGGATAATTTGGTGGTGTAAACGCAATCGGGCTCCTCCCGATCCGATGACTTGCGCTGTGTGGTGACCGGGTTCATGGGGGTGTGTGCTGTCTGTGCAGTCGGTGGTGCGGGTGCATTCTTTTTTGGGGGGCTCTATTGTGATTTTCGGTATTCTCCACATATCTATGGATGGTTTCATTTAGTTCTTGCCAATTGGGAACATTCGCCTGATTCAAATTCGGTCCAAAGGTATCTCTGAATCCGTTTTGCACTGACAGCAGTGACTGCAACTTCTCTATTTGTCGTCTACATTTCGCGTGATCTACTGTGCTCGGTCTTTGTTCTGTAGTGGAGCTATGGAGCGCTCGTAAAGCTGCCTTTAAATCTGCGCATTGTCTTGTTATGTGTCCTACCTGCTGTTCTGTCTCTTCTTGTACAAAAATTGCGTACTGTGTATCTTGGGTCTGAAAGCTGCTAAGGTGAACTAAACAAGATTGGTGTGCTCATTTGACATCAGGCATCTCTTTATCTTTAGCTGCCAACGGCTCCCGGAGTTGTTCATTAATCTTTTCACATTCACTGTAGTTTCCCTCATTCTTCTCCTCTTTCTCAACTAGCTGTCTGCGGAGCGTCCTCACGACCTTTCACTGCATTCTTCTTATGTACCTCGGTTAGTTTGTCCCACCATGTCCAGGACATGTAACCAACTGAAAAGTTCCAGACAGGTGCATAGAAAATTATCCAATCTGATGGATTTCCCTGTTCTATTACATTTGATTCATTTTTTAGGTTTGCTTCAGGGCACAGCATAATAGATGAAGGGAGGATTCCCAATTAATTCAGGCAAGGTGAATATTTCATACATCGCAGGTTCAAATTGGACACAACATTAAATCTGTTTTTACGGGGTTAGTAAACTGAAAAGAAGTTAGTTGAAAGGAGGAAAGAAATGCAAGACTGTGGTGAAAGAGCAGAGGAATGGGTCCAGTAGGATAGATGTTTCACAGCCAGCACCGACTCAATGGACCAACTGATTCCCTCACAAAGGTTTCATGGTCATCATTAGACTTTTGATCCCAGATATTTTATTGAGTTCAAATTCCATCACCTGCTGTGGTGGGATTGAAACCCGGATCTCCAGATCATTATCCTGGGTCTCTGGATTACTAGTCCAGCGACAATATCATTATGCCACCGCCTCCCCCGTGCGAACAGGAGCGGGGAAAATGGGCATCATTGCCTCGTTGTCCTGTGCAGTCCAAAGTATTCTGTGCTGGTGGCATTTGTCCGTATGCTCGTTGAAGAAGTGCTGTACAGGAGCTTCATCCACACTGTTACAAACCCAAACCATTCAAAGTACCGCTTGTGGTAGTTTGTGTAGAGGTATTACGATACCTGGTAATGCTGGAACATCATTGGTAGATATTGTATGTTTCCTATTGGTCAAGCTGTATGGTAGCTCCGCCCTGCAAGGCGGGGTATAAGAGCCCGTGCCGCCCCAGCAGCCTTCTTTCTGTACCCGAGCTGCTGGAGGAAACATCTAGCATATTAAAGCCTTCAGTTGGACTACAGCTCGCTTTAGTGGTCATTGATTGTGCATCAATTTAATAAGCTAGATTTACAAAGGTGGAGCTCCGAATCAAGCCGGAGTGTCTGCAACTCAGCCCCCATGCAGCGAACTCAGCGGCAACCATCAAGCACTGGCTGGCGTGTTTTAAAGGATATCTCGGAACGGCCGAAAACACACACACAGGAGAACAGACATTGCAAGTCCTGCACTCGAGGGTGAGCCCGGAAATTTACACCCTCATCGAGGACGCAGACGACTTCGATGCAGCAATGGAGCTGCTAAAAGGACATTATAGTCGCTCGGTAAACCAGGTCTACGCCCGACATCTGCTAGCGACGAGGCGACAAATCCCTAGGGAAATCGCTGGAAGAATTCTGCCATGCGCTCCTGGTGTTGGGGAGAAACTGCAGCTGCCCGCATGTTTCGGCGAGCGACCACACAGAACTCTTGATCCGGGACGCTTTCGTGGCAGGTATGTTGGCCTCCCAAATCCGCCAGCGATTGCTGGAAAAAGACACCCTAGGCCTCAAGGAGGCACCGGCCCTTGCAGGCTCCCTGGATGTGGCCTCCCGAAACGCCCGCGCTTACGTTCCCGACCGCGTGGCATCCCCCTGGGCAGCGTGGAACCCCTACACAGCCGATCCTGAGACATCTCCCATCCCCCCACAAGCTTGTGTTGCAAGGCAGCCTGGCAACCCAGGGGGCTCAGCTGCTACTTTTGTGGGCAGGCCAAGCACCCCCGGCAGTGCTGCCCGGCTCGTGCATCCACATGCAATGGATGCAGTAAAAAGGGCCACTTCGTGATGGTATGCCAGGCCCGTGCGGTCGCCGCGGTCTCCGGTGGCGAATGCGGACCGTCACCACAAACCTCTCCACGGTCCCCGTGCGGCCAGCGGGCGCCACCATCTTTCTACTCCAGGGCCACGTGCGGCCCCCGGGCGCCGCCATCTTGTCCCACGGACGCCACGTTCGATGGATGGGTGCCGCCATTTTATGCACCCCCAGCCATGTGCGACCAATGGCTGCCACCATCTTGGATGGACTCCCAGGACCCCAGCTCGGCTGACCGCACACCGCCCAAAGAGAACACTCAACTGCTGCGATTAGCGTCGGTGACCCTGGACCAGTCCCGGCCTCGAACACTCTCAACTGCTACAACAACAGTACTAATCAAGAGGCACGAGACGTCCTGCTTAATCGACTCTGGGAGCACGGAAGAGCTTCATACACCCCGACATGGTAAGGCGCTGTTCGCTCCTCCTCCACCCCGTTAATCAAAAAATCTCCCTGGCCTCCGGTTCCCACTCAGCAGAGATAAAGGGGTTTTGTGTAGCAAAACTCACGGTCCAGGGAAGGAAGTTTAAAAATTACCGGCTCTACGTCCTTCCCCACCTCTGCGCGGCCACACTCCTAGGTTTAGACTTCCAGTGTAATCTCCAAAGTCTAACTTTCAAATTCGGCGGCCCTACACCCTCCCCTCACTGTCTGCGGCCTCGCGACCCTCAAGGACGATCCGCCTTCCCTGTTTGCGAACCTCACCCCGGATTGCAAACCCGTCGCCACCAGGAGCAAACGATACAGTGCCCAGGATCGGATCTCTATTAGGTCAGAGGTCCAAAGGCTACTGAGGGAAGGAGTCATTGAAGCTAGCAACAGTCCCTGGAGAGCTCAAGTAGTGGTGGTAAAGACCGGGGAGAAGCATAGGATGGTCATCGACTACAGTCTGACCATCAACAGGTTTACGCAGCTGGACGGGTACCCTCTCCCCCGCATATCCGACCTGGTAAACAGGATCGCGCATTACAAGGTCTTCTCCGCCTACCACCAGCTCCCCATCCGCACTAGTGACCGCAAATACACTATCTTCGAGGCAGATGGGCGGCTCTACCACTTCTTCAGGGTTCCCTTTGGTGTCACTAACGGGGTCTCGGACTTCCAGCGCGAGATGGACCGAATGGTTGACCGGTACGGTTTACGGGCAACATTCCCGTATCTCGATAATGTCACCATCTGCGGCCACGACCAGCAGGACCACGACACCAACCTCCAAAAATTCCTCCAGGTGCAAAGATCCTTAATCTTACGTATAACAAGGATAAATGCATTTTTAGCACCGACCGCCTAGCCATCCTCGGCTACGTAGTGTGAAATGGAGTTATAGGCCCCGACCCTGAAAGCATGCACCCCCTTATGGAGTTCCCCCTCCCTCACTGCTCCAAGGCCCTGAAGCGCTGCCTAGGGTTTTTCTCTTACTATGCCCAGTTGGTCCCCAACTATGCGGACAAGGCCCATCCCCTGATCCAATCCACAGTTTTTCTCCTGTCGATAGAGGCCCACCAGGCCTTCAGCCGCATCAAAGCAGACATCGCAAAGGCCACGATGCACGCCATCAACGGGTCCCTCCCCTTCCAGGTCGAGAGCGACGCGTCTGACGTAGCTCTGACGGCCACCCTCAACCAAGCGGGCAGGCCCGTGGCCTTCTTCTTGCGTACCCTCCATGCTTCCGAAATCCGCCACTCCTCAGTCGAAAAGGCGGCCCAGGCCATAGTAGAAGCTGTGCGACATTGGAGGCATTACCTGGCTGGCAGGAGATTCACTCTCCTCACTGACCAATGGTCAGTGGCTTTCATGTTCGATAATGCACAGCGGGGCAAGATATAAAACGATAAGATCTTGCGGTGGAGGATTGAACTCTCCACCTACAACTACGAGATCTTGTATCGTCCAGGGAAGCTAAACGAGCCTCCTGATGCCCTGTCCCGCGGCACATGTGCCAACGCACAAGTGGACCGCCTCCGAGCCCTCCACGAGGACCTCTGCCACCTGGGGTGAGTCATTCGCTTTTTCCATTTTGTCAAGACCCGCAACTGGCCCTACTCCATCGAGGAGGTCAGGACAGCCACCAGGGACTGCCAAATCTGCGCGGAGTGCAAACCGCACTTCTACCGGCCAGAGCGCACCTGATAAAGGCTTCTCGTCCCTTTGAACGCCTCAGCATGGACTTCAAAGGCCCCCTCCCCTCCACCGACCACAACACGTACTTCCTGAACGTGATTGACGAGTACTCCGGTTCCCATTCGCCATCCCCTGCCAGACATGACCACAACCACCGTCATCAAGGCCCTCCATAACATCCTTGCACTGTTCGTGTTCCCCGCTTACATACATAGTGATAGGGGGTCCTCCTTTATGAGCGACGAACTGCATCAATTCCTGCTCAGCAAGGGCATCGCCTCGAGCAGGACGACCAGTTACAACCCCCGGGGTAACGGACAGGTAGAGAGGGAGAACGGAATGGTCTGGAAGACCGTCCTACTGGCCCTACGGTCCAGGAATCTCCCAGTCTCCCGCTGGCAGGAAGTCCTCTCGGATGTCCTCTACTCCATCCGGTCACTGCTTTGTACCACGACCAACCAAACACCTCACAAACGTCTCCTTGTCTTCCCCAGGATGTCCTCCTCTGGGACCTTGCTCCCGACCTGTCTGGCAGCACCCGGACCCATCCTGCTCCGAAAACACGTGCGGGCGCACAAGTCGGACCCGTTGATCGAGAGGGTCCATCTTCTCCATGCTAACCCCCAGTACGCCGACGTGGCGTACCCCGACGGCCAACAAGATACGGTCTCCCTACGAGACCTGGCGCCCGCCGGATCCCCATGCACACCCCAGCCACCAGTCCCACACTCCCTCCCACCAGTGTACCTTACAGGAGGATCGGCCCTTCTGCCGGCCCCGTCTAGGTCCCCCCACCCACTGACGCACCCCGCAGACGCTCCCTTCCCAGGTCAACCGTTTTCCCCACCAGCGCCGTCTAGGGGTGTTGAAGCTGCCACAGAGATCGAGGACACGCTCCCGGAGTCACAGACGCCCGAGCCTCCACCGGCGTCACCACCAAAGCTTCGACGATCACAGAGGACGACCAGGGTCCCCGATCGACTGATTGCTTCATTTTAAAGTGTATATAGTAAATTGTGAATCTGTAAATAGTTACAAAACGCTGTATGGAGGTATTACGGTACCTCCATAACTATAATTTCTACCACGTTACCATGTTGTAATATCAAGCCACCACCCCCGCCGGACTCTTTTTTAACAGGGGGTGAATGTGGTCGTCTATGTTGAGGTATTACAGTACCTGGTAATGCTGGAACACCATTGGTAGATATTGTATGTTTCCTATCGGTCAAGCTGTATGGTAGCTCCGCCCTGCAAGGCGGGGTATAAGAGCCCGTGCCGCCCCAGCAGCCTTCTTTCTGTACCTGAGCTGCTGGGGGAAATATCTAGCTTATTAAAGCCATCAGTTGGACTACAACCTCGCTTTAGTGGTCATTGATCGTGCATCACCACTATTCTACTCTATTCAAGGTTTTCTCAGCGTTCAGGGAGACGACCACTTCTGGTGTCCTCTCCCTGGATGGGGTCATTACATTCAGCAGGCTGAAAGAAAGTTCACTGTTACTTGTCTGCCCTTGTCTGATCTTCGTGATCACTTCTAGCTGGCAGCACTACAGGTGCCTTGCCAGCGACTTCACCAGGACCTTGGCATCAGTGTTTAAGAGAGAGATCGGTCTGTATGATCCACACTCGGTTGGGTCTTTGTCCTTTTTGGGGATCAATGAGATTGAGGCCTGGACTAGCATGGGCAACAAGGCCCCCTTTGACAGTGAATTATTGAACATCTCCCGCACGTGCGGAGCCAGCGCTCTTGCAAATTATTTGTTAAAGTTTACCGGGAACCCATCTGGTCCCGGCTCTTTCCCTGACTGCATGGAATTAATGCGTCCCACAATTTTGCCAACTCTAGTGGTGCTGCCAGCCCTTGTTTCATGTCCTCCCCCAACACCAGTATATCCAGTCTGTCGCAGAACTGTTCCATCACCAAGTCCCCCTCTGGGGATTCGGAGGTGTATAGAATCGGTAGTAGTTTGCAAAGACCTCATTAGCCTCGTCTGGGTCTGCTACCATCCTACCATTTCTGTCCCTGACTTGCGCTATCTCTTATGTGGCTGCTTGCAGCTGGCTTTGTCTCCTTGATTGTAGAGGGCCCCCGTGCCTGGCGGAGTTGGTGGACTGCATTCCTTGTGGAGAGCAGATCAAATTCCATCTGCAGCTTTTTCCTCTGCTACAGCAGTTCCACGGTTGGGGCCATGGAGTACTGCCGATCCGTCTCCAGTATGGAGTCGATCAGCCGCTGCTTGGTTGCCCTTTCCTTCCTGTCCCTAAGGGCCCTATAATATATGATTTTGCCCCTGATCACCGCCTTCAGTACTTCCCAGAACGTGGAGGGTGAGACCATCCCATTCTGTTTGCGGGTTACATAACCGTCGATGGCTTGGGGTATCTTTGTACAGAATTCCTTATCAGCGAGGAGAGCTACATCCAGCCTCCATGAGGGGGCGTTGGGCCGGGCCCTTGTCCAACTTCACATCCACGTAATGTGGCACATGGTCGGAAACTACAATCGCAGAATATTCCGCCTTTGTTACCGCAGGATCTTTTCCCTGCAACAAAAAAGTGAGTAGGCCTTGAGCATGTGGGAGAAGAAAGAGCTATTTTTCTCTCAGGTGATTGAATCTCCACAGGTCCACTCCCCACCATCTGCTCCATAGGTGTTCAATTCACGTGCCGTACCTGACACGGTTCCTGTCCTGGGGTTGGATCTGTCCATTCTTGGGTCCTGTACACAGTTAAAGTCCCCCCCCCCCCCCACCCCCAATGATAAGTCGGTGGGTGTTTAAGCCTGGGATTTTAGCCATCATTGTTTTGAACAATTCTGCCTGTCCCAGTTTGGGGCGTATATATTTTCCAAGACAACCGGGGCCCCTTTCAGGGTCCCGCTGACCATAATGTATGCCCCCCCCCCGCCCCCCGGGGTCCGTCACTGTGCTCGTCACCGTGAATGAAACTGTCCTGTTGATTAGTATGACCACCCCCTTAGTCCAGGTGTCGAAACATCAATGAAACACTTGTCCTACACACTACTTCTTTACCTTCAGTTATTTTCGCTCTCTTAAGCGTGTCTCAAGGCTACATCCACCCTCAGACTCTTGAGATGGGCGAAGACTCTGGATGTCTTCACCGGCCCGTTGAGGCCCCTCATGTTCCAGGTTACTATCCAGATTGGGGTGGGGGGCTGTCACCCCCCCCTCCTGTGGGGTCAACCATACTCACTCTGTGGGCCTGGCCCTGTTCATTCGGGCCTTCGCTCACGGGCCATTCAAGATGGTTGCTGACTACATTCTCATTTTTACCATCTCCACATGTCTGCTGCAAACAGCGCTCTACCTTTCCCTCCTCTCCACTCCCCTTCCCCCGTTTCCTCCCCTGTACCTTGTGCCTCCCTTCCCAATTTCCCCCTCCCTGCTTGGTGTTACCCACCTTCTCTACCTCACCCGACCCACCCCTTTTTGTCCCTTTGTTTCCCCCGAAGTTCTGTTTTTCCTTTCCCATCTGCTAGGCACTCACTCCATTCCTCACGGGAGGCATGCCACAGTCTCCTCCTTCAATGTACTCCCATACACCAGCCTGCTCGCTAGTGTAGCAGCTCCCCTAACAGTCGGATTTCCCTATTTAACCCGTCTACCTCTCCTCCCTCCTTCCCCCGCTCCCTCTGCACCTCTGCCTGTGGTCGCCTCTCCCCATCTCGAATTCTTGCAGTCCATGTTCTGGCCAATGCTCTCTAGTTGGTTGCTCAGTCCATTTTTCTGGACAAACATGATGTCTCATCCGGTGCGTCAAAGTAGTGTTCTTTCCCCTGGTACGTGACCCATATCTTGGCAGGGTAGAGCATACCAAACTGCAGCCCACTTTTGTCTAGCAAGGATTTGGCACCATTGAATTCTTCCCGGCGCTTGGCCAGGTCAGCACCAATGTCCTGGTACAAGCAGATGGAATGTCCTTCCCACTTGCACCCTCTCGCACACTTCATCCATCTCAGGATCCGCTCTTTGTCCTGGCAGTTGTGCAGTCTCACAATCATCGCTCGTGGTGGTTCCCAAGCTCTGGGCCGCTGCCAAAGCAACCTGTGGGTGCGATCTTAGCGAAGCTCTGCTCACCGACCAGCTTCCCGAGCATCGCTGCTATGTATTCTGTGGGGTTTCTCCCCTCCGTTCCCTCCGGCAGCCCCACAATTCTCAGGTTTTGCCTACGCGATCGGTTCTCTTGGTCATTGACGTGGTCCTTCAATCCCTCTGGGTCTTGACCAGGCTCGCCACCTTGGCCTCGAGTGCCACAATCCGGACCCCTTGGTCCGTGGTGGCTTTTCAAGGTCCTGTGTCGTCGTTACTTGGGCCTCTAGTTTCCACTCCATATTGTCCATTGCCTTCCTCATGGGTCGACGGCTGTCAGGTGGTCTTTTCTCATCTCCTCCCTATGTCTCTGGTGCTCGGACGTGATGAAGGCCGTCAATTTTTCCATCACATCTGGGTCTGCGCTAGGAGCTCTGCGGGACCGACCCTCACTGGTTCTGTGCCTCCACGTGCGGTTCCTTTCTTCGAGGCGGAGGTGTCCCTCCCCTCATCTTTACTGGCTTTTCGGCTGGGCAGCTGATCCTTTCGCATCCTGCTTGGTAGTGCAGTTGATGGGGAGTTAGTCTGGGGAATTATGAGTTCTTGATACCCATTTGTTGGAGTTAAAAGGCCTTAGTCGATGTTCTTAGACAAGAGCCATCTTCTGTGTGACTGCTCTGCTCATGGCTGCCACCGGAAGTCCCTGGTTAACTAATTTTAAAGATTTTGGAGCATGCTCCCTCTGAAAATGTTTCAATCTTTACGTTAAAAAGAATTCATTCTGATCTACTAAAGACACTTTTATATTTCATTATTGAAGGGTGGCACGGTGGCACAGTAGTTAGCACTGCTGCCTCACGGCACTGTGGACCCGAGTTCGAATCCCAACTCTGGATCACCGTCCGTGTGGAGTTTGCACATTCTCCCCGTGTCTGCGTGGGTCTCACCTCCACAGTCCAAAGATGTGCAGGAGAGGTGGATTAGCCATGCTAAATTGCCCCTTAATTGAAAATAAAGAATTGGGTACTCTAAATTTATTATTTTTTAAAATGTCACTATTGATAAATTTTCAATCTAAAATTATGGATAAAAAGGCAACGTGTTACTGGTGACCCCATAATCATTATCTCCATTCACAACTCTTCCAATCATGGAAAGGCCTCTGCCAGCTCATCTCAGGACCTGGGGAGCATCCAGTCTTGGGCTGACAAGGAACATAGTGACTATTTCTAACATAGAAAAGTTTAATCAGCTTCCCTGAACTTCAACAGCTCTACCTTCGCTGAGTCATCCATCATCATCCTGGAGGGGGTGGGGGGGGGGGGGGGGGGCTGTGGTGCATCACCACCAACTAGAAGCTTAACTGATCCAGACATATCAACACTGTCGCAGGAAGGGAGCAGGATCCTCCCAGACAAATTGCTGACCTGACTCTTCAAAGACTCTGCATTATCTACAGCGCTCAAGTCAAGACTGCGATGCAACACTCACCACTTACCTGGCGACCACAGCTGTAATGACAGTCAAGAAGTTCAAATCATGTAGGAAAAGAACAGTTTTCTTGATTACTCCCACTGAGACAATATCCATCCCCTTTATCATCTTTCATTTCTCACCAACATGACTCTCACTGTCCCCTTAGTATTTTTCATCTGCGCTTGATTGATTACCACTATGGAAGACTGAGACCAATAGGTTTAGTAGAGATATCAAGCGATAGGAAGCAAAGACCAGTAAATAAAGTTGAGGTAGAGATCAGCCATGATCATAGATCTTGAATAATAATAATAATCTTTATTAGTGTCACAAGTAGACTTACATTAACATTACAAGGAAGTTACTGTGAAAATCTTCTAGTTGCCACACTATGGCACCTGTTCAGGTACAGAGGGAGAATTTAGAATGTCTAACAAGCATATCTTTCGGGACTTGTGAGAGGAAACTAGAGCATCTGGAGGAATGTGCAGACTCAGCACAATGACCCAAGCGGGAATTGAACCCGGGTCCCTGGTGCTGTGAAACAATCACTGTGCTACTGTGCCACACATACCAGAAAAACTTAAGTGGCCTACATCAGTTCTATAATGACGTTTAAGGCAGCATGGTGGTGCAGTGGTTACCACTACTTCCTCATGGCACCCAGGGCCCGGGTTCAATCCCGGTCCCGGGTCACTGTCCGTGTGGAGTTTGCACATTCTCCTAGTGTCTGCATGCGTCTCACCCCCACAACCCAAAAAAACATGCGCAGCAGAGGTGAATTGGCCATGCTAATTTGCCCCTTAATTGGAAAAAGGAATTGGGTACTCTAAATTTATTTTTTAAATATATGGGTCATAAGACCCATCATGTCTGTGCCTGCCATCAAGCACCTATTTATTCTAATCCCATTTTTCAGCTTTGAATAATGCTCTTCAAATCAAATCAATACAAATTCAAATCTGTTCAATTGTAATGTTGGCTATGACGAAATGGCTATGATGAAATAAGGGGTTGTAAGAAGCAACAAATACCTTTACCTGCCATAGTGCATGTCTGATGCTCTTGGGTAACAGAAAGGGATTCTAATGTCAAGATATTCAAGCAAAGGAAACGTTCGACAGCGTTTATCAATTCTGTTCTTGAGGCTTTGGTGTTTGCCTGACGGAAAGGTGCAAACAAGGCCAATAATTTCCTGTATGGCAGTGGAGAAGGGGCTGTGCGTGTTTGGTACGTCGCTGTTTTGGGCAGTCAGCTCTTCTCTCTCTCTCCTCCCCCCTCTCTTCTCTCTGGGCTGTTCTCCCTCCCTCCCTCCTTCCTCTGCCAAATTCACTTCCGTCACATCATGGCGACCCGGGTTGTACAGGAGGCGAGCAGACTGGATTTAACAGCTGAGGACAGAGAGGTAAAGGCGAGGAGCCGGAGTGAGGGGCGAAGCGGGTCTGTGTGGGGGTGAGAGAGGGGGTGGGGGAGGCAGCGGCGGGGTCCTGTGGCTGGGGGAGGGTGGAGAGAGGGAAGGAGAGGGAGAGAGCTGGGGAGGGTGTGAGGAGGGAGAGAAGGACAGAGAACCCGGGGAGTGAGCGCCGGCTCCACATGGAGCTGGAAAAAAAGTCCAAAAAACCCCCCAGGGGAGGGAGAGACATGTCACAAAGCGGTGCTGATAACCCTATTTAAACATAAATAAAATACCAAAACCCAGCCCGCCGGGTCCCTTTGGGGGGGGGGGGGGGGGAAGAGAGCAAATCGGAACTTTCAGCCAAGGTTTATTTTCAATAATGCCTATTTATTTTTTTTAAACGAAAAGGCGAGAACGAAAGTGGCGCCTTGTGACTGAGGCCCGACATTTGGTGGAAGGCGGGATTTAAATGGAGCGGGGAGGAGCGGGCACGGAGACGGCGGTGTATGAAGAGGCTGTCCTCCGGGAGCAGGTGTCCGTCGCTTTCCAGGAGCAGCGCAGACCGCCCCCCGTGCATTTCACTCACTCACCTTCCTCCATAACTGGCCTATGTTGAGATGTTCAGCAGCACTCCCGGGGGGGGGGGGCAGCGCCGGATGCACGAGCTCCGTGCTGGGGCCTAAGAGTCTCCTTCACTTGTATTGCGGAGTGACTGCTATCAAAAGTAGATGCAGCCATCCTCTCTCCAACCCCGTGCACGAGCAATGATTGGCGCTTGTGCGGTCGGGAGCTTTTTCTGCATTCGGAATCTGTCCAGGTCAGTGGCGTCTTTTTGTTCTTGAGCCGGCGATGTGGGCAATGGAGTACAACGCCTGGGCATTGCCGCTTTATTTCACTGTGGAGAGGAAGTTGCTGCAGAGGTAACGTCGCCCGGGCCTCGGGACTGTGCGTCCCCGGGGCGGCCGGAGCCGCAGATGGAACGTTGCCCGGGCGGCTGGTGCTTGTGGTTAGAACGTGGCCCGGATCTGACAGTCCCCCGGCGGCTGGTGCTGCAGTGGCAGCGCGGACGAGCACATGGAGGGGTGGGTGGTGGGAACTGCGATGCTGCAAGTTCACAAAAACACGTTTTTTTTTTTGCCGTGTGGAGGAAGAGGAAAAATGCGCATTTATGCAGAAGATAAATAAGCACGCGGGTTTAAATTTGGTGCTGGCATACATAGTGGCCTTGGTTGCAGTAAAGACGTGTGAATGAATGCCTACGTTTTTGCCACATTAGCGGTTTTTACATTCCTTCTCTTTCGTTATCCTTTAAATACAATCCTGAGCAGAGTTTAGGTGTTAACATACCTGGTAATTAAACTTAGTTACAAATTAGTTACAGTTGCAGCAGGCGCAATACATGTGGAGAACATATTCTAGTTCCAAAATGAAAGCTGTGTACACAGATATTGGGGCACAACGTGCTTTGTGCAATGTTACTGGCATTGGTGCTGTGATCTGATGCAGACTGTCACCCCTATAACTAGACCCTGGTAGTTTACCTGATAAATATTCTATGAAATCCTTTCCCCTGTTGATTTTGAAGCAGTGAAGCCTGATGCATTTAAGTTAGTGACTCCCGGGCATGTGTATACTGTGGAGATATAGGACCGGATTGGGACCTGGGAGTTGTATCAAAACGCTGAATGGACACAGCAGATTTGGGACTCCTGGAATGTGTAGACAGGAAAGTTTGTTGTTGTAGTTTACTTTTAAAAGTCTTGAGTCTTGCAATCTGATTATATCAGTTGCAAATATTGCCTGTTGATGGCAGTTATTGAAGAAGTGAAAATGTCTCTTTCAATATGTTAAGTATCTTAATTCTGCATATATTTGTTTATATGCTGTGCAACATCTTGTTTTCATATGAAAGGCCAGAGTGAAAGCATATTGAAGAGAAAATGTCTAAATTTCCCCCTCCAATGTTGTGATGAATACGGGAGAGAACTTCCAAAAGGAGCAGTGGCCCTGGAACAACTATGCAAAAGTAAACCGTGTGTGTGGTGAATCTGAAAAATATCAGTCTCTCATCTGGAACATGAGCAAAGTAATTCTACAAACATCCTAGGTCATTCAGCATCTGTGGAGGGAACATGTGAACTGATGCTTAGAGTTCACCCTTTGTCAGAACAAATTTTTGCTTTTTTGTTTCATCTGACTTCTGCACGTGCACACTTCCAGCAGGGATCAGTGGATATGATTGTGTGGAAGCAATTCCTCTTTCAAGACAAACAAGGATAGTTACGGTACTTTTTTTCATTCATTCAAGGGATGTGGGCGTCACTGGCTAGGCCACCATTTATTGCCCATCCTTCATTGCCCTTCAGGAGGTGGTGGCGAGCTGCCACCTTGAACGGTTGCAGTCCATATGATGTTGGTACACACAGGTTGCTGTTAGGGAGGGAGTTCCAGGATTTTGACCCAGCAACAGTGAAGGAATGGCGATATATTTCCAAGTCAGGAGGATGGTTAGTGACTTGGAGGGGAACTTCCAGATGATGTGTTCCCATGTATCTGCTGCCCATACTCTTCTAGATGGTAATGGCCTTGGGTTTGGAAGGTGCTGTCTCAGGAGCCTTGGTGAATTCCTGCAATGCATCTTGTAGATAGTACATACGGCTGCCACTGTGGCTCGATGGTGGAGGGAGTGAATATTTGTGGAAGGGGGAGCAATCAAGTGGCCTGTTTTGTCCTGGAATGCCGTCAAGATTCTTAAATGTTGTTGGAGCTGCATTCATGGACAGGCTATTGGGATTCAGGAAATTGAGTTACTCGCCACAGGATTCCTAACCTCTGGCCTGCTCTTGTAGCCACATTTATTTATGTCTAGTCCAGTTCAGTTTCTGGTCAATGGTAATCCCGCGCAATGTTGATATCACAGCGATTAGCATGGATACATTTACGGTGAAGTTAGATGAATATGAGGAAGAAGGATATGGTGATGGTATTAGATGGAGAGGGGTGGGAGGGGTTTCGTGGACCGCATGGACCCACAGTACATGCGACAAAATCTATTTATCCACTGACCATTCTAAATGCACTCGCAAGCAAAGGTCAAAACTGCAGTTGCACACTATATTAATATATTTCACAACCTTTTTCCCTAAATTACTGATTACTTGCTGCTTTTTGTAGATTGGGCTAGTCTCCTCTTGACCCTGTGCGAGTTAAGTCTCCAGTTGGCAGTTATGAGACTTGTCTCGGCAAAGCTCAGAGTCTGACCAAGAAATATCGAAGCAATAAAGAAACCTGAAGTCATCCTATGCCTCCGAGCTTTTGTCGTGGAGGTTGAGTGTGTGAGTGTTGCATAGGCAAATAAAACACTAGGCACTTTGACCGTGTCCTTTTAATTGACCTGTGCTCTTTAATCCAGGCAGGTTTGAACAGGAGGAGGAGTAAGTGTGCACATCTTAACTGTTGATCCTCTAAGAGGTACCAAGAGGTCCACAAGTGTGCTAAACATGGAAATCACTGCTCCAGGGTCAGTGTTTTTTGCTTGAATATTGAAAAATGAAATGAAAATCACTTATTGTCACAAGTAGGCTTCAAATGAAGTTACTGTGAAAAGCCCCTAGTCGCCACATTCCGGCGCCTGTTCGGGGAGGCTGGTACGGGATATTGCCCTCCTTACGTGGCTGTTTGACAAGTTCATATACTCGCACACCTGTTGAATAATCAAGTTGGCATCTCGTCACATCATTTATGAACGAGCCAATAATTGGTTGAGACTTGTGTATAAAATAATTGGTTGAGACTTGTGTATAAAATAATTTTGGGTGAGATGTGTAGCTGGCATTAGTTCAACTGAGCCATCCTAATGTAATGTCTGAATCATAAAATGAGAAAGTAGGCGGGCACCTTTTCATGCTGGTGCTGTAGCAGTTGACATTTCTCGTCATGTAACTGGATAACAATTCCAAACAAATAGCACCAGGAGTGACGTGAATGGGTGTTCTCACTTGTGGTGCAATTCCTGAAGGATTATGCGATTCTCGGAAGAGTGTTGTAAGATTTTCCAACATATTTATAGGTATAATTGTATGCATATTGTTAAGACAATATGGAACAGCAATGACTGTACACTGAATCCCAGAATTATGCTAATGTATGTGGTTGCTATTTTTATTGCACTGTAATTTGCTTCAGTGGCGTACGTTTAAAAATTCAAATGACTTGCAATTCTCCGATCATATTCCGCGATGAAATTGTGACTGTGTAACCCCAGTATTTCCAAGCAAAGGCAGGATTCCGTTTTATGTGACCGGGATATGAAGGAAATTAGATTTCTACAGGCTCATGTGTAAATAGTTGATCATTTAAGGACATAACTTGAATTGTCAACTTGGTTCAATTGGTATCGTGCTCTTTATGTAGAACGTTGTGGATTCAAAAGCTCCAGTTCAGGATTTGAGCACACCATTAATGCTGGCATTCCATTTTGTACTGGAGGGTGAGAATGGATAGTTTCCTTGAATCATATTTTCAAAAAGTGTCTCATTATTTGAAGGTTTCAATAATGTCACCTCAAACCAAAGAAAAGAAGCTTGGCTTAGTTAATCTTCCTTTATCCACACTGTTAGCGTGGCCCCCCTCCAATTTCTCTTCAAGGTGCTGCCCCTCAGTGACACGATTCAGAGAAACTATGTTGGTTTCCACGTGTATGTTGACAATTCTCAGCCTTCTTTCACCGCTGCCTATGCTGACCTCTTTTCTCTCCAGCCTCTGGTTTGAAGGTTGGAAAAACTAAAACCATTGTCTTTGATTTTCCCACCATAAAAAATTACTCTCTTCTTACAGGTTCCATCCTCCTCCCTGGATACCAGCTCTGACTTGAAACACAGAGCAACCTCGGGCTTGTTTGATCCTGATCTGAGCTTCCAATGCCCTATCCTCCCTATTGCACACATTATCTGCTTCCACTGCTGTGACGTTGCCTCTGCCTTAGCTTGCCTGCCACCGAAACCGCCATCCATGCTGCCGTCATCGTCCGGTTCTACTATTCCAATGCTCCCCCGACCTGTCTCCCACCCTCCACAAAGTTGAGTTCTGTCAACATTCTGCAGTTTCTGTCATAACCCGGCTCGCATCCCACTCACCCATCACCCCTGTGCTCACTGACCTATGTTGGTTCCTGGGCCACCAATGCCTTGAATTTAAAATTCCCTTCCTTGTGTTCAAATTTCTCCATGACCTCGGCCCTTCTCTATCTGTGTAAACTTCTTCAGCCAGGCACCACTCTGAAAAACTTGCCGTTCCTCCTACTTTGGCCTTGTCTACATCCCTCATTCTCTTCATCCCACCATGGACAGCTGTGCTTTCAACTGTCTTGGCCTGTCGTTCTGGAATTCCCTCCAGGTCTCACCAAGACACGTTCCTTTTAAGTTTCTCGCTAAGACCAAGCTTTTTGACATCCTCTCTAATACTGCCAATGCCTCAGTGTCTGTGTTTGTCCGATTAAACTCGAAAGTACGTTTATGGTGCTTTATAAATGGAATTTCTTGTAAATTCTGGAAAAATCTTTGTTGCTTGTCACTGTTTTGTCTTGCTGTTCACCCTGTGATTAGGCAAAGAAAACTGCACTTTATACTCCAGGTGTGGATCTGACCAGGACCTTACGCAGCAACCATGTATACTTATTGTGAATTCTGGTCTATCTGCATGGTAACAACTACTTTTACCTATGCTTTTATGGATTCATCCATTGCACACCTTGGATGTCATCCCTGATAATTATGGTACATGATAGTGAAATTCCTTAGTTTTTTGAAGGGTTAAATGTTCTGCACGCCAGGCATGAGCAATGTTGTGTACACCAGATTCTAGGCACGCAGTAGCATGCTGGAGTGTATAATTTTGTGAAGCCGTGTTTATGACGTAAACCCCAAGAGTGATTACCCTCCAAACTCTGAATTTATTCTCGGGTAATTCATTCTTTTGGAGCGGAGGCGTGTGGTGAGGGAGGGTAACATTCATTCCAATTGCACCTGTTGAAATCTCAAATGCTTTAAGTTCACTGAATTTTAGCCTTTTCTTAGCCTATTCTGTGTAGCCTTTAACGGCAATGTTTAACAGTCAAAAATAGCTGGAAATGAACCGTAATTGGGAGTGGATATATGTAAATAACCAATCTGATTATGTTTAATTAATGATATTACTATCTTAATTTCCTCACCCGTATTCTATTTTAAAAAATGAGATTTGCAGATTCATATCTAATCCAGTATTGCTTCATGTTTCTGCAGAACCAGCTCATTATTTTATGTGACAGCTTGTGTTAACTCTGTTAAAAGCACCTTTCCCTGTTAAGTGATATGAAAACAGGCTGCAGTCCAACAGACAACCATCAATAAACAGATTCTGCACTCACTGTGTGTATATTTTATATGAAGTGAGTTAGGCTGTCATCAGTTATCCTGAAGCAGTTGTGCTTTAATATTTTGAAGAGCAAATTAAGAAGTTTTTACTCCCAGTTGTGCTCAGATTCATTTAGATAACAGACCTCACAACTGGTGCATTACACAAACACTTGTATGCCATCAATCTGCATGAGGCAAGTGTAATTACAACATGCTGAGTCCGTGGTACATTTAGACTCCGAGTCAGTATTGCCAAACTGTATGGAATATGGCAGTCTGGAGTATAGATATTTGCATTAACATTAGAAACATGGGCCAACATTTATTGCCCATCCTAATTGCCCTTGAGCTAAGTGGAGTCAATCACATTGGAGTCATATGTAGGACAGACCAGGTAAGGGTGGCAGATTTCCTTCCCTTAAGGATATTAGTGAACCCGATAGGTTTTTTACGGCAATTGACGATGTTTCACCATTACACATTAATTCAGATTTTTTTTTATTGAATTCAAATTTCACCATCTGTCGTGGGATTTGAACCCAAGTCCCCAGATGAATACCCTGGGTCTCCGAACTACCACTACGCCACTGCCTTTATGACTCAGGAGGTGATCATTTGGCCCATCGTGTTTGCACTGGCTGGAATAAAAACAGTAATCCTGTTTAATCCCACCTTCCAGGTCGCCTTCCATAACCCTGTAGGTTAGCCATGATGTGGAGATGCCGGCGTTGGACTGGGGTGAGCACAGTACGAAGTCTTACAACACCAGGTTATTCACCTGAGGAAGGAGCAGCGCTCCGAAAGCTAGTGACATCGAAACAAACCTGTTGGACTTTAACCTGTAGGTTAGGGCACCTCAAGTGCATGTCCAGTTGTTAAATGCAGTGAGGGTTTGTGTCTCTACCATCCTCTCAGGCACTGAGTTCCAGAACTCCACCATCTTCTGGGTGGAAAAATAGTTACTCCCTAACTCCTTGCTAATCCTTAATTAATTTAAATCTGTGTCCCCTGGTCATTGATCCCTCTTCTAGTGGAAATTAGTACTTTCCAGCCACTGTATTGAGGCAGCTCATAATTTTATAGACCTCAATTAAATCTTCCTTCCACCGCCACTTTTCCTAGTGGCTGGCCAGGTGTTTGATCAGAATTTGGAGAGTGGCAGAGAATAACTAAAAGGATAATTAAAGTATGAGAAGATGTTAACTAGAAATGTAAAAACGGATGGTAAGAGTTTCGACAGGTATTTAAAAGGAAAAGTGTAAGTAATGAATGTTTGTCCTTGGAGCGTGACAATGGCGAGTTAATAGTAGATAATAAGGACATGGCAGGTGAAATGAACAAATACCTTGCTTCTGTCTTCACTACAGAGAATACAAAAAGCATTCCAGTAATAGCGGTAAATCAGGAGGCGGAGGGGAGAGAGGAACTTGGTGTAATTACAATCACTAGGGAAGCAGAATAGAGCAAACTGTTGGGTCCTGATGGACTCCATCCTCTGGTCTTCAAAGAGGTGGCTAATAAGGTAGAAGCTGTTTGGTGTTAATTTCCTAAAATTTATGAGATTCTGAAAAGATTACATCAGGCTGGCAGGTAGCAAGTGTTAAACAAGCGAGGGAGGCAGGAAACAGTAGGCCAGTTAGCTCTGTCTGTCATTGAGAAGGTGCTAGAATTGATCATTTAAGGAGGTTTTAGCTGGGCATTTGTGGCAAACTCAAGGTAATCAGGATGAGTCAGCATGGTTCTGTGAAAGAAGAATCATTGGCGGCATGGTGACACAGTGGTTAGCGCTACTGCATCACAGCACCAGGGACCCGGGTTCAATTCCGGCCTCGGGTGACTGCGTGGAGTTTGCACTTTCTCCCCATGTCTGCATGGGTTTCCTCCCACAGTCCAAGGTAGATAGGCCATGCTAAATTTTCCCTTGGTGTCCAAAAGGTTAGGTAGAGTTACGGGGATAGGGTCGGGGCCTGGGTAGGGTGCTCTTTCCAATGGGCAGTGCAGACGTGATGGGCCAAATGGCTTCTTTCTGCATGTAAGTTCTATTCTATGTTTAGCCAATTTATTGGAATTCTTTGATGACATAGACATAGATATAGACATAGAATTTACAGTGCAGAAGGAGGCCATTCGGCCCATCGAGTCTGCACCGGCTCTTGGAAAGAGCACCCTACCCAAGGTTAACCCCTCCACCCAATCCCCATAACCCAGTAACCCCACCCAACACTAAGGGCAATTTTGGACACTAAGGGCAATTTATCATGGCCAATCCACCTAACCTGCACATCTTTGGACTGTGGGAGGAAACCGGAGCACCCGGAGGAAACCCACGCACACACGGGGAGGATGTGCAGACTCCGCACAGACAGTGACCCAAGCCGGGAATCGAACTTGGGACCATGGAGCTATGAAGCAATTGTGCTATCCACAATGCTACCGTGCTGCCTGTAATATGCACTGTAGATAAAGGGGAGCCTGTGGATTTAGAGTACCCAATTAATCTTTTCCAATTAAGGGGCAACTTAGCGTGGCCAATCCACGTACCCGGCACATCTCTTGGGTTGTGGGGCGAAACCCGCGCAAACATGGGGAGAATGTGCAAACTCAACAAGGACAGTGACCCAGAGCCGGAGTCGAACCTGGGACCTCGGTGCCAGCAGTGCTAACCACTGCACCACCGTGCTGCACCCAGCCTGTGGATTTATTATACTTGGGTTTCCAGAAGGCATTATTAGCATGGCAAATTCACCTACCCTGCACATCTTTGGGTTGCGGGCGTGCGACGCACGCAGACATAGGGAGAATGTGCAAACTCCACAAGGACAGTGACCCCGGGGCTGGGATCGAACCTGGGTCATCAGCGCCCTGATACAACGGTGCTAACCGCTGTCCCACCTTGCTGCCCCTTCCATATTAACGTGGATGGAAGATCGGCAGGCAGAAAATGGAGAGTTTGCATAAATGTTTTTTTGTCTTTTTGGCAGCATGTGATGTATTCCTCGACGGGCTGTGCTGGGGCCTGAACTTTTTTACAATTTCTATCAATGGGGAGCGAAGGAATGGTAGATAAATTTTCAGATGAGGCAAACATAGCTAGGAAAGTATGTGAAGAGAACATAAGGAGTTTTCAGATGGGTATAGATCAGTTGGGAGAGCAGGCAAAAATCTGGCAGGTGCGGTACAATGTGGGAAAATGTGAAGTTTTAAATTTTGGCAGGAAGAATAAAAAATCAGAGTAATACTTAAATGGAGAACGGCTGCTGAATTCCGAGGTGCAGTAGGATCTTGGTGTTCTCGTGCATGAGTCACAAGCTAGTATGTAGGTTCAGCAAGTGATTAAGACGGTTAATGGGATGCTGTCCTTTATTACAAGAGGAATTGAACTCAAAAGTAAGAATGTTGGGCGGGATGTTCTGTCCTGCCGCACCTGTTTTCTGGTGCAGTGCGCCCCCCCCCCCCCCCCCCCGGCAGCGGGATTCTCCATCCCGGCAGCCAGCCAATGGAGTTTCCCATTGTGGGCACCCCAACATCATCAGGAAATCTGCGGGCGTGAGTGCGCTGCCAGCAAAACGGAGGATCTCGCCGACTGAGAATCCAGCCGTTATACTTCAGTTATACAGGGAATTGGTATCCAAAGATTCACAACACCCTGAATGAAGAACGAAGAATGAATGATCAACCATTTATCCTGAAGCAGTTAGTTCCCGTGTTCTCGATTTCCCAGCCAGGAGAAAAACCACCTCAGTACCTACTCTGTAAACCCCTTCAGAATCGTGTACCTGTCAGTTCTCATTCGTCTAACCTCCAGGGAAGTAGATCCAATTTACTCAGCCTCTCATTCCAGGAACCAATCCAGTGAATCTTTGCTGTATCTCCTCAATGACAATATCCTTCCTTGGAAATGGAAACCAGAATTGCTCAGTGGTCCATGTGTGGTCTCACCAATGTTTCATACATTTGTAGCAAGGCTTCCTTGTTATTGTACCCCAATAACAATCACTTTGCAGTAAAGACCAGTGTGACATTTGCTTTCTAAATTGCTTGCTGTACCTTTCTCTTGTATCAGATACCCAAGTCTCTCTAAATATCAACATATAAAATATCACTCATCTAATAAATATTCTGCTTTTCAGTTTTTGTTACGAATTACCTCGCGTTTCTCCACATAATACTCCACCTGCCACCTTCTTGCACACTCACTCAGCCTGCTGTATCTGTTTGCAGCTTCTTTCTGTCCTCTCATTCCCACCTAGTTTTGTAATGTCAGCAAACGTGGATACATGACTGTCACCTCATCAAAGTCATTAATATAGATTGTAAATAGCTGAGGCCCCAGCTCTGATCCTTGCAACACTTGCGTCGTCACAGCCTGTCATCTTGAAAATGCCTCCATTATCCCCACACTCTGCTCCTTGTCCATTACCCAATCTTCAATCCATGCTATTATGTTGGTGCAGGCTTGATGGGCCGAATGGCCTCCTACTGCACTGTACGGATTCCATGTTCACCTAACTCCATGAGCCATCATCTTGCATATTTTTTTTTGCAGTGCCCTATCAAATGCCTTTTGGAAATAACTTGGGAAGTTAGCTCAGCAACTTTGTGGCTGTGCAGTGAATAATTAAAGATCTCTTTTGGGACGAGCTGTATTATATTTTCACGGTTCTGATGGAAGTGCCCAAAAGAGAATATATCCAGTTACTCAGTCTTGGGTCTGAATAATTTGTTTGGGGGTGTGTGGATTGAAACTTAGGGTTAGTTCACCCGACACCCTAAACAGCGCAGTCACCCCCTAAACAGTACCAGTCAGTACCTGAATAACATTACCTTTCAATCATTTCTCATGAGGTTAGTTTAGCATTCTATCTCAGTAATTCTTTGACAACTGTAAATAATGTTTAAAATTGGAAGCTCTGGAAGGATTTATGCTGCTGTAGACCAGAAATTGAAATTTGTTGCCTCTCAATGAAGTGTGTTAGGGATTTTACTGCTTGTAATATTTAATTTTAATCTCTGCCAGTGAGATTTCTGGGGTAGTGGCCAAAATGTTATGGACAGAGGTGAAAACTACTTCGCAAAAGATTTAAAAGGCACCAATGGACAACGAACGACACTGTTCAAAATAAAATCTAATTGCTGCAGGAAATAATGACTTTTCTGATGATATATACTTACTGTGGAATAGAATAAATGTGGCCATCTTTTCCACCTTAATACCTACCCCGTTGACAAAGCATTGAGTCACCTGACACTATAGCTCTTTTGACCTGATTTTGCTGTGAACTCCTATGAAGCCTCTTGAGACATTGTTGTAATTTAACAAATGCAAATATTAGACAAGATGGTCTACTCTGGCAAACACACTGCTCACAGGTAATCCTTGAACAACTTGCCTATGAGAAAGATGTTGTGCCGGATTTTGCTTTATTAATAACGGTGAGGATGACTGGGCCTACAGTTATTAAAGAGTGAATTGGCGTTGAATTAACTATTCAAACTTTCACTTTCTAAGGTTCTGACTCTGTGTGCCCCAGCAAGGATTCTCCTATCTGATTGGTTAAGGAGTTACCTTCCCTGTTCACGGTCCTCCAGGGGGCACTGCATCATTATGACTCTAATTTATAGTCGGTTCCATGGCAAAATCCCACAAAGTCTGTGGAGAAATGCAAGTCTGATGAGTAGTTTATGCCGTTCTTTTGCCGCTGACAGCAGAGTTCAACCCACCGGATTCACCTGTCACTGTACGATAGCATCACCGTCTCCTTGCTTTTATTAAGAAGGGTTTAACTGGGGTTTATTGAAAACATTTGGTGAAAGCGCAGACTGAGTCACCTTGGGTTATGCCCCGAAGCAGCCAAGGTATGGCGTGTGTGAAAATCAAGCTGTGTAGTACGAGGATGCAATTCTGATGGTGCAGCGGAGGAAGCTGCTGACTCTTTTGGGTTGACAGTTGTGCACTGTCAGACCCTCTTTGAGCCACTGTGTGCCACTAACTCTTGCTCTGATTTGAGTTGTGCTTCTGGAGGTGTTAAACCGCCAGCCTTAGCTTCCTAGCAGGTTAGAGATGTGAATGTCTTTTGTTATACAGGTGTGGGCAGTAAAGCTGCTTATTGGAAAAGAAAGAGCATAGCCACTGAACAACCTAACAACCAAACTGCACATTTGCAGTGGATGTTTCACAGCTTTGTTTCTAGCAAGTTGGGAGAATGGTGGCACAATCTGAGCTTTCAATGCTGAGAAAAGGTTGGGTGAGAGTGTAACTCAACAATAGTGTTTTAAGAACAAAGAAATGTACAGCACAGGAACAGGCCCTTCGGCCCTCCAAGCCCATGCCGACCATGCTGCCCGTACTAAACTACAATCTTCTACACTTCCTCGGTCCGTATCCCTCTATTCCCATCCTATTCATGTATTTGTCAAGATGCCCCTTAAATGTCCCTATCGTCCCTGCTGCCACCACCTCCTCCGGTAGCGAGTTCCAGGCACCCACTACCCTCTGCGTAAAAAAACTTGCCTCGTACATCTACTCTAAACCTTGCCCCTCTCACCTTAAACCTATGCCCCCTAGTAATTGACCCCTCTACCCTGGGGAAAAGCCTCTGACTATCCACTCTGTCTATGCCCCTCATAATTTTGTATACCTCTATCAGGTCTCCCCTCAACCTCCTTCGTTCCAGTGAGAACAAACAGTTTATTCAACCGCTCCTCATAGCTAATGCCCTCCATACCAGGCAACATTCTGGTAAATCTCTTCTGCACCCTCTCTAAAGCCTCCACATCCTTCTGGTAGTGTGGCGACCAGAATTGAACACTATACTCCAAGTGTGGCCTAACTAAGGTTCTATACCGCTGCAACATGACTTGCCAATTCTTATACTCAATGCCCCGGCCAATGAAGGCAAGCATGCCGTATGCCTTCTTGACTACCTTCTCCACCTGTGTTGCCCCTTTCAGGTGACCTGTGGACCTGTACTCCTAGATCTCTTTGACTTTCAATACTCTTGAGGGTTCTACCATTCACCGTATATTCCCTACCTGCATTAGACCTTCCAAAATGCATTACCTCACATTTGTCCGGATTAAACTCCATCTGCCATCTCTCCGCCCAAGTCTCCAAACAATCTAAATCCTGCTGTATCCTCCGACAGTCCTCATCGCTATCCGCAATTCCACCAACCTTTGTGTCGTCTGCAAACTTACTAATCAGACCAGTTACATTTTCCTCCAAATCATTTATATATACTACAAAGAGCAACGGTCCCAGCACTGATCCCTGTGGAACACCACTGGTCACAGCCCTCCAATTAGAAAAGCATCCTTCCATTGCTGCTACTCTGCCTTCTATGGCCTAGCCAGTTCTGTATCCACCTTGCCAGCTCACCCCTGATCCCGTGTGACTTCACCTTTTGTACTAGTCTACCATGAGGGACCTTGTCAAAGGCCTTACTGAAGTCCATATAGACAACATCCACTACCCTACCTGCATCAATCATCTTAGTGACCTCCTCGAAAAACTCTATCAAGTTAGTGAGACACGACCTCCCCTTCACAAAACCGTGCTGCCTCTCACTAATACGTCCATTTGCTTCCAAATGGGAGTAGATCCTGTCTCGAAGAATTCTCTCCAGTAATTTCCCTACCACTGAAGTAAGGCTCACCGGCCTGTAGTTCCCGGGATTATCCTTGCTACCCTTCTTAAACAGAGGAACAACATTGGCTATTCTCCAGTCCTCCGGGACATCCCCTGAAGACAGCGAGGATCCAAAGATTTCTGTCAAGGCCTCAGCAATTTCCTCTCCAGCCTCCTTCAGTATTCTGGGGTAGATCCCATCAGGCCCTGGGGACTTATCTACCTTAATATTTTTTAAGACACCCAACACCTCATCTTTTTGGATCTCAATGTGACCCAGGCTATCTACACACCCTTCGCCAGACTCAACATCTACCAATTTCTTCTCTTTGGTGAATACTGATGCAAAGTATTCATTTAGTACCTCACCCATTTCCTCTGGCTCCACACATAGATTCCCTTGCCTATCCTTCAGTGGGCCAACCCTTTCCCTGGCTACCCTTTTGCTTTTTATGTACGTGTAAAAAGCCTTGGGATTTTCCTTAACCCTATTTGCCAATGACTTTTCGTGACCCCTTCTAGCCCTCCTGACTCCTTGCTTAAGTTCCTTCCTACTTTCCTTATATTCCACGCAGGCTTCGTCTGTTCCCAGCCTTTTAGCCCTGACAAATGCCTCCTTTTTCTTTTTGACGAGGCCTACAATATCTCTCGGCATCCAAGGTTCCCGAAAATTGCCGTATTTATCCTTCTTCCTCACAGGAACATGCCGGTCCTGAATTCCTTTCAACTGCCACTTGAAAGCCTCCCACATGTCAGATGTTGATTTGCCCTCAAACATCCGCCCCCAATCTATGTTCTTTAGTTCCCGCCTAATATTGTTATAATTAGCCTTCCCCCAATTTAGCACATTCATCCTAGGACCACTCTTATCCTTGTCCACCAGTACTTTAAAACTTACTGAATTGTGATCACTGTTACCGAAATGCTCCCCTACTGAAACATCTACCACCTGGCCGGGCTCATTCCCCAATACCAGGTCCAGTACCGCCCCTTCCCTAGTTGGACTGTCTACATATTGTTTTAAGAAGCCCTCCTGGATGCTCCTTACAAACTCCGCCCCGTCTAAGCCCCTGGCACTAAGTGAGTCCCAGTCAATATTGGGGAAGTTGAAGTCTCCCATCACCACAACCCTGTTGTTTTTACTCTTTTCCAAAATCTGTCTATCTATCTGCTCCTCTATCTCCCGCTGGCTGTTGGGAGGCCTGTAGTAAACCCCCAACATTGTGACTGCACCCTTCTTATTCCTGATCTCTACCCATATAGCCTCACTGCCCTCTGAGGTGTCCTCTCGCAGTACAGCTGTGATATTCTCCCGAACCAGTAGCGCAACTCCGCCTCCCCTTTTACACCCCCCACTAACCCGCCTGAAACATCTAAATCCTGGAACGTTAAGCTGCCAATCCTGCCCTTCCCTCAACCAGGTCTCTGTAATGGCAACAATATCATAGTTCCAAGTACTAATCCAAGCTTTAATGGCAGACCAGTCCTCAGGGTGGAATGGTCTGCTTGCTCCTGTTCCTAACTCTTGTTAGAAACGTATCTGAGTTATGCCTCCATGAATCTAAGAATCTATCTGGGGTCCGGTGAATTCGGATTTGCCTGAGGCCCTAACTGCACTTTCTGCAGCCTCTTTTTAAACTCCCCCTTCAGATAACTTACTCAGATAAGGAGTTCAAAACTGCACACCATATTCCAGGCCTGTATAATTGCAGCAAGACATCACTGCTCCTGTACTCTAATCTTCTCGCTATGAAGGCCAATATATTTGCCTCTTTTACCGCCTGCTGCACCTGCATGCTTACTTTCAGTGACTTGTATACAAGGACACCCTGGTCTCTTTGCACATTTCCCTCTCTCAATCTCTGGTCATTTAGATAATAGTCTTCCTACCTGTTATTGCTACCAAAGTGGAGAACCTCACATTTATCCACATTATACTGCATCTGCTATGCATTTTTCCGCACAATTTATCCAAATCACACTGAAGCATCATCTCTGCATCCTCTTCCTAGCTCAGCCTCCCATCCAGTTTGTGTCATCCACAAATTTGGAGATATTACATTTTGTTCCCTCATCTAAATCATTTGTATTTATACATTTTCAATAGCTGGGGTGTTAGCCCTGAACCCTGCAGTACCCCACTAGTCACTGCCTGCCAATTTGAAAAAGACCTGCTAATTCCTACTCTTTCTTTCCTGTCTGTCAACCAGTTTTCTATCCATCTCAATACACTACTCCCAATCCCGTGCTCTCTAATTTTCCACGTTATGTGGAACTTTGTCAAAAGCCTTCTGAAAGTCCAAATAAACCACATCCACTGGCTCCGTCTCATCAACCCTACTAGCTACATTCTCAAAGAATTCCAGTAAATTTGTCACGTATGATTTCCTTTTTGTAAATCCATGCTGACTCTGTCCAACCCTGTCACTTCTTTCCAAGTACTCTACTATTAAATCTTTTATAATGGGCTCTAAAATTTTCCCCACTACCGACGTCAGGCTGACTGGTCTATAATTCCCTATTTTCTCTCTACCTCTCTTTTTTTTAGAAAATATTTTATTGAAGCATTTCTAATTTTCGCAGTTTTAACAATTTAACATTTCTTAAACAACCAAGAGGGCCGACGCACGCAACAACATTAACATAACATACCCTACTCTTCTCCCCCCCCCCCCCCCCCCATCTCCTGATTATCCGTATATTAGGTTCCCTGTCCTTGTGTTACACTACCATGCTGACGTTTAACTTTCCTTAAAGAAGTCGATGAACGGCTGCTACCTCCGGGTGAACCCCTGAGTTGAGCCTCTCAAGGCGAACTTAATTTTTTCCACACTGAGAAATCCTGCCCTGTCGCTAACCCAGATGCCTGCCTTTGGAGGCTCCGAGCCCCTTCATCCCAGCAAAATCCGTCTCCGGGCCACCAGGGTGGAGAAGGCCAGGACATCAACCTCCCTTCCCCCCTGGGCCCCACCTCCTTTTTTAAATAGTGGGGTTCTGTTAGCTACCCTCCAATCTGTCGGAACTGTTTCAGAGTCTATGGAATCTCAAATGTTTACAGTTGTGTGTTCCCCTTTCTAACTTTTTAACTTTAATTGAAATCTTCAATTGCAGTGTCCTCATCCATTAAATTCCACAGGTCTGCTCGGAGTGCTGTCTTACCGGGATCGAGTGCTGTACATGAACCAACTGATGGCTGCCATGCCGTGGTACCTCTTTGTCACTTTGATTCCTCCCCAAATTTGTTGGCAAGATTCAGAAGGAATTTGTTGGATGAAAGGCCACACTGGTTCTCTGCTGCAGTGCACACTTTGTTTGAAAAGAGCAGTCAGGTGCTGGTGTGCCTTCGCGTCCAGACAATGACTTTAAATCTTGCAGACATACCTGTATGTCAGGGATCCTCCTAGATGGTGTACTACGCTGATGTTTTTATTCCACCAGCTGTGCAGCCTCCAATGCAACACATGGGAACAGAAGTATGTCCTGCCATTCAAAGAAATCATGGCTGATCTATGATCTAAAATCAATACACCTGTCTTTGGCCCATATCACATAATATCTTTGCTTAACAAAAATCTATCTCGGATTTAAAATTAACAACTGGTCTAGCTTCAACTTCTGCTTGTGTGCAAGAGTTTCAAACCTCTACCAGCCTTTGAGTGAAGAAGTGCATTCTAACATCTCTCACGAAAGGTCTGGCCCTAATTTTTAGACTGTGCTCCCATGTTTTACAATCTCCAATCAGTGGATTATCTTTATCTACTCTGTCTTTCCCGGTTAATATCTTGAATACTTAGATCAGATCATCCCAGAACTTTCTAAATTCTAGCGAAAACAGGTCTAATTTGAGTCATCTCTTCTCATAACCTAGGCCCTGTAGTCCAGATACCATTTTTGTAAACCTACGTTGCACTCCTTCCAAGGTCAAAATATCCTTCCTGCGGTGTGGTGCCCAGAACTGCCCACTACTCCAAATGGGGTCTAACCAGGGTTTTGTATAGCTGCAGCATAACTTCTGAATTTTTATACTCCAATTCTCTAGATATAAAGGCTGGCAATCCAGTAGCCTTTTTGATTATTTTCTGCACTTGTTTGTGGCATTTATAGGATCTATGCACCAAGTCTCTTTGGGCATCCACTGTATTTAACCTTTTCCCATTTAGAAAGTACCAGGATGTTGCCTGGTATGGAGGGAAAATCTTATGAGGAAAGGCTGATGGACTTGAGGTTGTTTTCGTTAGAGAGAAGAAGGTTAAGAGGAGACTTAATAGAGGCATACAAAATGATCAGAGGGTTAGATAGGGTGGACAGTGAGAGCCTTCTCCCGCGGATGGAAATGGCTAGCACGAGGGGACATAGCCTTAAACTGAGGGGTAATAGATATAGGACAGAGGTCAGAGGTAGGTTCTTTACGCAAAGAGTAGTGAGGCCGTGGAATGCCCTACCTGCTACAGTAGTGAACTCGCCAACATTGAGGGCATTTAAAAGTTTATTGGATAAACATATGGATGATAATGGTATAGTGTAGGTTAGATGGCTTTTGTTTCGGTGCAACATCGTGGGCCGAAGGGCCTGTACTGCGCTGTATTGTTCTATGTTCTTTGCTCTATCCTGTTTTTTCTCTCCAAAATGAGTAACTTGCTTACATTGAATTCGATCTGTCACAATTTTACCCATTCACCTTGTCTGTCAATTATCTCCTTGCAATTTTATGCCATCATTTAGATTGTCTACAATGCCACCTAACTTTGTACCATCAGCAAATTTTGATACACGACTTTGTTCCATCATTCAAATTATTATTATTATTTTTTAAAATATCTTTATTCAAATGTTCACCAGATTTTCAACAAACCCCCCCCCCTACAGAAAAAAGAAACAAGAACATAAGAACACCACCCGCAAGAATTATACATAGAATTTCCCCAAACTACAATAACCCCCCATATAACAATAAAAACACAAATAGGGATATACACCACCCTAACCCAAACGCCACCCCAGAAGAAACCCCCCCCCCCCCCCTCCCCGGGTTGCTGCTGCCGCTGACCTCCTAACGCTCCGCAAGAAAATCTAGGAACGGTTGCACAGACCCTCACAAGGCAAACTTTATCCTCTCCAGCTTGATGAACCCTGCCATGTCATTAATCCAGGCTTCCACGCTAGGGGGCTTCGCATCCTTCCACAGTAACAAAATCCTCCGCCGGGCTACGAGGGTCGCAAAGGCCAGAATCCGGCCTCTTTCGCCTCCTGCACTCCCGGCTCGTCCGATACCCCAAATAATGCTATCCCCCAGCTTGGCTTGACCCGGGCGTACACCACCTTGGACATAGTCCTCGTAAAGCCCCTCCAAAACCCATCCAGAACATATGGCCATGATTTGCTGGGCTCCCCGAGCACCTCACACATCTGTCCTCCACCCATCATTCAAATTATTAATAAATAATTGAGGTACCAACACAGATCCTGGTACACCACTAGTCATATCCTATCGATTAGAGTAATTACCCATTATCCCCCCCTCTCTGTCGCCTGCCACTCAACCAATTTCCTAACCATGTCAGTAATTTGCATTACTGGGCGGTGGGGGTACAGAGGGAAGCAAGCAAATCGGTATACCTCCTTGTGGGCCTGCTCCTGGGCCTTGCCAAGATGGCCATCAACAAAGACAAGAAATGGGTGGTTGCTCTGGCTGACTGACCATACAGGGTGTACCTGGAGATGGAGCATGCAATGTCCACCGGTATGCCTGAGGCATACAACCAGTGGCGACCAAGAGGACTGGAATGCATCATCAGCCCTGGAAATATCACCTTCAGTTTATTAGTTAAGTTTCCTTTAAAGTTTCTGTTTTTTTGTTACTTCTATATTAGTGTTGCCCATTTCAAAATGATCAGTTAGTTCCTTTTTAATAACAATTGTCGGGTTGGAGCGAAGGAGGTGTAAATAGAGACAGACTGAAACTGTGGTTTTGGGTTAGCAGATGTCTGCTTGTAATACGTAACTCTAAGTTAATTTCGAAGTGCGTGCAAAGATTGGCCCCAGTTCTATCCTTGACTAACTGGCTTTCTGGAATAGAACACAAAGCAGCATGTCACCTACCCTCCATCTTGGTGTGACCATTTCCGTTTTCAACCACTGAGCAGCCTCCCTCTCTATGCCATCTGCTTCCTCTGCCTCCTCCCATGAACGCACACTTGACCCAAGCCAGCTCCCTCACTAGCAGTGGGTGACACCACAGCTACTTGCATTTATATAGCACCCATGACATAGTGAAACATCCCAAGGCACTTCATGGAAAAGTAATCAAATAAAATTTGACACCAAGCTCGAAATTAGGATGAATTGGGACAAGTGGCCAATTGCTTGGATAAAGAGGAGGAGGAGAGAGATGTGGAGCTTTAAGGAGGGAATTCCAGCCTATTTTGAGTGAAGAAACTTGTGTGACTTGCACACTTCCCAAAATGCCGTTTGCAAGATGAGAGTGAGTTAGTTAAGAGGATGATTGCATTTACAATATTTTTGACTGCATCATCTTCTCGAGGCCATTGAAAATACAAGGTTAATTTTGGTATTGATGACCTCTGCTGTCTTTGTGTCTCTTCCCCATATTTACTCCTTATTGAGTTGGATCTGGCATATCCCATCTTACAAAGCTGGCAGCGACCACACAGTAAAGGGGTGGATTCGTCGAGGTCCGCATTTGAGGAGAAGAGAAAATACTGAGTCTAACATGCCTTGACAAATCCGCCAAATTAACACTGGGGTTATCATGAGCAGTGCGAGATATCATTCGACACGAGCTGGGGAATGCTAACATTGCGTGCAGCGATCAATCTGAAAGCTGTCCTCCATTCTGTATTTGCTGATCAGTTCTGCAGACACTACAGGCTGGCTGTGAAGCAGAGAACTTCAGATGTGATTGCTGCTGATTCTGAGCCAGCTGAGTGTCTTGGAGCCATTGCAGCAAGGAGTTCATTTGGCCATGGCTCTCTGTCGAGCAATCCAGTCAGTCCTATTGCCCCGTTCTATTCCCATAGCCCTGTAGGTTTATTTATCGCAAATGTCGGTCGAGTTTCCTTTTGAAATCATTAATAATTGTCTCCAATTCCATTGCCCACATGGGCAGCATGTGGTGAAGAAAAAGTTGTTCCTCATGTTTCTCTCTCTTTCCCCCCCCCCCCTCCTCTCTCTCTCTCTCTCTCTCTTCCCCCCCCCCCCCCCCCCCCCCCCCCCCCCAACCAACCACCACCGCATCTCTTCCTGTCCTGTCATTAAGACTGACATGCTGTGCGGTCAGACATTTTAACAGGTGGATGATCAGCTGGTGCTGATGTGAAAAGGATAGAAGCTTGAGCTTGTCAGCCTGACACACCTGTTTACCTGCACAAAGAACTGGTTGTTATTTCCATTTTTATCGGCTTTTTGATTGAAACACTTGAGTGGGTCTTGTCCACAGCTGCCTCTTTGCAATAAAATATGAAAGGGTTTCAGTATGGCCGTACTGTGGTGAATGATTCAAATCTGTGTTTGTGTAAACATGAATAAATAACAGATCAGACCAGTTTTCGCAGTGATTCAGTGGGCCTCATTCTTACCTGCGCTAGAGGATTGTGGGGTCAAAGTTGCACTCCAGAGAATTGCAGGCTCAAGATTTTTGCTTGGGTGCGGTTATGAGGGAATGTATAATGAGACATTAAACCCGAGATCCTGTCTGCTCCCTCGGGTGGATGGAAAGGATCCCACGGCATTATTTCAAAGAAGAGGTGGGGAATTTTTACCTGTGTACTGGCCATGGCCAATATTTATCCCATGCAAACATATGAATCCGGATCAGGAGTAGGCCACTCAGCCTATCGAGCCTGTTGCGCTATTCAATAAAATCAGGGCTGATCTGATTGTAACTTCAACACCACATCCCTGCCTACCCCCCGATAACCTTTCACCCCCTTGCTCATCCACAATCCATCTAACTCTGCCTCAAAAATATTCAAAGATTCTGCTTTCACTGCCTTTTGGGGAAGAAAGTTCCAGAGACTCTAGACCCTCTTGAGAGAAAAAAATTCTCCGTATCTCCATGTTGAATGCGAGACCCCTTATTTTTAGACAGTGACCCCAGTTCTGATTTCTCTGATGAGAGGAAACATCCTCTCCACACCCACCATGTCAATACATCTCCAGATCTAAAGGTTTCGACCAATTTGCCTCTTACTCTTCTAAACTCGAATGGATACAAACCTAACCTCTCCAATCTTTCTTCATTCCTTATATTAGTCTAATGAACCTTTTTCTCTAAGCTGCTTCTAACTAATTTGCATCTTACATAAGGAGACCAGTACTGTACACAATACTCCAGATGTGGTCTCACCAATGTCCTGTACAACCGAAGCATAACCTTCCTACCTTTGTAATCAGCTTCTCTCTCATTTAATGATAACTTTCTATTAGTTTTCCTAATGACTTGTTGTAGCTGTAGACCAACCTTTTGAAATGCATGCACTAGGACACCCAGATCCTTCTGCACCTCAGAGCTCTGAAATATCTCCCCATTTAGATAATAAGTTTATTGTTTTTATTCTTCTTGCCAAAATGGACACTTTCACATTTGCCCACATTATACTTTATTTGCCAGAGTTTTGCCCACTCATTTAACATATCAATGTTCCTCTGTAGCTTTCTTGTGTCCTCTACACAATTCACTGTCCTACTATCCGCCAACTAGCATCACTTGAAACAGATCATTTGATTGTCATCTCGTTGTTTTTGGGACCTTGCTGTGCACATATTGTCTGCAGCATTTCCTGCATTACAACAGTGACTAGACAACCAATACAAGTATTTTGAAATAAAGGGTGTTGGATGCTCTGAGACTGTGAAGGCTGCTATAAATGCAAGTTGTTCCTTTTGCCTGTAACCTCTTCATGGGAAGGACCAAGAAAGAGTGAGTTTCTGGAGGTCTTGCAAGCACCTGAGATGCAGTGCCCAGCTAGAGTACTTGGCTGATTGGTGATGGGCAGGCATGAAACTAAACAGTGAAGAATGACCCCAAAGTGCTGAACGACGACAAGAGGTGAAGGTAAAAGGATGCAGGATCAAGTGTCTGTCTATGAGGCAGTACGGTAGCACCGCTTAGCACAATTGCTTCACAGTTCCAGGTTCGATTCCAGGCTTAGTTCACTGTGGATTCTGCACGTTCTTCCCATGTCTGCGTGGGTTTCCTCCGGGTACTCCGGTTTCTTCCCACAGTCCAAAGATGTGTGGGTTAGATGGATTGGTCACGCTAAATTGCCCTTAGTGTCCAAACAGATTAAGTGGAGTTACTGGGTTACAGGGATAGGGGTGGAGGTGTGGCATTGAGTCGGGTATTTTTTCCAAGAGCCGCTGCAGACTCGATGGGCCGAATGGCCTCCTTCTGCACTGTAAATTCTATGATTCTTTGTAGTCACAAAGGATGGTGAGTTTGGTTTGGTTTTGTGTGGGCATAGCATTGACCGAACTGCAGCTGAGATGAGAACGGAGCTGGCTGGTCACTGCTTTGGATAACTATACTTTGGACGACATTGAGAAAGGAGGCCGTTAACTTTTGTGAGATTTACGAAGTTCGGGATGCCTCACAAGATCGAACGAGACCTTCCAGGTGTTCGATCCCGGGCCTTGGGATACTCTGGAGTAGACATAGTTAAGTGGGGCTAATAACTCACTTAAATATGAACATCTGGATCCCGCCAGTGAGGGCAAGATCCAGACTTCGAGGTCTCGTTAGATTTTATGAGGCATCCCGAGCATCATAAATCTTGCAAGATTTAAAGGCCTTGTCGTGTCACCGAGGTGGGCGCGATGAGGCCGTTATCGGGCCCGCTGTATCAGATTCACCAGTCCCTGGTGTGTGGTCTGAGGGAGAAACCCAGCTGGACCCTCCCCAGACCTTACCCATAGCCCTGCAAATATTTACCCGTAGCCCTTCAGATAATGACGCAATCCCCATTTTTGAAAGCTGTGATTGACCCGGTCTGTCTCCACCACGCTTCTCAGGGTAATCCAGATCTGAACCACTCACTCTGCCTTTGTTTTTTTTGCTGCTCATCTTTTTAATTGGAAAGGCCAAGGGCTGTATTGTAATACATCATTGATGTCAACATGAATGGACCAGATTTTACACTCGGGTTCATCTGTTGCATTACTGTTTTGTTTGAAAGCTTCTAACTTAATCATGTACTCTTGTTCAAGGTGCACAGTAATGGGCGAGTTATCTGTTACATGGTTTCAGATTTCTAACATGCAGTCCTACACACTGAGCTTAGCACAGCATTGACATTTGGAAGATACTCAATGTAAAAATTGTAGATACCGTTTTACAGATGGATATTTTTCAACCTCCATCCGGACATGTGCTATCAATCTTGTGTTTTCTGCATGTTGGCAGAGAAATCTGCTCAATTAATCAGCATACCAGCTCTCCCCCCCCCCCCCCCCCCCCCTTCTGCTGCAATGGTTTACATACAGCTTTAGGGTCAGTCTTTATTGGCCAGCAGTTCTTATCCCTTAATATTTGTCGTTCAATGCATTATCCATTAAACTATTCTCAATCAGAAATGTATATGTTGCATTGGAGGTACTGACTTTACGTTTGTTAATTCATAATGTTTAACATTGCTAAATGTTGGAATAAATTTACTCAGGAAGATATTTGCTCACCAGGAAATACGAGATGATAGTCAATAGTAGATGATCTTTGCTTCTGTATACTGGCCAGTACGATGAGCTGGCTCTGATTGTTATAGAGTGCTGCTTTTTAAAAAAAATATATATATTTTCTGCAAAAATTGTTCAAACATTATATAATTGTTGTGCTAACAACACAAGGGATCTAGCATAATAATAATATAGAAAAACGCACAACAGAGGCTACGTCCAAACCCCCCCTCCCGTATTCCCCTCTAATCCCACAAATAAACCCTACCCCCCCCCCCCCCCACCCCCTCTCCCACCTCTCAAACAGCTGATGGTAATGAGCCCTTTGAAGTGTGAGATAAATGGCTGCCACCTCGGGTAGAATCCCTCCACCGACCTCCGCACGGTGTACTTGACCTTTTCCAGATATAAAAAGTCCATGAGGTCTCATAACCAGGCCGAGGCACTAGGCAGAGTGGAGGCTCTCTATCCCAGTAGAACTTGACTTCGGGCTAACAGCAAGGCAAAGGCAAGTGCATCCGTCTTCACCCCATTCTGCAGCCCTGGCGAGTCTGATACCCTGAAAATGGCCACCAACGGACAATGCTCCACATCTATATTAAAAACTGCTGACATGGTGCTAAAGAAGGAGATCCAAAAGTTCACCATCTTTGGACGAGGCCAGGACATGTGGGTATGGTTGGTGGACCCACGAGAATGCGCTCGCGCCTGCCCTTCACTCCGTTAAGGAACCCGCTCATCTTCCTTATGGTTAGATGAGCTCTGTGCGGTTAACACAGTTGCTTCACAGCGCCATGGACCCGGGTTTGATTCCTGGCTTGGGTCTCTCTGTGCAGAGTCTGCACGTTCTCCCCATGTCTGCGTGGGTTTCGTCCGGGCACTTGGGTTTCCCCCCCACAAGTCCCGAAAGGTGTGCTTGTTAGGTGAATTGGACATTCTGAATTATCCCTCAGTGTACCTGAACAGGTGCTAGAATGTAGCGACTAGGGGCTTTTCACAGTAATTTCATTTGAAGTGTTAATTGCAGTGTTAATGTAAGCTTACTTGCGACACTAGTAAAGATTATTATACCACCTTTAGTTGGATCAATCTGAGCCGCGTGCAGGGTGAGGCAGAATTACCCTACAAAGGGCCTCATTCCACACATCCTCATCTAAGATGCGTCCCAACTACTCCCATTTCGCCTTCATCCGATCAAGTGGCATAGATTCCAATGAGATGGTACGCTCATAGATATTCAAGACCCGCAACACCCCCACCCCCCCCACCCCCCACTCCTCGCAAACCGTATGATTTCCCCCAACGGGAGATTGTGGCACCAAAGTTAGCGCAGGGCAAGTCCGCAAATATAGTCACATAATTGAAGATATCGGAGTCGCTGTGTCCCCAATAGTTGACACTTTGTTGGGAACTCCTCCCAACTGGTGAATCGTCTCCCTATAAACAAGTCTCTGAAGTACCTAGAGTGTTGCTTAAGAGAGGGAGAAAAGCTAGTTTCATATCACAAGATGCAATCCACGGAAATAACTCACATTTCGAACACTGTACAACAAAGCATTTTGTGTTTACGTATCACAATGCAGGTCAAACGGCTGCTAAATTCATCAAATGACATTCAAGGGTCCCTCATACCGCCCCAGTATAGACGCTTTTCAATTGTGAATAACCTGTGTGACATAACCATTGCCCACTAGATTGAGTCCGTCCATCTACAGTTGGGTCATTAATTGGGAGCATGATTAGTAAGTGCATGATGAAAAATTCCACTGCACTTTGCTCCTATGTATGGAAAACGTCAAGTGTTTTTGTAAACTGTTGTCAACAGATTATTACCAGTGCAGTCAAACCAAGTTTTCGGTGAATTTGTTATGCCAGCAGGATTACTGGGCACTGGTGACTTGTTGGCTATTGTATCTCAGCTATAACTTCCAACGCCCAGACTCCGTTCAGGCCATTACTGATGGCTGTCAGAAGCCATTCACCTCAGGAGGGAGGAGTGAGTGATAGGAAGAGAAACCGAGATGGACACACGGAATTTTAATATGTGTGATGGGTGGGGTTGAACGGCAAAACCTCCGAGTCGGGAAGCTGGCTCCAACCATCCAGATTTTGGTGAGAAGGGATGGCCAAATAACACGCTCCCAGGAGGCAGGTTGACATTTCAGGTATGCTAATGAGGCTGCAAGCTCCAGGTTTTAACCTAGCAGCTGCGGCAATGCAAGAACAGCTTCAGGGAAGGGGCAAGTGCCTTCACCACCTTATTCATCCTGAGGGTGTGAGCGTTCCTGGCAAGGCTGATATTTATTGTCCACCTCTAATTCCTCCTAAGAAGGTGGTGGTGAGCTGCCTCCTGGAACAGGTGTAGGCCATCTTGTCTAGGCACACCCACCAAGCTGTTCAGATTTTGACCCAGCGACGATAAAGGAATGGCGATGTAGTTCCAAGTCAGGATAGCGGGTGACTTGGAGGGGGGGGGGGGGGGGGGGGGGGAATTGCAGGTGATGGTGTTCCCATGCATCTATTGTCCTTGACCTAGGTGCTAGGGGCTTGGAAGGTGCTATCGAAAGAGGCCTGGTGAATTGTTGCAGTGTATCTTGTAGATGGTACATCCTCCTGTCACTGTGGTGGAGGGATTAGATGTTTATGTTGGTGGATTGGATGCAAACAAGTGAGTTGCTTTGTCCTGGATGGTTTAGATTTGAGATTGGGATTTATTGTTACGTGTACCGAGGTACAGTGAAAAGTATTGTTCTGCGTGCAGTCCAGGCAGATCACTCCATATATGAAAAACATAGGACATATAATAAATACACAATGTAAATACATAGATATAGGCATCAGGTGAAGTACACGGAATATAGTGCGACAACTGTAGAGACGATGCATAGAGAGATGAGTTCAGTCCATAAGAGGATAATTCGGGAGTCCAGTAACAGCAGGGAAGAAGCTGTTTTTTAATCTATTGGGGCGTGTTCTCAAACTTTTGTGTCATCTGCCTGATGGAAGAGGTTGGAAAAGAGAGTAGCCCTGGTGGAAGGGGTATTTGATGATGCTGCCCACTTTCCCATGGCAGCAGGAGGTGTAGACAGCCAATGGATGGGAGGTGGATTCACGTGATGGACTGGGCTGTGTTCACGACTCTGTAGTTTCTTACGATCTTGGGCCAAGCAGTTACCATACCAGGCTGTGATGCAGCAAGATAGGATGCTTTCTATGGTGCATCTATTAAAATTGGTAAGAGTCCATGTGGAGCTGCCGAATTTCCTTAATTTCCTGAGGAAGTATAGATGCTGTTGTGCTTTCTTGGCCATGGCGTCAATGTGGGTGGATCAGGAGCTGGAAGCGAAGTATGGGCTGGAGCAGGGGAAAATATTTAGATACTTGCAAGTTCGAGACTTTGCCAGAAAGGAGATGCAGAGCTTCCCAGTAGAGCTGGCTACCACATTGCTGGAGGAGGTGCTGACAACGGGGACTGGAGAAGGGGGCAGTATTGGCGGTTTACGGGGCTATTTTTGAGGAGGAGAAGGTGCTGCTGGAAGGGATTAAGGCAAAGTGGGAGGAAGAGTTGGGAGAAGATATGGAGGAGGGGTTCTGGTGTGAGGTGCTCCGGAGGGTGAACGCCTTCACCTCGTGCGTGAGATTGGGGCTGATACAGCTGAAGGTGGTGTATAACGCACACCTTACAAGGGCGAGGATGAGCCGGCTCTTTGAGAGGGTAGAGGATGTGTTTGAATGTTGCGGCGGGGGGGGCGCAAATCACATTCATATGTTTTGGTCCTGTCCAAAGCTGGAGGATTACGGGAAGGAGGTTTTTGGAGTAATCTCTAAAGTGGTGCATGTGAAACTGGACCTGGGCCCTCGGGGGGCCATATTCGGGGTGTCGGTCCAGCTGGGGTTGGAAACGGGGGCGGAGGCAGATGTTGTAGCCTTCGCCTCGTTGATCGCCCGAAGGCGGTTCCTGATGTGATGGAGATCAACCTCTCCACCCTGTGCCCTGGCGTGGCAGGGGGACCTGCTGGAATTTTTTACTCTTGAAAAGGTCAAATTTGAACTGAGGGGAAGGATGGAGGGGTTCTACAATTCATGGGCGTTATTCATTATGCACTTTCAAGAATTGGATTACATAGAACATTAGTTGGGGCGGGTGGTTGGGAAAGTTGGGCGGGGGGGGGAGAGACTGTGTCTTAATGGTGACTAGGGTGATTCCTGATTCCTTTTTGTCATTTGTTTATGTTAACATGCGGGCTAATGTCTGGGGTTTGGTGGGAGAATGGGATCGTTGTTATTGATATGGGGATTGACATTACATTAGTTACTGATTATTGTTTATTGTTGGGTGTATATTTGGGAGAAAATGTGAAAAAGGAGGAGAAAAAAATATTTTTTAAAAACTGTGAGGTGACCAGGACAGATTGTTGGTGATGTGCACACCTCGGAATTTGAAGCTGTCGACCATCTCCACCTCAGCACCATTAATGCAGACCGGGGCATGTCCAATACTTTGCTTCCTGAAGTCAATGACCAGCTCCTCAGTTTTGCTGACATTGAGGAAGAGATTGTTGTTGTTACACCACACCACTAGGTTTACTTCCTCCTGTAGTGTGACTCATCGTTGTTTGAGAACTGACCCACTACGGTCATGTTATCAGCAAACTTGTAAATGGAATTGAAGCTGAATTTTGCCATACAGTCATGTGTATATAGGGAGTATAGTAGGGGGGTGAGTCCACAGCCTTGCGGGGCCAGGTATTGAGGACTATTGTGGAGGATGTGTTGTTGTTTATCCTTACTGATTGTGGTCTGTGGGTTAGGAAGCCAAAAATCCAGTTGCCGAGGGAGGAGCCAAGTCCTGGGTTTTGGAATTTTGATCTGAGCTTAGCTGGGATTATGGTGTTAAAAACAGAGCTGGAGTCTGACGTAGGAGTCCTTGTTATCTAGATGCTTCAGGGATGAGTGTAGGGCCAGGGAGATGGCGTCTGCTGTGGACCGGTTGCAGCAGTATGCGAATTGTAGTGGATCAAAACAATATGGAAGTTTTGAACTGATTTGTCTCACGACTAACCTCTCGAAGCACTTCATAATGATAGACGTCCGGGCCACCGGTCAATAGTCATTGAGGTACGTTGCCTGGTTCTTTGGCACCGGTATGATAGTGATCTTCTTGAACAGGTGGGAACCTCGGAACGAAGTAGGGAGAGGTTGAAGATGTCCGCGAAACACCCGCCATTGGTCCGCGCAGGATCTGAGTGCACGACCAGGGGCTCCGTCAGGACCCATTGCCTTCTGTGGGTTCACTTTCAAGAAGACCGATCTAACGTCTGAGGCTGTGCTGGAAGATATGGGTGTGTCCGAGACGGTTGGGTGAGGTGACATTGGTTCATTGGCTTCCTGCTCAAAACAAGCCTAGAATGCAGTGAGTTCATCGGGGAGGGGTGCTCTGTGGTCAGAAATTCTACTCGCCTTTGCTTTGCAGCACTTTATATTGTTTAAGCCTTGCCACAACCGACAAGAGTCTGTGTCGTTAGTCTGGGACTCTGGCTTAGCCTGCTATTTTTGCTTGGCGTCCCTGATGGCTTTGCGAAAGCTGTGCCTAGATTTCTTGAATAGATCAGAGTCACCCGTCTTGAATGCCTCAGACCTGGACTACATTAGGCAATGGATCTCACGGTTAAACCATGGCCTCCGGTCTGGGAACATATGTACTTTGGCACGCAGTCTTCGACACACTTACTGATGAAATCTATGATGGTAGTGGCATACTTGTCTAGGTTGGCCGCTGTTTTCTTGAATACAGACCAGTCCACTGACTCCAAGCAGTCACATAGGAGCTCTTCCGTTGCCTCGGCCCAGCATTGCACAACCTTCTTAACCAGATTCTCCTGCTTAAGTTTCTGCTTATATGCTGGGAGAAGGAGCACCGTCTTGTGGTCTGATTTTTTGAAGTGCGGTTGGGGAATGGAGCGGTAGGTGCCCTTGATGTTTGTGTAGCAGTGGTCAAGGTTGTTGGTGGAATTTTGGCAGTACGCTCTTGAGGCTGGCCTGGTTGAAGTCCCCGGCCACAATGAACAAGGCCTCCGGGTATTCTGTTTCACGGATGTTTATAGCAGTGTACAATTCATCAGGCGCCTTTTTCAATTCCGCCTGGGGTGGGATGTAGACCGCTTTGATGATGGCCGAAGTCAACTCCTGTGGAAGGTATTATGGGTGGCACTTCACAGTCAGGTGGTCCAGGTAGCAGTGGTTCACCATATCTGAGCACCAGGAGAAGTTGACGAGGAGTCAAACCCCTTTGCCTTGTCCAAGGATGCTGTATGGTCCATCCGGTGAATTGAGAAGCTCTCGGGTTGAAAGGCACAGTCTGGTGAGGCAGGAGTGAGTCGTGGCTCTGTGAAACAAAGCATACAGCAGTCTCTCACTATCGCTGAGGTATGGAACTTGTGTTGGAGCTGCACTGGCAAGTGGAGAGTATTCCATCACACTCATGACTTATGCCTTGTAGATGATGGACAGGCTTTGGGAGTCTGAAGGTGAGTTACTCTCCACAGAATTCGCAGCCATAGTGTTTGTATGGCTAGTCCAGTTCAGTATTTATAAGGTTGATTCAGTTCAGTTTCTGGTTAATGGTAAACCCAGGATGTTGATAGTGGGGAATCGGTGATGGGGATGCCATTGAATATCAAGGAAAAGTGATTAGATTCTCTCCTTTGGAGATGGTCATTGCCTGCCGCTTGTGTGGCAGCAATGTTACTTGCCACTTATCAGGCCAAGCCTGAATGTTGTCCAGGTCATGCAAGCACAAACTGCTTCAATATCTGAGGAGTCACGAATGGTACCGAACACGACGCAATCAGCGGCAAACAAACTCACTTCTGACCTTTATGAAGGAGGGAAGGTGATTGCAGGCCAGGAGGCATGGCCGCCTTTCTCCCCCAACCCTCCCAAACTCCTCAAGGTCTGCAGTTCATCGAGGATCAGATCTCACAGGTCCATTGACTTCATCCAGAATGTTGCCTCTGCAACTGTAGCCAAGCCTATCAAACAGGCAAGCTTCCAGGTGGTGGAGAAGCAGAGCCAGAGGCATCATGCCAGGAACTTCACAACATGTGGGTAACGTATGTGCCTCAACCTCAACCCCTGGCCACCCCAATGTCACTGTTATTCTGCCTCAGAGTTGAAAATAGAGTTTGTGTATGTTTGCACAGTTCAGGAACAATTTTTCCTTTTATTTGTTCTGTTCATCCATCCCTGCCACCCTTTTTGAAATCAGATAGCTAAATCGCAATGTCATCGCCGTATGATTTCCACTTGTGGACCTTGCTGGGGTTACCTCAGCATTTGGGCTCCAGCTCAAAAAGAATAATGAACTATTATTCCCAGCGTAACTTTTCTCTCAAATGATCCCCCACAGTCCCTTGTCCGAGAGGGCGGGAAGACCCAAGCCTTTTCTGACGGGTGGGTGTTGCCAAATTGGCTCAATTGAATCTCCTGCTGGATCTGATATTGAAGTAAATGGCTTGAGCTCCTGGGCGCGATTCATTTTGTGGGAGTATTAGGCTCTGGGTGAGAGCCTCTGTCTTGGCACCCTGTTTAAAGGCAGAATTAGCACACCAGTGTGCACATGTTACCTTCCCTATTACTGCCAAATCAACAGTAACTGCTCCCACCACTGTCACACAGTGAATTACAGTCTGGTACCAACGACATAGATTGACTGGTACTCTGTTTGATTGACTTGGCTGATGACCAATGAATTGGCCCAAAGGGATGTGCTCTGCCCTGTAACAGGCGATGATTAGATCTGATCCCACTGTAATCTTTTCAGAGTCACGAGGGTTCCAGTTTGGTTTCAGTTTGACTCCTAGCAGCTTTGAGAGAAGACCCACTCTCTCTTCTCTCTGGTTTTTCTCCAGAAAGGGTGTTCACTGAACTGGCAGAGAGCCTGGGTGAATCTATGTGCAGGCAGAGTCCAGAAAGAACCAGCAAACTCTCTCTCCTGAAGGCAAAAGACAGAACCGACCAACTCTCTCTCCAGAATGTTATAGGCCTGAATGCAAACCTCGAGCTGAAGGCCCAGTTTGATGAAAGCTAAAGTGTCTCTCCAGAAAGCCTGGTGCCCGTGAGTACTGCATTTTCTAACTTGCAGGGACTCTCTGCAATGAAGACCATTACCAGATGTAAACCAGAGACTTTAATCAGCAGGCTTGCTGTGAGGAAAGTGTGCTGATGAACCACAATTTGAAGCGAAGACCTTTTGACCTTCATCCTGAATATTTTTACACCCCCCCCCCCCCCCTCCTCCAAACTGTTTTTGTTTGAGTTGTGTGGGTGGGTGGAGGGTGGGGTAGTTAAAGGGGTAGTAGTTATTATCTTGCTGTTATCCAGTTGTATTTACTCCATATCTCATGATCGTTCTTGGTATAAACAAACCGTAATCGTGTTTAAACTTACAAACCTGGTGACTGTAATTATTGGCAGCCAATGGCCAAAGACTTCAGGAATTTTTGTAAGAATTATTGGTCAATTCACTTGTGGTGTGACTCCGGAATGAATCTAATTGACCGCACACTTGCCCAGGATGTCAGAACATTTTAAACCACATTTGGGATGATGGCCATCAGAGTAAATGCCAGGTTTCCATCGTGTATTGTAAACTGAGGTGAGTTGTAAGCCATTTTGATAGGTTACATAGACTGTTGCAGTATCCAGTACCGGTACAGGTATGAACCCTTTCAAAGCCTATCTGTGAAAGGAATTACAGTGAAGGTGGAGGGTGAGATCAGCACCTGAGGGGTTCCAACTGAATCCGGGACGTTAATAGGACCGGCAGCAGAGAGTTGGACAAACTGCATTGGGACAAGTATGCCGCATGAATGAATTAATTTGAGGCATTCCATGTGTTGAAAGGTATTTGTAGACTATTGGGGCTGTGTACATTTACACCGTACACTTATCTTCTCAACACATTTTGGAAGTTGTTGAGTACGTCATGTGCTGCCCGGTAGGTTAGTACTTAGTTGGAAAATAATGTCAGACGGTTGCAGATTATTTGTAGCGGCATTACGAAGCCTAGTAAGAAAGGTGTACCCATGTTGTGACAATCTGCCAAGACATTAAAGTCAGACTACATTTGTCAGTCCCAGTAGTTCCGCCGGACACAAACCTTCACGTCCTGAATTTGAGGAGGAGCATTTCCTTTCCAACCGTTTCCTGTTCAACATTGTAAAGCATTGGTCAGTAGTGTCACTCAGTTAGCGAAACAGGCTGTTTATCAGTCTTGGGAAAATAAAAGAAAAATACTGCAGGTGCTGGAATCTGAAACAAAAACAGAGAATGCTGGGAAAACTCAACTCTAGGGAGAGAGAAACCGAGTTTTTAAAAAAAATTTAAAAATTATTCAAGAACTTTCTTTAATAGCAAACAAAATATTCAAACACACTTTCCATTATTATAAAAATACCCCGACACAATGCCAGCCACATCCTAACCCAGCCTCCTACCAAGACTGCTTCCCCCACCTCCCCCAGAAAGAAGACCCTATTATTCTGACTAACCACCACCCATCCCCAACAGCTGACGTTATCCAGCTCCTTAAAAAAGGGAATGAATTGCTGCACCTTGAATAAAATCCATTCACCGACCCTCTCATGTCATACTTGATCTTCCACCAGTTCCCCTAAGTAAGCCGAAGCTGTAAGGTGGCACTGAGGACCTCCACCCAAGTAAGACACGTCTCTGGACTATTGGAGGTGAAGGCCAAGACATTTGCCGCTTTCCCCTCCTGCAGCACCAGCAAGTCCGATACTCCAAAATGGCCACCATCGGGCACGGCCGCACCCTAACACCAAGAATCCTTGACATGGTTTTAAAAAAGGAGACCCAAAAATCAACAAGCTTGGGGCAGGACCAGAACGTGTGTATGTGGTTCACTGGCCCCCTAGATCACCGCTCGCACATATCCTCCGCCCCCTAGAAGAACCGACTTATATGCACCCTGGTCAAATGCACCACCTTGAACTGTATCGAACTTAACCTTGCACATGAGATGAAGTTGACCCTATGAAGAGCCTCACTCCACCCCCCCCACCGCCCAAAGATCAAACCCAACCCATCCTCCCACTTCCCTTTTTCTTCCAACGAAGCCTGCCGCATCGCCAACATCTTCCCATAAATGTCTGAGAACCTTCCCTCCCCAAACTCATCCAAGGATAGAACCCTATCCATAAGCGAAGGTGCTGGCACCAGGGGAAAGAAAGGAAGCTCCTTAAGTACAAAATCTTGCACCTGCAAGTATCTAAATACATTCCCTCTCAAGAGCTGGAACCTCGCTACAATCTCTTCTAGCCCAGCAAACCTATCCTCCAGAAACATATCCCCAAACCTCTCCAAAGACGCCCTTTCCCATGCCCTGAATATTGAATCTAGACCAGACGACACAAACCTGTGGTTCCCGCAAATCGGCACCAACAGTGACCCAGAGCCTAATTTGAAATGCTGCCTGAAATGATTCCAAATTCTCAGAGGCTATTACCACTGTGCTTGAGGAGAATATTACCGGAGAGAACGGGAGAGGAGCAGTAATAAGAGCCCTCAAACTCGATCTTGCATCTGCCCCCATATGCAATCCGGTTCCTTAAATCACCACACACGATTTCCATATTTGCCGTCCAATAATAACACAGCAGATTAGGTAGTGCCAACCCCCTGGATGTCTGTCCCTTTGCAAAAGTGCCCAACGAACGCAAGGGGTCTTGCCCGCCCAAACAAAAGAAGGTATTAACTTTTTGACCCTACCCAAAAAAAAGCCGTAGAAAGAAAAACTGGGCGACCCTGGAACAAAAACCGTGGGAGAATATTCATCTTCATCGTCAGAACTCTCTCCCTCCCAAGATCAAAGGAATTGCATCTCTTCAAATCAGCTTTTACCCCATCTACCAGACTAGAAAGATAGGTTTATGGTACGTGGCCCGTCATGGTCTTTCATGCCTTTTGCTCCTCTGCAGCGCCATCGCTACCTCCAAAGAGACAATCCGATCACAGTGATCAGTGAGTGCCTCCTCTACCTTCTTAATCATCATCTCCTGTACCTCCACCCGCTAATCCAACCTGTCCAAGGTCGCACGAATAGGTGCCACGGCCCCCTCAATTGCCTTCATCAGATCCTCCGCAACCGCTTATCACTGTTTCCTAAATTCACCCAACAAGAAGTCCACCAATTTCTCGGTTGCCAACTGGGGGGGTGGAGGGGCAACGCTGCTACAGAGACCTCCGCCATTGTCTCCCCTTCTGAGACTTGGGAGCCTTCGGACGAAGATCCCTTGCCGGATCCATGACTTGTGTGGTACCCACCAGACATCACTCGCCAGAGGAGATCTATTTCTGTCAAACTGTACCAATTTTGTTCCAAATATCACCCGATAATTTGGTAGAAAGGGCCAAAAAAACGAAACCCAAGAGAAGCCACCTCGTGTTTGACTGTTCATCTCCTCGCTGCCACAGGAAATGAGAGAAAACAGTTCTATTTTGAGTCTGTTTGACTCTTCATCAGAACCAAAATAATGAAAAATGTATTGGATAATATGCAGTAAAAGAGGGGTGGATCAATGATTAGTGAGAGCTGGGAAAGATTGCAATAAAGATATAGAAAACTTAAGAACAAGAGATAGATGACCTGGGGGAGGGGGGGGGGGGGATTTTGCATTGGAACGGAAAATGTATGGGGAAGCTTTTTAAAAAGGGATTAAGATGGAGGAGAACAGTTGCAGTCATAAAGTTGTTGAACTCTATGTTGAGTCCTGAGGGCAGTAATGTGCCTCTTCAGTCTTGGTGTTTGTTATCTGCACACTCCTTGCTTGGTAGGTTCACCTCATTGTAAGGTTAACTGTCCAGTTTGGGTGCCCAAGAATGCATTTAAAAAAGAAAAAATCTTTTATGTAGCATTCTCAAAATTGAAAAAGATGACGTTTTTTTCTGAAATCCATTATGTTGATAGGTCTGGGAGAGCCTTTCATTTTTGTTCTTCCATTATCCTGGTGAGGTGCAGCTTAACGGGTGCTGGGGGCCCAAAGGGCCTTGCCAACTTGACCATGTATGAATCTTGACAGTTTGGTGCCATTAGCACGGAACTTTGCTGGAGATCTGCGTTGCAAGGCCCCTTATTATGACCCCAGGAAATCATGGTGCAAGTTGACTTGTGCCACAGCAAAATTTCCTGGGGCTATTGATGCCTTCCCTTATTTCCCTTGTCAAAAATGACCAAGCGTTTTCCCAGCTCCCCACCCAGTGGTGATTGCAAGTCCAAGCAATCATGACGAGTGTTGAGAAGGAAAATGGTGCTGGAGGAGTTTCAGATCCATCACTTTCATTGCACTCAGAATTTAGCCTTTAATTGCAGTAACACTTCCTGGAAGGAACTGAAGAATTAAATGTTTTCCTTTTGGGAAGAATGAGTACTCTGTGCATCAATAGCCTTTTTATATTCAGTTATGTTTTATTTTAATTTAAGCAAAACAAGAACATAAAGTACTTAAAATATGTGCTTTAGAAGGTGCAATCGTGTTTGATCCTGAGGCAATGAACAAACAGCTTTAGGTTCCAATATCCATTTGTGCATTCTTAATTCATTTGGCTGTATTTAAGTTTGATTTTTGACGCGGCACAGATCAAATTGGACATCGAGCGATGTCAATTTTGGGAATGTTGGTGATCTGCGACCATGGGAAAAGACTGGAAAGAAACGGTGGCGTAATGTTACTGGGCTAGTAATCCAGAGGCCCAGGCTCATGCTCTGAGGACATGGGTTCAAATCCCACCTTGGCAGCTGGTGAAATTTAAGTTCCATTAATTAATAAAATCTGGAATTGTAAATCTAGTTAGTGTTCATGAAAATATCATCATTTTTTTGTTTTTTTTGTTTTTCCTCTTGAAAAGTGTTTAAAATTATATATACCTTAATAAAAATATTTTATAATAAAAAGAAAATATCATCATTTGTTGCAAAAAACCATTTTGTTCCCGAACGTACTTTAGGGAAGGAAATCTGCCGTCTGACCCTATCTGGCCTATATGTTGACTCCAGACCTACAGCAATATGGTTGACTCTTAACTACCCTCTGAGAGAGCCTAGCAAGCCATTCAGTTTAAGGGCAATTAGGGAAGGGCAACAAATGCTGGCCCACAACCCATGAAAGAATATTTTTTAAACCAAGATAACATTCTCCTGTTCAAGAATCGCAACATATGTGAATTGTGGCAGCAGTGGAGAACGGCAGGAGATGTGATTTGACCATGAGGTAGAAAGAGAGAGCCTCTGTGCAGAAACTTCCACCTTTATACAGTGGTTAAATACGTGTCTCAAACCAAAGTCAGATGATAAATTTGCTATAAAGGTACAAAATCGCGTTTGCCTGTGTGGTTTTGTCAGCTTCGATTATTTGATAATTATTCCTGTATATAACTTTTATTTGTTGCTTCTATAAATTTTAAAAAAACAAATTAGTTTGCAATTCTTCACAAATCAACGCACAAGATTATTTGTGCGGAGTAGGGGAGTGTATTTATTGATCAGTTTTAGTGTCTTGCATGTTATTTATACACACAAAATGGATCAATGGATGAAGAGAAATTTAGAACTGATGAGGCTCCTGTAATTTCTAAACCCAGGATGAGACGCCCAGCTAACGTTCTCGAATGTTTGGCTGTTAGATTTTTCTTTGCCCAAAATCCAAGGTCATGGTCATGTTTACTGAAGGATTTCTAGTAGCCCGCTATTAAATCTTGTAAGACTAATTCCAGTATATTTAATGGAGGATCGGCAAAATTGTTGTCTAATTTACGGTGTTGCCATCACCGATAATCATCATTTCAGCAATTTCATACTTGCCTAGGTGAACTTTGCAGGAAAGGTCCTGGATCATAGAATAGATAGCTGTTCAGGAACTGGAAGCTGACCTGATCACGATTTCTTTACTCTGATCTCCCTATCTTGCCTCCTAAGTGCAGATATGCTGATATTATCATACTACATCAAATGTCATCCTTATTTCAGATTTGCGCATGTGAATTTGATTATAGTGGACAGAAACGATCGCTCCATTCAGAATAGCTCTGCATTTACTCGCGGTGCTCAAGATGCTCTTAATAGTGCATAAAATTCTCTACCTTTCCCCCCCCCCCCCCCCCCCCCCCCCCCCCCACTTCTTTTATCATTCTTTTGGGGTTTTTTTGCAGTGCACTTTGAAGTTATTAACATTAAATTCGAAGTTATTAACATTAAATTCACTTGCTCTATTGAGTTGTGCAAATTAAATTAGTTCAAATTAAATCAAAACACCCCTGCTTCATAACTGATGCTTTTAAAAAATGTTTTGCTTGCAGTTTCGAGGCGAAACCATGGAAACGCAAGAGGTTTGTGGACTGCATGTGGCTTCAGAGGTTTGTTGGTTGGTGGTACCTGCACTGACTCCGCTCCCGTCTTTCAGCCAGTGGACCCCACTGCTGAAATCATTGGGAATGCGTGCAACTTGCATCCAGCCTGCTACTCCCGAGACAGTGGCTGCTGTCCGTTGAGTTCCACGTGTGTCCATGTTGGAAACGAGAGGAGAGATTCCTGGCAGCGAGGATATGCGGATGGACCCTGCCGGGGGAGAGCACCATCTGCTTCTAGATAAAAGCAAAGAAAAGGCTCTCGGTGAGTATTCCTGCACTTCTTTTAAGCCAGGACTTTATCCAGCATATGTTGCTGATCTTAATGGAGCTGCTAACTAGAAGGAGCAGGACAACTAAATGAACTGACGGTGCTAATTAGGTTAGTAGTAATGGGACCAAAGCAGATAAGTCCCCCGGCCCTGCATCCTAGACCCTATAAGAGGTAGCTACAGAGATAGTGGATGCATTGTTGTAATTTTCCAAAAATCCTTGGAAGCGTGTCTGACTAATTTCTTTTTAATTAGAGTGCCCAATTCATTTTTTTTCCAATTAAGGGACAATTTTTAGCGTGTTCAATCCACCTACCCTGCACATCTTTGGGTTGTGGAGCAAAACCCACGCAAACACGGGGAGAATGTGCAAACTCCACACGGGCACATGCAGTGATCCAGAGCCAGGATCGAACCTGGGACCTCGGTGCCGTGAGGCAGCAGTGCTAACCACTGCGCCACCGTGCTGCCCCTGCATGTCTGAGTAATTTATTAGAGTTTTTTGAGGAAGTGTCAACCAGAGTGAATAGAGGGGAACCAGTAGATGTGGTGTATTTGGACTTCAAGAAGGCATTCGTCAAGATACCTCACAAAAGGTTAAAGTCATAAGATAAGAGCCATGGTGTTGGAGGTAGTATATTGGCATGGATAGAGAAATTGGCTAATGGACAGGAATTACCGAGTGGGGATGAGGGGTTATTTTTCAGATTGACGACCTGTAACCAATTGGGTTCCACAGGGCTCAGTGCTGGGACCACAAGTTTATCATAATGATTGGAGAAGGAAGCAAATATACTGTGGCCAAATTTGCAGACGACACAAAATTAGGTGGAAAGGCAAGTTGCAAGAGGGATACAAACTGTTTGCAAAGAGATAGGTTAAGTAAGTGGACAGAAAGTTGGCGAATAGAGTGTAATGTGGGAAAATGTTAAAGTTGTTAATTTTAGAAAGGAAGGAAAACAAAACAACAGAGTAATTCTTTAAATGGAGAAAAACTGCAGAAAGTTACACAAAGGGACTTGGGTACTCGTGCACAAAGCACAGAAAGCTAGAACACAGGTGCAGCAGGTAATCAGGAAGGCTAATGGAATGTTGGCCCTTATTTCAAGGGGGTTGAAGTATAAGAGTAGGGAAGTCTTGCTGCAAGTGTACAAGTTACTGGTGAGACCACATCTGGAGTAGTGGGAGCAGTTTTGCTCACCTTATTTAAGGGAAGATATTATTTCATTGGAGGGAGTTCACTAGGATGATCCCCAGTATGGTGAGATTGTGAGCAAAGGTTAAAGTAGTTGTGACGCTATTCATTGGAATTTAGAAGAATGAGAGGTGATCTGATTGAAAAATATGTGGCGGGATTCCTCCGTTTCTAAGACTAAATGTTGACGGCGAAGCAGAATAATAATCGTTTATTGTCACAAGTAGGCTTCAGTGAAGTTACTGTGAAAAGCCTCTCGTCGCCACATTCCGGCGCCTGTTCGGGGAGGCCGGTATGGGAATTGAAACCACGCTGCTGGCATTATTCTGCATTGCAAGCCAGCTATTTAGCCCACTGTGCTAAACCAGCTCCTTAAAATTCGTGGACTTTCACAACATCAAATCTGGCGCTGAATCTTGATTGATTCAGCGACTGTGGAGGGGCTAGCACCGGCGCCATGTGGAACACAATCGATTCCAATGAAAAACGGTGCGGGATTCGCCGGGTCCGTGATTGACACTCGGGAGGCTGACAAGCTGTAACCGCACATGTACATTACAATCCCCACACACACCATCCCAGCCAACAAGATGGCACTGGTTGTGCTTGACAGCACCCATACAGCTGATGCATCAGCTGGGGCCAGAGGGCACCTGGGGGGGGTGGCCTGAGGGACACCTATACGACCCGTGTTTGCAGTGGGCTGATAATGGCGTGTGCAGTTGCATGGCTGCCTTTCCCACTGTGGTAATGGTGTTCCGTGCCCGTCCACCCCGACCCCACAGCCCCTTCCTGGCCACCCCCCCACTACTCCCCCCGGCAGAGGCCTCCCGGCCACCGGCACAACTGTCACCATGGCAATGTTGGACACTTTCTATACCCACTCTCCCTCCCTCAACAGCCATGACGCCGGTTTCACAATTGTTTTTTAAAATTTAGAGTACTCCATTTTTTTTTCCCAATTGAGGGGCAATTTAGCATGGCCACTTCACCTAACCTACACATCTTTGGGTTGTGGGGGTGAAACCCACGCAGACATGGGGAGAATGTGCAAACTCCACACGGACAGTGACCCAGGGCCAGGATTCGAACCCGGATCTCAGCGCGGTTTCACAATTCTTAAAAGCACAAGTGAACGGTGCCTTCGGGAACTCATCCCTTCGGAGGCGGAGCATCGCGGCAGCCCTGGAGAATACTGGGTCGGGCCCGCTCATGACATGCAAACTATGTTTACTGTACGTGCGTTCCAGACCGCATTCTGCCGCCGTCGAGGTGACAGAGAATAGTGATTTGTCGCCAAATCGATGCCCGCCACGATTTTGGCGTCGGAGCATAGTCTCTGCCCAATCACAATTCGCAATTTTGGTGTCAGCCAACGGAGAATCCCACTCTGGGATCCTTAAGTGGCTTGACAGGTTAAATGCCTGAGTGGATGTTTCCACTCATCGGAGAGTCTAGGACCAAAGGGCATAGTCTCAAAATAAAGGGGTGTCAAGTTAATACTGAGATGAGGAAGAATGTCTTCTCTCAGAGGACTGTGAGTCATTGGAATTCCTTGCCACAGATGGCAGAGTCTTTATGTATATTTAAGGCCGAGATAGATAGATTCTTGATCAGTATGAGAATCTAGGGTGTCATGGGAATGTCACTTTAAGAAATGTTTGTCTGCTCAAGTGGCTGCAGTGATGTCAGAGTGAGGGTGGAGCTGAGCTCTGGCTCTGCTTTCTAGTTTCGCTTTGAGGAAAGACTTGGTGTGTCTGTTTTTTAGTTTCGTTTTGGTATTGGAGCTACAGCCAGCCAAAGAAGGTGTAATTTTGACCTCTCTGCCATCTAAAGACTATCCTTTAGATCATTTGTGAATTCAGAGTGATAACTGCTCTCAGTAGAGAATTTAAACCTGATGTGTTTCTGTAAAGAGGGTTCTTTTTGTCTTATGGATGTTGCAAGGAAAGATTAAGAGTTACTTTGAGAGTACTGTATACTTTGGTTTTTTTTAATTTGTGTTGATGGTTGTTAAGATATTTACTGCGGGTTTATAAGTTTTAACTGGTTTCATAAATAAACATTGTTTTTATTTAAAAGTACTGTAAATTTCTGGTGCATCACACCTGCAGAGTAGGCCCGTGTGTTTCCCCATAACCACAATCTATTCAAAGTTGTGGGTCAGGTGAACTCCATGATACACTTTGGGACTCTCTAAAACCCTGGCCCATAACAAGGGTTACGGGGAAAGGGCAGGAAAGTGCACATGAGGGCATGTCGGATCAGCCATGATGGAGCAGGTTCGAGGGGCCGAATGGCCAACTCCTGTTCCTATATCTTATGGTTATGGTCATATGGTTCACTTAAACCTGCACCGTCCAACTCTCACTGCCTTACCTTTGTCGTCAAAGCAAAAAGTGCAGAGGATTCTGGAAGTCTGCAGAGGGATTTGGATAGGCTAAGTGAATGGGCTAGGGTCTGGCAGATGGAATACAATGTTGACAATGTGAGGGTTATCCATTTTGGTAGGAATAACAGCAAAAGGGATTATTATTTAAATGATAAAATATTAAAACATGCTGCTGTGCAGAGAGACCTGGGTGTGCTAGTGCATGAGTCGCAAAAAGTTGGTTAACAGGTGATTAAGAAGGCAAATGGAATTTTGTCCTTCATTGCTAGAGGGATGGAGTTTAAGACTAGGGAGGTTCTGCTGCAATTGTATAAGGTGTTAGTGAGGCCAAACCTGGAGTATTGTGTTCAGCTTTGGTCTCCTTACTTGAGAAAGGACGTACTGGCACTGGAGGGTGTGCAGAGGAGATTCACTAGGTTAATCCCAGAGCTGAAGGGGTTGGATTATGAGGAGAGGTTGAGTAGACTGGACTGTACTCGTTGGAATTTAGAAGGATGAGGGGGGATCTTATAGAAACATATAAGATTATGCAGGGAATAGATAGGATAGATGCGGGCAGGTTGTTTCCACTGGCGGGTGAAAGCAGAACTAGGGGGCATAGCCTCAAAATAAGGGGAAGTAGATTTAGGACTGAGTTTAGGAGGAATTTATTCACCCAAAGCGTTGTGAATCTATGAAATTCCTTGCCCAGTGAAGCAGTAGAGGCTCCTTCATTAAATGTTTTTAAGATAAAGATAGATCGTTTTTTGAAGAATAAAGGGATTAAGGGTTATGGTGTTCGGGCCGGAAATGGAGCTGAGTCCACAAAAGATCAGCCATGATCTCATTGAATGGTGGAGCAGGCTCGAGGGGCCAGATGGCTACTCCTGGTTCTTATGTTCTTATGTCCGCTCACCACAATATTTTTGCAGCTACCAGTCTGCTCAACCACACCCTCATCTCAACCTTCTCTCTCACGCTCGCTCGCATGTACGCACTCCCGTCGCGCACTCACACTGGCCTATACAACCCAGGTCTCCACTCCCTTTATAGCCAGGGATTCACACTCGAACACATATGACAGACGATTGGATTAGCCATTCATCTGCAGATCGGACTGAACGACATAAAGCACTGTTGAATCCTAATTATCCCAGAAGGCAAAAATAATCTCCAGCTTTTTTCTCTCTACTGCAAAACTACCTTCTTAGCCCCTCTCCCCTTGCCACCTCCACCGTCACCAACAAGTGCGAAGAGCTCATGGACTTCTTTGTCATTAACATTGGGACCACCTGTCTGTGCCATGTCCCTCCCCTCCCCTGGGCTAAGCTTCCTCTAAGATTACACCTGTCCTAGCTCTGAACATGCATTGTTCTCCAGTTTTAGTTTTGTTGCCCCTTTTGCTCTCTGAGCTCGTAGAATCCCTACAGTGCAGAAGGGGGCCATTCGGCCCATTGAGTTTACACCCAACCGTCTGAAAGAGCACCCTACCCAGACCCACGTCCCTGCCCTATCCCCTTAACTTGGCCTACCTTTTGGACATTAAGGGGCAATTTAGCATGGCCAGTCCACATAACCTTTGGACTGTGGGAGGAAACCGGACCAACTGGAGGAATCCCACTCAGACACTGGGAGAACGTACAAACCCTACACAGTCACCCAAGGCCGGAATTGAACCCGGATCCCTGGCGCTGTGAGGCAGCAGTGATCACCACCATGCCACCCATATCTTGTCCATGAGACACCTGTTCCCTGCGTGTACCTGAACACCATGTTTGAATTTCTCCAGTTAGGTTTCTGCCCCTGACATAATACGGAATCGGGCCTTATAAAAGTTACAAATGACATCCTATATGACAGTGATAAACTATCCCTCCTCATCCTTTTCGGACTGTCTACAGCCCTTGACGTGATTGACCACACCATCGTCATGCAGCTGCGAGATCTGCACTTGCCTGATTCCATTTTCCATTCCAATTCCATTTCAGTCATAGCCAGAGAATCACCCATTTAAGACAGAGGTGAGGAGAATTTTTTTCTTTGAGGGTCATGAGTCTCTGAAACTCCCTTCCTCAAAAGGCAACAGCAGGAGAACTGGATAGATCCTTGATAAACAAGGGGTAAAAGGTTATCGGGGTTAGGCAGGAATGTAGAGTGGAGGTGACAATCCGATCAGCCATGATCTTATTGAATGGTGAAGCAGGCTAAAGGGGCCGAGCGGTCTGATCTTAGTTTGTATGTTCCCACTCCTGCACTCCCAAGGATCTGACCTTGGCCCCTTCTTAATTCTTGTCCACATGCTACCTCACAGCGACATTGTTCGAAAACACAAATATACACTGATGACACCCCTGTTCTATCTCATCACCAATGCTCTCAACCCGTCCTGTGTTTCTCAATTGTCAGACCGCCCATTCAACATTCTATGCTGGGTGACCAGAAATTTCCTCCAATTCTCCTCAGGCCTCAATCACAAAATCTGTTGCTTAGCCACCTACTTGTCCCTAACTCTGCTAACTGTGCAAGATAAAACAAGAGTATTTGAAACCTAGGTGTCGTACAGAGTTTGACTCTAGGATGAGCTTCCAGCTTATATGAGCTCCGTCACTAAGAAAGATCATTTCACCTCCATTACATTACCTACTCTGTCCCTGCAACAGCTGAAACCCTCATTGATGCCTTTGTAACCTCCAGACTTGACTATTCCAGTATACCCCTGGCTGATTTTAATCTCCCACCATCTTTAAACTTGGGCATTTCCAAAACTCTGCTGCCCATGTCTTAACTCGCACCAAGTCCCATTCATCCATCACCCTTCTGCTGGGAAATCTACATTGGTTCCTGATCAAACAATGACTCTATTTCAAAAAGCTCATCCTTAATTTTAAATCTTTTCATTGTCTTACCCCTCCATATTGCTGCAATCTCCTCCAGCCCCCAAATCCTCTGAGGTATCTAATAATAATAATAATCTTTATTGTCACAAGTTGGCTTACAATAAAGTTACTGTGAAAAGCCCCTAGTCGCCACATTCCGGCACCTGTTCGGGTACAACGAGGGAGAATTCAGCATGAGGGAATGCAGCACGGTAGCACAGTGGGTAGCATTGTTGCTTCACAGCTCCAGGGTCCCAGGGTCGATTCCCGGCTTGGGTCATTGTCTGTGTGGAGTCTGCACGTTCTCCCCGTGTGTGCCCTCTGGGTGGCCGTTTTTTTGGGGCAGCACGGTAGCCTTGTGGATAGCACAATTGCTTCACAGCTCCAGGGTCCCCAGGTTCGATTCCAGCTTGGGTCACTGTCTGTGCGGAGTCTGCACATCCTCCCATGTGTGCGTGGGTTTCCTCCGGGTGCTCCGGTTTCCTCCCACAGTCCCAAAGATGTGCAGGTTAGGTGGATTGGCCATGATAAATTGCCCTTAGTGTCCAAAATTGCCCTTCGTGTTGGGTGGGGTTACTGGGTTATGGGGATAGGGTGGCGGTGTTGGCCTTGGGTAGGGTGCTCTTTCAAGAGCTGGTGCAGACTCGATGGGCCGAATGGCCTCCTTCTGCACTGTAAATTCTATGATGTCCAAATTACCTAACAGCGTGTTTTTCAGGAACTTGTGGGGAAAAAACGGCCACCCAGAGGGCACACACTGGGAGAACGTGCAGACTCCACACAGACAATGACCCAAAGCCGGGAATCGAACCTGGGACCCTGGAGCTGTGAAGCAACAATGCTACCCACTGTGCTACCGTGCTGCATTCCCTCTTCTGACCTCTTGGGCATCCCCAGTTTAAAAATTGCTCCACCCATTGACACCGGTGTCTTCAGCTGCCAAGGCCCTAAACTCTGGAACTTCCTCACTAAACCTCTGTCTCTCTATATCTCTCTCTCTCTCTTACACTAAGATGCTCCCTTAAAAGAATTTCTTTGGCCATTGGCCCTAGTGTCTTACGACATGGCTCGATGTCAGACTTTGCCTGTTGATGCCCCAGTGAAGCACCGTGAGGTGTTTTACTACATTACAGGCACTGGATAAAATACAAGTTGTTGGTATTAATGCTGCCGTATTTTAATTGAATTTATTGGTCGTACAGTTCACAATTAATCAACTTGAGTATGAACAAAATCTCGCGCTCTTTAAATGCTGGTAGCTGAGAAAAATATGTTATCTAAATTGAGTCAATAGGAGAGGGAGCAGCCACTGTAAAGCTGATCCAGAAGTTTTGATACTGTTTAACATGATTGATTTGAGAAAGTATTTTTTAGGTGTTTGACTGGAATGCTGATGACAATTTGTAGAGAGCAGCACAGACCAGTGAGCTGGATTCTGTCATTGACGATTAGTTAGTTCATCCAGTGGCTTTTGCTGATCACGTCCCTTCAGCTCACTCATGTGATTGGCTTCACTGACTGCAGGTTATTAGTATTTTATCGATCAGACACTCGGAACGATTGCTGATTCAAATTTTTCTTTTAGTACATTGATTGTGGGGGATTTGGCATTTAACGTTTGCTTTCCACTTCGGTGATCTTAATATCCAGTTTTAGCAGCAGTGATGGTTTATGGGTTTTTTTTGTTGTTGCTATTGGTCTGAATGACTTTAATTGTTCATTAAAACTTGGAGGGGTGTGAAACATCCAGAGATTCATTAACCAAGGTATGAAATGGAAATGTAGGTGTAAATCTTGTATCCAAAATTAAAAATTGCCATTAACTCTCGTTGCATTGCAGGGAAAGAAGTGATGTTGCTGATGCAAGCATTGAACACACTCAGCACTCCAGAGGAGAAACTGGCAGCTTTGTGCAAGAAGTACGCAGACTTGGTATGTTGTATCATTGGGGCAAAAAATACCTTTTTTTTTTTTAGAAAATATTTTATGAAGGCATTTATAATTTTAAACAATTTTAGGTATCAAAAGGAACAAGGCAAGATAAACAACACACCCACCCAGTAACAAACCCCCAGCCAACATGGCTTACACAAACAGGACCCTCCTTCCCCAGCCCCCGCTTGCCACTGTTCTTCCTAATCTTACTCAGCCCCCCATGCCTCCCGGGCCTTTGCACACCTGAAGGGTTTGAAAGCAGAGGTGATCTTCTTACAGGAGACGTACCTCCAAGTTAAGGATCAAATTAGACTGAGGAAGGGATGGGTGGACAAATTATTCCATGCGGGGCTTTACTCGAAGGCGGGGGTGGCCATTTTGCTGAGTAAGAAAATGCGGTTTGTGGAGCTAGAGAGGTACAGGACCCAGGAGGGAGGTATATAATAGTGAGTGTGTGCTGGAGGGGGACCTCAGTGGTGCTCGTCGACGTAGATGCACCCAAATTAGGATGATGTGGGGCTGATGCGGAGTCTGCTGGGCGTGATTCCAAACCTAGATTTGCACCAATTGATTATGGGTGGAGATTTCAATTGTGTGATGGAGCCGAGGGTGGGCAGGTTGTGCTCCAAGGCAATGCAAAGGCTGAGGATGGCAAAGGAGCTGGGAGGGTATATGGAAGAAATGGGAATGGTTGACCCGTGGAGGTTTAGGAATCTGGGCAAGAGGGAGTTACCTTCTTCTCCCATGTACATAAGGCATACTCGAGGATTGATTTCTTTGTGGTGAGCCGGGTGGTGTTTGTGGCGGTGATGGAGGCAGAATACACGGGGATCATAATATTCAATCATGCGCCACATTGGATAGAGTGAAACTCAGTGAGGGGCGGGTGCAGAGGCCGGTTTGGAGGTTTGACTCAAATCTTTTGGCAGACGAGGGTTTTTGTGAGAAGGTGAGGTCAGCAATTGAGGAGTATGTGGAGATTAATCAGATCAGGGAGGTGTCAATGGCTACTTTTTGGGAGGCGTGAAGGCAGTGGTCCGAGGGTGGTCATTCCATTTAAAGCGCAAAGAGACAGGTGATGGAGGGAAGAGTATGGACGGTTGTTGGGGAGATAGTTGAGGTGGACAAGAGATATGCAGGGGCCTTGAGAAAAAGGTTGCAGGGGCAGTTTGATAGGCTGATGATAGGGAGGTAGTAGGGCAGTTAAAAAGGATGAGAGCGTTGCAATACGAGTACGGAGATGAGGCGAGCCGTATGCTGGCCCACCAGCAAAGGAAGCAGGCTACATACAAAGACATTTTTAAAATAAGAATGGGAGAGGGAGTATCAGAACCAGGAAAAATAAATGATGCATTTTGGAAATACTATGTAAAGTTATATGAGCCAGCATCAGATGGAATGGGAGGGACATGGGAAGGTTTTTTGATAGTTTGGAATTCCTAAGGCTGGAGGAGGAGCAGAAGCAGACATTGGAAGAACCATTGAGCCTGAGAGAGGTGATTAAAAGTGTTAGGGAATGAAGTCCGGGAAAGCACCAGGGCTCAATGGCTTTCTGCAAGGCTTTTGCGTTAGAATTGGCTCTACACTTATGTTTAACGAAGCTGTGGAGAAGGGAAAGTCACCAGAGAAATTAACGCAGGCAGTAATTACATTAGTCCCCAAAGGTGGGAAAGATCCGTTGGCGTGTGGGTCATGTAGGCCCATTTTGTTGTTCAGTACTGACTGAAGGTGCTGGCCAAGGTGTTGGCGGGAAGGATGGAGGGATGTGTGCCAGAGATGGTAGCAGAAGACCAAATGGGTTTTGTAAAAGGCAGACAGCTTTCCAGCAATATTAGGAGGCTTTTGAACGTGATAATGACTCTATCGAGGGGGCAGGTGCCGGAGGCTGTTGCCTCCATGGTTGCGGAGAAGGCCTTCGACTGGGAGGAATGGAGGTATTTACTTGAAATTTTGAACAGGTTTGGATTTGGACCGAAGTTTATGGCATGGGTGAGCATGTTATATACAGCCCCAGTGGCACGTGTTGCCACGAACAGAATGAGTTCACAAAATTTTCAGTTATACAGAGATACGAGACAGGGATGTCCACTGGTGCCGTTGCTATTTGCGTTGGCGATTGAACCCTTGGCAATGGCCCTTAGAGGGTCTCCTGAGTGGCGGGGGATTATGAGGGGGAGTAGAGAACAACGGGCATCGCTATACGCGGACAACCTGTTGTTGTTTGTGTAAAACACACTTGAGAGCATGGGCAGGATCATGGGAATACTGGAAAAGTTTGGGACTTCTCGGGATATGGATTAAATGTAGGGAAGAGCAAAATATTCCCGGTGAATGAGGTGGGGCTGAAGGTCTACCTAAAGATGCTACAATTTAAGGTGGCTAGGGAAGGGTTTAGATACCTAGGGATACGGGTGACAAGGGAATGGGCCATGACGCGCAAGTGGAACTTGACAACACTGGGAGTTGTCAAGAGATTAAGGGGGATCTTAAGAGATGGGATACATTGCATTTGACGTTGGCAGGGAGAGTGCAGGTCATAAAAATGAATGTCACCAAGGTTCTTATTTGTCTTCCAGGCCCTCCCGCTTTTTCTCCCGAAGGCTTTCTTTCAGAAATTAGAGGCAGTAATCTTGGAGTTTGTATGGGTGGGAAAGGTGTCGAGGGTAAAGAAGGCTCTGCTACAGAGACAGAAAGGGGGGTTGGCACTCCTGAACCTGTTACACACTTTCTGGGCAGTTAATGTGGAGATACTATTTCAGGGCAGTAAATGTGGAGAAGATGAGGCGGTGGTGGTGGGAGGAGGGTGCAGAGTGGGTTAGGATGGATGAGGAATCCTGCAGGGCATCCAGTCTGAGAGCCTTGGTGACAGCCCCTTTGCCATTTGCCCCAGGGAAGTACTCGGAGAGCCCGGTGGTGAAATCGACGGTTAAGATATGGAACCAACTAAGGAGCCACTTTAAACTGGAGGGGACATAAGAACATAAGAACTAGGAGCAGGAGTAGGACATCTGGCCCCTCGAGCCTGCTCCGCCATTCAATGAGATCATGGCTGATCTTTTGTGGACTCAGCTCCACTTTCCGGCCCGAACACCATAACCCTTAATCCCTTTATTCTTCAAAAAACTATCTATCTTTATCTTAAAAAGATATCGATGTTGACACCACTGTGTGAGAACCACAGGTTTAAGCCTGGGGAGATAGATGGGATTTATAGAAGATGGAGGGAGTTGGGACTGGAAAAGGTGAGGGACCTGTACCTGGAAGGGCAATTTGCAAGTTTAGATGAGCTACGGGACAGATTCGAGCTGCCAAGAGGAAGTGGGTTTAGGTACCTGTAGGTATGGGACTTTGTAATTTAAAAAAAAAAGAGTGGAGAATGTTTGCCATGCTGTCTGGGTATACTCTGCTGGAGCAATTGATACTCCCAGACAAACCTGGAAAGGCAAGATTGGGGACATATATGGGTGCTCAGGGAGCTGGAGGGGTGCAAATGGTGAAGATTAAATGTAAATGGGAGGAGGAGCTGTGGCATGAAATAGATAGGGGTCTGTTGAGCGAAGCTATACATAGAGTGAAAGCCACTTCTTGTGTGCAGATGAGTCTGACCCAGTTTAAGACTGTGCACAAGGTGCACGTGACTCGTGCACGACTGAGCGAGTTCTTTCGTGGGGTGAGTGGCGGGTGTAGTAAATGTGGGTGAGGGCCGGTGAACCATGTGCACATGCTCTGGGGGTGTGAGAAGCTGGCAAAGTACTGGGAAGCGGTGTTTGGGACATTGTCTAAGATTATAGTGGTAGAGGTCAGGCCAGACCCAATAGTGGCGATTTCCGGGGTGTCGGCGGTGCCAGAGCTGATGGAAGGGAAAAAGGCCGATGTTATTGCTTTTGCTTCCCTGATTGCTCGGTGGAGGATTTTGTTAAATTGGAAGGCAGACACTCCACCAGGATTGGCAGCCTGGTTGGGGGGCTTGTATGACTTTCTATTTTTGGAAAAGATCAAATTTTAGTTAAGGGGTCAGAGGAGGGTTTTGAGACACGGTGAGGATTGTTCAAGACTACATTTGGAAGATCTGTTTGTCGCCGGGGTGGGAGGGAGGGGGGGGGGGGGGTAAAAGGTAAAACAAGATTGTTTTGTTGGATTTATTAATGTTCTTCTTTATACATATACATATCTCTAGTACAGGGCATTGAGATCATTTGAGCCTTACCATCACCCGGGCCCTCGGGAGGCCATATTTGGGGTGTCTGACCAGCCGGGGTTGGAAACGGGTGTGGAGGAAGATGTTGTAGCCTTTGCCTTGTTGATCACCTGATGGCGGATCCTGTTAGGGTGGAGATCAACCTCTCCACCCTGTGCCCTGGCGTGGCGGGGGGATCTGCTGGAATTCTTGACGCTTGAACAGGGTAAATTTGAACTGAGGGGCAGGATGGAGGGGTTCTACAATTCATGGGCATTATTCATCATGCATTTTCGAGATTTGGATCACATTGAACATTAGGAGGGTTGGGGGCTGGGAAGGTTGTGGGGAGGGGGGGGGACTGTGTGTGTTAATGGTGACTATTGGTGATTTTTGATTCCTTTTTGTCATTTGTTTATGTTAACATGCGGGTTAATGTCTGGGGTTTGGTGGGAGGATGGGATCGTTGTTATTGATATGGGGATTGACATTACATTCGTTACCGATTATTGTTTATTGTTGGGTGTAAATTTGGGAGAAAATGTGAAAAAGGAGAATAAAAAATATTTTAAAAAAATAAATAATAGTGTACGCCTAGGCTAGCTATAGTCTACAAATACTAGTTCTTTTTCTATTTGCCAACCTTTTAAAAATAAATTGAGTCCCTAATTATTTTTTTCCAATTAAGGGGCAGTTTAGCGTGACCAATCCACTTGCACATCTATTTGGTTTGTGGGGTGTGACCCACGCAGGCACAGGGAGAATGTGCACACAAAGAAAGGCAACTGTGATTCAACCCCCGAGTGGAACACTTGTCCCACCCATCCCATCCTCAACCTAACCTGGCCCTTCATTCGGAGGTGCGCCCCTGTAAGAAGATCGCCTTCAAACTCCTCGGGTATGCAAAAACACAGGACCTCTTAACCGGCCAATTTAACTTGTGAACGTTCCACGTTACAAATCTTACCGGAGGTTTACACCTACCATCCGCCATCATCCCCTTCCGGCTCTGCCTCCTCCATACCACCCTAAATAGGGCCCATCCAAGATGGCCCCCCCCCCCCCCTTCGACCATGATCATGCTCAGTCTCCAACTCAGCCACGTCGAATATTGGTGAATTAATAAGGGACAGTGGCATTTTTAGTTTATTTATTATCTTAATGATATTTTGTCCAATTTTTAAATTATTTTCATCACTTTGTATTTTCTCATTTGAATGTGGAGCGGGTTGCTGAATGCGAAGGAGCACCCTGTTATATATTCTCCAAGCCAGTAGCTATTGTTGCCAATAATTAATAGTTTCCTGCCCTCCTTGCCAATGGGTGAACCAACCAGTCTTGGGAAGCTGAGGTATAGTGTCAGTCAGGTTGGCACAGTTTGTGGGTACAGACTTCCGTACCTACCCTTTCAGTTCCTACCTACCCTCTCAGTTAAAGGAAGAATTCTGGTCAAGGTGTGACTGAAGGAAAACCTAACATTGTGCTGACGTAAATCGTTAATCACTTTATTCATGCCATTAGAATGTTGAACTTTTGCTTGTTTGTCTGCATTCCACAGAGAAACATTGGGCTAGATTCCCCGCAGCCCCATGCTGCTCCGGGGGCGGAGAATCGAATTTTATGCCCGAATCAGGCCCGGTCCCCAGAGTTCCCGGTGTGTGATTCTAACCACGTCTGGCCGGTCGGGACTCGCGCGGCGGCTGCGAACTCAGTCCGCGGCCACCCTGGTTGGGGGCGGGGGGATCAAGCACCGGGGGGGGGGGGGGGGTGCCTTTTGGGCAGCTGGGGCAGCGGTTGGGCGGGTTAGATGAAGTGGCATGGGGCAGATCGGTGGGACCTTTTTTCGTAGTCCGAGTCCGCCATCGCACGCGGCCTCAGAACCGGACGTGCGGGGACTCGTATCCGCAGCTAAAGCTTTGAGAATCACTCCGGGTCCCTGCCAGCCCCCTGAAGATAAGCTCTATTTTTTTTTTCAGGATAGTCTGGAGTGAACGCCAGCATTTTTACGCCGGCTTGTGGACATAGCCCCATTTTCGGACAATCCAACCCATTGTATTTTTGTTTGATGTTACTATGTGCCTGTCTTCGAAGAAGCGATCATGCTCTTCTGCATTTCTCTTATTCAGTTATTTACTTTTCCTTTTAAAAGCAATTACAGATTCTGTTTTCATTGTTGTTTCTGGTCAAGCAGACCAGATCCTGATTAGACTAAATGGTGTATTCTCCTAATCTCTTCCATCGTATCTTTTATTTACCAACTCATTGGTGGATGGAAGTTATTTCCTTCTACGAAAGGTTTCAGAATTTCTCTTCTGGTTTAAAAAAAAACGGACTCTTGTATGTCTGGTCTCTGTTTTAGCTAAAGCCTCTTACCTCTGGTATTTGCGTAAGTTAAATATTGCTTCTTTGTTTTTGTACTCTGCACCTCTGCTGAGAAAACCTAGGATTCTAGTCAGAGCTTTGTCATCTTGTTTTCTCCACCATTTAGTGGTTTGTATGTTGCCCAGTCTCTCTGATCGTGCTCCTTTCACATTGTTTCTTTTTGTTGGCTTGTGTGTTTTGACCGACAGTTCTTGTGATTGAATCACTCATGTCTTAGAAGCAGTGTTAGGGATTTTGGGTGGTCATTATGGTTTCTTATTTGTCATGAGCATTAAGAATTCCTTACTGGCTTCAGTGTTCTGGTTATACAGTGAAGGAATAAAACATTCACAGTGAGGTGATCTTATTGGATAATCTGCTTTCCAATTGGTTTGCTTTGTGAGTCACTTTTGATACTGCACATTTCGGATGATGAAAAAAAAAGTGTCACTTAAATCTATACACTTCAGTATTGTGCCCTATGCGTTTTACGATATTAATTAACCTCTGATTGTTCTTCACTACCAGACCTGCAATTATTAGTACTTCACTGCAGTTTTGTGAAACTTAAAAATAATTTTTTATGCACAACTCTAGTTTGGATTGACAAATTCTAACCATGCCACTGAGTGTTTACTCATTTTTGAAGTAGGCATATACAATGCAAAAGATTCTTTATTCTTCTAATATGAACACCTTGGGGAGGCAGTGACATACTGGCATTGTCACTGGACTAGTAATCCAGAGACCCAGGGTAATGATCTGGGGTTCCGGGTTCGAATCCCACTACAGCAGATGGTGGATTTGAATTCAATGAAAATCTGGAATTAAAAGTGTAATGATGACCATGAAACAATTGTCGATTTTCTTTTCCAATTAAGGGGCAGTTTACTATGGCCAATCCACCTACCCTACACATCTTTTATGTTGTGGGGGTGAGACCCACGCAGACACGGGGAGAATGTGCCAACACCACACGGACAGTGACCCGGGGCCGGGATTGAAATAGGGTCCTTGGTGCCGTGAGGCAGCAGTGCTAACCACTGTGCCTCAGTGCCACCCAAAACCATTGTCAATTGTCGTAAAAACTCATCTGGTTCACTAATATCCCTTGGGGAAGAAAACTTGCCACCCTTGCCTGGTATGGCCTACATGCGACACCAGACCCACAGCAATGTGGTCAACTCTTAAATGCCCTCACTGATGGGCAATAAGTGCTGGCCCAACCACATCCCATGAAACAAAAAGACAGAAGGCCTGAAATATTGTTGCTGTGGTATTTTAGCGTCTTAATTTGCTCATTGTTTATTCTTAGTTGGAAGAGAATCGAAGCGTCCAGAAGCAAATTAAACTACTTCAGAAGAAACAGGCACAGGTAGTGAAGGAGAAGGTTCACCTGCAGAGTGAGCACAGCAAGGCCATCCTGGCTCGCAGTAAACTGGAGAGCCTTTGTCGAGAACTTCAGCGTCATAATAAAACATTAAAGGTGAGAGTGCTCGGCCCTTGGCTAAGTGGAGGCTAAAAGTGCTGTACAACCCAGTTATTTGTGATGCAATAGAATTACAGCTTTTTATTCTGGGAGTAGCTGTATTATGCCATATTGATATTTTGTACATTAAGTGTTAAATGATGATAATCGCTTATTGTCACAAGTGGGCTTCAAATGAAGATACTGTGAAACGCCCCTAGTCGCCACATTCCGGCACCTGTTCGGGGAGGCTGGTACAGGAATTGGACCGTGCTGCAGGCCTGCCGTGGTCTGCTTTAAAAGCCAGCGATTTAGCCCTGTGCTAAACCAGCTAAACTACAAGTATGCATCATGGATTTGCAATGGCCACATCATGTCTGTCTAACCGGGTTAAATTATTTTGATGTGATCACTAGGGTAGTGTCTCGGGGCATTGTCTATATTCTTGCAGGAGGCATTTGATGAGGTTCTATTGTAAGAAGTTAACAGAAATGAAAGCACATGAAATTGGAGAGTTGGGATAAAGGAGTGTTCTCTGATTGGGGTATGTGACAAGTGATCCCAGGGTATCTGCAACTATTCATTCTGTGAATCTGTCATTTGGATGGAGGAAAAAAGATGTGTTGATCCATATTTGCAGGTGACACTAAGTTAGGCAGCATGTTAAGTGGTGCAGGTGGGAGCAGAATGTTAGAAAAGGACACTGATTATTGAGTGGGCACAACTCTGAGAGATGGAGTAAGGAGCTGGACAGCTGGTTCATGATGCAGAGTGAGGGCAACAGCGAGGGCTCAGTGAAGACCCGCCTTCTCAACCTTGCCCCTCGCCTGAGGTATGGTGATCTGAAATCACCACCAGCCAGCTCTCCCTCTCAAAGGGGATCCTGTGGGATTATGGCAACTTTACTTTTTACTTGACTAATTCTGTTTACCCATCTTGGTTTTCTAATCCTGAGTATCCTTGCCTAACAAAATATCCTTCAAAATTTGAGATTTTCAGCTGACCTAACCATACAGATTATGTAGGGCTAGAGAGAGAGAGAGAGAGTTCCAGATTTCCACTAGTCATTGTGAAAAGAACTGCTTCCTGGCATTGAACTTGAACTTTTGAACTCTGATTGTAAGGTAATGCTTTAAAATGTTAATGTACAACCCGAGGGAGTGCAATCGTCCACTTATGGTCTTAAGAAGACAAATCAAATTTATTAATGGTGAAAGCCTAGGAACTGTGGAAGAGTAAAAGGATTGGGTGTTGGTGTGCACAAATGATTAAAAGCCAGTGCACAGGTATAGAAATTGGGATGTTGGCCTTTTATATAAGGAAGCTGGGATTTAAAAGTAAGGGAATGATGCTTCAATTGTACAGACTCTCAGTCAGACTGATCTAGACTGCATTCAGTTTGGACGTCACATCTGTAGAAAATGTTAGCCGTGGGAGGGTATTGTATAGATTCACCAGAATTATATAAGGCCTTAAAGGGATAATTTTTGGAGAGATTGGACAAACCTGGCTTTTTAAATTTATATTTATTGAGGTTTAACATTTTAACAAACAACATAACAAACCACAGGAATAGTACAGCACCACAAGAAAAAGTAAAGGCTCGACATACATGAATACAGAGGGGAACAGGAAAACAACTGGGTCCATATAATCATTCAAAATTTGACACCTCAACACCTCACCAGAGAAGAAGAGAGAAACAGGATAAAGCCATGACAATATGGTAAAATAGTGCACATCTTCCCACGTGGCGATTGCTCACAATTATCACCTGAGTTCAAGATATATGTTTTGCATCCTGCTCGGGCACGCACCAATACGCATCCTCAACTCCAGCAGCGCCAGAGCACCAATGCCACACTGCAATCTCCTTCACCCGGATACCAGACCCATCTGTACCGCTGCAGGATCAAATCTCGGATTCATTATACCCACCCGTACAAATAAAAGAAAGAAAGAAAATTCACAAGAACCCCAGTTCTAAAGGTTACTTTACATACCACACAATGCAACCCCAGACTCGGGGCCCAGTACAGAACCAACATCATTCCATGCAATTATACAGAGAGGACCAGCAATTTTATATTTGGATTATGATCAGTGCCATCGATGCCTCTCAGCAAAAGGGATGGGGAATTACCAGGAGTGGATCATAGGATAACAGGATCCGGATCCAACTGTGGGTCAGTTTTCCCCTGCACATGCCCGCCACAGTTGGGGGGGAAAAAAACTGCTCAATCAAATAAAAAGCGTCCTGACCACAAGGGGGGGGCGTCAACAGGATATGAACCAAAGTACAGAACACTGCTCTCCCCAGCCCCTGTCCACAGAAGAGTCCTCTCAGGATGTCCTTAATAAGTGCCTTCAAGAAGGGACATCACAAGCTACAGAGAGCAACAGGATATCAACTACAGCTCCGTACCTGGCCTAGCCCAGCACATTCAGACACACACAATTCAGCACCTCTATGACACCCAGCACACACAAATCCCAGCTAGTCCTGAACCTCCTCAACCACCCCCAGGGCAGTGCATCCCCTCTTTTAACAAGACACTGCTCACCTTGATGGAGAGAAGAAAGGGGGGGAAAACCTTAATGGAAAAATGCCGAAGTTGGCCTAGGAATGATCAACAAATCAAGCAAGGATTAACCAAGACTGCCATGAGTGCACTACCTCTAATTTACTAAAAACATCGACTTCAAGAAAAGGTCAGAAGGAACCCAGTCCACCCCAGGATACATAACCTGCCCAGGCCATCGGAGATAGTAAAAAGCTAAATAAATACCGGTACGATTAGATCTAACTGAGGGCTATCCTCCATCTCAGTGAGGATTTAACTAACCCGAGCATCCAACTCTACCCCAACCATTCGCCCACCATTCTGCCCTGGCTCCACTCTTAAACAAAATAAGCGGTGTCAACAAAGCACACCCCTCCCATAACCACAGGACAAAAACTAGCAAAACTGCACAGGCCACATTTCAAATAATTCCCTCAATATGATTTTTTGCTAGAACAGACAAACTCGTCTTTGTGCTCAGATCACACACCCTTTCAGGAGAATAGACAACAATAAATAATCAACAACATTATCACAAGTGAATATCGTCCAGGATTATAGAAGGATTGCAGTATAACAGTACATCTATGTTGCTCGAGAAGGTCGATGCCAAGACAGGATTATTGAACACTCCTCAGGATCTCCAGGATTCCAATGAACGAGGAACTTTCACTTCCACCATGCCATCACTCCGACGACCAAAAGACCCAAGGCCTTGGCCGGGGGGGGGGTTTAAGTGTCTTGACCTGCTTGGCCACCTCCAATCCCTCACGATGTGTGGAGAGTATAGAAAAATATAGGTCCAGTGGTAAGGGGGCCTTATCGTCCCTAGGCCTCAAAAGCCGGATAAGCTGTGCTCCAGCGAACCCGGTACACCCAACCTCAAAGTCAAGATTACTAAAGCACAAGACCATAAGATTTAGGAACAGAATGAGTTATTTCGACCCATCGCGTGTGCTCCGCTATTTAATCATGGTTGATATGTTTCTCGTCCCCATTCTTCTGCCTTTAAAAAAAATAATCTTTATTATTGTCACAAGCAGGGCTTACATTAACACTGCAATGAAGTTACTGTGAAAATTCCCTAGTCGCCACATTCCGGTGCCTGTTCGGGTACACTGAGGGAAAATTCAGAATGTCCAATCCACCTAACAAGCATACCTTTCAGGACCTGTGAGAGGAAACCGGAGCACCCAGAGGAAACCCACGCAAACACGGGGAGAACATGCAGACTCCGCACAGACAGTGACCTAAGCCTGGAATCGAACCTGGGTCCCTGATTCCGGCTTCTCTCTCAAACTACAGGGTGAATTCTATCTTATTGTGGTTACTGCCCCCTAAACGTTTCTTCAGCTTGCGTTCCCTAATCATGTCTGCCTCTTCACAGAACACCAATCAGGATCATCCAAGGACATTGTGCAAGACATATATCCCAAGAAATGATGAGTATGAAACATGCACCAGGATGAAATAAAGGATTAAAAAATGAACAGGGACAGAGCTCACAAAAATGCAGCCGCAGCCATGCTCACATCACATGACCCCCCCACCCCACCCAACCAACCTGACTTTTAATCCCTTGAGTATAGATGGCTGAAGGATGATTTAACTTTAGTCTTTTTTGTTTAAAATTTAGAGTACCCAATTAATTTTCCAATTAAGGGGCAATTTAGCGTGGCCAATCCACCTACTCTGCACATCTTTGGGTTGTGGGGGCAGAACCTACGCAAACACTGGTAGAATGTGCAAACTCCAAACGGACAGTGACCCAGAGCCGGGATCGAACCTGGGACCTCGGCGCCGTGAGGCAACAGGGCTAACCCACTGCGCCACCATGCTGCCTAATCTTAGTCTTTACAGCACAGAAGGGGGCCATTTAACCTGAGTCCATGCCAGTTGACTGTAGAGCATTCCAGTCAGTCCCATTACCCCACTCTATCCCCGTGGCCTGAGAAGTTTGTTTCTCTCGAGTGGCCATCCAACCTCCTTTTGAAATAATCGATGATCTTTGCTTCCACCGCCCTCGAGCTCTGCAAGTGTCAGGCTATTAGCTCGCGCTGCGTGATAAAGTTCTTCCTCATATCTGCCCTCCATCCCTTGCTTAAAACCATAAATCTGTGTCTGCATGTCCTTGTACCATCGGCTACTGAGAACAGCATTTCTTCATCTACCTCATATGCTTCACCTGATGCTGGTGTCTATGTATTCACATTGTGTATCTTGTGTTGCCCTGTTATGTATTTTCTTTTTCTTTTCTTTTTTCATGTACTTAATTATCTATTTGAGCTGCTCGCAGATAAATACTTTTCACTGTACATCGGTACACGTGACAATAAACAAATCCAATCCTTATCAGAAATTGTCACTACCTTGCACACCTCTGTCAGATCTCCCCTCAGCCTCCTTTGCTCCATGGAGAACAACCCCAGCTTTTCCAACCTAACATTGTGGTCAAGATCCCTCATCCCTGGAACCATTCTGGTTGAATCTCCTCTGCATCTTCGCAAGGACCCTCACGTCCTTCCTAATGTGTTATGATCAGAATTGGATGCAATACTCTAGTTGTGACCGAACCAGAGTTTTTAAAAGCTTCAACATAACCTCTCTGTTTTTGAACTCGATGCCTCTCACTGTAGCACAGTGGTTAGCACTGTGGCTTCACTGCGCCAGGGTCCCAGGTTTGATTCCTGGCTGGGTCACTGTGCGCAGTCTGCATGTTCTCCCCGTGTCTGCATGGGATTCCTCCGGATGCTCCTATTTTCTCCCACTAGTCCCGAAATACGTGCTGTTAGGTAAGTTGGACATTCTGAATTCTCCCTCTGTACCCGAACAGGCGGCGGAATGTAGCGACGAGGGGCTTTTCACAATGACTTCATTGAGACAAGTATGCCTACTTGTGACAATATAGATTATTTGATATCTAATATATATAAAGCACAAAATCCCATTTTCTTGCTAACTACTCTCTCAATGATCTCTCCCATCTTCAAAGATCTATACACAGGAACTCCCAGTTCCCTCTGAGCCTGCACACTCTTGAGAATTATGCAATTAAGTATATATTACCTCTCTCTGTCCATTCATCCAAAATGCATCACCTCACACTTGGCTGAATCAAATTCCTTCTGCCACATGGTTGATTCTGCCAGTCTGCCTATGTGCTGTTACTGTCGATTGGCATTATCTTCACTATTAGCCATACCTCCACGGTCGGTATTGTCGGTAAATTGCTAAATTTTACTCTATTCCAATATCCAAAAAAACGCAGTGGTCCTAGCACTGACCCGTGGGAACCACCGTTATCAGCATCCTGGTGGTGGACCTGTTATTTGAATACTGTGCCTACAAGACCAGATCAAAGGCTGGGAATCCTGTGGCGTGAAACTTCCCTCCTGAAAGCCTGTCCATCTACAAGGCACAAGTCAGGAGTATGAGCCACTTCGCTGAATAAATACAGCACCAACAACACTCTAGAAGCTCGACACCACCCAGGACAAAGCAGCGTAATCGATCGGCACCCCACCATCAACCTAACAGTGTGTACCCTACAAGATGCACCGCAACAACTCACCAAGGCTCTTTTGACCGTGCCTTCCAAATCCACGACTTTTACCGTCTAGAAGGACAAGGGCTGCAGATAGATGGAAACACCACAACATTTCCCTCCAAGCCACTGATCGTCCTGATTTAGGAATATACTGCCGTTCCTTCACTGTCACAGGCTCAAATTCCTAGAACCCCATCCCTAGCAGCACTGTGGGTACACCTACACCACAGCAACTGCAGCAGTTCAAGACAACTGGAAGTCCTCCTCCAAATCTCCCAACTCCGCAAACTTACCCCTCATGAACAGGTCCCGAAAACACTCTTTCCCCCACCTGCTCCCACACCCTAAAAGTATCCCTGCCGGGATGAATTTACGATTGCCACAGATCAGCGCGCACAATGACATACCCTCAATTTTAAAATATTGCCTGCACTGATTCCACATCCTGAGCGATGAAACCACCACCAAGCTGGTGGAGTACCTAGAGGCACCAATAGCAGTGCTTTCAAGCTCGTCCCTCTGCATGAGGCCTCCTACATCCAACCCACACTGACCTCCACAACACACTTCCTGACTTTCATCATTCGTTGCCCAATATTCATTCAGCAAGCTTGGCAGCGCCAATCCCTCTCTCCGCCTGTCCCTTTCCAAAAACACCCTCTTAATCCGAGGTAGCTTACCCCCTCCATATGAACTCCAAAATCATTTGTTTCATCCTGCCAAAGACTTGAGCAGAAAAATTGAGAGATTCTGAAAAACGAACAAAAACTTCGGCAAAACCGTCTGGACCCACCCTGCCAGCTAAAGTGGAAGAACATCCCACCTTTTTAAATCCTCCTTCATCCCCTCCACCAAGTTCACCAAATTCAACTTCTGCAATTGGGTCCAGCTATGCGCCACCCATTTTCCCAAATCTCGACTTGACCAGCCGAAACGGCAACTTCTCCAAGCCCACCCCTGCACCCGCGCATTGACCGGGAACATCTCACTCCTACATTGAGCTTAAACCCTGCAAATGACCCAATATCCCTATAATCCTATCAATACTCTCCACCGAATCCATGACCTGCAATAACCGGTCATCCGCATATAGGGAAACCCAGTGCTCTATCCCCCTCCCTCAATACCCCTCCCTATGCGTCATCACCAAAGGCTCAATCGCCAATGCAAAAAGCAACAGAGACGATGGACATCCCTGCCTTGTTCCCCAGTGCAGATGGAAATACTAATATTATTCCTGCAAACACTTGCCACCCTGCCCAAATCCAAACCGCCCCAACACCTCGAACAAATAATCCCACTCAGCCTGGTCAAAAGCCTTCTCTGCATCCATAGATAATATCACCTCTGTTTGCTGACCTCCCGGGGGGCATTGTGCTCACATTTAACAGCCTCTACGATAACTGCCGTTCCTTCACAAATCCTGTTTGGCCCATATCTATCGCGCTCGGCACCCAGTCCTCCATGTGCATTGCCAGCACCTTTTAGCCAATAGCTTTGCATCCATATTCAACAGCGATATCGAACAATACAATCCACACTCCTCTGGATCCTTATTCTTCTTCAGAATAAGTGAAATTGATGCCTGTATCAATGTGGGGGAAAGCTCCCCTTTGCCAATTCGTTAAACATCTCCTCAAGGGGCCCCAATTCTGTAACAAATGTTTTTTTTGTAAATTTCTGTTGGGAACCTGTCCGGACCTGGAGCCTTCCCAGACTGCATTGAACCCAAGCACTCAACCCCTGCACCTTCCCCTCCTCCACCACCGGAAAGTCCAGCACATCCAAAAACTGCCTCATCCCCGAGTTTTCCCACCTGGTAGAAGGCCTCAAATACCCCATTCACCTTCCCTGACTCAGTGATCACCCTACCCTCCACCCCCCCCCCTCCCCCCCCTCCCCCCCCCCCCCCCCCCACCACCCCGCCTCCTCCATTGCCCAATTACCCTCGCTGCCGCCTCAACTGGTGTGCAAGCAATCTCCTGGCCTTCTCCCCATGTTCGTACATCATCCCCTAGCTTGACAAAATGGCCCCACCGCTTTCTCGTAGACATAAGCTCGAACTCCATCTAGAGCTTCTTCCTCGCCTTCAATAACCCCATCTCCGGGACCACCAAGTACCTCCGATCGACCGCCAGAATGGCCTCCACCAATCTCTGCCTTTCCAACCCTATGTCCCTATATGCCCGGATCAAAATAAACTCTACCTAATTACCAACTTCAGCGCTTCCCACAGCATGGAGGCAGAGACTTGCTCACTTTTTTTGAGCTCAACATAAGAGCATAGAATGGGGTATTTGAGACCTTCTACCCTGCCTTTTCACAAATCTCCTTATCGGCCAACAACCCCACATCCAACCTCCACTGCGGTCACTGAGAAACGCCCTTCTCCACGGGCAGGTCCATAGGATGCTGTGCATGGTCTGACACTACGATCGCCGAGTACTCCCAACCACCCCCGCCAACAACCTCGTGTCCAAGATAAAAGAGTCAATCCAAGAATACACCCCTTACACGTGAGAAAAGAACAAAATTCCTTCGCCACTGGTCCGAAGGGCTCCCAGCCCCCCACCCACCCTGATCAGCCATATCCACGTTTCAATGAATCCATCCAGGCCCATCCTCCCGGATCCCCCCAAGTTGGCCACCGCCATTCCCACCCCCCACCCCTCGCCAACTGCTCTACAACTGCCTCCTCAAACGATTCTTCAGTTCATCGACCTTCTCCCTCAACGTTTTCTGACCCTTTGCCATCATTATTTCTGCCTCCAAGAAGGCAATCTAATCTTTATGGTCCGTCACCGTCCCCTCCACCTTCTGGATCGACACATTATTGCGCCTCCAGCCTCTGCTCTACTCTCTCCATGGCAGCCCGGCTAGGCTGCCAGGAATTCCACCAACTGCTCTGTCGACCATTGTGTGGGCAATGACGCCACGGGTCCCTCCACCATCTTTTCCCCTGCTGCGCCACACGAGTCCTCCTTGTCCGAAAACGTTGTTGCTTATTCACTGCACTCCTCGTTTCGTAATTCTTTGCCATTACCCACCGAAGGAGAATAATTTGTGCTTTAATATTCACGCATTTTCCACCTGCAAGAGCCCTGTAAAATGGGCAATAAGGGCCAAAGAATCGACCTCCGGCAGGAGCCACTTCTATGTGACTACTCACTCCATGACTGCCACCGGAAATCCATGCTACTCGTTATCAATGTTATATTAATTATCTTTTTTTTTAAATCTAAATTTAGAATTCCTAATTCTTTTTTTTTCCCAATTAAGGGGAAATTTAGTGTGGCTAATCCACCTACCCTGCACACCTTTGGGTTGTAGGGGTGAGACCCACGTAGACATGGGGAGAATGTTCAAACTCCACACGGACAGTGACCCGGGGCCAGGATCAAACCCGGGTCCACAGCGCCATGAGGCAGCAGTGCTAACCACTGCACCACCATGCTGCCCCTACATTAATTATCTTAAGATGCACCGAGATATTGAGCTCGCTTTTGCACCCCTCTGCCGGGTGTGTTTTCATGGGGTTGGCAAAGCTGCCATCTTCCTTCCCACCCCACCGAGCTGTCTGCCACAATACAGTACTGCATAATACAATACTGGATGAGCTCCGAAATTGGCAGCCCACCTTCCATATTTAAATAAACAACGAGTGGTCAATTAAGCCGGTTACCAAGCCAATCAACCCAAATATTGTTCTGCCCACGCCATAATACAGTTGGTGTGGACAGGCCGTTTTTTAAACGCATGTTGGCGAGAGTGACGAGTGGGGAGAACAACTGTCGGGAGTGCCTTCTTGTGCATTGAGGCACCCCTTGGTGTTGCCCAATCCCCTGCCCTAAAAACCTGGGACGTACCTGGTTCCGGAGTCCATCAAAGTTCTCCCTAGGTCTGCTTGCTACACCAACTCGCGCTACTTCATTCTTTCACTGCTAGAATTCATTGTCAGAATGACGAGAAGGCTAATGGTGCTCGCCATTCTTTATACACGAGTAGCACAGGCGCTTCAGACAAGGGCAGCTTATGCAGTTAAGCATAAATGTCCAAAAAACTTGTAAAAATGGCACCTCACTGGCTCATCATTCAAAAGCATCGAATGGCAAGACATTGCTTAATTTGCAGAGTGGAGACAAACTCTACTCCTCGCAAAGTTCAGTCTTGTCATTTCAAGCATAAGTACTCTTTTACTGACCTATTTAACATTAATTATTGTCAAACAACCTCTCTAGTGAAGCATGGAGTCTCTCCTTTCCAAATTTTAGTTATTGTAGATTTTTTAAGTGTAAAGTTTTTAAAATATTTTTACTTTGTCTCCCAATATCTCTTGGGTTAATCTTGCTTTACCTCGCTTTATTTCTCTTTCTGGACCTGGCTTAGCATTGAATTCACCCACTCAAATTTATACTTCCTCCTCGGGCCTGGTGCCATTCATTTTACAGACCGTCAATCCGATTGGTAAGGGAGATGCTTGTTGCTTTCCCCGTTCACTCAGTTCCCAGAAGCTGTGTTTCTTTCTCTGCAATGCTACCAATTTATAATTCCACTAACTTTTTATGCAAAAATCGTAAAATCCTAAGCATGCACAGGCAAACGTAAATAATGGCAGATGCTGTTAAATGCCCTATCACGGCAAAACTTGGGGGTTGTGTTGGTCACTAATCCCATCGAATAAAGTCCATAGTAACTAATTGGAGTCTTCAGTGCTGTGTTTAAGTGGATGAATGCCCTGATCCGATTTTTACTTTTGTGACTGGTTTTCCTTGCAGAAATTCACTTGGGGTATTGAACTGACCGCTGATGCATTTTTAAATTATGCAGGAAGAAAACATGCAGCGAGCCCGGGAGGAGGAAGAACGCCGCAAGGAAGTGACGGCGCATTTTCAGATGACCCTCAATGAAATTCAGGCCCAGATGGATCAGCATGACCTACACAACACTAAGTTGCGACAGGAAAACATTGAGCTTGCTGAGCAACTGAAGAAACTAATAGAACAGTATGAGCTGCGAGAAGAGGTGATTTTGAGGTTATTTTGGAGCCTTGAGTTTTTGCTTCTAATTGAGAACTGCAGGTTCTAAAATACTAGAGGTTTCGGCATTTAGATTTTCACACCACTTTTTGAATAACACCTGGTGTTGTAGGAGTTAAATTTTATATTTGTACATTTCTTTTCCTTACTTGCTAATGGTGGCAAATAGCCAGGATTGGCTAACGGTACATTATGATGGATGTATGGAAAGCTGATGTTGAATCAAATTGCACTGCGTCTTGAGACAACCATTTGCTGCATTCCTGGACTCATGGGTTTCATTTGTGGTTTCACAAGTACATTCACAACTTTGTCATCTTGGCTATTGGCAAATTGGCCGTGGTTTAATGGGAGAACTTGAGGTGACTACAATTTTACAGTGGTTGCGCTTTGGTTGTTTTGTAGTAGATTATATAATTTCATCTTGGAGGGTGTGTGTGTATTTTAATTAAGTGGTTATTATAGTGAGTAGTTGGATCTTTTGTTTTCACTACTATTAAGCATAATGTTGTGCATTATGCAATGTAAAAATATTGAAGTTTCTTTAACACAATTGATTGAAATTGCAAATGCTAGTCCAGACTGGCTTTAACCCAATGAGTCATAGAGATCTACAGCACAGAAAAAGCCTTTTGGCCAGAGGCCTGGGCCAGAAATTTGGGCTCCCCACCCGGGCGAGCGGAAGTATGAAATTTCATGGACTGGTTTACTCCAGGATCCTATCTACCCACCCGGACCTGCACATGATTTTATGCTGGGGCAAGCCAGGGTTCAGAGGGTGAGCACATCCTTCCACTAATTAAGGCCCTTGAGTGGCCACTTGAGGGACTTTTCCCACCCAACCTCAATCTTTAGGCTGACGGGTGGTAAAATCGAAACAAAGTTTGATCTTGGGTGGGGTGGGGGGGTGGGGGTGGAAGCTCCTGTATTAAGATTCCGGACTAGACCCCAACATGTGTGAGGATACCGGACAAGAACTCCAAACACTTTCTTTAATTTGTAGAACTGAGAGGAAAGGATATTTCGCTCCAGTAGTGATTCCAATGACCAGTAGGTATCTTTTATATTAAAACAAACTTTAATCTTAACAGAGAATTAAACACATTAACGTCGCAGAAAATAGTTATCAATTTACAGTTAAACAATTATTGACAATAAAAGAAAACCATTTTACTACTCATTTATACCTTCTCTATCTCCAATTAAGAAAATCTTCAATTAAGAAAAGCCCATCACAGGTGAAAAGCCACATATAAATAATGTTAGCAAACACAGTGTTACTTGCTATACACTTGAATAACGTGTCTTGGAAACATTGTTCGAAAAGAGAGAGAGAGAGAGAAACAGCCTGCAGATCCTTCTATCTGTGCCAGACTACTGCTTAACCTGACAGCCTTTGGCAAAAGCTGCTGCTCAGTTTAAAACTCCAAGCAAAACTAAAAGCTAAACTGCCTGCTACTGACCTGTCTCCTCCCATTAACTACATCACCTTTTTTCCCACTCAGATCCTCTGACCTGCCGATCTATCCAAACACAATAGCTAAAATTATCTACTCTCCAGGGAATCTCCAACAATCATCACAAAATTCCATTAGGACTCTCTTTGTAAACAAATACTAGTTGGTTGAATGGCGCTCCCACTTTTGCAACATCTTAATTGTAACTTTTGCAGACATCCTGCCTGTAGGTTTAACCAGGATTGATTTTTTAAAAATATTTCTGCAACAGATACCTTAACCCAAGTTTTTAATAACCTTATTGCAACAGATGTAACCAATTCCTACATTCATCACACCTATCCTGAAAATTCAGGCCCTGTATATTGAAGGAAGTTGTGTGTCGGTGCTGTTTTCCATTTCTAAGTGTAACACTTATAGAACTTGCAGTAGTTCCTGGAGCAGGCAGAAAATCAATTTTAAGTAGGTAATTTGCTTTGTGGATTATTATTTTATGGCTTCCACTGTTGTCAGCTTCTGATGAATTGAAATAGCAATTTCCCAGTGATCAAGGCTAGTTTTTAAATGGATCAATGCTGCTAATTACTTTATTTATGGATACTGCGGCATGTAAACTGTGTCATTGGTGTGTTTGTGAACCTGGTTAGTTTATGTTGTGTCCCTTTTTCTCTCCATTCCTACACAGCACATTGATAAGGTGTTCAAGCACAAGGAATTACAACAGCAGCTGGTCGATGCCAAACTTCAGCGAACGACAGAGATCATGAAAGAGGTGGATGAGGAACATCATAGAGAGAGGGAGTTTGTGAGTAAATGCCGTTCATTCGACATATTTTTCCAGATACCACTAAAGCTGCATAGTATACATTTATGTCATGCGTTGCGTTTTTTTTTTTTGAAGTCCAGTACATGTGTGAACGTGTAAAAAAAAAAAACACTAATCTGAAAGACAGGACCAGTTTGTTAATGAGACTGCTTGTTAACTCACATGATACAGAACAAATTTGAATTGCCTCCATTTTAAACTGCTCCCAAAGAAGTTGAGCATTTTGTTCCTTTACCTCCCATGCACCCCCTCCTTCCTAGATCTTTTCAGTTGTGTATTATTGTCATGTGACCATTCATTTGGGCACCATTTAGGCCTTTATCGTTCCCCTACAGCGCTGAAAACATATTTTCCCTTCCCCCTATTGTAATTTTGAGACCCCGTGGTTCATCTCCTGAATTTGAGTCCCTCCAATATGTGAAGACGTTCAGAGTTTAATATACATTCGTACTTTAGTTGTACAAATCTAAAAATCCATTTTAGTGAGGCAAATTAAATCTGCTTTTATTTGAAAATACCTTCCAATTTGCAGCACCACTGCAAGTAGAGTCCAGAGTCTTAAAATTTAAAGATATCCTGTTGATATGGTGTGCTTTTATACTCTTGTACTGCCTTCTCACTTTTTTATTATCTCAGAGAAATTGAGACTGGTACCAAGTGAAAATTAACCAGGGGATTTACCTAAGACTGCTCTTGCATTACTCACCACGGTTATACAATAGCATGGGCAGTGGCCTGGGAATCATTTGTCTGCCTCATTTCAGCAAGGGGAAAAAGTAGATGCTAAAACTATGAGACAGAATTTTTAGGGTGCATGGTGGCACAGTGGTTAAAGCACTGTTGCCTCACAGCGACATTGGACCTGGGTTCAATTCCGATCTTGGGTGACTGTGTGGAGTTTTGTACGTTCTCCCCATGTCCTCTGGGTCCTCCAATTTCCTCCCACATCCAAAGATGTGCGGATTAGCTGGGGTTAAAATGAAGTGCTCGGTCGGTGCAGACTCAATGGACCGAATGGCCTCATTCTGCACTGTAAGGATTCTATGATTCTAAATGTAGAAATTAGTTTAACTCTGAAGAAAATGAGCAGTGCGGGTGTTCTAACGCAACAATGACTGCAGCAATTCAAGAAGGCAGTACATCCCACTTTCTCAAGGGCAGTTACAGATGTGCAATAAATGCTCGCCGAGCCAGCAACTCACTCATCCTATGACTGAATTTTTTAAAAACTAGTGCAAATCATGATGTACATGAAACCAGTTTGTGACTGAGGTTTTTGGTTTAGAGCTTGGACTGGTAATCCTGAAATATTTCCCTCCTTGCATTTAAAACTCCCAACAAATTTGAAAACTTGGTTTAAGTTACTTTGAACCCATGTGCTAAATGCATGATCAAGTATGCCTGCCTAAATTCGGTCTGGCTATCTTTTATCAACATGTTTTTATGTCTTTGTTTCTTTCTCTGGAAGAATCTAATAATTGTTTTTGGGTTCCAAAGATAGCACAAGGCTGACCGGGCTGTGTGTGCTGATAAAAGCACAGTTTATTTTATGGTAGGAGCATTGGGAAGCACCTCTACTCCCAGCATATATTAATTTAGCCAATAGATCATGTGATTGAAAGAAGGATGTGTTTTTTTTCCCCCTTTCGTCCAGAGTCATCACCATTGGTGGAATTGAAAGGCGTTCCGTCATCCCAAATATGATGGTGACGTGTCATGTTTTACGATTTTCTTTTTCTATTTTGCTAGCTGCTGAAAGAAGCTACTGAATTGAGGCACAAATGTGAACTCATGAAGCAGCAGGAGGCACAACTGAAACAACAGGTATGTTCCAACAAGCTGTAATCATGATTTTAGCTCTAATTCACCCCTGCACCACCCAGCTCTATGTTCCTACATACCAGCTAATGTGATGTTGGACTCGGATTGGTCACAAACTGGAGAATAGTTTCGGCCATTCAAGGACCCCACTCTCTCTCTCTCTCTCTCTCTCTCTCTCTCTGATCCGAAATGTGGTGCTGCATTAAGTGACTGCATTGGATGTGAGGTTGGGGTTGATGGAACTGCTTATGTTCATATAGGTGGCATCTTCATTCAATGCTGCCTCAAACCCCCACCCCCTTGCCCCCTTACCCCTGCCAACCTACAATATTCTCATGATTCAGGAGAAAGGAGATGTAAAGTCAAAATATAATCTAGCCACAGACGTAAATCTGATGGGAGCAGAACAAACTAAGTGAAGAGAATTAAAACAAAACAAATGAAACACCCCAGTGGAGGAGAGACAGCATGTTAAGGACTTTGCAGAGTTGGAAGAAAAAAGCTAACATCTTTGACGTGAGCAACACCTGATCAAATTGGCACGATTCTTAATCTCGGTTATTGTGATAATGTTATCTGACCACTCATTCATTGCATGTGCGATGTTTCTTGTTTTGAAGCTTTCCCTATATATGGATAAGTTTGAAGAATTCCAGAGCACACTGGCAAAGAGCAATGAAGTGTTTACAACATTCCGACAAGAAATGGAAAAGGTAAAGGCAAAGTTACTAATATACCTCTCTCTGCTTCATTCACCTGGTAATAAATGGAACTGTTGGGTCTTTCTGCCTAATTTTCTGGTGCTGCATTACTTCACTGGTTTGTCTTTTTTGAATTTTTACATTTAGGGCTTTGGCAAGAATCCTTATTTGGATATGCCAGAATTGATTATCTTGTTTTGTCTAGATCGCAGTTTTTTTGACCTCCACCACAGATACTGCAATAGTCCAAGAAGACAGCTCACCACCACATTCTCGAGGGCAATTAGGAATGGACAATAAGTGCTGGCCAACACCTTCTCGGGCTACAAACTCAATATGAGCAAAAGCAAGATCTTCCCGGTACACCCACCAGGAGGGGGGGCAGCACTAACGGGGCTGCCGTTTAAACGAGCCCGACACAAATTCCACTACCTGGGGATCCAAATAGCCCATGACTGGAAAGGGATCCACAATGGAACCTCACCAGTCTGACAGAGGAAGTAAAAAAGGACCTGCAAAGATGGAACACACTCCCACTCTGCCTCGCGGAGAGAGTCCAGGTGATCAAAATGAACGTACTACCCAGGTACCTCTTCCTCCTTCGATCTATCCTGATCTACATCCCAAGGCCTCTTTCAAAGCACTGGACAAACTAATCATGGCGTATGGGGGGGGGGGGGGGGGGGGGGGAATGCTAGGATCCCAAAGACGGTTCTACAAAAAACAAAATCCAGGGGGGCAGGCTAGCCCTCCCAAACCTACAATTCTACCACTGGGCGGCGACAGCCGAGCGAATAAGGGGATTGATCAAGGAGCCAGAAGCCGAGTGGGTGCGCGCGGAAGATGCCGCATGCAAGGGGACCTCCCTCCGGGCCCTCGCCACGGCAGCACTCCCAACCCCACCCAAAAAACATTCCAGCAGTCCGGTGGTGATAGCCACCCTCCAGTCCTGGAACCAACTACGACAGCAATTTGGCCTGACCAAAATGTCGGACAAAGCTCCCATCTGCAACAGCCATAGGTTCATACCAGTGTTGACTGACGCCACCTTTAAAAGGTGGGGACAGGACGGAGGGACGCTGACAGTCGGGGACCTATATACAGACGACAGGATCGCAACAATGGACAAACTGACAGAGAAATTCCAGCTAGCCAGGGGGAACGAGCTAAGGTACCTGCAACTCAAAAACTTCCTTCGAAAGGAGACAAGGACGTACCCACAACTGCCATGACAGACATTACTGGAAGAGATACTGGACGCAAGCATCCTAGATAAAGGGAACTGTCGTGACATGTATGACCGACTGGTAGACAGGGCCGACGCAACAAGAAAGAAATGCGAGGAAGACCTGGGGATAGAAATAGGGTGGAGACTGGAGCGAAGAACTGCATAGGGTGAACTCCACCTCCACGTGCGCAGGCTCAGCCTGACGCAACTAAAAGTGGGACATAGAGCCCACTTAACAAGAACTCGTATGAGTAGGCTCTTCCCGGAGGTGGAGGATAGATGTGAACGGTGCCAAGGAGGTCCAGCCAACCACGCACACATGTTCTGGTCTTGCCCCAGACTTGCGGGGTACTGGACAGCCTTCTCCGAGGCAATGTCCAAAGTGGTGGGGATGAGGGTGGAGCCATGCCCAAAAGTGGCGGTTTTCAGGGTATCAGACCAGCCAGATCTATTCCTGGGGAGGAGGGCGGACGCCCTTGCCTTTGCCTCCCAAATCACCCGCCGTAGAATCCTGTTCGGCTGGCGGTCAGCAGCACCACCCAAAGCTGCAGACTGGCTGTCTGACCTCTCAGAATCTCTCCAAATGGAGAAAATCAAATTTGCCATCCGAGGGTCAGACGACTTCCACAGAACGTGGGAGCCATTCACCCAGTTGTTCCGGGTCCTGTTTGTGGCCAACGAACAAGTAGAGGAATAGCCAGGATGCCAAGAATCAGGGGAAAGTAGCCAAGACGTGAGAGGGAGGGATAGACGGTGGTGGGGGGGGGGGGAACAGCTAACCCTAAGAGAAAAGAAAGGCAAACCACAGGAGGGGGGGGGATGGGGGGGGTGAGGAGACAGGGAACAATCGAGGGGAACCAGAGAGGTGGGGGGGAGGCAAGGGAATGACAACCGGAAGGAGAGCACGGGAAACGATAACAAACTTGGCAAATACAGGAACAGAGAGCAAGGAAAATACGGGCAAAAGACAGGACGAACGGCCGAAGCGGAGGTGAACGCGAGATGACAACGGCAGCGAAAACCGTCCAGGAGAAGCAAGTAACAGCACCAACACCAGATCCATTTGCGTATTGCCTTCTCTGTATTGGACATAACCAATGTAACTGTTTCTCCGGCACCCAAATGTATATGTACTCCCTCCCCCCACAAACAGCTGCCTACTTATGTATTAAAAATAATATTGCCAATTATACAGAGTTGCTGTTGTTGAGCTAGTGCATAATACCTACCAGGTTTTTTTTTGTGTTTATTTTATTCTGTGTACATAACTGTAAATATACTTTGTTCAAAAACCCAACAAAAAACATTTTTTTTTTTAAATGCTGGCTGAGGCAACGACACCCACATCCCAGAACTGAATTTTTAAATAAATCAGAAACAGCAACTTGAGATCTTTGTAAATTAATGGCAGAATGAATTGGAAGTCCATATATAAATCCTCAAATCTCCTCACTATGCACAGGCTCACAAAGAGAACCATATTGGACCCTTATTATCAAGGTAGCTGATAAGTGCCTTTTAGTTGAGGCCAGATTAAAATTTGACGTCTCCCATCAGCCTGGGTTACTGCAGGCTCAATGTAGAGGTTGTGCTCATCCATTCAGTGTTGAGTGCCCACCAGCATTCTACAATGGCAAACAAATGGCACTGAAACAAACCCTCCTCCATCACCACCCCCCCACCCCCCAAAAAAAACTGGTGGTATCATTGTTTGTGGCTGTAAAGCGTGTGTGCATGCTGCAACCAAGTAAATAGATGAATGGCCACGCGCTATATATGGCATTTTCTTCACCTCATTTTCTGGATGTGGGTGCTGCTGGCAGGGCAGGCATTTACTGCTCCATCTGGCGTTACTGAGAAGGTGCTGGCGAGCTGCAATGCAGTGATTGCTAGGCCACGTTATTGGGCAGCTGAGAACCAACTATATTAGTGTGGAACTGGAGTCAAACACAGCCCAGACTTTGCAAAAGTACGTTAGTTCATAAGAGCAGAATTAGGCCATTCGGCCCATCGGGTCTGCTCTGCCATTCTATCATGGCTGATTTATTCCTCATCTGTTGCCTACAATGCTACAGCCCAAGAGCTGGATTTGCAATCAGCCAGAGCATCTCCTCCCTAGAACACATGACCTAGGAGCAGGAGTTGGCAATTTAGCCTCTCGAGCCTAATACCCTCAATGTGATCATGGCTGATCCCACCCTGGCCTCAACTCCACTGTCCTGCCTGTTCTCCATAACCCTTCAACCCATTACCAATTAAAAATCTGTCTAACTCCTCTTTAAATTTACTCACTGTCCCTGCATCCACCGCACTCTGGGGGGAGCAAATTCCACAGATTCACAACCCTTTGGGAGAAGTAGTTTCTCCTCAAATCTGTTTTAAATTTGCTACCTCTTATTCTAAGATTATGACCTCTTATTTTAGAATGCCCCACAAGAGGAAGCATCTGCTCCACGTCTACTTTATCCACACCTTTTAGCATCTTGTACACCTCAATTTGATCTCCCCTCATTCTTCTCTCTGGAATCAATCTAGTGAACCTCCTCTGAACTGCCTCCAATGCCACTTCATCTTTCCTCAAATAAGGAGACCAAAACTGTGCACGATACTCCAGGTGCGGTCTTACCAATGCCTTGTGTAATTGCAACAACACTTCCTTTCCTTTATACTCAATTCCTTTTGCTATAAATACCAACATTCCATTTGCTTTTCTTATCTGCTGTACCTGCATGCTTGTTTTCTGTGACTCCTGTAAGAGGACACCCAGAACTCTCTGCATCGGAGCACCCCGAAGTCTCTCCCCATTTAGATAATTTGTCTTTCCATTTTTTTCAACCAAAATGCATGACTTCACACTTACACCATCTGACAGATTTTGGCCCACTCTCCTAACCTATCCATATCCATTTGTGGGTGGCACGGTAGCACAGTGGATATCACTGTTGCTTCACAGCTGCAGGGTCCCAGGTTCGATTCCCAGCTTGGGTCACTGTCTGTGTGGAGTCTGCACATTCTCCCCGTGTCTGTGTGGGTTTCCTCCGGGTGCTCCGGTTTCCTCCCACAAGTCCCGAAAGATGTGCTGTTAGGTAATTTGGACATTCTGAATTCTCCCGCTGTGTACCCGACAGGTGGCGGAATGTGGCGACTAGGGGCTTTTCACAGTAACTTCATTGCAGTGTTAATCTATGCCTACTTGTGACAATAAAGATCGTTATTATTATTGTACAGTTCTTATTTCCTCATTGCAACTTACTGTCCCATCTATTTTTGTGTCATTTGTGAACCTTCTATCCCTGTATCCAAGTCGTTAATATAGATTGTAAATAGCTGGGGCCCAAGGACTGAACACTGGCACCCCATTAGTTCCATCTTGCCATCCAGAAAAAGACCCATTTATCCTGACTCTCTGACTCCAGCCTGAATGACAGTCTTTTTAAATGAAATTCTGATTCTAAGATTGTTATTGGATTTGAACTTGCATTCTCTGGATTACTAGTTCTACAACATGACCACTACACTACTGAGCTTGGTACAACTCCCATACGTCAGTTGGCTAATGAAGGAGGTAAATTGGGTCCCTTTGGGATTGAGGTAGTTCCAAAATGCACGTTTGATAATTCGAGGTTTGAAACCAGTGGTGTAATTGAAGTCTATGATGGGACATCCTGAGTGGTTAACCAATGACCAGCTTACTTAATGCTAGTTGACACAGTTTTGCAAATTTTAAACTTCAGCGCCACTCCTACACCCCCAGGGCTTGATCACTGAGTTGCCGCATGTGTCCCTGGGAGTGCAGTGCTGCACATCAGGGAAATGCTAACTACTCACAACTACTAAAAACAGCAAATGCTAGAAATTCCTCAGCTGGTCTGGCAGCATCTGTGGAGAGGGAAGGAGAGCTAGTGTTTCAATCGATGAGTGCTGATGAAAAGTCGGAGGCTTGAAACATTAACTGTTTCTCTTTCCGCAAATGCTGCCAAACCTCCTGAGTATTTCCAGTGCTTTTTTATTTTTATTTCAGATTTCCAGTACGTGCAGTATTTTGCTTTTCGATTTCTTAGTAGGTTGGTTTGGAGACTCTTGAAAGAAGTGGTGAGTTTCTGCATGTGTCTGGTACCCAGCTGATTTTTTAAAAAAGTAGCAAACCTCAGACCTGAACTTGATTTATTTCTACAAAATGCTTGTTGTCCTTGCCATATAAAATGCATTGCTGCAGCGAGCCCAAGTATGTAGTATGATCCGGATTCCTTTTTTTTTGGTGAATCTTTTTCGTTGAAAACTAATTTGTAACATTTACAAAAGGCCCTATGCAAAGAGCCTTAACATAGTGAAAACGAACAGTGGGAAAGAATAAACATGTTAATAAGGCACTTCCCCTATCAGCTGTTTGCCCATACCACACATGTTCAACTAAACTAATGTGGCTCTAACCCCCCCTCGGGTGCTGCTGCTGTGGGTTTCCTGCGCTGTTCCCTGAGAGTCTGCAAGCGCCTTTCTCCCCGGGGGATCCCTGGTCACCCCCCCCCCCCCCCTCCCTTGCCCACTTAAGTCTCCTCTGCTCTACTTCTCAGCTGCCCCCCGACCTCCCCTGCCCCCCGAGGCCTGACCTGCCCGGTCAGCCCTGCGCTTGGCCCTAGCCCGCCCCTCCTCCTACTCTCCCTGGTGCCCCCTGACCTACGCTAGCTACGCTGACCCCTGCCCTTGGCGCCTGACTGTCTCCCGCCCGAGTGCTCGCGCCCCCCCCCCCCCCCCCCCCATCACCACACACACCAAGGACCCATTAACCTGATTGTATCTCCCCATGCCGTTTCAAGTCCCTTAACCAGCCCCTAGCCCATCCCCCTATCAGAGGCCCCGATCTCCTGCCGAAAGATAGCAAGTGCAGGGCCCCCTTTGCAGGGCCCCTCTCGTTGCAATCTCCCAAAAACACCCTAAGCAGTGTGCCCTGCAGCCCCCGCTCTCTGTCCAGGCTGAAAACAATCTTGGATAAAACATTGCAGTACAGGATAATTTAACAAACCGCCGCCACACAAAAGCTCTGAGAGCCCAGAGTCCTTTAGTTCAAGTCCAGCTTCTTTTAATAAAAGTCCACTCCTAGTCAGAGCAAGTTAGGTTAACAGACCGCCATCGCTGTACAGCACGGAAAAAAACTAAGTGCCCGTTAGTTCAAGTCCAGCTTATCTTTATTGAAAGCCCCTGGTGTCTCAAAGTAGTAGTGGAGTTCCTCAAATGTAACCCAAAGCTTCGCAGGATACAGCATTCCAAACCTCACCTTTTTGTAGAGGGCTGCCTTTACCTTGATGAATCCTGCACGCCTCTTGGCCAGCTCCGTTCCCAAGTCCTGGTAGATGCGCACCTCGCAGTTCTCCCATCTGCTGCTCCTCTCCGCCTTGGCCCATCGCAGCAGACGTTCCCTGTCAGCCAGTCGGTGAAAGAGGACCACCAAGGCCCTCGGTCGGTCGCCCGTCCTGGGCTTCCTTGCGGGGGCTCTATGCGCCCCATCCAACTCCAGGGGTCGAGTGAAGGCCTCCGGTCCCATCAGTGCCTCGAGCATACCCATCACGTATGCACCCACATCCGATCCCTCGCAGCCCTCGGGGAGGCCAACGATCCTCAAGTTCTGCCTCCTGGCTCTGTTCCCCAGCTCTTCAAGCTGCTCCTGCATCCTCCTCTGACGGGAGTTCAGCTCCTCCAACTCGTGCTCCAGCTCCGTTACCGTGTCTGCCTGGCTGGAGAACTTCACCTCGACCTCCCTGAGCGCCTTCTCTTGGACCACCTGTGTCTCGACCATTCGGTCCATTACCGCTCTCATCAGGTCCAGCGTGTCCCTCTTCAGTTCGGCGAAGCAATTCCTGAAGAACTCCATCTGTTGCTCTCTTGGCCAGTGAGCCTCCGCTCCCTGGTCCCTGCCGTCTGCCATGCTTCGCCGCCCGGTCTGGGGCCCCCGCTGCTCCCGCTTCGATCCTTGCCGCTCCACTCGACCACTTCTGGTCCAGCTGTCCATACCCCGGGGGAAAGCCTCTTCCCTATCATCCCCTCCACCGATTCAGGTCGCCAGGTCCCGAAAAAGTCCTTTGGAAAAGGTCCGTTTGCCCATCACGGGTGGGAACGATCCGACCTGCGACCAGCTTCCTCGAGGGCGCCACCACCTCTATGATCCTGATTCCTGTTTGACAATAATAGTGAGACCCATTTCTTGCTTTTGCGCACTGCCATTGTAGAACTGACTTATTTTCCAATTTAAAATAAAACTGGTGCATCTGGCAATATTAAAGACAGAAAAATACTTCAAAAATCCTTTTACAGCATTGTCTTCCCACCCCTCCCTCCCTCTCCAACAATCCCAATTTCAAACGTGTCTTGTCAGAAATTTGAGAGTGGAACATTTGGGCATTTGAGCCCAAATGTATGTATGGTCCTTGATGGCATTAAAACACCAAACTTGGTTAAGGGATCTGTTTGGTTGACACCCATTCTGCTCGTAAACTAGGTGATTTATGTTGCTGTAGAAGCAAGAGAATAGATGACTGAGTCAAGGAGAAAGCATAGCCCACATTTGCGATTTTATGTAGGGTCTGTCCATTGGGGAGGTTTAAATATGCTCTGGCTACAGTACGAATATGGGGAGAAGGCGAGCAGGTTGCTGGCCCACCAACTGAGGAAAAGGGGAGCAGCGAGGGAGATGAGGGGGGGGGGGGGTGAGAGATGAGGAGGGAGAGATGGAGCGGGGAGCGGAGAGAGTGAATGGAGTGTTCAAGGCATTTTATGAAAGATTATATGAAGCTCAGCCCCCGGAAGGGAAGGAGAGAATGATGTGCTTTCTGGATCAGCTGGAATTTCCTAAGGTGGAGGAGCAGGAGAGGGCGGGGACTGGGAGCACAGATTGAGACGGAGGAAGTAATGAAAGGGATTGGGAGCATGCAGGCGGGGAAGGCCCCGGGACCAGACTGATTCCCAGTGGAATTTTATAGGAAATATATGGACTTGCTGGCCCCGCTACTGATGAGAACCTTTTATGAAGCTAGGGAAAGGGGGCAGCTGCCCCCGACTATGTCAGAGGCAACGATATCGCTCCTCCTAAAGAAGGAAAAAGACCCGCTGCAATGCGGGTCCTATAGGCCCATTTCCTTCCTGAATGTGGATGCTAAGATTCTGGCCAAGGTAATGGCAACGGGGATAGAGGATTGTGTCCCGGGGGTGGTTCATGAGGACCAAACTGGGTTTGTGAAGGGGAGACAGCTGAACACGAATATACGGAGGCTGCTAGGGGTAATGATGATGCCCCCACCAGAGGGGAAGCGGAGATAGTGGTGGCGATGGATGCCGAGAAAGCATTTGATAGAGTGGAGTGGGATTATTTGTGGGAGGTGCTGAGGAGATTTGGCTTTGGAGATGGGTATATCAGATGGGTACAGTTGCTGTATAGGGCCCTGATGGCGAGCGTGGTCACGAATGGACGGGGTCTGATTATTTTTGGCTCCATAGAGGGACGAGGCAGGGATGTCCTCTGTCCCCGTTGTTGTTTGCACTGGCGATTGAGCCCCTGGCCATAGCATTGAGGGGTTCCAGGAAGTGGAGGGGAGTACTCAGGGGAGGAGAAGAACACCGGGTATCTCTGTATGCGGATGATTTGTTGTTGTATGTGGCGGACCCGGCGGAGGGGATGCCAGAGATAATGCGGATACTTGGGGATTTTTCAGGGTATAAATTGAACATGGGGAAAAGTGAGTTGTTTGTGGTGCATCCAGGGAGCAGAGCAGGGAAATAGAGGATTTACCGTTTAGGAAGGTAACAAGGGACTTCCGGTACTTGGGGATCCAGATCGCCAAGAATTGGGGTACATTACACAGGCTTAATTTAACGCGGTTGGTGGAACAGATGGAGGAGGACTTTAAGAGATGGGACATGGTGTCCCTGTCACTGGCAGGTAGGGTGCAGGCGGTTAAAATGGTGGTCCTCCCGAGATTCCTTTTTGTGTTTCAGTGCCTCCCGGTAGTGGTCACAAAGGCTTTTTTCAAGAGAATCGAGAAGCGCATTGAGTTTTGTGTGGGCCGGGAAGACCCCGAGAGTGAGGAGGGGATTTTTGCAGCGTAGTAGGGACAGGGGGGGGTTGGCACTACCGAGCCTAAACTACTATTACTGGGCCGCCAATATTTCAATGGTGTGTAAGTGGATGGGAGAAGGGGAGGGAGCGGCGTGGAAGAGATTGGAGAGGGCGTCCTGTAGGGGGGCTAGCCTACAAGCAATGGTGACGGCACCGTTGCCGTTCTCACCGAAGAAATACACCACAAGCCCGGTGGTGGAGGCTACATTGAAAATTTGGGGGCAGTGGAGACGGCATAGGGGAAAGACTGGAGCCTCGGTGCGGTCCCCGATAAGAAATAACCATAGGTTTGCTCCGGGGAGAATGGATGGGGGATTTGGAACATGGCCAAGAGCTGGGGTAGAGCTGGGGCAGCACGGTAGCATGGTGGTTCGCACAATTGCTTCACAGCTCCAGGGTCCCAGGTTCGATTCCGGCTTGGGTCACTGTCTGTGCAGAGTCTGCACATCCTCCCCGTGTGTGCGTGGGTTTCCTCCGGGTGCTCCGGTTTCCTCCCACAGTCCAAAGATGTGCAGGTTAGGTGGATTGGCCATGATAAATTGCCCTTAGTGTCCAAAATTGCCCTTCGTGTTGGGTGGGATTACTGGGTTATGGGGATAGGGTGGAGGTGTTAACCATGGGTAGGGTGCTCTTTCCAAGAGCCGGTGCGGACTCGATGGGCCGAATGGCCTCCTTCTGCACTGTAAATTCTATGATAAAAAATTGAGAGATCTGTTCGTAGATGGGGCGTTTGCGAGTCTGGGAGCGCTGACGGGAAAATATGGGTTGCCCCAAGGGAATGCATTTCGGTATATGCAACTGAGGGCTTTCGCGAGGCAACAGGTGAGGGAATTCCCGCAGCTCCCGACGCAGGAGGTGCAGGATAGAGTGATCTCAGAGACATGGGTGGGGGATGGTAAGGTGTCGGACATATATAGGGAAATGAGGGACGAGGGGGAGATCATGGTAGATGAGCTGAAAGGGAAATGGGAAGAAGAGCTGGGGGAGGAGATTGAGGAGGGGCTGTGGGCCGACGCCCTACGTAGGGTAAACTCATCGTCCTCGTGTGCCAGGCTAAGCCTGATACAATTTAAGGTGTTACACAGGGCGCATATGACTGGAGCACGGCTCAGTAAATTTTTGGGGGTAGAGGATAGGTGTGGGAGATACTCGAGAAGCCCAGCGAATCACACCCACATGTTCTGGTCATGCCCGGCACTACAGGGGTTCTGGGTGGGGGTGGCAAAGGTGCTTTCGAAGGTGGTGGGGGTCCAGGTCGAACCAAGCTGGGGGTTGGCTATATTCGGGGTTGCAGAAGAGCCGGGAGTACAGGAGGCGAGAGAGGCTGATGTTTTGGCCTTTGCGTCCCTAGTAGCCCGGCGCAGAATATTGCTTATGTGGAAGGAAGCCAAACCCCCGGGTGTGGAGACCTGGATAAACGACATGGCAGGGTTTATAAAGTTAGAACGGATCAAATTCCTATTAAGGGGTTCGGCTCAAGGGTTCACCAGGCGGTGGCAACCGTTCATCGACTACCTCACAGAAAGATAGAGGGAATGGAAAAGAAGAAGACAACAACAGCGGCCCGGGGGGGGGGGGGGGGAGGAACCGGACGGACTCTCAGGGATGTCATTGTATATGTATAGACACTTGTTATAAGTAATGTATATTGGATTGTATCTTTGGAGAGTAACTATTTTTGACAAGGCAGTTGCCACTCAGTTTTGTTTTTGTTTATATAATATTTATTTATTTGGTTAAAACTGGCCACGGGTATTTATATTGCTTTGTTGTTGTTCAAAAGAAAAACTATGTACTGTTATGTTTGGCCACAAAATTTTGAATAAAATATATTTTTTTTAAAATAATCAATATGCTCTGGCATGATGTCTCACCAAATGGGGTCTTGTGTTTCTTCCTTCTGCAGATGACGAAGAAAATCAAGAAGCTGGAAAAGGAAACGACAGTATGGCGCACTAAATGGGAGAACAATAACAAAGCGCTCTTACAGATGGCTGAGGAGGTTTGTGCTTTAACCGTCCAATTCATTGTCTTTAACATGAACAATGTGTTGTGTGCACAGGTACTGCTTTGCACAGAAGAATGCTAATTCCAGACTCGCAATCGTGAGATTTTCCTAAACACCTTCATAGCAAATTGACAAAACTGATCGACAGTCAAAAAAAAAAACCAGCCCTTTTTCAGCAAAACCTTCAATTTTCTAATTTAGAATATGGTCAAAAAGCATTGAAAGGGTTGAAATTCAAAATAGTCCTGAATTAATAAACCGATGCTGTTAAGGTTGGGGATGGAGGCAAAGATTAGGAGATTTAATTCTAAAGGATTCCAGTGAGCTCCATATAGTCCACCTGAAAAAGTACACCTCAAAGCACCCTCTTTTAAAAGGTATACTTTCGTCTTTCCGATACATCTGCAGGCAGGCAGCTGTTGACTGTTAGAAGTGAGAATGCAGAATAACTGCTTTCTTGCCTTGAATTAGATGTGTGTTCTGCACTGAAATTCACCAATGTATGGTGAACGTTTTAATGCAAATTCCTTTTTCCGAGCAGCAGCATTGCTTTGAAATAACATTCTTGTGCTTCATATTGGGGGTAGCTTTGGGCAGAAGGTTCCATTTGGATCTTGGCCCATGATCGGGCCTGTGGAAATCCATAGGCACAGAAGCTTGCTCCTTCCGTAACAATAACTCTCCCATTCATTTGAACTCCAAGATTCCTACACTGCACGTGCATTTTTAAAAAACGGTGGTTGCTGTTGCGCGTTTCTTTTATTTGTCTTTTCTGTGGCTCTGTTTCAATTATGGCAATCAATTAATTTGCCCTTCTTTCTATGTTATCTATGTCTTGATGCTTAGAGTCGCCAGGTATCGAATGATACCACCACAAATTTCAACCGGCTATCGATCAAAGAGCCAAACACCAGTTAGTTAGTTCAAGGTCAAGGGTACTTTATTTACACACAATTAGTCATGCAACATAAACACTACTAATTAACTACACCTATCAGCTAAGACAACCTGTACTTAACTTCGGGCACCCGGCTTAGGTCAGAAAACAGTGGCCGCTGTTCAATTCTGGATCTCTCGGGTTCGAAGGAGTAACTGCTGCTCAGCTGGGCTCATCCGTCTGGTAGCGGGCGTTGAACTTAGACTCACTTCTGGTGTTGCTGCAATTGGCGATGGCCGTGACCGGGGTACCAAGGCCAAGAGGGTGCCAAGAGAGACCGAACATATGGCAAACTCTTCCTCTTATACTGGGGGGGGGGGGGGGGGGGGGGGGGGGGGGGGGGGCTCGGGCTCTTTTGGGCGGTCCTTCGATTTGGACCTTACTAAATGGGTGATCCCTGATCACTCCATTCGATTCCTTAGCCAATAAGTGGACGGGGATCTGGATGGCTGGGCGTGTCCCAAGCGGTCACTGACCCCGTTTGCGTTTCCCTTGAACAGGGAGTGGTGCCGAAATGTCTGGGACTGTCCCGGTTGCTTGAGTACCAATCCTTTGTTTTGGGGAAGGTGGGCCATCAAATGCTAATCGGCCCCATTAAAATGCTAATTGGACGGAGTTTCAATACCGTCTGGATTTCTTGCTTACGAATATGCATTTCAGCTCTGAGCCTGCCTGAGTCTTGGCTTGTCTATTTTACCCGCCAGGCTTTGCGAGTTTCTCTGTACCTTGTTGGAAGTGGCCATCCCAGATGGCTACACTCCGTCCTCTTGATCCTCGACGCGAAGCATGAAGGATCACAATACTGGGTCGTCTTTGTTCTCTGAAATGCCGGGAACCCTTAACCAAGGACCGGTTCTACTCGACTCTGTCCTATGGGTCCAAAAACATTTACCTAATTTTCCCTAAACAACACGTGTCTTAAGTATTTCTAGGGGGCCATTTAACATTCAGTAAAAAAGGGAACCTCTAACTAGACTACACTCATGCTGCTATTTAACAATCAAAGAACTTATCTTACAGTACAAAAAAAATCCGATTGCAGCATCACATTTCTTCCTATCACTAACATTCACATACAGAGAAGTAACTTTGTTAACAAAAACAACAACTGCGGAAGTTATTAAGGAGAAAGGTTCAGAAAGAGTGTGGTGTTTGCTTGAGTCCGAGGAAGGGGGCTCTAAATGTGTATACTGGAGGGCGGGAGGCTCTCCTTCTCCATTTTTGTAGTCTAATTGTCTGTACAATATGGCTATCACTAGTAAGGCTTTCACTGTGTAGGACAGTGGATACCACTTGACGAGGTTCTCACACCATGTGAGGGTATCAGTGGCTGGGTGTGTGTGGTGTAGTGTCCGGGCTGGGGGTGTTGTGTTGGGTAGTCGTGTTCGGGGCCTGTGTGGTGAGGGGGGTAGAAGTGGGTAACACGTGCAACTGGACTGTTCCAGCGAAGATCATGATGCCGATCATCAGGGTCGTCTTCGTTGTGTTCAGGTTTTCCTTCGCCGTTGAGTATCTTCGTATCTTCCTCGGGGAAGAAGCATAGTATCTGTTATAATCGTGTTGTTTAACATCTCGTATGTCTGTCTGTCTCTCCTTAACGTCAATGTCCCATTAGAATCGTCACCATATGTGACTCCCTCTTTTTTTTTAACAACATTAGCGGTGACAAGACATCCGAATAAAAATATATTCTGTGTCACAGTGCGAGCACTGTCGCAGCCTATGGGCTGAGTGGGCGGGCAATTTCTCTGTCCTCTGCAAACTTGTTTTTCCAACTAAGTGTTTCTGACATGTAAATAGTATGTGGGGGATAGCAACCGAAGGGTGGCCGGCAAGGGGAAGAATGGGTGGGATCCCTGGGTAAGGCAGTGATCAGTGCCGTTGCTCCACTACCCGAGCTTGGCTGACCAAATGTATAGGGGGTCCCCAGGCAGGGCGGGGATAAGTGCCGTTACTCCACTGCCTGAGTGACCTCCCAAGAGCGGTAAGAATTTGTAACTATATGGGCTCCAGACAAACTTGTTTCACTAACTGCCATGTGGCGTCAGAAGAGTAATTATGAGTGCATCAAGAAATTTGGTGTGAGACCGAAAGAATAAACTGTATCAAAAATTTTAGTGAAATCGACACACATAGTCGCACAAATAACAAACATTTGTTATGGGAGAGATGTTTTCAGAACCCCAAAATGTATCATGAAGTTCAACCAACCCCCTTTAATGGATTGTTGCTTTTGAAGCACACGGCTTGTTCCCCAGGTGTAGTATTACAATTATGGACACGTGGTTTTTAAAACAAAACAATGTTTATTCCATGAACTCAAATTAACATTTTAAATAAACATTGGATCTCTTAACACCCCTTACTTCAAAGATAACCCCGAAAATAATACAATACTACCCAATCCTGCAAACTGTTCCTTAAAACATTCAAAAGACTTCAACCCTTCAAAAATAGGAGCACCACAGGCTACATTCAATATATTTCTAGTCTTTGGATTTGCAGAAATCACCAGACCAGCTCTTTTCCTTCCTGGAGCTCTCAGCAAAACACACAGACACTCACAGCTGCTCTCTCAAACTGAAACTAAATGGCCGAGCTGAAGCCCATCTCCACCCACACTCTGACATCACTGCATTTCTTAAAGGTACATTGCTTAAACATCCATTTCTTAAAGGCACTCTCACATGACACATTCAACATTTAAAAATAACAAATTAAAGAAAGAAAAGCGGGCAGGCTCCATCAGAGTACAGGACACCATAAATCTCAATCGGTTCCTGACTCTTATCATCTGCACACCTCAAGATTCCATTTCAAAAAGATTTGCAAAGGGGTTACCATGGTGGGAGTCAGACTCAGAGTTGTCACCATCTCCCGGGTGCCAAACTCATTCATGGAGTTTGCGTGCTAACGTGGCGTGTGCCGATTCATCATTCCTCGTCAGGCAACAGGAATTGTCACGGTGCCAGTGCTTCATGTTCCGTAGGGGGCCTTCGCTATCGTTGGGTGGCAGGTCAGGTTCCGGTGTGGGTAAATAAATTGTTTCAAAGAGGCTGAGCGTATCGTGGTTGGGGTCTCTGGGCCTGTAGTGACTGGGGCCTGGTTCGTGGGATCTTCATTCGGGTCTCTCAGGGGCTTCAGTAGTGCTGTCGCGAGCAGCCGAATCAAGCGCCAGGGTGAAATTTGATTCTGGGGGCGTGGTCAAGGTCGTGTCTGGACGTACTGCTGCTGCTGGGGGAGGGAAAAATTGGGTTGTCAGTGGGTGGGTCCTCATTGTCTGCCATTGCCAATGAGAGGTGGTGCGAGTGGCTGCACTGCGTTCCGTAAACCTTAAGCTGACTTACATGGAACCATCCTGATTTTCCGTTCAGATATGTGATTTTATAAACTGAGGGGCTTACTTTGAGATTGAATAGGGTCCTGCAAATTTAGGGGAGAGGAATGAGCTAGGGTTTTATAAGGTGATCATTACTTGCTGTCCGACTGTACACTCTGGCGGGTGTACTGTTTTATCAAAGCAGGCCTTATTCTTTCGTTTAGCGCCTAGTCGAACAGCTGCAGTGAGCTGTGCTGCTTTAATATTCTCTACCATGTGCTGGACTGCTTTCTCATGGGTCAGGGCAATGACTGCGGGGCTGGCCAAATCAAGTCCAAATAAGTATTCGGTACCCTTCATGGATTGTCCGGTCATGAGGGTATGGGGGGTATATCCTGTTGAGCTCGACATTGTGTTCCTAATGAACATCAGTGCGAATGGGAGCACTGTGTCCCATGTTGTGTTGTGCTGCTGCACCATTTTTCTAAGTGTGGCCTTTAGCATCCGATTCATGTGCTCCACAATGCCGCAGGACTGCGGGTGATAGGCAATGTGGAACTTTTGTTTAATCCCAAATATCGTCATCACATTTTTCATGATCCTTCCCGAAAAGTGGGAACCTTGGTCCGACTCAATACTACGGGGGAGTCCCCATCTCGTAAAAATTTGCTCAGTTAAGATCTTCGCCGTGGACTTGGCTGTGTTTGTTCTTGAGGGAAACGCTGCAACCCATTTCGTGAATGTGTCTATCACTACTAAGACATACTTGTATCCATTTCTGAAGGGGGCGGGAGGGGACCAATATAATCCAATTGAAGGTTTGTCTACAGGCCATTTACAGGGCGGGTGTGGCGTAGCTGGGCTTTTTCCGCATACCTATCGGGGTTGTTTTGAGCACAAATTAAACAGTTTTCGACTTAATGGAACACGTCGGTTTTCAAATCAGGCCACCAGCAGAGGGGTCTGAGGTGGGCAAGGGTGGATTCAATCCCTTGGAGTCCATGTCCGTCATGGAACTTACAAAGTATCTCATTCCTGTCCTGGGTGGGGACTACATAAATTCCAGCTTTTAAAACGATTCCCTCATGGACCGTCAAGGAATTCCTAAACTTTTCACAGGGAGCTGGGAAGTTCCCTTTTAAAATGACTTTTAACGCTTCGTCTTCTTTCTGTGCCTGGGCTAGGTCTTGGATGTTGGTCTGTGAGACCTGAACTGCGTGTATTGGGGCACTCTCAGGGGGTTGCTAAAAGTGGCCATGTCGTGAGCCTGCCTTTGCTAGGGCGTCAGCTTTCACATCACCAGGTGGGGAGGAACGATGTTGACTTCTTACTTTGATGATGCCATACTTCCTGCCTTTAGCTGTCTGAAGGATATGTTTGAGCAGTGGGGCTGATGGTAGAGGATTTCCGTCGGTGGAAATAAATCCTCTCGATTCCACAGGGGTAGGAATTCTGTTCGGCTGTTGCAGACGTACAAACTGTCCGAATATATGTCTGCAGGGGTCGGGAATGAATCAGGGTGCTGGACAATGTAAGCAATGGCCGCTAACTCGGCTGCCTGGGAACCTATGTGGCCAGGCAACTTTAAAGCTATTCTTCTAAAGCGCGTCCATGCGCTTCCTCCACATAAATACCACAGTCTGTTATCCTTTTTCCCTCAAGGAATGTGGAGGAGCCATCTACGTAAATTCTCAGTGCTATGTCTGTGGGCTGGGGTCCGATACCTGTCTTTCTTGGTACCGACTTGGGAACAAAGGGGCCTGTGCTGTGCGTTGAGGCTATGATCTCGCACTCGTGGGGTTCCTGCAAAATGCAAATTATCGGCCAGAAACGTGTGCGTTTTCATCCGTTTTACAGTGATGTCGCATCCCTGTAGGAGTAGGGTCCATCGCGCTGCTCGAATTTGGCTTACTGTGCCATCTTTTAGTCTGTACAAGAAGTACTGTACCGCCCAGAAAACTGCTAACAGGTGCCTTTCGCAGGCTGAAAATTCTTGTTTGACCGGATCTAAGACTCGTGAGGCATAGGCTACAGGTCCTAGACGATCGTGCCTTTCCTGCAGGAGTTCGGCTGAAAGGGTTCGGTCTGTGGTCGCTACCTCTATCGCGTGTGGGGATCGGGGGCTTGCAAAGCGGAGGCATCCACGGCATCCGTGTGCTGTGGAAGCCATTTCCATGGGGCCTGTTTCTTTAGTAGCTCGGAAAGTGGGGCTGCTTTTGTGGCGAATCCGTCTATATGGTTCTAATATCCAACCAGTCCTAAACATGACTGGAGTGCTGTAACGATTTGTGGCAAGGGCAAATTTACAATGGAATCAATGCATTTGAGTTCTATTTCACGCTTCCCATGCGTGATGACCGTACCTAAATATGTGACTTTTTCCTGAAGGATTTGGGCTTTCTTGGGGTTAATTTTGCATCCAATCATTGTAAGGAGTTCTAGTAATTCAGAAAGAAGCGAGATGTGCTCTTCCTTGGTGTCAGTCTGGAGGAGCAAGTCGTCCACATACTGAACAAGGCATTCAGGGCGGGAAAATTTAAACAATCCGTTTGCCAATTGTCTGAAAAATTGAGGGGGAGTTGTGGAAGCCTTGTGGAAGGCACATCCACGTGTACTGCTGTCCCTGGAAGGTAAACGCAAATTTATACTGGCATGCTTTGTCCAGTGGTATGGACCAAAAGCCATTACTGATGTCTAATACCGACTGGAGTCCCTGTCTCAACATGGTCTCGGGACCCGTGGCAACGGTGGGGGCTGCTAGGGGAGTCACTTTGTTCAATTCTCTGTAGTCGATGGTCAGTCGCCATGTTCCATCAGGTTTTCTTACTGGCCAAATCGGGGCATTATTCGTCGATGTGACGGGTCGAATCACGCCTGATTCAATAAACTTTGAATTACCTTGGCAATCTCTCCCTCGACTTGCTGGGGGAAGCCGTACTGTTTTTGGGGCTTGGGATCGGGACCTGTAATGTTTACTACTGGGATTTTGCCGCAGTCGTGCTTGTGCTGGGCAAATGCTGTTTTATGTCATGTCTTTTCAAGACCTCTCTCACCGCTTTGTCTGTGTAATGGTTTGTGGATCAAACCAGTACACTCCTACTGAGCTGATTCTGTGGGCATAATCTCCTACTGTGAGCGTGGTGGGGGCTCGCGCTGTTCTAGCCATTTTCCATATGGGGCTGGTTTAGCACACTGGGCTAAATAGCTGGCTTTTAAAGCAGACCAAGGCAGGCCAGCAGCACGGTTCAATTCACATACCAGCCTCCCCGAACAGGCGCCGGAATGTGGCGACTAGGGGCTTTTCACAGTAACTTCATTGAAGCCTACTTGTGACAATAAGCGATTTTCATTTTAATTTCATTTCATTTCTCATATGCATCGGTTGACTGGGTCGAATGAAAGGTTGTGTGCGCTCATGAAATCGATGCCTAGGATGTGACCTGCTGCCTGGGGCTACTAAAACAACCGAATGTTTTGTCCTAATATTACAGAGCTGTACGTCCACAGGGGCTGTGATGTGTCCCTGCTGGAGGTGACTATCCGTAGTGGGCCATATCTCTTTCTGGTACATGATGGAGGAGTTTAACGTGGTTCGGGACCCTCCTGTGTCCCAAAGGAACTCTACGGGGTGTCCCCGGACTGTGCCTGCAACTACCGGTCTTCCGGATTTATCCCAAATGGTATCGCAGACCCAAGTTGGGGAGCCCGAACACCGTCAATCGGTGCCACTCATGGCCGAATTATCTGGCCGGACGCTAACGCTGTGAATGGGTCGGGTATTGTTTCTGGGGGGTGCTGATTCCTTTGCTGCTTCTGGGGGGACTTGACATTCTCGGGCGTAATGTCCTTTCTGTCCACAATTATAGCATTCCTGTGACTTGGGGTGTGGCACTAAACCTCTGCCTTCATTTACCCATGCAGGGTCTTGGTGTGCCCTTACTGGATTCATTGTGGCGTCTACTCCCTCATGCTCTGTCTTTTCTGACCCGACTGTTCCGAAGCTCTGGACAATCGTTACAGAACCCACACTTCATTGTGTGCTGGGTCTGAGGGGTCGTAACTGGCGCATGCCTTCTGTCCTACCTCTGTGGCATGGGATACCAACGTATGGGTCAATTTCGCCATATTGTCTGCTGATAAATGGGCGCGGGCTAACTCACCAAATATAGCAATAAAATGGATCTAAAGGCGTCCAGCAAACGCTTTTGGATGCTCTCCCTTTTTCTGCCTGAACCGGTTGAGTCTGTCGACCGGATCTCCTCTGCTATATCCTATGGCGTCTAAAATGGCCGTTTTCATTTCTTGGAGGCAACCTCCTCCTACATTTTGTGGGTCGGAAAGGGTTGAAGTAACTGAGGGATCTAAGCACATAACTATGAGCTTTACGTGCTCCGGCTCGTCTAAACCATGCATGAGGTTTGTTGTTTCACTAACTCGAAAAAGTGATGTGGGTCTGATGTGGGGTGGAAAGTATCTATCTTCTCGCGGGCATCTCGTAACTGAATGATCGTTAATGGGGTGGTGTATACGAAATCGGGTTGGTCTTTCGTGGTAACCCTGCGCTGTGAGGTAATGGTGTTCATTGGGTTGGGTGCTGCCTGTGCAGTCGGTGGTGCGGGTGCTTTTCTTTTCGGGGCCTGGGCGCTCTATTTTGATTCTCCGGTCTTGCTTACGTACCGTTGGGCCGTTTCACTGAGTTCCTGCCAATCGGGGCCGTCTTCCTGGTCTAGCTGTGGGCCAAAGGTGTCTCTAAACCCATTTTGAACTGATAGGGATTGAAACCTTGCAATTTGCTGCCTGCATTTGGCATCGTCCACTGAACTCTGTCTCTGTTCCGTGGTGGAACTGTGGAGTGATCGGAGGGCTGCTTTTAGATCATCGCACTGTTTCTTTAACTGCTGTACCTGATTCTCTGTCTCTTCTCTTACCAGTACAGCACGCTGTGTGTCCTGGTAGGCCTTATTGTATTGGATTTGGAAGCTGCTACGGTGGGCGAGACAGGATTGATGTGCCCTCTTGACATCATCCATTTCCTTGTCCTTCGCTGCTAACTGCTCCCGGAGCTGTTCACTCGCTTTCACTTAAATCTCCCTCTCTACTTTTCTCCTTCTCCTCTAGCTGCTTGCGGAGCGACCTCACGACGTCCTCTGTGCCTCGCAATTGTGCCAGATAGGACACGATTGCCATTGGCTTACGAACCTTAGTCAAACTCTTTTTATGGATCTCGGTCAGGCTGTCCCACCAAGTCTGTCCTATGCTGCCAGGATCTGTCTCTTCATTCGCGCAAAACGCAGTCCATAGGGGCCATCCTTTCCCCTTTAGGTATTTCCTAATCTCTTCTTCCCATACGGGACAGTGTTCTGATCTATTGGTCGCAGCGACCTCGGGCTCTTGTGGATGCATAAGGCGTTCCATTGCCTTCATGGCCATCCCTACAAATACTTCTGACTCCCGGAAATTTGGAACAAGGGGGAATAAAGCGGTGGTGCAAACACGGGTACAGCTCAAACTATTTTCCGGTTTACCCAATTCCCGAAAGTTTTACGCAACAAAATCTATCGAGTTTACCTTATATCCCTTTGTTAGTACGCATGCAAATTACACACTTCCGAATTCTGGAGGTTTGATCGATACTGGTTTCGCTTGTGGTTTCTTTTACTTTGCCAATTTGGATTCTAACTCAAATGCTTTTGTAGGTTCTCTCGGAGTGACACGGTCACTTCTGGGTCGAATCCCGTCAGATGTCGCCAATAACTGTTGCGCGATTCTTTTACTTGTCTTTTCTGTGGCTCTGTTTCAATTATGGCAATCAGTGAATTTGCCCTTCTTTCTGTGTTTTCTATGCCTTAATGCTGAGAGTCGCCCGGTATCGAATGATACCACCACAAGTTTCAACCGGCTGTCGATCAAAGAGCCAAACACCAGTTAGTTAGTTCAAGGTCAAGGGTACTTTATTTACACACACTTAGTCATGCAACATAAACACTACTAGTTAACTACACTTATCAGCTAAGACAACCTGTACTTAACTTCGGGCACCCGGCTTTGGTCAGAAAACAGTGGCCGCTGTTCAATTCTGGATCTCTCGGGTTCGAAGGAGTAACTGCTGCTCAGCTGGGCTCATCCGCCTGGTAGTGGGCATTGAACTTGGACTCACTTCTGGTGTTGCTGCAATTGGCGATGACCGGGGTACCAAGGCCAAGAGGGCGCCAAGAGAGAGCGAACATGGCAAACTCCTCTTCTTATACTCGGGGGCTTTCGTGCTCTTTTGGGTGGTCCTTCGATTTGGGCCTTAATAATTGGATGATCCCTGATCACTCCGTTCGATTCCTTAGCCATTAAGTGGGCGGGGATCTGGATGGCTGGGCATGTCCCAAACAGTCACTGACCCCGTTGTTTGCATTTCCCTTGAACAGGGAGTGGCGGCGAAATGTCTGGGACTGTCCCGGTTGCTTGAGTACCAGTCCTTTGTTTTGGGGAAGGTGGGCCAGCAAATGCTAATCCGCTCCATTAAAATGCTAATTGGAACGAGTTTCGATACCGTCTGGATTTCTTGCTTACGAATATGCATTTCAGGCTACTGAGCCTGCCTGAGTCTTGACTTGTCCATTTTACCCGCCAGGCTTTGCGAGTTTCTCTGTACCTAGTTGGAAGTGGCCATCCCAGATGGCTACATTGCTCAGGAAGGTCGTCCAAATTTTTCACTCTTTCTCCGAACATACGAGGCCATAATCTAAGTACTCACCTATCGGAAAATTACTGTCGTTTGCGTAATTTCTGACTTTTACAGTTAAAATTATGGTTATTATCTGGATCTATGCCACTGAGGCCCATTTAGCTGCACATTGCACTGCAGATATGGGGTAAATATTTTTAACTGCAATAGCGCTTTGTTTCTGTGTTGTCATATTTTTTGACAATTGTGGGGCAGCTGTTTCATTTCCTTTTATTAAAAGCAACTTCAGTTACAGTGCAGTGTGGAATTGACTGGAATGAAAAGACACATTCTCCAGCTGTAATACCTGTAAATATTATAACGGGTGTAATGCGGAAAGTAAACGGTGAGCGTGAGCTGATGGGTTAATTGGCAGACTTGAGTAACAGACTTGTATTTACGTCTAGTCATCACCCATGGAAACATTCTCTGTGGAGACTTGCGCCCAGAAACATTTGGGGTTTAATCATTTTTTCACCTGCCCATTACCCACTTTGTCCCTCCTCTTGTCCCTTTTCCCATATTTAATATGTAGGTGGAGGTCTGTACTAATGAAACTTGTGCACCCTCTCCAGGAGGTTCAGCAAACCAGCATGTTCTCTGTCCCTTACTGACGAGGTGCTGTGTGTTTTCGAAATGGACTGACATTTAATAGAGTTTTAAACGCCTTGTAAAGAGATCAGATCAAAGACTTGTTTTGACTGTTTCTTCCTTGCAGCTTTTAGATGGTGAGAGCGGGGAAAGAAAAGCACTTAGAAATCTCCAGGGATAATGTTCTCCCAGTTCAACTTTTTCCTAGCCTTACCTTCACTCAGAATTAGCATGTCCGTAGCTTTGAACCTTCACCTCCCTCATGCGTTGGAAGACGACAACCATCTTTTGAATCATAGAATTTACAGTGCAGAAGGAGGCCATTCGGCCCATCAAGTCTGCACCGGCCCTTGGAAAGAGCACTCTAATTAAGCCCACGCCTCCACCCTATTATTGTAACCCTACCTTACCTTTTGGACACTAAAGGGCAATTTAGCATGACCAATTTATCATGACCAATCCACCTAACATGCACATCTTTGGATTGTGGGAGGAAACCGGAGCACCCGGAGGAAACCCACGCAGACACGGAGAGAATGTGCAAACTCCACACAGACAATGACCCAAGCCGGGAATCGAACCTGGGACCCTGGAGCTATGAAGCAACTGTGCTAACCACTGTGCTGCTTTGAAACAAGATGGAGTCTTGTCCTTCAGATGCCCAGACATCAACGTCAAATTGTTCTGTGTTTGGATAGTTCTTTCTGTCCCAAAGTGCTTTACAGACAATTAAAAGCTTCTGAAATGTAGTCACTGTTGTAATAAGAGCAGCATGACAGCTGTACTGTGCACAGCAAGCTCCCACAAACAGCAATGTGACTGACTAGACAATCTATTTTTGTAATGTCGGTTGAAGGGTAAATATTGACCAGGGCACTGGGAAGCACCTTGCTTCTCTTCCAAATAGTGCCTTTGGAGATTTCCTGTCCACTTAAGAGAGCAGAAAGTGCTTTAGTTTAAAGTCTCACCTGGAAAATGGCACCTCAGACACCGTCGCACTCCCTCGGTACTCAAGTGGTTATCACAGCATTTCAGAATTTAAAACTAGATGCAGCAGGCATAAAGTAAATGGCTAGAATTTTAACACATTGCAGAGATACTTGATATTTTGTGTTTGCTCTTTTACATTTTGTACAGAAAACGCTTCGGGATAAGGAATACAAGGGTCTACAGGTGAAACTGGAGCGGTTGGAAAAGCTTTGCAGGGCTCTGCAGACAGAGAGAAATGACCTGAATAAAAAAGTGCAGCTTCTTCAGTGTCAGCTTTCAGGAAATGATGGGCCTTTAAACCTGACAGAAGAGGAATACCAGGCATGTCAGAGCCCAGATCTTTCAGAATTGGCTGAGGTGAACACTTCAAGTCAGGAGGAAGGAGGAAGGCAGTCCCACGCTACCACTGCCTTAGACCAAGAGTGTTTAACCGGAGGTCTCGAAAATGCTGTTGCAGCTTCAGGCATTGATTCTGTTGACTAAGATTATCTGTTTTAAAGAAGAATTGTGTGGAGTTATATATTTTTGTGTAATTATTGTTTGACTTGTTCTTGGTAATTAATTATTGGCTTTGTGGTGAGAATTTCTTACACATTTTTCTACCATATCTGTATTTTCTTAGGGGAAAAAGGAATTTATGTGGTTCAAGTAGCTGTATGGTGGGTCAAGTTAGTCTACTTTATAAATTTCCATAATTGATTATATTTGTTTCATCCTTTTTAAAATTGAAATTTTTGACATTACAATCCACCTCGACTCTCAATACTTGGACCGAGATGTAAACATTTTCATCTAATTTTAATAACAGATGAGTAACTTTTTTTTACACCGAGCTGTTTTTTGCAATTTAAGTGCAACTGGATATATCTGGTTGGGACATGCTTCCACAGATGGGATTGCTATCAGTTCTACTGATAGCGTGACTTGCGAATCTTGACGTTCCGTATAAAGCACTGCTTCTCGGTTGAAATTTTTAGCCTATGTGGGAACCGTTAATGTTAAGAGCCGGAAGATCCAAGAGGCGCCTCTGATTGTAGATTGCTTCAAATTAATAAAAATGGACAGGAAATGGGGTCCGCGGGTGACAGTTTTGAGATTTCTTTTGCAACGTTGGCTATTTCCCATGCCTTCCATTCAGTAGAGAATGCAGGCTGTGAGGAGAAGAGAAGCAGACACTAGTTTCTGCCACTTCTCGAATTAGGGTTTTGTCAGGTAATTATTGTCGTCCTGGTTTCATCCCTGGAATTATAAGGGTCCAGAGGGCTCATCAGTCCTGCGGCTTTTGAGTCCGTCTTTTACTGCCTTTGCCCGTTAGAAAGATGCTTCCCATGTTTTTTGCTGCCTCAATAAATGAACGTTGGCCTTGAGCTTCATTTAGCAGGCTGGCTTTTTTAAAATTTAGAGTACCCAATTCATTTTTCCAATTTAGTGTGGCCAATCCACCTACCCCGCACATCTTTGGGTTGTGGGGGCGAAACCCACGCAAACACTGGGAGACTGCAAACTCAGCAGGCTGTTTGCACGCCAACATTTCTGTTAGTTTTAAAGTTCTGCCATTGGAGCTGAGCCTAATTTGTTCGTAGCAAGTGATCTAAGAATATCTAGTAATTAATTTTTTTTAAAAAAAATTTGTAGTGTGTTGGGTCAACGCCACCATCTTATTTATTGTTTTCCTTTGTTTATTTTTAAGACTAATGGGAATAATTTCCCTGAGACAATTTTTTTCCAATGTAGCCATGGTAACTGCACTATCCTTTCACCTCAGGGTTTGAACCTAGACCAAAGCTAAGGGGAGTTTTTTTTTTAATCCTGTTTCTGGCTCCAAGAGTTCCAAATTAAATTAGTTTTGGCAATCTTCATCTCTGAGTTTGTATCTCTACAGCACAAAGCTGGCACTGATGGACCTACTTCCTCAGAACCATTATAGGTGAGAAAAATAAACACAGGTTAAATTGGGTAGAGGAAAGTGGGATGGGCCCCTCTTTTGAGATTGCTGCTGAGACACATTTGGAGTACTGTGAGGGCTTTTCATCTCTATAATTATACCTGGCTAGCGAGTACTAGGTACTGCGTACCAAAAATAAATAACTATCCCATTCCCACCACTGAATTTGGCATAATATGTCGATATTATTCTAATAATACATAGGACTTGAGAGCAGGAGTAGGCCATTTGGCCCTTAGAGCCTGCTCTACCATTAGATAAGATCATGCCTGATCTGGCTGTGCCTCGGCTCCAACTTCCTGTCTGCTCCCTTGTCTATGAAAGATCTATCTGATTCAGCCTTGAATAAATACAGCCTCCACTACTTTCTGTGGAATAGAATTCCACAGACGGCCCTCCTCCATCTTAAAAGGGAGACCTCTTATTTTTAAATTATGCCCCCTAGTTCTCATCTCTCCACCCTATTAAGTCTGCTCAGGATGTTGCATGATTCAATAATGTCACCCCCAGTGGGTATAGACTCTACCTGTTCAACCATTCTTCCTCAGATAAACTCTTCATCCCAGGAATGAATTTTCTCTGAACTGCTATCTCAATCATACCCTTTTCGAATAAGGAGACCAAAACTGCACACCGTATTCTAGACGTCGTCTCACCAAAGCCCTGTCCGGCAGCACTAAAACTTCCCTCCTTTTCTATTCCATTCCCCTTGCAATAAACAATGACATTCCATTTGCCTTCCTTTTTTAAAATTTACAATACCCAGTTCTTTTTTTTTTTTTTTTTTACAATTAAGGGGCAAATTTAGCATGGCCAATCCACCTAACCTGCACATCTTTATGGGTTGTGAGGGTGAGCCCACGCAGACACTGGGGAATGTGCAAACTCCACATGGACAGTGACCTAGGGCCGGGATCGAACCCGGGTCCTCGGCGCGCTGAGGCAGCAGTACTAACCTCTGCGCCACCGTGCTGCCCTCCCATTTGCCTTCCTAATCATGTGCTGTACCTGCATACTAATGTATACCAGGATGCCCAGATCCCACTGTACCACTGAGTTCCGCAATCTCTCTCTATTTAAGTAGTAGCATGCTTTTCTATTCTTCCCCTCAAAGTGAACAATTTCACATTTTCTCTATCTGCCATTCTTTTGCCCAGTCACTTAACCTACAGATGGCTTGTCTCAGTCAAAGTTGAGCTTTGATAATTAAATTAAAATCTTTTGGATACCAACTCAAGCATTCTGGCACATTTTCACTTAAAATGACCAACTCGAGTCCTGGATGTGAATGGAAAAGAGAGATATCTGAGTTGATTGTGAGGTCTTCCTGGTTTTTAATAGACATCGTTACTTATAAACTGTTCTAATATCATTTCCCTCTAAATATATGTTATCTATTGGAGTATATAATTGGCATTCCCAAATTCCTGATTCAAGCTGTTTTCCTCCAAATGAGATTTTCATGTATTTAACTGTCTATTCCCCTCTCTGAATTTTCTTCATTTATGGAGTTCTTAATGTTCTTTTAATGTACTCTTTCCCACTCTATCCGATCTGTAGGCGAACGATACTCTTCCCCAGTCTATTGGATCCATAGGTCTAGTAGTATATAATTACTCCACATACTGAGGGATGTGGATTGCAGTTCCTTACTGAGCCATTTGCAAATCCATCACTTGATGAATTGGATTAAAGTTAGCCCAGACTATACCAGATGTGATCGCATTGGGCAACCAGTAGTTTGGCAGAAGCAGGGCATGTTGATTTGTTCTTTTTATTTGGGCAAGACAAAAAAAATCTCACTTGATGGTTTTGCCCTGAGCTGACACATTCCTGGAGAAGGTAAAATATCTGTTTTGTTTTCTTCCATCCTGACCTTGACCTGAGAATAGATGGAAGCGATCAGCCCAGTTTCAGTAAGGGTTTTCCCACTCCAGCGTGGAGCTCATTTATGATCTAGTGGAATAACTGAAGCACTGCAGCTTCTACAAGCATTCGTCCCTTTGATATATCAAACCCTTCACTAGTATCGGCTGGTCTGACCTGCCCTGATATATATCGACATGACTCATATACGAATCCTTTTAATCCTGTGGTTTTTATCAACTCCTAGAACAGCTTTGGGAATGGTCTTTTGGAAGAATTTCTGACTTCCTCTTTGGGGAAGAGGATGTTGGGAATCTGTTCTGCAGTTGAAGGTCCACCAAAATGTTTTCTTTAGAAATGGACCACTTGAAAAATCCGCATGAACTACTGGTTGCTGAGTGCTATGTTTTATTAAACTTGTCCTGCTGGTTTCAGTCAAATGGATAATTTACATATCCTCTTCGTAGCGTTCCCACTAAGCCACGCCATTGTAGTACAGCATTTGGGAACGTGCAGTACAGAGAACAAGTGTAAGCGGCCCTTTTAAGATGTGGACCTGCACAGCCACGCAGCATCTTAAAGGAGCCGAGGAGTGCAGAAAACAGGCAGCGCACACAAAGGGAAATTAAAGGGAATGTTGCTTCCTGACTTTCCTTTTTACCTTTGTCAAATCTCCTTTAGCTTTAGTGCTCATTGGAAGACCTTCGTCATGAGCTGTCCTTGGCATTTGCAAGGTTCACAGCACTCTTGTGAGGAAGAATGTGTTTTTTGTGTGTGCTTAAATACAGAGTACCTAAAGATGATGGTATGGTTATTTGTTTCCTTTGCCACTTGGCAGGTGTCATGTCAGTGAAAGTATTTAATTAATTTGTGAAACATTCCACTCGATGTGCCACTTGTTCTTTTTCAGTTCTTTACACATTACATGCTCGTTTTTCTTTCTCCCAGAAAGCTATGAAACGTGAACCTACAAACCTCCCGGATATAAATTCCTACTTTGAAACGTAGATCCTTGTATTACATGAAAGTAAACCAGCACTTTGAGTTTAGGTAGATCCAGGCAACAGTGTCTGGGTGCTAGGACTCAAAATTAAAATTAACAGTAGCCTTTCTAGCTTTTGATTAGAGTGGGCTAGCACTATACCAGACCCTTGGCTACAGTCATTAATCCAGCATTGCAGATGTGTAACAATAGGTCCTATTGGTTGTCTCTTGTGTATGAACCTCAGTAACTCTCTGCATTTGATGAATTTTACCTTTGTCTAGAGAAAGCTATTATTGTGGAGCAGCCTGAACAAAACTTGCGTTCCAGCCTCACTCAGAAGGAATGAATGCTCATGGGATTCAGCTGTCTCTCGAACTATAACCAGAATCCATTCAATGAGGATTAGACAGAAATTATGGGAGGGTGGAGCAAAAGACCAGCGTTCCTAAGCTGCTGGGGCACAACTGAAAGTTGTATTGCACTATGGAATGTGTTTTCTACATACAAATTTATCAAACAGGGCAAATAGTGCATTGCAGTAAGGGCCCTATTGGAGAAGGTAGACAGCACTATTCACTTATACATTTCCTTGTGTTCCTGCATCTACTCTGCAACATCAGATGTTAGTAATCACCATAACCATGAACACACTTAACAGAAAATTGAAGATTAGAGATGGGAATGAGTGGATTTTATCTTTTAGTGTACAGTGTGCTATCCTTGAGCTACTGTTAGCCTAGAAGCTGCCTATGTTCGATCAGGCTCTGAGGGTGCAAAAGCGGGTTTCTCATCCTATTAGATGCATGAACACCTTGTGCTACTGGGGTCTTGCTTGAGGAGTGAGCTAGACATTTTGTGTATTTGCCATTGTCAAAAGAGAGGGAAGAAATCTCAGAAGGAGCAGAAGTCCAGTCCACGTACCCTTGAGTAGTACCTTTGATGTATAAGCAATAAACCCATGGCTGCTTTCCCGAAAATCTGATAGGCTGATCTCAGTTGAATCTAAAGTTCAGTTGCTGTTGGAAAAGATACAGCAGTTTTGTGCAACATTCAGGGAAAAAAACACCAGAACAAGTTAGGGAGTGTCTGCAGTTCAATGTCCTCAAATCCTCATTTCCAGCAATGCTTGTGAAGTGGCCACTTTTCTCACCAGTAATCGGTTTAATTATCTTTCAGTCAAAGTATCAAGTCTATTTGATGCTGAACTCAAGCCGTTCTGCTCAGTCTTGTTCTCAACTTGAGATTTGCAGCCTCCGATAAACTTCTAAATCATTAAAATCAGAGCCAATTTTATGTTATGTAGTTGATTCATCCGTGGAGTGAATTGGTGTGCCGATGTATTCTGTACCATGGAACAGGAGGATGCACTTTATTGTACAGTGAGATTGAGGACAAAGATATTGAGTGGACACCTGGAACTTCACAGAAAAAGACAGTCAGGCACGCTTGGTAATTGGTTAACGGGACTGCTGCACTATTAGAAACCACTCAGACTGGGGTTGACATCAGGCAGGCAGTGGAAGCACAGGCGCTACTCGGCCAACTGGTATATTTTGGTACGCTGATGCTGTGAATTTTAATCCATACCTCATGGCAAGTTGCCAAACTTCAATATCGTTGCATACGATACTGTAAGGACTGACTGCCAACACAGTCAGAAAAGTGTTTTACATGCATTTCAAATAGTGAAAGCGAGTGGTATTTACCTGAAGCTTAAGTGCTATATAATTATCGAATCTAAACAGATAAAATGTGACTTATTTTACATCACCGGTTAAGCTAGTTATTTATCTAACTCAAAATAATGTCCCAGTTTGAATACAATCCATTGTGTAGATAACCAACTTGTCTGCATTCTACAATTCATAAAGTGATTAATTAAGTCTGATCGTGATTTTCATGTGTTGGAATAAACTATTCAATCCGACATTTATTTTCATAGAAAGTATGGATTAGTACAATCCAATCTCTCCCAAGGTAGTTGGATCATCTCGTTTTCTGTCCACTTCATGGCATTTGCAGTTGGCCAGCAGGATTATTTTGGGTAATCCACTTAATTGTAAAAGTGTTTGGCCATTTGTCAGAGAAAGTAAATAATGTCTGCTTAGCAGGGCAGTGGAGGAGAGCGCTACAACCATTCAGGTATAGGTTAGAAGAATATTGTGAGCCCACATCTTGTTGTTGGACATTCAAAAAACCCCACTGCATGACATGAAATATAGCTACTTGCAAAATTGCCCTCATCTGCCTTCTAAGATCCAAGAAAACATTGTTTCCTGTTTATTGGACAGGGATAAAATGCTGCTCCTGTGATTTCATTTTATCCTTTGCTAGCTCAAAATCAAGACATATACCCAATAACATGCACTAAATTGACTAAAATGTTTGGTTTCAAGGTTTTAAATTAAAGGTCTTGTTTTTTCAGCAGCAATTCACAACGCAGTTAATTGAGAAAGTCAGATTGATCCTTTCCCTCGGTGCTGTTGAATAGCCAACTCTTGCATTTCTTTTTCTCCCAAATTTCCTCTTAAATTGCTTCAGAAGATGTACTCCAATTGCTTCTGGTTCCCAGCCCTTAATTGGAGCTTACCCCTTTGTTAGTATGGTAAAACTGCCACAGCTCCGAAAACTGCCCTTTTTTTAACCATTTTGTTTTGAACAGAGGCTTGTTGCGATTTCGTTTTTTACGAAAGTAATTATTTTGTGCAGATGAATTACAATTGTTTATTCAGAGGAGCCCATTAGATTTGAAATATTTTGCTACAACCACCCAACCAAGTTTTGAGCTTTCATAAATAAAATTGGGCAAACAGACCAGATCTCTGGCTTGTCGTAAAGGCTTTTACTTTCTGCGGCTGATTTTAGATGAAAAGTGTGGCGTTAGACTCTTGCCAGTTTAATTTTCTCATTGTCATGGCTTCACATGGTGTACAATATCTATTGAAAGTGGTATGCTTTCTCATTTGTTCCTTCTGGCATGAGGTGTAATACGTTGTTTGATTTTCAGAATTGTGATCGGCATGGCTTCAGCAATTTTGCTTCTATTAGTGTATTGAAAATGACAAAGTTCGAATTCTGCTCACACTTAAATCTGTTCCCTTTTAACACCCTCTGGTGTCTTATAAGGTGGTTTCACTCCCATGTTGTATTGAGTCACAGACCAGAAGGACTCTTGTTCGATCCCTCATCTCTGCTGATGTTAAGAGGATGGTGGGGTTATGGGGGCACTACAGCTGACCTTTATTGTCCCCGGGCTTTTTGTTTTAAAAAAGAGGGCGGGTGGGGTTGATGGATAAATCTGAGAAATTCTTGCTGCAAAGCATGAATACGTGGAGATTGGGTACAGAAGGATTACACTTTTCTGTAGTCAAATATGAGATACACTGCCTGAGATTCTTCACATTGGGGCAAGCTGTTGGAGGCTCATGTCAATTCTCGTAGAACTGTGCCCTAAAATAAGTCAAGAATGGAAGAGAAAAATGGTGGTGGTGAACTATATTAATCCACAGATATACATGTTTTGTAGAGTATTTTATTCAAAGTGTTTCACAATTGGTAAGATGATAATGAGAGACTGGACTGTGTTCTATTTATAAGCTGCTGTTCCTTGCACATGACTGGCTTAATGTGAGCCAGTTACAAACTTGTTCAATTCATCTTGTAGAAATCACACTGAGTGACTTAAGAGGTTAGAGGCTGCAGTTTTGAGGAGGGGGGCGGGGGGGGGGGGGCAGCGGCGGGTTGGGCACCATTTCTAGTACTGAAAATAATAACACTTTACTCTGGACATTTCAGTATGTTTTCTTAAAACTGCTGTCTAATCCATCAAAATGACATGGTTTCTGAAACACCTATTTTCGATATCGGTCTTCCTACCTTATTGAGCTGAAAAATAAAGGTGCAGCTTCTAATCCAGATATTACTGCAGTTGAGAATCCGAAAGCTTTTTTTAAAAACATAATTAAAATACAGACGACCTGTATTTCTACTTTGAATGTCCAATATTTTGCGTATGCTGACGCAAAAATAGAAGAGATGTTTGGTGCATAGCATGTCTTCCTAGTACTGCCTGATTAGAATGGGTTTGCTGTCTGTGTTGATCAATGTTTTGCTGTGGCAAAGTAATACTGTACTGACAGTGCATTTACACATTTAGCTGGGAATGTTGCGGTTGAAACCTCAGGTGATGATGAGAACAAAAAAAAAATCTACCTCTGAAGATTGTAGCAGAGAATAACTGTGAAACAATACGAGGCAGAAATAGTCAATGCTTAAATCCATTTTATTTTTTTCAGGGGTTTGGGCAAGTATTTGAATGGGTGGTCAGCACAGTCTTGCTTTCAAATTTTCACAAACATTTTGTAGAATTCCTGAAATGTGAATCTAAAATGTTATTTACTAAAGACATGTACAGAGCAAATCAACAAATATAAGTATAGATAATACCTGCTGTTGCTTCCTTTTGTCATTTACACTTCAGATCAGAAAGTTTTATTTTGTTACTTTGAGATGGTTTCTTCCACAACTATGTTTGTTACATTGTTTCCTGATTCCAAATACCACTTCAGTGCAATGATTGACAACATTTACCCACACTTACATTAATTTGATAACAGTGCGGCTACTCTTGTTCTTTAAGCGTATTCATGGAGTCCCAAAACAGATATCCACAGTTAATGTTGTTCATCACACTGGTGAAACATTGCCTTTGATTCAATCTGTTGCACTTATTGTACAGTGTTTGAAACCAGCAGTTAAGAAATGTTACTGAGAATATAGGGATTGGAGTGGGCCAGCTCTTCTCTCCCCCCCCCCCCCCCCCCCCCCGCTCTGCAATTCAATTAGATCATTCAAACCCGGGGTCGCAACTGTGGGTGGGTGTCGGGAGGTTCGTCGAGCTATTGGTTGTGACGTTACCAATCGTGGGACAAAGTCCCCAAGGGCTGCAACCGGTTGGAAAGATTGCCGGCCGCGGGCAGTCACCGATTGGTTGTGGATATGACGGGGCAGGGTGGCATAAGGCTGAGCTGTGTGCTGGTCACTGGGGGTGGGATTGGGAGCTGATGGGTGTCCACGTGGACGTGCGATGCTAACAGTGGTGTCCCCAGCTTTGTAGCCATCTGACATGGCCACTTCCAACTAAACACAGAGCAACTCTCAAAGACTGATGGGTAAAATGGACAAGCCAAGAGTCAGGCAGGTTCTGAGCCTGAAACGCATATTCGTCAACAAAGTTCAGATGGTATCGAAACCCCTTACCATTAGCATGTTAATCAGGCCGATTAGCAGATGATGGCCCATCTACCCCAACACAAAGGACTGGTACTCCAGCTACCGGGACAGTCCCAGACATTTCGGCGCCACTCCCTGTCCAAGGGAGAAACAAACAACAGCGACAATGACTGCTTGAGACATGCCCAGTCACCCAGATCCCCGCCCACTTATTGGCTAAGGAATCGAACGGAGTGATCAGGGATCATCCAATTAGTAAGGCCCAAATCGAAGGACCACCCAAAAGAGTGTGAAAGCCCCCAGGTATAAAGGAAGAGTTCACCATATTTTCGCTCTCTTTTGGCCTTGGTACCCTGGTCACGGCCATTGCCAACTGCAGCAACACCAGAAGCAAGTTCGAGTTCAACGCCCACTACCAGAAGGACGAGCCCAGCCGAGCAGCAGTTACCACTTCGAACCCAAGAGATCCTGAACAGCGGCCACTGTTTGCTGACCTAAACTGGGTGCCTGAAGTTAAGTACAGGTTGTCTTAGTAATAGGTGTAGTTAACTAGTGTTTATGTCGCATGATTGATTGTCTGTAAATAAAGTACTCTTGACCTTGAACTAACTGGTGTTTGGCTCTTTGATCGATAGCCTGTTGACACTTGTGGTGGTATCATTCGATACCTGGCGACTCTAAGCATTCGGACATGGTAAATGTAGAAAGAAGACAAATTCACTGATTGCCCTAATTGGAACAGAGCCAGAGTAAAGAGCATAGTAAAGAGAAATTGTGCAACAGTTATTGGCGACTCTGGTGGGACCCGAACCCACAGCCTTTAAATTAGAATCCAAATTGGCAAAGTAAAAGAAAACACGAGCGAAACCAGTATCGATCAAACCTCCAGAATTCGGAAGTGTGTAATTTGCATGCGTACTAACAAAGGGATATAAGGTAAACTCGATAGATTTTGTTGCATGAAACTTTCGGGAGTTGCGGAAACCGCAAAATAGCGTAAGCCGTACCCGTGTTTGCACCACCGCTTTATTCCCCCTTATTCCAAATTTCCGGTAGAAAGAAGTATTTGTAGGGATGGCCATGAACGCCTTATGCACCCACAAGAGCCCGAGGTCGCAGCGACCAAGAGATCTGGGGCGCGATTCTCTGACCCCCCACCGGGTCGGAGAATCGCCGGGGGCTGGCGTGATTCCCGCCCCCGCCGGTTGCCGAATTCTCCGCCACCGGATATTCGGCGGGGCGGGAATCGCGACGCGCCGGTTGGCGCGCGCACCCCCCCCCTCCCCCCCCGGCGATTCTCCGGCCCGGATGGGCCGACGTCCCGCTGCTAGAATGCCTGTCCCGCCGGCGTGGATTAAACCACCTCACTTACCGGCGGGACAAGGCAGCGCGGGCGGGCTCCGGGGTCCTGGGGGGGGGTGGCCCCACGGTGGCCTGGCCCGCGATCGGGGCCCACCGATCTGCGGGCGGGCCTGTGCCGTGGAGGCACTCTTTTCCTTCCGCCTTCGCCACGGTCTCCACCATGGCGGAGGCGGAAGAGCCTCCCTCCACTGCGCATGCGCGGGGATGCCATGAGCTGACGCTCCCGTGCATGCGCCGCCCAGCAATGTCATTTCCGCGCCAGCTGGCGGGACACCAAAGGCCTTTACTGGCGGGGCGGAAATCAGTCCGGCGCGGGCCTAGCCCCTCAAGGTTAGGGCTGGGCCGCTCAAGGGGCGGAGCGATGCCGGTCTGATTCGTGCCGTTTTTGGCGCCGGTCGGCGGACATCGCGCCGATTGCGGAGAATCCTGCCCCAGATCAGTGCGCCATTTGGGAGGAAGAGATCAGGAAATATCTAAAGGGGAAATGATGGCTCCTATGGTCAGAATTTTGCTCCAAAGAAGAGACAGGTCCTGGCAGCATAGGACAGACTTGGTGGGACAGCTTGACCAAGATCCATAAAAAGAGTTTAGCTAAGGTTCGAAAGCCGATGGCAATCGTGTCCTGTGAGGCACAGAGTAGGTCATGAGGACGCACCGCAAGCAGCTTGAGGAGAAAGAGAAATGTAGAGGGGGAGATCTAACTGAGTGCGAGAAGTTAAATGCACAGCTCCGGGAGCAGTTAGCAGCGAGGGACAAGGAAATGGATTATGTCAAGAGGGCACATCAATCCTGTCTCGCCCACCTTAGCAGCTTCCAAATCCAATACAATAAGGCCTACCAGGACACACAGCGTGCTGTACTGGTAAGAGAAGAGACAGAGAATCAGGTACAGATCCTAAAGAAACAATGCGATGATTTAAAAGCAGCCCTCCGCGCTCTCCACAGTTCCACCACGGAACAGAGACAGAGTTCGGTGGATCATGTCAAATGCAAGCAGCAAGTTTGCAATCCCTGCTATCAATTCAAAATGGATTTAGAGACCTTTGGCACACAGCTAGACCAGGAAGGTGGCCCTGATTGGCAGGAACTCAGCGAAACAGCCCAACGGTACGTAAGTGAGATCAAGAATCAAAATAGAGCCCCGCAGGCCCCGAAAAGAAAAGCACCCAACCCAATGAACCCCATTACCACGCAGCGCAGGGTTACTACGGAAGGCCGATTTTGTATACACCACCCCACTATCGATCACCCAGTTCCAAGATGCCCGCGAGAAGATGGAGACGTTCCACCCCACATCGGACCCACATCACTTTTTCGAGTTAGTAAAACAGCAAACCCTGATGTATGGTTTAGTCGAGCCGGAGCAGGTTAAGCTCATAGTTATGTCCTGAGACCCGCCTGTTAGTTCAGCCCTTCCCGGCCCACAGGAGGGCACAAGCATGACTGCGGTAAAATCCCAGGTGTTGCAACATTACAGGTCCCGATCCCAAACCCCAGAAACAGTACGGCTTCCCCCAGCAAGTCGAGGGAGAGATAGCCAAGGTAATTCAAAGCTTATTGACACAAGGCGTGATTCGACCCGTTGCATCGACAAATAATTCCCCGATTTGGCCCGTAAGGAAACCCGATGTATCATGGCGACTGACCATCGACTACAGAGAATTGAACAAAGTGACTCCACTAGCAGCCCCCACCGTTGCCACAAGTCCTGATACCGTATGCGATAGAGGTAGCGATCACAGATTGCACCCTTTCGGCCGTACTCCTGCAGGAAAGGCACGATTGTCTGGGACCCGTGGCCTACGCCTCACGAGTCTTAGGTCTGGTCGAACAAGGATTTTCAGCCTGCGAGAGGCACCTATTAGCAGTTTTCTGGGTGGTACAGTACGTCTCGTACATAACCGGACTCAACCCAGTAACCATTTTAACCGAGCACACCCCGACACAGATTTTATTGGACGGCAGACGAAAAGACGGCACAGTAAGCCAAATTCACGCAGCGCGATGGACCCTACTCCTACAGGGACGTGACATCAAGGTGAAACGGACCAGAATGCATACGTTTTTGGCCGATAATTTGCACTATGCAGGAACCCCACATGAGTGCAAGATCAAAGCCCCCAAGCACAGCACAGGCCCCTTTGTCTCAGGTCGGTACCATTAAAGACAGGCATCAGACCCCAGCCCACAGACAAAGCCCTGAGAATTTATGTAGACGGATCCTCCACAGTCCTTGAGGGAAAAAGGATAACAGGCTGTGGCATTGAAGTAGGGGACGCGCAGGGACGCACTTTAGAAGAGATAGCTTTAAAATTGCCTGGACACTTAGGTTCACAGGCAGCCGAGTTAGCAGCCACTGCTTATATTGTTCAGCACCCCAATTCATTCACGACCCCTGCAGACATATATTCAGATAGTTTGTACGTCTGCAACAGCCTTACAGAATTCCGACCTCTGTGGGAATCGAGAAGATTTATTTCCGAGGACGGAAAACCTCTACCCTCAGCCCCACGACTAAAACATATCCTTCAGACAGCTAAAGGCAGAGAATACGGCATCATCAAAGTAAGACGTCACCATCTCTCCTCCCCACCCGGTAATGTGAAAGCTGATGCCCTAGCGAAGGAAGGCCCACGACATGGCCACTTTTGGCAACACCCCGAGAGTGCCCCAATACACGCAGTTCAGGTCTCACAGACCAACATCCAAGACCTAGCCCAGGCACAAAAAGAAGACTAGACGTTGAGGGAAATTTTAAAAGGAAACTTCCCAGCTCCCTATGACAGGTTTAGAAATTCTCTGACGGTCCATGAGGGAATCGTTTTAAAAGATGGAGTTTATGTTGTCCCCACCCAGGACCGGAACAAAATAATTTGCAAGTTCCATGACGGACATGGACATCAAGGGATTGAATCCACCCTTGCCCACCTCAGACCCCTCTGCTGGTGGCCCGAGTTGAAAACCGACGTGTCCCACTACGTCGAGAATTGTTTAATTTGTGCTCAAAACAACCCCGATAGGCATGCGAGGAAAGCCCAGCTCCGACACAACCGCCCTGTGAATGGCCCGTGGACAAACCTCCAATTAGATTATATTGGCCACATCCCCCCCCCCCCCCCCCCCTGCCCTGCAGAAATGGTTACAAGTACGTCTTAGTAGTGATAGAGACATTCACGAAATGGGTCGAAGCATTCCCAGTGAGAACGAACACAGCCAAGGCCAGCGCAAAGGTCTTAACAGAACAGATTTTTACAAGATGGGGACTCCCCCGTTCTATTGAGTCGAGCCAAGGTTACCACTTTCCGGGAAGATTCATGAAAGATGTTGTGACAATATTTGGAGTTAAACAAAAGTTCCACATTGCCTATCACCCGCAGTCCAGCGGCATAGTGGAGCGCATGAATCGTACGCTAAAAGCCACCCGTAGGAAAATGGTGCAGCAGCACAATACAACATGAGACACAGTGCTCCCATTCGCGCTGATGTTTATTAGGAACAGTGTTGAGCTCTACAGGATATACCCCCCATACCCTCATGACTGGACGAACCATGAAGGGTACCGAATACTTATTCGGACTAGATTTGGCCAGTCCCGCAGTCACCGCCCTGACCCATGAGAAAGCAGTCCAGTACATGGTGGAGAATATTAAAGCAGCACAGCTCACTGCAGCTGTTCGACTAGGCGCTAAACGAAAGCAGAGTAAGGCCTGCTTTGACAAAACAGTACACCCGACGGAGTATACAGTTGGACAGCAGGTAATGATCACCTTGTACAACCCTAGTTTGTTCCTCTCCCCGAAATTTGCAGGACCGTATTCAATTTCAGACAAGGCGAGCCCCTCGGTTTACAAAATCACATTTCCCGATGGAAAATCAGGATGGTTCCATGTCAATCAACTTAAGATTTATGGAACGCAGTGCAGCCACTCGCCCACTGACAACCCGAGCTCCCCCTCCCTCAGCAACAGCAGCACATCCACAGACCCGACCTTGACCACGCCCCCAGAATCAAATTTCACCCTGACGCTTGATTCGGCTGCTAGCGACAGCACTACCGATGCCCCTGAAAGACTCGAACAGAGATCCCACGAACCAGGCCCCAGTCACTACAGGCCCGGAGATCCCAACGATGATTAGGGGCAGCACGGTAGCATTGTGGATAGCACAATTGCTTCACAGCTCCAGGGTCCCAGGTTTGATTCCGGCTTGGGTCACTGTCTGTGCGGAGTCTGCACATCCTCCCCGTGTGTGCGTGGGTTTCCTCCGGGTGCTCCGGTTTCCTCCCACAGTCCAAAGATGTGCAGGTTAAGTGGATTGGCCATGATAAATTGCCCTTAGTGTCCAAAATTGCCTTTAGTGTTGGGTGGGGTTACTGGGTTATGGGGATAAGGTGGAGGTGTTGACCTTGGGTAGGGTGCTCTTTCCAAGAGCCAGTGCAGACTCGATGGGCCGAATGGCCTCCTTCTGCACTGTAAATTCTATGATACACTCAGCCCCTTTGAAACAATTTATCTACCCAATCCGGAAGCTGACCCGCCACCCGACGATAGCGACACCCCCCTGACAACCTCCCTACGGACCATGAAGCACTGTCACCATGACAATTCCTGTAATGACGAGAAATTATGAAATGGACCCCACATCGGCACATGCCGCGTTAGCACGCAAACTCCATGAAAGGGTTTGGCACCCGGGAGATGGAGACAGCTACGAGTCTGACTCCCACCATGGTAACCCCTTTGCAATTCTTTTTGAGATGGAATCGTGAGGTGTCCAGATGATGAGAGTCAGGAACTGATGGAGATTTATGGTGTCCTGTACCCTGATGGAGCCTGCCCGTTTTTTTCTTCAATTTGTTATTTTTAAATGGTGAATGTTTGTTTATTTGTGCAACTACTCGTGTCGTTCTCACTTAATTTCTTGATACAGTTTCTTCCTTCGGTTTCACACCAACGTTCTTGATACAGTCATAACTACTCTTCTGACGCGACATGGCAGTTAGTGAAACAAGTTTGTCGGCAACCCATATTGTTACAAATTCATTCCGCTCTTGGAAGGTCAATCAGGCAGTGGAGTAACGGCACTTATCCCCGCCCTGCCTGGGGACCCCCTATACATTTGGTCAGCCAAGCTCCGGTCGTGGAGCAACGGCACTGATCACCGCCCTACCCGGGGATTCCACCCATTCTTGCCCTGCCACGGACCATACGCACAACCCCATTCAACTACTTTGTTTTGAAAGTCTTTTTCTGGGGTTTTTCGAGTCCTGTGGTTTAAAGAATGCTATTTGCCACTACTTTGGCCCTCCCCGGCAACCCTTTGGTTGCTATTCCCCCACATACTATTTACATGTAAGAAACACTTGGTTTGAAAAGAAAAAACAAGTTTGCAGAGGATGGAGAAATTGTCTGCCCACTCAGCTCATCGACCACAGGCAGCGAGAGTGCTCGCGTTGTGGCACAGAACTTTTGGAATGTCTTGTCTCCACAAATGGTTGTTTAAAAAAAATAAATTAGGGAGTCACATATGGTGACGATTATAATGGGAGAATTGACATTAAGGAGACACAGATGGATATACGAGATATTAAACAACACGATGATAACAGACACTATGCTTGTTCCCTTAGAGAGATACGAAGACACTCGACGGTGAAGGAAAACCAAAACAAGATGAAGACGACCCTGATGATCGGCATCATGATCGTCGTTGGAACAGTCCAGTTGCGCGCGTTGCCTACCTCCACCCCACTCACCACACAGGCCCCGAACACGACCACCCAGCACACACACCCAGCAACCGATACCCCCACATGGTGTGAGAACCTCATCAAGTGGTATTCCCTGTCCTACACAGTGGAATCCTTACTAGTAATAACCATATTGTACAGCATCATTCAGACAATTAGATTGCGGAAATGGAGATGGAGAGCCCCTCCCCCCCCCCACCCCCGTCCCCCAGTGTATTCATTCAGAGCCCCTTTCCTCGGACTCCAGCAGACCCCACCCTCTTTCTGAACCTTTTTTAAAATAAATTCCACGGTTGTTGTTTTGGGAATAAAGTTTATTTTTCTGTGTATGTAAGTCTCAGTGATAGGAAGAAATGCGATGCTGCTATCGGATTTTTTTTGTATTGTAACATAAGTTTGGATTGTAAATAGCAGCATGAGTGTAGTCTAGTTAGAGGCAGTTAGAGGTTCCCCATTTTACTGAATGCTAATTGGCCCCCAAGAGATTCTTAGACATGTGTTGTTCAGGGAAATTAGGTAAATGTTTTTGGAACCATAGGACAGAGTAGAGTAGAACCTGTCCTTGGTTAAGGGTACCCGGCATCCCAAGAGAACAAAGAAGACCCAGTATTGTGATCCTTCATGCTTCGCGTTATGGATCAAGAGGACGGAGTGTAGCCATCTGACACGGCCACTTCCAACTAAGCACAGAGCAACTCGCAAAGACTGATGGGTAAAATGGACAAGCCAAGAGTCAGGCAGGTTCTGAGCCTGAAATGCATATTCGTCAGCAAAGTCCAGACGGTATTGAAACCCCGTCCCATTAGCATGTTAATCAGGCCGATTAGCAGGTGATGGCCCATCTCCCCCAACACAAAGGACTGGTACTCCAGCAACCGGGACAGTCCCAGACATTTCGGCACCACTCCCTGTTCAAGGGAAACACAAACAACAGGGTCAATGACCACTTGAGACACGCCCAGTCACCAGATCCCCGCCCACTTATTGGCTAAGGAATCGAACGGAGTGATCAGGGATCACCCAATTAGTAAGGCCCAAATCGAAGGACCGCCCAAAAGAGCACAAAAGCCCCCCGAGTATAAAGGAAGAGTTCGCCATATGTTCGCTCTCTTTTGGCCTTGGTACCCCGGTCACGGCCATTGCCAACTGCAGCAACACCAGAAGCAAGTTCGAGTTCAACGCCCACTACCAGAAGGACGAGCCCAGCCGAGCAGCAGTTACTCCTTCAAACCCAAGATATCCAGAATTGAACAGCGGCCACTATTTCCTGACCTAAACCGCGTGCCCGAAGTTAAGTACAGGTTGTCTTAGTCGATAGGTGTAGTTAACTAGTAGTGTTTATGTTGCATGACTAATTGTGTGTAAATAAAGTACCTTTGACCTTGAACTAACTAACTGGTGTTTGGCTCTTTGATCGACAGCCGGTTGAAACTTGTGGTGGTATCATTCGATACCTGGCGACTCTAAGCATTCGGACATAGACAATATAGAAAGAAGGTAAATTCACTGATTGCCCTAATTGGAACAGAGCCGGAGTAAAGAGCATAGTAAAGAGAAATCACACAACAGCTTGGAGCTCCGCTCTGGTGCTCGTCCTCTGTGCACTGCTTGCTTGTCCCCCACCCCAACCAATCGGCAATATGCGACCTAGGTCTCCGTGGTCAAGCTGTTCAACAACCGGCACAATGTCCGTTTGCACTCCCACGACGTGAAGTACTGGTAGGGAAGTGGTCAGCAGCCTGTGACTGGGGTGGATGCAGCTACTGGATAGTGAGGGGAAAGCCAGGCCAGGTTTGTCAGCCAGGAATGCCGATCAAACGAGGCCAGTCAATATGGCTGACACATGTCAACACTGGAAGAAACCTACACAGTCATCACTTTTGTCGCCACTCTGGAAACCAGGAAGTCAGTGTTTTTGGTGAGAATGGAGAAGATGATTGATTTGTTATGTTGTAGGTGTAACATAAGCGGCTTCCTTGTGGTGCACTTGACAAAGGAAGGTTCAGACGTGGAGATATCTTCAACACGTTTATTAAACTATTTACACTTCTATTACTCGGGTTCGACGGTACTGCTAATCCTACTACAGCTACCCAGACTGACTAACCAGTTGCTGCAATCCACGTGGTGGGTGTAATATTGAATCAACCGTGTCTGTACTCACTGACTGTCTCCACTGGAAAGAGGCAGATCATGTGTGTGGTGTCCTTTATATATGGGTTGGTGTAATGCCCCCGTGTTACCTCCGTGTGCATCGTGAATGACCATTGGTCGCGTCCTATCTAACTGATCTATTGGTTGAGTGTTTGTGTGTGATATTTCTGGTGCTCCATCTAGTGTCTAGCTAGCCTACATGCATTTACATTGATGCACATCACCACATCCCCACTTTTTATATGTTCATATTTTCTGTACACTTTAAGAAAATTGAACAAAGAACAGGTAGATACGTTAAGGTATATACAAGATATACAAGTCATGGGAACAGTGATTAAACAATAAGTCCAAATCATTTATGTGAGTCCATAAAACCATCAATCATCATGGTCAAATGTCTCTCTTGGTTATGAACGCCATCAACGTCCCTGTGCCACAGGAACCAAGAAGTGGTCAAATCACTTTGCTGTCTGATTTGGAGTCCCTTTCTTTTTTCGATGTTTGTGATGGTGCTGTCGGATGGCATCTTGTAGCTGATAAGGTGTTGACGTTGAAGTGGTACCATCAACAGTATCATTCAAGGTCATGGATGTGCCATATATTGAAGTTGGATAAGACTGTACATACTGGTTTTGGCCACATGCTGTGCTGGAAGGGTGATCCTGCTGAGAACCGTTGAAGCTTGTCGAATTGGAAACAGAATTGCTGCTCGCATAAATACCTGGTGATGGTGTGAAACTAGAACCTTGCATCTGATAGGAATATGCCGCCTTGCCAGGCTGGGGTGCAGCAAATCCTGGGCTGTAACTAATGCATCCAGTCTGTAGTGCAGATTGCACTTGCGGTAGTCCTCCTTCGGTCTTGATTCCATCAGTGGGCAATCCATAGTGCTGGCCTGTTTGAGAATATGCTGCATAGACTGCTGGCTGCTGCATGCCTGAATACTGGGTTTGTCCAGTATGAGCTGTCATTGGCTGCACTGCTGGTCTGGAAAAAAATGTGTGGATATAGCTGTGGTGAATATTGTGTATTCCTTTTGGACTGTAGCCGCTGCTTGTTATTACTGACCCAATGTAATTGTTAAGTGATCCATCTCCTGTCGTTGTGGCATCTGCTGTCACCCTGAGCGTGCCATCACTGAGGTTGCAGCACTCCCTGTCTGGAGTAAAGTCCGGCTTACGTGAATCAGAATCGTCGTTTGGTTGCTCCCCATCTGGAGTCTGGTCTGTTTTAACTGAATCAGTGTTGGTTTGTTGATGCTCCCCGTCCGGAATCTTAGCAGGTTCACTGGAGTCAGCTGAGATTTCTTGAAGCTGCACGTCTGGAGTCGCAACATGCAGAAATGCATTGACTTATGGAGAGGTTCGAGCGAATGAGGGTGGAAGTATCGTGGTGTCACCAGTGGTCTCACAGGGATCGTCGAGTGCCTCTGTACACACTAGCTGAGGTCTGTCACTTTGCACATCTTGCGTGGGAAGTGGGATGCTGTCGTCACTCGTCTCACATACCGTGGGTAGATCCTCAGTAGCTGCTTGTTGTTCACTAGGGTTGGGTAAATTGTCAGAGTCTTCATCTGATGGTGCAAACAATGTGGGTGGACTGTCATTGTCTTGCTGTTGTCCTTCATTTGGGCTTGGACTGTCATCGTCGCTTTGTTCTTCGCTGTAGCATGATACACCGTCATGGTCACCCTGCTGTGCACTGGAGCGTGGTAGACTGTCATAGTCTTCTTGCTGTTTACTTGAGCATGGCAGAATTGCATCGTCTGCCGCTAGTTGGTCAAAGGAGGTTGCTAGACCCTCATGGTCTTGTTCCTGCAAGGACTGCGCGTCGGAGTCGTGCGTTGCTTCTATCGTGGATCCTGTCCACGAGCTCGCTGTGGAGGCTTGTGACACTGGAGTCACGTCTTGTGTGTGCAAGGACTGCGGTGTGGAGTCTTGCGTTTCTTTTTTTGTAGAGTCGGGAACCCTGAGCGGTGCGTGGACCACACTCTGTGTGGCAGCAGGCCGCTCTCTGTGGGCTTGTACCGCTCTCTGTCTCTTGGTTTCAGGCTGCAGCATCATCCTGCACTCACGAGTTAAAAACAAAGAACAAAGAAATGTACAGCACAGGAACAGGCCCTTCGGCCCTCCAAGCCCGTGCCGACCATGCTGCCCGACTAAACTACAATCTCCTACACTTCCTGGGTCCGTATCCCTCTATTCCCATCCTATTCATGTATTTGTCAAGATGCCCCTTAAATGTCACTATCGTCCCTGCTTCCACCACCTCCTCCGGTAGCGAGTTCCAGGCACCCACTACCCTCTGTGTGAAAAATTTGCCTCGTACATCTACTCTAAACCTTGCCCCTCTCACCTTAAACCTATGCCCCCTAGTAATTGACCCTTCTACCCCGGGGAAAAGTCTCTGACTATCCACTCTGTTTATGCCCCTCATAATTGTGTAGACCTCTATCAGGTCGCCCCTCAACCTCCTTCGTTCCAGTGAGAACAAACCGAGTTTATTCAACCGCTCCTCATAGCTAATGCCCTCCATACCAGGCAACATTCTGGTAAATCTCTTCTGCACCCTCTCTAAAGCCTCCACATCCTTCTGGTAGTGTGACGACCAGAATTGAACACTATACTCCAAGTGTGGCCTAACTAAGGTTCTATACAGCTGCAACATGTCTTGCCAATTCTTATACTCAATGCCCCGGCCAATGAAGGCAAGCATGCCGTATACCTTCTTGACTGCCTTCTCCACCTGTGTTGCCCCTTTCAGTGACCTGTGGACCTGTACTCCTAGATCTCTTTGACTTTCAATACACTTGAGGGTTCTACCATTCACTGTATATTCCCTACCTGCATTAGACCTTCCAAAATGCATTACCTCACATTTGTCCGGATTAAACTCCATCTGCCACCTCTCCACCCAAGTCTCCAAACAATCTAAATCCTGCTGTATCTCTGACAGTCCTCATCACTATCCGCAATTCCACCAACCTTTGTGACGTCTGCAAACTTACTAATCAGACCAGTTACATTTTCCTCCAAATCATTTATATATACTACAAACAGCAAAGGTCCCAGCACTGATGCCTGTGGAACACCACTGGTCACAGCCCTCCAATTAGAAAAGCATCCTTCCATTGCTACTCTCTGCCTTCTATGACCTAGCCAGTTCTGTATCCACCTTGCCAGCTCACCCCTGATCCCGTGTGACTTCACCTTTTGTACTAGTCTACCATGAGGGACCTTGTCAAAGGCCTTACTGAAGTCCATATAGACAACATCCACTGCCCTACCTGCATCAATCATCTTAGTGACCTCCTCGGAAAATTCTATCAAGTTCGTGAGACACAACCTCCCCTTCACAAAACCATGCTGCCTCTCACTAATACGTCCATTTGCTTCCAAATGGGAGTAGATCCTGTCTCGAAGAATTCTCTCCAGTAATTTCCCTACCACTGAAGTAAGGCTCACCGGCCTGTAGTTCCCTGGATTATCCTTGCTACCCTTCTTAAACAGAGGAACAACATTGGCTATTCTCCAGTCCTCCGGGACATCACCTGAAGACAGTGAGGATCCAAAGATTTCTGTCAAGGCCTCAGCAATTTCCTCTCCAGCCTCCTTCAGTATTCTGGGATAGATCCCATCAGGCCCTGGGGACTTATCTACCTTAATATTTTTTAAGACACCCAACACCTCGTCTTTTTGGATCTCAATGTGACCCAGGCTATCTACACACCCTTCTCCAGACTCAACATCTACCAATTTCTTCTCTTTGGTGAATACTGATGCAAAGTATTCATTTAGTACCTCGCCCATTTCCTCTGGCTCCACACATAGATTCCCTTGCCTATCCTTCAGTGGGCCAACCCTTTCCCTGGCTACCCTCTTGCTTTTTATGTACGTGTAAAAAGCCTTGGGATTTTCCTTAACCCTATTTGCCAATGTCTTTTCGTGACCCCTTCTAGCCCTCCTGACTCTTTGCTTAATTTCCTTCCTGCTTTCCTTATATTCCACACAGGCTTGGTCTGTTCCCAGCCTTTTAGCCCTGACAAATGCCTCCTTTTTCTTTTTGACGAGGCCTACAATATTCCTCGTTATCCAAGGTACCCGAAAATTGCCGCTTTTATCCTTCTTCCTCACAGGAACATGCCGGTCCTGAATTCCTTTCAACTGACACTTGAAAGCCTCCCACATGTCAGATGTTGATTTGCCCTCAAACATCCGCCCCCAATCTATGTTCTTCAGTTCCCGCCTAATATTGTTATAATTAGCCTTTCCCCAATTTAGCTCATTCATCCTAGGACCACTCTTATCCTTGCCCACCAGCACTTTAAAACTTACTGAATTGTGGTCACTGTTCCCGAAATGCTCCCCTACTGAAACATCTACCACCTGGCCGGGCTCATTCCCCAATACCAGGTCCAGTACCGCCCCTTCCCTAGTTGTACTGTCTACATATTGTTTTAAGAAGCCCTCCTGGATGCTCCTTACAAACTCCGCCCCGTCTAAGCCCCTGGCACTAAGTGAGTCCCAGTCAATATTGGGGAAGTTGAAGTCTCCCATCACCACAACCCTGTTGTTTTTACTCTTTTCCAAAATCTGTCTACCTATCTGCTCCTCGATCTCCTGCTGGCTGTTGGGAGGCCTGTAGTAAACCCCCAACATTGTGACTGCACCCTTCTTATTCCTGATCTCTACCCATATAGCCTCACTGCCCTCTGAGGTGTCCTCCCGCAGTACAGCTGTGATATTCTCCCTAACCAGTAGCACAACTCCGCCACCCCTTTTACACCCCCCTCTATCCCGCCTGAAACATCTAAATCCTGGAACGTTTAGCTGCCAATCCTGCCCTTCCCTCAACCAGGTCTCTGTAATGGCAACAACATCATAGTTCCAAGTACTAATCCAAGCTCTAAGTTCATCTGCCTTACCCGTAATACTTCTTGCATTAAAACATATGCACTTCAGGCCACCAGACCCACTGTGTTCAGCAACTTCTCCCTGTCTGCTCTGCCTCAGAGCCCCACTGTCCCTATTCCCTAGTTCTCCCTCAATGCTCTCACCTTCTGACCTATTGCTCCTGTGCCCACCCCCATGCCATACTAGTTTAAACCCTCCCGTGTGACACTAGCAAACCTCGCGGCCAGGATATTTATGCCTCTCCAGTTTAGATGCAACCCGTCCTTCTTATATATGTCACACCTGCCCCGGAAGAGCTCCCAGTGGTCCAGATAATGGAAACCCTCCCTCCTACACCAGCTGTTTAGCCACCTGTTTAGCTGCTCTATCTTCCTATTTCTAGCCTCACTGGCACGTGGCACAGGGAGTAATCCTGAGATTACAACCCTAGAGGTCCTGTCTTTTAACTTTCTGCTTAGCTCCCTGAACTCCTGCTGCAGGACCTCATGCCCCTTCCTGCCTATGTCATTAGTACCAATATGTACAACGACCTCTGCCTGTTTGCCCTCCCCCTTCAGGATGCCCTCTACCCGTTCGGAGACATCCTGGACCCTGGCACCAGGGAGGCAACAAACCATCCTGGAGTCTCTTTCACGTCCTCAGAAGCGCCTATCTGTGCCCCTGACTATAAAGTCCCCTATTACTATTGCTCTTCTGTGCTTTGACCCTCCCTTCTGAACATCAGAGCCAGCCGTGGTGCCACTGCTCTGGCTGCTGCTGTTTTCCCCTGATAGGCTATCCCCCCCGACAGTATCCAAAGGGGTATACCTGTTCGAGAGGGGGACAACCACAGGGGATTCCTGCACTGACTGCCTGCCCTTTCTGGTGGTCACCCATTTCTCTGCCTGCACCTTGGGCGTGACTACATTTATATAACTGCGATCTATGTCGCTTTCCGCCACCTGCATGCTCCTAAGTGCATCCAATTGCTGCTCCAACCGAACCATGCGGTCTGTGAGGAGCTCCAGTTGGGTGCACTTTCTGCAGATGAAGCCATCCGGGACGCTGGAAGCTCCCGGACCTGCCACATCTCACAGTCAGAGCACTGCACCCCTCTAACTGACATTCCGTCAATTAATTAAAATTAAAAGTTTTTAAAATTTTTTTATTATTTTAATTTTTTAAAAATTACTGTTAACCATCTGTTTCCTAGCACTAGATTTCTAATATAAATGTGAAAGCTAAATATAGTACTCTCCGATCTCTGGCTTAGATACCCCTCTAAATTATAATTAAGTAATTATGTTTAATTAGTTACCAATGCTTAATTTTTTTAATTTAGTGTAGATTCCCAACCAGCCACTCAGGTCACAGCTTTTCTGTGATGTCACTTCATTTTCCCCCCTGACACACACAATTTGAAAAAGGTATAAAAGTAAAAATGAGTAAAAATTACTTACTTACCTTCTTACCTTCTGAGTGTCTGAGATGTTCTCAGGTTCTCTCCCTGACAGAGACTGCTCCTCCTCCTCCGAACGGCTCCCGAAACTAGGCCGCGATCTTTTAAAATCTCCGCTCTGACTCGCAGCTCCTGCACTTTTTAAATCTCCCGCGCTTTTTAAATCTCCCGGCTCTCTCTCCTCTCGCGCTGTTTTCAATGTCCCGGCTCTCTTTCCTCCCGCGCTTTTTAAATCTCCCGTGCTTTTTAAATCTCCCGGCTCTCTCTCCTCTCGCGCTGTTTTCAATGTCCCAGCTCACTCTCCACTCGCGCTGTTTTCAATCACCCGGCTCACACTCCACTCGCGCTGCTTTCAATGTCCCGGCTCACTCTCCACTCGCGCTGTTTTCACTGTCCCGGCTTTCTCTCCACTCGCGCTGTTTTCACTGTCCCGGCTCTCTCTCCTCTCGCGCTGTTTTCAATGTCCAGGCTCTCTCTCTTCTCGCGCTGTTTTCAATGTCCCGGCTCACTCTCCACTCACGCTGTTTTCATGTCATATCTGCTGGGCTGTTGAGATGTCATACCTGCTGGGCTGAAGATCCTCAAATCCGAAGAACGAATCCGTGTCTGCGTGGATTCAATACGGGGGTCGTCAATGTGCAACACGTCTAGTTGCGGTTCGGATTTGGTACTGGGGTAGCCTCCCAAGGTGAAAGGTTCGTCCGAGTCGTAGTCTTCTAGGACCATATCATCACTGTTTGCGTCGGAGCTGGCATTGGGCTCGCGAGGTCCAGAGAAAATGTAAAGGTCGGTGTCGAAGTATTCAAGGTCGGAATCATCGGTTTGGGCGTAGGTAACTGCTTGTTGCAGGGTTCTTTGGAGGTTAATTTCATTTCCTGGTTCAATTTGAGGCATTGTGCTGTCATTCCAGGTGAAAGAAGGTTGTTTTACGGATTTAAAAAATGTTTTCTTTGATTTGGGATGTTTCACCCTTAAATGGGAGTGGTCCGGGGCCTCTGATGTCATGACCCGCGTGACGTAGCGCGTAGGAAGCGATTGCGCATGCGTAGATCGCTGTTCCTTTACCGATGGCCGTTTTCGTGATTGCACATGCGCAAGACGCCGCGCATGCGCAAACGGACCTGCCCGTTCTGCGCACTTCTCGCGCAACTGCGCATGTGCAGTCCCTTTAGAAAGATGGCCGCCGACCAAAATCGTTCTCTGCTCCGGGATCTCGGCCTCGAGGTGAGTACTGGCGCTACTCTTACCTTTTCTTGCTGGTTGGAGTGTGTTTTCCTCACAGTATTTGCCAAATTTGTCCAGGACTGCCTGGAAGTCGCTCCTGTTTTGCCCCTTGGAGAACTTGAATTTTTAAAAGATTTCTTCTGCTCTGGCACCGGCGATGGTGAGGAGAAGCTCTGTTTTTTCAAGATCGGCCACTTCTTCTAGTTCGGCTGCCACCAGGAAGATTTCAAACTTTTGTCGGAATGCTCGCCAGTTTTCGTGGAGATCGCCGTGGCAATGGAGCTGTTGCAGAACCCGGATCTCGAACATCTTGCCTGGGTATTGCTGGTTGTCACTGTACGCTGAGGTATGGCTATATGGATTGAAACAGTTCACTGCTGGTACCATGATTTGTTATGTTGTAGGTGCAACATAAGCGGCTTCCTTGTGGTGCACTTGACAAAGGAAGGTTCAGACGTGGAGATAACTTCAACATGTTTATTAAACTATTTACACTTCTATTACTTGGGTTCGACACTACTGCTAATCCTACTATAGCTACCCAGACTGACTAACCAGTTGCTGCAATCCACGTGGTGGGTGTAATATTGAATCAACCGTGTCTGTACTTACTGACTGTCTCCACTGGAAAGAGGCAGATCATGTGTGTGGTGTCCTTTATATATGGGTTTGTGTAATGCCCCCCTGTGGTCGTGTCACCTCCTTGTGCATCGTGAATGTCCATTGGTTATGTCCTATCTAACTGATCTATTGGTTGAGTGCGTGTGTGTGATGTTTCTGGTGCTCCATCTAGTGTCTAGCTAGCCTACATGCATTTACATTGATGCACATCACCACAATGATGATTTGGATATTTGGTTAGTGCGGTGCAGTGGAACCAGTAAGAAATATTGTGACATTGTATGTGTTTGTCAAGTTACCTCATCACGTCTAAAGTCATAGATTGTAAAGCAAAAACAAGATTGCACATTTTTCTATACTCTACATTTCTAAAGAAAAAGGTGAATGTAATATATTTAAAACAAAATTTGTGTATTAATGTAAGGATGCGCATGTTCAACTGAAAGTGTTTACTTTTCTGCAGTAAAAAGTCATGAATTTGGAAAAATCAAGTATTGGAAATAAAATTTTCAAAGTAAAAAACAAAAAGAATGCCAGCCGCGACAGGCCATTAAATATGAACAATGGAGTATTCTCACCAGAGGCAGAGGCAGAGAAAAGATACACTGATGCCATGCGCCCTGTGCTTTGGGCTCGAGATCATGGAGGGGCGATTCCTCCATTTTGTAGCTGCTAGCAAACAAGCAACAGGACTGTGTGAAGAACTGAAAATGGATTATTTTGTAATAAGGAAGAGAGGGCCAGGAGAGAACTTCTCAAGAGAGTCCATGGCATGAAAAGGCAGTGCTGGTGTGAGCTGTATGCAGAGCCCCAGGGCCTCTGGTGAACAACCCATTAAGAAGAAACTGAAATCGGGAACAAAGCAGCCTAAAAATGATTTCATGAGGTATGGCTTTATTGTGCCAATGCAAATCAGGATGCAAAACCCAAGTGTGTTAAATGCAGGGAAGTACTGGCAAATGAAAGTTTAAAACCCTCAAATCATCAAAGGCATTTGAAACTAAGCATGGCGGGTTCGAGGACAACTTCTTGATTTTTTTGAAAGGATATGCAGCGAGAACTTAAATCGTCAACTGAAGTCCTTAGCATAAATGTAGCATTGAATGACGAAGCAAGTGAGATCATGAGGACCAAGCAGGCTCACGTGTCGCATTAAAGGTAGCAATAATGGTGTATCACGATGGACGCCAGCGTGGGTCACTAAAATCAGCCAGCATGGGTCCCGAATTTCTTTTGGTTGGTAAAAATGGGCCCGGGGAACAAAGGTTTGAAAAACACTATTAGATGATGGCTGACCTCCCTCGGCACTGTTTTCCCGTAATATCTTTATCTGTCTGTGGAACCATGCTGTGAACTAATTGGCTGCTACATCTGAACACAAAAAAACAATACCTAACTACTTAAAATCAAAGTACTATACTGTGCAGTGTGCTGAGGTTATGAAAGGCATCATATGAATGTAAGTTCCAATATGTCTGGGGAAGATATAGTGGGTTTTGTAGCAATGGGTGTGGTGCTATGGTTTTTCATTACTGGATGGGAAATGGTAATAATGGTTCAATAGCAACTATGGAGGGAGAATAGAGCTAAAGTTCCGAGTCTGGATGACTCTTAGTCAAAGTTGGTGGAGTTTGGAAACTGAACAAATGAGTATGTTACAGCTTGAGAAGGTTTGTACAGCTACATAAACTTGTCAATTTTGCTTTCTCATTGTAACCTCTTGATCAATTGTTTTCCAGCAAACCTGTCCCAATGCCTTATCTCCCTGTTGCCATCTGAGTACCTGCTTTCCATCCCTCCTTGATCATGTTATCTGCTTAGTTTGTACCTTTCTGCCAAAATAACCCAGATCACAAATGAGCAAAATGTATTATTCTTACCCATGCACCAATTCCCAAGAAGAAAATAGGCACATAATCTGTTCACAAGACTTTCAAATTCTGCAATTTTGTTGAAGTGTGCAAGACCACTGTCAGGGATTAGGATTTTTTTCTTTTTAAATTTGTGGGGAATAATGGAATATTTTTGCTGTAAAACTGCACTATGTTTGACTTATTTTCTTGGAATAAAACAGAAGATGGGGCTGGTTTAGCACAGGGCTAAATCGCTCGCTTTGAAAGCAGACCAAGGCAGGCCAGCAGCATGGTTCCATTCCCGTACCATTCAATTCCCGTACCAGACTCCCCGAACAGGCGCCGGAATGTGGCGACTAGGGGCTTTTCACAGTAACTTCATTTGAAGCCTACTTGTGACAATAAGCGATTTTCATTTCATTTCATTTCATTTTTCAGTTGTGATTAAAACCATGATTATATGTCATTCCTAGGAGGGTCAGTTGTGTGGAAGATGTGACTATTATTGACAATGTTGTTACTCAACTTGTTGTATTTGTGCTCCACAACCATAAATATACAAACTTGCCATTGCTAAAGGATGGGTGCAAAGGTTTTTTGAAACAAACTTTTTATAAAATATTTAAACAAGTACTCATCGATATTGTAAGGTTTAGAGATCACACTCTTTTGCCCCCCAAAAAATCATCGCTCCATGCATTTCAAACTCATTGACGTGATTATGCATTTCATATCAGAATGGACATTGAAAATGCATTTGAAATTAAAATTGCTTAACATAAACTTCTGAATCCTGATAAACTGCTCATCATAACTATTCTCACCGGAGAGATCAAGGGCGGAATTCTCCATTCAGGCGGCTCCGTTTCGGCGGCTAAGTGCCGACGCCAGCATGGGACCTGTGGTGTTTCACGACCGGCAGATCGGTGCGAACCTCTCACCCATTCCTGCACTGACTGACACACCCGCCTTCAGCGCCAAAAATGGCCGGGTCCCGGGCCACATATGCGCACGGCTGACGACCTGCAGCGGTCGTGCCATACAACATGGTGCCGGCCTTGCATCGACGCAACCCGCCATTCGCAACCCCACTGGCCACCCCCCACCAGTGCACCCAGCCCTTGCAGATGCCGCTCTCCCCCCACCCCCAGCCAGTAGCATGGATCCCAGCCGAGTGTGGCAGCGCTGGACACAGTCCGCAGCCGCCACGCCGGGTTCACGATTTGTGTGACCACGCGTGGTCTGCGCTGTCGGGAACTCAGCCCATCGGGGCCGGCGCATCGCAGGTGGGCTGGCCGATGAGGCGCCAACGACATTGCGACTGCGCAGGTCATGATGATGCCGGTTTGGAGGGGGCAGAGAATCGGAAACCGGTGCCGGCCCCAGAATCGATTCTCTGCCCGATCGCCGATTTACGATTTTGCCGTCGGGCAAGGGAGAATCCCACCCCCTGTTTCACGATTTACCCCGCCTCTTGCTGGTGGTATCACGAGATCCATGTCCACAAAGAGCATGAGCTCATTTTAATGCATTGATTTAAATATTATTAGCACCCCTTGCCATATGAACCCCCTCACTAAACATTCATACCTCGCTGACCTGACATCACATCAAGTTTGAACACATTTTTGGCCAGACGCAGGCAATTGAGGGGATCCCTCCGGGGGAAAAAAAGGTAAGTATATCCTGAGGGGGGAGGCCTTGCAAACCTGGCAATGTCAACCTGTGCAAAGGGGGCAGTGTCAGGAACATGTGCCCTTGTAGGAGCCCCATCTGGGAGGGGGGGAGGGGGGGGCAGCTACACTTCCATGATGTTGGTGGGGGTTTCAATGCTGGTGAATGGGGGTCAGGGGAGATAGCGGAATGCCTGCGAGGATTTTGGGTGGGTGGCATTAGGCAGCAACGCTGATCGGGGAACCCTTTAAAGCTGGTCTCTTTGGAGCTGGGCGCTGGCTCCACAAGGACCTGTCCCACCAGAGTGACAGTAAAACACGCCCACTCTTAGTTACATAAACTCAAGATCACACGAGAAAACTGGTCCGTGCAACTGGGAAGTTCCAATTTTCCTGTCTGAACCTGACGCTTTGCCAAATTCTGGTAAGATTCTGCCGTAAATCAATTTAGTGGAGCTGATTCTTTAAGCAGTGATATCATCTCATTATTAATTCTCCGTTATACAAATGTGCCACAGCGATGAGCAGTCTAGTTATATTGCTGTTGTTTTCCTTGCTGTCTTTCAAGTTGCTGTCAGTAGTTTAGTACAAATGCAGTTACATATAGAAAAGAAAATGACCAGGTTTCCAACTTCATTGGACAAATGTGGCACTTAACAAAATAATAGAACCGAATAAAATGTAAATACACACATAAGCCCCCAAAACGTAGCCTAGCACCTCATTACCAAACCCCTTCCCCTCCCTCTTCTCTTCTCCCCCACCTCCTCCTCCTCCCCCCCCCCCCCCCCCCCCAACTTAGCAACTATAGACCAACTTGTTGAAATAAACAATAAATGGCCACCATCTTCGGTAAAACCCTTCAATTCCTCCCCTCATGTTGTACTTGAATTTCTCAAGGTAGAGGAACTCCATCAGATCGCCCAACCACACTGAGCCACGGCGGAGAAGAGGATCGTCATCCCAGCAATCCCTGCCTCCAGGCAATCAGTGAGGGGGAGACTAGGATATCGACACCCCCCGCCCCGCCCCGCCGCATGCCGGTCTGCAGCTCCGGCGAGTCTGACACCCAAAATATGGCCTCTAAGGGACAGGGGTCCAGCTCAATTTTCAGAATCGGCGACATGGTGCGATAGAAGGAGACCCAAAACCCACAAGCTTGGGACAAGATCAGAACATATGCACATGGTTAGCCGGACCTCTTGAGCAAGTACTTGTCTTCCACCCTTACAAAGAAGCGGCTCATTCGGGACTTAGTCAGGTACACCCTATAAACTACTTTGAGTTGGATTAAACCAAACCTTGAGCACAAGGGCATGGAATTCACCCTGTGCAGAACTCCACACTTTGTCACCAAATATGGGCCCTAACTCCTCCTTCCACCCAGTCTTAACCCCTGACACTCAAATCCTCTGACATAATCCGTGCATAAATACAGGAAGTGCTCCCTTCCTCCAACCCTGCGAGCAAAAGACCCCTCTCCATTAGAGAGGTTGGCAGCCCCATGAGGTATGTTGGAAAAATCTGTTTTGCAAAGTTGTGAACTTGTAAATATCTGAATAAGTCGGGTTGTGAGAGCCCAAACCTTTCCAATAGTTCCTCTAGACTGGCAAAGTGCCTCTCCAGGAACAGATCACCCACTCTCTCAAGCCCCATCCCCTCCCATGCCCCGAAATTAGCATCTAACCTCACCGGCTCGAACTGATAATTCACATGGATGGGAGCCAGTTTAGACATTGACCCCCAATTTAAAATGTCAGCATTGTCTCCATATCTTCAAAGTGGAAACAACCACTGGATTGGCCAAATATTTTCTCGGTGAGAACGGGAGCGAGGCCATCACTAATGCCCTCAGACCAGACCCTCTACACAACTTCTGATTCCATCTGCACCCACCTAGCTCTGAGATGACTGTATCACGCCAACACCTTCTCAGCAATAGCTGCCCAGTAGTAAAATATTAGATTTGGCAACACTAGGCACCCTGAGTGTCTATCCCCTTGAAGGACTGCCCTACGAATCCTTGCGGTCTTGCCCTCCTATAAAAAGGACGCAATCAACTTTTTGACTCCCACACAAAAGGATTTAGGGAGAAAATCCAGCAAACACTTGAACAAAAAAAAATCTTGCCAAAATGTCCATCGGTCTTGATACTACTTGCCAAGCTCATATAAAGAACAAAATACAAAGATAAATACAGCACAGGATCAGGCCCTTCCTCCCTCCAAGCCTGTGCCGATCATAGATACATAGATACATAGAAGGTAGGAGCAGGAGGAGGCCTTTTGGCCCTTCGAGCCTGCTCCGCTATTCATCACGATCATGGCTGATCATCCAACTCAATAGCCTAATCCTGCTTTCTCCCCCTAGCCTTTGATCCCATTTTCCCCAAGTGCTTTCCAGCCGTCTCTTGAATATATTCAAAGTTTTAGCATCAACTACTTCCTGTGGTAATGAATTCCACAGGCTTACCACTCTTTGTGTGAAGAAGTGTCTCTTTATCTCTGTCCGAAATGGTTTACCATGAATCCTCAGACTGTGACCCCTGGTTCTGGACGCACCCATCATTGGTAACATCTTCCCTGCATCTACCCTGTCTAGTCCTGTTAGAATTTTATAAGTCTCTATGAGATGCCCCTCATTCTTCTGAACTCCAGCGAGAACAATACCAACCTAGTCAATCTCTCCTCATATGACAATCCCGCCATCCCTGGAATCAGTCTGGTAAACCTTAGCTGCACTTCCTCAAGAGCAAAAACATCTTTCCTCAGGGGAGACCAAAACTGCACACACTACTCCAGGTGTGACCTCGCCAAGGCCCTGTACAATTGCAGCAACACATCCCTGCTTCTGTACTCAAAACCTCGCGCAATGAAGGCCAACATACCATTAGCCTTCTTTACTGCCTGCTGCACCTGCATGCTTACCTTCAGCGAATGGTGCACAAGGACACCCAGGTCCCGCTGCACACTCCCCTCTCCCAATTTACAACCATTCAGGTGGTAATCTGTCTTCCTGTTTTTGCTTCCAAAATGAATAACCTCACACTTATCCAAATTATACTGCATCTGCCATTGATTTGCCCACTCGCCCAACCTGTCCAGATCTTGCTGTAGGATCCCTGCATCCTCGTCACAATTCACCCCCATCATGATGCCCTAACTAAAAAAAAAACTTCTGCCCTTTCTCGGTCCGTATCCCTCTATTTCCTCCCTATTCATGTACCCATCCAGATGCCTGTTTAATGTTGCTAATGTGCCTACTTCCACCACATCCTCCAGCAGCGCGTTCCAGGCACCCACCACTCTCTGCATGAAAAACTTACCCCGCACACCTCCCTTAAACTTTCCCCCTCTCACCTTGAACCTGTGCCCTCCCCTGTAATTGATACTTCAACCCTTGGAAAAAAACCTCTGACTATCCACCCTCTCTATGCCTCTCATAGTTTTGTAAACCTCTATCAGGTCTCCCCACAGCTTCTGTCTTTCCAGCGAAAACAATTTTAGTTTATTCAACCTCTCCTCATAGCAACACCCTCGAGACCAGGCAACATCCTGGTGAACTTTCTTTGCACTCAGTTCAGTTTACGGAGATGGGTCCAATCCCGGGCTTCTTGAACCCCCAGATACCTAAAGCTGGAAACAGCATACAAAAAGGTAGCGCCCCTAGATTAACTCCCCTTCCAAGGGGGTTCACTGGAAAGCACTCACTTTTTTCCAAGCTTAGCTTGCATCTTGAAAAAGAGACAAAGCAGCTCCATTATATTGCCCATAGTGGGGACTGGATCAGTCACAAAAGTAAAAGATCATCAGTATACAGGGATGCCCTATGCTCCACCCCTCCCTTCACTAGCCCTCCCTACTTATCTCTGTATATATAAATGATTTGGAGGAAAATGTAACTGGTCTGATTAGTAAGTTTTCAGACGACACAAAGGTTGGTGGAATTGCGGATAGCGATGAGGACTGTCTGAGGATACAGCAGGATTTAGATTGTCTGGAGACTTGGGCGGAGAGATGGCAGATGGAGTTTAATCCGGACAAATGTGAGGTAATGCATTTTGGAAGGGCTAATGCAGGTAGGGAATATACAGTGAATGGTAGAACCCTCAAGAGTATTGAAAGTCAAAGAGATCTAGGAGTACAGGTCCACAGGTCATTGAAAGGGGCAACACAGGTGGAGAAGGCAGTCAAGAAGGCATACGGCATGCTTGCCTTCATTGGCCGGGGCATTGAGTATAAGAATTGGCAAGTCATGTTGCAGCTGTATAGAACCTTAGTTAGGCCACACTTGGAGTATAGTGTTCAATTCTGGTCGCCACACTACCAGAAGGATGTGGAGGCTTTAGAGAGGGTGCAGAAGAGATTTACCAGAATGTTGCCTGGGATGGAGGGCATAAGCTATGAGGAGCGATTGAATAAACTCGGTTTGTTCTCACTGGAACGAAGGAGGTTGAGGGGCGACCTGATAGAGGTATACAAAATTATGAGGGGCATAGACAGAGTGGATAGTCAGAGGCTTTTCCCCAGGGTAGAGGGGTCAATTACTAGGGGGCATAGGTTTAAGGTGAGAGGGGCAAGGTTTAGAGTAGATGTACGAGGCAAGTTTTTTACGCAGAGGGTAGTGGGTGCCTGGAACTCACTACCGGAGGAGGTAGTGGAAGCAGGGACGATAGGGACATTTAAGGGGCATCTTGACAAATATATGAATAGGATGGGAATAGAAGGATACGGACCCAGGAAGTGTAGAAGATTGTAGTTTAGTCGGGCAGTATGGTCGGCACGGGCTTGGAGGGCCGAAGGGCCTGTTCCTGTGCTGTACATTTCTTTGTTCTTTGTTCTTTGTTCTTATTTGAAGCCCTCAAGACGATGGCCAAAAGCTCTAATGCCAATGCAAACAAGAGAGGGAGACATAGGGCACCCCTGCCTCGCTCCCCTATTTAATTGGATGTATGCCCAGCTCATGATATTTGTGCACACACTAGCTGTTGAAGCCGTATCCAAGACATTCGTATCCAAGACTCAAACTTGGGCCCCAATCCAAGACTGCAAAATGAGACCCTCATTCTTTGCTATTGAATGCCTTTTTGGCATCCCATGTGACGCTTCCCTCTGGATCAGGCCCCTCAGAATGGGAATGTACTATACTTAGCAATTGCCACACATTAGACGACAATTGTGATGTGTTGGGTACTCTGCTACAAAGACGAACCAACACGGTTGCAAATGGTACAACTCAGTTTTATTGCTAACATTTATTTATAGTGGTAAACTGGTTACTGAGGTTCGATCATAACCCTAGAATCTGTGGACCTATTCCTAATACTATCTTGTAGTGGCACTCAGCACATGGTGGATGTCTGAGTGGCTTGCTATGAGCTCTGTGCCCTGAGCTGTCTCCTGCTGGAATGCTCAGGAAGTGTTGTGTTCCCTGTTTTGTACTGTGTATGCTCTTGCCTGTGATTGGCTGTGGTGTTGTGTGTGTGTGTTGATTGGTCCGTTGATCTGTCCATCAGTATGTATGTGCTATGATGTTTACCTGAATATCATGACATCCCCCCTTTTGAACAAGAACATGTGCCTATGTGGTTATAAATAGAGATGTGTACTGAGTGCAGCTGAATGTGTGTGTGTGCAATATCTACAGCATGTACATGGGGCTAAACTATATACAAGGGGCGATGTCGGGTGCGGCATAACAACGAGGTTGTACCATGAACAAAGAACGGGGAAATGTTGAACGACAAAAACGAACTCCTGTAACGACAAGGAAGAACAGAAACATATTAACACAGTGTTATGATACATCAGTGAGTTCAATGTACAAACACTTCGATTGCGGAGGCTAGGGTGAGGCCTTTTATTTTTAAGAGCGGCTGGCGTAGGGTGCCCGAGGTGACCCCAAAAACGATCTGGTCCCGAATCATGGAATCGGAGATGGTGTCGTAACCGCAGGACTGCGCGAGGATACGGAGATGCGTAAGGAAGGATTGAAAGGGCTCATCCTTACCCTGCAGGCGCTGCTGGAAGAGATACCTCTCGAAACTCTCATTGACCTCGACGTTGAAGTGTTGGTCAAGTTTGAAAAGGACCGTCTTGTACTTGGTCTTGTCCTCACCTTCCGCGAACACCAGGGAGTTGTAGACATGGATGGCGTGTTGACCTGCCGTGGAGAGGAGGATGGCGATCTTTCTGGTGTCCGAAGTGCACTCCTTTTCGTTGGCTTACCGGAAGAGCTGGAAGTGCTGTTTGAACAGCTTCCAATTAACGCCGAGGTTTCCAGCAACTTGTAGCGGTGTGCTGACGGTGTCCATGACGCAGGATGGCAGATTCCGGAGTATCCGTTGGTAGGCCCCACAGTTACTCCTGGTACTATGATGTGTTGGGTACTCTGCTACACAGATGAACCAACAGGGTTGCGAATGGTACAACTCAGTTTTATTGCTAACATTTATTTACAGTGGTAAACTGGTTACTGAGGTTCGATCATAACCCTAGAATCTGTGGGCCTATTCCTAATACTATCTTGTAGTGGCACTCAGCACATGGTGGATGTCTGAGTGGCTTGCTATGAGCTCTGTGCCCTGAGCTGTCGCCTGCTGGAATGCTCAGGAAGTGTTGTGTTCCCTGTTTTGTACTGTGTATGCTCTTGCCTGTGATTGGCTGTGGTGTTGTGTGTGTGTTGATTGGTCCGTTGATCTGTCCATCAGTATGTATGTGCTATGATGTTTACCTGAATATCATGACAAATTGGACGATCATGGGCAGCACGATAGCACAGTGGGTGGCGCTGTTGCTTCACAGCGCCAAGTTCCCGGGTTCGATTCCCGCTTGGGTCACTGTCTGGGCAGAGTCTACATATTTTCCAGTGTCTGAGTTGGTTTCCTCTGGGTGCTACAGTTTCTCCCACGAGTCCCGAAAGATGTGCTTGTTAGGTGAATTGGACATTCTGAATTCTCCCTCTGTGTACCCGAACAGGCACCGGATGTGGCGACTAGGGGCTTTTCACAGTAACTTCATTGCAGTGTTAATGTAAGTCTACTTGTGACAATAATAAAGATTATTATCATTGTAATTATTACAATTGCCAGCCTTTGACAAAACACACCTGATCTTCCCAAATAACCTGAGGAAGGCATGGCTCCAGCCTCAGTGCTAACACCTTGGCCAGTATCTCGCCGTCCATATTAAGTAGAGAAATAGGGTGGTGTGACCCACATTCCATGGGGTCCTCATCCTTTTTTAACAGAAATGAAACTGATGCATCAGCGTCTCAGGCAGGGAACCCCATCTTACCAAGTCCTTAAACATCCCCACTAATAACGGCACCAACTGTCCCGCAAACGTCTTGTAAAACTCCACTGGGACCCTGTCTGGCCCCAGGGTCTTACCTGTCTGCATCTGCCCTATTGCTGTCTGTGGTACCCTCAATAACGACACGAGTGTGTGGAATGGTAAATTAAGGCTTTAATAAGCAGAGAACTAGCCTGCTGCCGAGACGTGTGCTTACTGGGTGTCGCCTACAGGGCGTCACCTTATATACGGCTCCCTGGTGGGCAGAGCCAGAGGCGGAGTCCCCCAGGGTTCCAAACCGGTCTTAAAGGGGCATCACCTATATGATGTTAAGGGTACAGTAACCATTCATCACATTCACCCCCTGTTTAAAAAAAACGCAAAGTACGTCGGGGGTGAAGTGGAATCACATGTCTATTCTTTTTGGTGACTTGATCGTCCTCGTCGACCTTCTCAGCTCGGGCGATGGTGCGGCGGACACAGACGTCTTTGGTGAGGGTACATCCATGAGTCCGGTGGTCGGAGCTTTGGTTCAGGTTGGGAGTGCAGGGGGAATAGCTGGGGCTGTAGCGGAGCCGGCGCCGGCGGGGAGTGTGGAGGGGGGGCGCGGTCGGTTTCTACCGACGGAGTAGGGGTCCGGGGGTAGGGGGGGGCATCAATGGGGGAACCAGCAGGTGCCAGGTCCCACAGGCAAACCGTGAGGGGGGGAGCGTCTGTAGTGGGGGAACCAACGGGTGCCAGATCCCGGAGGGAAACGGTGTCTTGCCTGCCGTTGGGATTCTCGACGTAGGCGTATCGGGGGTTCGCATGTACTAGTCGGACCCTAGGGGGTCCATTTTATGGCTTCTCGCGTGCCTCTGGAGAAGAACAGGTCCCAGAGTCGTCAGCCAAGGTGGAAGCGAGACCCCGGAGGTGGACTTCCTGGGGAAGACAAACAAGCGGTTGTGAGGGGTCTCGTTCGTGGCCGTGCAGAGGAGCGACCTAATGGAGTGGAGGGCATCGGGTAGGACCTCCTGCCAGCGAGTGGTTGGGAGACTTCTCGACCGTAGGGCCAGAAGGACAGCCTTCCAAACTGTCGGGCTCTCCCTCTCCACCTGCCCGTTTCACCGCGAGTTATAACTGGTCGTTCTGCTCGAGGCGATGCCTTTGCTGAGCAGATACTGACGCATGAACGATGTACCCCGGTCGCTGTGGATATAAGCGGGGAAACCAAACAGGGTGAAGATGCTGTGCAGTGCCTTAATCACGGTGGCTGAGGTTATGTCGGGGCAGGGAATGGCGAATGGGAAGTGGGAGAACTCGTCGATGACGGTTAGGAAGTAGATATTGCGGTTGGTGGACTGGAGGGGACCTTTGAAGTCCACGCTTAGTCGCTCAAAGGGCCCCGAGGCCTTTACAAGGCGAGCCTTGTCTGGCCGGTAGGAGTGCGGTTTCCACTCCGTGCAGATCTGGCAGGCCCTGGTCATGGCCTTGACCTCCTTGGTGGAGTAAGGTAGGTTGTGGGACTTGATACAGTGGGCGTGCTGGGTAGCCCCCGCGTGACAAAGGTCATTGTGGACAGCCCTCAGGCGATCCTCCTGCGCGTTGGCGCACGTGCCGCGGGGACAGGGCATCTGGGGGCTCGCTGAGCTCCCCAGGACGATACTTAATATCATACGTGTAGGTGGAGAGTTTGATCCTCCACCTCAAGATTTATCATTTTTAATTTTGCCCCGTTGTGCGTTGTCAAACATGGAGACTACCGACCATTGGTCGGTGACGAGGGTGAACCTCCTACCGGCTAGGTAGTGCCTCCAGTGCCGCACAGCCTCCACAATGGCTTGTGCCTCCTTTTCGACTGCAGAGTGCTGAATTCTCGGAGGCGGTGAGGGCCCGGGAGAAGAATGCTACTGGCCTGCCTGCCTGGTTGAGGGTAGCAGCCAGGGCGATGTCTGACGCATCGCTCTCTACCTGGAAAGGGATGGTTCCGTCCATCGCGTGCATAGCGGCCTTGATGATGTCGGCCTTGATGTGACTGAAGGCCGACCGGGCCTCAGCCGTAAGGGGAAATGTTGTGGTCTTTATGAGCGGGCGGGCTTTGTCCGCATATCTGGGGACCCACTGGGCGTGATAGGAGAAAAGCCCTAAGCACCATTTGAGGGCCTTGAAGCTACGGGGGAGGGGAGGTTCCTTAAGGGGGCGCATGCGGTCGGGGTCGGGACCTAGGATCCCGTGTTCCACGACGTAGCTGTGGATGGCTAGTCGGGTTGTGTGGAAAACGCATTTTTCCTTGGTGTAGGTCAGGTTGAGGGCCCGGGCGGTCTGGAGGAACCTTTCAAGGTTCGCGTCATGGTCCTGCTGATCATGGCCGCAGATGGTGACATTGTCCAAGTACGGGTAAGTAGTCCGCAGGCCGTACTGGTCCACCATTTGGTCCGTCGTCCTCTGGAAGACGGAGACCCCATTTGTGACGCCGAAAGGGACCCTGAGAAAGTGGAAGAGCCGGCCGGCTGCTTCGAAAGCAGTATGGAGTTGATCTTTCGGTCGGATAGGGAGCTAGTTGTAGGCGGATTTGAGGTTAACAGTGGAGAATACACGGTATTGAGCGATCCGATTGACCATCTCTGCTATCGGGGAAGGGGGTATGCATCGAGCTGCGTGAAGCGGTTTATGGTCTGGCTCTAGTTCATGACCATTCGTTTCTTTTCCCCGGACCGTACTACCACCACTTGCGCTCTCCAAGGGCTGTTGCTAGCCTCGATGACCCCCTCTGCCAGTAAACACTGGACCTCTGACTTGATAAAAGGCACATCTTGGGCACTGTACCGCCGGCTCCTGGTGACAGCGGGCTAACAGTCGGGGGTGAGGTTCGCAAATAGTGAGGGGGTGCAACTTTCAGTGTCGCAAGGCTGCATACCGTGAGAGGGGGCAAGGGTCCGCCGAACTTCAGGGTCAAGCTTCGGTGGCTGCATTGGAAATCCTGACCAAGCAGCAGGGGGGCGCAGAGGTGAGGGAGGATATAGAGCTTGAAACAAGTGTATTCGACGCCCTCGATCGCGAGATCTGCAATACAATACTCCTTGATTTGGACCGAGTGGGACCCGGAGGCGAGGGCTGTGGTTTGGGAAGTGGGATAGGTGTGCAAGGAGCAGCGTCTTACCGTTTCTGGGTGGATAAAGCTCTCTGTGCTTCCGGAGTTACAGAGGCAGGGCGTGTCGCGCCCGTTGACCTGGACCTGCATCATGGAATTCTGCAGGTGCTTTGGCCGCGATTGGTCGAGGGTGATCGCTCCCAGTTGCGGGTAGTCCGAGTCCTCAGCCGAGTCGGATTCACAAAATGGCCGCTGCCGTCGGTCGCACGTGTCGGGTCTAGAAGATGGCCGCCGCCAAGATGGCCACCTCCATGACTCACACGAGGCCGATGATGCGTCAGAAAGGGGTGTGCCCAGTCGGTGCGCAGCTGCGTTGTGGGGCCTGCAGGCCTGTGAGCTTGATTTTCGGGCTTGATGAGCTTTTTGTTTCTGGGCCTTAGGCCTGGCCAGGCAGACCCTCGCGAAATGCCCCTTCTTTCCACAGTCGCTGCAGATGGCGGAGCGGGCTGGGCAGCGTTGACGTGGATGATGGCCCTGCCCACAGAAATAGCACGGTGTGCCCCTGGTCTGGGCTGGTCGCCACGCGGCGCAGGCCCGTAGCGTAGCCGAGTCTGGTGAAGTCCGAGGGGGGCTCGCAGGGTCCACGGGATACATGCCTAAGTTGGGCGGGCCACTTGCAGTGAGGCGGCGAGCGTTACCGTGTCCTGAAGGTCTTTAGCTCAATTTTCGAGGAGTCGTTGCCTGATATAAGTGGAACGGATGCCGGACACGAATGCGTCTCGGATGTGCAGATCATGTGGATTCCCCCGTCACATCCTGATGGTTGCAGTTCCTGGCGAGCGCGGTGAGCTTTTCCACCTACTCGTCCAGCATTTCCCCTGAGCGCTGCCGGCAGGTAGAGAGCAGGTGCTGTGCATGTACCTCATTTATGGGTTTGACGAAACGCTTTTGCAGGATCTCGATTGCCTCGTCGTAAGTGGTCGACTTCTCAATCATGGCGGAGATTCTATGGCTCACCCGGGCGTGGAGTAGGCACAGCTTGCGAGGCCCTAGGACTGGAGTTTCCGAGGATTCCAGGTAGGCTTCGAAGCAGCGGAGCCAGTACTTAAAAATGTCTTTGGTCTCCGGTGTCCGTGCTTCCAGGTTGAGCTTTTCTGGCTTGAGACCGGCGTCCATTCTAACGTACTCTGCTTATTAAATTGTAGTACCCTCAATAACGACACGAGAGTGTGGAATGGTAAATGAAGGCTTTAATAAGCAGAGAACTAGCCTGCTGCCAAGACGTGTGCTTACAGGGCGTCACCTTATATACGGCTCCCTGGTGGGTGGAGCCGGAGGCGGAGTCCTCCAAACCCAGTTTTAAAGGCATCACCTACATGATGTTAAGGGTACAGTAACCATTCATCACACTATCAAGACCTCCTCTGTGCCCAGCAGTTCCAACCCTTCACGCTCTTCTTCCTCCACCTCAGGAAACTCTTAAGTCCTCCCGAAATTCCGACATACCTGAACCGCACCCCCCCCCCCACCACCCCCCCACCCTCATTCGGCCTCCTTGTTGGACGCTGAACCAAACTTACTTCTGATACCAAATCTTCTAGAGGTGGAGCATGGTCTGATAGGACTATTGCCACGTACTCGGCTTTCCTCACCCAGGCAGAGGAGACCTTCCCATCATTAAGTATAGTCGAGAACAGATTATTTTATGTGCTACGTAGAAAAAAGTTCCTTCCCCACAGGGTGCTTCAATGGATCTGCCCCCCTCTCCCCCCCCCCCCCCCCCCCCCCCCACCACACCCCCACCTCCTCCATAAATACCAACAGCACCTTTGCCACCCCTGAAGGGGCCAAAGACTTCAACTTCGACGAGTCCAGTTTTGGGTTTATGACACAGTTCAAGTTTCCTCAAAGAATCAACTGATGTGTGTCCAAGACTGGTAATGTGGCCAACAATCGCTTCATGAATGTTACATCATCTCAGTTTGGGGCGTCTGCATTCACCAACCCCACTAACGTACCTTCCACCGTCCCAGTGCTATAGCATACCTCCCTGATCCACCATGGCCCTTCCCGCAAGAAAGTGGACCCCTTAGTTAAATAAGATTGTGTGTATGCTGTGTTCCTGATTTACACACTTCAGTGCACTTGGAGATAAGGGGACATTAAGCAGGAAGTGAAGAAGCTCAGAGCCGAGAGAGTCTGCAACGTATTTTAGGTGGGTTTGATTATGGGGGAAGAAATAAATTGAGTGCTTTTATGAGACAGTGCCTGAATTGAAAGATCATTCTGCAGTAAAATAGCGAGGGTGGAGGGCAAACAGAGCTGGGAACAAGCAGGTACCTAGAATTGAGGAACAGAACTGAGCTCAGTCATATGGATGGAGAAAGTTCCCCATTCAGCAAGAGTATCTTGGTTTTTATTTTTTGAGCTAATAATGGACGATAAAGCTTGGTGTCAAGAAAGGATGGTGCACAAAATTCTGAATTAGTGGAAGTTTGTGAAACTTGGAGGCTTGTGAGAAAACAAGGGTGTGCTCATTACTGGGAGAGAGATGCCTTTTGTGGAGAGTGCAGTATACACCTGCCTCACCAACTATGGCAATTTTGATATCTCTCTCAGATAATAGCCACCAGAGCAGGGCACTTAGTATCTTCTTCAGATCACTAGTTCCATACTCACGTATTACTTGAATTAAGACTTTTCAGTTGGGTCTGTTGAGTTTAGAATAGGGCCACAGCAGTTAGTTATAATTTGCCCACAATACTTTTTAAAAAAATGTTTTTATGGAGGTTTTTTGTAATATACAGAACAAAGATGAGCGTGGACATATATTGTGAAAACAAAAGAAAAATAAATAGAATATATACACATTGGTTGTCTTCTGTTAATTACATTGGTTATCTTACGTTATTTACAATGGTTACAGCTTGTTTTTCATTTTCCAGTAGGCGTTTGGTTCTGGTTGAGCCCCCTGCTCCCTCTTATCCCCCCCCCCCTTTCTTCCTGACCCCTCTCCCCCTCCTTATTTCCCCCTCATTGTTATATCTCCCTTCCTTTAGTTTATTCGCTGTTGACTCCAAACAGGTCTTGGAACAACTGGGTGAATGGCTCCCATATTTTGTGGATGCCCTCTTCCGGCCCCTGGATGGCAAATTTAATTTTCTCCATTTGGAGAAATTCCGATAGGTCAGACAGCCAGTCTGCAGCTTTGGATGGTGCTGCTGATTGCAGCCGAGCGATTAGAGAAGTAAAGGCGAGGGCGTCGGTCCTCCTCTCCATGAAGAGATCTGGCTGTTCTGATACCCCGAAGACTACGACCAAATAAATCTTCAACGAAGCCAGTGGTTGTAACAACACTCCGGTCGTGGAACCAGCTGTGACAGTTCTTCGGGCTCACCGAAATGTCCGACAAGGCCCCCATCTGCAACAACCCCAGGTTCACCCCCATGAGAATGGACGCCACCTTCAAAAGGCGGAGACAGGATGGGACACGCTGACAATTAGGGATTTCTACACTGACAACGACTGGTAACGCTCAAGGAACTAATCGAGAGGTTCCAGCTGATGGGGAGGGTGCGAACTAAGATTCATGCAAGTCAAAAGCTTCTTACGCAGGGAAACATGGACATATCCATGACCACCATAACCATCACTGCTAGAGGACCTACTGGACGTGGACATCCTAGGGAAGGAGAATCGCGGTGACATGTGTGGGAGGCTACTGGGAAGGGAGGAAGAGGAAGAGGTTTGAAATAGGGAGGGGACTCTGGAGCGAAGCACAGCACAGGGTCAACTCCACCTCCACATGCGCAAGCCTAATGCAGCAAAAAGTGGTACACAGAGCCCACTTAACTAGAACCTGAATGAGCAGGTTCTTCCCGGAGGTGGAGGACAAATGCGAATGGTGCCAAGGAGGACTGGCCAACCACGCCCACATGTTTGGGTCTTGCCCCAGATTGGGTTTTGGGTAGCCTACTTCGAAGCAATGTCTATGGTGGTGGGGGTGAGGGTGGAGCCTTACCCAAAAGTGGCAGTCTTCGAGGTACCACAATACTTCTGAATCAGGAATAAGAGCATGAGTAAGGCAATTCAGCCCTTTAAGGCTGCTCTTCCATTCAAGAGTCATGGATGTTCCATCTCTCAGAATTTAACTTGCTTCTTTCTCTCAAGTAATAGAATTAACAATGTTTCCACCAATTTTTACATCACTCACCTTACTGAACCTCAAAGGAATTATTTGCTTGCAAAGTATTTGGATGTTGAGAGGTGATAACATGCAATATAAATGCAAATCTTTGTTATTTTCTCTCTTCAAGTTGTCTAAATTCTGGAAATCCTTTGTAACCCAGCTTCACTAACTGTCAGGGTTTTTGTGAAAGCATACAAAAAACAATTAATGAAATGTTCATGTTTTGCTCCCTTTGCTGAAGCTAGCAATGTTTTCAAGGCTACTCATTCAGACACACACCTGACCTTTGCTAGCTCCCAGAAAATCTTCGGCGGGTGCTGGCAGATCAGTTGTTTCTGGAGGCAAGTCTGTTTTCAAACCAAATTCATCCACATGCATTTCTCAACATGTGTCACTGGATATGGTGGAAGGTTCTCAAATTTAAGGTAAATAAATTCCAAGCTTAATTCACTAAATATCAGATCCCTGCAGTCAATTGAAGCTTTGACTTAAATAGTGAAAATTCCTCAATAGCAGAATGTAGACAGACTAAATTGAAATGTTGGTTGGGAAATTGTCAGATGAAGTGACAATAGGGAATATTTGAATCATAGAAATTTTGAAACACTGAAAGGCTATTCGTCCGTCATGTCCGTGCCAGCTCTCTGTAAGGGCAATGCATTTTGTACCATGGCACTGCCTTTTCCCCATAGCCCTGCAAATCTTTCTTCAGATATTGATCCAAGTCTCTTTTGAAGGCCGCAATTGAATCTGCTGTCACCACACTCTCAGGCAGTGTATTCCAAGAACTCACTGCATAAAGAATTTCTTCGTGCCACCATTACTATTTTTCCTAATCACTTTAAATAGATGTCTTCTGGTTCTCAATCCTTCCACCTGGGAGAAGTTTATCCAGACTCCTCATGTTTTGCAATCTCCTCTCTTCTCCAAAGACCCAACCTTTTTACATAACTGAAGTTCCACATCTCTGGAACCATTCTTGTGAAATCTTTCTGTACCCTCGCTAATGCCTTCACATCTTTCCTAAAACATGGTTCCCGGAACTGGACACAATACTCTACTTGAGGTTGAACCAGTGTTTTGAATTACGTGGCCGTATTTAAAAAGCCCACGATTTCATACGCTTTATGAACCATTCTATCAACCTGCCCGAAAAGAGATCCACGAACAGGATGGCAGAGGGCAGGGTTTTCAAAGTGCGGGTCGCAGACAGGTGTCAGAAGGGTTCCAGTGTTCCCAAAAGATCGGATTGCTTCTCGCTGCACCATCAACCATTAACAGCATTGAGATCAAGCATCACTCCAACCATAAGAGGCAACAGTGAGCAGGTCAGTGCGCCCTGCACTTACACTTGACGCCACGTGCCTAGTACATACGTGCTCTTTGCTCAAAAGTGCCCTGTACGTATGTGCTTTTTGCTCAAATTCACCTGGTGAGCTTCTTTCACTTTTGAGAAAGGCAAGAGGACTGTGGACATGGATCGTTTGTTACAAGAAAGAGATAGCCAGTGACATAAATAGGCATGGTACATACTTGCCAGGATCTCACATCAGAATCTGCTGGAGAGAGCTGCTCTGGAGAGTCCATGGCAGGACAGAGCAGTGCTCGTGTTAGCTCTATACAAAGTTCCAGGGCCTCTGGTGAACTGCCTACCAAGAAGAAAATTAGGTTGGGAGCAAAGCAATATAAAGATGATTTCCTGAGGTATGGTTTTGTTAATTGTGCCAATGCAAATCAGAATGGAAAGCCCATGTGAGTTATATGCAGAGAAGTACTTGAAAACCCTCAAAATTGCATAATCGCCTGAAGACATCGCACAGTGAAGTTGAGAGCAAATCTTTTTTTCAAAAGATTCAGCAAGAACTGAAATCATCAGCAGAAGTCCGTATCAGAAATTTAACATTGAATGCAAAGGACAATTAGCCTCTTCCATGGTAGTTTACCACATAGCTAAAGAGAAAATGCAACACACAGTTGCAGAGAGATGAATTATCCTTATAGCATTAGACATGGCTTGCATGGTCCTAGATGAGAAGTCAGCTGAAAAACTGAAATGCATAAGTGATAACATGGTGCTCACCGAATTTGTGATATTGCTGAGGGTATAGAATTACAGATTATTTCTCATTTCAAGTTAACACAGGAGTTTGTAATAAAACTAGATTGAAGTGCAGGCGTTTAAGAGTGTGGAACCTTGCTCGTTTACGTTAGCTTTGTTTGGCACAGCAAGTTCATTGAGGATTTGCTGCGCTCGTTGACATTCGCCAGGCTGCGAGCAGGGGGTTATCGCTTGAGGGGCAGAGCCTCACTCGCTCGCTCGATCGCTAAGGGAGCAATTTAGCATGGCCAATCCACCTAAACTGCACATCTTTGGACTGTGGGAGGAAACCGGAGCACCCAGAGGAAACCCACGTAGAAATGGGGAGAATGTGTAGACTCCGCACAGAGTCACCCAAGGCTGGAATTGAACTCGGGTCCCTGGCGCTGTGAAGCAGCAGTGCTAACCCGGGTCCCTGGAACTGTGAGACAGCAGTATTAACCCGGGTCCCTGGCACAATGAGAGAGCAGTGTTAATCCGGGTCCCTGGCACTGAGACAGCAGTGTTAACCTGGGTCCCTGGCACAGTGAGACAGCAGTGTTAACCCGGGTCCCTGGCACTGTGAGACAGCAGTGTTAACCCGGGTCCCTGGCACTGTGAGACAGCAGTGTTAACCCGGGTTTCTGGCACTGTGAGACAGCAGTGTTAACCCGGGTCACTGGCACTGTGAGGCAGCAGTGTTAACCCGGGTCCCTGGCACTATGGGACAGCAGTATTAACCAGGTCCCTGGCACCGTGAGACAGTAATGTTTACCCGGGTCCCTTTCACTGTGAGACGTCAGTGCTAACCCGGGTCCCTGGCACTGGGAGACAGCAGTGTTAACCCGGGTCCCTGGCACTGTGGGACAGCAGTGTTAACCCAGGCCTCTGGCACTGTGAGACAGCAGTGTTAACCCGGGCCTCTGGCACTGTGAGACAGCGTGCTAACCCGGGTCCCTGGCATTGTGAGGCAGCTGTGTTAACCCGGGTCACTGGCACTGTGAGGCAGCAGGTCGCAGGAGTATACCGGCAGGCAGGAAGGTGGTTTGAAGTGTGTCTACTTCAATGCCAGGAGCATCCGGAATAAGGTGGGTGAACTTGCAACATGGGTTGGTACCTGGGACTTTGATGTTGTGGCCATTTCGGAGACATGGATAGAGCAGGGACAGGAATGGTTGTTTCAGGTTCCGGGGTTTAGATGTTTCAGTAGGCTCAGGGAAGGTAGTAAAAGAGGGGGAAGTGTGGCATTGTTAGTCAAGGACAATATTACGGTGGCAGAAAGAACTTTGATGAGGACTCATCTACTGAGATAGTATGGGCTGAGGTTAGAAACAGGAAAGGAGAGCTCACCCTGTTGGGAGTTTTCTATAGGCCTCTGAAAAGTTCCAGAGATGTAGAGGAAAGGATTGCAAAGATTATTCTGGATAGGAGCGAAAGTAACAGGGTAGTTGTTATGGGGGAATTTTAACTTTCCAAATATTGACTGGAAACGCTATAGTTTGAGTACTTTAGATGGGCCAGTTTTTGTCCAATATGTGCAGGAGAGTTTCCTGACACAGTATGTAGATAGGCCAACAAGAGGCGGCCACATTGGATTTGGTACTGGGTAATGAACCAGGCCAGGTGTTAGATTTGGAGGTAGGTGAGCACTTTGGTGATAGTGACCACAATTCAGTTACGTTTACTTTAGCGATGGAAAGGGATAGGTATATACCGCAGGCCAAAACTTACAGCTGGGGGAGGCAATTATGATGCGATTAGGCAAGACTTAGGATGCATAGGATGGGGAAGGAAACTGCAGGGGATGGGCACAATTGAAATGTGGAGCTTGTTCAAGGAACAACGTGTCCTTGATAAGTATGTACCTGTCAGGCAGAGAGGAAGTGGTCGAACGAGGGAACCGTGGTTTACTAAAGTAGTTGAATCACTTGTCAAGAGGAAGGAGGTTTATGTAAAGATAAGACGTGAAGGTTCAGTTAGGGTGCTTGAGAGTTACAAGTTAGCCAGGAAGGACCTAAAGAGAGAGCTAAGAAGAGCCAGGAGGAGACGTGAGAAGTCTTTGGCAGGTAGGATCAAGGAAAACTCTAAAGCTTTCTATATCACCCCAGTCCAACGCCGGCATCTCCACATCATTTCTATAGGTATGTCAGGAATAAAAGAATGACGAGGATAAGAGTAGGGAAGTTGTGCGTTGGGTCCGAAGAGATAGGAGAGACGCTAAATGAGTATTTTTTGTCAGTGTTCACACAGGAAAAAGACAATGTTGTCGAGAATACTGAGACACAGCCTTCTAGACTAGATGGGATTGAGGTTCATAAGGAGGAGGTGTTAGCAATTCTGGAAAGTGTGAAAATAGATAAGTCCCCTGGGACGGATGGGATTTATCCTAGGATTCTCTGGGAAGCTAGGGAGGAGATTGCAGAGTCTTTGGCTTTGATCTTTATGTCGTCATTATCTACAGGAATAATGCCAGAAGACTGGAGGATAGCAAATGTTGTCCCCTTGTTCAAGAAAGGGAGTAACGACACCCCCGGTAACTATAGACCAGTGAGCCTTACTTCTGTTGTGGGCAAAGTCTTGGAAAGGATTATAAGAGATAGGATTTATAATCATCTAGAAAGGAATAATTTGATTAGGGATAGTCAACACGGTTTTGTGAAGGGTAGGTCGTACCTCACAAACCTTATTGAGTTGTTTGAGAAGGTGACCAAACAGGTGGACGAGGGTAAAGCAGTTGATGTGGTGTATATAGATTTCAGTGAAGTGTTTGACAAGGTTCCCCACGGTAGGCTATTGCAGAAAATATGGAGGCATGGGATTGAGGGTGCTTTTGTGGTTTGGATCAGAAATTGGCTAGCTGTAAGAAGACAGAGGGTGGTGGTTGATGGGAAATGTTCAGCCTGGAGTTCAGTTACTAGTGGTGTACCACAAGGGTCTGTTTTGGGGTCACTGCTGTTTGTCATTTTTATAAATGACCTGGAGGAGGGTGTAGAAGGATGGGTGAGTAAATTTGCAGATGACACTAAAGTCAGTGGAGTTGTGGATGTTGCAGGTTACAGAGGGATATAGATAAGCTGCAGAGCTGGGCTGAGAGGTGGCAAATGGAGTTTAATGCAGAAAAGTGTGAGGTGATTCATTTTGGAAGGAGTAACAGGAAAAAAAGAGTACTGGGCGAATGGTAAGATTCTTGGTAGTGTGGATGAGCAGAGAGATCTCGGTGTCCATGTACATAGATCCCTGAAAGTTGCCACCCAGTTAGATAGGGTGTTAAGAAGGTGTACGGTGTGTTAGCTTTTATTGGTAGAGGGATTGAGTTTCAGAGCCATGAGGTCATGTTGCAGCTGTACAAAACTCTGGTGCGGCTGCATTTGGAGTATTGCGTGCAGTTCTGGTCACCGCATTATAGGAAGGATGTGGAAGCATTGGAAAGCGTGCAGAGGAGATTTACCAGGATGCTGCCTAGTATGGAGGAAAGATCTTATGATGAAAGGCTGAGGGACTTGAGGCTGTTTTCGTCAGAGAGACGGTCAAGAGGTGACTTAATAGAGGCATACAAGATGATCAGAGGATTAGATAGGGTGGACAGTGAGAGCATTTTTCCTCGGATGGTGATGGCTAGCACGAGGGGACATAGCTTTAAATTGAGGGGAGATAGATATAGGACAGATGTCAGAGGTAGGTTCTTTATTCAGAGAGTAGTAAGGGCGTGGAATGTCCTGCCTGCAACAGTAGTGGATTCGCTAACATTAAGGGCATTTAAATGGTCATTGGATAAACATATGGATGATAATTGAAGAGTGTAGATCTTATGATGAAAGGCTGAGGGACTTGAGGCTGTTTTCGTTAGAGAGACGGTCAAGAGGTGACTTAATAGAGGCATACAAGATGATCAGAGGATTGGTTAGGGTGGACAGTGAGAGCCTTTTTCCTCGGACGGTGATGTCTAGCACGAGGGGACATAGCTTTAAGTTGAGGGAGATAAATATGACAGATGTCAGAGGTAGGTTCTTCACTCAGTGAGTAGTAAGGGCGTGGAATGCCCTGCCTGCAACAGTAGTGGACTCGCAAACACTATGGGCATTCAAATGGTCATTGGCTAGACATATGGACGATAAAGGAATAGTCGGTGGGCTTTAGATTGGTTTCACAGGTCGGCGCAACATCGAGGGCCGAAGGGCCTGTACTGCGCTGTAATGTTCTATGTACCAACTAGATCTTTGAAGTGTTGAAGTTACGTGGTTGGAAAGTGAAGGCTTGCGTGTTCATTGTGGAGGAATCATAAGTGATGGGGCAGCGAACATGACTGAAAAACTGTGGAGTTATAATAAGGATTAAGGAGGCAGCTGGTTAGGACTTGTTTGGAATCATTGTTTTATTCACCACGCAGCATTGGCATTAATAATAATAATCTTTATTGTCACAAGTAGGCTTACATTAACACTGCAATGAAGTTACTGTGAAAAGCCCCTAGTTGCCACACTCTGGCACCTGTTCGGGTACACTGAAGAATTCAGAATGTCCAATTCACCTAACAGCATGTCTTTCGGGACATGTGGGAGGAAACCGGAGCACCCGGAGGAAACCCATGCAGATGCAGGGAGAACGTGCAGACTCCGCAGTGACCAAAACTGGGAATCAAACCTGGGACCCTGGTGCTGTGAAGCAACAGTGCTAGCCACTGTGCTACAGTGCTGTCCATTAAGAGGAATTCCAACCGATCCTGAAGTGGTGTTGAAAGGAATTGTGCAAGTCATGAATTTTATTAAATGCAGTGCACTCAATACCAGGCTTTTTGAGGCTCTGTGTACTGATATGAGGGCTGAGCACACCATTTATTGTTTCACACAGATGTACTTTGGCTGTCGAGGGATCGAATACCTGGCAGAGTTTATGAATTGAGATACAAAATTCACGCTTTCCTCCTTGAGAAATTGTCTCTGCTGGCTGATTTGTTTGGTGATGAAAGTTGGATGGTAACTCTGTCTTACCGTGCAGCCAGCTTTTCAATTCGGAATGAGTTGAACCTAATAATAATTGCAGTAATAATCAAGGCCTAGTTTTAAGGCCAATTAAATTGGATATCTTAAATTAAAATTGGGCACTTAAAAAAGTTTGCAGTATAGTCAAATCCTGGGTGTTTCTTGTATGTATAGTGGGTAATTTATGGGTTAACTATTTAATAAAGTGTGTTGCATTATATCCGTGTCCTACTTTGTTCTACTCAAAAATAAAGACACCTGGGTAAACTTTAATTAAAGAGCTAGTTGCGTGTCCGAATTGGACAGATACAACATAATAATCTTTATTATTGTCACAAGTAGGCTTACATTAACACTGCAATGAAGTTACTATGAAAACCTCCTAATCACCACTCCAGCACCTGCTCAGGTACACTGAGGGAGAATTCAGAATGTCCAATTCACCTAACAGGGCAGACTCCATGCAGACAGTGACCCAAGCCAGGAATCAAACCTGGGAACCTGGCGCTGTGAAGCAACAGTGCTAACCACTTTGCTACCCAAATAGCAAGGAAAGGATGATGATTGCTTTTGGCACTTGGAGAAAGATGTTTTCCAAAAGTCATTGAAAATTTGGCAAGTGCGATTACAAAACTAAAACTATTACATTTTCCCCACACAGCTCCGGCATGTTGAAGAAAACAGTGTTAGTCAGGGCACTGTCAATAGACTGACTAGCCTTATTCAATCACATCTGGCTGCACTGATCAACAATTTTTGTTCTTACTTTCCAGATAAATTTCAGATTTTGAATGAAAACAGGTGGGTGAAAAATCCCTTTGAGTTTATGACCCCAGTCAGTTATTAACTTAATCTCCAAATGAGGAGACTGAGCTGCTGTACCTGACCTGTGACAGCACATTAAAAACATGCCACATGTCCTTGAGGTTGTCAGTTTTCTGGAGTAGCACCTCCCAGGAATGTCTAGTCATGAGTAAACCAAGAATTTTATTGCTATTACCCTTCACAACATCCTAGATGTGAGGTTGGATTTTCCATTCTCAAAAAAATGAAGACTGCACAAAGGAACTGGGTGAACTCTGAACCTGATATGTGCATTGCCCTCTCGACCTGTGAACCTGATTGAATGAGATCATGAGGACCAAGCAGGTTCACCCGTCACATTACATGTAAGCAAACATCAGACAACTGGCAAAAGTGGGTCCAGGGAAAAAGTATAAAAAACACTGCCATAGATCATAATTCTTTCTCAAGAGCATATATTGGCTTTGGAGTGAATGGTGTGTAGATTTACTGGAATAATACCGGACGACAAAACAACTATGAGGAGGGATTAAACAATATAAGAATTTAGAAGATTATGGAATAGTTTGATTGACATTTAAGATTCTGTTAGACAGGGTAAAAGGGAACTACTGCAAGCCCTGTTCCCTTCCCTACTGTCCATAATTAGGAAACCTTTGAGAAGACGATGTGTGCGCATGTTTTAACACAAGAATGCATGGACAATTTAAACAACCAGCAGCAAGATTTCATGGGTTTAAATAAATAGGATTGTTTATTCACACGGCTCCCCCAAAATCTGACACTACGGCACACTCAGTCTCACACAAACACTCAAGGAAAGTAAGAGAATAGTGCACTTTTACAGGTTATAAACAGAATTCATGTGGTTGTCCTGGTTTGGAAAACATGCATTGCAGGCATGATGGTAAAGTCATCTTCACTCCTAAAGTGCAGTTTCGGCAACTTCAGCAGCTGGAGGCATATATGCCTCAGTGGTTTTCAAGACTCTCTTGAAGAGATGGATTTTATCAAGTTGCAAAGGTGGTCTCATTACCAGATGGTTAATATGCTCTATTTGTGGACCTGAAAAGGAACCAGCATGGAGACCATATGATGTTAAGTGTCTGGTTCTGAAGGCATAGATACTATTGCCCTTTCTGCAGTGCCTTCTGTAGACAGCAATTAAGATTAAAAAAGGATATCATGGCTACGCTGCCATATGGTTTCTCACAGTTCCTTTTTCCAGTTAGTCTTTGGCTGACTGGCGACAACTTGATTTATGGTTGAAAATATTCATCCTGGGGAGGGATGGGGAGTCAATCGCTGTTTTTGTTTTGCAAAGACCCATTCAATTCAGGAATGTCTTTTGGATGGTCTCAGGATATGGGTAGCTGACACTTATTAGTCTTGACTGTATCCTTTTGTACTTGTGAGGCGATGTGAGTTTGTGAATTCACATTTCAGGTCAGATGACCTTCACATTTATCGTTTGCAGCACATATTATCCATTTTAACATTCATGCATTTTCTATGCCTTTACTGGGCATGACAATATTAAGGGGAACAGGTAGGGTAGATTGGGAGAAACATCCCCAAAAAAATTCCACTAATTGAGGAGTCTAGGAAGAGGAGGGCATAATCAAAAAAATTAAGAGTCAGATCTCTGGGGTGAAATTGGGAAAACCATCTCCATGAAAAAGTTGTAAAAGTTTGGATGTCTCTTCTGCAAATGGCGATTGAGGTTAGATTAATTGTTCATTTTAAAACTCATTTTTAGTAGTCAAATGTAGAGACACGCAGAGGAAAATGTATGGAGGTATGTTGCAGAGCAGCCAGGATGTCATTCATTGGGCAGAACAAGCTCATGGGGTTCAAAACTGTTATCGCTATTCCATTCCAATTGAATTGGGAGTATGTCACATCGTCTGAATCTAGCAGAAATTTGCTAATTTGCCAACTGTAAGAATGCCACGTGCTTTAAGAGTATATTTCAGACCTTTTAGTAGAATGCTGATGTGTTTTATAACGCAAGATGGTATCTACTAATGATTCTGCACAAGTTGATCTGCCCTACGGAGTTCCCAGGTCCTCAGGCCATTGATCACACTTCTCCTCAACTAACATAAACCAAACCTTGGTAAACCAAAGACAGTATCACCATACCAATTCACAATGCTGACTGCAGCAGACATCGTTTCTGCATTAAAATTGTTGTAAGAAATTGTCATTTTCTGTTGCTTCCCTGAATGTTGCATCAACACAACTGTGCTGTTATGTAAAAATGGATACAATCACGAGGGCAAAAAGGCCTTGAGAAATGGAATATAATTCAGGGTAAACCACCGGTTTTGATCCAAGGTAGCTCAGACAGAAGGGTTGCAATGCTGCTATAGATTCTCCAACCAAAATGTGAGTGCAGCTTTGGTGAATTGGGCCTAGTTATCATAAACCAGTGACCCTCCCCCAATCCAATCAAATAGACCTACCAAATACCTCAAAGTTTTGGTATATTTGTGGCCCTGATAACCATGACTTAGGAGTGATTGTGATATCTCAGTTGAATCAGAGATTAAAAGCACAGTTGTGATATCTCTAGAAACAGGCAGGCATTGGCACACAAAAGCTAAAAACAAATGTGTGTAGATGACCAAATTTATCTAGTCGATCTCATAAATGGCAATGCTGAAATTAAGGATAGTTGGGAGCATTTTAGTATGCCAACTTATTCACAAGTAACTAATAAGCAGTTTGCTCAATTTTTCCTGAACTGGAGTTTCTGGATATGAGTCACATGGATGTTCTATTAAATATTAACCTCAAATACAGAAATAGAAGACAAATCCTGATAAATGTTCCTTCCTTCAATATAAATCAGGTAGATAAGTTACTTAAAGGGCAGCACGCTGGCAGTGTTTAGCACTGTTGCCTCACGGCACCGAGGTCCCAGGTTCGATCCCAGCTCTGGGTCACTGTCCGTGTGGAGTTTGAACATTCTCCCCGTGTTTGTGTGGGTTTCACCCCCACAACCCAAAGATGTGCAGCGGAGATGGATTGGCCGTGCTAAATTGTCCCTTAATTGGAAAAAATGAATTGGGTACTCTAAATTTATAAAAAAAAGATAGTATGTTCATGCAGACTTGAGAATGTTATTGACTTTGTGGCTGCAGCCTGTCTGAATACCCTGCATCTGATTTTCTAGGGACATCGTCAACACAGAGACATAAACCCTAATGTGTACAAGACAGGGGTTAATATTGTCCAGCCTTGTGGTAGCTCAAAAATCGTACCTGCTTACTTAGCACTGCACTTATGCTGGCTTCCAACTTATATTGCCATGGATCAGTCACTAGAGACCGATGAAATACAGTGTCTATCCTCAAAATCTGAAAATCCATTTTGCTTTGGTGTGCAGAGAGGATAGTTCAATTAGTTTCTCTTTCCTTTCTGCCCCACCTCCAGCAACCCATTAAATCTAGTGACTGTTTTTGTGCTATACAATCTGCAATAATGTACTTCTTTGAGTTTCGAAAAAAAGGTGACCTCATTGAAAGCTGCAAGACTTTGAAGTGGCTTGATGGGCAAAGTAAAACACAGGAGGTACAGTCTCAGAAGGGGATAATCATTTGGGACTTAGAGGAGGAGAAAATCCTTCACTCAAAGATTGTGAATCATTGGATTTCTCTACTCCAGAAGGGTTGTGGATACTGCATCATCATACATACTTAAGGTTGAGACAGACTGAATTTTGGTCTCAGTAAATTAAGAGATATGGGAAGCCAACAAGTACATGGGGCTTTTGAGACAGAAGATCTGCCACAAGCATATTGAATGGCTGAGCTAGTTTGAAGAGTTGGAAGATCTACCCTGAGAAAAGGTGCCGACTCCATTTGTACTTTAGAACAGAATAGAGGGAGAAACTGCAAACTTCAGTGTAGTACTTGTTAATTTATACTTGTATATGTAACCATAAACTTCCGTTACAGCAGATTAACAAAATCACTGTAAATTAACTTCTGGTATGCATATTGTTGATCAGTTTGCCTTTCGCGTGAACCTGTTAAAAAGCACAGCTAAATTTTAAAAATTATTACAAAAGGTTTATTGTGTTTACATATCCCTGCTCTACAATATGCATAGAATGCAGTTTTTAAAAACAAAGGAAAATACAGAAGCAAATGTCTAGAGGAATTCTCAAGTGCGTCCATATATCAGAGCTTCAAGGAGTGTAAGAAACCTATGTCACATATAAGGAAGTTAGCTCTCAGCTCTTGAAGACTGGAGCAGCATTTCTTCACCATATGCTGGATTATACTATAAAATGTAAATATTTTGTCCTCATTATATGAAATGCTTGCTGCACAGTTATTCCAAAATTGTAGGCATGGTTGCTATGCACTTGCACTTGCAGATAATCAATGGTGCTTCGAGTGACCACGATGTGCATGTGTGTTGTGGGAGGGAGTTATGGTTAGGCAGAAGTGAAGAAAAGAATTTCAAGTGTTGAAACATGCACTTTGGATAACAACAGCTCTTCTGTCCAAGAGTTTAAAGACAACATTGCTTTGCAGAGATATTAACAACTTTAACTCTCTTCCATTAGAACCAAATGACATGCATACTCTGAATTAATACCCCTGCTGCCAATCACATTTCAGGGCCAGGCTGTATATTATCTATTGTCGCAACACAAAAGTATACACAATTTGTGCTTAAGCAGCTATCCATAAACCTTTATACATACTAAGGAATACAATTACATACTACTGTATAAATCAGGCATTGCATTCTTAAAACACTTCCAAATTTCAGTACAGCACTCACTGCAAACTAACAGGAGTTGCACATCAAAATTTGCACAAGTGCTTTTTATATACAAGCCTCAGCACTTTAGTGGGAAAAGATTGCTTGGAAAACAGTTGTATTAGGATTATCAGTCTAAATCAATTTAGACCCCTTTTGAAATGGTGTTAAAATGGGGCTTATTATGATCCTTGGCTCTCAAGTTCAGAGGCAGGTGTATCTGGTTCTTCATCGTTGTAAATATTCTCAGCCTGAAAGAAAAAAATCTCAATCAAGCCATGACATATATTTAGAAATTATGTAATGAGCCATAATATACAGACCATACATCGAGGAATATGTTAAAGTTTAAATATTATTGCCGCCAATAAGGCAACATGCAAGTAATTGAACATTTAAGCAGAGTGACTAAGACAATCATTATCATAGAATTTACAGTGCAGGAGGCCATTTGGCACATCGAGTCTGCACTGGTTCTTGGAAAGAGCACCCTACCCAAGGTCAACACCTCCACCCTATCCCCATAACCCAGTAACCCCACCCAACACTAAGGGCAATTTTGGACACCAAGGACAATTTATCATGGCCAATCCACCTAACCTGCACATCTTTGGACTGTGGGAGGAAACCGGAGCACCCGGAGGAAACCCACGCACACACAGGGAGGATGTGCAGACTCCGCACAGACAGTGACCCAAGCCGGAATCGAACCTGGGACCCTGGAGCTGTGAAGCAATTGTGCTATCCACAATGCTACCGTGCTGCCACTGGATGTTTCTGAACTTACTCTTTTCCACTATATTATAATTTCTTCTGGACCAAAGTTCTTGGATAACGTGCAGGTGATCCAGAAAGACTAACACTCACCATCTGCCAAACTTGCATTATGTTGTCTTCTGATACAGAACAGATTACCCATGGTTCGTTTGGATTCCAGGAGAAATCAGAAATCTTTGCTGTGTGTCCTCCATGAATAAACTACCAGAGAAAACAAGATTTTTAGAATGGCATAAAGGTATACATATAGAACAGCATTTTTTGGATTGAAACAAATATCATGCACATAAACCTAGTTAGAACATCCCACCATTCCTTTTCACTTCTGCATTTAGGCCAACATTCCAGTGCTACCTTAATAAAGAAAGATTCTACCCTTTGGATAAATTGTTAGTAGTTCAGGTACATGTTAAAGGTCCTGTGGCACGGTTTGAAGAGGAGCATGGCATTCTCCCAGTGCTGTTGTCAAAATTTCTCGGGAAACCAATACCTTGATAAATGACTGTTCAATCTTCACACAACAGCCTATGATATCCTGCCATATGTCATCCATATTATCGGAAAGATATTAATTGCCAGGCAAAAGGCACAGTGAAGATACATTTGAATTATACCAAGAAGAAATTATAATATAGTGGAAAAGAGTAAGTTCAGAAACATTTTCAAAGCTAATAAAGAGACAAAGATTGATTCCAATGGTTGGCATATTAATAATGAGGCAAAGTCTCTGAATTTACAGATGAAGACAAAGTTAGAATAATTTATTTTCTTTAGAAGGTTATTGAAACACATTGGCTATTAGGTTAAGACAAAAAGGAATTGGTAAATATTTTAAAATAAACGACATGAAAGGAGAAGTAAGGGGGAAGAGAGAGGAAGAGGGTAGGAAGTTAAATTATACAGCTAGCACAAACATAGGTATGAGTGGTCTCCTGCAGTGCTTAAATGTCTTTGATGAAACACATACAATCTTGCTCTACCAATCTATAACATATTGAAACATTAATAACGGAAACTGTATCCGTGTGGAGTTTGCACATTCTCCCCGCCTGTGTGGGTCTCACCCCACAACCCAAAGATGTGCAGGGTAGGTGGGTTGGCAATGTTAAATTGCCCCCTAATTGGAAAATAAATAATTGGGTACTCTAAATTTAATAAATAAATAAAAATAACAGACTTTAATAAACAAATAAAAGTAATGGACACTGAACTTGGGCAGCCCAAACTGTATAGATATATAAATACTAAAAGTGACAAAGGGAAGGTGCAGGCAATTGGGGAGCAAAAGGAGATCTTTTTATCTTTAGAGGCCATGGTGGAGGTATGTATATACGTATTATCCACCTGGACATAGGTATATAGGGTATACATTCAAAGTTTGGAGATGGGAATGGTATGAAACTTGGAAATGCAATAAACATTGAGGAGAATAGTAGCAGGCTTCAGGGAACAGTTGATGGAATAGGAAGACATGGTAGATTAAATTTAACAGAAGTATAAAATGACTAATTTTGGTAGGCTAAACTAAATAGTATAATTTAAAGCAGGCCAAGTTGAAAGGTATGTTATAAAGTCATTTTGGATCCTTGTCTTTATAAACAGACAGAAAGGGTGTGAAAGCAAGAATGTGAAACTTTATAAAACAAATATTAGGCTCTGGTTGGAGTATTGTGGCCAATTCTAGGCACCACATTTTACAGAGGATGTCAAGGCCTTAGCAAGGATACAGAGGAGATTTATTAGAATATCAAAATTGAAGACTTCAATTATGAAAGACTGCGGTTGTACTTATAGCAGAGAAAGTGAAAGGCTTTTGAGACAGAAAATTTAAAAGGGGAAACTCTATTGCCAGTGGGTGGGTAACTCAGATTTAATGTAATTGTCAAAAGAGCCAAAGACAACTTGAGGTAAACTTTTTTTACCCTGCTAGTTTATGATAATCTAGAACTACCTTTAGTAACTTTCAAATGAGTCTGATATGAAAATGATATGAAAATGCCAGTTTTCTGGTCCACAGGGGAAGAGTTGTGAAATGGGACTAATTGGACAGCTCTACCAAAGAGCTGGTACAGGTCCATTGTGTTGCATTATTCTTGGATTCTAGCAAGTACTGACATAACAATTTAGTGGTCAAATCAGTTTATAACATGCTTCAAAATGGACAAAAGTAGGAAATAAAAAACTTTTAACATCTGAGGGAGTTTGGCGAGGAAGGAGCCAGGTGCTCCTTTCATTTCCTACATTTCTTCAAAGAGCGTGAGGGGAGCCGGGAGTTTAGAGTCATAGATGTTTACAGCATGGAAACAGGCCCTTTGGCCCAGCTTGTCCATGCCGCCCAGTTTCTATCACAAAGCTAGTCCCACTTGCCCGCATTTGACCCATATCACTCTGTACCCACCCTGCCCATCTAACTGTCTAACTGCTTTTTAAAGGAAAAAATTGTAACCGCCTCTAGCACTGCCTCTGGTAGCCTGTTCCAGATGCTCACCACCCCCTGCGTGAAGTACTTTCCCCTCTGGTCTCTTTTGTATCTCTCCCCTTAAACCTATCACCTCTAGTTCTAGATCCCTGTATCTTTGTGAAAAGATGTTGACTATCTACCTTATCTATGCCCCTCATTATTTTATAAACCTACAAAGAGTGCAGCTGACTGGGAGCAGAGTCGGAGGGCGGAGTTCCAGCTGCTTCACAGGGCAGAATCTCAACTACATTCTGTAAGGTAAGAGTTGTTTTTTTAGGGGGCAGCAAGCTATATTCGTATCATTCAGCACAATCACCAATTTTAGAGGGTTCACTTGAGAGAGTAGCATCAGGAAATATATTTTTTTAAGGGCCTAACAGGTGTTCGTTAATCTTTTTTCCCCCCTTTTAAATCTCTTTGGGAATTCAGATCAGAGGGGATGGAAGCTAAGGCAGTTGCAGGCTCCTCCTGTAGGATGGGGAGGTAAGGGGACTAGCGTCCCCACTGACTACACCTGCGGCAAATGCACCCAACTCCAACTCCTTGGAGACCGCGTTAGGGAGCTGGAGCTGGATGAACTTCGGATCATCCAGGAGGCAGAGGGGGTGATAGAGAGGAGTTACAGGGAGGGAGCCACACCCAAGTGGCAGGACAAGAGTTAGGGAAAGGAAAGGGAACAGACTGACAGTGCAGGCATCCCCTGTGGCCGATCCCCTTCAAAACAAGTATACCGTTTTGGATGCTGTTGGCAGGGGGGGGGGGGGGGGGGGGGCTACCGGGGGAAGGCCATAGCAGCCAGGTCTCTGGCACTGAGCCTGGCTGGTGCAGGAGGGAAGGCTTCAGATATGTAGATCATTGGGATACCTTCTGGGGAAGGTGGAACCTGTACATGAAGGACGGGTTGCACCTAAACTGGAGGGGCACCAATACCCTGGGCGGAAGGTTTGCTAGAGCTCTTCGGGAGGGTTTAAACTAGTTTGGCAGGGGGAAGGGAACTAAAGCTACGGGTCAGAGGATAGGGTAGCTGTTGAACAGGCAGAAATAGTATGCAGCGAGTCTGACAGGAAGGATAGACAGTTGATAGGGCATAGCTGCACTCAGTGGGATGGGTTAAAGTGTGTCTGTTTAAATGCAAGGAGTGTTAGGAATAAGGGAGATATACTTTGAGCATGGATCAGTACTTGGAACTACGATGTTGTGACCATTACAGAGACATGGAGTTCAAAGGGGCAGGAATGGTTGTTTGATGTTCCGGGGTTTAGGTGTTTCAAGAAGAATAGGGAGAGAGGTAAAAGAGGAGGGGGAGTGGCACTGTTAATTAGAGAGTGCATTGCAGCTGCAGAAAAGGAGGTAGTCGAGGAGGGTTTGTCTACTGAGTCGGTATAGGTGGAAGTCAGAAACAAGAAAGGAGCAGACACTTTATTGGGAGTTTTCTATAGACACCCCAATAGCAGCACAGAGATGGAGGAACAGATTGGCCAGCAGATCTTGGAAAGGTGCAGAAGTACCAGAGTTGTTGTCATGGGTGACTTCAACTTCTCTAATATTGACTGGAACCTCCCTAGTGCAAATGGTTTGTATGGAGCAGATTTTGTCAGGTGTGTCCAGGAAGGATTTCTGACTAAATATGTAGATAGACCGACTAAGGGGGAGGCCACATTGGATTTGGTGCTTGGCAACGTACCAGGCCAGGTATCAGATGTCTCGGTGGGAGAGCATTTTGGCGACAGTGACCACAACTTCTTCACCTTTACCATAGTCATGGCGAGGGATAGGAACAGACAGTACGGGAAGGTATTTAATTGGGGGGGAGGGGAAATTATACTGCTATTAGACAGGAGCTGAGGAGCATAAATTGGGAACAGATGTTCTCAGGGAAATGCACAACAGCAATATGGGGTTTGTTTAAGGAGCACTTGCTGCGGGTGCTGGATAGTCTTGTCCCACTGAGACAAGGAAGGAATGGTAAGATGAAGGAGCCTTGGATGACAAGAGAAGTGGAGCTTCCAGTCAAGAGGAAGAAGGAAGCTTAGGTAAGATTGAGGAAGCAAGGATCTGGCACGGCTCTAGAGGGTTACAAGGTAGCCAGGAAGGAACTCAAAAATTGACTTAGGAGAGCTAGAAGGGGGCATGAAAAAACCCTGGCGGGAAGGATTAGGGACAATCCCCAAGACGTTCTACACTTATGTGAGAAATAAGAGGATGACCAGAGTGAGAGTGGGGCCGATCAGGGATAGTGGAGGGAACTTGTGCCTAGAGTCTGAGGAGGTAGGGGAGGCCCGAAATGATTATTTTGCTACAGAATACACTAGAGAGAGGGACCATGTTGCTTGTGAGAACTGCGTGAACCAGGTTAATAGGCTCAAAGAGGTTGATATTAAGAAGGAGGATGTGCTGGAAAGCATCAGGATAGATAAGTCCCCTGGACCAGACGGGATATACCCAAGGTTATTATGGGAAGCAAGGGAGGAGATTGCTGCACTGTTGCTGATGTTCTTTGCGTTCTCACTCTCTACTGGAGTAGTACCGGATGATTGGAGGGAGGCGAATGTTGTTCCCCTGTTCAAGAAAGGGAATAGGGAAATCCCTGGGAATTACAGACCAGTCAGTCTTGGGTCTATGGTGAGCAAAATACTGGAAAGGATTCTGAGAGATAGGATTTGTGATTATTTAGAGAAACATATTTTGATTGAAGATAGTCAGCATGGCTTTGTGAGGTGCAGGTCATGCCTCACAAGCCTCATTGAATTCTTTGAGGATATGACGAGACACATTGATGAAGGTCGGGCAGTGGCTGTGATGTATATGAATTTCAGTAAGGCATTAGATAAGGTTCCCCATGGTAGGCTCATTCAGAAAGTCAGGAGGCATGGGTACAGGGAAATTTGGTTGTCTGAATACAGAATTGGGTGGCCGAAAGAAGACAGCGAGTAGTAGTGGATGGAAAGTATTCTGCCTGGAGGTCGGTGACCAGTGGTGTCCCGCAGGGAACTGTCTGGGACCTCTGCTCTTTGTGGTTTTTATAAATGACTTGGATGAGGAAGTGGAAGGATGGGTTAGTAAGTTTGCCGATGACACAAAGGTTAGTGGAGTTGTAGATAGTGTCGAGGGCTGTTGCAGGCTACAACAGGACATTGACAGGATGCAGAGCTGGCCGGAGAAGTGGCAGATGGAGTTCAACCTAGATAAATGTGAAGTGATTCATTTTGGAAGGTCGAATTTAAATGCTGAATACATGGTTAAAGACAGGATTCTTGGAAGTGTGGAGGAACAGAGGGATCTTGGGGTCAACGTACACTGATCCCTCAAAGTTGCCACCCAGGTTGATAGGGTTTTTAAGAAGGCGTATGGTGTGTTGGCTTTAACAGGGGGAGCCGCAAGGTTTTGCTGCAGCTTTATAAAACCCTGGTTAGACTACACTTGGAATATTGTGTCCAGTTCTGGTCGCCTCATTATAGGAACGATGTGGATGCTTTGTAGAGGGTACAGAGGAGATTTACCAGGATGCTGCCTGGACTGGAGGACATGTCTTATGAAGAAAGGTTGAGGGAGCTTTTCTCACTGGAGCGAAGAAGGAAGAGAGGTGACTTGATAGAGGTGTCTAAGGTGATGAGAGGCATGGATAGAGTGGATAGCCAGAGACATTTCCCCAGGGCGGAAATGGCTGTCACGAGGGGACAAAATTTTAAGGTGATTGGAGGAAGGTATAGGGGAGATGTCAGAGGTAGGTACTTTACACAGAGAGTGGTGGGTGCGTGGAATGCACTGCCAGCAGAGGTGGTGGAGTCAGAGTCAAAAGGGACATTTTAGCGACTCTTGGACCAGCACATGGACAGCAGTAAATTGAAGGGTGTAGGTCAGGTTGATCTTAGATTAGGATAAATGGTCGGCACAACATCATGGGTCAAAGGGCCTGGACTGTGCTGTACTGTTCTGTGTTCTATCTCACAAATGCACATTTAAACTTGCTTAAAAATTCAAGATTACAGTCTGTATTAAAAGGAATCAGATTGCTTTATGAAATCACTTCTGTCACAATTAAGATTAGTTAAGAACAAAGGTACATGATCTTGAAATTAGAGCTGGCCATCCACTGGCAAAGTCAATCAGCATTTTTTCACACAAAGGGTAGTACAGTAGAAATTTGGAATCATCTCCCTCAAAAGACTGGGTTCAAGGTCAATTGCAGCTTTCAACAAAGATTGATAAGGATATCAGGGGTGTGAAGCAAAAATAAGGAAATGGAGTTGACATGAAGTTCCAAATTTATGTTGGAACTGGCCCACGGAACTGAATAACCTACTTCTGATGCTAGTTGCTATAACTTGTTCAGAAACCTACCAGTAGTTCTGGAGGTCCATCCTCTGCATCTTCGGCTGATTGTTCCTCGCCAATTTTACTGCAAAAACAAACAGGTAAAACAATTTATAAATTTAAATACTCCTGAAACTTCTCTTGCACCTTAGCTGCATTAATCTGCCTTATTGAACAAGTCCAAGAACAAGGTTATCAAAATGATATAGCTGGAGAAAGTGCAAAAAATATTCACAAAGATGACAGCAGAACAGAGAGGGTATAATTTTCAGAAAATAATGAACAGGCTGTGGCTCTTAAGCAAAGAGGTGATCTGACAGCTCTTTAAAATTATGAAGGGGATTGACAAGGAGGACGTGGAGTAGATGTTTTCCACCTATGGGGAGTTCAAAATTAAGGCTCATAATTGTAGTCATTAGTGAATTCAATAACATTTTTAGGAAACATCTGGAACTCACTGACAAGTAATAATAAGAATCTTTATTACTGTAAAAAGTAGGCTTACATTAGCATTGCAATGAAGTTACTGTGAAAATCTTAGTCACTACACTCCGGCACCTGTTCGGGAACACGGAGGGAGAATTCAGAATGTCCAAGTCACCTAACAAGCACATCTTTTGGGACTTGTGGGAGGAAACCGGAGCTGGCAGAGGAAACCCACGCAGACACGGGGAGAACGTGCAGACTCCGCACAGACAGTGACCCAAGCCGGGAATTGAACCTGGGACCCTGATGTTGTGAAGCAACAGTGTTAACCACTGTGCTACCGTGCCACCCTAGTAGAGTGACTGAGGTGAATAGCACTGATGCATTTAAGGGAAAACTAAATAAACACATGCAGGGAAAGGGAAAGACGGATATGATGATTGGTTGAGTTGGGAGGAGCATTAACTCCGGCATAGGTTAGTTTGGCCAAATAGCTTGTTTCTGTACTATAAATTCTAATTTTAGATTTGAGAATATCAGACAGCACAGATAAACCACTTTCCATTGTGCAGTAATTGAATGTCAAATAGAACCTATGAAAGGAATTGGTCATGAAACTAGCTCTCTAATATCAAATTATATTAATCCATATGATATATAATCAATCCATATCAACATTAACATACTTCAAGTACTTCTGATGGACAAAGTAGTTATGTTTGAATCCTGAGCCAAAATAAACCAATAATTTAATTACTTTGTAATCTCTGATCAATCTCTACTACACCATTTGACTCTTGAGAAACACCACAGAAAATGCCCTAGTTTTGGAACTATTAATGCAATTTGTCCCAAAGTCAGCAATTTCAATCTGCACTAAAATGGTGGTTAATAGGTCATCATCGCTTATTTCGAAATGAAAGGTTAAACATATGTTTAACAGATTATCCAAGAAAATGCACAAGTGAAATTTGCAAAAACAAACCTCATCTTTTCACAAAAGTTAGTTTGTCAGCATTTGGACACATACAAACTGGAAAACCAATTCAGCCCTTCCAGCTTGTTCCCCCATTCAATCAAATCATTGATAATCTGCATCTTAGCTTCACTTACCCATCCAAGATCCATAACCCTTTCCTAACAAAAATCTATCAATGTCAAGTTATTAAATTTTCAACTGACCGAGACAGGTTTATTTTTTTTTGGGGGGCGGGGGGCAACACCTGCGTTATATGACCTCTTAATCTTCTACATCCAAGGGAATACCAAATTAGATTAATCCAACCGTTCTCACTTTCACCCTCAAAGCCCCAGCAACATTCTGGCGAATTATCACTGCATCTCTTTTTAAGGCAAATATGCTTTGAGATATGGATCTGTACAGCTGGAACTTAACTTCTTTGGTTGACATTACACAGTTGTTGAGTTGATGAGGGGATTGGGTAGAGTCTGAGTCGCTGGAGAGGAAGATGAAGGAGAAGTAGTGCAGATGAGGGCAGTTTGGGTGAGACCCTTTGTACTGATCTCCAGGAGGGAGCCACCATGCTAGCAGGGAATGTTGGTAAACATAAGCAGTGTGGGGGGGTTTGGCGGGAGGACCTGGGGCATGAATGGAGGGGGTGGGGAATGATTGATAATGGGAGTGTTTTTCTGGAAAGAAATAGGAGGGATGGTAGTGCGGTCATCTTGTGTGGGCCTGAACGAGGGAGAGAAACATACTAGAAAGTATTGGCAGTCTCTAGGGGAAGGGGAGGACCAACTCCCCCATGAAGAATAGCAATGTGGAATGTGCATGGACTGAATGGTCCGCTTAAAAGATCACGGATGTCCGCTCATCTAAGAAGTTTGAGGGCAGACGTGGTCTTCCTACATGAAATACATATGTGAGTAAAAGATCAGGCATGATTGAGTAAAGGATGGATGGGACTATCGCTCCACTCAAGCTTTGATTCTAAGAAAAGGGGAGCAGCGATCCTACTTAGTAAAACAATTACATTTGCGGTGGTCAGGGAGGTACGAGACCCAGGCAGAAGATTTGTGATGGTGAGCGGAGTATTGGCGGGAATGCATAGTTAACGCGTTTTAGTTAATGCATCGGCGGGACAATGCAGACTTCATGAAGAAGATGTTGGCGTTCATCCTGGATTTACACTCTCAGCAATTAATAATGGGAGGAGATTTTAGCTTTGCGTTAGACCAAAGGGTGGAGAAGTCAAACCCAAAATCAATGCTAAATCGGGGATGGCAAGAGAGTTAGGGGTATTTATTGAGAAAATGGGGGGGGGGGGGGTATTTATGGAGCAGATGGGGGGGGGCATTTATGGAGCAGATGGGGGGGTGCATTTATGGAGCAGGTGGGGGGGTGCATTTATCGAGCAGATGGGGGGTGTATTTATCGAGCAGATGGGGGGTGTATTTATCGAGCAGATGGGGGGTGTATTTATCGAGCAGATGGGGGATGTATTGATCGAGCAGATGGGGGGTGCATTTATCGAGCAGATGGGGGGTGTATTTATCGAGCAGATGGGGGGTGTATTTATCGAGCAGATGGGGGGTGTATTTATCGAGCAGATGGGGGGTGTATTTATCGAGCAGATGGGGGGTGTATTGATGGAGCAGATGGGGGGTGCATTTATCGAGCAGATGGGGGGGTGCATTTATCGAGCAGATGTGGGGCGCATTTATCGAGCAGATGTGGGGCGCATTTATCGAGCAGATGGGGGGTGTATTTATCGAGCAGATGGGGGGTGTATTTATCGAGCAGATGGGCGGTGTATTTATCGAGCAGATGGGGGGGTGCATTTATCGAGCAGATGGGGAGTGCATTTATCGAGCAGATGGAGGGGGGGGGGGGGGGAATTCATGGAGGTTGAGGCACCCAGGAATGAGGGAGTTTTCCTTCTTCTTCCATGTATACAAGGTATACTCCCGCATTGATCTTTTTGCAATGGGGTAGTCCGTGATGTCGAGATTAGTGGGGGCAGAGTCTGCAAGGATTGTAATCTCAGACCACGCACCGTACTATGTAGATATAAGGTTTGACTCAGGTCGGGCACAAAAGCTAGAATGGAGTTTGGACTTGGGGCTCCTGGTAGAGAAGGAGTTCTGTACGAAAATGACCCAGGTGATTAAGGACAATGTGGACTGTAACCAAAATGGGGCGGTTTCTGTCTCGACTTTTTGGGAGGCTATAAAAGACAGTGGCTTGGTGGAAGATTATCTCCTATAAGGCCCGTAGGAATAAATTGGAGTAGAAAGTTAAAAGTTGTTGGGTGCAAGTAGATCGACGATATGCGACGACCCCAACTAAGGAATTAATGGTGGAGCAGAAGGAGCTTCAAAGGGGTTTTAGAATATCGCTCCATGCCAACGACCTACTGTTATACATATCAAACCCGCTGGAATCTATGCACAAAATAATGGATGTCAGGGAAATTTGGGAAATTCTCGGATATAAGCTAGATTTGTCGAAGAGTGAAGTATTTCCTTTTAATGCCCAGGGGAGAAGTCCAAATCTGGGAGTTTTACCGTTAGAACTAGCCAAGACGAGATTTAGATACTTGGGTATACAAATAACACGTGACTGCGACACACTGCACAAATAGAACTAGTCACGTTTGATTGAGGTAATGAAGAGGGATATGAAGAGGTCAGGTGGAATTCCCTGCCATTGTCCCTAGCAGGAAGGATACAGAGTTAAGATGAACGTACTACTGTGACTCTTATTCATCTGCCAAACCCTTCCAATATTCCTCCCAATAGGCAGCATGGTGGCACAATGGTTAGCACTGCTGTCTCACAGAACTAGGGACCAGGGTTAAATTACGGCCTTGGGTCACTGACTGTGTGGAGTTTGCACATTCTCCCAGTGTCTGCATGGGTTTCCTCCGGTGCTCCGGTTTCCTCCCACAGTCCAAAGGTTTGCAGATTAGGTGGAATGGCTATGTTAAATTGCCCCTTAATGCCCCAAAAGATGTGTAGATTAGAGTAAGGGGCTAATGGGATAGGGCAACGGAGTGAGCTTGGATGAAGTACTCTTTCAGAGGGTCGGTGCAGACTTGATGGGCCAAATGGCCCCCTTCTGCACTGTAGAGATTCCTCGATAGCGTTCTTTCGTAGGATGGACAGATGAATTTTGGAATTTGTGTGGGCATATAAAACTCCCAGGGTTCGGAAGATCTTTTTGCAAAGAGGGCGGAAGGTTTGGGGGGAGGGAGTGTTGGCACCCCCAAACATATTATACTACTACTGGGCAGCAAACATAGAGGTGGCAAGGTGTTGGTGAGAATGGGTTCGGGTAGAGGAGGCCTCCTGTGTAAGGTCAAGTTTGAGAGCCTTGGAGACTCCCTTTCTCTCCGGGCAGGTGTACTAGGAATCCCGTGGTTGCATCCTCGCTCAGAATATGGAGCCAATTAAGGCGGCACTTTGTGCTAAGAGGCATGTCGACACTTGCCCCATTATGTAGGAATCATCAGTTTATGCTGGGAAAGATGTTTGCAATGTATGGTAGGTGGGTACAGGGAAGGAGTAGAACAGTTGAGAGACCTATTTATTGAAGGTTGGCAAAACTGGAGGAATTACATGGGAAATTGAGTTGCCTAGGGGAAGCGATTTAGATACATTCAGGTCCAAAGCTTTGCACGCAAAGAACCACCCTCATTTCCTCATCTGCCGGAATGGATGCTTCTGTAAAAGTTGTTAACCCGGGACAACCCAAGGGAGGGGAAGATTGGAGACATTTATGGGTGGCTACTGGAAACTGATAAGATGCCAATGGAAGAAATCAGGAAGAACTAGCAGGAGGAGTTGGGAATCAAGCTTGGAGGGGGGATCTGGAGTGAGATCATGCACCGAATTAACTCACCTTCATCCAATTCGAGGATGAGTCTCATCCAATTCAAGGTAGTACACAGGTCTCACATGACGAGGGCCCACATGAGCAGATTTTCCCCAAAGTGGAAGATGAATGTGAAAAGTGCGGGAGGGGATCATCAAACCATTCACATATATTCTGGGAGTGCTCAAAGCTAAGGGGTTCTGGGATAGAATGTTTGACACAATATTGGAGATAGCGGGGGTCAAGCTAGCACCATGCAATCTTTGGGGTTTCATAATTGCCGGCGCTGTTGGAGGGGAGGGGCGCTGACGTGGTAGCCTTCGCCTCACTGATTGCACAATGACGATTCCTATGGGGTTGGAGGTCAGTGATGCCACTGGGGGTTTTGACATAGCTGGGAGATCTGGTCGAATTCTTGAAGTTAGAGAAAATTAAATATACACCCAGGGGGTCGGAAGAAGGGTTCTTCATGAGATGGAAGCTCTTTCTATCCTTGTTTAAAGACATTTTTGTCACCAAAGGGTAAAGGGGGGGGGGGGGGGGGGGGGGGGGAGAAAGAGGAGAGTTTAAAGGTAGGAGAGGAAAATACAGGGTTATTTTGAGGAGTGGATAAAAGGGGGGCTTTTTTTTCAAACTGTTTGTAACCTGTTGCAAGTTGATTAATGTTTATGAATGGAACGGTGTGTTTAAAATGAAATTGAAATGAAATGAGAATGATCCAAGATGGTGCCGGAGGATGGCGACTCCCTGCAAGCTCTCTCTCCCAGACCCTTTTCATTTATCTCCTATCACCTTCTGACCTACTAAAACTATTTTCCACTTCTTATATAATTACTTCACGACGCCCTATGCTGCTCTTCGCTTTGTTTGGCCCCTTTTTCCGCACTGTAACCAATCACAGTTTGTCGATGTACCATTTGTCAATGTACTCTGTTGATTATTCTTTTTGTCTATGATGTGCATACTGTGTACGTTCCCTCGGCCGCAGGAAAATACTTTTCACCGTACTTCGGTACATGTGACAATAAATCAAATCAAATCAAATAAAAAAACCTTCACCCCTTTGTATCCAAGCCTCAAGATAAAGGAAATATTCCATTAGCCTTGTTAATTATTTTTTGTTCTTGTCCATTAGCTTTCTGGACTCGGGAGTACTAAAATCTCTGAGCTCCTCCACACTTGCTAGCTTTTCACCAAATAATTTGCTGCTTTAGGGTTGAGCTGTTCTGCACCCTCCAGTCCAGTGCAAATTTAGTCTCCCACTGTAACTACAGGGTAGTATGTTTTTGCATTGGAGTTTTGCGATCTTGGTGTTTGTGTTTCTTACTCCTTGTTCACTGGTATCTGGATGTCTGGGTGAGCTCACTGCCTTTAGAAAAAGAAAACCCCCAACTGGAAAAGAAATACAAATAATTTCTCCCCACCTCAAATCCCAAACATTGAGGCGACGATCTGTACCACTGGAGGCAAGGATAGTTTCATTGTGTGGAGACCATTGCACCTACAAAAATAAATCAAATGTTTCAGCACCACATTTTTGGCAGGGTTGGGAAGGAGGTTCTGGGAAGACAGAATCGCAAAGAAAAATTAGCTATTTTACATACAGCATCAACATGCAATTTGAAACGTTTATTATGCACAGAAACTGTAGCAAGAAAATAGTCTCATTTGATGAGATTACATTTGTTAGTGATCATCCCTAGATAAGAGAAAACCAAGTAGCAAAACATTTTAGTGGGTCCTTTTTAGGTTACAAATAGTTTATGGGCTCAGCTAGCAATTATATAAATGAAAACGGACAAAACTAGACTAATGATAAATTAGAGATACAGTGGAGCCTCCATAATCTGCAATAATCCCACAGATGGATGATGGGAATTGGTAGATAAAAGACTTCCCAAAATTTTGCTTTACATACGTGACACAGCAATTCCCCAGTTATGGGAATTGATCAAATTATAATAATTTATGTTACTTGGTTTGATTGCTGTCAGAAAGAAAGAGTCTAGCCAACAAAAGGAAAATTTCATACTCATTTTAGTAAAGCCGACTGCAGAATCTATATACAGGCACGTCAATATTAATTTCATGTAACCCATCATATCTCTATTGCAATGTGATTGGATGAGTTTTCACCCATTTTTGTTGCATATATATTGATACAATATGTTCAAAGAATCCACTCAAATAATTTTGGAGTGGTTGGGGAGGAGTAAAATGCACCACTGCATTTTCCCTCTTGACTCAAAGGATTGCTCCCAGTCACATTTAATAGGATTATGCAGAGGGGAGAGCATTGGAGCCAGACAGATTATTTTTTCCATTAGTTCCTCACATCATCAGATCTTCACCATCTACTCTAACCAGTGGATTTACAAATTTACTACACAAGGACCAAGTAGAAACTGAAGTTGCCCTTGTTGATAGGATGCACACTATAATGATGCTACAATCTGGTGCATTATGATAGTTTGAGAGTTTGCAAAGAGTATCCCCGTGCTGGACTTGACATTTTGACGTTGAAGATACCTAATCTAAATTTTGTAACAAAACTGCATTTTGTTATAAAGATTCCAGCTAAAGGAGGGAATTATTTAAAAGCTTGGGATGGGGGGGGGGGGGGGGGAGAGAGAGAGAGAGAGAGAGAGAGAGAGAGAGAGAGAGAGAGAGAGAGTTAATTTCCTTGTTACTCTTGTTATGTTTGCAGAACTGCTTCACAATGTGATTGGAAGAGGTTTACATACCAGGATTTTATGCATATAAATATTGGCACCTTATGTTTACAATCCTCACATCACTGATTGCACTTTAAATTGTTTATTTCTTGATTAAGAACACAGGCGCTATTATTCTATCATAAAATGCACCAACCTACAAACTGCCAACAGCGTAAAGATTTGCGACCAGCTGCAATTTGGGACACAAACATTTGGAATGGGATTGCAATTGCATTTCCAATTTTAATGCACAATGTAGCATATTATGCAAGCATTAGCACAATTAAGAATACTAATGTCAGCATAATTGGACAGCCTGGGTGCTGGGTATTCACACACAATACATTCAATTTATGCATAAAATCTAGGCATTGCACTTGGCCGAGCACCTCAAAAATATTAAATGCTGAAATACTCAGCAACTCAGGCAGCATGTGTGGGGGGAGAGAGAGAGAGAGAGAGTTATGTTTCAGATCAGTGAAAAACCATCTAGGTTTATGGAACTTCAGGGATTATTAGAGTATTCTGTATACAGACCACCAAACTGCAGTGGTAATGACAGGAAATCAGAGATGCATGTGTAAGGAACATCTGTGATTATGGGTGACTTTAATCTGCACATAGATTGGGTGTGTCAAATTAGTCATAGTACAATAGAGGAAGAATTCCTGAAGTGTATATATGATAGTGTTCTGGGCCAATACATTGAGGGACGAACAAGGGAACAGGCCATCTTGGACTGGGTGTTCTGTAATGAAAAAGGATTAGTTTGCAACCTTGCTGTGAGAGAACCCTTGGGGATGGGTGACCATAATATGATAGAATTCTTTATCATGGAGGATAATGAGGTAGTTGATTCACACTAGGGTCCTGAATCTCAGTAAAGCTAACTATGATGGTATGAGGCATGAGTTGGCTATGATGGATTGGGAAACATTACTAATAGGACAGTGGACAGGCAATGGCAGGAATTCAAGGAACAAATGGGTTGGAGAAATTTGGTTTGTTCTCACTGGAACGACGGAGGTTGAGGGGCAACCTGATAGCAGTCTACAAGATTATGAGGAGCATGGACAGAATGGATATTCAGAAACTTATCCCCCAGGGTGGAAGAGTCAATTACTAGGGGGCAGAGGTTTAAGGTACGAGGGCAAGGTTTAAAGGAGATGTACGAGGCAAGTATTTCCCCCCACAGAGGGTGGTGGGAGCCTGGAACTCGCTGCCGGGAGAGGTAGTGGAAGCAGATACGATAGTGACTTTTAAGGGGCGTCTTGACAAAACATGAATAGGATGGGAATAGAGGGATATGGTCCCCGGAAGGGTAGGGGTTTTTAATTCACACGGACAGCATGGTCGGTGCAGGCTTGGAGGGTCGAAGGGCCTGCTATTGTGCTGTAATTTTCTTTGTTCTAACTCCAAAAGTTGTTTACTCCTATTTGGCGCAAGAGTAGAAAGGGAACCGTGGCCAAACCATGGCTTACAATGGAAATTAGAGATGGTATTCGATTCAAAGAGGCATACAAGTTAGCAAGAAAAAGCAATAGACCAGAGGTTTGGGAACAGTTTAAAATTCAGCAAAGGTAGACCAAGGGACTAACTAAGAAGGGGAAAATACAAAATGAAGGTAAGCTAGCAGCAAACATAAAAACTGACTAAAAGTTTCTATAGGTATATAAAGAGAAGATTGACAAAAAACAAATGTAGGCCCTTAACAGTCAGAAACAAGGGAATTCATGTCAGGGAACAAAGAAATAGCTGAAGAACTAAATTTGTACTTTGCTTATCTTCACAAAGGAAGATATGAATCTTGTACCAAGTTCTGAGAAACACCCCATGTTTTACTGAGGAGCTGAAGGAAATTAGCATTAGCAGAGAAGCAACAACCACATCTCAAGAATGAATTAAAATTGATATTGAAGTATACATTGATTTCATGAAAACAACCTCCTGTGTGTAATTAGAATTAGATATAGCTCTTGGGGCTAAAGGTATCAAGGGATAAGTGGGGACGGCGGATTCGGGTATGAAACTTGATGATCAGCCATGATCATAATAAATTACGGAGCACAGGCTCGAAGAGCCGAATGGCATCCTCTTGCTTCTATCTTCTATGTTTCTATTAAATGGTTTTAGGGAAAGTAATGGGGTTGAAGGTGGATAAATCTCCAGGACCGGATAATCTTCATCCCAGAGTACTTAAGGAAGTAGCCCTAGAAATAGTAGATCCATTGGTAGTCATTTTTCAAAATTCTTTGGACTCTGGAATGGTTCCTACAGATTGGTAGCTAATATAACCCCGCTATTCAAAAAGGAAGGTAGAGAAAAACCAGGGAACTATAGACCAGTGAGCCAAACTTCGGTAGTAGGGAAGTTGCTAGAGTCCATTATCCAGGGTTTCATAGCACAGCATTTGGAAAGCAGTGACAAAATCAGCATGGATTTATGAAAGGGAAATCATGCTGGACAAATCTACTCAAATTCTTTGAAGATGCAACTAGTAGAGTTGACTAGGACCCCGCCTGTTCACATTATATATTAGTGATTTGGACGGGGGAAACTAAATGTAGTACTTCAAAATTTGCAGATAATACAAAGTTGAGTGGGAGGGTGAACTGTGAGGAGGATGCAGAGATGCTTCAGCAGGACATAGACAGGCTAAGTGGGCATATGCATGGCAGATGCAAATAAAGTGGATAAATATGAGGATATCCACTTTGGTAGCAAAAATAGGAAGGCAGATTATTATTTGAATGGGTGCAAACTGAGAGAGGTGGATACTCAGCGAGACCTTGGTGTCCTCGTGCATCAATCACTGAAAATAAGAGTGCAGGTACAGCAGGCAGTAAAGAAGGAAAAATGGTATGTTGGCCTTCACAGCAAGAAGATTTGAGTATTGGAATAGGGGTGTTTCACTGGCCACACCTGGAGTTTTGGTGTTTTTGCTATGGAGAGAGTGCACCGAACATTACCAGGTTAATTCCTGGGATGGCGGGACCAAAATATGAAAGACTAAATTGGTTGGGATTATAGATTAGGAGTTTACAAGAGTGAGGGGGGTTCTCATAGAAACTTATAAATTCTAACAGGTTTAGACAGAAAGATTCAGAAAGAATGTCCCCAATGGTGAGGAGTTCAGAGCAAGGAGTCATAGTTTGAGGATAAGGGGTAAACCTTTTAGGACTGAGATGAGGAATTTCTTCACCCAGAGTGGTGAATTGGTGGAATTCACGACCACAATAAACTGGTTGAGGCGAAAAAGTTGTGTAATTTCAAGAAGAAATTAAATATAGCTCTTGGGGCTAAAGGGATCAAGGGATATGGGGGAGGGGAGAAATGGGATCAGGGTATTGAATTTGATAATAATGAATGGCAGAGCAGACTCAGAGGGCCTCCTCCTGCTTCTATTTTCTATGTATGTTTCATTTGGCACTTTGAGAACAAAGGTCGCAATGCTGTAGAGTAGCTCGTGGAGTCTGTAACTTTGCTTTGCAAAAGGGTCTAATAATGGAGGAAAAGCAGAGTCCAGAAGATGTATCATAGGAGACAGCCAATAGAAATGAAATAATAATTTAGTGCAGACTGGAATACCAATGCAAAAAGGCACTAATATAAGATGCATTTAACAAAGCGCCAGAGCTGACCTCTCAGTTAACTCTTTAATTACATTACCAAACTGGCGTAAAACACTCACAGCAACATTTCCAGGATCACAAAAAAAACTGTTAAGGATCATTAAAAAAAACTGGAAAGAGCAAGGGGTGGAATAATTGACGACTCTTTCAAAAAGCTGGCCAAGACATGATGAATCGACTGGCCTTCTTTCTGATTCTATTCTCAATGTTCATCCATGATGGTACATTATGCTGAACATTCATAAAGACACTTCAGGAAAATGTATAAATACAATGAATATATTTAAGAGTTTTACCTTTGTTACAGTTGTATACAATGTCAAATGTCTAACTTACTATCTCCAAGTGATATTTAGTGGATGAGGTACATACGTATGCTGGTTGCCTGGCTGCAGGATTTCACAACAGCCTGTGAGCACAAAGAGGCTTTCGGCTAGCAGAATCCTAAGTATTATGTGGACACTGCACGAGAGTCTGGAATTGCGATGTCTGCTTTCTACACCACATACCATGTTTTGTACACCAGGAGATTCTTTGGAGGGCAATTGTGTGCCTCTTCAAACCTCGGGAATTCTCCAGCAACCATTCACTTAACAACATCCAAATTCCCTCTTGCTCTGCAAAGCTCTTTTCTTGAATAATTATGCGCTGATCAAAGATGACAATAATAATAATCATCTTTTAATAACAATCTTTATTAGTGTCACAAGTAGGCTTATATTAACACTGCAATTAGGCTTATATTAGCACTGCAATGAAGTTACTGTGAAAATCCCCCAGTCGCCAGACTATAATGCCTGTTCGGGTACACTGAGGGAGAAATCAGCATGTCCAATTCACCTAATAAGCACGTGATTTGGGACTCGTGGGAGGAAACTGGAGCACCCAGAAGAAACCCACGCAGACACGGGGAGAATGTGCAGACTATACACAGACAATCACCCAAGCCGGGAATCGAACCCGGGTCCCTGGCACTATGAAGCAATAGTACTAACCACTGTGCTATCCCAACCTGACCCCAGACATTACAGACTTACTGGAGTTTTGGGGCACCGATGGTTCTTCTTCCTCCAGGGAGAGACTCCTGCAATACTGGCAGTAGCCACTGATGCAGGCATGGTGCACCGCCATTGGCCTACAAATGGTCAACAGTTCCTGGAAACAAATGTCCCATCTTACAATAATTAAAGGGTCATTGCCCAAAAAAGTAAAGCAGAATGAGCTGGCCATGCGTTCGCCCGACATTTCCACTGGGGTACGGGAAGTCCACCCTCAATGTATAATTCAGTCCCATCTGTGTTTGCTGTCCATGTGATTATGTTGAATTGCAGGACAGGTTAGAGAGGAACAGATCGGTTTATTTCTCACTGGCTAACCTGCCAGACGAGAGATTTATCCTCATATTATAGTCCGCAGAAAGAAAACAGCAAAATGGCGCACAAAGTAACAGGTTTTTCTATTGTCAAAGAAACCCATTGCACAGCACACCAATAATTACTATTCTGACAACTATTAGGATCCCAGCTGGTGGTACCACTGGACAAGTCAGATCCTAGGGTGGAACTAGGCCGGACAGATCCTCACATTTATTTTTGTTTAGAAGCTTGGAAAGCAGCTACTGAACAGAGTCTGCTAATGAACTTTTAACAAAAAAAGAAAACATTATATATGGACTATATAACATTACTCCTTCACCCACAACTATACTTTTACACATATATAAGTATTTGTACGAATAATACAAGTTACAAAATCTACCCTATACTCTTATGTTCACAGTAAGTACAGTCCAGTAAACCAATAGATAACCTTGGTCAGACTCCTCACGCTCTGAAACCAAGTGACAGATGCCACCCAAAACAACTTCCATGGATCTCTCATCGACTCCCTACTGCTCGTCATAATGTGAACCAAGTGATCTTACTGGAACTTTGTCTTTCATACTTTCCAATCTCATTGCTCAAAGTACTTACTTTGGAATCTTCTCCCAAACAACGGTTTCTCTTACATAATTTCCACAAGAGTCCACCTGCAGGAAAATGAGCGCTCGTTTCCATGTTCATCTCTCCTGGAACGCCACATGCATTCCAGCTTCACCTTCCACACATACTCTCAGATATTCAGCCATACCAAGAGAACACCACTGCTTCACAGGCCCATTTTGCTTCTTGCAGCTTTCTCACTTTAAACATGGGAGATTTCCTCTGCTCCTCACTCTTAACTTAATTTACCAAGACCATTACCCCATTCTTGTCCTTTTCCTTTGGCTTAACTTAAGACCTGCTCCCTGCAGTTCATTCTTCCAGTAGACTGCTGACAACTGGTAACTCCTTTGCAATCCAGAACTGATTCAACATTCACTGTTACTTTAAACTTTAGAGCAACTCATCCAAGATTCTTAGACCTAGTTTCCTCATCAATCTGCTGGCATATCCAGTTAGAGAGATTTAAACTGCTTCCTTCATTTTATATAGTCACCAACTGAACCAAAAGCTGCTGTTCTCTCTGTGGGTTCCCCTCTCTGCACCCCTGTTTCTAGGCAACAGCATAGTTTTTCTCGGTTTTGTTTTTTAGCTCCCCTGAACCAGAGTTTTTCAAACTGGGTATCGGTGGTGGGTATCGGAAGGGTCTTGAAGCGACTGATTGTGGCATTACCCATTGCAGGAAGAAGTCCCCAACGGCCGCGACCGATTGTATAGATTGCCGACTGCGGGCAGTCCCCGATTAGTTGCGCTGTTTGAGGCGATGGGGTGGCGCGAGGCTGGGCTGTATGCTGGTCACCGCGCAAGCATGGGAGAGTGGGACAATGGTGGTGGTCCCAGCTTGGAGCTCCGCTCTAGTGCTTGTCCTCTGCGCACTGCTCGGCTCCTCCCCCGCCACCAATCGTCAATATGCGACCTACGGCTCCGTGGTCAAGCTGTTCAACAGCCGGCACAATGTCCGCTTGCACTCCCATGACGTGAAGTACTGGTCGGGAAATGGTCAGTAGTCTGTGACTGGGGTGGATGCAGCTACTGGACAGTGAGGGGGAAGCCAAACTAGGTTTGTCAGCCACGAATACCGATCAAACGAGGCCAGTCAATACGGCTGACACATGTCAACACTGGAAGAAACCTACACAGTCATCACTTTGGGTCGGCACTCTCTGGAAACCAGGAAGTCAGTGGTTTTGGTGAGAATGGAGATGATGATGACTTGGATATTTGGATAGTGCAATGCAGTGGAACCAATAAATAGTGACATTGTGGGCGTTTGACAAGTTACCTCATCTCGTCTAATGTCATAGATTGTAAAGTAAAGTACTTTTTTTCTATACTTGTTTAAATTTCTAAAGAAATGAATATATATTTAAAATAAAGTTTGTGTGTTAATATAAGGATGCGCATGTTCAACTGAAATTGTTCAATTTTCAGTAGTAAAATGTCATTAAAAAATCAGGTGTTGGAAATAAAGTTTCAAAGCAAAAAAAAAAAATGACGGCTGCGACAGGCTAATAATAGGAACTGAGTATTTTTGCCAGAGACAGCGACAGAGAAAGTCACGCGCCCAGAATATACACTGATGTCAAGCATCCCTGTGCTTTGGGCGCAAAATCATGGAGGGGAAATTCCTCCATTTTGTAGCTGTTAGCAAGCAACAGGACTGTGTGAAGAACTGAAGATGGATTATTTTGTAATAAGGAAGAGGGGGCCAGAGACACAAACAGGCCAGGATCCCACAACTGAATCTGTTGAAGAGAGCTTCTCAGGAGAGTCCACGGCATGAAAAAGCAGTGCTGGTGAGAGCTGTATACAGAGTCCCAGGTGTCTGGTGAACAACCCATAAAGAAGAAACTGAAATCGGGAACAAAGCAGTATAAAGATGATTTCTTGAGATATTGCTTTATTGTGCCAATGCAAATCAGGATTCAAAACTCATGTGTATTATAAGCAGGGAAGTCCTGGCAAATGAAGGTTTAAAACATTCAAATCTTCAAAGGCATTTGAAGACTAAGCATGGCGAGTTCGAGAACAAACCACTTGCTTTTTTTCAAAGGATGCAGCGAGAAGTTAAATCGTGAGCTGAAGTCCTTAGCATAAATGTAGCATCGAATGACGAAGCAAGTGAGATCATGAGGACCAAGCAAGTGTGATTGTGAGGACCAAGCTGGCTCACCTGTCACAATTAAGGTAAGCAATAATGGTGTGTCTCGATGGTCGGCTCAGCATGGGTCATTAACGTCAGCCAGCATGGGTCATCAACGTCAGCCGGCATGGGTCGTGAACGCTGGTCAGTTGGTAAAAGTTGGTCCCGTGAAAAAATAGTTTTAAAAACACTGCCCTCAACTACTTCAGGGGTCATATAAACTCATTAAAAATTCAGCTTTACAAACAGCTCTAGACCTATCTGCACTCTAAAATGAAACTAGACCCAGACTTCATCTCTTTAATCCACAAATAAATACAAATTAAACTTAAATTCAAAGGATAAAGCTTATTCCTAATACCCACAAACACAACTTACATACCTATCTCTATTTCCTAACACACCTCTATAGACTTTATCATTTCTTATTCATTTTTGGTAAATTTCAACAAAAAGAAATTACCCGCATATTTAAGGCATCAACAAATGTAAAAGAAATGCAAGTAATTCTGTTTGGAAATGGACACAGAGGATGTTCAGGTGAAAAATGATAATTTCACCTGCGCTTTGCTGTACATAATTCTAATTCATGATCAATTTAAAAAGGTGAACACTGAACGATACCATCAATCTTTAGAAAGGAGTGGAAACTAGATCTTACTTCGTACAATTTTATGGATAGAAACGAGGAGGAAAAGATGAACTCAGCAACACAATTGAAAGGTTTAGAAGATGTTCACTGAATTAAGCAAATTCTGTCTCCAAGTAAAACCCAAGTTGCTCACCTGGAAGATCTCGTCCTTGTGTGACTCAAAGGAGTGGAGCTTTAACTTTAGATTTCGAAGGTCCCACAATGCCACTGTCTACAGATAACATAAAGGTTGCAATTGTATATCGGAAAAGTAATTGATACATGGTCACAGTACTTTTAAACACATTAAAAACAATGAACATAGAAAACATCCCATGATACAGAATTACAAGAAGGAATCTTATAGAAACATAGTACATGAACTGTAGAAATTTGATACGGTTTCTACAGAAACCAAGAGCTTTTCACCTTGTCAGCAGAGCCAGTTGCTAGGATAAATTCACTGTATGGGTTGAAGGACAGACAGTTGACTTCAGCTGTGTGTGCATCCACAGAGTGGCTAGGTTTTGAAGTGTTATTTGACCTTGTGTCCCAGCTGAAAAGAAAGATTATATAAATATAGTCAAAGCTAAAAATCTTACAGACAACATTGCTTTTTGTACTTTCCATTTTAAATAAGATAACTTATTTTAGCATTCTGAAATTTCAATATTATTATAAACAGGGCCACTTCTCACTATTTTCACAAGTTACAAACCTGTCATACTGAACAACATTTTAACTTTTGCCCAAAATGAGCAACAACTACTTTTCAACTTCATTTTCTATATAACATTCTAATTGGTAAGCAGATTAACTGCTTCACTTTATTTTTCTACGTCTTTAATAAAACCTATATAACCAGTGTTAGGTGGAAGTACTAACTGGTTAGCATCAGTCATATGTATCAGCAAGCCTCAGGTTCAATCCCGATTTGAGGAGTTAGCTGTTCTCACGTCATAAAATGCTACAAATGGTTTCTGTGACCTTGGCGAGGGAAGAAAAATAAAACACCAAGGATTCCTGTTCCTGGTGCTATCTGGTGACTAATGGTGGAAAGGATATATCCAGAGGAAGAAGCTGAACATAGATGTAATGTCTTCCTTAACAAGTCAGCTACTTACACTCACCTGCAAGACTCACACGTGACGAACATACATTTGGGTGAGGTGCCAGCATGAACCACCCCTTCAGGAAAAGGTCACAGGCAATCCAAGGGTAAAAAGAAAACAATCCCTACTTACCTGAAAATTCTAGCAAACTAACTGATGCCAACTAACTGGATGCCCAAATCATGATTTAGGTTGTAAAATTTAACCATTTAGGTTGTATGCACAATAGAATATAAAATGGTTGGGCTCTTCTTTGTGAAACATTACACATTATCGTAACAAAAACCTCAAAAAAGTTATGATAGTTAAAAAATGAACAAGAAGATTAGTTGCTGTAAGTTTTGCTCACTGCATGAGAACATGCATTACTTCGTACCATAGCAGACCAGAATGATTACCACTTGGGACAATGCTGCCCACAGAACAGCTGATATGAGTTTACAACAGTGGTATTCATAATGTGGTCACTGGTGGTCCCCTCTCCCTCACCTGTAGCCCTCAGCAGATGTGCTGCTCCATGTGTCTCTGGGCTGCCATCCACAGCCTGCCAGCTCTGAGATGTTGCCAGAGTCAGGATATATATCAAAGAGAAAAAGATAGATATTGGGATTATAGGTCTCAAATGAAAAGTTGGTGAATATCTCTGGTCTACAGGAAGTAACATCATACTTTCCTGTTGCTTATATGGTTACAGTCTTTCGTTAAAATTGGCATGTTATCTTGTACTCACATCATGAGTTTCTGGTCATCTGCCACAGATCCAAACAAGGATTCATGCAATAAATGCCAGGAGACATCTTCAACAACCGCAGTGTGGCCTGTAAAGATTGTTTTAGCGTCTACTATCTTTCCTTCTTTTGGACCTGCACTAATGTCCCAAAGACAGATAGTCTGTGGAAAAAAAGTATACAGAATTTATATTAGCAATTATGCCCATTTGCTGGAGAAAATCTCTCAATTACCACCAGCCTGCAAACTTAAAACAACTAGACTGAAGCACGTGAATAGATATGTCCATGTAAGAACTTTTGTTTTGAATCACACAGCAATTCTTTAAATCTTGAGGCTTACAGTGTATTTTACAATCAAGTTTTTACTGGACTGATTACATTGAGAGCAAACATTTCCAGTTTTGCTCACAATGCATGCTTAAACTATCCTATGTGAACCATTCAAGTGTTGACAGGTGCACAACAGGTCAAACAGTGAAGCAATATGTACACCTACATGATCATCTGAAGCACTGAGAAGATGCCCGCTTAGATTTGGATTCCAGGAAAGTCCATAACCTTCTTTCTGGTGACCACGCAGTCGCAGATCAGGATTACACTCACCACTTGGATCTAGCTCAGACAAAAGATTAGCTCCAGTGAGACTGAAACATAGAAATCTATGTAGTGTTAAAGTCAATGTCACACCACTTTAGCACTGTATAGTATCAAAATGTTTAGTTTTTGATTAAACAAGAACAAGATGATTATTTAAACCATGTTTAACCTTGGTTCATGATCCAATTTCAAACTAATCAATACAAAAGTAGTAAAATTACAGTGACTGAATGTGTTGTACTTAGTCAAGGAAAGCATACCTCAAGTGTTCGAAGAGGTATGCTCACCCCTGGATGAGACAAAGAAAAAGTGGGAGGAAGAACATGGGGGGTGGGGGGGAGAATGGGATCCTGCACAGGGCAAACTTCACCTCCACATGCACAGGGCTGAGCTTAACACAACTAAAGGTGGTGCACAGGGCACATCTAGCGAGAACACGAATGAGAGGGTTCTTTCCAGAGGTGGAGAAAAAATGCGAACAGTGCCAGGGAGGCCCGGCCAACCACACCCACATGCTCTGGGCGTGCCCCAAGCTTGACGGGTACTGGACGGCCTTCTTTGAGGTCATGTCCAGGGTTATGGGAATGAGGATGGAGCCGTGCCCACTAGTGGCGATCTTCAGGGTATTAGAGCAGGTAGAGCTCTTCATGGGGAGAGGGGCTGACGCCCTAGCCTTTGCCTCCCTGATGGTCTGTGGGACACTCCTGCTCGGCTGGCGATCGTCAAACTGGCTGTCCAACCTGGCGGAATTTCTCAGGCTGGAGAAGATAAAGTTCGCCATCCGTGGATCGGAAGAAAGCTTTCATAGGATGTTTCAAGACCTGTTTACGGCCAGCAATCGGTGAAGTGAGGGTGGGGGTGGACACAGAGCAAGTCATGGAACAAGGAAGAGAGAGAAAGGGTGCGGGGGGGGGGGGAAAGTAGGCAACAAATGCACCCAAGTGAAACACAGGAGACAGGCAGAGGGGAGGGAAACAATAAGAGACTGGTTTGCTGGAAAATTAATAAATATTTTCATTAAGGAGGGCTATTGTTACAGTTGTCGGTTGGAACCTCTTCTTTTGCTGATATATGTGTTAGCCTTATTTGGCCCTGCGAATCCAAGATATAAAAAAATGTTAAAAGTTGAATTTAAATACTTTTTAAAAAAGGAAAGCGTACCTGCAAAACTGCTAAAGAAATCGTATTATATGTTAGAAACCCAATGTTAAGGTAGCATTTATTTCAACAATAAATTGCATTTATATAGCACGTTTAACATGGTCAAACATCGCTAGTAGATTCACAGGAGTGCAAGCCAAAATTTGATACCAAACTATACAAGGTGGCATTGGAGGAGATAACTAAACGTTTAATCAAAAAGGTAATTTTAAGATGTGTCTTCAAGAGGAAAAAAAAGAGCTAGATTTAGGAAGGGAATTCCAGGGCTTCGGACCCTAGCAGCTGAAGGTACACCCATCAATGGTGGAGTGATTAAAATTGGATATGCACAAGCTGGACAGAATAAGAGGAGCACAAATACCAGAGGATCATGTGGCTGGAGGAAGTTATTGATATGGAGGGAGCACAAATACCAGAAGATCATGTGGCTGGAGGAAGTTATTGATATGGAAAATACAGCCAAGTCCAACTGTAAGAAGCATTGAATAAAGCTGAAGTAAAGAACAGCAATCTATATCTCAAAAGTTACAAGTGTACAAATGGTGGGTCCCACATGAATATCTAGTTTTGTCCAATGATTGTATCAAGCCAGGTGTGATGTCATTCCCGTTCCATTCTGTACTCACGTTAAGCTGTTTTCTTGTTTATGGCAATGTATTATTTTGTAACTTTGTTGCATCATTCTCTAAAATGTTAAATCTCAATAAATATACATTTTTTAAAAATTGGTTATCTAGTTCAGAGATCAACTACATCACCATTCAAATAATTACCCCATTTTCATGCATTATGAGCCATTTCTACAAGGACAGGGTATTTTCAATCTACAAATACCAAGGACACTTACTTACAAATACCAAGGACAGGGTATTTTCAATCTGCAAACACCAATCCTACATACTACTCCCACAAAAAGCACCCAACATTTTCCATTTTTTATAAAAATGGACTTCATACTGGTTAGTTCATTTTTGCAACAAACACCGATATGCACAATAACATTTTGGATGCTTCAAGCAAGTTTTTGAATTTTTCATCACCGCTACTCTTCTCAAGGAAACCGCGGATCCAACTTGTGCCAAAGCCTGATTCCAGAGGTACTTGTTGCAACCCTCCTTTTGGCCTATTCTACGTGTATGTGGCTAGTGTTAAGCTATTCAATCATGGTGCGGGTGGGGAAGAAAAAAAAAAAGAGAACAAAGGATGGACTGACACCAGGTAAAATAGTCAAAGCTACCAGATTGCCATCAAACAAAATGTGTTCACTAATGCCCTTCAGTAAAAGAATCCTGTCACTCTTCTCCAGGATCACCCAACCTGAATCTAGTGCCACCAAGGCAGTTGACCAATAATGTCCTGACATGGCCTGACAAGCTACTAAGCTGTAAACTACTTCAGAACAATAAGTTAACTATTTATAGAATTGGTGGCAACAACACAGGCATCAGATCTGGGTTAACCCAAGCCCAAAAAATCCCAACCCAACTGAATGAACAAGGCTCCTCTCATGAACATTTGGAGCCCCGTATCAAGTTGGAAAAGCTATTTCACAAACTAGTCAAACCACAGACAGAATTGTACTCGTTCATATTTATCAGCTAACATCTCAGACTCTTCCATCATTACCCTTTGCTGTGTCCTAGCCCGTCAGCAGGGAGGTGGGGCTGGAGTTGGGAATAGTTGGGAAAGCTTAACCATAGAAATCCTCAACATTCCTAGACTCCAGGAAATCTTATTGCTTTAGGTCAAGGAAAACTCCGACTGAAGATCAGATTGTCCCACCCATCAGCTCAATTGACTAAGCAGTACAAGGCTCAATGTTGAAGCCCTATTCAGAGGAAGCTTGGGCACAGATGATACACTGAGTGGATAGACATCAATGTTCACCATAAATGCTTCAGTAGTACCAGCAATAACCAAGGTCCAATTGTTAAAAATATACTTGCCAGCTGGTACAGAAACTTGACACAACGGAATAACTCATTTGATCTCATAAGCAAACCACCTTTTGCAGACATATCTGCCCATGACAATATTAGGAGGGACAACCCCATTATATTTGTGAGGACAAAAAAATCAGCTGAAGACACCCTCACTTGGAGTACTTTGTGGCACCGTGCTAAGTGGAATAGACAAAGGACAAATCTAGGATCCACAGATACTATAGGTCATGAACACTACCTGCAATGTCATGACTTGGCACATCCACCACACTTTTGTCATCAAACCAGTAGATCAATGCACATTTAATAGTGAGTCTAAGTGTCAGGAGTAGCACCAGGCAGAATTTAGATTGAGGCACATTGGATGGCTCCTGCTCGAGGCTTGATTTTTTAAAGAATTTAATGCCCGGTTCGAGGGGCAATTTTTGGTTAAATAAGTGCAGGAAGAAATGAGGAAAGATGTTCAACACCCTAAGGAAAGCTGCCATGAAGAAGGGGGCAAATGAAGGTTCGCCGTTGAGTGGAAGGGTCGGCTCAGATGGGGCTGCACTGTTCACGGCAGAAAAGATGACCGAGGTGATGATTGTGGAACTTGAAAAGTAGTTCTCAAAGCACATGGAGGTGATGAGGAAGGAGATGATGGCAGCATTGAAGGTGCTGGTGGAGGAGGCAATTGCCCCAGTGTCGAGGGCATCGGCCAAGGTGCGGGAGCAGACTGAGAAACTGAAGGGAGTGGAAGAGGCCTTGTCGAAACAGTGATCAACTCACCTCGATGGGTGAGGAGCTGCAGAGAGTGGTAGAGGCCAACAAAGGTCTGCGAGCCAAAGTGGAGGACCTTGCAAACAGATCTAGGTGGCAAAATTGGAGGATCGTGGGCCTGCCCGAAAGGGTGAAGGAGCTGTTGTGGGAGGGGGAAGATCCCTCTCGGTACAAACTGGATCGGGCTCATAGGAGGTGGAGGCCTAAACCAAAGGTGAATAAGCCGCCAAGAGCAATGACTTTTTGTTTCCGTGGGTACCGGGTGAAAAAGGTCCTGTGTTGGGCAAAGCAGAAACGGGAGGTGCAGATGGCTGGAGCTGGTATACGTTTATACCAGGACTTTACTGTGGAGTTGGCAAGGAGGTGGGCGGCCTTCGGTAGAGTGAAGACGGCATTGTAAAACAGCAGGTTGCGGTTCAGCGTAGTGTACCCAGCTAAGTTGAGGGTGACCTACAACTCCAAAAGACTTCTATTTCGAGACGGTGGAAGCGATGGAGGCGTTTGTGAAGGCAGTAGGACTGGGGCAGAAGTGAGAAATGGGACTCAGGATTGGTCTTGGACTGAGGGTAGGGAGTGTGAAGGAGTGTATGTAGCTCTATTTTTCACTGCATGTTGTTATATGTGCTAAATGAGTTTTAGTTGCCTATTTGGACAAGGTAAGAGTTGGGATTTTCTTTTGCAATGATGGTTCTTTGGGGTTTGTGTGTTTATACTGGGGTTGTGCGTTGAAGGGGATTTCTTTGTTTTCCTGGGTCTGGGCAGGGGGGAGGGGATTGAGGCCTGGACAGGGGCCTCCACAATGGCTAGCTCAAGCAGGCCAGTGAACGGGAGTGTGGTGGGGGAGGGGCTGCGGCATCAGAGGCTGGTAGAACAGGGAGACCTACTTGAATTTCTTTTGACTCTCAGGAAGGTGAAGTCTCAGTCGAAGGGGCTGATGGAAGGGTTTCACAATTCATGGGGGCTGTTTATTATGCACTTCTAAGAATTGGTTGCCATTCAACATTAGGGAGGGGGGGGGGGGGGGGGTTGGCGGTATTGTTGTCTTTGGTTACACTGTTTACGGATTGTTAATGTGTGTTTTTTTTTACCTGGAATGTATGAGTGGATGTTTTGGTCTGTATATTGAACGGGGGGTTTGTGTGTGGGGGATTGTTACTTTATTTGATTTTGTTTGTTTTGTCTTTGGTTGTTTATTGATGAAAAAGTTGAAAATGAGGAGCATAAAAAGATTTTAAAAACAGAATTTAGATTGAGATCAAAGATTTGAAGAGTCATCCAGACTCGTAACATTAGCTCTGTTCTCTCTCCACAGATGCTGTCAGACCTGCTGCGATTTTCCGGCATTTTCTGTTTTTGTTTCAGATTCCAGCATTTGCTTTTATCCTAGAGTTAAATTCATGCCCCATGTGCCCTCTCAGGTGGATGGAAAAGATTGTATGGCATTACTCAAAGGGCAGGTATACTAGCCGACATGTATCCCTCAATCACTAGATTACATGGCCATTCACCTCTTCTGTTAATGGGTCCTTGCCATGTGCAAACATTTTGGCCAAACTTCCCTGCATTACAACACCAACTACAATTTAAAAGTATTTAATTGGCTCTGAAACACCTTGAGACATATAGTGGTTATTATTTGTTAAAATTAATAAACAGAAACAAATTTAGAGTACCCAATTTTTTTTTTTCAATTAAGGGGCAATTTAGCGTGCCCAACCCACCTATCCTGCACATTTTTGGGTTGTGGGGATGAGACCCACACAAACACGGGTAGAATGTGCAAACTCCACACGGACAGTGACCCGGGGCCGGGATCGAACCCAGGTCCTCAGTACTGTGAAGCAGCAGTGCTAACCACTGCGCCACCGCGCCACCCTATATTATGGTTCTTAAAGGTGTGATACAAAGTTCTTTCTTTGATTCATACCACACCCTGTCAAAATGGTAGTAGGCAAATCAGATAACCTAGTGGAGAAGGCTCCATGAATATTACTGTTATGGGCCAGAGTTTAGAGAACACCAAAGTATATCATGGAGTTCACCTGACCTACAACTGTTTATAGATTTTGGTTAGGAGGAGCACAAGAGCCTACTCTTCAGGTGTTATGCAACAGAGGCCTGAAGCACTTGTAATCAAAAACAAATTTTATTCTACGAATTCAGTTAACATTTTATAAACACACAGTAAGGATTTATCAACCACAAACATAAATACCCCACACATACCCCACACAGCTACAATACTCTATATCTAACCCTTATTAACTTCCCTTTACTGTTTCACTCAAGTAACAACATCCATAAATGAGACAATCCCTCTTACCACAAAACAGTAGGTTTGAATTCCTTCCAGAACAGTTATTACTTTGAAGTTATCAAGTGATCTGGAGACATCTTTTTAACATGCAGAGAGACTCCAAGATCCGTGTAGTCTGAATACAGCTTCCCACTGTCTAAACCGAAAGTAAAACTCAGAGCCACAAAACAGCTTCCAGCTCAAAACGAAAGTAAAAACCAGAGCTACCGCCCAGCTCCACCCTCACAATGACATCACTGCAGCCATTTGAGAAGACAAACAGTTCTTAAAGGGACATTCCCATGACAATTACCATCCTCAATTTATAGTAGCCATGATGTGGAGATGCTTGCGTTCGACTGGGTTGGGCACAGTAAGAAGTCTCACAACACCAGGTTAAAGTCGAACAGGTTTGTTTTGAATCACTAGCTTTCGGAGCACAACTCCTTCCTCAGGATTTATAGTAGAGCCCAGCATGCAAGTGCAAAAGATGAGAATGAACATTTTACAAACATCAACCAAAAATGGCAAGTGATCCCATTTGGCCACATCCCCAACGTCCAATCAATTCCATTCACTCCTTGTAACATTAGCAGAGTGTATTAAAGTGGTCAACAGTGTGCACCCTGACAATATCTCAGCTGTAGTGCTAAGAACTTGAGGCACTTAAACCAATATTTCTAGTATAGGTATGGCAGAGTCTCTAATGAGGAAAACAGTTTCAGTTCACACATCTATTATCAACACACTGCAAAATTCTGAAAGATCAATAAATAATAGTAGTGTTAAATAAAAATAATGCCTGCATTATTATGGAACCTGATCACCTGAAACTTAAGCATTTGACAGAATGACAAACTTTTTGAATTAGTGATCATTACATTGGATTGGATTTGTTTATTGTCACGTGTACCGAGGTACAGTGAAAAGGATTTTTCTGCGAGCAGCTCAACAGATCATTAAGTACATGAGAAGAAAAGGGAATAAAAGAAAATACATAATAGGGCAACACAACATATATAATGTAACTACATAAGCACTGGCATCGGATGAAGCATACAGGGTGTAGTGTTAATGAAATCAGTCCATAAGAGGGTCATTTAGGAGTCTGGTGACAGTGGGGAAGAAGCTGTTTTTGAGTCTGTTCGTGCGTGTTCTCAGACTTCTGTATCTCCTGCCCGATGGAAGAAGTTGGAAGAGTGAGTAAGCCGGGTGGGAGGGATCTTTGATTATACTGCCCGCTTTCCCCAGGCAGCGGGAGGTGTAGATGGAGTCAATGGATGGGAGGCAGGTTCATGTGATGGACTGGGCGGTGTTCACGACTCTGAAGTTTCTTGCGGACCTGGGCCGAGCAGTTGCCATACCAGGCTGTGATGCAGCCTGATAGGATGCTTTCTATGGTGCATCTGTAAAAGTTGGTAAGAGTCAATGTGGACATGCCGAATTTCCTTAGTTTCCTGAGGAAGTATAGGCGCTGTTGTGTTTTCTTGGTGGTAACGTCGACGTGGGTGGACCAGGACAGATTTTTGGAGATGTGCACCCCATGGAATTTGAAACTGCTAACCATCTCCACCTTGGCCCCGTTGATGCTGACAGGGGTGTGTACAGTACTTTGCTTCCTGAAGTCAATTACCAGTCATGTGTAAACTAACAAGAACTGTAGCCCTTTGGTTTCCAGTTGGCTGCTGCTTGTTAGTTACATAAAAAGGTACATTTCTAGAATACCTCATGCATAATTTTGCAAAGTGTCCTTCTGTGCAGCTCATTAGCACTGTCAATAGCTCAATTATGCTAAAGTGAAACTTCTAAATTAGGGAGAAATATTGTGGGATTGGGTGCGTCTCCATCTGGGTTTCATTATTCCACTCGCACTTGTGATTGTGCCTAATTCTGATGCCTAGATGACATGGTCAGGGGCGGAGAAGGGAGCCACCTGGGATGGGCTAGGTACAGGGTGGAATTAATGGGGCTGGAGTTAAGTGGGGAGGATGACGGACGGTAGAGGGGATTGGAGGCGTAAGCCCGTCCGGTAAGGCTGGTAACGTGGAACGTCCGTGGGCTTAATGGACCAGTTAAATGATCGTGGATGTTTGTTCTGCACACCTCATGAGCTTGAAAGCGGATGCAGTCTTTCTGCAGGAGACACACCTCCACGTGAAGGAGCAGGTTAGGTTAAGGAAGGGATGGGTCGGGCAGGTTTTCCACTCGGGATTTGTTTTGAAATTGTGGGGCGTGGCAATTTTAATGAGCAAGAAAACTGGGTTTGTGAGTGCGAAGGAAGTGAGGGATCTGGGTGGGAGATATGTGATTGAGTGGGATATTGGGAGGAACGCTGGTGGTGTGGGTGAACATGTATGCACCAAATTGGGATGATGTGGGTTTTATGAGGAGGCTGCTGGCAGCAATACCGGACTTGGCCACGCACCAGTTGATTATGGGAGGGGATTTTAATTGTGTCCGAGAGCCGAAGGTGGATAGGTCGAACCCCAGGTCGATGGGTAGGGTACAAATGGCAAAGGAGCTGAGTGGGTTTATGGAAAGGATGGGTATGGTGGATCCGTGGCGCTTTAAGAGCCCAGGGGGAAGGGAGTATTCCTTTTTTTCACATGTTTATAAGGTGTATTCGAGGATCGATTATTTTGTGGTGAGCCGGGAGATTTTGGTTGGGGTGGAGGGGGCAGAGAATGCGGGGATAGTAATTTCGGACAATGCGCCCCACTGGCTGGTGATTCAGTTTCGACCGAGACGTGAGTAGAGGCCGGGGTGGAAGTTTGATTCGGGGTGGTTGGCAGATGGAGGCTTTTGTGACAAGCTGTGGGTGGCAATTAAGGATTATGTGGAGTTTAATCAAAATGGGAAGGTGTCGGCGGCCATTTTTTGGAAAGCGCTAACGGCAGTGGTCCGGGGGTAGATTATCTCGTTCAAGGCTCACGCGGATAGGGAAAGGTGGCACATGACCGTCTAATGAGCGAGATAGTGGATAGTGGAGGTGGATAGGGAATATTCAAGGGTGCCCACCACAGAGGGATTGGCAAGGAGTAAAACGTTACAGGGGCAATTCAATAGGCTGACAACAGGGAGGGTGTTAGGACAGCTACGTAAGGCAAGAGGGGTGCAGTATGATTGTGGGGAGAAGGCGAATCGCATGCTAGCACACCAGCTGCGGAGGAAATATTGAGGATACGGGCTGGGGATATGGTATTGGAGCCGGGGAAGATAAATGAGGCGTTGAAGGAGTATTACCAGGGATTGTACAAGGCAGTCCCGGGTGCGAGAAGAGGGGGACATGGGACAGTTTTTGGACTAGCTGGAGTTTCCTCAGCTGGAGGAAGTAAAGAGGCAGGTGCTGGATGAGTCCCTGGAGCTGAGGTAGGTGCTGGATAGTAGCAGGGGTATGAAGTCGGGGAAGGCACCAGGGCCGGATGGATATCTGGCGGAATTTTAGAAGTTCGCGACAGACCTGGCACAGCATCTTTTCATGGCATTTAATGAGGCATTGGAGAAGGGGCAGCTGCCGGAGACGATGACCCAAGTAGTGATTATGTTAATCCTGAAAAAGGGGAACCACCCGGTGGAATGTGGGTGGTATAGACCCATATCACTGTTGAATACAGATGTGAAAGTGCTGACTAAGTTGTTGGCGGCAAGGATGGAGGGGCGTGTCCTGGAGGTGGTTCCAGAGTACCAAACAGACTTCGTAAAAGGCAGGCAGCACTTGAGCAACATAAGGATGTTATTAAATGTTGCCATGAAATCGTCGGAAGCCCAGGTACCGGAGACAGTGCTGTCCATGTACGTGGAGAAAGCATTTGACCAGGTAGAGTGGCAGTACGTGTTTGAGGTTCTGGGAAGGTTTGGGTCTGGGCCGAGGTTTGTGGCACCAAGGGTGAGTGTGTGGACGAATGATATGAGCTCACAAAGTTTTGAATTACATAGGGGAACAAGGCAGGGGTGCCCGCTGTCGCCACTGCTGTTTGCGCTGGCTATAGAGCCTTTGGCAATGGCGCTTAGGGGGTCGGCAGAGTGGCAAGAGATTACGAGGGGACAGAGGGAGCATCGGGTGTCACTCTATGCCGACGACCTATTATTGTATGTTTCGGACCTGCTCAGGCGTATGGAGAGGGTGAAAAGGGGGGAAAGGTTGTACAAACTGTACAGTTGGCTGTTGGGTATTTATGTGCTTTAATTTTTTGATACACGTTTGTAATAGCTCAGTGGGCTAAGACAGCTGGCTTGTAATGCTAAACAAGGCTAACAGCGCTGGTTCAATTCCCGTACCAGCCCGAACAGGCGCCGGAATGTGGCGACTAGGGGCTTTTCGCAGCAACTTCATACTTGTGACAAGAAAAGATTAAATACATTAAAAAAGAAATTCTGGTGCCTAGCCAGCAGGATGTGATATCAGTTTTTTTTCTCTTTGCTGGATCTCTCAGTTCATTGCCACTCCAGAGTCCCTTCCCATTGAAGGAGGGATTCCCCAATCCTGGCATCAGCTATGTGCAAAACACAAGGTGGTTGCAATGGGTGAGTGTGTCTGGGATATGGGTGGGGGAAGAGAAGAGAAATTAATATCCTGCAGACAGCTATCCAAGAGCCCACTTCACCCTACGCCCCCCACCTCCATGTGATGCAGCAGGTAATGAAGAGCTGGGAGCAGGCAGAGAGGGAAACTGAGCGATAAATGAAAAATATTCTCCATCTCTACCTGACTCCCAACCCCCAGTCTCCATCATTTTGAGACCACCCCAGTCGCCATTTGAGTCCCATATTTCATAGATCACCAGCCCACAAGAACCCATTTCCCCTTCTCCATCTCTCCCCTGAGCTCTCATTCCTCATCTCCTCTGGCTAACATCCATTCCACAGTATCCCTCTCTTTCACCACCAAGCCCCTGTTCTAGAGTTTCCATCGCTTCCTCCAGTTCTAGACTCCAATGATTTTGGAACCCCCAAATCTTCCCAGCTGGTCGTGGATTCCTGTAAGTTACAGCACTGAGAAATAACCAGTGGAGTGCTTTGTGAAAATGAATCCGGTTTCAAATTAATGGGGTTTATCTTCATTCTGATTCTGGACACAAGGCAAACAGCTAATTATTATTCACGTTCCTCACCATAGGGTTTGTTTTCATGTGGGCATACTGCAGCAGATGTAAAATAATTCATCTCAGCTACCAGGGTCGGTGCTCAAGATAGGAAACCTCAATTGCAGGAAACTGAGGAGAGATGGGATGTTGTATGGTCCAGTTCCTGCCTTTTGCAGAACAGTTCTTTACCCAGCATCCATAATGACAGAGAAACTACAGTACTCTATTCAATCCTATTACCCAAGTGTCCCGTGTTTAAGATGTAAACAGACTTGATATAATGAATACTGTCCACAGTTTAAAGGTGCAGTTGCAGCTATTACAAGCAACTTATTTGAGACCGTCAATAATTGTCCTTGTGGTGCTATTCTTGGAGATGTTTAACTATGTTAAAAGTGCTGTATAAATACAGGTTGTTGATGATGTCGGTTTTTTGGGATTCCCATTTATACAGGCTTCATTGTAGTTTATACACAAAACACGAGTGGCTCCATAATCTTACTGAACAATGTTCATTACCTGGCTTAGATGGATGCTTGGTGTAGTCAAAGACAAGCACATCAGAGGTGGGAGTTTTGGTGGCAATAATGCATGGATTCTGTGGCATATAACGTGCTCGGTTCACTTCACCTTCATGATTGATTTTAATTTCAATTTCTATTTTTCCGCTTACGGACCCAAATCCACCAAATTCTGAAAAAACATGTAGAATAAGGACAGTTCATCTTAAATGGCAATTAACCTGTTATGGGCAGTAGTTATCTTTAAAAACAGAATGGCTAACAGCTATTCCATAAATTCAGCTACCCTATTGCACTGTTGACTTATAGTTTCCATTGCTCCAAGTAAAGAAGAGAGAACTGCCTGGAAAGTGTTCTCTTTAATTGTTGAAAAAAAATATATATTTTTATTCTCCTCCTTTTTCACATTTTCACCCACTAACAATAAACAATAATCAGTAACGAATATAATGTCAATCCCCATATTAATAACAATGATCCCATCCTCCCACCAAATCCCAAACATCAGCCCACATGTTAACATGAACAAATTACAAAAAGGAATCAGGAATCACCCATAGTCACCATTAACACACAGAGTCCCCCCCCCCGCCCCCCAAACGAATGTTCGATGTTATCCAGTTCTTGAAAGTGCAGAATGAATAATGCCCATGAATTGTAGAACCCCTCCATCCTTCCCCTCAGTTCAAACTTAACGTTCTCATGAGTCAAGAATTCCAACAGGTGCCACTGCCACGCCAGGGCACAGGGTGGAGAGGTTGCTCTCCATCCCACCAGGATCCGCCTTCGGGCGATCAACGAGGCAAAGGCTACATTTGCCTCCGCACCCGTTTCCAACCCCGGCTGGACCGACACCCCGAATATGGCGCCCCCCCCCCTCCCCCCCCCCCCCCCCCCCCCCCCCCCCCGCCCCCGAGGGCCTGGGTCCAGTTTCACGTGCACCACTTCAGAGATTACCCTAAAAACCTCCTTCCAGTAATCCTCTTGCTTTGGACAGGACCAAAACATATGAAAGTGATTTGCGGGCCTCCCCGCCCACAATGTTCACACACATCTTTTACCCCTTCAAAGATTCGGCTCATTCTCGCCCTTGTGGTGTGCTCTATATACCACCTTCAGCTGTATCAGGCCCGACATCGCGAACGAGGTGGAGGCGTTCACTCTCCGGGGCAACTCACACCAGAACCCCTCCTCCATGCCCTCTCACAACTCTTCCTCCCACTTTGCTTTGATCCCTTCCAGTGGTGCCTTCTCCTCTTCCAAAATAGCTCCGTAAACCGCCGACACTACCCCCTTCTCCAGTCCCCCTGTTCGTCAGCACCTCCTCCAGCAATGTGGAGGCCGGCTCCACCGGGAAGCTCTGTATCTCCTTTCTGGCAAAATCTCAAACCTGCACGTATCTAAACATTTCCCCCTGCTCCAGCCCATACTTAGCTTCGAGCTGCTTCAGTCCTGCAAACCGACCCCCAAGAAACAAATCTTTTAGTGTCTTAATCCCCTTCTCCTCCCATTTCCAAAAATTTCCATCCCACTTCCCTGGCTCAAATCTGTGGTTCCCCTGAATCGGCATTTCCCTTGATCCTGCCCCCAACCCTAAGTGTTGGCGAAACTGCCTCTACCTTCTCCACATTTGCCGCTCAGTAATAATCCATCAGGTTCGGAAGACCCAAACCCCCTGCCTGCCTTCCCTTCTGTAGCAATATCTTTCTCACTCTGGCCACCTTCCCTCCCCATATGAACGAGGTAATCATTCCTTCAATCTCTCTGAAAAATGCCGTTGGCAGGAAAATCGGCAGGCATTGGAAATTAAACAGAAATCTCGACAACACGTTCATTTTAACTGTCTGTACCCGACCCTCCAGTGACAGTGGGAGACCATTCCACCTTGCCAGATCAGCTTTCACTCTCCCCACCAAACTAGAAATGTTGTACCTGCGGAGACCCCCCCACTCCCGGGCAACCTGCACCCCCAGGTATCCAAAGTGAGTCCCTGCCCTACGGAATGGCAGCCCCCCCCCCCCCCGGAGACACCAGTTCTCTTTAACTGTTATTCGAGACCTGCTGACATGGACCTACCCAAAAAATTTACAAACAGAGGAAGAAAATACTGGGAATGCACAAGACTTCTATAAAAAAAAAAAAATCAGTTTTTGTGCCATTTGAAGTTCATGTCTTTACTAGGACAAAGTAGATTCGGCATTGGACTTTTGGACCACAGATCAAATCCACAGAGGACACAGAACTTTTGAACAGATATGAAATAGTTTACCGCCATTGGCAATCTCACTCAGTGGGTGTGGAAGATTGTCTCTGAGCTTTACATGCAGTGAAGTTGTAATCATATTCTTTGTCAACATATTTATAATTTTGTTATATATCATACACAAAATAATCCTTTCTTTTTAATTTAATGTACCCAAATATTTTTTCCCCCCCAATTAATGGACAATTTAGCATGACCAATTCACCTACCTTGCACATCTTTGGGTTGTGTGGGTGAGACTCTGGCAGACACGGGAGAATGTGCAAACTCCACACGGCAGTGACCTGGGGCCAGGATTGAACCCGGGTCCTCAGTGCGGTGGTACACAAAATAATCCTCCCCCCTCCTTCCATTCACCCCCACACTCACCTAATATAAACTAGCAAATGAGACAAGTTATATCACAACCAGAGCGATTCTGAGACAGAATTTCAGATCAAGGAGTCTAGGCAATTAAAGGCACTATCACTAATAGGAAGGTGAAGGAAGGGATACAAAAGACACAAAAGGCCGTTGGAACAAAATAGATTTAAAAAGGCTGTTGGAAAAAATTAAGTGCTGGCAATTACATTTAAAAAGTCAAACAACTATTGATGGGATTTAGAATTTGAAATAGGCAGTTACAGATGTAAAAGACTTGGTGGTAACTGGTTTAGAATTAATCAAAAACCAAGTTGATCAACACTTCTACAGTTGTCGGGCGGCACAGTGGCGTAGTGGTTAGCACTACTGCCTACGCCGCTGAGGACCGGGTTCGATCCTAGGCCCGGGTCACTGTCAGTGTGGAGTTTGCACATTCTCCCCGTGTCTGCATGGGTCTCACCCCACCCGAAAGATGTGCAGGTTAGGTGGATTGGCCACGCTAAATTGGCCCTTAATTGGAAAATAATTATTGGATACCCTTAAATTTTTTTTAAAGAACACTTCTACCGCTGTTTTCCCTCTAAAAACACAAGTAACATGGAGTAAAACTGTTATGTATTTCAACTGCAACATGCACAGACTCCATAAAATCACAGCACATACCTCCTTTCTCACTATCATAGTGAGAAGCATCAAATTGAGCATCATCATTGGGGATCTGGACACTTGCAATGACCAAATGGTTCTGTTCATCAGATGTATGTGTCCCTAGAACCAAACGATGAACACTATAGTCTTTGCCTTCAGGCCTGTACAGAAAAAAAAAAACGAATTAAACTTTTTTTAAATAAAAAAATTTAAACATTGATAAAATATACCTAAGAATACAACAGGATTGGTTCCTGGAGTGCATTATGAGGAGCACCAATCTACTTCACAGATATTGCAAATAACGTTACCAAGTAGAAAATAAAAGTGAAATAAGTCATTGAATATCCTTTTTCATTTTCCAACTGGAATAAGTCGGTAACTCGAATAGGGCTTTGCTGCACTCTTCTTGTCATATATTGATGAGGCTACTTCAAAGGGTGCCACCACAATTTAGGAATAGTTACTACATTGTTAGATAAAAAAAACTGTTTATAGTTGTGTGTGGATTAATTAGAACAGCAAGACATAGGGCAGCACGGTGGCGCAGTGGGTTAGCCCTGCAGTCTCACGGCGCCGAGGTCCCAGGTTCGATCCTGGCTCTGGGTCACTGTCTCTGTGGAGTTTGTACAGTCACTGTCTCTGTGGAGTTTGTACATTCTCCCCATGTTTGTGTGGGTTTCGTCCCCACAGCCCAAAGATGTGCAGGCTAGGTGGATTGGCCATGCTAAATTGCCCCTTAATTGGAAAAAATTAATTGGGTACTCTAAATTTATTTTAAAAAACAGCAGGACATGCAGAAGTTTATTATACATCACACAAAAAAACTTGAAGATAAATAAACATGCAGCTCTAAGTTTAATTATAAGGCAATGTTTTGTTCCCACGTATCCTCGCACATCACTGACAAATAAAATGTAAACCCCGACACTTGCCCGCTGGTGCAGCATGTTATTCAAGACGTGAATGGAGATATTTATTGTCTCTTTTCTCGCCCTCACTACAGGACTCAGCCAGACATTGGTGGATTTTGTTTCCAAACAAAGGTGAGCAAAATGGCCAGAAAACAAAGTGGGAATAACTGGGGAAGCTTTGGGTTGGCAGGCTGTGATTAGTAGGTATCACAAAAATCAGTATTTGGGCTTCAGCTGTTTTATTTTTAAATTTAGAGTACCTAATTCTTTTTTTCCAATTAAGGGGCAATTTAGCGTAGCCAATCCACCTACCCTGGCCATCTTTTGTGTTGTGTGGTTGAGACCCACGCAGACACAGGGAGAATGTGCAAACTCTACACGGGCAGTGACCTGGAGCCGGCTTCGAAGCCAGGTCCTCGTCGCCGTGAGGAAAGTGCTAACCACTATGCGCCCTCGGTGGGGGGGGGGGGGGGGGGGGGGGGGGGGGGGGGGGGGTTGTCAGCTGTTTACAAATTGTATCAAAGATGGCAGACAAGGTGGGAAGGTAAGTGGTGAGGCGGCAGCAAAGATGCTGCAGAAGCATGCAGATAGGTTAGATCAGGCATTGTCAAACTCGGGGGCGGGTGTCGGGAGGGTCATGGAGCAGTCTGTCGTGGCGCCTCCAATCGCACAAAACTGCGCGCAACAGCCGGCTGTTAATAACGCCGGCTGCAAGCGGCCTTCAAAATGGCCGCGAGCATGTTAAAAAAAAAAATGTGGCCGCACTGCGCATGCGTGCCGATGATCAGGCACGCATGTGCAGTGCGGCCGCTTTTTTTTTTAAACAACGGTCGCAGCTTTTTGTTTTCCAAGTTCGGGGGGGTGTTATTCATTTAATTTTTTTCATTTATTTTATTTATTTATCTTTTTACAAGTTCGGGTTATTTGATAAAATTTTACAGGAATAAAATGCAGAACTTTGGACAGATGGAGACTCCATACTTTCTGACACCAGAGGCTTCACCTTCATCCAACAGGATCCATTGGAGGAGCGTGTACGAGGGCCAAAGGGACCCAAAACCATTTCCTCCATTTTTGTCAGCAGCAAACAAGGCGAGAGAAAATGGTGGGTTGCGCAGGTCGCCCGGCGTGGGGCACGAAGGTTGGCCGGTTGGTAAAAATGGGTCCCCGGAAAAAAAGTTTGAAGAACACTGGGTTAAATGAGTGCTCAATAACACAAAGGTGGATTTCAATGTGAAATGTGAACTTATCCACTTTGGTACGAAAAATAAAAAGCAGTATTTTTCAAATGGTAAATCTAGGTAAATGTGCATTCTGAGGGACCTTGGTGTCCCTGTACATAAATCATAGAAAGTTAGCATGCAGGTACAGCAAATGATAGATTATGTTTCGTGACAAAGGGATCAGAGTAGAAAAGTAATTATACATGGCACCTGGAATACAGTAAGGCATTTTGGTTTTGCACTCCCATTAGGGCAAGTATGTTCACTAGGTTGGGCCCTGCGAATAGGGAGGTCTTTGAAGAGATTGAGTAGACTCGGTCGATATTTCCTTAAATTTAAAAGAATGCGGTGATCTACATAAACGCTGAGAAAATGTTTTCCCTGGCTGGGGAAATCAAGGTCAGTCTCAGAATAAGAGTCCAGCCATTTAGGACTGAAATGCGAAGAAATTCCATCACTCAGTTGTGAGCAGTTGGAATTCTCTAGCCCACAGAGAGCTGCAGATACAGAGACACTGATTATATTCAAGGTAGAGATCGGTACACATTGGGTATTAAAAGACTTGAGGGTATAGAGGTGTGGGAGGTGGATTTGAAATAAATTAGCCATGTTCTTATTGAATGGTGGAAGCAGGCCATGGTCTGCTCCAATTCCTTTTACTTATGTCAACTGAACTGCTCTTGCATTTGTCAAAATTGCCTGATAGATTAGGATTAAACTGGTTTAAACTATAATTTATCCATCCTTTTCGCCAGCCCAAATGGAAAACAGTGGTATTGTAATGTACACATTTCAGTTAACATAGCTGTGTTCACTGTTATGCCTTAAATCTATTTTTTATTTTAATATTTTACAAACACAAGAACAGTACAAATATCTAACACAGGGAATGTTGTATTAAGGGTTATAAAAAAAAAAAGTAAAGTTGGTTTACCTGGTAACGTCTGGAAGCCATTGTACAGTAAGACTTGGCCATTCTAATGCATGTGTCATAACCAAGTCATACAGAAATGGAGTATTCTTCTTCCATATTTTATATTCTTCATTGATCACACGCTCTTCCACTGCGTCGTCATAAACTGAAACAACAGTTCTCTATCAATTCCAGTATACAGCCAAAGTTTCCATAAAACAAATTGTTGAATTAAGTAAAAGTTTCATTGCTATGCCATGTTAAAAATACACACCACATGGCCAGAATAAATAAGAGTTAAGTGTTATTGCAAGACTAATAAATTTAATAGGCCAGAAGCAACTCAACTAGACTCTTTCTGTTCCAAAAATACCAGAAAACATTACACTTGCCCAGAGCATTTTCCTTTACAAGTGCTATTTTTGATCATTACATTTTACACAGTTCTATATACAGCAAAGTTTCTAGTGGCAACTGTGTATAAATGTAATTATGCAAATTATTGTTTTTGAGGGGCTCTCTGCCAATGCAACATATTTTCTCTACACCCCCTCCAATTGATTTACTTACCCTTTTTTCAAGGGATGCTTATTCCAATCAGCAAACCTACCTCTTTTAGAAAGCAAAACTGAAGACACATATTACCCAGAATACTTTATTTGACATGTGAATACCTAGCGCTTCTGGCATAAGAAAAAAAGGTCCTAAGCTTTCACAGCAGTGTAGTGAGACAAAAGCTGCATTGGTATTACCCATCTCTGCTCATGTTAAAGGACAATGGTTAGGTCTTTTCTAATTGGAGGTAGTCACTGCATAGCACTTGCATGGCGCGAATGTTATTTACCACTGGTCAGCTTAAGTATGGAGCATGGACATTGTCGAGGTCTTTCTGCATTTGGACATGGACTGATTCAACATTTGAATTGTCGCGAATTGTGCCGAACATTGTGCAGTCATCAGTGAACATCCCCACTTCTGACCTTATGATGGAAGGAAGGTCATTGATGAAGCAGCTGTATATGGTTGGGCCCAGGACGTTACCCGGAGGAACTCCTGCAGTGATATCCTGGAGCCGAGATGCTTGACCTACAGCTACAACCACCTTCCTTTGGACTAGGTATGACTTCAACCAGTAGTTTCCCCCAATTCCCATTTACTCTTGTTTTGCCTGTGCTCCTTGATGTCACACTTGGTCAAATGCTACCTTGATGTCAAGGCAGTCACTCTCAACTCATTCCTGGATTTCAGTTCTTTTGACAATGTTTGAACCAAGACTGAAATTAGCTCGGCGGCTGAGCAACTCTGGTGGAACCAAAACTGAGCGTCAGTGAACAGATTATTGCTAAGCAAATGCTGCCTGATGCACTGTCGATGACCCCTTCCGTCACTTTACTGATATCAAGAATAGACTGATGAGGCTGTAATTTGGCCAGGTTGGGTTTGTTCTGATTTTTGTGTACAGGACATATCTGGGGCATTTTCTACATTGCCGGGTAGATGTCAGTGTTGCAGTTGTACTGGAACTGCTTGGCTATTGATGTGGCAGGTTCTGGAGCACAAGTCTTCAGTATTATTGCCGGAATATTGTCAAGACCCACAGTCATTGCAATTTCCAGTGCTTTCAGCCATTTCTTGATACCACGTGGAGTAGTCCCGCGTGGGTATCGGGGGCGTGGGGCCATGCCTCGCAGCGTTTCCGATCTTAGGGCTATGCGTCGCAGCATTCCCGATTGCGGGAAGTAGCGCCCACTGACACAAACTGGTTTTGAAAATGCCGGCCGCCACCAGCTTTCAGAATGCCAGCCATTCGCACATGCATGCTTCCTCAGCTATGCACAGGCCCAGGGCCAAGCAGCGTAGAACACCTCCTCTTGACGTCAGTGCACCAACGCAGGAGCAAATTTTCTTTAAGTCGCTGGACTATTCCTGCCTGAAGCGGTGGCAGAGAGCAGGTCACACGTCCTGTACACTGATGTTGTGTGTTCTTGGTGCGAGAGAGAATCCTCCATTTTAGAACTGCTGTGAACTCCAGGGTCGCTGGTGAACAACCCATGCAGAAGCAGCTAAAAACAGGAACAAAGCAGCATAAAGATGATGACATGAGGTGTGGATTTACTAATTGTTCCACTGCAAATAAGGATTCAAAGTTTGTGTGTGTTATATGCAGGGATGCACTGGCAAATTTGAACACTAAACATGGTGAGTTTGAGGACAAACCTCTATTTTTTTCAATGGATGCCGTGAGATCTTAAATCATCAGCTGAAGTCATTATCAGAAATGTAACATTGGACTGCCGGGTGCGGCTATGCAGAGCTAGGTCGCATATTCGGTAGCTCCCGCTTGGAACGGACTTTTGGGCTCTTTTACAGGGCCCCCACGGCATTTGTTTGACATTTCCCGGTGTGGGAAGAAGACTGCAGCATTCCCCTGACTGTGTCCCCCAGGAATGTTATGTCTTTTGGCTACCAGACCCGGCAGAAACAGTAAAAGATTTGGCTTTGGCTGCAGGTTTAGACAAGCGCCTCTTCCAGCATGCAGGCGGGGGAAGGGCAAGCTTAAAGCTGCAAACTGACTTGACTCTATCAAAGGTGAATTCTAGCAGCAGAGGGAACAACTGTGAAAGGATCTACCAGGGCCATTGAAGAAGCAGGGACGAGGCTTCCGGTGGCGGCTTCCATGGAGGAGTAGGTCGCGCATTCGGCAGCTCCCGTCTGGAACTGCCTCTCAGACCTTTTTCAGGAGTTTCCATAGACCTTTTAAATGATCTAGGAGTGTAACGGCCAAAGGAGCGGCACTGGAGCAACGGGAGAAGCGAGGGAAAGAAAACAAAATGGCGGCGGCCAGGGACAAAAGGGAGCTGCAGGAGTTCATCAAGCGCCGCTTCGAGGAGCAGCGCGAGGAGATGCTGGCGCCTATGATTTCAGCAATTGAAGGACTCGGGATCACCCAGAAGGTCCACGAAGCTAAGATCCAGGAGGTACAGAAAAGAGTCAGTCAGAATGAGGACGAGCTTGTGGGCCTGGCGGTGAGAGTGGAGCAGAACGAGGCGCTACAAAAGAGGTGGGCGGGAAGACTCGAAGACCTGGAGAACAGGTCGAGGAGAAAGAATCTGCGAATCCTGGGTCTCCGAGGGAGTGGAGGGGGCTGATGCCGGGGCATACGCGAGCACGATGCTCGAGGCGATGATGGGCACGAAGGCCCCTTCGAGGCCGCTGGAGTTGGACGGGGCACACCGGGTGCTGGCGAAGAAGCCCCAGGCAAATGAGCCGCCAAGGACGATGGTGGTGAGGTTCCACCGGTTCACGGACAGAGAGTGGGTCCTGAGATGGGCCAAGAAGGAGCGGAGCAGTAAGTGGGACAATGCAGAGATCCGAATATACCCAGACTGGAGCACGGAGGTTGCAAAGCGGAGAGCGGGTTTCAACCGGGCCAAAGCGGGGCTGTACCGGAAAGAAGTGAAATTCGGAATGCTGCAGCCAGCGCGACTGTGGGTCACATACAAGGGCCAACACTATTACTTCGAAACGCCTGAAGAGGCGTGGAGCTTTGTACAAGCCGAAAAGTTGGACTCTAACTGAGGGTTTGAGGGTAGGGGGGGGATGTTTGAGGTTTGATGTGTGATGGTTGTTGTATATAGGGGGTCAATCATGCGCAGGAAATGTTACATGGGCTGGGGGAGAGAGACAAGGCCGCGACAGGAACTGCGCCAGAGGCGGCGGAGCGGGCTTTGGAAAGCGCGGGGTGTTTTCCTGCCCGCGGGAAGAAAGGCGGGAAGGGGAACAAAGGAATGCATATGGATTGGGAGACTCCCACGCGGGGAGGTCAATGGGACAGCGGGGGAAGCCGGGGTCAGCAGGCGTCAGCTGACTTACGGGAGTGACATGGGGGGAGCAAAAAAGCTAGACAGGGGTCTAGCGGGGGGAGGGGAGGGGGGGGGGGGAAAGGGTTGCTGCTGCACTGGCCGAAAGGGAATGGGACACAGAAGAGGTGGTCGGGACGGGGATCCCCCCTCTGGGGGACTGGAGGGTGAGGGAGGCGTGGACACGGGACTGGCCCAGAAAAGGAGATGGCTAGTCGGCGGGGCGTGGGGGGGTGAGAGCCCCTCCAATCCGGCTGATAACGTGGAATGTGAGGGGCCTGAATGGGCCGGTGAAGAGGGCTCGAGTGTTCGCGCACTTAAAGGGACTGAAGGCAGATGTGGCCATGCTCCAAGAGACACACCTGAAGGTGGCGGACCAGGTCAGGCGAAGAAAGGGATGGGTAGGACAGGTATTCCACTCGGGACTGGACGTGAAGAATAGAGGGGTGGCAATATTGGTGGGAAAGCAGGTGTCATTTGAGGCCAAGACTATTGTAGCGGACAATGGAGGGCGATATGTAATGGTGAGCAAGGGATGTGGGTGGTGTTGGTAATGGCTGCAAGGGATGTGGGTGGTGTTGGTAAACGTATACGCCCCGAACTGGGATGATGCAGGATTCATGAAGCGCATGTTGGGGCGCATTCCGGACCTGGAGATAGGAGGCCTGATAATGGGAGGGGACTTCAATACAGTGTTGGATCCAGCACTAGACCGCTCCAAATCAAGGACTGGAAAGAGGCCGGCAGCGGCCAAGGTACTTAGGGGGTTTATGGATCAGATGGGGGGAGTGGACCCATGGCGGTTTGCAAGGCCGCAGGACAGGGAATTTTCTTTCTTCTCCCATGTACACAAAGCCTACTCCCGGATAGACTTCTTTGTTCTGGGTAGGGCGCTCATCCCGAGGGTGATGGGGACCGAGTATTCGACTATAGCCGTTTCGGACCATGCCCCACACTGGGTGGAACTGGAGCTGGGAGAGGAGAGGGACCAACGCCCGTTGTGGCGGCTGGATATGGGACTGCTGGCGGACGAGGTGGTGTGTGGGATGGTGAGGGGGTATATCGAAAGGTACTTGGAGGCCAACGACAACGGGGAGGTGCGGGTGGGGGTGGTATGGGAGGCGTTGAAGGCGGTGATCAGGGGAGAGCTCATTTCCATTAGGGCTCATAGGGAGAAGACAGAGGGTTTGGAAAGGGAGAGGTTAGTGGGGGAGATTTTGAGAGTGGACAGGAGATACGCAGAGGCCCCGGAGGAAAGATTACTTGGGGAAAGACGACGGCTCCAGACGGAGTTTGACCTGTTGACCACAGGGAAGGCGGAGGCACAGTGGAGGAAAGCGCAGGGGGCGACCTACGAGTATGGGGAAAAGGCTAGTCGGATGCTGGCACACCAGCTCCGTAAGAGGATGGCAGCGAGGGAAATAGGGGGAGTCAAAGATGGAAGGGGAGCCACGGTTCGGAGTGCGACGAAAATAAACGAGGTATTCAAGGCCTTTTATGAAGAGCTGTACAGATCCCAGCCCCCAGCGGGGAATGGGACGATTCCTAGATCAGCTGAGATTCCCGAGGGTGGAGGAGCAAGAGGTGGCTGGTTTGGGGGCACCAATTGGGTTGGAGGAGCTGAGCAAGGGTTTGGGGAGCATGCAGGCGGGGAAGGCCCCGGGACCGGACAGATTCCCGGTGGAGTTCTACAGGAAGTACGCAGACCTGTTGGCCCCGCTACTGGTGAGGACCTTTAATGAGGCAAGAGAGGAGGGGACACTGCCCCCGACAATGTCAGAGGCGACAATTTCTTTGATCCTAAAGCGGGACAAGGACCCACTGCAATGTGGATCGTACAGGCCGATCTCGCTCCTCAATGTGGATGCAAAATTGCTGGCAAAAGTGCTGGCCACGAGGATCGAGGACTGTGTCCCGGGGGTAATCCACGAGGACCAGGCGGGATTTGTAACGGGCAGGCAACTAAACACCAATGTGCGGCGGCTCTTAAACGTGATAATGATGCCATCGGAGGAGGGAGAGGCGGAGATAGTGGCAGCTATGGACGCGGAGAAGGCCTTTGACCGAGTAGAGTGGGAGTACCTCTGGGAGGTGCTGCGCAGGTTTGGGGTAGGGTTTATCAATTGGGTTAAGCTCCTTTACAGAGCCCCGATGGCAAGTGTAGTGATGAACCAGCGGAGGTCGGAGTACTTTCGACTGTACCGAGGGACGAGGCAGGGGTGCCCCCTGTCCCCCCTGTTGTTCGCTTTGGTGATCGAACCATTGGCCATGTCATTGAGGGAGTCTAATAAATGGTGGTCCGAGGGGGAGAAGAGCATCGGGTGTCGCTATATGCGGATGACCTGTTGCTATACGTGTCGGATCCAATGGAGGGGATGGTGGAGGTCATGCAGACTCTAAGGGAGTTTGGGGAGTTTTCGGGCTATAAGCTCAATGTAGGGAAGAGTGAGCTCTTTGTATTACAGGTGGGGGACCAAGAAAGAGGGATAGGGGACCTACCGCTGAGGAGGACGGAGGGGAGCTTTCGGTATCTGGGGATCCAGATAGCCAGGAGTTGGGGGACCCTACATAAACTGAATCTGACGAGGTTGGTGGAGAAAATGGAGGAGGATTTCAAAAGATGGGACATGTTACCGCTCTCGCTGGCGGGTAGAGTGCAGTCGGTCAAAATGGTGGTCCTTCCGAGATTTCAGTTTGTGTTTCAGTGCCTTCCCATCGTGATCACCAAGGCCTTTTTTAAGAGAGTAGGCAGGAGTATTATGGGGTTTGTGTGGGCGAATAAGACCCCGAGAATAAGGAGAGGGTTCCTGGAACGCAGTAGGGACCGAGGAGGGTTGGCGCTGCCAAACCTGGGGAGCTACTACTGGGCAGCAAATGTGGCGATGATCCGCAAGTGGGTTATGGAGGGAGAGGGGGCGGCATGGAAGAGGATGGAGATGGCGTCCTGTAAAGGAACGAGCCTGGGGGCGTTAGTGACGGCACCGCTGCCGCTCTCGCCGACAAAGTATACCACGAGCCCGGTGGTGGCCGCAACGCTAAGGATCTAGGGCCAGTGGAGACGGCACCGGGGTGCAATGGGAGCATCGGTGTGGTTCCCGATCAGGGGTAACCACCGGTTTGTCCCGGGGAAGATGGACGGGGGGTTCCAGAGCTGGCATCGGGCGGGGATTGGAAGAATAGGGGACCTGTTCATCGACGGGACGTTTGCGAGCCTAGGGGCACTGGAGGAGAAGTTCGAGTTACCCCCGGGAAATGCCTTTAGATATATGCAGGTGAGGGCTTTTGTGAGGCGACAGGTGAGGGAATTCCCGTTGCTCCTGGCACAAGAAGTTCAAGATAGGGTGATCTCGGGTGTATGGGTCGGGAAGGGCAAGGTGTCGGAAATACACCAGGAGTTGAAAGAAGAGGAGGAAGCGCTGGTAGAAGAGTTGCAGGGTAAATGGGAGGAGGAGCTGGGGGAGGAGATCGAGGAAGGTCTATGGGCTGATGCTCTAGTTAGGGTTAATTCCTCCTCGTGTGCCAGGCTCAGCCTGATACAATTTAAGGTGGTCCACAGAGTGCACTTGACGGGGGCGAGGTTGAATAGGTTCTTTGGGGTAGAGGACAGATGTGGAAGGTGCTCAGGGAGCCCGGCGAACCATGTCCATATGTTTTGGTCATGCCCGGCACTGGAGGGGTTCTGGAGAGGAGTGGCGGGAGCAATATCTCAGGTGGTGAAAGTCCGGGTCAAGCCAAGCTGGGGGCTAGCAATATTTGGAGTAGTGGACGAACCGGGAGTGCAGGAGGCGAAAGAGGCCGGCATTCTGGCCTTTGCGTCCCTAGTAGCCCGGCGAAGGATCTTGCTAATGTGGAAGGAGGCGAAGCCCCCCCAGCCTGGAGAAATGATATGGCTGGGTTCATAAAGTTGGAGAGGATTAAGTTCGCCTTGAGAGGGTCTGCGCAGGGGTTTTACAGGCGGTGGCAACCATTCCTAGACTATCTCGCGGAGCGTTAGAGGAAGATCGGTCAGCAGCAGCAGTACCCTTGGGGGGGGGGGGGGGGGGCGTCCTGGGAGGGGGAGGGAGAGGGGGGACTGCCTGGGAGGGTGGATGAGCAAGAGATAACATGAAGGGTTGGGGAAACTGGCACGTACGGGTGAGGGCCAGTGTACAAAGCTGTGTAAATATATCATTTTGCCATGTATGTATCTTGCTCTGCGCGATTTCTCATTTTTTTTTTACGAGGGGGGGGGGTTATTGTTTGTAAGGGAGAAAAATTGTGTTAAAAAACTTTAATAAATATATTTCTTTTAAAAAAGAAATGTAACATTGAACAACAAAGTAAGCGAGATCGTGAGGACCAAGCAGGCTGATCTGTCATATTAAAGGTAAGTGAAAATGGTGGACACGAAGTTTGGGCGGTGTGGGTCCTGAAGGATAGCCGGTTGGTAAAAATGGGCCCCAGACCCAAAAAAGTTTGAAAAACACTGACGTGGAGTGAATCGTATTGGCTGAAGACTGGCATCAGTGATGCTGGAGACCTCTGGAGAAGGTGGAATTAGATCATCCACTCTGCACTTCTGGCTGAAGATTGTAGGAAATGCTTCAAATCTTATCTTTTGCACGGATATGCTGGGCTCTCAATCATTGATGATGGGGATATTTGTGGAGCCTCCTCCTCCAGTGAGTGGTTTAATTGTCCACAATCCTTCACGGCTGGATGTAGCAAGACTGCAGACCTTAGATCGGATATGTTGATTGTGGGATCACCTAGTTCTATCGCTTGCTGCTTATGCTATTTGGCATGCAAGTAGTTCTTTGTTGTAGCTTCATCAGGTTGACACCTCATGGTTAGGTTTGCCTGCCGCTGCTCCCGTATGCCCTCCTGCACTCTTCATTGAACCAGGGCTGATCCCCTGGTAGAGTGGGGGATATGCCAGGTCAAGAGGTTACAGATTTGTGCTTGGGTACAATTCTGGTGCGGCTGATGGCCCAAAGTGCCTCATTATTGTCCAGTTTGGAGTTACCCGGTGATAGTGCCACACAACACGATGAGGGTATTATCATTGTGAAGATAGGACATAGTCTCCGCAAGGATTGTGTCGTGGTCACTCCTACTGATTCTGTCATGGTAAGATGGTAAGCACTGTCACTTCAGAGCTCTAGGCTCCCAGGTTTGATTCCCGGCTTGGGTCACTGTCTGTGTGGAGTCTGCACGTTCTCCATGTCTGCGTGGGTTTCCTCCCGGTGCTCCTGTTTCCTCCCACAGTCCAAAGATGTGCAGGTTAGGTGGCTTGGCTATGCTAAATTACCCTTAAGTGTCCAAAAGGGGTTGCTGAGTTACGGAAATAAGGTGGAGGCGTGGGCTTAAGTAGGGTGATCTTTCTGAAGGCTGGTGCAGACTCAATGTGCTGAATGGCCTCCTTCTGCACTGTGTATTCTATGATACAACTGCAACAGGCAGGCTGGTGAAACTGAGGTAAAGGAAGTTTTTCCCCTCTTGTTGGTTCACTTACCACAGACCCAGTCCAGCAGCTATGTCCTTTAGGATTCTTGACCAGCTCAGTAAGTAGTGGTTCTACTGAGCTACTCTTGATAATGGATATTGACGTCCCCCACTTTGCACCCATGCCATAAGACCATTTGATATAGGAGCAGAATTAGGCCATTTTTCCACTGAGTCAGCTCTGCCATTCGATCATGGCTAATATGTTTCTCATCCCTATTCTCCTGTCCTCTCCCTGATCCCTTTTTAATCAAGAACCTATCTATCTCGGTCTTCAAGACATTGTTATTTGGCCTCCACAGCCTTCTGTGGCAATGAGTTCCACAGATTCACCACCCTCTGGCTGAAGAAATTCCTCATCTCAGTTTTAAAAATCGTCCCTTCAGTCAGAGGCTGTGCTCTCAGGAAGTTCTCCTACTAGTGGAAATATCCACTCTATCTAAGCCTCTCAGTATTCTGTAAGTTTCAATGAGATACCACTCATCCTTCTAAACTCCGTTGAGTACAGACCAAGAGTCGTCAACTATTCCTCATATGAAAAGCCCTTCATTCCCAGGATCATTCTTGCGAACCTTCTCTGGACCCCCTCCAAGGCCAGCACATCCTTCCTTAAATACGGGGCCAAAACTGCTCACAATATTCAAAATGGGGTCTGACCAGAGCCTTATAGAGCCGCAGCAGTACATCCCTGCTCTTGTATTCTTGCCCTCTCGAAATGAATGCTAATATTGCATTTGCCTTCCGAACTGCCAACAGAACCTGCACATTAACCGTAAGAGAATCCTGAACAAGAACTTCTAAATCCGTTTGCGCTTCAGATTTCCGAAGCCTTTCCACATTTAGAAAATAGTTTAAATAGCACCCTCAGTGCTTCCTCCAAGTGGTGAGGGGGAGGGTATATGTGTAATCAGAAGGTTTCCTTGCTCATGTTTGACCTGATACGATGAGACTTCATTGGGTCCGGAGTAGAAGTGGAGGGCTCCCAGGGCAACTCCCTCCCAACTATATACCACTGCCCCGCCACCTCTGCTGGGTCTGTTTTGCCGGTGGGACTGGATATACCCAGAGATGGTGTCTGGGACATTGACTGTAAGGTATGATTCCGTCAGTAAGACTATGTCAGGCTGTTGCTTGAATAGTCTGTGAGACAGCTCTCCCAATTTTGGCACAAGTCTCAGATGTTAGTAAGGAAGATTTTGCAGGGTTGACGGGGCTGAATTTGCCAGTGTTGTTTCCAGTGCCTACGTCAATGCTGGGCGGTCCATCCGGTTTCATTCCTTCTTGTAGACTTTGTCGCAGATGGATACAAATGAGTGGCTTGCTAGGTCAATTCAGAGGGAATTTAAGAGTCAACCACAGTGCTGTGGGTCTGTAGTCACATGTATTACAGGCCAGGCATGGATGTCAGGTTTCTTTCCATATTGGACATTAGTGAACGAGATGGGTTTTCACGACAACTGGCAATGGTTTCACAAGTTATTACACTTTTAATTCCAGATGTTTTACAGTATTACAATTTAACCACCTGCAGTCGTGGAATTCAAACCCAAGTCCCCAGAGCATTCCCCTGGGTTTCTTGATTACAAGTCCAATGACAGAAGCAATATTCCACCCAGCAAACAATCCAAGCACCTCAGTGCAACAGATCAGCACAAATAAGAGCACTGAAGTACTACACACTGCTGCTTCTGCTCAGTGAACTGCATTAAAAACAGGAGATCACAAATAGGGGTCCACAAGAAGGTTAACGTGTCTACAGTGGTAGGTGAGGGGAGCAATGGGAGGAGGGAGAAAAGGAGACACTATCTCTGTGAATTGCAAAATCTCCACTCGCAGGATGCAGGCTGTTTCCTGCCCCACAACAGCAACATCATTTTAGCCTTGGCTTATATCCACAATAGTCACTCCTGCTGTCGAACCACATGGTAGGACCTAGCCTGCTTGGAGCCCATCTCGCTCATTCATTATTGGCTATCCACAGCCACCAGAGATTGTGGCAGATGTTGGGAGGGAAGCAGTACTGAAGGAACATCACCCATAGCGACCCTTCTGCTGGCTACAGCAGATTCAAAACAAAGCACAGTATGGGTTTCAAGTAAAATTAAACTTACTTTTATTAAAATTAAATTGTCATCAAAAAGTGGCTTTTAAGTATAAAACAGGGCCTGGTGTGAAGAAAAACAAACAAACTAGAAAAGCAGGTGGGCATGAAAGGTTTGACCTTCCATTTGCGACTTGGTGCAGTGTCGTGCTGGGAGAAGTCAAGCACCTGGCAGGTGTTTTGTCGCATGGATGTTTGGGATGTGTTAAACATTGGCCACACGGAGGCTCCCAAAACCCTTCATGTTCTGTCACAAGGGAAAGGCAACAATGCCTCAGGCAGTGCAGACATTATCAAAAAAACCAATTGGTGCCTTGAACTCCAGTTGTGCATGCGAGGGAGCTAGTTCCCCACTGTAGTTTCTGATCCAGCAGGTTTATTTCAGTTGATTTGTGAACGATGGGGCCGCATTTTCAAACAACGGAATGTTGATCCAATTTAACATCACATATAGTAAAACAAAATAATCAATATAGATATGCAGTTGTATGACACATTTTTATGCAAAGAAAAACATGGAATTTTTACAACACGGCTGGGGGTAGGCCTGAGAGGCATAAAGGTTGAGAAGCCCAGTTTGAGATGGTTGAATATGCACATGAAATAGGATCCATCCATACCTACAAGTTAAGGCACTTAAAACAGAAGTTTAAAAAAGTGAAAAGTGTGTGCTTATTATTTAGTGTTCAGTTACACCGGAACATCGGAATTGGAAACAGAAGTAGGCAATTCAGCATTTTGATCCTGCTTCGCCATTTAATCAGATCATGGCTCATCCGTTCCTGGTTTCAGATCCACCTCCCTACCTGTTCCCCATATCCCTTTAACCTGTTTATCATCAGAAATATATCTATATCTTTCTTGAAATCATTTAATGATTGGTGGGCAGCACGGTGGCACAGTGGTTAACACTGCTGCCTCGCAGCTCCAGGGACCCGGATTTAATTGCGGCCTTGAGTGAATGTCTGCACTTTCTCCCCGTGTCTACGTGGGTTTCCTCCAGGTGCTCTGGTTTCCTCCCAGTCCAAAGATGTGCAGGTTAGGTGGATTGGCTATGCTAAATTGCCCCATAGTGTCCAAAAGGTTAGGTGGAGTTACAGGGATAGGGTGGAGGCGTGGGTTTAAGAGGGTGCTCTTTCCAAGTACCAGTGCAGACTCGATGGGTCGAATGGCCACCTTCTGCACTGTAAATTCTATGTTTCAGACTCCACCGCGCTATGGGGCAGCAAATTCCACAGATTCACCACCCTCTGCAACTAGTAGTTCCTCACCTCAGTTTTAAATCTACTGCCTCTCAACCTACATCGGTGACCTCTTGCCCCACAAGGAGGAACATTTGGGCTACTTTTACTTTATCAATCCCTCTTAGTCTTTTATACACCTCGATCAAATTCCCTCTCAATTCTTCTAAACTTCAGCCAGTATAAGCCCAAACTTATAAATTGCATGGAATATACATCAAAACAGGTCATCAAGCAAACTTGTCCAGATTCATGCTCCACACGCGCCTCCTCCCACCTTCTTTCGCCCAGAATCCCACCAACCTCCTCCATCCCTTCCCCCATCCTGTGCTGAGCCAACTTCCCCCTTCAATACATTACATTCACTGCTACGAGTGGGAATAAACACCACGTTCTCAGCAGCCTGCTTCCTGCACTATCTTTGCAGTCCCAAACCCAGGGATTAGCTCTGGACTCCTTCACAAGTTGCGACACACAAGTTTCCACAGGACTGACCAGCCTCCTACATTAAAGTGTGGGGGCAATTACTGCCCCCCCCAACCCAACCCGTGTCCAAGGCTCTGCCAAAAGCACTGCATCGCCCCACCAACCCTCTCACAACAGAGGCCGCTTACAGCCATTCGGGGGGGCGGCTGGAGCCCCGACCCCCACCCCCGGTCTGCCCATACAAGGTGTTGTGTCTCTCTCATACGCTGGGGGGGAGGGGGGTGCACTCAGTCGGGGACCCGGATCATTATTCACTCACCCTCTTTATCCGCCATTCTCACCATACGGAACGGAGGCTGCGGCCGCCGCTGCTCACAGTTTAATTTTAAATGATTTGAAACGAGCCGAACAATCGATCCCGCGCACACACTCCAACCGCCCCCGCGCTGGAAAACTTCACCCTCACTGCGCCGGCGCCACAAACCCCGGTTAGCGCGAACTTCCTCCCCGGAGCCTGCGCACAACACCCGCCTCCCACTGCCCATGCGCGCGCTGGTGCCGTCTCCCCGGCTCCTGCCCATGCGCGCGCTGGTGCCGTCAACCCGCTTCCGGCTGGCTTTCGGCTGTGAGTTCACCGAGTGTTTTCTGTGGGAGAAAAGGGTCGCGACTCACTGCAGAGACACATGCACACGTTTAACTGGATAGTAATGCAACTGACTGCATAAAGAATGGCGGACTTGTGAGGGGTCCTCCCCCTCCGGGATCCGACATTTTGGGCGACCCTCCTCTCGTTTCTCGCATTCAGCTTTCCCATTTGTTTTTTGCCAGGTAGTTCGTGTGTTAGTATTTTATTTTTAAACGGGCTGTCCTGGGAAACGTCTGTATGCTGTGCATCTTATTAAAGGGAAATTCCATCCCTGTGAACATGTGTTGTCACAATTACCCCTCTTTCCCCCCCCCCCCCCCCCAATTCAGCAGAACCATTGAGTCCAAGTGTATTTGTATAATACCTTCACTTATCTTACACTGAAAGGGGATTGGTGTACAAGAATAAGGAAATCCTTTTTACAGGGGCCTTCCTGAGGCTACACATGCAGTGCTGTGTGCAGCTTTGGTCTCCATATTTAAGGAAGGATATACTTTCGATACAGCAAGTGTTCACTATATTGGTTCCTGTAATGAGCGACTGAGTAAATTGGGACCCTGGGATTCAGAAGAATGAGGGGTGATTTATGTTGTATGTATTACGGCACTGCCCGTATATTACAGGTACGATGGTAAATCCCTGCCTGCTGGCTCTGCCCAGCAGGCGGCGTATAAAAGTGTCTGCTCTCCTGCACTGAATCCATTCTGGTTCCAGCTGTGGGAGGCACAACATCTTGTGCAATGAAGCCTCGATTGTTTCACCATTCTCGTCTCCTGGTAATTGACGGTACATCAATTTATTGCACGAGATTTTAAAAGATGGATCTCCTAATCAAGCTTGATCGCCTGCAGCTGAGCCCTCACACAGCCAACGCCACGTCTACCTTCGACCACTGGCTAGCCTGCTTCGAAGGCTACCTCAGAGCAGCCACTGAAGAACCCTCGGACTCAGAAGCTCCAAGTCCTCTACTCGCGGGTGAGCCCTGAAATTGTCCCCCTCATCCGGGATGCGCTCACCTACTCAGAAGCAATGACGCTCCTAAAGGGACATTATGTTAAACCAGTGAACCAAGTGTACGCCAGGCACCTCCTGGCCACGAGACGACAACTCCCGGGGAGACTCTGGATGATTTCTTGCTGGCCCTACAGATCCTCGGTAGGAACTGTGACTGCCAGGCAGTTTCGGCAGTCCAACACACCGAACTTTTAATCAGACGCTTATGTCACGGGCATGCAGTCTACGTACGTTCGCCAGCGACTACTGGAAGGGGGTAAGCTCGATCTTGTGGAGACTAGGCAGCTTGCAAATTCACTAGAAATGGCCTCCTGTAACCTGGATTCCTACACCCACGACCGTGCGGCACCTTCGTGGGCCCCACCAGCTGCCGACTCCAGCTCACCGCAAGCCTGCGTCGCGCTGCAGCCAGCCAACTCTGGGGGCCCAAGTATTATTTTGTGGACAAAGCAAACACCCACGGCAGCATTGCCCGGCGCATAGCGCGACCTGCAACGGGTGTGGGAAGAAAGGACACATTGTTTCTGTTTGCCAGGCCCGGTCGGTCGCCGCTGTTTCCAAGGCCTGGCATTTCTACACCCCCCACGTGCGACCCAGGGGTGCTGCCATCTTCCCCACCGCAAGCCACGTGAGGTCCGTGGGCGCCGCCATCTTTGATGCCGCGCCATATTTGGCGCCATTTTGGACCGCGCCTCAGGACTCTGGCTCGTCTGGCCGTTCACCGCCTACTGCTACCTCCGCCACCGCTGATCAGCCCGGGACCTCCCAACATCTTCCGCAGCTCGCCTCCATCACCCTGGATCAGTCCCGGCCCCGCAACCTCGCGACCGCGATGACGACGGTGAAGATCAACGGGCACGAGACGACTTGCCTCTTTGACTCCGGGAGCACCGAGAGTTTCAACCACCCCACTATGGTAAGGCGCTGCTCCCTCCCGGTACACCCCGTCACCCAGAAAATCTCCCTGGCGTCCGGATCCCATTCTGTAGAAATCCGGGGGTACAGTATCGCAACCCTCACCATCCAGGGCGTAGAGTTCAGCAACTTCAGGCTCTACGTCCTCCCCCACCTCTGCGCTGCCCTGTTGCTCGGCCTGGATTTTCAATGCCATCTCCAAAGCCTTACTTTGAAATTCGGCGGGCCCCTGCCCCCCCTCACCGTCTGTGGCCTCACGACCCTTAAGGTCGATTCACCTTCACTGTTTGCGAACCTCACCCCGGACTGCAATCCCGTTGCCACGAGGAGCAGACAGTACAGTGCCCAGGACAGGACCTTCATCAGGTCGGAGGTCCAACGGCTTCTGCGGGAGGGGATCATTGAGGCCAGCAACAGCCCCTGGAGAGCTCAAGTAGTGGTGGTGAAGACTCGGGAGAAGCACAGGATGGTCATTGACTGCAGTCAGACCATCAACCGGTACCCGCAGCTCGACGCGTACCCCCTCCCACGCATATCTGACATGGTCAATCAGATTGCACAGCATCGTGTCTTCTCTACAGTTGACTTGAAGTCCGCGTACCACCAGCTCCACATCCGCCCAGAGGACCGCCAATACACTGCATTCGAAGCAGATGGCCGCCTCTATCACTTCCTCAGAGTTCCCTTCAGCATCATCAGTGGGGTCTCGGTCTTCCAGCGCGAGATGGACCGAATGGTTGACCTATACGGGCTGCGGGCCACCTTCCCGTACCTAGATAACGTCACCATCTGTGGCCACGATCAGAGGGACCACGACGCAAACCTCCAAAAATTCCTCCATACCGCTAAACTACTTCACCTCACATACAATAAGGAGAAATGCGTGTTCTGCACCAACCGCTTAGCCACCCTTGGCTACGCAATGGAAAATGGAGTCCTAGGGCCCGACCCCGACCGCATGCGCCCCTCCTGGAACTCCCTCTCCCCCAATTCCCTGAAACGATGCCTGGGGTTTTTCTTGTATTACGCCCAGTTGGTCCGTAATTATGTGGTCAAGGCCCGTCCACTCATCAAGTCCACAGTTTTTCCCCTGATGGCTGAGGCCCGCCAGGTCTTCAACCACATCAAGGCGGACATCGCCAAGGCCACGATGCACACGGTTGACGAGTCCCTCCCCTTTCAGATGGAGAGCGATGCATCGGACATGGCTCTGGCCGCCACCCTCAACCAGCTGGGCAGACCCGTGGCCTTTTCCCGCACCCTCCATGCCTCCGATATTCGGCAATCCTATGTCAAAAAGGAGGCCCACGCCATTGTGGAAGCTGTGCGACATTGGAGGCATTACCTGGCCAGCAGGGGATACGCTCTCCTCACTGACTAATGGTCGGTTGTCTTCATGTTTAATAATTCACAGCGGGGCAAGATCAAAAATGTCAAGATGTTGAGGTGGAGGATCGAGCTCTCCACCAATAATTATGAGATCTTGTATCGCCCGGGGAAGCTCAACGAGACCCCTGATGCCCTATCCCGCGGTACATGTGCCAGCACACAAGTGTACCGACACCGGGCTCTCCACTATGACCTCTGCCACCCGGGGTCACCCGGTTCTTCCATTTTGTCAAGGCGCGCAACCTGCTCTACTCCATTGAGGAGGTCAGGACCGTCACCAAAGACTGCCATGTCTGCGCACTTCTACCGGCCAGATAGAGCGCATCTGGTGAAGGCCTCCCGCCCCTTTGAACACCTCAACATCGACTTCAAAGGGCCCCTCCCCTCCACCGACCGCAACGTGCACTTCCTCAATGTAATTGACGAGTACATCTCGGTTCCCTTTTGCCATCCCGTGCCTCAACATGACTTCTGCCACGGTAATCAAATCCCTGCACAGCACCTTCACTCTGTTCGGTTCCCCCACCTACATCCACGGCGATCCTCGTTGATGATCGATGAGCTGCGTCAGTTGCTGCTCAGCAACGGCATTGCCTCGAGCAGGACGACCAGCTACAATCCCCGAGGAAACGGGCAGGTGGAGAGGGAAAACGGGACGCTCTGGAAGGCCGTCCTGCTGGCCCTGCGGTCTAAAAATCTCCTGGTCTCCCGCTGGCATGAGATCCTCTGGGGCTGGTTTAGCACACTGGGCTAAATCGCTGGCTTTTAAAGCAGACCAAGGCAGGCCAGCAGCACGGTTCGATTCCCGTACCAGCCTCCCCGAACAGGCGCCGGAATGTGGCGACTAGGGGCTTTTCACAGTAACTTCATTGAAGCCTACTCGTGACAATAAGTGATTTTCATTTCATTTCATTTCCTCCCTGTCGCGCTCCACTCCATCCAGTCGCTCCTCTGCACCGCCACTAATGAGACCCGTCACGAACGTGTGTTTGCCTTCCCCAGGAAGTTCATCTTTGGGGTCTCGCTCCCAACATGGCTGACAGTTCCTGGACCTCCTCCGGAAGCATGTGCGGAGCCATAAATCGGACTCCTTGGTCGAGAAAGTCCACCTCCAACATGCAAACACGCAGTACGCCTACACGGCACACCCCGATGGGTGCCAAGACACAGTCTCCCTCCGGGACCTGGCTCCCGCTGGGTCCCCATCCACGACCCCCGACCTGACACCGCCACCCCCCCCCCGCCCCAGTTGCCTCATTCACCCCGGCGCCACCCACCCTCCCACCGGCGAACCTCACCGCAGCCCCCACCCCAGCAGGATCCGTCCTCCCACTGGATTCACTCAGGGGTGACGAAGACGAGGACAACATGCTCCCGGAGTCGCAGGTGACCACGTTGCGGCACCCACATCATCACCAGGACTGAGGCGATCGCGGCGGAGGGTCAAAGCCCCCGACAGACTTAATTTGTAATGTTTCCATCACCCCCGCCGGACTTTTTTTTTAACAGAGGGTGAATGTGGTGGACACCACTTAGTGGTATATTGTATGTATTACGGCACTGCCCGTATATTACAGGTATGACGGTAAATCCCTGCCTGCTGGCTCTGCCCAGCAGGCGGCGTATAAAAGTGTCTGCTCTCCTGCGCTGAATCCATTCTGGTTCCAGCTGCGGGAGGCACAACATCTTGTGCAATAAAGCCAAGAATTTTTCACCATTCTCGTCTCATGGTAATTGACGGTTCATCAATTTAATTGAAACATAGAAGGTTCTGAAGGCTGGTCTCTCACTGAGAGCTTGTTTCAAGGGGGCACAGTTTCAGAATAAGAAGCTCATTTAAAGCTAAGATGATTTCAAAACGTTGTTATTTGGAATTCTCTACATCAGCGGGTTGTGGCTGCTCCATCATTGAATATATTTAAAGCTGGAATTGATATTCGTGTTTTGTGTTATATCTTACAGTCAGATGGTAAAGGGGAGATCAGAGGTCAACCTTTACTTATTTTTAGATTTATTCACAAAGGGAAACATTGCAACAGTATATAGCTCCTAACTCGATAATCCACTACTCCTATTAATGAGTGTCTATTTACAGCATCATTAACTAATAAAATCAAGAAATTGACCAGCCCTTAAAGGGGGCAGTGTAACTAAAACAAAAATGTAAATTGAAACTTAAAGTGTCTATTGGGAGCGATAACACACCAGCCATTGCATTGTCCACCGGTTGTGGAAGACCTTGGGCCTATTGGTGGCCAACTTGTATTTCTTCTCTAAGGACATCCAGACACAGATATAAGTGTCTCTTTATAGTCTTGAGTAAACATTAGTTAAATTAACAAATTGACAGCCGGGGCTTCAGGCGGTGGCCATGGAATGAGTGGTCGCACATTTGGTGGCTCTCGCTCGTGGTGGTTTTTTCTGACCTTTTCCCCAGTTAATATGTGGATGTGAGGCAGAAAAAAGGTGCAGAAAAGTGAGTGGAAGAGATTGACCCTCCATGGATCTGAGGGTCAGAAGCGGTTAAAAAAGAGGGAATCAGTTGGTTGGAGCTGGTGCAGCGCCTGCGACGCACGTGGAGATAGCAGAGGGGCAGGGAGTGGCCCTGCCGGCTCAGTGGTGGACGGACCAACTGGCGAGCTTCCTGAACGGGAAGTTCATCCAGCAACGTAAAAAGAGTCTGGAGAACCTGGCCCGGGCGGTAGATGCGATCAAGGTGGTGGTCGACCGCATAGAAATGAAGCTGGCGGCCCAGGGTCAGGCGATCCAGAAGATGGAGAAGGTGGTGAGGGAACACGAGGAGCAGTTCGCCTAGATGGCAGCGGAGATGGGGCTGATGCAGGATCAGCAGAGGCGGTTACAGGAGAAGGTTGAAGACCTAGAGAACCGGTCTCACAGGCAGAACATAAGGATCGTGGGCCTGCCGGAGGGGAGTGTAGGAGCCGATGCTGGAGGAGAGGGCGCCTTTGCACGGCCTTTGGAGGTGGATCGAGCACACGGCGCTAATGAGGAATCCCCAGGGGAACGAACCGCTGAGGGCAATGGTGGTACGGGTACACCGTTTCCTGGACAAGGAACAAATTATGAGGTGGGCCAGGCAGCCGAGGCGCTGCACCTGGGAGGGCAGTGAAATCCAAGTGTACCAGGACCTGGGTGCAGAGCTGGCTAAGAGGTGAGCGAGTTCCAACAAGGTCAAGGTGGCCCTCTACAAAAAAGGGTGAAGTTTGGGCTACTATACCCGGCATGTCTGTGGGTGACCTACAATCTTTTGGTTTACTCCCATGTGCACAAGATGTACTCCTGAATAGATTTCTTCGGGTTGGATAAGACATTGTTGGCAGGGGTGGTGGATGTTGAGTATTCAGCAACAGTGGTGTCGGACCATGCCCCGCATTGGGTGGATTTACGAATGAACAAAGTGGGGGGGGCCCAGCGCCCGCGATGGAGGCTGGATGTGGGTGTGTGAGTGGGTGAGGAGGGCCACCCAGGGGTATATACAGATTAATGATACGGGGGAGGTGTCGGCAGTTACAGTTTGGGAGGCATTGAAGGCAGTTGTCGGGGGGGGAATTTATTTGGATTCGGGTGCATAAGGAGAAGGCAGAGCGGGTGGAGATAGAAAGGCTAGTGGAAGAAATCATGCAAGCTGACAGGAGATATGCAGAAGCCCCGAGGAAGGGCTGCTGAACGAACGGGAGAGGTTGCAAATGGAATTCGGGCTGTTATCCACGGGTAGGGCAGTTGAGAAGGGTGAGCGGGGCGGTATATGAGTACGGTGCACAGATTCTCACATTACGTGGACGATCTACTTTTGTGCATATCAGACCCGCTGGGGGGGGATTGGGGGGATTATGGGGATATTAGAGGAATTCGGCCGGTTCTCAGGATACAAATTGAATATGGGTAAGAGAGAGGTCTTTGCGATCCAGGCGAGGGGGCAGGAGGAGAGATTGGGGGAGATTCCGTTTAAGGTGGTGGAAGGGAGCTTTCGATATTTGGGTATCCAGGTGGCACGGGAGTGGGAGAAGCTGCATAAACTGAATTTGGATCGGTTGGTAGAACAGATGAGGGGGGGACTTTCGGACGTGGGATGCGCTTCCGTTGTCATTGGCGGGACGGGTTCAGACAGTTAAAATGACGGTCCTCCCAAGATTTTTGTTTGTTTTCCAGAGCCTCCCAATTTTTATCCCCAAGGCTTTCTTAAAAAAAGTAAATGCAGTGATCTAGGGATTTGTCTGGGCGTGTAAAACTCTGCGGGTGAAGAAGGTGCTGCTGGAGCGGGGGGGGGGGGGGGGGGGGGGCGGGGGGGGACTGGCTCTTCCGAATTTCATTAATTACTACTGGACGGCGAATATTGCGACGGTCAGGAAGTGGATTGTGAGGGAGGCATCGGTATGGGAGCGGGTGGAGGCGGCCTCATGTAAGGACACGAGTTTGGGGGCATTGTTTTTTAAAATAAATTTAGTGTACCCAATTCATTTTTTCCAATTAAGGGGCAATTTAGCATGGCCAATCCACCTAGCCTGCACATCTTTTGGGTTGTGGGGGCGAAACCCACACAAACACGGGGAAAATGTGCAAACTCCACACGGACAGTGAGCCAGAGCCGGGATCAAACCTGGGACTTCGGTGCCGTGATTCTGCAGGGCTAATCCACTGCGCCACTGTGCTGCCCTCGTTTGGGGTATTGTTAACGAAACCTCTGCCGTTCTCGCTGACCAGGTACTCCACAAGCCCGGTAGTAGTGGCAGCCCTGAGGGTGTGGGTACAGTGGAGGCAGCACATGGGGTTGGAGGGGGCGTCGGTGTGGCCACCGATATGTGATAACCACCGGTTCGCCCGAGGGGGCTGGATGGGCCATTTCAGGGGTGGCAGTGGGCGGAGACTGAAAGATTTGAGGATCTGTTTATTGGTGAGGGTTTCCCGAGCTGGAGGAGGAGTTTGAGTTGCCAGGTGGGAATGGGTTCCGGTATTTACAAGTTGGGATTTTGTGCAGGCAGGTTTCGACCTTCCCGCACCTGCCACACTGCGGGATAAGGTGGTGTCGAGCTCAGGAGTAGGAGAGGGGAAGGTCTCAGAGATCGATAAGGAGCTGTTGGAGTGGGAGGGAGCCACGATAGGGGAGATGAAGAGAAAGTGGGAAGAAGAGCTTGGTGGGGCGTTGGAGGCTGGATTATGGGAAGAGACCATGAGGAGAGTTAACACATCCTCGTCGTGTGCCAGGCTCAGCCTGATACAATTCAAGGTGGTTCACAGGGCACACATGACTGTGGCCCAGATGAGCAGGGTGGATGATAGGTGTGGGCGCTGTGCGGGGTGTCCTGTGAACCTTGTCCATATGTTTTGGGCATGTCCGAGGCTGAGGGGTTTCTGGCAGGGGTTTGCTGGTGTCATGTCAGAGGTCTTACAGGGTGGTGCCGAGTTCAGAGGTGGCGATCTTCTGTGTGTCGGAAGACACGGGAGCCCAGGGAGTGAGAGAGGCCGATGGCCGGGCCTTTGCCTTCCTGGTGGCCCAGAGACGGATCTTACTGGGTTGGAGTTACTCGGAACCCCCGAAATCGGGGGTGTGCGTTAGCGAAATGGTGGGGACTTGAGAAAATTAAATTCCACTTGAAGGGTTTGTTGCAGGGGTTTGTTTGGAGGTGGCAGCCGTTCATTGACTTCTTTGAGAAAAATTAAGCTGTCAGCAGGGTGGGGGGGGGGGGGGGGGGGTGGTGGCATGGGAGAGACGAGTGAGGGCAGGAGAACCTACAGAGGGGGGACTGGGGAAGGTGGCATGGTGTATGTAAGCCATGTTGGCTGGGGTGTGTGTTCGGGAGGTTTGTTGGTTATATTGCTATGTTTTTGTCCTTCTTGAAATTCGATGTTTAAAATTATAAATGCCTCAATAAAATATTTTCTAAAAAAACCCAAATTGACAGCCCCTTAAAGGGGCACTGTACGTAAAAACAAAAACTTCAACAGAAACCTAACTAATCAAATTAAAAGGAAATTCCCGGGCTGAAAATGCACACCAGGCCCCGTTTCACCCACTAGTCATGGAAGGCCTTAAGAATGCCAGTGGAAACCGCACACTCCTTATCGAAGGCTACCCGGCTGCGTATGTATTGTGTCTCTTTATGCTCTTTTTAAAAAATTTTCATAAATTTAGAGTACCCAATTCTTTTTTTTCCAATTAAGGATCATGGCCAATCCGAAGTCGGCACATCCATCGATGACTGTCTCTAGCAAAGACGGAGTCAGGACAGGGAGATCCATAGATGGTGTGATTGCTGAACCCCTCCTGGGTTGCAGACCCGCTCGCATGCCAGCGGCTTCTTTTGGTGGGGAGAACGTCAGATTCTTCAGTGTGGTCATTCCAGGGTAGGGAGCACAAAGTGTGGTTTTGCTGCGCCCTTCAAGGGTTGAAGACCTCAAGCAACTACACCTACTTATATCTGTGTGGTTGTCCTAGGAGTATGGACTGTGTGTGTGCCCCCCTCCCCCCCCCCCCCCCCCCCCCCCCCCCCCCCCCCTCCTCCTAGGCTTAAGATCTGACTTGCTCCTCTGTCCTCCCACCCTCCAGCTGTACAGGAGTCTTCCACATCTGGCACCAACCCATCCACGGTGCCCCCTCCTGTGGCGATATCTTCCTTCTCTCAGTGCATCCCTTGCTCTCTCCTCCTCCCTTTCCTTGTTCCTCTCTGTACCTTTTTGGGGAAGCGTACACTATTCCACCTTGGTTTTCCCCAAACCCCCCTTCCCCACTCCCCTCTCTACTTTAATCCCACAAACGTGACAAAGCCCACATTGCGGTGGAAGTGGCACTTGTCCTGATGGCCACTCCACCGATGCCGGTGGTGGCGCCGTCCAAAGTCACCTCCACTACAGGGGTTACGGGGATGGGGTGGAAGCATGGGCTTGGGTAGGGTGCTCTTTCCAAGGGCTGGTGCAGACTCGATGGGCCGAATGGCTTCCTTCTGCACTGTAAATTCTATGATACTTCCGCAGCCTAGCCACCTTTCTGCTTGCTGACCCGAAAGCTGGGCATAAAGTGCTATGCTCACCCCACCTTCACCATAGAGGCATGCGTTCGCACAATGGTCAGGTCATCGGCCCCTCGGCCTCTAGCATGTACGGGAAGGTCGTGTTCTTCCTGAGGGGCGAGAGGGCAGTCCACCTCGCCCTTGAAAAGGGGCTCGACCTACCTGGCGGTGGACCCCCTTAAGGCCACAGCCGAGAGGGTCATATTGTCAAATGACCCTCCCTACCTCCCTACGGAGCTCCTCCTCCCCCATCTCCAACTACTGGGTGAGGTTCGTTCCGAGGTGGCGCCGCTCCCTCTCGGCCTGAAGGTCCCCCACCTCAGGCACATCTACTCCTTCAGGTGGCAGGTTTTCAACTGCCTGTCCCGGGAGGATGTATTGGAGGGGGGATTCAAGGTCTCCCATCTCGGGGAGACCTTCTTCATTTTTTGGTCTGCAGATGGCATGTGGTGACATGTGTGGTGAATGTATTATACCAATAATCCACCATTGTATCAGTACCATGCTTTGCCTTTGTAGTTGAATCTATGCTATGCTGTTGCCCTTGTGGGCTGCACCTATGGGCCATTGTATGGCATCATCCATAGGGGAACATGTTGGGACACGTATGGGCTCCGCCCATGGCTCTTCCCCTTGAGGGTGGTATAAAGAGCAGTCGACCTGTAGGCGGCACACAGTATTGTATTAGTCGCAGGCAGGCACTGTTGTAAGTTGATTAAAGCCACGGTTTACTTTTACTCTTGTCTCGAGTGAATTGATGGTTGCATCAATTTAATCAACTTAAACGCAACTATGGAATTGGCCCTCAAACCTGACCAACTAGAACTCGATCCACAGGCCGCGGAGGCGAAATAACTTTTTTCGCACTGGCTTTGATGCTTCAAGGCTTATCTCGCAGCTGCCTCCACGCCGTCCGTCACTGACGAACAGAAGCTGAGCCTCCTCCTCGCACGGGTGAGCCATCAAATCTCTGTTCAACTTGACGAGGCCTCCTCCTACGCAGATGCCCTTGCGATGCTCGAATGCCTCTATGTACGGCCCATGAACGAGGTCTACGTGCGACACATCCTCACCACTCGCCGCCAGCGTCCCGGGGAGTCGCTAGATGACTATCTACGCAAACTCACAGCCGTCGCGCGCAACTGCAATTACCAGGCCGTTACGGCCACTCAGCATATGGAACTCGCCATCCGAGATGTCTACGTGGCGGGAGTCCGGTGCAACTACGTGAGACAGCGCCTGCTCGCAAAGGGGGCCCTGGACCTGGATGAGACGGTAAAGTTAGCTTCCTCTCTGGAAGTAGTGTTCCAGAGCCTTACCGCGACCCCCTCGTGGACCCCCGACCACAGACTACCCCAGGCCTGTGCCGCACGGCCGCCCGCCCATCATGGGGGGGCTACCCTGCTATTTCTGCGGCCAGTCCCAACACCCCCAACAGCACTGCCCGCCCGCAACGCGAACTGCAGCAGCTGCGGGAGAAAAGGACATTTTGCCAAAGTCTGCCTGGCCAGATCTAAGAACTCTAACTCACAGGCCCGATCCTCAGACTCACAGGCCCGCAGACCCCGCAGCGTGGCAGCGTGTCTGCCGACTCCGCCCCCCTCATCAGCCTTGTGCTATCAGTGGGAGCAGCCATCTTCCAGTCCTCACAGCACGTGCGACTCACGGGGGCCGCCATCTTGGCCATCCTCCCGCACGCGGCCGGCCACGTGCGACTCACGGGGGCCGCCATCTTGGCCATCCTTCCCCACGCGGCCGGCCACGTGCGATCCATGGGGGCCGCCATCTTGGACGCCATCTTCCTCGCCGCCTGCCACGCATCTGCTATGCCGCTCGACCCGTACGATCAACATGGGAGCCATTGCGGAGCCGCCCCAGCACCTCCGACCACGCCGGCTACCCGCAACTCAGCGTGGTCACCCTGGACCAGTCGCACCTCCGGAGCTCCATGATGACCGTCTGGGTTAACAGGCACGAGACGCCTTGCCTCTTTGACCCCGGGAGCACAGAGAGCTTCATTCACCCGGACATGGTAAGACGCTGCTCGCTCCCAATTTTCCCAGCGCACCAAACCAAATCCCTCGCCTCTGGGTGGCACTTGGTGCAAATTCAAGGGTGCACTACCGCAACCCTAGCAATACAGGGCGCCGAGTACGCAAACTTTAAATTATATGTGCTCCCAGACCTCTGCTCCTCTCCTATTGGGACTTGATTTCCAATGCAACCTCAGGAGCCTAACCCTGAAGTTTGGGGGGGGGCCCTGCCCCCACTCACCATATGCAGCCTCGCGACCCTAAACGTCAACCATCCCTCACTCTTCGCAAACCTCACCGCCGACTGCAAATCAGTTGCCACCAGAAGCAGGCGGTATAGCATACAGGACAGGACTTTTATTAGGTCCGAGGTCCAGCGTCTCTTGCGGGAGGGAGCCATCGAGGCCAGCAATAGCCCCTGGAGAGCTCAGGTGGTGGTCGTCAAGATCGGGGAAAAGTTCCGGATGGTTGTTGATTACAGCCAAACCATAAACCGGTACACGCAACTCGATGCGTACTCCCTTCCCCGGATTGCAGACATGGTAAACCAGATCGCACACGACCGGGTGTTCTCCACGGTGGATCTGAAGTCTGCATACCAGCAGCTCCCAATCCGCCTGGAGGACCGCCACTAAACGGCTTTTGAGGCAGACGGCTGCCTTTTCCACTTCCTCCGGGTCCCCATTAGCGTCACGAACGGGGTTTCGGTGTTCCAAAGAATAATGGACCGAATGGTGGACCAGTACGGGCTGCGGGCCACATTTCTGTACTTGGACAATGTCACCATCTGTAGCCATGATCAGCAGGGCCACAACGCAAACCTCCATCGATTTCTCCAAACCGCCCAAACCCTCAATCTCACCTACAACAAGGAGAAATGCGTTTTCCGCGCGACCAGACTAGCCATCCTCGGCTACGTCGTGGAGAACGGGGTCCTAGGACCCTACTCTGACCGTATGCAACGGTCCTGCAACTCCCCCTCCCTCACTGCCTCAAGGCCCTGAAGAGGTGCCTCGGGTTATTTTCATATTATGCCCAGTGAGACCCCATCTATGCGGACAAAGCCCGCCCACTACTCAAGGCCACCATCTTTCCACTGGCAACTGAGTCCCGCCAGGCCTTCAGCTGCATCAAGGGGGACATCGGCAAAGCTATGATGCACGTGGTGGACGAGTCCGTCCCCTTCCAGGTGGAGAGCGACGCATCAGAGGTTGCTCTCGCCGCTACCCTCAATCAAGCAGGCAGACCGGTGGCGTTTTTTTCGCGCACCCTCACCACCTCTGAAATTCGACACTCCTCGGTCGAAAAAGAAGCCCAAGCCATCGTGGAAGCCGTGCAGCACTGGAGGCACTACATCACTGGTAGGATGTTTACCCTCGTCACCGACCAACGATCGGTAGCCTTCATGTTCGACAATACGCAGCGGGGCAAAATCAAGAACGATAAGATCTTGAGGTGGAGGATCGAACTCTCCACCTATAACTACAATATAGTATATCGTCCTGGGAAGCTCAACGAGCCCCCAGATGCCCTGTCCCGCGGCACATGCTCCAGCGCGCAAGATGACCGACTACGGGCTATCCACGATGACCTCTGCCAAGGTCCACAACCTGCCCTACTCCACCGAGGAGGTCAGAGCCATGACCAGGGACTGCCAGATCTGTGTGAAGTGTAAACCGCACTTCTATCGACCTGTTAAGGCCCATCTGGTAAAGACATCCCGGCCCTTTGAGCGCCTCCGTATCGATTTCAAAGGGCCCCTCACCTCCAATAACCACAATACATATTTCCTCAATATTATTGATGAGTTCTCCCACTTCCCCTTTGCAATTCCTTGCCCCGATATGACCACATCCACCGTCATTAAAGCCCTACATAGTGTCTTCACCCTGTTTGGTTTCCCCAATTATGTCCACAGTGATCGGGGCTCGTTGTTCATGAGCGACGAACTGCGTCAGTACCTGCTCAGTAAGGGCATTGCCTCGAGCAGGACTACCAGTTATAACCCCAGGGGAAACGGGCAGGTGGAGAGGGAGAACGCGACGGTCTGGAAGACCGTCCTACTGACCATGAGGTCCAGGAATCTCCCAGTTTCTCACTGGCAGGAGTTCCACTCTATTAGGTCCCGGCTTTGCACGGCCACAAACGAGACCCCTCATGACCGCCTATTCGTTTTCCCTAGGAGATCCACCTTGGGGGCCTCGCTTTCGTCCTGGCTGAAGACACCGGGGCCATTCCTACTCAGAAAACACGTCAGGAGCCATAAGGCCGATCCTCTGGTAGCTCCTACACTCAAACGCCCAGTACGCTTATATCGAACACCCCGATGGCCGACAAGATACGGTCTCCCTCCGGGACCTGGCGCCTGCCGGTTCCACCACCACTACCACCACCACCGCCCCTCCACTATATCCCGCCCAACCTACTATGATCAGCGCCCCCGCCCCTTTATGGCTCCCGCCCGCCATTCCCCCTTCACCGGTCCACAGGAATGAAGCTCCAGAAGAAACGGTCCCTTCTGGAGTCCACGTCTGTACCCGCACCGGTGCTCCCACTACTGATGCCAGCACGGATGAGCTCGACACCCGGGCCAGCACCGACGCCAGAGCTTCGGCGATCACAGCGCACAATCCGTGCGCCGGACCGATGAACTTATGAACCCCTCACCCCCGCCGGACTTCATTTTTTTAATAGGGGGTGAATGTGGTGAATGTATTATACTAATCATCCACCATTGTATCAGTACCATGCTTTGCCTTTGTAGTTGAATCTATGCTATGCTGTTGCCCTTGTGGGCTCCACCAATGGGCCATTGTATGGCACCATCCATAGGGGAACATGTTGGGACACGTATGGGCTCTGCCCATGGCTCCTCGCCTTGAGGGGGGGAGTATAAAGAGCAGTCGACCTGTAGGCAGTGCACAGTATTGTATTAGTCGCAGGCAGGCACTGTTCTAAGTTGATTAAAGCCATGGTTTACTTTTACTCTTGTCTCGAGTGAATTGATGGTCGCATCAACATGTGTGCAAGAAGGTGGAGCATGTGAGGAAGAATTGCCCTGCCTCCAAAACTACTACAGACATCAAGGTGGCTGCGGCTGGCATGCTGCCCTCCCTCCATTGACGTTGCCATCCCGTCCCCGCAAGGGACACCGCACTGGTGGCTACAGACCAATTGGCTGCCGGCGTGGAGGGGGGGAGGGTATCCATCAGGCCACAAGGCTCGAAAAAAGGCAAGGCGGGGACTGGCCCCAGATATCCCCGAACCCGTCAGCCTAGAGAACACTGCGCCCCGAAACTCCGGCTTGGGGACCAATGAAACACCAGGCATCGCGGACACTCCGTCTCACCCCGGGCCCATTGACGCCTCAACGCCAGGTACTGGGCCCGGCGTCGTTTCGCCATGGGTCAGCAAGGCGGGGGGAGGGGGGGGGCGGTGATGAGTGCGATCCCATACCGGTGCAAAAGACGCAAAAGTCATGAACCTGGGGGCAGAGTGTTGAGGGAAGGGGAGGAGGGCGATGCAAGGATGGAGATTTGTTTGGCACAGGCCACCCCCCCGCAAGCAGCACCACCCCTTGGAGGGAGGGGAGAAAAACATCATGACCCGCCCCGTTGCGGACAAGGTGGCGCCTGACCCCTGCCCCTCAACATTACGCCACGTCCCCGGAAAAAACAAGAGAAGGTTAAACATGTTTAGACCCCTGAATTGTCGCGGTCCCCCGAGCAGGACTCCTCGGAGCTAGGTGCAAGCAATTTTACACCCCGAGGACGTTCATTTTCACAATGTCGGAGAGTGTTGGTAGCTCCCTGATCTCAGAGTAGGGAGGGGCCCCCCCCTCTCCGCCCCAACCTCTGACGCCGGGCGGCCCCATCTCCATCCCGGAGCTTTTTACGGATCTGTTCCCAGATCTATCCAGTGGCCCGGCGTCGCAAGAAGAGGGGGAGTCTGAGCCGCCCCTTCCCTCTGGCCTGATACCTCGAGAGAAGCCTGCGAGTAACTCGTCTGTCGACGATCCGGGAGGTGGGATCGAGCCATTGCCCAGGGCTAGTTGGTGGGTCCGTGCCATTCGCCACACTCAATGTGGTGGAGGACTCGGTCCCAGGCGGCGACTGCCCTGAGGAGGACGGCTGCTCAGTGGCGGCCATGGGGGATGTTTTGGGTTCATCTGCAGCTAGGTGGCCGACACTGAGTCGCCCCTCATCCTCGAGGGGAATACCGGGATTTTCTGCATATAAACCGCGGTCACCGAAACTGAGTGCAGCTAGCCCTCGACCGATGGCCGGACATGGTGCTGCTCATCCGGTCTTCCCACTTTTATGTTAAAGAGGCGGGAGACACAGCTGCCACTGAGCAGCGCTGGCTCAAATCTTTCCTTGCCAGACTCTTGAGGAAGCAGAGGGATCCATGCACCTCTGCTCCCTCTGAGAACTGAAAAGGTGACGGTGAAGGCAGCACTTTACTGCTGACATGGAGGTGACCATAGCCAGCCTCAACATTAACGGCAGCAGGGACATGCTACTCAGCTTTCAGAACTTCTCGGTCCTCCGGGACGGAAAGTATGCGGCGTGCTTCCTGCAAAAAACCCACACCGCTGCGGGAGACGAAGCCACGTGGCTCCTGGAGTGGTGAAGGGGGGTTTACATGAGTCACCTAATCTCGCATCTTGTTGGCCCCACATTTTCAGCTGGAGATCTTGGGGGTCAAGGCGCCAGTGCCAGGGCAGTTGCTGCACCTGACGTTCCGCGAGGGGGTCGAGGTACTTCACCCTGTGAATGTCTACGCTCCCCAGGCTGGCCAGCAGCAGACTTTCTTTGAGCAAGTGTCCACTCATCTTGGCACCATTGTCGCGGGTGAGTGCATTGTCCAGGGGGGACAAAGGACCGCCTCGGTACCCAGTGCAGCTCTTGTGCGGTGGTGAAGTTAAGGAACCTGGTCGGGTTCTATGACTTGGTGGATGTCTGGCAGACTCTTCATTCTGACTCCAGCGTCTTCACTTTTGTCCAGAAACGACTGCACCTACATTTCAAGGATGTACCTGCCCCATGTCCCAACGGCCTCTGTGCAGCAGGTGCTGTGCCCGGACCACCATCTGGTGTGGGCGGGGCTCGCCCTGTCTCGCGTTCAGTCCTGGCCTGCGTACTGGCATTTTAACAACGTGCGGCTGGAGAACGAGCGGTTCCTGGGCTCATTCCGTCGCTTCTGGACCGGTTGGAGAAGGAAGTGGGGAGGCTATGGTGGGATGTGGACAAGACTCACGGGCGTACCTCCTGTCGACAGTATGCGAGGGGGTTGACAAAGAGGCGGAAGTCCAGGGTCCAAGAGTTGGAGAAAGAGGTGCTCGACCTGGAGTCACGTCTCTGTCAGCCCAATGAGGACCCGGCCTTGCGGCTGGTGTACAGAGAGGAGCGCACTGCGGGACCTGCGACTTGTCGAGTCCTGTGGTGCATACGTGCAGTCGCAGATCCTGATCCTCACGGACATGGACCATGGCTCCCCCTTCTTCTGCTCGCTGGAAAAAAGGCACTAGGTCCGTCAGCAGTTCCTACTGCTGCTGGCCGATAACGGGCCCCTCGTCTTGGATTCGGAGGAGGTCAGAGCCCAAATTCGAAACTTCTACAGTGCCCTTTTCTCCTCGGATCCGTCCAGCGAGGATGCTTGCAGAATTATGTGGGAACCTGCCGCAGGTCAACCTGGAGGGCGTGGGGAGGCTTGATAAACCTAAAACCCTGGGGTTGCTGTCCAGCGCCCTCAACAGCCTGTCCAGGGCTGGACGGGCTGACTGAGGAGTTCTTCAGGGCCTTCTGGGAAGTCCTGGGCAGTGACTACACGGTGTCCTGGAGGAAAGTATCGTGACCGGGTAGATGCCCCTCTCGTGGCGCAGGGCCACCATTACCCTGCTGCCAAATAGGGGGGATCTCCGCCACCGTAATTGGCGACCAGTCTCCCTCCTCAGCACGGATTACAAGGTTTTCGCCAAGGCGATGTGTTTGCACCTTGGCACCGTGCTGGACCACATGATCCACCCTGACCAGTGACCAGTCCTACACGGTCCCGGGCCGCACAATCCACGACAACATCCATCTGGTCGGGGACCTGGTCCATCATTCCCAGAGGGCTGGTCTGTCGAGCGCCTTCCTGTCCCTTGATCAGGAGAAGGTGTTCGATAGAAAGATTCATGAATATTTATTCGGGTCTCTGCAAGGATTCGGGTTTGGGATGCATTTTGCCACCCGGATCCGACTTCTGTACACTGCCGCAGAGTGTCTCGTTAAGGTAAACGGGTCCCTGACGGCGTCCCTTTGCTGTTGGAGAGCATTTCGTTAGGGTTGCCCCATATCTGGCCAACTCTATTCTTTTTGCGTGGAGCCTTTCCAGCGCCTCCTGCGGAGGAGCTTATTGGGACTGCCTTTGCGCGGGCCAGGCATTGGGGTGGTCCTCTCAGCTTACGCAGATGACGTGCTCTTCATGTTCACTGACCCTGCTGATCTGTGGAGGATGCGAAAGTGCCAGGCTGTGTACTCCGCTGCGCCCTCTGCCAGGATCAACTGGACCAAGTGTTCCGGGCTCTTCGTCGGTCCATGGTAGATGAATCCCTCCCAGAGGAGCTGAGGCTTTCACCTGGAGCAGGACCAGTCTCCTCTACTTGGGAGTCTATCTTTGCTCGGCTGAGGAATCCTGGCCAGCTAACTGGCAGGAGCTGGAGGCCAAGATCACCGCTCATTTAAGACACTGGACAGGACTGTTCCAAGTGCTGTCTTACAGGGGTCGAGTTCTCGTCATAAACCAGCAGATAGCCTCCATGTTGTGGTACCGGCTCATCACTTTGACCCCTCCCTCTGACTTTGTCACTGTTGTAACCTCAATAACGACGCTAGAGAGTAAAACGGTAAAGAAGGCTTTAATAAGCTAAGAACTAGCCTGGTGCCGAGACGGGTGCTAACTGGGTGCCGCCCACAAGGCGGCCCCTTATATACGGCTCCCAGGTGGGCGGAACCGGAGGTGGAGTCCCCCAGGGTTCCAAGCCCGGTCTTAAAGGGGACATCACCTTACGTGATGACAAGGGTACAGCAGTACAGTAACCGTTCATCACATTCACCCCCTGTTTTTAAAAAAAAGTCCAGCAGGGGTGAAGTGCCATTATAAGTCCATTCGTCTCCGTGGCCTGATCGTCCTTATCGACCTCCTCAGCTCGGGCGGTGGTGCGGCGGACACGGACGTCTTAGTTGAGGGTACGTCCGGGAGCATGGTGGTTGGAGCCTTGGTCCAGGTCGGGGTAGGGAATCGGGGCGCAGGGGGACTAGATGGGGCTGGGGGTAGCGGTGCCGGCGCCGGCGGGGTGTGTAGAGGGGGGGCGCTAGGGGGCGCGCGCGGTAGGTGCCCACCAACGGGGAGAGGGGGTGTTGTAATGGGTGCCGGGTCCGGCAGGGGAGCTGCGAGGGAAGGGGCGTCTGTAGTGGAGTGGGAGTGAACCAGCGGGTACCAGATCCCGGAGGGAAACCGTACCTTGCCTGCCGTCGGGTACTCAACGTAGGCGTAACTGGGGTTTGCGTGGAGTAATTGTACCTTCTCGACCAGGGGGTCCGTTTTATGGCTCCTCGTGTGTCTCCGGAGAAGAACAGGTCCCGGAGCCGTCAGCCAAGGTGGAAGCGAGACCCCGGAGGTAGACTTCTTGGGGAAGACAAACAATCAGTTGTGAGGGGTCTCATTTGTGGCCGTGCAGAGGAGCGACCTAATGGAATGTAGGGCGTTGGGCAGGACCGCCTGCCAGCGGGTGGTTGGGAGACTTCTCAACCGTAGGGCCAGAAGGACAGCCTTCCACACTGTCGCGTTCTCCCTCTCCACCTGCCCGTTTCCCCGCGGGTTATAACTGGTCGTTCTGCTCGAGGCGATGCCTTTGCTGAGCAGATACTGATGCAGTTCATCGCTCATGAACGATGTACCCCGGTCGCTGTGGATATAAGCGGGGAAACCAAACAGGGTGAAGATGCTGTGCAGTGCCTTTATCACGGTGGCAGAGGTCATGTCGGGGCAGGGAATGGCGAATGGGAAGCGGGAGAACTTATCGATAACGGCGAGGAAAAAGGCATTGCGGTTGGTGGACGGGAGGGGCCCCTTGAAGTCCACGCTTAGTCGCTCAAAGGGCCCCGAGGCCTTCATGAGCCGAGCCTTGTCTGGCCGGTAGAAGTGCGGTTTGCACGCCGCACAGATCTGGCAGGCCCTGGTCATGGCCTTGACCTCCTTGGTTGAGTAAGGTAGGTTGCGGGACTTGATCAAGTGGACGAGCCGGGTAATCCCCAGGTGGCAGAGGTCATTGTGGATGGCTTGCAGGCGGTCCTCCTGTGCGTTGGCGCACGTGCCGCGGGACAGGGCATCTGGGGGCTCGTTGAGTTCCCCTGGACGATACTTGATATCGTACGTGTAGGTGGAGAGTTCGATCCTCCACCTCAAAATTTTATTGTTTTTTATTTTGCGTCGTTGCGTGTTATCGAACATATAGGCGACCAACCGTTGGTCGGGGACGAGGGTGAAAGTCCTACCGGCTAGATAGTGCCTCCAATGCCGTACAGCCTCCACAATGGCTTGTGCCTCCTTCTCGACTGCCGAGTGTCGAATCTCGGAGGCGGTGAGGGTCTGGGAGAAGAACGCTACTGGTCTGCCTGCCTGGTTGAGGGTAGCAGCCAGGGCAATGTCTGACGCATCGCTCTCTATCTGGAAGGGGATAGTTTTGTCCACCGCGCGCATAGCGGCCTTGGTGATATCGGCCTTGATGCGGTTGAAGGCCAATCGAGCCTCAGCCGAGGGGGGAAATATGGTGGTCTTTATGAGTGGGCGGGCTTTGTCCGCATATTTGGGGACCCACTGGGCGTAATAGGAGAAGAGCCCCAAGAACCGTTTGAGGGCCTTGAGGCTGCGGGGAAGGGGGAGTTCCTTTAGGGGGCGCATGCGGTCGGGGTCGGGACCCAGGAACCTGTTTGCCACGACATAGCTGAGGATGGCTAGCCGGGTTGTGTGGAAAATGCATTTTTCCTCGTTATAGATTAACATAGAATTTACAGTGCAGAAGGAGGCCATTCAGCCCATCGAGACTGCACCGGCTCTTGGAAAGAGCACCCTACCCAAGGTCAACACCTCCACCCGATCCCCATAACCCAGTAACCCCACCCAACACTAAGGGCAATTTTGGACACTAAGGGCAATTTATCAATCCACCTAACCTGCACATCTTTAGACTGTGGGAGGAAACCGGAGCACCCGGAGGAAACCCACGCACACACGGGGAGGATGTGCAGACTCCGCACAGACAGTGACCAAAGCTGGAATCGAACCTGGGACCCTGGAGCTGTGAAGCAATTGTTCTATCCACAATGCTACCGTGCTACCCATAGGTTATAGGTCAGGTTAAGGGCTCGGGCGGTCTGGAGGAACTTTTCGAGGTTTGTGTCATGGTCCTGCTGGTCATGGCCGCAAATGGTGACATTGTCCAAGTACGGGTATGTAGCCCGCAAACCGTACTGGTCCACCATTTGGTCCATCGCCCTTTGAAAGACGGAGACCCCATTCATGATGCCGAAGGGGACCCTGAGGAAGTGGAAGAGCCGGCTGGCTGCTTCGAAGGCAGTATAGTGGCGGTCTTTTGGTTGGATGGGGAGCTGGTGGTAGGTGGATTTGAGGTCGACCGTGGAAAATACTCGGTATTGGGTGATCCGATTTGCCATTAGTGCTATGCAAGGAAGGAGGTACGCATCAAGCTGCGTGAAGCGGTTTATGGTCTGGCTATAATCCACGACCATCCGTTTCTTATCCCCGGACTGGACTACCACCACTTGTGCTCTCCAAGGGCTGTTGCTAGCCTCGATGACCCCCTCTCCCAGTAAATGCTGGATCTCTGACTTGATAAAAGTCATGTCTTGGGCACTTTACCGCCCGCTCCTGGTGGCGACAGGCTTACAGCCGGGAGTGAGGTTTGCGAATAGTGAGGGGGGTGCGACTTTCAGTGTCGCAACGCTGCATACCGTGAGGGGGGGGCAAGGGTGTCAGGCTTCGGTGGCTGCACTGGAAATCCAGTCCGAGCAGCAGGGGGGCACAGAGGTCGGGGAGGATATAAAGTTTGAAAAGGGTGTATTTGGCGCCCTGGATCGAGAGATCCGTAATACATTACCCCTTGATTTGTACCGAGTGGGACCCGGATGCGAGGGCTTATGGTTTGGGACGTGGGATGGGTGCGCAAAGAGCAACGCCTTACCGTTTCTGGATGAATAAAGCTCTCTGTGCTCCCGGAGTCGAAGAGGCATGAAGTGTCCCGCCCGTTGACTTGGACCTTCATCATCGAGTTCTGCAGATGTTTTGGCCGAGTTTGGTCGAGGGTGATCGCTCCCACTCGCGGGTAGTCCAAGTCCTCAGCCGAGTCGGACTCGTAAAATGGCCGCCGCCGTTGGTCGCACGTGTCGGGTCGAGAAGATGGCCGCTCCCATGATTCGCACGAGGCTGATGACGCATCAGAAGGGGGCGTGTCGGGTCGGTGCGCAGCCGCATTGAGAGGCCTGCGGGCCTGAGAGCCTGATATTCAGGCCGCTGTTGTTTGTTTTTCTGGCCCCTGGGCCTGGCCAAGCAGACCCTCGCAAAATGCCCTTCCCGCAGTCGCTGCAGATCGCGGAGCAGGCTGGGCAGCGTAGCCGTAGGTGCTGGCCCTGCCCACAGAAGTAGCACGGTGTGCCCCCAGGATGAGCGGGTCGCTGCGCGGCGCAGGCCCGTAACATGGCTGAGTCTGAGGTGGGCTCGCAAAGTCCATGGGGTACGTACCCAAATTATGTCGGGCCACCTCCAGCGAGGAGGCGAGCGTTAGCGTGACCTGGAGGTCTTTTGCCCCGTTTTCGAGTAGCCGCTGCCGGTTGTAGGTCGAGCGGATGCCGGACACAAAAGCGTCTCTGATGTGCAGGTTCATCTGGGTCTCCCCTGTCACATCCTGATGGTCACAGTCCCTGGCAAGCGCGGTGAGTTTTTCTACAAATTCGTCTAGCGTTTCCCCGAGCGCTGCCGGCAGGTAGAGAGCAGATGCCTGGCGTGTACCTCGTTGATGGGTTTGATGAACCGCTTGCGGAGTAACTCGACCGCCTCTTCATAAGTAGTCGCCTTTTCGAGCGTGGCGGAGATTCTGTGACTCACCCGGGCGTGGAGTAGGCGCAGCTTGCGTGGCCCCAGGATGGGAGTCTCTGAGGAGACCAGATAGGCCTCGAAACATTGGAGCCAGTATTCAAAATTTTCTTTTGCCTCCGGTGTCCGTGCTTCCAGGTTGAGCTTCTCTGGTTTTAGGCCTGCGTCCATCCTGATGTAGTTTAGCTTATTAAATTGTTGTACCCTCAATAACAACGCTTAGAGAGTAAAATGGTAAAGGAGACTTTGATAAGCTAAGAACTAGCCTGGTGCCGAGACGGGTGCTAACTGGGTGCCGCCCACAAGGCGGCCCCTTATATACGGCTCCCAGGTGGGCGGAGTCCCCCAGAGTTCCAAGCCCGGTCTTAAAGGGGACATCACCTTACATGATGACAAGGGTACAGTTGTACAGTAACCGTTCATCACAAGAGTTCTTCTGAGACAAGAGACTGCACTGGGTCGCTGCTAAGGTTCTGAGTCTCCTGTTTAGGAAAGGCAGCCAGGTGCTGGTGTGCCTTCAACCCTACAGCGATATCTTTATGTTGAGCTCCCTCCACGATGGTGTGTCCTGGCGATGCATTTTTTCCGCCAGATGCACGGCCTGAATTATGAATTGCAGCTCCTGTTCATAGGTCTGCCTGTTCGTTACTCTCTGCAGGTGCTGCCCGTCTTTTACCAGGACCTGCTCAAAGTCTGGAACATAGTCGCCTCACGCCACAGCTCCCCGCCCCCCGTCAGGAGTGGTGGCTGTTGGCAGGGAGCCGCTACTCAGGAATCCACCAAAACCATTTCGAATGGCTGGCAGAGGAGCGAGCTGTGGCTGCAGGAGTGACCAGGATTGGGGATGTGCTGGGTAGCGGAGGAATAGGCTGAATCACACCCCACGAGTTAGCACAATGCTTGGCGGTGGACTTCCGGCTTATGGCCAGTGCCATCCGCAACCGCAAAACGGCCGTGCTCGGACTCAAGATCCTTTGCGGTTTGGAGGACGCATAGGTATGCGGTAGTGTCGCGTTTGGGCGAACCCCTGTCCGGACGGAATTCCACATTGGGCCCAGGCCCCGACACCTCCCTCAGGAGCTGGTGCCCCACAATCATAGCCGCCTCGCGGAAATGCCTTTTCGCACTGCATGGAGGGGTTTCTTGTACCTGCTGCTGTGCACGCCTTTCACTTCCTTACCATCGCCCGGACAAGCCATGGTGTGCCTTGTTGCAGTCCGGCGGCGGAGGTCCCCACTGGAGGTCCCTCTATGGAGGAGTCCTCCCCCTCCAGCTTGGGGACCGGGGTGGAGGATGTTGCATGCAGCAGTGCCGGACAATCACCGATTGCACTGGTTCACAGACTCCCAAGAAGCCTGCCATTTTTGCGGCCTTGTGGAGTCCGTGGACCACGTCTCTGTTACGTGTTATAGGCTGCACCCCTTTTTCGTTTTTTGTCAAATCTTTTGTTGACATTTTGTTTGCACTTCAGCCCCACGCTCCTGATCTATGGGAACCCAGTGCAGAGAGGGGCACCTCCTTGTGAACTTGCTCCTGGGCCTGGCGAAGCACGACATTTATAGGTCCAGGCAGTGGGTGACCGAGGGGTCGTCTGACCAGACTGTCTGCCCTTTTTCTGCAGCTACATTTACAGCCGGGTGTCCCTAGAAAGGGAGCATGCGGACACCATTGAGGCCTTCAATGCCTGGTGGGCACTGTCATGATATTTAGATCAGCATATCATGGTGCAATCAAACAGTCACTGATGGACATGCAGTAGGACCAACCAACACACACATAACATCGCAGCCAATCACCAGTGAGAGCACACGCACTATAAAAACAGGGGACACTACAGTTCCCGCTCATTCCAGCAGCAGCCAGCTCAGAGCACTGAGCTCAGAGCCTGCCACTCAGACATTCACCATGTGCTGAGTGCCTCACCCAGATGGTAATAGGACAGGGTCCACAGATTAGCTGGTAATGCACGTACCCAAGTTAGCAGTGTGCAGTTACAGTTAAGTAGTTAAAAAAATTGAGTTACAGCATCTCCAGCCGTGTTGGATCGTTTGTACATCAGAACACCCAACACGACATGATATCAGAAGCGGTCGCAAGCCAGCGCCTGTGAGACCTACCTGCAACATATCAGCAATCCGCCGTCTTGCACCATGGAGAACATCAACCCGCCGCCGCCGCTCCGAATCGCTGGCAATCTCGGGGTCAATTGGAAACTGTTCAAGCAGCACTTCCAACTCTTCCTCGAGGCCACAGACAGGGAGAATGCATCGGACACCAGGAAGATTGCCCTTCTTCTCTCCACGGCGGGGCAACATGCCATCCACATCTTTAACTCCCTTACATTTACGGACAGCGAGGACAAAACCAAATACAAGACGGTGCTCCTGAAGTTCGACGAACACTTCAGCGTTGAAGTAAACGAGAGCTTCGAGAGGTACCTGTTCCAGCAGCGCCTGCAAGGTAAGGATGAACCTTTCCAGTCTTACTTAACACACCTCCGCATCCTCGCGCAGTCCTGCGGCTATGGGACCACCTCTGACTCCATGATACGCGACCAGATAGTTTTCGGAGTCATGTCGGACACCCTGCGCCAGCAGCTCCTTCGGGTCAAGCAACTCACCCTGGCGACTGCCGTCGAGACCTGCGTCCTGCATGAGAACGCCACCAGCCGGTACTCACACATCCAGGCGGCTGAAACGGCAAGGGCCCCATGAGGCGGAGCGGGTCCAGACGATCGAGTACCTCCCGGGCCGCGGCCTGGAGGAGGCCGGCCATTTTGCGCGCTTTCCGAGGCCTCCCGCGCTTGTACGCGCCAAAAGAGGGGATGCTGATGCAGGAACGCGATGCGCAGGCACGCGCTACGCAAGACCACACCATGCATGTGCGGTGGCGCAACGAACGCACTGACGTCACGACATGCGGCAAATGTGGCTCCGCCCATTTAAAGCGGCAATGTCCTGCCAAAGCACGACAATGCCTACGCTGTGGCATGTTGGGCCACTATGCTGCCTGCTGTCAAGCAGCTCACCCTGCCAACTCGTGCCGGTTTTACCAGCCTCGCAGAAACGTTCGGGCAATTCAACCCACGTTCACCGAGTCCGATCCCGACGTCACACAGACCAGTGCCACTGAGGACAGGGAGCCCTTCCGCGTTGCTGTCATCAGCAAGAACAAGCTGTCCCCGAGTCGAATGCACCAGCCACTGTCAGTGCACAGCATTGATCCGGACGACGAGTGGTGTTGCACCCTGACGGTCAACCGATCCCAGATCAGATTCCGCCTGGACACTTGTGCCTCCGCCAATCTCTTCGCATGGTCAGCATTCCACACCCTGAAGGTTAAACCACCTATTCTGCCATCCAACTGTCAACTCGTTGACTATAATGGCAACATCATCCCCGCCATGGGGTCGTGCCAGCTCGAAGTGTCACACAACTCACGTAAACCACACTACCATTCAAAATCGTGGGCTCCTCAAAGGACTCTCTGCTAGGCGCACAGGCGTGCACATTCTCTCCAGAAGGCACGTCCGATTTCCCAGATGCAGACTTTAGGGCGCAGCTCAACTCAATCCTCACGCACAACCAGGATGTTTTCGAGGGCATGGGCACACTGCCCTACATGTACAAAATCCGGCTTAAACAGGATGCCACCCTGGTAGTTCACGCATCTCGCAGGGTCCCAGCACCCCTCAAGGACCACCTCAAGCAGCAGCTGCAGGACCCTCAGGACCAAGGAGTGCTTTCCCGGGTAACGGAGCTGACTCCATGGGTCAGCTCCATAGTGTGCGTCAAGAAGCCTTCCGGTGAGATCCGGATCTGTATAGACCCGAAAGACTTAAATCGCAACATAATGAGGGAACACTACCCCATACCCAAACGTGAGGAGATCACGAGCGAGATGGCTCGGGCAAAAATATTCACCAATCTTGATGCCTCAAAGGGCTTCTGGCAGATTCAATTGGATCAGTCCAGCAGGAAGCTGTGCACTTCCAACACTCCATTTGGCAAATACTGCCATTTGGCATCATATCAGCCTCTGAAGTGTTCCATCGCATCATGGAACAGATGATGGAGGGCATCGAAGGGGTGCGCGTCTATGTAGACAACATCATTATTTGGTCCACCACACCGCAGGAGTACATCAGTTGCCTTCAGCGCATCTTTAAACGGATACGGGACCAGGGCCTGCGTCTTAACCGAGCCAAATGCTCTTTTGGACAAACCGAGCTGACGTTCCTGGGGGACCACATCTCCCAGTTGGGGGTGCGGCCAGATGCCGACAAGGTGGCAGCCATTACGGCCATGCAGAAGCCGACAGACATGAAGGCGGTGCTACGCTTTCTCGGAATGGTCAACTTCCTGGGGAAGTTCATCCCCAACCTTGCTTCCCACACTACAGCTCTCCGGCACCTTGTCAGGAAGACAACTGAGTTCCAGTGGCTTCCCACCCACCAGCGTGACTGGGAGGAGCTCAAGGTCAAGCTCACCACCGCCCCGGTACTGGCGTTTTTCGATCCTGCAAGGGAGACGAAAATCTCGACTGACGCCAGCCAGTCCGGCATTGGGGCGGTCCTCCTGCAACGGGATCACGCCTCATCATGAGCCCCTGGTCGCCTATGCGTCACGGGCCATGACCCCCACAGAGCAGTGCTATGCGCAGATTGAGAAGGAGTGCCTAGGCCTGTTGACTGGCGTTGACAAGTTCCACGACTATGTGTATGGCATTCCCCAGTTCACCATGGAGACTGACCATCGCCCGCTGGTTGGCATAATTCAAAAGGACCTCAATGATATGATCCCTCGCCTCCAGCGCATTCTGCTCAAACTCCGGAGGTACGACTTTCAACTTGTCTACACCCTGGGTAAGGACCTCATCATAGCAGACGCTCTGTCCAGGGCAGTCAACACGCCGTCCGACCCTGAGGGGTTCGTTTGCCAAGTTGGCGCACATGTAGCCTTCACTTCTGCCAATCTGCTGGCCATTGATGCACGCCTGGCCCACATTCGACGTGAGACTGCGGCCGACCCCCTTCTGCAACGTGTGATGCGCCACATGACGGACGGGTGGCTCAAGGGACAATGGCCACAGTTTTACAACGTTCAGGATGACTTGGCAATCGTTGATGGTGTTCTCCTGAAGCTGGACCGCATCGTGATCCCACACAGCATGTACCGGCTTGTTTTAGAACAACTGCACGAAGGCCATCTCGGCGTTGAGAAGTGCCGGCAGAGGGCCCGAGAGGCTGTGTAATGGCCGAGAATAAGTGAGGACATTGTGCTCAATTGCCCCGCCTGTCAGCGATTTCCGCCGGCACAACCCCGTGAGACCCTTCAGCCCCATGAGTTGGTCACTTCCCCCTGGTCAAAGGTGGGCGTGGACCTGTTCCATGCGCTCATCAGGGACTACATCATCATCATCGACTACTTTTCCAGCTATCCAGAGGTCATACGCCTGCACGACACCATGTCATCGGCTGTCATCCGGGCCTGCAAAGAGACCTTTGTCGCCACGGCATCCCGCTCACCGTGATGCCAGACAATGGCCCCTGCTTTGCGAGTCAGGAATGGTCTTCCTTCGCCAGCTCATACAACTTCACACACATTGAAGTGTTGGGTACTCTGACACACAGACGAACCAACACGGTTGCGTATGGTACAACACAGTTTTATTTCATTGAACTATAAACATAGTAAACTCTGGTATTCAGCACATGGTGAACCTCTGAGTGGCTCGCAATGAGGTCTGTGCCCTGAGCTCTCTCCTGCTCGAGTGCTCAGGAAGTGTCGTGTTCCCTGCTTTGTACTGTGTATGCTCTTGTCCGTGATTGGCTGTCGTGTTTTGTGTGTTGATTGGTCCGTTGATCTGTCCATCATTATGTGTGTATGTATGTGCTGTGATGCTCATCTGAATATCATGACACACATGACGTCCAGCCCTCTGCATCCTCAGTCGAATGGCAAAGCAGAAAAGGGCGCCCATATTGTTAAAAGGCTCCTCTGCAAAGCTGCTGATGCAGGATCTGACTTCTGCCTTGCCTTGGTGGCCTATCGCTCGGCCCCACTGTCCACGGGCCTATCGCCGGCCCAGCTGCTTATGGGTCGCACCCTCAGGACCACTGTGCCATCCATTCACGTCCCAGACCTCGACCATGCTCCGGTACTTCGGCGGATGCAGCAACAGCGTGAGCAACAAAAGGCGACACATGATGCTCGGACGACTGATCTTCCTGCCCTGGCGCCTGGAGATAATGTCCGCATACACTTTCCAGAAGGCGGCTGGTTGGCAACCGCTGAGCTTCTCCGACAGATAGCTGCCCGCTTGTTCCTGGGTCGTCTGCCTGATGGCTCTATTCGCCGCCACAATCGGCGTGCCCTTTGTCTGGTTCCGCGCTCGCTACGTGATCCTCCACCGGTGCCACGCCCTCCTGTTGTCCCTGCAATGGACTTTGTTGACCTTCCGGACACCCTGCATCCTCCTCACTCGACCGTGGCCCGCCCGTTCCTCAGCCGGTGGATCCTGACCCACCCTTGAGGCGGTCACCCCGAATTCGTCGCCCACCTAAGTGACTTAATTTATGAACCTTTTCATATTGGACTCATTGACTTGTTCTGACATCGTGTTTCAGACTTTTTGTCATACTGTTTAAGATTTTGACTTTTTGCCATACTGTTTAAGGCTTTGTTATTGTTTGTTAATGACATTGGTTTAGTTCTTGGGGTAACATAGTTAGTTTCTACACCTGGCACCTTCCTGTATATATAGTATAGCCACATGTACATATTGTTGTAAATATTGCACATTCATGGTTAGATGCACTCACCACACTTCTTTATATATTATCATGTAGGCACATATTCTTTGCGAAAAGGGGGATGTCATGATATTTAGATCAGCATATCATGGTGCAATCAAACACACATTAATGGACATGCAGTAGGACCAACCAACACACACATAACATCGCAGCCAATCACCAGTGAGAGCACATGCACTATAAAAACAGGGGACACTACAGTTCCCACTCATTCCAGCAGCAGCCAGCTCAGAGCACTGAGCTCAGAGCCTGCCACTCAGACATTCACCATGTGCTGAGTGCCTCACCCAGATTGTAATAGGACAGGGTCCACAGATTAGCTGGTAATGCACGTACCCAAGTTAGCAGTGTGCTGTTACAGTTAAGTAGTTAAGAAAATTTAGTTACGACTTCCGGGTGCGGCGATGACCAGCTGAGTCGCACGTTTCGGCACCTCCCGTTGGAACGGACTTTTGGGCTCTTATTAGGAGCCCCAACGGCAATTTTTGATGGCTAAAACCATTGTGCGGTGAAATAGAAGGGAATCCCCCCGGATATATATGGAGAAAGAAGACAGTAGTGGCTGGATTGTAGAGGATTCTCAGGAGCAGCGGCAAGGAAGGGAAGCACGAAGCAAGGTGGCGGCGGAAGGAGGCCGTTCGGTGTGGGGCCCGGAACAGCAAGAGTTCCTGCGACGCTGTGTGGAGGAGCTGAAGAAGGAGGTGTTGGCCCCAATGCTACAGGCGATTGAAGGGCTAAAGGAGGCACAGAAGACCCAGGAGTTGGAGCTTCGTGATGTGAAGGCAAAGGCTGCTGAGAATGAGGATGAAATACAGGGCCTGGTGGTGAAGACAGAGACGCACCAGGCACTGCATAAAAGGTGTGTAGAGAGGCTGGAAGCCCTGGAGAATAACTCGAGGAGGAAGGACTTAAGAGTTTTGGGTCTCCCCGAAGGTGCAGAGGGGCAGACGTCGGGGCATATGTGAGCACATTGCTTCACTCGTTAATGGGACCGGAGGCCCCGACGGGCCCCTTGGAAGTGGAGGGAGCTTATCGAGTCCTTGCGCGAAGACCAAAGGCAGGAGAAATACCTCGAGCCATAGTGGTGAAGTTTCACCGCTATAAGGACAGGGAGATGGTCCTGAGATGGGCGAAAAAGACACGGAGCTGCAGGTGGGAGAATGCGGTGATCCGCGTGTACCAGGATTGGAGTGCGGAGGTGGCGAGAAGGAGGGCAAGTTTCAATCGGGCCAAGGCGGTGCTACATAGAAAGAAAGTTAAATTTGGAATGCTGCAGCCAGCGAGACTGTGGGTTACACACCAAGGGAAACATCACTACTTCGAGACGGCAGAAGAGGCGTGGACATTTATTGTAGAGGAGAAGTTGGACTAGACTGGAGAGAGAAAGAGTTTCTGTAATAAAGTAGTGGGGGGATTGTATGGGACGGGGAAGGGGGAAGGGGGGGGGAAATTTTCTCTGTTCCCCTCGTTGCGGGGGGGGGGGGGTATGGTGAACTATGGGCGCCGGTGGGGAAGGAGAGGGGGAAGGAGAGAGGGAGCTGCGCCATTAGGGGCGGGGCCGAGTGGGAAACGCGGGCTTTGTTCCCGCGCTATTGTAATTGCGGCGGGAAAGGGAGCGCAGGAAGGAGGGGGCCTTACACAATGGGGGGCCAAGGATAAACGGGGGAAGCCGAGGTCAGCCAGAGTTTGCTGACTTCTGGGAGTAACATGGGGGAGCAATTACGCTATAAAGGGATCTAGCGGAGGGGGGGGGGGTTAACTGGGTTGCTGCTGCTAAGGGAAAGGGGGAGCTGCTATGGGGCAGGGTGGTAGGGACGGGAGGACACCGTCGGGGGGACAAACGGGAGCGTGGGAACCGGGTGAGGAGCTGGTCTAAAAAAGGGGATGGCTAGTCGACATGGGGGGGGGGGGGGTAAAGAGCCCCCCGACCCGGTTGATCACGTGGAATGTGAGAGGGCTGAATGGGCCGATTAAGAGGGCAAGGGTACTCGCGCACCTAAAGAAATTAAAGGCAGATGTGGTCATGCTACAGGAGACGCATCTGAAACTGGCGGATCAGATCAGATTACGTAAAGGATGGGTGGGACAGGCATTTCATTCGGGCTTGGATGCGAAAAATAGAGGGGTGGCTATATTAGTGGGGAAACGGGTAGTGTTTGAGGCGAGGACCATAGTAGCGGACAGTGGGGGTAGATACGTGATGGTGAGTGGCAGATTACAAGGGGAAGCGGTGGTTCTGGTGAGCGTATATGCCCCGAACTGGGATGATGCAATCTTCATGAAGCGTATGCTGGGGCGTATCCCGGACCTGGAGGCGGGAAAGTTGGTAATGGGGGGAGATTTCAACACGGTGCAGGATCCAGGGCTGGACCGGTCCAGGTCTAGGACCGGGAGGAGGCCGGCAGCGGCCAAGGTGCTTAAGGACTTCATGGAGCAGATGGGAGGAGTAGACCCCTGGAGATTCACTAGGCCCAGGAGTAGGGAGTTTTCCTTCTTCTCCCATGTCCACAAGGTGTATTCTCGGATAGACTTCTTTGTCCTGGGAAGGGCACTGATCCCGAAGGTGACAGGGACGGAGTATTCGGCCATAGCCATCTCGGACCATGCCCCACATTGGGTAGATCTGGTAGTAGGGGAGGAAAAGGAACGGCACCCACTCTGGAGATTAGATATGGGACTGTTGGCGGATGAGGGTGTGTGTGTAAGGGTGAGGGGATGTATCGAAAGGTACCTGGAGATTAACGATGATGGAGAGGTTCAGGTGGGAGTGGTCTGGGAGGCACTGAAGGCGGTGGTCAGAGGAGAACTGATTTCCATAAAGGCCCATAAGGGGAAACAAGAGAGTAAAGAGAGGGAGCGATTGTTGAGAGAAATTTTGAGGGTAGATAGGCAATATGCAGAGGCTCCGGATGAGGGACTGTACAGGGAAAGACGAAGGTTGCATACGGAATTTGACTTGCTGACCACGGGCAGGGCAGAGGCACAATGGAGGAAGGCACAGGGAGTACAGTATGAGTACGGAGAGAAGGCGAGCCGGTTACTGGCCCAACAATTGAGGAAGAGAGGGGCGGCGAGGGAGATAGGTGGGGTGAGGGACGAGGAGGGTGAGATGGAACGGGGAGCAGAGAGGGTGAACGGGGTGTTTAAGGCATTTTATGAGAGGCTGTATAAGGCTCAACCCCCGGAAGGGAAGGAGGGAATGATGCACTTCCTGGATCAGCTGGAATTCCCGAAGGTGGAGGAGCAGGAGAGGACAGGATTGGGAGCACAAATTGAGGTGGAGGAGGTGGTAAAAGGGATTGGGAGCATGCAGGCAGGGAAGGCCCCGGGACCAGATGGGTTCCCGGTGGAATTTTATAGGAAATACATGGACCTACTAGCCCCGCTTCTGACGAGAACCTTTAACGAGGCCAGGGAAAGGGGGACGTTGCCCCCGACGATGTCGGAGGCGACGATATCGTTGCTCCTGAAGAGGGACAAAGACCCGCTGCAGTGCGGGTCTTACAGGCCTATCTCCCTTCTGAATGTAGATGCCAAGCTCTTGGCCAAGGTGATGGCGACGAGGATCGAGGATTATGTTCCAGGGGTGGTTCACGAGGATCAAACTGTGTTTGTTAAGGGGAGACAGTTGAACACTAATATACGGAGGCTGCTAGGTGTGATGATGATGTCCCCGCCGGAGGGAGAGGCGGAGATAGTGGTGGCGATGGACGCTGAGAAAGCATTTGATAGAGTGGAGTGGGATTACCTGTGGGAAGTGTTGAGGAGATTTGGATTTGGAGAGGGGTTTATTGGGTGGGTTCAGCTTTTATATAGGGTCCCGGTGGCAAGTGTGATCACAAACAGGCAGAGATCTGACTACTTCCGTCTATCTAGAGGGACAAGACAGGGGTGTCCCCTGTCCCAGATACTGTTTACGTTGGCAATTGAGCCACTGGCCATAGCGCTGAGGGGCTCTAGGAAGTGGAGGGGAGTACTTAGGGGAGGAGAAGAGCACCGGGTGTCATTATACGCGGATGATTTGTTGCTGTATGTCGCGGACCCAGTGAAGGGGATGCCCGAGATAATGCAGACACTCAGGGAGTTTGGGGAATTTTCGGGATATAAACTGAATATGGGGAAGAGTGAGCTGTTTGTGATGCACCCTGGGGAACAGAGCAGGGGAATAGATGACTTGCCGCTGAGGAGAGTAACAAGGGATTTTCGGTACCTAGGGATCCAGATAGCCAGGAACTGGGGAACCTTGCATAAGCTTAATTTAGGAAGATTGGTGGAGCAGATGGAAGAGGATTTTAGGAGATGGGACATGGTGCCCCTGTCACTGGCGGGCAGGGTGCAGGCGGTCAAAATGGTGGTCCTTCCGCGATTTCTTTTTTTGTTCCAGTGCCTCCCTGTGATGATTACCAAGGCTTTTTTCAAAAAAGTGGATAAGAGCGTTATGAGCTTTGTGTGGGCTGGGAAGACCCCAAGAGTGAAGAGGGGGTTTCTGCAGCGTAGCAGTGATAGGGGGGGACTGGCACTGCCGAGCTTAAGTGACTATTATTGGGCCGCCAATATATCAATGGTATGCAAGTGGATGGGGAAGGGGAGGGAGCGGCGTGGAAAAGACTAGAGATGGCGTCCTGTAGGGGAACCTGCCTGCAAGCATTAGCGACGGCGCCTTTACCGTTCTCCCCGAAAAAGTACACCACAAGTCCAGTGGTGGTGGCAACACTGAAAATTTGGGGGCAGTGGAGATGACATAAGGGAGTGACGGGTGCCTCAGTGTGGTCCCCGATAAGGAATAACCATAGGTTCGTCCCGGGAAGGATAGATGGGGGATTTAAATCTTGGCAGCGAGCAGGAATTGCAAAATTGAAGGACTTGTTCTTAGACGGGACGTTCGCGAGTCTGGGAGCACTGACAGAAAAATATGGGTTGCCACCTGGGAATGCATTTCGCTATATGCAAGTGAGGGCATTTGTGAGGCAGCAGGTGAGGGAATTTCCGCAGCTCCCGGTGCAAGAGATCCAGGACAGAGTGATTTCGGGGCATGGGTGGGTGATGGTAGGGTGTCAGATATATATAGAGAAATGAGAGATGAGGGGGAGACGATGATAGAGGAGCTGAAGGGAAAATGGGAGGAGGAGCTGGGGGAAGAGATTGAGGAGGGGCTGTGGGCAGATGCCCTAACTAGGGTAAACTCTTCGTCCTCGTGTGCCAGACTCAGCCTGATACAATTCAAGGTTCTACACAGGGCGCATATGACGGGAGCAAGGCTGAGTAGATTTTTTGGAGTGGAGGATAGGTGCGGGAGATGGGCGGGAAGCCCGGCGAACCACACCCACATGTTTTGGTCATGTCCGGTATTGCATGGGTTCTGGGTGGGTGTGGCAAAAGTGATTTCAAAGGTGGTGGGGGTCCGGGTCAAACCAGGCTGGGGGTTGGCTATATTTGGGGTTGCAGATGAACCGGGAGTGCAGGAGGCGAGAGAGGCCGATGTTTTGGCCTTTGCGTCCCTAGTAGCCCGGCGAAGGATTCTACTTATGTGGAAAGAAGCTAAACCCCCGGGTGTGGAGGCCTGGATAAACGACATGGCAGGGTTTATAAAATTGGAGCGGATGAAGTACGCACTCAGAGGTTCGGCTCAAGGGTTCACCAGGCGGTGGCAACCGTTCCTTGACTACCTCGCAGAACGATAAGGGAAATGGAGAAGGTAGCAGCAGCAACCCGGGGGGGAGGGGGGTGCCACACGGTCCCCCAGGGGTTTCCTATAGTTGTTTGTATATTAGTTATTTATACTGGCATGTGGGACTTTATTGTATTGGAGAGTTATTATTTTGTTGTTGGCAGTTGCCGTTTAGTTAATATATTATTTATTTGTTAAAAAAAAACGGTCATTATTATTTATATTGTTTTAAAGTTGTAAAAAGGGGAAAATCCTGTACTGTTCTTGTTTGACCGAAAAAAATTTGAATAAAATATATATTTTTTTAAATAAAAAAAATTTAGTTACACCATCTCCAGCCGTGTTGGATCGTTTGTACATCAGAACACCCAACACGACAGGCACCGCAGGGGTTGGGGTGCGTTATTGACCCCTTTAATTGCACTTCCATATGATGTCTTTTAAGTTTCCATTGATCTCTGTTACGTTCGGGCAGTGCCCTTTACAGGACCGGCCCTTTTTGCTTTGTCCCTAAGTTTGTTTCCTTTCTTCTGTTTTGTTGGTGGACCTCAAAAGAGTGCCCAATTCACCTACCCTGCACATCTTTGGGTTGTGTGGCTGAGATCCACACAGACACTGAGAGAACTCCACATGGACAGTGGCCCAGGGCCAGGATCGAACCTGGTTCCTCAGCACCATGAGGCTGCAGTGCTGACCACTGCGCCACCGTGCAGCCCCTCTCTTTGTACTTTTTAAAGAAAAATAACGAACTAATAAATTAAACAAAAAAGTCAGGGGCACTGTAACTAAACCAAAAGTCAAAGGAAACTTAACTAATGTCATGACACCCTGGGCTGGTTCGCAGTCAATTCCAGCCCCACTTGACCTGAAGTCATTACTCAAGTGAAATTAGATTTTATTTAAAATACCCAAAGTTCTTGGTTGAACCCAATAAACTACAGTCACTAGGTTTGTAACTTTAAAACACAAGTGACCTTTTATTATGTACAGCATTGTAATTAACGGACAAAAATGTAACTATCTACCACCCCTTTCCCAATTCCCCCTTCCTAAGTCACCCCACTCTCGACACACACAGACAACACAGAGGGGAAAGGGTGGTGGAAAGGGAAATAAACTATTAATAAAAATAAAAGGATAAGGAAGTCTGATGCACTGGGTTGGCTTCCAGTCAATGTCTTTCTGAAGTTCAGGCTTTCGTTTTGGTACTTCTTCCATCTAGGCTTGAGATGGTTTTTCCTGGCAAGGTTGTCTACTTTTTCTGCAGACTCAGCATCATTTCAGGATTACAGCAAAGGATGTGCCAGGCACTCACTGCTTTCAGAACAAAAGACTAGTTCTTTCACTTCAGCAAGCAGTAGTCAGAGAGAGTTCCTTTCACTTCCAAGGCCTAAATACTTCTGCCCATAAATACTTCTCAGAAAGCACCACGCAGGAACCAATCATTGGCCATTGTTAGGCAGAACACTGTCCCTGGCCAACCCACAGGTTGCCAGTTAACCAATCAAAGTTTCTCTAAGGCTGGATCCGAAGATCCACTCAGTGCCAAGGAGTCTGGTTTCTCCTCTCCAAAATACAAAACTGGGACCACAGTGTCCTGGCAAGCAGGCTACTTCAACGTTGAATCTTCTGCTTAAAGGCACATCCCAATTATGGATCCACAGACCAAAGTAATAAGAATAAAATAAAATAAAAATTAACAAACGAAATGCACAGCAAGGACTCTTACACCAACAAAACCAAAATATAATTCCTGGGGGTAATGATGCATGCCAGTACCATACTCCCGCCCCCGGCACCCACCAGTCGAGGAAGGCCTGAAGCGCACAAGTGGACACCACGTAATCTGTCTCCAAGGCCACCCGGCCACGAGTGTCACTTTATACACTTTTTAAAAAATAGAACAGATCAATAAATCAAACAAAAAAATGAGCGAGGATGTCCCTTATTTATAGTCTCTGGGGGAAAAAAAAAATCAATAAATTAAACTGTGGTATTATCAGGTATTGCAGTACCCGAGAGGCTGAAGTTCCATTGGTCAAACCTGGGGGTTGACCATTGGCTGTATAGTATGTAGCTCCGCCCAGATAGGCGGGGTATAAGAGTTGGTGCCGTCCCAGCAGCCCTCATTCTGTACCTGAGCTGCTGGGGAACAGTTCTAGTCTATTAAAGCCTTCAGTTATGCTTTAACCTCATCTTTGCAGTAATTGATCGTGCATCAATTTAATAGACTACACTTAAGCAGAGAAGATGGATCTCTGAATCAAGCCGGAGTGTCTGCAACTCAGTCCCCACGCGGCGAACCCAGCGGCGATTTTCAAACACTGGCTGGTGTGTTTCAAAGGCTACCTTGAGACGGCTGGAGGCACACCCTCGGGGGAGCAAAAACTGCATCTCCTGCACTCAAGAGTAAGCCCTGGGATCTACACCCTCATGGAGTTCCCCCTCCCTCACTGCCCCAAGGCCCTGAAGCGCTGCCTCGGGTTTTTTAGTTACTACGCCCAGTGGGTCCCTAACTATGCAGACATAGCCCGTCCCCTGATCCAGTCCACAACCTTCCCCCTGTCGATGGAGGCCCGCCAGGCCTTCAGCCGCATCAAAGCAGACATTGCAAAGGCCACGATGCACGCCATCGAGTCCCTCCCCTTCCAGGTTGAGAGCGATGCGTCCGACGTAGCTCTGGCGGCCACCCTCAACCAAGCGGACAGACCCGTGGCCTTCTTCTCCCGTACCCTCCATGCTTCCGAAATCCGCCACTCCTCAGTCGAAAAGGAGGCCCAAGCCATAGCAGAAGCTGTGCATCACTGGAGGCATTACCTGGCCGGCAGGAGATTCACTCTCCTCACTGACCAACGGTCGGTGGCGTTCATGTTCGATAATGCACAGCGGGGCAAGATGATAAACGACAAGATCTTGCGGTGGAGGACAGAACTCCTCACCTACAACTACGAGATCTTGTATCGTCCCAGAAAGCTAAACGAGCCTCCTGACGCCCTGTCCCGCGGCACATGTGCCACCGCACAAGTGGACCGCCTCCGAGCCCTCCACGAGGACCTCTGCCACCCCAGGGTCACTCGCTTTTTCCACTTTATTAAGACCCGCAACCTGCCCTACTCCATCGAGGAGGTCAGGACAGCCACCAGGGACTGCCAAATCTGCGCGGAGTGCAAACCGCACTTCTACCGGCCAGAGTCCCTTTGAACGCCTCAGCATGGACTTCAAAGGCCCCCTCCCCTCCACCGACCGCAACACGTATTTCCTGAACGTGATTGACGAGTACTCCCGGTTCCCCTTCGCCATCCCCTGCCCCGACATGACCGCTACCACCGTCATCAAGGCCCTCCATGGTATCTTTGCACTGTTCGGTTTCCCCGCGTACATACACAGTGATAAGGGGTCCTCCTTTATGAGCGACGAACTGCGTCAATTCCTGCTCAGCAAGGGCATCGCTTCAAGCAGGACGACCAGTTACAACCCCCGGGGAAACAGGCAGGTAGAGAGGGAGAACGGAACGGTCTGGAAGACCGTCCTACTGGCCCTACAGTCCAGGAACCTCCCAGTCTCCCGCTGGCAAGAAGTCCTCCAGGAAGCCCTCTACTCCATCCGGTCATTGCTCTGTACGACCACCAATCAGACACCTCATGAACGTCTCCTTGTCTTCCCCAGGAAGTCCTCCTCCGGGACTGCGCTCCCGACCTGGCTAGCAAAACCCGGACCCATTCTGCTCCTTAAACACGTGCGGGCGCACAAGTCGGACCAGTTGGTCGAGAGGGTCCATCTGCTGCACGCTAACCCCCAGTACGCCTACGTGGCGTTCCCTGACAGCCGACAAGATACGGTCTCCCTACGGGACCTGGCACCCGCCGGAACCTAATGCGCACTCCAACCACCACCCCCACCCCCCCTCCACAGCACCTCACAGGAGGGTCAATCCTCCCGCCGCTCCTGCCTGGGCCCTCCCACCCACCGACGCCCCCTACAGGCGCCCCCCTCCCAGGTCAACCGTTCTCCTCACCAGCGCCGTCTAGGGGTGACGAAGCTGCCATGGAGGCCGAAGCCACGCTCCCGGAGTCACAGACTCCTGGACTCCCACCGGAATCACCACCGAGGCCCAGATGATCCCAGAGGACGACCAGGGCACCCGACCGATTGATTGCTTCATCTTAACCGATCTGTAACTGTAAATAATAAACACTGACTGTATATATCTGCCATGACTGTAAACATCCTCTCAACACTTTGAGGAGGTATCACGGTACCTCCATATCTGATCATACCATGTTGAATACAGTTGTAGCCGCTGGCCACCACCCCCACTGGACTCTTTTTTAACAGGGGGTGAATGTGGTATTATCAGGTATTGCAGCAACCGAGTGGCTGAAGTTTCATTGGTCAAACCTAGGGGTTTACCATTGGCTGTATAGTATGTAGCTCTGCCCAGATAGGCAGGGTATAAGAGTCGGTGCCGTCCCTCATTCTGTACCTGAGCTGCTGGGGAACAGTTCTAGTCTATTAAAGCCTTCAGTTATGCTTTAACCTCGTCTTTGCAGTAATTGATTGTGCATCATAACCAAAAGATCAAAAAGGAGAAGAGGACTGCAGGAGGTCCCCAGAGTAGTGTCCTAAGCCCAACCATCTTCAGCTGCTTCTTTAATGACCATAAGGTCAGAAGTAGGGATGTTCGTTGATGGCTGCACAATATTCAGTATCATTTGTGACTTCTCAGATACTGAAACAGTCCATGTCCAAATGCAGCAAGACCTTACAGTATCCAGGCTTGGGCTGTCAAGTGGCATGTTACATTCCCGCCACACAGGTGCCAGGCAATTACCATCTCCTACAAGAGAGGCTCTAACCATCACCCCTTTACATTCAATGGCATTATCAATGGCTGAATCTCCCACTATCAACATCCTGGGGATCACCATTGACCAGAAACTGAACTGGATTCGCCATATAAATACTGTGGCTGCCAGAGCAGTTAGGAATTCTGTGGCAAGTAACTTACCTCCTGAACCCCCAAAGCCTGTCCACCACCTACAATGCACAAGTCAGGAGAGTAATGGAATACTCTCCACTTGCCTGGATGACTGCAGCTCCAGGAACACTCAAGAAGCTTAACAGCATCCAGGACAAAACAGCCCGCTTGATTGGTACCCCTTCAGAAAACATTCAATCGCTGCACCACCGACAAACAGTGTGCACCAAGGTGCACTGCAGGAACTCACCAAGGTTCCTTAGGCAGCACCTTCCAAACCCACGACCACTACCATCTAGAAGGACAAGTGCAGCAGATACCTGGGAATGCCACCACCTGGTATAACTGTCCATCTTTTGAAATGTATCAAAGTTTGACTGTGCCTCGTAGGCATACAACAGATCATCTTTCTGATTCCAAACATTTCTCAGTATCCAATTGACAGACTTGCAGCTCACAGAATATTTTGTTTCTGATTTTAGTTTTGTTTGGCAGTGACAATGTCGAGATCATACCATGTGTTCTGTTTGGTTGGGATGTTACCTGTGTCTATACAGTCAGATCATTCTGCCACTGATCATAAGATTCAGACTCAGAAGATCAACGGATAATAATTTCCTGACGATTTACACGTGCTTCAAATATTCTTCATAAAACCTACTCACAGAATGTAATCTTCTGTCTTAAAAATAATTCTTAGTTTACAACCTGTACCATTACGCAACCATTCTCTGCTACCATGTTAAACATCTTATAGCTAGTTAGTGAAGGAGGAGGCGACCAGAAATCAATCTTTTCTCAGTGTTTAGATTTATTCACGTAATGGGACTTTACAAATGTTTAGCTCCTAACTCTACAACCCACCACCAATGTCAATAATACAATAACCAATAAATTAAACAAAAATGACAGGGTGACAGCCCCTGGTATAACTAAAATAAAAGGTCAAAAGGAAACTTAACTAGTTGAACTAAAATGTTATTTCTGGGAGTGATGATGCACCCCAGCCCCCCAGGTGCCCAGGAAGGCCTGAAGGATACTAGTGGAACTGTGTGCTCCCTCTCCAATACCACCCGACCACAACTGTAGCCATGGTACAGGAGCAGACAGTAGGGTTGGATGACCCCATTGACAGCCCACTGCGTGGAAGTGTTAATGAGCACCTTAGCCAGGCCCAGAAGCAGGATTACGAGGAGGATCTCCTTCCTCCACACCAGGTGACTGAAGATTAGGAGTGTGAGGCGGAAGTGCAACCAAAGGCTGAGGAGCAGCCTCTTCTAATAACTGAAAACCTCGGGCAATCTACATAAATGTGGAGCACGGACTCCCCTTTGCCTCAGAAAAGGCAGATGGCCTGGGAGTCTGTAGATGACCTTAACCTATGGTTACATTGCACTCTTGCACGCAACACCCTCCATGCCAGGTCCCCGATGGAGAAAGTGAAGACTCCCACTTGGAGAGCCCTCCACTGAGGACCTCCCCACACCGCCAGGTAGTAGTGTGTCGCTTTTTACTCTACTCAGTGTAACCAATTAAACAAATTAAGGGACAAAGCAAAAGAGCAGTGTCTTAAAGGAATACTGCATCAATAAAAAAACAAATGGTATGGCGGCACAGTGGCGCAGTGGTTAGCTTGAGGTGAAGTATTGTGTCCTCCATTTACTTCTTCATATGTTCTTAGTAAAATCAAACATAACGTGACAACAAACCAAAGGAAGAGACATTTGGACTGAGTCAACTATTTGATCAAAGAAATACTTTTCAGTAACATCGAATTTACAGTGCAGAAGGAGACCATTCGGCCCATCGACTCTGCACCGGCTCTTGGAAAGAGCACCCTACCCAAGGTCAACACCTCCACCCTATCCCCACAACCCAGCAACCCCACCCAACACTAAGGGCAATTTTGGACACTAAGGGCAATTTATCATGGCCAACCCACCTACATCCACCCAACATCTGAAAGGCTGAGCGAGGTACAGAGTTGCAAATTCCAGAACTTAGGGCCTAGATGGTGGAGGTGCTGGTTAAAAAGGAAGAGTTGGAGGAGAGTACAAATCCTGGATGGTTGGAGGAGATGTTTTTTATTCACTCATGGGATGTGAGCATCACTGGCAAGGCCAGCATTTGTTTGTCATCCCTAATTGCCCTTGAGAAAGAGGTGACCAGCCACCTTCTGAAGTCACTGGAATCCATATAGTGTACACCCAAAGTGCTGTTTGGAAGAGAGTTCCAGTGAAAGAATGGTAATATAGTTCTGTAGCGCACAATGACTTACGAGAGAGACGAGTAGTGATGAAGTTGATGAGGCTTTATTAAGCGAGACTTGTCCCCAGCAGTTCAGCAACAGAATGAAGCGGCGGGGAGAAGCTCGTGTTCTTATACTCCGCCTTCAGGGCGGAGCCAGGAGCCAGCAGCCAACCAGGACCTGGGATCTGTCAGCCAATAGCATCACGGCTTCACAGTCCCACATGACCCCTAATACATACCACCACATTCACCCCTTGTTAAAAAGGAACCCGGTGGGGTGGTGGTTCACATGGTGGTAGGGGTTTACAAGGCTGGTCCTGGGAGGAAAATTACGGGCATGTTACTACAGTTTTAGCCCTACACTGGGCTATGTACAAAGTTTGTGAAACTATTTACAATATTAGTAAGAGAAAATTTTTTTTTTTTGTTACAATCCAACAACATTCTTGGTGTCACGCCGATGCCACGAGTCGAGCGGGCGGTCTGGTCTTCCTCGTCGATCGCCTCAGCCCCGGTGGTGGTGCAGGTGCTTGTTCAAGCGTTGTCGTCTCCGGGAGCATTTCGGTGTTCATTCCTGTTCCACTCCTGGGCGGGCACGGGAGGAGGACCGATCCTCCCGGGAAGGGGGCGGTCGCGGGGTGCACCGGTGGTAGGGAGGGGATGATCGGTGTCGGGGGGGTGTGTGTGTTGCCGGCGGGCGCCAGGTCCCGCAGGGAGACCGTGTCCTGTCGGCCGTCGGGGTACGCCACGTAGGCGTACTGCGGGTTCGCGTGGAGAAGGTGAACCCTCGCGACCAACGGGTCCGATTTGTGCGCCTGCACATGTTTCCGGAGCAAGATGGGTCCTGGGGCCGCCAGCCAAGTCGGCAGCGACTTTCCGGAGGAGGACTTCCTGGGGAAGACAAGGAGACGCTCATGAGGCGTTTGGTTAGTGGTGGTACACAGCAGCGACCGGATGGAGTGGAGAGCGTCCGGGAGGACCTCCTGCCACCGGGGAACTGGGAGATCCCTGGACCGTAGGGCCAGTAGGATGGTCTTCCAGACCGTGCCGTTCTCCCTCTCTACTTGCCCGTTCCCCCGTGGGTTGTAGCTGGTCGTCCTGCTCGAGGCTATGCCCTTGCTGAGCAGGAACTGGCGCAGCTCGTCACTCATGAAGGAGGACCCCCTGTCGCTATGGTAATATGCGGGGCAACCGAACAGTGTGAATATGGTGCCAAGGGCTTTAATGACTGTGGCCGCTGTCATGTCGGGGCAGGGGATGGCGAAGGGGAAACGGGAGTACTTGTCCACCACGTTCAGGAAGTATGCGTTGCGGTCGGTGGAGGGGAGGGGCCCTTTGAAATCCAGACTGAGGCGTTCAAAGGGGCGGGAAGCCTTGATCAGGTGCGCTCTATCCGGCCTAAAAAAGTGCGGTTTGCACTCCGCGCAGATGTGGCAGTTCCTGGTGACTGTACGGACCTCCTCCACAGAGTAGGGGAGGTTGAGGGACTTTATGAAATGGTAGAACCGAGTGACCCCCGGGTGGCAGAGGTCCTCGTGGAGGGCTTGGAGACGGTCTATTTGTGCGTTGGCACATGTGCCGCGGGATAGGGCATCGGACGGCTCGTTCAGCTTTCCGGGACGGTACAAGATCTCGTAGTTGAAGGTGGAGAGCTCGATCCTCCTCCTTAAGATCTTGTCATTTTTTATTTTGCCTCGCTGTGCATTATCGAACATGAAGGCTACCGACCGTTGGTCGGTGAGGAGAGTGAATCTCCTGCCGGCCAGGTAATGCCTCCAATGTCGCACAGCTTCCACTATGGCTTGGGCTTCCCTTTCCACTGAGTAGTGGCGGATTTCTGAGGCGTGGAGGGTTCGGGAGAAAAAGGCCACGGGTCTGCCCGCTTGGTTAAGAGTGGCCGCCAGAGCTACGTCGGATGCGTCGCTCTCGACCTGGAAGGGGAGGGACTCGTCGATGGCGCGCATCGTGGTCTTTGCGATATCTGCTTTGATGCGGCTGAAGGCCTGGCGAGCCTCTGTCGACAGGGGGAAGGTAGTGGTCTGTATTAGCGGGCGGGCCTTGTCTGCATACTGGGGGACCCACTGGGCGTAATATGAAAAGAACCCCAGACGTTTCAGGGCTTTGGAGCAGTGGGGGAGGGGAAATTCCATAAGGGGGCGCATGCGTTCGGGGTCAGGGCCTATTATCCCATTGCGCACTACGTATCCCAGGATGGCCAACCGGTTTGTGCTAAAAACGCACTTTTCCTCGTTGTATGTGAGGTTCAAGGCGTTAGCGGTCTGGAGGAATTTTTGGAGGTTGGCGTCGTGGTCCTGCTGATCCTGGCCGCAGATGGTTACGTTGTCGAGATATGGGAACGTGGCCTGCAACCCGTGCTGGTCAACCATTCGGTCCATCTCCCGTTGGAAGACCGAGACCCCGTTCGAGACACCAAATGGGACCCTTAGGAAGTGGTATAGACGCCCGTCTGCCTCGAAGGCTATGTACTTGCGGTCACCTGGGCGGATGGGGAGCTGGTGGTAGGCGGACTTGAGGTCCACGGTGGAGAAAACCTTATACTGGGCAATCCGATTTACCATGTCGGATATGCGGGGGAGAGGATACGCATCTAGCTGTGTGTACCTGTTGATGGTCTGGCTATAGTCTATGACCATCCTTTGCTTCTCCCCGGTCTTTACTACTACCACCTGGGCTCTCCAGGGACTATTGCTGGCCTGGATTATGCCTTCCTTCAGCAACCGCTGGACTTCAGACCGAATAAATATCCGGTCCTGGGCGCTGTACCGTCTGCTCCTAGTGGCGACGGGTTTGCAATCTGGGGTGAGGTTTGCAAACAAGGACGGCGGTTCAACCTTGAGAGTTGCGAGGCCGCAGATAGTGAGTGGGGGTATTGGGCCGCCGAATTGAAATGTTAGGCTCTGCAGGTTACACTGGAAATCTAATCCCAGTAATGTGGGCGCGCAGAGTTGGGGAAGGACGTAGAGCCTGTAGTTTTTAAACTCCCTCCCTTGCACCGTTAGGTTCGCGATGCAGAACCCTTTGATCTCTACGGAGTGGGATCCTGCAGCTAGGGAAATCTTTTGCGTACTTGGATGGATGGTCAGAAAACAGCGTCTTAACGTGTCTGGGTGAATGAAACATTCGGTGCTCCCGGAGTCGATCAAGCATGATGTCTCGTGTCCGTTGATCAGCACCGTTGTTGTCGTCGTCTGGAGCGTCCGGGGCCGTGATTGATCCAGAGTCACCGAAGCCAGTCGTGGTCGTAGTGTCGCAGCGTCTTCTTCGGAACCCGTGGAGCCGTCGATGCTGGGGTCCTTTGTTGTCATCCAAGATGGCGGCGTCCATGAATCGCACGCGGCCGGGGGTGGACAAAATGGCCACCCCCATGGATCGCACGTGGTCGGGGGTGGACAAAATGGCCACCCCCATGAATCGCACGTGGCTGGGGGGTCACAAGATGGCGGCGCCCATCCTCCCCTCGTGGTGCCCGGGACCCAAAATGGCGGCCCCCGCGGGTTGCACATGGGGCGCTGGGGAGGTTGGGGAGCGTTTGGGCTATGCTGGGCTCGTTCTTCTCCGGGGATTGCGGCGACCCCCCGGGACCGGCACGCAGCCGCGTAATGGCCCTTCTTGCCGCAGCTTTTACAAATAGCTGCGCGGGCCGGGCAGCGCTGCCGGGGGTGTTTCGCTTGCCCGCAGAAATAGCAGCAGGCCCCCCGGGATGGTCAGGCGCTTTAACCGCGCAAGCCTGTGAGGGAGGGGGTGGTTTGTCGCGACGGGGGTCCACGGAGCCCAAGGGGCTGCCGCGCGGTCGGGGCCATAGGCGTGGGCGTTTTGCGAGGCCACATCTAGGGAAGCTGCAATGGCCCGTGCCTCTGAGAGTCCTAGCGATTCTCTTTCTAAAAGTCTTTGGCGGATTTGGGGAGAGTTCATACCTGCCACAAACACATCGCGAATTAGCATGTCCGTGTGTTTGATCGCGTTCACCGGCGGGCAGCTGCAGCCCCGTCCCAAAATTAGCAGCGCGGCGTAGAATTCTTCTAGCGATTCTCCGGGACTTTGCCGTCTCGTTGCAAGTTGGTAGCGCGCGTAGACCTGGTTCACGGGGCGAACGTAGATGCTCTTCAGTAATGCGAGCGCCGTCGGGAAATCCTCTGCGTCTTCTATGAGAGGGTAAATTTCTGGGCTTACCCTCGAATGCAGGACCTGCATTTTCTGGTCTTCTGTGATCCGGCCGGGGGCCGTTCGGAGGTAGCCTTCAAAACATGCTTGCCAGTGTTTAAATACTGCTGCCGAGTTCGCTGCGTGGGGGCTGATCCGCAGGCATTCCGGGGCGATCCGGAGCTCCATAGTCCTTTAAGCTTGCTTAATAAATTGTCGCGCACAATGACTTACGAGAGAGACGAGTAGTGATGAAGTCGATGAGGCTTTATTAAGCGAGACTTGTCCCCAGCAGTTCAGCAACAGAATGAAGCGGCGGGGAGAAGCTCAGGTTCTTATACTCCGCCTTCAGGGCGGAGCCAGGAGTCAACAGCCAACCAGGACCCGGGATCTGTCAGCCAATAGCATCACGGCTTCACAGTCCCACATGACCCCTAATACATAACACCACAAGTTCCAAGTCAGGATCATGTGTGGTTAGGAGAAGAATTTGCAGGAGGTGATGGTCTCTGATTACAGAGACAGGGAGGGGTGAGGCAACGGACTGATATAAAAATGGATGCAAAATTTAAAATTGATGGGAAGTGGGACTGCGTGTACGATAAGATGTTGGCAGCAAATTTTTCAAAAAACTTTTTTATTCAAGACATTTTCTATTTTACACTATGCACAACACTTATTCATCTTAATACAATTTTCATAATAAACAAACAACCCACTCTGTATGTCCTGTTTTATTTTTGCAACCCCCTCCCCCTTCTATTTGCTGACGACTACCAATTCTTGAAGAAGGAGATAAACAGTCTCCATCTCAAATAGAACCCTTGCTCCGACCCCCTAATGGCATACTTAATTGTCTCCAGATGCAGAAACTCCGACAGATCTCCTACCGGTGGTGTTCTTTGTGTTGCTTATTTCAGGATGGTTGGCATAGTTTTCACAAAGACCACAAAATAGCTTTAGCTTAAACAAAGCTATAAATTTATTAACACTACTAACTTGGATTTGACGCCTACTTCTAAAGAATACACAGTTGATTAATAACTACACTCATCTACAGCTAATCTCACTACTGGTTTAAACCATGATCTGCACTCACACTATCTGCAATTCTGACTCTCACTAGCTAACTCCTGCATACACTCTCCCACAAGGCTTAGCATCACTGCCTTATACAGTTGTAACTGTAGCTCCCTCTAGTGGCTATTCTCGACACTATATTAACCCTTGCAGCGCTGATGGTTATGATAATACCTTTCTTTGTAAAAAAATTCTTACAACATTGGTTGTGATAATTTCTTTAACCATTACATTTCAGGTGTAACTCTGACTATTAGCTAGTATCTATCATAAACTCACTAAAATCCTGTACATTAATTCGGAAATAACTGTTACATCACTTAGACGAGCAAGTGTTTCATTATACAGTTATCACAAATTAAGTCTCTCTATCGGTCTTCTTCTTGTAGATCTTTTTAACGGAATGTTCAAGGTATTCGATTGCTCTGCCACATCTTCTTGTATCAAGCACTATAACATTTTGAAGCTGAGGCTGAATGTTATGCTTGACACGCAGCAATGATCGTTTGTTTCTCCTGAACAGTGATCCCAGTTCTGTTTTGACTAAGTATGACCTTGGCAGTACATGTTTTAGAACTTTTGCAACGTGGTGCCACCCTCCTTCTGGATTGTGAATTTGTACAAAGTCATCCTCTCGAAGGTCTGACAGAGGTTTGGTTTGTTTATCATAGTCCTCTTTTTGCTTCTTTTTCATTGCTGTGATACGTTAATGTATTTCTTTATTATCCATTTCAGGAATGGTTATCTCAGGTAATGTGGTTCGTAGTCATCTACCCATTAACATCTGCGCAGGTAATAATCCAGGGGTCGCTCTGTACGCTAACAATGGCAACAATATGTCTTGACCATCATCAATCGCTTTATTATCCCAACGCCTTTCTCTGCTATTCCATTTGACTGAGGGTAACACGTGCTTGAGGTACTATGGTTGAAATTGTATTGTTCTGCAAACTGTGTCCACTTTCGTTTTTAAAAATATATATTTTATTAAAGTTTTCAAACACAATTTTTTCCCTTACAAATCAAAGAAATAAAAATACAAGTAACATGATAACTGCAATATAACATTGTGTATCTAACATGGTAAACTAACCAAATAACACGAAGTAATACTCCCCCCCGCCCCCTCTCCCCCTCCAAAAACCCAAACAATTTACCCCCCCCTCCCCCCCCTCCCCCCTCCCCCTGGGTTGCTGCTGCTGGTCATCTATCTTCCCTCTAATGTTCCGCTAGGTAGTCGAGGAACGGTTGCCACCGCCTGGTGAACCCTTGAGCCGATCCTCTCAGCGCAAACTTCATCTGCTCCAGTTTTATGAACCCCGCCATATCGTTTATCCAGGCCTCCAGTCCGGGGGGTTTCGCTTCCTTCCACATGAGTAAAATCCTACGCCTGGCTACTAGGGACGCAAAGGCCATGACATCGGCCTCTTTCACCTCCTGCACTCCCGGCTCATCCGCAACTCCAAATAAAGCTAACCCCCAGCCTGGTTTGACCCGGATCTTCACCACCTTCGAGATCACTCCCGTCACTCCCCTCCAATACCCCTCCAGTGCCGGACACAACCAAAACATATGTGTGTGGTTCGCCGGGCTTCCCCCGCACCTCCCACACTTGTCCTCCACTCCGAAGAACCTGCTCAACCTTGCTCCCGTTATGTGTGCTCTATACAGCACCTTAAATTGGATCAGGCTAAGCCTGGCACACGAGGAAGAGGAATTTACCCTACTTAGGGCATCAGCCCACAAACCCTCCTCAATCTCCTCCCATTTTCTTCTTCCCATTTTCCCTTCAGTTCGCCCACCAACTCCTCCCCCTCTTCTCTCATCTCCCGGTATATCTCTGACACTTTGCCCTCCCCGACCCACACCCCCGAAAGCACCCTGTCCTGGATCCCTTGTGTCGGGAGCAGCGGAAATTCCCTCACCAGTTGTTTCGTGAACGCTCTCACCTGCATATATCTAAAGAAATTTCCCCGGGGCAGCTTATACTTTTCCTCAAGCGCTCCCAAGCTCGCAAACGTCCCGTCTATAAATAAATCTCCCACTCTCCTGATTCCTACCCGGTGCCAGCTCTGGAATCCTCCATCCAGCCTCCCTGGGGCAAACCTATGGTTGTTCCTGATCGGGGACCACACCGAGGCTCCCAGCTCACCCCTCTGTCGCCTCCATTGCCCCCAGATACTTAATGTTGCCGCCACCACTGGGTTCGTGGTAATTTTTTTTGGTGAGAGCGGTAGTGGCGCCGTCACCAGCGCTTTTAAACTCGTCCCTTTACAGGACTTCATCTCCAATCTTTTCCACGCCACTCCCTCTCCCTCTATCATCCATTTACGGATCATCGCCACATTGGCGGCCCAGTAATAGTCGCCCAAATTCAGCAACGCCAGTCCCCCTCTGTCTCTACTACGTTGTAGGAACCCCCTCCTTACCCTCGGGACCTTCCCTGCCCACACGAAGCTCGTGATGCTCCTATCTATTTTTTTAAAAAAGGCCTTAGTGCTCAGTATAGGGAGACATTGGAACACAAATAGGAACCTCGGGAGGACCATCATCTTAATTGCCTGCACTCTGCCCGCCAGTGACAGCGGCTGCATGTCCCACCTTTTGAAATCCTCTTCCATTTGTTCCACCAGTCGTGTCAGATTAAGTCTGTGTAAGGTTCCCCATCTCCTAGCGATCTGAATCCCCAGGTATCGGAAGTTTCTTTCCACTCTCCTTAGCGGTAGGCCATCTATCCCTCTACTCTGGTCCCCAGGGTGTATCACAAAAAGCTCACTCTTTCCCATGTTAAGCCTATATCCTGAGAAATCTCCAAACTCCCTCAATATCTGCATGACCTCTGTCATCCCTCCCACTGGGTCCGTCACATACAGCAGTAGGTCATCCGCGTAGAGTGACACTCGGAGTTCCTCTCCCCCTCTAATCACCTCTCTCCATTTTCTGGAGTCTCTCAGCGCTATGGCCAGTGGTTCAATTGCCAACGTGAACAGTAATGGGGACAACGGGCATCCCTGTCTTGTTCCCCTGTATAGTCGAAAATACTCCGACCTTTGCCAACCTGTGACCACACTTGCCGTTGGGGCCCCATAGAGGAGTTTAACCCAGCTGACAAACCCGTCCCCGAACCTCCTCAGCACCTCCCATAGATACTCCCACTCCACCCTATCAAATGCCTTCTCTGCATCCATTGCCGCCACTATCTCTGCCTCCCCCTCTACTGGGGGCATCATTATCACCCCTAATAGCTGTCGCAAGTTGACATTTAGTTGTCTCCCCTTTACGAACCCTGTCTGGTCTTCGTGCACCACCCCCGGGACACAATCCTCTATCCTCGTTGCCAGCACCTTTGCTAGCAACTTGGCGTCCACATTTAGCAGTGAGATAGGCCTATAAGGCCCGCATTGCAGCGGATCTTTATCCCGCTTCAAGATTAGCGATATCGTCGCCTCCGACATTGTCGGAGGTAGGGTCCCCCCTTCTCTGACCTTGTTAAAGGTCCTTACCAGCAGCGGGGCCAACACGTCCACATATTTTCTATAAAATTCCACCGGGAACCCATCTGGTCCCGGGGCCTTCCCTGCCTGCATGTTCCCCAGCCCCTTGGTAACCTCGTCCACCCCAATCGGCGCCCCCAGGCCTTCCACCTCCTGCTCCTCCACCCTCGGGAACCTTAATTGGTCCAAAAACTGCCGCATCTCCTCTTTTAACTGTGTCCACTTTCAACTCGAGAAACACAGACTATTGTCAGAGACAACATTAAGAGGTATCCCATGGCGTGCATAAATTGATTTTGTTGCCTTTATCACCGATCTGGCAGTCGAATCACTCAGCATCATCACCTCTGGAAAGTTGGAGTATTAGTCTATTACTATCAGATAGTCATGACCCTGGAAGTAGAATACGTCCATGCCCACTTTGCTCCATGGATTGGTTTTAATTTCCATCTGTTGCATGTGCTTTCTTTGCTCTGTGCTGGCTGATGCATCTGACAAATTGTACATGCTTGAACATATTGACCGATATCTCTTATTCCCGGCCAATACACCGACTGTCTGGCTCTCCTATGACACTTTTCGATGCCTTGATGATCCTCGTGAATCTGCTGCAGACTCCCTAAATGTAAACTGGCAGGAATCACTATCCTATCTCCCTTGAGCAGGAAACCATCAACTGTAGAAAGATCATCTCTTATATCTCAAAAGACAGATTGACATCCAGTCGGCCATCTTCTTTTAGGTATTGTTTCACCTACTTGAGCGTCAAATCTTTTTCAATTTGGGCTTTAATTATCTGTAGTTTGCGATCAGACACTGGTAGTACCTCGGTAAAGAAACAGGCTTGAGATTCCACTATTTGAACTATCTCGGGTTCTGATGTTTCAGCATCAGCAGTAGCTTTGGAGGGGTTGTCCACAATACCTACGTCTTCCCTTGACTCTTCATCTTGGTCAGCTGAAGTACTGGTTGAGTGAACCCTTTCAACTAGCTGCAATCTTTTACAAGCATCCACTTCAATTAATGCTGATTTCTCACCCTCTACCACTTCCAAATCGATGGGTATCTTAATGTTTCCATTCCTAACAACAGGACAGCAGGATCCTCTTGTGACCATCGTGTTACTGTTGTAATCTGTGAGCCTACAAGTGGATTGCTTTATTTGTGGTTTGTCATAAGCTTGCCTTAAAGATTGTTCCATGATAATATTTGTGTGCTCTCCTGTGTCAATTTTAAATGATATTAGTTTTCCATTTATTTCTAATGAGACAGTCGACTCCTTAATTATCTTCGCGAGCTCTTGTACTGGTCTCTCATTTTGATCCAGTAAATCAATCCTAGTGACTGCTTCTATCATGAATGTATCCAAAAGTGAATATGGTGAGCAATCCTCACCAACCGCTACGATGTTGGATTTTTTTTCTTCACTCTTAACACTTTGGATCCATCTGAAATCACTGTTGGGCTTCTTAAATTTGGTTACTGGAACAGTTGCTGATAAATGACACTGTGCTGCAAAGTGGTTCAACTTGCAACAATTGGAACATTATTTGCCTTTTGCCGGACAATATTTTTTACTATGGATGTATCCACAGCGTGTGCATGTCATCAAGCTCGTGACATCACTTTCAAAATGGCCGCCGGCCATTGTACGCACCTTTCTTTGCTGCGACACAGCATTAATGGCGTCAGCCACGTTTCCCGATTTCGCACTCTTCTTTTGTCACAAACTCTGCATATTCACTCAATGCCTGTTCACTGGCCTTGCACATATTAATTGCGTTTTCAAGCAGTAAAACCGGTCATCTCAGCATCCTCTCGTGCAAACGTTCATCATTTATCCCGAATAACAGAGTTGTTTAATAACATCTAAACTACACTCATCTACAGCTAATATCACTCCTGATTTAAACTATGATCTGCACTCACCTACACTATCTACTTCTGACTCTCACTAGCTAACTCCTGCACACTCTTTCGCAAGGCTTAGCATCACTGCCTAATATAGTTGTAACTGTAGCTCCCTCTAGTGGTTACTCTTGACACTTCATTAACCCTTGCAGTTCTGATAGTTTTGATAATACCACACTACCCATGCCATCGCCCTTGGCAGCTCCGGAACCCTTCACCTTAGCAAGATCCTCCGGGCTATCAGGCAGGCAAAGGCTAATACTTCAGCCTTTCTCCCCTCCTGCACTCCTGGCTCATCTGATACCCAAAATATCATTACCCACGGGCCCAACACCACCCTTACCCCTAAAATCTCTCGCACCTCAAAAAATGACTCCCAGAACTTCCCCAATTTTGGACAGGACATGTGTGTGTGTGGTTTGCCAGCCCCCTTGAACACCACTCACATCTTTCCTCCACCTCCGGAAAAAAACTCTCAACTACTACCCCCGGTAGACATTCCTCCAAGTGAGTTGCCAGCACCTTGGCCAGTAACTTTGCGTCGGCATTCAATAGAGATATTTGGAGATAAGACCATCACTCCTCTGGATCCTTATCGTTTTTCAGGATTAGAGAGATAGAAGCCTGTGCCAATGTTTTTGTCAACTCTCCACAGATAACGAATCATTAAATGTCTCCATTAGATCAGGCCCCAGCTCCATCGCAAATGTTTTATCGAGTTCCACTGGGAATCCATCCAGGCCTGGAGCCTTCCCAGACTGCATAGAGCAACTGCACCTGATAATTTCCTCCAGCCCAAGCAGAGCCTCAAGCCCTTGCAATTTCTCCTCCTCCACCACCGGGAAGTCTAACCCATCCAAGAACTGTTTCATGCCCGATTCCCCCTCCGGGGGCTCCGACCTGTACAACCCGCAATTAAAGGTCTCAAACAGCCATTTACCTTTCCTGGACCAGAAACCACTTTGTTACCAGAGTCCTTTACTTGCACTATCTCCCTCAAGGCTGCCATCCGCCTCAATTGGTACGCCAGTAACAGACTGGCCTTCTCCCCATGTTCATAGAATCCCCTTCGTACACGATGCAACTGGCCAACCGCATTCCCCTTCAATACCAATTCAAACACCATCTGGAGCTTTTTCCTCTCCTTCAACAACTCCTCCTTGGGGTAGCCGTGTACTGCCAGTCCACTGCCAGAATAGCCTCTACCAACCTCTGTCTCTCCATCCTGCTCTCCTTCTCTCTATGTGCCTTAATCGAGATCAGCTACCCTCAATCACTGCTTTTAACCCCTCCCAGAACATGGAAGGTGAGACCTCCACACTCTTACTAAACTACGTTCCTATAGCTGCGGCTCTCATCTCACACGCCCCCTTATCTGCTAACCTCCACGGAGGTCGCTGAGTGCACTCCTCTCCAAACACAAATCTACAAAGTGCGGAGCATCGTCAGATATTTTTTAAAAAAAAATTTTCAGTACCCAATTATTTTTTTTCCAATTAAGGGGCAATTTAGTATGGCCAACCCACCTAACCTGTACATCTTTGGGTTGTGGGGGTGAAACCTACACAGGCATGGGGAAAATGTGCAAACTCCACACGGACAGTGACCCAGAGCTGGGATTCGGACCCGGTCCTCAGCGCCATAGTCCCAGTGCTAACCACTGCACCACATGCCACCCTGAGCATAGTCAGACATGACAATTGCCGAGTATTCACCCCAGTGAGCAATGCCTTACCCATTATGAAAAAGTCAATGCTGGAGTAAACCCGGTGCATATGTGAGAAAAAGGAGAACTCTTTCCCTCTCAAATCCCTAAACCACCACGGATCCACACCCTCCATCTGTTCCATGAACGCAAGCAACTCCTTCGCCACTGTCGTTATTGTGGTGAACCACTGTAATAGGAGATAGGGAGATGTAAGGTAGGACCTGTACTACAGGTTCGCCGGTAGCTCCTGCCGGCTGGCTCCGCCCACGGAGAACTGTATAAATATGCATGACCTCCATTGCCCTGCCATTTCGCCAGCTGCAGCAGGAGGCCACGCATCTGACTGTAATAAAGCCACAGTTGTACCCAACTTTAGTCTTTGTGCAATTGATTGCGCATCAATTTATTAGTCAGATTTTCCACAGAATGGATATCAGAATTAAGCCCGATCTCCTGCAGCTGGATCCGCACACGCTCGATGCCAGAGAAGACTTTACTCACTGGCTAACATGTTTTGAGGCCTACATCTGCGGACCCCGAGCCAATGGAGGCTCAGAAGATAAACGTCCTGTACTCCAGACTGAGCTCCAGCGTGTTCCCGTTGATCCAAGACGCCACGAATTACACAAAAGCAATGGAAGTCCTTAAGGAACTCTACGCGCAGAATGCGAACATGCTCTTCGCCAGGCATGTACTCGCCACCCACTCGCAACTACCTGGTGAGTCCATCGAAGACTTCTGGCGGGCCCTAATTCCACTCGTCCAGGACTGTGACTGTCAGGCCGTTACGGCCGCCGAACACACGAATCTCCTCATGCGCGATACCTCCGTGACGGGGATTGCGTCGGACCGCATCCGAGAACGACTCTTGGAAGGGGCCACGCTCGAACTGGCGGAGACGAAAACCTTGGCGCTCTCCGTGACGGTCGCATCCCGTAACATACAATCGTACCCCTCCCGCCGCGCTGCCCACCCTTCTACTCCTTCCTACCCCTCCTGGACCCCGCCGACGACCTCCTCAGCCGGGGCCCTGCCTTCCCAATACGCCTGCGCTGCACGCCGATCCGCGAACGCCGGGAGTACCCGCTGCTACTTCTGCGGTCAGCAGAAACACCCCCGCCAATACTGCCCGGCCCGCACTGCAGTTTGTAAAGCCTGCAGTAAAAAGGGCCACTTCGCAACGGTGTGCCAGGCCCGCGCAGTCGCTGCGATCGTGCCCGCTATCACTCCCGCCCGCTATCGCCCCCTCCCCCACGCCAGACGCACAATGGGAGCTGCCATCTTCTCCTCCCGGGTCCATGTGCGACCAATAGGCGCCGCCATCTTGTCCCCCTTCGGCCATGTGCGCCCCATGGGCGCCGCCACCTTGTCCCGACCCCGCAATGTGCGCACCATGGGCATCTTGTCCCCCACAGGGTCTCCGGACATCCCAACATCAGAACCTCACACGCACGCCACTCAAAGCATCCGATGGCAACCCGCAGCTCGCTTCGATGACGCTGGACCAATCTCGCCCGCACAACCTGGCCACCGCGTCGACGACGGTTAAAATCAACGGACACACGACCTCGTGCCTGCTGGACTCCAGGAGCACCGAAAGCTTCGTTCACCCAGATACGGTAAGGCGCTGCTCCCTCGCAGTCCACCCTGCCAATCAAAGGATCTCCCTAGCCTCCGGATCCCACTCCGTCCCGATCCGAGGCTTTTGTACAGTCACCCTCACGGTCCAGGGCGTAGGATTTAGTAACTTCCGCCTCTATGTCCTTCCTAATCTCTGCGCTGCACTCCTGTTTGGCCTGGACTTCCAGTGCAACCTCCAGAGCCCCACCCTCAAATTCTGCGGGCCCTTACCCCCCGTACCGTTTGCGGCCTTGCGACCCTCAAGGTCAATCCACCCTCCCTTTTTGCCAATCTAACTGCGGATTGCAAGTCCGTTGCCACTAGGAGCAGATGGTACAGCACCCAGGACAAGACCTTCATCAGGTCCGAAGTCCAGCGGCTGCTTAAGGAGGGTATTATCGAGGCCAGCAACAGCCCCTGGAGAGCCCAAGTGATTGTGGTTAAAACTGGGGAGAAACACAGGATGGTCGTGGACTACAGCCAGACCATCAACCGGTACACGCAGCTCGACGCGTACCCCCTCCCACGCCTATCGGATATGGCCAATCAGATTGCGCAGTACCGGGTCTTCTCAACAATTGACCTGAAATCCGCCTACCACCAGCTCCCCATCCGGAAGTCGGACCGGCCATACACTGCCTTTGAGGCGGATGGTCGCCTCTACCACTTCCTTAGGGTCCCTTTCGGTGTCACAAATGGGGTCTCGGTCTTCCAAAGAGAGATGGACCAAATGGTCGACCAGTACGGTTTGCGGGCCACCTTTCCGTACTTAGATAATGTCACCATCTGCGGCCATGACCAGCAGGACCATGATGACAACCTCGATAAATTCCTCCGTACTGCCACTCATCTCAACCTGACCTACAATAAAGAGAAGTGTGTGTTCAGCACGACCAGGTTAGCCATTATCGGCTATGTAGTCCAAAACGGACTTCTCGGCCCCAACCCCGACCGCATGCACCCCCTCATGGAACTTCCCCTCCCCCACTGTCCCAAGGCTCTCAAACGCTGCCTGGGGTTCTTTTCCTACTACGCTCAGTGGATCCCAAACTATGCGGACAAGGCCCGCGCACTCATTCAGTCCACCCAATTCCCCCTTGCGGCCGAGGCACAACATGCTTTCGCCTGCATCAGAGCAGACATCGCCAAGGCCGAGATGCGCGCAGTGGACGAGTCACTGCCTTTCCAAGTAGAAAGCGATGCTTCAGACGTCGCCCTTGCCGCCACTCTAAACCAGGCAGGCAGACCCGTGGCATTCTTTTCCCGCACCCTTCATGCCTCGGAAATTCGACACTCATCCGTCGAAAAGGAGGCCCAAGTTATCGTTGAAGCTGTGCGGCATTGGAGGCATTACCTGACCGGTAAGAGATTCACTCTCCTTACGGACCAACGGTCGGTAGCCTTCATGTTCAATAATACACAGCGGGGCAAGATCAAAAATGATAAAATCTTGCGGTGGAGAATCGAGCTCTCCACCTATAATTACGAGATCTTGTATCGCCCCGGTAAACTCAACGAGCCCCCAGACGCCCTCTCCCGAGGCACATGTGCCAGCGCACAAGTGGACCAACTCCGGGCCCTACATGACAGCCTTTGTCACCCGGTGGTCACTCGATTGTACCATCTGGTCAAAGCTCGGAATCTGCACTACTCCGTCGAGGAAGTAAGGACAGTCACCAGGGACTGCCAGGTCTGTGCGGAGTGCAAGCCGCACTTCTACCGGCCAGACCGTGCGTGCCTGGTGAAGGCTTCCCACCCCTTTGAATGCCTCTGCGTGAATTTCAAAGGGCCCCTCCCCTCCATCGACCATAACACGTACATTCTCAGTGTGGTCGATGAGTACTCCAGATTCCCCTTCGTCATCCCATGCCTGATATGACGTCTGCCACCATCATCAAGGCCCTCAGCACCATCTTTGCTCTGTTCGGTTTCCCCGCCTACATCCACAGTGACAGGGGATCCTCATTCATGAGCGATGAGCTGCGTCAGTTCCTGCTCAGCAGGGGTATAGCCTCCAGCAGGATGACCAGCTACAACCCACGGGGAAACGGGCAAGTAGAACGGGAGAATGGGACGGTTTGGAGGGCCGTCCAGCTGGCCCTACGGTCCAGGAACCTCCCAGCCTCTCACTGGCAGGAGGTCCTCTCTGACGCTCTGCACTCTATCCGGTCACTATTGTGCACCGCCACTAATAACACGCCCCATGAACGTGTTTTTACCTTCCCCAGGAAGTCCACATCCGGGGTGTCGCTCCCGACTTGGCTCGCTGCTCTAGGACCGGTCCTTCTCAGTAGGCACGTCCGACTCCACAAGGCGGACCCCTTGGTGGACAGGGTTCACCTGCTCCATGCCAACCCTCAATATGCCTACGTTGAGTTCCCCGAAGGCCACCAAGATACTGTCTCACTCAGGGACCTGGCACCGTCAGGTTCCACCCCAACACCCCCCCCCACCAATGCGCCCCCCCCCACCAATGCGCCCCCCCCACCTCCCATCCCCCCCCAATATTGACCCCACCAGACCACCCCCCCCTCCCCTTTTCCGCACAAGAGGACGAAGAGGACTTCTGCACGCTCCCGGAGGTCCCCGATGACTGGCCAGCATCAGCACTGCCACCACCGCCATCGGTGCCACCTCCACCACCGCCAGCACCGCCTTCGCCGCCACCGTTACGCCGCTCCCAACGAAGCACCAAAGCACTGGACCGGCTGAACCTTTAACGGACTCCGGACCGTCAACATAGACTTTTCTTTCCCTACCACTGTACATAATTGCACTAATTGTATATAGTTTCACGTCACCCCCGCCGGACTCATTTTTAACATGGGGTGAATGTGGTGAACCACTGTATTAGGGGATGTAAGGTAGGACCTGCACTACAGGTTCACCGGTAGCTCCTGCCGGCTGGCTCCGTCCACGGAGAACTGTATAAATTTGCATGACCTCCAGTGCCCTGCCATTTCGCCAGCTGCAGCAGGAGGCCACGCATTTGACTGTAATAAAGCCACAGTTGTACCCAACTTTAGTCTTTGTGCAATTGATCGTGCATCAGTTATCTTCCATGATTTGGGACACCACCTGTCCAATCTGGGGTCAAGCACACAATTAAACCCCCCCCCCCCCCCCCCCCCATAATCTGCTGATGAGAATACAAATCTGGGACCGCTGCTATCACCCTCTTAATAAACTCTGTATCCTCCCAAGTAGGTGGGTACACATTCACTAAAAGCACAGGGGCCACCTCCAACCTTCCACTCGCCATCACATATCTTCCTCCCGATCTCCCGCTATATGACCCACTGAAAAGGCCACCCTCTTCACGTTGAATGGAACACTTGTCCCACCCTCCTTCATTCCTCATTTTATCCCTAATCCTCAGATGATTCTCCTGTATGAAAACTACATCCACGTTCAAGCTCTTTAAGTGGGCAAACATCTGAAATCTTTTAATCAGCCTTTTCAATCCCCTCATGCTCCATGTGACCAATCTGGTCGCCCCTCCCCCCCCCCCCCCCCCACACACACACACACACAATCAGCCATATCCTGGTCTTAAGGGAATCCCACAGGGTCCTGTCTCAGCCAGATTCCAGGTCCACCCAAGATGGCCACTACCACCTCCCTCCACCCAATAGCTCAACAAAGAAACTTTCACCGTAAGCTGCTCAACCCTCCCCACCACTAATCCCACAACCTATCCTCCATCCCCACTCCAACCCCCCAACCCTGGCCCTCCCACCAACCACCATTTCCCCACCCCCCACCAACCCCTCCCCCATCCCCAACAAAAAAAAACCAACCACCCTAGGGTCGTTATCCCAACCCACAAAGAAAACATCCCCTCCAATACCCAACCGCGGTGTTCTCCCCCACTCCGCTTCCATTAACCAGCCTCTCTGCTAGCAGGGTGATCCCTGGGGACAGATGCAAGTTATATTTTCAAAATATTCCACATCCAGCTCCCGTACCCAAATCTACTCTTCATCTTTCACCCAAAACCAACCTTTCCCCACATCCACTCCCCCTGCACCCCCGCCCCCATGCTCCCCACCATTCCCAACAATTGCTTTAAAACGTTCAAAAATAATATTAATCGCTTATTGTCACAAGTAGGCTTCAATGAAGTTACTGTGAAAAGTCTCTAGCCGCCACATTCCGGTGCCTGTTCGGGGAGGCCGGTACGGGAATTGAACCTGCGCTGTTGCCTTGTTCTGCATTACAAGCCAGCTGTTTTGTCCACTACGCTAAACCAGCCCCTACCCATAACCATACCCCAAAACCCATACCCCGAATGCAGGGTAACAGAAATTACAGAACAATACAAAAATAAAGCAGGAAAATCTAATGATAACCACACTAAACACACTATCAAAACGTAGCCATGTACGTGAACCTACCCAAAGCATTCAAATGTACCCTAATCCATGTTCCTGGGTAAGGTTGATTGCCTCCTCAGGCGTGTCAAATTAATGGTCCCCCCTCCCATGCATTATCCACAGGTGAGCCGGGTACATCATTCCAAGCCTCACCTTGCGCCTAAAAAGAGCAGATTTGGCCTTATAAAAACGTGGCCAGTTTGGCTCCCAAGTCCTGGTGTCGCCTTCCCAACTGCACTCTCATGTTTCCTTCACCCACCTCAGGACTTGTGGAGCCGCACTAGGATAGCCTGTGGCGGTTTCCCGGCTCTGGGTTTCTTCCTCAGCGACCGATGGACCTGGTCCACTTCAGGAGTGCGTGCAAAGACACCCTCCCCCACCAGCTGCTTGAACATCTTTGCCACATATTCTGTGGCCCTTGCTCCTTCTATGCCCTAGGTCAGCCCAACGGTCCTCAGGTTTTGTCATCTGGAGCAGTTCTCCAGGTCATCAATCCTGGCCTTCATCATTTTTTGCCTCGGGCCCGACATCATCATCACCTTTGCCTCCAAGGCGACAAACAGAGCCTCATGATCTGAGACCGTCTCTTCCACCTTCTGGATCAACTAATTCTGCGCCTCCAACTGCTGTTCCACCCTTCCCTGAATTGGTTCAGTCACTTTCGACAGATCATCTGAGACTACCTGTCTTTGCTTCTTAAATGCTGTCGCCAGGAACTCCACCAACCTCTCAGTTATTCACTGTATTCACTGAGCAAGCAATGACGCCATAGGTCCCTCTGCCATGTTGTCCTCTCCTGCGCCCTGTGGGTCCTCTGAGTCCAAAGAGTGCCCTTTACTCAACACACTCCTCCTTGATATCTTTTCAACATCCCATACCGGAGGAGGAATCCTAGTTCTTCCACTGTACCACTTTTCCACCTGCACAGCACTCGTAAAATGGGCAGAAAGGGCCAGAAAACCAGTCCTCAGGCAGGGGCTGTCATGATATTCAGATAAACATATCATGGTGCAAACACACGGACACACTGATGGACAGATCAACGGACCAATCAACACACACGCAACTTCACAGCCAATCACCAGTGAGAGCACACGCACTATAAAACGGGGAACACCACAGTTCCCTCTCATTCCAGCAGGAGACAGCTCAGGGCACAGAGCTCACAGCAAGCCACTCAAACATACACCATGTGCTGAGTGCCTCTCTAAGATAGTGTTAGGGCTGGGTCCACAGGTTAAAGGGTAAAGTACGAACCACAGCCATAAGTTTACAGATGTTGTTATCAAGAGTAATAAAACAGAGTTGTACCATCTACAACCGTGTTGGTTTGTTTGTGTAGCGGAACACCCAACATGACATAGTACCAGGATTGGAACCCAGCAACTGTGAGACCTACCTACACATCTTCAGAAATCCGCCATCTTGCGCCATGGACACCATCAGCCCGCCGCAGCCGCTCCAAATCGCTGGAAACCTCAGCGTCAACTGGAAGCTGTTTAAACAGCGCTTCCAGTTCTTCCTAGAAGCCACAGAAAGGGAGAATGCATCGGACACCAGGAAAATCGCCCTCCTCCTCTCCACGGCAGGGCAACACGCCATCCACATCTACAACTCCCTGGTGTTCGCGGAAGGTGAGGACAAGGCGAAGTACAAGACGGTCCTTCTAAAACTTGAGCAACACTTTAGCGTCGAGGTGAACGAGAGCTTCGAGAGGTACCTCTTCCAGCAGCGGCTGCAGGGTAACAATGAGCCTTTTCAATCTTTCCTGACACACCACCATATCCTCGCGCAGTCCTGCGGCTATGAGGCCACCTCCGATTCCATGATTCGGGACCAGATAGTTTTTGGGGTCACCTCGGGCACCCTGCGCCAGCAGCTCCTCAAAATTAAGAGCCTCACCCTGGCCACCGCCACCGAAGCCTGCGTCCTCCATGAAAACGCGACCAGCCAGTACTCCCAATTCCAGGCGGCCGAATCGGCACGGCAGGGGTCCTACGAGGCCGAGCGGGTCCAGTCGATCGAGTTCCTCCCGGCCCGCGGCCCTGACGAAGGCGGCCATTTCGCGCGCTTTCCGCGGCCTCCGCTTGTACGCGCCAAAAGAGATGACGACGCAGAGGGATGTGACGCGCAGGCGCGCTCCTCGCAGGACCGAACTGTGCATGCGCGGTGGCGCAACAAACGCCACGACGTCACGACGTGCGGCAACTGTGGATCCGCACATTTAAAGCAGCAGTGTTCCAGCAAAGAATCGACAATGCCTCCGCTGTGGCAAGATGGGCCACTACGCTGCCTTCTGTCGAGCAGCTCAACCTGCCAACGCTCCCCAATTCCGCCAGCCTCGCAGGGACGTGCGGGCCATTCAGCCTCCATACATCGAGTCATACCCTGACGACGTACAGACCGGTGATACCGACGACCGGGAAGCCTTCCGCGTTGCGGCCATTGACAGGAATCGGATGTCCCCAAGTAGGACCCACCAGCCGATGCCAGTGAACAGCGTTAATCCGGGTGATGAATAGTGTAACAATATGTTGTTATCAAGAGTAATAAAACAGAGTTGTACCATCTACAACCGTGTTGGTTCGTTTGTGTAGCGGAACACCCAACACGACAGGGGCCACCTTATGTGTGATCACTTACTTCATGGCCACCACCGGAAGTCCTGGTATTTTCGATGAGCTCAAGTGTGTGGAAGATAGGGGGGTGGCTGGGGAAACATTGGAATAGTCAAGTCTGGAGGTAAGTAGCATAGATAAAGGTTTCAACAATAATTGGGCTGAGGAAGGAGCAGAGGCAGGTCCTACCAAAGAGGTAGAAGTTGTGTAGTTTATGATGGAGAGGAGATGAGGCCGAAAGCTCAGTTTGCAATCAGTCTGGCTCAGCCAGAGTTAATGTCCATAGAGGGAGATAGAATTGGTAGCTAGGAAACAAAATTTATAATGGAGACTAAAAATAGTGAGCGAAAATGTGTGAGACTATAAATGGAGCACTGGACATAATTTGCTGAACTGAAGTCGACTTGTCAATGTGGGAGATGGTTGTTCTCCCATACAGAGATAACCTAAAGTACGTTATAAAATCCAAGATTAGTCCTGTATTTAGAAGAGTTAACAGTTAAGTTTCACAATTGCAGTGAAGAAAGTGTTTATTTATTTTGTAAGTGTATAGTTTGAATCTTCAGAGTGCTATGTCACAGGTCTAAGTTGTGAGCTGCTGAACTCAACTACACCAGTGTGTGGAGTCATTGCCCAAATCTCGGTGTTCCCCAGAAGGCAAGAGCAAATGACCCAGGGCTATTGCTGAGCACCCTCTAGTGGCAGATTACAAAGTAACATTGGATGAAAGTTGGGAGCAGTTTTGCCTTCCTTGCTAACATTTCACAAGTTGTTCAGATAGTTCTTACGATGTTGATGCTGAAAAATGTAAGCAATAACCTAAGGTATGTAAGATGTCAGCTTAACATGAGTTTAGGTGCTTTTCAAGGTGTTTAAAATAATTTATGGTTTTACTGTGTTTAAATGAACCATGTTTTGTACAATTTTGTCCGGTAAAATACAGCAAAATATTTTTTTTATATTTAAAGTGCCCAATTCTTTTTTTTTCCCAATTAAGGGGGAATTTAGTGTGGCCAATCCACCTAGACTGCAGATCTTTGAGTTGTGAGGGTGAGACCCACACAGACACGGGGAGAATGTGCAAACTCCACACAGACAGTGATCTGGGGCTGGGATCGAACCCGGGTCCTCGGCGCCACCATGCCGCCTTACGGTAAAATATTTCAGAAGCATTTTTAAAACTTTTTTACTTTTAAGCTTCCTTGACACTTTCCTCATGGCATATCGGGTATTCATCAGCTTCTTCTGAGGATTCCTGGAATTTTAATATCTTAGATTTTTTTTCATTCATATTGTGAAATCTAATTATTATGATCATCATAATCTATTCTTTGTGGCGTGAGTATATTTCAACTCAATCTTTTAAATTTCAGAATTCCATTGGCAGCGGTGCCTTTGGCACTGAATTTCCCTCTCTAAACCTCTTCAACTCCTTTGAAGGTGCTCCTTAGACCTTTGTCCAAGCTTTCGGTCACCTGTCTGAATGTCCTCATGCAAATCTCTGACTTATTACGCTCCTGTGACGGGCCTTGTAATATTTCACTGTGTGTGGTAAACCACTGTTGCACCTCTATTAGGTGATGTATGGTAGGACCTGTACTACAGGATCATTAGTAGTCCCTGCCTGCTGGCTCCGCCCAGTAGGCGGAGTATAAATATGTGTGTCCTCCATGCTGAAGCCATTTCACCAGCTGCTGTGGAAGGCCACACATCTTAGAGCAATAAAGCCTCAGTTGTACCCAACTCAAGTCTTTGTGCAATTGATCGTGCATCACTATGTAAATGTCCTACTTCAATGCAAGCTTTTGTTCATTTTTCATGCCTATGTAAATAAAATGCGAATTTATGATTTCCGGTGTAGCAGTTCTCTGTGAGCTCTTCAGCAATTTTAAATCATAGAATTTACAGTGCAGAAGGAGGCCATTTGGCCCATCGAGTCTGCACCAGCCCTACTCAAGCCCACACCTCCACCCTATCCCCATAACCCACACTTAACTCTGCCAATGGAATGGAAGTCGGGATTCTGAAATTTAAAAGATTGAGTTGAAATATACTCACAGAATTCAAAGGTTTGTAGTACATTTTTCAACCAGGTGTTTGTGTTTAGAGTGTCAGCCACAGCTCATTTGGATGTATTCTAGTCTCTGACTCCAGGTGATTGCAGATTTGTTGCTAACTTTGCCTTAGTTTAATTGCTCTGTTTTATTACCTTTGCTCTTGAGTCGCCAGGTATCTTTATGATACCGCCACGTGGTTCAAGTCCGAGTAATGATCAATAATCCAATACACCGATTAGTAAGATTTAAATCAAAGCACATTTATTGTACACAGTAATCACTACTCATGCACAAATTCTACGTCTAAGCTACTTCTACAACTAATAGACCTATACTTAACTTGGAACTGGCCCACCAGGTCAGGGAAACAAATAGCCTTTCATTCGGGTTCTGAGCCTGCGGGATTCGAAGTTGGTACAGATTGATAGCTAGGAGTGCCTATCTCGTAGCGAGCGTTGAAGTAAGACTTACAGTTTCGATCAGCTGCTGAAGAGTGAAGAGCTGGAGAAGCGGTGGAGAAGAGACCGATTTGAACTTGGGGCTCAATTCTGATAGTTCCCAGGGGCTTCCCGCCTTTCGGGGCAGACCCTGTACCTGGTCCCAAGTGATTGGACTTTGTCCCAATCGCTTGGTTCGATTTTCTCCAATGCTGGAGCGGTTCCCTGATCGATGGGCGGTCTTGAGGTGCTCGTTCACCTCCTTTTGTGTAGGCTCCTGCTGGCGCCGAAGAATCTGATTTTGCTTTGTGTGTCTAAATGTTGCTTATTGTTCCTGGGGATTGCTCATTAGTATGCAGATGGCTGGTGTTTTGTTATGCTGATGGTTGCTGGTATCGATCTTGTCTGGCCTATCCAGAGGTAAATACACAGCCAACCTGCAGCTGCTCGTTTTTGTCCTGTTGGCTGACTTTCCCATCAGCCTTTGCCGTTTGCCATTTTGAATCGGAAGTTGGCCATTTTAAGTGGCTACAGATTCCAGTCCCATTCTAAAGATGGGAGCACAGAAATCTAGGCTGATATTCCAGTTCAGTACTTTAAAAACATTTTTTCCCCCAAATTTTAGAGTACCCAATTCATTTTTTCCAATTAAGGGGCAATTTAGCGTGGCCAATCCACCTACCCTGCACATCTTTGGGTTGTGGGGCGAAACCCACGCAAACACAGGGAGAATGTGCAAACTCCACACGGACAGTGACCCAGAGCCGGGATCGAACCTGGGTCTTGGCGCCGTGAGGGAACAGTGCTATCCACTGCGCCACCGTGCTGTCCTATTCCAGTTCAGTACTAAGGAATACTGCACTGCCAAAGGTGTTGTCTTTTGCATGAGACCATGAAAACCAAGACAAGAAAGATCCTCTAATGCTATTTTGAAGAAGAGTTTTCCTTGGTGCCCTGGCCAATATATATCCATCAACTGCATCACTGAAAACTGATTATTTGTTCATTATCACATTGCTTTTTGTGGGAATTTATGAGCACAAACTGGCTGCCATGTTTTCTACATTACAGCAATGATTACACTTTAAAAGTACCCTGTTGTCTGTGAAGCATGTCTGTCAAGTCTGTAAAGATGTCCTGTGGTCATGAAAGATGTTGTGCACATTTGTTTTTTATAAATTTAAAGTATCCAATTCTTTCTTTTTTTCCATTTAAGGGGCAATTTAGTATGGCCAATCCACCTCGACTGCACATCTTTGGGTTGTGGGGATGAGGCCCACGTAAACACAGGGAGAATGTGTAAACTCCACACGGACAGGTACTGGGATTGAATCCAGGTCCTCAGCACCGTGAGGCAGCAATGCTAACCAATGCACCAATGTGCCGCCCCAGATGTTGTGTACACGCAGGTATTTTCTTTCTTTCAACATTCCAGTGTGACCATCTCAGTTCACCGTCATTTTGAAAAACAGCATTATCTCTATTTCCTGTTGTCATTATAAGGAACCAAAAGACGCCTTTAAATAGAAATGCAAAAGATCCGGAAAGAAACAATCAAACAAGAGCCTAAAGGAATAAGAAAATTAGAAGAACAGAGATTTAAAAAACAAAAACAAAAACAGATCCCTGTAAATAGTGAACCATAGAGTACAGTACAGGAAAGGGGAAGTAAAACAATTGAGAGAATTTAAATAGAAATCAAGCGTTAACATAGAAGAAATAAACAGATAAAATATTTAAAAATAAGGAATGAAAATCTTAAAAAACAAAAATGAAAAAAGTACAAGCAAAGAAATTAAATGAGATAGAACATGTAATTGGAAACAACAAACAAAGAAAGAAAATCAATCCTTTGTACAACAAGGTTTTTAAAAATATATTTTCATTAACTTTTTTCAATTAATACAGTACAAAAATAGAAACAACAGTAAAAGAGAACAAGCTAATTTACATAGCTCCCCCCACAAAAAGGAAAAAACACCCCAACAATTAGCCTAGTCCCCCCAAAAAGGTTACAACTCCGCTTCTCTTTCACCCCCCCAACAATTCACCTAGTCCCCCCAACAGGGTAACAACCCCGCCTCTCTTTCACCCCTTTCACACACCCCGCCCCGATGATATGCCTGTACACAGTTTGTCAATGTGCGAACTCCACACAGACAGTGACCCGGGGCCAGGATTGACTCCAGGTCCTCAGCGCCGTGAGGCAGCAGTGCTAAAAAATGCACCACCGTGCAGTTCCAGATGTTATGTACATGCAGGTATTTCCTTTCTTTCAACATTCCGCTGTGACCACCTCAGCTTATCGCCACTTTAAAAAACAGCACTTAATGTATTTCCTGTGGTCATTATAAGGAACCAAAAGACGCCTTTAAATAGAAATGCAAAAGGTCAGGAAAGAAACAATTAAACAAGAGCATAAAGGAATAAGAAATGTAACCTCGATGTAACCTCCAACCAGCTGGTGGCAATAGAGATCTACCATGTGACTTGAGATATCCGGCAGTTGGTAGTAAGTCATGCAAGAGGATAGTCGCATTAGAAGTAGCTCTAGGAGAATTCACTGAATTCATTTATTCATTACTGTTTGTATCATAGTTCGTTAGCTATCTTTCCACATGTTCATCTTGTTACTAAATCATCTTACTAATCAAAGAACTAGATATTCTGTGTTGATCTTTACTATGGCCATAACAGAGAACATAACATGGTACCAGGAGCGTAGAACAATTAAAAATAACAACGGAGAAGACGGGACGAAACAGGGAAGAAAGAAAAAAAGCAAATTCTTCCGCCTACCTGGTAAACTACGGGCAACTGGAACTCAACACAAAGAAAGACTGTAAAGTTAGAGATGGAATGCTTGAAGGCACCCCACCAGCTTCAGGTCACTGGTAATGTAGATGTGAATTGGCATGTTTTTAAGCAGCAATTCAGACTCTGTGTTGCAGTCCTTGGACTTCAGGCATAGCCTAACAAGAGGCATATTGCATTGCTGCTCACAGTAGCAGGTCCTTAAGCAATAGAAATTTACAATACTTTCACGTTTGACAGCAAAGAGGAAAGCAAGAGCTTCAATGAAGTAATAAAGTACTTTGATTGGCATTGCTCTCCAAAGAGAAATGAAACGTTTGAATGTTATATATTTCATCAGTGTACCCAGAAGGCAGGCAAATCTTTTGATAGTTTTTTAACAGACTTGCAGTTGAAGGCGCAGTTGTGCAATTTTAGTACTTTAAAGTCGCCGATGATCCGTGATCAGATACTGTTTGGGATATCAAATGACAAGGTACGTGAGAGGCTATTAAGGGAAGAGGAGCTTCAATTAGAAAACGCTATCAAGATTTGTCATGCAAGTGAGTTAGCTGCACAGCAGATTAGTACGCTCTACCTGAAACATTTTGGCACCAATCTGGAAGAAGACGCCAGCGCCATAAGCACTGTGATGCAGTTGAATAAAAAATGTGGTCTCAGTGCAGGCGGCCATTTCAAGCGGCCGACCGGATCCACCATTTTATGCCAGCAATGTGGCAATCAACATTGACCACGACAATGTCCAACATTTGGGAAGGTGTGTTCCAAGTGTGGCCAAACACATCATTTTGCAAAGCAATGTTTTTCGCGTCTAGCAATGGACCGAACAGCATCAGTCAACGTGATTGATGAGATGTCCATTGAAGACCTGTTTTTCGTTGATCTGGTTTCAACTAAGGACACGATGAGTTTGAATATGCAGAGTGAAGGTCTTACTGACCAGTTGTGGCAATATTGATGGTGATGCTGATACCATCGAAGACAGATGAACAATTCCAGTGATGCTGAATGCCACATTGATCAAATGCAAGCTCGACACAGGAGCGAGGGCCAAGCTTCTCAGTTTGTCCGATTTGAACGGGCTGCGAGTTAAACCGAAAGTCGTCAATCAAACGAGACTATTGAAAGACTACAATGGGAATGAGATGGTAACGCTGGGAGCATGTGAACTTGAAGCATGGGTACACAACAGAAGACACATCCTACCATTTTCCATTGTGGACACGGAACTCGAATCCATCATAGGAGCAGACGTGTGTGAGGTCCTGAACCTAGTTGAGCAGCTGTACATTCCAGGCAGCACTGCAGTAGAGGATCACTACGACTGGCAACGAGGAGCTATAATGGCGCAGTTATCCAATGGAATACAAGCGAAAGTCAAAGTGGAGGAAGACAAACCAGGTGAAGAGATGGAGGATCTAAAGGGAATTAGGGAATTTTGGTTAACAGTCTTCAAAAATCTAAATTCGCTCAGTGACATGATATCGGAGCATGATGAGCCAATCCTAAAGCATCTACAAGATCTAAACGTAAATGTTGAGAGCCTGGACAGCCAATGAGCTTTACTCAGGAGTTCAAGTTTGAACCAAATGAGTATTTCACAAATGAGGTACTCCAGATGGAGTCGCAGGCTGATGAGTTTGACTTTCTCTTCTTTGATGAACCAGAAGTCACGGGATGCACAGGGTGACAGATCAACTGGAAGAAAGGAAAAACGTTACGTTGAAAACCATTAAGGAGAAGCATAACGGTTGGGGCAGTGGTAAAACAGTTACAAAAACTGTACCAATTGACTCTTCAATTTCTTGGGTCCTCCTGAAGTTCCAGAGCCTGGATGAAGGTTCTGCAGTAAGACTCACTGCTGACTTGGAAATTGGTCACTTCTTGCGTGAACACATAATTCCACATGCAATGTCATACTTTCCAGGAGAAGCCGTTGCAGATTATGCTAATTACGATGATGATTATGACAATGATAATTATAACGACCATGATTATGATGAGGAAAGTGAAGACTCAGATGATGAGCTAGAAGGGGACGACGATGAAACACTATTCAGTTGGTTTGGGGGTAGTGATGAGGTCATCACAACGGGCACTCAATCTGCGCAGGACAACAATAATTCTGAAAGCTCTAAAATGGTGTGTACAGAGGCTGAAAGTGAGATTACAGCAGCAGACACATCAGTTGAGAGCAACTGTGATCAGCCAACTGGTAACTGAAGCCATAATTCCCATTTTGAAGAGATTGGCTCCAGACCACAGAATGGTTCCTGCAGTGGATTCCCCAATACTTCAGGCCAGTCCACCAAAAGACTTGCAAGAAGAACACATGGATATGTCTCCGTCAAGTTCCCCAATCAAAGACGAAGAGTGTATCATTATATCAGATGATAATGAGACACCAAACAGTTCTCCAACAAAAGACAAAGCAGATATCGTCATATCAGATGAGGATGAGCCAGCCGCTAATTGAGGTTAAAACACAAAGTGAAGAAGCAACGCCAAATGTTGAGGACATTGATCCAGCCATGACACTCCCGGAATACAAGGATGTGCAGATCATTCCTGAAGTCGCAGACTTGCCTGCAATTGCGCAAGCATCCAAAAGTATGCCAACAGTGGATGCCTTACTAGTTGAGGGGCATGCAGCACAATGTTCGAGCCCAAGCACCATAAATCAACCAAAACTCCTCAATCCAGCAAAGGCCTTAGAATCAGCTATTGTGACAGAAGAGCCAGAGTCAGCTTTTACAGCAAACGACTCAGAAGCAGCCCTTGCAACAAGGGATCCTGAACCGGCTAATCCATGGCAGAGTCCAGCAGCAACAAGGATGCCACTAGAGTCAAAAATAAAAGGAGATGCAATCAGCGGATCATTCAAATGAGTAGGAAGGGGGAGTTGAAGAGGAGTTGAGGACACAGTTGGTCGACCGGATAGCATCCACGACGGTGAAGACACAAGCATCGGCAATACGCCCAATGTGCAAGAAAACACACGGAGATTGAGTAGGAAGCATTGCTTCAAAAGGTTAAAAAAGTTGGTGACGCATAAAAGACCAGCCAGAAAACCGGTCTTCCGAAAGTTGAAGCGAGAGCGAGTATACGGTCAAGGTTCAGAAGACCAATGGGACGATGTTGTTTAGAACGTGTAATAAGCTGTGCACAATGGACACATTTAAAATTATCAGGCATATCATGTTTTGTAAAGCACAGTTGTATTTGTATGTAAACAGTAACACTTCCAAAGAAAGGGGGATGTGGTGATATGCCTGTGCACAGTTTTGTATATAGTTGTCTATCAATCTATATAGTTATCGATACGACCTCCAACCAGCTGGTGGTGATAGAGATCTACCATGTGACTCGGGATATCCGGTGGTAAGTCATACAAGAGGATAATCGCACCAGGAGAATTCACTGAATTAATTTATTCATTACTGTTTGTATCATTGTTTGTTAGTTACCTTTCCACGTGTTCATCTTGTTAATAAATCATCTTACTAGTCAAAGGAGTAGATGTTCTGTGTTGATCTTTAATACGGTCATAACACAGAACATAACACCTCCACCCCCCAACCTCCGCTCCCCACCCCCCAGCAGCTAACATAATAGACGATAAGCATCGGTAGAACCCATCAATTACTCCCCTCACAGCGTATTTGACCTTCTCCAGGTGCAGAAACTCCATTAAGAACCTGGCCATGCCAAGGCACTGGGCAGAATTTCCAACCTCCATCCCAGCAGGACTCACCTCCGAGCAGTAAGCGAGGCGAACCCCCACACCCATCTGCAGCTCCGGCAAGTCTGATACCCTGAATATGGCTACTAAGGGTCAGGGTTCCAACTTGATGTACAGGATCGCCGACATGGTGTTGAATAAAGAGACCAAGAAACCCACAAGCTTGGGACAGGACCAAAACATGTGTGTATGGTTGGCTGCCCCCCTCGAACAGCGCTCACACCTGTCTTCAATCCCCACAAAGAAGCGACTTATTCTAACTCTAGTCAGGTGTGCCCTAAACACTACTTTAAGCTGAATCAAGCTCAGCCTCGCACACAAAGAAATGGTGTTCACCCTGTGAAGGGCTTCACTTCATACTTCCTCCTCCAATACGGGTCCCAGCTCCTCCTCCCACTTGGCTTTCACCCCCTCCATCGAGACCAAATCCTACGCCAGAATTTGCCAATATATACTGGATATACTACCCTCTTCCGACCCCGTGCATGAAAGGATCCTCTCCATCAAGGAAGATGGTGGCTCCACTGAGAATGCCAGGAGCGTTTGTCTGACAAAATTTCGTACCTGAAGGTACTGAAACGAATCCGACCCCGAGAGCCCAAATTTCCATTTCAATTCCTCCAGGCTGGCAAACCGTTCAGGAATAAATCACATAATCTCTCCAGTCCCTTCCACACCCCAAATGTGGCACCCAGTCCCGCTGGTTCAAATTGGTGGTTGGCACAAAAAGGAGTCAGCCTTGATACTGACCCCAGTTTAAAATGTTGATAGAGTTGTCTCCATATTTATAAAGTGAAGACAACAACCGGGTTCGAAAAGTACTTTGCCAACGCAGATGGAAGAGAAGCCATCGCCAGGGCACCCAAACTGGATCCCCTGCACAATTCAGCCTCCATCTGCAACCAGATAGCTCCCAGATCCCCACATCATCCCAATACCTTCTCTGCATTAACTGCCCAGTAATAAAATACAAAATTCGGCAACTTGAGATCACCCGATTGTCTATACCTCTGTTTAACAACATTCTGAATCCACAGAGATTTGCCCACCCATATCAATGTTGATATTAATTGTTCCTCCCCCCCCCCCCCCAAAAAAAATGATTTGGGAAGAAATACCAGAAGACACTGGAATAGAAACTGATTTGGGGACGGCACGGTGTTGCAGTGGGTAGCCTCACAGTGCCAGAGACCGGTTCGATTCCCACCTTGAGTGACTATCTGTGTGGAGTTTGCACTTTCTCCCCATGTCTGCGTAGGTTTCCTCCGGGTGCTCTGGTTTCCTCCCACAGTCCAAAGATGTGCAGGTTAGGTGGATTGGACATTCTAAATTGCTCTTTAGGGTGAGGGTACAGGGTGGGATATTGGTCCTAGGCAGGATGGTCTTTCAAAGGATCAGTGCAGACTCGATGGGCCTAATGATCTGTTTCTGTACGGTAGAGATTCTATGATTCTATGAAATCATGGCAAGATATTCACCTTGGACTTCGGGTGGCGGCCATGGAGTGAGTTGGTTAGGCTCCCTTTTACCCAAATTTCAGAGACTTTTGGAGGAAAAGTTGTACAGAGGGAATAGTGGGAATTAGTTCTCCCCTGGGTGGGCATGTCTATGGGTTACCAAACAAAGTGCGAGCCCTGGCCAAAACGTTGGTGGAAACTCTTGGTGCAGCATCAATTGGAAAAATGGTGGAGGGGGAAGGGTCGTTGTTGACTGGAAAGCTGCCAAAGGAACAGTTGATGATCATCATTCAGACAAATTTCAGCAGCATTGTAAAGAAATGCAGAGTGGCTGGTCAAAGGCGATTGAGGGGGCAATGGCAACTCTTGGAGGACTTTGCAACTGGCGGAGAAGTGCCTGGAGCTGCAGGGGACGACAACCCAAGAGGTGGAGAAGGTGGTGTCCGACCAGAGTGATCAGACGTGTTGGAGGTGGAGATGGCGATCCTGGGGACATATGCAAGACGCTGCGAGCAAAGGTAGAGCACCAGGAGAATAAGTCCAGGCGGCAAAATCTTTGGATTGCAGGTCTACCGGAGGGAGTGGGGGGCACAAGTGCAATGGACTATGTCACCAGGGTGCTGGCGAGGTTGGTGACAAGAAGGTGCTGGACAAGGCCCCGGAGGTGGATTGGTCCGCGCAGGCAGTGACTATGCATATGCACAAGTTCCAGGACAAGGAAAAGATCCTGAGGTGGGCCAGAGCAAAGCTGGATTGCAACTGGGAAGGAAACTGAATTTGGATTTCTAAGGACATTGGTGCTGAGTTGGCAAGTAGATGGGCGGGATTCAACAAGGTCAAGGCAGTGTTGTACCGGTGCCAGATTCAGTTATGGGGTGTTGTACCCGGCCAAACAATGGGTCATTTTCAGTAGCCGAGAATATTACTTTGGGATGTCGACGGAGGCAAATGAATTTATTATGGAACATAAGCTGGGGGAGGGCTGAAAGAGGAATGTTTTAATTTTATAAATTTAGAGTACCCAATTCATTTTTTCCAATTAAGGGCAATTTATCGTGGCCAATCCACCTACCCTGCACATCTTTGGGTTGTGGGGGCGAAACCCACGCAAACACGGGGAGAATGTGCAAACTCCACACGGACAGTGACCCAGAGCCGGGATCGAACCTGGGACCTTGGTGCAATGAGGCAGCAGCACTAGCCACTGCGCCACCGTGCTGCCCTGAAAGACGAATGGTGGTGGAAGTTCTGTATCTGTTAAATTTTGTCACATGTTTTGGTTTGCCGATTGGGAAAGGTTGTTATGGGCGTAGTTCCTCCCCCCTTTTTTGGTATTTTTGTGTTGAAGTTAAATTGGTGCTTTTTTTCACAGGGGGGCCCTTTGGTGATGGGGGTATAATATTTAATTGTATTGCACTCTATTTGTTATACGGTATACAGTGCATGAGGGGTTGTAGTGAGTCGGGGTGGGGTTGCGGGGCGGTTCGAGAATGTTCTGTTTGGGGGCCATTTTGGGGTGATGTTTCTTGAATTGGGTTGGGTGCGGGATACTGGGGGAGGGACTGGGGAGGTGGGCTGGAGAGAAGTAACAGGGGGGGCAGGAGAGAGCGGGGATGGAGAGAGGGGGTGGTGAAGGTGGGCCGTTGGATTAGGGCCTTCAGGTGGGAGTCGCCAACTCTAGCAAGAAGTGCTAGCAAATGGAATTGAAGTGCGGGGAGCTGCAGTGGTTAGCCTGGGTGGGGTAAGGGGGGAATGAGGTGGTGAGGGGAGAGTGCCATCAGGAAAGGGGGTGTGTGTGGGAGGGGAAGTGACGCGGCTGATGTGTAGGATGAGTTTGAGCATGGACGGGGGGGGGGGGGGGTGGGCATCTTGGGTGAGCCTGATTCAGAGAAGGGATGGGGGGGCGGAGCCCAAGGGTGATGAAGACGGACTCTAGGCGGGAAGGGAGGCGGAGCCCTCGGTGAGGGCTGTGACATGGAAAGTCCGCGAGCTAAATGGACCGGTTAAGTGATCCCGGGTGTTCGCGCACTTGAAAAGTTTGAGAGCAGTGGTGATTTTCCTGCGGGAGACACAGCTCTGGGTGAAAAATCAGATGAGGCTGAGGAAGGGGTGGGTGGGGCAAATATTCCACTCGGTATTCGACTCGAATTCAAGGGGGTCATCAAACTGCTGAATCGGAAAACGCTGTTTCGGGGGTTGGGGAGGTGCGGGTCTGGGGGGTGAGGGAGGTTTGTGATAGTGAATGGGGTGCTAGTGGGGACTCCGGTGGTATTGGTGAATGTATATGCACATAATTTGGAAGACGCCAGGTTCACGAAGAGGCCATTAGGAGCAATTCCAGACTTGGATTCCCACCAGCTGATTATGGAGGGGGTGGTGGTTTTAATTGTGTAGCAGAGCCGAGGATGGATAGGTCAAGCCGTAAATCGATGGAGAGGTCGAGAATGGCATGAGAGCTGGGAGGGAATATGGAGAGAATGGGGATGGTGGTTCCATGGAGGTTTGGACACCCGAGAGGGAGGGAGTACTAATTCTTTGCACATGTGTGTGGGGTATATTCCTGGCTTGACTTTTGTGTTGTGAGCCAGGCGGTGCTGATGGGGGTGGAAGGAGCGGAATATGGGCAATAGTGATTTTGGACCACACTCCGCTCTATCTAGGTGGATGACTTCATTCGGGTCAAGCGCAGGGACTGGGGTGGAGGTTGGATTCGGGACTTTTGGCAGACAAGAGTTCTGCGGGAAGGTGGCAGAGGCAATGTTGATCTCAATCAGAATGGGAATTTGTCAGCAGCCACGTTCTGGGAGGCTCTAAAGCGGTGGTCCAGGGGGCAATTATCTCATTCACGGCCCATAAGAATACAATGGGGAAGGAGGAGAAGTGGAGATTGTTGGACGAGATAGTTGGGGTGCATATGAGGTACACTGTGGCCCCCACGAAGGAGTTGCTGGTGGAAAGAAAGGTTGCAGGGACAGTTTGACTGGTTGACGTTGGGGAAGGCGGTGGGTCAGCTGCAGCGGCAAGGGGGTATGGGGAACACGGGGACTCTCAGTATGGGGAGAAGGTGAGCCATGTGGCCCACCAGCTGTGGTGACAGGCAGTGACGAGGAAAATCTTGGAGAGGGCAGAAGGGGGGGAAGTGGTGTCGGATCCAGAGAGGATAAATGAGGTGTTCAAGGCCTTCTGTGAGGTGTTGGATAGGGCGAGCCACGAGTGCAGGAGGCTGGTATGGGTCAGTTCCTGATGGGCTGAACTTCCCGGAGTTGGAGGAGGGGAAGAGGCAGGCGCGGAAGGAACCATTAGGGCTAAAGGAGGTGATGGAGTGTATTAGCATGATGCAATCGGGCAAGGGCTGGGGCCGGACTGTTTCCCAGCAGAATGTTATAAGCAGTTTATGACGGAGTATGCCCCCCACCTTCTGGGTTTGTGCAATGAAGCGGTGGGGAAGGGGGAACTGCTGGGTACACTGGCACAGGCATCAATTTTGTTGATTCCAAAAAAGAGGAAGGATCCATTGGAGCTAGGGTCCTATAAGCCCATCCCGCTGCTGAACCGGGACGTGAAGGTCTTGGCAATGGTATTGGCGATAAGGTTGGCGGGATGAGTACTGGAGGTGGTCTCGGAGGACCAAACAGGGTTTGTGAAGGGGAAGCAGGAAGTAATATTAGGAAGTTGCTAAATGTAATTATGACCCCGTCCCGGGGGTGGGGGTGGGGAAGGGAGGGGGCATATGTTCTGGGGTGTGTGCAGTTGGAGAACTTTTGGGAGATGGAGTTTAGGAACCTATCAAGGATTGTAGGGTTTGAGATGAAGCTGGACCTTATTCTAGCGATCTTTGGGGTGTCAGAGGTGGTGGAGGTGAAGGGGGCCAATGTCATGGCCTTGGATACTTTTGAATTGGAGGGCAGCTACACCACTAGGGGTCGCAGCATGGCTGGGAGACTTGTATGAGTTTTGCAGTTTGGAGAAAATCAAATTTGCCCTAAAGGGCTCAGAGGAGGCCTTCCAGGTATGGTGGAGGCCGTTCATGATTATATTTGAGGAGCTGTTTGTTGCGGGGGGAGTAGGGAGGGAATAAATGGGGAAAATTTACAAACTGTATGCTCTGTTGGATGTTAAAGTTATGTTATTATGTTGAAAAAAAAGATATTCACCTTAATCGACTGCACCCTACCTGCCAGGGACAAAGGAAGGATGTCCCACCTTTGTAGGTCAGATTTGACCTTAATCACCAGGCTGGTATAATTAAATTTATGGAGACGGACCCAATCCCCAGTCACCTGGACCCCCAGATACTGGAAACGTGACCTGGCCAAGCAAAAAGGAGGTGCCCCCAAACTGGCTCGAGCCTCTGTTCTTTTTAATATATTTACTTTATTTTTCAATTAAGGGGCAATTTGGCATGGCCAATCTACCTACCCTGTAAATCATTGGGTTTGTGGGGTGAGACCCATGCAGACACGGGGAGAATGTGCAAACTCCACATGGACAGTAACCTGGGGCCAGATCGAACCCGGGTCTTTGGCACCATGCGGCAGCAGTGCTAACCACTGCACCAAGATGCCACCCTCTTCTTAATTTATATCCGGAAAAGTGATCAAAGCTCTTCAGTATCCTCATTATGTCCCCCTTGTACATCAAGGTTAACGAACTCCAAGTCAGCCCAGCTCTCCTGAAGAGGTCTTGAAAAAAGGATGGGAAAATAAAACTATTGGTGTAAAGGAGATTTTTAAAATTTACTGACAAATCAATGGTGGTAGGATGAACTTGAATATGTTCAATTGTTTTTAAAAATAAATTTAGAGTGCCCAATTTTTGTTTTCCAATTAAGGGACAATTTAGCATGTCAATCCACCTAACCTGCACATCTTTGGGTTGTGGGGGTGAGACCCACATATGTCACTGCGAAAAAGAATGTTTTCAAGAATCGTCCCACTCTACTAGATTTGTGCATAACTGAGGAATGGAGGTAACACTTGCACGTCCCAGACTACGTGGTAAAGGATGTACTGAAGCTTGGGGCAGCTGCCCCAGAGGCGCAATGGGAGAAGGTCGCTGTCCAAGACCTTTCAGCCATAGTGAATTGAGGGGAGTGAATTGAATAGAATCTCCTTGGGCTGTATGACTCTTACTGAATGTATACAGTGAATATTACATGTATCACCATTGTGTTGAAGCACCTCAGGTTGCAACTTGATCTAGGAAAACAACCTAAATACCTTTGCACCTTTTGTAATGACCATTTTGAAATGTTTCTTTGGCTGCGTTGAAGCATCTCAAGAATGCGACATGATGCGTGGAGAACCTGAATATTATTGCACTTTGTGTGATGGCCATTTTGAAATGTTTGGAATCTTCTTTCAGATATTTTATGAATAAAGTATACTTTTGCAAATAAAAAGTATGTAACACTTAATGTTAGAAAGTTACTGTACATCGGCTGGCTCCTTGCTATTCTTGGTGACCGCTTCTGCTCAACCCTCTTCCAAATCTCGCTGTGTTCAGCTGTCACTTGGGTGTCTGGCGAATACTTTCAGCCGAACTGGTTTTCTTTTTGTTCCAGCTCGAAATTCAGGGAAAGGGGAGGATTGCGTGGTAGCGTTCAATAGCATCCCGGAAATTCACTTGTTTAAAAAAAAAATCTGCTCTGGCAGATGTTTGAAATTAATGCACCTTTAATGAAATCGATAATTGAAGGCGGGTCAGCCCACCGATGTGAACAAGCCCCAAGAAACATTTCCAGTAACGACTCGTCGCCAATGTCTTGTGCTGCAAAAGGTGCTATTCTCTGCACTCTCTCTGTAAACATCTCTTGTGTGCGTCCAGCCTGCCTGGTTTTGAAATCCTGCAGGGCTGACAACTTCTTCAATGTATAAAAAACAATTTCTTCACGTGCACATTGCTCCTCCTGACATGCAAACCCGAGGGTTTGTGAAATCCATCTCACTGTGCATGCAAATGTGTTTCATGCAAATATAGTTTCCAAGCTATTTAAATAAATGTTTTTGTTTTGTAGATTGCGATCGAAAGTGTCGCCGGTTTGCGTGAGGTGTGTTGAAGCCACCTTGGGGTGCTGGGCGTGCGGTTCCGGGCTGGGTTGGAATTGGGGCTGCAGTTGCAGAAACAGCTGGATTGAATTCTGCAGCAGGGCGGCGCTGACGTCAGGTGGGCGGCTTCAAGAAATGGCGGTGGTTGCTGAGGGAGGAAATCGATACATTTAGAAGTGGTTCAGTGTGTGTATGTGCAGGGGACGGGCTGCAGGAGGAGTGGAGTGAAGAGAAGAGCAGTAGAGGGTAAGGGGTGCAGGCAGTGGATTAGCAGCAGGATGTCCCGGGACTGCTGGGCTCCGGGAATGGTTGTGAGTGAGCAGGAGGAGAGGCTCTACTCCGACCTTTTCTCACTCACTCTGCCAGCTGCCGACTCCACGGGCAGAGTTGCAGCCGGAACTAAAGTTGGCGAGTTATTCCGAGCCTCCCAGCTCCCCCCGGACACTTTACACCAGGTAAGTGAAGAGGCAAATGTTATTTTTCCAGTTTGAGTCTTCAGCTGTTGCTCTGCCAAAACTTAAAAAAACATCTTTCTCATTTTTCCCAATGCACATGTGTGTTTTGTTTTTAATTTTTCAAGTTGTTAGGAGTTCCCACCCGCCTCTTAGAGGAAATATTTTCCTCACACGTTTCTCTAATCGTAAAGTGAATATTTTTAAAAAATCGTTGTGTGAGTATTGCAGTGCAGCTATCTGTGGGCGAATTCTCCCAATTGCAGCAGTGACAATCGCCACAAAAGCTTACCACTCATGCATTCACCTCGCGTATTTGTGACGAGGTCTTCAAATAGTCACTCGTATTGTTTCAGGTGAATTTCTAATCAAACTTGCATAACCCTGGTAAAGAGGATTTCTTAATGCAGGGTGGAGTGCTCGTTTGATTTGCAACCAAGGGCACATTTCTGATCGTGCAATCTATTTCCTATTAATTCTCCAGACATGGGCATTGCTGACACTTGCCCATGAGAAAGTGCACCTACCGTCACCTTGACCTGCTACAGTCCATGTGATGAAGATATCCTGCTAAGTGGGAAGCTCCAGGAGGTTTGACCCAGCCTCGTGAAGGAACAGTGGCATGTAGCCTCCTTGCAGTGTGTGGATGGTACTGCATGGCCCCTTTAAAACTGATACATGCCCATGTATGTACCCACCTTTGGGGGGGACATTGATTGTTTGCAGCCTATTTATTCCCAGAATGGCACATTCTCAATTCCTGAATGGCAGCTCACTTGTGCAGCTTGGAGAGAACATTGATCATGATGTGTTCCTTGGAGGTGATGGTGTTCTAGTGTGCTTGCTGTCCTTGACCTTCTAGATGGTGGATTTAGGAGGTGCTGCCAAAGCAACGTGACAACTTGCTGCAAATATATAGTTCAGTCTATAAGTATACACGGCAGCTATTGTGCACCGAGGGTGGAGGGAATGGGGCATTTAAGCTGGTGGGTGGAGTGCTGGATGGACAGTTTTGTCCTGGATCATAGAATTTCCAGTGCAGAAGGAGGCCATTCGACCCATCGAGTCTGCACTGGCCCTTGGAAAGAGCATCCCACTTAAGCCCATGCCTCTACCCTATTCCTGTAACCCAGTAACCGCACCTAACCTTTTGAATACTAAGGGCAATTTAGCATGGCCAATCCACCTAACCTGCACATCTTTGGACTGTGGGAGGAAACCGCAGCACCCGGATGAAACCGACGCAGACATGGGGAGAAAGTGCAAACTCCATACAGGCAGACACCCAAGGACGGAATTGAACTTGGGTCCCTGGAGCTGTGGGGCAGCAGTGCTAACCACCGTGCCACCCATGGATGGGGCTGGTTTCTTGAGTTTTGCATTCTACCCGTCCAGGGAATTTTGAGCATAGTCTTTCACACACTCCCTGCCTTCTAGTTGGTGGAAAGATGTTGGGAGATGAGATGCTTGCAGAAAACTGAGCCTCTGACCTGCATAGTAGCCAAGGTCTGTATGTGACTGGTCAAGTTCAGTTTCTGGGCAGTAGCAATTCCCAATATGTTGACGGTGAGAGAGTCCGTGATGGTAATGCTATTGAGGGTCAGTGGAAGGTAATTTTGGGAGCTGGCCATTGCCTCCTAGAGCTGAGATAAATAACCTCCAAAATTTAAAAAAAAAAAAAAAATTTTAATTCTCCTTTTCACATTTTCTCTCAAATGTACACCCAACAATAAACAATAATCGGTAACGAATGTAATGTCAATCCCCATATCAATAACAACGATCCCATCCTCCCACCAAACCCCAGACATTGGCCCGCATGTTAAAATGACAAAAAGGAATCAGGAATCGCCCATTGTCACCATTAACACATAGAGTCCCCCAACCCCCCTAATGTTCAATGAGATCCAATAATGAATAACGCCCATGAATTGTAGAACCCCCCTGCATCCTTCCCCTCAGTTCACATTTGACCTTTTAAAACATTAAGAATTCCAGCAGGTTCTCTCTCTTCCCCCCCCCCCCACCCCCCACCACGCCAATAACCTCCAAAATTAACAACCATTTGCATTTGTTCCATTGACCCCTTGATGCTTATTGACTCCAGTTTTACCAAGGTTCCTTGGTGCTTTACTCAGGATCATCCTTTATTGTTAAGGCAAGCACTCTCATCTCATTGCTGGGATTCAGCTCTTGTCTCCGCTCTTGTCTTCATGTTTAGGCCAAAACTGTAATGGGGTCTGGAGCCAAGTGGTTCTGGCAGAACTCGAGCACAACTGCATAGATTGGTGATTCAGTATAACTGGAATGCTTCCCATCAGTTTGCTGATGATTGAAAGTTGGTTGTTAGAATTGAATTTGTCCTTTTTTTTTAATGGACAGGTCATAGTGGAGCAATTCTCCATGTAATGCTGTAGCTTTATCACCATTTGGTTAAAGGCTGGAACAACTTGGCTGATTTTAGAACACAGGGTTTCAGAACCAGAGCTGGAATTTGACAGTCTACATTCCTCTTTGTTCAGAGCAATCTGCCATTTATCCGTGTCAAGTTTTTTCTTTATTCTTTATTGGGATGTGGGTATCGCTGACAAGGTCAGCATTTGCTGTCCATCCCTAATTGTTTTTGCTAGACTATTTAAGAGTCAACCACATTGCTGTGGGACTGGTGTCAGACCGGGTAAGGATGGCAAATTTCCTTCCCTGAAGGTTATTAGTTAACTAGGTGGTTACAACAACTGACTGCTCATCATTTGACTCATTTAAAAAAAAAAAGATTCTACCATCTGCCATGGTGGGATTCGAACTCGGGTTCCCAGAGCTGTACTCTGAGTCTCAGGATTACTAGTCCAGTGAATATACTTCAAAGCCATTCTATCACAAGAAAGGGTTTCTTTGTAATTTACTTCACAGAAATTCTTTTATATACAGTTAATTTGCTGTTGCCAGTTAGGCGAATACAAATCAAATTTCTCCCAGGATCCATAGAAAGAATAATCAAGCTGTTGTGTGTTAACCGAATAATTCAAATCGAAGTCTGTGCACCTTCCGTAACTCTTCTATGAGGATATAATATAGAACAATGTGCAATTCTGAATGAATATTTGTCCAGCTACTGTGCCTTGCACGTGCAGAGTCAGATCAGTGCTGAATACGAAGAGGCTGTTTGATGTGTTAACCTGCTGACAATATATGGCCGAAAGGGGAGTTTATTTTCACTGCATTCCTAGAATATGGATGGTTTGCAACATATAAGAGCCTAACCCGTTGAACCAATTAGACCCCTCGCCCCCGTGTAAAACTGTGTTCGGTATTCATCCCGGGTAGGCATCTGCTTGACCTACAAATCTTTGACAAAGGGTCATCTGGACTCAAAACATTAGCTCCTTTCTCTCCCTACAGATGCTGACAGACCTGCAGAGATTTTCCAGCATTTTTCTTTTGGTTTTGACATACAAATCTGACTTTTTAAGAACAAAAACTCAAATATCATCAACTAAGAAAATATTCCATTCAGTCTTAAGTTTAAAAATATATATTTATAGTATTTAGCATGAAGATTAGAGATTGCGAAAGTAACAAAAGCGCCGGATATAATGCTGTCCAACTAGAAGGACAGCTAAATGAAGCAGAATGCTAACACTCAGCAGGTTTGACAGCCTTTTGCAGAGGAGAGGTGGGTTAATGGTTTGGAGTTTCATCCTCCAAGTGGAAATTGGGAAAAATCCCGGTTTGGCCTGCCTGCCTTGGGATTTTCATCGCTGGATGAGTGCAAGCTTCAGTCAGACGAGTTGGGAGGCAGGCACAGGGGCCATCTCGGTGCTCTGAGACTTAATCCAAATTATAATGAAAAATGTAGAACCCTGTAACTCTCGCAGCCCGTGCCACCTTTTTGTATTTATTCTTGTGATTGTCACTGGCTGGGTTAGCATTTATTGCCCCATCCCCTAACTAAGGCTATTTCAGAGGATATTTAAACATCAGCCGCATTGCCCGAGAAACGTGTAGGGCAGACCAGGTAAGGACAGCGGATTTTACTTCTCTTTTTTTTAAACTTTAGAGTACTCAATTCATTTTTTCCAATTAAGGGGCAATTTTTAGCATGGCCAATCCACCTAGTCTGCACATCTTTGGATTGTGGGGTGAAACCCACGCAAATACGGGGAGAATGTGCAAACTCCACATGGACAGTGATCCAGGGCCGGGATCGAACCTGGGACATCGACGTTGTGAGACAGCAATGCTAACCACTGTGCCACTGGGCTGAGCAGAGTTTCCTTCTCTGAAGGGCATGAATGAATCCGATGGGTTTTTATGACAATCCACAATGGTTTCATGTCATCATTAGACTCCCAGTTTTTTATTGAAATCAAATGTCACCATCTACCCTCATGGTACTTCTGTACCCAGTCATCCACTATGCATTGTATAGAACCAATGAACCTGATGGTGACAATAGGATGTTTTTTTTAATAAAGATTATAAAAACATCATTCAAGGCTTTCCATTTTCTTATAAAAACTCAATTTTATTGCAGGGCAATAAAAGTGTGAATCATTCAAATTATCAATAGCTGAAACTGCAAACATTTGAAACCCCTGTAAAAAAAAATTTTTAATAAACATTTTATTGAGTTATTTTTGGTACAGTAACAACAAAATAAACAATATACATGAAACCATAAACATAGTGCAAAAACCATTTATCCCTCGTACCGATCCCACCCTTATTGACCCCCTACTCTAATCTATACTACTTCCCCCCCCCCCCCCCCCCCCCACACACACACTGTCTGCTGACGATTAATTTCCCGCAAAGAAATCGACGAACAGTTGCCACCTCCGGTTGAACCCTAACAGTGACCCTCTCAAGGCGAACTTGATTTTCTCCAAACAGAGAAAGCTAGCCATGTCCGCTAGTCAGGTCTCCGACTTTGGGGGCTTTGAGTCCCTCCAAACTAATAGTATCTGTCTCCGGGCTCCCAGGGAAGTAAAGGCCAGAAAGTCTGCCTCTTTCTCCTCCTGGATTCCCGGGTTATCTGACACCCCAAAAATCCCCACCTCTGGACTCAGCGCCACCCATTCTTTTAACACCGAGGACATGACGTCTGCAAACCCCTGCCAAAATCCCCTAAGCTTTGGACATGGCCAATACATGTGGACATGGTTCGCCGGTCCCCCCGCATATTTTGCGCACCTGTCCTCCACCCCAAAGGATCTGCTCATCCAGGCCACTGTCAAGTGAACCCGGTGAACAACCTTAAATTTTATCAGGCTGAGCCTGGCACATGTTGCGGACGTGTTGACTCTACTCAACGCGTCTGCCCATAGACCATCCTCTATCTCACCTCCCAGCTCCACCTCCCACTTGCGCTTCAGCTCTTCGGTCTGCGTCTCCTCCGACCCCATAATCTCCTTATAAATGTCCGAGACGCTCCCTCCTCCTACCTTTCCTCTGGAACTACCCTGTCCTGAATCCCCCTGAGTGGTAGGAGCGGGAAGGTTGACACCTGTTTATGAAGGAAGTCCTGCACCTGCAGATACCTGAATTCATTTCCCCTCGCCAACCCAAACTTTTCCTCCAACGTCCTCATACTCCGAAAGCTCCCCTCTATGAACATATCCCCCATCCTCTCAATCCTCACTCTCCGCCATAACCAGAACCCCCCGTCCATACTCCCCGGGGCAAGCCGGTGATTAACACAGATTGGGGCCCAGACCGATGCTCCCACATGCCTCCTCCGCTGGCCTCAAACTCTCAGGGCTGCCACCACCACTGGAAACCCCTGTAAATTAACTTGGTTGTGCATTTACTTGGTTGAAAGCCCAGATATCCATGAGAGTATTGAAACACCTGAACTCCAAGGATGATATTGCTGGATTGAGAGCTCTGGCTCTCTAATCCCTTCTGTCAATTGCACAATGTTTATTGACATGAGATGAAGAGTTTTCAAGTGCTTACAGTTTCTGGCATTGATAATTTAAAGGACCTGAAAGATTGATGCTGCAATTGACCTGGGAGCTGGCGGATCCCATTGTGAGCTGCAGCGATCACATCTGCAGTAAGTGTTGGCTGCTCGAAGAGCTCCGGCTCAGAGTTGATGAGCTGGAGTCTGAGCTTCAAACACTGAGGCAAATCCGGGAGGGGGAGACTTACCTGGACACTGTGTTTCAGGAGGCAGTCACACCTGTCAGAGTAAGTAGTTTAAATCCTGCCAGTGGCCAGGGACAGCAGGGTGTGACTGCAAGTCAGGCAGGTAAAGGGAACCAGCAGTCAGGAACTCAGGAGCCTCAGCCCTTGACCCTGTCCAACAGGTATGAGGCACTTGCTCCCTGTGTGGATGGCGAACAGGGCTGCATTTTATTGAGTTATTACACACTAAGAAAACAAAAAGGGACGGTCAATAGAGAATTAAAGGTGCTATATTTAAATGCGCACAGTGTACGGAACAAGGTAGATGAGCTTGTGGCCCAGATTGTGACTGGCAGGTATGATGTGGTAGGCATCACAGAGACGTGGTTGCAGGGGGTTCAGGACTGGCATTTAAACATCCAGGGATTCACAACCTATCGAAAAGACAGAGAGGTGGGCAGAGGGGGCGGGTTTGCCTTGTTAATTAGGAATGAAATTAAATCAATAGCATTAAACGACATAGGGTCAGATGATGTGGAGTCTGTATGGGTAGAGTTGAGGAACCACAAAGGCAAAAAAATCATAATGGGATTTATGTACAGGCCTCCTAACAGTGGTCAGCACCAGGGGCACAAAATGCACCATGAAATAGAAAGTGCATGTCAGAAAGGCAAGGCTACAGTGGTCATGGGGGACTTCAATATGCAGATGGACTGGGTAAATAATGCTGCCAGTGGACCCAAGGAAAAGGAATTCATTGAATGTTTATAGGAGGGCTTTTTGGAACAGCTTGTGATGGAGCCCACGAGGGAACAGGCCATTCTGGACTTAGTGTTATGTAATGAGCCAGACGTGATTAAAGATCTTAAAGTAAGGGAACACTTAGGAGGCAGTGATCATAATATGGTAGAATTCAATCTGCAATTTGAAAGAAAGAAGGTAGAATCAGATGTAAAGGTGTTGCAGTTAAATAAAGGTAACTACAGGGGCATGAGGGAGGAACTGACGAAAATCGACTGGGAGCAGAGCCGAGTGGAAAAGACAGTAGAACAGCAATGGCAGGAGTTTCTGGGAGTAATTGAGGACACAGTACAGAGGTTCATCCCAAAGAAAAGAAAGGTTATCAGAGGGGGGATTAGGCAGCCATGGCTGACAAAGGAAGTTAGGGAATGCATCAAAGCAAAAGAGAAAGCCTATAATGTGGCAAAGAGTATTGGGAAGTCAGAAGATTGGCAAGGCTACAAAAACAAACAGAGGATAACAAAGAGAGAAATAAGGAAAGAGAGGATCAAATACGAAGGTAGGCTAGCCAGTAACATTAGGAATGATAGTAAAGGTTTCTTTAAATACATTAAAAACAAACGGGAGGCAAAAGTAGACATTGGGCCCCTCCAAAATGACGCTGGTAATCTAGTGATGGGAGACGAGGAAGTAGCTGAGGAACTAAATAAGTACTTTGCGTCAGTCTTCACAGTAGAAGACATGAGTAATATCCCAACAATTCAGGAGAGTCAGGGGGCAGAGTTGAATATGGTAGCCATCACAAAGGAGAAAGTGCGAGAGAAACTAAGAGGTCTAAAAATTGATAAATCTCCGGGCCCAAATGGGCTACGTCCTAGAGTTCTAAAGGAGATAGCTGAAGAAATAGTGGAGGCGTTAGTTTGATCTTTCAAAAGTCACTGGAGTCAGGGAAAGTCCCAGAGGTTTGGAAAATCACTGTTGTAACCCCCCTGTTCAAGAAGGGAACAAGGAAAAAGATGGAAAATTATAGGCCAATTAGCCTAACCTCGGTTGTTGGAAAGATTCTAGAATCCATTGTTAAGGATGAGATTTCTAAATTCTTGGAAGTGCAGGGTCGGATTAGGACAAGTCAGCATGGATTTAGTAAGGGGAGATCGTGCCTGACAAACCTGTTAGAGTTCTTTGAAGAGATAACAAATAGGTTAGACCAAGGAGAGCCAATGGATCTTATCTATCTTGACTTCCAAAAGTCCTTTGATAAGGTGCCTCACGGGAGACTGCTGAGTAAAATAAAATGGTATTCGAGGCAAGGTACTAACATGGATTGACGATTGGTTGTCAGGCAGAAGGCAGAGAGTTGGGATAAAAGGTTCTTTTTCGGAATGGCAACCGGTGACAAGTGGTGTCCCGCAGGGTTCAGTGTTGGGGCCACAGCTGTTCTCTTTATATATTAACGATCTGGATGACGGGACTGGGGGCATTCTGGCTAAGTTTGCTGATGATACAAAGATAGATGGAGGGGCAGGTAGTATTGAGGAGATGGGGAGGCTGCAGAAAGATTTAGACAGTTTAGGAGAGTGGTCCAAGAAATGGCTGATGAAATTCAATGTGGGCAAGTGCGAGGTCTTGCACTTTGGAAAACAGAATAGAGGCATGGACTATTTTCTAAACGGTGACAAAATTCATAATGCTGAAGTGCAAAGGGACTTGGGAGTCCTAGTCCAGGATTCTCTAAAGGTGAACTTGCAGGTTGAGTCTGTAATTAAGAAACCAAATGCAATGTTGTCATTTATCTCAAGAGGCTTGGAATATAAAAGCAGGGATGTACTTCTGAAGCTTTATAAAGCATTAGTTAGGTCCCATTTAGAATACTGTGAGCAATTTTGGGCCCCACACTTCAGGAAGGGCATACTGACACTTGAGCGAGTTCAGCGGAGATTCACACGGACGATCCCAGGAATGGTAGGCCTAACATACGATGAACGTCTGAGGATCCTGGGATTATATTCATTGGAGTTTAGGAGGTTGAGGGGAGATCTAACAGAAACTTACAAGATAATGAATGGCTTAGATAGGGTGGACGTAGGGAAGTTGTTTCCATTAGCAGGGGAGACTAGGACCCGGGGGCACAGCCTTAGAATAAAAGGGAGTCACTTTAGAACAGAGATGAGGAGAAATTTCTTCAGCCAGAGAGTGGTGGGCCTGTGGAATTCATTGTCACAGAGGGCGGTGGAGGCCGGGACGTTGGGTGTCTTTAAGACAGAAGTTGATAAATTTTTGATTTCTCGAGGAATTAAGGGCTATGGAGAGAGAGCGGGTAAATGGAGTTGAAATCAGCCATGATTGAATGGTGGAGTGGACTCGATGGGCCGAATGGCCTTACTTCCACTCCTATGTCTTATGGTAGTAACATTACGTTTTTTTTAAAGGAATTGGAAAGTTATCACTTTTTAAACATCTGTAATTGTTGCTATAAGGTTTGTTGGTTTGATACAGTGTATGAAGGGTGGATGAGGTCCAAGGATTCCAGGAAAATCAATGCACCGGTGACCCAGAGACGCAGATTGCCCACAATGTCCTGCCAGCCCTCCACAATCAGTACCTGTGAAGAGAATATTGGTCACTCAACTAGGAAACACCAAGACTGGTTCGATGAGAATGATCATGAGATCCAGGTGCTGATAAGCCGCAAGTACAAGGCATTTCTGAACCTGAAACAGCAACCTAACTCTGCTGCCTGTGAAACTGTTTTCTTACTCTTGAGATCCAGCAAAAGCCCCACGGCCTAAAGAACAGATGGTGGGTGAGAACGCGCAGGCGATACAGCAGTTAGTCTGCAACCATGACATAAGGTTTCTTTAGTGCAGTCAAGCCCACCTACTGCCCAAGCACCCAAGGCCCACCTCACTGCTGGGGTACTCATAAAGGACAGAGGGACAGTCAGCACCCATTGGAAGAAGCACTTCCAAAGACACCCTTAACAGAGAATCTAACACACGGTGCTCCTTCTCCCGGCACACAAGCAGAAACTCAAGCGGGAGAATCCAGTTAAGAAGGTTGTGCAGTGCTGGTCCGAGGAGACAGAAGAGCTCCTACGTGACTGCTTAGAGACAGTGGGTTCGTCCATATTTAAGAACTCAGCGCCCAACTTAAATGAGTATGCCACCACCGTCACAGACTTCATCAGCAAATGTGTGGACGACTGCGTGCCAAAGAAAGCAGTACATGCGTTCCCCAACCGGAAACCATGGCTCAATCGCGAGATTGACTCCCTACTGAAGGACAGATCTGTGGCTTTCAAGGCAGACGACCCTGACCTATACAAGAAATCCAGGTATGACCTCTGCAAAGCCATCTGAGATGCCAAGAGAGAATATCAAACCAAGCTAGAGTCATAGACAGACTCTCGGCGGTTGTGGCAAGGACTAAACAACATAACTGGCTACAAAGCGAAGCCGAACAGTATCTCTGGCATCAGCGCACCCCTCCCCGATGAACTCAATGCATTCTATGCTCGGTTCGAGCAGGTAACCAACAATCTGCTGTCGAGTGCCCCAGCAGCCCATAATTCACCCATACCCACCATCACAGCTTCCGAAGTCAGATTGGCCTTCCTGAAAGTGAACCCTCGGAAGGCGACGGGCCCGGACGGGATCCCTGGTCGTGCACTCAGAGCCTGCGAGGACCAGCTGGCAGCGGTATTCGAGGACATCTTCAACCTGTCCCTACCCCACTCCGAGGTCCCCGCCTGCTTCAAGAAGACCACCATCATACCGGTACCAAAGAAGAACCAGGCAACGTGCCTCAATGACTATCGACCAGTGGCCCTGACTTCAGTCGTAATGAAGTGCTTCGAGAGGTTGATCATGAAGCGCATCACCTCCATACTCCCAGAACGCCTTGATCCACTGCAATTCGCATACCGCTGCAACCGGTCCACATCAGACACCATTTCCCTGGCCCTACACTCATCCCTGGAGCATCTCGAAAACAAAGACTTCTACATTAGACTCCTATTTATTGACTACAGCTCCGCCTTCAACACCATAATCCCAGCCAAGCTCCAATCAAAGCTCCAAAACCTAGGACTTGGCTCCCCACTATGCAACTAGATCCTTGATTTTCTGACCAACAGACCACAATCAGTGAGAATGAATAACAACACCTCCTCCACAATAGTCCTCAACACCGACGCCCCGCAAGGCTGCGTACTTAGCCCCCTACTCTACTCCCTGTACACACACGACTGCGTGGCAAAACATGGTTCCAACTCCATCTACAAGTTTGCTGACGATATGACCATAGTGGGCCGGATCTCGAATAACGACGAGTCCGAATACAGGAGGGAGATAGAGAACCTAGTGGAGCGGTGTAGCGACAACAATCTCTACCTCAATGCCAGCAAAATTAAAGAGCTGGTCATTGACTTCAGGAAGCAAAGTACTGTACACACCCCTGTCAGCATCAATGGGGCCGAGGTGGAGATGTTTAGCAGTTTCAAATTCCTAGGGGTGCACATCTCCACAAATCTGCCCTGATCCAGCCACGTCGATGCTACCACCAAGAAAGCACAACAGCGCCTATACTTCCTCAGGAAACTAAGGAAATTCGGCATGTCCATATTAACCCTTACCAACTTTTACAGATGCACCATAGAAAGCATCCTATCAGGCTGCATCACAGCCTGCTATGGCAACTGCTCGGCCCAGTACCGCAAGAAACCTCAGAGTCGTGAACACCGCCCAGTCCATCACATGAACCTGCCTCCCATCCATTGACTCCATCTACATCTCCTGCTGCCTGGGGAAAGCGGGCAGCATAATCAAAGATCCCTCCCACCCGGCTTACTCACTCTTCCAACTTCTTCCATCGGGCAGGAGATACAGAAGTCCGAGAACACGCACAAACAGACTCAAAGACAGCTTCTTCCCCACTGTCACCAGACTCCTAAATGACCCTCTTATGGACTGACCTCATTAACACTACACCCTGTATGCTTCATTCGATGCCAGTGCTTATGTAGTTACATTGTATATGTTGTGTTGCCCTATTATGTATTTTCTTTTATTCCCTTTTCTTCTCGTGTACTTAATGATCTGTTGAGCTGCTCGCAGAAAAATACTTTTTACTGTACCTCGGTACACGTGATAATAAACAAATCCAATCCAATCCAAATGTCCTCCACTCCATCCTGCCCAACCCGGCACAAGGTAGAAAAGGCCGTCAGACAACTGAAGAACAATAAGGCATCTGCAGCAGATGGAATCCCTGCCAAAATACTTTCGGTGTGAATATAGTTCCCTTATCTAGAAGGAGGAGAGCATGCCTGGAGACCTCAGAGATGCTGTAATCGTGACCATCTTCAAGAAAGTTGACAAGCCCGACTACAGTAACAACAGAGGAATTTCCTTTCTGTCAGCCACCACAAGAATCTTCCTTAGTCGCTTTCTCTCTGGTTGAAGAGCTCCTCCCAGAGCCCCAATGCGGATTCCATCCATCAAAGGGCACAACGGACATGATCATCATTGTGTGGCAATTCCAATAGAAATCCAGGGAATTACACCAACTCCAGTACATGGCCTTCTTTGTCCTCATAAAAGACCTTCAACACCGTTAGCCGCAAAGGATTATGGAGTGTTTTCCTCCATTTTAGCTGCCCCCAAAGGTATGTCACCATCCTCCGTCTGCTTCACCATGACATGCAAACTGTGATCCTGACTGACGGATCCATCATAGACCCAATTCACATTGGAGTGGGTTCAAACAAGGCTGTGCCATCGCACTGACACCCTTCTTGATCTTCCTTGCTGCAACATTCCATCTCTCCCTCAGCAAGCTCCCCGCTGGAGTGGACCTGAACAAACCAGAATCTGTTCAACCTCCGCTGCCTGAAGGCTAGATCTATACATACTCTTGAGGCTGAGCTCAAAGCCATCATCAACACCTTCACTGAGGCTATGGGAGCCTGGGACTTACATCAAACATCCGTTAGATACCCTACCAACTTGCCCCCACCACATAGCCACCCCCACGTCGAAGCCTTGGACAATATGAACAACTTTCCTTCTCTGGGGAACCTACTGTCAACAAGGGCAAAACATCGACATTTGGGTTCAACACCCCTTCGATCGCCTGAGGAAGTGAGTGTTTGAAAACTAGGACCTCCAACCCGACACTGAGCTCATGATCTACAGAGAAGTAGTGATACCCGCCCTCTTGTATGGCTCAGACACAGTGCTGCAGGCACCTTAAAACTTTGGAGAAATACCACCAGCATTACCGCCACTAGATCCTGCAAATCTATTGATGAGATAGACACCCACAATGTCAGTGTCCTTGCTCAGGCCAATATCTCCAGCATCGAAACATGGAGCCTCATCATCCACATGCCTGACACTAAATTCCTGAAACAAATGTTCCAGTTGGAAGTTCGACAGGGCAACGTGAGGCCCCACCCCCCCAATCTGGCCTGGTCTTGCGAAATCCTACCAACTGTCCTGGCTTGAGACGATTCCCACCTCTTATCATAGAATTTACAGTGCAGAAGGAGGCCATTCGGCCCATCGAGTCTGCACCGGCTCTTGGGAAGAGCACCCTACCAAGGTCAACACCTCCACCCTATCCCCATAACCCAGTAACCCCACCCAACACTAAGGGCTCTTTAACCTGTGATTATCCCTCTCTCCAGTCGCACCATCTAGACCTGTAAAGACTTAATTACCTGCAAAGACTCTCATTCAAAATATCATCTTGCATCATTGACTTTGTCTATATATATATATATATGTTTCTGGAACCCACCTCTTCATTCACCTGATGAAGGAGCTACGCTCCGAAAGCTAGTGATTCGAAACAAACCTGTTGGACTTTAACCTGGTGTTGTAATGCCCACCCCAGTCCAATGCTGACATCTCCACATCATTATATTGGTTAGGTGAATTTTTGTTCGAAATTTAAATATCCCTACTTTGTTCACTTTTTGTTTTACGTTCTGCTTATCTACTGTAGAAATGTACTTGTACCAAAATTAACCTTGTGCTGGTGCTTTAAAAGATGATAGTTAAATTCATGCCCTGACGCAGAATTGTATTGTTTCTATAATATCCAAACACGCTCCAGTCCAGCAATGCAAGTTTTCTGTCAATTGACAACTTGGTCTGCCAGTGCTGTTTCATTAATCTTTTATTAGTAGGTTGGTCAGTGTCCTATTTGGCCATGAGCAGAGCTTCCAATCCCACTTCTCCATCACAAAGACCACCTACTTCCATCTCCATAATTCCATCCTTTGCTTCTCCCTATTTGCTACTGAAACCATCATCCCTGCTTTTGTTACCACCCGACTTGATTTACTCCAATACTTTCCTGGCCTGCTACCCATTTTCCACGTCCCATAACCTTGCGTTCATCCAAAAATCTATTGCTTCTCTCTCAACCTCGTCACTCATTTACTCATCACCCACGTGATTTCCCATTTGTGGGAGAGACTGGCGGATGATTTAAGGTAATTAAAAATAGGGGTGGGAGTATATCATGCATCCAATTCCAGGATGAAAAGCAAACAAATCAGTTGACGCTGGGAAATAAATGTTCTGGTTTTCCAACTCGATTGGCAGTTTTGTTTAAATACGTCAAGTGCCTTCCATTGATTTCTCTGTGATCAGTGCACATTAGTTTGATTTTTTGTTTTGAGTTCATGTTAGCTCATCTCGGCCAGGGTGGTGATAGGATTTAGCTGCAATTAGCTTCAGGTTCTTTGCGTTAGAGAGGGAAAAATCAGTCATGGTTGACTCTCCAGGATCCTCCCAATATGATTAGTAAGGATAGGTTTGCACTGTCTGTGATGGATTTTCCAAAAAGCGTAGCTTCCGACTAACTGGGGTTATGTCTTTCATGGGTGAGGTACAGAAGTTGTTTGGTGCTTGTGAAACTGTCCTGCAAGGAAAAGGTTTGGGACCTTGTTTTCGGGAGAAATGATTGAAAAAGGACAAAAACGGTGCTGTAGATTGCAGTTTAGGCTGTCTTCTTTGAACCGAGTTAGTTCTACAAAAACTACTATTCAATTGCTGGTACAGGAGCACTTGATTAAGAAACCAGTGTTGTGCATTTTTCACTGACCAGTTTAAGCACTTTGCCACAGAAAAATGGTATTGGAAAAGATCCACTATATTTTAAACTGCCCCGATTGAGACGAACATCCCACTTCATGTGTTCTCAGTTAATAAAATGAACGAGGAATTCAACAAGTTTCATTTGGAATCATAGAATTTACATCATTGAATGAGTTCATTTGGCCCATCACCTTCAATCCTATATTCGTAAGTTGTGGAAAGAATGAACAAGAAGCCAGTCTGTAGCATGAGACCGATTTTATATCCAAGGCTGCAGAGTAAATACACAGACTTTTCCAGTTCTCCTAACGCCCAGTGTGAACACCGTTTTAGTACTATTATAATCAAGACATAATACTTCCCCAATTGGTGAGAGATGTTTGTAACCCTCAACTTAAAAGCATGTATTCTATTGCAGCACAACTTCAACATTAACATGCCCTGCCTGCGCTGGCTTCATGATAGATCTGTTCTATTCATCCCACTTCCCTGTTCCTTTGTCACAGCCCTGCAATTGTTGTATTTTGAAAGAATTTATGTAGCTCCCTTTCTATTATATCTGTTTCCAAATGCATTCAAATTATAACTTGCTGTGCAAATACATTTTTTTCCTCAACCCACCGCTGTTTCATTTATCAATTGCCTTTTAAAACCGTGCCTCTTAGTTACTGAGGCTTGTGTCACTGCAGACAGAGCAAATGAAGAGACGCTGTCAGAATCCTTCATGATTTTGAATGTATTTTAGTTAAAACTTCATTTAATCTTCTCTAAAACCAATCCTGTTCTTTTTGCATCACTCCACATAACTGAAGTCCCTCAGTCCTCATGCCATTAATCTCCACCACACCCTCTTATTGGACTTCATGTCATTCAGAATTGGACACGATCCTCCAGCTGGGGCATCTGCAGCCTTTTTGAGAAGAGCGTTGCCCATTTGCACTGCCCTGTGTGTGAAAGAAGTGTTTCCTGATTGCTCTCCTATTCATTCCTTCGTCAGAGAAAATATATTTTTTGCATCTGCTCTATTGAATCCTTTTCAAGCGTCTCCGTCAGATAAGCTCAAGGGAGCACACGATACGTTGTCGCAGCTGTGCTAGTAATTTAACCCTTATTATCACTGGTATCATTCTAGTGAGCCTACACTGTATACCCACCAAGACTACTGTCCCTCGAGAAGTGATGTGGCCAAAACTGAATGCAGTACACCATATTGGATCTGAACAGAGTTTAGAAGCCTGAGAGATAATCTAACGGAGACGCTTGAAATGATAAAACTGAAGCATAACTTCCACTCCTTTTATAAACTAAACCTTGCGAGAGAGCACAATCTAACGGCCGTGTCACGTCCCGAGTTGGGTGCGGCTGGTAAATCTCACGAGAGGCCTGTCTCAAGATTTACCCGGCTCGTTATGCCTCACGAGATCTAACGGGATCTCGCAAGGCATCACGATCTGGATCCCACCCACAATCGATGGGCGGGCCCCAGATTTGCATAACCATGTGGTAGTTCACCTCAGTTGAATCTACACCGGATCTGCCCAGTGATCAAATCCCCTCGCCTCGGAAACGCCGAGCTGGCGTCATTTGGCAGTGATCTCCACAAATGTGGACCAGACACTTTTTTTTTGGGGTGGGGGGGCGGTTGGGAGGGTCTCCCAGGTGATCGCAGGCCCCCGGATGATCGTCCTCTGGGCAGGGTGACACCTGATGCAACCCGGGCACCAGGCTGGCAATGCGAAGGTACAGTGCCCATGCCAGGGTTTGGGCCCGGGGTGCCCTGCGCTTGTGAGGTGGGGTGAGGGGGCTCAAGAGTCCTCTAATCGGTATGATGGTGCATTGGGGTGTTTGGGATCATGTTGGGCGGTCGGGAGATTGGGTACCACCGATCACTTTCTGCACTGACGAGCTGAGCTCTTCGGTGCAGGAAATTAAGGCAAGCGCGGTCTCGGTGGTGCTCTCCTCACTGAGGCCCATAAAAAGAACAGAGTTCTGTTTAATAGCTAGATCGTTCTCTGTGCTGCAAGCACCGGAAAACACCCCACTGAATGCCCTCAACACGGGACTCTGTTTCTTTCCCGTTAAATTGCACCCAGAGACTAATCTTCTGATTGTTTTTGTGGTCACTTCCAGAATACAAAATGAATGCTCGCAATGAATGTAGGGAACTATGGACAATGTTAGGAAAGCAAGCAGGCACAGAGCCTGTATGTGTGTTGGGAAGGCAGCTCCCAGACAGGACTGAAACTGTAGGTCAATTAACATATTGATGACCCATCTCCGGGAACAAAGGAAAGACACTCAAGCAACCGATACTGTTTCAGACATCCCGGCGTGAATTCCCCAAACCGAAAGCACAAACAAAGCAAGGCCAACGGCCACCTAAGACACGCCCAGCCATCAGGGCACCCACCCCTTTATTGGTCAAGATCAATACCAGTGATTAAGATGCGGCCCAATTAATTGGGGCCAAGTTTAAGGCCCACACAAAAGCGCACAAAGCCCCTCTGGGTATAAGAAGAACCCCCCACGAGAGAATCGCTCTCTTGGATTTGGCTCTCAAAGCGGAGAGACCCATCCACCAGCTGCACCAGAAGCAAATAAGTCCAAGGTCAACGCTCGCTACCAGACGGATGACCTTAGCTATTTTCCTGTACCACTTCGAACCCAGCAACCTCCGATCCGAACAACGGCCATTGTTCCTCTGACTGAGTGGGCACCCAAAGCTAATTATAGACGTTAGCATTAGAGATAGTTTAGTTTGTAGTACTTTGTGCATGTGTAGATCTTACTGTGTAAATAAATAGTATTGACTTTGAACTAACTAACTGGTGTATTGGCTCTTTGATCAGTATTTGGGTTTGAACATTGTGGCGGTATCGAGAGATACCTGGTGACTCTAAAGCAAACATAATTAGGATTAAGGAAGACGACCATATTGACCGCCATATTCATAACCGGAGAAACAGAGCAAAATTACTAACTTGTATTGATTGTGTACTTGGGCGTTGAAACCTTTTTTGTTCTTCCACACATTTGAATATTTTCCCTATTTAAATATATGTTAGGATTTCTTTCTTGGATCCAAAATAATTACTTCACACTTTACAGACTGGCAGATGGAATTCAGTCACTAAACTTGTCCCTATCCCATTTTGTAACTGTTGTACTTTTTAATTTAGTAGCAACTTGGAACCCACAAGTCTATAATCTTTCACCCAAACCATTGGTACACACGGCAAAAAGCTAGAGCACCAGAATAGTTCTCTAAGGAACACCATGGGTGGGATTCTCCGACCCCCCGCCAGGTCAGAGAATCGCCGGGGGCTGGTGTGAATCCCGCCCCCGCCGGTTGCCGAATTCTCTGGCACCGGATATTCGGCGGGGGTGGGAATCCCGCCGCGCCGGTTGGCGGCCACCCCCCCCCCCCCCCCCCCCGGCGATTCTCCGGCCCGCGATGGGCCGAAGTCCCGCTGCTGGAATGCCTGTCCCACCGGTGAGAATCAAACCACCTCTCTTACCAGCGGGACAAGGCGGCGCGGCCGGGCTCCGGGGTCCTGGGGGGGGGGGGGGCGTGGGGCTATCTGGCCCCGGGGGTGCCCCCACGGTGGCTAGGCCCGTGATCGGGGCCCACCGATCGGCTGGCGGGCCTGTGCCGTGGGGGTACTCTTTTCCTTCCTCCTTCGCCACGATCTCCGCTATGGCGGAGGCGGAAGAGACCCCCTCCACTGCGCATGCGCGGGGATGACGTGAGCGGCCGCTGATGCTCCCGCGCGTGCGCCGCATGGCAAAGTCATTTCCGCGCCAGCTGGCAGGGCACCAAAGGCCTTTCCCGGCGGGGCGGAAATCAGTCCGGCGCGGGCCTAGCCCCTCAAGGTTAGGACTCGGCCCCTCAAGTTGTGGAGAATTCCGCACCTTTGGGGCGGCGCGATGCCGGACTGATTCGCGCTGTTTTTGGCGCCGGTCGGCGGATATCGCGCCAATTGCGGAGAATCCCGCCCCATAAGTCAAATGTTGCCCTGTAACCTTATTCTCTGTCTCTTATCTTGCAATCATTTAACAACAATGCTGCAAGGTTACTTCCAATTCCACAGCACTGTCGATTTTCTTCATCATCTCTTGTGTGAAGCAACATCAAATGCCTTTTTGAGGTCAATACAGACGACATCAATAATACTCTCCTATCCCTGATAATGGTGACATGCTATGACAATGCAATTGCCTTTTGGATCAGGGAGACAAATGGATGGGCAAGTTTTCACTCTGATTTGTTTCCAACAGCAATTACGGGACGAAGGTGTTTGTGCACGATGGCTTAGTACAGAAGAATGTTTGTGACTTGAATAATTTGTCTGAACACTGTATAAGTAAAAAAGAAGTAAAGTCCATAGTTCAAGATAATAATTAAAAAAATAATAATAATTTAGTGTACCCAATTCATTTTTCCAATTAAGGGGCAATGAAGTGTGGCCAATCCACCTACCCTGCACATATTTGTGTTGTGGGGGCGAGACCCACGCAAACACTGGGTGAATGTGCAAACTCCACACGGACAGTGACCCAGAGGCGGGATCGAACCTGGGACCTCGGCGCCGTGAGGCAGCAGAGCTAACCCACTGCGCCACCGTGCTGCCCCGTCCATTGTTCAAGATGACCATTGACTCCTTTCCCCTTTTGAGGGGGAGAGCTGACTGGTGGTGGTTTAACATGAGGATCACCACACCTCCGGCAAAGGGCAAGGTTGAGAAGGCGAGGCCTTCAGGAATAACCTGAGCTGGTACGGGGATTGAACTTGCACTGTTGGTTTTGTTCTGCATCACAACCACAGGCACACATGGGGGATGGTCAGTTGGGCAAGGAACTAGAGTGCCTGTAAAATCGTAACACAGTGAAGAAATAATGGCATCAAAGAGCATAGCACTGACAGGATTCTTGTTTCAGTGGGGGTGCATCTGTTATTTAGAAACATAGAAAATAGGAGCAGTAGGGGGCCATTCAGCCTTTCGAGCCTGCTCCGCCATTCATTACGATTATAGCTGCTCATCCAACTTAATAGCTTTACCCCACTTTTCCCCCCATATCCTTTGAACCCCATTGCCCTTTGATCCCCTTCACCCTAAGTGCTATATCTAACTGCTTCTTGGAAACATGCAATGTTTTGGCCTCAACTGCTTCCTGTTGTAACTAATTCCACAGCCTGACCACTTTCTGGGTGAAGAAGTCTCTCATCTCTGTCCTAAAATGGTCTATCCCGTATCCTCAGACTGTGACCCTGGTTCTGGACACACCCACCATTGGGAACTGCATCTATTGAAATTGAAAATTGCTTATTATCACAAGTAGGCTTCAAATGAAGTTACTGTGACAAGCCCCTAGTTGCCACATTCCGGCGCCTGTTCGGGGAGGCTGGTACGGGAATTGAACCGTGCTGCTGGCCTGCCTTGGTCTGCTTTCAAAGCCAGCGCTCTAGTCCTGGATTAATCCTGCCTGAATTATTAAAGGCCTCAATATAACTAGGGCGGTACAGTAGCACAGTGGTTAGCACAGTTTCTTCACAGCTCCAGGGTCCCAGGTTCGTTTCCCGGCTTGTGTCACTGTCTGTGCGGAGTCTGCACGTCCTCCCCGTGTCTGCGTGGGTTTCCTCCGGGTGTCTGGTTTCCTCCCACAGTCCAAAGATGTGCAGGTTAGGTGGCTTGGCTATGCTAAATTGCCCTTCGTATCCAAAAAAGGTTAGGTGAGGTTACTGAGTTACAGGGATAGGGTTGAGGTGTGGGCTTAGGTAGGGTGCTCTTTCCAAGGGCCAGTGTAGACTCGATGGGCCGTATGGCCTCCTTCTGCACTGTAAATTCTATGATAACTAATTCTATGATAACTGCCACTCTGCAGCAAGCCCAGTCAGCTGGTGAATGCCAGCATGGATAATGTACAGCCAATAAGCAACATGATTTTAAAAAAAATATTTGTTCATGGGACGTGGGTGTCGCCCGCTGTGCCAGCATTTATTGCCCATCCCTAATCGCCCTTGAAGAGGGCAGTTAAGAGTCAGTCACATTTCTGTGGGTCTGAAGTCACATGTAGGCCAGACCAGGTAAGGATGGCAGATTTCCTTCCCTAAAGGAGATTAATGAACTAGATGGGTTTTTCCGACAATTGACAATGGTTTCATGGTCTTCATTAGACTTCTTTGATTCCAGATTTTTTTACAATTGAATTCCAATTTCACCGTCTGCAGTGGTGGGATTTGAACCTAGGTCCCCAGAGCATTATTCTGGGTCAAGATTTACAAGCCACAGCCAGCGAACGAAGTGGAAGGAGGGCGAGGTTGGGATGGTTAGGGTAGAGGCAGATCCGAAGCCTAGGACTCTTGATTGGCCGGGGTAAATTTAAAATGGAGATTAAGTCCTAGCTACACAACCTGGTTATATTTAAATACCCTGAGAGCACGTTGGTTGCCCATCCCGTGACCTGACTCCATTAAAACTGAAAAATGGCTAGGTTTGAGGGATGTTGGTCTGGGTTTAAGACGTTTAACTCTACCAAAACCCATCCATTCGGGAGGGGGTTAAATTACTTCCTGTATTTCAGTGATCACGATTTTTAGACTTTTAATCAAACATACATTAAGTGGGAAAAAATGCAATCTTGGCATAAAAGCGAAGATCCAAGGAAAGAAAGACTACTTGAAATGCCTGGGCTATTACAATCAATTAAATTAATGACCTAAATTATTACAGTGGAAAAAATAGTTGTCTGAAATGTTTTGCTGTAATGATGTAACCCAGCAACAAATGATCATTGGTTTTAAAAAATGGGCAGCGCATTCTTTCACTTTTCAGATTCTAGGCAGTAGAATGTTATTTTTAAACTATCTAATTGTAATTTTTAAAACTCCTTTAATCATTTAAATAATTAATTGTCATGGAAATAATCTGTAATATTCCACGTGGATATCTTTGTGCAGACTGGATGTAAGTTGGTTCTTTAAGTCTTGCGCAATAACTTTTTCAGCTGTCCGCCATTAAATAACAATTACTTGTATTTAATGGCATGGTTTAACGGGACAAAAGCAGAGTCCCGTTTCGGGCATGTTTAGTGAGGTGTTTCTCTGTGCAGCGGCAAGAAAGACACAGCTATTTAACGGCAGTTTGCCAATTTTTTGGTCTGTGCGGGGAACATCCCATCGAAGTTGCATTATACATCATTCCTGCACTGACGAGCTCAGCTTACCAGTGCAGGAAGATGACTCGCGGATCGGGGGCCAATTTTACGTGCCGTCCGCACTTGCAACTGCCCCCCGCCCCAACCCCACTACAGCATCCAGAGGCCCCCCCCCCCCCCGCAACCCTACTGCACCCAACTTGTCTCTTCTGGGGTCCTTGAGGCCCCCCTCACCCCACCTTTTATGGGCAATGCACCCTGTGTTGGGCACCTTGGCACTGCCAGCATGACGCCCTGGGAGTGCCACACAGGAACCTTGGCAATGCCAAGGTGGTGCAGCAGGTGTGTCAGGGTGCCACCCTGCCCTATCCCCCGATGACCCAGGGGCCTCTAAAGGCCTGGGTGACCCCAGCTCTTGGAATGCCCTCCTGCACTTCATTGAATGCCTTCCTGTACTTCATTGAACCAGTGTTGATCCCCGGCTTGGTGGTAATGGTAGAGTGGAGGATATGACGGGCCATGAGGTTGCAGATTGTGGTTGAGTTCAGTTCTGCTGCTGGTGATGGCCCACAGCCCCATTTGGTTACCCAGCCTTTTGTTGCTAGATCTGTTCTGAATCTATTCCATTTAGCACTGTGGGAGTGCCACACTACATGACCGAGGTTATCCTCAGTGTGAACATGAGACTTTGTCTCCACAAGGACTGTTCAGTGGTCACACCCACTGATGCATGTGCGGCAGACAGGTTGGTGAGGATGATGTCTTGTAAGGTTTTTCCTCTTTTTGGCTCCCTCACTACCTGCTGAAGACACAGTCTAGCAGTTATGTTGGTTAGGACATGACCAGCTTGGGCTGTACTGGTGCCACTGAGCCACTCTTGGAGGTAGACCCAGAGTACATTCTGCACCCTGACCACACTCAGTGCTTCCCCAAAGTGATATTTAATATGGAGCCATCAGTTGAGGGGATGCAGCACGTGGCCATCAGCAGGCAGGTTTCCTTGTACATGTTTGGCCTGATGGCGTGAAACTTATTGGGGGTCTGATGTTGATGTTGATGCCTCCCAAGGCAACTCCCTCTCGAATGTGTGCCACTTTGCCACTGCCTTGGTGAGTCAGGACATACCCAGGGATGGTAGTGGATGGTGTCTGAGACATTGTTCTTTGATTCCATGAGTGTGGCTATATCAGGCTGTTGCTTGACGAGTCTGTGGGGCAGCGTTTTACATTTTAACACAAGTCCCCAGATGTTAGTAAGGAGGACTTTGCAGGGTCACCAGGGGTGGGTTTGCTATTGCCATTTCCGGTGCCAAAGTCGATGCCAGGTGATCCTTCCAGTTCCATTCTTTATGAACACTGACGACATGCAGCTCTACCTCCCCACTGCTTTTCTTGATTCCTCCACTATGTCTATATTTTCATACTGCTTGCCCAATGCCTAGTTTTAGATGAGTAGAAGTTTCCTTCAACTAGTCCTTTTAAAGACTGAAGCCATTGCCTTCAGTTCCCACGATAAACTCCTTTCCGTAGTCACAGGCTCCAGTCTTCTCCCAGACATTTGCTTGAGGCTGAACCAGACTGTTGGTAACATTGATATTATATTTGACCCCAAGTTGAGCTTCCAACCACCTCCACACCATTGCTAAAGCCACTTATTTTCACCACAGAACATGATTCAGCTCTGCCCTTGCCTCAATTATTTATTATGAAGCAAGATTTCCTCTCCTGATTGTTATCTAATGGCAATTGCTGGAACCGGATCTTTAGCTGATTATAGAATAATATCTGTGAATTGTCAGTGTTTGCTGTTCTGGGCCTGCAATGAGGAATGGCCAGTTGGAGAAGTAGCTGAAGGGACTGTCGTAATCCCATGGATGAATCTTCACATTCAAGCCAACATTGAAAGGCTGATCATTGCTTTGGAGGATAAGGAAGATGTTTACAATGATACATTAAATGTTGAAATACAAGTTTGACCTTTGAAACCTCAAATTCCCTCCTGAGAACAGGGGTCAACTTGTATGCTGAGTATAAAAGTGAACTAGCAGTGTGGACATGGGTGTGAGTGGCTGCCATCTTCATCATTCATCATTTGGGGTTGATCTGGTTGGGTGTGTTTTTAAACCCCGCACATCTTCATAACACATCTATATTGTCTGCTTAATCCCATGCGCACAGTTACCATATACTGGCAAGTAAAACATCCAAATGTGAGGTGAAAAATTGAGGCTGACTACTAATGGCGTGCCATGGCAGACTAAGGGGTGTGGTGGGGAGGGGGTGCTGGGGAGGGGGTGGTGGGAGTCGACCTATGCCTGTAATATATGCCAAAACATGATTTTGGGGGCTGAAATTCTTGCGTTCAATTTCATAAGCCTGATCTATGGTATGTGTGGAGCTTCTCCAAATACCAAATTATGAGGTACACTTCGATTGCTCTGAGTGTCCCTCGTCAGGTACAGCAGTAGGTTGTGTCATAGAAATCAGTGAGATCTCTGGGTTTCTTTTTTTAAAATCCGGTTTGACGATCGATTGTAAACTTTTTAAAGCCATTCATGAAGTTTCTAAACCTGTGGCTTGGTTTAACTATATTATGTATTTATGAAGTATGTTCTTTGTTTCACACCATTCAAAAATTAGAAATCTTACTCCACACAGCTCCAGGGTGTTGCCAACAATGTTAATTTTCCTATGCTTGTCAAAGTTCAGGTATGATGCCTTGCCTGGTATATCGTGCACAGTATGATCTTTGTGGGAGACACTCCCAAGGTGTAAAGCTTGTCAAATAGGCTTCAAAGCACTGTCCTGCAGGTGCATTTGAGGAAAGCTTTGCATGTTGAACTGCATTCCATTCTTTTATGTCTGAAGTGAAAAGCATTTTATAGAAATTCATGTATTCTACATTTGTAATAATTTTCAAAAAATTAAGAAATGATTGCAAAGTTTAACACACATACTTTTTGTCACTTGTTTGCCAAATGCTTTCCTATCACCATGGTGGCTAGCTGTTGGATTCAAAGCAGATTGCATCCGACTTGTTCAATGGACTTTCAGGCCATTCAACCCATCAAATCAAATAACATATGGGGCGCAATTCTCCCATCGGGAGACTAAGTCTCCACGCCGGAGTGAAAACCGGAGTGTTTCACTCCGGCGTCGGAGGCCGTTCCCAGCCCCCTATTCTCCCGCCCCCGGGGGGCTAGGAGCGGCGCCGCGTCATTTACGCATGCCGGGCCTTGGCGCCACGTAAAAGTGGCGCCGCGTAAATGTCGCAACCGGCGCCATGTAAATGACGTTCCTCGCGCATGCACGGTTGCCGTCCTCCCCGTGGCCGCCCCGCAAGAAGATGGTGGATCGATCTTGCGGGGCAGCGGAGGAAAGGAGGTCCTCCTTCAGAGAAGCCGGCCCGCCGATCGGTGGGCACCGATCGCGGGCCAGACCCCTTTTGAGCCCCCCCCCCCCCGGTGCAGGAACCCCCCTCGCCCCCCCCCCCCCCCCAGCGTTCCCGCTCTGTTCCCGCCGGCAGCGACCAGGTGTGGATGGCACCGGCGTGAACCTGTTGTGTTGGGCAGGCCGCTCAGCCCATCCGGGCCGGAGGATCCCCGCTCGCCCATTACCAACGGCAAGCGCCGATTCTCCCAGCGGCCAGCCATGATTCGCGCCGTGCCGGTTTGGTTGGGGGGCGGGGGGGGGGGAGAATCGCGTGCGGGCGTTTTCGCCCATGGTGTTTTTATGTTTTGACTTCTGCTTTCACCATTGCAACATAGAAAGGGTTTATGTTGGCTGGAGCATTTCTTTTCTTTTCCTTGTCAAATGTTGTCGCTGTTTTAAAAAAAATGGTAGTGTTCAATTCTGATCAGTGTCACAATACGTTGCAATGTGAGCTGCCCTCGCTGAACCGCGCATTGCTATCAGAAAATAACACGGACTGTACCAGGGTCAAACATACTGTGTTATAAATGAAACCAACATTCAAAAACATATTTCTAGTTTAATACTCCGGTTGGTAACTGGATTCTACCTTTGTATAAAAGTAGCTTTTTAAAAATTTGTTCTTGAGATGTAAAGAGTCTCCGGCAAAGCTAGCATTTATTATCAGTACCTAATTACCCTTGAGAAGGTGAGAATGAGCTGCTGCAGTCCATGTAATGCAGATAAAATCACAGTGTGGTTAGGGAGTTGCCAGTATTTTGACCCAGTGATAGGAAAGGAACAGCGATATAGTTTGAAATCACGATGGTGAGTGACTTGGAGATGAACTTGCGGGTGATAGCATTCCAATGCCTCTGCTGTCGTTGACCTTTTTAGGTGGTGGAGGTTGCTGGATTGGAAGGTGTTGGCTAAGGAGACTTTGAGTGTTTCTGCAATCCTTTTTTAGATTGTGTGTCAGTGGTGGAGGGAGTGTGTCAGTGGTGGAGGGAGTGAAGTGCTGGATGGGGTGCCAATCAACCGGACTGCTTTGTCCTGAATGGAATTGAGCTTCTTGAGTGTTGTTGTTGGAGCTGCAGTCATCCAGGCATGTGGAGTGTATTCCATCACACTCTTGAATTGGGCCTTGTAGAGAGGGAGTCAGGAGATGAGTTACTCACTACAGAATTCCCAGCCTCTGATCTGCTTTTATAGTGACAATATTTATTTGACTGGTCCAGTTCAATTTCTGCTCACTGGTAACCTCCTGGATGTTGATGGAGTGCGATTCAGGGACAGTTATGCTGTTGAGTGGCAGGGGAAAATGGTTAGATTCCCTTTTATTGGAGATAATCATTACCGAGCACTTGTGTATAGAATCATCGAATATACAGTGCAATAGGAGGCCATTCGGTTCATCGAGTCTGCACCAGCCCTTGGAAAGAGCACCCTACTTAAGCCTACGCCTCCACCCTATCCCTGTAACCCGGTAACCGCAACTAACCTTTTTGGACACTAAGCGCAATTTAGCATGGCCAATCCACCTAACCTGCACATCTTTGAACTGTGGGAGGAAACCGGAGCACCCGGAGGAAACCCAAGCAGACACTGGGAGAACGTGCAGACTCCGCACAGACAGTGACTAAGCCGGGAATCGAACCGGGTACCCTGGAGCTGTGAAGCAACTGTGCTAACCACTGTGCTACCATGTGGCTCGAATATTACTTGTCAGCCCAAGCCTGGATAATGTCCAGATCTTGCTGCATGCAGGCATGGACTACTTCACTACCTGAATCATCATGAATGGTGTTGCATATTGCGCAAATCACCAGCGAACATCTCCACTTCTGACCTTTTATGATAGAGGAAAAGTCTTTGATGAAGCAGCTGAAGATGGTTAGATCTAGGGTACTACCCTGAGGAACTCTTGCAGCAAAATCCTGGGACTGATCTGGTTGGCCTCCAACACCCACAACCCATCTTTCTTTGTCCAAAAGAAAAAATGCTGGAAAATCTCAGCAAGTCTGGCAGCATCTGTCGGGAGAGAAAAGACGTTTCGAGTCCAGATGACCCATTGTCAAAGCTCCTTCTATCTTTGTGTCAGCTATGACCTCAGCCAATGGAGAGGTTTCCCCCTGGTTTCCATTAGTTCTGATGGGGATCCTTGATGCCATGCTTAGGGCAGTCACACTCTCCTCTGGAGCTGAGCTTCCTGATTCATGTTTGGACTAAGACTTTATTGAAATCTGGAGCTGAGTGACCTAGCAGAACCCAAACTGAGCATCATTGAGCATGTAATTGCCGTGTAAGTGCTACTTTCATGAAAACTGTCGTTGACAATGCTGTACTTCGCTGATATTTGAGAGTAGACTGGGGCAGCAATTGTCAGATAGGATTTTCCTGCTTTTGTGGACAAACTTTTTGAAGTGCAGGCAAATATAGGATAAATTGAAGTTAATGAAATTGTGGTTTATAATTTGATAGTATGCTCGTCCCAGCTGCTACTAAACCCAAATGTGAAGTTGCGATAATACCACACTTGCCTTGCTGCTCAAAGTGGTATTTTTCTGAAAAGCATTGAATTGGTGGTTTAAAATTATCAGCAGTTTAAAAATCCTATTACTTTTCCCCTCGCTCTAATCTTGGGGAGGAAAGCTAACAAAAGGTTTTACCGATGGTCTGCTGCATTTTAGAAATTAGTTTCTCTTCATGCAGTACAAACAAATTTAGCCGTAAAGGTAACCATTTGGAGACCAAATATAATAGCAAATACCTTTTATGGAATGCATCAGTATTTTCTGCATCACATCATATATCTTTGGTGTATATATTGCAAACAAAGTTTTGTTTATCGTTCTTGCAGCAGCAACCTTGTCTTTAATACCTGGTGGTAGCAGTTACAGTGATCCAAACTTCAACAGGATTGGAGAAGTTATGGATGGCTGTATCAGGCCTTTTTGCTTGTCTCCTGCTAAATCACAATGTGAGTGACAAGCGCAAGGTCAGTTGTAACTTGGTCCCAACCCTTCCGTTAGAGCTGTATGTAACTACCGTTTGTGGCAAGGTAAATAAGATCGTTCCATTCTGCGTTTCTTATTTTATCATCAACGTTCATTCTAATAATGTCAAACATAAAAATACGAATTGATCATAGATTTGTGCTGGAAGATTTATTTGCTTTCACAAAGGTATTTGCCTCCAAATAAGGTAGCCAACCATTCTTCCATGGTTAGCCTGGAAAATCTAGGAATTGAAGATTAATCTACGGCGAGCAACCCTGGAAAAATTAAAGGATATTAAACAAAATTGTTCTTTTTCATTTGCTTTGAACAAATTTGCTTACTAGTTTATACATTTCTTTTGAGATGGGTGGGGAAAAAGAGACATAGACTAATCCAATCAGGTGATGAAGCGGCTTTTCAGGTAATGAAGAGACTTTGCTTTCCAATGTGCTGTAAGGATGAACATATTGGTGATTTAATGGCATGAATGAGGTGGTGAGGAAGTAAGGAGGTCTGTGTGAGGAAATTTCCAGCAAGCATTCAGCCAGGTTTGACAACCCATTAGCCCTCGGCTAAATTAAGACAGCTAACTGTAATTACACTGTGGAAATACTGGAAGAACATTTAACAGAAGCCCCTAACTTGGAACGTATGAGCATTTATTTCATTTATGGGACATGCACCTAACAATTGTTTGTCAAATTTTGTTTCCATTTTTTCTCAGCTGGGAGTTACTGATGAGCTGAAACATGGGATTAGTTAAGTTTATCAGCGAGTTACTACTGAGAGAGTACTTTTGATTCCATGATGGATTTTGTTGACAGTTCTTTACAGAAGTCATTGAAAAGTCTATAATATACATGATCTTTGTACACTCGCTTGCTTCTGAATGGGATGTGCTGATTGCAAAAATGTTTCATTTTGTTTTGCACCATGTCAATGGTTGTCAATCATTGGATTTTGATGTTGAACACATTTGCCTGTTACGGCTGATGTTGAGCAGGTATATTTTGTGCTTAAATCTCATTGATAAACAGCAACATATAAACAGGTTAAGGATTGTGAGGGCTCTTTGATACCATACTCAGTCAGTCAAATGCTGCCTTGATGTCAAAGGCAGTTACTCTCGCCTCTTCTGGAATTGTTCGTTGATCATGTTTGGACCACAGCTGAAATGAGGCCTGAAGCTGAGTGGTCCTGACAAAACCTAAACTGCAAATCTATCAGGTTATTGGTCGGGTAATAGCAATATCAGTGACCTCCATCCCTTTTGTGGAAGAGTAGAGCTCTGGGGTAGTAATAATTCAGATTTGTCCTGCCCTGAGCCGGTTTAGCTCAGGTCTAAATCGCTGGCTTTGAAAGCAGACCAAGGCAGGCCAGCAGCACAATTTAATTCCCGTACCAGCCTCCCCGAACAGGCACCGGAATGTGGCGACGAGGGACTTTTCACAATAACTTAATTTGAAGCCTACTTGTGACAATAAGCGATTTTAATTCCCGTACCAGCCTCCCCGAACAGGCACCGGAATGTGGCGACGAGGGACTTTTCACAATAACTTAATTTGAAGCCTACTTGTGACAATAAGCGATTTTCATTTCATTTCATTTTGTGGACGGAACATTCCTGGGCAATTTTCCACCTTGTCAGATAGATGCCAGTGTTGCAGCTGTACTGGAACAGCTTTGATGCTAGTTGGTTAGATGTTTCCCCACCATATAAATAGGTTGCGGGTAGAAATGTGGGGGGGGGGGTGTTCTTTTCCTCCCATGTGGAGTGGTTTTCTTCTTTTTTCTGTTGGGTTGACAAAGGTTAGCAGAGGTGAATTTTTGTAAGGGGTGACTGCCCCTCCCCCCATTTACCTGTGGCTGTGTTTTGTCTTTTCATTGTGGGAAGGTGTTTTTGTGGTTCTAGGTGAGTCTTTGTTTGGGTGGGGGAGAGGGAGGTCGCCTTTACAGAACAAAGAGGTGGGGGAGAGGGAGGTCGCCTTTACAGAACAAAGAGGTGGGGGAGAGGGAGGTCGCCTTTACAGAACAAAGAGGTGAGGATGGGGAGGGGTGGGGGGTGTCAGTAGGAGGAGCCTTTGGGCAGGAGTTGCCTCGCTGGCAGGTAATGCTAGTGAATGGAAGTGAGGTGGGGAAAAGGCTGAGAGGGGTGGTCGTAGGGGGGTGGGGGAAGCGGGTAGGAAGGGAGGGTGATGTGATGCGGTGAGGTTGGAGAAGAAACATGGTCAGGGGCAGAGAAACGGGCCATCTGGATGGGCCAGGTACAGGGTGAAATTAACGGGGGTAGAGCCAAAAGGGGAGGATGGTGGACGGTAGAGGCGAATGGAGGCGTAAGCCCCCGGTATGGTTGATAACATGGAACGTGCAAGGGCTCAATGGACCGGTGAAGAGATCTTGACTCTTTGCGCACCTAAGGAGTTTAAAAGCGGAGGTGGTCTTTCTGTAGGAGACACACGTCCATGTGAAGGACCAGTTTAGGCTTAGAAAGGGATGGGTGGGGCAGGTTTTCCACTCCGGGTTTGATTCAAAGTCGCAGGGAGTGGCCATTTTGATGAGCAAGAAAATGGTGTTTGTGAGCGGGTAGGAATTGAGGGACCCGAGTGGGAAATTTGTGATGATGAGTGGGGTATTAGAGGGGACGCTGGCGGTATTGGTGAATTATATGCACCCAATTAGGACAATGTAGGTTTTATGAGGGGGTTGCTGGCAGCGATCTCGGACTTGGCCATGCACCAGTTGATTATGGGAGGAAATTTTAATTGTGCCTAGGTCAATGGGTAGGATACGAAAGGCAAAGGAGCTGGGTGGGTCTGTGGAAAAGACTGGGATGGTGGACTCGTGGTGCTTCAAGGACCTGTAGTGCTTCAAGGACCCAGGGGGAAGGGAGTATTCCTTTTTCTCATCTGTTTGCAAGGTTGTATTCAAGAATCAATTTTTTTGTGATGAGTCGGCGGTTTTTGATTGGGGTGGAGGGGGCAGAGTACGCGAGGATAGTAATCTCGGATCATGCGCCCCATTGGCTGGAGTTTCGGCATGGATCAGGACGGGAGCGGAGGCTGGGGTGGAGGCTCGATTGGGGGTTGTTGGCAGATAGAGGGTTTTGTGACTAAGTGCGGGCTGTGCTTAAATATCATGTCGAATTGAACCAAAATGGGGAGGTGTTGCAGCCACATTTTGGGAAGCGTTAAAAGCAGTGGTCCGGAGGGGGAAATTGTCTCGTTCAAGGCACATGTGGATAGGGAAAGGAGGGAAGAGTATGAACGGCTAACGAACGAGATAGCGGATGTAGATGGGGAGTACTCAAGGGTGCCCACCATGGAGGGATTGGCGAGGAGGAAACAATTACAGGGGCAATTTGCTAGGTTGACGGGGAGGGCGGTAGGACAGCTGCGTAGGGCAATGGGGGTGCAGGATGAATACGGGGAGAAGGCAAGTCGAATGTTCGCGCATCAGTTCCGAAGGCATGCAACGTCCAGGGAAATCTTGAAGATATGAACTGAGGCGGGGGATGTGCCGGAGCCGGGAAAATAAACGAGGCATTTAGGGATTGTTATAAGGAGCTGGACAGGGCAGACCGGGGGTGAAGAGGGGGACATGGGATGGTTTTTAGGTGAACTGGAGTTTCCACAGGTGGAGGAAAAGAAGAGGCAGGCGCTAGAGGAGCCCTTGGGGCTTAGTGAGGTCTTGGATAGAGTATGGGGTATGAAGCCAGGGAAGGCCCCGTGGCCCGAATGTTACCCGCGGAATTTTATAGGGGGTTTGCGACGGACCTGGCACCACATCTCTTGGGGGCGTATAATGAGGCGCTGGAGAAGGGGGAACTGGCAGAGACTATGACACAGGCAATGATCACATTAATACCAAAGAAGGGGAAAGACACATTGGAATGCGTGTCATGTAGGCCCATATCTCTGCTGGCTAAGTTGGTGGCGGAAAGGATAGAGGGTTGTACCCCGGAGGTAGTTGCGGAGGACCAGACAAGTTTCGTAAAGGGCATGCAGCTTTCTAGTGATATAAGGAGGCATGTTAAATGTGGTCATGACCCTGTCGTGAACTCAGGTACCAGAGATAGTGGTGTCCATGGACATGGAAAAGGCATTTGACCGGTTGGAGTGGCGGTACCTGTTTGAGGTCCTGGGAAGGTTTGGGTTTGGCCCGAAGTTTGTGGCATGGGTGCACCTGTTATACATGGCACCAAAGGCGAGTGTGCAGTCTAACGACATGGGCTCATGAAATTTTGAACTGCACAGGGGAACAAGGCAGGGGTGCCCACTGATGCGCTTTTGTTTGCGCTAGCGATAGAGCCTCTGGCAATGGCTCTCAGGTGGTCGGCAGAGTGGCGAGGGATTACGAGGGGACAAAGGGAGCATCGGGTGTCGCTATGTGCAGACAGCCTACTATTGTATGTTTCAGACCAGCTGGAGAGCATGGAGAGGATCATGGGCAAGTTTGGTTATGGTATCAAGACTTTCCTGTGTGGGCAGCACGGTGGCACAGTGGTTAGTGCTGCAGCCTCACGGCGCTGAGGTCCCAGGTTCGATCCCTGCTCTGGGTCACTGTCCGTGTGGAGTTTGCACGTTTTCCCCGTGTTGCGTGGGTTTCGCCCCCACAACACACAAATGTGCAGTTTAGGTGGATTGGTCACGCTAAATTGCCCCTTAATTGGAAAAAAAAAAATTGGGTACTCTAAATTTATTTAAAAAGAAAAGACTTTCCTGTGTTCATTTCTGGAATGTCAAAACATGCAAGGTTTTCCTGGATGTGTGTTTTTTTAGTATTAATTTCTTCTGCTTTTAATTGGTGGTGGTGATGATCTCTGTTGATTCTGTTTTGCCGTGGAATAAGGGCATCCGTGTGCGGCAGTGGAATTATTCGCTTGATACTCAGAAACATTTTGACTTTTTTTTGGAAAAAGCTATCCTCTTGCACACAGCTGGAGTCATGTTTTCAAAAGAGCAGGGCTGTAGTTAATGTGTTTGCATAGCATGGCTGGCAGCAGGAAAGGGAGCTAGAAAAGTGATTGAAACTTTTGGCCATTTGCTCTGCTTCAGAGCTGGTCATCCCCCATGGTGTACAGGGATGTACTTTTAAAATAAATGCCTGTGTTTCTCAGTGTGGTGATATGCATCACTGTAAATACACAAGGGGTTAATGTAAATACACTATGACTAAGTAAACACTAGAGGGAGCACCAGAGACATCATGACATGCAGACATACAGCTAATGAACACATAGAACAGGCCACAACCAATGAGCAGTCAAGACACTCAGAGGTGACACTACCACAAGGGGGCATTACACAACCCATATAAAAGGACAGGGCACACATGCTCTTTCTCTTTCCACAGACCGGCATCTAGAGAGTACATCAGGGTTGATCAACAGCATCACACCCAGCACGTGGCTTAGAGCAGGCGAGTTTAGTTGGAGTGAGTTGCTACAGTTAGATTAGCAGGAGAGGGACTTCCGGGTGCGGCGATGACCAGCTAAGTCGCACGTTTTGGACCTCCCGTTTTAACGGACTTTTGGGCTCTTATCGGGAGCCCCAACGGCAATTTTCAAAGGCTAAACCCACTTCACTATGAGGCGACATAGAAGGGAGTCCCCCCGGATGTGAATGGATAGAAGAGATAATAGTGGCCAGATTGCGGAGGATCCTCTGGAGCAGCGGCAAAGAAGGGAAGTGAGAAGCAAGATGGCGGCGGAGGGAGGCCAGTTGGTATGGGGCCTGGAACAGCAGGGGTTCCTCCGGCGATGTGTGGAGGAGCTCAAGAAGCAGGTGCTGGCGCTGATGCTGCAGGCGATTGAGGGGTTAAAGGAGGCGCAGAAGACCCAAGAGATGGAGCTCCATGGAGTGAAGGCAAAAGCTGCTGAAAATGAGGACGAGATCCAGCGCTTGGTGGTGAAGACGGAGACGCACGAGGCACTGCATAAGAGGTGTATGGAGAGACTGGAAGCCCTGGAAAATAGCTCGAGGAGGAAGAACTTCAGAATCTTGGGTCTTCCCGAAGGGGCAGAGGGAGCGGACGTTGGGGCGTATGTGAGCACGATGCTCCATACCTTAATGGGAGCTGAGGCCCCGACGGGCCCCCTGGAAGTGGAGGGAGCGTACCGAGTCCTCGTGAGAAGACCAAAGGCAGGAGAAATACCTTGAGCAATAGTGGTGAGGTTCCACCGCTACAAGGACAGGGAGATGGTCCTGAGATGGGCGAAAAAGACACGGAGCAGCAGGTGGGAGAACGCGGTGATCCGCGTGTATCAGGATTGGAGTGCGGAGGTGGCGAGAAGGAGGGCGAGTTTCAATCGGGCCAAGGCGGTGCTCCACAAGAGGAAAGTGAAATTCGGAATGTTGCAGCCGGCAAGACTGTGGGTTACACACCAGGATAAACACCACTACTTCGAGACGGCAGAGGAGGCGTGGACATTTATTGAAGAGGAGAAGTTGGACTAGATTTGAGGAAGAGTGTTTGAAATGAAGTAGCGAGGTGGTGTCAAGGGACTGTGAATCAGATGGGGGGAAATTTTCTTTCCCCTCGAAGGGGGGGGGGCACGAAGAAATGTGGGCGCCGCTGGGGAAGGGGAGGGGGAAGGAGAGAGGGAGCTGCGCCATCAGGGGCGGGGCCGAGAGGGAAGCGCGGGCTTTGTTCCCGCGCTATGGAAATTGTGGTGGGAAAAGGGGGCGCAGGAAGGAGGGGGCCTCACATAATGGGAGGCTAAGGATAAACGGGGGAAGCCGAGGTCAGCCAGAGTTTGCTGACCTCCGGAAGCAATATGGGGGGAGCAACTAAGCTAGAGAGGGATCTAGTGGGGGGTGGGGGGGTGGGGGGGGGGGGTTAACTGGGTTGCTGCTGCTAAGGGGAAGGGGGAGCTGTGATGGGATGGTCGGGACGGGAGGGCACCGTCCGGGGGATAAGCGGGTGCGTGGAACCGGGTGAGGAGCTGGTCTAAAAAAGGGGATGGCTAGTCGACGGGGGGGGGGGGGGGTAAAGAGCCCCCCAACCCGGTTGATCACGTGGAACGTGAGAGGGTTGAATGGGCTGATTAAGAGGGCAAGGGTATTTGTGCACATAAAGAAGCTAAAGGCAGACGTGGTCATGCTTCAGGAGACGCACCTGAAACTGGCGGATCAGGTCAGATTAAGAAAAGGATGGGTGGGACAGGTATTCCACTCAGGGCTGATGATCAAACGGGGTTTGTTAAAGGGAGGCAATTGAATGCTAATATACGGAGACTGTTGGGGGTGATGATGATGCCCCCACCGGAGGGGGAGGCGGAGATAGTGGTGGCGATGGATGCAGAGAAAGCATTTGATAGAGTGGAGTGGGACTACCTGTGGGAAGTACTGAGGAGATTTGGATTTGGAGAGGGGTTCATTAGATGGGTTCAGCTCCTGTACAGGGCCCTGGTGGCAAGTGAGATTACAAATAGGCAACGATCTGACCACTTCCGACTATATAGGGGTACAAGACAGGGTTGTCCCCTGTCCCCGTTACTGTTTGCATTGGCAATTGAGCCATTGGCCATAGTGCTGAGGGGCTCTAGGAAGTGGAGGGGGGTACTTAGAAGCGGAGAAGAGCATCGGGTGTCATTATACGCGGATGACTTGTTGTTGTATGTTGCGGACCCAGTGGAGGGGATGCCTGAGATAATGCAGACACTCAGGGCGTTTGGAGAATTTTCAGGATATAAATTGAATATGGGGAAGAGTGAACTGTTTGTGATGCACCCCGGTGAACAGGGCAGGGGAATAGACGATTTACCGTTGAGGCGGGTAATAAGAGATTTCCGGTATTTAGGGATCCAGGTGGCCAGGAACTGGGGAACCTTGCATAAGCTTAACTTGGCACGACTGGGAGAGCAGATGGAAGAGGACTTTAGGAGGTGGTACATGGCGCCCCTGTCATTGGCGGGCAGGGTGCAGGCGGTTAAAATGGTGGTCCTTCCGAGGTTTCTTTTTGTGTTCCAGTGCCTCCCTGTACTGATTACAAAGGCCTTTCTTAAGAAGGTGGACAAGAGTATTATGAGCTTTGTGTGGGCTGGAAAGTCCCCAAGAGTAAAGAGGGGGTTCCTGCAGCGCAGTAGGGACAGAGGGGGACTGGCACTGCCGAGTCTAAGTGATTATTATTGGGCCGCCAACGTGTCAATGATATGTAAGTGGATGAGGGAAGGGGAAGGAGCGGTGTGGAAAAGACTGGAGATGGCGCCCTGTAGGGGAACTAGCTTAAAAGTACTGGCGACGGCGCCGTTACCGTTCTCCCCGAAAAAATACACCACAAACCCAGTGGTGGTGGCAACTCTGAAAATTTGGGGGCAGTGGAGACGACATAAGGGAGTGACGGGTGCCTCAGTGTGGTCCCCGATAAGGAACAACCATAGGTTCGTCCCGGGAAGGATAGATGGGGGATTTAAATCTTGGCAGCGAGCAGGAATTGCGAAATTGAAGGACTTGTTCTTAGACGGGACGTTCGCGAGTCTGGGAGCACTGACAGAAAAATATGGGTTGCCACCTGAGAATGCATTTCGCTATATGCAAGTGAGGGCATTTGTGAGGCAACAGGTGAGGGAATTTCCGCAGCTCCCGGTGCAAGAGATCCAGGACAGAGTGATTTCGGGGGCATGGGTGTGTGATGGTAGGGTGTCAGATATATATAGGGAAATGATATATATAGGGAAATGAGAGACGAGGGGGAGACTATGGTAGAGGAGCTGAAGGGAAAATGGGAGGAGGAGCTGGGGGAAGAGATTGAGGAGGGGCTGTGGGCAGATGCCCTAAGTAGGGTAAACTCTTCGTCCTCGTGTGCCAGGCTCAGCCTGATACAATTCAAGGTTCTACACAGGGCGCATATGACGGGAGCAAGGCTGAGTAGATTTTTTGGAGTGGAGGATAGGTGCGGGAGATGCGCGAAGCCCAGCGAACCACACCCACATGTTTTGGTCATGTCCGGTATTGCATGGGTTCTGGGTGGGTGTGGCAAAAGTGATCTCGAAGGTGGTGGGGGTCCGGGTCAAACCAAGCTGGGGGTTGGCTATATTTGGGGTTGCAGATGAGCCGGGAGTGCAGGAGGCGAGAGAGGCCGACGTGTTGGCCTTTGCGTCCCTAGTAGCCCGGCGGAGGACTCTACTTATGTGGAAAGAAGCTAAGCCCCCGGGTGTGGAGGCCTGGAGCAACGACATGGCAGGGTTTCTAAAACTGGAGTGGATAAAATATGCATTAAGAGGTTCGGCTCAAGGGTTCACCAGGCGGTGGCAACCGTTCCTCGACTAGCTCGCAGAGCGATAAAGGAAAATAGGAAAGGCAGCAGCAGCAGCCCAGGGGGGAGGGGGGGGAGGGCTCATTTGGGTCTTCAGTGGTTTTATGTGTGTGTTTATATATTAGTTATTTATATTTGATTTCATAAAGTTACTATTTTAGTTATTATTTCTGTTGTTTCTTATTTTGTTGTTGGCAGTTGCCGTTAGTTAGCATATTATTTATTTAAAAAACGATCAATGTATATATTATTACAAAGTTGTAAAATGGGAAATTTTTGTTTGATCGAAAAACTTTAATAAAATATATTTTAAAAAAAAGATTAGCAGGAGAGTCAAACTCATTTAAGAACTAGTGTTAATAGTTCAATAAACATATTGAACTCATTACAAAGTCTGGACCTTCCTTTGTCAAAGTATACATCAAGGAAGCAGCTTATGCTACACGAAGAAACATAACACAACACTCAGCTCAACTCAACCGTTTGCCCCTGCCCCATAACCAAATCCAAAATGTCCAATCTCATTCCAATTGACATTTCGCAACAGGTAGGTTTTCTCGTTCTGCAAGACTCATTTTGTATGTTTGCAGAGATCCTTGCAACTAGGTCAGAGCCTGACCATCCAAAATTAGGCACGAATGATTGATTCCCCAAACTTCTGTCAGCAGTTTAAATAAATTGAAACTGCAACCCGGGGTGACTCATAAAATATAAATGAAATGAGTGACCTCCACGCACCTTGAAAAGATACCATGGCCAATAAACTGAAGAACTCCAGTCATCGGATGAAAGTAGGCATTTTACTTTGCTGAATCAATGTAGCAATTTACTTCTGACTAAATACCATTCAAAGGCAATTGAATGATAGAATGAATTAGTTGTTTTTGTGCTACTTTGGAAGTTTGGACATACAATAACCCCCTCTTTGTAAAATGAATGGTCTAGCGAACGATTAAGTGGTCGGTAGCTTTTTTTTTTTCAGCGTTGGTTTGTTATTTGTACTTTAAAATCTGCTGGAAATGACTTAATCCTGTCAAAGAGAGAATTCAACCATCTGGGAGAGGGAGGGAGTTAACTTTTCAGTATCCCCAACAATAGCTATTTGTGCTTTTGTTTTTAAACTTAAAAATGTTATTAAAATTCAATATTGCAACTTAACTATCAAGCCAGCTCATTGCAGTTGATGGTGCTCCTGGCTTCGGATCATTTGTAAGTGGTGGACACAGTCAGCATTATTTGTGCGGCAGCTGCTAAAACTGCTTTGTCTGACTCCCTCTGCCCACAAACCATAGCAAATGGTCTTTCCTGCATGCACACTGGCATTCTGCATGTGCAGAAGAAGCTGTGTTATGAGCTAAGAGTTATCCAGAGCTAGACGAGCTGTTTTTGGAATATGTAAACAGGATTGACAAGTATTATGGACACATTTTTAGTTTGGTTCATTTAAAAAAAAATATTTGCCATAACACATCATCATTTATCATACCTTCCATGGATTTCAGATCATTTAAATATATTGAGCATCAAATCATTTTCTATTAATTTTAATTACGTAGAAATAATCATCCTAATCTGACCTTCCTGTTATATAGGGCGGGATTCTCCCATTCGGCGGCAGAGTGTGCACGTCGTCGGAAATGCCGTCGTGTTTCACGACGGCGTGAACGGGCCGCTGGGAGTACGGATTCTGGCCCCTACAGGGGGCCAGCACGGCGCTGGAGCAGTTCACGCCGCTTCAGCCTCCCACCCCGGTGCGAACTGCGTCGCAGGATCCGTGCATACGTAGTGGCGCCGGCGCCAACCCGCGCATGCGCGGTGGCCTCCCTCAACACGCGTGACCGGCGCCGTGCCAAACGTGCGGTGGCGAGCGGAGAATCGCGTTCCGGCGTCGGGGCCCGCCCATGGAGTTTTTAAAAATCATTTATTTAATCACTTTTTTAACTGGTTAAATTTTATACTTCATGGTACAAATTAGCTTCAATTTCATTAAGATATTGTTGAAGCTTTCAGAGGTACAAACTGTAAGCTTGTTGCAATGTGTCTAGGACTGTCTGACTCTTGTTCCTCCTTTTACAACTCAAAACCTCAGCTTCATTAATCGGAATCTTGATGTTATTGGAATCTTGATGTTATATCAATTTATGTTGAAAGAACCTCTTCTGAACAACAACTTTCACTTTTGTAGCACCTTTTCAACATCGAAAAGGTGCTTCCGAACAAGGCTTGTGTGATGGAATACGGCGTAGGTTCAAACATAGCTCTGGGAAACTCCAAATTTACATTAATGAGAATTATACAACTTCTTCACTTATTGGTGATCCCAATATTTACAGCTAAACCCCCATTTCCTTTTAATGTGGTAATGACACACGATCTTGAGAAATGCTCTTATCTTTCCTATCTTACACCATCAAATATGAGATTCTCTGCTTTTTCTGATCACAAGTTTGTTTGGACACTTGCTGGGATGTGAAGCCCCTGTTAACAGTAACCCATTCCACTCCGTGGTGCAAAGTGTTGAGATGCCAATATACTGGACCATTGTGACTTGGCAGAGATGGATGGGAGACTGTGATCACAGATGCGCACCCACAAACACGATCATTGAAGTACAATGTGGACTTTAGATGCTTCCCTGCTGGCCACAAGTGGCTACATTTCAGAAGGCTATTATGAGGCCAACAAGCAGCTTCTTCTTGGTGGGGGGGGTAATGCATTATTACAGGCAAAAATCAGTAATGCAGAAGGGATTTTTAGGAAGTATAGTTTTGCAGAATCTTATCCCTTTTTTATATGAAACATTTTCACCAATGCAGTAACAATTCTGTGGATAAACCGTTGTCCCTTTGATGAATTGTCCATTATCTGCAAAGTAGTTTGGTACAGCAGTTTTTGTGCATTTATCAACTCCGTACTGTCACCTTGCTGCAAGAAAGAGGTCTAATTTACTGGAGCTGCGCATCAGTTCTCAGATTGAAAGTAATTTATTGTCTTCATCGTGGAATGTACCATATACCTGTTGGGGGAGATGGCCCATTAGGGGAAGGCAGCAGCCAGGTTCATGGTACCATGGCCTGCTCTGCTGCGCAGGAAAATGCTTGGCAGAGCTATAGTGATAGGGGACTCAATGGTAAGGGGAATGGACAGGTGTTTCTGTGGATGGAAATGAAAATCCAAGATGGTATGTTGCTTCCCTGGTGCAAGGGTCAAGGATGTCACGGAGTGGCACATTCTGGAGGGGGAGGGTGAACAGCCAGTTGTCGTGGTGCATATAGGCACCAACAATGTAGGTAAAAACGTGATGAGATCCTACAAGCTGAATTTAGGGAGTTGGGAGTAAAACTAAAAAGTAGGTACTCAAAGGTAGTAATCTCAGGATTGCTACCAGTGCCACGTGCTAGTCAGAGTAGGAATGTCGGAATAGATAAGATGAATACGTGGCTTGAGAGGAGGTGCAAGAGGGAGGGATTCAAATTCCTGCGGCATTGGAACCGGTTCTGGGGTAGGTGGGACAAGTACAAACCGGACTGTCTGCACCTGTGCATGACTGGAATCAATGTCCTAAGGGGAGTGTTTGCTCGTGCTGTTGGGGAATGTTTAAATTAATGTGGCCGGGGGATGGGGAACCGATGCAGGAAGTTGGAGGGAAGTAAGGTGAGGACAGAAACAAAAGGCAGCCAGGGGAAAAGGGTCACCGTACAGAGACTGTGGAGAACTCAGTGAATGGGTTCACTAAGGCTACAAAACATGACCAGACAGATGGTCTGAGAAAGTGGTGCAGAGAGCAAGGAAAGTCTACATTAAACTGCTTTTATTTCAATGCAAGAGGCCTGACAGATTAACTCAGGGCATTGATGGGTACATGGGACTAGGATATACTGAAACATGGCTCAGGGAGGAGGGGTAGGACTGGCAGCTCAATGTTCCAGCGTACAGAAGTTATAGGAAAGATAGACAGGAGGTAAGAGAGGAGGGGAGAGTTGCATTTTTGATTAGGGAGAATATCACGGCAGTACTGAGAGGGGATATATCCGAGGGTTCATCCACTAGGTCTATATGGGTAGAACTGAAAAATAAAAAGGGAGAGATCACTTCGATAAGATTGTACTGTAGGCCCCCAAATAGTCGATGGGAAATTGAGGAGCAAATATGCAAGGAGATTACAGATAGCTGCAAGAAAAATAGGGTGATATTAGTTGGGGACTTTAACATTCCCAACATTGGCTGGGACAGCCATAGCATTAGGGGCTTGGATGGAAAGAAATTTGTTGAGTGTATTCCGGCGGAATTTCTCATTCCGTATGTGGATGGCCCGACTAGAGAGGGGGCAAAACCTCCTCTGGGAAATAAGGAAGGGCAAGTGACAGAAGTGTTAGTGAGGGATCACTTTGGGACCAGTGACCATAATTCCATTAGTTTTAAGATAGCTATCGAGAATGATAGGTCTGGCCCAAGAGTTAAAATTCTTAATTGGGGCAAGGCCAATTTTGATGATATTAGACAGGAACTTTCAAAAGTTGATTGGGAGAGTCTGCTGGCAGGCAAAGGGACGGCTGGTAAGTGGGAAGCTTTCAAAAATGTGTTAACCAGGGTTCAGGGTAAGTACATACCTTTTTAGAGTAAAGGGGAAGGCTGGTAGAAGTAGGAAATACTGGATGACTTGGGATATTGAGGCTCTGGTCAGAAGGAAGAAGGAGGCATATGACATGCATAGGCAGCTGGGATCAAGTGGATCCCTGATTATAGAGGTTGTCAGAATAGCATTAAGAGAGAAATCAGGAGGGCAAAAAGGGGACATGAGATTGCTTTGGCAGATAAGGCAAAAGAGAATCCAAAGAGCTTCTACAAATATATAAAGGGCGAAAGAGTAACTAGGGAGAGAGTAGGGCATCTTGAGGATCTACAAGGTCATCTGTGCAGATTCACAAGAGATGGATAAGATCCTAAATTAATATTTCTCATCGGTATTTACTGTTGAGAAAGGCATGGATATTAGGAAACTTGGGAAAATAAAGTAATGTCTTGAGGAATGTACATATTACAGAGAAAAAGGGTTTGGAGGTCTTAAAGTGCATCAAGGAAGCTAAATCCCAAAACCTGGTGAAATGTATCCCAGAACGTTGTGGGAGGCTAGGGAGGAAATTGCGGGTCCCCTAGCAGAGATATTTGAATTGTCGACAGCCATAGGGTGAAGTGCCTGAAGATTGAAGGGTAGCAAATGTTGTGCCTTTGTTTAAGAAGGGCCGCAGGGAAAAACCTGGGAACTACAGACCGGTTAGCCTAACGTCTGCGGTGGGTAAGTTGTTAGAAGGTATTCTGAGAGACAGGGGGTGGAATTCCCTAAAAATGGGGCTATGCCCTCACGCCCGCGGGAAAACGGGCGCGAATAACTCTGGACTTTCCTAGGGAACGTCCAGAGTGATTCTCCGTTTTGAAGGGGGCTAGCAGGGCCCCGGAGTACTCCACGCAGCTCCAGCTGCCGATACGGGGCCCTGCACTCCGGCCGCGGGTTTGCGCATTCGGCGGCCTCACGCAACATAGCAGGCCCACGCAGCAAACCGGCCCCAACAATATAGGCCCTTCCCAGATTGCGCGCGCCCGTTGATTGGTTGCCCCGATCGGAACCCTGGCCATCCTGGAGCCCCCGTTTCCACCCCCCCCCACGCCCACCTCCCGGTGACGGATCCCCGCCCCCCACCTGGGTGGCTGCGTACTGAGTCCGCACCCGCCATTCCGAGTACCCGCCAGGTGGAACCATGAGTGAACCATGCCGGCGGGAACTCAGCCAGCTGCCGGCTGAAAATTGCCGCGGGGACCTCTTTCAATGGCCCCCGGCCGCCGCCACATCGACTGCGCACGACTGGCGGCGATTCTCTGGTCCAGGGAGAATCGCGGGAAGGTGTCAGACCCGATCGCGGGTCTGACGCCCCATTCTCTGCCCCCTCTAGAAAATGAGCTAATGAGCTTAAACTTTTTGTTTAGTCAATGCAGGTTTTAGTCTTTGTTTCACACCAAAAGCAAAAAAAGCGAGGCAAACAAAGACTAAAACCCGCATTGAACTAAACAAAAGCTTTAAGCTCATTTTCGAAAAAAAACGACTAGAATGAGAAAAAATTATTTTTCTCCAGTTGGGATTCTCCCTGCGAACAGGGGAGTTATTAACTGTAGTGGATTTAGAGGGTTCGCGATCCCTCTAAATCTACTCCCGTTAACTAACCCCCCTGTCCGTAGGGAGATTCCCAACTGGAGAAAAATAAATAAAATAATTTTTAAAATAACAAAATGCCATTTAAGTTGCACACTCCACTAGCGACTAAATGTCATGCTGAATAACATTGAAAATGAAAGGAAATTAAATACTGATGTAATGAACAAAACCCACATAGTAGAGAACCCAAATTTAATTAAAGGGAACAAGAACACAACCCCACCAAGAACAAGAAATATAAACAACACAACATGCCCGTCGACAGAGCCATCATTCAAATGACAGCGCACAACTTGTGCCTTTTAACAAAAGAGTCCACATCTTTTTTTTCCTGAGCTTGATAGACCAACCCGAACCTGGGGCGAAATTCTCCGGTATCGGCGCGATGTCCGCCGACGGGCGCCCAAAACGGCACAAATCAGTCGGGCATCGCGCCGCCCCAAAGGTGCGGAATCCTCTGCAACTTGGGGGGCCGAGCCCCAACCTTAAGGGGCTAGGCTCGCGCCGGACTAATTTCCGCCCCGCCAGCTGGCGGAAAAGGCCTTTGGTGCCCCGCCAGCTGGCGCGGAAATGACATCTCCGGGCGGCGCATGCGCGGGAGCGTTAGCGGCCGCTCACGGCATCCCCGCACATGCGCTGTGGAGGGAGTCTCTTCCGCCTCCGCCATGGTGGAGACCGTGGCGAAGGCGGAAGGAAAAGAGTGCCCCCCACGGCACAGGCCCACCCGCGGATCGGTGGGCCCCGATCGTGGGCCAGGCCACCGTGGGGGCACCCCCCGGGGCCAGATCGCCCCGCGCCCCCCCCAGGACCCCGGAGCCCGCCCGCGCCGCCTTGTCCCGCCGGTATGGTAGGTGGTTTAATCTACGCCAGCGGGACAGGCATACTAGCAGCGGGTCTTCGGCCCATCCAGGCCGGAGAATCGCGGGGGGGGGGGGGCGCCAACCGGCGTGGCGCGATTCCCGCCCCCACCGAATATCCGGTGCCAGAGAATTCGGCAACCGGCGGGGGCGGGATTCACGCCAACCCCCGGCGATTCTCCGATCCGGCGGGGGGTCGGAGAATCTCGTCCCTGATTCCACTCTTACACAAGGCAGCCTTCATTCCATTAAATTTGTCTTTTTTTTATCGTTAATTCCACGCTCATGTCCTGATACAGCCTAATGGAATGGCCTTCCCACTTGAAATTACAGTGTTCCCTTGCTCATCGCAGAACCCTCTCTTTTTCTTTAAAATTGCTAAATCTTACGATGGCCACACATGGTGGATCTTCAGAACAAGACTTTTGTCGAAGTGAGCGATGGGCCCGGTCTAATAAGACTGGGGACGGTGATTGCATTCTGGGGAGGAGGGGGTGGGGGCTCAGTTTGCTGATCGTATCCGTTGATTTTCCTTTGTCTCGTCTTTGAATTTGGATTGGTGGCCATCTTGGTGGATCTTTTTGCTTTATTTTTTGATGTCCCTTGGTTGATCATTCTTGGTGGGAATAGCTGTCTCTGGATTAAGGGGTGGTGGGAGACCTCCAATCCTTTTGATAACATGGAACATTAGACGCTTGAATGGCCCAGTGAAATAGTTGAGGGCGCTGAAACTCCGATGTTGTTTTCTTGCAAGAGACCCGCTTGTGTGTCAGGGATCAAACCAGCCTGCGCAAGGGGTGGGTTGGTCAGATTTTTCATTCTGGGTTCAATGGCAAGATCAGGGGTACAGCGATTTTAATTAATAAGGAAGTTCAGTTTTCCTCTTCCTCAGATTGTAGCCAACCCCAATTGTTTGCTTTTTGTGGCTCCCTATTGAACATCTCGGTTGTCATGGTCAATGTTTATGCCCCCAACTTGGACAATACGAATTTTATTACCTCCCAGCTGGCCTCCCTCCCGAACCCTGACTCACAATTACTTATTTTAGGTGGAGAGCTAAACTGTGTTTTGGACCCTAGATTGGGTCGTTCCTAACGTAAATCTCTTTTTCCACCTGGGATGGCTAGGGCTTTGTATTCTTTTATGACTCAGGTGAGGGGGGGAATACTTGGTGCTTTTTGCATCCAAACGATAGAGACATGTTTTTTTTTCACATGTCCGCCATGCATATTCAGTATTGATTTTTTTGTTTGTATCCCACTATGTGGGATACACACTCCCACAGTGAGGGGCGGTAGAAGGGCCCCCTTCTACATCCTATATAAAACCAGAGGGCCATGAACGGTGAGTGGCCCCCTCTGTAGTAGAGTAACTACTCTCTACTCTTGTTCCGTTGCATTAACTCTTTTTCCTATTGAAACAACCTGTTCAGCTCGGTGTAGACTCCTTTCCAGACCTTATAATACTTTTAAAAAGTACCACCCATGCGCCCTTTAAGTCAAACTCGCCTCATGCAAACCAGTCATTGATAGAATCCTGAATAGCACACCATTGTTCAGCTCATCGTGTTTGCACACATCAACACATAATGTCAAAAGTTACCACCTCACTGGTGCAAGCTGCATTCTCGCCAATCCTGTGCTCTGATATGGCAACATGGTACCAAGGAGGGACAGCAGATATGCAGTCTGGTTCAAACTTAAAAGTCTTGGGGATTGCAGAGCAGGCAGGTACTTGTGGAGCGGTTAGCGAATTTAAAATATCGGCGAAAATGTTTGGAGATTGGAGAAAGCTCCCTGTACAACTTAGGCAGAAGACAAAGAATAAATGTGTGAACAGCCAAAAGCTTAGTATATGGGGTAGTTAGCAGGCTAAAGTTGCAAAATGCGTCCATGAAAATTGTCAGAATGGACTTTCAGTTTCTCGAGGATCTATCCAACCTTTTCCTGAAACAGCCAGATTCGGCAATGCCTGATTTCAAAGCCAGCCCTGGATGGTGTACCAGGTTTTTGAAGGGGAAACATTTTGTACTGTGACAGAAGACCAAGATATCACAGCATCTCCCAGCAGAACTTGGTGACCAGCTTTTCAGTGGTTTATAATCAAAGATTGACAAAAGAACAATATGTTCAGAACATGGACCTCCCATGAATTGTGACATTCCAGCCAGCCAAACGGTGATCAAAGCTGGAGAGAAAGCAGTATCAGTGAAGACAACTGGTCATGGAAAGAGTAGATGCACCATTGTGCTCTTGTGTACATCCAATGGGACAAAGCTTAAGCCAATGATGATATTAAAGAGAAACAGCAATTCCCAAGTCGGTCATGTTCATGATAAAGGACGGACGGATGGATGAAGGCGATTTGAAAATATGGCTGAGGAAAGTTTGGAGTTTGCGACCGTTATATAAAGACGTCTTTTCACCTGGAACATGAACAGAATCACATCTTTGGGGTGATTTTGCTAAATGTGTACTGCAAAACAGTAATATTGCAAATGATTCCAGGTGGTCCAACCAGCCATGTTCCATCATTGGATGTCTCCCTGAACAATCCCTCCAAGGGTATCATGAGAAACAAGAGATTGTATTTGCTCTGCTGAGAAGGACTGAAATTGTGTAAATTTATGCTTATGGCTGTAAAAAATTTGATAGATTTGAATTTATTGTACATAAATTAGTGTCACCTCCATGGAGGTGATTATAATATTCAACAATATGCTTTTGGCTCCTTTTGTGTTACTTTTGGGGATGGGGTTGGTGGGAACAGTCTCCAATCTGGCAACTCTGGGGAAAAATGAGACAGTGGGAGGTGATGGATTTCAACCCCTCAAAAACATTACTTGTGGAGCGGCACAATGGTGCAGTGATTGGCACTGCTGCCTCACGCCACCTAGGATCCGGGTTCGATCCTGGTCCCGGGTCACTCAGTGTGGAGATTGCACATTTTCCCCATGTTTCTGTGGGTCTCACCAGCACAACCCAAAGATATACAGGGTAGGTGGATTGGCTATGCTAAATTGCCCCATAATTGGAAAAACATACTTGTGGAAAAGTTACCCCCGAACATTCGTGCCACATAAATGCCCCAGGTAGTGACTTCCCAAGAAATAATCCAACCAATGCTCCTTGAAACCCAATCCTTCACTGACATCCTGGGATTACCATCGACGAGAAACTGAACTGGGCCAGCCATATACATACTATGGCTACAATATCGGGTCTGATGCGGGGAATTCTGTGGTGAATAACTTGCTTCCTGACTCTCCTCAAAGCCTATACCTAATCTTCAGGTTACAAGTCAGGAGTGTGATGGAGTGCTCTTCACTTGACTGGATGAGTGCAGCTTCAAAAGCACCCCGGAAGCTCAACACCATCCAAGACAAAGCAGCCACTTAATGGGCACCTTCAACAATCTGTTCCTCCATAACCACACAGTAGCAGAATGTGTACCATCTACAAGATGCAGTGCAACAACTCACCTAGTCTCCTTCGACTTCCCCTTCCAAACCCATGCCTTCCATCACTAAGAAGATCAAGGGAAGCAAACGCATGGGAACATCACCACATGCAAGAAGTTCCCCTCCAAGCCACACACTATCATGACTTGGAATGTTATCACTCTTTCTTCAATGTCACTGGGGTAAACTCCTGGAACTCCCTCCCTAACAGCACTGTGGATGTACTTACACCACATGGATTGCAGCAGTTCAAGAAGACGGCTCACCATCTTCTCAGCAATTGGGGATGAGCAATAAATGTTGGCCTATCCAGCGATGCCCACATCTATCCAACTGCTTTTTGGAAAGAAGGATGACCAAAACCATGACCAGAACATGTGAGTATGGCCCACAGGGGCAAGTGAACACCTGTCACATTTATTGTTTGTACTGGAAACAAAACTTGCTAATTCTGGCCTTCGTTAAATGAATTCTTGCAGAACTTCAAATTGAATTAAGTTTAACCGAACACGGGAGGCTGTGGAGTTGACCCTAAAAAGGGCCCCCTCCCACCAGTCATCTGTAAGGTCACGCCCAAGTTCTGTTCCCAGCCATTTTTACCTTGTGAAGAAGTGAGGGACTAGAGGATAGCATGAGATCGTACAATCTTGAAATAAAACCTCCGCGAGTTTGAGGCAGGGACAGTTTGAGGCAATAAAGCTGAGATTGGGGTGGGTTAAATTTGGCTGCAAGCTTGTTAAAACTGGCAAACATATCAGTAAAATGGTACAGAGACCGCTGGCCTCACTGCCCTGGAGCAGCACGGAGCTGCTACTCCAACCTCTACATCTTTACTACATGGTTCCCCGATGTATTCTGTCCGAGAGGCGACTTCACGCTCTGGGGTGATCACCCGCTCTCGTCCCCATTGGTCCCCGGTGCCAAATGACTCTCCTCTGTTGTGATGTCTTAAAGAGTCCACACTCTGGGGTCAGTCATGGCCGTTGGGGAAAAAATAATGTCAAGAAGGCCAAGAATAATTGGCGCCCTTCACAAAGCCAGTTTGGTCTTCAGATATTACACCAGGATTACAAGGCTCCCAACAGTATGCCAGCACCTTAGCCAACAGCTTTATGTCTGCATTCCACAGGGACTCTGTCTTTTTGAATATAAGTGAGATGGAAGCTTGAGTCAGTGTTGGAGGCAGAGAGCCCCGAGATAATGAATTGTTGAATATATCTAGAAATAAGGGAACGCATTGAACAGAAAAGGCAATAGGAGAGCCATTGAGGCCTGGGGTCTTGCCACTCTGCATTTATTTAATGCCGTTTGGTAACTCAACCAGACGCAAAGAATCCTCCAAGTCTCCAGTACGCAGAAGGGATGTCCAAATTATTTAAAAAGTCAGTCATTGAGATGCTATCCGAGGTGGTGGGGGGGGTGGGGGGGGGGGGGGGTTGATTTATAAAAGGTTACAGCAAAAAGAAGCGAAGATAGAGTTAATATCGAAGGGGTCAACAGTAAGATTATGGGAAGGAGTACTAGACCCGGGAGATAAGCCGACTGGAGTCTGAGTTGGTGGGCCAGAAGGCAGCCGGTTTTGTCCCTGTATGCATAAAATATCCCTTTTGATGTTGTAACATATGCTAAGCTTTATTTGTGGAAAATATGTTGAATTGAGTTTGAAGCTTTAGCCCGTCTGGGTATGGCTTAGGAATGGAGGTAATGGAATTTTGTTTTTAGAAAATATTTTATTGAGTTTATAGTTTTACCATTTTCAGCATTTTAAACAGAGATCTCCAACCCACGCAATAACCCCCCTCCCCATCCCTAAACCTTAACTACCCATACATTAGATTCCCTGCCCTTATCCGTCCCTTCCATGCCTCCCCCCCCCCCCCCCCCCCCCCGCCCACCGACTGCTGACGGTCAATTTTCCACGAAGAAGTCGATGAATGGTTGCCATTTCCGAGCGAATCCTGTAACGAACCCCTCAAGGCGAACTTAATTTTGCTCTAGCCAAAGAAACCCTGCCATGTCACTGACCCAAACCCCTGACTTTGGAGGCTCCAAGTCCCTCCATCCCAGCAAAATCCGCCTCAGGGCCACCAAGGAGGCCATTGTTCCTCTGACTGAGTGGGCGCCCGAAGCTAAGTATAGGCTTTAGCAGCAGTGATAGTTTAGTCTAGAGTTTCGTGCATGAGTATATTTAACTATGTGTGTAAAAAAATAAGTATTGACTTTGAACTAACTAACTGGTGTATCGAGTCTTTGATCAGTATTCGGTTTTGCACCTTGTGGCGGTATCGAAAGATACCTGGCGAGTCTAGAGCAAACAAAATTAGACTTAAGGAAGGCGACCATATTAACCGCCATATTCAAAGCCAACCAAAGAGAGCAACATTTACGCCCAGAGCATATGTACATGATTCGCAGGACTCTCCCCACGCTGACCACACCTGTCGTCCACCTCCTCAAAAGACCTGCTCATCCGGCCACAGTCATATGAGCCCTGTGGCCCACCTCGAACTGGATCAGGCTAAGTCTGTGCACAACGAGGATGCATTGACTCTCCTCAGGGCCTTCTCCCATAACCCGACTTCCAACTCTCCTCCCAGCTCTTCCTCCCACTTCCTCTTCATCTCCCAAATTGGGATCCCTTCCCACTCCATCAGGTCCTTGTATATTTCTGAGACCCTCCCACCCAACCCCTGTTTTAGACAACACCTTATCCTGTAGTCCCCTTAGTGGGAGGTGAGGGAAGCTCGGGACCTGCCTCTGAACAAAATCCTGTACCCGCAGGTACTGACACCCATTCCCACCCGGTAGCTCAAACACCTCCTCTAGCTCCTCCAGGCTCGGGAAGCCCTCCTCAATGAAGAGGTCCCCAGATCTCTCAATCCCTGCCCATTGCCACCCCCTGAAGCCCCTGTCCAGCCCCCCAGAGCAAACCGGTGATTATCACAGATCGGTGACCACACCGACGCCCCCTCCAGTCTTATGTATTGCCACCATTGCCCCCACACTCTCGGGGCTGCCACCACTGGGCTTGTGGAGTACCGAGGTGGCGAGAATGGCAGAGGTGCTGCTAACAAAGCCCTTGTGGCGGTATCAAAAGATACCTGGCGACTCTAGAGCAAACAAAATTAGACTTAAGGAAGGCGACCATATTGATGCCGCCTCCACTCGCTCCCCCCCCCCCCCCCACTACCCAGTCCCTCAACATTGATATATTAGCTGCCCAGTAGTAATTAATAAAGTTTGGAAGGGCCAAGCCCCCCCTCCCTGCGCCCCGCCGCCTCAAGCCCCCCTCCCTGCGCCCCGCCCGCCTCAAGAAGGACCTCGTCATCCTCGGGGTTTTCTCGTCCCATATAAAATCCGAGATAGCCGCATTCGTCTTCCTAAAAAAATGCCTTGGGGATGAAGATTGGAAGACCGTGAAAGGGGTAATGGAATATTGACAGTGAGTTTCCAAAGTGAGTCCACTAATTCTTGTTGTTTTCATTATCTTTACTTATATATGCATCGTAAGACATCATGTTTCACCAGAGAATGGCTTTGAGGGTGTCCGGAATGGTGGAATCAGATTTATTCATTTTAATAAAATTGCCTATAGAGGTTATGAATTTACAAAAATCTTTGTCAGGTGGTAAGGATGTGTTAAACCTCCATGTGACCGAACTCCAGCCTTGGACGTGAAAAACAGATCAAGGAGGTGGGGCACATGGTCCGAAATAACTGTGGCAGGACACTCAGCAGATTTGAGTGTCTAGATTGGGAAGGGAGGATGGAAGTGATGTAATACATTTTGTATCGTTCCAATTAGGGACATAGACGTTCACTAACACTACAGGGAATTGAAAACGTCTGCCAGTGACTATTGTGTAATGTCCTCCAGGATATGAGATTCCATTTCAAGGGGAGAACTGCATTTTTTTGAAAATTGCCATCCCCCTAGCTTTACGATTAAAGTTGGATTGAAGTGCTTGGCTGACCCATGCTTTACGTAATCTGGTGTGATCATTAACCTGAAGGTGCGTCTCCTGAAGGAATGCAATATCAGTGTCAAGGTTTTTGAGATGTGAAAGCACTTTGGAATGCTTAGCTGAGCCATCCAACCCCCAAACAAGTCATGTAACTAGTCTAACTGAAAGCCCCTTACCACCCTGGCCACCTGATGCACATAAGAAGACTTTACCAACGGGTCAGCGAAAAGAGAGGAAAAGAAAACGAGATCAAAAAGATTCATTACACAGGAAAGATAGCCAAATACAAGACGATCATTGGTCAGCATAAAAAATCTCTTCCACCCCAGAACAATCATTCCCCTCCCAAACCACTCGAACAAAAGCCAAACGGAGTGATAATAATTAAAACCGTAAATCAAATCCTAAAATCGCCATTATAAACAAAACGAGCAGCAGGTGTTCCATGTTGCATTGCATTCGTTGACTAAACAACCTCATTAGAGGGCCCCATCCCCGACATATGAACTACTTTGAGAAAGATGTGATTGAAAAGTTGCACAATATAGCCGCATAGAAAATGCTCAAATGCGTCCTAAGAGTCAAATAATCCCTTGGTTCCGAGCATATTAAGTGACCAATACAGGTGTTAAAGCACAGGATAGCCCGAGCAACATAGTTTGAGATGAGAAGCTAATCCAGAGATCTACATTTAACAGGTCAATCTTTCGTGACCCTGAGTGTAGACGAGTTTGAATACCGGCCCTGGGTCACTGTATGTGTGGAGTTTGCACATTCTCCCCGTTTCTGCGTGGGTTTCACCCCCACAACCCAAAGATGTGCAGGTTAGGTGGATTGGTCATGCTAAATTGTCCCTTAATTGGGGGGGAAAAAAAATTGGGTACTTTTAAAAAAAAAAAAAAAAAATTCCCCATCTGTATGCTTACATTTCTTAAGCATGCTTGGATATACTTGTTACCTGAGTGCTTAAGTTACTTTTGCTAATTTAAAATAAAATCAGCCTATTGAAGATTAATTTATTAAAAAATCATCGGGGGAAACATCATGTGTGTTTCCTCCACATCGCTCAACCAGAAATGACGGTTGGGAGATTGGAGTGAGTAAGACACTGGTTCAGACATCGGGTCATGGGAGCTTCTCTTTGGGGAGGAACAAGAAAAAACAATTTGTCCACAAAGCCAAAAGAATTCTTCCATTGTTTGAATTGAAGCAATGGACCCAACCATTCCATATTGGCATTTACCCTCTTTCATTCACCTATAAATGTCGATATAGTTTCTGCTTCATCAATTTACCCTGGACAAGAGGTGGAAATCGGGGACGGGATTCTCCGCGCCGCCGCACCAAAATCGCGCTCGGCGCGGGGGCGGAGAATGGGCATCAGACCCGCGATCGGATCCAACACCGCTCCCGCAATTCTCTGTTGCCCAGAGAATCGGTGCCAATCGGGCGCGTGCGGTCAACGCGACGGCGGTCAGGGGCCTTTGAGAAAGGCCCCCATGGCGATTCTCCCAGTGCAGCTGGCCGAGTTCCTGCCGATGTGGTTCTCTCATGGTTCCATCTGGCGGGCACTCGGCGTGGCGGTGAGTTCGCAGCTGCCTGGTGGGGATGGGGGGAATCACCGCGGGGCGGGGGGGGGGTGGCTCCAGGATGGCAAGGCTATTGATCGGGGGCCACCGATCCACGGGCACATGATCTGGGGGAGGCCTATCGTCTTGCTGTCGCTCGGCGGTGTGGGTCGGCCATGCTGCGCGGGGTGGCCGGCACAGGTCGCCGTCATTCCCATGCGCGGACACCCGACCGGAAGTGCAGGGCCCCGTATCGGCATCTGAAGCTGCAAGGAGCACTACGGGGCCCTGCCAGCCCCCTGCAAATCGCAGAATCATCCTGGACTTACTCCAGCTAAGTCCAGAGTGATTTGTGCGGGTTTTTTCGCGGGCGTGTGGACAAAGCCCCATTATTGGAGAATCCCGCCCCAGATATTTCTTCTTTGCTGTATTTTTGCCCAGCAGCAACAACAGCTCAACAAAAACACGCTGCATCTATCATGGTCCATTAATGATAGCCTGACAAATGATTGCACAGCATCTCACAACAGAAATTCAGACATGCTGTTAGTGTCAACAGTTGGGCTAATATGCCTGGAGAGCTTACTAATATAGAACAAAACTGGTACCATTTCTAAGTACATACTATAAAGATCCCCAGCCAATCAGTCATTTTTTCCTCTGCAGCAACCTTTGTTGCTGTAGCCCAGGGTAGTTTTTTTTTTTTGCTGATTATTATAAACCAGGTTGGAAAAAAAATTAAAATTCAGCAGATTTTGGTGTTTGACATGGGTGGATGAATAATGACAATAAATAATGCTGTGCAGGTTCGTGCTGAATTTGATTGCAACATCACCACCAAATTAGTCAATGTACCTGCTAAGTATGAATATGATAGCGTAAAAGGGAACATTAATCTAGACCATTAGAAATTGTTGCCATCGAGCGGTGCAGCGGTTAGCACTGCTACATCACAGTGCCGAGGACCTGGGATCGATCCCAGCCCCGGGTCACTGTTGTTGTGGAGTTTGCACATTCTCCCCGTGTCTGCGTGAGTCTCACCTCCAAGTAGGCTTCAAATGAAGTTATTGTGAGAAGCCCCAAAGATGTGCAGGGTAGATGGATTAGCCACATTAAAATGCCCCTTAGTTGGAATAAATGTTTTTAAAAAGAAATTAGTTGCCAATCATTATTCAGTTACACTGTTCAGTGAACCCTGATGGTTTTCTCTGAAATTAAATGACCAAGAAACATTTATTATATTTGTGTTGCACAAGTAAAGTCATACTGCCAATTTGTGTTGACCAACTCCAAGCTGCAGCTTCAAAGTTGCTATCAGAACCATAGAATTTACAGTGCAGAAGGAGGCCATTCGGCCCATCGAGTCTGCACCGGCTCTTGGAAAGAGCACCCCACTTAAGCCCACACCTCCACCCGATCCCCGTAAACCAGTAACCCCACCTAACCTAAGGGCAATTTATCATGCCCAATCCATCTAACCTGCACATCTTTGGACTGTGGGAGGAAACCGGAGCACCCGGAGGAAACCCACACAGACACGGGAAAACGTGCAGACTCCACACAGACAGTGACCCAGCGGGGAATCGAACCTGGGATCCTGGAGCTGTGCTGCAACTGTGCTACCGTGCTGCCCCTGTTGGTACTCTCGAACAGAAAGCAGCCTGCAAACGTGAGGTTATCAATGTTACTCTGCAACAAGGACAAGTAAGCCTGAAAACGAAAGTGCTTCTATTTACAAAACAGAAACCCGAGCGCCATATAACTAGATACAAGGAATTTAGATCAAATTAGAAACATTTGCATCTCAGTTTACACCTGATTCTGTGCCTGTGACAGTCAGGTCAAACCCACAATATTTGCTAGCTGCACTGCAAGCCAGTCTTAACAGGCAAAGAGCTGCTGTGCTTTGCGGGAGAAATAGACGGAGAAGTGATATTGGAAATAAGATGGACAACAAGGTGGTTGAAAGAAAAGAGCTTTGTGTTTTTGTGGATTTACTCATTAAAAATGGGGATTGAGCTGATGAAGGGGCATCACTACATTGCCCAAAAGGTCTAGAGGATGAAGAATTCATTGAGTTACTAAGTGGATTCAAATAAATATGTCTCAATAGTTGTGGGAAGTGTATGGATTCAGAAGATGCGGATGTGCTGACCAAGCATTGGTGTTCAGATCGACAATTGATAAGTGCTGGGAATGAGAGAAACATCTAAATGGGTTTCATCTGTGTGTATAATCTAGGTGTGGAGAGAATTGGTCTACTGAAGGAGGGCTTCTGTGAAGATCGCAAGAGGTTAGGCGATCTTTTGGAGATGCATCTTGGTATACCCTGCTGAATGCAGCCATGGACCTTTTTTTAGGGACACGTGGGCAAGACGAGGTGTTGAAGGTGATGAGCAATAGTAGGTAAAAAAAAAAAGAGCACTGGGTCTGAAATATAGGGAACCCGTTCTGTTAACCTGGGGGCGGGGGGGGGGGTGGAGTGCGGATAGGAATTAAACTTTTTCTCCCTGAAAAGAAAGTTGTTGCTTTTGTAGGAGTAGACTAAAGAGATTTAAAAATTGATGGGCTACTTAATTTGACTCTGAATTTTGGACCTACTAGAGAAGGATGCACTAACAGTGAAGAGATGCAGTTCTCAAGGTGGCATTATTTATTTTGATGAATTGTGTGGGATGTGGAAAGAAAATAGACGTGTGTGTTGTTGATCCTTTTGTTTGGTGCTAAGAGTTGGACCTAGCCTAATGCCTTCCCCCAGATTATCCAGCAAGTAATTGAGGCATGCAATCCAATTACAGAAGCTTCTTAAAAGGCTGCACCATGGAAAGCAAATATTTAAGAAAAAGTGAAATCTGTCAAGTACTGTAGTTAATACTAAAACAAAATTGATAGGAAACCTTCCATCACGCTCGCAGCTTTCCTTTAGTTTTGCAACAACTGAGACTTGATAGGATATTCAGATGTAACTGTTAGTTCCCAGTAGTCACAGCAAGCTGTAATTATAATCCAGTAATGTTTCTCCGTCTCTGAAGGGTATGCTGCTATTTGTGGCTGCACCTCATGACTTAGTGAAGAGTTTTTTAAAAATGGTTTTGAGATGGATTCATGCCTGTGTTGCTCAATGTTGCTCAATGTGAAGAGGTTTCAGCTAATTGTAATGCCGTTCAATTTAGCTGTTCCAGAAAGTATATTTTTCTCTCCAGATTTGGGGAAATTAGGTAGTGGAAAGATGGACAGGGTCAACTTGCTGCACAAAGGTGGACCAGTGCGTCTTGCTATCTAGATGGCACTTAGCTACACAAAAATGACAATGACCTAAATAGCCATGTATGGAATTAAACATTCTGCCTGGATGGGATGTACTTTACCATTCCTTGCAAGCCTTGTAAACTGGGACAGGTAACCTGGAACGTTACTTGGGTGAGACTCAGATGTAAAACATGTATTTCCCAGGAAAGAAAAGTGATTGAGCTTGAGGGCAGCACGGTAGCATTGTGGATAGCACAATTGCTTCACAGCTCCAGGGTCCCAGGTTCGATTCCGGCTTGGGTCACTGTCTGTGCGGAGTCTGCACGTCCCCCCGTGTGTGCGTGGGTTTCCTCCGGGTGCTCCGGTTTCCTCCGGAGGTTAGGTGTGCAGGTTAGGTGGATTGGCCATGATAAATTGCCCTTGGTGTCCAAAATTTCCCTTAGTGTTGGGTGGGGTTACTGGGTTATGAGGATTGGGTGGAGGTGTTGACCTTGGGTAGGGTGCTCTTTCCAAGAGCCGGTGCAGTCTCGATGGGCCGAATGGCCTCCTTCTGCACTGTAAATTCTATGTTAATCTATGTTAATTTTGAAACTTGTAGCATCAGTCACTTTCTAGGTGTCAACTATCTCTGGATATTTCCAGACTAGTTGTGGAAAAGCGAGCTAGTGCAGAGCACCTTTCCCTTTGAACATAACATACTAAGAACCAGGAGCAGAAGTGGGTAATTCAGCCCCTCAAGCCTGCTCTACCATTTAATACGATCATGGCTGACCTCATCTCCACCTTCCTGCCGGCTCCTCATAACTCTTCAACCTGCTACTAATTAGAAACCTATCTATCTCCTCCTGTTCCAGCGTCTACTGCACTCTGGGGGAGAGAATAGTAGAGATTCATAACCCTTTTAATGAAGTAAAACCTCCTCATTTCTGTTTTAAATCTGCCACCCCTTATCCTAAATCTATGGGGCTGGAGTTTCCCTCTCTGGACCCCTGGACTGTGTTCCCCGATGGGACGGGGAATTGGGTGACAGGGCAAAATCAGGATCGACGCTCAAAATGGCGGCCCGATTATCAGGATTTCCTCGGGTACCCTCTTATTCCACGCCATGCATAAATTTACATGGCAAGGAATTAAAAAAAAAAAAATTTAGACTACCCAATTCATTTTGTTTTCCAATCAAGGGGCAATTTAGCGTGGCCAAATCCACCTACCCTGCACATCTTTTTTGGGTTGTGGGGGCGAAACCCATATAAACACGGGGAGAATGTGCAAACTCCACACGGTCAGTGACCCAGAGCCGAGATCGAACCTGGGACCTCGGCGCCGTGAGGCAGCAGTGCTAACCACCGCCACCGTGCTGCCCCTTGCATGGCAAGCAATACTGATTTGCTTGCCGGTTTGCAATCCTAGGGGTCTCATAAACTGGTTGCTATTCACCTCCAGCAGGAGAACTTCGGGCTGGATTTTCCGATTGTGAGGCTATGACCGGAGCATGTGTCTAGTCTTGTGACCACAAAGTTGGCGCCACCCTTGTACTGATGCTCCACCCGGTAGGGAGCTAGCAGTGGCTCCATGTAAAGCCCCCAGCTTCACCTGCAGATATGGATGGAGAATTGCTGGGTATGTGGCCGCGCATGCGCACGGTGGTGACCTGCGGTGGCACCGCCATACAACATGACACCGGCCGCGTGCTGACACGGCCTGCCAGATAGTATACCTCTGTAATCCACCTCACCACCCCCGGAGCACTCCCCCCAGCCCCCGCTGAAGGCCCCCCCCCCCCCCCCCCCCACACTGACTGTGGCGGTGCTGGACACAGTTCGCTGCCGCCACGTGAGGTCCTCTAAAACTGTGAGCACACCTGCATCGTTGGGAATCCGGCCCATCGGGGGAGGGCCTCAGGTGATGTCCTGACGCCGTCCCAACGGCATGCGGCGTACTCGCCGATTACGCCGTTGTTGGGGGGTGTAGAGCATCCGAAAACAGCACCATCCCTGATTTTGGCATAAAAACGGATTCTCCGGCCAATCTCTGGGATTTCGGCGTTGGCAATTGGAGAATCCTGCCATAGTCTCCCAATGGAGAATCCAGCTTTTGGTCTCATTCTAGAATATCCAACAAAGGGAAACATCCACTGTATGTCTACCCTGCCAACCCCCTTTAGCATCTTGTACACCTCAATTAGATCTCTCATTCTTCTAAACTCCAACAAGTATAGGCCTAAACTGCTCAATCTCTCCTCATAAAACAAATCCTTCATCCCTGGAATTCCTTTGTATTGGAGCAGTTCTATTGTTTCGAGTTATTCAGGAAATCTCCTGAGGCAGCGATTAGTAAGAAAGAAATGCAGGTTTAGGTCATCAGGTATGATTTATGGTGAGATACGCACTTGCAGAACATAGGACCAAACCTTTGTTCTTCAAGAACTGGGAGACAAGAGTGATTAACAATTTAGAGCTGTGTTTCAGCAATAAATCCTTTTGTCCTTTGCTCAGGTACATTCTGTACCCCTGTTTCTTTAAGTATTTCCACATGTGAAATGCTGAAGTAGACACAATCAGCTTCATGTAATGGTGCATTTATATTGCAAGCTACCTGTTTCAGACCACTGGCTGCATTATGGTAAATGAATTTTTTAGAAGGTCAGGCAGTATACATCCAGCCTGTCAATTAAAATTAATGCAGTATGGTTTATAACAAGGTATGGTGTTGATACCACCCAGCTAAAGCAGCATCTGCTGGTATAGAAAAGGTCTTTGTGCATGGATTTTTGCACAGGCCCCTTTGCCGGCATTTAAAAATGAATCATTCAAGATCATGACCAAGAGTATTCACACTTTAAAAAAATAAAATAAAAAATTTTAGAGTACCCAATTCATTTTTTCCAACTAAGCGGCAATTTAGCGTGGCCAATCCACCTACCCTGCACATCTTTTAGGTTTTGCGGGTGAGACCCACGCAAACACGGGGAGAATGTGCAAACTCCACACGAACAGTGACCCAGAGCCGGGACCGAACCTGGGACCTCGGCGCCGTGAGGCAGCAGTGCTGACCACTGCACCACCGTGCTGCCTGAGTATTAATAATTAACATCTAATTCAATTTTGAGAGTTTTGAGTAGGACCCTCTTGACACAATACTGCTGTTATATTCCGTGTCAAGGTCCTGATTTAATTTATACTGCAAATTTAGAATTGCAACACAACTTATTGAACAAAGTTTCAATACGAATGCATACTGAAAGAGGTACAGCACTGCTTTTATGTAAAATTGACATTGGAGGATTCTTTGTTTAACATATGGTTTGAAATAACCTGCAACACTGGACTTGTGTATGGAAGTTGAGGCAATTGGATTCCTGGTTGCTGTTAATCCTTTTGGGGCAGTTAATCTTAAATGCAGAGGAAAATTTCAGTCCAGGCACAGAAATTTTAAAAACCAAAAGAACAGAAAAAATCCAAAAGAACAGAAAATCAAGGAAAACAAGGGACTGACGAGGATTTACAGGAGGAACCTTACATGAATCAAATGCAAAAGCGCCACCAATGGAGACACTCAAATAATGAATCTATATCTGTGGGACAGAGTCCCCCTATTTTATATTATTTATGATTGGAAAATGTACAATAGTCAGGTGTTGTTGCCATTTTCCTACCTCTCCTGAAAACAAGACCGAGATCTATAGTGTGATTGAAGGTGGGTCCCCTCTTTTTAGTCAACATGCAGGCTCTTATCTGATTTCTATGGCAAGATCGCATTTAAATTAAAGAGGCAACACCCGGGGCACCACAGTGGAGCAGTGGTTAGCACTGTTCCCTCACTGCGCTGAGGTCCCAGGTTCGATCCCGGCTCTGGGTCACTGTCCATGTGGAGATTGCACATTCTCCCCGTGTTTGCGTGGGTTTTGCCCCCACAACCCAAAGATGTGCTGGCTAGGTGGATTGGCCACGCTAAATTGCCGCTTAATTGAAAAAAAAAGAATTGGGTACTCTTAATTTATATATTTTTAAAAAGAGCCACCAGCTTTACTTTGGCGACCATTTTTGTGTGGCTATTTCTTTTGCCTGAACTATTTTTGTTCTGTAAGAATTGATGACTGCATTTGCTCACAAAATGACAATAAGTGTGGTCATACTGAAAGCAGGATACGAACTGTTGAATGAGACTGTTAATGGGATTTCTAAAATGTTTTCAAGGTCTTATCCTTTTGTTCCTTGTAAAGTAACACGACTTTGATTGAGAGAAAGATTGGGCTTAAAAGAGAGAAAGAAAAAATTAGAATATATTTACATTTTAATTTCAGTTTTTTCAATTCCAATTTATAACCTCTAATCCATAAATATATTTTCTTTCCTCCCTTGCATTGCCGTTCACGGTTAGTAGTTTTATAAATCACAATGTAATTTGAATGATTTGGAAGTGATTAGTGAGAGTTCTTTACCAGGGTATTAACTATGATATTCTTTGGCCCTTTTAGATTACAAAATTATGTGGTGCAAAGCAACTGGGTTATTTTGGCCGTGGCCAGTTTTACATTGCCCTGAAGCTAATAGCTGCAGCCCAATCTAGCCTTCCAGTACAGCTGGATAGCATTAATTGTGGTGAGTGGTATTGCTTTTAATTTTGGGTTGCATACCGATTTTTTGAAGTCTTGATGTAAGTATTGCAAGTTAGATTTGTAAACTGATGAATATATTAGTATGAAGTGAACAGTTAGAGCGTGCAAGTAGACCATTAAATGTCAACGTGATAGCAAATTGGTCAATGATTATTGTTCCACTCTTCTGGAACCTGCATAGTAATTTTTATTCTCATTTGTAGTTTGAAAATGAAACACCATGCGGAAAGATATAGGTTAAAAGCTGTTGGGGAAAATCTCAGCAGCATGTTTTTTTGAATTGAAGAAATGCAGAAACACTCCTGCAACAAGTGAAAGTAATTATACTGGAATAGAAAATATGTAAGCTAAATAGAGGTAATGTTTTCTGGGATTATTTATCTAAAAACTTTATTTGAATGCTAGAGCCTTGAGACACCTGTGAAAATGTTTTCATAGATTTATTTTCCTCTAATTTATAAGGTCTTATTGCTCTTTTCGCTATCCTTAATGGAGGTAGGAGTTGCTGGTTGGTGTATCTGAAAAAGCTGTTTTAAAGATGTATTTGAGCTGCTGGTTCTGGGCAATTCAATTTCACACTTAAATGTACTAGAAACAGCAGGAAGTCGACAGCCATACAAACCTATCCTTTTAAGTCAATTGCATAATTGAAGCTAGGATCCATTAATGAACGTAGAAAAGGTGGAGAGCTCTGCATGGAATGAGCTCTTTTCAGATGGGAACAAGAAAGCCAGTAATATTAAAGTACTTTACAACTGACTCTTCGGAGCTGCATGGGGGGTGAGATTGGAATATGTCCTACTGCTCTTTCTGTACCGTCCATTCACCATCTATGACCATTGTGTCATGTTCTGTAGACTGGCCGATATGAACGATGCACTACAGAACGTCTAGTTTAAATAATTTATTCTGAAACAACTGCGTGATAAAGATAACTGGAATAAATAAATAACAAACTACTTACACTAACTAATTATTATGGAGCTACTGCAAAATACGCCTATGATATATACAGAATTGCTCTATGCATATCATCACAGCCCTTTCCTTTGGAAAATGTAATTATTTACGTTCATTAGATCATTTTTTACAGTTCAATATGATATGCATAAATATTGACGTCTTTAAACTATTTACAGGTCTGTCACAAATTCAGGTTTACGCCTTAACCTTGTTGATTTTCTAAGTGGCTGCTGAACTTGTGAAGTTATTTCATCTTCCTTTGTAGTTGTGGATGCTGCTTTTTGTTCTTCTTGTATTGTTGTGTCTGTATCTTGTTGTTGCTCCGTGTGCTGCACTGTATCTTCTTCAACTGTCTTCAGACTGATACCTACTTCTTCTGGTGGTTGCGTTACAAAATGTTGCCAAACCTTCAGCAGAGTTCTTCTGGTCCTTCTTGAGACAACACCTTCATCTGTGATGATGAGATACGAGTTGGACCTGCCTGTTGCAGTACCTTCGCATACTTTGACCATCCATTCCCTTTGGAATCTTCCAGTCTGACTGAGTCATTGGGCTGCAATGGTTGGTGCCTTTTCGCAAATCTATTGTAAAATTCCTTTTGCCTCCTTTTTTTGAGGGATCAGTTGCCTCTCTAACGTATGGTTCACTGGTTATTGAGGAATTTAGGGCAAGGTCGTTCTCAGTTGCCTGTTCATCAGCAACTGAGCTGGCGAAAGCCCATTGATTGGTGGTGCTAACGATAACTTAGGAGCGTGAGATAGGTATCATCTCGGCTATTTAATGCTTTTTTCAGGAGCTGTTTAACGATATGGTTGCCCTTCTCTGCCTTACCGTTTGACTGAGGGTACAGAGGACTTGAGGTGACGTGTTTGAAGTCATACTGCCGTGCAAATTATGTCCACTCATAACTGCCGAAACAGGGACCACTGTCACTCATGACTATGTTCGGTATCCTGTGGGGCGCAAAAATCTCTTTAACATTCTTAATGACACATCTGGCTGTGGAATTCGCTAGCTGCGCTTTCTCTGGATAGTTAGAAAAGTAGTCTATTACTAGAAGATATTTCTTTCCATTCAAGTGAAAGAGATCCATGCCAACCTTCTGCCACAGATTAGGACTATTTGACCCATCTGCATTGGCTCTTTGCTTTGTTTGCGTTGAAACCTTTGGCAGGTTTCACAGTTACCCACCACCATTTCAATGTTGAGGTTTATCCCTGGCCAATAAACTGCATCCCTGGCTCTACGTTTGCACTTTTCCACCCCCAAGTGCCCTTCATGGACTTTTGTTAGGATCATTGATCATAGCGACTGTGGAACCACAATTTGTTGTTTCCGCAGCAAAAATCCATTCATATCACTTAACTCTGCTCGTACATTGTAAAAACTTGCGCAGGAGCCTTTAGGCCATCCTTCATGGAGATGTTGTCTCTTTCTGCAAGACAGTGTCTTTGGTGGTTTCTTCTTTAATTAGTTTTGACATGTTGTCAGATACTGGCAGAGACTCAGTTACAAATGTTCACATGGACCTGCACTTCCTTATCCAACTGGTGTGTTTTCTCAATGCAGGTGGCTTTCGATAATATATCATCAACAATGAGATGCTTGCCCGGTGTATAAATCAGCTCAAAGTCATATTGTTGCATCTTCATGATCATTCGCCGAATCCTCAGGCACATCTCGTTAAGCTTCTTTTAATGATAGCGACCAGTGGTCTGTGGTCCGTTTCCACTACAAACGTTGGAAGACCATATACGTAATCATGGAACTTTGTGAGCCCATTAATCAGCCCGAGGCATTCCATTTCAATTTACGCATACCTACGTTCCATATCAGACATTGATCTGGATACGTATGCTACTGACAGCCATTTTCTTTGTTGATCTTGTTGCAGTAGGACCGCTCCCAAACCATCCTTTCATGCATACCGTCGAGATTTTTGTGCTTTTTGCTGGGTCGAAAAATGCCAGGACTGGCACTGTTGTCCATGAAACTTTAATGCCTGCCATTCTAGTTCATGACTGGTGGACCACTGGAATGTTGAGTCTTTCGTTATAGTCTCCCTAAGATGTTCAGTTTTAGCTGCAATATTGGGAATGAATTTGCCCACAAGATTTATCATCCCTAACATTCTTAACATGCCTTTTTTATCTGTGGGATGTGGCATCTACAAGATTGCCCTTATTTTACCTTGATCAGGCTGAACACCTTGTGCAGAGAGCTTGGGCTGGATTCTCTGGTTGCCAAAATTGCGTTCGGCGAACGGCTGGTGAATCCAAGTTTATGACAGAATCTGGGGCGGTGCCGCTTTTGCGATGTTCCGCCCCCTCCAAAGCAGCGTGCTCTCCGAGTACGCTGCATGTATCGGCGGCCTCAGGACATTGCCTGAGGCCTGCCCCCTGATACTCCGCCCCCGACCGGCCGAGTTCCTGACAGCGTGGGTCTCTCATAATCTCACCCTTCGGGAACTCAGCCTGGCGGCTGCGTACTCAGTCCAGCACCGCCACAATCGGGGGTGGGTGCCCATTTTCCGGGGCTGGGGGCACTGTGTGTATGAGGGAGGGGTCCGGGGCGCGCGAGCCAGCCAAAGGGGGGTACTATTTCACGGGCCGGGTCTGCGGGCTGCGTCCGCCATGTAGCACGGCGCAGCCGCTGTAGGCCGCCGCTGTGTGCATGCGCGGCGACGGACCTGGCAATTATCCGGGCGTACCGGCAGCTTGAGCCGGGTGTTCTACGCTGCCACCCTGAAAGCCGCCAGAAAATCGGGGATCAGTGGCCGTTTATGCACCATCTTGTCTGGCGTATAACTCCACCGTTCCCATGCCGGCGTCGGAGAATCCAGCCCCTGGTCTCTCAGGAAGATGATGCTGTGCACACCAATTTGACATTTTGTTCTGTTCAACTTCAAGCCATTATTCTTTATGCTTGGCAGGAGAGCCTGACTAGCAGGAGCTGCATATCGGCACTCCACTCCCCACACACCCTGATCCTAGCCAAGAAGATTGCTCTGGTTGCACTAGAGCACACCCATCCCCTAAATGGGTCAACTAGGGCCAGAGTCGGCCTTTGGGGGTGGCCTGCGGGGCACCCATATGGCCTTTGGTACTAAGTTCATAGTGGGCAGCCATCAGTGTGCGCAACCGCATGGCTGCCTTGCAGGCTGCGGAAATGGTGGTCTGTGCCCGTCCACCCCGACCCCGTGGCCCACCTTTTGGCAGAAGCTCCCCCAACCAGTGGCACAACTGTCAGCACACTGTACTTTTCGTACACCCTCTCTCTTCTTTCCCCCCCAGCCATGGTGCCTGTTTCCCGATTTTAAATACCACAAGTGAACCTCGCCATCAGTAATTCCCTCTGGTGGAGGCGGAGCATCGTGGGGGCCCCAGAAATTGGCGGGTCGGGACCGTTAATACGTCAGTGGGATTTACTGTACAGTTTGCATGCGCGTGCCAGTGTGCAGTGTGGAATGCATTTACGCCGCTGTCGAGGCAACGGGGCATGACACTCCGTCAGGCAGCCGGTGCCGGCCTCTATTTTCGGCTGATGCACGATTCTCCACCTGATCGCGTTTCCCGATTCCGACGTTGCTGGATGGAGAATCCAGCCAAATGTCTCTAATTGTTTACCCCCCAGGGAATTTTTCTTTCCATAAATAAAATTCCACTCGCCCTACTTCGACAACAATATCCATGGCTAACAATATCCATGGCTGGAATTAGTTATGTTCTTACTTTTGTGATATTTAAATTGCACTTGTGTAGCCAAGTGTCTGTCTTTTAAACCAGGATTTAAAAACACCCCACAGCAGTCAGATACATGCCCTAACGCAGGCTTTTAACCATTACTGCACCTGATACATATAATGCAGTATGTAACTGAAATTCCTACATTCATCATCCCACACAGCACAGACCGTGTGGAAGAGAAATGAGTCCTTAAATAAAATAAATGAAGTATGAAGCTGGCTTCAAGCTTAATGCTGTAATATTTGCTGACTTGTCAAGTAACTGTGCGATAGCGAGATAATGCAGTGTTCATGAAAAAAAATTGCTGCGAGCATGGGAGAAAGAACAATCCACCCTGAGGAAAACGGCCAAGACTAAATGCACCAAGAGAACCAGGACAAACAACTGGCCTGATTTTCGGAATAGGTCTTCAAAAAACTTACAATGCTCCTCACCAAGAATGCAACATTGCCATGACAACAGATCATAGATCCAAACTACTTACGGTTATATTGAACTTTAAAGTAAGACTTGTTTTTTTAAAAATTAAGAACATCTGAGCAAAAACTGGCTGAGACTGTAAAGTAACCACGGGCTGGAATTCTTATGTGGATTACACTTGACCAAGCAGCCCAGAGAGAAGTGTATGTCACGCCTCTTTCAGACAGTGCCACTTCCTCACTGTCATCTGCTGTGGAGATAATAGAGGCTGATTACCATCTCAGCAGAACCCATCTCCTGTGAGTTATATCCCGGACATGATGTGAGTTGAAATAAAGCAGTTTCTGGGCGGTCATGTTTCAGGAATACACCAAAAAGGCGGTTAAAAACCAACTGCAATGTTGATCACCATGTGCTAGTCTAGTGATCTAGTTCTACTGTACAAGTGTATGCTATGAAGCTCACAGCTGAAGAATATCCACGAGGCATCTCTGCTCTTGCCAGTTTAAAAATAAATCTCTCTCTTTGATTGCTGGAAGCAAGTCACAAGTCAGCAAAGCCACTGTTGAAAAGAAAACCGGAGAATTTATTTCAGCTAACCTATGGAACCAAGAATCTCCACACGAACTGCTCAGCTGCTATTGGAATCATCCAACTTAACAACCACAACGTTTCACTGAAATGTCAAAGACTAATTTGTATATATTTTTAAATGTTATTTTTGGACTCTGTGTGTATGTGCTATATTTGATTCTTCTTGCATTTTAGTAACTAATAAACTCGATTTTTCTTTAACTCAAGAAAACCTGGTCAAATTGGCTTCTTTTAAAACATTAATAAATTTTGACTGCGAAAAGGTATCCATGAGGGCCGAAAGGCCTGTTCCTGTGCTGTACTTTTCTTTGTTCTTTGCTGTTCTTTGTTCATAAGGGAAGGGATCCTTTGTAAATTAACCTTGTTCCGATCAACCAAGGGGGTTAAGTAAAGAAGGGAGGGCAGCACGGTGGTGCAGTGATTAGCACTGGGACTACGGCGCTGAGGACCCGGGTTCGAATCCCGGCCCTGGGTCACTGTCCGTGTGGAGTTTGCACATTCTCCCCGTGTCTGCATGGGTTTCACCCCCACAACCCAAAGATATGCAGGTTAGGTGAATTGGCCATGCTAAATTGCCCCTTAATTGGAAAAAACCCAAATAATTGGGTACTCTAAATTTATTTATTTTTAAAGTAAAGAAGGGGAGCCAATTCATCCCTCCCCATCCAGGAGTATAACAATTCGGGGATATCTCGTCTGAAATTGCGGACTTCACCGAGGGACAGGTCGTAATGATACATAGGCACTCAAGTGGGCCAAATCAAACAAGTCCAGTCAAGATTTCTTTTCTTTTTAAATTTAGAGTACTCAATTATCTTCTTCCAATTAAGGGGCAATTTAGCGTGGCCAATCCACCTACCCTGCACATCTTTGGATTGTGGGGATGAAACCCCTGGTTGGTCGGGACATGGCAGGGCAGTCCTGGTACTCTCCCTGGCACGTGGGCACCCTGGCAATGTCACTGGCAATGCCAGGGTGACAGGGGCATTGCCTGGATGCCAGTCTGGCAATGCCAGGGGACGAGGTTGGAACTCCCAGGGGAGCCATGCCCATGTAAGGGGGGGTGAGGGGTGGTTATGAAAGGTTGGAGGGGTGAAGGGGGTTTTGAAAGGGGGGGTGCCCTCAGCAACATCCATAGCATTGTGTGCTCACTTGGTGGTGCGGGGGTGGGGGTGAAGGAGGGGTAATGCTCATGTCTGCAATGGGTGGCATTGTCCAAATGGGGGGTGGGAGGGGAACCTCATGCTCACTTAGAGATCGGGGCACCTTTCCAAAATGCTGCCCGGATCTCTTGAGGAGAAGGTCTTGCTGGAAAGTTCAACTCCCCACTGCTGAAAACAATTTATAATTCTGGGCTCGACCGGGGCGAAACTCACCAAGGCCCCAAAAAATGACTCCGTGAATCCAGGTCTGGATCTCAGCCGGCGGGAAACACACACAAAATTACTATCAGTCATTTTTTGGGTGAATCGTGCACATTATTTAAGGTCACTTTGTTAAGGTAATTTGCCTTGTTTCAATATTAATCATTCTCCATCTTGGGTGTCAGAAGTGTAATTGTTGATGGCTGCATCCTATCAGCACGTGTTTCAATCTCAACATCTGTGGTAGTCACCATTAGTTGTATTACATGTATTATGGCACTACCCATATAGTAGAGGTACATGGGTAAATCCCTGCCTGCTGGCTCCGCCCAGTAGGCGGCGTATAAATGTGTGTGCTCACCGGTGCTGCAGCCATTCTGGTTCCAGCTACAGGAGGCACAACATCTTTGCTCAATAAAGCCTAGATTATTCCACTACTCTCGTCTTTGTGGTAATTGATAGTGCATCAATTTATTGAGCAAAGATTTTTTAAACAATGGATCTCCGCATCAAGCCTGATCGCCTGCAGCTGAGCCCTCACGCAGCCAACGTTACGTCCGCCTTTGACCACTGGCTAGCCTGCTTCGAAAGCTACCTCAGGACAGCCGCTGAAGAACCCTCGGACTCGCAGAAGCTCCAAATCATCTATTCAGGGGTGAGCCCTGACATTTTTCCTCTCATCTGGGATGCGCCCACTTAAAAGAAGCGATGGAGCTCCTCAAGGGACATTACGTTTGACCAGTCAATCAAGTATACGCCAGGCACCTCCTGGCCACGAGACAGCAACTCCCCAGGGAGTCTCTGTACGATTTCTAGCGTGCCCTGCACATCCTAGGTAGGAACTGTGACTGCCAGGCAGTTTCGGCAGTCCAGCACACCGAACTTTTAATTCGAGACTCTTACGTTACGGGCATGAAGTCTGCGTACGTCCGCCAGCGGCTACTGGAAGGGGGTACGCTTGATCTTGCAGGAACTAGGCAGCTCGCTAATTCGTTAGAAGTAGCCTCCCATAGCGTTCGTTCCTACGCCCCCGACCGCGCGGCACCCTCATGGGCATCGTGGGCCCCACTAGCTGCCGGCTCCAGCCCACCGCAAGCCTGCGCCGCGCGGCAGCCAGCCAACTCTGAGGGGCCCCAAGTGCTATTTCTGCGGGCAAAAAAAACACCCCAGGCAGTGCTGCCCGGCGCGGAGCGCGACCTGCAAAGGCTGTTTCCAGGCCCGGCGTTCTTACACCACCCACGTGCGACCAACGGGTGCCGCCATCTTCTTCACTGCAAGCCACGTGCAGACCGTGGGCGCCGCCATCTTTGATGTTGCCCGCCGTGGGCACCTTCGGCGCCATTTTGGAAGGCGTTTCAGGACCCCTGCTTGCCTGGCCGTTCATTACCTGCCGCTACCTCCACCAGCGTTGACCAGCCCGGGACCTCCCAGCATCTGCCGCAGCTCACCACTATCACCCTGGATCAGTCCCGGCCCCGCAACCTCGCGACCGCAACGACAACGGTGAAGGTCGATGGGCATGAGACGACCTGCCTTTTTGACTCCGGGAGCACAGAGAGCTTCATCCACCCCACTACGGTAAGGCGCTGCTCCCTCTCGGTACACCCCGTCACCCAGAAAACCTCCCTGGCCTCCGGATCCCATTCCGTGGAAATCCGGGGGTACTGCATCGCGACCCTCACCGTCCAGGGCGTAGAGTTCAGCAACTTCCAGCTCGACGTCCTCCCCCACCTCTGCGCTGCCCTGTTACTCGGCCTGGACTTTCAGTGCCATCTCCAAAGCCTAACCTTAAAATTTGGCGGACCTCTCACCGTATGCGCCTCACGACCCTTAAGGTCGATCCACCTTCCCTGTTTGCGAACCTCACCCCGGATTGCAAGCCCGTTGCCACTAGGAGCAAACGGTATAGTGCCCAGGACAGGACCTTCATCAGGTCGGAGGTCCAACGGCTCTGCGGGAGGGGGTCATGGAGGCCAGCAACAGCCCCTGGAGAGCTCAAGTGGTGGTAGTGAAGACTGGTGAGAAGCACAGGATGGTCATTGACTACAGTCAGACCATCAATCGGTACACGCAGCTCTACTCATACCCCCTCCCACGCACATCTGACGTGGTCAATCAGATTGCGCAGGATCGAGTCTTTTCCACAGTGGACCTGACGTCCACCTACCACCAGCTCCCCATCCGCCCGGAGGACCGCCAATACACTGCATTCGAAGCAGATGGCTGCCTCTATCACTTCCTGAGGGTTCCTTTCGGTGTCACTAATGGGGGCTCGGTCTTCCAGCGCGAGATGGACCAAATGGTTGACCAGTACGGGCTGCGGGCCACCTTCCCGTACCTAGATAACGTCACCATCTGCGGCCACGATCAGAGGGACCACGACGCAAACCTCCAAAAATTCCTCCAGACCGCCAAAGTCCTTAATCTCACATACAATAAGGAGAAATGCGTGTTCTGCACCAACCACTTAGCCATCCTTGGCTATGTCGTGGAAAATGGAGACCTAGGGCCCGACCCCGACCGCATGCGCCCCCTCATGGAACTCCCACTGCCCCAAGGCCCTGAAACGATGCCTGGGGTTTTTCTCATATTACGCCCAGTGGGTCGCTAATTATGCAGACAAGGCCCGCCCACTCATTCAGTCCACAGTTTTTCCCTGATGGGGTGCCTTTATGTTTAATAATACACAGCGGGCAAGATCAAAAATGACAAGATCTTGAGGTGGAGGATCAAGCTCTCCACCTATAACTATGAGATCTTGTATCGCCCGGGGAAGCTCAATGGCGCCCTATCCCACGGTACATGTGCCAGCGCACAAGTGGACCGACTCCGGGCTCTCCACTATAACCTCTGCCACCCGGGGGTCACCTGGTTCTTCCATTTCATCAAGGCCCGCGACCTGCCCTACTCCATTGAGGAGGTCAGGACCGTCACCAGAGACTGCCAGGTCTGCGCAGAGTGCAAGGCGCACTTCTACCGGCCAGATCGAGAGCACCTGGTGAAGGCTTCCCGTCCCTTTGAACACCTCAGCATGGACTTCAAAGGGTCCCTCCGCTCCACCGACCGCAACATGTATTTTCTGAACGTGATTGATGAATACTCCCGGTTCCCTTTTGCCATCCCATGCCCCGATATGACTTCTGCCACGGTAAATAAAGTCCTCCACAGCATCTTCACTCTGTTCGGTCTCCCCACCTACATCCACAGCGACCGAGGATCCTCTTGTATGAGCGATGAGTTGCGTCAGTTCCTGCTCAGCAAGGGCATTGCCTCGAGCAGGACGACTAGCTACAACCCCCGGGGAAACGGGCAGGTGGAGAGGGAGAACGGGACGGTCTGGAAGGCCGTCCTGCTGGCCCTGCGGTCTAAAAATCTCCCGGTCTCCCGCTGGCAGGAGGTCCTCCCCGACGCGCTCCACTCCATCTGATCGCTCCTCTGCATCGCGACCAACGAGACCCCTCATGAACGCGTGTTTGTCTTCCCCAGGAAGTCCACCTCCGGGGTCTCGCTCCCAACATGGCTGACAGTTCCTGGACCCGTCCTCCTTCGGAAGCATGTGCGGACTATAAGTCGGACCCCTTGGTCGAAAAAGTCCACCTCCTACATGCGAACCCGCAGTACGCCTATGTGGCACACCCCGACAGGCGCCAGGACACAGTCTCCCTCCAGGACCTGACTGGATCCCCACCCACGACCCCGACCTGACACCACCCCCCTCTCCCGCCCCGGTTGCCACATTCACCCCTGCGCCACTCACCCTCCCTCCAGCGAACCTCACCGCTGCCCCCGCCTCAGTAGGATTCATCCTTCCACTGGTTCCACTCAGGGGTGACGAAGATGAGGACAACACGCTCCCGGAGTCGCAGGAGACCAAGCCGGCGCCCACATCACCACCAGGACTGAGGCGATCGCAGAGGAGGGTCAAGGCCCCCAACAGACTTAACTTGTAATGTTTTCCACCACCCCCGCCGGACTCTTTTTTTTTTTTTTAACAGGGTATGAATGTGGTAGTCATCACTAGTTGTATTACATGTATTACGGCACTGTGCGTATAGTAGAGGTGCGGGTAAATCCCTGCCTGCTGGCTCCGCCCAGTAGGCGGCGTATAAATGTGTGTGCTCACCGGTGCTGCAGCCATTCTGGTTCCAGCTACAGGAGGCACAACATCTTTGCTCAATAAAACCTTGATTATTCCACTACTCTCGTCTTTGTGGTAATTGATAGTGCATCAACATCTAAAAGACTTGCCACATCATTGGCAACAGAAGTGGCTGGTAATGGGGCAGCACGGTGGCAGAGTTATTAGCATTGCTGCCTCACAGCGCCAGGGACCTGAGTTCAATTCTGGGCTTTCGTGACTGTAGAGTTTTCCCCTTCTCCCCGTGTGTGCGTGGGTTTCCTCCAGGCGCTCCAGTTTCCTCCCACAGCCCAAAGATGTGCAAGTTAGGTGGTGATACAGGGATAGAGCAGGGGAGAGGGCCTGGGTAGAGGGCTCTTTCAGAGGGTCGGTGCAGACTTGATGGGTCGATTGGCCTCCTTCGGCACTGTAGAGGTCCATGGCTATAATTTCAAACAGTGTTTACGTTTATTCAACCAGGGAAATCTGAAACCCTGACGACTCCCTAAGCAGAAGATTAAATGTTACTTGTCAAAGTAATAATATGGCAAGTAGCAAAATCCCTTCTGGAAACGATGTTACAACAAAACCTACACCCACGGGTTCATTGTACAAACTTGTAATTATAGGAGGTAGAATTATAATAATTTTTTAACCTACTGTTTTTTGCTGAGTGCATTCCCATGGCAACTTTTCCTTTGGTAGTATTTGAAGAGATGTACTGTGCTGAGTACCCCTCATTTGGGCAAAAAAAAGTTTTTGTTTCACCAATATCCTTGCAAACACTGAAAGGCAATACAGAAGAGAGGTGGATAAATGTCAGAGTGTCCATTGTCTCCGTTCCGCTCCAAGCTATTCATGCATGAAAGTAATTTTCTGAATCTTGTGATGCAGTGAAAGGAAGGTGAGATTAGTTTAATGTATTGAAAGCTAGCCAAGCATTAACTATTCTTCCAGAGTGGCATTGCTTGTCAGCTTCTTATATTATGTCCAATTATAAAGAAACATAGTTCATTTCCATTGGGTTACATCAGGAATGGTTTATTATTACTTCTACTATCATGGGTAACCAAGACGATGTAGAGATAGTGTGCCAGAGATATTGCTGCTGTTCACAAACTCTCCTGTCCATCCTGCATTGGAAGCCTAAAGTAATAGATCAAGTTCCGAGAGCAAGTACCTCCTATGAGTAAAAACCAACAAATTAAATTGGGAAATAGTGATTAGATAATGTCAAGCTTTTGAGTTTTAAAAGCCTGAATAATGTTGAAGGAGGGAAAGGATGAGGGAGGGAGACCAATACAATTTCAACATTTGAGGTTGTAGACATGAAGTAGGACTCCAGATTTCAAGCTTACAAAATTCAGAAGTGCTGACTAGAAGAGTATTGACAAAATAAAGAGAGAGAGAGAGTGAGGTGGGAACAGAGTGTGCAATAGGGTGAAAGAAAGATGACAGTTGGAGGTGTGGCCATTGGTGAGCTGGTCATTAATTTATATTTCTTGCTGCTGGATAAAATTGTCATCAAATCATTGATCTGGGGGTTACATTTGCATTCTGTGGAAATTGGTTCCTGTCTAGTAACATGCAATGGAAGTTCTGTTCCTTAAACATGTTACAAGGGTGTGAGACCCTCCTGGGGAGTATTTTGATAGGTCCTCAGATCAGTTCTCCTGAGCTGTGAGGGTTATCCGAAGATGAGAGATAATGGGCGATATTCTCCGGAAACGGCGCGATGTCCGCCGACTGGCGCCCAAAACGGCGCAAATCAGTCGGGCATCGCGCCGCCCCAATGCTCCGCATCTTTGGGGGCCGAGCCCCAACCTTAAGGGGCTAGGTCGGCGCCGGCCGAATTTCCGCCCCGCCAGCTGGCGGAAAAGGCCTTTGGTGCCCCGCCAGCTGGCGCGGTAATGATATCTCCGGGCGGCGCATGCGCGGGAACGCTAGCAGCCGCTGACGGCATTCCCACACATGCGCATTGGAGGGAATCTCTTCCGCCTCCGCCATAGTGAAGACCATGGCGGAGGTGGAAGGGAAAGAGTGCCCCCACGGCACAGGCCCGCCCCGCGATCGGTGGGCCCCGATCGCGGGCCAGGCCACCGTGGGGGCACCCCCCGGGGCCAGATCGCCCCGCGCCCCCTAGGATCCTGCGGAGCCTGCCCGCGCCGCCTTGGCCCGCCGGTAAGGTAGGTGGTTTAATCTACGCCGGCAGGACAGGCATTTTAGCGGCGGGACTTCGGCCCATCTGGGCCGGAGAATCGCACGGGGGGGCCCGCCAACCGGTGCGGCGCGATTCCCGCCCCCGCCAAATATCCGGTGCCAGAGACTTCGGCAACCGGCGGGATTCACGCCAGCCCCCGGTGATTCTCCGACCCGGCGGGGGGGGCGGAGAATCTCTCCCAATGTGCCTGTACTCTTGAGTTTAGAAGAATGAATGGTGATCTCATTGAATCTTGTGACATTAGGGCTTGATGGAGTAGGCACTTGAGTGGCTGTATCTTTTCTCTGGAGTGTCTAGAACTAGAGGTCGTACATCTAAGGAAAAGGAATGGCCATTTAAGAGTCTGGTGAGGAGATATTTCTTCCTTTCGGAGGGTTTTGAATTTCTGGAATTTTCTACTCAAGAATTTGGTGGATGGTCCATCGTTGTGTACATTCAAAGCTGAGTGAATCATTTTTTGCCTTTTGGGGGATTTGAGGGATGTGGCGTTTGGATGGGAAAGGATTTTGGATCAAACTTCAGCCATGATCTTAATGAATGACTGAGCACGTTTGAGGAGCTGTATGGCCTACTCCTGTTCCTTTATTTTCCATGTGCTCCATTCTCTCTTTAACAGGAAGTGAGAGAATGGCTCCTGAACGACCAATTTCTGTTGAGGCAACCAGCAACCATCTGGCTCTCAAGTCCATGTTATTCCTACTTCTCAGCCAGTGTGACCCTTCCTGCATTGCACTCTTATCTTAATCCATTGCCTTTCTCACCTGGCAAAGTAACCAACCTGTTATGAGGAATCTTGCTAAAATCAAACTTTTGGGTTGGATTTTCATGATTCCAGATGCACCCAGAGGTCCTGCCTCCATTTTTGCCCTCTTCCGTTTTCACAAAGGGAGGAGCAGGGTCTGTAACCCACCCACTCCTATTAAGGAGGCAAATTACAAGTGTTGTGAACTCAATGAGATCTCCTGTAAGTTTATTTCAATTTTCATGGAGTCGGCCGGACTTTAACAGTTGTCAGCTTTTCTACGAGCCTCGTGGAGGCTTGAACCATAGATTGGAGGGAGAAGGGGTTCAAAAGCTAAGGAAAATGGTTTTGTCATCTTGTTCATCATGAAATGCTGTAGCCAGAGCTGCATCCGTCTTCATTAAGGCGAGTCATGACAGTGCTGTAATTGGAAATTCTGATGGTATTTAACTCTAAAGTCCAAATTGCTATGGCAACATGCACTTTTACATGTTGTAGTCTGGATCTATGCAGAGCAGTTGTAGAGGCTCCAGCATGCCTGACCAGGAATCTCTCCCACCCTTCCTGCCTGTCATTGGATGTGTTGGAAAGATTTGCGGGTTGAAACTTAACCTTTTTGCTGCATTATGAATACACTTTCCTTGGCCATCAAGGCCTGGGTGAAGCTCAAATTCGGTCTCAGAGACAGGCATAAGTTCTTAAGATATAAGAGAAGAATTAGGCCATTCGACCCATCGAGTCTGCTCTGCCATTCTATCATGGCTGATATATTCCTCAACAGTTACCTACAATGCTATAGACCAAGAGCTGGATTGCAAAATCCTCCCTAGAACACATGACCTAGGAATAGGAGTCGGCAATTTAGCCTCCCAGGCCTAAACACCCTCAATGTGATCATAGCTGATCCCATCCTGCCTTCACCTCCACTGTCCTGCCTGTTCTCCATAACCCTTCAGTCCATTACCAATTAAAAATCTGTCTAACTCCTCCTCAAATTTGCTACTGTCCCTGCATCCACTGCACTCTGGGGTAGCGAATTCCACAGATTCTCAACCCTTTGGGAGAAGTAGTTTCTCCTCAAATCTGTTTTAAATTTTCTACCTCTTATTCGAAGATTATGACCTCTTATTTTAGAATGCCCCACAAGAGGAAGCATCTGCTCCACGTCTACTTTATCCACACCTTTTAGCATCTGGTACACCTCGATTTGATCTCCCCTCATTCTTCTGAACTCTAGAGAGTATAGGCCTAAACTGTTCAATCTCTCCTCATATGACAAACCCCATACCTCTGAACTGCCTCCAATGCTGCTACATCTTTCCTCAAATAAGGGGACCAAAACTTGTGCACGATACTCCTGGTGCGGTGTTACCAATGCCTTGTGTAATTGCAACAACACTTCCTTTCCTTTATACTCAATTCCTTTTGCTATAAATGCCAACATTCCATTTGCTTTCCTTATCTGCTGCACCTGCATGCTCGTTTTCTGTGACTCATGCACGAGGACACCCAGATCCCAGATCCCTCTGCATTGGAGCACCCCGAAGTCTCTCCCCATTTGGATAATAAGTTGCCTTTCCATTTTTTCAACCAAAATGCATGACCTCACACTTATCCATGTTAAACTCCATCTGACACATTTTGGCCCACTCTTCCTATCCTATCTATTTCCATTTGGAAGGTTCGTATTTCCTCATTGCAACTTGTTATCCCACCTTTTTTGTGTCATCTGCGAATTTGGCTAAAGAACCTTCTTGCCTTGTATCCAAGTCATTAATATAGATTGTTAATAGCTGGGGCCCAAGGCCGAACCCCGTGGCACCCCACAGTTTAACTGAGCTGGCTGAACTGCCCGGCTGCTTCTTGGGGCCGGGATTTTGCTCCTGTGGTGAGTAGCTCAATTTGAAAGTGTCCTGCCCGAGCAGACCTGCCTTTGTTTAAACCCAATTTTCACTCCGGTAGATTGGGGGTGACGATCTTATGCAGCCACGGACAGACGGGTGCCAAGGCTGGCTGGTGAGAAGGCCCACTTTGGTACTCTGGGATTTTATCCTAGTTGTTTTAGAAGCTGTTTAGGCTCTCAAGCCATCACCCCTCATACCCCACCATGGTTCCTTTTACCCTCTACAGCCCCTCCAACCTCTATGCCATCCTCATAGCTACTCACTCAATGCATGCCATGCTTGTAGCTACTCACCCAGTACCCACCATGAGTTAACCTCCGGATCTATGTGGAGATGGAAAACGAAAACTTCTATCAATCTAATACAGCATTCACTCACACACTTGATAGTGGAAAAATCCTACCATTGCTGAAATTGATTCAAAGCTTTTAAACTTCCTCAAGTGTTCAATTTCTTAGATAAAATATAAATCATGCCTCACACAAAAGACAGCTAATTATTTAACCGCTTTAAACTGTCAATCAATCCTGAACTCTGAACCCCTGTTGATATTGTTGTAAGTGCATTCATAATGACATAATAACAGCCTTTGGAAATGTTAACATTTTTGAAACTGCACAAAGAGATGGTAATTTTTCCCCCTATTTTTTTAGAAAATATTTTATCGAGACATTTATACTTTAAAAATTTTAAACATCATATTTCAACAGGAACAAAAACACAACAATATACCCAACAAACACCCAGATCACACCCCCCAGCCAACATGGCTGACATAAACAGTGCCACCTTCCCCAGCCCCCCCCTCCGTTGGTTCTCTTGCCCTCGCTCGTCTCTCCCATGCCTCCCCCCCCACCCCCCCCACCCCTCTGCCCCCTCCCCCCTGCTGGCTGACAGCTTAATTTTTCTCGAAGAAGTCTGAGAAACCCCACGATATTGCTCACCCACACCCCCGACTTTGGGGGCTCTGAGTCCCTCCATCCTAGTAGGATCCATCTCTGGGCCACCAGGGAGGCAAAGGCCAGGACATCGGCCTCTCTTGCCCCCTGGGTTCCCGGGTATTCCGACACACCGAAAATCGCCACCTCTGGACTCTGCAGCACCCTCACTTTTAAGTCTTCTGACATGTTGTCAGCAAACCCCTCAGCCGTGGACATGCCCAAAACATATGGACATGATTCGCAGGGCCCCCCGCACAGCGCCCACACCTATCCTCCAGCACCTCCGGGCCACAGTCACGTGTGCTCTGTGGACCACCTTAAATTGTATCAGGTTGAGCCTGGCACATGACGAGGATGTGTTAACATTTCTCAGGGCCTGTTCCCATAATCCAACCTCCAACTCCCCACCCAGCTCTTCTTCCCACCTTCTCTTCACTTCCCCTATTGGGGCTCCCTCCCACTCCATCAGCTCCTTATAGATCTCTGGGACCTTCCCCTTTCCTACTCCTGTTCTCGACACCACCTTATCCTGCAGTCCCCGGTACGGGAAGGTCGAAACCTGCCTCCGCACAAAATCCCTCACTTGCAAATACCGGAACCCATTCCCACCTGGCAACTCAAACTCCTCCTCCAAGCTCAGGAAACTCTCATCAATAAACAGATCCCCAAATCTCTCCACCTCTCCATCTCTGCCCGCTGCCACTTCCGAAACCCCCCATCCAGCCCCCCCGAGCGAACCAGTGGTTATCACATCGGTGCCCACACCGACGTCCCTTCCAACCCCATGTACTGCCTCCAATGTGCCACACCCTCAGGGCTGCCACTACTACCGGGCTTGTGGAGTATCGAGCCGGCAAGAACGGCAGAGGTGCTGTTAACAATGGCCCCATACTCGTGTCCTTACATGAGGCTGCCTCCACCTGCTCCCACACCGACCCCTCTCCCACTACCAACTTCCTGACCATCGCTATTTTCGCCGCCCAGTACTAATTAATGAAATTGGGAAGAGCCAATCCCCCATCCCACACCCCCACTCCAGCAGCACCTTCTTCACCCGTGGTGTTTTACCCGCCCAAATAAATCCCGAGATCACTGCGTTCATTTTTTTGAAGAATGCCTTGGTGATAAAAATTGGGAGGCTCTGGAAAACAACAAAAACCTCGGGAGGACCGTCATTTTAACTGTCTGAACCCGCCCCGCCAATGACAACGGAAGCGCATCCCACGTCCGAAAGTCCCCCCCCCCCCCTCATCTGTTCTACCAACCGACCCAAAGTCAATTTATTATAGAATTTACAGTGCAGAAGGAGGCCATTTGGCACATCGAGTCTGCACCGGCTCTTGGAAAGAGCACCCTACCCAAGGTCAACACCTCCACCCTATCCCCATAACCCAGTAACCCCACCCAACACTAAGGGCAATTTTGGACACTAAGGGCCATTTATCATGGCCAATCCACCTAACCTGCACATCTTTGGACTGTGGGAGGAAACCGGAGCACCCGGAGGAAACCGACGCACACACTGGGAGGATGTCCAGACTCCACACAGACGGTGACCCAAGCCGGAATCGAACATGGGACCCTGGAGCTGTGAAGCAATTGTGCTATCCACAATGCTACCGTGCTGCCCCTTTATGCAGCTGCTCCCACTCACGCGCCACCTGGATACCCAAACAACAGTGGGGAAAGTGGACATCCCTGCCTCGTCCCTCGGTGGAACCTAAAATAGTCTGATCTCACCCGACTCGTCCGCACACTCGCCACCGGTGCCTGCTATAGCAACCGGACCCAATCCACAAAGCCCTGTCCGAACCCAAAATGCCCCAGGACCTCCTAGAAGTAATCACACTCCACCCGATCAAAGGCCTTCTCTGCGTCCATGGCCAAGACCATCTCAACCTCGCGCCCCTCTGGGGGCATCATAATTACATTAAGCAACCTCCTAATGTTGGTCGCCAGATGCCACCCCTTAACGAACCCCGTCTGGTCCTCCCCTATTACCCTTGGGACGTAGTCTTCGACCCTTGTGGCCGGGATCTTCGGCAGTAGTTTTGCATCCACATTTAACAGGGAGATCGGTCTGTATGACCCACAGTTTTCGGGGTCCTTATCCCGCTTTTAAATGAGTGAGATTGACTGTGGCAATGTCGGGTGGGGGGGGGCACTCTTAACTCCTTACTCCTTTGCTTCATTGAAGGCCCTTACCAACAGCTGTCCCAACACCCCTGAGAACATCTTGTAAAATTCCACCGGGTACCCATCCGGACCAAGGGCCTTGCCCCATTGCATCGCCTCCAGCCTCTCTAGTACTTGTACAAGCCCATTGGGCCACCGGGCCCTCCACCAGCTCCTCGCCAACCTTCGGGAACTCCAACCTTCCCAGAAACCACCTCATCCCCTCTTCCCCGGCTGGGGGTTCCGACTCATACAATTTGCTATAAAACTCCCGAAGCACCCCATTCACCCCCAATCTCTCTCGCGCCTCTTACTTCCTCAACTGGTGCGCTAACATCCTGCTCACTTTACCCGTGGATAACAGCCCAAATTCCATTTGCAACCTCAGGCGTCCCTTTAGCGGCCCTTCCTCCGGGGCCTCTGCATATCTCCTGTCCAACTGTAGGATTTCTTCCAGTAGCCTTTCTATCTCCACCCACTCTGCCTTCTCCCAATGCGCCCGAATCGAGATAAACACCCCCCTGAGCACTGCCTTCAGTGCTGCCAAAACCGTACCTGCCAACACCGCCCCAGTATCATTAATCTCTCCATATCCCCGGATGGCCTTCCTCACCCACTCACACACCTCCTCCTCCACTGACAGTCCCACATCCAGCCTCCATTGCAGGGGCTGGGCCCCCCCTTTGTTCACTCGTAAATCCACCAAGTGCGGAGCATGGTCCGACACCACTCTTGCTGAATACTCGACATCCACCACCCTAGCCAACAATGTATTTTCCAACACAAAGAAACATACCCAGGAGTACACCTTGTGCACATGGGAGTAAAATGAAAATTATTTCGCCCTCGACCTCCCAAATTCCCATAGACCCCACCCGCCCCGAGAGTCCAGGTCAGGAATCCAATCCAGCACCCGCCTCATAAATTCCACACCGTCCCAGTTCGGAGCATAGATGTTTGCCAACGCCACCGGCATCCCCTCCAGTTTCACGCTTACCATAACATACCTTCCCCCCAGTGTCCGCCACAATATTTACCACCTGGAACTCCACCCGCTTATTGACCAAAATCGTCACCCTCTTCATTTTAAAGTCCAATCCTGAATGAAATACTTGCCCAACCCATCCCTCCTCAGCCTAACCTGGTCCCCTACCTTCAGGTGAGTCTCTTGTAGCACGGCCACATCCGCCTTCAATCGCTTTAAGTGCGTGAACACACGGGTCCTCTTGACTGGCCCATTCAATCCTCGCACATTCCACGTCTTCAGCCTGGTCGGGTCACTCTGCCCCCCCCCCCGCCCAGCTAGCCTGGCGGCCCCCGCCCATGGTGGCTAGCATCCTACCCCCCACTGATTCCCCCTCACCCCCCCGCTCGAACATTTGTGCAAATAAGCTAAAACAACCCCTCCAAGCCCAAACAATGAGACCAACCCCCTATCCCCTAACAAAGAGCAAACCCGAAGCCGCAAAAGAAAGAAATGGCCCCAAACATAAAGTTAACAGCAGTATCACAGCATCTCCACCAAAGTTCAAAGTCCACCTTCTCCTGCCAGTCCATTGTCTCTGACAAATTCTACTGCCTCCTTCGCTGATCCAAAGTACAATTCCTGGCCTTCGTAGGCCACCCACAGATGTGTCGGTTACAGTCGCCCAAACTTCACCCCCTTCTTGTAGAGGACCGCTTTGAACTTGCAGCTCGCTCTCCTCTTGGCCAACTCTGCACCCAGTTCCAGGTACACTTGGATTTCACTGCCCTCCCAGGTGCAGCGCCTCGTCTGCCTGGCCCACCTCATAATTTGCTCCTTGTCCAGGAACCGGTGCAATCGCACCACCATCACCCTTGGCAGCTCGTTCCCCTGGGGCTTCCTCGAGCACCTTGTGTGCTCGATCCACCTCCAAAGGCCGTGCAAATGTATCCTCTCCAAGCAGCTTCTCCAGCATCCTCCCCACATACGTGCCAACATCGGCTACTTCACTCCCCTCCGGCAGGCCCACGATCCTTATGTTCTGCCTACGTGACCGGTTCTCCAGGTCTTCAACCTTCTCCTGTAACCGCCTCTGCTGATCCTGCATCAGCCCCATCTCCGCTGCCATCGAGGCGAACTGCTCCTCGTGTTCCCCCACCACCTCCTCCATCTTCTGGATCGCCTGACCCTGGGCCGCGTGCTTCATTTCCACGTGGTCGACCACCGCCTTGATCGAATCCACCGCCCGGGCCAGGTCCTCCAGACTCTCTTTGCGTTGCTGCGTGATCGTCTCATTCAGGAAGCTCATCAGCTGGTCCATCGACCGCTAAGCCGGCAGGGTCGCTCCCTGCCCCTCCGCCATCTCCATGTGCATCGTAGGCGCCACACCAGCTCCAACCGACTAATTCCCTCTTTTTCGACCACTTCTGGCCCTCAGCCCATACACCAGAGGGTCAGTCTCTTCCACTCACTCTCCTGCACCTTTTTATGACAATGACTCTTCACACAGTATGGTTGATCTGGCCAGAGAAGTGCAAATTCTCTCAAACTCCCTTGTTGAAGGTAATTTCTTCCAGAATTCTGCCTTTGGAACTTCTAGTACATGGCTAACAAAAATGTCTCTCAGGACCTTAGTTTTCAAACCCTAAATTGCCATTACCTTATCCCAAATTGGGACCGTTGTGACTTAACAATTGATGAATTTCATTATTGAATTACTCTCATTGGATTTAGCCACCCTTGTACATTGTCCCATTGGTGGATAAAATGGAGTTCAGTGTTTCTTCGATCTGATTTTGTATAAGGCTGCACCCATTACTTGTTTTTTGTCTAAACCTCATGAAGGCCAGGGAAGTTCCAGCCAGCACATAGTGTCGAATTGCACATTCTTTCCTACAATAACTAATTAATACTTTTGAAACAAACTTCCAGACTCTTGCATATAACACATCCTTATTAATACAATCACTAAATAATAATCAATTCTTCAACTATAGCTTAATTGAGGCACGCTTCTTAGTCAGTCAACTATTTCTGGCTGGTTGCTAATTATACACTAATTCTTGATTTACACATTTGAGTAGTTGTGAAATGCAGGATGCAAAATGGCTTATTCAGCCCTATGTTGGTCCCAAATTGACTTCTTGACCTTGTTAACTTGCCACAGTGAATACTATATGAAAATAACCTATAAACGGTTGTTACATAAGAACATAAGAACTAGGAGCAGGAGTAGGCCATCTGGCCCTTCGAGCCTGCTCTGCCATTCAATGAGATCATGGCTGATCTTTTGTGGACTCAGCTCCACTTTCCGGCCCGAACACCATAACCCTTAATCCCTTTATTCTTCAAAAAACTATCTATCCTTATCTTGAAAACATTTAATGAAGGAGCCTCAACTACTTCACTGGGCAGGAAATTCCATAGATTCACAACCCTTTGGGTGAAGAAGTTCCGCCTAAACTCAGTCCTAAATCTACTTCCCCTCATTTTGAGGCTATGCCCCCTAGTTCTGCTTTCACCCACCAGTGGAAACAACCTGCCCGCATCTATCCTATCTATTCTTTTCATAATTTTATATGTTTCTGTAAGATCCCCCCCCCCCGCATCCTTCTAAATTTCGATGAGTACAGTCCCAGTCTACTCAACCTTTCCTCATAATCCAACCCCCTCAATTATGGGATTAACCAAGTGAGTCTCCTCTGCACATCCTCCAGCGCCAGTACGTCCTTTCTCAGGTAAGGAGACCAAAACTGGACACAATACTCCAGGTGTGGCCTCACTAATGCCTTCTACAGTTGCAGCATGACCTCCCTAGTCTTAACCTCCATCCCTCTAGCAATGAAGGACAAAACTCCATTCACCTTTTTAATCACCTGTTGCATCTGTAAACCAACTTTTTGCGACTCGTGCACTGGGACACCCAGGTCCCTCTGCACAGCAGCATGTTACACTAAAAGTCTACTACCCAGGCCTATTTGCAAATTGAACTCTGGAGACTGATGTGTTAAGTAAGTTGGTTCAAGTTGACTGCAACTGGATGCAGTGAAACTAGAAACAGGCTTCTGACACAGGAGATGGTCCAACACTGTTTTATTGAACTTCCTGATTGCTGTATATAGTCTGCTGTGAGTTGACACTCTATCAATCTAACTGATAACCTCCTACTGGCTTGACCAAACTAACTCTCTACCTCATGGTGATAGCGCTCACTGGCTTGTGCACTCTTACTATCTCAGTATCTGTGTCCTGTAGAGAGAGAGAGAGTCTTAATGCCCTGTGTGCTTTATAGTGGTGGTGCCCTGTCTGGTGATTGGTTGTTATGTGTCGTGCGTGTTCATTGGTTATCCTGTGTGTCAATCACTGCCTGTCTGCATCTCATTATATGCATGAGTGGATATTATGACATCTCCCCTTTTTGAAGTAAATTTTGGAACGTGGCGATATATATACATGCATGATTATATACAAGTGGTGAGTGAATGAACATATGTACATGGGAAGGTGTCTATCGTGCAGATACAGAGCAAACTGAACAAAATTTACAATATTTAAGTCTATAGATTCAGTCTTTGTGGTGGGCGACAAATTCTTGTTGATCGCCTCAGAGGTGGAGGGGGGGACGCCGGCACCTGGACAGGTGGGATTGCTGCCATGTCGGTGGCCTTATGGAGAGGCGGGATCGCTGCCAGATCGGTGGCCTCGTGGTGCGAGATGTCCGGAGGAGGCATGATGACATGCGGAGAAGTGCGGCCAGGTGGTGGGCAGGGAACTTTGCGCAGCGCCCTCCTGTTGCGCCGTAGAATGGAGCCATCAGCCATTTGGACAACGAGGGACCTGGGAGCAGCCTGCCTGACGACAATAGCTGGGACTGACCAACCTCCCTCAGGCAACTGGACGCGAACAACATCGTCTGGAGCCAGCGCAGGTAGATCCTTGGCATGAGCATCATACGTGATCTTCTGCTGGTCCCTGGATCGCTGCATTTTCTGCAGCACCTTGAGGCGGTCAAGGTCTGGAACATGGATGGCTGGAACCGTCGTCCTCAGGTTGCGGTTCATGATCAGCTGTGCCGGAGACAAACCAGTCGACAGAGGGGTTGCCCTGTATGCCAACAGCGCCAGGTTGAAGTCCGAGGCTGAGTCTGCAGCCTTGCACAGCAACCGCTTGACAATATGGACCCCTTTTTCGGCCTTCCCGTTTGATTGCGGGTAATGGGAACTGGATGTGATGTGACTGAAGTGGTAGGATCGTTCAAAGTCGGACCACTCTTGGCTGTAGAAACAGGGGTCGTTGTCACTCATTACTGTGAGTGGTATGCCGTGCCTGGCAAACGTCTCTTTGCAGGCTTTAATCACTGACTTGGACGTGAGGTCCGACAGTTTCACCACTTCCGGGTAGCTGGAAAAGTAGTCGACCAAGAGCACGTAATCACGCCCATTTGCATGAAAGAGGTCTATCCCCACTTTGGACCACGGAGAAGTCACGATCTTGTGCTGTTGCAGTGTTTCCCTGGGCTGAGCTGGTTGAAACTTCTGGCATGTTGTGCAGTTGAGGACCGGATTGGCAATGTCCTGGCTGATGCCAGGCCAGTAGACTGCCTGCCGAGCTCTGCATCGACATTGTTCGACCCCGAGGTGACCCTCCTGGATCTGTCTGAGCACCATGGCTTGCATGCTTTGGGGAATGACGATTCTATCTAGTTTAAGAAGGAACCCCTCGACAACTGTTAACTCGTCCTTAACGTTGAAGAACTGGGGGCACTGACAGCCATGGGCAAGGTATTGTATCACGCGCTGCAGTAGAGGATCTTTGGCAGTTTCTTCGTGTATCTGCACAACTCGTTCATCAGTGGCTGGGAGGTTGCTGGCACACAACTGTACCTGTGCCTCGATGTGGCGAATTAAGTCGCCCGGTTCACATGGTATGGTGATGGATCGGGATAGGGCATCCGCGACGATCAGCTCCATGCCCGGTGTATAGACGAGTTCGAAGTCATATCGGCGGAGACGAAGAAGAATTCGCTGCAGCCGAGGTGTCATGTCATTTAAATCCTTCTGGATTATGTAGACTAAAGGCCTGTGGTCTGTTTCCACCGTGAGCTTCGGCAGACCGTATACATAGTCATGAAACGTCACTATTCCTGTCAGGAGACCCAGACACTCCTTTTCGATCTGGGCATACCGTTGTTCGGTCGGAGTCATGGCCCTGGAGGCATATGCCACTGGAGCCCAGGACGAGGAATCGTCTCGCTGGAGGAGCACCGCCCCAATGCCGTCCTGGCTTGCGTCTGTGGATATCTTGGTATCCTTGGTTGGGTCAAAGAACGCCAGTACTGGGGCTGTGGTGAGCTTCGCCTTCAGTTCAAGCCACTCCGCTTGATGTGCGGCAAGCCACTGGAACACTGTTGACTTTTTAACGAGATGTCGGACGGCCGTGGTGTGGGATGCCATGTTGGGAATGAATTTTCCGAGAAAATTTGCCATCCCGAGGAAGCGGAGGACCGCCTATTTGACTTCTGGTGTCTTCATGGCATTGATTGCCAGCACCTTGTTGGCGTCAGGTTGCACACCTTGCGGTGAAATGTGGTCACCTAAAAACTTGATAGCGGACCGCCCAAACGAGCATTTGGCCCTGTTGAGCTGGAGGCCATTTTCATGAATCCTCTGGAAAACCTGTTTGAGGTGAGCAATGTGATCCTCTGGCGTCATGGACCAGATGATCACATCGTCCACATAGACTCGCACCCCCTCGATGCCCTCCATCATTTGCTCCATTATGCGATGAAATACTTCGGAAGCTGATATATGATACCAAAAGGCATGCGGTTGTAGCAATACCTGCCGAACAGAGTGTTAAAAGTGCACAGCTTCCGACTGGACTTGTCCAGCTGAATTTGCCAGAAGCCATGGGAGGCATCCAGCTTGGTAAAGAATTTGACGTGAGCCACTCACAGGTTAATTCTTCACGCTTTGGGATCGGGTAATGCTCTCGCATGATGTTGCGATTCAGGTCTTTGGGATCAATGCAAGTGCGGAGTTCGCCAGAGGGTTTCTTGACGCAGACCATGGAACTGACCTAGTCAGTGGGTTCCGTGACCTTTGAGATGATGCCCTGGTCTTGGAGCTCTCGTAGCTGCGTTTTCAGACGATCCTTGAGAGGAGCCGGCACCCGGCGTGGTGCATGGTTGACTGGGGTGACATTCGGCTTGAGCAATATCTTGTAGCGATATGGGAGCATGCCCATCCCATCAAACACACTGTGGTATTGTGTGAGAATGTCGTCTATCTCAGCCTGGAGATTCGCATTGGGCAAGGCCGTCGCCGGTGTCGAGGACGTGGCATGAACTCGCTGTACCAGATTTAGGAGTTTGCATGCGCGAGCACCGAGCAGGGATGCCTTGTCAGGCCGGACGATCTCGAATCTCAACGTCGCCTTGACTTCTTTGTGAGAGACACCTAGCTGACACGATCCACTGGCAGCTATGGCATTACCATTGTAGTCAAGGAGCTGGCAGGCTGGTGGAAGAATGCTAGGTTGGTGTCGGATTCTGATATGAGGTTCACAGACGCGTCAGTGTCCAATTTAAATCGGCTGCGAGACTGGTTGACCGTGATGACGGCACACCACTCGTCGTCAGGATTCACACTGAGGATCGAAAAGCGGATGGCAGGCACGGTAGAGACCAACTCGCGTGTGGTGATGATGCCCACCCGATAAGGAGACTCGAGGCAGTCAGCATCGGGGTCGGTTGGGCTGTCTGGATCAGAATCCTGCATGCCTTGTTGTATGCAGCGGACACGCCTGTGCTGCAGCTGGGATCGCTGGCTGTTGTTCGGTGGAGCGGACCTGCAGAAGGCCGCGTAGTGGCCAGGCTTTCCAGTGTAGACATCGCCTGTCTTTGGCTGGACATTGCCGCTTTAAATGGGCGGAGCCACAATTCGGACACGTCATGACGTTGACGTCAGCACCTTCTGTGTGCCACCATGCATGCGCAGTGCGGTCAGCCGACGTTCATGCATGTGCCTCAGGGTCTTCAGCCTCATCGTCCACCCGGCCGTGGCGCGCATGCGTGGGGACCCGAGAAAAGCGCGTTAAGCGGCCACTTTCCTCGATGCTCAGGCCTTGCATTTTCGCTATGGCCTGCACCCTTTCTGCCTCGTGGGAGGCCAGTTTTGCAGTTTCTGCCGCCCTGATGCGGGAGTAACGATTTCTGGCATGCTCAAGGACAACGCACGTTTTGATGGCGACGGAGAGGGTCAAATGTTTGATTTTGAGCAGCTGCTCCCGCAGGGAGTCGGACGGGACCCCGAAAACGATCTGATCCCGGATCATGGAATCAGTCGTCGAGTCATAATTACATGACTGCGCGAGGATGCGGAGATGGGTCAAGAAGGACTGAAAAGGTTCATCCTTACCCTGAAGCCTCTGTTGGAAGATTTACCATTCAAAGCTTTCATTCACCTCAATGTCGCAGTGGCTGTCGAATTTCAGCAGAACTGTTTTAACTTTGTCTTGTCTTCGCCATCGGCAAACGTAAGCGAGTTATAGATGTGGATGGCGTGATCCCCCGCAGTCGACAGGAACAGCGCGATCTTTCTGGCATCCGATGCTGCCTCGAGGTTGGAGGCCTCGATGTACAAGAGGAACTTTTGTTTGAAGACTTTCCAGTTGGCGCCGAGGTTGCCGGAGATCCAGAGTTGTGAAGGAGGCTGGATCCTTTCCATGCCACTGGATGGCTGCTTGCTGGTCGTGGAAGATGCACTCGAGGTAGGTTCGTTAGGCTTAATAGCATTCTGGTACCATGATGTGTTCGGTAAGTTGGTTCAACGTTGACTGCAACTGGATGCTGTGAAACTGGAAACAGGCTTCTGACACAGGAGATGATCCAACACTGTTTTATTGAACATCCTGATTGCTGTATATAGTCTGCTGACACTCTATCAATCTAACTGATAACCTCCTACTGGCTTGACCAGACTAACTCCCTACCTCATGGTGATAGTGCTCACTGGCTTGTGCACTCTTACTATCTCAGTAGCTGTGTCCTGTAGAGAGAGGGAGAGTCTTAATGCCCTGTGTGCTTTATAGTGGTGGTGTCCTGTCTGGTGATTGGTTGTTATGTGTCGTGTGTGTTCATTGGTTATCCTGTGTTTCAATCGCTGCCTGTCCGCATCTCATTGTATACATGGGTGGATATTATGACAAAGGCATTGTTTCGTTCTCAATCCTTAAATCCGTAAGAAGTCAATGAGATGCACTGTTGGTTCCACTGATCACCAAGGTCCTCGATTAGCTCTATTTGTTCTTGAATCGATGGCTAATGCAAAAATAAAGCATTTCTCCCCCCCCCCCCCCACCCCCTTTTTAAGCCCACTCTAAGACAGCAGTTTTGAAATTTAGCTCTGTCTCATTTAGTGGTGTGGGTAGACCAGGTAGTTTTTGGGAAGCATAGGTTCTGGATGGTTTGGGTTGATTTTTCAGGAGGAATAGCAATCATTAACTCCAATTGTGGTGAACCACCGACCGACTGGATGATTTATATAGGGTACTCACTGCATTACTTGTCTTTATTGATGATAAATTCCAGTAATAGCCACTTCATACAAGTATGTTGCAAATGAAATTGCTTATTTGTAACAAAAAAAAATTACATTGCAGCAAAACAGATTAAATTGCTGCCAATTTATAGCTTACAACTTTTTTATTTGCCAGAATTAGCAGAGCTATCATTTTTGTTTTTGGGAGATCCACAGTTTGGGATGAGAGGTTGTGTGCAGAATAGGGTGGTCTTCTGCTCGTATGTAGTTAGATGGATTCACATGGAACCTTTAATATCACCGCAGCTCTTTTAGAATAGTCAAAAGACAAAGTTGACGTTAAACCTTGGCAGAAAACAGCATCATGAGTTTCAATATTTTCCCCACACCTGCTTATGCAAGAGCACAACTAAAAATAACATATGGGTCATGTAGCACCTTTCAGTGCAGTATAAAAGAGACGTGAATATATTTAGCTCTACTTTTCTTGCAAATTTCTTTCTACATGAGCGCAGATGCAAGTGACACAATTGTACTTTGCTTCTTGCAAGAAGTAATGAAGGCAGGAATACACAGGACTTGTAGTGTAATTAAGACACTTTGGCAAGATTTCTTAAAGTTCTACAAACGTGGCAGTTTGCTTTCTCTTGCTCACTAATTTTGAGTGCCTTTGTTTTAAACTTGCATTTTGAAAGCGTGATGTTCAGGGTGCACTAAAATTTCAAATACATTGTTAATGAAGCCAAGATTTATTACCAGCTGATCGCGTACAATTTACAGCATAGAAGCCAGTCATTCAGCCCAACAGCCTGTGTCAGTGTTTACGCTCTGCACAAACCTGCTCTGACTCAACCTCATCAAACCCCATTGACCACATTCCTTTATCACTCATGTACCTCCCTAGTTTCACATTTAATACATATATGCAATTTGCCTCGCTATGCTTTTTGGTGTCAGGTTCCACGTACTGTGTTTTAAAGCAAAAATTTCTCCTGAATTCCTTATTGGATTCATTAGTGATTGTCTTATATTTATGATCCCTAGTTTTTGCCTGCCATGCAAACTGAACCATTTTCTTTATCAACATCCTATTGACCAGAAACTGTACAGGACTAGCCATATAAATACTGTGGCTACAAGAACACATGAAAGGCTCAAATTCTGTGGCGAGTAACTCAGTTGACTCCCCAAAGCCTGTCCTCCAACTTCAAGGCACAAGTCGGAAGTCACAAGGGGTGTGATGGAATACTCTCTTGAAACAAAGTCTTTGTATAATGTAGATTGCTTCCAACAGGTATATGGTAACAATTAGCCTAATATTGGACAAGTAAAGGCACATATGGTTCATAGGGAGTCATTACATGTTATGGGAAGTGGCACCTCCTGTTTCTGAATAATCAGCATAATTGTGATGAGTTTATGGCCTCTCCCTTCTCTGATGCCTCAGAAACATTTCCATAAGATCGCGCCCACCATTTCACACTGCGTTGGGTCTTGCAGCGAAGGCAGACTGTGAGCAGGTCACTGCACATTAGTACGCAAAGGGTGACTGTGCAGATAACATCCTACTTTCCAGTGGATCAATTGGATAAAGCCACATACGCTGAGGTTATTAATGCATTAGTGACATATATTTCAATCTTCACAAGAACATCATTGTTGAATGCGCAAAGTTCAGTAAATGTATCGAGAGACATGACAAAAACACTAACACATTTATTAATGACTTGTTCCAATTAAAGACTGCGAGTATGGTAGTCTGAAAGGGGAGCTAATTTGGGACAGAATAGTTGTTAGCTGAGTGGATGATGCAGTCCTGAGATGACTTCACACCGCCAAACGTGATTCAATTAAGTTGACAAACCGAGAACCAGGAGACAAAGCCGATCGGTATTCAGAAAGAGAGCTCGAATCCCAAGGTAACAGATACAGTTGAATTCATCAGACATAAAGGGGAAATTAGAAGGCGAGACATGCGGCAAGAAAAGCAATTTGTGGCTGCAAGCTGCTGCTGGTGCGGCAGAGAAAGACATGGATGCAGGAAGTGTCCTGGAAAGGACACACAATTCCATTGGTGTAAAAAGAGGAAGGATTTTTAGGCAGCATGTCATAGAAGTAAAAATGGGCAGAACACTTAATGACAAGAATTTTTTTAATGGAAACAGAACTAATGAAGTTGAAGATTTACAAGGCATTGGGATTTAAAGAATTAAGAGGAAATTGCTATAATGCAAATATTCTGGTAGAAGATCACAAAACACACTTTAGCAAGACACTGATTGCACAGAAACTGTGCTCCAACTGCTGAGTCACATATGATTGTCTAGAACATCAGTAGTGTCCACGACTTCCCACATATTACAGGAGACACATTCTATATGACCGATCTGTATTGCCACGCTTCAAATTACTTCCCTTATGCTCAACTGTCTTTTACTTCTGTTTACTAATTAACTTTATTTTAGGGACGGCACGGAGGTGCAGTGATTGGCACTGCTTCCTCATGGCGCCGAGGACCCGGGTTCGATCCCAGCCCTGGGTCACTGCCCATGTGGAGTTTGAACATTCTCTTCGTGCCTGCGTGAGTGTCACCCCAAAAACCCAAAAATGTGCAGGGTAGGATTGGCTTAAAATAATTGGGTACTCTAAATTTAAAACAATTCTAAAAAACATTTTACATAATTCACAATAATACGAATCGCTTATTGTCACAAGTAGGCTTCAATGAAGTTACTGTGAAAAGCCCCTAGGCACCACATTCCGCCGCCTGTTCGGGGAGGCCAGTATGGGAATTGAACCTAGGCGGCTGGCATTTTTCTGCATTAGCCCTCTGTGCTAAACCAACCTCTGCTGGGTCGGAAGGCATGTTTGGAATTGAACCTAATTCACAGAATGTAAAAAATATGGTGAAAGTCGATTAGAAGGCTTCAGAGCAGAATTCCAGAGGTTCATTACAGGGTTGGGAAAGCTGAAAACAGTATCATAGCCCTGAAGCAAAACCAATATTTTTATATGTACCCAAAATGTTTCCTCACCCATTACCTCCTAAAGTAAAGAAACAGATTGGCTCAGTGGTAAGACAAGGAGTAATTTCATCCCTAAAACTGACAACGAGTTGGTGCTCGAGCTGGTTGCGTTTCCATAATATTATGGCCATGATTCTCCAGCCTCGTTGCACTCTTGTTTACCCGAAACGAGGCCGGTGAACAGCGGGAGAGGGTAAAAACGAGCACCGCACTAGGCGCCAAACAATTTGCGATTCAACTGACCCGCTCCCGTAGGTGAAATCGGGATTTCCGTACAATTAACTGGAATCCCCCCATATCCAATGGCCTCCTGTCATTCATCGGCCTCCCCAGCAAGTGCTCACGCTGGCGCCGATTAGTACTCCTTTTTAAGAACTGAGGTCCCGGCAGAAGGACTTCTGTGGGGAGCCAAGGAGGTGAGTAGCCATCTTTGCTCACAGACAAAGAGCCCGGTGGCACACTGATTGCCACCCAGTGCTCCGCAGGGTGTGGGGGACCCTTGGCTGGGGGATGGGAACCCCGGCTGGAGGAAGGGGGAACCTTCGCAGGAGTGGGCAGCCATGGGAGGGTAGGACGGAGGCGTTTGTGAGGCGGGGGGGGGGGAGAGAACCCCACGTGGCATCACCATATCAACCCCTGGATCATGTGTATCCGTTCCAGGGGAAATCAATGTTCCTGCCCGTCTGCCCCATCGACCACCCATAACCCTACCGACTGCCAAGGCCTCCTGCCGTGCGACTGAAGGCTATTGCTAATAGGGAATTGGCAATCATGGTTAAGTGAGCACTTCATACAACCCAAGTGGATTCCCGTGAGTGGGCGGGCCAAGGAGCATGTGGGAGTCATTACCTCACATCCGAATCAGACTGTGCTGCCTGGACACTGTGCTTGAACACTGCGGGAGGCAACACTTGGCACGCAGCAGCCAACATTCGAATGCCCTGGGGATGGGACACATCTCCGGGCGACATGTCCACGTCCGGAGGGTGGATGAGTGCCATGGGAATGGGACCAGCACCCGGTCCAGGTGATGTTATGAGCGGATGTCCAAGATACGGCGTGTGGGGTCCGGTAAGGGGAGCATGCTGCGGTCGGCAGTGCGTGGGCAGGGCATTCTGCGTTGGGGGTAGGGCGTGTTCAATGGGGAATGGACGGTCCTGCGTTGGGAGTCACCGCTGTTTTGTCAGTCTAACCCTTTCCCAATGCCTTACCAATATTGAACTCTATAGAAGGGATATTGGACCCAGCAGAACTTGCCCTAGTGGTGCTGTTGCTAGGTCAGACGGTCAGGCGCCGGGGACGGCGGCAACAGTAGCGTCAGCAAATGCTCGAGGCAGTGGACCAAGTTCCGGACCCCGCCTGATACACTGAGGACCCGGCCACCCATCAGGCCATGGAGGGACCCAGAGAGGGAGTCCCATGATGGCCCAAGGTGTACAGGCATTGCTGGTCATTCGAAAGACTCACAGGAGCTTGTCCGATAGCCCAAGAGCATTTAAAAGTTTTGGGGGAAAAAATGAGAATGTGGGCAGACAAACGTGCCAGGTCCAGAACATTCCAAGCTGGAGATGAGGTACTGGTATTGTTGCCTTTGCTGGATGAACCTCTGAAAGTGAAATTCAGTGGCCCCATTAAGATAGTTAGCAGGGTGAGTAAGGTGACTTAACTAATAGATACTCCGGACTTCAGGAAGAAGAACCGATTATGCCACATAAATATGTTAAAAAATATCATTGTAGGGGAGAAGATAGAAAGGAACCAGTGTGTAGGTGGGACTAGTAGTGGAAGAGGACTGAGGTAGTAAGAGTGAGGTCGGCAAAGATTTTGACAGTTTACAGAGTGACCCACCTGTGGTATGACTAGCAAATATGGCAATAATGTAAAGGTAAAGTCGCCATATTCCCAGATGATCATAGGTTGCATTCCCCCTTGAGGAGGAGAGCTGACTGATGGTGATTAAACCTGAGGATTACCACACCTCAGGTGAGGGCAAGGTTAAGAAGACAAGGCCTTCATGAATAACCTCTAGAACAGTTACATACTGAGTTTGCTTATCTAAACGAAGGGCAACAAAAATATCTTATGAGGATACTGCAAAAGAACAAGGAGATTTGTAGGAGCACACCTGGGTGCACTACACTAACTGAACATGATTTATACGTTGGTCCCACCAACCTGATAAAACTGCTTCGTATCGACTGAACACAAAGAAACTGGCTCAGCCAGAGGCATCCAATACATGTTGTGTACATTGTGGAAACAAGAAAAATAGTATGGTCCACAGAATGCCAAACAGAAATTGAGGGCCATGCTGGTAACCAAACCAGTGTTGAACACTCCGAGTTTTTCTTAACCTTTTAAAATAGACCCAGGCGCTAGTGACCTGGGGATAGAAGCAGTGTTACGACAGGGTGACGAGGCAAGAATAATGGGGCCGGTGGGATACGTTTCAAAAAGATTTTTGCGTGCCAAAGAAAGTACTCCACCGTTGAGAAGGAAGCCTTCGCATTCCTGCTAGCATTTTGAAGCATATGTCCAGTCTGACAATAAACAAAGCGTTTGCGTTTATAGAAAAATTTTAAACTCCGAACGCAAGATTATTCCGTAAGGGTTTATTGTTGCAACCTTCCGATGTTAAAATTGTACATTTTCGTGGACAGAGTTAGAAAGGTGCTGCTACAGAGGGGAAGGCAAGCAGGGGGTTTGGGTCTTCCGAACCTGATGTATTATTACTGGACGACGAATGTGGAGAAGGTACGGAGCTGGGTCAGAGGGGTTGACTCCCAGTGGGTCAGAATGGAGGAGAGTTTGTGTAGGGGGTCGGGATTGAAAGCGCTAGCAACAGCGCCGCTACCGAGGGCCCCGGGCAAATAATCAGTGAGTCCGGTAGTAATATCTTCGTTGAGAATTTGGAGGCAGTTTCGCCAGCACTTCGGGTTGGGGGCAGGGTCAAGGGAAATGCTGACTCGGGGGAACCATAGATTTGAGCCAGGGAAGTGGGATGGAAGTTTTCGGAGCTGAGAGGAGAAATGAATTAGGACAGCAAAAGATTTGTTTCTTGGGGGTCGGTTTGCAGGATTGAAGGAGCTAGGAGCGAAGTATGGTCTGGAGCAGGGGGAAATATTTAGATACATGCAGGTTCGAGACTTTGCCAGAAAGGAGATACAGAGCTTCCCGGTAGAGCCGGCGTCCACATTGCTGGAGGAGGTGCTGACGCCTGGAGAAGGGGGTAGTGTCGGCGGTTTATGGGACTATTTTGGAAGAGAAGAAGGTGATGCTGGAAGAGATCATGGCAAAGAGGGAGGAAGAGTTGGGAGAGGATATGGAGGAGGGGTTCTGTTGTGAAGTGCTCCAGAGGGTGAACGCCTCCACCTCATGTGCAGGTTTGGGGCTGATGCAACTAAAGGTGGTGTATAGAGCACACCTCACAAGGGCGAGGATGAGCCGGCTTTTTGAGAGGGTAGATGATGTGTATGAACATTGCCGGAGGGGGGGGGAGGGGCGGGCGCAACGACGTTCATATGTTTTGGTCCTGTCCAAAGCTGGAGGATTACTGGAAGGAGGTTTTTAGGGTAATCTCTAAAGTGGTGCACATGAAACTGGATCCGGGCCTTCGGGAGGCCATATTCGGGGTGTCGGACCAGCTGGGGTTGGAAACGGGTGCGACGGCAGATGTTGTAGCCTTCGCTTCGTTGATCGCCTGAAGGAAGTTCCTGTTGGGATGGCGATCAACCTCTCCACCCTGTGCCCTGGCATGGCGGAGGGGACCTGCTGGAAATCTTGACTCTTGAGAAGGTCAAATTTGAACTGAGGGGAAGGATGGAGGGGTTCTACAATTCATGGCCGTTATTCATTAAGCACTTTCGAGATTTGGATTACATCGAACAATGGGAGGGGGCGGGTTTGGAGTGTTGGAGGCGGGGGGACTGTATGTGTTAATTGTGACTATGGGTGATTCCTGATTCCTTTTTGTCATTTGTTTATGTTAACATGCGGGCTGCTGTTTGGGGGGTTGGTGGGAGGATGGGATTGTTATTATTAATATGGGGATTGACATGATACTGATTGTATTGTTGAGTGTAAATTTGGGAGAAAATGTGAAAAAGAATAAAAATATATATATTTTTAAATTGTCATTTTCCTGGAAAGGACAATATTATTGCGGAGACATTATCACGGGTTTAAATGTTGATAAGTAGCAGATATATGACTTGGGGAAACCTAGCTAGTAGGCAAGGAAGTGTGAATGGTTGAGTGTTTTGCGTCACGTACCCTGGTATTTTTGAAAAGTATCCCACTGGCCTCTTTATTCCCGCCTCATATCCTGTAGTAACACTGCTCCTACCCCAGTAATGTCCTTGCAATTATGTTTCGACCCTCTTAAGGGGGAAGGCATGTTGGAGTCCTTCCTTTTGATTTCCCTTTGTTCCCAATTATTTTACTTAATTTTATTATTTGGCTTGTTGACTCATAATCGGAATGTGCCTTTAAGCAGTGGAGTTAAGCTGAGGCAACCTGCAAGTCAGGGCAGTGAGATCCAGGATTTGTTTTTTAGAGAGGAGAAAACAGACTCATCCGCGCCGAGGGAATCTTAAGAACCAGCTTTGGAGGAAGTCTGTTTGATTGGCTGGCTGGAAACCTGTGGGTTGGCCAGGGACGGTGTTCTGGCTGACAACAATCATGTGTGATGCTTCTGAGAGAGCTGGGCAGAAGTGGTTAAACCTTGACATCGGAAGTCTCTCTCTTTCTGCTGCAGTAAAGAACTGCTTTATTGTTCTAAAACCAGTGAGTGCCTGGCGCATCTTTTTTAAAAAATATATATTTTATTCAAGATTTTTGGCCAAACATAACAGTACGTAGTGTTTCTTTTACACAACAATAAAGCAATATAAATAACAGTGGCCAGTTTTAAACAAATAAATAAATAATATATAAACAAAAACAAAAACAAAACTGAATGGCAACTGCCTTGTCCAAAATAAATACTCTCCAAAAATACAATCCAACAATCCAACATACAATTACCTAGTACAAATACCTATACATATACAATAACATTCCTGAGAGTCCGTCCGATTCCGCCCCCCCCCCCCCCCCCCGGGTTGCTGCTGTTGTCTACTTCTTTTCCATTCCCTCTATCTTTCTGTGAGGTAATCGACGAACGGTTGCCACCGCCTGGTGAACCCCTGAGCCGAACCCCTTAACACAAACTTAATCCGTTCTAACTTTATAAACCCTGCCATGTCGTTTATCCAGGTCTCCACACCCGCGGGTTTGGCTTCCTTCCACATTAACAATATCCTGCGCCGGGCTACTAGGGACGCAAAGGCCAACACGTCAGTCTCTCTCGCCTCCTGCACTCCCGGCTCTTCTGCAACCCCAAATATAGCCAACCCCCAGCTTGGTTCGACCCGGACCCCCACCACCTTCGAAAGCACCTTTGCCACCCCCACCCAGAACCCCTGTAGTACTGGTCATGACCAGAACATGTGGGTGTGATTCGCTGGGCCTCTCGAGCATCTCGCACACCTATCCTCTACCCCAAAAAATTTACTAAGCCGTGCTCCAGTCATGTGCACCCTGTGTAACACCTTAAATTGTATCAGGCTTAGCCTGGCACACGAGGACGATGAGTTTACCCTACGTAGGGCACCAGCCCACAGCCCCTCCTCAATCTCCTCCCCCAGCTCTTCTTCCCATTTCCCTTTCAGCTCATCTACCATGATCTCCCCCTCGTCCCTCATTTCCCTATATATGTCCGACACCTTACCATCCCCCACCCATGTCTCTGAGATCACTCTATCCTGCACCTCCTGCGTCGGGAGCTGCGGGAATTCCCTCACCTGTTGCCTCGCGAAAGCCCTCAGTTGCATATACCGAAATGCATTCCCTTGGGGCAACCCATATTTTTCCGTCAGCGCTCCCAGACTCGCAAACGTCCCATCTACAAACAGATCTCTCAGTTGTACTACCCCAGCTCTTTGCCATGCTCCAAATCCCCCATCCATTCTCCCCGGAACGAACCTATGATTGTTTCTTATCGGGGACCGCACCGAAGCTCCCGTCCTTCCCCTATGCCGTCTCCACTGCCCCCAAATTTTCAATGTAGCCACCACCACCGGGCTTGTGGTGTATTTCTTTGGTGAGAACGACAACGGCGCCGTCACCATTGCTTGTAGGCTAGTCCCCCTGCAGGACGCCCTCTCCAATCTCTTCCACGCTGCTCCCTCCCCTTCTCCCATCCACTTACACACCATTGAAACATTGGCGGCCCAGTAGTACTCACTTAGGCTCGGTAGTGCCAGCACCCCCCTGTCCCTACTACGCTGCAAGAAGCCCCTCCTCACTCTCGGGGTCTTCCCAGCCCACACAAAACTCATAATACTCTTCTCGATTCTTTTGAAAAAAGCCTTCGTGATCACCACCGGGAGGCACTGAAACACAAAAAGGAATCTCGGGAGGACCACCATTTTAACCGCCTGCACCCTACCTACCAATGACAGGGACACCATGTCCCATCTTTTAAAGTCCTCCTCCATCTGTTCCACCAACCGTGTTAAATTAAGCCTGTGTAATGTATCTCAATTCTTGGCTATCTGGATCCCTAAGTACCGGAAGTCCCTTGTTACCTTCCTCAACGGTAAATCCTCTATCTCTCTGCTCTGCTCCTCTGGATGCACCACAAACAACTCACTTTTCCCCATGTTCAGTTTATACCCTGAAAAATCCCCAAACTCCCCAAGTATCCGCATTATCTCTGGCATCCCCTCCGCCGGGTCCGCCACATATAGCAACAAATCATCCGCATACAGAGATACCCGGTGTTCTTCTCCCCCCCTGAGTACTCCCCTCCACCTCCTGGAAACCCTCAATGCTATGGCCAGGGGTTCAATCGCCAGTGCAAACAATAACGGGGACAGAGGACATCCCTGCCTCGTCCCTCTATGGAGCCAAAAATAGTCAGACCCCCGTCCATTCGTGACCACGCTCGCCATCGGGGCCCTATACAGCAACTGTACCCACCTGATATACCCATCCCCAAAGCCAAATCTCCTCAGCACCTCCTACAAATAATCCCACTCCACTCTATCAAATGCTTTCTCGGCATCCATCGCCACCACTACCTCCGCTTCCCCCTCTGGTGGGGGCATCATCATTACCCCTAGCAGCCTCCGTATATTTGTATTCAGCTGTCTCCCCTTCACAAACCCAGTTTGGTCCTCATGAACCACCCCCGGGACACAATCCTCTATCCTCATTGCCATTACCTTGGCCAGAATCTTGGCGTCCACATTCAGGAGGGAAATGGGCCTGTAGGACCCGCATTGCAGCGGGTCTTTTTCCTTCTTTAGGATGAGCGATATTGTTGCCTCTGACATAGTCGGGGGCAGCTGCCCCCTTTCCCTCGCCTCATTAAAGGTTCTCATCAGTAGCGGGGCCAGCAAGTCCATATATTTCCTATAGAATTCCACTGGGAATCCGTCTGGTCCCGGGGCCTTCCCCGCCTGCATGCTCCCAATCCCTTTCACTACTTCCTCCGTCTCAATCTGTGCTCCCAGTCCCACCCTCTCCTGCTCCTCCACCTTAGGAAATTCCAGCTGATCCAGAAAGCACATCATTCTCTCTTTCCCATCCGGGGGCTGAGCTTCATATAATCTTTCGTAAAATGCCTTGAACACTCCATTCACTCTCTCCGCTCCCCGCTCCATCTCTCCTTCCTCATCTCTCACCCCCCCTATCTCCCTCGCTGCTCCCCTTTTCCTCAGTTGGTGGGCCAGCAACCTGCTCGCCTTCTCCCCGTATTCGTACTGTACACCCTGTGCCTTCCTCCATTGTGCCTCTGCATTACCCGTAGTCAACAAGTCAAATTCTACATGTAGCCTTTGCCTTTCCCTGTACAGTCCCTCCTCCGGTGCCTCCGCATATTGTCTGTCCACCCTCAGAAGTTCTTTCAACAACCGCTCCCTTTCCCTACTCTCCTGCTTTCCTTTATGTGCCCTTATTGATATCAGCTCCCCTCTAACCACTGCCTTCAGCGCCTCCCAGACCACTCCCACCTGTACCTCCCCATTATCATTGAGTTCCAAGTACCTTTCAATACACCCCCTCACCCTTAAACACACCCCCTCATCTGCCAATAATCCCATGTCCATTCTCCAGGGTGGACGCTGTTGTTTTTCTTCCCCTATCTCTGTTGATTCCCAAATTTCTTTCTCTGTCAGTCTGGCCTCAATAAAAGTTGAGATGGATTCGCACGTAAAAAGAAGTTATTTATTTAGCTTGCAAGCTTGATTCATTTCATAGAAACATAAGAGACATCCAGTTTCCTATATCCCAGAAAGCGAATGAACAAAGAAACAAAGGGATCTCTGCAAATCAATTCAAATGGTATCAAGTTTCACATACTCGACGCCCATAGGTCAGCCTATATCCCTCCTGACCTGTTTGATCTATTCTGATTGGCTCACTTCCAATCCCTTTCTCTGGCCCCTATCAATGCAGCATCACTCTCATAGACACACCTCTTCCTGCTTTTTCCATGCGGTCTCAAATCCCTTTGTCCCTAACTGCCAGAATCAAAGTGGCTTATTTCTACATTACATTAACTAGTATCTCTAAAGTAACTATTTTATATCACATTCGTCATCTCCAGGTCCACCCAATGTGGAGCATGATCCGAAATGGCTATAGCCGTGTACTCCGTCCCCATCACCTTTGGGATCAGTGCCCTTCCCAAAACAAAAAAATCTATTCGTGAATAAACTTTGTGGACATAGGAGAAAAACGAAAACTCCTTACTCCTAGGTCTACTAAATCTCCAGGGGTCTACTCCTCCCATCTGCTCCATAAAGTCCTTAAGCACCCTAGCTGCAGCCGGCCTCCTTCCGGTCCTGGACCTTGATCTGTCCAGCCCTGGGTCCAGCATCGTATTAAAATCTCCACCCATTACCAACTTCCCCACTTCTAGGTCCGGGATTCGTCCTAACATACGCCTCATAAAGTTGGCATCATCCCAGTTCGGGGCATACACGTTCACTAATACCACCGCCTCCCCTTGCAATTTGCCACTCACCATCACGTATCTGCCCCCACTATCCGCCACTATAGTCTTTGCCTCAAACATTACCCGCTTCCCCACTAGTATGGCCACCCTCCTGTTTTTTGCGTCTAGCCCCGAATGAAACACCTGCCCCACCCATCCTTTGCGTAGTCTGACCTGGTCTATCAGCTTCAGATGCGTCTCCTGAAGCATAACCACATCTGCCTTAAGTTTCTTTAGGTGTGCGAGTACCCGTGCCCTCTTAATCGGCCCGTTCAGCCCTCTCACATTCCACGTGATCAACCGGGTTGGGGGGCTCTTTACCCCCCCCCCCCCCCCCTCTTGACAACTAGCCATCTCCTTTTTCAATCCAGCTCCTCACCCGGTTCCCACGTAGCCGTATCTCCCCCAAGCGGCGGCCCCCCGCCCCGACCCCCCCCCCCCCATACCAGCTCCCCCTTCTCCCCAGCAGCAGCAACCCAGTTAACCCCCCCCCCACCCCGCTAGATCCCAAACTAGCGTAATTGCACCCCCCATGTTGCTCCCAGAAGTCAGCAAACTCTGGCCGTCCTCGGCTTCCCCCCGTGACCTCGGCTCACACTGTGCGAGGCCCCCTCCTTCCTGCTTCCCTGTTCCCGCCGTGATTACCATAGCGCGGGAACAAAGCCCGCGCTTCCCTTTTGGCCTCGCCCCCAATGGCCGGCGCCCTCAGCTCCTCATCCTCCCTCCCCCCCCCCCCTCCCCCACGACTTGGGGAAGAGAGAAAAGTTACAGGGTCGCAGGATTAACAACTTGGGAAGTCATCTCTTCCCTCTTTTCCCCCCCTTCATCCCACATATTCACCCCCCCGCTTTGTCCCAAACGTTCTTTTTCTGGCCCGCTCACTCCAGTTTCTCCTCGACAATAAATGTCCACGCCTCATCTGCCGTTTCGAAGTAGTGGTGTTTCCCTTGATGTGTGACCCACAGTCTTGCCGGTTGCAGCATTCCAAATTTAATCTTCCGTTTGTGCAGCACCGCCTTGGCCCGATTAAAGCTTGCCCTCCTTCTCGCCACCTCCGCACTCCAATCTTGATATACGCGGATCACCGCGTTCTCCCACTTACTGCTCCGAGTTTTCTTTGCCCATCTGAGGACCATCTCTCTGTCCTTATATCGGAGAAATCTCACCACTATGGCTCGGGGAATTTCTCCAGACCTCGGTCTTCGCGCCATAACTCGATAGGCTCCCTCCACCTCCAGCGGACCCGTCGGGGCCTCCGATCCCATTAACGAGTGCAGCATCATGCTCACATATGCCCCGACGCCCGCCCCTTCTACACCTTCGGGAAGACCAAGAATCCTTAAATTCTTCCTCCTCGCATTACTCTCCAGCACCTCCAGCCTTTCCACACATCTTTTGTGTTGTGCCTCGTGCATCTCCGTTTTCACCACCAAGCCCTGTATGTCGTCCTCATTCTCAGCAGCCTTTGCCTTCACGACCCGAAACTCCTGTTCCTGGGTCTTTTGCTCCTCCTTTAGCCCCTCAATCGCTTGTAATATCGGGGCCAACAGCTCCTTCTTCATCTCCTTTTTGAGTTCTCCCACGCAACGCCGCAGGAACTCTTGTTGGTCAGGGCCCCATATTAAACTGCCTCCTTCCGACGCCATCTTGCTTTGTGCCTGCCTTCCTGGCCGCTGCTCTAGAGGATCCACCGCAATCCGGCCACTTTACTCTCTTTTTTCCATCCGTGTCCAGGGGGGATTCCTTTTTGGATTACCGCACAGTGTTTTTTGCCGTTAAAATTGCCGTTGGGGCTCCTACCAAGAGCCCAAAAGTCCGTTCCACCGGGAGCTGCCTAAACGTGCGACTTAGCTGGTCATCGCCGCACCCGGAAGTCTGCCTGGCGCATCTTGACTGTATATTTGAAATGATCTTGGATCTACAGAGAAAGTAGGCAGCCTTGTCAGAGAAAACCATCCCAAGCCTAGAAGGAAGAAGTATCAAAACTAAAGCTTGAACTCCTGAGAGACTTTAACTAAAAGCCAACCTGGTGCATTGGAGATCCTTTATCCTTTTATGTTACTGTTAATTTTCTTCCCTCGCCACCACCCTGTCCCTCTATGGTGTGTGTATATATGTATATGCATATGCAGAGTGGGGTGAGTTGGAAAGGAACGGGGCATTAGGTAGGTAGTTGTATTTTTGGTCAGTTTAGTTATTTTACTATTAAATATTAAAAGGTTATTTGTGTTACATTTACAAACTTGGTGACTGTAGTTTATTGGGCTCAGTCAAAGTCCTCGGATATTTTAAAATAACATCTAATTTCATTGTCTTGTGACTCCAGGTTAACTGCGGTTGAAATTGACCGCACAGTAGCCCAGAGTGTCGTAATGATCCAGAAAGTCCATACTTTACTGCAAACTACATAATGAGTGAAATCAGAGACTCAAAAATCAGATGGGGAATGTAAGCAGATCTGAGAATTTCCACAGGTGAACAGAGAAGTTGAGGCAGTAACGGTATTACTAAAAAGAATGAGAGTGACAGTTGCTTGAGTTACCAATCCTATCCCTTGGAGAATGGATTGGCTGCATGCGAGTTCCTCATGAGAAGAAGGTTCCGGACAAAGATTCTTACTCTTGCACATACACTGATGCCATAGGCCAACTTGGAGAAAGTGTGAGATAGCGAGGATCTTGCCCAAGTAAACAGATGAAACATTATGATAGTCGTCACAGAGCAAGAATATTATCAGATCTTCAACCAAGAGAACAGGGTTGGATCAGAGATTAATCAAGATCTGGAGAAATGGTGGAGCAATGGTGGCATAGTGGTTAGCACTGTGGCTTCACAGTGCCAGGGTCCGAGGTTCAATTCCTGGTTTGGGTCACTGTCTGTGTAGAGTCTGCACATTCTCCCCGTGTCTGTGTGGATTTCCTCCGGGTGCTCCAATTTCCTCCCACAAGTCCCGAAAGACGTGCTGTTAGGTGAATTGGACATGCTGAATTCTCCCTCTGTGCACCCGAACAGGCGCCGGAATGTGGCGACTGGGGGATTTTCACAGTAACTTCATCTTCATTGCAGTGTTAATGTAAGCCTACTTGTGACAGTAAAGATTATTATTATTATTATTATTACAATTACCACATCCCAAATCTTGCATTGCCAGGACAGAACTGGGCACAGTAAGAAAAAACAGAACTTTGTTTTTCACACTGTTGCACAATTGCAATCTCAGACCACAGGGGTCGCATTCATCACAGATGAGAGAAGACACTGGAGCAGGTGATCCCAAACCATCTGCTAGCTCGGAATTTGTTCATCCGTGCCCAGAAAATGGGCAACAGAATGAGAATGCTTTATTCCCCAAGAACAAGAGGAGAACTAGGTGGGGTGGGCTGGTGAAGACACCACAACATTAATCAATCAAAGAGAACAGGGAGAGGGAAAGAAAAAGGGCATTTATCTCAGAGAGCAAAAAGAGATTACATTTCCTATGGGACGACAAAACATAGACGCGATCAAAATGGCGAGGAGACTGAAGCTTTGGGTATCCGGGAACGTCAGAAAATGTTGAAGTCTGAACAGAGATTTGGGGTAGATGTAATATAATGGAGTGTGTTCGACTAAGTACTGTCAAGGGTTAAGATTAACGATAACAGTCTGTGATGTCACGGACGGAAGTGACTTGCACTCCTATATGATCTGAGACTCGGAGAGTGAGCATGGTCAGAAGCTAGTGTAGGGTGCTCTCATCACCGTAGTTATAATAAAGTTTGTGTTTTGCAGCAATTAGTCTTTGAGAATTTATTAAAACGATTCCAACCCACCAACACAATAACATAACTTTCATACCTTGTGAAACTGGTGTTATAAAATGCTTGCTGGGAACAATAGTTCAACTTTACTTCTTGCATGCCTCTCAGAAGTGTTGAATCAAATTGTTTCCTGGTTGTGTCTCCTCAGGCTGAGTTTGAGACACAGTGTATTGTATCCGGGGCCTAGAGTCCCAATGTTAATTTGGCAGGGAAAATCAATTTTATTTATGGCACACCAGTGTCTCGGTAATAAATATATATAAACTAATCATTGTGAACATAAGCATAGTTACTTCGACACAGTTTTGATGAAAAGCCATTCTAGGATTTGGAAATATTTTGATTATTGCTGTGGCTGGTCATGTCGGTTTGTGGAGAGATCCTTTATGATTTTTGTTTTCCAGATGTTTGTTTTGGGACTGTGCTAAGAAGATGAGATTTCCAGATAGAAACAAACTAGACTTTGCCTTTAATGGACTAGATCACATTGACTGAAAAGTTGCCGGATAATGCAGCCTTAACATTTTTCCTTGATAAATAGTTCATCCAGAACAACTTCTGTGTTGGTAAATACCCAAAATGCAATACAGCAGTCACAGAGTAATAAATTAACCACTTGGAATTATACTGCAACCCAACCCATATAGAAGACGACCATCTGTCTCCTAAAGGTATAACAATGGTCTCAACCAGGATTGACAGAGTTACCTGGCTCATTTCACTCATGATTCATCCAACTTCTCTGCAATCATCTACAGTTCTAAAGTACAATTCTCCACATGAATGATTTGTGTATATAAGCAGATATGATAAGAACAGCAGAGGAGTATGATTGATAGCGCCATGCATAAAACTGACCGTGTAAGTCCTGAGTGATGAAGTTGTGAGTTAATTGTGCCTTTCTTCTTGATTGGAGACATTTTTCACTTTCTGTTGTTGTGACAGATTCTATTTTTCCAATTACTTAAAATCTATAAATAATCTCAAACAAAAACAATTCTCAGTGTGGAGGTATAATCCTTTAGCCAGTTTGCTGAGGATGGTTAGCTCTCTAATGGAAACATATCCTTTTGTATTCATTTTTCTGTAAACAATTTCCCATTTAAAAAATTGAAGGCAATGTGTAAATTCACATAATCCAAAGTATCCAACCTGGGCTTGCCTTTGCGTTGCTCGTGCACCTTATAAGTAAGATCTATTTCGAAACAATCTCCATGCAATTGTCATGTGAGAGTACCTTTAAGAAATGGGTGTTTATTACTGCAGTGATGTCAGACAGTGGGTGGAGCTGGGCTGCCTGTCAGCTTTTTACTTTCGTTTTAGGCTGTTTGCTGCAGGGTGTGTTTTAGTTTCATTTTCAGAGCTGGATAGCTGCAGTCACAGCCAGAAGGTGTATTAGAGTCTCCCTCTGTAATCTAAAGAATGTAAATCGACCCTTTGGTGATTTAAAACTAATAACTGCTCGCAGTAGTGACTTTAACCTGATGTGCTTCTGTTTAAAGTTTTTTTTAAAAAGTCTTCTGGATGTTAAAAGGACAGATTACGGATTACTTAGTGTTGTATTCTTTGGAGGTTGTATTTGAATTAATGGTTGCTCAGATTTTCACTGTTTTTTTAAAAAAGGTTAACTTGAATTCATAGAATAAACATTGTTTTGCTTAGAAAAATACTTTTCCATTTCTGCTGTACCACACCTGTAGAGTGGGCTGTGTGCGCCCCATACCACAATCTATTAAAAGTTGTGGGCCAGGTGACCTCCATGATACACTTTGGGGTTCTCTAAACCCTGGCCCATAACAAATTGGGGGCTCGAGGGGGATAAAAGTCTATCTATTGGATTGGCTGAGTGACCTTAAAGACAGTGAGTGGTGAGCATATTGTGGGTGCTTTTCAGGTGTGGTATTTCAGTTTAAGTAGGGAGTGTGTTGTGGACAATGGCTCTTTCAGATGCTCTGAAGTTTTTGGGGGTGGAGATGATCACACGGAGTACCTTACGGACAGAGACTAAAAACAGACTGTTAGATTTGGCAAAAACATTGCAATTAACATTACCTGACAAAATGCAAAAAAATGAGGTCATTATGGCGGTGGCTAAGCATTTAAAGTTGTCTGAGATACAGTTTGACTCATTGGAAATGGCAAAAATTCAGTTACAAATTGAACAAATGGAACATGAGAAAGAATTAAAGCAGCTTGAATACGAAAGAGAGAGAGAGGAAAAAGCGAGAGAAGAAAGGAAAACAGAAAGAATAGCCCTAGCAGAACAAAAAAAGAGAAAAGGAGATACAGATCAGGGAAAAAGATAGAGAGAGAGTTTGAACTTCAGAAAATAGCCATGAAACATGACAGTCAGTTAAAATTGGCAGACGTAAAGGGAAACGTACAGTTGGATGGTAGTGATGAGGATAGTGAGAAAGAGCGTCAAAGTCGAAGGCTTGGTGGGAATCTATTTAAATATGTCCAAGCATTGCCAAGGTTTGACGAGAAGGAAGTGGAAGCCTTTTTCATTTCATTTGAGAAGGCAGCTAAACAAATGAAATGGCCACAGGACATGTGGGTATTACTGATTCAAACAAAGCTGATAGGTAGGGCGAGTGAAGTATTTGCATCACGACCGGAGGAGGTATCTGGGACGTATGAGGAGGTGAAAAAATCCATCTTGGGAGCATTTGAACTAGTGCCTGAAGCCTACAGACAAAAGTTTAGAAATTTAAGGAAAGAATTTGGTCAAACATAAGTTTGAAAGACTCAAACAGAGTAATTTTGATAGGTAGATAAGGGCTTTGAAAATAGACCAAACGTATGAAGCTCTCAGAAATTATACTTTTGGAGGAGTTTAAAAATTCAATTCCTGATGTCGTGAGAACTCATTAAAACTGCGAGATTAGCAGCAGAAATGGCAGATGATTATGAATTAGTTCATAAATCAAAGCTTGGTTTCCCACATCAGTTTCTATCCAGTGAGGGATAGAAATTGGGGACATGAGAAATACTCAAGTGGTAAAGTAAAGGTGATCTGATGGGAGATAATAAGGAGAGTGTACCTCAGATTAAAAAAGAAATCCAGGAGGGAGGAAGTGGCATGAAAAGTTTCAAATGTTTTCAACTTTGACACCATTTTCCTGCATTATTGCCATATTTTTAATATGTAGAAATCTATCTACCTCCACCTTGAACATTACTCTGTGATTGAGCCTCCATGGTCCTCCAGTGCAGGGAATTCCAAAGGTCCGCTTGAGTGAAGAAATTCCTCCTTATCTCAGTTCTAAATGACTTGCCAATTTATGTCCCATAGTTCTAGACAACCTCCAGCTAGGGGAAACATCATTCTTCCATCTACCTTTTCAAGCTCTAAGAGTGTTAAATGTTTGAACATCACCTCTCATTCTTCTAAATCCCAAAGAATAAAGGCCCAGTCAGTTTAATCTTTTGTCAGAGGACAATCCCTCCCTTTCAGGAATTAACTTAGTGAACCTTTGTTGCATTCTCTATGGCAAGCGCGTGTTTCCTTGGGTAAGGAGACAAAAACTGCACACAATACTCCAGCTGCGGTCTAACAAAAGGCTCTATATAATTGCAGTTAAACCTCTTTATTCTTTTACTCAAATCCTCTTGCAATAAAGGCCAAAGTGCCATTTACCTTTAATTGCTTGCCGTACCTTTTATAGTAACTTTCAGTGACTCATGACCAAGGACATCCAAGTACCTTTGAAGCCTCCCACCATTTAAGGAATATTTCTATTTTTCCTACCAAAGTAGATAATCTCCCAATTCTCCACATTGGATTCCATCTGCCAAATGTTTGCCCACTTGCTTAGCCTCTCAAAATCGAATCCTCTTGAAGCATCTTTGCAACCTCCTCACAGCTCTCAGTTCCATCTAGTTTTGTGTCATCTAAATGTAAAAATTACATTTAATCCGCATATCCAAAGCATATGTACAGATTGTGAATAGTTGGGGCCCAAACACTGATCCTTGTGGTACCCCACTAGTCATAGGCAGCCAACCTGAAAATGACCTATTCATCCCGACACTCTGCTTTCTATCCATTAACCAGTTCTCTACACATACCAGTTTATTCCCCCCCTATTTCATGTGCTCCAATTTTGTTTACTAACCTCTTGTTTGGGAACTTATCGAAAGTCTTCTGAAAATCCAAATACACCACATCCACTGATTTCCCCCTTTTATTTATCCTGCTAGCTGTATAGAATCTTAGTTAGGCCACACTTGGAGTATAGTGTTCAATTCTTGTCACCACACTACCAGAAGGATGGGAGGCTTTGGAAAGGGTGCAAAAGAGATTTACCAGGATGTTGCCTGGTATGGAGGGCATTAGCTATGAGGAGAGGTTGAATAAACTGGGTTTGTTCTCACTGGAACGACGGAGGTTGAGGGGCAACCTGATAGAGGTCTACAAAACTATGAGGAACATAGACAGAATGGATAGTCAGAGACTTTTTCCCAGGGTAGAGAGGTCAATTACTAGGGGGCATAGGTTTAAGGTGCGAAGGACAGGTTTAGAGTAGATGTATGAGGCAAGTTTTTTACACAGAGGGTAGCGGGTGCCTGGAACTCCCTGTCGGAGGAGGTGGTGGAAGCAGGGATGATAGTGATGTTTAAGGGGTATCTTGACAAATACATGAATAGGATGGGAATAGAGGGATACGGACCCCGGAAGTGTAGAAGATTTTAGTTTAGACGGGCAGCATGGTTGGCGCAGGCTTGGCGGACCGAAGGGCCTGTTCCTGTGCTGTACTTTTCTTTGTTCTTTGTTCTTGCGAGTTGAATCTTCAAAAAATTCCAACAGGTTTGTTAAACATGATTTGCCTTTTCTAAATCCACATTGACTCTGTCCAATCATGCCATTATTTTCTAAGTGTTCTGTTATCAGATTATAATAGATTCTAACATTTTCCTTACTACTGATGTCAGACCAACAGGTCTGTAATTCTCCATTTTCTATCTTCTTCCTTTCTTAAATAGTGGGGTTACATTTGCCACCTTCCAATCTGTGGGAACTATTCCAGAGTCTATAGAATTTTGAAAGATGAACACTAATGCATCGATTACCTCTACAGTCACCTCTTTCAATGCACAGGTCTAAGGGATTTAATCTCTCTATTTATTTTACCAATATTAATATCCTGTAGTTCCTAGTTTACACTCGTTCATTGATTCTCCATTATTTCTGAGAGGATTTTAAAATGTTTCCCTGAGAAGACAGACACATAGGGCGGGAACTAACAGTCATGTCATGCCCGACAAGCGGGGCACACAACGCTACCAGTAGATAACAGGAGATCCCACTTCCGGGATCTACCCAGCTCGTCACGCCTCGCGAGATCTAACGTGATCTTGCGAGACGTCGCGATGTGAACCCTGCCCATTGTGGCACAGCCATGGTGCCAAGCTGGCATTTTTTGCACAGCGGTGGTTGGGTGGGGGGTGCCATGCAGGGAGGGCCAGGGACTCCCTTATAGTGAGTTGGGGTTTGGGGCGGGGGGTGGGGTCCGGTGGTTGCGTCGGGAGATCGGGATGCCCGATCTCTCACTGCACTGAGGAGTTCCAGTGAGCGGAGCTCCTCAGTGCAGAAAATGGGGCTCAGTGCAGCCTCATTGGGGAGTTCCCCTCTGAGGCCCCCGATCTACCCGGATGGGTGTTAAATAGCTGTGTGTTTCTCGACGCTCCAAGCGCTGGGAAACACCCGGCTAATATCGCACGCTACGGGACTCTGACCCCATTCGGGTAGATTGCGCCGAAATTTCTCTACTATTTCCTTATTCCCCATTATAAATTCTCCTGACCCTGCTTGTAGTGAACTCGTGTTTGTTTTCGCTAATCTTTTCATTTTTGCATACCAATATAGTCTTTTACAGTTTTATGTTTCTTACTAGTTTACTCTCTTTTTTTCCCCTTAATTATTTTCTTCGTCCTCCTTTTAAAAATTTCAAAATTCTCCCAATTCTCAGGCTTACCATTTTTTGGGCAACTTTAGATGCCTCTTCCTCTGACACAATTCAATTATTGATTTATTTTGTTAGCCACGTTAAAACACTTTCCTTGTTAGGTTTTTATGCATTAAAGGAATGTATTTTTGCGGTAATTCAAGTTGGCGCTGGAGCATGGTGAATCTCTGCGAGCTCTCTTTCCCCCCCCCCATCCCTTTTCTTTTATCTCCTATCACCGTTCTGACCTACTAAAACTAGCGGTGGTTGGGTGGGGGTTGCCATGCAGGGAGGGCCAGGGAATCCCTTATAGTGAGTTGGGGTTTGGGGCGGGGGGTGGGGTCCGGTGGTTGCGTTGTGGGCTCGGGAGATCGGGATGCCCGATCTCTCACTGCACTGAGGAGTTCCAGTGAGCGGAGCTCCTCAGTGCAGAAAATGGGGCTCAGTGCAGCCTCATTGGGGAGTTCCCCTCTGAGGCCCCCGATCTACCCGGATGGGCGTTAAGTAGCTGTGTGTTTCTCGACGCTCCAAGCGCTGGGAAACACCCGGCTAATATCGCACGCTACGGGACTCTGACCCCATTCGGGTAGATTGCGCCGAAATTTCTCTACTATTTCCTTATTCCCCATTATAAATTCTCCTGACCCTGCTTGTAGTGAACTCGTGTTTGTTTTCGCTAATCTTTTCATTTTTGCATACCAATATATTCTTTTACAGTTTTATGTTTCTTACTAGTTTACTCTCATTTTTTTTCCCTTAATTATTTTCTTCGTCCTCCTTTTAAAAATTAAAAAATTCTCCCAATTCTCAGGCTTACCATTTTTTGGCAACTTTAGATGCCTCTTCCTCCGACACAATTCAATTATTGATTTATTTTGTTAGCCACGTTAAAACACTTTCCTTGTTAGGTTTTTATGCATTAAAGGAATGTATTTTTGCTGTAATTCAAGTTGGCGCTGGAGCATGGTGAATCTCTGCGAGCTCTCTTTCCCCCCCCCCATCCCTTTTCTTTTATCTCCTATCACCGTTCTGACCTACTAAAACTATTTTCCATTTCTTATATAATTGCTAATAAGGTTCTTCTAAGTTTTCTACGCCCTATGCTGCTCTTGCTCATGTATTTGCTTTGTTTGGCCCCTTGTTCCGCATTGTAACCAATCACTGTTTGTCGATGTCCCATTTGTCAATGTACGCTGTTGATTTTTGTCTACTATGTACGTACTGTGTATGTTCCCTTGGCCGCAGAAAAATACTTTTCACTGTACTTCGGTACATGTGACAATAAATCAAATCAAATCTGTAAGCTATGTAATAGTTCTTTAAATGTTAGCCATTGCCTGTCTACCATCATGCCATTCAAAGTAGTTTCCCAAGCTACCTCAGCCAATTTGCCCCTCTTGCCCTCACAGTTTCCTCCATTTAGGTTTAACACCCTAGTCTCTGAACACAATTCGAACTTTAAACATAAATTTTTTTTTTTCGAGTACCCAATTCATTTTTTCCAATTAAGGCGCAATTTAGCATGGCCTGCACATCTTTGGGTTGTGGGGGCGAAACCCACGCAAACACGGGGAGAATGTGCAAACTCCACACGGACAGTGACCCAGAGCCGAGATCGAACCTGGGACCTCGGCGCCGTGAGGCAACAGGGCTAACCACTGTGCCACCGTGCTGCCCCACAATTCAAACTTAATGTAAAATTCTATTGTATTATGTTCACTCTTTCCCAAAGATTCCTTTACAGCAAAATTATCAATTATTAGTCCTTTTTCATTGCATAATATTCAATTGAAAATAGTCTGTTCCCTAGTTGGTTCCTCGACGTACTGCTTCAGAAAACCATCCTGCAAACATTCCAAGATTTCTTCCTCCACTGCATTAGGAATAATTAAGCTTACCCAATCTTGAAAATCCCCCATGATTACTGGATTACTCTTGTTGCACAGAATTCTAATTTCCTGATTTATACTGTGATTTACATTACTGCTGTTTGGTGGCATGTAAACTGCTCCCACCAATGTTTTCTGACATAGTTCCACCCAAACTGCTTCTGTGTCTTGATTTTCAGAACTATGGAACTATCCATAGACATGCATTAACAGTAAAGAGCTGTGGTATGCTGATCTCCATCCACATAAAGGAATTGTATTTAACATTTGGATTGTAAAGTGAAATGTTGGACAGCACTGACCACCTGCATGTGGAGAGGGTGAAAAACATTCCTGCTTGGGGACATGGAGGATAACCATGGATATTGGGCTCAATAAAACTATATGGTCCTCCCACTAGTAATCAGTTTCCATGGGGAAGGTAGTGCAAAATGAGTCTGTTTTGAGTGGTTTGTAATAATAATAATCTTTATTGTCAAAAGTAGGCATACATTAACACTACAATGAAGTTACTGTGAAAAGCCCCTAGTTGCCACATTCTGGTGCCTGTTCGGGTACACTGAGGGAGAATTCAGAATGTCCAATTCACCGAACAGCACGTCTTTCGGGACTGGTGGGAGGAAACCGGAGCACCCGGAGGAAACCCACGCAGACACGGGGAGAACGTGCAGACTCCACACAGACAGTGATCCAAGCTGGGAATCAAACCTGGGACCCTGGAGCCGTGAAGCAACAGTGCTAACCACTGTGCTACCGTGCTGTCCACATCCAAAGGGAGCACGATCAATATCTGCTAATGTAGCCTGGAAGAACACTGAGGCCCAAAAGCGGAGGACTATAGTGAATTTTACTTTTCTGACCAAAGCAGCACCTTTAGGAGGAAAGAGGTGCAAATATGGGCCGAGCAGGTGATGGAACATTTCAGTGGGCTCTGGACGAGGCACTTTTCGGTGTTTTCTCGAGGGAAACCCAATCTTCTGAGCTGTGAATCATTAGTGATGTCTAGATATAAATACTTGAGGGAAGGAGGTTCAAGGCAATTAGTATCTCCATAAGGCTACCAGACATCCTTTATGGTGCCAGACATCCCTATGGAGCTGCTCCTCATTATCCTTCACTCCCTCGTCATAAGTAGGTTGGAGCGAAATGCCCAGTGGAAACATCATTCGACATGCCTTGTGTGAATGGATTTCTAGGAAAGGGAAAGGTACCACAACAGGAAGAAATCAATGTGAAAAATTTCCCAGTATGTCCTGTACACAAAAAGCAGGACAACCAACCTGACAAATTACTCTTGATCATCAGATGGAAGGAGTCATCAACAATACTATCAAAATCCCTGACTTAGAAATGCTCACTGTTACGCAATTTGGGTTCCGCCAAGGTCACTCAGCTTTTGACCTCATTTTAATACTGGATCAAACGTGGAAAAAAGTGCAGAACTGCAGAGGTGAGAGTGACTGCCCTTGACATCAAGGGAGCACTTGGCAGACTTTGGCATCAAGGAGCCCAGGCAAAACTGAGTCAGTGGGAATTTGGCGGGAAACCCTTTGCTAGTTAGTCATACCAGTTACAAAGGAAGATGATTGTGGTGGTTGAAGGTCAATCGTCTCAGTTTCACTGAAGGAGTTCCTCGGTAGTGTTCTAGGCCCAACCATATTCAGCTGCTTCATCAGTGACCTTCCTTCTATCATAACTTCAGATGTGGGATGTTCGCTGATGTTTGCACAAAATTCAGTACTATTCGAGACTCTGCAGATAATGAAGCAGTCCATGTTAATATGCAGCAAGACCTGGACAATATCCAGACTTGGGCTGACAAGGGGCAAGTAACATTCAAGCCACACAAGTGCCAGGCAATGTCCATCTCCAACAAAGAGAGAATCTAACCATTGCCCCTTGACATTCAGTGACATTACCATCGCTGAATCCTCCATCAACATTCTGGGAGTTACCATTGACCAGAAACAGAACTGTTGTAGCCATAGAAATACTGTGGCTGTGAATCCTGCAGCAGGTTACTCGCCTTCTGACTCCCTGAAGCCTGTCCACCACATACAAAGCACAAGTCAGGAGTGTGATGGGATACTGGCCACTTACCTGGATGAGTGCCGCTCCAACAACACTCAAGAAGCTCAACACCTTCCAGCAGCCCGCTTGATTGCTCCCTCTTCCACAAACATTCAATCCCTCCACCACCGGCGAACAGTGGCAGCCGCGTGTGCCATCTATAAGAAGCACTCCAGGAACTCCCCACGGTTCCTTAGGCAGCACCTTCCAAACCCATGACCACTACCATCTAGAAGGGCAAGAGCAGCAGATACCTGGAAATTCCACCACCTGGCATTCCAAGTCACTCACCACCCTCAACGACTTCATGAGGCAGGGAGTTCCATAATCTTACTACTCTTTGGGTAAGGAGGTTTCTCCTGACTGCTTCATTTTGATATCCTGAAATGAAATGAAATGAAAATCGCTTATTGTCACAAGTAGGCTTCAATGAAGTAACTGTGAAAAGCCCCTAGTCACCACATTCCGGCACCTGTTCGGGGAGGCTGGTACAGGAACTATCCTGGCGACTATCTTCTATTCATGGCTCCTGGTCTTTCGTTCCCCCCCACCCCCACAACTTGAGTGAAATGGAGGTGACCGTTCAGTTTTTAATGTGCTGTTGTCACTGGCAGTTGTTGGCGGTGTTTGAATGGATCAAGAAACAAAGCACCATTTATGTGGCTGGGTTGCCCGCTGACAGCCTGATACAATGAATTGAATTAGTGTTTTGTTTCTCAAAATTTATGTCTATTTTTTTCCTCTGGTGTATTTGTGCTTCTTACACTGACCTAGGTTTCCCTAGCTCAATCCTATCTTAAGTGAGCAATCATGTAACATTTGACGCCTTCGTGGAAATTTAAATTCTACCTCTTGGAATATCTGTTGTGTTGCAGAGGAACATGTTTAGCATCCACGCGTGAAGAGGTGGCAGTTTTCAGAGTGTTGAACGGAGCTAATGAGCAAACTGGCTCCAATTCAGCTTCAGAATTAATGCAAGTCAAACCACAGAGCAGACAATTGAACTAACCTTCACTTTCAACCCTTTTCCCTCATCATATTCTTCGTTTCCTCCACAGTCCCCAAATTATTAAAATTCCAACCACTGGCCTCTGCAAGAGTGAATGCTCAGCTGAAGGGAATATGTCAAAAAGTGTCCAACTTGAGAGACTTTAATCCACGGGGCGATCGAGTTGCATTTGGAATCTTGACAAATTTGAATAATCCTACCCCATTACTTTCAATCGGCTCGTTTGCCAGCGTACAATGTAGAGCCCGCTGTCAGCAAAACAAATACAAAATATGTAACATTGATTCGACCCAGCCGCTGGCCCCATTCCAAAGTTTGTTTGTGTGTGTGTCAGACTGTGGTATCAGGGCCATTAATATAAGATTAACCTCATCGGACGGAGGAAGGCTAAATTGTACTGTGAGCATGTATTTAGCCAAACAAGTGGATACTGTGCTTGTGTGCATGCTCATGAACCACAAATCACTAGAGGGGCTTTTGACTGTTGTGGTAATAATAAAACATTCAAAAAATAAATCCTTTAAGTTTTGGGATGTGTAAAATTTAACTTTGTGCTGGTTATAGTTGCACTGCAGTTGGTGCAAGACTGGAGGATGTTCTAACCTCCGGGCTAGCCATATAGGGATATGGGGCCCGATCTAGCCAAATGGGAACAGAGTCTCTTAGCGAGCACGTTTAGCTGAGTGTTTCCTGGCACTTTACAGCCGCTAGGAACACCCTGCTATCTAATGCCTATCTTGTTAGATACAGGGCCTCAGCGAGGAATGTGTGCCTGAGGCCGCACTCAGCCCTGTTTTCTGCACTGAGGAGCTCTGCTCGCCAGATCTCTCGGGCTCCCAACCCAGGCCACCCCGCACCCGCGCAGTGTACCCCTCCTGGCCCGATCACTGCTGCATGATAAATGTCAGCTTGGCACCTGGGTACTGCTTTCCTGGCATGCTGAAAGTGTCCCTGATGACTGACAGTGCCACCTGGACACCTTGGCAGTGCCAGGCTGCCCTCGGGTGGCACTGCCAGGGTGTCAGTGCAGGTGTTCCAGGTTGGCAGTGCTAGGGTGGCCAGGTGGCACCAGCAATGTCAGGGTGCTACTCTGCCCAGAGGGCAAGCACCTGGGAGACTCCGATCCCCTGGGAGACCCCCACAAGTGCCGTTCCAACTGGTCCCCATTTGTAGAGACCAGCACTGAACGGCACTCGCCCGAGGTCTTCGCAAAGGGGATAGATTCCAACACCTTGGTTACTTCAGGGAATTGATTATTAGAGTGAGATTCCTGGTCTCGCTCTATTATGCAGATTTGCCAAAACGTGATCCCACCCACAATGGGCGGCTTCACATTGTGACATCTTGTGAGATCACGCTAGATCTCCCGAGGTGTAGCGAGCCGGGTAGATCAGGGAGCGGGGTCTCCCGCCACCTTACCAGCCATGTCGTGTCACAGCACACTGCTTTTTGGGCACAGCATGGCCGGTAGATCGCGCCCATCATGTCCGTCAGTGATTTTACTCCCAAGGGTGTTGTAGTTTTCGTGTATGTCTACAATTCAACGCAGCAAGGAGAAAGACGAAACAACTGGGCAACGATGTGTGCCCTCCGGTGTCGACATGTAGGCAGAGGTCACAACGTTGGTGGCTCCTGCTAGAGTCTTAGATTTTCGGATTATTGTGCCTGGTCTTGGGGGTCCTTTTTGGATGAGTTGTTGTGGGAAGTTCTAAGGAGTCGGTGAAATGTCAAAGTTCCAGAAGAAAGGTCAGGGAAGGAAGCGGTCGAGCGAAGTGCTGTTGAGTCCAACAGGAGGAAAGATGGCTTGTGCTGGTTCGTTGGGTGGGGCTGCTCCCATTAGGGTTGAAATTCTGACCGAGGTGGAATTGGGGGAGTTTGAAAGGCTTTTTGCTAAGCATTTAGAGGTGCTTCGGAGAGAACTGAAGACCTCACGCAGAGCGGATGGAGGAGGCTCTTGCCCCGATAAAGGCTGCGTTGACAAAGACGTCGGTCGAGGTGCAGGAGCATGGAGAGAAGATGAAGGGGATGGATGAGGCATTGTCGCAGCACAGCGACCAGTTCACCTCAATGGGTGAGGAGCTGTGGAGGGCGGCGGAGGTCAGTAAAGGGCTAAGAGCCAAAGTGGAGGACCAGGAGAACAGATCAAGGAGACAGAATTTGAGGATTGTGGTCTTGCCTGAGGGGGTGGAGGGCCAGAGGCCGACTGAGTACCTTGCGGACAGGTTCGCCAAGTTGATGGGGGAAGGGGAACAGCCTTCCCTCTGAGTTGGACAGGGCCCATTGGTCACCCCAGCCGAAGCCTAAAACGAATGAGTCACCAAGGACAGTCTAGTCTGCTTCCACAGTTACCAGGTGAAGGAGAAGGTTTTGAGTGGGCGAAGCAGAAGCAAGAGATGAAGAAGGAATAAAAAAAAGTGAGAAGGCGTTGGTATACATATATACCAAGCTCGTATGGCAGAGTTGGCGAGAAGGCGGGCGGCCTTTGGTTGGGTGAAAGCGGCACTGTACAGCAGCAGTGGAAGGTTTGGAGTGGTCTATCTGGCAAAGCTGAGAGTGACTCCCAATTCGAAGGCCATCTTTTTTGAGATGGCGGAGAAGGCAGAGGCGTTCGTGAAGGCTGAAGGACTGGGACTGAGATGAGTTTGGGATTTGGACTTGAACGGTATGGACTGGGATCTTTTTCCTTTGATTTTTTTTTCACTGGGTATTTTTACGTGTTTTTTCTTTTCTTGTGTTTCTTTCGTTCTGTGGATGTATTCTCCCCACTCTGACTGTATTATGGCCGGGGGTTGAAGTTTGCTTTTGGTGGGGGTGTGGGAAGTCTTGGGCATGGGGGGGGGTCGGGTTGCTGGGGGTGTGTTTGGGAGGAGGAAGGGGCTCTTGCAAGGGTCACTGCACTAGCAAACAAAGGTTGGCTAGTGAACGGGATGTGGTGGGGGTAGAGCCCTGGTCGGTGAAGCCTGTTAGGGCAGATTTCGATGGACCTGGGAGGTGTGAATAATGGGGGGTGGGGATCAATACTAGTGCAAGAGGAAGGGATTCTGGGAAGGTGGGGTGGGGGTTGATGGTGACTAAAGGATGGGGCAGGTCCTGCTGGCTGGCAGGGACTGGGGTAGTGGTGATGGCGGATAAATGGGGCGGAGGGTGACGTGGAATGTGTGAGGGCTGGGGGAATGGTGAAGAAGGCGAGGGTTTTCTCGCACATTGAAAGCTGATATGGTGAAGCTATAAGAGACCCATATGAGGGTGAAGGACCAGATGAGGCTTAGGAGGGTTGGGTGAGCCAGTTGTTTGCTTTGGGATTTGATAGTCGGGCCGGGGGGGTGGCGGTTTTGGTGGGCAAAGGGGTGAGGTTTCAGATGGAGACGGTGGTGGTAGATCAGGGGGTAGGTGCGTGATTGTGACGGGTGCACTGGAGAGGAGATTAGTGGCATTGGTTAGCATATATGCTTCAAATTGGGATAACACGGTATTCGTGAAGAAAGCGCTGGCTGCCATTCCGAATCTGGATAGCAGGAGTTGATTTTGGGGGGCAGGATTAGAACACAGTGCTGGAACCGAGGGTGGACAGGTCCCAGCTGCGATCGCTGACCCCGATTTTCGGATTATTGGGGGGAGGGGATCAAAGGCTGTGTTTATGAGGGAGATGGGTGGGGTTGACCCGTGGACGATTTTACACCTGAGGGATCGGGAGAATTTGCTTTTTTCGCAGGTGCACAAGGTGTTCTTGAGGATTGATTTTTTTTGTGGTTGGAAAGGTGCTGTTGGCTGGAGTTAAGAGGGCAGAGTACTCGGCAATTTTGATTTTGGATCATGCTTCACATTGGATGGACGTGGTACTGGAGAAGGGGTTGACTCAGAAGCCAAGGGTGGAGGCTGGCTGTGGGATTATTGGTGGACCAGAGTTCTGTGATAGAGTGGGGAAGATGATTGAGGAGTATGTGGGGTTTAACTGTACTGGGGGAGGTCTCACTGTCGGTGGTTTGGGAGATTCTGAAGGCAGTGGTGAGGTGATTTTGTTAAGGCTAAGGTGAATAAGGAGGCAAGGGAGGAGCATCAACGTTTGATAGAAAAGAATCTGGGAGTGGACGGGGGGTTCGTGGGAGACCCGGAAAATTTGGTGACGAGGAAGGAGTTGCAGGCGAGTTTGGATCTGTTGTCCACAGGGAAAGTAGTGCGTCAGCAGAGGGGGTAAAGGGGGCCGTCTGAGCATGAGGAGAAGGTCAGCCACATGGTGTCAGCTGAGCTCTGCAGACAAGCTACGGCAAGCGAGATGGTTCGGGATAGGGTGGGCGAGCTGTTGGTGCCTCCGGAGCGGATTAATAAGGTGTTTGAAAGTTTTATAAGGGCTTGTATAAGTCGGAACCACCAGAGGATGAGCGGAAGATGAGGGAGTTTTTGGGGAAGTTAGAGTGTGACAGAAGGTGGGTGAAATGGAAAGGGCGGGACTGGAGGTGTAGGTGGGGTAGATGAGGTGAAGGCAGTGGGGAAATATGCAGACAGGGAAGGAGATGGGGCCAGATGGGTTCCCAGTAGAATTTTACAATAAATTTAAGGATAATCTGGCGCCAGTGTTTGTGGAAATGTTCGAGGCCGTGATGGTCAGGGGTGTTTTGCTGAAAGCAATGGGACAGGCCTCCATCTCATTGATGCTAAAGAAGGATAAGGACCTGGCAGAGTGTGGGGCATACAGGCCCATATCTCTACTGAATGTAGATGGCAGGATATTGGCAAAGGTGCTGCTGCTAAGGTTGGAGTGATTGGGGAGGATCAGACAGGGGTTCGATAAGGGTAGACAGCTGTGTCGAATGTGCGGCGGCTGCTGAATTTGTGCGTGCTCGGGCAGAGGGAAGTGACTTGGAGGTAGTGCAGGCTTAGAATGTGGAGAAGGCATTTGATGGGGAGGAGTGGAGTTATCTGATTGTGGTGTTGGAGAAGTTTGGGATCGAGCCTAAGTTTGTGACATGGGTGAAGTTGCTGTATAAGGAGCCGATGGCAAGCCTGCGTACAAACCATATGAATTCAGGGTATTTTTTTGTTGCATCGGGGAGCAAGGCATGGGAACTGGCCAATGTCCCCCCCTTCTGTTTGCATTAGTGAAAGAGTCCTTGGCCATTGCGCTGAGGTGCTCGAGGTTGTGGAAGGGGACAGTGAGGGGGAGGTGGAGCACAGGGTGAGCTTGAATGTGGACGATTTGTTGCTATACATTTCGGAGCTGGACTCCTCGGTGGGGAACAAAATGGGTTTGCTTCAAAGATTTGGGGCGTTTTCAGGGTATGAGCTGAACTTGGGGAGAAAAGTGAGTATTTTGAAGTTTCCACTCCAGGGACGGTTGTCGGGGCAGCGGGGTTGCCATTCTGTCTGGCAGTGCCTCACTTTGGATATCTGGGGATGCAGGTGACTGGGGAGGTCTTCAGAAATTGAATATTTCAAGCTTGGTCGGGAGGGTGAAAGCAGATTTATTGAGATGGGATAATCTTCCTCTGTCGTTGGCAGGCCGGGTGCTGGCGGTGCAAATCAACATTTTACCACAGTTTTTGTTTTATTTCAGTGCACGCCGGTAGTGTTTTTCAGGAGGGCGGATAGGCAGAGTTCCTAGTTTGTCTGGGCGGAGAAGGTGGCCAGGATAAGGAAAGTGGTATTGCAGAGGGGACGGCAATCGGGGGGGGGGAGAGGGGGGGGAGAGGCGGGGGGGGGGGGGGGGAGAGGGGGGGGGGTGGGAGGGTAGGCCTCCCGATCCCGAATGTGATATAATTACTGGGCGGCGGGTGCAGAGAAGGTACAGGGCTGGAATAGGGAGACAGAGGCTTTGTGGGTAAGATGGAAGCAGGTTCATGTAGGTGGACAGGGTTGTTGTGGGCGCTGGCAATGGCGCCGCTCCTGTTGGCTCCAGGGAAGTATTCGCGAAGTCCGATGGTGGTGGCCACGCTGAACATTTGGAGGCAATTCCGGCAGCATTTTAGGTTGGGAGCGGAGTTGAGGATGATACCGATCAGGGGGAATTGAGGATTTGAGCTGGCGAGGATGCGTGCGAGGTTCCGGGGATGGGAGGAGAGGGGGATCAGGGAGATGAAGGATCTGTTTCTGGGAGAGCGGTTTGCGAGTTTGGAGGAGTTGACTGAGAAGTTAAGACTGGCGTGGGAGGCGAGTTTCCGGTACAGCAGGTGCGCGACTTTGCGAAAGAGGTCTATCTGGCTTTCCCAATAGCGCCCGCCATCTCAGCGATTTATGGGAGGATTTTGGAGGAGGATAAGGTGTCCTTGGAGTGGGGAGGGGATTAAGGCTAAGTGGGAAAAGGAGTTGGGGGTGGCATTGGAGGAGGGATTGTGGTCCAAATTGCTGCAGAGGGTGAATGCCTCAACCTTGAGTGAGGCTGGTGCTGATTAACAATAGTAATCTTTATTGTCACAGGTAGGCTTACATTAACACTGCAATGAAGTTACTGCGAAAAGCCCCTAGTCGCCACATTCCGGTGCCTGTTCGGTTACACAGAGGGAGAATCCAGGATGTCCAAATTACCGAACTGCATGTCTTTTGGGACTGGTGGGAGGAAACCCACGCATCCACGGGAGAACGTGCAGATTCCGCAGAGACAGTGACCCAAGTCGGGAATCGAGCCTGGGACCCTAGAGCTGTGAAGCAACAGTGCTACCCTGAGCTACCATGCTGCCCAGCTGGAGGTGGTGTACAGGAGGCACCTGACTACATTCTTGATAAGCAGGCTGTTTAAGGGGATAGAGGACATCTGTGGTGAGCGGTGTGGGAGAGGTCCTGCTGATAATTTGCATAGTCTGGTCCTGCCCAAAGTTGGAGAGGTTCTGGTGGTCCGTTTTCAGCACTATCTCGCTGGTTTTGCATGTAGATGTAGAGCCCGGTCCCCTGGAGGCCATATTCGGGGTGTCGGACCGGCTGGAGTTGCAGACGGGTGCGGGGGCAGATGTTTTAGCCTTCGTCTCGCTGATTGCTCACAAGCGGGTCTTGTTAGGATGGAGATCAGCTTCTCCACCCTGTGCCTTGGCGTGGGGGTGATCCACTGGAGTTCAAAGCCCTGGAGAAGATGAAATTTGCTCCAACAGGGGTGCGAGTGATGGGTTCCACAAGAGTTGGGGTTTGTTAATTCTGCATTTTTCTGAGTTGGTTACTGTCGTGTTATGCACTCTGGGATAACACAGGCTGCAACTGGATGCAGCTTTAACCAATAGATACTCCAGACCTTGAAGTTAGTTCAATCTGATTTATTGAACCAGTAGCACAGTTAGCACAGTTCTCTATGAGTTCGACTCTCTGCTAACCTATGTGTGGTTACTCTGTCTGACTGAACCAGACTAGCTCTTAGCCACGTGCTGGAGGTGTGATACTGTACATACACCCTGACTCGCTCTGTAGATGTTCATCAGTGGAAATAAGCGGAGTATGAGTGCCTTGTGCCTTTTATAGTGAGATACCACCCCCAAGTGTCCTGCCAGCTCATTGGTCATGTCCTGTTCTCTGTGTTCATTAGCTGCCTGTCTGTGCCTGACTATATCATTATCTGCATGTCTGCATATCATGACAGTTACCGTCGACTGTTAAGGGAGGGAAGGGGAGAGGTGAGGGCGGGGGTTCTTATTGGGTGGGGGTGTTTATATATCGGGTGTTTTTTCTTGTAAAACGTAAAATGGTGAAAATTGGAACAAAAATACTTTTTTAAAAACTGGGCAACCTTGCAGTCTACTAAAGACTCTTGAGAGTGGCATTGTTAAATTCAGTCATCCAAATTCTGATCATCTCTGGTAAAACTCACTGAGGTAACATTTATGGTGCATACACACCTCCTGGACCAATGCCACAAAGAAACAAAGGGGAACAAAACCCTTGCTGGCCATGTGGCCTCCAGTCTTTTGGCAATCTGAGGACAGGTGAACGTATACAGTAGCTGTGCATGAACACACGGCAAAACTGAGCGAAGACCGCAGCCGCCCACAGTGTGTAATTTGAGCTGTTGGCTAACAGTGCTAATTTTCACTGTTTATTTTTTATGCTGTTTATTCTGCAATTCTCTGAAGAGAGATAGAACACTATGCAGAGACGATAGCAGAAATTGATGGTAGTGAATGCAAGTATTCTTGTTATAATGCATTTGAGCCCATGCTTTTGTCAGAGGTGGAATGTGTCAGTGCAGATGATCTGTTGTCGAAAATTATCAATTATATTGTGCATTGCTGACATCCAGGTATGAGTTGGAAGGGTAACACCCCTAATGGCAGTGGGACACTCTCCCTGTGTAAAATTGTGGTGCTGATCTAAGATGTCCAAAGGTATGCAAGTTAGGTGGGGAATGGGGATAGGACAGGGAGGTGGGCCTCGGTAGACTGCTCTTTCAGAGGATCGATGCAGACTCGATGAGCCAAATGGCCTCCTTCGCACTGTAGGGATTCTTTGATAATACCTTCTGCTGTTCTAGGTTGGTGCTGTAAATCTTTCTGTTATTGTTCCACAGCCAATACGCGCACCTGTCCTTGAATAATGTGAACGGTAGTCTCAACAATCGTTCCCTGGCCAGAAGCACTGGAACAATCTCTTTTATTTTCCAATGCCTGTTAGAGCGCTTCCCAGTATTGGGGAGCTGGTACTGTGAGATTTCTGCTGCAACGTCTATCTTGACTGCACAGCTGGATTCCTATGTACTGAAAAAGAGGAAATTGCAGAAAATATAGTGATCACAGCAAAAGCTAGATAGTTCTATTCAAAGAATTTAAAAAAAAGATTAGCCGTAGAGCTGTACTGGAATACTTGTGTATGTGTGTCGGTGCACATTAGACTCATGCAAGATCATTAATGCTGCTATCAGAGGAGTGCAGAGAGCTTGGTTAATGTAGATAAGTGAAGGGAATTGCAGTGAAGAAAAACCCTGGAGAAAAGATTGCAGAACATTGCAGAAGGCCCGCAAAATGCTGGGCTGGGCCTGTTCATGATATGCCAGTGGCATTTACTGTGCAATTTGCATGCCCATGGAACGCATTCACACTGCTGTCGAGGGACCGGAGCATGGCATTGCATTTGGCACCTGGCGCCAACCTCTACTTTTAGCTGAAGCCAAATTCTCCACCCAATCGTGTTTGCCGATTCCGGTGTCAGCCGAAGGAGATCCCGCCCTCTATTTCTCTATCTGTGAGCAAATATGGTGAGAGGTCAACCAGTTTATTAAATGATGTGGGGAGCATATTTGTGTTTGCTGCATTTGGTAATGTTGCTGGGTATTTTTTACTCTTATGTGAGAAGTAAAAAAAATGGTGCGGTTAGGGCCGGTCAAGGACAGTAGTGGGAACTTGTGCATGGAGTCAGAAGAAATAGGAGAGGCATTGAATGAATACTTTTCGTCAGTGTTCACCAAGGAGAGGGGCTATGTTTTTGAGGATGAGAGTGTGATACAGGCGGGTAGGCTGGAGGAGGTAGATGTTCTGAGGGAAGATGTATTAGCAATTTTGAAAAACTTGAGGGTCGACAAGGCGACTCTTGAGCAAACGTAATTAAAGAGAGCCAAATTAAGAGAGAACAAAATTAGCAACAGGGCTTTTCTCATTGGAGCAAAGGAGGATGAGAGGCGACTTAATAGAGGTGTATAAGATGATGAGGGGGATAGATAGAGTGGACGTTCAGAGACTATTTCCTCGGGTGGATGTAGCTGTTACAAGGGGGCATAACTATAAGGTTCAGGGTGGGAGATATAGGAGGGATGTCCGAGGTAGGTTCTTTACTCAGAGAGTGGTTAGAGTGTGGAATGGACTGCCTGCTGTGATAGTGGAGTCGGACATTTTAGGAACTTTCAAGCGGTTATTGGATAGGCACATGGAGCACACCAGAATGACAGGGAGTGAGATAGCTTGATCTTGGTTTCGGACAAAGCTCGGCGCAACATTGAGGGCCGAAGGGCCTGTTCTGCGCTGTACTGTTTTATGTTCTGTGTATGAGCTTTGGCTAACTGTTATGCAGAATGTGGAAGAGCCAGCGAGTAAAACTCACCAGAATTAACCATTTAGTGGGTAGGATTTGAACTTGGGGCTTTTCCCCTAACGTTCATAACTTGGTGTCCCTCAGCTGGGACATGTAGAAGTAGCATGTGTCAGTTGTAGCTCCGTTTGTAGCACTCTTGCTTTTGCGCGGGGGGATGTTAAAGTCCCACTCGAGGTCTTGAGCACAATAATGCAGGCTGACAATTCAGTGCAGCACTGTTTCTGGTGCTCGCGAGTCATTAAGACGACGCCCTGTCAACCTCTCGGGTGGATATGAAAGATACCATAACACGATTATGAAAAATTAGTGAAGTTATCACTGATGTACAGGGTTTATGTTCATTCTCAAGAAACATCACAAAAACATCGGGTCAGGATCACACTGCTGTTTGTGGAAGCTTGCTGTATGCAAATTAGTTGCTGCATTTCCTACCTTGCAGCATTTCCTATCTTGCAGCAGTGACTATGTTTCAAAAATTCTTAATTGGCTATGAGCGGATGTCCTGATAAGATGTGGAGTGAATGCAAGTTATGTTTTAACACCAGTAACCCATATTGTCCTTCTGGCGTGGACTCCAGGGGCACGATCTAGCGGTCTTGTCGCGTCCGGCCTGATCACACGACAAGGCCAGTAAAACTCGCGAGTTTACGACCCTCGGTATGCCTCATGGGATCCTGTCCTCAATGGGTGGGATCCAGATTTGCATATTCAAGTGAGGTAGTTAGTCTCCCTTGAATATCTCTGCGCCAGATTGTGCTAATCCTGTAACCTGTTCAGTTGTGGTACTAATAAACTGTTCAGCAGATAACCGAGCATCTTTACAGTCCGTCTACTAACCAAGTTCCACACCTGGGCATGAATTAAAAGGAAATAAAAAAGATCGAATGGCCTTGCGCCAGCAACCCCTCCATGGCACCGTTAGCACTGGTTTCCACAAACGTGGACCTGGCGTAATGGCACTTGTGGTGGTGGTGGTGGTGGGGGGGGGTCTAGGCAGGGTGGTACCCTGGCACCTGGTAGTGCGTGCCACCCTGGGCACCTTGGCCTTGCCATCCTGGGTGCCTGTGACTGGGATAGGGCGTGGGGGTCTGGAGGCAATGGTGGGGGGTTATGAGATCCCGGTCTCTTCAGCGGGGCGTTCCTTGCCAAGGCCCGAAAAAGAAGCAGAGTCCCGTTTAATAGTGGGGTTGTTCTCAGCACTCCCAAGTGCTGGGAAACAGCCCGCTACACGTACCCAAAACAGGACTCTTTTTTTATTTCCTTTTAATTCATGCCCAGGTGTGAAACCTGGTTAGTGTACATCACCATCTACATCAGAGGTTCCCAACCATTTTTTACATCATGCCACACCTTTATACTATAAAATATTTTGAGGCACACTTCTTATTTTCTCCAACTGAAGCACACTCTCACAAAAGCTTTTTGGATTGGATTGGATTTGTTTATTGTCACGTGTAGCAAGGTACAGTGAAAAGTATTGTTCTGCGTACAGTCCAAACAGATCATTCCATACATGAAAAAAACATAGGACAAACATAAAAACACAATGTAAATGCATAGACTCAGACATTGGGTGAAGCATACAGGAGTTCAGTGCTACTCAGTAGAGAAGATGTGTGAAGAGATCAGATCAGTCCATAAGAGAGTCATTTTGGAGTCTGGTAACAGCGGGCAAGAAGCAGTTTTTGAATCTGTTGGTGTGTGTTCTCAGACTTTTGTATCTCCTGCCCAATGGAATAAGTTGGAAGAATGAATAAGCCGGGTGGGTGGGGTATTTGCTCATGCTGCCTGCTTTCCCAAGGCAGTGAGAGGTGTAGATAGAGTCAATGAATGGGAGGCGACTTTGTGTGATGGACTGGGCTGTGTTCACGACTCTCTGTAGTTTCTAACGGTCTTGGGCCGAGCAGTTGCCATACCAGGCTGTGATGCAGCCAGATAGGATGCCTTCTATGGTGCATCTGTAAATGTTGGAAAGAGTCAATGTGAACATGTCGAATTTCCTTAGTTTTCCTGAGAAAGTTTAGGTGCTGTTGTGCTTTCTTGGTCATACCGTCGATGTGGGTGGACCAGGACAGATTGTAAGTGATGTGCACACCTTGGACTTTGAAGCTGTCAACCATCTCAGCATGGGAGCTTGGGAGCTTTGGGGCAGCACGGTAGCATTGTGGATAGCACAATTGCTTCACAGCTCCAGGGCCCCCGGTTCGATTCCGGCTTGGGTCACTGTCTGTGCGGAGTCTGCACATCCTCCCCGTGTGTGCGTGGGTTTCCTCCGGGTGCTCCGGTTTCCTCCCACAGTCCAAAGATGTGCAGGTTAGGTGGATTGGCCATGATAAATTGCCCTTAGTGTCCAAAATTGCTCTTAGTGTTGGGTGGGGTTACTGGGTTATGGGGATAGGGTGGAGGTGTTGACCTTGGGTAGGGTGCTCTTTCCAAGAGCCGGTGCAGACTCGATGGGCCGAATGGCCTCCTTCTGCACTGTACATTCTATGAATCTCCACCTTGGCACTATTGATGCAGACAGGGGTGTGCACGATACTTTGCTTCCTGAAGTTAATTTAGTTTTTAAATTTAGCTCTTTAGCTTTACTGACATTTAGGGAGAGATTGTTGTTGCTGCACCACTCCACTAGGTTCTCAATCTCCCTCCTGTATTCTGACTCATCGTTATTTGAGATCCGGCCCATTATGGTCGTATCGTCTGCAGACTTGTAGATGGAGTTGGAGCCAAATTTTGCCACACAGTCGTGTGTGTATAGGGAGTATAGTAGGGGTTATAGGGAGTATAGTAGGGCCTAAGTCGGCAGCCTTGCGGAGTAGTGAGGACTAGCGTGGAAAAGGTGTTGTGTTTATCCTTACTGATTGTGGTCTATGGGTCAGGAAATTGAGGATCCAGTTGCAGAGGGAGGAGCCAAGTCCTAGGTTTTGGAGCTTTGATATGAGCTTGGCTGGGATTATGGTGTTGAAGGCGGAGCTGTAGTCAATGAATAGGAGTCTGACATAGGAGTCCTTGTTGTCGAGATGCTCCAGGGATGTGTGTAGGGCCAAGGAGATAATAATACTCTTTATTATTGTCACAAGTAGGCTTACATTAATACTGCAATTAAGTTACTGTGAAAAGCCACTAGTCACCACACTCCGGCGCCTGTTTGGGTACATAAAGGGAGAATTCAGAAAGTCCAATTCACCTAACAGCACATCTTTCGGGACTTGTGGGAGGAAACTGGAGCACTCTGAAGAAACCCATGCAGACACTGGGAGAACGTGCAGACTTCGTACAGACAGTGACCCAAGCCAGAATTAAACCTGGGGCCCTGGCGCTGTGAAGCAACAGTGCTAACCACAGTGCTATTGTGCCACCCACCAACGTCTGCTGTGGACCAGTTGTGGTGGTATACGAATTGCAGTGGATCTAGGAATTCTGAGATATGGAGTTGATGTGTTTCATAACCAACCTCTCGAAGCACTTTATAATGATCAATGTCAAGGCCAACGGGCGATAACCGTTGAGGCACGTTGCTTGGTTTTTCTGTGGCACCGTTATGATGGTGGTCTTCTTGAAGCAGCTGGGAACCTCAGAACGGAATAGGTAGTGGTTGAAGATTTGCGGGAACACATCCGCCAGCTGGTCAATGCATGATCTGAGTGCACGACCAGGGACCCCGTTAGGACCCGTCGCTTTCCGAGGATTCACTTTCAAAAAGGCCAATCTGACTTTGGAAGCTGTGACGGTAGGTATGGGTGTGCCTGAGGGTGCTGGGGCATTTGACAATGGTTGAGTTCATTGGGGAGTGATGCGCTGCCACCGGAGATTCTACTCGGCTTCGCTTTGTAGCCCATTATGTTGTTTAAACCTCGCCACAACCGGCGAGAGCCAGGACGTTAGTCTGTGGCTCTAGCTTATTCTGATATTTTCTCTTGGCATCTCTGATGGTCGTACCTGGATTTCTTTTATAGGTTAGGGTCACCTGTCTTGAACGCCTCCGACCTGGCCTTCAGTAGGGAGTCAATCTCCTGCTCCAAAACCTCTTAAAGTATGTCAAGCTACCATTTCATACAATTTTCATTAATTTAAGAATTTTACTGTTATGGGCCAGGGATTAGAGAACCCCAAAGTGCATCATGGAGTTCACCTGACCCACAACTTTTAATAGATTGTGGTGTGGGGAGCACACAGCCAATTCTACAGGTGTGTTACGGCAGAAATGGAAAAGGATTTTTTAAAAGCAAAACAATGTTTATTTTATGAACTCAAGTTAACCTTTTTAAAACATACAGTGAACATCTTAGCAACCATTAATTCAAATACAACCCCCAAAGAATACAACACAAAGTAATCCTTTAAGCTTTCCTTTTAACATCCATACGACTTAAAACACCTTTTACCAGAAGCACAGCAGGTTAGAGTCACTATGTTATTAGTTTTAAATCACCAGGATCGATTTAAAGTCTTAAGATTACAGAGATTAATACACCTTCTGGCTGTGACTGCAGCTATCCAGCCCTGAAAATGAAGGGCCGAAAGGTCGGCGTAAGTTGGCCCATGTGCAGAACTGCCGGCGTGGTTCCGTGCATGCGCAGACCGGCCGGCGTGTTTCCTGCGCATGTGCAGGGGGGTCTTCTCCGCGCCAGCCATGGCGGATCCGGCCCGACAGAGGCCGGTGTGGAAGGAAGGAATGCCCCCACGGCACAGGCCCGCCTGCAGATTGGTGGGCCCCAATCACGGGCCAGGCCACCGTGGCGGCCCCTCCCTGGGGCCGGATCCCCCCCCTCGCCCCCCCCGAGGACTCCAAACGACGGCCTACAAACCAGGTCCCGTCGTGAGGGACCATGTCCATTTCACGCCGGCGGGACTGATCAGGAAACGACGGCCGCTCAGCCCATCGGGGCCCGGAGAATTGCTGGGGGGGTCCACTGCCAACGGCCCCCGACCGGCGCGGCGTAAACCACACCTCCGCCCGAAAACCGGCGCCAGAGAATACGGCATCCGCGCCACCCCCCTGGGATTCTCCGACCCGCCGAAGGTTCGGAGGACCCACCCAATATTGGAGTCTGTTTCTCCTTTTCTTGACTTTAGTAACTCGTCATTTTTTGTTTGGTTTTTCAAAAAAATCTATCTTTCGCTTACTCGATAAGCTGACATGCAAAATTAAACAGAAACCCATTCCCTTTTACTGTTAGCCAGTGACCTCCTTTATTTATATGAGAACATAAGAAATAGGAGGAGTAGAACCAAATGTCCTCTCAAGCCTGTTCCCACATTGGAGAAGACATAAAATGGCTGCCAAGTCTGCTTTCCCATTGGAGGAGACCCATATGGTCCATCAGGCCTGTTCTGCCATTGGAGAAGACGTAGAACGGCCGTGAGTCTGCTGACCCATAAGGCCCCTGGGCCTGCTCTGCCATTGGAGTAGAGACATACAACTACTGGAGCCTGCTCTGCTATTAGATATGATCATGGCTTATTTTCTGCCTTTATGTCACTTTCTTGCTCAATCCCCATATCCCTCAGTTTCCTGAGAGACCAAAGATCTGTCTGTCTCAGACTGAAATATACTCCTTAACTCTAGAGCGTCCTTTGGGGCAAAATATTCCAAAGATTCGCACAGCTTCTGAACAAAGAAATTTCTCCTTGTCACAGTTTGGAGGCACAGTAGGGAGTCATGCACAGCCAAATCTGGAAGAAAAACCATGTCAGTCTGGAAGGAAATACAAAGAAAGGTACGAGAGAATAAGGTATGGCTGGATGGCATTCATTTTAATGTAAGGAGTCTTACAGGTAAAGCTGATGAACTGAGAATGTGGACTAATAACACATGGTAGTAAAATATTGTTGCTTTCGCAGAGACATGGTTAAGCGAGGGAGAGGACTGGCAGCTCAATATTCCATGTTCCTCCATTAAGGTCATATGGGTGAAACATAAAAACAAAAAGGGGAAATCACACTGCTGGGAGTGTAATATAGGCCCCCAAACAGTCAGGGAGAGGCAGAAGAATAGATATGCAGACAAATCTCAGAAGTGCAAAAATAGTAGGGTAAAAATAGTAATTGGGATAGACAAAGAGTGAAGGTTGGAGGCTCTGTTTTCTCCTCAGCCGAGCTGGTAGGCATTCCCTGTGAGACTGTTTTCCAAGCTCATTTTCGGTTGGATCAAAAAGCTGGTGAAGCCCTGAACTCTCAGTCTGAAGGTGCAAAGCAAACACCTTTTTCTTCACTACAGTTAATCTTGATCTACACAAAGAGCAGACAAGCGTTCCACTGGGCGGAAAACCCTCTTTTTAACTCTCAGGTAGAGAATTCTAACACTATTTCAGTGAGTTTGAGAGTCAATCTGGTGGATGCCTGTGCAAGTGAAGGTGACTCTCCAGAGGAATTCCTGCAGCCCGCAAGGTCTAATTGAAGGCAGAGTCTAAAAGATCCAAACCGACCAATGTTTTCAAGATCACCGACTACAAAGGCTACCGCCTCAGCAGCAATGATGAATTTCTCTCCTTTTAATCCCTGTTATTTTGTAACTCTTCCTACCTGCCCACCGTGTGTCTGTCTTTTGTGTGTCTGGGTGGAGGATGCGACAGGGTTTGGAGAATAGTTAGATTAGTAGAACATTGTTCCATTATCACCATTACATGTTTAACTCTTGTGTTGTAAACAAAGAGTTCTTTTGCGTTTTGCTTGCACACCTTTTGCCTGTAAGTCATTAGAGCAGTCGAGGGTTAAAGATCTCAAGAAAATATGCAAATTATTGGTTAATTCATACTTATGTTATGACTCCGGGGTCTATGGGGCTGGAATTGACCGCTCACTCTTTCAATGTGTGGTAGCAGTATATGATCAGTAAGTTAACGGATGACACGAAAACTGGTGGTGTGGTAAATGGCAACAAGAAAAGCCTTCGATTACAGCGTGATATAGACGGGCTGGTCAAATGGGCATAACAGTGGCAAATAGAATTTAACCCTGAAAAGTGTGAGGTGATGTACTTGATAAGGTGATGAGGAAGGACTAACAAGGCAAGAGAATATAAATTGGAAGGCAGGGCATGAGGAAGTACAGTGGATCAGAGGGACCTTGGGGTGCATGTCCAAAGATCCCTGAAGGCAGCAGGACAGGTAGATAAGGTGGTTAAGAAAGCATGTGGGATGCTTGCCTTTATTAGTATAGGCACAGAATATAAGGGCAGCGAGGTCATGATGGAGCTGTATAAAATGCTGATTAGGCCACAGCGAGCATACTGTGTGCAGCTCTGGTCACCACACTATAGGAAGGAAGTGATTGCACTAGAGAGGGTGCAGAGGAGATTGCCCAGCATGTTGCTTAGGCTGCAGAGTTTTATCTATGAAGAGAGACAGGATTGGCTGGGATTGTTTTCCTTGGAGCAGAGAAGGCTGAGGGGGGACCTGATTGAGGTGTATAAAATTATCAGGGATATAGATAGGGTGTTTAGGAAGAAACTTTTCCCTTTAGTGGAGGATCAATAACCAGGGGGCATAGATTCGGCTAAGGGGCAGGAGATTTAGGGGGGATTTGAGGAAAAGCTTTATCACTTGGAGGATGGAAAGAATCTGGAACTCACTGCCTGAAAGGGTGGTAGAGGCGGGAACCCTCACATTAGGAAGCATTTAGATGAGTACTTGAAATAGCATAGCATACAAGGCAATGGACCAAGTGCTAGAAAATGGGATTAGAAAAGGTAGGTGCTTGATGGCTGGCGCAGACACGATGAACCTGGAGGTCATGCTTCTGTGCTGTAAAGCTCCATGACTCTATGCTAAATGCTGCAATAGCACGTTCTCTATATAATATTGTTATTGCCTATTTGAATCAGAATAATATAGATAAACCTTTGCGTACTTATTTTACTCTGCATTCACCTACTTAACTAATCATTTTTTAAATAATCTTTATTGTCACAAGTAAGCTTACATTGCAATGAAGTTACTGGGATAGCCCTAGTCACCACTTTCCAGCGCCTGTTTGGGTACACTGAGGGAGAATTCAAAATGTCCAATTCACCTAACATCACGTCTTTCGGGACAGTAGGAGGAAACCGGAGCACCCTGAGGAAACCCACGCAGACACGGGGAGAACGTGCAGACTCTGCACAGTGACCCTGCCGGGAATCGAGCCTGGGACCCTGGCACTGTGAAGCCACTGTGCTACAGTGCTGCAGCATCATATGAGGTGCATTGGACCTCTATTTGGATTGGTTGTGATAAATGTACAGTTGCCTGCAACACTAGGAAAACTTGTGTGATAGCATGGCACCTTTAAGGGGGTGAGCTCCACTGATCATGTGACCGGCTTAGGGCCAATTGAGCTGGAGAATGTGAACCCCAGCTAATGGGGAGTTTGCACGGGGCCCCGGGCAGTGTGGACCAGAGAGATCTGTTGTATAGTGTTCTGTGCCTGTTATCTAACTGCCTTTGTCTATCATCAATACACATCTTTGTTAACTATTGGAAGCCCCCAGTGTATGTTTCGAGCCACCACAACTTGACATTCTATTTATTTCCAGTGCTGCATTACGATGCTGTAATAATGCTGAGTCCACTCTCTTTAATTCTTGTTTCTATATTTTCACACTGTTATACATTCACATCTGCTTTAGGTGCTTTCCCAGTTTGACTGGTGTTATTTACACCCACAAGCAATCAGAAGGCCTTGCTTTTCTGCAAGTTCATTCACAATGCTCCCTATCCCTGTTCAGGGCTGGGACAACCATGCCCCCTTGTGACCTAAATAGGATATTTGCGTCTTTTGCATCGTCAATCTGCTCAAAGGGAGGCTGAGCAAGCACATGAAGTGAAGCTTGTAACTCAACCTATTTCACATCACTTGAACATTCCAAGAAACCGTTCTGATTGGTTCCATTCAACTTAGTCCGCAAAACAGATGATACAAAAGGAAAAGCATGGCCCATTTCCACACATTAGTGGGTCATTTTACTAGACTTGAGCATGATGTCTTTTAGTGGGCCCTCCAGGATTGCTGACTTTGCGACTGTCGAATACTTTCACCACTCTATTTAAAAACGTGGCTTGTTTTTCTGGGTTCCTTTTCTAAAGAATTTACTTGTATATCTCTCTTCTTTTAAAAATTCTTTGATAGGATGTGAGCGTCGTTGGTATGGTCAACATTTGTTGCCCATCCGTAATTGCCCTTGAACTGACTGGCTTGCTGGGATATTTCCAAGGGCAGTTAAGAGTCAACCTCATTGCTATGGCTCTGGAGTCACATGTGAACCAGAACAACAATCAATGATAGTTCCATCGTCACCTTTACTGAGACTAGTTTTATGTCCCAGATTTGTTTATTAATTGAATTCAAATTCCACCAGCTGCTGTAATGGGGTTTGAACCCATGTACCCAGAGCATTGAATATATTCAAGAGGCGGCAAGCTATAACACTTGGGGCAAATGGGGTCAACGGTTATGGCGAGAAAGCAGGATTAGGCAATTGAGTTGGATGATCAGCCATGATCGTGATAAATGGTGGAGCAGGCTCGAAGGGCCGAAAGACCTCCTCCTGCTCCCATTTTCTTTTCTTTTAGAAAATATTTTATTGAGGCATTTATAATTTTAACATTTTAAACATCAGAGAAATCCAACACCTCCTGCTCCTATTTTCTATGCATCTATTAGCCTGGGTCTCTGGATAAAAAACTCAGTGATATTCCCATTATGCCACCGCCTCCCTCTTTTGTATGAAGAAGAGGCAATTTATCTGGGCCTTTAATATAATTTTGGGATGTGTTCCCAGCACAAGTCAAGCTAACCCCACCTTCATCTAGAGTCCATGTTTATATTACAGAAACACCGGCTCCTAAATACTGTCACCAGGAAGGCCTAAATACCACTGCACAGTGAACTTTCAAGTCTGAATGCAGCAGTGTTTATGCGGCATGTTTTGTGTCACTGACTAAGGGTCAGTTAGGTTTATGGGAGTAAATACAAAATAGGTCTGATGCCTCAAGGTTACCTTATCTAAGTTTCCACAAATACAACAGTTTCAGAAACACACAGTTGTGGTCTCAAGTGATCAACTCTTGTATCCTGAAGCTTGATTGCCAAGAACTCAAGGTCAAGGACCAGACGTTAGCAAGTATTTGGAACAAACAGTTTTCCACAAATTGAGCAGGAGTATAAACCCTTAATAATCCCATGAAATACTGCTTGTGAGAACTTTGAACCAGCCAAAGAAATTTTACCTTTTGGGAGCCAAAGTAAATTGTTAAGTCAATTCAAGTACTTGTCATTTTAAATTTCAAATTATAAAAATCATGACGATCAAGTGCCAAAAGTGGCCATTTTGACTCATAGAGACAGCTTGCATTTTTTTTTTTAAAGTAAGGCACCTCTTAAATTTGTTTTGAAAATAGCAATAAACTTGGCTGCCTTCATTGTATTAAAATTCAGAAGCCGAGTTGTGTTTATTTGATTAATTTTCAGAGATACAGAACTTGATCCGTAGACCGTATGTACGCAAGTGAGGTACTTTGAGTGCGATGACAGAAGATCAGTTTTAACCCAAAGCTTGCCATGGTACATTCGCTCGACAGTATCCTGTTTGAGCATTGGTTCAAAAAGTTGGTGAAGAATTGAGTAAAGATGTTTTTTAAAGGGTATGATGGTATATTGCATTCCTTGTACTGCTGCAGACTACGGAATTGTTCAACACTTCGTACATACTGCAAAACAATGTGAACATTGAATTCAAACACACTTTTTAAAGTGTGGTTTATGTTTCTTGGAGAGGCCATATTTTAAACAATTTATCAGATAATGAGTAGGCAGATTGGGGTGGGACAGGACTTACAACAAAGCCTTTTTTTTTTAAAGCCTCTACAAACCACAGGAAACAGCTCTTGACCAAAACTGTAGCACAGTCTCCCAATAAAAGCAGAGTTCCTTCTCTAACAAATGAAGGAGAGTTTTGTAATACAAATTATAGCCATCCCAGTTACTGGGAGCAGTGCAGTGTCTGGGCATGGTGAGTGGGAATTGCTCAGTCATCTCCAGCTCAATTATCTCTAATGTGGCTAAGAATTGTGCAAACATATACAGCCAATTTGAAAAGTATTTTCCACAATGCTGGCCTGCCTGGTGTATTCATAAAAATTTCCCAGTTTGAACCTGACGCAAATTCATCAGCCATGAGATATGAGACTTAGGCCTATTGGTTATTCTCATCAAGTGATCCAGGAACTGCGAGATGTCCCATTAGCACACGTGGACCCAGGCCATTTTAGGATCTTGTTGCTAACTTTAGCCTTAGTCTAATTGCTCTTGTTTTATCACCTCTGCTCTTGAGTCGCCAGGTATCTTTCTGATACCGCCACGTGGTTCAAGTCCGAGTAATGATCAATAATCCAACACACCGCTTAGTAAGGGTTAAATCAACGCACATTTATTATATACAGTAATCAACACTTATACATTAATTCTACTTCTAAGCTACTTCCTACAACTAACAGGCCAATACTTAACTTTGGGAATGGCCCACCAGGTCAGGGAAACAAATGGCCTTTCGTATGGGTTCTGAGCCTGCGGGATTCAAAGCTGGTACAGGTCGATAGCTAGGAGCGCCTATCTCGTAGCGAGCGTTGAAGTAAGACTTACGATTTGAGCGGTTGTTGCAGAAGGTCAGCAGAATGGTCTCGAAGGGTGCGGAAGGATGAAGAAGGGTCGATTTGAACTTGGACTCTATTCTTATAGTCTCCAGGGGCTTCCCGCCTTTCGGGGCGGACCCTGTACCTGGTTCCAAGTGATTGGACTTCATCCCAATCACTTGGTTCGATATTCTCCAATGCTGGAGCGATTCCTTGATTGATGGGTGGTTTTGGGGTGGTCGTTCACCTCTCTTTGTGTAGGCTCCTGTTGGCGCCGGTAAGTCTGGGTTGGCTTTGTGTGTCTAATTTGTTGCACATTGTTCCCGGGGATTGCTAATTAATATTCAGATGGCTGGTGTTTTGTTGTGCTGATGGCTGCAGGTATCGATCCTGTCTGGCCTCCCCAAAGGCGAATACACAGTTATACCTGCAGCTGCTTGTTTTAGTCCAATTGGCTGATTTTCCCATCAGCCTTTTCTGTTCGCCATTTTAAATCGGGGTTGGCCATTCTAAATCGGGAGTTAGCCATTTTAACTGGCTACAATCTTATTCTATACAGCCTGGTGGATTTATCCATTGAATCATCAGATTTGCCATTCTTTCAATATCAATATATTGAGGACATTGGTTTGTCTGATTCTTGTTCCATGGCCGTTAAGGTCCTTGATTTGAGCACTGCATATTTTCTACATCAGCTATGATACACCAGCATAGCCTGCACTCTTGGTATCTCTGTGCCTGCAACTTATGTTTGGGGATAAACTATTACTGGTGGTAAGGTTTGTTATGTTACTTTTTTTTAATAAGCGTTTTATTGAGGTATTTCTTTGGCATTTCAACAGCAACAAAATCAACAATATACATAACAAGAAAAATATAAACATAGTGCAAATTTCACCTCCCTCTCCCACAGGTCCCGCCATTACCTACCCCCTAACCTACACTAACCTAACCCCCTCCCTCCCCCCACCTTTCTGCTAACGATTAGTACTCTGCGAGGAAGTCGACAATTTTCTCCAGGCATAGGTAGCCAGCCATGTCTGAAAGCCAGGTCTCCAATTTCGGGGGCTTTGAGTCCCTCCAGGCCAGCAATATATGCCTCCGGGCTACCAGGGAAGCAAAGACCAGCACATCCACCTCTCTCTTCTCCTGGATTCCCGGGTCCTGCGATACCCCAAAAATCGCCACCCCGGACTCGTTGCCACCCTCTTATTTAATACTGTGGACGTGGTGTCAGCAAACCCACGCCAAAATCCCCATAGAACATATGGACATGATTCGCTGGCCCATTTCGCACACCTGTCCTCCACCCCAAAAGTTCTGCTCATCCGGGCCACTGTCATGTGAGCCTGGTGAACAACCTTAAATTGGATCAGGCTGAGCCTGGCACATGTTGCGGTAGTATTTACCCTTCCTAACGCGTCCGCCCAGAGGCACTCTTCTATCTCTCCCCCCAGTTCCTCCTCCCACTTTCGCTTCAGCTCCTTGGTTTGCGTCTCCTCCGCACCCATAAGCTCTCTATATATGTCCGAGACGCTCCCCTCTCCTATCCAGCCTCTAGAGATCACCCTTTCCTGTATCCCCCCTTAGCGGCAGGAGTGGGAAGGTTGGTACCTGCTTCCGCAAAAAGTCCCGCACTTGTAAATATTGAAATTCATTTCCCCCAGCCAATGCAAACTTTTCCTCCAGCGCCCTCATACTCGGGAAGCTACATTCCAAGAGCAAGTCCCCCATCCTCTCAATCCTCCCTCTCCGCCAAATTCGGAACCCCCGTCCACCCTCCCTGGGGCAAACTAATGGTTATCGCAGATTTGGGACCAGACCGATGCCCCCTCCGCTCCCACACGTCTCCTCCACTGTCCCCAGACTCTCAGTGCCGCCACCACCACTGGACTGATGGAGTACCACACCGGTGGGAACGGCAGGGGTGCCGTCACCAATGCCCCCAAACTTGTGCCCTTACAAGAAGCCGCCTTCATGTGCACCCATGCCAGCTCACCCCCCACCAGCCACCTCCTAACCATGGCTATATTAGCCACCCAGTAGTAATTACTGAAATTTGGCAGCGCCAGCCCTCCATCCCCCCAACTCCGCTCGAGCATTGCCCTCTTCACCCGCGGAGGCTTGCCCCCCCCCCCCCCACTCAAAGCCCACGATAATCTTGTTGATCCGCTTTAAAAAGGAACGCGGAATGAAGATAGGGAGGCACTGGAAAACGAATAGGAACCTCGGGAGGAACGTAATTTTTACCGACTGCACCGTACCCGCCAGAGACAAAGGGAGCGCATCCCATGTCCGGAAATCCTCCTTCATCTGGTCCACCAACCGGGCCAGGTTCAATTTATGTAGCCTGTCCCAATCCTTCGCAAAAAGGATTACCCAAGTACCTAAAACTGTCCCCTACCGCTCTGAATGACAGTTCCCCCAGTCGCCTCTCCTGACCTCTCGCCTGAACCATAAACAACTCGCTCTTCCCCATATTTCGGGGTACATTCCCCATGTACCCCGAAAACCGGCCGAATTCCCCTAAGATTCTCATAATTTCCCCCACCCCCTCCATTGGGTCTGAGACATACAACAGTAAGACATCCGCATACAGCGAGATTCTGTGGCGCCCCCCCCCCCCCCCCCGGACCAGCCCCTCGAGGCCCTCAGAGCAATTGTCAGCGGCTCTATCGCCAACGCAAACAGTAGTGGGGAGAGGGGACATCCCTGTCTCGTCCCCTGGTATAGCCTGAAATAGTCCAAAGTCGTCCTGTTTGTCCATACACCATCCACCGAAGCCCGGTACAGCAACCTAACCCAGTCAACAAAGCCCCTTCCAAACCCAAACTGCTCCAGCACCTCCCATAAATAATCCCACTCGACCCGGTCGAAGGCTTTTACCGCGTCCATGGCAACCACCACTTCAACTTCCCTACCTTCCGGGGGCATCATGATCATGTTTAGCAACCTTCTTACATTGGCCACCAGCTGCCTACCCTTAACGAACCCTGTCTGTTCCTCCCCTATAACGTCCTCAATCCTAGGGGCCAGAATTTTGGCCAGACGTTTGGCATCCACGTTCAGCAAGGATATCAGCCTATAAAAACCACACAGCTCCGGATCCTTGTCCCTCTTCAGAATGAGCGAGATCATGGCCTGTGACATCGTCTAGGGTAAAACCCCTCTTTCCTTGGCCTCATTAAAGACCTTCAACAGCACCGGCCCCAATATCCTGGAGAACCTTTTCTAGAACTCAACTGGGTACCGTCCGGTCCCGGGGCCTTACCCGACTGCATGGCTTTCAAACCCTCCACTATCTCCTCCAGCCCGATCGGGGCCCCCAGCCCTTCTAGCAGCTCCCCATCCACCTTCGGGAAAGTCAGCCCATCCAAAAAGTGCCTCATCCCCTCTGGCCCCGCAGGGGATTCCGACCTGTACAATCTACTATAAAAGTCCCGAAAGGTCTTGCTCACCCCCGCCGAGTCCCCAACTAAGTTCCAATCCCAGTTGACAACTTTCCCTATTTCTCTAGCTGCCTCCCTCTTTCTGAGCTGCTGTGCAAGCATCCTGCAAGCATCCTGCTGGCCTTCTCACCGTGCTCGTAGATCGCCCCCTTCACCTTTCTCAGCTGTTCCACTGCCCTCCCGGTGGTTAATAAACCAAATTCTGCCTGCAGCCTCTGGCGTTCCCTTAAAAGCCCTGCCTCTGGAGCCTCCGCGTACCTCCTATCCACTCGTAGAATCTCTTTTACCAGGCTGTCCGTTTCTGCCCTATCCGTCCTGTCCCTGTGAGCCCGGATCGAGATCAGCTCTCCTCTCAGGGCTTCCCAGACCATCGCTGCTGAGACCTCCCCCGTATCGTTTACCTGCAGGTAGTTCAGCATGCACTTCCTCAACCTCTCGCACACCGCTTTGTCCGCCAACAGCCCAGCCCCACATCCAACCTCCATTGCGGGCGTTGCTTGCTATCCATACTGACCTGCAGGTCCACCCAGTGCGGAGCATGGTCCGAGATCGTAATCACCGAATATCCTGTGTTCCCCCCGCCCCCCCCCCCCCCCCCCGCCCCCCCCTGCAAACAGAGCCCTGCCCACAACAAAGAAATCTATCCGGAAATATACCTTGTGTACGTGGGAGAAAAAAGAAAATTCCTTGGCCCTCGGCTGCGTAAATCTCCATGGATCCCCCCCCCCCCCCCAACTGCTCCATGAACCCTTTCAGCTTCTTGCCTGTTCTCGAGCATGACCGGTCCAGGCCTGGATCAATACCCGTGTTGAAATCCCCACCCATAATCAGCCTGTGCGAATCCAGGTCCGGAATCTTCCCCAGCACCTTCTTTATAAATTCCCCATCGTCCCAATTTGGCGCGTATACGTTGATCAGCACTACCTTCATCCCCTGCAGCTTGCCACTAACCATGATATATCGACCTCCAACATCCGAGAATATCCTCCCCACATCAAATGCCACCCGCTTGTTAATCTGAATCGCAGCCCTCTTGTCTTTGAATCCAGCCCCGAGTGGAAAACCTGACTCACCCAACCTTTCCTCAACCTGACCTGATCCACTACTTTAAGATGTGTCTCCTGCAACATCACCACATCCGCCTTCAGTCTCCTCAGGTGCGCAAACACACGTGCCCTCTTTACCGGCCCATTTAGCCCCCGTACATTCCAGGTGACCAGCCTAGTTGGGGGGCAAAGTGGCCCCCCCTCGCCGATCAGCCATCCACTTTCTTGGGCCCACCTCTAGTCCATGCGCTGCACCTCCTCCGCCCCGCCCCGCGGCAGCCCCCACCCCCGACCCCCTCAGTGACCTTCCATCGATTTCCCTCCCACGTCAGCAGAACCCACCCCCCCCCCCCAACAACTATACTCTAAATCCCAACCCAGCTAATAAACTAAGTATATACCCCCCCCCCCCACTGTGCTTCCGTGAGCTAGCTCACCCAGCTAGCTTGGTGACCCCCGCCTCTGCCGTCAATAAGTCTCCCACCCATTGTTCCCACGCTCCCCCCCCCCCCCCCCCCCGCTCCTGTAAACAAGTTCCCTCATCCAACAATCCCCAAACAAACACCCCGCAGCGAGAAAATACAAAAAATAAAAGCACCACCCACCGAAACCCAGGCAGGCACGTCTCCATTCCACCAAAGTGCACATCAGTAAAAACACACAAGATAAAACACAAAAGGAACATTGCCAACATCTACCCCGAAAAAGAACCAAAAATGAAACGGAAAATCGACTTCCCCCCCCCCCTTTTCCTTTTCCCCTAAACAGAGCTCCAAAAAGACTGACACAAAACAATACGAGAAGGCATAGTCAATTTAACAACAGAAAGAAAAAAACAACCCAAACCCTACCAAAAAAAACAAGGGGGAGAAAAGAAAAACAAACAAAACCCCCCAGAGAAAAACAGAAAAGGAAAAAGGGCCCAATATAGGCCAACATATTGTCACAGAGTCCAAAAGTTCTCAAACTCCCACCAGTCCTTTTCTTTTTGCAAAGTCCAGTGCCTCATCGGGCGACTCAAAATAATGACGGCCTGCATCACTGGGTCCGCTGCACTCTGCGCTGCCACCCCAGGGGTCCACCCCTGGGCCATACTGTCTCCCGTTGCAGCTTCAACACAGCTTGTTATTAACTTCTTGTTTTTGCCCTTTCGCACACGTCTGATCTTTTTTTCCATAAACCAATGCGAGGAAACAGTGCCCAGCTGCCTCAACCTACACATTTTCCGTTTAAAACCAGAAAAAAGTCTATGGGAAAGGTCTGAAAGTCCGACCAGAGCGGGAGCCACGAAATGTGCGACTTACTCCTCCATAGCCGCCACCGGAGGTCGTTATGTTACATTTGATATACTGATCTTTCAGTGGGAATTATTTTGGAGAGTGAAAGCAAGTTTCTGAATGAAGAATAATGAAAACTAAAATCTGACAGGAAATGAAAGATGCTTTTATTTTTCTTTCCTGAAAATCATCTCTATCTGGGTAGAAACAGTCACTCCTTTTCCAACATCCTCGCCTGTAGCAGTTAGATATTTTCAGTGCTCAGTCTAGCAAAGTCTGATTTCTGTCTCAAATTAATTCTTGGCTATCAAACAAACACCTTTCAGGGCTATTGTGCATTTTGCCTTCCTATGTACAATACATACATTGTCAACTACTATTGTTTCACCCGGTTTAGTTTGTTGTCTGTTTCATTTTGTTATTTGAACTATGAATCTATTACTGCTCCTGGTTTAGTATCAGCTGCAAACCTGATCAGATTATACTGGAGTGTGTGAATTGGAAGCAACAATTACTGATGCTGATCCCTGGGACACCTGCTCTGTACTCTGTTCTCCTCCTTCTCGTCTGGTCAAATCACGTCGAGTCGGTGAGGTGTGAATATTTAGTGAGGAGGATCATGTGGCAGGGTCCGCTAATAATTTGGAAATTGATGCAAAACTATTCAAATGAGGTTCACGTTCTTTGTGGGTGTGAACCTTGTGACATTGCCAGCGAGGGGGCAGAAAAAATTGGGAAACACTATCTCTCCGGCGAGAATTGCATCTCACAATTCTCACGGAATTTTCCAGCAACGCCTCCAATACTACAGATGGCGAGTATGGGCTCAAAATCATCCCCGATATATGTGAACCTGACAATCCATTCCATTATCTAACATGGTGGTGGACTGCTCCTGTCACTAGACTGTAATCCAAAAGCACAAGCTAACACTCAAAGGACTTGGGTTCAAATCCGACCATGGCCACTGGTGGAATTTAAATTCAGTTAATAAATCTGGAATGGAAAGCCAAACTCGGTGAGGAACACTATTGTCAATTGTCGTAAAAACCCGTTGGGTTCACTGATGTCCTTTAGGGCAGTAAATCTGCCACCGTTACCCAACCTGGCCTACATGTGAAGTGTTTCAGTCTTAGCTGCTCTCTAAAATGGCCGAGCAAGCCATTCAGTTTAAGAACAATTACGGAGGAGCAACAAATGCTGAACTTGCCAGAGGTACCCAAATTCCATGAATATGTTTAAGGCAGAGGTAGATAGATTCCTGACTAACAAGTGAGTCAAAGGGTGTAGGATTTGAATGACTTTAGCTGGAGAGGTTTGATGATACTTTAGCAGCACAGTTGATAAGCACCTGAGGCATCTGGCCAAGTGCATATACTTGTTCGCTGAGTCCCAATGGCTGTTGTTATGGTGACCAGCTTTTCACTATTAAAGGGGTGGTGTGTGGAGATCGGAGGGGTGTGTCAACTGGAAATTTTAAAGAGAAAGCAAAGCTGCAATGGTCTCTGGATTGTAAACTTATCAAGACTCTGTAAATGCTGGATTTTTGCAGTGTCAGAATGTTGTTTCTCTTGAGCTGTATTTTTGATTTTGTTTGTTTTATAACCTATTTAGAATTGCCTCTTCCTCACTTCCTTGCCTTGAAGAGTGACAACGAAGTACAAAAAGGTAACGCTCCCCAAAGTGCAGAAACACATCGCCTGCTGGCTCACGTAGTCTCATTAGTGAGCACCCCCAGAGGCACAGACGGTGCAACAGGAAAAATGGTAAGACATATAGAAAGACATGTTACCTGCAGCACATTTACAAAATGCTTCCAAATTTATTGGGATCATTTCATGTTAAAACAAAATTAGTGAATTATTCTCTGGATATGGGCATTGCCAGCAGCACCAGCATTTATTACCCAACCCTCGTTCCCTTGTGCGACTGAGTGGTTTAGTTGGGATGCAGGTCAGCCATGGTGGCTGAGGCTTAAGAAAGCTGAATGGCTAATTCCTCTTCCCACTTTTCTCTAGGCCTGCTCACCAGGTCACTTCAGTGGGCAGTTGAATCCTCTTAATTGGTGTGAGCATTAAGCATAGGCCAGGCTGGATAAGGACAGGTTTACTCCCATAAAGGACATACTACAACAAATTAGCTGTAATTTCTATCTTATGTTTCAGTTTCAAAAGACCTGGGGCGGGATTCTCCGCAGTCGGCACAATGTCCGCCGACCGGCGCCAAAAACGGCGCGAATCAGTCCGGCATCGCGCCGCCCCAAAGGTGCGGAATTCTCCGCGAGGCCGAGCCCTCACCTTGAGGGGCTAGGCCCGCGCCGGACTGATTTCCGCCCGGCCAGCAGGCGGGAAAGGCCTTTGGTGCCCCGCCAGCGGGCGCGGAAATGACTTTGCCGTGTGGCGCATGCGCGGGAGCGTCGGCGGCCGCTCACGGCATCCCCGCGCATGCGCAGTGGAGGGGGTCTCTTCCGCCTCCTCCATAGTGGAGACCATGGCGAAGGCGGAAGGAAAAGAGTGCCCCCACGGAACAGGCCCGTCCGCGGATCGGTGGGCCCCGATCGCAGGCCAGGCCACCGTGGGGGCACCCCCCAGGGCCAGATCGCCCCGCTCCACCCCCCAGGACCCCCGAGCCCGCCCACGCCACCTTATCCCGCCGGTAAGAGAGGTGGTTTGATTCTCGCCGGCGGGACAGGCATTCCAGCAGCGGGACTTCGGCCTATCACGGGCCGAAGAATTGCCGGGGGGGGGGCGCCAACCGGCGCGATTCCCACCCCCGCCGAATATCCGGTGCCGGAGAATTCTGCAACTGGCGGGGGCGGGATTCACGCCAGCCCTCGGCGATTCTCCGACCCGGCGGGGGGTCGGAGAATCCCGCCCCTGATCTCCAATAGGTTGAACCTCGGATATTTGGGACGTGAGGTGCAGTCCCATTCAAAAGCATTGTCCCATCCAAAGTTATGTTGCAGACACTGTAGGAAGCTATAGACTGGATTTTACCACTCGCTGGCACATATGTAAGTGGAGGAACTTGTAAAATGCAACGTGTGTCCTTTCTGCCCACCCTCGACCTGTCTCCCATTTTCTGAGCCCAGTGGAGGCATCAGACGGCTTTCCCACCGTTGGGACTTTTGGAGCCCTTAAGTGGCCAATTAATTACGACTTAAGTGCCTCATCCTACCCCCGTCACTTTTTCACCCAAGGTAGAGGGAGGACGACACCAAGCGGGTCGCCCAATAGCTGTTTGTGGTAGTCGCCACTCTTTGTATATAGTACACATATGAGATGTAATATGGTAAGGCCCCTGTACTACAGGTATGGGGGTAGATCCCTGCCTGCTGGCTCCGCCCAGTAGGCGGAGTATAAATGTGTGTGCTCACCGAGCTGCAGCCATTTCGGCAGCAGCTGTAGGAGGCAAAACATCTCTGCGTAATAAAGCATCGATTACTCTCTACTCTCGTCTCGTCGTAATTGATAGTGCATCAATTTATTATGCAGAGATGTTACAGCGATGGACCTTCGTATCAAGCCAGATCGCCTGCAGCTGCACCCTCAAGCAGACAACGCCACATCAGCATTCGACCACTGGCTAGCTTGCTTTGAAGCCTACATAGGATCAGCGACAGAACCACCCTCAGAGGCACAGAAACTACAGATCCTGTACATGCGGTTGAGCTCCAATATTTTTCCTCTTATACGGGACGCGCCCAACTACACTGAGGCCATGGCGCTTCTGAAAGAGAACTACACACGGCCGATCAACAAACTCTACGCCAGGCACCTCCTGTCCACGCGGCAACAACTCCCCGGTGAGTCATGGGAAGATTTCTGGTGTGCCCTGCACGCCCAAGCGAGGAACTGCGATTGCCAGGCAGTTTCGGCCATTGAACATTCCGAACTCCTAATCAGGGAAGCTTTCGTTACGGGCATAGGGTCGGCGTACATCCGCCAGCGCCTCTTAGAAGGGGGTACGCTCGACCTCGCGGCGACCAAGAAACTCGCGACCTCGCTAACGATAGCCTCCCGTAATGTACAAGTGTACGCCCCCGACTGCACGGCGACCCCATCCCGGACATCGTGGACCGCACCAGCAATCGCCACCAGCCAACCCCAAGCCTGCGCCGCGCGGCAGTCAGCCAACCCCGGGGGGCCCCAAGTGCTATTTCTGCGGGCAGACAAAGCACCCCCGCCAGCGCTGCCAGGCGCGGAGCGCACTCTGCAAGGCCTGCGGGAAGGAAGGACATTTCGCTGCTGTGTGCCAGACCCGGTCGATTGCCGCTGTAACCAGCCCCATTGTTCCTGCACCCCCCACGTGCAACCCGTGGGCACCACCATTTTCTCCCCCGCAACCCACGTGCGGCCCGTGGACACCGCCATATTCCCTTCATCTGACCTCGTGCGGCCCGTGGACGCCGCCATATTCCCTTCATCAGACCTCGTGCGGCCCGTGGGCGCCACCATCTTCAGCGCCATTTTGGACGGTGCCTCAGGACCACTGCTCGTCTGGCCACTCATCGCCTGCAACCGCCGCCGACCAGCCCGGGGCTCGCCAACACCAGCCGCAGCTCACCTCCATCACGCTCGACCAGTCCCGGCCACACAACCTCGCAACTGCAACAGGGACAGGTGGAAGTCGATGGCCACAAGACACCTTGCCTTCTCGACTCCTGGAGCACGGAGAGCTTCATCCACCCCGAGACGGTAAGGCGCTGCTCCCTCGCGGTACACTCCATTACCCAGCGAATCTCCCTGGCCTCCGGTTCCCACTCCATGGAGATCCGGGGGTACTGCATCGCCACCCTCAACGTCCAGGGCGTAGAGTTCAGCAACTTCCGGCTCTACGTCCTCCCCAACCTCTGCGCAGCCTTGCTACTTGGCCTGGAGTTCCAGTGCAACCTCCAAAGTCTAACTCTGAAATTCGGCGGGCCCCTACCACCCCTTACTGTATGCGGCCTCACGACCCTTAAGGTTGACCCACCTTCCCTGTTTGCGAACCTTACTCTGGATTGCAAACCGTCGGCACCAGGAGCAGACGGTACAGTGCCCAGGACAGGACCTTCATCAGGTCGGAGGTCCAGCAGCTACTGCGGGAAGGCATCATCGAGGCCAGCAACAGCCCCTGGAGAGCCCAATTAGTAGTTGTAAAGACTGGTGGGAAACACAGGATGGTCATTGACTACAGTCAGACCATCAATCGATACACGCAGCTCGACGCGTACCCCCTCCCACACATATCTGATATGGTCAATCAGATTGCACAGTACCGGGTCTCCTCTGCAGTGGACCTGAAATCTGCCTACCACCAGCTCCCCATCCGCAAGGCGGACCGCCAATATACGGTGTTCGAAGCAGACGGCGCCTTTACCACTTCCTTAGGGTTCCCTTCGGCGTCACTAACGGGGTCTCAGTCTTCCAACGGGAGATGGACCGAATGGTTGACCGGTACGGACTGCGGGCCACCTTCCCGTATCTGGATAATGTCACCATCTGCGGCCACGACCAGCAGGACCACAAAGCTAACCTTTCCAAATTTTTCCACACCGCCAAACTCCTGAAACTAACGTATAACAAGGAGAAGTGCGTGTTCAGCACCAACCGCTTAGCCATCCTTGGCTATGTGGTGCAAAATGGAGTTCTAGGGCCCGACCCCGATCGCATGCGCCCCCTCATGGAACTCCCCCTCCCGCACTGCCCCAAGGCCCTCAAACAATGCCTGGGGTTCTTCTCATACTAAGCCCAGTGGGTCCCTAACTATGCGGACAAGGCCCACCCACTCATTCACTCCACAGTTTTCCTCCTGACGGCCGAGGCTCACGAGGCCTTCAACAGTATCAAGACTGACATCGCCAAGGCCGCGATGCACGTGGTCGATGAGACCCTCCCCTTTCAAGTTGAGAGCGATGCATCAGACGTCGCTCAAGCTGCCACCCTCAACCAAGCAGGCAGACCCGTGGCATTCTTTTCCCGCACCCCCCACGCCTCCGAAATTCGGCACTCCTCCGTCGAAAAGGACGCCCAAGCCATCATTAAAGCTGTGCGGTACTGGAGGCATTACCTGGCCGGCAGGAGATTCACTCTCCTCACAGACCAACGGTCGGTTGCCTTCATGTTCAATAGCAAGATCAAAAACGATAAAATCTTGAGGTGGAGGATCGAGCTTTCCACCTTCAATTACGAGATTTTGTATCGCCCCGGTAAGCTCAACGAGCCCTCCAATGCCCTATCCCGAGGTACATGTGCTAGCGCACAAGTGGACTGACTCCGGGCCCTACACGATGGTCTGAGTCACCCAGGGGTCACCCGGTCCTTTCACTTTATAAAGGCCCGCAACCTACCCTACTCCATTGTGGAAGTCAGGGCAGTCACCAAAGACTGCCAGGTCTGCGCGGAGTGCAAACCGCACTTCTACCGGCCAGACCGAGCACACCTGGTGAAGGCCTCCCGTCCCTTTGAACGCCTTAGCATGGTCTTCAAAGGGCCCCTCCCCTCCTCCGACCGAAACATGTACTTCCTTAACGTGGTCGATGAATACTTCGCCATTCCATGCCCCGATATGATGTCTGCCACAGTCATCAAGGCCGACAATAGCATCTTCACTCTGTTTGGTTTCCCCGCTTACGTCCACAGTGCCCGGGGTTCCTCATTTATGAGTGATGAGCTGCGTCAATTCCTGCTCAGCAAGGGCATTTCCTCGAGCAGGCCGACCAGCTGCAACCCCCGGGGAAACGGGCAGGTGGAGAGGGAGAACGGGACAGTCTGGAAGGCTGTCCTGTTGGCCCTACGGTCTAAACATCTCCCGGTCTCCCACTGGCAGGAGGTCCTCCCCTACGCCCTCCACTCCATCCAATCGCTACTTTGCACTGCGACAATGCAACCCCCCATGAACGTCTCCTTGCCTTCCCCAGGAAGTCCACCTCCGGGGTTTCGCTTCCAACGTGGCTGGCAGCTCCAGGGCCTGTTCTCCTCTGCAAACACGTGCGGCTCCACAAGGCGGACCCGTTGGTCGAGAGGGTACAGCTACTCCATGCAAACCCGCAGTACGCCTACGTGGCGTACCCCGACGGCCGCCAGGACACATTCTCCCTCAGGGACCTGGCACCAGCTGGGTCCCCCCCCCCCCCGCCCCATCTGCCCCGGCGCCACCCATCCTCCCCCCAGCGCACCTCACCACAGCCCCTGCTCCAGGACGATCCGTCCTCCCATTGGTTCCACCCAGGAATGAAGATGAGGACTACACGCTCCCGGAGTCACCGGCGACCACGCCGGCGCCTGCATCGCCACCGGGACTGCGGCACTCACAACGGAGGATCAAGGCACCCGACCGGCTGAATTTGTGAACTTTTCCAGAACTTTACACTTTAAAAACGCTCACTTACATGTCAATAGTTTTCCACCGCCCCCGCTGGACTCTTTTTTTTAATGGGGTGAATGTGGTAGTCACCACTGTTTGTATATAGTACACATATGAGATGTAATACGGTAAGGCTCCTGTACAGGGGTAGATCCCTGCCTACTGGCTCTGCCAGTAGGCGGAGTATAAATGTGTGTGCTCACCGAGCTGCAGCCATTTCGGCAGCAGCTGCAGGAGGCAACACATCTCTGCGTAATAAAGCCTCGATTACTCTCTACTCTCATCTCGTCATAATTGATAGTGCATCACTGTTAATATAAACACCTCCCATGTGCCAATTGGAGGCACCCTCTCACCCCAGTCTCTTAAACCTGTCTCCCTACCCCCTCATTGGCACTTGCCATCTAGGGCCCACCAATATGCCAGACTTAACTTCAGTTCGGCCTCCATAACCCAGCTTTTCTAGGGATTGTAGTTCCAGCAGTGGCCACCGCTCAAACCTGATGTTGCTGGGGCTACAGAGCTGCCGGCTAATCTAACTGGCAGCTCTCTGAGGTGAGACTTCTTCCCCAGATAAGGGCATGCTCACCCTGAGCCAATTTGTATCCCTGCTGAGCATACAATGGCTGGAAGCCAGCTAGCTTCTTCATGAGCAAGTTACTGGCCCCCGGGTTTTGTCAGGAGGTATGGGGAGCACGATGCCTCGTAAAATCCAGTTTTATGACAGTGCGAGGAGGTCAGGGAGCGGAATTCAAACTTTTGGTGAGGGAGCAAGGGAAATATTGAGAGCAGATCTCAAGGAATATGGGAGCAGGAGTAGGCCATTCAGCTCTTTTAAGCCTTGTCCACCATTCAGTTAGCTCACTGCTGATCTGTATCTTAACTCCATCTACCTTCCTTAGTTCTGTATCCCTTAAATTCTTGTTGAGCAAGGGTATTATCAGTCTCTGTTTTTATATTTTCAGTTGACTAGTCCCAGCTTTTGTGGGAAAATAAGTTTCTACTACGCTCGTGTGAAGAAGTGCTTTCTCACAACTATCAATGAGAAACAATAGGCTACAGTAAACGATGAAACTGTCCCTTCACATCCATGTATATTATAATCTCATTTGAATTGAATGCTGTGACCTTCAGAACAGTATTTTCAAAATGTGCAAAGAGATGAGGGAAAGGCAAAACTGGTAGGAAGAAAGTTCAGAGCTAATATTAGAGGGAAAAAGCTCTTCTCTCAGTGAAAAACATTCTTTTAAAAAATATATATATTTTATTGAAATTTTTTTTCCCTGAGCAACATTTTTCCCACTTACAAAACAAGCGAAACGATAACAATAACAAAACAGAATTTTTTAAACTTTTTAACAATAATAATAATAATAATATACAAGTAACAAAACCTCGTACTCTATTGACCTATACTCAACTAAGCCTCCTCCCCACCCCTCCCCCCCCGTCCCCCCTGGGTTGCTGCTGCTGGTCATCTGTCTTCCCTCTGACGTTCCCCTAGGTAGTCGAGAAATGGCTGCCACCGCCTGGTGAACCCTTGAGCCGATCCTCTCAGGGCAAACTTTATCTGCTCCAGTTTAATAAACCCCGCCATATCGTTTACCCAGGCCTCCAGTCCGGGGGGTTTCGCCTCCTTCCACATGAGTAGGATCCTGCGCCAGGCTACAAGGGACGCAAAGGCCACGACATCGGCCTCTTTCGCCTCCTGCACTCCCGGCTCTTCCGCAACTCCAAATAGAGCTAACCCCCAGCCTGGTTTGACCCGGGCCTTCACCACCTGCGAAATCACTCCCGCCACTCCCTTCCAATACCCTTCCAGTGCCGGGCACGCCCAAAACATATGTGCGTGGTTTGCCGGGCTCCCGCCACACCTCCCACATTTGTCCTCCACTCCAAAGAACCTGCTCAATCTTGCCCCCGTTATGTGTGCTCTATGAAGCACCTTAAATTGAATCAGGCTAAGCCTGGCGCATGAGGAAGAGGAATTTACCCTGCTTAGGGCATCAGCCCACATACCCTCCTCTATCTCCTCCCCTAATTCTTCTTCCCACTTTCTTTTTAGTTCGCCCACCGACTCCTCCCCCTCTTCCCTCATCTCTCTATAAATCTCTGACACCTTGCCCTCTCCGACCCACACCCCTGAAAGCACCCTGTCCTGTATCCCCTGTGTCGGGAGCCGCGGAAATTCCCTCACCTGTTGTCTAGTAAACGCCCTCACCTGCATATATCTCAAGAAATTCCCCCGGGGTAACTTATATTTTTCCTCCAGTGCTCCCAAGCTCGCAAAAGTCCCATCTATGAATAAATCTCCCACCTTCCTAATTCCCAACTGGTACCAGCTCTGAAATCCTCCATTCTTCCTGGGGCGAACCTATGGTTGTTCCTGATAGGGGACCCCACCAGGGCTCCCCGCACCCCTCTCTATCACCTCCACTGTCCCCATATGTTCAGTGTTGCCGCCACCACCGGGTTCGTGGTGTACTTTTTCGGTGAGAACGGTAGCGGCGCCGTCACCAGCGCCTCTAGACTCGTCGCTTTACAGGACCTTCTCTCCAGCCTTTTCCACGCCGCTCCCTCACCCTCCATCATCCATCTACGTATCATTGCCACATTGGTGGCCCAATAATAATCTCCCAAGTTGTAGTGCCAGTCCTCCTCTGCCCCTACTGCGCTGAAGGAACCCCCTCCTAACTCTCGGAACTTTCCCTGCCCACACAAAGCTCGTAATGCTCCTATCTATTTTATTAAAAAAGGTCCTGGTGATTAAAATAGGGAGACATTGAAATACAAATAAGAACCTCGGGAGGACCATCATCTTAATTGCTTGCACCCTGCCCGCCAGCGATAAAGGCTGCATGTCCCACCTCTTAAAGTCCTCCTCCATTTGCTCCACCAGCCGTGTCAGATTAAGTCTGTGCAAGGTTCCCCAGCTCCTAGCGATCTGAATCCCCAAGTATCGGAAGTTTCTTTCCACTTTCCTTAGCGGTAAGCCTTCTATCTCTCTACTCTGGTCCCCTGGATGTATCACATATAATTCACTCTTCCCCATGTTTAACCTATACCCCGAAAATTCCCCGAACCTCCTCAAGATTCGCATAACCTCTATCACCCCCCCCCGCTGGGTCCGACACGTATAGCAATAGGTCATCCGCGTATAACGAGACTCGGTGTTCTTCTCCCCCTCTAGTCACCCCTCTCCATTTCCTGGAGTCTCTCAGCGCCATGGCCAGAGGTTCAATTGCCAGCGCAAACAACAATGGAGACAGCGGGCATCCCTGTCTTGTTCCCCTATATAATCGGAAATACTCCGATCTATGTCGACCTGTAACTACGCTTGCCGTCGGTGCCCCATAAAGTAGTCTAACCCAGCGAATAAATCCGTTCCCAAACCCAAACCTCCTTAACACTTCCCATAAATACTCCCACTCCACCCTATCAAATGCCTTCTCTGCGTCCATTGCCGCCACTATCTCTGCCTCCCCCTCCACTGAGGGCATCATTATCACCCCTAATAGCCGTCGCACGTTAACATTCAATTGTCTCCCTTTTACGAACCCTGTCTGGTCTTCGTGCACCACCCCTGGGACACAGTCCTCTATCCTCGATGCCAGCACCTTTGCTAGCAGTTTGGCGTCCAAGTTCAATAGTGAAATAGGTCTATAGGACCCACACTGCATCGAATCTTTGTCCCTCTTCAAAATTAGCGATATCGGCGCCTCCGACATTGTCGGGGGTAGTGTCCCCCCTTCCCTGGCCTCATTGAACGTCCTCGCCAACAACGGGGCCAACAAGTCCACATATTTTCTGTAGAATTCCACCGGGAACCCGTCCGGCCCCGGGGCCTTCCCTGCTTGCATGCTTCCCAGTCCCTTAATAACCTCGTCCACCTCAATCGGAGCCCCCAGGCCTGCCACCGCCTGCTCCTCCACTTTCGGGAACCTCAACTGGTCCAGGAACTGCCGCATCCCCTCCTCTCCCTCTGGGGGCTGAGACCTATACAGTTCTTCATAAAAGGTCTTAAACACCTCATTTATCTTTCCTGCCCTTCGCACAGTGTCTCCCCTTTCACCCCTAATTCCTCCTATCTCCCTCGCTGCTGCCCTCTTTCGCAGTTGGTGCGCCAACAGGCGACTAGCCTTTTCCCCATATTCATACCTCCTCCCCTGTGCCTTCCTCCACAGTACCTCCGCCTTTCTGGTGGTCAGAAGGTCAAACTCGGTCTGGAGTCGTCTCCTCTCCCTGTACAATTCCTCCTCCGGGGTCTCTGCAAATTCCCTGTCCACCCTTAAAATCTCCCCCAGTAATCTAGCCCTTTCCTTGGCCTCTGTTTTCCTTTAGTGGGTCCCAATAGAAATCAGCTCTCCTCTGACCACCGCTTTTAGTGCTTCCCAGACCACTCCCACAGGGACCTCGCCGTCGTCATTGACCTCCAGGTATCTCTCGATACACCCCCTCACTCTTGCACATACTCCCTCATCCGCCATCAGTCCCACATCTAATCGCCAGAGTGTTCTCTGCTCCCTGTCCTCTCCTACTTCCAGGTCCACCCAATGTGGGGCATGATCCGAAACCGCTATGGCTGAGTATTCAGCTTCTTCCACCCTAGAGATCAACGACCTTCCTAAAACAAAAAAATCTATCCGGGAGTACACTTTATGGACGTGGGAGAAGAAGGAATATTCCCTAGCCCTGGGTCTAAGAAATCGCCATGGATCCACTCCCCCCATTTGGTCCATAAACCCCTTAAGTACCTTGGCCGCTGCCGGCCTTCTTCCAGTCCTTGAGCTGGATCTATCTAGCCCCGGGTCCAGCACCGTATTGAAGTCCCCTCCTAAAATCAAATCTCCTGCCTCCAGGTCCGGAATACGCCCCAGCATCCGTCTCATGAACCCCGCATCGTCCCAATTTGGGGCATACACATTAACCAACACGACCTCCATTCCCTCCAGCCTACCACTCACATTACATATCTACCTCCACTATCTGCTACAATGTTCTTTGCTTCAAATGCTACCCGTTTCCCCACCAAAATGGCCACCCCTCTGTTCTTTGCGTCCAGTCCTGAGTGGAACACCTGTCCCACCCATCCTTTCCTTAGCCTAACTTGGTCCGCCACCTTTAGGTGCGTCTCTTGGAGCATAACCATGTCTGCCCTTAGTCCTTTCAAATGCGCGAGCGCTCGGGCCCTTTTTATCGGTCCATTCAGGCCTCTCACGTTCCACGTGATCAGCCTCACTGGGGGGCTACCTGCCCCCCTCCCGTGTCGACTAGCCATTACCTTTTCTAGGCCAGTCCCATATCCCACCTCCGCGCTCCCGCTCGCTCCCCCAGCGTCGCATTCCGCCCCCGACCACCCTCTCTTTAGCCATTTCCTTTTGGATTTCCGCAGCAGCAACCCAGTTGTCCCCTTCCCCCCTTGCGCCTGTTTTCCCGCCTTATTCTTTCTGGCGCGGGAACATCCCTTTACCTGACCCGCCTCTTATGGCGCAGCTCCCTTTCCCCTCCCCCCCTCCTTCCCCATTCTCCGACTATGTCCCGCCTCTCCCCCCTCACCGGCGCCCACATTTCCCCAGTGTCCCCCCCCTTCCCTGTTTAATTCTCGATTAACTTTCACCATCCCATTAACAAAAACAATAATAACAACAATAACAGTTCCCTGCAGCATCAGTCCCTCAGTTCCGGTCCAGTTTCTCTTCATTGATGAAGGACCATGCTTCCTCCGCCGTCTCGAAATAATAGTGTCTCTCCTGATGCGTGACCCATAGTCTTGCCGGCTGCAGCATCCCAAACTTCACCTTCCTTTTGTGCAAACCTCTTTGGCTCGATTGAAGCTTGCCCTCCTTCTCGCCACCTCCGCACTCCAATCCTGGTAGATCCTTACCACCGCATTCTCCCATCTGCTACTCCGCACCTTTTTAGCCCATCTCAGGACCTCTTCTCTGTCCTTAAGGCGGTAGAATCGCACGATTATCGCCCTCAGTGGTTCTCCCGCTTTTGGTCTTCTCGCCGGGATCCGATTTGCCCACTCCACCTCCATGGGGCCCGCAGGGGCCTCAGCACCCATCAGTGAGCTCAGCATCTTACTTGCGTACGCTCCACAGTCCACTCCTTCCATACCCTCCGGGAGACCTAGTATCCTAAGGTTCTTCCTTCGCGCTCCATTTTCAAGGGCCTCAATCCTGTCAGCATACTTTTTATGAAGTGCCTCGTGCGTCTGAGTCTTGACCGCCAGGCCCAGGACCTCGTCCTCAATACCTGACACCTTCTGCTCCACCACGCGAAGTTCAGTCTCCTGGGTCTTTAAAGTCTCCTTAAGCCCCTCAATTGCCTGTAACAACGGGGTCATTACCTCCTTCTTCAGCAGGTCCACGCACCGTCTCACCACCTCGTCCTGCTCAGGCCCCCATGTCACCTGTGGTTTCTCCGCCGCCATTTTGTTCCACTCCCTCTGACCTTCTGGTTGCAGATTCTTCGGGCTGCAGCCGCCGCCGCCGGTTTTTCCCTCCGTCGTTCGGGGGGGACTCCCTTCCCTTGCGCCTCGCACCGGGTTTTTCGGCCGTCAAAGTCCCCGTTGGGGCTCTTAAAAGAGCCCGAAGTTCCGTCGGAGCTGAAGCCGCCGAAACGTGCGGCTAGCTCATCCCTGCCGCAACCGGACCAGTGAAAAACATTTATAATAAATTTGCCAGTTAGTTTAATAGAAGAATTCACCACTGGAATTCCAAATATAATGATATTCATTGATTTGGCAGATAATCTGGTAGAGGGTTGAAGACTTGAATGTACTGATTGACCTTATCCTATCCATGACTTTTTCTGTGATAGCTAACAGGCAACAACATCTCTGAAGGTGTAAATAGTGTGGTGTGTGTGTGTGTGTCCAAATTGCAATACAACATTGGCCTCCGCCAATAGTATCACTCCGTTCATTACACTACATGAGCATGTTCAATATGCAGCTTCCTTAGAAGTGCTGTAAGAAACCAATTTGTCAAATGGGGAGATTCGAGTCATGTTAAAACAAGTAGCACATTACACCAACTAATTTCACTGAGAGGCTCGTGAAATTTAACATGTATTTAATTTTGAATGGTGCATTACAAAAATAATTTTCCTTTTTCTAAAATGAAGACAATAATCCATGACTTGCATTAATTGCATTGTGTATGTATTTTTTAAAGTTGCTTATTAATGTTGAATATAGCTTTTATGCTTGGATTGGCCATTGATGTCACCATATCATTTATATGCCACACCACATATGAGGCTTTATTAGAAACCAGAAGGAAAGTCAAAAGGTTTGCCGATATTTTTCTGTACAGATATAAAAGTAATAGCTTCACCATTATTTCAACACATCCTCGAGCCTGGTTTTGTTCCATGTAAGGACATGCTGCAGCTGTTGCAGACAGACACTACCCCATGTGCCCCGGGGAGGCTGGTTGCGAAATGATGAAGAAAATAGTCTGAGAGGTGCTCTTGAAACAAGGGACCATTGAACGCCACTCCCACACTGGTCGTCTCAAGGTCAAGCAATTGTCTGTCTTATTTGAAATAGTAACTTCAACTGTTGACTGAGCTTATGTAACCATCCTAAAGTTGCTCGAAAGAAAAATAGAATCATAGAATCCCGACAGTACCGATGGAGGCCATTCAGCCCATTGAGTCTGCACCGACCCTCTGAAAGAGCACCCCACCTAGACCCAGTCCCCCCAGCTCGATCCCTGTAACCCCGTAACCCTGCCTTACCTTTTTTTTTATTCGTTCATGGGACGTGGGCGTCGTAGGTGTGCCCGCATTCACTGCCCATCCCTAATTGCCTTCGAGGGGGCATTTAAGACTCAACCTCATTGCTGTGGGTTTGGAGTCACATGTAGACCAGACCAGGTAAGGACGGCAGATTTCCTTCCCGAAAGGACATTAGTGAACCAGATGGGTTTTTACGACAATCAGCAATGGTTCCATGGTCATCATGAGACTTTTAATTCCAGATTTTTTTATTGAATTCAAATTTCACCATCTGCTGTAGTGGGATTTGAACCTAGATTGCCAGAGCATTACTCTGGGTCTCTGGTTTACAAGTCCAGTGACAAATCCACTACGCCACCGCCTCCCCTAAAACCTGCACAACTTTGGACCCCAAGAGGAAATTTAACATGGCCAATCTACCTAACCTGCACATCTTTGGACTGCGGGAGGAAACTGGAGCACCCGGAGGAAACCCACACAGACACTGGGAGAATGTGCAAACTCCACACAGACAGTCATCCAAGGCCGGAATTGAACCTGGGTCCCCAGCACTGTGAGGCAGCAGTGCTAGCCACTGTGCCACCATGCTAGTTAGCACTGTATGAGGACGCTTCTGGCAGTGGTGCCTTGAAGTTATCAAGGCACCACTTGTTTCAGGGAGACCCAGCATGGAGGTTTCAAACAAGAAAACTGGTCCTTGTATGGAATATCAAATAAAATAATGGTAAATCAATTTTTAAAACAAAAATATAAGTACTATGAATTAAAAATACTTCCTTTAGACTTTTCTTCAAGTAAAAGCTGAAGATTGGTGGTAGACTTTTGTTCATAGATATTTTTAAGTTGCGTGGTGATTGGTGATAGAATTAAACATAAAAGTTCCTCAGCGGGGGAAATGCGTTTTGTATTAATGGTGTTGAATCAGACCGTCCACAATGTTCCCAGATTTGAGGTGAATTGTCTGATCTCAATCAGGGCCCCAGTCAGCTTTCATGGGCAGGATTCTCCAATAATGGGGTGGGGCTATGTCCCCACGCCAGCATGAAAGTGAGGAATTCTCATCTTCCTCGGGGGCTAGGTTGGCGACGGAGTGGTCCCCGCAGCTCCAGTAATTGAAGCTGGAACGGCCGGCGTATTTTCACGCATGCGCGGAATGGCCGGCGTATTTTCGCACATGCGCGGAGGGACCCTTCTCCGTGCCGGTTCCTGGGCAATATGACGGATCCCTACAGGGGCGCGGAGTAAAGTAGGCCCCCACAGAACCAGCCCTCCCGCTGATCGGTAGGCCCCGATCGCGGGCCAGGTCACCCTGCCCCCCCCCCCAGGATCAGATCACCCCCGCCCCCCTCCATGGTGGCCCCCGCACATTTGCCTTCCAGGTCCAGCCATGTGGTAGGTGAGTAATCCACGCCGGCGGGACTCGGCCAAACTCTTCGGCCACTCAGCCCATCAGGTTCCGAGAATCGCCGGGGGTGGGGGGCTGCTGTCAACGGGCCCCAACCAGCGAGGCGGGAATCCCGCAGGCGCCCGAAAAACGGCGCCGGAGAATTTGGAAGCCGACGTTGGGGTGGCAGGGGGGAGAATCCCAGCCCACGTTCCTGAATTAGAGAGGGAACATTTAAGATAGTTCTTCCACCTGATTTCATTCCAGCTGAGAAGTACTTGGCTGGTGTAGACTGGATCAGCTTCGCTGTCAATTAACTAACCAGAGTTCACTGTCGGGGCCCACAGGTGAATAGTGCTAGTTGTCTAGCATATTGGAAGGTGGCCAACATTGTGAAACTGCTTAATCAAGTGAGCCGGACTAGAAAACTACAGTTGGTGGATTCTCAATGTAAAGTGCCATAGAGATTCCCTCTTCAACATTAAATTGCGGACATGGAAAGGTCTTGCCAGGCAGTGGGGGGGGGAAGAGAACAAAGAGAGAATGTCCGATGCACATTGAATGAAAATTACTAATTTTCTTTTACAATAAATCATATTTATTCTGGGTATGGACCACTCTCAATCCTTCCTTTTCAAAATGTGATGACTCCTTGGCGGCATCCAACTCTTCAGTACCTTTCTCACGTGACCCTCGTTTATGAACCTGACCACGTGTACTGATTAGATATTTCGCTCTGGAGATAACGTCAATCCTGTCCACGCCTCACATGTTCTATATACACATACACCTTCCAACAGTAAAGGCACTAGATGATGAGAACAAGGTTAACTGGAGCCTATCTTTCCCCTTCCCACAGCCCCTGTATTTTTCATAAACCTTGGGATATGAGGAGAATTGAAGTGACTAGTTCAAGATCTTCCAGTGCAGCACAGACCAGGAATTGATCATTTTGGTTGAAATGGTATCGTGCTACATCCAAGTGTCCTCATCCAGTCAAATTTTCCTTTTCCAAGTGTCTTGGGAAGTATAGTTACAGTGGATGTGCAGCACAGTGGGTAGCATTGTTGCTTCACAGCTCCAGGGTCCCAGGTTCGATTCCCGGCTTGGGTCACTGTGTGTGGAATCTGCATGTTCTCCATGTGCCTGCGTGGGTTTCCTCCGGGTGCTCCGGTTTCCTCCAACAAGTCCCGAAAAACATGTAATTTGGACATTCTGAATTCTCGCCCGAACAGGCGCCAGAGTGTGGTGACTAGGGGCTTTTCACAGTAACTTAATTGTAGGGTTAATGTAAGCCTACTTGTGACAATAAAGATTATTCTTATTATTATAAGGAACGGAATAGATTATTGGTAGATATATTTTTATTATCATTAATGCAGTACTTCATAGCTCATGGATGGAATTATTGATTGTAGTGTTGCTGTGTGCTGCTGGACTGAAATATGACTTTGCACCTTTTGAAGCAGGAACCGTGGTGTGCAGCTACTTTACCTTTCACCACTCCTCCTCCATCACCCTCCTACCAAAAAAGACAAGCAGTAAACGGAGAGGGCAGAACAAGAGTTGGTTTTGATCAAAGTCACACAGGTAGGTTACAGCTATGAGTGTGTGTGCTTGCACTTGAGATGGCGCGGTATTTCCGAATGATTGAATGGCATAAGGAGAGGACTGTGTTATTCTATGAAACACCTGTCAGAAAAAGAAGTGCACCCAGAATAATGTCACAAAACCAGAAAATAATGAATGCTTGAGGAACGTTGTACATACATCTCTTTCTTTTGATTTCTTACAGTTAGTGGCAAGTCATTCTCATAGCTGCTTGAGTTTACCTTTGTCTATATCCCAATGCCAGTGGTTTTCACTAATGTGGGGAGGAAACTTTAACTGAATGTGATTTTTTTAAAAATTAATTTACGGGATGTGGGCGTTGCTGGTCAGGCCAGCATTTATTGCACATCCCGAATTGCCCTCAAGATTTATTCCAGCATTCATTCATTGAATCCTTTCTGAACATTACTTGAAATGTCAATCGTAAATCGTGGTACAAGATTCTGTGACTAAAATTCAGTACTGGGCATTTGAGGGAAATTGAGTTTGCATCAATGGTGCCTCACACTCGAGAAATCCAGACTAGATGAAATTTGGGAAAGTTCCTTCAGGCAGCTGAACTTTAATAACTTCCCTGTGTGCCAAAAGATTTTTCCCCTGTTAACTATTTCTCTTCCAGAGGAGGATTATCATGAAAATGAGAAGCTATAAGATGTCGACAGAAGGAAATGCAGCTTGCAATTCTTTCCGTACAAGCAAGAGGGAAATGCAAACCAGTGCTTTAGTTAATTGAGGGATTTATATCAAACTATTGCCAAGTCCTCAATATCTTCTGCTTTTTTTAAACAACTTTCAGCCACTTTGAATTTCTTTGCTTATGTTTTTCATGGGATGCGGCCGTTGTTGTCCAGGCCAGCCTTTGTAACCCATCCCTCATTGCCCTTGAGAAGCTGGCGGTGAGCTGCTGCCTTGAACTGCTGCAATGCATCTGGCTGCATGTTGTTGGTGAGGGAATTCCAAGATTTTGACTCAATGACAGTGAAGGAACAGAGATCTATTTCCAAGTCAGGGTGGTGACTGATTTGAAAGAGAACTTGTAGGTGTTGGTGTTCCCAATGTGTTTGCTGCCCTAGTCCTTCTAGGTGGTAGAGGTTGTGGGCTTGGAAGGTGCTGTCTAAGGAAGCTTGGTGTGTTGCTGCAATGCCTTTTGTATATCGTACATGTCAAAGGTTAGGCGAGTAACTCACAAAGAACAAAGAAAAGTACAGCACAGGAACAGGCCCCCCCCCCCCCACCAAAAAAAAGCCTGTCCACCATCGACAAGGCACAAGTCAGGAGTGTAATGGAATACTCTTCACTTACCTGGATGAATGCAGCTCCAACAACACTCAAGAAGCTCGACCATCCAGGACAAAGCAGCCCGCTTGATTTCTCCCCCTTCCACAAACATTCAAACTCTCCACTGCTGACAAACAGTGGCAGCTGTGTGTACCATCTACAAGATGCACTGCAGTACCTCGCCAAGGTTCCTTAGACAATAACTTTCAAAACCCATGGCCACTACAATGTAGAAGGACAAGAGCAGCAGATACCTGGGAACCCCACCACCTGGAGGTTCCCTCCACCACCCTGACTTGGAAATATATTGTTGTTCCTTCATTGTCGCTCGGGCAAAATCCTGGAACTCCCTCCCTAACAGCACAGTGAGTGTACCTACACCTCAGACTGCAGCGGTTCAAGAAGGCAACTCACCACCACCTTCTGAAGGGCAACTAGGGATGGGCAATAAATGCTGGCCTAACCAGTGATGCCAACATCCCATAAATGAATAAAAAATAATACACTGCTGCCACTGTTTGTTGATGGTAGAGAGGGGGTGAATGTTTTAGAATATGGATAGGATGTTAATAAACAGTCTGCTTAGTCCTGGAGGTTTCTGAACTTTGTGAGTGTTGATGGAGCCACACAACTGGAGCGTATTCCATCATACTCCTGACCCGCGGCTCACCATAGAATTCCCAGCCTCTGACCGTCTCCTGTGATCACAGTATTTATATGGCCTGTCCAGTTCAGTTTCAGTTTAATGGTAACCCTCAGTTTGATGTTGATGTATAAGACGGGGATTTTATAAATGTGCTCTTCTGAGGTTGGACACAGTTGCTTTGCAAGGCAAACGACTAGGCAGTGTTAAATCACAACGGTGACTTATTTCACTACGAAGAACTTTATATTCTACAAAACAGTACAACTACTTCACAGCTGTACTTCCCTCGACTTCCAAGCTCACTTTGAACAAACCCCAACAGCATGTCCACCTGATAGGTTAACATTTGCGCACTCTGTACCCATAGACTCCAGGCTCGTCGCGTGTTCTGAAAAGGATCACACCTTAAAGGGACCATGCTACCATATTCCTCCTCCTTAAGTTCCCTACAGATCCCTGAAATACAAAAACAGAAAAAAATCTTACTTACAGTTCTATACAGTCAAAAAGTGAAACAGGAAGAGAGCTTAAAGCAAAGTTCATTAGGTAAGTCTATCAAGTGACTTCCTAAATCTTGCTGAGCGTCTCAACTTGGCAGCTGGCTTTTCAAAACTGCAGGCATCCGAGTCTACAGCAAGAGCAGGAAAATTGGTAGAGCCCAAAATAGCAGCAGTTCTGACTACCTCTCAATTCTTTTTGTGGCCTCTGGTGATTCCCCTTGAGAAGATCTCGGTTCTAACACTACCGACTTGGCGAGTGGCATACTGGTAGCTGGGGTTGGATCCACCCGCCCATTTGTGGGAACGGCAGTTTCTCTCCTTATCAAATGATCACCATGTTTTCCAGCCTCTCAATGTTGTAGGTCTATGACATAGGGTACTGGCCCAGTCCTGGCACCCAGGTAACCATTCTGGTCCTCCACCAAAGATCCGCATGTACATTAAATCTTCTGTTTGGAACGACCTGTCCTTCTTGACTGGTTCACGGTGGCCTTTCTGTGGGGCTTACTTTGCCTACACCATTCCCGACAAATTTGGAAAAATGAGGGCAGGCCAGGTCCGGAGGCGCCTGTCCCATTAACAACTCAGCATGGGTGACCCAAGTCGTGATATGAATTGTACAAGAGCAAGAAGGCTGCCAAATAAAGCAGTCGTGGTCAGTTAACTTGTTTTTTCATTGACGCTTTGAAAATTTGGATCACTATTTCAGCTAGCCCGTTTGGTGCGGGGTGGTAGGGGGCTGTCCTTAAATGCTGCATCCCATTGGACTTAACAAAGAGTTGAAACTTTTCGGCCGTGATGATGATGCCCTTGTCCGAGACCATCACCTCAGGCCGTGAATGGCAAAGATTTGGCACAGTTTGTCCACAATGGCTGCCACAGTGGTCAAATGCATAAGCTGAACATCTAGCCACTTTGAATGGGCATCTACCGCAATCCAAAACATAATTCCCAAAACGGGACCCACAAAGTCAATGTGGAACCTTTTCCAAGGACCCCATAGCCACTCCCTCGTCCATGGACCCTCCCAAGGTGCAAGTTTGGTGCAGGTGGAAAGTTGTGTTGAGTCTGACACTGTATGCATCGGTTGACCATACATTTGATCCCTGGCCACGAAACATAACTCCTGGCCAATACCTTCATCTTGGATTGACCAGGATGACTGCTGTGCAATTCTTGGAGAAGGTGCCGCCACCCCGGGGGTGGCACTGTCACTCTGCAACCCCACAGGAGCTATCACTCTGCAACCCCATCCTTGCAAGTGATTTTGTCCCTACAGTGCATGGGCCAGATCTGCTCTGACCTCTCAAAATGCCAGCCTGTGAGAACCATTCTTTAACTCTTGACAACATAGTGGGTGGAGTGGGCGGAGCTCCTCCGTGCAGGTAGACATCAGGACACCATTTTTAAATGGCATCCCGATCTCTTGACCTCCTGCCGCAACCATATGGAGCCCCCTCAGCGTCCCAATGCACCTATAAGGGTGGACACCCCACCTCACACTGGCAAGGCACCCCTGGGCTCAATCCTGGTGTAGACAAAATGCCAGCCTGGCACTGTAGCACTTCAAGACCTGGAACCCTGACTTTGGCCCCTGCCAGCTTGGCAGTGCCATCTGCGAACCCTAGCAGTGCCAGGCTGGTGCCAGGGTGGCACTGCCAGGCTGGCCGTGTAAAGGTGCCAGATTGGCACCAGCAGTGCCAGGGATCCTGCCTATCCAGAGGCCGACCACCCGGGGCCTCCGTTTGTGGGGATCAGTACCCCCCCCCAATGAGGCTTGGCCTTTGTCCCTTCACAGTGATTAAAGGCAGCTGGGCAGACTGCTGGTGGTGTGATACTGGTATGGATGCCATACCCAATATCTTCAGTGCCTGCCCAGAATAGGTGGTTAAGGTGGCCAAAGAACTGCTGAAATTCATAGGCTGCAGCCCTCCCTGCAGGTACTAAACGTTTGCTCACCCACTGCTGTGGCAGCCTCCCTGTATTGACCTGTATTGAACAGCGGACAGCTGTTGACCACAAGGACGATCTCAATAGGAGAATATTCTACTTAATTTCACCTCATTAAGCTTGTACACTTCTGATTTTTCTTGAGGGTCTTTCTCAAGCTTGTTCACTGGAGTGGCAACATTTTGAGGGGGAACTTGGAGTTGACCTGGCTTGGAGATGGCTTTTCCTATTACACCTGAAACAGATGAATTCTTTACACATACAATTGCCTTGGGAATGTTCTCCCCAGGCGGCACGGTGGTGCAGTGGTTAGCACTGCTACCCCACAGCGCCGAGGACCCAGGTTCGATCCCAGCCACAGGTCACTGTTCGTGTGGGGTTTGCACATTCTCCTCAGGTCTGCATGGGTCTCACCCCTACAACCCAAAAAGATGTGCCGTATAGGTGAATTGGCCATGCTTAAATGTCCCTTAATTGGAAAAAAAGAATTGGGTACTCTAAAATTTATTTTAAAAAAGGGAATGCTCTCTGCCACAATGGTAACAGGCCTCTAACCCTTATGACTGCCGGTCACTTTCCTTCTTCTCGGGCTCAGCTGATCTCTCGCTATGGTGACTCGGTCACTGTGATGTCAGTCACTGTGGTGACTCGGTCAACGTGATGTCAGTCACTGCAGCGACTCGGTCACCGTGATCATGGTGACTGTGGTGACTCGGTCACCGTGATGTCGGTGACTGTGGTGACGTGGTCACCGTGATGTCGGTCACTAAGGTGACTCGGTCACTGTGATGATTGTGACTGTGGTGACTCGGTCACCGTGATGACGGTAACTCGGTCACCGTGATGACGATGATTGTGATGACTCGGTCACTGTGATGATGGTGACTGTGATGACTCGGTCACTGTGATCACGGTGACTGTGGTGACTCGGTCACTGTGATGACGGTGACTGTGGTGACTCGGTCACCGTGATCATGGTGACTGTGGTGACTCGGTCACTGTGTCGGTGACTGTGGTGACTCGGTCACTGTGATGACGGTGACTGTGATGACTCGGTCACCGTGATGACGGTGACTGTGATGACTCGGTCACTGTGATGTCGGTGATTGTGGTGACTTGGTCACCGTGATGTCAGTCACTGTGATGCCGGTGACTGTGATGACTCGGTCCCTGTGGTGTCAGTCACTGTGGTGATTCAGTCACCGTGATGTCAGTCACTATGTTGACTCGGTTACCGTGATGTAGCGGTGACTGTGGTGACTCGATCGCCGTGATGTCGGTCACGGCGGTGACTCGGTCACCGTGATGACAGTGACTGTGGTGACTCGGTCACTGATGACGGTCACTATGGTGACTCAGTCACTGTGATGTCAGTCACTGTGGTCTTTCGGTCACTGTGATGACGGTGACTGTGGTGACCCGGTCACCGTGATGCCAGTCACTATGGTGACTCGGTCACCGTGATGCCAGTCACTATGGTGACTTGGTCACCGTGATGTCAGTCACTATGGTGACTCGGTCACCGTGATGTCGGTCACTGTGGTGACTCGGTCACTGTGATGTCGGTCACTGTGGTGACTCGGTCACTGTGATCATGGTGACTGTGGTGACTCAGTCACCGTGAAGTCGGTCACTGTGGTGACTCGGTCACAGTGATGTCGGTCACTGTGGTGACTCGGTCACTGTGATCATGGTGACTGTGGTGATTCGGTCACTGTGATGTCGGTGACTGTGGTGACTCGGTCACTGATGACGGTGACTGTGGTGACTTGGTCACTGTGATGACGCTGACCGTGGTGACTCAGTCACCATAATGTCAGTGACTGTGGTGACTCAGTCACTGTGATGTCAGTCACTGTGGTGACTCGATCACCATGATGTCGGTCACTGTGGTGACTCGGTCACGGTGATGTTGGTCACGGTGATGTCAGTGACTGTGGTGACTCAGTCACCATGATGTCGTTCACTGTGGTGACTCGGTCACGGTGATGTTGGTGACTGGTGACTCAGTCACGGTGATGTCGGTCACTGTGATGTTAGTGACTGTGGTGACTCGGTCACGGTGATGTCGGTCACTGTGATGTTCGTGACTGTGGTGACTCAGTCACGGTGATGTCGGTCACTGTGATGTTGGTGACTGTGGTGACTCGGTCACTGTGATGTCGGTCACTGTGATGTTAGTGACTGTGGTGACTCGGTTACGGTGATGTTGGTCACGGTGATGTTGGTCACGGTGATGTCAGTTACTGTGGTGACTCGGTCACGGTGATGTCAGTGACTGTGGTGACTCGGTCACGGTGACTCGGTCACGGTGATGTTGGTCATGGTGATGTCAGTTACTGTGGTGACTCGGTCACGGTGATGTCAGTGACTGTGGTGACTCGGTTACGGTGACTCGGTCACGGTGATGTTGGTCACGGTGATGTCAGTTACTGTGGTGACTCGGTCACTATGATGTCAGTGACTGTGGTGACTCGGTCACGGTGATGTCGGTCACGGTGATGTCAGTCACTGTGGTGACTCGGTCACTGTGATGTCGGTTACTGTGTTGACTCGGTCACTGTGATGTCAGTGACTGTGGTGACTCAGTCACGGTGATGTTGGTCACGGTGATGTTGGTCACGGTGATGTCAGTCACTGTGGTGACTCGGTCACTGTGATGTCAGTGACTGTGGTGACTCAGTCACGGTGACTCGGTCACGGTGATGTTGGTCACGGTGATGTTGGTCACGGTGATGTCAGTCACTGTGGTGACTCGGTCACGGTGATGTCGGTCACGGTGATGTCAGTCACTGTGGTGACTCGGTCACTGTGATGTCGGTTACTGTGTTGACTCGGTCTATTTGAATTGCTCATCACTTTTTTTTATGTTTCAGTCATTCATGAAGGAAGCCCAACAGCAGACGCTGCTGTCTATCCAGATGGGCAAGCCCATGGGACCTATGTATCCAAGCCTTCACTTGCTTACTCATTTTATGATCAGGTAAGGCTAAATTTCAGCCAAAGCATTTTTAATTCTCTCCACGATTATTTTCAAGAATGAATCACTGAAGAACAACTAAATCCAAGCTTTTATGTAACCAAGTGTAAGAGTATACCTGAAGGAGAGTTTGGCAAAATATAAAACGTCATCATTCACATGACGGGAGGAAGTGAGCATTTACTATTGAAGAAAATAACAGATTTCTCCCGAACAGAATTCTCTCCATTAATTGATATCTCCTGAACTGTGTATTTTGAATGTGTTAAGTCAGTATTACATTAATAATGATGCAGAGAGATGTGTGGGAGGGGATCATGACAGAGATCTTTAACAATAAAAGTGTTACTATAAGCTATGCAATTTTTGCACATCCTGCCATCTAGTTCTTGGAACCAGCTGACTACCTCACATACATCTACATTACCAATGTTTTCTATAATTTCCTTTCTCCATTCTGTTTTACTCTGTGAAAACAAAATGTAAATCTTAGGATCTCCTTTGAGTTTTTAATAATACCCTCACTTATTTACTTGGCCAGTGCAGGGCAGCACGGTGGTGCAGTGGGTTAGCCCTGCTGCCTCACGGCGCCAAGGTCCCAGGTTTGATCCCGGCTCTGGGTCACTGTCCGTGTGGAGTTTGCACATTCTCCACGTGTTTGCGTGGGTTTCACCCCCACATCCCAAAGATGTGCAGGCTAGGTGGATTGGCCACGCTAAATTGCCCCTTAATTGGAAAACATGAATTGGGTACTTAGCCAATGCAAAGTCCCTAAGCCAAGCAGTTTCTTCTGGTCCTGCTGTGTTGAGTGTGGATAGAGTACCCAATTCTTTTTTTTCAATTAAGGGGCAACTTAGCATGGCCAATCCACCTACTCTGCACATCTTTGGGTTGTGGGGGTGAGACCCATGCAGACACGGGGAGCATGTGCAAACTCCACACGGAGAGTGCCCCGGGTCCTCAGCACTGTGAGGCAGCAGTGCTAACCACTGCGCCACCATGCTGTACCCAAACCTCAAGAATGTTGGACGAGATGTTGGTGTAAGTGTGCAGACCTCAGCGGTTTTGCTTTTCTCTGCACCACCTCCAATGCTGTAAACTCCGGATACAGCAGAGTGCCCAACTATTGCACACAGCCCATAAATTGTACAGGTTCAAACTGAAACCAGTTTTGCTTTTGTTTTATGCATTTGCAATGCACCCAATTCCTCAATAGCTTTTTTAAAAATATGACCACTTTACAATGCTAAACAATCTGAATTGCCTGCTCAGCTAGCAGCTGTGTTGCAAATACTGACTGCAGCTTTCTTTGACTGCAAACTATTACCTGCAACGGTTTCACAATAAGAATTAATGGGCTCGTGTGGGATGCATTATGCAAAGCACAAAGCTACAGAATAAAATCACAGCGAATGCTACAAATAACCAAAGAACCTGAGGCAATTCTCATTGTTATTAATCATCCTTGAAAGAAGAAAGAAAGCAATGTGGCACTCTCCATTTGGAGAGAGAATGCACTGCAAACCGTTTTAGAACAATGGGCACCATTAGAAACATGTGGATGGATTTTTACTTTGCTCTCTTCTCAAGTACACAGAGAATAAATGTAATTATTCATCATTTAAAATGGGGTGGAATGGGTGAGAGGACATCAAACACCAGCCAATCTGGCAAGGAATTTGGGGTCAGAAGGTTCTGGCTGTGTTATAAGGGAATAAGACAGCTTGTATTGCAGGGCGTAGGGAACTGCGACATTTAACCCTATAAATATACAATCTAGGTAGGAACAAGGGGGAGATATTTGCTGGGGGTGGTGGGAAGCGTTAGGAACAAAATCTAGAAAGCGGCACCTCAAGGGTAATAATCGGATTGTCACCTGGGCCACAGGCAAATTGGCACCGACTCGAGCAGAATAGTTGAGTTAACATGTGGTCAAAGGTCTGAAATTGGAACGAGGGGCTGCTTTGTACGGGACACATTGAGACAAGGATGGGTTCCACCTGAACCACATTGAAACCAGTGTCCTAGCAGAAGGGATATATCGGAGAGTGGCCAAGGGTTTAAACTGGGGAGGGCGAAATCTAAAATAATTAAACATGTTTAAATACAAATGGAACAGAGAGCATGGGACAGATTAAGCGAAGAGAGGAAAATGTCCAGGGAATAACTCGAGTAAGAAGTGGAATTCAACCAAAATATTTCTAAGTGTAATTTTGGGCGAGTTTGGTTGGATGGCTTTATGAGTGACATCCACATTGCTGTCAACAACACTTGGGTAAGCAATCTAACCAAAAATAAACCGTCCATTCTGGGTGGGATTGGAGGAGCTGTTCCCAGCACTACAAGCTATTGTAACGGCACTGCCAAGGCCAAACTTAGTTGCATTTCCTGCACTGAGGGGCTCCAACGACTGACCTCCTAAGTGCAGGAAGAGAAAATGGCACCCGATCTCCGGATCCTCCGGCACGACTCCCAGACCTCCCCAATGCCCAACTCACCTGTTGGGGGATCCTCGAGCACCCCACCTCACATGGGCAGGACACGCCCAAGCCTGATCCTTTACGTGGGCAAAATGCCACCTGGACACCTTGTCCCAGCCAGCCTGGCCCCCTGGCAATGCACCTGCCAGCCTGGCAGTGCCACCTGGGCACCCTGTCAGTGTAGGCTAGGACCAGGGTGGCATTGCCAGTGTGCCAGGCTGGCAATGCCAAGATTCCCAGGTTGCATCAGCAGCGACAGAGTGCCACCCTGCCCAAATGTCAGCCACCTGGGGGCCTCAGATCAACTGGAAGACCCCCACCCCAAGTGCCATTCCGCCTGGTCCCCGTTTGTGGGTGAATGGCTGGGATCTCCTCAGCGAGGCCGGTAGATCCCGACAGCCAGATCAATCTGAGAATCTGGGTCCCGCCCATTGTGGGAAGGATTCAGATCACAACATCTCGTGAGATCTAACCATCAGGAATCCCGGAAAAGGGTTCTTGTGGGATCTATCAGCCGCATCCTGTCCCGATTTTGATGGGACACGACCAGTAAATCGCACCCGTAGTCATTTTTGGGGCATTGGGAGTTTCTCCCCGGTCAAGCCCACACTTAGAAATGTTTTCATCCGGGAGAGCTGAACTCACCAGCCAGTCCAGCTCCTCAGAGATTGGGCTGCCATTTTGAAAGGGCGTGACCCCCCCCTCCCCCGCCTGCCCGCCCGCCCGCCAAGTGAGGACAGTCCACTATGGGGTCGCTTCGGGCCGCCTCCCCACCTCTCGCTTTTGGTACCCCCCTTTTCATGATCCACACCCTTTTATTAGGCCCCTTCATACCCACCGTTCGCCCCCCCACCCCCACCCTTTATACCCTCCTCATTCCCCCCCTTTTATGCTCAGGCCCAGACCCTTGGCAGTGCCTCCCAGCCACTGCCAGCCTGGCTACCAAAGGATCTCCAGAGGCTTGGCAGACCCTCCAGATACCGTCAGGCCTCGTCCACGTTTGTGTGGACCAGTACTAAACGGTGCTTGGTCCTGACCTCACTGGCGTGGCCATTAGTTCATGGGCCTTGGGAGAATATGACGCAAGCACATTGGGCTCATTTAAATATGTATATCTTGATCTTACCCAGAGCGGACCAAGATCCAGATTGCAACATCTCATGAGATTTGGATGGATCTCGCGAGACATCTCCAGCGTCAAGGATTTCACAAAAGGCCTCTTGCCAAATTCATCGGCCTCGTTACGCCACCAGGTCTGGCGCAACAAGTGTGCAAAGATGGTTAAAAATAAAGTGAGAGGAAAAACTTTTTAAAATAAGTTAATCTATTGGTACATCAATCACACAGTGTCTGTAATTAAACAGGGAAATAATAGTTAATACAATTGGAGAAATCAAACATAGTTTGGAATACTGAAACATGGCTAGAGATAAATCAGGACTGGGAATTAAACATTGCAGGGTATGTATCATCTTCAGAAAAGAGAGTGGGGAAAGGGTGTGTGTGAAGTAGTTCCTATTAGCGATAGCACAATGGCAGCAGAAAAAAAAAGAATGCAACCATGAACAAGACCGAAATGGAATCCATGTTGATAGAAACAAGTGAACAATCAGTTCGACGAATAGGGGTAGTTTCCTGACAACTTATTAGAAGAAACGATGCGGGGGGGGGATGCAAATTATGGAAATGAGTATCAGACATAGAATAATAGTCATGGGGGATTTCAACAACCGTGAAATGAATTGCCAGACGAGATGGGTAAAGAATGGAGCTCCCACAATGTGTGCAATGACACATTTCTAACCGCGTACGTATAAAGCTCGACAAGGTTAAGATTTGCTATTGGATCTAGCACTGAGGAGTGAACCAGAGGAGGTAAGAGAAGCAAAGCTAGCGGAGCACCAAGGCGATAGTGACTACTAATAACAATTGAGGAGGAGAACTTCCGGTTGCGGCTATGCCTGGGTAGGTCGCACGGACGGCAGCTCCCGCCGAGAATGGACTTTTGGGCCCTTTTAAGGAGCTCCAGAGGCACTTGGACGACGATTCCCAGGGTGGGAAGGAAGCAGTGAGGTTCCCCCAGCACTGTCTGGAGTGGACCAGGAGCGGAGCGGTCAAAAACGTGGCACTAGAGAAGAGAGGAGAACGGGCGCGGAAAAGCAAGATGGCGGCGGACGGGGACGAGGCAGCGTGGGCTCAGTGGTCGCGGGAGCAGCAGGAGTTTTTGAGAAGCTGCTTTGCGGAATTGAAGGCGGAGATGTTGGCCCCGATGAAGGCATCGATTGAAAGGTTGGTGGAGACCCAGAAGATGCAAGAGGCGGCGATAAGGAGGTGCAGCAGAAGGCCTCTGATAATAAGGATGCGATCCTGGGTCTGGTTGTCAAAGTGGAAGCACACGAGGCGCTGCATAAAAAATGGCAGGAGAAGTTCGAGGATCTGAAGAATAGGTCGAGGAGGAAGCGCCTGTGGATTCTGGGTCTCCCTGAGGGCGTAGAGGGGTCGGAGGCTGGGGCGTATGTGGCTACGATGCTGAATATGCTGATGAGCGTGGGAGCCTTCCCGAGGCCCCTGGAGCTGGATGGGGCGCACAGGGTCCTGGCGAGGAGGCCGAGGGCGAATGAGCCGCCGAGGACCGTGGTGGTGAGGTTCCACCGCTTCACTGACGGAGTGTGTCCTGCGATGGGCGAAGCAGGAGCGTAGCTGTAGGTGGGAGAATGCTGAAATCCTCATCTATCAGGACTGGAGTGCAGAGCTGGCCAAGAAGAGGGCAGGATTCAATCGGGCCAAGGCGGGTCTCCACGGAAAGGGGGTGAAGTTCGGGCTGTTACAGCCGGCGTGGCTGTGGGTCACGTATCAGGACCGTCACCACGACTTTGATACGCCGGACGAGGCGTGGACCATTCTCAAAAATGAGAAGCTGGACTCAAATTACTGGTTTGTGGCATGTTACAGGGGATGTTGGGGAGTGGGAGGGGGCAATGTTTTTTCTTTATGTGGGCTTGTTTGGGGGGGGGGGTTGTCCCCCGCGTTTTTTTGGGGTTGTATGGGCCTGTGGCCCTGGGCCTTCGGGGATTGCGATGAGGGTGTAGGTGGACGGAGTTGCGCCACAGGGGGCGGGGTCAGCTCAGGCAGGGAGCACTTTTTCCTGTGAAAAGTGGGGCCCGAGGCAGGGGGCGGTACTGGCTTGGTGTCCACAATGGTGTATGGGGGGGTAGAGGGGGGACTTTGGCCATCCCACTTTAGTGGGGGGAGGGCTGGAGACTTCGAGAGGGAATCCAATCGGGGGATCGAAGACAGAGGCAGGAACAGCCGGGGTCAACAGGATTCAGCTGACTTACGGGAATGCAAAGGGGGGGGAGCAGGGGGTTAAGCAGTTGCTTGGTTGTGAGGGGGGGGGGGTAATTCGGTTGCTGCTGTGCGGGCTGAGAGGGAGTTGAAGGTAAGAGGGAGAGTCGGGGAGGGGAGCCTCCGCCTGGGGGGGCTGGAGAGTGCGGGAGGCGTGGGCACGTGGCTGGCCTAAAAAAGGAGATGGCTTGTCGGCGGGGGGTGGGGTAGTCCCCCGATCTGGCTGATCACGTGGAACGTGAGAGGCTTGAATGGGCTGGTCAAGAGCGGCCTGGGTGTTTGCGCACTTAAAGGCGCTAAAGGCAGACGTAGGCATGTTACAGGAGACTCACCTGAAGATCGCGGATCAGACCAGGCTGAGGAAGGGAGGGGTGGGGCAGGTTTTTCACTCTGGGCTGGATGTGAAAAACAGGGGGGTCGCAATCCTGGTGAGTAAGCGGGTGGCATTTGAGGCGGTGGGTATTGTGGCGGATAAACGGGGTCGCTTTGTGATGGTGAGTGGCAGGCTGCAGGGGGCCCGGGTGGTGCTGGTGAATGTGTATGCCCCAAACTGGGACGATGCAGGGTTCACGAAGCGGATGTTGAGTCAGATCCCGGATCTGGAGGCAGGTAATCTGATAATGGGGGGGGGGGGGGACTTCAATACTGTACTGGACCCGGCACTAGATCGGTCTAGGTCGAGGTCGAGTAAGAGGCCGGCAGCGGCCAACGTCCTGAGGGGGTTTATGGATCAGGTGGGGGGAGTGGATCCGTGGAGGTTTGCCAGGCCACGGGCGAGGGAGTTCTCCTTCTTCTCCCATGTGCACAAGGCCATACTCACGGATAGACTTTTGTGTGGTAAGCAGGGCGCTGATCCAGAGAGTGGAGGGGGCGGAGTATTCGGACATTGCGATTTTGGATCACGCCCCGCACTGGGTGGAGCTGGAGTTGGGGGAGGAGAGGGGCCAGCGACCGTTGTGGCGCATGGATGTGGGGCTGCTGGCGGACGAGGAGGTTTGTGGGCGGGTTCGGGGGTGCATCCAATGATATGTGGAGGTCAATGATAATGGGGAGGTGTTGGTGAGTGTGGTCTGGGAGGCGCTGAAGGCAGTGATCAGGGGGGAGTTAATTTCAATCAGAGCTCACAGGGAGAAGAGGGAGAGGATGGTGAGGGAAAGATTGGTGGGGGAGATACAGAGGGTGGATAGGAGATACGCGGAATCCCCCGAAGAGGGGCTGTTGAGGGAGCGCCGGAGCCTCCAAACGGAGTTTGACTTGCTGACCACGGGGAAAGCTGAGGCCCAGTGGAGGAGGGTACAGGGATCAGTGTATGAGTATGGGGAGAAGGCGAGTCGGATGTTGGCGCTGATGCACGATCAATGACCATTAAAGCGAGGTTGTAGTCCAACTGAAGGCTTTAATAAGCTAGATGTTTCCCCCAGCAGCTCAGGTACAGAAAGAAGGCTGCTAGGGCGGCACGTGCTCTTATACCCTGCCTTGCAGGGCGGAGCTACCATACAGCTTGACCAATAGGAAACATACAATATCTACCAATGGTGTTCCAGCATTACCAGGTACCATAATACCTCTACACAGACTACCACAGGCGCATCAGCTGCGGAGGAGGGAGGCGGCCAGGGAGATTAGGGGAGTCAGAGATAGAGGGGGGAACACGGTGTGGACTCCAGCTAAAATAAACAAGGTCTTTAGGGACTTTTATGGTAAGTTGTACAAGTCAGAACCCCCGGAGGGGGAGGGAGGGGATGCGGCAGTTCCTGGACCAACTGAGGTTCCCAAGAGTGGAGAAAGTGGGGGGGGAGGGGGAGAGGGTTTGGCGGCCCTGATCGAGATGGAGGAGCTAGTTAAGGGGTTGGGGAGTATGCAAGCAGTCCAAGCCCCAGGGCCGGATGGGTTCCCGGTTGAGTTCTACAGGAAGTTCTCAGAGCTGTTGGGCCCGTTGTTGCTGAGAACCTTTAATGAGGCAAAGGAAAAGGGAATCCTTCCCCCGACGATGTCGCAGGCTTTGATCTCGCTTATCCTCAAGCGGGATAAGGACCCGCTGCAGTGTGGCTCTTATAGGCCGATTTCGCTCCTCAATGTGGATGACAAGCTGCTGGCAAAACTTTTGACCACCAGGATTGAGGATTGTGTCCCGGGAGTGATACATGAGGACCAGACGGGGTTTGTGAATGGCAGGCAGCTGAACACGAACGTGCGGAGGCTCCTGAATGTGATTATGCCCTCGGAGCGGGGGGGGGGAGGCAGAAGTGGTAGCGGCAATGGACGTGGAGAAGGCCTTTGACTGGGTGGAGTGGGAGTACCTGTGGGAGGTGTTAGGCAGATTTGGGTTCGGGGAGGAGTTCATAGGGTGGGTTAAATTGCTGTACCAGGTCCCGGTGGTGAGTGTAGCGACGAACTGGCTGCGGTCAGGGTATTTTAGGTTGTACCGTGGAACGAGGCAGGGGTGCCCATTGTCCCCCCTGCTCTTTGCCCTGGAGATTGAGCCACTGGCCATGGCGTTGAGGGAGTCCAGAAACTGGAGGGGGTTGGTTCGGGGGGGGGGGGGGGGGGGGGGGAGGGGAGGAGCACCGTGTCTCACTATATGCGGATGACCTGCTGCTGTACATTGCGGATCCGGTGGAGGGGATGGGGGAGGTCATGCAGACCCTTAGGGAGTTTGGAGGCTTCTCGGGATATAAGCTCAACGTGGGGAAGAGCGAGCTGTTTGTGGTGTATGCGAGGGGCCAGGAAAAGAGGTTGGAGGAGCGACCACTCAAGTTGGTGGGGAGGAGTTTTCGGTATTTGTGAATCCAGGTGGCTAAGAGTTGGTGGGTCCTGCATAAGCTCAATCTGGCACGGCTGGTGGACCAGATGGAGGAGGACTTCAGGCAGGTGGGAGATGCTGCCACTCTCCCTGGTGGGTAGGGTGCAGTCCGTTAAGATGACAGTCCTCCCCAGGTTCCTGTTCGTCTTTCAGTGCCTGCCCATTCACATCCCCAAGGCCGTCTTTAAATGGGTAAACAGGAGCATTATGGGATTTGTGTGGGCAAATAAGACCCCGAGGGTTAAGAGGCTGTTCTTGGAGTGCAGTTGGGGGGAGGGGGGGGTGGGGGGGGGGTGGCGCTGCCGAACCTGTGCAGCTATTACTGGGCAGCGAATGTGTCTATGATTCGGAAGTGGGTATTGGAGGGAGAGGGGGCGGCATGGAAAAGGTTAGAGGCGACGTCCTGTGTAGGTACTAGCCTGGGAGCACTGGTGACGGCAACGTTGCCGCTTCCGCCGACGCGGAAACCACGAGCCCGGTGGTGGCGGCGACATTGAGGATTTGGGGGCAGTGGAGACGGCATCGGGGGGAGGTAGAGGACTCAGTCTGGGCTCCGATACGGGACATTAAAAGGATGGGAGATTTATTCATCAATGGGACTTTTGCCAGTCTGAGGGCACTGGAGGAGAAATTTGGGTTACCTCCGGGAAATGCCTTTAGGTATATACAGGTTCAGGCGTTGGTGAGAAAGCAGGTAGGGGAATTCCCGCTGCTGCCTGCCCGAAGGATACAGGACAGGTTGGTTTCGGGCATGTGGGTCGCGGAGGGTAAGATATTGGAGATATACCAGGAGCTGCAGGAGGCAGAGGAAGCCTCGGTGGAGGAGCTGAAGGGCAAGTGGGAAGAGGAGCAGGGTGAGGGCCTGTAGGCTGGTGACCTGGGCAAGGTCAATTCCTCCTCATCTTGCGCCAGGCTCAGCCTGATCCAGTTTAAAGTGGTGCACAGGGCGCATATGACAGGGGCGAGGATGAGTAAGTTTTTTGGGGTGGAGGACAGATGTGTGAGGTGTTCGGGGAGCCCAGCAAACCACGCCCATATGTTTTGGACATGCCCGGTGCTTACGGAATTTTGGAAGGGCTTTGCAAAGGCTATGTCCAAGGTCTTGGATACTCGGGTAAAACCGAGCTCGGGGATAGCGATATTTGGGGTATCGGACGATCCGGGAGTGCAGGAGTCGAAAGAGGCCGGAGTTCTGGCTTTTGCCTCGTTGGTAGCCCAGAGAAGGCTCTTGTTCATGTGGAGGGACACGAAGCCCACAAGCATAGATGCTTGGGTGAACGACATGGTGGGGTTTCTTAGGTTGGAGAAGATAAAATTTGCCTTGCGAGGGTCCTTGCAGGGGTTCTCCGGGCGGTGGCAACCGTTCGTTGATTTTCTTGCGGAACGTTAGGTGGAGGTCAGCAGCAGCAGCAACCCGGGGTGTTCGGGGAGCCCAGCAAACCACGTCCATATGTTTTGGACATGTCCGGTGCTTACAGAATTTTGGAAGGGCTTTGCAAAGGCTATGTCCAAGGTCTTGGATACTCGGGTAAAACCGAGCTCGGGGACAGCGATATTTGGGGTATCGGACGATCCGGGAGTGCAGGAGTCGAAAGAGGCCGGAGTTCTGGCCTTTGCCTCGTTGGTAGCCCAGAGAAGGCTCTTGTTCATGTGGAGGGACACGAAGCCCACAAGCATAGATGCTTGGGTGAACGACATGGTGGGGTTTCTTAGGTTGGAGAAGATAAAATTTGCCTTGCGCGGGTCCTTGCAGGGGTTCTCCGGGCGGTGGCAACCGTTAGTTGACTTTCTTGCAGAACGTTAGGTGGAGGTCAGCAGCAGCAGCAACCTGGGGGGGTGGGGGCGCTGATTTATTTTTGTAAGGGGCGCATGCCCCATTTTGCTTTGGATTGGGTGTTAAATTGTTAATCGTATAGAGGGTTAAGTTGTTTTGTTGGCATACTGCCCCGTTTTCTTTGTACTATTTTCCTTTTTGGAGTGTTTTGTAAAAATTATTGAAAAACTTTAATAAAAACATTTTTAAAAAAAACAAAAAACAATTGAGGACAAAGCGAGGGTAATATTTTGGAGAAAAGTTGATTTTTTGGGGGGGGCTGAGAATAGAACATTGGAAAATAAAATGGACAACATGGGAGAACAATGATGTAGCACAGCAAAGGGAAGTTTTTAAATAATGAGATCAGGAAAACCACATTCCTCTAAATAAGTAACCAGGAAAAATTGAACACCAATAAGACTCCATGGATGCATAAAGATAGAAGGGGAAATTTGAGGGAGAGGGAAAGGACATACTGCAACTACATGGGCAACAGGGGAAAGCATGATGAGAAAATGAAGAGGCGAACAGTTAAATAAAACCTTGGGGACGTAAAGAGGAACTATAAGAAACTAAATTATCAAGGGACATAACCAAAATAGTAAAATATTCTACAGGCGCACAAATTAAAGGAATACTAGAATGTAAATAGAGCTACCAAGTGGTGGTCAGGATAACATCCTGAGCCATTATAACAAAATGGCAGAAATATTAAATCATTATTTTGCTTCAGCAGTTTTTTGTTGGATTTTTTTCCAATTAAGGGGCATTTTTAGTGTGGCCAATCCACCTACCCTGCACATTTTTGGGTTGTGGGGATCGGACCCACGCAGACACGGGAGAATGTGCAAACTCCACACGGATAGTGACCCAGGGCCGGGATAGAACCCAGGTCCTCCGCACCATGAGACCGCAGTGCCAGCTTCAGTATTTATTGGGGTATTGACAGATTGGGTAGACAAGACATGAGATGAGAAATGATTTAACTGCATTTAAAATGAAACAAAGCAACCGTTAAATGAGCTCATCAATTCAGGTCCGAATATCCGGTCCAAATGTTTGGATATTTCAATTTTAATAAAAATCTTTATTAGTGTCACAAGTAGGCTTACATTAACACTGCAATGAAATTACTGTGAAAAGCCCCTGGTCACCACATTCCGGCACCTGTTCGGGTACACTGAGGGAGAATTCAGAATGTTCAATTCACCAAACAGCACGTCTTTCAGGACTTGTGGGAGGAAACCAGAGCACCCGGAGGAAACCCACACAGACACGGGGAGAACATGCAGACTCTGCTCAGACAGTGACCCAAGCCGGGAATTGAATCAGGGACCCTGGTGCTGTGAAGCAATAAGTGCTAACCACTGTGCTATAATGCCGCCCATATTCATAAAACAAGTGCAAGTCCCTCCTAAAAGCTGATGCTGTTAGATTTATTCCTTCACCAAATGATGTGCTTATTAATATCTTTCTGCACTTGACAGAAGCAAACATCTGGACAACCGGCAGATTCTGAATCACAGGAGGATCTTTCGGACTACACAGATGACCCCTGGAGGATAACTGAGGAACAGCGAGAGTACTACTTCAATCAGTTTAAAACCCTGCAGCCTGATATGAAATTGCTTATTTCTGGTAAAAAAAAAAACTTTTTTCCATCAGAAATACAATTTTATGAATGAAAAGGCTGACCTATCATGAAATGGTAGTCATGCCTTTATTTTCTAAAAAGTTTTCGATAAAGCCAGTGAAAAGGAAAAATAGACTGGGTGCATAACAGGGGCTTTTGTATTCTTGACGTTGATCTTTGGCCCAGCAAAGTCTCTCAGTGCTGAACCACTGTGAGGTTTTCTATTCCTGATAACAGCCACCCCCACAGAAGGGAAGCTTCAACTTGTGCCAAATGAAAGGCAGATTTCCTTCATTAATCCAGTCTCAACGGCAAACTGAATGGAGACTTCCCAAATGCATTTCATTTGGGAGACTTGAAGCTAGCAGGGAAGAAGCGACGCAAACTGCATCACATCTCTGTGAGCAGAACCCAACCCAGATTCCAGTCAGTGTTACAATGCTGAGCCCTTATTATTGCAACTTGATAAAGAAAGTGCCATGTTACCATTAACTGGTAAATTCTCCCGTCTTCCCTTTAATTAACCATCCGGTGAGTGTCCATAGAGCAAGGGAAAACGTTCAGAGTGTGCAAAATATCTGATAGATTTAATTGCTTCATTTATATGCCATTAATAACTCCTGGGCAGGATTTACTGGCCGTTCACGCTGGTGGGAAACTACGGTCCCACGGCGGCGGACGGGTTTCTCGGCGACAAGGGGTGCTGTCACCGGGAAATCCCATTGACAATGGCGGGACCGATAGATCCTGCTGACGGGCCACATGCCCCGCCGAAAAACATGCGGCGGGGTTGTTGGTCAATACTGCTCACTATCTCTTAAAGGAAATAATCTGGTTACAAACATTTGCCATCACTGAAAGCAACCAATCAAATCCCTAAAAATTGTACAACTCCTTTGAGCAGCCATCTCATGCTTTAAAATAGAATTTACGGGCTAAAAGATAATTAAACAATCTGGACAATAATTACTACACTTAAACATCTTATTACTGATGTTCATGCTGACAACATGTTCCTGGACAGCCCTCCCCATCTCCTTGTCCCTGAATATTGCTTTATTCCTGGATTTTTTATTATCTGGACCTTCAATTAGTTTAATTTACCAGGTACAGTGCATGAGGTAACGCACATCAGTCTCAATTTGTACATTCAGTAAAGCATTCACAGTAGCTGCTTTTGATCATCAAAACCAACTTTTGTTGACCTAGCTGTGTTTTAGATGTAGTTCCATCTCACCACTCTAGTACTTCCAGGCCCCAGCCCCTCTGGCCCTACCAGTGACTAACCATCCCCCACTCCTCAATAAATCACTCCTCTGCTAGTCTTGGATCTCATTCCTTTCTAATGCTCTTGAAAATCAGTAGCCTAAAACTCACCCTTGGCCATAAGATTTTGGCCCCTGATAGAGAGCTTGGGTCAGATCCATGTCTCGCAGACCTCACTAAGCTTTATTCTGAGCCCAACAAGGACCCTGAGAGTTCAGGATATCCTGCCCCATGCCTGAGAGTTCAGGGCATCCCGCCCTGTACCGGGAGTTCAGGGCATCCTGCCCTGTACCGGGAGTTTGGGGCACCCCGCCCTGTACCGGGTGTTCGGGGCATCCTGCCCGTGCCTGGGAGTCCGGGGCACCCTGCCCGTGCCTGGGGGGTGTGGGGCACTCTGCCCTGTGCCCAGGGGTCCGGGGTACCTTGCCCCGTGCCCGGGGGTTCGGGGCACCCCGCCCTGTACTGGGAGTTCGGGGCACCCTGCCTGTACCGGGATTTCAGGGCATCCTGCCCTGTACCGGGAGTTCGGGGCACCCTGCCTGTACCGGGTGTTCGGGGCACCCTGCCTGTACCGGGATTTCAGGGCATCCTGCCCTGTACCGGGAGTTCGGGGCACCCCTGCCCTGTACCGGGTGTTCGGGGCACCCTGCCTGTACCGGGATTTCAGGGCATCCTGCCCTGTACCGGGAGTTCGGGGCACCCCTGCCCTGTACCGGGAGTTCGGGGCACCCCGCCCTGTACCGGGTGTTCGGGGCACCCTGCCCTGTACCGGGAGTTCGGGGCACCCCGCCCTGTACCGGGAGTTCGGGGCACCCCGCCCTGTACCAGGTGTTTCGGGCATCTTGCCCGTGCCTGGGGGGTGTGGGGCACTCTGCCCTGTGCCCAGGAGTTCAAGGTACCTTGCCCCGTGCCCGGGAGTTCAGGGCATCCCGCCCTGTACCGGGAGTTGGGGGCACCCCGCCCTGTACTGGGAGTTCAGGGCACCCCGCCCTGTACTGGGAGTTCGGGGCACCCTGCCCTGTACTGGGAGTTCGGGGCAGCCTGCCCTGTACCGGGAGTTCGGGGCACCCCGCCCTGTACCGAGAGTTCGGGGCACCCCGCCCTGTACCGGGTGTTCGGGGCACCCTGCCCTATGACCAGAGATGCAAGGCACCCTGCCCTGTGCCTGGAGGTGCGGGGCACCCGGCCCTGTGCCCGGAGGTGCGGGGCACCCGGCCCTGTGCCCGGAGGTGCGGGGCACCCTGCCTTGTGCCTGGAGGTGCGGGGCACCCTGTCCTGTGCCTGGAGGTGCGGGGCACGCTGTCCTGTGCCTGGAGGTGCGGGGCACCCTGCCCTGTGCCTGGAGGTGCGGGGCACGCTGCCCTGTGCCTGGAGGTGCGGGGCACGCTGCCCTGTGCCTGGAGGTGCGGGGCACCCTGCCCCTGCACTTGGTCTTGGGGCTGAAAGAAGGAAAACTATCCTTGAGTAAACAATCTTCAGAAGTTAACTGATCGAGAAAATATTCTTTACACTTCATGTTCACACTATTCTAACCGCAAACTAATCCAAGTCTTGTTGCAGGTTCTGTTGCCAAGGACTTCTTTACAAAATCAAAGCTTCCTATCCGAGAACTTTCTCATATATGGTAAGTATAATTTAATTATACATTTTTTCTTTCTGTCTTACATGATGATCACAGTGCACTGAATAGTCACTGTGTAAAGATGCCCAAATCTCTGGGTTTTTTATTGTGGTGGACTGAATCTTAAATTCTAATCTCGCCTTTGGTCTTGAAGCTCCAGTCAATACTTGAATTATTTTCACAGATACGAGTTGTAGACCCAAATTTTCCGGGAGAATAACAACAAATTAACAACACTCACCACTATTAGTCTGCTTTAAAAAAATAAAGCAAATTATAAATATGTGTCAAAGAGAGATCCTGGGAGTTATATATCATCACAAAATATTGGTGATTTGCAGTGTTTCACTGTGTACATCCCACAAACGGACGCTTGATGAAACCTCTGAGTGAATTTTTTAAATTTGCAGAATTTGTGCTGGTATTTAATCTGATAACCACCCTGTTAATGATGCAATTTATGGTTCTGACATGAAACACAATCCTGGAGGCTATGAGGGGATACAATTGAAACTGTGGAGTCTCATCCCAATGGTTAGTCAATTGTCCCGAGACGTTTTGAAATGTTACATTTTTAAACTTTTCTTATGTATCCTTTTTTTGTATCTTTATCATGCTCTCTTAATCCAATCTTTCGCATGTTGTTTCTCTTTCTGTGTCCAACTTGACTTTTGATTTAACTATTTCCAGCTCCGTTATTTGCTTGGTTTCTTTATCTATCCTTAAGTTTTATTGGTTATGGAGATGGACACTGTGCTGCCAGGGAGGCATTTTGACCGAGCGACAGTGAGAAAAACGGCAGTATATTTCCGAGTCAGGATGGTGAGTCACTTGGATGGGAACTTGCAGGTGGTGGTGTTCTCTGGCATCTGCTGCTCTTGTCTTTCTAGATGATGGTAGACCTGGGTTTGGAATATGCTTGTGTAAGGGGTGCCAATCAAGCAGACTGTTTTGTTCTGGATGGTGCTGAGTCTCTTAACTATTGTTGGAGCTGTACTCATCCAGGCAACTGGAGAGTATTCGCTCACACTCCTGACCTGTGCCTTTGTAGATGGTATACAGGTTTTGGAGAGTCATGCGGTGAGTTACTTGCCGCAGATTCCTAGTTTCACAATATACATTAATGATCTGGAGGAAGGAACTGAAGGCACTGTTGCTAAGTTTGCAGGTGATACAAAGATCTGTAGAGGGGCAGGTAGTATTGAGGAAGCAGGGGGGCTGCAGAGGACTTGGACAGGCTGGGAGAGTGGGCAAAGAAGTGGCAGATGGAATACAATGTGGAAAAGTGTGAGGTTATGCACTTTGGAAGGAGAAATGGAGGCATAGACTATTTTTGAAATGGGAAGATGCTTAGGAAATCAGAAGCACAAAGGGATTTGGGTGTCCTTATTCACGATTCGCTTATGGTTAACGTGCAGATTCAGTCGGCAGTTAGGAAGGCAAATGCAATGTTAGCATTCATGTCGAGAGGGCGAGAATACAAGACCAGGGATGTACTCCTGAGGCTATATAAAGCTCTGGTCAGACCGCATTTGGGGTATCGTGAACAGTTTTGGGCCCTGTATCTAAGGAAGCATGTGCTGGCCTTGGAAAGGGTGCAGAGGAGGTACACAAGGATGATCCCTGGAATGAAGAGCTTGTCGTATGAGGAACAGTTGAGGACTCTGGGTCTATATTCGTTGGAGTTCAGAAGGATGAGGGGGGATCTTATTGAAACTTACAGGATACCGCGTGGCCTGGATAGAGTGGACGTGGAGAGGATGTTTCCACTTGTAGGAAAAACTAGAAGTAGAGGACACAATTTCAGACTAAAGGGACGATCCTTTAAAACAGAGATGAGGAGGAATTTCTTCAGCCAGAGGGTCATGAATCTGTGGAACCCTTTGCTGCAGAAGGCTGTGGAGGCTAAATCACCGTGTGTCTTTAAGACAGAGATTGATAGGTTTTTGATCAATAAGGGGATCAGGGGTTATGGGAGAAGCAGGAGAATGGGGATGAGAAAAATATCAGCCATGATTGAAGGGCGGAGCAGACACGATTGGTCGAGTGGCCTAATTCTACTCCTATATCTTCTGGTCTTATGGTCTTATGACCTTGTCTTGTAGCCACACTATTAATATGGTGAGTCCAGTTCAGTTTCTGGTCAATGGTGACCCCCAGAATTTTGATTTAGTGAGATGCAGCGATGGTAATGCCATTGAATGTCAAGGGGATATGGTAGGAGATGGTCATTGCCTGGCACTTGTTTGGCTTGAATGTTATTTGCCACTCATCAACCCAAGCCTGGACAGTGTCTAGATCATGCTGCATTTGGACATGGACTGCGTCAGAGAGTAAATTTTATTCATACAAACAAAAAAGCCCATCAGTTAATCCTTTACCGCGTATACTACCTCTTATTTAAATGATAAATCATGAGGTGGGAGGAGCGTGGTCAAAACATTTTCCGGTATTGTACTTTTCACCACATTTATATTGTCGCTTTGTATTGGATTTTCAGTATGAAAATCAAAGGACAGTGATAATAAGGTGATTTATTTTTCCTTACTCTGAGGTGTCACCTTTACCTAACTTGTGCAGATCATCTATCTAATACTGAGCAAATCTAGGCTTTGTTGGTCTATATAGCTCACTACAGCACATCGGTCTGCTGAACCAATGATCCAAAATCCACTTGTATAATTTGAGCACTGTGTTTATGTTTATTAAATATCAATTAACTATTTGCGTTTGTGCTTTGGTTTCAAGTTTTGCAATGCTCCCACCAAGATAAATGAAAATGGTTGAAAAGTGGTTTTATTCTGATGGGTCAGCGTGATGCAAGTTCTACAGCCTTGTCAATCTCCTTGTGATCTTTACTCTGTTGTTTATGTTTTTGTGGCATTGGGGCGGTGCGATTGTCTCCAAAGCAGTTTTTGTTATCTGCGTGCGTAATTTTAAATAGTTGCAGGTTTGTTGTGTGGTAACTTTCCACGTAGACGCTACAGGTCTGCTGAGCATTGCACCCTCGCAAGCTGGAAAATGTAATCGCACAAAGTCAGGGTTATGCTGGTGGTGTGACTTTTTGAATTAATTTTGAAAACCGGTTCCGCTGTTGCTCATTCTGAAGCTGAGTCTACTTTTCGTAACATTAGTGTCGTGACTGAGGCTTATAGAATAATAATAATATGGTGATTTCTGAATTCAAAGCTGTGCTGTCTGGTACAAGAATCCCGCTGCCAGCAAATGCCGTGCCGTCTCCCACCACCGAGAAACACGCGGCTGGGAAACCGCAGAATCGCATATCAATGTTGTTATGAAAGAGAATGTGGATTGTTTGATTGATGGCATTGTCATTGGATTCACTATCCACCTATTCTACTGTCTATGATACCATAGAACATATAGTGCAGAAGAGGCCATTCGGTCCATCGAGTCTGCACCGACCCACTTAAGCCCTCACTTCAACCCTATCCCCGTAACCCAATAACCTAACCTGCACGTTTTTGGACTGTGGGACGAAACCGGAGCACCCGGAGGAAACCCACGCAGACACGGGGAGAACATGCAGACTTTGCACAGACAGTGACCCAGCGGGGAATCGAACCTGGGACCATGGCGCTGTGAAGCCACAGTGCTAGCCACTTGTGCTACCGTGCTGCTCATTATGTACAATGCACAGGATACACTGCAGCAACTCACCAAAGTCATTATTGGCTACTTGATCGCCATGTTCTGCAACATCTACACTGAAATGGTGCTGAGAGCGTCAAAAGACTGGAAGGGTCCGGGGAGGGGGGGTGGAACACAGGGTCTCACTATATGCAGACGACCTATTCCTATATATTTCCAAACCATTAGGGGGAACGGAGGAGATTATTCGGATCTTAGGGAAATTTGGCTGGTTCTCGGGGTACAAATTGAATATGGGTAAGAGCGAGGTTTGTGTGATCCAAGCGAGGGGGCAGGAGAGGAGACTGGAGGAGTTGCTGTTTAAGGTGGTGGGAGGGAGTTTTCATTACCTGGGTATTCAGGTAGCACGGGGATGGGAGCAGCTGCACAAATTATATCTGGGCTGATTAGTGGAACAAATGAAAGAGGACTTCCGGAGGTGGGAACTGCTCCCATTGTCACGGGCGGGGAGGGTACAGATCGTAAAGATGACGGTTCTCCCAAGATTTTTATTTGTTTTTCAGTGTCTCCCTATTTTTAGTCCAAAGGCCTTTTTTAAGTGGGGAACAGGGTGATAGCTGGGTTTGTATGGGCGGGTAAAACCCAGCGAGTAAAGAAAGTGTTGCTGGAGCGGAGCCGAGGGGAGGGAGGGCTGGCACCACCGAACTTTAGCAACTATTACTGGGCGGCGAATATAGCCATAATTAGGAAGTGGGTAGTGGGAGAGGGGTTAGTGTGGGAGCGGGTGGAGGCAGCATCATGTAAGGGCACAAGTTTGGGGGCATTGGTAATGGCACCTCTGCGTTCTCGCCGGCCCGGTACTCCACAAGCCCAGTGGTAGTGGAGGCCCTGAGAGGTGGGGGCAATGGCGGAAGCAGAAGGGAGTAGAGGGAGCGTCAGTGTGGGCTACAACCTGTGGTAATCGCCAGTTTGTGTCGGGGAGGCTGGATGGGGGGTTTCAGAGGTGGCAGAGGGCAGGGATTGAGAGGCTGGGGGATCTGTTTATTGATGGGAGCTTTCCCGGTCTGGGGGATCTGGAAGTGAAGTTTGAATTGCCGGGAGGGAATGGGTTCCGATATCTCCAAGTGAGGGATTTTGTGCAAAGGCAGGTTTTCACCTTTCCGCTCCTTCCACCACAGGGGATACATGATAAGGTAGTTTCTAGAACGGGGGAAGGGAGGGGGAAGGGGAAGGTATCGGACATTTACAAAAAACTTATGGAGTGGGAGGAAACCCAGATAGGGGAGACAAAATGTAAATGGGAAGATGAGTTGGGAAAGGATTTAGAGGCGGGTCTGTGGGAGGATGTCCTGAGCAGAGTCAATACGTCCTCATCATGTGCCAGGCTCAGCCTGATACAATTCAAGGTGGTTCACTGGGCACACATGACAGTGGCTCAGATGAGCAGGTTTTTGGGGGTAGAGGACAGGTGTGGGCGATGTGCAGGAGGGCCCGCAAATCATGTCCAAATGCTTTGGGCATGCCCAAAGCTCAGGGAATTCTGGTCGGGGTTTGCAGATGTCATGTCCACGGTGTTAAAGGTAAGGGTGGCATCGTGTCCAGAGGTGGCGATTTTTGGAGTGTCGGAAGACCCGCGAGTCCAGGGGGCAAGAGAGGCTGATGTTTTGCCCTCATTAAATTGAACCGTCAGCAGATTCAATATGGTGGGGCGGGGTTAGGGGGCAAATATGGGGGGTAGGGGAGAAGGAGTTGGACTATGTCGGTCTAGCTTATGCGAGAACTATGGGAGATGGAGGGGGGTGTTACGCGTTGAACCATGTTTATATTTGTACTTGTGTCTTTTGTTATTGTAAAACCATAAATGCCGTAATAACATGTTTTTCAAAATAAAATTCTACACTGAAGTAGAAAAGCAGCAATGTTGCTGGAATACTATTACCCCCATATTTCTGTCTAAGGCACACACAATCCTGACTTGAACACCACTTGTCTTTCATTCCTTATCACTGAGTGGGAATCCAAAACTGATATGATTGCAGGATCATTAGCACCAGGAGGTTTGCACTGCTTCAAGAAGTAACCCTACCATTGTCTTGGGCATCTCCAGATGTTGTAATAAGTACATCTTTGTCAGCATTGTCCAAATCCTGAGAAGAATTAATATTAAAAGATTACTAGTCCCTCTATTGGAAAAGTGTGCGAGAGTAGTATCCAGATAAATAGAATACTTAAGAGTTTGATGGAACTAGTCGTTAGATGGGGTCAGAGTAAGAGGGAAAGTTGAAAGGCCTAATTCAGGATATGTGAACGCACAGAATGTGGTCAATAGGATTTGTGAACTAAAGACACAGGTTGACAAATGGAACAACAACATTGGGCGTGATTCTCCGGAAAGGTTTCTAAGTGTGGTAGTGAGCGGGAACAGCCACGAGCTTTCCAACGCTCGGCTCGGCGAGGCCGGTAATGATATTCAACATTAATTGGTCCACTTAACGAGACCCCACGGACTCCTTGCCGCAAATGAAAGTTTGCCAGCCAATTCACCAGGACCACACTTGCCAGTCCACCGCCAACAAGGTTGAGCAGCACTTAAACAACGCTTGCACAGCCAACCCTAGTCAGCTTGCAACCATGGTGCCGAGAGGAACTGCCCCAACATTCGGCGATACAGACCTGTCCAGGCTCCTAAACACACTGGTGGCCAGGAGAGATGTCCTGTTCCACCGAGGGTCCTGGAGGGTGAGCCACAAGATAGCCAGTGCTGTCTGGGACGAGGTGGCGTCGGCTGTAAGCTCTGGGAGCGTTACCAGGAGGATGGCCTCCAGTGCTGTAAAAAGGTCAATGACCATGGCACTGAGGACTGCGTTCGATCCCGGCCCCGGGTCACTGTCTATGTGGAGTTTACACATTCTCCCCGTGTTTGCGTGGGTCTCACCCCCACAACCCAACAATGTGCAGCATAGGTAGATTGGGCACGCTAAATTGCCCCTAAATTGGAGAAAAAAAAGAATTGGGTACTCTAAATTTATTTTTTAAAAGGTTAACGACCTACACCGGGCAGCACGGGTGAGTAGACAGCAACGCCCCCCACATCCACCAACTCTCCAAGTGGCCCACAACCCTCCCTTCATCCCCCCTCTCCCTTCACACACACCCCCCCCTCTCCCTTTACCCCCCAGAACCCTTTCTTCATATCTCACCCCCTCCCCCCCCCTCACTACTGTGAAGCACGCGTGTGGTTAATAATGCCCTCTCTGAGCCTCCACAGGAAAAGCGCTCCCACAACCGTCGGGAGAGGGTCCAGGCTGGCGGGGTGCTGGACTTAAGATTCTCACCACCTTTGAAGAGCATACCTTGGAGGTGACAGAGTGGCACCAACACAGAGGTTGGCGGAAGCCGCAGAGGTGAAGAACCACCGGGCTCTTCCCAGAGGGCCTATCAAACGTGAGTTGTCATTGTCTTACTGTCTGACCCATCCCTCCCACTGACCACATGTCCATTTTCCCGCATTTTCCCGCAGTTCCTCCAGCCGATGGGGCCGGCCCATCCTGGGAGGCCCCCTCTCCAGAATCCCAATAGAACACTTCGGAGGAGAGCTCCGAGGAAGACATAATCGAAGCATCACAGCTATCCTACATCAGCGCAGATATTCAGCAAACCTGTGGCCCCTCACTGCGGCTGAGCAGAGGGCCATGGACGTGGTCGGAGGTCCAGAGAAACGGGAGGTCGCCAGGGTGGAGATCGGCCGAGGGCGAGACCCCGCTTAGTTATGGTTCCCCCATGTCACATTTGTCAACTCCCTCACCTTTACCCCCACATCACTCCCACACCACCCTCACACTCATCCCCGGCCGCAGTCTAATCATACGTCTTGTCTTGTATCTTGCAAGGAACTGCTGGTGAAGGATTGGGCCCATCTGGTGTCCCCCGTCCCCAGCCAGTGCCATAGCTGAGCCCCCCCTTTGATGTCACTGTCTGTCTGCGATGAGGAGAGCAGCCCTCAACAAGAGACCCAAGACACCCAGAGCTCGAGTCCAGGATGACACCGATTTCCCATCACAGCTGTCTCCACCATCCCAGAGACACTCACCTCGGTTGGGCACTTTAGTGAAGAGACTCCTGGGTCACTATCTGGTGCGCACCACACAGCTGCTCCGGTACATCAGGTAGAGGTAGGAATTCCCGAGGGGCATGACCGGTCCAGCAGGTCCTCAATTGACAGGTGCTGCTGGTACACACGCGGCCTCGTGCGGCACCTCCTGCTCCTTGGCCTGTTGGGTGGCTGCCTCCTGTTCCTCTAGGGTATGCTCCGTTGCTGCAGCTTCCTCCTCTTCAAGCTACTCCAGCTCGTACAGCCACAAAGCATCCCCGGCAACTAGGAGGAAGGATGGTTGAATTCCAATATCCATTGTCTGCAGGGATGAAAGGTCAACATGTTAGCATGGTATGTACCCCCGTGCCCAACCAGGTCCAGCAGGCTACATGGTATCCCCGGTTGGCACTGTGGACTCTGTCCCCACATGTCACCCCCCATCCGCGCATCTCTGGCTACGTCGGTGCCTGGCATCATGGAGACTCTCATCCTGGCTACTATCCCTGCTTCCAGGTGTACCATTGGCTGGTGCTGCGTTGCCAGCGGTATGCCCCATGGCCCCCATATGGCCGGTGTCACTCTGCAGAACCAGGGGCCAAGGTGGGTGGTCAGTGGAGTGTGCAGAAAGATGGCGTCCTTGAGGGCTGCAGCAGTGGTGGTCCGTGCCTGGACACCGTCGCAGTCCCATGAGGGGGTCACCCCGTCCACCCCAGCCAGCCCTGGCCAATGTCTGGCCTGGCAGCCCACGGTCGCACCTCTCCGTGTTCTACCTCCTCTCTCTCCCCCATCGGCCGCAACATCAGTTTCGTGATTTGTAAAAGCACAAGTGAACCGCGCCGTCAGGAATTTAGCCCATCGGAGGCAGAGAATCACAGAGGCCCCGGAGAATACTGAGTCGGGCCCACTAATGATATACAAGCGAGATTTATTGTACGTGCATTGCGGAAAGCATTGACGCCACCGTCGAAACGGCGGAGAATTGCGATTTGACGTGAAATAGGCGCCCGCCATGATTTCGGCTCGGAACCGATTCTCCGCCCAATTGCATTTCCTGATTTTGCTGTCAACCGACAAAGAATCCCACCCATAGCCTCCCAAATGGAGAATCCAGCCCGGTATTACAGTGCTAGAGATAGAGATGTTCTAGAGGGGATAATCTCTCTGGCTCGAGGTAAGGAATGAAGAAGCTGCAATGACACTGATCGATGTACTATATCGATCACTAGCTATTGGAACGGATGTAAGGAAACAAATTTGCAAAGAAATTACAGAGAGGTGCAAGAATTTTCGAGTAGTTATAATGGGGGACTTCAATTATCCAAATATAGACTGAGACAGGAATATTGCAAAGGGACAAGAAGGGTGAGAGTTCCTGGGTTATTTTGAAGATAATTTTCTGCAGCAATCATTTCCAGTCCAATGAGAGAGCAGGAACTGTTGGACCTGGTTCTGGGGAATGAGTTGGCACAAGTGGATCAAATAACAGTGGGATAGCATTTAGGGGACAGTGACCATTGTAAGCCAGTGTGGACTCAATGGGCCGAATGGCCTCCTTCTGCACCAAAGATTCTGTGAAAAACCTGGCCAGCTTTGTAAAGCCAGGCCCTTCTGAGACTTGTGTCCTAACCTGTATTAATGGCATGAAGATCGCCCTGTTAACCCCAAAGCTACTGCATGAAATGAGTTTGTGCCATCATAACACACCCCTTAACAGGTGTAGGTGTGTGGGCAGCACGGTAGCATAGTGGTTAGCACAGTGGGCAGCACGGTAGCATAGTGGTTAGCACAATTGCTTCACAGCTCCAGGGGCCAAGGTTCGACTCCCGGCTTGGGTCACTGCCTGTATGGAGTCAGCATGTTCTGCCCGTGTGTGCATGGCTTTCCTCCCACAGTCTAAAGATGTGCAAGTTAGGGGGATTGGCCATGATAAATTGCACTTAATGTCTAAATTACCCTTAGTGTTGGGTGGGGTCACTGGGTTATGGGTGTCATGATATTCATATAAACATAGCATGGTGCAATCACACACACACACACTGATTGACAGATCAACGGACCAATCAACACACACGCAACATCACAGCCAATCACCAGTGAGAGCACACACACTATAAAACAGGGAACACCACAGTTCCCGCGGATTCCAGCAGGAGATAGCTCAGAGCTCACAGCGCGCCACTCAGGCATACACCATGTGCTGAGTGCCTCTCTAAGATAGTGTTAGGGCTGGGTCCACAGGTTAACGGGTAAAGTACGAACCACAGCCATGAGTTAACAGATGTTGTTATCAAGAGTAATAAAACAGAGTTGTACCATCTACAACCGTGTTGGTTCGTTTGAATAGCGGAACACCCAACACGACAATGGGGATAGGGTGGAGGTGTGGACTTGGCTAGGGTGCTCTTTCCAAGAGCCGGTGCAGACTCGATGGGCCGAATGGCCTCCTTCTGCACTGTAAATTCTATGATGATTCATCTATGATGATAACATTTCCCAAACTAAAACACATCTGCTTGGTTTGGGAAATGGTAAAGCCACACTGTTTAAATGGGGAGACTCTTGAGGTTAAAGTTAAACCATTTTCTGACCAGGTTCAGAGAGATTTTAAAATTGCATTGGAACCAAATACTTTGCATGCAGCCCATAGTGAAAATACTTCATTCCGATGATGGTGCCGGGGCAGATTCTTTGACAGCCATGGGAATGAATGTAAGATTCATGGGGGTAGTGATTTGAAAAAAGTAGGTGATGGGAAATTTTCTTTTTGGCCAACAAGGTAATCTGTCATGCACAGAATGACAGAATAATACAGTGCAGGAGAAGCCCTTTAGTTCATCGAGTCTGCATCGACGCATGCCGAACACTTGACCTGCCGAACCTCATCCCATTTGCCAGCACTCGGCCCATAGCCTCAAATGTTAAGACGTGCCATCACCACCCCTCTGGGTAAAACATCTTTCCTCAAATCCCCTCTAAACCTCCTGCCCCTCACCTTGAACTTTTGTGTCCCCCCCCCCCCCCCCCGTAACTGACCTTTCAACTAAGGGGAACAGCTGCTCCCTAACCAATCTGTCCATGCCCATCATAATCTTATACATCTCGATCGGATCGCCCCTCAGTCCTCCCTGCTCCAGCGAAAACAACCCAAGCCTATCCAACCTCTCTGCAGCACCCACTCTTTTCCAGGCCGGTGTTTGCATGTGTGCAGATTCACATTTTCACATTAACTGAAACTGGTATCTCTCCTGCTCTGTGACAGTGAAAACCAGACATGTGAAATTAGTTATACAATCTGAATTTAAAATGTTGCTTCAAAGTAGGTTCATTTAGTAGAAAAAGCAGGTAAAACAGATTGAGATGAACACAGATAAAATATCAGCTTTTAGATTACTTATAAACTGGTATCTGCCTTCCTTCATCTGTTCTGACTATTTATTTTATATATACGACCCTTTCCAAGTTTTGTTCTATTTCAGAGCTAAATTCTGCTGTTTTACAGAGTATGATTTGGAAAATTGAGATTATCTTGAATAGTTTTGGATTGAAAATGAAACAATTATTAAAAACATCTGTTAGGCTTGTCAGCAAAATTGAAGCCCATTGAGATTAAAGAAGCAAAACAACATCGATACAAAATTGGATACGTGACAGAAAGTAGAGTTGTGGTAAATAGCTGTTTGGCAGACAAATAAGAGGTGCACTCGTGATAAAATCATAGACTTTACAGTGCAGAAGGAGGCCCATCGAGTCTGCATAGTGATGTGTTGGGTGTTCTGGATCACGTACAGGTCACCAACACTTGAAATAGTGCAACACTATTTTATTGAATCGTTAACTGTTTAAACATACTTAGATTGTGGGTTAATACGATACTAGCTTTAACTAAAGACCTCTGCCTTGTCCTAACCAGTCGATGCACTCAGCACATGGTGAATGTCTGTGTTGCAGGCTGTGAGCTCTGTCCTCCTAGCTAGCTGCAACTCGAATGAGCGGGAACTCTGATGCCCCCTGTCTTTATAGTGCGTGTGCTCTAACTGGTGATTGGCTGCGGTGTTGTGTATGTTGATTGGTCCCACTGTTTGTCCATCAGTGTGTGTCTGCATCATGATATACTGGTGTATATTATGACACACAGGTCCTTGGAACGAGCACCCTACTTAAGCCCATGCCTTCACCCTATCCCCGTAACCCAGTAACCGCACCTAACCTTTTGGACACTGAGGGTCAATTTAGCATGGCCAATCCACCTAACCTGCACATCTTTGGACTGAGGGAGGAAACCAGAGCACCCGGAGGAAACCCACGCAGACACTAGGAGGCAGTGCAAACTCCACACAGTCACCCGAGGCCGGAATTGAACCTGGGTCCCTGGAGCTGTGAGGCAGCAGTGCTAACCATTGTGCCGCCATGCTGCCCATATGTACTCCAGTTCGAGTACTTTGATGCAATGAATGGCCTGGTTTGGAATGCATTGTTTGGTAGGGAGGTGGGCACTGATTTAATAGTAGTTTTCAAAGGAGAAATGAGATAAATACTTGAAGGGAAAAAAAAACATTGGGGTTTGAGGAAAAAGCAGGAAAGTGATGTGGTGATCTATATATGTGCATGTACACAAGGGGTTAATGTGTAATCAGTAGCACCACATGATCAATAGAGGGCCGGACCAACAGGGGTATAAAAGACAGTCACATTGGGGCTCTCTCTCTCTCTCTTAGGTGCACGGTGATCAAAGCAACAGCAGACTAGTTTAGATGGCCAGTGGAGTTACGTATAGTTACCATGGTTAGATCATGTTAACCTTATCATTAGTATCAAAGTTAAAGTAAAGAACTCATGTAAATATTGTTGTAGTTACTCAATAAACCTTTTGTTACTACTGGAAGAGTTCGAATCTTCTTCATCGGGATTCAGAATACCTCATCACTAACTAAGGTTTGAGTAGCACATGTTACCTACCAGACAGGTAACAAAACATGGTACCAGTCGAGTGGTTTTAACAGAACTAGTTAGATAAGGTTAGACAAAAAGAGAAAAAAAAGAGAAGACTGGACATTCGACTGTGGAAGACTTCGCAGCAATGGATCCTCGATGATTAACTTATGGGACTCATTGGACTTCTAGGGCAGCTGGAAACAACCGATATTTTAAGTTATGACTGGAAAAGATTTGAACAGATATTCCAAATATTTATTGCAGCTAATGGTTTAAGCACAGTCTCTAACGCAACGAAAATAGCACTACTACTCTCAAAGGAGCGATGAAAGACTCCACAAAGAGAGCAACACAAGCCTCCACAAAGAGCGTGACGCAAGCCTCCACAGACAGACTCAAAAATGGAAGCAAGCAAACACTCCATATCGAACGCCATGCATGAAGAAGACTATGAAAGTCTACCCAGCTCATTTAACCAACAAGAAGACACTGAGTGTCTACCCATTGTATGTGAGACAAGTGACGAAGAAATCACAATTTCCATACAGGATGGGCAGGATCACACTGAGACTGACAGATCTCAGCTCGTCTGCACAGAAGCACTCAATAATCAGAGGACGGCTACTCATGAGTCCAGAGGGACCACGTCAAATGAAATCGTGAAGATTTTGACTCCAAAAGAGGAGCACCAAGAGTCCAGAGAGACCACGTTAATAGAAATCTTGATGATTTTGACTCCAGAAGAGGAGCACCAAGAAACCAATTCAAATGAACCAGAAATAACTCCAGAAGAGGAGCACAAAGAGATCACAGATGATTCAAGTGAACCAGAAATGACTCTAGAAGATGAGTACCAAGGAAGCAAAGCAGAGGAATCAAATCCACCACAAATGACTGATGTCACCAACATCAATGCAACATCAGATCATTCACACAGTTCTCAAGAAGAAACGCTCAATGTAACAGATACCACAAAGGACACTGACACCAATAACTGTGACAATGACTCGCATCATCCAAACGGAACACTCATTGAGCACAACAGCAACAACGAAAACAACATGCAGTGCAACAAGAGCAAAAACAACAACACGAAGCGCTGCAGAAACAGGAACAACGACAGCAACATCAAAAACTACAAGCACAACAACATAAACTACAAGAACAACAACAAACACAAGAAGCATAACAAGAACAGAAACAATGAGCACGATGAGAAAAACAACAAGAACAACAGCGAAAACAACAAAAACAGAAACAACAAGCATGACGAAAACCACAATAAGAACGACAACGAAAACGACCAAGACAGAAACGACAACAATGAAACAACGACCTGTACAACATGGTACAACTCTGCACATGAAGGACAATGCCACAGCACACTGCAAAACAATGGCAAGTGTACAAACATGCCATGGCATGGCAACAAATCTCTCAAATTCACATTTGCTCCACAACAAACAAGCAAACCAGCTTTCAAGAAAGATGACATGCAGAATCAATACCACAAACACAAGAAAAAGTCCAGGTCATACAACAAAGATGTAACACTGAATCAATACCACAAGCATAGAAAAAAAAGCATAAATCAGACAACAAAGTGATTTGACCATTCAAACACCTTATTGATGACTTCTTGGTGACTTAAACACAGGAACACTGACGACGTTCACAAAGAAATAACAACATCAACATCACCACTTCAACTACAGAAGAAGGAAGCAACTCGGCCGCACAAATTCATAAAGTTTGGACTCACAAATTTTTTAAAAATTTATTAAGATTGGAGTCATAAATATTGATTGGCTTTGTATAATCATCAGGATCATCACAACTTGTACATAACATCATTTGTCTACCTGTTTCACGCAAGCGAAAACAACCGAAGAGACTAAATGTATTAACGTTTGACGGATTAACTCATTGATTTCATGTTATGCATTTGCAAACTGTATCCATTTTGTTTGTTCAATTTTCTTTACAACATACAGAAAATATGTAACACGAAAAAAAGGGGGATGTGGTGATCTCTATATGTGCATGTACACAAGGGGTTAGTTAATGTGTCATCAGTAGCACCACATGATCACTAGAGGGCCGGACCAACAGGGGTATAAAAGGCAGCCACATTGGGGCTCTCTCTCTCTCTTGAGTGCACGGTGATCAAAGCAACAGCAGACTAGTTTAGATGGCCAGTGGAGTTACGTATAGTTACTATAGTTAGATCTTGTTGACCTTATCATTAGTATCAAAGTTAAAGTAAAGAACTCATGTAAATATTGTTGTAGTTACTCAATTAACCTGTTGTTACTACTGGAAGAGTTCGAATCTTCTTCATCGGGATTCAGAATACCTCATCATGAACCAAGGTTTGAGTAGCACATGTTCCCTACCAGACACGTAACAAAACAAGTGAGAGGAACATGGCTATGCAGATTTGATGGCTAAATGGCCACTTTCTGTGTTTTCTATGATAGACTTGCTAGATCAGGATGGAACAGAAATCAAAAGTTATCTTTTCCAATTCAATGGGTCAACATTTTACTTCAACATTATTTCAAAAGTTATTATTATTATTATTTTAAAAAAATTTTTTAATTTGGATTATTTTAATTTCTGATCCAGAAAAACAATAACAAGCAGAAATAACTAGGCATGCTTGCTAGGAGTGGCTGTTATTATAGCAAGACTTGACCTTGGCTACTTCGTAGAACCCAGGAAAAATAGTTCAACCAGGTTTGATGAAATAGAAAGGTTAAAATATATCTAGGAAATATTGGCAGAGTACTTTACTAAGATTACTTCCTTTTTAGTAAGTGTGATCAAATGCAGAACCTAGTCTACAACTTGATCATTCTTGTGATGCTGGATAATTGTATTGCAGCTGACTTTTCAATGTCGGTTATTTGGATGCAGGGAAAATAGCATAGAAATTCCATACAAAGTTTGTGGCTACATCAATTGTATACTAATCCTGTTAATCTGAATTAAATTAGAATAAAAACTGTTTATTTTTTAATGAACTAATCACATTGGGGAATTCTGGAGCTTCTTCAAAAGAGGTCAAGTATTTTGACGTTCTACTGATGTAGCTTGTGTCAACATGGCGAAAATGTGGATACAGGTTTTCAAGATTGGAACCCATCCTCTGTTTCAGTCCACATTCAATCATTTCCTTTTAGTAACTTCTGCTTCCTGTTCACTTTCCTTTTTCCACCTGGCTTTCTTCGCCATGTTTTCAAAAATTATTTTGACTAAGTTTCTTGTTTTAATTTAATAAAACCTGGAGCAGGACTTTGCTCTAATAATATTTGTACGTTAAAACAGTTGTGGTGTTTCTCCAATGACCCTTTGAGGATTTTGGGCTGTCTTTTATTCCGAATAGAATTGAAGGTTTCCTTGGTTTATCCTTTTCCCGTGGATTTCTTGCATTTTCTAATGAAGAAGAGCTTCTGTCCTCGTATTCCTGTTTAAACTGAAACTAGCTTGGGTGGCTGGCTCCTAACCTTTATTTACATGTATGTTTCTTTGTCTCCATGCCTCCCATATAATCTGACCACAGCCGAACCTCATACAGTTTTAGAGGAGACTTTCAGATGTTTTTTTTCAATGCAGTACACTGTAAAACTACTTATATTCCAGAAGAACAATTTTGAATGTTGCGGAACATGGTTCTGTTTGAAACAGTTTAAAAAGAAATCAAATGTTCCTCCGGATTTAATGTTGGGACCTTACTCAAGTCCTCTGAGGATTTTTATGTTGCTGATGCAGATAAGAGGTTTAGACGTTAATAGCCATTATGCCTGCAGGGAACTCTCCGATATGGATTGTGATGGAGCTTTGACACTGTTCGAGTTCTGTGCCGCCTTTCACCTAGTCGTAGCCAGGAAGAATGGCTATTCATTGCCAGCCACACTTCCTGAGACCCTGATGCCTGAATATCTACAGAGGAGCGAAGGTAAGCAGAATGCAAGGGATAAATCCCATACTTTAGAAAGGAAGCTACTCTTAAAGGTGATGTGGCTCCCTGTGGATGGGGAGCGGGAGAGGAGGGTGTGCCACACAATGGGAGGAGTCGAAGGGGAGGCGGGAGTGTCCGGGTCAGCAGGAGTCAGCTGACTTGCGGAAGTGCAATGGGGGGAGTAAACCAGCTAGGATGGGTCCTAGCCCAGGGGGGGGACAAATCGAGTTGCTGCTGCTAAGGTCAAGGAGGAGCTGGAGCGAGTGGGGGGGTCGAGACGGGGATATGCCGCTGTGGGGAACGGGCCGGGTGTGGGGTGTGGGCGCGTGGCTGGCCGAGGAGGGGGTCCTGGCTAGCCGGCGGGGGTGGGGCGGGTAGCCCCCTGATCCGGCTGATAACCTGGAATGTAAGGGGATTGAATGGGCCGGCTAAGCGGGCCCGCGTGTTCGCGCACCTGAAGGGGCTCAAGGCGGATGTGGTTATGCTCCTGGAGACACACCTGAAGGTGGCAGACCAGGTAAGACTGAGGAAAGGGTGGGTAGGTCAGGTGTTTCACTCGGGGCTAGATACCAAAAATCGAGGGGTGGCGATCTTGGTGGGAAAGAAGGTGTCATTCGAGGCGTCGAGCATTGTGGCAGATAATGGCGGTAGGTACATAATGGTAAGTGGTAAGTTGCAGGGAGAGAGGGTGGTACTGGTCAATGTGTATGCTCCGAACTGGGACGATGCGGGTTTTATGCGGCGTATGTTGGTTCGGATCCCAGACTTGGAAGTGGGGGGCCTGATAATGGGGGGAGACTTTAACACGGTGTTGGATCCGGCACTGGATCGCTCCAGGTCGAGGAAGAGTAGGAAGCCGGCGGCGGCTAGAGTGTTGAGGGGATTTATGCACCAAATGGGAGGGGTGGACCGTTGGAGATTTGCAAGGCCGGGGGCTAGGGAATTTTCATTCTTCTCCCATGTCCATAAGGCTTATTCTCGAATCGACTTTTTCATTTTGAGCAGGGCGCTGACAGCGAGAGTAGAGGATACCGAGTATTCGGCAATAGCCATTTCGGACCACGCCCCGCATTGGGTGGACTTGGAGATGGAGGAGGAGAGGGACCAGCGCCCACTGTGGCGCTTGGAGGCGGGGCTGCTGGCGGATGAGGAGGTGAGCAAGCGGGTCCGAGGAAGTATAGAGAGGTACTTGGAGACCAACGACAACGGGGAGGTCCGAGTGGGGATGGTATGGGAGGCACTGAAGGCGGTGCTGAGGGGAGAGCTGATCTCCATCAGGGCCCACAAGGAGCGAGGGGAGAGGGAGAGGCTGGAGGGGGAGATGGTGAGGGTAGACAGGAGGTATGCGGAAGAGCCTGAGGAAGGATTGTTGAGGAAGAGGCGCAGTCTCCAGGCCGAATTCGACTTGGTGACCACCAGGAAGGCGGAGGTGCAGTGGAGGAAGGCCCAGGGGCGGTCTACGAGTATGGGGAAAAGGCAAGCCGGATGCTGGCACATCAGCTTCGGAAGCGGGACGCAGCTAGGGAGATGGGGGGAGTTAAGGACAGGGGAGGGAGCGTGGTGCGGAGTGGGGTTGGCATCAGTGGGGTCTTCAGGGACTTCTACGAGGAATTGTACCGATCCGAGCCCCCACGGAAGGAGGGAGGGATGGGCCGTTTCCTGGACCAATTGAGGTTTCCAAAGGTGGAAAAGGGACTGGTGGCGGGACTGGGGGCCCCGATTGGGCTGGAGGAGCTGATCAAAGGGATAGGAAACATGCAGGCGGGGAAGGCACCGGGGCCGGACGGTTTCCCGGTCGAGTTCTATAAAAAATATATGGACCTGTTGGGCCCGCTGATAGTTAGGACCTTTAATGAGGCAAGGGAGGGGGTGGCTTACCCCCGACGATGTCCCGGGCACTGATCGCTTTGATCCTGAAGCGGGACAAGGATCCCCAGCAATGTGGGTCTTACAGACCGATTTCCTTGCTAAATGTAGATGCCAAGGTGCTGGCAAAGGTCTTAGCCACGAGGATTGAGGATTGTGTGCCGCAGATCATCCATGAAGACCAGACAGGGTTTGTGAAGGAGAGACAGTTGAACGCGAATGTGCGGAGGCTTTTGAACGTTATCATGATCCCGGCGAGGGAGGGGGAGGCGGAGATAGTGGTGGCGATGGACGCTGAGAAAGCCTTCGATAGGGTAGAGTGGGGGTACCTGTGGGAGGTGCTGAAGAGGTTCGGGTTTGTGGAGGGGTTTGTCAGGTGGGTTAGGCTGTTGTATGAGGTCCTGATGGCGAGTGTGGCCACAAATAGGAGGAGGTCCGAGTACTTTCGGTTGCACCGAGGGATGAGACAGGGGTGTCCCCTGTACCCCCTGCTCTTCGCACTGGCGATTGAACCCCTGGCTTTGGCACTGAGAGAGTCGAGTAACTGGAGGGGGTTGGTGCGGGGTGGGGAGGAGCACAGGGTGTCGCTTTATGCGGACGACCTGCTGCTGTATGTGGCGGACCCGGTGGGAGGAATGCCAGAGGTAATGAGGATCCTTAGGGAATTCGGGAACTTTTCGGGGTACAAGCTCAATATGGGGAAGAGCGAGCTGTTCGTAGTTCAGCTAGGGGACCAGGAGAGGGGGATTGAAGAGCTCCCACTAAAAAGGGCGGAGAGGAGCTTCAGATATTTGGGGGTCCAGATGGCCAGGAGCTGGGGGGCCCTGCATAGGCTTAACTTTACAAGGCTGGTGGAGCAAATGGAAGAGGTGTTCAAGAGGTGGGACGCGTTGCCGCTGTCCTTGGCGGGTAGGGTGAGTCAATCAAAATGACGGTGCTCCCAAGGTTTTTGTTCCTGCTCCAGTGCCTCCCCGTGTTTATCCCGAAGGCTTTTTTCAGGCGGGTTAAAAGGAGTATAATGGGGTTTGTGTGGGCGCGAGGGACTCCAAGGGTGAGAAGGGTGTTCCTGGAGCGGAGTAGAGATAGGGGGGGGGCTGGCACTGCCCAACCTCTGTGGGTACTACTGGGCCGCCAATGCGACGATGGTGTGCAAGTGGGTGATGGAGGGGGAGGGGGCTGCATGGAAGAGGCTGGAGACAGCGTCCTGTGTAGGTACGAGTCTGGGGGCGCTGGCAACGGTGCCGCTGCCGCTCCCTCCAAGGAGGTATACCACGAGCCCGGTGGTGGTGGCGGCCCTCAAACTTTGGGGACAGTGGAGGCGGCATAGGGGGGAAGTTGGGGCCTCGGCGTGGACCCCATTACGGGGGAACCACCGGTTCGCCCCAGGAAGAACAGGTGGAGGGTTTTCGGGGTGGCACAGGGCAGGGATACGAAAGTTGGGGGACCTGTTTGTGGACGGGAAGTTCGTGAGCTTGGGTGGGCTGGAGGAGAAAAATGGGCTCCCCCGGGGAACACCTTCAGGTACTTACAGGTAAGGGCATTTGCCAGACGGCAGGTGGTGGAATTCCCGCGGCTACTGCCACACACAGTACAGGACAGGGTGCTCTCGGGGGGGTGGGTGGGAGTGGGGAAGATCTCGGAAACTTACCAGGTGATGTATGAGGAGGAGGAGGCCTCGGTGGTGGAGTTGAATGATGAGTGGGAGGAGGAGTTGGGAGAGGAGATCGAAGAGGGGACGTGGGCAGATGCCCTCGGGAGGGTGAATTCTTCCTCTTCGTGCACGAGGCTCAGCCTCATACAGTTTAAGGTGCTGCACAGGGCACACATGACCGGGACAAGGATGAGCCGGTTCTTTGGGGGTGAGGACAGGTGTGTTAGGTGCTCAGGGAGCCCAGCAAATCACACCCATATGTTCTGGGCATGCCCAGCGCTGGAGGAATTTTGGAAGGGAGTAGCGAGGACAGTGTCGAGGGTGGTAGGATCCAGGGTCAGACTGGGCTGGGGGCTCGCAATATTTGGGGTGGCAGAGGAGCCGGGAGTGCAGGAGGCGAAAGAGGCCGGAATTCTGGCCTTTGCGTCCCTGGTAGCCTGGCGAAGGAGTCTCCTTCAGTGGAAAGATGCGAGGCCCCCAAGCGTGGAATCCTGGATCAGCGATATGGCAGGGTTCATTAAATTGGAGAGGGTGAAATTTGCCTTGAGAGGGTCGGTACAAGGGTTCTTTCGGCGGTTGCAACCGTTCTTAGACTTTCTGGCAGAACGATAGACATTGGTCAATGGCAGCAGCAGCTCGAGGTGGGGGGGGGGGTTACTTTATTTTTGTTTATGTTATTTACACTGGAGAGTCTGAGGGGGTGTATATACTTGTGTTAAGTCGGGGTGTTAATGTTAGTTTATTATTTATGTACAGTGGGGAGGGGTTTGGGGGGGTTGCTTTTTTAGATTGTGTTTTGTACTTAACCCTAGGATAATGGGGTCGTTAGTTTTAAAGAAGTGCAAAGTTAAACATGCACCCAACTTTGTAATAGGATGAACATTGCCATAGTATCTGCAGGCTGACTGAATAGCTCCTAAGCAGTAAAGGCTTGAGTGAAGTTACATTTGTTGAAACTGAAAGTATTTCTATTTTCTCATTCTTAATACTGTGGGAGGTAGTATTGATTTGAGTAAATATATTACATCGCTTTTGTAGTCCAGGAAAACCTGTTAAACTTTCCAGTATAAAGTTGGTAGCCAAAACACTGAATAACAATATAGAAATGGATTTGGTGTTGGAACCTTACTCATGTCCTCTGAGGATTTTTATGTTACTGATGTAGACAAAGGGATTAGACATTAACAGCCATTGTGCCTGCAGGGAATCAATATAGCAGGAAGGCAGTGTGCAGTGGTCATTTATTCCCATTAGAATCTTCCAACAGTGGGGCAGCAGCAGGGCTAGTGATGGGAAAATAGCCAGGGTCCTGATTGCCATCAAGTTCCCTCTTAAGAGAATGCATACATTGGACATCTGAGGATGTCCATGTAATTTAATCCTATACCAATCATCACTTGGAAGAATAGCCACTTTGAGCTCCCCAAAGGCTATTGTGTAATTGTGCAAGTTTGTGCATTCATAAAAGAATGAGGAAAGCATAGCAATTGCTTCCATATTTCTGTTCCCCACCCACACACACCCAAGTGTGATAAATTCACTGTCCTAACTGCATGAACAACAGCAGTGCACTGTCTTTAAAATAACGCAATGAGGTTCTAGTGTAATTTGTTTTATCTCTTTCACTGTCATTTTCTTTTTTTGCTTTCTTCTCTACCTTTTTTCACTAGCTCTCTCTCATTCGCTATTACAATTTTGATATTTTTTCTCTTTCTATCCCAATTTCTATTTTTTGTTTTTTGAAAATATGTTTCTTCAAATTTTTCAACAAATTTTCAACAAATGAAAAAGAAACAAAAACACAACAAGCAGAAATTTTACATTGGATTTCCCCCACATACAATAACCCCCATATAACAGTAGAAAACACAAATAGGGAAACCCCCCACCTTAACACAAACACCACCCCAAAAGAACCCCCCCCCTCCCCCCATGCCCCTGGGCTGCTGCTGCTGCTGACCTCCTCCTAACGCTCCGCGAGATAGTCTAGGAACGGTTGCCACCGCCTGGAGAACCCTTGCACAGACCCTCGCAAGGCAAACTTTATCCTCTCCAGCTTGATGAACCCTGCCATGTCATTGATCCAAGCTTCCACACTAGGGGGCTTCGCATCTTTCCACAGTAACAAAATCCTCCGCTGGGCTACCAGTGACGCAAAGGCCAGAATACTGGCCTCTTTCACCGCCTGCACTCCCGGCTCGTCCGATACCCCAAATGCTAATCCCCAGCTCGGCTTGACCCGGGCGTACACCACCTTGAACATAGTCCTCGCAAAACCCCTCCAAAACCCATCCAGCGCCGGGCATGACCAGAACATATGGACGTGATTTGCTGGGCTCCCCAAGCACCTCCCACATCTGTCCTCCACCCCAAAGAACCTACCCAACCTCGCCCCTGTCATATGCGCTCTGTGAGTAACTTTAAACTGTATTAGGCTGAGCCTGGCGCAAGAGGAGGAAGAATTAACCCTACTCAGGGCATCAGCCCACAGACCCTCATCTATCTCCTCCCCAAGCTCCTCCTCCCACTTGCCCTTTAACTCCTCCACCGAGGCCTCCTCCTCTTCCTGCAGCTCCTGGTAAATCGCCGAAACCTTGCCTTCTCCAACCCATACACCCGAAATCACCCTGTCCTGAATCCTACGTGCCGGAAGCAGCAGGAATTCCCTCACCTGCCGCCTCACAAACGCCCTCACTTGCATGTACCTGAAAGCGTTTCTCGGGGGTATCCCAAACTTGTCCTCCAGCGCCCCTAGGCTCGCAAACGTCCCATCTATAAACAGGTCCCCCATTCTTCTAATCCCTGCCCGATGCCAGCTCCAAAACCTCCCATCCATCCTTCCCGGGATAAACCGATGATTCTCCCGAATCGGGGACCAAACCGAGGCTCCCACCTCGCCCCTGTGTTGCCTCCACTGCCCCCAGATCTTCAGCGTCGCAGCGACCACCGGACTTGTGGTGTACCTTGCCGGCGAGAGCGGCAGCGGTGCCGTCACCAGCGCCCTCAGGCTCATGCCCACACAGGACGCCATCTCTAGCCTCTTCCACGCCTCCCCCTCTCCCTCCATTACCCACTTACGGATCATCGCCACATTGGCTGCCCAATAATAGCCACATAGATTCGGCAGCGCCAGCCCCCCCCTGTCCCTGCTACGCTCCAGAATCACCCTCTTCACCCTCGGGGTCTTATTCGCCCACACAAATCCCATGATGCTCCTGCTTACGCGTTTGAAAAAGGCCTTGGGGATCAAAATGGGAAGGCACTGGAACACAAAGAGAAACCTCGGAAGGACCGTCATTTTGATCGACTGCACCCTGCCCGCTAGTGAGAGTGGCAGCATATCCCATCTTTTAAAATCCTCCTCCATCTGCTCCACCAACCGCGCCAAATTGAGCTTGTGCAGGGCTCCCCAACTCCTAGCTACTTGAATCCCCAGGTACCGAAAGCTCCTTTCTACCCTCTTAAGCGGGAGCTCGTCTATCCCCCTTCCCGGGTCCCCTGAATGCACCACAAAGGGCTCACTCTTCCCTACGTTGAGTTTATACCCTGAAAAGTCCCCAATCTCCCTAAGGATCCACATGACCTCCGCCATCCCCTCCAGTGGATCCGCAACATACAACAACAGGTCATCGGCATACAACGACACCCGATGTTCCTCTCCCCCCTGGACCAATCCACTCCATTTCCTGGACTCCCTCAGTGCCATGGCCAGCAGCTCAATTGCCAGTGCAAACAACAAGGGGGATTAAGGGACACCCCTGCCTCGTCCCCCGGTACAGCCGAAAGTACTCCGACCTCCGCCGGTTCGTAGCCACACTCGCCACCGGGGTTCTATATAGCAGCCTGACCCAACTGATGAACCCCTCCCCGAACCCAAACCTCCGCAACACTTCCCAAAGATACTCCCACTCCACCCGATCAAAGGCTTTCTCCATGTCCATAGCTGCCACTACCTCCGCTTCCCGCTCCACCGAGGGCATCATTATCACAATGAGGACCCTCCGCACATTAGTATTTAGCTGCCTATCCTTCACAAATCCCGTCTGGTCCTCATGAGTCACCCTCGGGACATAGTCGTCAATTCTTGTGGCCAGCACCTTCGCCAGCAACTTAGCGTCAACATTGAGGAGCGAGATCGGTCTATATGACCCACATTGCAATGGATCCTTGTCCCACTTCAAAATCAAAGAAAACAGCGCCCTGGACATTGTCGGGCAGGGTCCCCTCCTCCCTCGCCTTATTAAAAGTCCTCACTAGCAACGGGCCCAGCAAGTCCACGTATTTACTGTAAAATTCAACCGGGATCCCGTCCGGTCCCGGGGCCTTCCCCGCCTGCGTGCTCCCTAACCCTTTAACCAGCTCCTCCAGCCCAATCGGCGCCCCCAAACCAGCCACCTGCTCCGCTTCCATCCTCGGGAACCTCAGCTGATCTAGGAATCGTCGCATCCCCTCCTCCCCCTCTGGGGGCTCAGACCTGTACAGATCCCCGTAGAAGTCCCTAAATACCTCGTTTATTCTCACCGCACTCCGCACCGTATTCCCCCCATTATCCTTAACTCCACCAATCTCCCTCGCTGCCTCCCTCTTACGAAGCTGATGTGCCAGCATCTGACTCGCCTTTTCCCCATACTCATGCATCGCCCCCTGCGCTTTCCTCCACTGTGCCTCTGCTCCCCCCGTGGTCATCAGGTCGACTTCCGTCTGGAGGTTCCGTTGCTCCCTAAGTAGCCCCTCCTCGGGGGCCTCTGCATAACTCCTGTCCACCCTTAAAATCTCCCCCACCAACCTCTCCCTCTCCCTCCTCTCTCTCTTCTCCCTGTGGGCCCTAATCGAGATTAGCTCTCCCCTGACCACCGCCTTCTTTGCCTCCCAGACTACCCCCACCTGCACCTCCCCGTTGTCGTTGGCCTCCCCCCCCCACCCACCCATTATCAAGCTTCCTACCTCCAGATCCGGAATCCGACCCAGCATGCGTTTCATAAATCCGGCATCATCCCAATTCGGGGCATATACGTTCACCAGTACCACTCGCACCCCTTGCAACCTACCACTCACCATCACATATCGACTTCCGTTATCCGCTACTATATTCAGTGCCTCGAACGACACCCGCTTCCCCACCAGTATTGCAACCCCTCTGTTCTTCGCATCCAGCCCTGATTGAAACACCTGCCCTACCCATCCCTTTCTCAGCCTAACCTGATCTGCCACCTTCAGATGCATCTCCTCGAGCATAACCACGCCTGCCTTCAGTCCCTTTAAGTGCGCGAACACCCGGGCCCTCTTGACCGGCCCGTTCAGGCCCCTCACATTTCAAGTTCTTAGCCGAATCAGTGGGCTAATTCCCCCCCCTGCCGACTAGCCATCTCCTTTTCTAGGCCAGCCACGTGCCCGCACCTCCCGCACACTCCAGTCCCCCAGGCGGCAGACCCCCGCCCCGACTACCTCTCCTGCTTCCAGCTCCCCTTTGGCCAATGCAGCAGCAACCCAGTCTCCCCCCCCCCCCCCCCCCTTATCTAGATCCTTATCTAGCCATTTTGCTCCCCCATGACACACCCGTAAGTCAGCTGACTCCTGCTGACCCCGGCCTCTCCCGCCATTCCATCGACCCCCCAGTGTGAGAATCCCCCCACCCCTTGGCAATCAGTGTGCGCTCCTCTCCAGCACCGCCCCTCCCCCCGGCCCCGCCCCCATACTTCCCTAACGCGGGAAAAAGCCCGCACTTTCCGTCTGAGCCGGCCCCGCCCCCTCTGGCACAGCTTTTTTGCGGCCTTAACCCAACTCCCCATCCCCGGGCCTCCACCCCCCCCCCCTCTTTCTCCGCAGGGCCCTGCCCCTCCAACACCGATGCCCACACTCTCCCACAGCCCCCACATCAAATCCATTCACCCATCCCCACCCAGCACCAAACCAAAAAGAACATTCCCCAAACGCAATAACCCCCCCCCCCCCCCGCCCCCACGACAAACCCTCAGTTTGAGTCCAACTTTCCAGATGGATAAAGTTCCATGCCTCATCAGGCGTCTCAAAATAGTGGTGCCGAGCTTGGAACGTGACCCACAATTGCTCTGGCTGCAGCATCCCGAACTTCACCCCCTTCCGATGGAGAACCGCCTTCGCCCGGTTAAAACCAGCCTTCTTCTTAGCCACCTCCGCACTCCAGTCCTGGTAGATTCGGATCTCTGTGTTCTCCCACCTGCTGCTCCGTTCTTTTTTGGCCCATCTCAGGACGCACTCTCTGTCCATAAAGCGGTGGAACCTCACCACTACAGCCCTTGGCGGCTCATTGGCTTTGGGTCACCTTGCCAGGACCCGATGAGCCCCATCCCGCTCCAGGGGCCTCGGGAAAGCTCCCGCGCCCATCAGCGAATTGAGCATCGTGCTCATATATGCCCCGGCATCGGGCCCCTCCACTCCTTCAGGCAGACCCAGAATCCGAAGATTATTCCTCCTCGACCTATTCTCCAGGTCCTCAAATTTTTCATGCCACCTCTTGTGCAGCGCCTCGTGTGCCTCCACCTTCACCGCCAGGCCCAAGATCTCATCCTCGTTCTCCGAGGCTTTTTGCCGCACCTCCCGGATCGCTGCCTCTTGGGCCTTCTGGGTCTCCACAAGCTTCTCAATCTACGCCTTCATTGGCGCCAGCATTTCTGTCTTCAGCTCCGCAAAGCAGCGTTTGAGGAACTCCTGCTCCTCCTGCGACCACGCTGCTTGGTCTCCACCCGCCGCCATCTTGCTTCTCCTCCCTCGCACTTTCCGCTGCACCAGAATCACTTTCTTAACCGCTCCACTCCTGGTCCAATCCATACAGTGCCGGGGGAACCTTGCTGTCACCTTCCCACACTGGGAGCCGTCGAACAATTTCCGTTGGGGCCCTTCTAAAGAGCCCAAAAGTCCGTTCCTGGCGGGAGCTGCCGAACGTGTGATCTACCTCGACATAGCTGCAACCGGAAGCCCCAGTTTCTATTTCTAACACATGCTCTCACCCTCATGTAAAACTGGCAAAACTCACCATCAGTCCTTTGTCACACAAGTTATGGTGGCTTGGGCAAACAACACATACCTATAGAAGAGCAACAAGTCAATCCCTCAGAAGGAGAAGTTTAGATATAAATAGCCTCATGTACAACAAAATAAAGTCTCAGAAGCTGATGATTGATTATGTTATTAGTAAGCTTATGTAACCATCCTAAAGTTGCTCTAAAGAAAAATAGAATCATAGAATCTCGACAGTGCAGAAGGAGGCCATTCAGCCATTGAGTCTGCACCAACCCTCTAAATGAGCACCCCACCCATGTCCCGCCCTAACTCTGCAACCCCATTACTTAACGTTCACATCCCTGGACACTAAGGGCAATTTATCATGGTCAATACACCTACCCCGTACATCTTTAGACTGTGGGAGCACCCAGAGGAAACCCACGCAGACATGGGGAGTGTGGTGATGTGCATCACTGTAAATACATGTAAGCTAGACAGACACTAGAGGGAGCAGCAGAAACATCACACACGCACACACTCAACCAATAGATAAGTTAGATAGGAGGCGACCAATGGACATTCACGATACACAAGGAGGTGACACGACCACAGGGGGGCATTACACCAACCCATACATAAAGGACACCACACACATGATCAGCCCTTTGGCCGGTGGAGACAGTCAGTGAGGAGAGGCACAGGGTTGATTCATTATCACACCCAACACGTGGAAGACAGCAGCTGGTTAGTCAGTTTAGGTAGCTACAATAGGATTAGCAGTAGTGTTGAACTCAAGTTATAAAAGTGTACATAGTGTAAATAAATGAGTTGAAGTTTTTTACACGTCTCGACATTCCTTGACAAATGCAACACCAGGAAGCCGCTTATGTTACAAAGGAAACATAACAAAACAGGGAGAACATACAAATTCCACACAGGCAGACACCCGAGGCTGGAATTGAACCCGGGTCCCTGGTGCTGTGAGGCAGCAGAGCTAACCACTGTGCGTGCCACCATGCCGCCCTGAAAATGTCGGTAGGTTTGAGCTCATGTGATTACCCTTGAGTGTGGCATCAAAGTGTCATTTACATTTTTCTGTAATATAATCATCAGAATTTAGCAATTCTATCCCAAACCTGCACAGGCCTTCCTCACTGTAGTAATGTTGATGTCCAGAGATTAGACTGCTGTCCATAATCTAGAGCTACAAAACGAAGAAGTCTCTCATTATTATTATTAATGCTAATGTTTCTCATGGAGTGGCTTATTGACATTTTTCTCCTTTGATTATAAATGCCAATGTTCATTTCTTTATTTAAAAAAATATATATATTTATTAAAGTTTTTTAACACAATTTTTCTCCCTTACAAACAATAAACCCCCCCCCCCCGTAACAAAAAAAACCGAGAAATCGCGCAGAGCAGGATATATACATGGCAAAATGATATATTTACACAGATTTGTACACTGGCCCTCAACCGTACGTGCCAATTTCCCCAACCCTTCATGTTATCTCTTGCTCATCCACCCTCCCAGGCAGTCCCCCCCCCGCCTCCCCCCCTCCCAGGACGTCCTCCACCCCCCCCCCCCCCAAGGTTGCTGCTGCTGCTGACCGACCTTCCTCTAACGCTCCGCGAGATAGTCTAGGAACGGTTGCCACCGCCTGTAGAACCCCTGCGCAGACCCTCTCAAGGCGAACTTAATCCTCTCCAACTTTATGAACCCAGCCATATCATTTATCCAGGCCTCCAGGCTGGGGGGCTTCGCCTCCTCCCACATTAGCAAGATCCTTCGCCGGGCTACTAGGGAGTTCATTTCTTTATTAAGCATATTTTTTTTGGATAACATTTTATTAAGGCATTTAGGATTTTTAACAACAATTTCAAATGTAAACATAACTCAGTAAATAACCCCCCCCCCCCCGCCCCCCCCCAAACCAGCTACCATACCCAGCCAATAGGGCTAACACACACAGTTCCCCAGTTTTTCTTTTAAGCATCTTTTAAAATGTCATGACTTTTGACTTTCTCACGCTCTCTTGCTCCTGTTTGTCATTTCGGTGCCTGTGGTTTCCACCCTGACCCCTCCCAATCCCTATGTTGCCCACTCCATGTTTCTCCACTAAGCTGGTTCACTCAGCTCACTTTGTCATTTCAGCCACTTAGGCGAAGCTAATCCGTTCGAGGGCCTGGCCTTTACTGAACACGTCACATCAATTACTCTTAAATTGTGTACAAACTATCATTCCGATGCTTTGGGATTTTTTTCATATTGTACGGATCGGCTTGTCGTGATGATGTGTACGGTCAATAAATCTCCCTAAGGTTCTGATTAGTTGTGTTGCTAAATCATGTCAAATGCAAGTAGCACAATGTCGAAGGTTCCTAAACAAGGCAAGCTAGTTCAAGAGTCTGTACACTAAAAAGAACATCTAGTGGACCCAATTTCGCCATTGTGAAACTCCACAGTTTTCACGACAACACTTAGCCTCCAGAATGGAGAATCCAGCCGTCATGCGGGAGTTTCCTCCGGGTACTCCGGTTTCCTCCCACAAGTCCCGAAAAACGTGCTGTTAGGTGAATTGGACATTCTGAATTCTCCCTCCGTGTACCCGAACAGGCGCCGGAATGTGGCGACTAGGGGCTTTTCACAGTAACTTCATTGCAGTGTTAATGTAAGCCTACTTGTGACAAAAATTATTATTAGTGTGATGAACAGAGTGAAGGAGGAAGAGGCATCTTTGCAGAACTGGGGATTCTGTTTGGGACTTCCCTTTGGAGTTATACTGCTGCTTCAGTATCAGTCAGAACTAAAATCTGATTCCATAAATGTGGAAATTGCCACTTTAATTGAAGTGATTTGATGTGAGTCACGGCTCTCCATAGGAATCGTTAAAGCTGGAGTTAGGCTTTGTCAGACATTTCCCTCCTGGAAATAGTAATGAGCAAGTTGGCAAGTTGAAATGCTGAATCATACATGCGCAGACCTGTCCATTCTGAGCTAAAATAACTTGCAAAATAAAATATATCGCTAGATATGAAAGAAATACAATATACAATGAAAATGTCCAAAATAATTATGTTGTTCACCTCAGTATGCAGTACTTTTAGAATTTCGACCAGAATCTATCTAGTGACAGGTGGCACAGGTGGGAGTTAGTAAGCTATGAGACATTGGGTGGTGTTCAGCAAGGAAGGAGGAAGCAGGAGGAAGAGGACGAGTGTAGAAGCACTGTGGGGGAAAGTCATGTGAGCAGACAGACCACAGAAGAGGAGGTCTGTGGTTGCTGACGTTAAAGTGAAACAGTGTTAAATGGATATAATAACTCTACTTCATTAATGATGAAGGTGAGGCAGTGGCATAGTGGCATTGTCGCTGGACAAGTAATCCTGCGACCCAGAGTCATGCTCTGGGGACCCAGGTTCGAATCTCCCCAAGGCAGATGGTGAAAATTGAATTCAATAAGAATCTGGAAGTAGAAGTCTAATGATGACCATGAAACCATTGTCGATTGTCGTAAAACAACACCTGGTTCACTAATGTCCTTTGGGGAAGGAAATCTGTCGGCCTTACCTGGTCTGGCCTACATGTGACTCCAGATCCACAACAATGTGATTGATTCTTAGGTGCTCTCAGGGATGGGCAATAAATGCGGCCCAGCCAGCAATACCCACATTCCATGAAATGAATTTTTTAAAATGTTAATGTAAAACTAGGTTAAATGGGTCAACGGTAAGTGAGGATTTGCTGTAATTTAGTAAACTTACAAAAGCAAAGTTTCTGTTGCAGTGTCTCCACAGTTGACGCACGAAGATGTACATTTGGGTTCCCATGGCAACTTGGCTGTTGAGTCGCTACCAGTACAACAGCAATGGACAAACTGGAATGACAGTGAGGTGAGACCGGAGAAATGATTAACATGTCATGTCATTCGTTTCATAGGACCCAGCTATAGTACAAAGCTATAATAATATGAAAATGTGCTACATGTCATTGATAGCAGAAGAAATTGTTAGGATTTGTTTTAATTGTTCCATCAGATATTGATCTTAATTATATTGCTAGACAATCCTATCCAACCAGGATAGTTGCTGGCACTCCCTCATGTAGTCCCTGGCTCTGTGATTGCATCTCCAGCATCAATGGGACCATCCTTTCTAGAAATCCGAGACCAGTCTGGACTGCAGCTAGTCCCTGGGGTCGAGCCACCACTGACCGTCCACTCCCTTGGGGTTCCTATTTCCATCTGATGTACTGCTGCATGTGAGTGGTGCGCACCATATAGTGCCCCAGGAGCCTCTTCACTAACATGCCCAGCTGAGGTGAGTGTCTCTGGGATTGTGGCGGGGGTTGGAGACAGCTGTGACGGAAAGTTGGTTTTGGCCCCGGACTGGTGCTCCGGAGTGTCGCGGGCTGTCTTTTGGGGGCTCGCCTCGCTGTCTGGTCCCGCCTCATCGCTTGCCATGTGCTTGGGATGTGGCCGGGGGCACCAGAAGGGCCCACCTCGGTGCCAGATGATCCCGCAAGACACAAGACATGATGCATGGTTGGACTGCAGGTGGGGGTGGTGGAGGGGTGGTGTGGAGGTGGTGGGATGCTGGGGTGGGGGTGGTGGAATAGTGATGTGGTGTTGGAGGGGTTGTGTAGAGGTGGCGGGGGTGTGGATCTGCTGAGATGCTGGGATGGTGGAGTGCTGGAGTAGGGATGGTGCTGGGATGGGGGAGGTGATGGGGTTCTGGGGTGCGGGTGGTGGAGTGGTGGGAGTGATAGAGCCGTGCGGTGGAGGGTTGGTAGAGTGGTGGGTGGAAGTGGTGGAGTGCTGGAGTGGGGATGGTGGAGGGATGGTGTGGTGGGCTGGTGGAGTGATCGTGTGGGGTGGTGCCACGCGTGCCATAAGACACCGGAACTCAGCGTGGGCTCACTTGGTTCCTCGAAGCTGCCCTCTGCTTTAGCGACTGCCCGCTCTCTGTGCCCACCGACTAGGTCCAATGCCCGCCACTCTGCGGAAGTGAGTGTCCGGTGAGCCCCCTCCAGTCTGTTCGCTCTCCCTGCGGTTATGCGCCACCTTCTCCTCTTAGCAGGGACAGAAAATGCACAGAGTGAGGCAGCCGGACACGGGCAGCACAGTGATGGGCAGCTAGTGGGCTGTGTGTGTATGGCACCCTATATGGGTGTTGAAATGTGGTGCAGAGTGGGGAGCGAGCAGACTGCTGGCGGGTGGGGTTTGGTCATCCTCTGGATGGGGCAAGGGGGTATGGGGGAAGGGGGTACTGGTGTGAGGGACAGGAGTTGGTGACATGGTGGTTACTCCCCCTGGCCGCCATGAGGAGGTCATGCTGCTTTTATGGCACTGCCCTCAATCACCTTCTGGCCTAGCAAGCTCATCACCACCGTCTCGATTGTAATTGGGGATGAGCAATGTATGCTGGCACTGCCAGCAACACTCACTTCCTGTCAATGGAAATTTGATATATATGTGGAAGAGAATAACTGGAAATTTCCATGATCAGGAGGGAGAATTTGAAGGCTCCTTTAATCAGGACACGGGGAGTCCACAACAAGTAATAACGAACTTGTTTTTTTTACAGTTACGTTATATCCAACTCCCGGTAGATCCCTACGGGGTCTCCTCCGTCGGTGCCTTACTAGATGTCCTTTTATACACAGTTGAATGAAGTACCCGCCCCTCAGTGGTGGAGCTCCTACTCCGCCAGAACCACAGGCAATCATACCCACCCTGTAAGTCCCATGTGGGATATTACTGCTCCTTTGTCAAGGGAGAGGGGATGCTGAAATGCTCCAAACCTTTAAGTGTTCATGGTTGGAAAATTTGTCAATCCTTCAGCCTCAACGGGGCTGCTTGACTGGCTGTAAATGGAGCTGTTTGTGGCTTTTGCTGAAATTGAGGTTTATGTAACCGGTAATTATTGCCTTAAAAGCAAGCATATACTTCAGTGCACGAGTAGCGATTGAGATAGACGCGTCTTCGTTATGAGACTGTGGGTAATTACTGCATTTAAGACGGAACAAATGTTTGGAGCAAGAAATAGGGTTTGCCTCATTTCACTTAAACTCAACTATCTTCATAACATCCAAATTCATTTTGAATCAAATGGGCTCCATTTTCTTAGTGCAGTTAAATGATGACAGCAAATGTTTCCTATGATTGGATGCTGCTGTTAACCTGCATCCGCTCTTTAACATATGATCAGAATCTGTAATGAAGCCAGTTTTGCACAAGTGGATTTTTCAAGAAGAATTGCAGAACAGGACTCAAATTTACTGAGCTATAGCTGGAAGAATGATCAGCAATGAAATAAAGTTCCAAATACACCTCGTTGCTGAACACTCATGGATACTGCAAAACTATTTATTCTAAAATAACTGAAGTGACAATATCCAACTTAAAGTTAGCTGCTGACACCAGGGGAATAAACACCTACTACTTACTATATTGTGCAGTTCTTAAGGATTTGGAATTATATTACAGGTTTACAGTTTCCTATCAATATGCAGTGTAGCAATATTTTATAATCCATTATGTTTATTCAGAAATGGGTATGTTCCTTGTGTTTTAAAAAAGAATCCAGAATTAGCTGATTATTTCTTTGAAAACAAATGTGCACATCTGTGGAAATTGTCTTCCCTTTCAATTGAATTTGTGGCAGCCTTCTGTCTCATGATGGTCAACTCTATGTTAAGCATTGCTTGGTGCGACTCAGGAGCCCTCCTGTGGCATGGCAGTGGAAATTGCAGGATTCACTGGCCTCTCTTTTCTCTGGGCCCTATTTTCAGCCAGCTCAGCTTTTTGTTTCGAATTACCTCATCCAATGCCCGTCCAAACAGCCTCTGAGGTCACAGCCATCCGTGACTGCCTCCCAGTTGTCAATGTCCAAGATCTTCATATTCTGCCATAGTGTCCTTGGAGCAGAGGTATGGACGCACAGGAGCTTGTGACCCAATGGCCACTTCCCTATACAGATGGCCTTTCAGTATATGGCTGTCATGCATCCGATGGACGTGACTGAGCCTGCTCAGCCAGCATTGGCTTAGCAATACGTGAATGCTAATGTTATTAGCACACTTCGGCACCTCTGAGTTGGTGATCTTTTTCTGTCAAGAGATGCCGAGGTTACATCTGAGAAAGCGAAGTGGAAAATGTTCAGCCTTTTCTCCCGCCTAACATAAGTTCTCCAGCCCTCATCACTGTAAGGGAGTGCACTGAGGCTACAGGCTTGGTAGAATTACAGTTTGGTGTTTTCAGTCAGGCTGCTATCTTATAGCTTGGATATAACAGCTGCAGTTTTTGTGATGTGTGTGTTGATTTCAGCACCAAGTGGCGGATTGTTGGTGATTGTCGAGCCGATCTATGTGAAGCTATCAACAACCTCCCCAGCATCACAAGATCAATACTGGTAGATTGTGGTATAGAAACATCCTGGACCATGATATTTGTCTTCCTGATGCTGCTGGTCAAACTCTGTGAGAGAGAGTCTGTCCTTTTGCCACTGAAGGTACTCCTCGGTCTGTTAGTATGGCATCGCCAGCGTCGACAAACTCTCTGATGACTTGGTGCATTTTGTCCTGAATCTCAGGCGAGCAAGGCTTATCAACTTTCTGTAAGTTCTGGAATAAAAGTAGACACCCTCTGTAGGTGACCTGAAGGGATATGATATCAGCAAAGAGAAGAATATGCCAAAGAGTTTTGCATGAGGCCAGAACATTGTGGATTCAAAGGGTTCCTATATTGCATCGCCATGTTGCCATGGAAAGAGGAGGTCACATTAAGCAGCTTTGTAAATACAATTATTTTAACTCCAGTTCAAGAAGAATATCCAAAAGTCTTTTATAAGAATATAAGTAGCAAAAATAGTGTAGGACTGATTAGGGACCAAAACGTGGATTCGCGTTTGGAGGTACTAAGTGAGTAATTTGCTGGAGGCTCACTACGCCATTCTCTGCCCCCGACAGAATGGACCACTCATGGTCCTGCCGGTCGGGAAACTAGCGTGGCAGCTGCGGACGCCCTGGTTAGGGGCGGGCCGATCCGAGGGCAAGGGGGGGCCTTATACGCAGCTACTCATGTTTGACAGGTCCTCTGGGTGGAGCCCGGTGGTTCCTCACCTCTGCGGCGTCTGCCAGCCTCCGCATGGCTGACCGCTCACACCGGTCAACTCCAGGACCCGATCCTCGAAGGAGGTGAGGATTCTTATGTCTAGCACCCCTCCGCCAGTCCGGGCCCCCTCCCGCCGAATATGTGAGAGCTTTTCCTGAGGAGACACAGAGAGGGCATTGTTTGTGGCTCACATTGTTTGTGGTTCACTATGGTAGGAGAGGGGGTGTGAAGGCGGGGTTGGGGGAGTTGAGGGGGTGGGGAAAGGGAGAGCTGGGGGTTGGCATGGGGTGTTGGGTGGTGGGTGCTCCCTTTGTGGGGGGGGGGGTTGGTTTCTACTGACTTGTGCTGCCCGGTGGAGGGCTTTGATCATCTTCCTGCACTGCTCACCAGTCCACCTGGACATACTCCCCAAACTGACAGCTGCCGCCATCTCATCCCAGGCAGCACTGGCTACCTTGTGGCTCACCCTCCGGGACCCTCGGGGGAACAGGGCATCCCTCCTGGCCTCCACCGCGTCCAGGAGCCTCTCCAGGTCAGCATCCCCGAATCTTGGGGCTGGTCTCCTCAGCGCCATTGTTGCGAGCTGACTGGGGTTGGCTGAGCAAGTGCAGCTTAAGTGCTGCTCGACCGTGTTAGCGGGGGGCTGGCGAGCGCGGTCCCGGCGAATTAGCTGGCAAGTGTTCATTTGCGGTGAGAAGCCCCTGAGGCCTTGTTAAGTGAACCAATTAACGTTGAATTGCGTTGCCGGCCTCGCTGTGCCGAGCGCCGGGAAGCTCGCGGAAATTCCCGCTTGCTATCACACTTCGAAAACTTTCCAGAGAATTGCGCCCTTAATGTTGAGTTATTTGGTTACATGCAAACAACATACGAATTAGGAGCAGGAGTAGGCCACAGGGCCTCTCGTGCCTGCTATACCATTCAATAAGATCATGGCTGATCTGATTTTTAAAAAAAGATTTAGAGAACCCAATTCATTTTTCCAACTAAGGGGCAATTTAGCGTGGCCAATCCACCTACCCTGCACACCTTTGGCTGTGGGGGCGAAACCCAGGCAAACACGGGGAGAATGTACAAACTCCACACAGACAGTGACCCAGAGCCAGGATCGAACCTGGGATTCGGCGCCGTGAGACAACAGTGCTAACCACTGTGCCACTGTGCTGCCCCCGACTGATCTAATTTTAACCTCAGCTTCACATTCCTGCCTACCCCGATAAGCTTTCACCCAGTTACTTATAAAAAAAATCAATCCACCTCTGCTTTAAAGATATTCACGGACTCTCACTCAAGTTCCAATGACTCATAACTCTCCGAAAGAAATTCTCCTCACCCCTGTCTTAAATGGGTGACCTCTTATTTTTAAACAGCGATGCCAAGTTCGAGATTCTCCACATGCACCCTGTCAATACCCCTCAGGACCGTGGGCGCGATTCTCCGACCCGCCGCCGGGTCGGAGAATCGCTGGGGGCTGGCGTGAATCTCGCCTCCGCCGTGTCCCGAATTCTCTGCTACCAGAGAATCGGCGGGGGCTGGAATCATGCCGCACCGGTCAGCGGGCTCCCTTCAGCAATTCTCCGGCCCGCGATGGGCTGAAGTCCCGCTGCTGTCAACCCTCGCCAGCCGTCGTAGATTGAACCACCTACCTTACCGGCGGGAGCAGACGGCGCGGGCGGGCTCCGGGGTCCTGGGGGGCGCGGGGCGATCTGGCCCTGGGGGATGCCCCCACGGTGGCCTGGCCCACGATCAGGGCCCACCGATCCGCGGGCGGGCCTGTGCCGTGGGGGCACTCTTTTTCATGTGCCTTCGCCATGGTCTTCACTATGGCGGAGCGGAAGAGACCCCCTCCACTGCGCATGCGCAGGGATGCCGTGAGTGGCCGCTGACGCTCCCGCGCCTGCGTCGCCCGGCGAAGTCCTTTCGCCGCCAGCTGGCGTGGCACCAAAGGCCTTTCCCGTCAGCTGGCGGGGCAGAAATCACTCCGGCGCGGGCCTAGCCGCTCAAGGTGAGGGCTTGGCCCCTAAAGGTGCGGAGAATTCCGCACCTTTGGGGCATCCCGACGCCGTAGTGGTTCCCGCCAGGTAGGGGAGAATCCCGGCCCTTGTTTCAATCAAGTCGCCTCTTACTCTGCTAAGCACCAGAGGATACAAGCCTGGCCCATCCAACCTTCCTTCATAAGACAACCCACTTATTCCAGGTATTAATGTAGTAAGCCTTCTCTGAATTGCTTCTAATGCATTTACATCTGGAGACCAATACTGTATACAGTACTCCAGAAATGGTCTCACCAATGCTCTGTACAACTAAATCATAACCTCCCTACTCTTGTTCATTGCAAGGCAAATTGAATACAATAACATTTTAATAGCTTTGTTAATTACTTGTTACATCTGCACAGTAACATTTTGTGCTTCATGCACTAGGACATCCTCTCCATCTCAGAGCTCTGCAATCTCTTCCTGTTTAAATAATAGGTCTCTTTCTTAGTCGTTCTGTCAAAATGGACAACCTCCCATTTGCCCACATTGTACTCCATTTGCGAGTTCTCTGCCCACTCGTCTAACCTATTTATACCCTTTTGTTGGCTCCTTATGTCCTCTTCACAACTTATTTTCCTACTGACCTTTGTGTCATCAGCAAATTTAGCAACCATACCATCAGTCCCTTCATCTAAATCATTTATATAAATGTGTTCATAAAATCTTTCATTATTATGCTGTGTTACTACTATATTTAGCACTTGAATTTCCATTATAATGAAAGAAGATGGCCAAGAACAAAATATAGTAGGCTCAATTTGTATTGATTTGGGTCATTACTGCTACAGTTGGCCTTGGAACCCATGTGCTGTTTATTTTTCTGTTCCCTTTTCCCACCCTTCTGAGGGCGCACCACCCCCTCCCCACCTCCATCACCAAAGCAAGCTGCTGCTCACTAAAGATATAACTGCTCCTGATCCAGAAGTGGTCCATTGACAATCTGCAGTGGATGGTGACATTTAGTGACAGTTCAATGAGAGGAAAGGCCTTTTCTATCATTCAATACTTGTAGAGAAGTCTATAACTTTGGATGCGTGTTGATGAGGACAATGTCAAGAGTTTCATTAAGTTTATGTTTGGTGGCCCTTTCTTCACCTAAAGCATTCCTGTTGTGCTAAGAGAATGGCAGAAATGTCTTTCAACACAGTTCAGTTACCCCCTGTTGGAATAGGCCCAAATCAACCATTTCAGAGTGTGAGCCTGCATTTGGGAATTCGAAAGTGGGCTCAAAAGATAATTGAGGTCGTTGCATCCAGTTGTGTGGCCTAATTGCTTTTGTAAACTAAATAGCCAGTTGAGAAATCATCTGTGTCGTCACTTTCACATCAGTCATAAAAATATAATCAAGATGGCAGTTGGTCACTGTGTTTGTGACATTTCAACAAGCATCTTGGAAATATCTATTACTTTTACTTACTCGGGAAGGATCAGCTTGAGAACGGTTTGTGTCAGACTAATGGCAGATTGCACAGAAGCTTGAGTGAGGTTTGTTTTTGTTGCCCTTTCTTCCTCGTAAAAATACTTGATGAGCAATACTTCAGTGTGAGCTTCAGGGCAGCACGGTAGCCTTGTGGATAGCACAATTGCTTCACAGCTCCAGGGTCCCAGGTTCGATTCCGGCTTGGGTCACTGTCTGTGCGGAGTCTGCACATCCTCCCCGTGTGTGCGTGGGTTTCCTCCGGGTGCTCCGGTTTCCTCCCACAGTCCAAAGATGTGCAGGTGGATTGGCCATGATAAATTGCCCTTCGAGTCCAAAATTGCCCTTAGTGTTGGGTGGGGTTACTGGGTTATGGGGATAGGGTGGAGGTGTTGACCTTGGGTAGGGTGCTCTTTCCAAGAGCCGGTGCAGACTCGATGGGCCAAATGGCCTCCTTCTGCACTGTAAATTCTATGATCTATGAAACCGAAAGACCACACATTCTATTTGCTGCTGTCCTTGTTAAGGAAGGTTTAGTGGTACAGCACAATTTGAATGCTAGAACTGTGTTATCAGTGACCCTCTCTGCAATTAAATTGAAACAAATACTGCAGATAAAAGTGTGAACTTTAATCACACGTGGCTTCCAGCTCAGGGGATGCTGGGCAGTGGTGTCTCTCGAGGAGGTTCACGCATCCAGCCCCAACTCTCCCACCATTCACACACTAGGTTGCAGGCTAAATGCTCTTTGATTAAATCGCACACCAAGTTCTGCACAGTCAACCTGTTTCTCAAATAATAGAATTTTATTTCCAAATTATTTCGGGGGGTTTTCCATGTATCAGTTAATTGAAGGAAAAGTTGAAGAATTTTCATTCTGGCACTTTACTGCGGCACTTTGATTTAAAACAAAACTCCTTATTTATTCAGTTATATCCAAAGATTATGCCAAACCATCCAAACTTCCATTCTACAGGGTATAAACAAAAGAAATATTGCTGACCTTGGGAGCTCTCCTGCAATACAGACCAATACAGACTGTTGTGTTCTGCTTCTTCGTGTAGCATAAGCTGCTTCCTTGATGTATGCTCTGACAAAGGAAGGTCCAGACTTTGTAATGAATGCAGTATGTTTATTGAACTATTAACACAGTTCTTAAATGAGTTCGGCTCTCCTGCTAATCTAACTATAGTAACTCAGTCTAACTAAACCAGTCTGCTCTAAGCCACGTGCTGGGTGCGATGCTGCTGATCAACCCTGATGTACTCTCTAGATGTCTGTCTGTGGAAAGAGGCAGAGCATGTGTGCCCTGTCCTTTTATATCGGTTGTGTAATGCCCCCTTGTGGTAATTCCACCTCTGGGTGTCTTGACTGCTCATTGGTTGTGTCCTATTCTAAGTGTTCATTAGCTGCATGTTTGCATATCATGACATCTCCGGTGCTCCCTCTAGCGTTTACTTAGTTGTATTGTATTTACATTAACCCTTTGTGTATATATAGTGATGCATATCACCACATTCCCCCTTTTTTCGTGTTACATATTTTCTGTACTTGGTTAAAGAAAATTGAACAAGAACAGGTAAATAAGCGATGAAAGTACAAGGTATGATGACAGTGATGATTATACAATATCAAGTAATATTTATGAGTCCACAGTTCATGAATTTATATGGTCGAGTGGCTTTCTTGTTTTGTTATTGAAGTGTTGATTTTGATGTTGTCATTTCCTTGTGAGCGCCGTCAGTGTCCCTGTGCTTAAGGAACCAAGAGGCCATCAGGAGGAGTTGAAATGGTCAAATCACTTTGTTGTCTGATTTGGACTCTTTTTTATGCTTGTGGTAGCGATTCTTGATGTCATCTTTGCTGTCTGACCTGGATTGGTATCTGTGTTTGCGGTATTGATGCTGTATGTCAGCTGCCTTGAAAGCTGGTGTGCTTGTATGTAGTGTAGCAAACGTGAATTTGTAAGATGCGTTATCATGCCATGGTATGTCTGCACACTTGCCATTGTCTTGAGCTGTGCTGTCACAGTGTCCTGCATTGGCAGAGTTATACCATGTCATACCAGTCGTTGTTCCAGTGTTGTTGGTTTTGTCGTGCTTGTTGTTGACGTTGGTGCCTTTGGTACGCTTCTTGTTGTTGTCGGTGTTTTTGTAAGTTTCGTTGTTGTGCTTGTTGCGCTCAATGACCAGTCCGAATGGAGAATTCAAGTCCTTCACAACGTTAATTGTGTCAGTATCCATTGTGGTTCATTGAGCGTTTCGTCTTTGATTCCTCGGTGCTCCCCGTCTGGAGTCATGTCCAGTTCACTTGAATCATCTTTGGCTTGTTGATGCTCCCCGTCTGGAGTTATTTCTGGTTCACCTGAATCATCTTTGGTTTTTTGATGCTCCTCGTCTGGAGTCAAAATGTTCAAGATTTAATTTCCTTGTGGAGAGGCTCGAGTGGATGAGGTTTCAATTGACGTGGTCGCACTGGACTCACGAGTAGTTTCACTTGGATTGTCGAGTGCCTCTGTGCATACAAGCGGAGATCTGTCAGTCTCGCTGTGATGTTGCACATCTGTATGGGAATTGTGATGCCTTTGTAACTTGTCTCACATACAGTGGGGAGACCTGCAGTGTCTTCTTGTTGGTTAAATGAGCTGGGTAGACTGTCATAGTCTTTTTGTTGTCCAAAGAGTGTGGTAGACTTGCATCGTCTGCTGCTGGTTGCTCAGAGAAGGTGGATAGACCTTCACGATCCTGTTCATGCATGGACTGCACACTGGAGTCTCGAGTTGCTTCCATTGTGGAGTCTGTCAACGAGCTCGCTGTGGAGGCTTGTGTCGCGCTCTCTCTGGAGTCTGGCATCGTTCCCTGTGTGGAGTCGTGCAGTGGTCTCTGTGGTAGTCACCACTAGTGGCATATTATATGTATTACGGCACTGCCCGTATATTACAGGTACAATGGTAAATCCCTGCCTGCTGGCTCCGCTCAGCAGGCAGTGTATAAAAGTGTGTGCTCTCCGATACTGCAGCCATTCTGGTTCCAGCTACAGGAGGCACAACATCTTGTTCAATAAAGCCTCGATTGTTCCACCATTCTCGTCTTGCAGTAATTGACTGCATTAATTTATTGACCAAGATTTTTTAAACGATGGATCTCCGCATCAAGCCTGATCGCCTGCAGCTGAGCCCTCAAGCAGCCAACGCTACGTCTGCCTTTGACCACTGGCTAGCCTGCTTCGGAAGCTACCTCAGGACAGCCGCTGAAGAACCCTCGGACTCGCAGAAGCTCCAAGTCCTCTATTCACGGGTGAGCCCTGACATCTTTCCCCTCATCCGGGATGCGCCCACCTACTCCGAAGCGATAGAGCTCCTGAAAGGGACATTACGTTCGACCAGTGAATCAAGTATACGCCAGGCACCTCCTGGCCACGAGACAGCAACTCCCCGGGGAGTCTCTGGAAGATTTCTGGCGTGCCCTGCACATCCTAGGTAGGAACTGTGACTGCCAGGCAGTTTCGGCAGTTCAGCACACCGACCTTTTAATTAGAGACGCTTACGTCACGGGCATGAAGTCTGCGTATGCCCTCCAGCGGATACTGGAAGGGGGTACGCTCGATCTTGCGGGAACTAGGCAGTTCGCTAATTCGTTAGAAGTGGCCTCCCGTAACGTTCAGTCCTACGCCCCCGACCACGCGGCACCCTCGTGGGCATTGTGGGCCCCACCAGCTGCCGACTCCAGCTCACCGCAAGTCTGCCCCGCGCGGCAACCAGCCAACTCTGGGGGGGCCCCAAGTGTTATTTTTGCGGGCAAAGCAAACACCCCAGGCAGCGCGCTGCCTGGCGCGGAGCGCGACCTGCAACGAGTGTGGGAAGAAAGGACACTTCGCTGCTGTTTGCCAGGCCCGGTCGGTCGCTGCTGTTTCCGTGCCCGGTGTTCCTACAACCCCCACGTGCGACCCAGGGGCGCCGCCATTTACCCCTTCGCAAGCCACTTGCGGCCCGTGGGCACCGCCAACTTCCTCACCGCAAGCCACATGCAGCCCATGGGCGCTGTCATCTTTGATGCCGCCCACCATGTGTGCCCTGTGGGTGCCGCCATCTTTGGCGCCATTTTGGACGGCGCCTCAGGACCCCTGCTCATCTGGCCGTTCATCGCCTGCCGCTACCTCCGCCACCGCTGACCAGTCTGGGACCTCCCAGCATCTGCCGCAGCTCGCCTCTATCACCCTGGATCAGTCCCGGCCCCGCAACCTTGCGACGACGACGGTGAAGATTGATGGGCACAAGCCGACCTGTCACTTTGACTCCGGGAGCACCGAGAGCTTCATCCACTCCACTACGGTAAGGCGCTGCTCCCTCCCGGTACACCCAGTCACCCTGAAAATCTCCCTGGCCTCTGGACCCCATTCCGTGGAAATCCGGGGGTACTGCATCGCGACCCTCACCGTCCATTGATTGTGTCCTATTCTAAGCTGCATGTTTGCATATCATGACATCTCCGGTGCTCCCTCTAGCGTTTACTTAGTTGTAGTGTATTTACATTAACCCCTTGTGTATATACAGTGATGCATATCACCACACAGACTAAGTGACATTTTGAAAGGTGTGGTTTCAGAGGAACTAATTTGTAATATGATGTCCATCCCCTGTCATTGCCTTGCAGGCAGACTGAGATACTTTAGCATCCCAACACTTGATTGAATACCACTATTTCCTCTGTTTGCTCTCCAGTTTAACCAGAATTAAAATCACTACTTCAATTGTAATTCAGATTTCTTAATTGGGAATTCTGTCTGCAGATAGGTGTTAAACATCTATGATTTTAGACATCGGGTTGCATTTTAGCTTTGAAAAAATGGACATCATTTTGAAAAGAATAACTTCACTCCAGCTTTTTCTTGTTTAAAGTTTGGCTCCTTGAACAAAAGTGGCATTGTTTCTTGGCTCTGCTTCCAAAGGTTTAATCTAAGATCTTTTAACCTCCAAGAGAGCATTATAATCCATCACTCTTGTGGTAATTGTACAAACACATAAATGCTCTGCTGTCTTGACAAGTGTTTTCATTTAATTTCTCCCCTGCTAAATGTCTCCCTCCAACAGTTTTGCTCTGCGGCATGCTTGTACGAGATGTACATGAAAGTGGAAGCTGAAAAGTGGATCAACTTTTTTATTTGCGCCTTGACCCTTTCTCTTGCCTGTGCCCTTTCTTAAACAGTGGGGAACTATGCAAACAGCTCCCTCCAGCTCAAAGGCTCTGAACTGTTTTGACACTTAATTTGACCTGGCTGATTCAAGAGCTGAACCGCAAGCTTAAGATCACAGGCAGAGCATTCCCTATGAGCACGGTGAAATATACAGGCCCATGCGGTCCCAGTTCAATGCCGATCCCGCAGAGCATTCCCGAATGGCACAGTGAAATATACAGGCTCATGAGGTCCCAGTTCAATGCCGATCCCGCTGTCTGCTGAATTAGCTGGTCTCGTATGGGGCCAAGACAAGTGCCCCACCATTGACCTCTGTTTTTGGTTTGATTTGGCCAGAGTTTTGTTATAGGGGAACCTCTGCTACAGGGGTATGGGTATGCAATTGGACTTTTCTCTAGTGCTTCAATGGTCAAAGATTCCTCTGGCAGTCACTGTCTAGATGAATGATGGCTGGTTGGTTTCTCTGCCAGAGGTGGGTTACTCAGCAAGAAAGGAGTTGTCACATTCTAAAGGAGAGAAATCAGTTTAAAGTGTTTAAATTGGGCAGCACTGTGGCATAGTGGTTAGCACTGCAGCCTATGGCGCTGAGGACCCGGGTTCGATCCCGACCCTGGGTGTGTGTGGAGTTTGCACATTTTCCCCGTGTCTGCGTGGGTTTCACCCCCACAACCCAAAACGATGTGCGGGTTAGGTGGATTGGCCACGCTAAATTTCCCCTTAATTGGAAAAAATAATTGGTGCTCTAAATTTATAATTTAAAAAAAAATAAAGTGTTTGAATTAAGGTCCAAGAATGTATCTTTGTAAGCATTTTAGGATGAAAACTGCCGCTGTCTTTGCAATATTATTGTTGAAGGGTACCAGAATCGGCGAGTAATGGAAACAAAGGCCTCAGGCTTGACATGGTCTTCTGAATCACGGCCTATTACACAATGCAGTGTATGAATGTGTGAATATAGAAGACTTTGTCACGGGGGGGTGCAATCTTCAACCTCAACTTAAAAGAAATGCGCAGGCAGTATAATTGCGGTCCACCTATATCACTCCAAAATCTTCATGGAGATTTAACTGCTGTACAGAGTATTACTGCAGTATAATTACTCTTTACAAATTGTTTGAAGCTCATTGTTTGCACTTTTTTCACAAATCAAGTATGTGCACAATGTCACAATCAATCCTGTGAGTATTAGAGAGACAGATGAGCAAGGTCAATAAAAGAAACCTACGGTTTCCTATCGTTGTCTCGTCAAAAGGTTTACCTCACCTTGCCATCCATTCTATTCTACAGGGTAACCATTGGGATGAGGAAGCACTTGCGAAAATCAATCCTAATCTCGCCCTTTGCAGTTTGAACTTGTTCCCTCTTTTCTTACTGTTAGACATTAGCTGGAAGTAGTGTTCCATATGTAAATATGTATTAGTCCCCCTTGTGGTTATCTCTTGAATTGCCCATGTATCTACAGTCCTCTCAGAAACCTCCTCCGATGAGGCTTAAACTTGTGGTTAATCCCTGCAGCACCTTTAGCAGTTGAATGGCTCCTTGACCAAAACGTTCACTCCTGCTTCTTTCCCACTTAACCAGTCCTTTCGAAAGATCCCATAGCCCGTAATATTCAGATCTCAATCATGTTCAGTTACCCACTTATTCTTTGTCATTCAAACTGACTGTGCTTCTGACTCTTCTCTGGAGTATTGTTTACAGCTTTGGCCTCCTTGCCTAAGAAACGATATACTGGCCATAGAGGGGGTGCAATCAAGGTGCACAAGACTGATTCCTGGGATTGTCCTGTGAGGAGAGATTGAGGAGGCTGCCCTTTTATGCTCTCGAATTTAGTAGCATGAGAAGTGATCTCATTGAAACGTACAAAATTCTTATCGGGTGAAATAAGGTAGATGCAAGAAGATGTTTCTCTTGGCTGGGAGGGAGTCGAGAACCAGGGAACACAGTCTCAGAATAAGGGACAGGCCATGTAGGACTGAGATGAGGAGGAATTTCTTCACTCAAAGGGCTGTGAAGGCTCAAGTGAATATCTTCAAGATAAGATTAATAGATTTATAAATAACATAGACAACAAGGGATATAGGGATTGTGCCGGAAAATGTCGTTCAAGTAGGTCAGCCATGATCTCATTGAATGACGGAGAAGGTTCGAGGGCCAAATGGAAGGTTCGAGTGCCAAATCTGCTACTCCCATGTTCCTATAAGTATTTAACCTAGATCTTTAGAAGGTTATGTTAATTATTTATATTTTATTTTCTGAATTCATTATTTTAGTTACTAAGTTTTGAAGGTCTCTTTTGTCCTACTCCTGCAGCTAAAATGTAGGGCGCAGTTACATAGTGAATACGTTACTGGACTCATAATCCAGAGGCCAGGATTAATATTCCATGGATGAATTCAAATCCCACCATAGAAGCTGTGGAATTAATTTCAGTGAATCTGGAGTCAAAAACTAGTGTTAGTAATGGTGACTATGTTTTGTCTGGAAACCCATTTGGTACACCAATGTCCTTTTAGGAAGGAAATCTGCCTTCCTTCCCCAATCTGGCCTATATGGGGCTCCAGACCTTAAGCAGCAATGTGGTTGGCTCTTGAAATGCCTTAACAAACAACTCCATTGTCAAGATGGTTCACCATCACCTTTTGGAGGATAATACGGGGTGGACAATGAATACTGGCCTGGTCAGTGTTGCTCAATCATACAAACGAATAAAAACAAACCGTAAGTAAGAGTTCTGACGAGCAATTAATTTCTTTCTAAAGAGTACTTAGTTCCTTCTTGCAGCTCTGCTTACTCAGAATTTGTTTTTTTTGGTGGGGGCCGGGGTGAAGGTTTGCAGAGCAATCCAGTAGCAGATTTTTGGGGCGTATGCTATTAAAAAGTGGGAGGTGAACTCACTTGTGAATCAACCAAAGTGGCAGTGGCACCATGTGCAAGGAGGTCTACAACTTACGGCATCATAATCGGCAGTAGTGTTAGAGGAAACTCCCTTCATGTGAAGAGCAGTGGGTTTTTCAGGAATCCTGCACAATATTCGACCATTATAAGACCATAAGCCATAGGAGCGGAAGTAAGGCCATTCGGCCCTTCGAGTCCACTCCACCATTCAATCATGGCTGATTTCAACTCCACTTACCCACTCTCTCTCCATAGCCCTTAATTCCTCGAGAAATCAAGAATTTATCAACTTCTGTCTTAAAGACACTCAACGTTCCGGCCTCCACCGCCCTCTGTGGCAATGGATTCCACAGACCCACCACTCTCTGGCTGAAGAAATTTCTCCTCATCTCTGTTCTAAAGTGACTCCCTTTTATTCTAAGGCTGTGCCCCCGGGTCCTAGTCTCCCCTGCTAATGGAAACAACTTCCCTACGTCCACCCTATCTAAGCCATTCATTATCTTGTAAGTTTCTATTAGATCTCCCCTCAACCTCTAAACTCAAATGAATATAATCCCAGGATCCTCAGACGTTCATCGTATGTTAGGCCTACCATTCCTGGGATCATCCGTGTGAATCTCCGCTGGACCCGCTCCAGTGCCAGTATGTCCTTCCTGAGGTGTGGGGCCCAAAATTGCTCACAGTATTCTAAATGGGGCCTAACTAATGCTTTATAAAGCTTCAGAAGTACATCCCTGCTTTTATATTCCAAGCCTCTTGCGATAAATGACAACATTGCATTTGCTTTCTTAATTACGGACTCAACCTGCAAGTTTACCTTTAGAGAATCCTGGACTAGGACTCCCAAGTCCCTTTGCACTTCAGCATGATGAATTTTGTCACTGTTTAGGAAATAGTCCATGCCTCTATTCTTTTTTCCAAAGTGCAAGACCTCGCACTTGCCCACATTGAATTTCATCAGCCATTTCTTGGACCACTCTCCTAAACTGTCTAAATCTTTCTGCAGCCTCCCCACCTCCTCCATACTACCTGCCCCTCCACCTATCTTTGTATCATCGGCAAACTTAGCCAGAATGCCCCCAGTCCCGTCATCTAGATCGTTAATATATAAAGAGAACAGCTGTGGCCCCAACACTGAACCCTGCGGGACACCACTCGTCATTGGTTGCCATTCCGAAAAAGAACCTTTTATCCCAACTCTCTGCCTCCTGCCTGACAGCCAATCGTCAATCCTCGAATACCATTATGACTACAAAAAAAAATTAAACCTCAACCCGTTCATCTTTGGATTGTGGGGGTGAGACCCACAAAGACACGGGGAGAATGTGCAAACTCAAATGGACATTGACCCAGGGCCAGGATCGAACCTGGGACCACGGCGCCGTGAGACAGCACAGAAAAATAATTATATGTGATCTGCTTTGAGATTTATGGCATGTGCATTCTTTTATTGCGTTCTATTTATGCATTGTTCTTTAATGAACATGATTGACCACCTCCTCCATGTCCACATCCCCTGCCTCACCCTGGTTTGAGTTATACTCTTGTGTGCTTCTGAACAATGTAGGAAAATTAAGTTAAATGATAATGGAATTATCTTCAAATACTTCCTTACATAGAAATTAGGAATAGGCCATTCTGCCCTTCAAGCCTGCTCTGCAAACACCCTGAAAACACAGCCAGTTCGGTTCAAAATTGGAGGGTATATTTCTGTTGGGATTGCAACATGAGGATTCTACATGACACAATTTTGTCAAAACAGTATTGAATGTTACAATTTACTTTTTCCTGAACAGGAGAATATTGTCGCTGCATCAATGCCAGCTATATTACCTGCAAGTACCCTCCAACAGCCAGAACAGCACTTCTACAATGACAAACCAGGTAGGAACATTAAAAATTATCTCTCTCTAGTGGAACAGTGTCATTTGTATAGGTTTCTCTTTATTGTAGAGATGAAATATCTTGGCTTGACCCCCTCCATTTCTTGGAGCTCTGGGGAGGTAACCACGCATATGAAGAATAGATGAGCGATGATTGTGGGAGGCGTTCTGTAGTCAGAGGGGTAAATAGCTTATTTTGTAGGTACTGTCCAGAGCCACCGACATATCATTGAGTGAATGGAAATGAAATATTTGGGAGTGCCACAAACAGACCTCTACGCATACTCTCTTGGCCCATGCTCCTAATTGACAAAGCTCCCTGCTGGGAGTGGTCACACAAAATACACTTGTAAAGGTAAATGAGATCTACTGGGCTACATTTAAAAAGTCAAGCCTTTCTTCCATTCCCATCTCCCCCAAAACACAAAGTTAATAAAGAAGTGCACCCTGAGTTCCACATCATTTCCTCCACACATTTGAAATATATTGGGGGAAAAGAAACTTTTAGAATGGATAAATTCCTGAGAGTAAATCTAAAGTTAACCCCAGTCCCAACTTTAACCTGGATTCAATGTGTTGTGACTGGGCCGAGGAAGGAAGTGGGCGGTGGGGGGGGGGGGGGGTTGCTGATGAGCACGTGACCTTCTTACCCCAACCTGTCTGAAGTTTTGCAGGAGGCGATGGAGGCATCAGACAGCCCACCTGCCCTTGAGCCAATTATTGCCCAATTAAGAGCCTCATTCTGCTTCTTTGCTATTTTACCCATGGCAAGGGGAGACCCAGAGGCATTGCAACTTTAGCTTTGTTGCCGTTAGATAAGTTGGGGGCACCTCCTTTCGCAAGACCCTGTGACCATTGGAGGCAACTCCCGCCCCCTTCCCCAAAGGTAATTCTTCAACCTTTATCCTCTTTCCCTAAACTGTCAAATCTGGCCGTCCACACAACCCCTGACTTTGGGGCCAGCCAGCTTGGCTCCGGTGATAGCCTAGGCTTAGCAAAGTGCGGGCTTCTCTTCATCCAGGACTGACTGTAGGTCCCAGCAGTGGCCACGTCTCCTCCCTAGCGCTGCTGTGACTACAGAGCTGCCAGCCATCCAATTGACCGCTAGCTCTATAAGACAGGGCTTCCTTCTGAGATAGGGGTGGAAACTTCACCTTACAGCATATATCTCTGCTCCGAGCTTTGAATCACTGTGGGGGCAATCGTCACTATAGGTAAGATAAAGTAGCCATAGTCCTGGATGACCGTGGACTACTTTCCACTTAGAGGTGGTGATTTAACTTGAGGATCACCACACCTCAGGTGAGGGGCAAGGTTGAGAAGGCGGGGCTTTCATGAATAACCTCAGCCAGTACGGGAATTGAACCCGTGCTGCAGATCTTGCTCCGCACCGCAAACCAGCTGTCTAGCCAAGTGAGCCCCCCCCCCCCCCCCGCACAGATCTGGTATCGAACCTGGGAATTTCCGGTCTGTCTGCTTGTATTATTAAGATTTGTTGAGACATCAGAGGGAGTTTTTGCTCAATTTATGAAATAAGGATGTGCACATCAATTCTTACGGCAAGGAAATCCAGAGTATTGAAGGATTGCAGATGTTCAGTACTTTATTCTGTGGTTCCACCAGATGAAAAATATCTGATTAATTATTACATGTTGAATTCTGTGAAATTTTAAACATCATTATAATTGTAATGCACCCATTAAATCAGGTTTATGTACCAACTGTGTTTTGATTGGGAGTCTTGTTTAGCACAGTGGGCTAAATAGCTGGCTTGTAATGCAGAACAATGCCAGCAGCGCGGGTTCAATTCCCGTACCAGCCTCCCCGAACAGGCGCCGAAATGTGGCGACTAGGGGCTTTTCACAGTAATTTCATTGAAGCCTACTTGTGACAATAAGTGATTATTATTATTATTCATTGGAGGAAACTGAACTGGCCAAAATGTTAAAGCAAATACTCTTGAGCTTCTTTGTACGAGGCTAATCTAGTAGCCAAAATTACTTTGGGGAATTATAAATATTTTTATTCTCCTTTTTCACATTTCCTCCCGCATTTACAGCCATCAACAATAAACAATAATCAGCAACAGATATGTCAAACCCCATAACAATAACAACGATCCCATCCTCCCACCAACCCCCAAACATCAGCCCGCATGTTTACATAAACAAATGACAAAAAGGAATCGGGATTACCCATAGTCACCCTTAATATACACAGCCCCCCCCCCCCCCAATCCCTCCCACCCATCCCCCCCCCAACTAATGTTCGATGTTATCCAGTTCTTGAAAGTGCATAATAAATAGTGCCCATGACTTATAGAACCCCTCCGAGCTTCCCCTCACTTCAAACTTAACCTTCTCAAGGGTCAAGTGGTCCCCCCGCCACGCCAGGGCACTGGGTGGAGAGGCTGCTCTCCATCCCATCAGGATCCACCTTCGGGCGATCAACGAGGCGAAGGCTATGATATCTGCCTCCGCACCCGTTTCCAACCCCGGCTGGTCCGACACCCCGAATATGGCCTCCCGAGGACCCGGGTCCAGTTTCACACGTACCACCTTGGAAACTACCCTAAACACCTCCTTCCAGTACTCCCCTAGCTTTGGACAGTACCAAAACATATGAACGTGATTAGCGTGACCACCCCCCCCCCCCCCCCCCCCCCCCGCAATGCTCACACACATCCTCTACTCCTTCAAAAAATTGGCTCATCCTCGCCCTCGTGAGGTGCGCTCTATATACCACCTTCAGCTGTATCAGCCCCAACCTCGCACATGAGGTAGAGGCATTCACTCTCCGGAGCACCTCACACCAGACCCTCTCCTCTATAACCTCTCCCAGCTCTTCCTCCCACTTTGCTTTGATCCCTTCCAGTGGTGCCTTATCCTCTTCCAAAATAGCTCCATACACCGCTGACACTGCCCCTTTCTCCAGTCCCCTTGTCGTCAGCACCTCCTCCAGCAATGTGGAGGTCGGTTCCTCTGGGAAGCTCTGTATCTCTTTCCTGGCAAAATCCCGAACCTGCATGTACCTAAACACTTCTCCCTGCTCCAGTCCATACTTCGCCTCCAGCTCCCTCAATCCTGCAAACCTAACCCGAAGAAACAAATCTTTTAGAGGATTAAACCCCCTCTCTTCCCATTTCCGAAAAATTCCATCCCACTTTCCTGGCTCAAATCTGTGGTTCCCCCGAATCGGCATTTCCCTTGGCCCCACCCCCAACCCAAAGTGTTGGCGAAACTGCCTCCAGATTTTCAATGAAGCTATTATTACCGGACTCCCTGAGTATTTCCCCGGAGCTATCTGGAGCGGCGCTGTTGCAAGTGCTTTAAGCCCCGACCCCCTGCATATACTCTCCTCCATTCTGACCCACTGGGAATCAACCCCTCTGACCCAGCTCCGCACCTTCTCCACATTCGCCGCCCAGTAGTAGTACAACAGGTTCGGGAGACCCAAACCCCCTGCCTGCCTTCCCCTCTGTCGCAGCACCTTTCTCACTCTGGCCACCTTCCCTCCCCATATGAACGAGGTAATCCTTCCTTCAATCTCCCTGAAAAAAGACTTTGGCAGGAAAACCGGTAGGCATTGAAAAATAAACAGAAATCGCGGCAACAAATTCATTTTAACCACCTGTACCCGACCCGCCAGTGACAGAGGAAGGCCGTCCCACCTTGCCAGATCGGCTTTCACTCTCCCCACCAAACTAGTGATATTGTACCTGCGAAGCCTCCCCCACTCCCGGGCAACCTGCACCCCCAGATACCTAAAGTGAGACTTTGGGGAATTATTTGCTGCAGTTGAATAAGTTTTGTTCATCTCTCCGTGTAACACTAGGAGACAGCTCACAGTAAACAATTAGACCAAGAAAAGAATTAGCAGAAGTTAACTAAGTCTGCTTGAATCATAATTTCTGTCAAATAGCTCGGAACATTTATCAACCCATATTTGGGCTACTGTGTAAGAATGAGCAAGTGGTAATCGGTCATGATGGCGGGAGAGAATGGGACAAAGAAACAGATGCTGAATTTGTACTAATTTCTGCATTTATTTTACAGATTTAAATCTGATCACAAATGCTAGTTCCAAACAACTATCAGGTGAGTACCACACTACGAAAGATGCGTTCTGAGAAGGATTTGATTTCTTAACGATTCATTATTAATGACGAAAATTTAAAATGGCACAATGGTCAGGCCATTACACAAAGATATATTGGGGCTGCATTCTTCGTTGCCCGACGCTGATACCGTATTCGGCGATTCTGGTCAGCCATACCCCAAACCCTCTGAAATGGCGTCATTGTGTCGCGCGCCATTGCAACGGTGCTGGCACTTATTCGGCAGGCCGTCCCGCGATGCTCAGCCCCCGATGGGCCGAGTTCCTGACCGCGCGGGACACGTGTGGTCTCAGTGGTCGGGAACCTGGCATGGCGGCTGTGGACTGTGTCCAGCGCCACCACACTCGGCCGGGATCTGTGCCGCTTGCCGGGAGCCATACTGCTGGCCGGGGGGGGGCTTCCACGAGGGCTGGGGAGACTGGCAGGGGGTGGCCTATAGTGTCACGGATGGTGGGTCGGGTCTGCGTACGGCCGGCGTCATGTTGTGCTACGCGACCGCTGCAGGTCGCCGCTGTGAGCCCGCGCGGCCACGGACACGCCCACGGACCCGTTTTCAGCGAGGGCACCAGGAGCTTCGCCCGGCACCACTGCAAGCCCCTCACCGGTCCCAGAATCGGTGAGGGTTTGGTGCCGATTTTTGGGTCGTAAGACACCCGCAAATTCATTTGAGCCGGCACTTAATCGCTGAAACAGAGAATCCAGCCCATGATTTCCTCACACCCTCTGTCATTCTGTCTTGGGATTTCTCTACATGTAAGCTAAAAAACTGTGACACAAATTACTTCAGACTGCATGCATGCCTCCTAATGATCAAGTGTACACTGTAACATAGAACAGTACAGCACAGAACAGGTCCTACGGCCCTCAATGTTGTGCCGAGCTTTGTCCGAAACCAAGGTCAAGCTATCCCACTCCCTGTCATTCTGGTGTGCTCCATGTGCCTATCCAATAACCGCTTGAAAGTTCCTAAAGTGTCCAACTCCACTATCACAGCAGGCAGTCCATTCCACACCCTAACCACTCTGAGTAAAGAACCTACCTCGGACATCCCTCCTGTATCTCCCACCCTGAACCTTATAGTTACACCCCCTTGTAACAGTTACATCCACCCGAGGAAATAGTCTCTGAACGTCCACTCTATCTATCCCCCTCATCATCTTATAGACCTCTATTAAGTCGCCTCTCATCCTCCTTCGCTCCAGTGAGAAAAGTCCTAGCTCCCTCAACCTTTCCTCATAAGACCTACCCTCCAATCCAGGCAGCATCCTGGTAAATCTCCTTTGCACCCTTTCCAATACGTCCACATCCTTCCTATAATGAGGTGCCCAGAACTGCACACAATACTCCAAATGTGGTCTCACCAGGGTCCTGTACAGTTGCAGCATAATCCCACTGCTCTTAAACTCAAGCCCCCTGTTAATAAACACTAACACACTATAGGCCTTCCTCACGGTTCTAACCACTTGAGTGGCAACCTTCAGAGATCTGTGGACATGATCCCCAAGATCTCTCTGTTCCTCCACATTCCTCAGAACCCTGCCGTTTACCATATAATCCGCATTCAAATTTGTCCTACCAAAATGAATCACCTCGCACTTATCAGGGTTAAACTCCATCTGCCATTTTACGGCCCAGCTCTGCATCCTATCAATGTCTCTTTGCAGCCTACAACAGCCCTCCATCTCATCCACTACTCCACCAATCTTGGTGTCATCAGCAAATTTACTGACCCACCCTTCAGCCCCCTCCTCCAAGTGATTTATAAAAATCACAAATAGCAGAGGACCCAGCACTGATCCTTGTGGTACACCGCTGGTAACTGGTCTCCAGTCTGAAAATTTTCCATCCACCACCACCCTCTGTCTTCTATGTGATAGCCAGTTACTTATCCAATTGGCCAAATTTCCCTCTGTCCCACCCCTCCTTACTTTCTTCATGAGCCGACCATGGGGAACCTTATCAAACGCCTTACTGAAATACATGTAGACAGCATCAACTGCTCTACCTTCATCTACACACTTAGTTACCTCCTCTGTCAGATTGATGGAGAGAGGTTCATGCTCGGGACACATGTTATCTAGAGAGAAGGAAAAAGAGGGAAAAAATGTATTTGCTTTCAAATTTGACGCAGAGCAAATTCAGAAAAGCTGTAAGCTTGTACATTTCAAAAATTATCTTACTTCCCACCCTGAAATTAACAGAATAAACCTTAAGGGACAAGGTTTCACTTTTAACAATTAAACTAAAACCAACATAGATTAAACCTAAATTAACAGGCAAATTGTATTCCGTAGAAATTATAAACTACACATGAAATGGCTGATACAACAGAGGTTTGTCTCACACATTTCTTAGGAACATGTGACACAAAGTGATCCCCAAAGTCCTAACTGGTATTCCAATGTCATTCAGCCATTTATCCTCAGGCCAGGTCTAACCCTCAAGTATCCTCCGAACAACTGCTTTGCTCTCTCAGATCCACAGGCAAGCTTATCTCCACATGGTGTATTTCTGTGGACACTGTCCGGTCACAACAATCCTGGTGGCATAGCTTTCGAGAGTCCCTTTTATCCAACCACTCAAAGCATCCTGTTATGGTAAACTTTTCTGGAACCATTCAGCTCTACCACAAATCTGAACTGATCAGACACAGTTTTACGATATTAGTCCTTTCCAGCTGGCTTAAACAGAGCTTTATGCCCAATTCCATTCTGATTTGTTTCCTGCTGTCATAAAACTGAAGACTGACCAAAGGCTGAAATGTCATCTCCCAACTAACTTCTGTTTCCCTAGCAACCTGAAACCTGAGCCATAGTCTAATTTCTCAGAAGTGGTATCACAGCCAGGAAAACCAATTCTTAAACTCCTTCCCCCAGAGCTACTGTTTCAAGGATAGAGGCTATGAGAACATTTTGTTACAAAATATTTTTAAAATTAAGACTCAATTAAATAAACGACAAATATGGAGGTTGGCACTTCTAGTCATGTTGCAATTAAGCTGACCACACAAAGCTCTGTGCTAGGCATTATGTTTAGGATTTCATTTCTACTATTTTACAGTTTCGCTGGTTTCTCCCTGTAGGTGTGCATCAGTCTCGGTATCCGAGAAAATCTGTTCCCTTGCTGTGATATTTGGGTAAAATCCATAGCTTACACAGGGGAAAAAAACATTCCTCTCTGCTTTACCTTCTGTCGTATGGCCTGAATTTTTCAGATGGTAGGGTCTTGCTTCCTGCTATCCGCAGGGTCCCCGCCGACTCTTGAGTATCTCGCAGCCAATTTAAGTTTGAATGACCATTATGTAGTTGCAGGTGGGACCTCTGTCCCTCATTTGGAAGGAAATCCTGCTTTCAAGAGCTCCCGTCCATGCCTGCCTTCGACAAGTGGAAGCTCCCAAGCTATCGAAAATGGTCCATATTTTCAGGGTCTTGCCATTAATCTTAATTGTTGATCTGAAGCGTTTTCGTCAAACCAGTCATCATGTCTACCGGTAGAGATGCCAATTAGGACTCTTCATAGGTCCACCCACCACTGGTGATTGTGGAGCCTAGGTGGGGCGTGGTGGGGTTATTGGGACAAAGGGACAGGTTTGTTGTCAAACTTAAGAAATGTACCCAATGACTGTTGGACTGATGGATCTCCTTGGAGCAGTTCATGCCATTGTTGATCTCCCTGTTCATTTGGGAACTGCGCTCTCTATTTGGATCACCCTCAGTGAAGATTTCTGTTGCCTATTTAATAAGTTTGGAATCTCTTGACAGATGTTTTTGTTGACTAACCTTGAGGGAGTGATGTTTTAGTGCACTTTTCTTCAGCTTGTTGACTCGCCAGGTGCATCAAATCTTCTTCGGACTATTTCTTAGTCGGACTTGAGCAATTCCACCACATCTGGCTCTTCCATTCGATCAAAGCCAATTTCGTTCTACAAGGTGAAGATTTTGTGCTGAACTTTGGGACACTGCAATGAAGTGGCTGACAACCTTCCCGCCACCCACCAATCAGTGCAATGACATAATTTTGTCCCATGAATCAGAAATCTTGTTGATACCTTGGCGGTTTTTGTAGGCATGACAAAACCCCCTGACTGTTAACCTATTCTCACCATCTGTTGCCATGATGAGCTGGGAGAAGGTATGACACAGAAACCAAGTCTTGAATGTTGCCATTGCTTCCCGATCCATGACAATAAAAATTAAGTCATATTGAGCGGCAGGAAAATTACCTCGACATTTGTTGGACAAGTTATCAATGCCAGGATGACCTGGGGGATTATCTAAGAGGATACATTATCTTGATGATATTTTCCCTGGCGCAATATCTCCTCCAAGTAGGAATAGCCTGCATTCTTGAAAGAGTACAACCACCCCTCCTGTAGAAGCCAGGTATTTCGAATACAACTAGTATAGGTAAAAGATAGCTGTTTAAGCATAAATGTTGAGCCCCAGTTTTAATACCCATTTATACAGCATAATTCACTTTTACTGAAGTCCGTTGTTCTGGCAAATGCATATTTTCAAAGACAGTGTGACATTAAAACAGCAAGATAATTTGACACTGCTTGTGCTAATTGTCAAGGACAGGGACTGAATACACAGCAACATTGTTCACAATGCAGATAACAGCTGGGTCAGAAAAGCTGATGTTGCACATTGAAGATGGACGGCTTGCCATCAAATCAGATGTGTTTGAGTCTAACCCAAACCAATTAGGATTATATTGGGGTGTAATTAGATGACTTAAGACAGATATGAAAGTGTATAACTAAAAAGTTTCTCCCCGCCATTTTAGGTTTTGTTGTCTTTTAAGTGTGTTGTCTGTAGTGTATTGTCTTTGGGGGTGTGTGTGTTGAGGAGATGTCTTTGTGTTGTCTTTCTGTTAGTTTAGTCAGTTTTGTCCTTTATAGTCTCCATTTTAGGTTTGGTTTAGTGTTTAGTTTTTAGGAGATGTCTTTGGGTGTTCTGTCAGCCTAACAGTCTGTGTCAGTGATGTTAGTCCACTTTTGACTTTCAGTTTGAGTTTAGCTGAAGATTAGCTCTCTCTCTCTCTTCATGTTTCATTGCCAGACTTTGACCTTTAAAAAGTTACTTTCGAGCTGTCTGCCTAAGCAAAGAAAGATAATGTCTGTAATTCTCTGAAAGCTTCGAATTGTCTACGAATTGCCTTTTAAATGACTTTCAAATTGTAATCAAGCGACTATAAATAAAACAATTCTTTTTGGCACCTGAGGAGTTTATACTGCAAATTTCTGCTGAGTTCCAGTATTCGCAAAGTGCTACTGATAACCGAATAGCAGAGATGATATAAATTCCTTCAACTATACACAGTCGAATAATACAAGGAATCAAACAACTTAACACAGTCTATAAATAGTACAAATCTTATAACTTGTCGTATTGCGCCAGGACTTGATTCATCAACTAAGCTTCCCCCAAACTTGGCGTGGTTCGACAGGTTAGGATCCCTATAAATTAAAGATTCCTTCATTTGGCGTAGTCTGCATCCCCCCCGCCATCATCCAGGCTTTCTTACCCGAAGGTCAAATGATGTGCTGATGTTCTGTAACCCTAATGTCTTTAACTGCTATGCGACTAAGGACCTAAACAAGAAATCTCCCACAGCATTCCCACCAAGCAGGAGATGGCGACTAGGGGCTTTTAACAGTAACTTCATTTGAAGCCTACTTGTGACAATAAGCGATTTTCATTTTCATTTTCAATTAAGCGGCTGTTGATGCATAAACATCCTGACGCTGTCTTCTGTTTGGAGTTGTATGTTCACTGTGGCATCAAGTAAAATCCCATCTCATCAATGTTAAAGGCATGTTTTGGTGAGTCGCCACATTCTTCAGTAAATTTCTCCAAATAGGAGGGATTACATTAGACACTTCAGTTTTGGCACTAGCTGCTTCGCCGGTTCCTTTAAGTAGATGCAAATAGAAAATGTTATTAAAATGTTTGAACCAATGTGGCGCAGTGGTTAGCACTGGGACTGTGGCGCTGAGGACCCGGGTTCGAATCCCGGCCCTGAGTCACTGCCCTTGTGGAGTTTGCACATTCTCCCCATGTCTGTGTGGGTTTCACCCCACAACCTAAAGATGTGCAGGTTAGGTGGATTGGCCACGCTAAATTGCCCCTTAATTGGAAAAAAAAAATTGAATATTCTAAATTTTTTTTTAATTAAAAATGTTTTTTAAATGTTTGAACCAACCATGATCAACCCTGAAATTTTCTGACTGTGAACTCCCACGCTGCTCATTCTTTCAGTCACCAAAAGCTTTCCGCTTTTGCTTGGGTGACCATCAAACTAAGAGGCCTATTATGATGGTTCTGGCCTTCGATCCAGACTGCCAACAGTTTTTCCATATAATTCATAATGCTGCTTTTCGTCAGACTTAGTCGCACCTAAGGTGTAACACTTTGCACACTGTGTTTAAATTTTGTCAGCGTTACAATGAATTGCTCACAACGTCACAGTGGATAACCCAAGTGCTTTCCCGATATCAACGGTTCATTCTCCAGCCTCAAAAGCATTTAAAAACCCCTCACTTCATCTCCAAAGTAAACGTTTTCGTAGCAGCAGCTTCACTGGCATCACTTACTGAATGTTTTTGACTCTTGATTTAGTTGGATTGGAGCACTAAATTCCTGAATTACTGAAACAATCTCCAAAAATGGCTTCACCTGGTGGATGCACGGATCACACCTGGGAGTCCAGATTTACCAGAGGATTGCAGAGTCTGGACCTGCTGGCTTCCTTTTCCCTCCTGAAAGACATTGTGACTTTTGCCGAAAGTAGCCCCGGATCCAAGGGCAGCACTATAAGCTGCAACAAAGTCTCTCTCACTGACCATAAAATGGTGCCTCTGCCTCCACTCAACACAAGGTAGCATCTGGGGATCCAAATTATTCAGAAGATTAAAGAGTCAAGACCTGCTGGCTTCCCTTTTCCTCCTGAAAGAGAAGTATTACATCCTCCATTTTTCACCCAAACAAGGCCCTGAGCCAAGGATAAAATGTTATCTGCAGCAAACATCTCTCTCACCAGCTTGAAAATGGCCTCTACCTGATGCCGAGCTGCACAAGAGCCACACCCAGAGCTCCAACATTAAAAGATGATTGCAGAGTTAGCACCTGTACTGCATTTCACAAGAGTGATCTGTCCAGGCTTCCACTCCCCCATTCACTCTCTTCCCCCCCCCCCCCCCCCCCCCCCAACCAGAATTGGTTATCATCCTTCTCAACGACAAGCCACTGGATCAAGCACAGCATTGTTGCCACAACCTCTTACTCCAAAATGGCACCTCATAATCCACGCAATACAACATACAAATTGTAACAGACCTAACAATGGGCCCGATTCTCCCAAAACTTTTCGAAGTGTGGTCTCTGGCGGGAAACACGATGCGATTTCCCATCAGGTGGTTCGTCTCAATCCAGATCACAACCCAACCACACTTAGAATTTGTTTTGGATGTTGGGGTGATTTGAGCCCTGAATGAGGTGCGCAGGACCTGAAGATGCCGGCAGGTCTGGCTCCTCTGAGGTGAAGGGCGCCCCACAGAAACCCCCCCCCCACCCCCCCAAATTGCCGGTACCAACACCCCCCACACCCCCCCCCCCAGGTGTGCAACAGCCCACTATTCAGTCGATAAAGACCTCGCCCCTTGCCTCTACAGGTCATGCCCCTTGACAGTACTATCCTGGCACTGCCAGTTTGGCACTTCATGGTGCCAGAGGGTTGTGCCATAGCACTGTCCAGCCATGCCCCTGATCATCCAGGGGCTACAATACACTTTGGACCCCACGGCATGGTTATCACATCTGGGGCAAGATTCTCCACAGCACCGCGCCGAAATCGCATTTGGCGCGGGGGCGGAGAAACAAAGTTGACGACGGAATCGGGCCCAGCGCTCTCCGGCAAATATCCAGGCCCCGATTATCCACGCTTTCGTGAATTATGCCGTGCGGCTGGGGGACCATTGCTCGAGGTCCGCCAGCGATACTCCGTTCCCAACAGGCCGAGTTCCAAGTGGCATGGTTCTAACCACATATGGCCTGTCAAGAACATAGCGTGGCAACTGCGGACTCAGTCTGCGAACGTCCTGGTGGGAAGCGGGGGGATCGAACACCGGGAAGGGGGGGGGCCTTATGGGCAGCCGGAGCAGCGATCGGGTCGGAAGGATTCCCGGGCGCGCGGCCGATCGGGGGGGACTAGTTTATTGGTGTTGGTCCACGGTCCGAGTCCACCATGACGCTCGGCGCAGCCGCTGGAGGCCACCGCCCTGTGCATGCGCGGACTCCAAACCGGAAGTGCGGGGGTCCGTAGGTGAAGCATTCTGGGTCCCTGCTAGCCCCCTGCAGATAAGTGAATTGGGTTGTTTTTTTCTCTCGGAAACCCAGGAGTGCAACGCCTGCGTTTTTACGCTGGCGTGGGGACCTAGCCCCATTTTGGGAGAATCCAAGCCCTGGTCTCTGTTTTTGGAGACTCGTGGTGATTTCCGCTGGCTTCACGTTGCGCCGGTGGGTGGGAGAATTACAGGAGCCCGGTGAATTGAGCTTAATGCCGATTCAGCCTGCAGAAATTAGAATTCAAATATGGTAATCTGGTTCATGCCCAGCGAGGGCTAGAACCAGATTACGTTGCTGGCCGGAGGTGGGGAGAATCTCAAAATGAGTTCTAACTGGCAGAAATCGCATTATGGCCCTTTCCCGAGAGTTTCTGGCCATCACGCAATTTGATCCAGCCCGAAAGGGTTCAGAGAGTCACCCCCAATGTTGTTACGGATGTCATGATTTCAATGGGCACACCATCACCATTCTGTGCATGATATTGTAACCAGAATTTGTTAAGCGAAGCAACTTTAATCGGGGACTTACTGTACACAGAAGCAGATTAATTTTCTCGATCAATTTCCTGAACTTGATTCATTTGCATGTACACTGAAATGTCCATATCAATTGGTTGTGACGTTGCTGCTGTCCTACGACTGAGAGATTCCTACGACAATAGTGGCCAAACTGACTGAAAAAGAAAATCGGATTCAAAATTCTGCTCTGGAATGTTTTTGCACAAAACTGTCTGTCCAGCCTATCCATTATAATGGTGCCTTTTTAAAATATAACAAATGACCAGTTTGGTGATGAACTTCACATTATCAGTCTTGAATCACCAGGGGCTGGTTTAGCACAGTGGGCTAAACAGCTGGATTGTAATGCAGAACAAGGCCAGCAGCGCGGGTTCAATTCCCGTACCGGCCTCCCCGAACAGGCGCCGGAATGTGGCGTCTAGGGGCTTTTCACAGTAACTTCATTGAAGCCTACTTGTGATGACAATAAGTGATTATTATTATTGATTCTGAAACTAATAAAAATTAAAGTTTTGCCAATGCATTTTTCTTTTTGCAACTCTGGCAATAATAGGTTGTGTGGTAAAAGTTCGCCGGAAGAGAGAGGGAGAAGAGAGGGAGAGAGAGAGTGCAGCTGGCAACTGGGCAATCAATGGTTAAACCCATCGCGGTGCTCGCAGGAAAATCTGGATCTTTCTTGCTGAGTGTACATAGATTTAGAAAAAGTGCATGATTGGGAGTCTCAATTATAATTTAAAATGTGCTGTTTCATAAATGACTTCTGTTCAAGAGCGATGTCCTTTTAATGTGTAACCTCCTGCTTTTGAAGGTTGTAAAGAACTGGATTACACCCAGAGAAGGAAAACAAGACCCAGGTAATTTATGTGCACTAAATAGCTTCTTAAATATCTAATGTTTATTAAAATAATAGAGCATTTTATATGCACAGTGTACTTTATGGTGTACTGAAATACTCAATGCATTTAGATTATCATCTATCCAATTCACTGTTATCTCAAGCACATTAATCAACCATGGCTGGGTCCCAGTGGAAGCTGAACAAATGTAATAGACTAGTTAAGTGAGCTTTACAAATTAGTTGAAAGGCTGGCTGTGTAAAGTAGTACTTGGAATGAGACTTGCTTATCAGACAAATCCCATACACAGTGGGTAGCTTCTTGCTGCACCATTACTAATTCCAGTTGATTTCTCATGGCTCTTCATTAAAACCTATTCAAAATGAGTATAAAGCGCAGAGTTCAGCCAGAACGGAGTGAATGGAAAGCCACAAGTTCAGCGAGATCGGGACCATTAGAAAATCTGAAATTCAGCTGGAGCGGGGCCGGTGAAAAGCCACAAGCTCAACGAGAGCAGGACCAGTGGAAATCAGGAATTCAGCCATATGGGGCGGTGAAAAGTGGGAGTGTTCATCCAGAGTTGGGCCGTTGAAAAGTGAGGGCGGGGGTGTTCAGCCAGAGAGGGGCTGGTGAAAAGCCAGCAATTTGGAGAGACTGGGATGATCTCTGTTGCACAGTCTGAGAGTTCAGTGAGAGGGGGGTCTATCTCTATCACACAGTCTGTGAGTTGTTAGAATCCTTTACCAGACCCTGGGTCATGAGGGGTGATCCTGTGCAGCCACTGTTGTAATGTGAGAAACAAGGCAATCAATTTGTGCATGGTGAAATCCCACGAGCAGCAATGCGATATATCATAGAATTTACAGTGCAGAAGGAGGCCATTCGGTCCATCGAGTCTGCAACTGCTCTTGGAAAGAGCACCCTACCCAAGGTCAACACCTCCACCCTATCCCCATAACCCAGTAACCCCGCCCAACACTAAGGGCAATTTTGGACACTAAGGGCAATTTATCATGGCCAATCCACCTATGATCTGGCAATCATGTTCAGTGCTGATTGAGAGGTAACAGTTGGCCAGGAGACCACTTTGTGTGTACAATTCTACTGGCCCTTGTTAAAATGTGCCACCTTTCTCCACTATAGATCATACTCCAGTACCTCTGCTGAAGATGCTATTAAGAAAGGGGAAGTTCCTCCTATTCCACCACCTAGACTTCCAAAGACACATTCCAGAGCCTCTTCCCTGGACCTTAATAAACTTTTCCAACAAGGTACCCAACGTAAGTGATCCTTCCACTGTGCATCAAGAGCGGGTTTTGCTGATGAAACCACTGTCTATTTTCCCATATGCTTATTTGAAAAATAGAATGGATCCCAACTATTATTCTCAGAGTCAATATAGTGCAGTACATTTTTTTTATAAAATGGTTGTAATTTTGTCCAACTGCACATTTAACCTTTTTACAAATGTAAAATCACCAGGCATAATTTTCATTGGAATCTAGTGCTTTGTGCCTGGAATTATGCCCTTAGCATCCAACAGACACATAATTTCTAAGTCTTCAACAGCCGCCAAGATAAGATTTGTATGTGACCTCTCCTCCATGTACCAATACTATTTTATTTTCATATAATTTATTATCCATAAAAACTACAGCTGTACCACAGCAGATGGGTTCAGTTAGTAAGGTGAGTCTTCTGGGGATAGATGCGCTAGATCTCTGGAAATAATTCCATGGAGCTGCACTTAGATCTATTAATGCAATCTACCCGGACGCGCACCAGAAGATCTGTTTATGCATGTAAATGGGGTTTCCCGCGGCACTTCAATTAAATGTTGGTGATGGAGTGGGAGCAACTCCAAGGAATTTCCCAGCCTTGCTGTTAGGCCAAACATGTTGGTGAGGAGGGAAAAGCAAGTGATGGTTGCTTAAAAAGATGTCCGGTGGCTTCCGGTTGCGGCGATGCACTGCTAAGCCGCAAGTTTCGGCAGCTCCCGTTCTAACGGACTTTTGGGCTCTTTTCGGGAGCCCCAACGGAAATTTTTTCAGACCAAACCCAGTGTGGGTGTGACGAAGGAAGGTGTCCCCCTGGGTGTGTATGGAAAGGACCGGTGGTAGTGGCCAGATTGCGAGGCATCCTCTGGAGCAGCAGCAGAGAAGAGAAGGAAGAAGCAAGATGGCGGCGGATGGAGCCCAGATGACATGGGGCCCGGACCAGCAGGAATTCCTCCGACGGTGTGTGGAGGAACTAAAGAAGGAGGTGCTGGCGCCGATGTTATTGGCAATCGATGGGCTAAAAGAAACACAAAAGGCCCAGGCGATAGAGCTCCGTGGGGTGAAGGCAAAGGCAGCCGAAAACGAGGATGAGATACAGGGCCTAGTGGTAAAAACGGAGACGCATGAGGCGCTACATAAGAGGTGTATTGAAAGGCTCGAAGTCCTGGAGAACAGCTCGAGGAGGAAGAACCTCCGGATTCTGGGTCTCCCCGAAGGAATGGAGGGAGCTGACGTTGGGGCTTATGTGAGCACGATGCTCCACACGCTAATGGGAGCTGAGGCCCCCTCGGGCCCCCTGGAGGTGGAAGGGGCTCACCGGGTCCTTGTGAGAAGACCAAAGGCTGGAGAACTACCAAGGGCGATAGTGGTGAGATTTCACCGCTTCACTGACAGAGAGGCTGTCTTGAGCTGGGCCAAGAAGGTACGGAGTAGCAGGTGGGAGAATGCGGTGATACGAGTATCAGGACTGGAGCGCGGAGGGGGCGAGAAGGAGAGCGAGCTTTAATCGGGCCAAGGCGGTGCTTCACAGGAAGAAAATAAAATTTGGGATGCTGCAGCCGGCGCGAATGTGGGTCATGCACCAGGGCAAGCACTACTACTTTGAAACGTCGGATGAAGCATGGACCTTCATCCAAGAAGAGAAACTGGACCAGAACTGAGGGACTGATGTTGGGGGGGAGACAACGAGGTTGATGTACAGAAATGTAAATTGGGGAATGGGAGGTTCATAGTGTCGAGACGATAGACGGTGATTTTTTCCCCTCTTGATGGGGGGACACTGAGAAATGTGGGCGCCGGTGGTAAAAAGGGACTGAGAGGGGGGATGGGGAATGGGGGAGCTGCGCCATGTGGGGCGGGGCCGATCTAGGAAAGCGCGGGGTATTTCCCGCGCTAGGGAGATGATGGCGGGAAGATAGGCGCAGGAAGGAAGAGAGTTCCACACACACGGGGGGGGTCAAGGAGAGAACGGGGGAAGCCGGGGTCAGTTAGAGTTAGCTGACTTTCGGAAGCATCATGGGGGGAGTAACCATGCTAGATGGGGATCTAGCGGGGGGGGGGGAGATCAACTGGGTTGCTGCTGCTGGGAGCGAGTGGGAGCGGGCAAGAGATGAGGTGGTCGGGACGGGAGGGTGCGCGGGACCCGGACGGGGGGCTGGCCTAGAACAGGGGATGGCTAGTCGGGGGGGGGGGGGCAATCCGGCTGATCACGTGAAATGTCAGAGGCCTAAATGGGCCGATCAAGAGGGCCCGAGTGTTCGCGCACTTAAAAAGACTGAAGGCAGATGTGGTCACGCTTCAGGAGACTCATCTGAAGGTGGCGGATCAGGTTAGGTTAAGGAAAGGACGGGTGGGACAGGTGTTCCACTCAGGGTTGGACGCGAAAAATAGGGGGGTGGCGATATTGGTGGGGAAACGGGTGTCGTTCGAGGCTAGGAATATAGTGGTGGACAACGGGGGTAGATATGTGATGGTGAGTGGTAGATTGCAGGGAAAGAAGGTCGTGCTGGTAAATGTATATGCCCCGAACTGGGATGACGCGGGATTTATGAAGCGGATGCTGGGACGTATCCCGGACCTGGAGGTGGGGAAAGGCAGAGGCACAGTGGAGGAAGGCACAGGGGATGAGATACGAATATGGGGAAAAGGCGAGCCGGCTGCTGGCCCACCAACTTTGCAAGAGGATAGCGGCGATGGAAATTGGGGGAGTCAGGGATGAAACGGGAACTACAGAGCGGAGAGCAGGGAAGGTAAATGAGGTGTTTAAGACCTTTTATGAGAGGCTATATAGGTCCCAACCCCCGGAGGGAAAAGAGGGAATGCAACAGTTTCTGGACCAACTAAGGTTCCCGAGGGTGGAGGAGCAGGAGGTGGCAGGTCTGGGGGCGCCAATTGAGGTGGATGAGGAGATTAAAGGGCTGGGGAACATGCAGGTAGGGAAGGCCCAGGACCAGACGGGTTCCCGGTGGAATTTTATAGGAAATATGTGGACTTGTTGGCACCGGTGCTGGCGAGAACCTTTAACGAGGCCAGAGAAGGGGGGACTCTACCCCCGACAATGTCGGAGGCGACGATATCACTAATCCTGAAGCGGGACACAGATCTGCTGCAATGCGGGTCATATAGGCCTATCTCACTCCTGAATGTAGATGCCAAGCTGCTGGCGACGAGGATCGAGGATTGTGTCTCGGGGGTGGTGCATGAAGACCAGACAGGGTTTGTAAAGGGGAGACAACTGAATGTCAACGAGCGACAGCTGTTGGGGTTGATAATGATGCCCCCAGCGGAGGGGGAGGCAGAGATAGTGGTGGCGATGGATGCAGAGAAGGCATTCGATAGGGTAGAGTGGGAGTATCTATGGGAGGTGTTGAGGAGGTTTGGGTTCGGGGAGGGGTTTGTCAGTTGGGTCAGACTCCTATATGGGGACCCAGTGGCAAGTGTAGTCACAAATCGGCAAAGATCGGAGTATTTTCGGCTACATAGGGGAACAAGGCAGGGGTGCCCCCTGTCCCCATTACTGTTCGCGTTGGCAATTGAACCACTGGCCATAGCGTTGAGAGACTCTAGGAAATGGAGGGGGGTGGCTAGAGGGGGAGAGGAACATCGAGTGACACTCTACGCAGATGACCTACTGCTATATGTGGCGGATCCTGTAGAGGGGATGACAGAGGTTATGCAGATATTGAGGGAGTTTGGAGATTTTTCGGGATATAGGCTAAATATGGGGAAGAGTGAGCTTTTCGTAATACACCCTGGGGATCAGGGAAGAGGAATAGACGCACTGCCGTTAAGGAGAGTGGAAAGGAGCTTCCAATATTTGGGGATTCAGGTAGCTAGGAGCTGGGGAACTCTACACAAACTCAATCTGACGCGGCTGGTGGAGCAGCTCGAGGAGGATTTCAAGAGGTGGGATATGCTGCCGCTGTCACTGGCGGGCAGAGTGCAGGCGGTAAAAATGATGGTCCTCCCAAGGTTTCTTTTTGTGTTTCAATGTCTCCCCATTCTGATCACTAAGGCCTTTTTCAGAGAAAATAGACAGGAGCGTTATGAGTTTTGTGTGGGCAGGGAAGACCCCGAGGGTAAGGAGGGGGTTCCTGCAGCGCAGCAGGGACAGAGGGGGACTGGCGTTGCCGAATCTGGACGACTACTATTGGGCCGCCAACGTGGCGATGGTTTGTAAGTGGACGAGGGAGGAAGAGGGGGCGGTGTGGAAGAGGCTGGAGATGGCATCCTGTAAGGGAACGAGCCTAAAGGCGCTGGTGACGGCGCCGCTGCCGCTCTCCCAGAAAAGGTACACCACGAACCCAGTGGTAGTGGCAAGCTTAAGGATCTGGGGGCAATGGAGGCGACACAGGGGGGTGACGGGTGCCTCGGTGTGGTCCCCGATCAGGAACAACCATAGGTTTGTCCCAGGAAGGATGGACGGAGGGTTCCAGAGCTGGCATCGGGCAGGAATTAGGAGATTGAGAGATTTGTTTATTGACGGGACGTTCGTGAGCCTGGGAGCGCTGGAGGAAAAGTATAAGTTGCTCCCGGGGAATATCTTTAGATACATGCAAGTGAGGGCGTTTACGAGGCAACAGGTGAGGGAAGTTCCGCTGCTCCCGACACAGGGTATCCAGGATAGAGTGATTTCCGGGGTATGGGTCGGGGAGGGCAAAGTGTCCGAAATATATCAGGAGATAAGAGACGAGGGGGAGGCGCTGGTAGAGGAGCTGAAGGGAAAATGGGAAGATGAGCTGGGGGAGGAGATTGAGGAGGGGCTGTGGGCTGATGCCCTAAGTAGGGTAAATTCCTCGTGTGCCAGGCTTAGCCTGATACAATTCAAGGTTCTACACAGAGCACATATGACGGGAGCAAGAATGAGCAGGTTCTTCTGAGTGGAGGACAGGTGCAGGAGGTGCTTGGGCAGCCCGGCGAACCACACACATGTTCTGGTCGTGTCCGGCACTGGATGAGTACTGGAGGGGAGTGGCAAAGGTGATCTCAAAGGTGGTGAAGGTCCGGGTCAAGCCAGGCTGGGGGTTAGCGATATTTGGGGTGGCGGAAGAGCCGGGAGTGCAGGAGGCGAAAGAGGCCGATATTGTGGCCTTTGCGTCCCTGATAGCCCGGCGAAGGATCCTACTTATGTGGAAGGAAGCGAAACCCCCCGGCGTGGAGGCCTGGATAAACGACATGGCAGGGTTCATAAAGCTGGAACGAATGAAATTTGCGCTGAGAGGATCGGCTCAGGGGTTCTCCAGGCGGTGGCAACCGTTCCTTGACTACCTCGCGGAACGTTAAGGGAAAATAGATCGTCAGCAGCAGCAGCCCAGAGGGGGGGGGGCGGAGGAGCACTGAAAAACTTTTTTTTTTTGTTGTCACTTTGTTAGCTCACTATTTTATTTAAATAATGTTATTTATCAGCTATTGTGTTATTTTTATGTTGATTTGTAAAGTGGAAAATTTCTGTTTGAAAACTTTAATAAAATATACATATATTTTTTAAAAGATGTCCGGTTTTTGGTTAGCTGAACTTGAGACACTGTACTCGCAGCCTGAGGGTGAATTTAAATGTTTCTCCCAAAATCAGATTTGCTGCGTTGATTTGGTTATCTGATGCACTAATTATATCTATCAGATCTTCTGACCTGTGATAGTGTTTCGAACCAGAGTTGGGTTTTGAATTTCTTGGGAAACTGCACTTTGCTTCTGCTCCTCCCTAATTCTCTCCCTCTGTTTCTTTTTTCTGATTTTTTTTGTTTTTATCTTGCTCTGACACAGTTCTCTGCTGCAACTAACCATCTTCTGATTCAGCACTCAAATGACCAAACTAGTGTAAGCCTTGGCTCTAAGGGCCCAATGAGCAACGTAGCTAGTCCTCACTTTGACTAGTGCACACTGGATAGCAGCTAGAAGCAGAAACCCTAGCTCTTAATTTTCTTCTGCTAAAACATAGGGCGGCAACCTTCAACTCTAGAGTCACATCTTTGATATCTTAATAATTAATCAATACATGTATTTTATTTATAAGTGCAAATTATGCCTGCTACTGGAAAAAAAATGGGCAATTTCCCAAACACTTGGATTTTGCCGGATTTTTCATTTTGCTGCTTACTGATGCGACCACCAATTCACGCGAGACAGAGTTGAAGTGAACAGTGGCTTTAATCGACTAGAACAGTGCCTGCCTGCGACTGCTCTGCAAGTGAGAGGTGCCTACAGGGCAGCTGCTCTTTATGCCTGCCCTCAAGGGGGTGGAGCCAGGAGCGGAGCCCACAAGGGCACCAACATGATACATTCCGTGTAGTACAGTACAATGGTCCATAGGTGGAGCCCACGTGGGCAACAGCGTGATACAATGTAATACAGTGGTGAATGGTTAGTACAATACGTTCACCACACTTACAATGGTTTAGCTCAGGCAAATATGTTTCAAAAGGCTCTTCAGGTGAAAGAGGTTAACCAAACTCTGTTCTAAACCCAGTTAAACCATATGCATTACTCTTATTGCCTACTCTTTTAGCTCAATAGGAGAATCAAACCTGGGATATTTAATTTGTATTGCCGGAGTGATTTTTTTATTCACTAAACTGTCAGAGAATATCTCAAAGCCACATGTTTGGATCAGGATTAGGAACGATCCTATCGATATTTCATTTAGAATTATCCTTTGATGTTTCTGAATATTATTCAAAAGCATTCTATCTTTTTAAAAGTTGGCAGAGAGAAATCTAAAGTTATAATCATGTCAAAATAGTTACCACATGCTTTATTTGGAAATCACAGCTCTCCTTCAGTGCTTTCACATTTTAATAGCTTTGTCTCTAACATATAATACTGTCACTTCACCTCAACCAAGTTAATACTTCTATAGTCATTGTCTCAGTAAGTTGACTATCCTGACATTAGAAGTGTCAGAAATCTTAACAATACAAAATAATCACAATGATTCCAAAGACTATACTTTTTTAAACAAAGTAGCATTTTCCTTGTAACTAAAGTGGATGCAGTACACGGAGCTTCATAATATAGAATCCACAGGATGCATCAAAATTCCCTAACTCTGTAACCTCTTCACAGCTCTACAACCGTCCCAGAATGCTGCATTCCTCCAACTCTGACCTCTTGCACAATCCTGACTTTCTGTACCCTGCCATTGATAACCTTTACTTCAGAAGTCTGGGCCCCAAGCTCAAGGATTCCCTCCCCACATCTCCTTAGCTTCTCTAACTCTCTCTCCTCTTTTCACACTTTGATTAAAACTCACGTCTTTGACCAAGGGTTTGATCACCAGTCCCAGTCACAGAGGTTTACAGCATGAAAACAGGCCCTTCGGCCTAACTTGTCCATGCCACCCCAGTTTTTACCACCAAGCTAGTCTCAATTGCATGCATTTGGCCCATAACCCTCTGTACCCAACTTTCCTTTATAACTGTCGAAATGCTTTCTAAAAAACAAAATTGCACCCGTCTCTACTACGCCTGTGGCAGCTCGTTCCACTCACACCCTCTGTGAAAAAATTGCCCCTCTGGACCCTTTTGTATCTCTCCCCTCTTACCGTAAACTTATGCCCTCTAGTTTTAGACTCCCCTACCTTTGGGAAAAGATGCTTGTCTCATTTTTTGTTTTGATGTTGATTTTTGCCTGATTATGCTTTTGTGAATCCAGTTTTTAAAACATTTTTTTTACTCCACTCCTAAAGTTACAAAGCCAGGACCCAGGTTCGATCCCGGCCTTGGGCCACTGTCCATGTAGAGTTTGCACATTACCCTGTGTCTGCGTGTGGTAGTACCAGGTATTGCGGTACCTAAGAGGCTGATGACCATTGGTTAAACCCAGGAGTTGACCATTGGCTCTTGTTACGTAGCTCCGCCCTGACAGGCGGAGTATAAGAAACGGTGCCGTCCCAGCAGCCTTCACTTTCTGTACCGAAGCTGCTGGGGAACAAGTTCTAGTAGATTAAAGCCTTCAGTTATGAAAACACTTTGTCTTGAGTGTAATTGATCACGCATCAATATAATCTACTAGACTTAAGCTGGAAGGATGGATCTCCGAATCAAACCGGAGTGCCTTCAACTCAGCCCCCACGCGGAGAACTCGGCTGCAATATTTAAACACTGGCTGACGTGCTTTAAGGGCTACCTCGAGATGGCCGGAGGCACCCCCTCAGAAGGACAGAAAATGCACCTCCTGCGCTCAAGGGTCAGCCCTGGGATCTACACCCTTATCGAGGAGGCGGAGGACTATGATGCCGCGATCGAACTGCTAAAAGAACATTATATCCGCCCTGTAAATCAGGTCTACGCATGTCACCTGCTTGCAACTAGACGGCAAAGCCCCGGGGAATCGTTGGAAGATTTCTACTGGGCGCTATTGGTGCTGGGCCGAAACTGTAGCTGCCCGCAAGTTTCGGGGAGCGAGCACACGGAAAGTTTAATCAGGGATGCTTTCGTAGCAGGTATGAGCTCCTCAGATATCCGCCGAAGACTCCTAGAAAAGGACGCCCTGGGACTTAGAGAGGCACAGGCCCCGGCAGGGTCCATGGTCATTGCCTACAGAAACGCGCAGTCCTATGCGCCCGACCGCGCGGCGGCCCCCTGGGCTGCGTGGCACCCCGCAGCGGCAGCCCCACAGACCTTCCCCCTGACCCCGCAGGCCTGCGCTACGAGACGGCCCGCTAACGCCGCCAGGTCCCGCTGTTTCATCTGCTGGCAGGCGAATCACCCCCGCCCGCGCTGCCCGACCTGCACCGCCGCCTGCAAAGGGTGCAGCAAGAAGGGCCACTTTGTGGGGGTCTGCCAGGCCCGCGCCGTGGACGCTGTCTCCAGCGACTCCGGACCGCCGCGGCAACCCCCCCCTTCAGGCCCCGACCGGCCAGTGCTCACCGCCACCCCCCTATCCCAGGGCCACGTGCGACCCACGGGCGCAGCCATGTTGCCCCCCGGACACCATGCTGGACGGATGGGCACCGCCATTTCATCCATCCCCGCCGCCATCTTGTTCATCCCCGGACACCATGTGCGACCCATGGGTGACGCCATCTTGGATGGGGCCCCAGGCCCCCAGCACGGCCGACTACACACTGCCCGATCAGAACTCGCAACTGCTTCATCTGGCCTCGGTGACACTGGACCAAAGTCGACCCCGGACACTCACAACAGCTACAACGACGGTCTTCATCAACGGCCACAAGACGTCTTGCCTGATTGACTCTGGGAGCACGGAAAGCTTTGTTCACCCCGACACGGTAATGTGCTGTTCACTTGTAACCCACCCTGTAAACCAAAGGATCTCCCTGGCCTCCGGGTCACACACAGTGGAGATAAAGGGGTTCTGCCTAGCGAACCTCACTGTCCAAGGCAGGAAATTTGACAATTTTTGCCTGTATGTCCTGCCGCACCTCGGCGCGGCTACCCTCCTGGGGCTGGACTTCCAATGCCATTTGCAAAGCCTGACCTTTAGATTCGGCGGCCCTATACCTCCCCTTACTGTCTGCGGTCTCGCGACCCTTAAGGTCGACCCGCCTTCCCTGTTTGCGAACCTCACCCCGGATTGCAAACCCATCGCCACCAGGAGTAGGCGGTACAGTGCCCAGGACCGGACCTTCATCGGGTCAGAGGTCCAATGGCTGCTGAGGGAAGGGGTCATCGAAGCGAGCAACAGTCCCTGGAGAGCTCAATTAGTAGTGGTAAAGACCGGGGAGAAACATAGGATGGTCATTGACTACAGCCAGACCAACAATAAGTTTACACAGCTGGACTCGTACCCTCTCCCCCGTATAGCTGACCTGGTAAACAGAATCGCACAATACAAGGTCTTCTCCACGGTGGATCTCAAGTCCACCTACCACCCCTCCGTAATAGTGACCGCAAGTACACTGCCTTCGAAGCAGATGGGCGGCTCTATCAATTATTAAGAGTTCCCTTTGGTGTCACTAATGGGGTCTCGGTCTTCCAGCGTGAGATGGACCGAATGGTTGACCGGTACGGTGTACGCGCAACGTTCTCGTATCTAGATAACATCACCATCTGCGGCCATGACCAGCAGGACCACGACACCAACCTCCGCAAATTTCTCCAGACCACGAAAATCCTTAACCTGACATACAATAAGGATAAATGCGTGTTTAGCACCGACCGTCTAGCCATTCTAGGCTACGTAGTGTGAAATGAAGTATAGGCCCTGACCCTGACCGCATGCGCCCCCTTATGGAGTTCCCCCTCCCTCACTGCCCCAAGGCCCTGAAGCGCTGCCTCGGGTTTTTCAGCTATTACGCGCAGTGGGTCCCCAACTAGGCAGACAAAGCCTGACCCCTAATCCAGTCCACAACCTTCCCCCTGTCGACGGAGGCCCGCCAGGCCTTCAGCCGCATCAAAGCAGATATTGCAAAGGCCACAATGCGCGCCATCGACGAGTCCCTCCCCTTCCAGGTCGAGAGCGATGCGTCCGACGTAGCTCTGGCGGCCACCCTCAACGAAGCGGGTAGGCCCGTGGCTTTCTTCTCCCGTCCCATCCATGCTTCCGAAATTCGCCATTCCTCGGTCGAAAAAGAGGCACAAGCCATAGTAGAAGCTGTGAGACATTGGAGGCATTACCTGGCCGGCAGGAGATTCACTCTCTTCACGGACCAACGGTCGGTTGCCTTCATGTTCGATAATGCACAGCGGGGCAAGATTAAAAACGACAAGATCTTGCGGTGGAGGATAGAACTCTCCACCTTCAACTACGAGATCTTGTACCGTCCGGGTAAGCTAAACAAGCCTCCTGATGCCCTGTCCCGCGGCACTTGTGCCACTGCACAAGTGGACCGCCTCCGAGCTCTCCACGAGGACCTCTGCCACCCGGGGATCACTCGTTTCTTCCACTTCTTCAAGACCCGCAACCTGCCCTACTCCATCGAGGAGGTCAGGACAGCCACCAGGGACTGCCAAATATGCGCGGAGTGCAAACCGCACTTCTACCGACCAGAGAAAGCGCACCTGATAAAGGCTTCCCGTCCCTTTGAACGCCTCAGCATGGATTTCAAAGGCCCCCTCCCCTCCACCGACCGCAACACGTACTTCCTGAATGTGATTGAGGAGTACTCCCGGTTCCCATTCGCCATCCCCTGCTCCGACATGACCGCAACCACCGTCATCAAGGCCCTCCATAGCATCTTTGCACTGTTCGGGTTCCCCGCTTACATACACAGTGATAGGGGGTCCTCCTTTATGAGCGACGAACTGCATTAATTCCTGCTCAGCAAGGGCATTGCCTCGAGCAGGACGACCAGTTACAACCCCCGGGGGAACGGACAGGTAGAGAGGGAGAACGGAACGGTCTGGAAGACCGTCCTACTGGCCCTACTGTCCAGGAACCTCCCAGTCTCCCGCTGGCAAGAAGTCCTCCTGGATGCCCTCCACGCCATCCGGTCGCTGCTCTGTACAACCACAAATCAGACACCACATGAACGTCTCCTTGTTTTCCCCAGGAAGTCCTCCTCCGGGACCTCACTCCCAACCTGGCTAGTGACACCCGGACCCATCCTGCTTCGGAAGCACGTGCGGGCGCACAAGTCGGACCCGTTGGTCGAGAGGATCCACCTGCTGCACGCTAACCCCCAGTACGCCTACGTGGCGTTCCCTGACGGCCGGCAAGATACGGTCTCCCTACGGGACCTGGCGCCCGCCGGAACCCCACGTGCACTCAAACCATTACCCCCACCCCCCACAGCACCTCACTGGAGGGTCAGTACTCCCGCCGCTCCTGCCTAAGCCCGCCCACCCACCGATGCCCCCTACAGGCCCCCCCCCCCGTGTCAACCGTTTGCCCCAACAGCGCCGCCTAGGGGTGACGAAGCTGCCTGGGAGGCCGAAACCACGCACCCGGAGTCACAACCACCGGGACCCCCACCAGAATTACCACCGAAGCCCAGACGCTCCAGAAGGAGAACCAGGCCACCCGATCAACTGATTGCTTCGCTGGGACTTTAACTGTGAACTAACACTTTGTAAATATCCTCGACAGCACGGTACCTCCATACCTGATCATACCATGTTAAAGGCGACTGTTACCACTGGCCACCACCCCCACCGGACTCTTTTTTTAAACAGGGGTGAATGTGGTAGTACCAGGTATTGCGGTACCTAAGAGGCTGATGACCATTGGTTAAACCCAGGAGTTGACCATTGGTTCTTGTTACATAGCTCCGCCCTGACAGGTGGAGTATAAGAAATGGTGACGTCCCAGCAGCCTTCACTTTCTGTACCGAAGCTGCTGGGGAACAAGTTCTAGCAGATTAAAGCCTTCAGTTATGAAATCACTTCATCTTGAGTGTAATTGATCGCGCATCACTGCGTGGGCCTCACCCACACAACCCAAAAGATGTGCAGGTTAGGTGGATTGGCCATGCTAAATTGCCCTTTAATTGGAAAAAAAATAATTGGGTACTCTAAATTTTTTTTTTTAATTATGAAGCCAATGCGCAGAGTGGATGGGGCAAGCCCTTAATCCACTTCATTTCTTGCTCCAAAAACCAATTCAAATTCAAATTGAATCCAATTCAAGGTCTCCACAAGAGAGACATACAAGATCCAAGCTGACAAGAAAAGGCATTGCACCTCATTTTGGGCTTTATCTGATGCTTGATCTTAATCCAAAGGTTGAGTAATAGGTACCAGACAGATGCGAGTTAATGGAAACTACCATCACTGCAGGTGCACTCATGAAGCTGCTGGAAATGCACTATTCTCAATGACATTGTTAAAATAACAGTAGCAAAAATGTGCGTAAACCTTGAAGTTCAATGTTCATTTGAAGCCTACTTGTGACAATAAACGATTTTTATTTCATTTCATTTCATTACTGTTTAAACCTTGGTTAATGGGAGTGTCAAATAGTCTCTTTGCATGCACATATTAACAATTTATTGCACAGCTCATTGACTGATTGTTGTTAATATTCATTTTTATGGTTTATTAGCAGCGAAATCTGGTTGGTCACAGCCACCTCCTGCTGTTCCACCGCGACCGCCAATTGCCAAGGTAAGGCGCAGTGCTATCATACAAACACAAAACGTGTTAAGCTATTCACTATGTAAAAAGAAATCCGTAATAATTAAACTGACAAAGGGGTGGGGGGAAAGCGGGGTGTGGGTGGATGAAATTGGAATTGCAAAGTGATACACGATCAATTATTGCGAAAGCGAGATTAGAGAATACTCGAAGGCTTTATTAGACCAAGATGTGTTCCCCAGCAGCTTGTAACAGAAAATGGCTGCAGCCAGGGATGAACACCTCTTTATACCGTCCACTGGGTGGAGCCAGCAGACAGGGATTTACCCACGTATCTCTAATACAGTAGTACCTCCAACACAGGTACCGTAATACATATAATACGGTCTACCACATTCACCCCCTGTTGAAAAAAATAGTCCGGCGGGGGTGATGGCCAAGCCTTTAACAATAACAACCACAGTAACAATTACAACGAAGAAATCAATCGATCGGGGGCCTTGATGGTCCTCTGCGACCGTTGCAGTCTCGGTGGTGATGCAGGCACCGACTCAGGCATTTTCAACTCCGGGAGCGTGCAGTCCTCTGCTTCGTTACCTCCAGGTGGAACCAGTGGGAGGACGGATCCTCCTGGGGCGGGGTCTGCGGTGAGGTGCGCTGGTCGGGAAGTGGGTGGAGCAGAGAAGAATGGTTCGGGTGGAGGGGTTGGAGAGGGGGCCGTGGGTGGTGATCCAGCGGGTGCCAGATCCCGGAGGGAGACCGTGTCCTGGCATCCGTTGGGGCGTGCCACGTAGGTGTACTGCGGGTTAGCATGAAGAAAGTGGACCCTCTCGACCAACGGGTCAGACTTATGGGTCCACGCATGTCTCCGGAGCAGGACGGGTCCAGGAGCTGCCAGCCATGTTGGGAGTGATGTCCCGGAGGTGGACTTCCTGGGAAAAACAAGAAGGGGGGTTTCATTAGTTGTGGTACACAGGAGTCACCGTATGGAATGGAGTGCATCGGGGAGGACCTCCTGCCAGCGGGAGACCGGGAGATTTCTAGAATACAGGGCCAGCAGAACGGCCTTCTAGACGGTCCCGCTCTCCCTCTCCACCTGCCCGTTTCCCCGTAGCTGGTTGTCCTGCTTGAGGCAATGCCCTTGCTGAGCAGGAATTGACGCAGCTCGTCACTCATAAAGGAGGACCCCCTATCGCTGTGTACGTAGGTGGGGAAACCGAACAGTGTGAATATACTGTGGAGGGCTTTAACGCCGGTGGCAGCAGTCATGTCGGGACAGGGGATGGCGAAGGGGAACTGGGAGAACTCATCGACCACGTTCAGGAAGTACGTGTTGCGGTCAGTGGAGGGGAGGGGCCCTTTGAAGTCCATACTGAGGCTCTCAAAGAGGCGGGAGGACTTCACCAGGCGTGCTTTATCTGGCCGGTAGAAGTGCGGCTTGCGCTCTGCGCAGATTTGGCAGTTTCTGGTGATGGTCCTGACCTCCTCTATGGAGTAGGACAGGTTGCGGGTTTTGATGAAGTGGAAGAACCGGGTGACCCCCCGGGTGGCAGAGGTCATCGTATAGGATCCTGAGTCGGTCCACTTGTGCCCTGGCATATGTACCGCGGGATAGGGCGTCAGGAGGCTCGTTTAGCTTCCCGGGACGATACAAGATCTCATAATTGAAGTTGGAGAGCTCGATCCTCCACCTCAGGATCTTATCGTTTTTTATCTTGCCCCGCTGCGTATTACTAAACGTGAAGGCAACTGACCGTTGGTCAGTGAGGAGAGTAAATCTCCTGCCAGCCAGGTAATGCCTCCAATGCCGCACAGCTTCTACAATGGCCTGGGCCTCCTTTTCGACAGAGGAGTGTCGGATTTCAGAGGCATGGAGGGTGCGGGAAAAGAAGGTCACCGGCCTGCCCTCCCGGTTGAGGGTGGCCACCAGAGCTACGCCCGATGCGTCGCTCTCGACCCGGAAGGGGAGGGACTCATCGACAGTGTGCAACGTAGCCTTTGCGATGCCCGCCTTGATGCGGTTGAAGGCCTGGTGGGCCTCAGCCGACAGGGGAAAAACTGTGGATTGGATTAGTGGGCGGGCCTTGTCCGCGTAATTGGGGACCCACTGGGCGTAATAAGAGAAAAACCTCAAGCATCGTTTCAGGGCCTTGGGCAATGGGGAAGAGGGAACTCCATAATGGGGCACATGCGGTCGGGGTCGGGCCCTATTACTCCATTCTGCACTACGTAGCCAAGGATGGCCAGGCAATCGGTGCTGAACACGCATTTCTCCTTGTTATAAGTGAGATTAAGGAGTTTGGCAGTATGGAGGAATTTGCGGAGGTTGGCGTCGTGGTCCTGCTGATCGCGGCCGCAGATGGTGACGTTATCTCGGTACGGGAAGGTGGCCGGCAATCCGTACCGGTCAACCATTCGGTCCATCTTCCATTGGAAGACCGAGACCCCGTTAGTGACACCGAAGGGGACCCTAAGGAAGTTAAAGAGCCAGCCATCTGCTTCGAAAGCAGTGTATTGGCGGTCGTCCGGGCGGATGGGAGCTGGTGGAGGCAGACTTTAGGTCCACTGTGGAGAAGACCCAGTACTGTGCAATCTGATTGACCATGTTTGATATGCGTGGGAGGGGGTACGCGTCGAGCTGCGTGTACCGGTTGATGGTCTGACTGTAGTCAATGACCATTCTGTGCTTCTCCCCGGTCTTTACAACTACCACTTGGGCTCTCCAGGGGCTGTTGCTGGCCTCAATGATGCCTTCCTGAAGCAGCCGTTGGACCTCCGACCTAATATAGATCCTGTCCTGGATACTGTACTGTCTGCTCCTGGTAGCGACGGGTTTGCAATCCGGGGTGAGGTTCGCAAACAGGGAAGGCGGGTGGACCTTAAGGGTCGTGAGGCCGCAGACGGCGAGGGGGGGTATGGGTCCGCCGAATTTAAAGTCGGGCTCTGGAGGTGGCACTGGAGGTCCAGGCCCAGGAGTGCGGCAGTGCAGAGGTGGGGGAGGATGTAGAGCCGGAAGTTGTTAAACTCTACGCCCTGGATAGTGAGGTTCGCAATGCAGTATCCCCGGATTTCCACAGAATGGGATCCGGAGGCCAGGGAGACTTTCTGCTTAACGGGGTGTACCGTGAGGGAGCAGGGTCTTACCATGGTGGGGTGAACAAAGCTCTCTGTGCTCCCGGAGTTGAAAAGGCAAGACGTCTTGTGCCCGTTCAGTTCCACCATCATCGTCGCGGTCGTGAGGTTCTGTCGCCGAGACTGGTCCAGAGTAATGGAGGCGAGACGTGGCAGATGCTGGGAGGCCCCGGGTTGAACAGCGGTGAAGGAGTCACAGCAGGGGATAAACGGCCAGTCGGGTCGGGGTCCTGCGGCGCCGCCCAAGGTGGCCGCCCCGCCCAAGGTGGCCGCCCCCATGGGTCGCACATGGCAGTCGGTGGACAAGATGGCGCCGCACGCGGCTTGCAAGGGGGAGAATGGCGGCGGGACCGGGTCGCCCACGGGGTGTGCGGAGACGGCGGCGGCCGACCAGGCTTGGCATACCGCCACAAAGTGCCCCTTCTTACCGTATCCTTTGCACGTCGCTGATCCGGCCAGGCAGCGTTGCCGGGGGTGTTTGGTCTGCCCACAAAAGTAGCATCTGGGCCCCCCGGGGTTGACCGGCTGCTGCGCGGCGCAGGCTTGCGGTGAATTGGAGGATGAGGTCGGGTCGGAAGCAGGTGGGGTCCACGCTGTGCATGGAGGTGCCGCACTGCCGGGGGCGTAAGCTTGGACGTTACGGGAGGCCAACTCTAAAGAGTTCGCGAGTCTCCCAGCCTCCTTAAGATCTAGTGTATCTCCTTCTAACAGCCGCCGGTGGATCTGTGTGACAGCATGCCTGCGATGAAGGCGTCCCGAATTCAGAGTTCAGTATGCTCGGTAGCCGAAACTTGCCGACAGTCGCAGTTCCTACCAAGGACTAGCAGGGCGCGGTAGAAGTTGTCCAGGGATTCCCACGGGATTTGGCATCTGGTGGCCAGAAGATGTCTAGCATATACTTGGTTCACCGGGCAAATAGAATGCCCTTTCAGCAGTGCCATAGTTTCAGTGTAGTTAGGCGCGTCCCTGATGAGTGGAAACATTTTGGGACTCGCCCTCGAGTAGAGGATCTGTAACTTTTGGTCCTCCGTGGGTGGGTGTGTGGACATCCTGATGTAGCTCTGGAAGCAAGCCAGCCAGTGATCAAAGGTGGCCGAAGCGTTTGCCGCGTGGGGGCTCAGTTGCAGACGATCCGGCTTGATGCGGAGCTCCATCTTTCAATATCTTGTCTAAGAAATTGATGCACGATCAATTATTGCGAAAGCGAGATTAGAGAATAATCAAAGGCTTTATTAGACGAGATGTGTTCCTGATGCACTAAGCGTCAAGAACCACAAAGACATGTGAGACTTTAACCAAGGCTTTACTACACTACATAGGAAGCTTACCTGACACAGACGATCCCAGACAAAATGGGTCAGGTCTCAGAAGCTGGGTCTTATACCCAACCCCCGGGGGAGTGGCCAAGGCGGAGCTCTCCGTGGCCAGGTCAGGTTACATACAGGTGACCGAAGCTCTACAGAGCTACAGTACAATACACAGTACAATACACAGGATTACAGGGCCACGTTACACACAACTATTATATAACTATGTACAATGCTAGGGAAGTACAGTGGTGTATCACCACATTCAGCCCTTGTTTAGAAGGAAGTCCGGGGTGAAAATATCGAGTAGCAAACACAGTGAACAAACAGGGAGTAACGAACAGAGTCCATCAGGAGGTTCCGTGTCGTCAGAGGTCGAGACGAACGATGGGTTTGGTCGATCTCTTTGAACGTCAGAGCTGCAGCGCTGAGGTAGTGTCCGGCGGTATCCGTGCGGTCGGTGGTGCTGGGTCGCGAGGCGGCATGACGTCCCCCATCGCTTCGGCTGGCTTGAGGCGAAACTGTGGGATGACAGCGGCTGGCACGGAGTAGTAACAGGCCGCGGGATCGACGGGAGCAGAGAGGGAGCGGGGTGGAGGTTGCAGGGCGGGGGCGGCAGGGGCTCCAGAGGGGGCCAGGTCCTTGATGGAGACGGTCTCCTCACGCCCGTCGGGGTATGCGTACTGTGGGTTGGCATGGAGGAGACGGACTCTCTCCACCAGGGGCTCCGCCTTAGAGGTCCGCACGTGCTTGCGGAGCAGGACGTCTCCCGGGAACAGGAGCCAGGACGGAAGCGATGTCATGGATGCCGATCTCCTGGAGAAGAGAAACATCCGCTCATGAGGGGTAGCATTCGTTGCAGTGCACAAAAGGGACCGGATGGAGTGGAGTGCGGCAGGGAGGGCCTCCTGCCAACAGGAGACTGGTAGGCCTTTGGACTTAAGGGCAGAGGTAATTATGTAGTGCCCGCAGTCGGTCATCCTGTGCGTTCGCACAAGTACTACGGGACAGGGCATCAGGAGGATCATTGAGCTTACCTGGCCGGTATAAGATACTATAATTGTAGGTGGAGAGTTCGATCCTCCACCGTAATATCTTATCATTTTTGATTTTAGCTCGTTGTTTGTTGTCGAACATGAACGCAACTGATCGTTGGTCAGTAACGAGGGTAAATGGTTTTCCGGCCAGGTAGTGCCTCCAGTGCCGGACATCTTCCACTATGGCCTGTGCCTCCTTCTCAACAGAGGAGTGGCGGATCTCGGGGCCTTGGAGTGTACGGGAAAAGAAGGCGATGGGCCTGCCCGCCTGGTTGAGGGTGGCACCCAGGGCAAAGTCGGAGGCATCGCTCTCGACTTGGAATGGTGCAGACTCATCTATCGCATGCATGGCGGCTTTGGCGATAGCGGTTTTTAGGAGGTGGAAGGCCTGGCAGGCCTCGGGCTGGAGGGGGAATGAGGGGGAACGGAGGAGGGGTCGGGTCTTGCCAGCGTACTCGGGCACCCACTGGGCATAGTAGGTAAAGAACCCGAGGCATCGCCTCAGTTCTTTGGGGCAGGTGGGAATGGGGAGTTCAAGAAGGGGGCGCAGACGGTCGCGATCGGGGCCGAGGACACCGTTCTCCACCACGTAGCCGAGTATGGCGAGGCGGGTGGTGCCAAAAACACATTTTGCCTCGTTGTACGTGAGATTGAGGCGTTTGGCAGTTTGGAGGAATTTAGTGAGGTTGATGTCATGGTCCTGCTGGTTGTGGCCGCAGATGGTGATGTTGTCCAGATACGGGAAGGTAGCCCGCAGTCTGTTCTGGTCCACCATTCGGTCCATCTTCCGTTGGAAGACCGAGACTCCATTGGTGACGCCAAAGGGTACCCTAAGAAAGTGGTAGAGGCGGCCGTCCGCCTCGAAGGCCGTGACGTTACGGTCCTCCGGGCGGATAGGGAGCTGGTGGTAGGCGGATTTCAAGTCTATGGTGGAGAACACCCAGTACTGTGCAATCCGGTTGACCATGTCAGATATGCGGGGGAGGGGATACGCCCCAGCAGCTCGTAACAGAAAATGGCTGCAGCCGGGGATGAACACCTCTTTATACCGTCCACTGGGCGGAGCCAGCAGACAGGGATTTACCCACGTATCTCTAATACAGTAGTACCTCCAACACAGGTACCGTAATACAGATCATACGGTCTACCACACAAAGTGAGTTCTTCTGTATAAAGGGGGATGTAACAATTTTTCTTTGTTCTTTAGAGGGATACGGACCCAGGAAGTGTAGAAAATTGTAGTTTAGTCGGGCAGCATGGTCGGCACGGGCTTGGAGGGTCGAAGGGCCTGTTCCTGTGCTATACATTTCTTTGTTCTTTGTTTGTAATTGTTCGGCAGTCCCAGAAGAAGAGCTCTGTGGGCCGGTGTGATGTTTGCACAGTGCGTGTCTCAAGATGCAAAAGCAGCTGCCACAGTTTAGCCATGGGAATAAAGACCTGATTTAGAGAACTGAGAATGTGTCCAGGTGCTATTTCCTGTTTTACGTCTTGTTTTTAAACAAACATCCTGTGTGATGTGTTGGGAACAAGAAGTATCAAAGAATAGGACAGTGGTCAAGGCACGTTAAAACGCTCAAAGGGGAAAATTGACTGTACAGTTCCGAGATTTGTTTATTAAATGGCTGTGCATGGTGCAGTGATTATTGCAGCATCATCATGTGCTGCTGACCCCTGACCTTGCTTGCTCGGCTGAGAAGGGCTGAATGCAGACCTGTCAAATCCTCATGATAGGGAGGTGACATAAGGATGGATGACCAGGAGGTGACTCCTGCGCACCTCTCTGCATCAGGCTCCGAGTACATTAACTGTTGTCCTCTTAATTGTCAGTAGTCAAAAATATTGAGGAGCTTGGAGGGGAGAGGGCCATACATGCTCACACATCAAATATTCTTTTTTGTAGCAATACTGTGGAACTATCTCTTTTGAGGTGTTTGACAGGGTTGTACTTGAGAATGACACCCGACCCAAGGCAAATTATCCTGTTGGGATTCACGGAGTTCTTAAGTCACCAGAAAGCAAGCAGTACCCATATTACTGGTTTTACAAACCAGTTCACAAAGGGAAGACTGAGCAAATTGTTGCAAAAATAAAATCTGCAACCTTGGAAGGCTGTTGAGTGCAGTCAGAAAACTTTCCTTGACATCTTTTTGCAGATTTCTCCCATTCCTGCCAAAGCTGAGGGCAGTAATGTATCTGCCAAACAGCAAGACAAGGTTCAACAGCCAAATTTTGCAGATTTCAGCAAGTTCAGTGACCAGGTAAGCAAAATCAAATGAATTCCATCTGCTGTATTCAGATTCATTCTGGAGATGCATATTCATCTTTGTACTTTGTGGAGAGTGTTATGGGCGAGGCGTTTTCAGAACCCCAAAATGTATCATGGAGTCAAAACAACCTCCCCCTTTAATGTTATTGTTGCTTTTCCGAGCACACGGCTTGTTCTCCAGGTGTGATATTACAATTATGGACACGTGGGTCTTTAAACACAAAACAATGCTTATTCCATGAACTCAACTTAACCTCTTAAATAAACATTGGATCTCTTAACACCCCTTACTTCAAAGGTAACCCCGAAAATATTACAAGACTAAATAATCCTTCAGTTATTCCTTTCAACATCCAAGAGAGACTTAACACCTTTAAACAGAAACACATCAGGTTAAAGGCTTTATTATTATGAGTTTAAATCACCCAAATGATCCAGAGATGGTCTTTCATGGCAGAAATCACAGCAGATCCAGCTCACTGCAAACACAGACACACACCCAAGCTCTTTTCCTCAAAACTGAAACTTCAAAATGTCTGAACTGAGCTCAGCTCCACCCACTCTTTGACATCACTGTTTTCTTAAAGGCACATTGCTTAAACATCCATTTCTTAAAGGTACTCTCACATGACACCTCCCCCCAAGAAAAAAAAAACCCATCAACTTCAATATGGTTTCATTTTTCACTTTTGCACCATCCACTAAAAAATGCACAGAGTAACTATACATTTTCATTTAAGGAAAACAACACACTCAAACAGGTATAATAATATAGTCCATTTTTCTTTGTTCTTCTTCCTCCAACCAAAAACCTTCTCAATTGATTACATTCGTGACAAAGCATCGGCTATCACATTTTCCCGTCCTGCCACATGTACTATTTTTAAATGAAATGGCTGTAACAATAAACTCCAGCGAAACAGCCTTGCATTGTTATTCCGGAATCGCTCCAAAAACGTCAAAGGATTATGATCAGTTTGTATAATGGTGTCAGATGGATTGCTGGTCACATAAATGAGAAAATGTTGCAAAGCCAGCACCAAATTCAAGGTCTCCTTCTCAATCGTCGAATACTTTTATCTGGTGAGAATTCAGTTTCTTTGAAAAATAACCAACAGTCCGCTCTAGCCCTTCGTCGTCGTCTTGTAGAAGCACCGCATCAACAGCCATTTTGAATGGTTTGGTATAATTTGGGATGGTTAACACAGCCTTCAGGCCGTCAAATACCTGTTGACTCTCCGCTGTCCCCTGGAATTTGTTACGCTTCTTCAGCAAGTCCGTCAGTGGAGCGACCACACAGCTAACATTTGGTACAAATCTCCGGTAAAATCCACTCATACCAAGAAATCGCATTATTTCCCGTTGTGTTGAGGGTATCGGAAACTCCCCAATAACTTTTGTTTTCACATCCCGTGGGACCAGTCGATCCTGTCCGATTGTATGGCCAAGGAAAGTGACTTGGGCTTTTCCAAATTCACTTTTGGCTAGGTTTATCACCAAACCCGTGTCCTGAAGTCGATCGAATAACTCCCTCAGATGTTTTAAATGTTCTTTCCATGTCTGGCTGAAAACTACCAGATCGTCGATGTATACCGCACAATTGCGTAATCCTGAAACGGCTATTAGTTAACCGTTGAAGTGTTGCTGGGGCGTTTTTCATGCCAAAGAACTGGTATATACCATCTGGAATTACAAAAGCTGAAATCTCCTTTGCCCTTTCAGATAAAGGTACTTGCCAGTAACCTTTCAGTAAATCCAATTTGGAAATAAAAGCAGATTGTCCCACTTTCTCAATGCAATCCTCCAAACGTGGGATAGGATAAGAGTCCCTTCTTGTAACTGCATTCACCTTTCGATAGTCCACACACAACCGTTGGGTGCCGTCTGATTTAGGTACCATCACTATGGGTGAGCTCCATTGGCTGCAACCCACTTCAATTATGCCATTCTTCAGCATTCTCTCAATCTCTCTGTTAACCTGTGCCAATTTTAAAGGATTAAGTCTATATAGATGTTGTTTGATAGGAACAGCATTTCCCACATCCACATCATGTATAGCCATTTTAGTACTTCCCAATTTATCTCTACAAACATGCCCATGTGATATCAATAACTCTTTAGGTCAGTTTGTTTTTCCTCTGGAAGGTAACTTAACAATTCATCCCAATTTTTAAGAACATCCTCATTTTCCAATTTAATTTGAGGTATGTCAAATTCACAGTCATCTGGATTTGGTTCGTCACTTTGAGTTAGAACCATTAAAACCTCCTTTTTCTCTCCTTCCCTTTCGAAGTACCTTTTCAGCATATTCACATGACACACACTCAGTGAGTCTTCCTTCTATCTGGTGTTTTTACCTGTTATGGGCGAGGTGTTTTCAGAACCCCAAAATGTATCATGGAGTTCAACCAACTCCCCCTTTAATGTATTTGTTGTTTTTACTAGCACACAGCTTGTTACCTACGTGTGGGGTTACAATTATGGACACGTGGGTTTTTAAACACAAAAACATGTTTATTCCATGAACTCAACTTAACATCTTAAATAAACATTGGATCTCTTAACACCCCTTACTTCAAAGATAACTCTGAACATATTACAACAGTAAATAATTCCTCAAAAAAAAGAATCCTCAAAAAAAAAGTTCCTTCAAACTTCCATGAAACTTAACACCTTTAAACAGAATCACATCAGGTTACAGGCTTTACTATTATGAGTTTAAATCACCCAACTGATCCAGAGATAGTCTTTCATGGCAGATATTACAGCAAATCCAGCTCACTGCAAAACACAGACACTTCCCATGCTCTTTTCCTACAAACTGTAGCTCTCTGGAAACACACACAAGCTCTTTTCCAAACTGAACCTGTTGCTAACTTTGGTTGGCTCTTAATTTGTTGCCCGTTGTGTCTTTACTTAATTTGTTCTGTTTCTATAACCTTTGCTCTAGAGTCGCCAGGTATCTTTATGATACCGCCACGAGGTTCAGGTTCAAGTACTGATCAATAACTCAACACACCAATTAGTAAGATTCCAATCAAAAGACATTTAGTATACACAGTCAATCACTACTCATGCATAAAACTCTACTTACTAGACTATCTCTAACACTAAAAGGCCTATACTTAGCTTTGGGACTGGCCCACAAGGTCAGAGGAACAAATGGCCTTTCGTTCGATTCTGAGTCTGCAGGATTCAAAAGCTGGTATGGACTGGTAGCTAGGAGCACCTATCTCGTAGCGTGCGTTGACTGGAGACTTACTTCGTTGTTGTGGCAGCTAGGCAGTTCACTGTCAAGGGTTGGTTCGCGCTGCTGAGTGACCCTGCCAAGAAGGACAAATTGAACTTGGGGACTCTATTTTATAGCCCCGAGGGGCTTCGCAGCGTTTGGGGCGGACCCCGTACCTGCTTCCAAGTGATTGGACTAAGTTCTGATGACTTGGATCGATTTCTCCAATACTGGAGCCGTCCCCTGATCGCTGGGCGGTCCCTGAGTATCCGTTGGCTTTCCTTTGTCTTGGCTCCTGCTGGCGCCGTGGAGTCTGGCTTGGCCTTATTCACCTTAAATGTTTCAATTGTTCCTGGGGATCGCTCATTAATATGCAGATGGCTGTTGGTTTCAGTGCTGTCTGGGTTTCTGCAAAGTCTAATACACAGGAAACTTTGCACCTGCTAGTTTTTCCTGGCTTGACTGAATTTCCCTGCATTCTTTGCGGATCTCCATTTTAAGTCGGGAAGTGGCCAACCCAGGTGGCTACAAAACTAAAAACTGCAAAATGGCTGATCTAAAGCCCAGCTCCACCCACTCTCTGACATCACTGTTTTCTTAAAGGTACATTGCTTAAACATCCATGTCTTAAAGGTACTTTCGCATGACATACCACATAATTCACCTCAATTAATTTCCTTTCAATCTGATATGGTCCACAAAACCTAGCTTTTAAAGGCTCACCTACCACTGCTAACAACATTAAAACTTTATCCCCACTGGCAAAACTACGAACTTTGGATCTTGTCCGCTACCCGTTTCATCACATTTTGCGCAACTTTCAAATGTTGTCTAGCCAATTCACCTGCTCTATTTAATCGTTCCCTAAAATTTGACACGTAATCCAATAGTGTAATTTACGATTTCTCACCCACCAATTTTTCCTTCGTCAATTTAAGTGGACCTCTTACCTCATGACCAAAAATTAGTTCAAAAGGACTAAATTTGGTAGACTCATTAGGTGCATCCCTAATTGCAAACAGTACGAATGGGATTCCTTTATCCCAATCCTCTGGATAATCTTGACAATACACCCTCAACATTGTCTTCAATGTCTGATGCCACCTTTCTAACGTTCCCGGCGATTCTGGATGGAACGCAGTTGATTTAAATTGTTTTATTCCTAAGTTATCCATAACTTCTTTGAGTAACTTTGAAGTAAAATTTGATCCTTGATCTGATTGAATTTCTGTGGGTAGTCCATATCTAGTAAAGAATTTAAGTAACTCCTCCACAATCATTTTAGCTGTAATATTACGTACTGGAATGGCCTCTGGAAACCTAGTAGACACATCCATTATAGTCAAAAGATATTGATTCCCACTGTTTGTTTTAGGAAGCGGTCCTACACAATCAATTATGACCCTCGTAAAAGATTCCTCAAATGCCGGAATGGGAATTAAGGGCGCTGGTTTTATCACTGCTTGAGGTTTCACTATCACTTGACAGGTGTGACATGATTGACAAAATTTAACTACATCTTTATGTAGTCCAGGCCAATAAAAATGTTTCTGGATTTTAGCTTGAGTTTTCCTTCTTCCCAAATACCTCATGTGCAACTCGCAACACCTCCTTTCTATACCCTACCGGCAATTCTACTTGATGAACTTCTGCACACTTTTCATCTGCCTGCATATGTACAGGTCTCCATTTTCTCATCAAGACATCATTTTTACGGTAAAAACACTCTGCTATACTCTCAGATTCCTCTTCCGTATATGCTTTCTGATATATCCGTTTTATTTCCACATCTTTCTGTTGTAACTCCGCCAATTTTCCTGAACTAAAAATATCCGCCTCATCCTCCACCTGTTCTTGTTCTTTTTCAACCATCTGATCAAAAATTGTTTCTGATAATTGCATTTCAACTTCATCTTCACTCTTTGATTTCTCCCCTTGTCTTAAACTGTGACTTTGCGACCTTTTACTACACAATCCGGAAAAATCCCAGGATATTCGTCCTTCAACACTTCAGTTGACTGATTTTCCACTGTCTTATCAACCACAGTAGGAATCACTCCCACCTGCGATCCAGCCATATCATTAACCAAGATAAACGGTATTCCTGGACAAGATAGTTTATCTATTACTCCTACTACCACTTCACCACTCTTCACTGGACTTTCCAACCTTACCTTATATAATGGAACGGTACTCCTCTCACCCTGAATTCCACATGTCACCACCTTTTCTGGCAACATTCTTCCCAAACTACATAATTCCTCATCTCTTACCATTAAAGATTGACTAGCCCCTGTATCTCTTAAAATTGTGACTTCTTTACCTGCTCCTCCTGATACACATGAGTAACCTTTACCCACACAAGTAAATTCTTTAATGACATTTGGCATCTTCCTAACAATTACTTCTTGAACAGGCTGTACAATCGTTTGCACCTCCTTCGCTTCCCTTGGGCTTTCCTTTACCACTCTAACACATCCCACTGTCTTATCCTGTTTTACCACATCAGCCTTTCCAGTGCTTTTCTTCAACCACCAACACTGTGACTTTACGTGGCCCAGTTTATTACAGTGAAAACATTTGAAACTTTTCATTTCTTTTCCACCCTCCTGGATTTCTTTTTTAATCTGAGTTACACTCTCTTTATTTTCTCCCATCAGATCACCTTCACCTTTTCCACTTGACTATTTGTCATGTCCCCAGTTTCTATCCCTCACCGGCTGAAACTGATGTTGGAAACCAATCTTTGATTTATGAACTAATTCATAGTCATCTGCCATTTCTGCTGATAATCTCGCAGTTTTAACCCTCTGTTCTTCCACATGAGTTCTCACTACATCAGGAATTGAATTTTTAAACTCCTCCAAAAGTATAATTTCTCTGAGAACTTCATATGTTTGGTCTATTTTCAAAGTCCTTATCCACCTATCAAAATTACTCTGTTTGAGCCTTTCAAACTCCATGTATGTTTGACCAAATTATTTCCTTAAATTTTTAAACCTTTGTCTGTAAGCTTCAGGCACTAGCTCATATGAACTTAAGATGGATTTCTTCACCTCCTCATACGTTCCAGATACCTCCTCCGGTAGTGATGCAAACACTTCACTAGCTCTACCTACCAGCTTTGTTTGAATCAGTAATACCCACATGTCCTGTGGCCATTTCATTTGTTTAGCTACCTTCTCAAATGAAATGAAAAAGGCTTCCACTTCCTTCTCGTCAAACCTTTGGTAATGCTTGGACATATTTAAATAGAATCCCACCAAGCCTTCGACTATGACGCTCTTTCTCACTATCCTCATCACTATCCTCAAACTGTATGTTTCCCCTTACGTCTGCCAATTTTAACTGACTTTCATGTTTCATGGCCATTTTCTGAAGTTCAAACTCCCTCTCTTTATCTTTTTCACTGATCTCCCTTTCTTTTTCTTTTTGTTCTGCTGGGGCTATTCTTTCTTTTCTCCTTTCATCTCTCTCCTTTTCTTTTTCCTCTCTCACTCTTTCTCTTTCTTTTTCCGCTCTCTCTCTTTTGTATTCAAGCCGCTTTAATTCTTTCTCATGTTCCATTTGTTCAATTTACAACTGAACTTTTGCCATTTCCAATGAGTCAAATGGTATCTCAGGCAACTATAAATGCTTAACCACCGCCATAATTACCTCATCTTTTCGCATTTTGTCAGGTAATGTTAACTGCAATGTTTTTTGCCAGATCCAACAGTCTGCGTTTAGTCTTTGTCCGTAAGGTACTGTGTGACAGTCTCCACCCCCAAAAACATCTGAGCCTCTGAAAGAGCCATTGTCCACAACACACTCCCCACTTAAACTAAAATACCACACCGGAAAAGCAACACTCCTTCACAAAAGCCAATCCAATAGATAGACTTTTATCCCCCTCGAGCCCCCAATTGTTATGGGCGAGGCGTTTTCAGAACCCCAAAATGCATCATGGAGTCCAACCAACCTCTCCCTTTCATGTTATTGTTGCTTTTCCGAGCACACGGCTTGTTCTCCAGGTGTGATATTACAATTATGAACACGTAGGTTTTTAAACACAAAACAATGTTTATTCCACGAACTCAACTTAATCTCTTAAATAAACATTGGATCTCTTAACACCCCTTACTTCAAAGATAACCCCGAAAATATTTCAACACTACATAATCCTTCAGTTATTCCTTTCAACATCCAAGAGAGACTTAACACCTTTTAAACAGAAACACATCGGGTTAAAGGCTTTACTATTATGAGTTTAAATCATCCAAATGATCCACAGATAGTCTTTCATGGCAGAGATCACAGCAGATCCAGCTAACTGCAAACACAGACACACACCCAAGCTCTTTTCCTCAAAACTGAAATTTCAAAATGTCTGAACTGAGCTCAGCTCCACCCACTTTCTGACATCACTGTTTTCTTAAAGGTACATTGCTTAAACATCCATTTCTTAAAGGTACTCTTACATGACAAGAGGCAGGATGATAGATGGCATGGGATAAGGCAATATTTGTCTACCCCTGCCAGAAAGTGGACTAAGCAGCATTTTAAGTGTTAGCTTTGGCTCGGTGGTAGCATTTGTCTCTGAATCAGAACATCCTAAGCTGGAGACTTGAGGCCATGGTTCAGGCTGGTACTTCAGCACAGTCGAGTTTGCTACACTTTCAAAGGTTGTGGGCGGAACGCCGTCGAGGTTCACGACGGCGCGAAACGGCCCCGATCCCGACCGATTCAGGCCCTGACAATGGGCCAGGATCGGGGCTGCGTCATCTACACGTGTCAGGCCTTGTCGCCCGCGTAAAGGCGGCGCCGCATAGATGACACGGCCGGCGCCGCATAACGGGCGTCTTCCGCGCATGCGTGGTTGCTGTCCTCTCTAAGTCCGCCCCGTGAGAAGATGGCGGATAGATCTTGCGGGGCCGCGGAAGGAAGGAGGTCCTCCTTCAGAGAGGACGGCCCGACGATCGGTGCGCACCGATCGCGGGCCACCCCACATTTCAGGTACCCCCCGGTGCAGGATCCCCCCTCGTCCCCCCGCAGGCCCCCCCCCCCCCAGCATTCATGCACCGTTCACGACGGCAGCGACCAGGTGTGGACGGCGCCGGGGGGAACCCGCCGTTTTGGCCTGGCCGCTCGGCCCATCCGGGCCTGAGAATAGCGGGGGTGCCGGAGAATAGCCATTTTGGGTGTCTCCGGCGATTCTCCGGCCTGCGGCCCGCGGAACTCGTCTGGGCCGTTCCCGCCGCTTGGGGGAAATTTTGGCGGCCCAGGCGATTTCCCAACCGGCGCGGGAGTGGAGAATCTCGCCCTGTATCTTTTGGATGAAATCTTGATTCAAGGTCCTGTCTGATGTATTAAGACGATGCCATTGTTGTATATTTTATGTATCTCCAAAGCAATGCAGTGATTACACTAGTTTCCATGTACGGGGGGGAGCAACTGGCTTAGTGGTAATGTCCCACTGGACTAGTGATTCATAAATCCAGGCTAATGCCGTGATGGCATCGGTTCAAAACCCACCACAGCATCTAGTGGGATATAAATTCAATTAATTAGAAATTTGGAATTCAAAGCCTGCAATAGTGACCATGAAGCTATCCTAGAATATCTTAAAACCTAATGTCCTGGGAGGAAAAGGCCATCCTTATCCGGTCTATCCTCCCATGTGCGGTTTGAATCTGAAATGGCCTAAATACCAAGCCACTCAGTTAGGGATGGGCAACAATTGGTGGTCTTGCCACTGACATCAACAGGCGAGATTCTCCGTTTGGGAGTCAGTGGGTGGGATTCTCCAATAATGGGGCTATGTCCCCACGCCGGCGTGAAAGGTGGTGCCAATCACTCCGGCGTCAACGGTCCCCGATAATGGGGAATGCCCCCCTTCCTAGGGGGCTAGGTCTGCGCCGGAGTGGTCCCCACAGCTCCAGCTGGCACGAGTTCGCGCATGCACGGCACAGCCGGCGTGATCCAGTGCATGCGTGCTACGGCCGCCGTGATTCCGCACATGCGCAGGGGTTCCCTTTTCTGCCCCGGCCCTCGGGCCATATGGCAGTGCCCTACAGGGCCCGGCGCAGAGGAACATAGGCCCCCACGGAACCAGCCTGCCCGCCGATCGGTAGGCCCCGATTGCGGGGCCAGGCCACCGTGGGCCCCCCCCCCCCCCCGGGTCGGATCCCCCCCCCCCCCCCAGGACGGCCACGCAGACGCACCTTCCAGGACCCGCCATGTGGGACCTGAGTAACCCACGCCGGCGGGACTCGGCCAAACTCGGCGGCCACTCGGCCCGTCGGGGCCTGGAGAATCGCCGGGGGGGGGGGGGGCACTTTCAACTGCCCCCGACCGGCGCGGCGGCAATCCCGCGGGCGCCCGAGAATCGGCGCGGGGTCGGAGAATCCCGGCCTATATTCTTCCACTGGAGGGTATTTGCAACCAATTTACGTTCCCCCTGGGAGTGCAATTCAGGAAGCAATTCCGTCTCCCTCACCATGCAAATTTAGGCATGGTGAGGAATATTAGGGATTCCCGCAAAGCAGCCCCCACCCTGGGTGCCCACCTCCTTCCCCTAAGTAAGGGGCTAACCTGACAGGCTGACCCCAGAGACTCCCTAACTAGGAACTAGGGAGCCCCTATCTCCAGGGATCCCCTTAATAGGGAGATCCCCCCAGGGACACCTTAACAGGGAGCCTCCGCGCCCCCGCCCCCAAGGACAGCCTTAATAGGGAGGCTCTCCCCTGGGACCCCCTTAATAGGGAGACACCCGCCGATCCTCTTGATAGGGAACCCCCTGGGCCCCCAAAGTAGAAGGACCCCCACAGGAGATCTCCTAACTTAAGGAACCCCCCACAGAGACTGCCTAACTAAATGGACTCCCCTTCACAGAACCCCCCCTACCTAAAGGAACCCCCCCTCACAAAGACCCCTTAACTAAAGAAACCCCTCCTCACAGAGACCCCCTAACTAGAGGGGTTCCTGGAGAATTATGGGGGCCAGAGAATACCGTGCCGGGTCTGCTAAATGGATGCACATGGATCATTAAGATGCATTTGCATTCATTTACATTCTCCTACTGGTGCGCAGGTGTGAAACACGATCCCACCACCAGCGAGGGGGTCAGAGCGTCGCATTCAGATCGGCGTCTGCCAACACCTGGCGCAGATCCCGGTTTTCAATTCGCCGTCCCATCAAGAAATCCACTTCCGGCGTCCCATATAAGAATAGAGGCACAGGCTTATTTACAAGAGTGTGATGAATGTAAGAATTGGTTTATATGTATTGTGTTATTTGTATCTGATGCAGTAATATTTTTTTAAAATCTGGTTTAAAAGACAGACTTTATGGCTGCAAAAGGTGCAGTTTTAAGATGTCGTAAAAGGGAGATCATCATTTTTTCCAACCCTGTTAATGTTTACAAGGAGAGGCCTAATGGGATTTTGTTATCATTTCTGGGTATTCCCTGGGGAATAGATAATTAGAGACTGTTGGCATGATTTACCGGACCCATCCCGCTGGAATCGGGGCGAGAGGTGGCCCGTAGATCCCGGGAGATTCACAACGGCAGTTATGCCTCATTAGATCTAACCAGATCTCGTGAGACGTTGCGATCTGAATCTCACCCACAATAGGTGGGACACAATCTCGCCCCGTTAAGCGAGTTTAGAAACCCACTTAGACGTGTTGATGCCGGATGGAACAGCTACCCGGCATCTGCCAGCTTTGCACAAATGGGGACCAGGCGGAACTGCGCTTGGGTGGCGGGAGGTGGGGGGGGATGTCTACCAAGCGATTGGAGGCCCTCGGTGGTCGGCCGCCAGGCAGAATTGCTCCCTGGCACTTCTGGTGCCACCAAGGCACCTTTGCACTGCCAGCCTGGCACTCTTGGCACTGGCAGGCTGGCTGGGGCACTGCCAGGCTGGCATTTTGCTCATGCAGGGCATCGGACCTGGTGGTGCCCTGCCCGTATAAGGTGGGGTGAGGGGAGTCCCGAATACCCCATTATAGGGGGGTTGGGAAATCTGCGTGTCGCATCGGAATATCAAGAAATCGGAGGTATATTTAAAATAGCATCCCTATTTCTTCCTGCACTGAGGAGCTCCACTCGTCGAAGCTCCTCAGTGCAGGAAATTGTGCTGAAGTGCAGCTGAGGGGGCATTCCCCGTCAGAGCCCAAAATAAAAATAGAGTGCCATTATTTAGCAGGGTTGTTCTCTGCACTCGTAGCGAAGGGAAAGACTCTGCTATTCCTGCCCCGAACAGACTCCGATTATTTTTTGGTTACGCCATGCCCATTTTGTTTAAACTGAAGTAAGTAGGACATGGATTTTGAGTGGGATAAATATGATGTAATTAAAGGGAGGAGCCAGGTCTGTAGCAGGCTGTTTTAGTTTAGTTCATTTCTAGAAGCTGTGAGCTGAACACTAGCTTTTAGCAGCAGGCTGTCAGATTCAGCATTAATCTGACAGAGAGGGATCTGCAGATTGTTTACTGAAAGGATTACCATCTCTCTCTCTATCTGGGTGGGGTTACAGGGCTCGGGCAGGCTAGTGAGCCTAGGTAGAGTGCTCTTTTGGAGGGTCGGTGCAGACGCAATGGGCTGGATGGCTTCCTTCAGCACTGCAGGGATTCTATGGGCGTGATCTACCCGGCCGCATCCCACCAAAACCGGGGTGCACCGAGGCCGGTAGATCCCGGGAGAGGTCTCCCTGAGGATTCCCGACAGCTGTAACACCTTGCGAGATCTAATCAGACCTCCCAAGATGTCACGATTGTGGGCGGGATCTAATTTTGCACGACTAAGTGAGTTTAAAGAGCCTACATAGTTGTGCTCGTGCCGGATCTACCCGGCATCTATTGGCCTTGCTGTGGAGACCCCACATGGCCAATCCACCTAACCAGCACATAATAAGAACTAGGAGCAGGAGTAGGCCATCTGGCCCCTCGAGCCTGCTGCGCCATTCAATGAGATCATGGCTGATCTTTTTTGGACTCAGCTCCACTTTCCGGCCCGAACACCATAACCCTTAATCCCTTTATTCTTCAAAAAACTATCTATCTGTATCTTTAAAACATTGAATGAAGGAGCCTCAACTGCTTCACTGGGCAAGGAATTCCATAGATTCACAACCCTTTGGGTGAAGAAGTTCCTCCTAAGCTCAGTCCTAAATCTACTTCCCCTTATTTTGAGGCTATGCCCCCTAGTTCTGCTTTCATCCGCCAATGGAAACAACCTGCCCGCATCTATCTTATCTATTCCCTTCATAATTTTATTGTTTCTATAAAATCCCCCCCGCATCCTTCTAAATTCCAAGGAGTACAGTCCCAGTACACTCAACCTCTCCTCGCAATCCAACCCTTTTAGCTCTGGGATTAACCGAGTGAATCTCCTCTGCACACCCTCCAGCGCCAGTACATCCTTTCTCAGGTAAGAGGACTAAAACTGAACACAATACTCCAGGTGTGGCCTCACTAACACCTTATACAATTGCAGCATAACCTCCCTAGTCTTAAACTCCATCCCTCTAGCAATGAAGGACAAATTCCATTTGCCTTCTTAATCACCTGTTGCACCTGTAAACAAACTTTTTGCGACTCATGCACTAGCTTACCCAGGTCTCTTTGCACAGCGGCATGCTTTAATATTTTATCATTTAAATAATAATCCCTTTTGCTATTATTCCTACCAAAATGGATAACCTCACATTTGTTAGCATTGTATTCCATCTGCCAGACCCTAGCCCATTCACTTACCCTATCCAAATCCCTCTGCAGACTTCCGGTATCCTCTGCACTTTTTGCTTTACCACTCATCTTAGTGTCGTCTGCAAACCTGGACACATTGCACTTGGTCCCTAACTCCAAATCATCTATGTAAATTGTGAACAATTGTGGGCCCAACACTGAATCCTGAGGGACACCACAAGCTACTGATTGCCAACCAGAGAAACACCCATTAATCCCACTCTTTGCTTTCTATTAATTAACCAATCCTCTATCCATGCTACTACTTTACCCATAATTCCATGCATCTTTATCTTATGCAGCTATCTTTTGTGTGGCACCTTGTCAAAAGCTTTCTGGAAATCCAGATATACCACATCTATTGGCTCCCCATTATCTACCGCACTCTTAATGCCCTGAAAAAATTCCACTCAATTAATTAGGCACTACCTGCCCTTTATGAACCCATGCTACATCTACCCAATGGGACAATTGCCATCCAGATGCCTCGCTATTTCTTCCTTGATGATAGATTCCAGCATCTTCCCTACTACCGAAGTTAAGCTAACTGGCCTATAATTACCCACTTTCTGCCTACCTCCTTTTTTAAACAGTGGTGTCACGTTTGCTAATTTCCATCTTTGTGGGGCACAAAAAATAAACAGAATGCTGTTAGATAGTGAGGTAGTACTGGGAATGGCCCCGCTAATCCTGCCCAAAATGGACTCCTTTTTGTTGTTATATCACCTCGTATGGATTTTCTCAATTGGACAGAATTTGATTGAAGTTAGTCTCCCTCAAACTTCTAAATTTACTGCAGATTGGGAGTTTCATTTGGCATGAGAAATCTACAAGCTTAGTCACTTTTATTTTCCTTTGATAAACTCTTCCCTTCTTTCCCTTCCCCTTGATGGCCATCGAGTGCTTTCTACAGTGGTTCCCTGAATTTAGCCAGTGGAAGGTGTGTGAGAGCAGCTTGGGGTGACTCTCCCTCCAACCCCTTGCATCAGAGATGGCCACTGCCTAGCACCTCCACACAAGGCATACTGAGACTCGCATTCAGTATTTTAGGAGAATGCTCCCATTAACACAGAAGCTAACTTGTACTGCGTCCTTGGGAGTCCTATTCAGAGTTATTGGATGATAATTTAAAATTCTGTAGCGAGTTATAAAAATCAAGGAGTTATTTTTAAACGTAAAGTTATGCTGATGCTGTAGACATGTTCGTTGACCTACATTAACTACATTAAAGGTGCTGTTGTTGCCACATACAATAATGAAAATTCTATGATTTAAATTCCTGAAAAGATACATTTCGAACTTGTTAACATGACTTTGCCAAAACAGACCCAAATATGGGGTAAAACTGATCTCAGTTGGCAGGTGTTAATATGCCAGATTATATGCTCGACATAAGTTCTTATTTGTAGTAAATGTCATTGCTGACCCAGTTTTATAGGACGATCGATATGGATGTGGTTGTTTCAGAATTCTACTCCCCATAGTAGCTTCTCATCTTCCACTCTCATATTTTGAAGGCAGTGACTTGCCCTGGGCTGTGAAAATCGTGGGTCCTTTGGCTCTTATCAGGCAGTTGTTCATGTGTGAGATTGGATGGTGAGCAGGCTGGCAAGCTACTTGACCATGGTGACCAAGGAAAGTGTCACCTGGAACCAAACCTGATCCTCCTCTTACCTTCCACCCACATTTGGGAGCAATAGTCAGTTGTCTCCCTCCTGGGATACTAAGTCTAATTGTGTTCTCCATAACCCTTTTGTTATAACCTGCCTGTTTATTACTGGCTGGGGACTAATAATAATCCCACAATCCTTAGTGAGTATGAGCTTCCCCAACGAGAGGGGCAGGGAAATCATTGGCAGAGTCATCTGCATAAATAGAGCTGGTCAGTGTGGAACCAACTAGAGAGGAGTGAGCAGTGGTAGAGTACTGCTCCTGTTGTATATATCTAATCGTAAATAAAGTTATTTATTTTGATTCTACAAACTCGTGCTGGATTCTTCGTGGCCCTCCTTTCCATTCCAATGGTCAGGTAATTAGCACAAAGTCTGAATTGAACCAGGGATATTCCCAATCAATAACTAGTTGATTAAACTATCAGGCTAGCCTTATGCTGTTCGCCTCTAACCCAGTCTCCATTAGTTCCCACCCTTACCCACTTTCATTCATGAATTGCAGATCCACAAACCACGGCTCTTTTCTTACATTTTGCTCAACTGGTCATGATTCCTGTGAGCTAGGGTTGCCAACTGCAAATAAATGTATTCCTGGAGGTTGAATCACATGACTTGCCTCCATGCTGCAGTCATCAGTCAGCCAACACATCCATTCATGTGACGTACTGTCCTCCTACTGTCATGTGCGAGCACCTTTAAGAAATGGGTGTTTATCGAATAGCTGTAGTGGGTGTACCTTTAAGAAATGGGTGTTTGTCAGATAGCTGCAGTGATGTCAGAGTGTGGGTGGAGCTGGGCTGTCTGTCCTTTTGAGCAGGCAGCTACAATGTGTTTTAGTTTTGTTTTGAGAGCTGGATAGCTGCAGGCAAAGCAAGCAGCTGTATAAGAATCTCTCTCTGCAGCCTTAAGACTGTCTCCAGATCATTTGTGGATTTCAAAATGATAACTGTTCTCAGTAGTGAGTTTAAACCTGATCTCTGTGTTAAAAAGGGTCTTTTATTTCATGGATGTTGTAAGGAAAGGTTAAGGGTTACTTATAGAGCACTATTTTTTTGGGGGAGTATTTTAGTTGATGGGTGCTAAGCTGTTTGCTGTGTGTGTTTAAAAAATGTTGATGGGATTCATAGAATAAACATTGTTTTTTGTTTAAAAATACTCTTAGTTCTCTGTTGCACCACACCTGTAAAGTGGGCCCTTGTGCTCCCCATACCACAATCCATTAAAAGTTGTGGTCAGGTGAACTCCATGATACACTTTGGGGTTCTCTAAACCTGGCCCATAACACTACACCAATTGGAAAGCAGAATAACTCATTACCAAATTGAATGATGCTTGCCTGTCAGCCAAACAATCTTTTTTCCCATTTTCAATATCTTTATTTCTGTTAAAGAGAAATATTGAAAGAAAATGAAGAAAAAAAACAATGTTTTTTTTTGAAAGCCCCATGATATTTCTTCAGGGCTGCACGCATCATATCCTGGAGATTGATCTTCAATACCTGGAGACTCCAGGCCCAATCGTGGAAGGTTGGCAACCCCAAGAGGGCCTAAGTCAAGGAGGTGGCAGCTGATGTGAAGTTTTCCTGGAGATCAGTAAAACTTGATTCTTTGCTCATCCACACATGCTCAAGGATGAGGAGCATTTATTGCCGTCGCCCCTTCCCAGGGAAACAGGAATTTCAGCTAAGGTGCGGACGGCCGGTTTGAGAAATGCCGAGGTTAAGACAAAATGCGATTTGAACACTTAGTCTCAGAAACGGAGAATCCCGCCCCTTGTCCCAATCGTCTTAGTGAGAAATAGCTTGTACTTCTGTGACAGTGGTCATCAACATGAGAAAAAGGAATTATTTGAATAGACAATATGTCATTGCAGGATAACAAAAACATTTCGGTACGTTTGCGAATACATTGTTTAGAGTATGTTTGGGGAAGGCTCACAGCTGATTAAACAAGTAATTTACTGAATCGCTCCTGATCAGATGGGACCATCTGTGGAATATTTGTAGAATATTGAAATGAAATGAAGATGGAGCAGCAACAAAAAAAAAATCACTGTTCCAGTTCTGTACGTTCTCTTCAACTCGAATGATAAACAGCTCGAATCTGAAATTTATGCATGAAGGTGACTCGTCACCTTAATTAGGATTTCACCGTGCTCTTCTATCATATTCATTCACAAGCAGTCTGTTGCTTGATGGAGAGAAATTGGAACGCTGCCCCTTTGAGGAACTTTCCCACAGATAACCTTTTTGTGCATCAGGGTTGTTTTATGTGATTAAGAGATGTATGCAGAATCTCAAAGCCATGCCAGTTGTGCCCCCAGACTGGACGGCATCTAAATGAACTCATGTACCCAACATCTTGTTCATAGAAGGGAAGGCAGAATATTTTTTCTGCAATTAAGCCGCTCCTTCAAAAAGCATGGCAGGGGAATCTGTAAAAGCACTAGTAACTCTGTCGTGAATCCCGACTAACGCATCTCATCAATGACTTGTCACGTCTTCCAGAACCAGTAAGGGGTTTGAATTTCTCACTTCGTAGATGAGTAGGACTTTTTAAAAATTGAATTCATAGGTGAATGACACTTGCATTTTGACAGAATCCCTCTGAATTGCAAAGGTGAAGATCACAAAGTAGAATCAGTATGGGTAGAAATTAGAAATAGCACCAGTCAGAAAACACTGGTGGGAGTAGTTTCCAGTCCCTCCAACAATAGTTGATACCTTTGGACAGATCTTTAAACAAGAAATAATTGGAACTTGTAAAAAAGACTGTGTAATAATTGTGGTTGACTTTAATCCTCATAGAGACTGGAACAATCAAATTGGCAAAAGTTGACTAGAAAATGAATTTGTGGAATGTTTTTGTCACAGTTTGTTGCACCAATACATTTGGAGCCAACTAGGGATGACGCTATCTTAAACCTAGTCTTGTGTAATGAAGTAGAGCTAATTAGCAATGGCATAGTAAAAGATCTATGGGGAAATAGTGATCATAACACCATTGAATTCCACGTTAAATTTGAAAGTGATATAGTCCAAATCGTTAATGAGAAACTTGAACAAGGCAAATTACAAAGGTTTGAGAGGAGAACTGGCTAAGGTCAATTGGGTGAACAAAATAAAAGGTAGAACTATACATAAACAGTGGGGAGCATTTGAAGAAAAAAATCAATATGTCCCACAAAAGTACAAGAAAATCAAAAACTCAGCAAGAAAGACCCATCAGTGGCTCACTCAGAAAGTTGGGAATAATATTAGACTAAAGCATGAGGCTTACAATATTGCAGAAGCAATAACAAGTCTGAGCATTGGAAGTATTTTAGAAACCAGCAAAGAACCAAAAGGTTGATAAAAAGGAAAAGAAAATAGAATATGAGAGTAAACTAGCCAGAGACTGATTGTAAGAAAAGGAAGAGAGTAGCTAAATATAGTATAGGTCCATTGGACAGGAGAAGTTATCGTGTGGAATGAGGGGATGGCAAGGCATTGAATGAATACTTTGTTTCTGTCCTCACAGTGAAAAGCACAAATTTTATTCCTGACATGGATAGTTAGCGAAAGATTAAAGAGAGTGAGGGAAATAAAGAAATTAATATCAACAGATAAAAGGTAATGGAAAAACTCAAAAGGACTAAAATGCAACAAATACCAGGGCCAGGTGGCCTCCACCTTAAGTTTCTAGAGGAGATCGCTGCAGAGATAGTGGATGCATTGGCTGTGATTTTCCAGAATTCATTGGATTTAGGAACCAACCCATCAAATTGGAAGTTGGCAAATGGTACTCTGCTTTTCAGAAAAGGAGGGAGATGAAAAGCATGGACCTGCAGACCTGCAGATCAGTTTTCTTTTTTAAAATTTAGAGTATCCAATTAACATTTTTCCAATTAAGGGGCAATTTAGCATGGCCAATCCACCTAACCTGCACATCTTTGGGTTGTGGGGGTAAGATCCATGCAGACACGGGAAGAACGTGCAAACTCCACACAGACAGTGACCCGGGGCCGGGATCGAACCCGGGTCCTCGGAGCTGTGAGGCAGCAGTGCTAACCGCTGCGCCACCCCAGGACCTACAGGCAAGTTACCCGAACATCAATCGTTGTGAAAATGCTGAAATCTATTATTAAGGAAGTATTCACAATGCACCTCTTCAGTCAACATGGTTTTACTAAAGGAAAAAGCTGTTTCACACCTTTATTGGAGTATTTTGAGGAAGTATCTAGTAAAGTAGATAAGGTGGAACTGGCAGATGTAGTAACCTGGATTTCCAAAAGGCTTACGATATGGTGCCACAGGTTAACAGGCAAGATAAAATGTGTAGGGAGTTGACGGTAATGTATTAGCATAGATAGACCATTGGTTAACAGGTAGCAAGCAGAGAATGGGCATAAATGGGACTTGTTCAAGTTGACTGGTAGTGAATAGTAAAGTAGCACAAAGGTCAGTACTGAGGCCTCAGCTACTTACAACCTACATTAGTGACTTGGTTGGAGAGACTGGAATTTGTATCAAAGTTTGTGTCAGAGATAAAGCTAGATAGAAAGGTAAGCTGTGAGAAGTACGCAGAGAGGCTGCAAAGAGATGTAGGTTATGGGAGTGTGGGCAACAAAATGGCAGATGGATTATAATGTAGGGAAGTGTGAACTTATTCACTTTGGTTGAAAGAATAGAGGAGCTGAATATTTTTGAACAGGTGAGAAACTTGTAAGCGATGTTCAAAGAGACCTAGGTGGCCTGGTACAAGGAATGCAAGGAATTAACATGAAGATTCAGCAAACAATTAGGAAGGAAATTGGCCTTTATTGTAAGGGGATTGGAGAGCAGAAATAAAGAAGTCTTGCTAAAGTTGTGCAAGCTTTTGGTGTGACCATATTTGGAGTGCTGTGTGCAGTTTTGATCTCCACATTTAAGAAAAAATAAACTTGTATTGGAGGTGACATGACAAAGGTTCACCAGATTGATCCCTAGGACGAGGGGTTGTCCTATGATGAAAGGCAAATGGGTCTATTTTCTCTGGTATAGGTAGAATGAGAGGAGATCTCATTGAAATGTACAACATTCTGATGGGGCTTGACAGGGTGGATGCTGAGAGATTATTTCTGTTGGTCGTGGAATCTAAAACACAGGGATACATTTTCAGGACAAGGAGATGATCACTGAGACATTTCTTCACTCCAAGGGTTGTGAATCAATTGAGAGATGTGGGAAATGGCGGGAAAGAAGCCCAAGATCAGCCATGATCCTATTGAATGGTAGAGCAGGCTGGATGGGCCGTATGGTCTACTCCTGCCCTGTCCTCCTGTGTAACTTTCTCTGGGATGATGGTGATACAAAGAACTTAAGGAGTGGTCGTAAAGGTAAGTATGACAGCTGTTAGTTCAAGATATGAGGTAGTCCGGTCTTTTAAATATTGGAAGAATTCAGTTTTTCATTTCTGCGATGAAGGCCATTGAGGGAGATGAAGATGTAATGGTTTAACAAACGCACTGAGAAGATTAGAAGTTTTGAAAACTGGTGTGCAATCTGACAAATAATTGATGAATGTGGAATGGACAATTCTTATTTTTTAGAAAATATTTTATTGAAGCATTTGTAATTTTCACAGTTTAACAAATTTAACAAATTAACATTCTAAACAACCTAGCGGCCCGACACACGCAACCACATCACAATAACATACCCAACTACCTTCCCGCCCTAGCTCCTAAGTACCCGTATATTAGATTCCCTGTCCTTATTTTACACTGCCATGCCTCCCATCACCCCCTCCCCCCGGTCTGCTGACATTCAGTTTTCCTTAAAAAAGTCGATGAACGGCTGCCACCTCCGAGCAAACTCCGCAGTTGAACCTCTCAAGGCGAACTTCACCTTTTCCAGCCTGAGAAACACTGCCATGTCGCTAACCCACACTCCTGATTTTGGAGGCTCCGAGTCCCTCCATCCCAGCAAAATCCGTCTCCGGGCCACCAGGGAGAAGGCCAGAACATCGGCCTCCCTCCCCCCCCCTGGGCCCCCGGATCTTCCGATACACCGAATATTGCCATTTCTGGACTCGGAGTCACCCTCCCTTCCAGGACCTCTGACATGACGTCCGCAAATCCCTGTTAAAACCCCCTCACCTTCGGACATGGCCACAACATATGCACATGATTCGCCAGGCTTGCCCCGCAGAGTCCGCCGTCCTCCACTTCCTCGCAAAACCTACTCATCCGGGCTACCGTCATGTGGGCCCTATGAACCACCTTGAACTGGATCAGGCTAAGCCTGGCACACGAAGAGGATGAATTGACTCTCTTCAAGGCCTTTTCCCATAGTCCGACTTCCAGCTCCCCTCCCAACTCTTCCTCCCACTTCCCCGATTGGGACCCCTTCCCACTCCATCAATTCCTTGTATATCTCTGAGACCCGCCCCTCCCCAACCCCCGATTTAGACATTACCTTATCTTGTAGTCTCCACAGGGAGAGGCGAGAAAAGCTTGGAACCTGCCTCCAGACCCGTTCCCACCCGGCAACTCAAACTCCTCCTCTAATGCCTCCAGGCTCGGAAAGCCCTCCTCAATGAAGAGATCCCCAAATCTCTCAATCCCTGCCCACTGCCACCTCCTAAAGCCCCCATCCAGCCCCCCCCCCCGGAACAAACCGGTGATTATCACAGATCGGTGACCACACTGACGCCCCTCCAATCTCATGTGCTGTTTCCATTGTCTCCACACCCTCAGGGCTGCCACTAGCACTGGGCTTATGGAGTACCGAGCTAGCGAGAATGGCAGGAGTGCCATTAGCAAAGCCTCCATACTCGTACCCTTACACGATGCTGCCTCTACTCGCTCCCACACCGATCCCTCCCCCACTATCCACTTCCAAACCATCGATATGTTGGCCGCCCAGTAATAGTTCATAAAATTCGGAAGGGCTGAGCCCCCCTCACGGTGCCCCCATTCCAAAAGTACCTTCTTCACCCTCGGGGTCTTACCAGGTGGAATGGGAAATTGAGCAATTGAATGGATGGGGATCTAATGGTGAACGCAGCTAAATTAGTTCATCAAGTAAAAAGTTTATTTTATTATTTCGAGGAGTGTGGCGTTTGCTGGCAACGCCAGCATTTGTTGTCCTCCCTAATTGTACTCAAGAAAGTGGTGGTGAGCAACCATCTGGAACCGCTGCAGGCTATGAGGTGGGGGTACATGCACAAAGATGTGCAGGCCAGATGGATTGGCCATGCTAAGTTGCTCTTTAGTGTCCAAAGATATGCAGGCTAGGTGGGATTATGGGGATAGGGTGGGGGGGGGGGGGGGGGGGGGGGTGACCCTCTTTCAGAGGGTCAGTGCAGACTCAATGAGCCGAATGGCACTGACCCGGGTTTGAATCCCGACCCTGGGTCACTGTCAGTGTGGAGTTTGCACATTCTCCCCATGTCTGCGTGGATTTCACCCTCACAGGTGAGCTGGTTTAGCACAGGGCTAAATCACTGGCTTTGAAAGCAAACCAGGGCAGGCCAGCAGCACGGTTCAATTCCCGAACCAGCCTACACGAACAGGCGCCGGAATGTGGCGACTAGGGGCTTTAAACAGTAACTTCATTTTGAAGCCTACGTGTGACAATAAGCGATTTTCATTACCAAAACTTGAATATTGCCAATAGACTTGAAGTGCAAACCAAAGAAGCAAAGCTGTGTAGATTTCTCAGGTAGATAATCACTCCAGAGGACATGTCCTTTTCGAAAAGCCATAAAACCAATGTTTGTAGAGTGAGCAGTGTACAGGTGTTTTTACTTTTGGCAAGTGTTTTGTTTGGGTTTCAGCAGAGTGAGAACGGTCCATCTACCTTGCCCCTATGAGAGCAGAATCATAAATTCACTAATGTATGCAGAAGAGAGGAGAGTTTCTGTGATGTAAACATGGGGAGCCAGATTATTGAGTTTGCTCTCCTGCTATCCAAACTAAAGAAGTGGCAGGTCCGAAAATATTATTATATGTTTATTTTTCATCATTGTTCGAATACATCTAATAAACAGAGGTGAATTTGAATGTTGCCCAAAGAACAATCCTGATCCCAATTTTTTTTTTTTTTTTTTTTTTTTATTCTCCATTTCACATTTTCCTTCAAAATTTACACCCCACCCACAAACAGTAAACGGTAACAAATACAAAATCAATCCCCTTAACAATACCAACGATCCCATCCTCTCACCACCCCAAACAACGGCCCACCTGTCAATATATGCATCCAATAAAACAAACACTCCCACGGTGGCAACAAAAAAACAAAGGAGAAAAAGAAAAAGGAGTCCGGGACCGCCCATGGTCACCATTGACCTATAAAGTCCACTACCCCCCCCCCCCCTACACTCAACGCCCTCCAACCTCTGAAAGAGTACCGTACATGATACCCAAGAGTTGTACCCCCCCGCTCCCAGTCTCCAACTCCTCCCGTCCACTGCCACTTGTAAAACTCCTCCTCCCAATCTCGGTTCCTTCCCCCCCCAACTATCCACCCCAGCTAGACCACTCGGACCCTGTTCTGCCAGGCTCCGATGGCCGCAGCCCCTCCCCCCACCTCACTCCTGTTCACTGGCTGGCTTAAACCCGCCAGCATGGAGGCCCCCGCCCGGGTCCCTTTCCCCCTTGCCCGGCCCTAGGAAAGCCCAGAAATCCCCTTTTAGCACACAAACCCCTACACCCACCTACACCCCAAAGAGCCCTCATTTCGAGTGAAAGTCCCATAATTTCCCTTGTCCAAATATATACAACATTGGCTCCTTTAGCCCATACACCCGCACGCAGTGAAACAAAAGGCTGCGTACGCAAGGCTGCGTACTTAGCCCCCTACTCTACTCCCTGTACACACACGACTGCGTGGCAAAACTTGGTTCCAACTCCATCTACAAGTTTGCTGACGATACGACCATAGTGGGCCGGATCTCGAATAACGATGAGTCCGAATATAGGAGGGAGATAGAGAACCTAGTGGAGTGGTGCAGCGACAACAATCTCTCCCTCAATGCCAGCAAAACTAAAGAGCTGGTAATTGACTTCAGGAAGTAAAGTACTGTACACACCCCTGTCAGCATCAACGGGGCAGAGGTGGAGATGGTTAGCAGTTTCAAATTCCTAGGGGTGCACATCTCCAAAAATCTGTCCTGGTCCACCCACGTCGACGCTACCACCAAGAAAGCACAACAGCGCCTATACTTCCTCAGGAAACTAAGGAAATTCGGCATGTCCACATTGACTCTTACCAACTTTTACAGATGCACCATAGAAAGCATCCTATCAGGCTGCATCACAGCCTGGTATGGCAACTGCTCGGCCCAGGACCGCAAGAAACTTCAGAGAGTCGTGAACACCGCCCAGTCCATCACACGAACCTGCCTCCCATCCATTGACTCCATCTACACCTCCCGCTGCCTGGGGAAAGCGGGCAGCATAATCAAAGATCCCTCCCACCCGGCTTACTCACTCTTCCAACTTCTTCCATCGGGCAGGAGATACAGAAGTCTGAGAACATGCACGAACAGACTCAAAAACAGCTTCTTCCCCACTGTCACCAGACTCCTAAATGACCCTCTTATGGACTGACTTCATTAACACTGCACCCTGTATGCTTCATCCGATGCCAGTGCTTATGTAGTTACATTGTATATGTTGTGTTGCCCTATTATGTATTTTCTTTTTTCCCTTTTCTTCACATGTACTTAATGATCTGTTGAGCTGCTCGCAGAAAAATACGTTTCACTGTACCTCGGTGCACGTGACAATAAACAAATCCAATCCAATCCAAAAGAAGAAAATACAGCCATGAGGTTACATCGGCACATGGCCATTTCTCAATTTCTCAGTTCTGACACAGTCCTTCTGCCTTCGCAAACTCCTCCGCTGCTTCCGCCGTTCCAAAATAAAAGTCCCTGAGCTTGTAAGTCACCCTCAGCTTTGCTGGATATACAATGCCGCACTGCACCTGGCTAATGTACAGTGCCCTCTTCACCCGGTTGAAGGCAGCCCGCCTCCTCGCCAGCTCCACCATAAAGTCCTGGTATACACATATACCAGCTCCAGCCCACTGCACCACCCGCTTCTGTTTGGCCCAGCTCAGGACCTTCTCCTTCACACTGTACCTACAGAAGCACAGAGTCACTGCCCTTGGCGGCTCACTCGCCTTTGGTACAGGCCTCCACGACCGATGAGCCCGATCCAGTTGATATCGGGAGGGATCCTCCCCCTCCCCCAATAGTTTCGCCAGCATCGCGGCAAAATACTCAGTCGGCCTCGGTCCTTCAACTCCTTCGGGCAGCCCCACAATCTTCAAATTCGCCTGGATCTGTTTTCCAGGTCTTCCATTTTTCCTCGCAGATCCTTGTTAATGTCCATCACCTTCCGCATCTCCTTCCCCTTCGAGGCGAGTTGATCACCGTGCTGCAATAACGTCTCCTCCACTTCCTTCAGCGCCTCCCCTTGCTCTCGCACCTCCGCCACTGCACTCGCCACCTCTGTCCTCACCGGGGAAACCGCCTCCTCCACCAGCACACTCAAAACCTCTCTCATCTCCTTCCTCACCGTCTCCATGTATTTTATAAACTGCCTTTCGAATTCCGCAGCCATCACCTTAGTTATTTCTTCAGCCGTAAGCAATGCGGCTTCCCCTGGTGCTCCAGCCTTCATTTTCCTTGGTGACCCCGCGGTGACCTTTCCACTCCCCGACGGACCTTCAGCTGTTTTCCTTACGGATGTTCTTTTGCTCACCCTTGACATTTTTCTTCACTGTGCCTTCACTCTGCCGCCTCTGTGCCTTCTCCCTGCTTTTGCTGCCTCTGTGGACCCTGGGACCGGGCTGAAAGCCCCCAAAATGCCGTTCCCGAACAGGAACCCTCCGTTGTGCGACCGCCTACCGCCCGCCGTCACCCAATTCTGCTCCCAATTTGATTGAATTTTGGTCAGTCTGGATTAAATGGCTGCCTTTACAAGATTACATAAAGTCAGCTCCATCTGGAAACAAAATCACAGTCCAGGCTTCTAAGTACATAGAACTGTTGTTTTAGTTTGCAAAGTACCCATTAGGATAAAATTCAGTGCTACCGCGGGCAGGGTCAAGTAAGATGATCAGTGTTGTCGAAGCCGTGTGCCATCAATCTCCAAAGTTTTGATTGGAAGATGAGAGCATCTGGAATCATCGAAACTGTGGGCACTGGCCCGTGCTAGGTCCATTCATCAATCCAGAAGTCTGAAACTTTGACCTGAAGCATCTGGTCCAGGATCAGCCACAACGTGAGAGAGATAAGGTGATTTTCTATGCTGATGGTTCAAAATAGGTTCTGTGGTATTTTGATGTGTTTAGGAGGAGGCATGGTCATCAGTAACTAGGATACCTTTGGAATAGTGAGTGATAATCTATGGTTTTACCACCAGATGGTGCACTTGGCAGACATAGGGACATTTTCAGACCACAAAATTCATAATCTTCAAGAAACACTTCAAACAAACCAAAGTTTAAATGGTTATTTCCATTTTGCTATCTTTTAGATTAATGCAGTTATTTTGTCAAATAAGGGTTGTTATTTATATGGAAAAGTTGAAATACTGTTGTGTTGGCTAGAGATAGGGAGCAAATTTAAGTAGAGGGGAAAAAGGAAAGGAATGACACTTTAATCAAAATCAGTAAGATTAGGAAATAGAAATGAATAAATCGCAATGAAATGAATATTAATCGTATTAATATTGAGGTGAGTCCCATACTCGCATTCTGACCACCGGATTTGACTATTTGGGCAGAATTCCGCCCTATATTTAAGAAAAGTAACAGAAATAAATATGGTACCGTGTTGGGACCCAAATGTTTTTTGTCACAGGAAAGTAGGATGTGGGTCCACATTCACACAGCCTCATTTACTGAGTTCTCAATCTCAGCTGCTTGCATCAGTGAGCAGCATCAGACCAAAGCCATGTACTGCAAACCTCTGGGGAGCATGATTTTCAAATCCCACCCAGGCCAGGTCCTGACCCTATCGGCTGCATCCTTCAAAAATCCCGACCAGAGTATCGGATATTGTTTGGCCACCTGAATTATGTTCCTTGCTCTATTTTTCATTCCCTCATTCTAAGTGGGTTGGCTCATTTTGGAAATGTTCAGCTGCTTCCACCACAGCAACCTGTATTTACATAACTCCTTTAAAATCATATAATGTCCCGAGGCACTTCCTGGGAGTGTTACCAAACAGAGTGTGACACTGAGCCACATAAGAAGATATTAGGTCAGGTGACCAAAGTTTTGGTCAAAGAGACTCAGTGTGTGCAATGGTGAAGAATTTCTCATCTAACCTTAAACTAGATAGCCAAAGGAAAACTAATTAAGAGCTTGTTGATGTGTGGACTATTTCATCGATGTGCAATTGATTTTTGCAGGCCAGACAAGGATCATTAGCAGATCTACGCCCTCAGGTGAAGAGACCAAGTAATCTTGGAGAAGAAAATAGCTCTCCAGTTAAGGTTAGTTTGTAATGTGTTTGGAAGCATTATTGGATTTTAATAATATTGCTTTATTTTATTCCTGGTCAAAGTTCAATGGAGTATGTTTCATGGAGCATGTTGTAGTGATCTGTACATCTATACATACATCTGCACATACGCCACGGACCACAGACAGATGTAACAGCCACAGCATCACTAGAGGGCAGTATCAGAGACGGGTGTAAAGGGTCCAGCCCAAGGGAGGATCCGCCTCTTTCAGAAGCACAGAGCTAGTGAGCAGCAGCAGACAGAGACAGCTCAGCATAGGCAGTTTACCTTAGCTTCCCTGGTCATACCTCTTGACTGTATTATATCTAGTTAAGCTCTGGAAACAGAACAAACCCACTGAATAAAGTATTTGTATTAACTGGAAGTCTACAATTTTTATTCAGACTTAGAGAATAACATACATGTGTCTGGTTCACCATTAGTTATGAGACCATCTAAAAAAGGGATAGAAAATAATTTTGATTGAGGGAATAATCCCACATCAAAGTTATTGTCGAGGGACCAAAGTCCAGATACGCTAAACATATTGGGGCCGGATTATGTCTGATTAATAATTTCTGCATTTGAGGAATATAGCATTATAGTTTGCTCTATCATCTTTGTCACTGCTTACTTACTATGGTTTGTAGTTTTTAACCTAAGGCTGTTTATTTTATCATTTTCCAAAGTTTATGGCTCAAGACATGGGTAAAGATTTCTCTTCAACTTCTTTCCTCACTCCATGGCTTTGTTATTGAGCATGAAAGGCCCAATCTGGCTCATAAGGAGTGAGGGTTGTTATGGGAGAAACTATTGTTTACAAATATGGGGAAAATATCTTAATCCAAAAAAAGGAGAGGTAGAATTTAATCCGGCTAAGGGGAATGGGGGCTCTGGCAAAAAGTAGGCGGTGATTGAACTGCAGCCTGGCTTACATGTTTTTTCAGTTAATGAGAAAACAATCGGGTTGGGGTTAAGCTGACAATTTGTTTTGTGCCCATGGTGAATTTTTACCCCATAATGGGACTTTGAAGCCTAGCTCAATTTGAACTGGACACTTGAGGTTGTGAACCATTTGATTTAGAATGATCGAATCACTTGTTGCATTCCTCTGCCCTCTACCCATATCAGTCTGAGTATTTATTTCTTGGAAGCAGTTGCAGATTCTTCTTCCATCACTGCTGCTTTCTTTGATTGGGTATTACATAACCTAACAGCCCTCCATAGCAAGAAACCAGGGAGGGATTCACCTTACTTTTTTTCCTTCTTGTGAGGACCTTGTCTGAATTATAGAATGGTGCAGCACAGAAGGAGACCACCCAGCCCATCGCTCTGTGCTGGTTCATTGGGCAGCACGGTAGCACAGTGGTTCGCACAGCTCCAGGGTCCCAGGTTCAATTCCTGGCTTGGGTCACTGTCTGTGCGGAGTCTGCACGTTCTCCCCGTGTCTGTGTGGGTTTCCTCCGGGTGCTCCGGTTTCCTCCCACAGTACAAAGATGTGCAGTTAGGTAAATTGGCCATGATAAATTGCCCTTAGCGTCCAAAAAGATTAGGTAGGGTTACTGGGTTACGGGGAAAGGGTGGAGGTGTGGGCTTAGGTAGGGTGCTCTTTCCAAGGACCGGAGTAGACTCGATGGGCCGAATGGCCTCCTTCTGCACTGTAAATTCCAAGATTGAAAGAACTATCCAATTAGTCCCACTCGCCTGCTTTTTTCCCCATAATCCTGCACTTTTTTCACCTTTGTGTTCATCCAATTCCGTTTTGAAATTACTCTTGAGTTTGCTTCCTCCAGCATATCAAGGCTTGCATTCTAGATCTTATCCATAGTATCCATAGAATCTTTATAGTGCAGAGGGTGACCATTTGGCCCATCAAGTCTGCACCGAGTCTCCGAAAGAGCATCCTACCTGGACCCACTACCCGTCGTATCCGCTTAACTCCACGTAAACTGCACTTCGTTGGGACACTACCGGGCAATTTATCATGGCCAAACCACCTGACCTGCACATCTTTGGAGGAAACCGGAGGACCGGGAGGAAACCCACACAGACACGGGAAGAATGTGCAAACTCCACACAGACAGTAACCCAAGGCTGGAATCAAACCCAGGTCCCTGAGAGGCAGCAGTCCAAACCATTGTGCCACCGTGCAACTCATTACGTTAAAATATATTTTCTGTCACCTCTGATCTTTTTTGTCAATCACCTGAACTCTGTGTCCTCTGGTTATTGACCCTTCTTTCACTGGAAATCTTTTCCCCCTGATCAGACTATCAAAACCATTCATGATTTTGAACACTTCTATACATTGCCTCTCAGTCATCTCTGCTGTAAGAAAATAACTAGTTTATCCTGTCTCTCCACTTAATTGAAGTCTTTCATTTGCTCCTACACTCTCTCCAAGACCTTGACATCCTTCTTAAAGTGTTGTACCCAGAATTGAACACACTACTTCAGGCCTTAACAAGTGCTTTATAAAGCTTTGGCATGACTTCTTTGCTTTTATACTCTTACTAATAAAGCCAAAAATCTTGTATATTTTTTAACAGACTCTTCAACTTTTCCGACCACCTTCAAAGATTTTCTGTCCCTCACTCTCTTATCCTTGTACCATGTAGCTCCTATTTCCTCCCCTCACTGTCAAGATGTACTACTTCACACTTGAGTGTCAAACTTCATCCACCATATGTCTATCCATTCTACCTGTCAGTCTGCTTCCTCATGAAACCTATTACTATCTTCCTCATTGTTTAATAGATTTCTGAATTTCAAATCATTTCCAAGCTTCGACATTATGCCCTGGATACCCAGGTCCAGGTTATTAATATATAACAAAAAGGAGCTATGTACCTAGTACTCACCCTTAGGAACACTACTCTACACTTCCCTCTCGTCTGTAAAAATAAATGTTTGCCACTATACTGTGCTTTCTGTCTCTTCATCAGTTTTGTATCCATGCTGCCACTGCCGCTTTAATCCCATGAGCGTTAATTTTCCTAACAAGTTGATTATGTGGTGCTTTGTCAAATGCTGTTTTGAAAGTCCACGTACACATATCCGCACTAACCAAATTAACACTCTTCATCATTTCATCAAAGAACTCTGTCAGGTTAAATTTTGTGCTGACTTTCCTTTATAAGTCTGTACTTTTCCAAATGCTAATCAATTGTGACCCAGATTAGTGCCTATAAACATTTCCCGTCACTACTCTTTGTTTTCTTTGTTCTTTCAGACCCAGGAAGTGTAGAAGATTGTAGATTAGTCGGGCAGCATGGTCGGCACGGGCTTGGAGGGCCGAAGGGCCTGTTCCTGTGCTGTACTTTTCTTTGTTCTTTGTTCTTTCGGACTACTGTTAGCCTGCCTACCCTGTAGTTGATAGTTTTATGTCCTCTAGTTGCTAACTCGTCAAATTATAGGGTTTTCCTCATGAAAATCCTTTGATTACCAGTGGAACACCCCTGTCAGACTTTTGAATTATAATCACTGTTCTCATGTTGGAGATGCATTAACCATTTGGCAAACCCCAAGCTCCCACAAACAGAAGTATGATAATGGCAGGATGTTTTAGTGATATCGGCGAAGTATTGGTCAGGGCCCTGCAGAGAGCTCCCATGATCCTCTTTGAAATAGTGGCGATAAGTCTTTGATGCTTACTTTAGAGGGCTAAATGGTGGGGGGGGCCTCAGTTTAACATCTCATCTGAAGGGTGTTTTTGTAGACTACAAAGGAGTACATGCCGAGTAGTTTAAATGAAAACTAATTTTATTACGATGAACTATTATTTACAATACACGTTAGATCCTAGCCGGGTCTCTCACGTGGGTACCAAAACTGGCTGACTTTATTGGTGGAGTCGCAGGTGGACAGGGTGGTGAAGAAGGCATTCGGCATGCTTGGTTTCATTGGTCAGAACATTGAATACAGGAGTTGGGACGTCTTGTTGAAGTTGTACAAGACATTGGTACGGCCACACTTGGAATACTGTGTGCAGTTCTGGTCACCCTATTATAGAAAGGATATTATTAAACTGGAAAGAGTGCAGAAAAGATTTACTAGGATGTTGCCGGGACTTGATGGTTTGAGTTATAAGGAGAGGCTGGATAGACTGGGACTTTTTTCCCTGGAGCGTAGGCGGCTTAGGGGTGATCTTATAGAGGTCTATAAAATAATGAGGGGCATAGATAAGGTAGATAGTCAACATCTTTTCCCAAAGGCAGGGGAGTCTAAAACTAGAGGGCATAGGCTTAAGGTGAGAGGGGAGAGATTCAGAAGGGCCCAGAGGGGCAATTTCTTCACTCAGAGGGTAGTGAGTGTCTGGAATGGGCTGCCAGAGGCTGTAGAGGCGGGTACAATTGTGTCTTTTAAAAAACATTTAGATAGTTACATGGGTAAGATGGGTATAGAGGGTTATGGGCCAAGTGCGGGCAACTGGGACTAGCTTAATGGTAAAAACTTGGCGGCATGGACTGGTTGGGCCGAAGGGCCTGTTTCCATGCTGTAAACTTCTATGATTCTATGAAGACAGCAATACATGGTTTAGGGTTCCCATCTCTCTAATGGGGGAACTCATGTTCGACGAGGTTTACAGGGAGTCTGATTGTTCCCACCCTGTAAGTCTCGTGCAGGTTATGACAGCTGTCGTCACTGACATTGTTGGACACCTTCAGTACTACACTGAAGTATCAGCTAGATTATGTCCCCAGAGTGGGAATTAAACCAACAGCCCTCTGATTTGCAAACCAGGCTGCTGCCAACTGAGCCATGGCTGAGATCTGAAAGACCAAATGAGTCTTTCTCATTCCATATTCACTTCTGTTCTTCCATGTGGATGTGGGATAGGGAGTGGGGGTTTAAGAAAAGTAAAATAGTGGAATTAACAGCAAAATAGCTTTGTTTTTTCCTTTCTTCTGACAAAGGACACAAGACCTCGCCAGCCTCCATTAAAACCTCTTCGCCGAAAACATCGGCTGGAAAGCCAGGAACACTTACCTCGACTGAACGCAACGTCCGCACCAGACGCTAAACAGCACCAGCAACTGCAGAAGTAATTTCTCTACTTCCTTTAACCTGCAATAATTCCGAACTTTTATGTAATCTCAGTGCATGACGATTAGGGTTTTTAGCTGTTAGCTCAATTCTATTCTTTAAAGCAGCACTCCAAGTAAATGGAAAACAATGAAATTCCTATACACAATGTGCATCAGAAAGAAACAACTCTGTGTGGCACAGGGCTTCCTGTCCTACAGGAGTCAAAGGTCACCGGCAAAAGCAGAGCTCTGTGGCCTTAGACTTGTGTGTCTGCACACTATGCATTGATAAGAAATCTCTTTTCAAACCCCTGTAGTGAAAGAAGTGCACAAAAAATGAATTCATTATTGACGGGAAGGTGCAGGATAAATCCACCATTCAGTGGCGACTGCTGGTCCTCAACTCTGTTTGACCTCAGATTAATATCAGCAGAGTCCGCCAGTCGTATTGTGAGTTAGATATTAATCCTCACCCGCACAGTCATGGGAAAACATAGCCCTAGATCAGCGAGAAAAAGATCTCTCGCTGCATAAATAGTCATGGATGGATGAAGGGAGGGGTTGAGGGAAGAGAGCAAAAATCCCTTCCATCCACCCATCGTCCTGGAATTCAGCAAGCTTTAAAATAACAAATAAAACCACGTCTCTTGAAAGTCTCTGTAACTGGCTTTCTTTGTAAGTCGCTGAAATGTTATACTGTAGATTATTGTATACACTTAACTTTTTTTTAAACCATATTTTAAAAGTTAACCTTTTTTTTTTCCATTACAGAATACCATCCAAGCAGAAAAAAGCCATTCAGACAGCGGTCCGCAAAAACAAGGAGGCCAATATGATTCTTCTCAGGTTGAATGGTGAACTGCAGCAACAGTTCAAAGTAAGACCCCCACGTTGAGCTGGAGAAGCAATGTCACCATGTCTTGATTTTCTAGTTGCTGCAAAAACAGATGTCCCTTTTTCACAAGATGTGTCGTTCCATCTTTTTGAATATCAATGATTCTATTTTATTTTTGTAAGTATTGATTTTCCTGGGTCTAAGTTTCTGCGCTTAAAATGCCATTGGGTGAACCGACATTTTCACCTGAAGGCCAAAGCTGCCAGACTGGGTTACACATTGGGCAAGAGTACCACTCCCCACCTCCAAGCAATGCTAGTTTGATGCCGCCACCACCTGCTTCAATACGGAATCAGGCACCTTGCCATTTTCTAATGTTGAGATCTTCAGCGGGATTCTCCCTTCTGGGGGTCTAGGTCCCCACGCCGGTGGGAGAATCGGCGCCAACCACTCCAGCGTCAACAGCCCCCGAAAGTGTGGAATGCTCCGCACTTCCGGGGGCTAGGTAGACGCCGGAGGGGATGGTGCCACTCCAGCCGGCGCCGAAGGGACTACGCGAGATCGCGCATGCGCAGAACCGGCGGCATGGTTCCGCGCATGCGCAGACCGGCCGGAGTATTTTGCAGCATGCGCCGGGGGGGGTTCTCCTCTCCGCGCCGACCATGGTGGAGCCCTACAGGGGCCGACGCGGAAGAAAGAAGTGCCCCCACAGAACATGCCCGCCCGCAATTTTGTGGGCCCCGATCGCGGGCCAGACCACCGTGGGGATCCCCCCCGCATCTCCCCCCCCGCCCCCTCTCGAGGACTGCCCCCGCTGACCTACCTGCCAGGACCCGCCATGTGGTACCATGCGTAACCCTTGCCGGCGGGACTGGTCAAAATCGGACGGCCCATCGGGGGCCGAAGAATTGCTCGGGGGGCCGCTGTCAACAGCCCCCGACCGGCGTGGCGTGAACCCTGCCCCCACCCAAAGGACGCGCTGGAGAATCCGGCAGCTGGCATCGGGGCAGGATTCGCGCTGCCCCCCGGGGATTCTCTGACCCGGCCGGGGGGGGGGGGGGTCGGAGAATCACGCCCCTTATTGTTAGTGTATTAGTCACTCTCTTTGCTCTTGACAAATTAAGAATCATCACACGCTTTTTTTCGACCTTTTGATTTTTACTTTGTAACTATTTTTTGAACAAACATTGTGTTGATGATGCTTTAGGAGAACAACCATCTGCTTTCAGAAGACTGCCGCCTGCACTCTTCATCCTGAATGAGCTGATTTCAAGCAGGACAGCTGCTGAGGTGATGTTTCAGCCTGGGTTAGGAAGAAAAAAATAAAATTGAGTTGTAATGCATAAACTGATTATTGGAGCCAGATTAGTGGAGCCAACCTATCAATGTTGATGCAGTCAGTCTGACTTTCCAATTTTGATCTCTGCAAAATTCATCGACTTAGGACGGGGCAGAATTGGCCTACCCTGTGATGCCCGATAAGATTGAATAACTTGTTGGCATTCACTATTCAGATTGAAACATGAAAGGCAGCTGCAAGGTTGAGTTAACGTAGAGACTGGCACCTGTGGAACGCCACCCCACAAAATATTCACCAACAGAGAAGAATAAAATAAACACCAACATTCACTGTGACCTTTCCCCTACATCTTAACCTTCCATTATATCTATAAAATCTCTTGAGGCCCGAGAAGGTATGTTAAATGGAATTTAATAAATCAACATAAAGTAAAGGCCCCAAAATGGCTTACAGTTCAAAGGTCCCAACCGCGAATACCGATCCTGCCAGTCCCAGTCCAGGCCTGCTTTTATAAAGCAGATTTAAAAGCCCCGGCTGGGCGGACCTCTGCCCAGTTGAAGGGAGCTTGTATTCCTCGAGTCCCACGAGGAGATCAATTGAAGTGCTCCGTGGGTCTCGTGAGAGTTATTACCATATCCCAAAGACGTTTTGCTCCTTTGCAAATCCCCACCCCACCAGGATCTCTGTCATTTGTTCTTAAGTTTTGCTACATTTTTGTTGCAACCTCTCCCAGTTCCCACTAATCGCTGTTCCACCCCCTCCTTTATAGTATATAATCCAACACATTTTTTTCCCCCTCTTGAATTCTGAAGGAGTCAGGCAGACTCGAAGCGTTAGCACCTGTTATCTCTCTCTACAGATGCTGCTAGGCCAGCTGAGTTTTACCAACTTTCTCTGGCTCACTTCAGTTCATGTTGGGCCAACATAACATTAAGAGAGTTGAACCATAGTAAGCTGCATTAACTTTGAAATGAAGTCATTAATGCTGATTGTACTGACTTCAGGTGGCTGCCATGTGTGAGTGGTCGCACACAGTGCAGCTCCTGCTTGAAGGCATAGAAAAGAGCTCTTTTTACCCGACAATGGGAGAAACGTTTTGACGTAAAAGTGTAACTGAGGGCCGTGGAAGAAGTTCCCCCGAGGAGTGTTGTCTGCTGGTTACCGAGCCCAGCAGAAGGTGAAAGACCTGGCCAAGGAGTTGGAAGAAACCTGTGGCGCAGTAGGCATTGGAAAGATGGCAGAGGGCCAGTACAGGTTGGAAAGCCCCAGCTGGAACAGTTGATGGCTTTTATCAGGGAAGAGTTCCATCAGCAAAGGAAAGGGATGCAGATTGAAGGCCATCAAAGGGGCTGTAGTGCCTCTGAAAGACTTGATGGAAAAGGTCGAAAAGTGGTTGGAGGCACAGGGGTCGCACATCCAAGAGATGGGCCACAGCGATCGGGGTACCATTGGAGGCAGAGGTGGGGCTCTTAGAAGACCTTTGCAAGACACTGGGAGCAAAGGTGAAAGAACAAGAGAACAGGTTGAGAAGGCAGAACCTGCATATCATCGGCCTGCCTGAAGGAGTGGAAGGCATGAGTACCACGAGGTACGTCTCCAGGATGCTGATGTGGGTGGTGGCGAAGGGGCTGCTGGGCAAGGCCTCTGAGGTGGATCGAGTGCACAGGTCTGGTGGAAGAGGTTAGGGAGGATCTAGGGACACGCTGCCTCTGACTCTGGTAGGAGCGGTCCAATTAGTGAAGATGAATGTCCTGCCAAGGTTCCTATACATATTTCAGACGCTTCCGAGTTTTACACCAAAGGCTTTTTTCGGAAGCTGTATACGATTATCTCAGAGTTTGCGTGGGCAGGGAAGGTACTGAGGGTAAAGAGGACCCTGTTGCAGAGGCAGAAGGGGGGTTGAACCTGCTACATTATTACTGGACACAAACATGGAGAAGGCGAGGCGGTGGTAGGAAGGAGAGTGGGCAGAATGGGTTAAGATGGAGGAAGAATCTTGTAGGGGGTCCAGCCTGGGGCTATGGTGATGGCGTCCTTACCACTGGTGCCGAGAAAATATACAGAGAATCTAGTGGTGCAATCCACAGTGAAAGTTTGGAACCAGTTGGGGAGGCACTTTAGGATGTAGGAGATGTCTGTGTTAGCGTTATTGTGCGAAAACCACGGATCTGAGACGGGTGCGGAGGGGACAGACGGTGTTCATAAGAAGTGGAGAAACGTGAGGCTGGTTTGGGTGAGGGATTTGTACCTGGAAGAGAGGTTTGACAGTATAGAGAAACTGAAGGAGAGGATAGAGCTCCTGAGAGGAAGTGAGTTTAGATACTTGCAGGTAAGGGACTTTGCGTGGAAGGTTTGGAAAGATTTCCCCAAGCTACTAAAGTATGCCCTGATGGAGCGGCTGCTTACTCCCGGACATGGAAGGGGAGGGCAGGATCAGAGACATTGATGGGTGGCTGGGAGAACAGGAAGGTGAGCAGGTGGTGAAGATTAAGGAGACGTGGGAGGGGGAGCTGGGCAAGGAAATAAATTGGGGAGTGTGGAGCGAGGCACTACGCAGGGTAAACACGACTTCCTCATGCATGAGAATGAGCCTGATACAATTCAAGGTGGTACACAGGATGCATATGATTCGGGCAAGAATGAGTGGGTTCTTCCAGGGGGTAGCAGACGAGTGCGAGAAATGTGGGCGAAGACCAGCAAATCACGCAACATATGTTCTGGGGCTGCGAGAAGTTAGAGAGATTTTGGGCGGGAGTGTTCGCGGCACAAACGAGGATCATGGGGGAGGAGGTTGAGCCGAACCCTTTGGTGATGATATTCGGGATATCGGAGAAGCTGGAGCTGATGGAGGGGAGGAAAGCCGATTTGTGGCCTTCGCTTCTCTGGTTGCCCGGTGATGATAGTCGGCAACGCCGCTTAGGTGGCGGTCTGGTTAGGAGATTTATATGACTTTCTGCGTCTGGAAACGAGATGTTCGTGGCAGTGTTTGAGGAGTTGTTCATCACGCAGGGGGTTAAAAATGGGGGACAATTTGTACGATCTGTATAATTGCTGTTAATTGGTTTTTATCCCCCGGACTGTTTATGTTTTGTACAAGTTTGGACTAAAAAATTTTAGATGCTGATTGTACCAATGATTGTGATTTCAATATCCGTACGTATGCAGTGGCAACTTGCTCACTTTAGCAGTGCAGTAGCTCTTCCCAGTGTTACCTTTTTCTTCCCTTACTCTTTTACTCTGTCCTTTTTGTGGCTCTGTTCCAATTATGGCAATCAGTGAATTTGCCCTTCTTTCTATGTTATCTATGTCCTAATGCTTAGAGTCGCCAGGTATCAAATGATACCACCACAAGTTTCAACCGGCTATCGATCAAAGAGCCAAACACCAGTTAGTTAGCTTAAGATCAAGGGTACTTTATTTACACACACTTAGTCATGCAACATAAACACTACTAGTTAACTACACCTATCGACTAAGACAACCTGTACTTAACTTCGGGCACCCGGCTTAGGTCAGAGAACAGTGGCCACTGTTCGATTCTGGATCTATCGAATCCGAAGGAGTAACTGCTGCTCAGCTGGGCTCATCTGTCTGGTAGCGGGCATTGAACTTGGACTTGCTTCTGGTGTTGCTGCAATTGGAGATGGCCGTGACCGGGGTACCAGGTCCAAGAGAGGACGAACATGTGGCAAACTCTTCTTCTTATACTTGGGGGTTTTCGCGCTCTTTTGGGCGGTCCTTCGATTTGGGCCTTACTAATTGGGTGATCCCTGATCACTCCGTTCGATTCCTAACCAATAAGTGGGTGGGGATCTGGATGGCTGGGCATGTCCCAAGCGGTCACTGATCCCATTGTTTACGCGCCCCCTGAACAGGGAGTGGCGCCGAAATGTCTGGGACTGTACCGGTCGCTCGAGTACCAGTCCTTTGTTTTGGTGAAGATGGGCCATCAAATACTAATCGGCCCCATTAAAATGCTAATTGGTCGCAGTTTCGATACCATCTGGACTTCTTGCTTACAAATATGCATTTCAGGCTCTGAGCCTGCCTGAGTCTTGGCTTGTCCATTTTACCCGCCAGGCTTTGCGGGTTTCCCTGTACCTAGTTGGAAGTGGCTATCCCAGATGGCTACTCCAGCCAGTTTACGAGTTCTCTTGATTGGTCAGCTAAATAGGGTAGCAGATAGTTAGCATTGCTGCCTCATGGCATTGAGGACACGGGTTCAATCCCGGCCCCAGGTCACTGTCCGTGTGGAGTTTGCACGTTCTCCCTATCTCTGCGTGGGTCTCACCCCCACAACCCAAAGATGTGCAGGGTAGGTGGATTGGCCACACTAAATTGCCTCTTAATCGGAAAAAAAGATTTGGCTACTCTAAATTTTAAAAAAATAGAGTAGTGTAGCCATACAGAAAAAGATGGGCCCCAAATTCAATCCCTGCTCTCTCATGAGTTAGCTGATCTCATTTGGACTGACAGATATAACACGTAGTCTCTGCATTCTCGGATTAGGGAGTTTTGGTTCCTGACCTCTGTTCAACAACCTGTGATGGGAACCAAATCCCTGGCCCTTGGCTGAGGTCAGTATTCCACTCATTTGTGATATCTCCTGTGATTGAATAGCCCACTAATATTCACAGGAGCATGGTTGCTTGAATAGGAGCTAAAAATTAATCTTCATAGCTCATAGCTTTATGTCTGTCATTTTTAACATAAATTTAGAGTACCCAATTTTTTTGTGCAAACTCCACACGGGCAGTGACCCGGGGCCGGGGTCGAACCCGGATCCTCAGCGCTGTGGGGCAACAGTGCTAACCACTGCACCACCATGCCGCCCACTTGTGTGTCGGGTTTGTTGACATTTGGTAGAGTGTTTCAAACTGGATGGAGGTTCAGCTGGAGGGATAGGGATAATGACTCCAAACCTCTGGCCTCCAGAACATTGTCGACTGGACCTATGACAAATGATGTGCGTCAGAACCCTGCGGACGTCCTGACCTGCAGACCGAAATGGGAATTTTACAGGAAGTTCAAACTTCTAATGGGCAATTCCACCTCTGTCCAGGACCCTATACTAATGTCTCCAACTCTTGAGTTGAAGACTTTGGTAGATCCACAGTAGTTAGCTAGATAGTTGCCAAGGAACTTAGACAGGTTAAACATATCACTTGGATAACTCCAAAACCAAACCTATCCCCGCTGACCCCTCCTCCCCACCCCAACTGGTCCCGATTATCCTCAAACCACCCAACTCTCCCTCCTCCCTCTAACGCCCCTCCCCCATCCAACAACCACCGATCAGACTGCGACCCAACTAACCCCTGACTGGACCAGACTACCGGTCAACTACCCACACGCAAGCACACACTCATACACTCACCCACTCACTGACTCACCCACTCATGCCCACGCTCACTCTCTCACTGACCCACCCACCCATGCCCTTCCCAACCCGCTCATGCCCTTCCCCACCCACTCACGGACTCACCCACTTATGCCCGTGTCCACCCTCTCACTGACTCACCCATTCACTGACTCACTCACTCACTCATTCAAGCACTCTCTCACGTGAGTGCACCCAGAGGCTGGACCTTTAAACTTCTCTGACTATGGCAGCTATAATTGTAAACAAAGTGGAATGTCCTCTCTTTCTCCCAACTCTGCTCCACTCTGATGGAGTTCCCCCAAGCACCCACTAAACTACATGTTTCTTGAAGTGGCTGGTTTAGCACAGGGCTAAATTGCTGGCTTTTAAAGCAGACCGAGGCAGGCCAGCAGCGCGGGTTCAATTCCCGCACCAGCCTCCCCGAACAGGCGCCGGAATGTGGCGACTAGGGGCTTTTCACAGTAACTTCATTTGAAGCCTACTTGTGACAATAAGCGATTTTCATTTCATTTGACATCCGGGAGCAGAAGGTCCCGGAAGAAATGCGCAGCTGTCCGGTTTGGACCAGCAATGTGTGCAGCATTACTGCTGACTGGATGATTCAGGCTGTTCCTCCCCACTCTGATGTAGCACTCCCTCTGAACTGCACGGGACTGTCAGACTGTGCATTCAACTCTCTGGAGTGAGGTTTGAACCCACAGCCTCTGACTTATAGTGCGACTGACTGATGGACTGTTAATAATAATAATAATTGCTTATTGTCACAAGTAGGCTTCAATGAAGTTACTGTGAAAAGCCCCTAGTCGCCACATTCCGCCGCCTGTTCGGGGTGGCTGGTACAGGAATTGAATCCGCGCTGCTGGCATTGTTCTGCATTACAAGCTAGCTGTTTAGCCCTCTGTTCTAAACCAGCCCTACCGGTTGTGTGTGTTACAGTATCAAATAGTTCAATCAATGTCACAAGACTATACCAACAAATCACTTCACAGACTCACAGAATAATACAGTGCAGAAGAGGCCCTGTGGCCCATCGGGTCTATACCAATGTTTGAAAAACACCCGACCTGTCTACCTAATCCCATTTGCCAGCACTTGTTCATACAGGCACTTTTTTAAAAAAAAACATTTTTATTCAAATTTTCACAAAATATCAACAACGTACAGAAAGAAAAGAAGTAACTGACCCTTCAACTAACGGGAATAGCTGCCCCCTATCCACCATGTCCATGTCCCTCATAATCTTGTACATCTCGATCAGGCCGCCCCTCAGTCTTCACTGCTCCAGCGAAAACAACCCAAGCCTATCCAACCTCTCTTTACAACTTAAATGTTTCATCCCGGGAAACACCCTGGTGAATTGCCTCTGCACCTCCTCCAGTGCAATCACACCCTTCCTATAATGTGGCGACCAGAATTGCGCACACTACTCCGGAGAAACCGGAGCACCCGGAGGAAACCCACTCAGACACGCGGAGAAACTGTAAACTCCACCCGCTGGGTCACTGTCTGTGCGGAGTCTGCACGTTCTCCCCATGTGTGCGTGGGTTTCCTCCGGGTGCTCCGGTTTCCACCCACAGTCCAAAGATGTGCTGATTAGGTGAATTGGCCATGCTAAATTGCCCTTAGTGTTCAAAATTGCCCTTAGTGTTCAAAATTGCCCTTAGTGTTGGGTGGGGTTACTGGGTAATGGGGATAGGGTGGAGGTGTGGGTTTAGGTAGGGTGCTCTTTCCAAGAGCCGGTGCAGACTCGATGGGCCGAATGGCCTCCTTCTCCACTGTTAATTCTATGTATCTATGTTGGTCACCGAGGTCGGAAGCGAACCCGGGTCCCTGCCTTTGTGAGGCACCAGTGCTAACCATTGTGTCACCGTGTAAAATCGGAAACTGCAAGCACTATTGTACCAGTGGTCAGTTTAAGCAGAATGCTTGGAAGTGTTCATGATGAAGATATTTAGTAAGTGATCTTCTAAGGTACAAGCTATCATAGAATCTACATTGCAGAAGGAGGGCATTCAGCTCATTAAGTCTGCACCGGCCCTTGAAAAAAGCACTCTATGTAAGCCTATGCCTCCACCCCATCCCCATAACCTCACTTAACCTTTTTGACACAAAGGAGCAATTTAGCATAGCCAATCCAACTAACCTGCACATCTTTAGACTGTGGGAGGAAACCGGAGCACCCAGAGGAAACCCATGCAGACACAGGGAGAAAGTGCAAACTCCACACAGTCACCTGAGGCCGGAATTGAACCGGGGACCCTGGAGCTGTGAGGCACCAGTACTAACCACTGTGCCACTGTACCGCCCTGTCATGAGTGACAGTTTCGGGAGTATACCTTGAAAAGGGTTTTTATTCTTGGGAAGCAAGCATGCAGGTACAGCAAGCAGTTAGGAAGGCAAATGATATTTTGATGTTCATTGCAAGAGGACTTGAGTACAACAGCAAGAATATATTTTAAAATAAATTTACAGTACCCAATTCATTTTTTCCAATTGAGCAATTTAGCGTGGCCAATCCACCTAGCCTGCACATCTTTGGGTTGTGGGGGCGAAACCCATGCAAACACGGAGAGAATGTGCAAACTCCACACAAAGAGTGACCCAGAGCCAGGATCGAACCTGGGACCTCGGCACTGTGAGGCAACAGGGCTAACCTATCTTACTGTAACTGTACAGGGCCTTGGTGAGATCAGATCAGAGTATTGTGTGCAGTTTTGGTCTCCTTACCTAATAAAGGATATATTTGCCATAGAGGGAGTGCAGTGAAGGTTCACCAGACTGATTCCTGGGATGGCAGGATTGTCGGATGAGCAGAGATTGTTTCCTCTGGCTGGGGGTGATCTAGAACAAGGAGTCACAGTCTCAGGATACAGGGTAAGCCATTTGGACTGAGATGACGAGAAACCTCTTCATTCCGGGGATGCTGAACCTGGAATTCTCTACCACAGATAGCTATAGAGGCCAAGTCAATGTATATATTTAAGGAGGAAATATATAGATTACGAGACTCGAAAGGAGTCCAGGTGTATGAGGAGAGAGACGGTGTGAGACATTGAGATAGATGTTCAGCCATGGCCATATTCAATGGTGGAGCAGGCTCGTATTTTCTACTCCTGCTCCTATCTTTCTTTGTTTCTTTTTTTAAAATTTGTTTTTATTCAAAATTTTTCAATAAATTTTATAAACCACTACAAAAAGAAAACAACAAAAAGCATAGTCATTATTAAGAAAACAACTTAACAAATTAGCAAAACAAGGTGGGGTATCTGCCCTTTACAAATAAAATCTATCCCCCCCTCCCCCACCCCCCCACCCCACACGCCTCCCCCCCCCCCTCTGGTTTGCTGCTGCTGCTGACCTCCACTTAACATTCTGCAAGAAAGTCAAGGAACGGTTGCCACTGCCTGGAGAACCCCTGCAAGGACCCTCGCAAGGCAAACTTTATCCTCTCCAACCTGAGAAACACAGCCATGTCACTGACCCAAGCCTCTACATTTGGGGGCTTCGCATCCCTCCACTTTAACAAGAGCCACCTCCGGGCTACCAAGGAGGCAAAGGCCAGAACTCCGGCCTCTTTCAACTCCTGCACTCCCGGATCATCTGACACCCCAAATATCGCTGTCCCCCAGCTCGGTTTTACCCGAGTGTCCAAGACCTTAGACATAGCCTTTGCAAAGCCTTTCCAAAATTCTGTAAGTGCTGGGCATGCCCAAAACATATGGACATGTTTTGCTGGGCCCCCTGAACACCTCACACACCTGTCCTCCACCCCAAAGAACTTACTCATTCTCGCCACTGTCAAATGCACCACCTTAAACTGAATCAGGCTCAGCTTGACGCAAGATGAGGAGGAATTGACCCTGCCCAGGGCGTCAGCCCACAGGCCCTCATTTAGCTCCGCACCCAGCTCCTCCTCCCACTTGCACTTCAGCTCTTCCACCGAGGCCTCCTTCGCCTCCTGCAGCTCCTGGTATATGTCCAATACCTTACCATCCCCCACCCACACACCCAAGACCACCCTGGCCTGTATCCTCCTGGCAGGTAGCAATGGAAATTCCCCCACCTGCTTTTTCACGAACGCCCGAACCTGCATGTACCTAAAGGTATTCCCTGGGGGCAACCCAGATTTCTCCTCCAGTGCCCTCAGACTAGCAAAAGTCCCATCAATAAACAAGTCCCCCATCCTTTTGATACCTGCTCTGTGCCAGCTTAGGAACCCACCATCTATTCTACCTGGAACGAACCTGTGATTGTTCCGTATCGGGGTCCAGACTGATGCCCCTGCCTCCCCCCTGTGCCGTCACCACTGACCTCAGATCCTCAATGTCACCGTTATCAATGCCCCCAGGCTAGTATCCCTGCAAGACGCCACCTCCAACCGCTTCCATGCCGCCCCCCCCTCCTCTACTACCAACTTCCGAATCATGGATATATTCACTGCCCAATAGTAGCTGCAAAAGTTCGGCAGTGCCAGCCCACCCCCACCCCAACTGCGCTCTAAGAACAGTCTCTTAACATGCAGGGTCTTGTTTGCCCACACAAATCCTGTAATAATTCTGTTTACCCGCTTGAAAAAGTTCTTGGGGATGAGGATGGGAAGGCACTGGAAGACGAACAAGAACCTGGGGAGGACCGTCATCTTCACGGACTGCACCCTGCCCGCCAGGGAAAGCGGCAGCATAGAACATAGAACATTACAGCGCAGTACAGGCCCTTTGGCCCTCGATGTTGCGTCGACCTGTGAACCCACTCTAAAGCCCATCTACACTATTCCCTTATCGTCCATATGTCTATCCAATGACCATTTGAATGCCCTTAGTGTTGGCGAGTCCACTACTGTTGCAGGCAGGGCATTCCACATCCTTACTACTCTCTGAGTAAAGAACCTACCTCTGACATCTGTCCTATATCTATCTCCCCTCAATTTAAAGCTATGTCCCCTCGTGCGAGACATCACCATCCGAGGAAAAAGGCTCTCACTGTCCACCCTATCCAATCCTCTGATCATCTTGTATGCTTCAATTAAGTCACCTCTTAACCTTCTTCTCTCTAACGAAAACAGCCTCAAAGCCCTCAGCCTTTCCTCATAAGATCTTCCCTCCATACCAGGCAACATTCTGGTAAATCTCCTCTGCACCCTTTCCAATGCTTCCACAACCTTCCTATAATGCGGCAACCAGAATTGCACGCAATACTCCAAATGCAGCCGCATCAGAGTTTTGTACAGCTGCAACATGACCTCATGGCTCCGAAACTCAATCCCTCTACCAATAAAAGCTAACACACCGTACGCCTTCTTAACAACCCTCTCAACCTGGGTGGCAACTTTCAGGGATCTATGTACATGGACACCAAGAATCTTACCATTAGCCCAGTACTCTGTCTTCCTGTTATTCCTTCCAAAATGAATCACCTCACACTTATCTGCATTAAACTCCATTTGCCACCTCTCAGCCCAGCGCTGCAACTTATCTATATCCCTCTGTAACTTGTAACATCCTTCCGCACTGTCCACAACTCCACCGACTTTAGTGTCATCTGCAAATTTACTCACACATCCTTCTACATCCTCCTCCAGGTCATTTATAAAAATGACAAACAGCAGTGGCCCCAAAGCAGATCCTTGTGGTACACCACTAGTAACTGGACTCCAGTCTGAACATTTCCCATCAACCACCACCCTTTGTCTTCTTCCAGCTAGCCAATTTCTGATCCAAACTGCTAAATCACCCTGAATCCCATGCCTCCGTATTTTCTGCAGTAGCCGACCGTGGGGAACCTTATCAAACGCTTTACTGAAATCCATATACACCACATCAACTGCTTTACCCTCATCCACCTGTTTGGTCACCTTCTCAAAGAACCCAATAAGGTTTGTGAGGCACGACCTACCCTTCACAAAACCGTGTTGACTATCTCTAATCAAATTATTCCTTTCCAGATGATTATACATCCTATCTCTTATAAACCTTTCCAAGATTTTGCCCACAACAGAAGTAAGGCTCACTGGTCTATAGTTACTGGGGTTGTCTCTACTCCCCTTCTTGAACAAGGGGACAACATTTGCTATCCTCCAGTCTTCTGGCACTATTCCTGTAGATAAAGATGACTTAAAGATCAAAGCCAAAGGCTCAGAAATCTCCTCCCTAGCTTCCCAGAGAATCCTCAGATAAATCCCATCTGGCCCAGGGGACTTATCTATTTTCACACTTTCCAAAATTGCTAACACCTCCTCCTTATGAACCTCAAGCTCTTCTAGTCTAGTAGCCTGAATCTCAGTATTCTCCTCAACAACATTGTCTTTTTCCCGTGTGAATACTGATGAAAAATATTCATTTAGCACCTCTCCTATCTCCTCGGACTCCACGCACAACTTCCCACTACTGTCCTTGACAGGCCCTGCTCTTACCCTAGTCATTCTTTTATTCCTGACATATCTATAGAAAGCTTTAGGGTTATCCTTGATCCTACCTGCCAAAGACTTCCCATGTCCCCTCCTGGCTCTTCTTAGCTCTCTCTTTAGGTCCTTCCTAGCTAACTTGTAACTCTCGAGCACCCTAACTGAATCTTCATGTCTCATCTTTACATAAGCCTCCTTCTTCCTCTTGACAAGTGTTTTGACTGCTTTAGTAAACCACGGTTCCGTCGCTCGACCACTTCCTCCCTGCCTGACAGGTACATACTTATCAAGGGCACGCAGTAGCTGCTCCTCGAACAAGCTCCACATTTCCATTGTGCCCATCCCCTGCAGTTATCCTCTCCATCCGATGCACCCTAAGTCTTGCCTCATCGCATCATAATTGCCTTTTCCCCTGATATAACTCTTGGCCTGCGGTATATACCTATCTCTTTCCATCACTAAAGTAAACGTAATCGAATTGTGGTCACTATCACCAAAATGCTCACCTACCTCCAAATCTAACACCTGTCCTGGTTCATTACCCAGTACAAATCCAATATGGCCTCGCTTCTCATTGGCCTATCTATATACTGTGTCAGGAAACCCTCCTGCACACATTGGACAAAAACGGACCCATCTAAAGTACTCGAACTATAGCATTTCCAGTCAATATTTGGAAAGTTAAAGTCCCCCATAACAACTACCCTGTTGCTTTCGCTCCTATCCAGAATCATCTTTGCAATCCTGTCCTCTACATCTCTGGAACTTTTCGGAGGCCTATAGAAAACGCCTAACAGGGTGACCTCTCCTGTTTCTAATCTCAGCCCATACTACCTCAGTAGACGAGTCCTCATCAAACATCCTTTCTGCCACCGTAATACTGTCCTTGACTAACAATGCCACCCCTCCCCCTCTTTTACCACCTTCCCTGAGCTTACTGAAATATCTAAACTCCGGCACCTGCAACAACCATTCCTGTCCCACCTCTTAAAGTCCTCCTCCATCTGATCCACCAGCCGTGCTAAATTGAGCTTGTGTAGGGCATCCCAACTCTTAGCCACCTGAATGCCCAAGTAGCGAAAGCTCCTCCCCACCATCTTAAGCGGTAGCTCTCCCAGTCTCTTTTCCTTGCCCCTCGCATGTATCACAAAAAGCTCGCTTTTCCCAACATTCAGCTTATACCCCGAAAAGTCCCCAAAATCTCTAAGGATCTGCATGACCTCCCCCTCTTTCTATGTTTCTAAGGTCTAGAACCATGCTCTGCCTAAAATAATTAGTTAATTGATGTTGGGGCATTACCCTGCATGTTGAAAATTTCTTTCATGAATCATTCAGTCATGACCAGATGTAGCTTTCAGTGAGAGTCAGGAGGCTGGAAGTCTAATTGGGCATTTGTTCTCATTTTTGGATTGTCATTAGAAATTCTATTGCCTCCACTGGTGGGAGGGTGTCATTACTGCATGGCAAAGTTACATGGGTAACCGCAAATGCAAGTTTAGGAATTTACAATGGCAAACATGTCAGGGATTAGCAAGTATATAGTTTTTAATATTCAGTAAATATTTTATGGTTTCTTGCCTCTTTCTTTAACCTAGAACAATGATTTTCCCCCATGCTCCAGCCATTAGTTGGCCAACACATCAATCCTTGTACACCAATTGGAAAGGAAAATGTCTCATTAGCCAACGGGGTTATGCTTGACTGTTCGTCAAACAGCCTTTCTTCCCCCCACATTTTCAATATTTATATCTCTGATAAAGTGGAATGTTCAAAGAAGGTTTTTATTTACCTGTCTTTTTCAATCTCTATGATTTTATTTCCCCCAGGATGACACAGAGAAGTGTTCTGGAGATTGATCTTCCCTGGTCTGACCTACATGTGACTCCAAATTCGCAACAATGTGGTTGACACCTAAATGCCCTTGGGGATGGGCAATAAATGTTGGTCCACCCAGTGACGCACACATCCCATGAACAATTTTTTTTTAAAACTCCAGGCCAATCCTGGAGTGTTAGGAACTAAATATTAATCCTTAATAAACCAAACGCAGCTCCAGAGCCACAAGTTGCTGACCAGTGGATTAGGAATATTGCGGCAATCTTCGCACAATATTTCTCTGACTTATTTTAACATTTTCAAAACCCACTAATTACAGTTTCGTAACAGCCTCCAAAGCCACTGTTTTTATCATTTGGAATTTTATTGGTTTGTCTTTATTTCTGGGCATTAAAAAATTGATGATGATATTTTTGACATCCTGTGCTTTTTGCAACAAGGACAGTAGCCTTCAAAGACAAGAAATAAATACACTATCAATACAATTGTGATCATACCTCTGTAAATACAATGCTTCAATTTTAAGCTGTCTCCAAAAATGTGAAAGCATAATGCACATTGCGACTCAAGAATATTTTTGTATAAAATAAATACAAACTGATATGCGATGTATATACTGATCTCTTTCAGGAAGTTCGCAAAGAACGGATTGCACTAGAGTCTCAGTTGGAGCACTCTCGCCCAGTCCCCCACACGTGATTTCTTCACCTTCTGCTGGTTACGGATTGGGAGCTCAGAAGCTCAATTACAAGGAGATTGCAGACTAAAATTCGGGATAGGAACTGGACAAGTGTAAGCACAATACAGACCACTGTGACACGACTTCCCTCAGTGCCATCAATTTTGTAACCACCTGCTTGAGGACAAAAGCAGAAAAATGTGGCCAGCACAATTGCGGGAATTTGCATTTTCAAATGCTCTTTGAGAACGGTCAGTGGCTTGAAGTACAGATTGTTCAGACTTTCTCGTGTGACAAGCAAATCTTTTACATGTTTGTCAGTGGTTTAATTTCAAAGCACAGTCTTTGTTAGTCCCTCTTATATGTATGTCCAAAAGCATCATATGCTGTTAGGAGGAAATATGGATCAATCTGAAATTTTGTTAAAAGATCTTTTTGACATTTGCAGTACTTGCCAAATAATGTGCTTATTTTAAACCTATAAAAAAAGTACTCACACTTTCTTCCTCACCCCAACATTCATTGAACTTCATGAAATGCTTAGTCATTTTCTTTTTCAAATTAACTGTTGGGAATTGTGCAAAAAGTACACTTTCTGTGGAAATTTATGATGACGAGATTATCAGCACTAAAGTGGGCACAGTATTTTTCTTTGATCATAAGTGCTGCATATGTTCTTTATTTCCATAAATTCTAGTTTTCTTTAGGTGGCGAAGTGTTCAAGCAGCTGCACGCTATTCGAAATGATGGAAATCTTGTGTAATTGAACGCTCTGTGCTACACATATGTGGACTTGTGATTATGTAGACAAAATAGCAAAAGCATTTCACGTTATAAGAGAGAAACCGTTTCTTGGAATGGCATGTCTGTCTGTACTCAGTTCAACTGCTTGATATGTGCATTCCTTAGGGCGCAATGATTCTCCTGGTGACTGTCACTTTTATACATGACTTTTTCATATGTGTGCTTTGTATTTATGTGCAATGTTTTTATTCTGAATTATACATAATATGATATAGTTATTTAAATAGAGGTGGCGGGGATTGAAGGATTTAAATATTTTCTTCTGAGTCACAGCTTGCGCCACTCTGAGTTGATAGGATTCTGAAATAAATCTACAAGTTTCTAAAACTGCCGTGTACCTACTTGTATTTTATAGGTGGTATTTTAAACAGGCCTCGTAAAGTCCTTGGTCCCAGAGCTCTTTCCACCATAGGTTTGTCAGGGAGTCCACTGGAATGGGTGCAACCCCAGCCAGGCAACCTAGATGTGTCTGTGCCCCAAACTTAAAAAGATGTTTAGTTGTGGAAAATTTCAGAGGCAAGACATGTCTATTCAGACTTGTAAGTATCAATTGTGAAAAACCATGACCTGCTGGGTGTGAGGCAACATGATGCTCCGATTGAGTCACATTTTGCCTAGGACCGTGATCGGTGGAAGAACTGCGTTACCTCGTGCGTGAGTAGGTATAGGAGACTCTAACTAATTTGCAAATCTGCCTGAATGCAAAGTTCTTCCACAAACGGAATACATCAGGTACATTTATTTAAAACGTGTGCTTCCAAAATATAGAGTAACAAATGTGTTTAAAGACAGTGAGAGATGTTGAGGTTCAGTGCTTCATCTTTGCAATTTTTGATTAGACTGTTTGAAACCTCAGTGTGTTCCTGCCTTGAGGCACACTGCAGTAATTTTGTATCCCAGCAGAACATGTTCTACAGTATTATTTCACAATAAGCTAAGGCTAGTGTACAGAAGTTGGATAACCATACTTGGTTCTGATCGCGTATTAACATGGGGCTCTGGGCATTGACATCCAGTGGGCGACACAAAGGGACTTCAAATGGATAGTCCATGACATCATCTGAGCCCTTGTTAAGAGATTGCTGCCTTGCACTTCCAACCAGATGCCATTGTTCTCTGTTTTATTTGAACAGTCGCTCAATCACTCGCGTAGTTATTATACATCTCGTGTTTCATACACCCCTATCTGACAATCTGCATACTTTCTCATCAAGTATTGAAGGAGTAGACTGCCTGCTTTGTGCTGCTGTTACATTCAGTTTCATAATAAATCCACTGTAACAGATTGAGAAGTACTTGGTGCATTGCATTTCTGACATAAACTACCCCTTTGGTAAATACTCACACACAAAAAGTGTCTTCATCTGTCAGACACAATTTAAACAAAGGAGATCACAGTGGACCAGTGGCTTTTTTTTTTGCTCTCCCTGATTCTCTCACTTGTGCATTTTCAATTTAGCCCCGATTTCATGAGCAGTGACCTTTTTATTACTGTAGGATTCAACCTAATGTGAAACATTGGGCTGTCCAAAATTTATCACTTTTTATTTTGGTATTCACACCAGCAAAATTATCAGCAAGAGGAACATCATCACTTCTCTAACCCCTGCTCCCAACCCAACAAACTACCCAGTACAGTGCAGCAGGGAAGTGATTATGCAGAGTTACTGATAGCCACAACATTCACAGTCTAGCCTGTTATAATAAACTCTGATAAACATTTCCATTTGAGCAATGCAACCATATCAAATATTTGGCACACACCCTGCTCTTCCAGAATGTGTATGTCAATTCTATTAGCAATTTTAAAATAATGGACAGAATTCTCACCTAACATGGTATTGCTGAACTTACCAATAGCTCATTATATTTGGCCTGGGTACAAAAGCATGCATTTAAACAGTCTCCAGCACCAGTCACTTTTTGAAGGTACTTTAATTGATCTGGTTTTCCGATCTGTGTCGAGCTTTGAATCTTTCGAGGGCGCAATATTACCACGTTCGCTGCTGGTTGGACATCTTCATTTTGCACTGTTAACATTTTTGTTTGTTGTGGTTCTGGTCATGTGCAATAGATATGTCTGCAACCGGGACGATAAACACCAGCAAATGTTTTGCACTCCTTGTAACATAGAGCCTGTTCTATTAGGCCCATCCACTCTACATGTCAGTGTTACTCCACATGAGTCTGCTCCCACCCCTCTTCATCTAACCCTATCAGCACATCCTTCTATTCCTTTCTCCCTTATGTACTTGTATCTTAAATGCATCTGTGGTATTCACCTCAACTAGTCTTTGGAGTAGTTAGTTCCACATTCTAACCATTCTCCACACTAAAAGGTCCCCTGTATGCCTTATTGGATTTAATTTTGCATTCTTCTGCAAGTGGAAACATTTGCTCTGTCCAACCATCAGAATTTGAAAGATCATTGTTAAGTCAATTAATGAAATCCATTGTTTAGTGGATTTTATTCCAATACAGATTACATTTTTATTGGTTAATTCTGCCTCATTTCCCTCTGTAAACAAGCGGTGAAATACAAACAATAAATTTACGCTGCTGTTTATAAATGCAATGACCTTAATCAGCCTGACCTATTGTGCCAAAGGAATTTACAGCAACAGAAGGGGTTCATTCAATTTGTGCCAGTTCCTTGATAGTCATTCAAGTCCCATCCCATTGCCAGGTTCTATCCCCATAGTCCTGAATCATCAACTGCTCTAAATATTTACTCTGTTTTCATCAGGTGTCTATGCCCCAACCACTTCCTGCAGTGAAATATGCCAGGCTCCATGAATACCTGCTTCTAGCAGGAGTGCAGCAAAGTTTTACCAGACTGATTCCTGGGATAGCGGGACTGACATATGAGGAGAGATTCAGTCAGTTAGGATTATATTCAGTCCCGAAAGACGTGCTGTTATGTGAATTGGACACTGAATTCTCCCGCAGTGTGCCCGAACAGGCGCCGGAGTGTGACAACTAGGGGATTTTCACAGTGACTTCATTGCAGTGTTAATGTAAGCCTCAGGGCGGCATGTGTCACAGTGGATAGCACCGGGACTGCGGCGCTGAGGACCCGAGTTTGAATCCCAGCCCTGGGTCACTGTCTGTGTGGAATTTGCAAGAAGGAGTTTGATAAAGCTCTTGGGGCTAAAGGGGTCAAAGGATATGAGGGAAAACAGGAACAGGATACGGAGTTGGATGATCAACAATGATTAGAATGAATGGCGGAGCAAGCTCGAAGAACCAAATGGCCTACTCCTGCTACCATTTTCCATGTTTCTAAGTAAAGAAATGTATCTGGAGCCACACCTCCACTTGAATAGATGTATTCAGGAGAAAGGCTTGCACAGATGTAACACCTTATCACACCTCTCAAAAAATGTCTCAATGAGCTTTACATAGAATGAATTAAAGTGAATTTTGTTGTGTAAGCAAAAGTAGCACCATGTAATGGACAGCATATTCCCACCAGTAAGAGTGAGATGCATGGTCAGTTTGGCTTTTACTGATCATGATTGAGGAAGGAATGTTGGCCAAGAAGCCAGGCTTTCTAAGAATAAAGCCAATCTCTAACATCAAACTGAACTGCTAGTAAGGCACTGCGTCTTTGTTTAACATGTAGCCTGTTGGGTAAGCAACCCACAATGGTATAGGTGCAATGCAGACACCCATCTTGAGGGCCAAGCAAAAGCTCAGGGTAGCACCGTGCCCCACCGAGGGAGAAATCAGATGGGCCATTTTAGGACTGAAGAAGCACAGAGCAAAACATAGACTTGCAATTGGACGCACGCAATGATCTTAACTTTTAGTCACACACCACCCCAAGCTATCCAGAGCCTTCAGACGACTGTGTGTGTTATCATCTGCTCTCAGGAGAGATCTTTTGGGCCTAAGAGTGATGTGCTGGGCAGGATTGCTATTACCCATTTTATGCTAACTCTAGTTTTCCCAGTGAGATCTGACCCATGCCTCTTGAAGCTTCAATGTGACCAAATAGGTTGAGTGTGGATCTAAAGGTTTCGTATCCCATTTTGCTTTTTTCAATTGTTCCTCTAGATTGTTTTGACATAACAAATGCTGAGTCTATAGCTGTTTGTCACTTTAAAATTCTCCTGTTCTAATTCATTGCATGCATACCTTCGTTCCTCCCTACCAATGTGCAATATTTTAGATTTGTCCATTTAAAAATTAATTTGCCATTCACCCACCTATTTTATAACCGATCTATATCAAGTTTCCAAATGTTAACTGCATCTTCTGTCCTGACTATTCCCCCTAATTAACCTTGTCTAGCAAGCTAACACAGAATCAACTGACCATTGCAAAACCTTCCTTTAACAAACAATGCCACTCTTCCTGTACTGTCTCTTTGCCATTTTTAATCTTTTACTTTTGCAGACCTATATTCAGCCCTGGATTTGAGTTTAGCTAAAAGTCTGTCACTTGGGGCATTGACGAGGGGTCCTTAAGTATTTGTAATAGTATATGGAAGAGGCTAACCTTACAATAAACGTCTGACATTATGCCATCAGGTCAGCAAAAATCAAACAGACGACCTCTTAAGCTTACTGTATACGTAAATGCAATGCAAATTACTGACATCAGCAGCCTGCTGGTGTGATATGGCAGTCCCGGCCTGGGAGTGTTAAGAGTAATCATTCTGTATTAAAGGCAGGTTATGTACACAGCAATGATGGATAAGATTTCTACATTCATAATTCTTTGTTTATCTCCTACATTCTTCAGTATTTTTGCACTTGCAATGCTTCCTCGTAAAGGCTGTATGGTAACCCACAGCCAATTATGACCGAACATTGTATTGGGTCAGGTTGTGCAACCTCTCCTCTGATTGCGTTGACCTTCATTTGCCCTACACACGTTCCTCCACCAATTATGTCTGAGGCTTAGAAATTTAATACAAAAGGATGCGCCGCTTTGGCACCAAATAAGATAGATAAATACAAAAGGGAGAAAAGAATAAAAGGTTATGTTGATGGGATTAAGTGAAGTAAGTTAGAAGAAGACTCATGGGAGTATAACACCAGCTTAGACCAGTTGGGCTGAAAGAGCTAGATTCTTTGCTACAAGTTCTATGTAATGAATTGTAATTATCACTTTATAGCATACCACGTTGGAGCTGCAAGGCACTGAGGGACATTTCACTCTTTTTAAATATTCTAAATTGACAAGTCTAAAGGTACATGATCGTGTCCCGTATGTACTAAATCAGGTGAGATTCTGAATGTACCATGTTCACAGATATTTTTAGCTGCACAACCCAACTATTAGAAATCTGCTGTACACGAGGCAGTTTTGTACTTCGTTTTGCTATCCAGAAAATTATTGAACAATCCATTCTTAGCTTCAAATAGATCTTGCAAGATTATAATTGGAAATTATGACGTGTAAAAAGAGTTGCATGAAATGAGTTTAGTAATTGGATTGCTGATGTTATTTTGAGTAATTTGGGTCCTACTTTTGAAAATTGTTCTTGTCAAACTTGGTTGCCAAATCCGGTTACTTGTCTTGTTTTCCCTGTAATGCAACATGTCTTTCAATGGGAGGTGCTATAACTAAAGGGTCAGACACACAGTAGCAAAATTCTGTCTTTCAGTTTGGATTGTGCAAGATTTGTGTTTTGACTCTGCGTTATGGTATGCTGTCCTTTGAGAGTTTTTGCATGATTCATTGGTGATTCTGTGAACCAGAGGGAATGCAATGAACTGCCTTAGGGCTTCCCAGTAAAATCCGTCCTTACTCTCTGGGATACAATCTGTCAAAATGATGTACTTATTTCCTTCCATGCATAACCGCAAGCCCTGAATATTTCTGGTACATATGTGTTTATGTTTGAGGATTGAGTTGAATTAAATGGTGAAGTGCACTATCTTGATGAAGACGTGTAATATGTACACTTTGAAGTACGTCAGGCACAACCACAGAGGCAAGTTCCCAAAATGCCGGGCTTTATGAATCAATCTGCAGGGTCCTTGGGGGTGATTCTAACTCAGTTCACCTGGAGGGAGTGGGCCAACCACATAGTTGTCTCCAAAACGTTACTGCCTGTTCCAGCTGATTCACACCCATTGTTACCTTAACTGGATTATTTTTTTTAGGAGGCCAAGGCACTTACCTGGCATGGGTGGGAAACTCACCGATATGTGTAAACGAGCTCCTATTATATTATTGGGCCCCAATGGGCTTTTCGCAGCCACCTCGTTCACTGAACCTCGTATGGTAGACTACTTATAAAAAAAACTTTTCTTCACAGCACATGAGATCCTGCCGAGACCCACTACGACTTCATTGGCCATTTGACTTTATCTCGGTGGCCATCAGCCAGCTGTTTCCCTTCATTGTTTTCAGGTGGGCATTGGCCAGCGGAATATAAATGAGGCCCAGGATGTTAAAATACCTGGACCTCAAATTGATGGCTTTGGGTCCTGCCTACCAGCATGCTTAAAATTCTCTCCTAGTTAAAATCTTCCCCATCTGCACGGTGCCACCTGCCATTTCTAATAATAAAACTGTTCATCACGTGGTGTTGTCTCATTTGCTCTGGTTTTTTTTCTCCCTTTGACTTCTATCTCACCTTAGAGTCCAAAGGTTCTGGTTCAAGTCCCACTCCAAATACTGGAGCATAACATTTGGGCTGCAATGCTAGTGCAGCACTACTGGAGGCATCTTTCAGTGGAAGACTGAGGCCCTGTCTGACATCAATGAATGTAGAAGCACTGTTTGGAAGAGAGCAGTTGCATTCTCCCCTATGCTTTGCCCAAGATTCATCTGTGAACCAACGACAGAAAAAGGAATAAAAGATAGGTGATCTGGTCAATATCTTGTTGTTTGTTGCCTCTTGCTATACAGAAATTGGCCACCATGTTTCTTACGGAGCAGTGACTACACTAAAAAATTACTTTATTGACTGTGCAGCACTTTCTTTATATTCCAACACAATCTGCATTGCTATTGCGATTCATTTCTGTAGAGCAATCTGTAGTAGTCAGGTCTGTTACATCCATGGTTAAGACGAGACTGAGTACAATACCCCCAAACAGGGATACATAAAAACATACATAGAAAATAGAGGCAGGAGGAGGACATTTGGCCCTTCAAGCCTGCTCCTCATTCATTATGATCATGGCTGATCATCAAGTTCAATACCCTGATCCAGCCTTCCCCCCCCCCCTCCCCCCCCCAAATATCCCTTTAGCCACAAGAGCTATATCTACCTCCTTCTTGAAATTACACAATGTTTTGACCGCAACTACTTTCTGTGGTAGTGAATTCCACAGATCCACCACTCTGGGTGAAGAAATTTCTCCTCACCTCAGTCCAAAAAGGTTCACCCCTTATCCTCAAACTATGACCACTAGTTCTGGACTCCCCAACCATCGGGAATATTCTTTCTGAATCTACCCTGTCTAATCCTGTTAGAATTTTATAACTTTCTATGATTGCCTCTCACTCTTCTAAACTCCAATGAATATATTTCCAACTGATTTAGTCTCTCCTCATATGACAGTCCTGCCATACCAGAAATCAGCCTGGTAAACCTTCGCTGCACTCCCTCCATAGCAAGAACATCCTTCCTCGGATAAGGACACCAAAACTGCACACAATACTCCAGGTGTGGCCTCACCAATACCCAATACAATTGCTGTAAAACAGCCCTATTTCTATACTCAAATCCTCTCGCTATGAAGGCCAACGTACCATTTGCCTCCTTTAATGCCTGCTGTACCTGCGCACTTACTTTCAGCAACTCATGCACAAGGTACCAATGTATCGCTGAGTATCCACCTGTCTCAGTTTATACCTATTCAAATAGTAATTGAATCCTCCCAGCTCACCTTCCCACCCAACTTCGGATCATCTGCAAATTTGGAGATAATACATTTAGTTCCCTCATCCAAATCATTAATATATAATGTGAACAGCTGGGGTCCTAGCACAAATCCCTGCGATATCCCACTAGTCACTGCCTGCCAATCTGAAAAAGACTAATTTATTCCAACTTTTTGCTGCCTGCCTGCTAACCAGCTTTCTATCCATCTCAAGACACTATCATCAATTCCATGCGCTTTAACTTTCCATAGTAATCTGCTATGTGAGACCTTGACGAAAGCCTTCTGAAAATCTAAATAAACCACATCCATCGGTTCTCTCTGGTCAACTCTACTTGTTACATCTTCAAAGAATTCTAGTAGATTTGTCAAGCATGATTTCCCTTTCATAAATCCATGCTGATTTTGTCTGATTATACCAATGCTTTCCAAATGCTGTGCTATGAAATCCTTGATAATGGACTCTAGAACCTCCCGACTACCGACGTTAGGCTCACTGGTCTATAGTTCCCTGTTTCCTCTCTACCTGTAAGAAGGCACATGACCCAGAGCCAGAGTCTGTCTAGAATTGCACAGAGATGGGAATGGAGTCAGCTCCATACCTGTGCCCTCCACTTTATATATGTATGTAGCTACAAGTAGTTAATAAAGACTCACTGTTCATATACTTGACTGTGAAGCTTCCTTCATGGTGTCCAAAGATGAAGGATGGAACCTGTTGTCTGCAACCTCCACACATTTTATATATATATATATATATATACAGTTAAAAGTAGTTAATAAAAGCCAGGAGCTGGGGGGCCCTACACAAATTGAATCTGACGAGGTTGGTGGACCAAATGGAGGTAGACTTCAAAAGATGGGACATGTTGCCGCTTTCGTTGGCGGGTAGAGTGCAGTTGGTAAAAATGGTGGTCCTTCTGAGGTTTTTGTTTGTGTTCCAGTGCCTCCCTATCGTGATTACCAAGGGCTTTTTCAAGAGAGTAGGTAGGAGTATTATGGGGTTTGTGTGGGCGAACAAAACCCCGAGGGTAAGGAGAGGGTTCCTGGAGCACAGTAAGGACCGAGGAGGGCTGGCGCTGCCAAACCTAGGGAGCTACTACTGGGCAGCAAACGTGGCGATGATCCGTAATTGGGTTATGGAGGGAGAGGAGGCGACATGGAAGAAAGAGGATGGAGATGGCGTCCTGCAAATGAACGAGCTTGGGGGCGCTGGTGACGGCACCGCTGCCGCTCTCGCCATTAAAGTACACCACGAGCCCGGTGGTGGCAGCAACGTTAAGGATCTGGGGCCAGTGGAGACTGCATAGGGGTGCAGTGGGAGCCTCGGTGTGGTCCCCGATCAGGGGTAACCACCGGTTTGTCCCGGGGAAGATGGACGGGGGGTTCCAGGGCTGGCACCGGGCGGGGATTAGAAGAATGGGGGACCTGTTCATCGACGGGACATATTGTGAGCCTAGGGGCACTGGAGGAGAAGTTTGAGCTACCCCTGAAATGCATTCAGATATATGCAGGTGAGGGCATTTATGAGGCGACAGGTCAGGGAATTCCCGCTGCTCCCGACACAGGAAATTCAAGACAGGGTGATCTCGGGTGTATGGGTCGGGGAGGGCAAGGTTTCGGCAATACACCAAGAGATGAAAGAAGAGGGGGAAGCGCTAGCAGAAGAGTTGAAGGGTAAATGGGAGGAGGAGCTGGGAGAGGAGATCGAGGAAGGTTTGTGGGCTGATGCCCTAGGTAGGGTTAATTCCTCCTCCTCATGTGCCAGGCTCAGCCTGATACAATTTAAGGTGGTCCACAGAGCGCACTTGACGGGGGCGAGGTTGAGTAGGTTCTTTGGGGTAGAGGACAGATGCGGAAGATGTTCAGGGAGCCCGGCGAACCATGTCCACATGTTCTGGACATGTCCGCACTGGAGGGGTTCTGGAGAGGAGTGGTGGGAGCAATATCTCAGGTGGTGAAAGTCCAGGTCAAGCCAAGCTGGGGGCTAGCAATATTTGTAGTGGACGAGCCGGGAGTGCAGGAGGCGAAAGAGGCCGGCATTCTGGCTTTTGCGTCCCTGGTAGCCCGGCGAAGGATCTTGCTAATGTGGAAGGAGGCGAAGCCCCCTAGCATGGAGGCCTGGACAAACGACATGGCTGGGTTCATAAAGTTGGAGAGGATTAAGTTTGCCTTAAGGGGGCCTGCGCAGGGGTTCTACAGGCGGTGGCAACCGTTCCTAGACTACTTCGCGGAGCGTTAGAGGAAGGTCGGTCAGCAGCAGCAACCCTTGGGGAGGGGGGGTGGGGGGGGAACAAGATATTGCTTGAGGGGACGGAGGAGCGGGGGATAACATGGAGGGTGGGGGAAACTGGCACGAATTTGCGAGAGCCAGTGTATAAAGCTATGTAAATATATCATCTTACCTTGTAACCTTGTATATACCTTGCTCAGGGCGATTTTTGTTACGGGGGGGGGGGGGGGGGTTTATTGTTTGTAAGGGGAAAAAATTATTTTGTTGAAAAACTTTAATAAATATATATATTTTTTAAGTAGTTAATAAACACATGCTGCCAATGTGGGTTTCGATCTGTGGAGGATAATTGGGGGTCAATCGCTTGGAGAAGGGTGATGGGTTTTCTTTTTCTTTGTTTATGAAGGGGATGGGAGTAGGGGAGGGGGAAATGCTGTCGCAGGTGAAGTTGGTGTGGCGTAGTTAGTTATGGGGAGATGGCGGCAGATATATTGGGGAGGGCCCAAGGGTGAGCGAGGTGTGGACCTGGGGGAGCTGGTTAAAGAGGGGTTATGGCTGATCAGCAAGGGCGGGGGTAAGGGAGCCCCCCCCCCCCCCCCCCCCCCCAGCCCAGTTGATTACATGGAACATTCAAAGTTTAAATGGGCTGGTTAAGAAATCTTGGGTTTTAGACCATAAGACATAGGAGCGGAAGTAAGGCCATTCGGCCCATCGAGTCCACTCCACCATTCAATCATGGCTGATTTCAACTCCATTTACCCGCTCTCTCCATAGCCCTTAATTCACGCATTTAAGGGGTTTAAAAGCAGACGTTGTCTTTCTTCAGGAGACACACCTGACGTTGGGAGACCAGATGAGGCTGAGGTAGAGCTGGGTGGGGCAGGGATTCTATTCGGGATTGGATATGAAATGAAGGGTGGTGGTGCTGTTGATCAATAAAATGGTGGCTTTTGAGGTGGGGAGTATTGTGACCGACCCGGGGGGATAGGTTTGTAATGGTGACTGTGGCATTGGAGGGGACGCCCGTGGTATTGGTGAATGTATATCCCAACATTGGGTTGATGTGGAATTTCTGAGGTGGGTTTTAGCAAAGGTTCTGGATCTGGACTTGTGCCGGCTGACTATGGGGGGGTGGATTTTAATACAGTGCTGGACCCGATGTTGGACCCGTCTTGCCTTAGGTCCCTGAAGGTTTCGGCGATGACAAAGGAGCTGTTGGGGTTTATGGAAGGCAAGGGGGTTGAGGCGGACCCATGGCGGTTTGAGAGGCCGAGAGCGAAGGAAGTTTTGTATTTTTCCGCACAAGCACAAGGCATACTCCCGGATTGATTTCTTTGTCTTAGATAAGGCGCAGGTGGCAAGAGTGGTTGGATTGGAGTATTTGGTGGTTGTGGTGTTGGACCATGCGCTGCATTGGGTGGACTTGCGGATGTCGAAGGGGGTTACCCAGCAGCCGCAGTGGAGGTTAGATGGGGGCTATTGGCGAATAAGGGGGCTTGCAAAAGGATGAAGGTGGCCATCGGGAACTATGTGGCCGCCACTGAAGGCAGTGGTAAGGGGGGAGCTTTTCTCGATTCGGGCACAGAGAGAGGGGATGGAGTGGGCTGAGAGGTTGAGGTTGGTGGAGGCCAATCTGAGGGTGGACTGGAGGTACTCATTGGTGCCTGAGGAGGTGCTACTAAAGGAGAGGCAGAGGCTCCAGATGGAGTTTGGGCTGGTGTCCACTGGAAAGACGATGGGGCAATTGCGTAGAGCCAGAGGGGCGGTATATGAGTACGGGGAGAAAGCCAGCAGGATGCTTGCACTCCAGCTGAGGATGCAGGTGGTAGCGAGGGAGATGAATAGGATGATAGACCATGGGGGTACGGTGGCATCAGAGCCAGTGGGGGTGAACAAGCTTTTTGAGGCTTTTTACCAGGAATTGTATAGCTCAGAGCCTCTGGTGGGGTATGAAGGGATGAGGTGGTTTTGGATGGGCGGAGTGTCCGAGGGTGGAGGAGGCGAAGGTGTAGGGACTGAGGGCCTCGATCGGGTTGAGGTAGGTGGACTGCGTGGGGTCGATACAGGCGGGGAAGGCCCAAGGTCTGGATGGGTTTCCAGTAGAGTTCTATAGGAAGTTGGGTTGGAGTTGAGGCCCCTGCTACTCGAGATGTACAATGAGTTGATGGAGAGGGGAGAGTTTCTCCCCATGCTGTCTCAGGCTTCAATATCGCCTATTTGAAAGAAAGACAAGAACCTGGAGCAGGGTGGATCATACCGCCTGATCTTGCTGTTGAACGTAGATGCAAAGTTGTTGGCAAAGGTGCTGGTGACGCAGATAGAGGATTGTGTGCCAGGGTGATAGGTGAGTACCAGAGGGTATTTGTGAAGGCGTGGCAGATGTCGGCGAATGTACGGAGGTTACCTAATGTAATTATAATGCTCTCAGAGGGCCATGATGTTAGACGTGGTTGTGGCGATGGACGTGGAGAAAGCTTTTGATTGGGTGAAGTGGGCGTACCTATTCGAGGTGCTGGGCCGGTTGGGGTTTGGGCAGAGATTTGTGGACTGGGTTCGGCTGGTGTATAAGGCGCCGAAGGCGAGTGGTCGGACGAACAAGGTCAGCTTGGAGTAATTTGGGTTGCACCTGGGGAAGTGGCAGGGGTGCCTGCTCTCGCCATTGCTCTTTGCCCCGACGATTGGCTGTTGGCAATGTCGCTTAGGGGTTCAAGGAAGTGGAGGGGTATTGAGTGGGGGGGGGGGGGGGGGGATTCGAGCACCGAATTTCTTGTATGCTGATGATCTCCTACTGTACATTCGGACGCGGTTGGGAGCTTCAACTGGATTATGGGGGAGTTTGGCCATTTTCGGGGAACCTTCTTCAGTTCCCTTGCTGCCTATTAATCCCAGACCAGACTTCAACAGCAGCTAGGATACCGGATAGAAACACCCATATTTTATATTAATTTTGTAAGACTGTGACGAAAGGATACCTCACTCCAGGAATGATTTCACAAGAAATAGGTATATGGTATACAAAAACCAACTTTATTACTAACACAGTATTAAAATTTCTTTACCATCATACCAGAAAATAACTTTAAATTACCCCTTATACAATGCGAATTAATACAGTGAAACAGGAACCCTTAACTGCTATCTTGATTCCCACTCAAACATCAACAACAATCAATCTATGCTCTCAATCCACTGTTAAACACAGTTATCACTCAGGAATAACTGCTTCACAGAGATGGCTGGATATTCAACTTGGAGAAAGAGAGATATTTTGATGCTGCCTTTACAGAAAAGACTTGACTCCCCTGCGTGTTAAGAGACTGTTCTTGGAGCGCAGTTGGAGGCGGGGGTGGGGCGGGGGTGGGGGGTGGGGGGGGGGGGGGGGTTGGCGCTGCCAAACTTTTGCAGCTATTACTGGGCAGCGAATATATCCATGATTTGGAAATGGGGAATGGAGGGAGAGGGGGCAGCTTGGTGGCGGTTGGAGGCGACGTCTTGTGAAGATACTTGTTTGGGGGCACAGATAACGGCACCGTTGCCGCCTCCGCTGACGCGGCATACCACGAACCCGGTGGTGACGGCAATATTGAGGATCTGGGGCAGCGGAGATGGCACAGGGGGAGGCAAGGGCTTCAGTCTAGGCCCCAATACGGAACAATCACAGGTTTGTTCCGGGTAGAATAGACGGGGGTTTCTAAGTTGGCACAGGGCGGGTATCAAAAGGATGGGGGACCTGTTAATTGATGGGACGTTTGCTAGTCTGAGGGCGCTGGAGGAGAAATTTGGGCTACCCCCCGTGGAATACCTTTAGGTACATGCAGGTTCGGGCGTTCGGGAAAAAGCAGGTGGGGGAATTTCCGCTGCTGCCTGCCCGGAGGATACAGGATAGGGTGGTCTCGGGCGTGTGGGTAGGGGATGGCAAGATATCAGAAATATATCAGGTGCTGCAGGAGGCGGAGGAGGCCTCGTTGGAGGAGCTGAAGGGCAAGTGGGGGGAGGAGCTGGGTGAGGAGCTGGATGAGGGCATGTGGGCTGACGCCCTGGGCAGGGTCAATTCCTCCTCATCTTGCGCCAGGTTTAGCCTGATTCAGTTTAAGGTGGTTCACCGGGCGCATATGACAGTGGCAAGAATGAGTAAGTTCTTTGGGGTGGAGGACAGGTGTGTGAGGTGCTCAGTGGGCCCAGCAAACCACATCCATATGTACTGGGCATGCCCGGCACTTACAGGATTTTGGAAAGGCTTAGCAAAGGCTATGTCCAAGGTCTTTGATACTCGGGTAAAACCGAACGGTGGGGATAGCAATATTTGGGGTATCAGACGATCCGGGAGTGCAGGAGTCGAAAGATACCGGAGTTCTGGCCTTTGCCTCCTTGGTAGCCCGGAGAAGGCTCTTGTTAATGTGGAGAGACGCGAAACCCCCAAGTGTAGAGGCTTGGGTCAGTAACATGGCGGGATTTCTCAGGTTGGAGAGGATAAATTTGCCTTGCGAGGATCCTTGCAGGGGTTCTCCAGGCGGTGGCAACCGTTCCTTGACTTTCCCGCGGAAGGTTAGGTGGAGGTCAGCAGCAGCAGCAAACCGGAGGGGGGAACGTGGGGGGGTGGGCAGTGGATGGTTTTCATTTGTAAAGGGCAGATATCCCAACTTGTTTTGTTAAATTGTTAAGTGGTTAAGTTGTTTTCTGTTTTATTGCTATGTTTTCTTTTTGTTGTTTTTCTTTTTGTCGTGGTTGGTAAAAGTTATTGAAAAATTTTGAATAAAAACAAATAAAAAAAAAAGAAAAGACTTGACTCCTGGTAGGACCATGCAGAAACTCTGGCTGTAGAAGATGCTTCTCAGCTTGTTTCAACTCAGCTTCTAACCAGACAATTCTGAACTGCTTGGAAAGAAACTGCTAACATAGTTACAGACATATCTTTAACTGAACTGCAGTGAGAGAAAAATGCTTGACTTCCACTCACAGCTTCAATTAAAACCCAACTAACACTGCTTTTCTGCAAAATGCCTGATACCTTGGCTCCTTCCAGTAATCACATCATCTTACCACGCTGAAATATAATTAAATCCCCTGCATCCAAATCACATTCAATTAGCCAGATCTTTTTACGAAGCTTTAATTGTACCGCAGGCTCAAAAGCTGAGTTGTCTTTCAAACTAGGATATCTTTTAAAAATCCTAGTTTGAAAGACAACTCCGTTTTGGAGTCTGCGGTACAATTAAAGCTTTGTAAAAAGTTCTGGCTAATTGAATATCATTTGGATGAAGGGGATTTAAAACATGACTGCAGCAGTCAAACCCACTAACTCAGGAAGCCTGTGATCTCTTAAAGCTGCACTCCATGTTTAAAATCTTCAAAACCCCCCAGAAAATCCAACTTATTAGATTAGTTTGGGTAAACCCAAGGGCCAAATCCAACAGTACATTTGACATCCTTGATAAGTGATTTTTTTGATCTTTTGGTGATCTTGCAAATCACATTGTCCTGATGCAAGGCACTGATTAAACCGAAATGAGGCTCGGGGAGCTGAGAACAGCCTATGATGAATATTGTAATCTTCCAGCTAAGTTGAGTTCAGAGCTTTAAAAGATGCAAGGGAAAACCCAGCAAAATGACAGAAAGGCATAAGATAGCATCCAAACAAATACGAGGGTGTAAGAGAGACTGAAACATTCCAGAAGCACAAGTGATATACCTTTAGGGGGGGGGGCATGAGGCAGAATTCCCAAATGGTTTTGTTTTTAGAGACATGGACACTATTCCAGAACTGTACAGGCGGCTGATCGTGAACACGGAAAAGCCCTGCAGCTGGGGAATCAAGGAAAAGCAGAGATTCACTCAGAAAATGTTTTTGCCATTGCTGAGTTGGAAAAACTCAACCTCAAATATAGCTGGGCATGCCAACAGACAGGAAAAGCAGTTGCGTAGCTTCTTGCCCTTGTCATGTGAGAGTACCTTGGAGAAATGGGTGTTTTCATAGAATAACTGTAGCGGGTGTACCTTTAAGAAATGGGTGTTTATTACTGCAGTGATGTCAGAGAGTGGGTGGAGCTGGGCTGTCTGTCTGCTTTACTTTCGTTTTTGAGCAGGCTGCTATAGAGTCAGGTTGTAGTTTCGTTTTCAGAGAGAAGAGCTGCAGTGAAAGCCAGCAGATGTGCATGGATCTCTCTACAAGCTAAAGAGTGTTCATTTGGGTGATTTCAAAGGGATGACTGTTCTCAACAGTGAATTTAAACCTGATCTCTCTGTTAAAAGGGTCTTTTGTCTCCTGGATGTTGTTTGGGAATTTATTAAGGATTACTTAGTGTTGTATACTTTGGGGGTTGTATTTAAATTGATGGTTGCTAAGATGTTCCCTGTATGTTTTAAAAAGGTTAACTTGAGTTCATAGAATAAACATTGTTTTGCTTAAAATTTTTTTTTCGATTTCTGCTGTACCACACCTGTAGAGTGGGCCGTGTGCTCCCCATACCACAATCTATTAAAAGTTGTGGGTCACGTGAACTCCATGATACACTTTGGGGTTCTCTAAATCCTGGCCCATAACATCCTGAAAGATGAAACAATGAGTGCACCTGGAAAAACAAAAGGAGTTGGAAAGACAATGAATGCTGCTTCAGGAAAAGCTGTGTTGGAGCTATCATCAATGATAAAGCTATACACTGACATACAGATTCTTGAGACGGGAGCTGAACAAGAAAATAAGCAGTTGAAAAACAGCTATTTGTCCTTCAGGATCAGATTCAAAAACAGTCCATTACCATTCAACATGACAGGATAAAATGGGCTGCAGAATGGCAGCACAGGAGAACAAACTCAATGAGACTCTGGTAAATTACAATAAAACTCAAGACAAGGGGCTGGAATCTCTGTTTGGGAGATTATGTTCTCTCTCGAGCTGAATTACACCAGTTTTACGATCCCCTTGGGATGTAAAGTGAGATGCAATTCCGTGTTCTATGCCATGCAAATATATGTTACCAGGGAATTCCGCTATCAGGCCGCCATCTTGTGGTCCCCCAGCTGGCGACTGCATACCCGCCCCCCCCGCAACGCACAGCAGTCCCCCACCCCGGATTGTCTGGGTGCCCACCCAACCCCCTGGGACCTCTGTAATATGGAGACCCCCCAAAGGGGCCCCTGTAATAGGGAGACTCCCCACAGGGACCTCTATAATGGGGGATCCCCTACAAGGACCCTCTGCCTAAAGGAACCATCACCCACACAAGTTCCCTCCCCCCCCCACCCCCCAGAAAGAAGAACCCTGTCTGGAAGCTGGGGAGCAGTCCAGGCAGGGGCAGTGAGAAGAATTACAGCCCTAACACATACCTTGCACGTCCAGCTATCCATTCCTCAAAAGAGAGCAGCTGTCACCTGCATTTGATTCCACAAATCCATTACCTGTAAACCATTCATAGCTTTTTAATAGTGGTCTGTGATTGACAGCTTCTACAAACCATCTGCAGCTTTCACTAATTCATCTCCCTTCACGGTTCAGTGGCCTAAGAGGTGAAACGCCAATGTTTGTAAATATTGATCACATCAAAGAGAGGTAAGTGCAGTGAAATCATAAGATTAAGTGATTGGAATGCACTTAGTGCTTGGAATGCACTTACCTCTCTTTGGTGTGGTCAATGTTTACAAACACCACAGTGCACACATGGAAAATTCCAGCCAATGTGCCAGAACCGCAAGTGATGCTGAAACCTGGTAGCAATCTTGCACCCTCAACAACAAAAAACAGAGATGAGCATGCTACGCAATCTTACCCCAGGAATTCCCTTTGTCAGCCTTGAAAAGCTTCCCACCAGCCCAAATGGAAAAAGCATATGCACTGCCAAGTAGCCGAATACCGTTGTTGACCACCCCACATGAAACCATCATTAAGTGTAACAACAACTTTGCACCACCAAACCAACCAGGCTTGGTTTAACATTAAGCAATGGAAGAATGGATGAAACTAAACCCAGTTGTCAGTCCAGCCTCCAAGCCAACAGCAAGAACCAGAGCGGAGTTTGCATGTTCTCCCCATGTTTGCATGGGTTTCCTCCCACAGTCCAAAGATGTGCCGGTTAGGTGGATTGGCTATACTAAATTGCCCCTTAGTGTCCAAAAGGCTAATTGGGGTTATGGGGTTACTGGGATAGGGTTGGAAAGTGGGTCTAGGTAGGGTGCTCTTTCAGAGGGTCTTTGTGGAATCGATGGGCCGAATAGCCTCCTTCTGCACTGTAGGGATTCTATGATTAGAACCGACCACTTTCCTGACTGAACAACAAATGAGATGTAGAAGGGTTATATGGCCTCCACACGACCTGAATCTCTAACTTCAAGGACTTGAAGGGGAAGATGAGAGTGGCAGGAATGTTGTTAATGCTGATACTGTAATAGCAATAATGTTGGAATCGTATTGAGATTGTAACAATAAGGTAAATGCACAAGTCTTATAGCAATATAAAACTTGAAACAAACTAAAATAACTATATCCATGGGACAAAAACTTGGGGAGATGTACAGAGAAAATTCTGGCCAATGAATCAAGATGCCATGTTGTTGGTACATTGTTCAGCAAAATCCAGCTGTGAGCTCTGGGATATAATTTTCCTCCCTCTGCAATCTGTGGGGCTCCAATGTTTGCATCAGCCTTAACTCAGTTCTTGGTGAGCATGAGTCCACAGCACAAAAATTGACACTGAATTGGCAATCACAGTTGCGTATAGAGATGGCTGATGTGTGAAATAGAAAAACCTGTCACTGCTGCTGTGAGATGTGCTTTGCTGAGTTGATGGCGACAGGCATCACATGGGCAGAGTTTTATTCTGTATCTGTTCTGTGCTACCTGAACTCAATAGGGGTGCGAGGCACTTTAAGTATTCTGCTCCATTCCCTGATGTGCTTCAATTTGATAAATAGAATAATAATCACTAAAAATAATGGAGAAAACAAAGTCCATTTGATAGGATTTCTTCCCTCCCTTCCTTTCTAGAAGGCTGCTCCACAAGGGAGGCCTAGGGGCACAGTGGTTAGCACTGCTGCCTCACAGCTCCAGGGCCCCGGGTTCAATTCCGACCTCGGGTTACTGTGTGGAATTTGCACTTCCTCCCGGTTTCTGCGTGAGTTTCCTACGGGTGCTCTGGTTTCCTCCCACAGTCCAAAGATGTGCAGATTAGGTGGGGTTATGGGGATAGGGTGGAGGCGTGGGCTTAAGTGAGGTTCTCTTTCCAAGCGCTGGTGCAGACTCAATAGGCTAATGGCCACCTGTCATTGGAACTCTGCATTAAGTTCAAATGGCCCTGCTGAATTCAAGTTTTCCCACCTGCGTGAGTCTTTCTGACTACAGAAATACGGCCTGTATGCATCTTCCTGAATAATTAATTTTGTACTCAACTCCTGCACTTTAAGAATTGATGAGAATAACGAAAGATACTACTGTTCTTCATGCAGGAGGCCATCACTGATGATGGGTTGAAATGCAGTGTCACTTTGGCAATGACATCACAGCTCTTCATTCCAGAATTCCAAGGAGACCTAAAAATAAGGAAAGGATCAAGATGCTCATTTCTACCTTTTAATTGCCATGAGTATGAGTCAACCTGTTTTGGACAGCTGACACTCTGTTTTACCATGGTTACATGCATTTTCTTATCCAGGCCCATTTTTCCTCGTCTAAATGACCGCCTGCTGTTTCCCCTCCCCGTGTTAGTCCTTTGCGCTTGCATAGTCACCATCATTTGTGCAGTGCAGTGTCAAGTCAGATTTGACACAGTGCTGCACAGACTGACAGCAAATACACAAATCCAATTTTGTGACTTCCAATGTTCCTGAAGAGTGATTTAACCTGTTCATTGCTGGACCTTGTGCAGCTACAGATAACATCAAGCAATTTCGCTCCCATTCTGAGCTGCAATAAATGACAAACAAACCAACTTTAGAGTAATGTTGCCTTTCAAATAGTTATGTTTGTTTTGTGTTTAATTTTTCTCCCCTCCTTGCTTGCTGGGATACCGTTCCAGGTACCAAGGGCCATCCATTCGCTCACTGACATGGTCATTCTTTAAGTGTGAAAACTTGCAGTGGATTCAGGTAGACTATTCAATAGAGAAGAAATTACAACCAAGGTCAATTCTGTCCTTGCCCAACGTGTACTCATGTACATTTATTGGAGAATGAACAAGAGTGGGAACCAAGGCTAACTTTCCCTCTCCCTCTGTCAAAGACATTGAGGCAATCTGAATATTTCTATTAATTCTATCATGAATTTGGGCCCTTGACCTGGCACGGTGGCACAGTGGCTAGCACTTCTGCCTCACAGCGCCAGGGACCCAGGTTCAATTCCGGCCTCGGGTAACTGTCTGTGTGGAGTTTGCACATTCTCCCCATGTCTGCGTGGGTTTCCTCCGGGTGCTTTAGTTTCCTCCCACAGTCCAAAGATGTGCAGGTCCATGTGCTAAATTTCCCCTTATTGTCCAGGGATGTGTAGGTTAGGTTAAAGGGTTATTGGGATAGAGAGGGGGAAGTGGGCTTGGGTGGTGCTCTTTCAGAGGCTCGATGGGCCAAATGGCTTCCCTCTGCACTGTAGGGATTCTCTGATTCTGTGTTATACATAATCCAACTTGTAACTCTACCTCCTGGTTGCAAAGCCCAGGCAATACCTCACGAAACCTTCCCTGCACTACTCCCAATGTAGGTTGATCAGCAGTTGTCCACCTCTTGTATGCTCCTCAAATCTGACGCTACATAATTTACAACAGAATGGTGGCACCATAAAGACATAAAACTTAATTGAAGCTTTAGAAGCCAATGCAATTTGTCAAATATGGAACCAGCATTTTAAACATCACTGTGCGTCATTGCCATAAGCTTAAACCAAATTTTATTACAGTTGCTCTTATCATCCTATGTACTGGCATGATCTCTTTGTGCAATAATTCACAATATATTGCAGAAGGTGAGTTTCCAATAACCCTTCAAATAATTTTGACACCACTCTGATATGAAGTTTGAACCTTATTAAATTGAATTTATACTGAATACCAGAAGCAATTCTTTAACACCATAACCAGATATTTTGTCTGCTTTCATTTCTGTCAGTAAAAGATCTAACTGAATTATGAAGTCTGTTTAATTTCAATGGATATCTGCACCATTGGGTGTTGTTCTAAGCCATGCACATGAGAAAGGTCCCAGATTTGTTTCGGATCTGGACAGAGCTGGCTGATATCATTGGTGTGAACAGCTGATGCATTTAAATTGAGCTCACTGATCTAAGCCAGAAGAAGGGAAAGAAGCAACCCAAAACAGTTGAGGAACAGTGGAGAACCTTCCAAGTGATTTTTCACAGTGCCCAGCAAAGGTTTATACCAACAAAAAGGAAGGACGGTAAAAAGAGGGAAAATCGACCGTGGATATCTAAGGAAATAAGGGAGAGTATCAAATTGAAGGAAAAAACATACAAAGTAGCAAAGATCAGTGGGAGACTAGAGGACTGGGAAATCTTTAGGGGGCAACAGAAAGCTACTAAAAAAGCTATAAAGAAGAGTAAGATAGATTATGAGAGTAAACTTGCTCAGAATATAAAAACAGATAGTAAAAGTTTCGACAAATACATAAAACAAAAAAGAGTGGCTAAGGTAAATATTGGTCCTTTAGAGGATGAGAAGGGAGATTTAATAATGGGAGATGAGGAAATGGCTGAGGAACTGAACAGGTTTTTTGGGTCGGTCTTCACAGTGGAAGACACAAATAACATGCCAGTGTCTGATGGAAATGAGGCTATGACAGGTGAGGACCTTGAGAGGATTGATATCACCAAGGAGGTAGTGATGGGCAAGCTAATGGGGCTAAAGGTAGACAAGTCTCCTGGCCCTGATGGAATGCATCCCAGAGTGCTAAAAGAGATGGCTAGGGAAATTGCAAATGCACTAGTGATAATTTACCAAAATTCACTAGACTCTGGGGTGGTCCCGGCGGATTGGAAATTAGCAAACGTGACACCACTGTTTAAAAAAGGAGGTAGGCAGAAAGTGGGTAATTATAGGCCAGTGAGCTTAACTTCGGTAGTAGGGAAGATGCTGGAATCTATCATCAAGGAAGAAATAGCGAGGCATCTGGATGGAAATTGTCCCATTGGACAGACGCAGCATGGGTTCATAAAGGGCAGGTCGTGCCTAACTAATTTAGTGGAATTTTTTGAGGACATTAACAGTGCGGTAGATAACAGGGAGCCAATGGATGTGGTATATCTGGATTTCCAGAAAGCCTTTGACAAGGTGCCACACAAAAGGTTGTTGCATAAGATAAAGATGCATGGCATTAAGGGGAAAGTAGGAGCATGGATAGAGGATTGGTTAATTAATAGAAAGCAAAGAGTGGGGATTAATGGGTGTTTCTCTGGTTGGGAATCAGTAGCTAGTGGTGTCCCTCAGGGATCAGTGTTGGGCCCACAACTGTTCACAATTTACATAGATGATTTGGAGTTGGGGACCAAGGTCAATGTGTCCAAGTTTGCAGACGACACCAAGATAAGTGGTAAAGCAAAAAGTGCAGAGGATACTGGAAGTCTGCAGAGGGATTTGGACAGGCTAAGTGAATGGGCTAGGGTCTGGCAGATGGAATACAATGTTGACAAATGTGAGGTTATCCATTTTGGTAAAAATAACGGCAAAAGGGATTATTATTTAAATGATAAAAAATTAAAACATGCTGCTGTGCAGGGAGATCTGGGTGTGCTAGTGCATGAGTCGCAGAAAGTTGGTTTTCAGGTGCAACAGGTGATTAAGAAGGCAAATGGAATTTTGTCCTTCATTGCTAGAGGGATGGAGTTTAAGACTAGGGAGGTTATGCTGCAATTGTATAAGGTGTTAGTGAGGCCACACCTGGAGTATTGTGTTCAGTTTTGGTCTCCTTACTTGAGAAAGGACGTACTGGCACTGGAGGGTGTGCAGAGGAGATTCACTAGGTTAATCCCAGAGCTGAAGGGGTTGGGTTACGAGGAGAGGTTGAGTAGACTGGGACTGTACTCGTTGGAATTTAGAAGGATGAGGGGGGATCTTATAGAAACATATAATATTATGAAGGGAATAGATAGGATAGATGCGGGCAGGTTGTTTCCACTGGCGGGTGAAAGCAGAACTAGGGGGCATAGCCTCAAAATAAGGGGAAATAGATTTAGGACTGAGTTTAGGAGGAACTTCTTCACACAAAGGGTTGTGAATCTATGGAATTCCTTGCCCAGTGAAGCAGTAGAGGCTCCTTCATTAAATGTTTTTAAGATAAAGATAGATCGTTTTTTGAAGAATAAAGGGATTAAGGGTTATGGTGTTCGGGCCGGAAAGTGGAGCTGAGTCCACAAAAGATCAGCCATGATCTCACTGAATGGCGGAGCAGGCTCGAGGGGCCAGATGGCCTACTCCTAGTTCTTATGTTCTTATGTATATATGTAATGTTGCCCAGGACTTGCCACAATGGACACGGGGTGTTGTAAATGGTACCGGACTCAGAATGTCAACCTCAAATATGTTTTAAGTCTCTGGAGTGAACTGTGAACCCACAAGCTTTTGGCCAAGGGGAGATGGCACTTCCACTAAGCCAAGGATGGCATCCAAACAGTCACCTAACTAACTGGACATCTTCCAACACATTCCACATGGCTTCCAAAAAGGGAAGCCACCAAGGTCACATTATTCTGTCTGACTACACCTTTGCTTTTATTTTTATAAGTAATGGACTTTTCTGGTTCAACTTGCTTTGTAGCATTTTGTCAGTGGGTTCTGTTGTCCAAGCGGCAAACAGTGAGAGAAATTGATAGAAAAATTGGCAGTAGATGCTGATATAGTTCCAGTACAGTACATTTTATGCAATTGTGCTTGGTAATTTTTACGGTAGACTAACTTATTTAGTGTGACCTAATTTTCTTCGAGTCTATTTAAATACCAGACAATTGAATTGCTGAAATGTTTAGTACAAGATGTTTCAGGTGTGGCTAATCTGGAAGAGATTTGGCATTGATGGAGCAAACAAAAGGAACAGTAATAAACTATATAGACCTGTAGAAAAAAACATTCTTCAACCAGTGGAGTGTTGCTTAAAATAGCATGGGCTGAAAATGTTTGTTATCCATCATAAATGAGAGAAGAAAAATCTATAATACATCTTTTAATAAATCCAAATAAGTTTAAACTTGAAACAATGAGGAAGGTTTATTTTGAACAAAGCATGCTTTTAAACAAAGCATGGTGTTTTTTAAATGCTGTCAAGGTCAGCGCTTATAATGAAGATACAGTCTATGTGCTAATTTGGTTTCCATTTTTCAATTTTCTCTTCACAATTCTCCTCCAGATGTTGCTGGTGTATGGTTCCACAAACCACTGCCTGACATCTACAAGTGGAGATGGTGGTGTAGTGTTAATAAGACCATAAGACGTAGGAGGAGAAGTAGGCCATTCGGCCCATTGAACCTGCTCCGCTATTCAATGAGATCATGATTGATCTGATATGATAATCCTCAACTCCACTGTTTCGCCTTATCCCCTTAACCATCTGATGAAAAATCTGATAATCTCAGCCTTGAACATACTTAACGACCCAGCTTCTCCAGTTCTCTGCAGTAAAGGATTTCACAAATTCACTACCCTCTCAGAGAAGAAATTCCTGCTCATCTCTATCTTAAATGGATGACCCCTTACTCTGAGGTGATGCCCTCTGGTCCTGGATATCCCAAAAGGGGAAACAACCTCTCAGCATTTGCCCTTGAATGCCATTAGACTGGTAATCCAAAGGCCCAGGTTAATTCTATGGGGATATGGGTTCAAATCCCACCATGGTGCTTGGTGGAATTTAATTTAAATGAATAGAGTGGCACAGTTAACCTAGGTTTCAATTCTGAACTTGGGTGTAAGTGCTTTCCACTGCTGAATTTTGATGTCCCACATCAAATGGAAAGAAAGGAATCAAATGTCATTATATAGCACCTTTGATGATGTAAGGAAATGCCAAACTTCTTTATGCAGAAACAGAAGTAAGGCCATTCACTCCCTCCATTCTTACTATAAATCATGGTTAATCTGAATTTTAACTCCATCTACCCACTCTGGTTCTGTAATCCTCAATAATACCATTGCCTAACAAAAATCTGTCAATCTCAGTTTTGAAATGTTCAGTTATCCTGGCTTCAACATCTTTATTGTGCGGGAGAGATACCCAGATTTCCACTACCCTTAATTATTTATCCACAAGGGAATACAAACCTAGTTCATACAACTTGTTCTCATAATTTTAACCTTTTACAGTCAACAAGTACTTTTGAAGTGTAGTCACTGTTATAATGTAGAAGGCACAGCAACCGATTTGTACAAAGCAATGTCCCACAGACAATATAATATTGACTGCAGAATATGTTTTAGTAATGTCGGTTGAGGGAGAAATATTGAGCTGGACATCGGAGGGAATTCCCGTGCTCTCTATAGAATAGGGCCATGAGATTTTTATTTTGAAACGGCCACCTAAGAGAACTTATGAGGGTCTCAGTTTAGTGCCTTTCCCAAAATGAATTTGGGTTGTCTCAGCTCAGATCTGAATGGGTGAGGAGCCCATGCAACAAATCTGACCCAATTGTGGAACTTAAAGAGACCAGTTTGGGAAGTAGGAAAATACACAAAGAAACAATTGGACAGTGCTTTGAATGTGAAGGAAAGAGGAGCGTAATATGAGCTTTACTCTCCAACTGTCTTTCACCAACTGGGGGGGGGGGGGGGTTTGTTGAGCTGGTAACCTGTGAGCACTGGAGGCTGACGAGGGTACAGGAACTAGAGAGAATTTGATTTCTTGGTCGTAACACCCCTCCTCTTAATTAATACAAATATTCATTTTGAAAATATACGTTGAGAAATGGGGGGGAGGGAGCGGAAATCCTAAATCCTAAATCCTTTCTTCATACTTCATAATGCTTACACCCTGTGGCTGTAAGGTCTCCTTCCGATGGCTCAAATTTATTGAAGAAGTAGCTAAATCTAAATTAGGAAGGTGCAGGGTGATCCAAATTTAATCCTCAGTTCAAATCAATTAATTTCATCCTTTCTTTGGAGCCTTTCTAATACCACAAGGGTGAATGTTTCTGAAGTGAGGAAGGGGTGGATGATAAATAACTTTTATCAACTATGAAAAATAAAGGGTTAGATTCTCCGTCCCCCCAACCACGAGCTGGATTCTCCGATTCTGTGACCAAGTGCTGACGCCGGCGTGGGAACGGTGGCGTTTTGCAACAGAAAAAATGGCCACTGATCCTTGGTCTGGTGGGGGGGGGGGGGGGGGGGAAGGCTAGCAGGCAAGCAGCGTCGAGCACCCGGCCGGAGAATTGCCAGGTCCGTGGCCACGCATGCGCACGGCAGCAGCCTGCAGCGGCTGCGCCGTGCAACATGGCGCCAGCCACATGCGGACCCGGCCTGCCAAATAGTGAACCCCTTTGGCCAAGCTCACCATCCCCGGACTACCCCCCAGCAGTGCCCCCAAACCCCACCAAATCCCCCCCTGCCCGTGGATCGGCTCCCCCTCCGGTTGTGGCAGTGTTGGACTTAGTCTACAGCTGCCACGCCGAGTTCCCGAAAATAAATACCATGAGTGACCGATGCCATCAGGAACTCGGCCCATCGGGGGCGGAGCATCGGTGGGAGGGCTTCAGGTAACGTCCTGAGGCCGACCCGACGGCGTGTGGCGTACTTCTAGAGTACGTCATTTTGGAGGGGGCGGAGCATCACAAAAGCGGCACCGCCCCCGATTTTGACGTCAACGTTGATTCTCCAGCCGATCACCAAACGCAGTTTTTGAGTCAGAGACCGGAGAATCCCGCCCAGGACATGTTTCTTGGCGGCACACCATTCACTGGTGACTGGATTCTCTCCTCCCGTCGCTTATCAATGGGATTTCCCATTGATGCCACCCCAGGCCGCCGAGAAATCCACAGGCAGGGGTGCACTGCCAACGGCAACAGGGAATTCCAACTGCCGGAGAATTCCGGTCAAAATGTCATTGTGAATAGGGATCGTGAGAATTTGTGGCAGAATAAACGTGATTTCAAGTGTTTCGAATAACTGCAACAGAAATATTTAAGCTTTTCTGACTGAGCAAAATAGAAGTCGAGAAGAGAGAGAAACAGAAGTCAGGAATAAGTGAGAGAATTAAAGGTGAAGGAGGTCCGGGAGAAACTTTTTATTGGTTCTCATGATGTCTGCAGCCCTGGCAAGGATGTTTTTATTAATGAAGCATCTCCTGGTCCCGTGAGAAGGTTATGTTTGGACATTGTTTTGAACAATTAGATTTACAGAAGGCATTGAATCCACTGCCTGGTTTGGGATTGGAATCACCTGCCAGCCAGATCAGACAGGGCTGCCTGATTCCTTTCCTTGAAGAATGTCACTGACAGCCTGGCAGCTGTGCCTTTATTTTTCTGGCACCAGCCCTTAAACAGCATGGACATTGAAATTAGATAACCCCCAAAAACAGACATGGGGAACAGTCCATGATGAACCCACACCCATTAACAGTGTAGATGCCAAGCGGGTGGAGGAAGCCTCATGTAGGGGCACAAGTTTAGGGGCATTGTTAACCTCTGCTGTTCTCGCTGGCTCAGTACTCCACAAGCCCGGTGGTAGTGGCTGCCCTAAGGGTGTGGGGACATTGGCGGAAGCATATGGGAGTGGAGGAAGCGTCTGTGTGGGCACCAATTTGTGGCACCGGGAGGGCTGGATGGGGGGTTCTGGAGGTGGCAGCGAGCTGGGATAGAGCAGTTTGGGGACTTGTTTATCGATGGGGGCTTTCCGTGTTTGGAGGATTTGAAGAAGGAGTTTGAACTGCCCGGTGGGAATGGGTTCCGCTACTTGTGGGCGGTGTGCGGGTGGGCCTGTGAATCATTTCCATATATTTTGGGCACGTCCGAGGCTTAGGGGATTTTGGCAGGGAATTGCCAATGTCATGTCAAACATGACATCTCCACATCAAAGGTACTGAAGGTACGGGTGGTACAAAGTCCAGAGGTGGTGATTGTTGGTGTGTCGGAAGACCTGGGAGTCCAGGGGGCGAGAGAGGCTGATGTTTTGACCTTTGCCTCCCTGGTAGCCCGGAGACGGAACTTATTGGCGTGGAGGGACTCGGAAACCCCAAAATCAGGGGGTATGGGTTTGTGACATGGCTGGGTTTCTCAGGCTTGAGAAGATCAAGTTTGCCCTGAGGGGATCGATACTAGGGTTTGCCCAGAGGTGGCAGCCATTTATCGACGACCTTGGGGAAAATTAAGCTGTCAGCAGAGATGGGGGGTTGTGGTAAAAGGAAAGAGGGAGGCATGGGGGGTTTGGTCGAGGTGGGAAATAGTTAGTAGCAAAGGGAGATTGGGAAATTGTATATGTAAGCCATGCTGGCTGGGTTTGGCGGCTGCGTGGGTGTTATTTACTTTGCTGTTTTTCCCCTTGAAAATTATTTAAATTATATATGCCTGAATAAAATATATATTTTTTAAAACAGTGTAGCCGGCAGCATCTTAATTTATGTTGCCTGCTGTGTGTCCAGCCAATGCCAGCCCTACACAGAAGAGGTCCAATAGAGTGGCAGCTAGCGCTACTTCAAGGCTGCTAAGGAGGTGCAAAGTGGACACAATAAGTGGTTGGAATAATTTGTCAACTGAATCTGTGCTCTGATATATTAAACAACTAACAGAGTTGTGTAAAACATTTGCAGTGCAATTAGTGTCTTTATTACAGCAGTATGTCTTTAGATGCCCATTCCATCCATCCAATGCCATCCCTCTCATTCCATGCCCATCCCATTCCTTTCATCCCTCTCACATCATCCCCATCCCCATGCATTCATTTTGTAATGCATGTCCCTGTTTATGACATAGCGCCACTTAGAATGTTAGTTAAAAATTTTCATTGCATAGTTATGTCAGTGTAGAGGCCATGGAAGAGTGCTCGCTGGGTCAGGGAATGAAGACAACGCAGTTATGTGATCCTTCAAGCTTCGCGTTAGGGATCACAAGGAGGGAGTGCAGCCATCTGGGTTGGCCACTTCCCGACTTAAAATGGAGAACCGCAAAGACTGAAGGGAAATTCAGCCAACACAAGCAAGTGCAGAAATCATGTGTATTGAAACTTGCAAAACACAGACAGCACTGAAACCAGCAGCCATCTGCAGAGTAATGAGCGATTCCAAGGCACAATTGCAACACTTAAGGTGAATAGAGCCAAGCCAGACTCCTCGGCGCCAGCAGGAGCCAAGACAAAGGACAGCCAACGGACATTTAGGGACCGCCCAGCGATCAGGGAACAACTCCAGTATTGGAGAAATCGATCCAAATGATCGGAACGCAGTCCAATCATTTGGAACCAGGTACAGGGTCCGCCCCGAAGTGCGGGAAGCCCCTGGGGACTATAAAGTAAAGCCCCCAAGTTCAAATTGTCCTTCTTTGGCAGGGTCACTCAGCAACTTGAATCAACCAGTGAGAGTGACCTGTCTCAGCTGCCGCATCAACCAAGTAAGTCTCCAGTCAACGCTCGCTACGAGATAGGTGCTCCTAGCTACAAGTCCATACCAGCTTTTGAATCCTGCAGACTCAGGACCTGAACGAAAGGCCATTTGTTCCCCTGACCTGGTGGGCCAATTCCAAAGCTAAGTATAGGCCTTTTAATGATAGGAATAGTCTAGAAAGTAGAGTTTATGCATGAGTAGTGATTTACTGTGTATAATAAATGTGTTTTGATTTGAATCTTACTAATTGGTGTGTTGAGTTATTGACCATTACTTGAACTTGAACTTGAACCTCGTGGCGGTATCATAAAGATACCTGGCGACTCGAGAGCAAAGGTTAAACAAACAGAGCAAATTACGAATTAAGAGCCAACCAAAAGTTAGCAACAGTGTGTCTGTGAATCTTGGACCCCCATTGCTGAGTCTTAGTAGGCTGTGTGGCATCTAAAATGCAGGCCAAATTCAGCCTGTAGATTTATTGAGATCAATTCCACAGATTTGCTAGATAGTGGGATTTTTGAACTCGGACATTCTGGGTTCCAGCCTTGTACCATAATCACAGAACTGCTGCAATCATGATGAAGAGACTGAGTGTAGTAGAGATGAAGAAGAGTTTTTTTTAGGCAGACTTACTACATCCAGTAAACTTAGCTAGCGTATCATGACAGACTGTGAGGTTTTCAATTAGACTTAAATCAAGAAATTCCCTGGTCAGATGATTTATAGAATTGTGCAATGGTTGCAGCACAGAAGGAAATCATGACTGTTTTGGCTCTTTAAAAGATCAATTCACTTTGTCCCTTTTCCTCATATCCATGCATAGCAGTGCTCTTCAAATAATGATCCAATTCCCTTTTGAAAGGCATGATTGAGTCTGCCTCCACTTCAATCTCAATCCGTGCATTGCAGATCGTAACCATTCGCTACATTTAGTTTTTCCTTGTGGCACCATTGCTCCTTTTGCCGATCACCTTAGTTGAAGCTTGACACGCCTTGAGAAGACATTGGGGGAATCTTTGCTGTCTGCCGCCGATAGCAGAATTCCCAATGCAGAGGAGAATCTTTTGTCGGTCAATAAATGGGATCGGCACTGATCTTGTTCCGATGCTCTGGTCCCCCTCTGGCGGCGACATCAAGTTTTGAGCCCCGTGTTGGCGGTAGGCTGCAAATGGTCATTTCAACCTAGTTGAATCCTGTTAATGGACTGGACACTGGATTCTCCACACCTCCATGATGCCCCGGCCCTCTAGGCCGGAATTCACATTGGCGTGGATTGGTGCCAATATTTGCCAGTGTGGTCCTGACACGGTGGACATCGTGGTGGGCCAAGGGGGTAAGTATTTAACCTGTGTGTGTCCCTAAAGTCCATCAGGGGGTACAATCTCCCCACAACACGAATCCTGCCCACCCCACCCCCAACACCCCCATCAGAGACCCCCCCCATGTCAAAGTCTCTGATGGGGGGTCTGATGGGGTGTGATTGGGGTCTCCGGTGGGGGGTATGATGGGGGGCTTTGGTGTGGGGCGTCTGTTCGGGGTTTCTGGTGGGGTTCTGATGGTCTCTGGTAGAGGTTCGGTGAAGGGGGGGTCACCCTCACACGGGCCTGCTGTGGGGGGTGGGAGGTTGCCCCTATTTATGTTCGGTGAGGAGGCAGGATTTGCAATGTGGACGGAGGGGAGAGGGGCCAGCCGCTGGACCTCAGTATCTGGCCGACCGCACAAAAGAGCAGCCCAACAGCACGGTTCGGAATGGAATCCCGGGAGCTCCCCGCTATGCATAAATTTGCATGGCAAGAGAGAGGGAATGTCTTCTCGAAGCTGTCCCTGGTGCCAGCACAGACCAAGAGTGATTCAGCTCCAGAGGGAGAACATATGATGAGATTCTCCACCCCATCAGCCCTGTTTTCCGGCAAGGCCCGCCCCTGTCAGCAGCGGAATTCTCCGTTCCCGCAGCCAGCCAATAGGGCTTCCCATTTTGGGCCACCACACGCCATCGGAAAACACATGGGAGTGGGTGCGCTGCCGGCAGGCTGAGGATGCCGCCGACGGAGAATCCTGCTCCCAAAGGGAGAATCCAACCCATTAGGAGGAGTTGTTGAGTCTCTCCCATTATTTTGACTGTGGTTTTTAAAAAATATTTTCATTGGCATTTTCCATATTTAATAGTTTGACAATTTGACATATAAAGCACATAATATTTACAGAGTATGATGTTTCCTATGTACAATGTACGAGCCAGGTTCGAACCTGGGACTTCGGCGCCGTGAGGTAGCTGTGCTAACCACTGTACCACCGTGCTGCCCTTCCTCCCTCCTTTTCTATGTGTCTCCCTCATACTTCCCTGGATTCCTTCCTTGCCTTCCCAACCCCCATCTTGTTCCTTTCTGCTCTGTGCGATCCTCTCTGCCCTCATCAGTCCACCCCCTCCCTTCCCCCTTTCTTCCTAATCACTATTGGCTTCAAACAGGTCTTGAAACAGACTGATCAATGGCCCCCAAGCTTTGTGGAAGTCCTCTTCTGACCCTCGGACAGTGAACTTGATCTTCTCCAGGTGGAGAAATTCCGACAGGTCTGCCAGCCAGTCTGCGGCTGGGGGTGGCGCTGCTGATCGCCAGCTGAGCAGGATTCTCCGGCGTGCGATTAGGGAAGCAAAGGCCAGGGTGTCGGCCCTCTTCCTGTATGTAGCTCTGGCTGCTCTGATACCCCGAAGACTGCCACTCTTGGGCACGGCTCCATCCTCACCCCCCACAACCTTGGACATTACCTTGGTTGGCATGGCTTCCCTGGCACTGTTCACATTTATCCTCCACCTCTGGGAAGAACCTGTTCATTCGGGTTCTGGTTTGCTGTGTTCTGTGCACCACTTTAAACTGCATGAGGCTTAGCCTTGCACAGGAGGAGGTGGAGTTGTATCTACTTCGTGCTTTGCTCCAGATTCCTCACCCCACTTACGTCTCGAATTTACCCTCCCATTTCTACCTAGCTCTGTCCAGCGGTGTCCTTGTCCTTCCCAGCAGTCGTCTGTATAGTGATATGCATCACTGCATGCACACAAGGAGTTAATGTCAATACACCACAACTAAGTAACCACTAGAGGGAGCACCAGAGATGTATATAATAGACAAAACAGGAAGTCAAGGGGCACTCTTCACAGGAACGGCAGCTGGTGACCAGGGCACAGACAGACAGCTCAGATGTAACATATAGTATAAGCGCTGGAGAGAGAACGAACTCACACAATAAAGCATCTACTTCAACTGTAAGGCTACGAGCTTTATTCACAAGGAATAATACATGGTACCAGGAGACTTCAGAACGTTTACTAGAAGATTACACAAGATGCAGACAAAGAAAGATCGAAAACAGAAGAAAACTCGTACTGGACATTCGACGTGGGGAGACTTCGCTGAGTCGATGAAACTCGATACTTCACCGCAGCTGAAAACAACCGGTAATTTAAGTCATATTGGAAAATTCTTAAACAAACGTTCAAACTATATATCGTAGCTAATGACTTGAGCACGGCCTCAGAAGAAATGAAAATAGCACTGCTACTAGCAGGACATGAAGCTAGAGAAATCTATAACTGCTTTAATTACTTGAAACGTGAAGACAACACCAAATTAGAAGTAATACTCAAAAATTTGAAGATCACTGTAACACCAGTAACAATGCTGCTTTAAGACATTCAATGCTCGGATACCAAATTGCACAGGGAATGAGTCATGCGAAACTCAAACAATCATCATCAGAACAGAAAGGTTTAATGCTGGAAATCGCGATTGAAAAGTGCAGATCGCAAGAAAAAAATAACATTAAGTCATTACCAAGAAAGAAGACCGAAAAAGTTCTTCACCACTGGTCTAAAGAAGTTAAAATGGCCTCTGAGCACATTTTAAACTGCCCGGGGAATAAAAGACACAAATCTGGGTCTGCGCATGCACAGGAACCCACAGCCGCGCATGCGCGGTTGAAAATAGCCGTTTTGGACGCAAATCGTTCTGCGCATGCACAGTCAGATTAAGATCGAAGATCGAACAAAAGCAGTTTACGAAAAAGAGCACAGTAAAGGAAAATTGATTTGCGCATGAGCAATCGATTCCTACGCTTTATGTCATGAGCGTCATGACATCAGAAGACTCAGACCACGCCCACTTAAAGGGGAAATGCCCGATAATCACAAGCAAGACTCTTAAAGGCACAAAACCAAAAAATTCAACCTCAAAAGGCACAACATTGCCTGAACTTCTACCAGCAGTTGAAAATAACCACCGCAGCACCCTGGAACAAGCAGTTTGCGACACCCAAAGTGAAGAGGACAATGACAAATCCGAAAACAAAGAAGATGATTTATTCATTGAACATGAAGAGCGCAATAACCAAACCGAAACAAAAAAAGATGATTTGTTTATCGAAAAATACTACTCAGACATGGCTGAGTTATTCGGATATGCTAATCATAGCATCAGCGACACGGTTGAAAAGCTCAACACGACTCTACCCATGGTAAATGAATCCAATACCATGATGCAATGGCAGATCGTCGATACATTGGATGACAGCAACCTGTCAAATACCCAAGAAGAAAACAACACCACACAATGAGTACTGAATGACTCCGTTGAGAGAGCACAGATCGACTCCACAGAGAGAACACTGCACGACTCTACACAGAGCGATGAAAGACTCCATAGAGAGAGCGACACAAGCCTCTACAGAGAGCTCGTTGACAGACTCCAAAATGGAAGCAACTAAAGACTCCACAGCGAAATCCATGCATGAACAAGACCATGAATGTTTACCCACCGTATCTGAGCAACAAGAAGCAGACTATGAAAGTCTACCAAGCTCACGTGAACAACAAAAAGACTATGAAAGTCTACCCAGCACACATAATCAACAAGAAGACAATGTAAGTCTACCCACTGTGTGTGACAAAGAAATCACAATTCCCAGACATGATAAACAAGATCACAGCGAGACTGACAGATCTCAGCTCGTCTGTACAAACGAACTTGACAACCAAAGCACAACCACTCATGAGTCTTGTGAGACCGCATCAATTAAAACCTCAACTACTCTTGAAAACCCACTATGGAGGAGGGGTTCTGGTGTGAGGTGCCCCGGAGAGTGAACACCTCCATCTCGTGCGCGAGGTTGGGGCTGATACAGCTGAAGGTGGTATACAGAGCACACCTCACAAGGGCGAGGATGAGCCGATTCTTTGAAGGAGTAGAAGATGTGTGTGAGCGTTGCGGGGGCCCCCCCCTAATCACGTTCATATGCTTTGGTCCTGTCCAAAGCTGGATGATTACTGGAAGGAGGTTTTTCGGGTAATTTCTAAAGTGGTGCTCGTGACACTGGACCCGGGCCCCCGGGAGGCCATATTCGGGGTGTCGGACCAGCCAGGGTTGGAAACGGGTGCGGAGGCAGATGTTGTAGCCTTCGCCTCGTTGATCGCCCAAAGGCGGATCCTGATGGGTTGGAGAGCAACCTCTCCACACTGTGCCCTGGCGTGGTGGGGGGACTTGTTGGAATTCTTGACTCTTGAGAAGGTTAAGTTTGAACTGAGGGGAAGGATGGAGGGGTTCTACAATGAAATGAAATGAAAATCGCTTATTGCCACAAGTAGGCTTCAAATGAAGTTACTGTGAAAATCCCCAAGTCGACACATTCCGACACCTGTTCGGAGAGGTGTTTACGGGAATTGAACCGTGCTGCTAGCCTGCTTTAAAAGCCAGCGATTTAGCCCTGTGCTAAACTAGCCCCTTATTCATGGGCATTATTCATTATGCACTTTCAAGAACTGGATAACATTGAACATTAGTTGGGGGGGCGGGTGGGAGGGTTGGGGGAGGGGGACGGTGTGCGTTAATGGTGACTATGGGTGATTCCTGATTCCTTTTTGTCATTTGTTTATGTGAACATGCGGGCTAATGTTTAGGGTTTGGTGAGAGGATGGGATCGTTGTTATTGATATGGGGATTGACATATTTGTTACTGATTATTGTTTCTTATTGGTGGATGTAAGTTTGGGAGAAATGTGAAAAAGGAGAATAAAAATATTTTTAAAAAACTCTTGAAAACCCACAAGAAACTGAAATCTTGACGACGTTGACTCCAAACGAGGAGCACCAAGAGACCAACAATGAAGCAAATCAAGCAGAAATGACTCCAGAAGAGGAGCACCAAAGAATCAAAGAAGAGGAATCAAATCAACCACAAATGACTGATGTCACCAAGATCAATGCAACAACAGATTATTCACACATACCTCAAGTCGAAAAGCTCAATGAAACATCAGGTACCACTGTAGCCACGTAAAATGGCTGCTTCCCTATTAATTTGGCCAAAACCTGATTTAAAATGGCTAACCGAAAAGGTTGATGGGAAAAGCAGGCAACAGGACACAAACGGACAGCTGCAGGCAGAATATCATATTCGGCTCTGGGGAAGTCGGCCCAGATCGATACTCAGGACTACTAACAGCCCATCAACCCAGACATCTGCAGTTATACTCAGGACTATTAGCAGCCCATCAACCCAGGCATCTGCAGTTTAATCGGCTATCCCCGGGAATAATTGCAACATATTAGCAATTGAATACCGGGCCAGACCTGTCGGCGCCTGCAGTGGCCGAAACAAAGGCAGGTGAACGACCACCCCCCCGATCGGGGAATCGCCTCGTAATTGGACGTATCAAACCCAGTGATTGGGAACACGTCCAATCATTTGGGACTCAGGGTCAAGGGCCGCCCCGGGAGGCAGGAAGCCCCTGGGCCCTATAAAGTGAGGGGCCAAGTTCAGATCTCGCGCTCTCTCTCCCTTCTTCGCCTGCTCGAGACCTTCGCAAGAACAGCAACTGTAAGTTTGAATCCAGCGATCGCTATCCGATAAAGACGCCTAGCCATCGATCTGTATCAGCCTTTTGAATCCCACGGGCCAGATCCGATTCGATAAGCCATTCGTTTCCCTGACCTGGTGGGCTCTTCCTAAAGTTAAGTATTGGCCAGTAGTGATAGGTTTCTATATAGATAGTAGGATTATTGTGTAAACATTACTTGTTGTATATAATAAATGACCGTTGATTTCAATCTTACTAAGCGGTGTGCTTATTAATCATAACTTGAGCTTGAACCACGTGGCGGTATCAGAAAGATACCTGGCGACCGTGAGCAAAGGTGACATAATCAGAGCTAATAAACTAAGGCTAAAAAGAGCAACACCACAAAGGACACCAATACCAATAACTTTGAGAATGACGGGGCACCACGATGGCACAGTGGTTAGCATTGCTGCCTCACGGCGCCGAGGTCCCCGGTTCGATCCCGACTCTGGGTCACTGTCCGTGGGGAGTTTGCACATTCTGTCTGTGTTTGCGTGAGTCTCGCCCCCACAACCCAACGATGTGCAGGTAGGTGGATTGGCCACACTAAATTGCCCCTTAATTGGAAAAAATGAATTGGGTACTCTAAATTTTTTTTTTTTACTTTGAGAATGACTCAAATTATCAACAGAACAGTCATTGAGTGCAACAAGAACAACAAAAACCACAAGAAGCACAACAGAAACAAAAACAACAACAGCAACAACAAATAATAACAAGAAGCACAACAAGAACAACAAAACCTACAAGCACAACAAAAACTACAACAAGAAGCATAACAAAGACAACAACAACAAGCATGACAAAAACAACAAGAACAACAACAAAAACAGAAACAGCAAGCACGACAAAAACAACAACAAGAACAACAACGAAAACAACAAAGACAGAAACAACAGAAACAACAACAATGAAACTGTCCAGCATGATACAACTCTGCACATGAAGGACAATGCAACAGCACACTCCAAAACAATGACAAGAGTACAAACATACCATGGCATGACAACGAATCTCACAAATTCACATTTGCTCCCGAACAAACAAGCACACCAGCTTTCAAGGCAGATGACACACAAAACGTTCCACGTCAGTCAACATCAGTGGTTCGACCATTCGAACACCTCATGATGACTTGTTGGTTACTTAAACACAAGAACACTGACGACATTCACAAAGAAATTACAATATCAACATCACCACGTCAACAACAGAAGAAGAACAAAGAACTCAACCGAATAAATTCATAAAGTTGGACTCATGAATTTTTAAATTAAGATTGGACTTATAAATATTAATTGGCTTTGTATAATCATCAATATCATCACAACCTGTACATATCATCATTTATCTACATGTTTTGTACAATTTTCTTGAACAACGTACAGAAAATATGTAAAAAGAATAAAGGGGGATGTAGTGATATGCATCACTGTATATACACAAGGGGTTAATGTAAATACACCACAACTAAGTAACCACTCGAGGGATCACCAGAGATGTATATAATAGACAAAACAGGAAGTCAAGGGGCACTCTTCATAGGAACGGCAGCTGGTGAGCAGGCCACAGACACGACAGCTCAGATGTAACATATAGTATAAGCGCTGGAGAGAGAACAAACTCACACAATAAAGCATCTACTTCAACTGTAAGGCTACGAGCTTTATTCAGACATAAGGAATAATACAGTCTGTAGATGTCCCCACAGTTCCGCTTCTCCCTACTGTCCGTGACCAGTAGCTCCTCCAGTAAAGTGTTTCTCGGGGCCCTCATCGTCTCCTTGCAGAGAAAGTTTTTGATTTGTAGAAGACGGAGTTCGTGCCTGTTCGGTAGTTCCATTCTTTCCATTCGTTGGTCTCGGGTTGCATGGGTCTATATGATGCACATTCCGTCGGGTCTTGGTCTTTTTTGGATATCAGTGATATCCTGGCCTGTGTTAGCGTTGGAGGCAGGATGTCCCTTGCTAGAAAATCTGCGAACATTTCCAGTAGGTGTGGGGCCAGGATTGGTGCAAATATTTGATCGAAGTCCGTCAGGAAGCCATCGGGTCCCGGTGCCTTCCCCGCCTGCGTGGAGTTGATACTCTCTCTGATCGCTCCCAGTCCTATTGGTGCTTCCAGATAATGCCTATCATCCCCCACAACTGCTATGTACAGCCGATCAAGGAACCGCATCCCCGTCGGGAGGCTCGGAGGTATACAGTCCCCAGCAGAAGGCCTCAAATACTTGGTTGACCATTTTTGGTTCGGCTACCAGTCCATCACTGCTGTCCTTCGCCTGCACTATCTCCCTCGTGGCTGCTGCATTCTCAGCTGGTGAGCCTATAGATGGCTAGCTTTCTCCCCGTGTTCATAAAAGGTTCCCATGCCTGGCAGAGTTGGTGCACTGCCTTCTTGGTGGAAGAAGCCTTCTTGGCCCACACGTCCTTGTCTCTATGAGCCTTGGAGGCTCGGGGCCCTAATCACCGCGTTCAGTGCCTCCCAGAACGTGGATGGTGAGACTTCCCATTCTGGTTATTAGTGATATACTCGCCTGTGGGCCTGTGCTGTTTTCTGGCAGAAGACCTTGTCAGCCAAAAAGGCTGTGTGATGCACGATCAATTCCACAAAGACGAGAGTAGAATGTAATCGAGGCTTTATTACACTGAGATGTGTGGCCTCCTACAGCAGCTGATGAAATGGCTGCTGTACTGAGAGCACACATATTTATACTCCGCCTACTGGGCGGAGCCAGCAGGCAGGGATCTACCCCCGTACCTGTGGTACGGAGGCCTTACCGTAAAGCACCTATATCAACATCCTATATATAAAATATATATATCGGTGGTGACTACCACGTTCAACCTGATAAAAAAATGAGTCCAGCGGGGGTGGTGGAGAACTATATACAGAAAGTTGTGTTTTAAAAGTACAGATAATATTACAAATTCAGGCGGTCCGGTGCCTTGATCTGTCGGTGAGAGCGCCGCAGTGCTGGTGGTGACTCCGGCGGCGGCTTGGTCTTCAGTGACTCCGGGAGCGTGTCGAAATCCTCTTCATCCCCGACTGTGAGAAAGGGGAGGACGGATTGTCCCGGAGCGGGGGCTGCGGTGGGGTGCACCGGGGGGAGGGAGGGTGGCGCCGGGTTGGAGGGGGGTATGTGTGTGGAACCAGCTGGTGCCAGGTCCCTGAGGGAGACTGTGTCCTGGCGGCCGTCGGGGTACGCTACGTAATCGTACTGCGGGTTGGCGTGAAGTAGCTGTACCCTCTCAACCAACGGGTCCACCTTGTGGAGTCGAACGTGTCTACGGAGGAGAACGGGTCCCGGAGCTGCCAGCCATGTCGGGAGCGAAAACACGGAGGTGGACTTCCTAGGGAAGGCAAAGAGGCGTTCATGGGGGGTTTCATTAGTCGCGGTGCACGGGAGCGACCAAATGGAGTGAAGTGCGTTGGAGAGGACCTCCTGCCAGCGGGAGGCCGGGAGAGTTCTGGACCATAGGGCCAGCTGGACGGCCCTCCAGACCGTCCCATTCTCCCTCTCCAGCTGCCCGTTTCCCCGGGGGTTGGAGCTGGTCATCCTGCTCGAAGCAATGCCCCTGTTGAGCAGGTACTGGTGCAGCTCATCGCTCATGAATAAGGATACCCGGTCGCTATGGACGTAGATGGGGAAGCTGAACAGAGCGAAGATGGTGTTGAGGGCTTTGATGACGGTGGCAGACGTCATTTTGGGGCATGGGACGGCAAAGGGGAATCGGGAATATTCATCGACCGCACTGAGAAAATACGTGTTGCGGTCGGTGGAGGGGAGAGGCCCTTTGAAGTCCATGCTGAGGCGTTCAAAGAGGCGGGAGGCCTTCGCCAGGCGTGCACGGTCTGGCCGGTAGAAGCACGGTTTACAATCCGCGCAGACCTGGCAGTATCTGGTGATCGTCCTGACTTCCTCGATGGAGTAGGGCAGGTTGCGGGCCTTAATGAAATGGTAAAAACGTGTGACCCCTGGGTGACAGAGGTTGTTGTGTAGGGTCCGGAGTTGGTCCACTTGTGCGCTGACACATGTACCTTGGGATACGGCATCGGGGGGCTCGTTGAGCTTACCGGGGCGATACAAAATCTCGTAATTGTAGGTGGAGAGCTCGATCCTCCACCTCAAGATTTTATCGTTTTTGATCTTGCCCCGCTGTGTGTTATTAAACATGAAGGCAACTGACCGTTGGTCAGTGAGGAGAGTGAATCTCCTGCCGGCCAGGTAATGCCTCCAATGCCGCACAGCTTCAACGATGGCTTGGGCCTCTTTTTCAACGGAGGAGTGCCAAATTTCAGAGGCATGGAGGGTGCGGGAAAAGAATGCCACGGGCCTGCCTGCCTGGTTGAGGGTGGCGACCAGAGCGACGTCTGATGCATCGCTCTCAACTTGGAAGGGGAGCGTCTCGTCGACCGCGTGCATCGCGGCCTTGGCGATGTCGGCCTTGATACGGTTGAAGGCCTGGTGAGCCTCGGCCGTCAGAGGAAAAACAGCGGATTGAATGAGTGGGCGGGCCTTGTCCGCATAGTTTGGGACCCACTGGGCGTAGTACAAGAAGAACCCCAGACAACGTTTGGGGGCCTTGGGGCAGTGGGGGAGGGGGAGTTCCATGAGGGGGCGCATGCGATCGGGGTCGGGCCCCAGAGCTCCGTCCTGGGTCACATAGACGAGGATGGCTAAGCGGTTTGTGCTGAACACACACTTCTCCTTGTTATACGTGAGGTTGAGGAGAGTGGCGGTGTGGAGAAATTTGGCAAGTTTGGCGTCATGCTCCTGCTGATCGTGGCCGCAGATGGTGACATTATCCAGGTACGGGAAGATGGCCCGCAGTCCGTATCGGTCAACCATTCGGTCCATCTCCCGTTGGAAGACCGAGACCCCAGTAGTGACGCCGAAGGGAACCGTAAGGGAGTGGTAAAGGCGGCCGTCTGCTTCGAACGCCATATACTGGCGGTCCACCTTGCGGATGGGGAGCTGGTGGTAGGCAGATTTCAGGTCCACTGTCAAGAAGACCCGGTACTGTGCAATCTGATTGACCATATCAGATATGCGTGGGAGGGGGTACGTGTTGAGCTGCGTGTGCCAATTGATGGTTTGACTGTAGTCAATGACCATCCTGTTTTTCTCCCCAGTCTTTACAACTAGCACTTGGGCTCTCCAGGGGCTGTTGTTAACCTCGATGATGCCTTCCCGCAGCAGCCGCTGGACTTCAGACCTGATGAAGGTCCTGTGCTGGGCTCTGTACCGTCTGCTCCTGGTGGCGACGGGTTTGCAATCCGGGTTTAGGTTTGCAAAAAGGGAAGGTGGGTCGACCTTAAGGGTCGTGAGGCCGCACACAGTAAGGGGTGGCAGGGGCCCGCCGAATTTCAGGGTTATGCTCTGGAGGTTGCACTGGAAGTCCAGGCCGAGTAGCAAGGCAGCACAGAGGTTGGGGAGGACATAGAGGCGGAAACTGGTGAACTCGACATCCTGGACAGTGAGAGTGGCGATGCAGTACCCCCGAATCGCCACGGAGTGGGATCCGGAAGCCAGGGAGATTCTCTTGTTAGCGGGGTGTACAGCGAGGGAGCAGCACCTTACCGTATCGGGGTGAATGAAGCTCTCAGTGCTCGCGGAGTCCAGCAGGCAGGAGATCTCGTGCCCATTGACCTTCACTTTGATTGAAGTAGTCGCGAGGTTCTGTGGTCAAGACTGGTCAATTGTGACCGAGGCAAGACGCGGCTGGTCGTTGGTGGTTGCAGGCGATGAGCAGCAGGATGAGGTGCCCGACGGGCATGGGTCCTGAGTCGGGTAAGATGGCGGCGCCCATGGGCCGCATGTGTCGTGGGGAAAGCAAGATGGCGGCGCCCGTTGGTCCTGGGAGAAACAAGATGGCGGCGCCCATGGGCCGCACGTGTTGCGAGTTGAGCAAGATGGCGGCATCCACTGGCCGCATGTGGTCCTAGGAGGGGAAGATGGTGGCGTCCACTGGCTGCACGTGGGGAGTACCGGGACAATAGCGGCGATTGAGCGGACCTGGCACACTGCAGCGATATGTCCCTTCTTGCCACAGGCCTTGCAGAGGGCGCTCCGTGCCAGGCAGCGCTGTCGGGGGTGTTTTGACTGCCCACAGAAGTAGCATTTGGGCCCCCCGGGGTTGGTTGGCTGCCGCGTGGCACAGGCGTGGGATTGGTTGAGGGCGGTCGCTGATGGTGTCCACGATGGGGCAGCCGTCTGCAGAGTCCATGATGCACAGGTGGGGGTGGGCCACGCGGTCGGGGGCATAGGCCTGAATGTTGTGTGATGCGACCGTAAGTGAAAGCGCTAGTTTTCTGGTCGCCACGAGGTCGGGCGTGGCCCCCTCTAAGAGGTGCTGGCGGATGTAGTCAGACCCTATGCCCGTAACAAATGCGTCTCTCATTTGTAAATTCGAGTGTTCCGTGGCCGAAACGGCCTGACAGTCACAGTCTCTAACTAGGGGGAGCAGGGTGCACCAGAAATCTTCCACCAACTCACCGGGAAGTTGACGCCGTGTGGAGAGGAGGTGCCTGGTGTAGAGTGTGTTAGTCCGCTGAGCGTAGTTTTCCTTCAGTAGCGCCATGGCCTCTGCGTAGGTCGGTGCATCCTGGACAAGTGGAAAGACTTTGGAGCTCAGCCGCGTGTAAAGGATCTGGAGCTTCTGTGTTTCTGGAATTTTGTCTGGCTCAGACCCGATGTGCACTTCAAAACAGGCTAGCCAATGTTCAAAGTCCTTTTTGGCGTTGTCTGCTTGAGGATGCAGCTGCAGGCGATCCGGCTTGATGCGGAGGTCCATCTTCTGAAAAACTCAGTGTAATAACTTGATGCACGATCAATTACACAAAGACGAGAGTAGGATGTAATCGAGGCTTTATTACACTGAGATGTGTGGCCTCCTACAGCAGCTGACGAAATGGCTGCTGTACTGGGAGCACACATATTTATACTCCGCCTACCGGGCGGAGCCAGCAGGCAGGGATCTACCCCCGTACCTGTAGTACAGGGGCCTTACCGTAAAGCACCTATATCAACATCCTATATATACAATATATACATCAGTGGTGACTACAACACTGTGTCCAACACCATGTGAGGCGTTGCGCACAGCACGCCTCCAACCTCACATCCATGTAATGTGGAGCCTGGTCAGAGATGACAATCGCGGAGTATTCCGCTCTGACTATTTCTGGAAACACTGATTTCCCCACTGCAAAGAAGTCAATACGGGTATATACTTTATGTACCGGTGAAAAGAACGCAAATTCCTTATCACCGGGGTGTAGGAACCACCATGGGTCTACTGCCCCCATCTGATCCATGAAAGTTCCCAGTTCCCTTGCCATTCCTGTCTTTTTTGAGGTTTGAACGGTCCGTCAGTCGGTCCTGTGCACAGTTGAAGTCGCCCTCCCTCCATGATCAGTCGGTGTTAATGTCGGGGATTTCCGCCATAGTCTTTTTTATGATGTCCCAGTTGGGCGGGTACACGTTTACCAGAATACCGGTGCCCAGTCCAGGACACCATTAACAATGACATACTGTCCCCCTTGGTCCCAAACCGTCCTTGTCGCAGTAAACACTGTCCTCCTGCTGATCAGAATGGGTACCCACCTAGCCCTTGTCCCGCAACATGAGTGATACGTCTGTCCCACCCAGACCTTTCTTACTCAGTCGGTACTTTCCCTCGGGTGTGTCTCTTGCAGAAAAGATTATGTCGGCTTTCAAACTTCTTAAGAGGACGAAGGGCCTGGGTCTTTTCACTGGGCCGTTGAGTCTCCTGACATTCCAGGTGATAATCCTGTTGGGGGTTTTGTCCCACCTTTCTGGAGGATCAACTATACTTACCTGGTGGATGCGTCCCTGCACTCCAGGGTTTCCCTTTGTTAGGAGGCCGTTCAAAATGGCCACGGTCACCATGAGGCCGGGGCCCCGCACTCCGGGCTTTCCCATTGTCCAGGGTGTACACAACATGGCCGCCAACTGTGTATACACCATGTGGGTGCACTCCTGCACGCCGGGGTTTAGGGACCCTCCAAAGTGACTGTTTGTGGTGTCATCTTGTTCCCTCAACGTGCATCTTACCTGCTGAAGCCAATCTGAAAACTAACCCTTTCTTCTATTCGTGTTCCCCTTGTGTTCCTTCAGGGAATCGAACCTGGGACTCTGGTGCTGTGAAGCCACAGTGTGATCCACTTCTGCTACCGTGCTCACCCTAAATTGGTTTATTTGGTTTATTGGTTTATTTATCTTGAAATGCACATAATGTAAGATTAGGAATCAGAAACTGAAAGAAATGAACTTCTTACAACTAATGTTAGTGTACGTTCTCTACCCGAAAGGATTGATGAAGGTGGATTTGGTGTCATTGAAGGCTAGAATTTCTCATGGATGGAGATTCCTACCATTGTTATTGTCGAGGCGTTTTCAGAACCACAAAATGTATCATGGAGTTCAACCAACCTCCCCCTTTAATGTATTTGTTGCTTTTCCGAGCACACGGCTTGTTCTCCAGGTGTGATACAGCAATTATCGACAAATGGTTTTTAAACACAAAACAATGTTTATTCCATGAACTCAACTTAACCCTTTTAAATAAACATTGGATCTCTTAACTCCCCCTTACTTCAAAGATAACCCTGAAAATATTACAACACGAAATAATCCTTCAGTTATTCCTTTCAACGTCCAAGAGAGACTTAACACCTTTAAACAGAAACACATCAGGTTAAAGGCATTACTATTATGAGTTTAAATCACCCAAATGATCCAGAGATAGTCTTTCATGGCAGAGATCACAGCAGATCCAGCTCACTGCAAACACAGACACTCCCAAGCTCTTTTCAAACTGAAACTAAAAAACTGCGAAATGGCTGATCTAAAGCCCAGCTCCACCCACACTCTGACATCACTGCATTTCTTAAATGTCCATTGCTTAAACATCCCTTTCTTAAAGGCACTCTCACAAGACACCTCCCCTCAAGAAAAAGAAAAAAACTATCAACTTCAAGATGGTTTCATTTTTCACTTTTACACCATCCACTAAGAACTGCACACAGTAAAACTACTTTTTCGTTTCACAAAAAAAAACACACGCAAACCGGCATAATAATATAGTCCATTTTTCCTCCAACCCAAATCCTTCCATTCATCACATTCATGACAAAGCATCGGCTATCACATTTTCCCGTCCTGCCACATGTACTATTTTTAAATGAAATGGCTGTAACAATAAACTCCAGCGAAACAGCCTTGCATTGTTATTCCGGAATCGCTCCAAAAACATCAAAGGATTTTGATCGCTATTTATAATGGTGTCAGATGGATTGCTGGTCACATAAATGTGAAAATGTTGCAAGGCCAGCACCAAACTCAAAGTCTCCTTCTCAATCACGAATACTTTTTCTGGTGAGAATTCAATGTCTTTGAAAAATAACCAACAGGCCGCTCCAGCCCTTTGTCATCGTCTTGTAGAAGCACCGCACCTACGCCCCCATCGCTCGCATCAACAGCCACTTTGAATGATTTGGTATAATTTGGGATGATGAACACAGGAGCAGTGGTTAACACAGCCTTCAGGCCGCCAAATGCCTGGTGACACTCCGCTGTCCACTGGAATTTGTTAAGCTTCTTGAGCAAGTCCGTCAGTGGAGAGACCACACTGCTAAAATTTGGTACAAATTTCTGGTAAAATCCACTCATACCAAGAAATCGCATTATTTACCGTCGTGTCGAGGGTATCGGAAACTCCCCAATAGCTTTTTCACATCCCGTGGGACCATTCGACCCTGTCCGATTATATGGCCAAGGAAAGTGAGTTGGGCTTTCCCAAATTCACTTTTGGCTAGGTTTATCACCAAACCCGCCTCCTGAAGTTGATTGAATAACTCCCTCAGATGTTTTAAATGTTCTTTCCACGCCCGGCTGAAAACTACCAGATCGTCAATGTATACCGCACAATTGGGTAATCCTGAAACAACGGTATTAGTTAACTGTTGAAATGTTGCTGGTGCGTTTTTCACGCCAAACGGCATAACTTTGAACTGGTATATACCATCTGGAGTTACAAAAGCTGAAATTTCCTTCGCCCTTTCAGATAAAGGTACTTGCCAGTAACCTTTCAGTAAATCCAATTTGGAAATAAAAGCAGATTGTCCCAATTTCTCAATGCAATCCTCCAAACGTGGGATAGGATAAGAGTCCATTCTTGTAACTGCATTCACCTTTCGATAGTCCACACACAATCGTTGGGTACCGTCTGGTTCAGGCACCATCACTATGGGTGAGCTCCATTGGCTGCAACCCACTTCAATTATGCCATTCTTCAGCATACTCTCAATCTCTCTGTTAACCTGTGCCAATTTTAAAGGATTAAGTCTATATGGATGTTGTTTGATAGGAACAGCATTGCCCACATCTACATCATGTATCGCCATTTTAGTACTTCCCATTTTATGTCTACAAACTTGCCCATGTGATATCAATAACTCTTTCAGGTCAGTTTGTTTTTCCCCTGGAAGGTAACTTAACAATTCATCCCAATTTTTAAGAACATCCTTGTTTTCCAATTGAATTTGAGGTATGTCAAATTCACAGTCACCTGGATTTGGTTCGTCACTTTGAGTTAGAATCATTAAAACCTCCTTTTTCTCTCCTTCCCTTTCAAAGTACCTTTTAAGCATATTCACATGACACACTCGGTGAGTCTTCCTTCTATCTGGTGTTTTTACCACATAATTCACCTCACTTCATTTCCTTTCAATCTGATACCGTCCACAAAACCTAGCTTTTAAAGGCTCACCTACCACTAGTAACAACACTAAAACTTTATCCCCACTGACAAAACTACGAACTTTGGAGTTCTTGTCCGCTACCCGTTTCATCACATTTTGTGCAACTTTCAAATGTTGTCTAGCCAATTCACCTGCTCTATTTAATCGTTCCCTGAAATTTGACACGTAATCCAATAGCGTAATTTCCGATTTCTCATCCACCAATTTTTCCTTAATCAATTTAAGTGGTCCTCTTACCTCAGGACCAAAAATTAGTTCAAAAGGACTAAATTTGGTAGATTCATTAGGTGCATCCCTACTTGCAAACACTACGAATGGAATTCCTTTATCCCAATCCACTGGATAATCTTCACAATATGCCCTCATTATTGTCTTAATGTCTGATGCCAGCTTCCTAATGCTCCCTGCGATTCTGGATGGTAAGCAGTTGATTTAAATTGTTTTATTCCTAAGCTATCTATAATTTCTTTGAATAACTTTGAAGTAAAATTTGATCCTTGATCCGATTGAATTTCTGTGGGTAGTCCATATCTAGTAAAGAATTTAAGTAACTCCTCCACAATCCTTTTAGCTGTAATATTACGTACTGGAATGGCCTCTGGAAACCTAGTAGACATCCATTATAGTCAAAAGATATTGATTCCCACTTTTTGTTTTTGGAGGCCTTCCTACGCAATCGAGTAGGACCCTTGTAAAAGGTTCCTCAAATACTGGAATGGGTATTAAGGGCACTGGTTTTATCACTGCTTGAGGTTTCCCTATCACTTGACATGTGTGACATGATTGACAAAATTTAACTACACCTTTATGTAGTCCAGGCCAATAAAAATGTTTCTGGATTTTAGCTTGAGTTTTCCTTATTCCCAAATGACATCCCACTGGTACCTCATGTGCAACTCGCAACACCTCCTTTCTATACCCTCCCGGCAATACTACTTGATGAACTTTTGCCCACTTTTCATCTGCATGCTTATGTACAGGTCTCCATTTTCTCATCAAGACATCACTTTTATGGTAATAACACTCAGATTCCTCTTCCGTATATGCTTTCTGATATATCCGTTTTATTTCCACATCTTTCTGTTGTAACTCCACCAATTTTCCTGAACTAAAAATATCTGCCTCATCCTCCACCTGTTCTTGTTCTTTTTCAACCATCTGATCAAAAATCGTTTCTGATAATTGCATTTCAACTTCATCTTCACTCTTTGATTTCTCCTCTTGTCTTAACCTGTGACTTTGCGACCTTGTTACTACACAATCTGGAAAAATCCCAGGATATTTGTCCTTCAACACTTCAGTTGTCTGATTTTCCACTGGCTTATCAACCAAAGTAGGCATCACTCCCACCTGCAATCTAGCTATATCATTACCCAAGATAAACTGCTACTCCTCTCACCCTGAATTCCACATATCACCACCTTTTCTGGCAACATTCTTCCCAAACTACATAATTTCTCATCTCTTACCATTAAAGATTGACTAGCCCCTGTATCTCTTAAAATTGTGACTTCTTTACCTGCTCCTCCTGATACACATGAGTAAACTTTACCCACACAAGTAAATTATTTAAAGACATCTGGCACCTTCTTAACAATTACTTCTTGAACAGGCTGTACAATCTTTTGCACCTCCTTCGTTTCCCTTGGGTTTTCCTTTACCACTTTAACAAACCCCACTGTCTTATCCTGTTTTACCACATCAGCCTTCCCAGTGCTTTTCTTCAACCACCAACACTGTGACTTTACATGGCCTAGTTTATTGCAGTGAAAACATTTGAAACTTTTCATCTCTTTTCCACCCTCCTGGATTTCTTTTTTAATCTGAGGTACATTCTCTTTATTGTCTCCCATCAGATCATCTTTACCTTTACCACTTGAGTATTTCTCATGTCCCAGTTTCTATCTCTCACCGGCTGAAACTGATGTCGGAAACCAATCTTTGATTTATGAACTAATTCATAATCATCTGCCATTACAGCTGATAATCTCGCAGTTTTAACCCTCTGTTCTTCCACATGAGTTCTCACTACATCAGGAATTGAATTTTTAAACTCCTCCAAAAGTATAATTTCTCTGAGAGCTTCATACGTTTGGTCTATTTTCAAAGCCCTTATCCACCTATCAAAATTACTCTGAGCCTTTCAAACTCCATGTATGTTTGACCAAATTCTTTCCTTAAATTTCTAAACCTTTGTCTGTAAGCTTCAGGCACTAGCTCATATGCACTTAAGATGGATTTCTTCACCTCCTCATACGTTCCAGATACCTCCTCCGGTAGTGATGCAAACACTTCACTAGCTCTACCTACCAGCTTTGTTTGAATCAGTAATAACCTTAGCTACCTTCTCAAATGAAATGAAAAAGGCTTCCACTTCCTTCTCGTCAAACTTTGGCAATGCTTGGACATATTTAAATAGATTCCCACCAAGCCTTCAACTATGACGCTCTTTCTCACTATCCTCATCACTATCATCCAACTGTACATTTCCCTTTACGTCTGCCAATTTTAATTGACTGTCATGTTTCATGGCCATTTTCTGAAGTTCAAACTCCCTCTCTTTATCTTTTTCCCTGATCTGAATCCCCCTTTCTTTTTCTTTTTGTTCTGCTAGGGCTATTCTTTCTTTTCTCATTTCTTCTCTCCTTTTCTGTTTCCTCTCTCTCTCTTTCTTTTTCCTCTCTCTCTCTTTCTCTCTCTTTTACCTCTCTCTCTCTCGTATTCAAGCCGCTTTAATTCTTTCTCATGGTCCATTTGTTTAATTTGCAACTGAATTTTTGCCATTTCCTATGAGTCAAACTCTATCTCAGGCAACTTTAAATGCTTTAGCACCACCATAATTACCTCATCTTTTCGCATTTTGTCAGGTAATGTTAACTGCAATGTTTTTGCCAGACCCAACAGTCTGCATTTATTCTCTGTCCATAAGGTACTGCGTGTGACAGTCTCCACCCCCAAAAAGGTCTGAGCCTCTGAAAGAGCCATTGTCCACAACACACTTAAACTAAAATACCACACCGGAAAAGCAACACTCCTTCACTGTCTTTAAGTTCACAAAAGCCAATCCAATAGATAGACTTTTATCCCAGTCGAGCCCCCAATTTTTATGGGAGAGGCGTTTTCAGAACCCCAAAATGGATCATGGAGTTCAAGCAACCTCCCCCTTTAATGTATTTTTTGCTTTTCTGAGCACACGGCTTGTTCTCCAGGTGCGATACAGCAATTATGGACAAATGGTTTTTAAACACAAAACAATGTTTATTCCATGAATTCATTTAAATAAACATTGGATCTCTTAACACCCCCTTACTTCAAAGATAACCCTGAAGATATTACAACACTACATAATCCTCCAGTTATTCCTTTCAACATCCAAGAGAGACTTAACACCTTTAAACAGAAACACATCAGGTTAAAGGCATTACTATTATGAGTTTACATCACCCAAATGATCCAGAGATAGTCTTTCATGGCAGAGATCACAGCAGATCCAGCTCACTGCAAACACAGACACTGCCAAGCTCTTTTCAAACTGAAACTAAAAAACTGAGAAATGGCTGATCTAAAGCCCAGCTCTGCCCACACTCTGACATCACTGCATTTCTTAAAAGGTCCATTGCTTAAACATCCATTTCTTAAAGGCACTCTCACATGACACTATATATCTGGCAGGGTAGGTTGGGTATCTACTGATGCCATTGGCACTGATCCTCTTGTGGTATCCAAGTTCAGCATAGTTAGGATTATTTGAGGAAATTGGAATGCCAGCACACCCAGCCATCCCATCTTATCAGGCAACAGGACCCTGTGTGAGAACCTCCCTGGCTATGTCGAGTGCATCCTGAAACCCATCATACAAGGAACCCACAGCTTCTGTCACGACACTGCAGACTTCTTACAGAAACTCAGCACACATGGACCAGTTGAACCAGGAACACTCCTCATCACAATGGACGTCTTGGCACTCTACACCAGCATCCCTCACGATGATGGCATTGTTGCAACAACCTCAGTACTCAACACTAATAACTGCCAATCTCCAGATGCAATCCTACAACTCCCCCACTTCATCCTGAACCACAACGTCTTCGCCTTCGGCAAACAGTTCTTCATCCAGACACAGGGAACAGCTATGGGGACCACGTTCGCACCTCAGTACGCAACATCTTCAAGAACAAGTTCCTCTTCGCCTCAGAAGGCAAACATGGGACACGACCGACAGAGTACCCTTTGTCGTCCAGTACTTCCCCAGAGCGGAGAAACTACGATGTCTTTTTCGGAGCCTTCAACATGTCATCGATGACGACAAATATTTTGCCAAGGCCATCCCCACACGTCCACTACTAGCCTTCAAACAACCGCCTAACCTCAAACAGACCATTGTTCGCAGCAAATTACCTAGCCTTCAGGAGAACAGTAAACAAGAGACCACAGAACCTGGCATGGCAACCTCTGCAAGACATGCCGGATCATCGACATGGATACTACCACCACACGTGAAAACACCACACACCAGGTGCATGGTACATACTCATGTGACTCGGCTAACGTTGTCTACCTCATACTCTGCAGGAAAGGATGTCCCGAGGAGTGGTACATCAGCAAGACCATGCAGATGCTACGACAATGGATGAATGGACACCATGCAACAATCTCCAGGCAGGAGGCCCCTTCCAGTTGGGGCACTCTTCAGCAGTCAAGGACATTCAGCTTCCGATCTTCAGGTAAACATTCTGCAAGGCGGCCTTCAAGACACACGGCAATGTAGAATCGCCGAGCAGAACATAAAACATAGAACATACAGTGCAGAAGGAGGCCATTCGCCCCATCGAGTCTGCACCGACCCACTTAAGCCCTCACTTCCACCCTAATCCCGTAACCCAATAACCCCTCCTAACCCTTTTTGGTCACTGAGGGCAATTTTATCATGGCCAATCCATCTAACCTGCACGTCTTTGGACTGTGGGAAAAACCGGAGCACCCGGAGGAAACCCACGCAGACACGGGGAGAATGTACAGACTTTGCACAGACAGTACCCAGCGGGGAATCGACCTGGGACCCTGGCGCTGTGAAGCCACAGTGCTAATCACTTGTGCTACCGTGCTGCCCAGGTTCCGCACCCATGAGGACATGATAACTGGCAGCCAGGTTCCGCACACATGAGGACGTCCTCAACTGGGATCTCGGATTCATGTCACATTACATATAACCCCCACCATACTTCCCAGGTTTGCAGAATCCTACTAACAGTCCTGGCTTGAGACAATTCACACGACAATTACTTGTGTTTAACCCTCACTCCACTCAAACTGTTTGTACCTATAAAGAATTGCATTCCAACCATTCTTCACATTCCAACCTGTAATTATCTTACAATTGTGTCTCTGCCTATATGTCCTGTGTTTGTGAACCTGCCTCCACTTCACCTGATGAAGGAGAAATGCTCCGAAAGCTTGTGATTTCAAATAAACCTGTTGGACTTTAACCTGGCGTTGTGAGACTTCTTACTGTGTTCACCCCAGTCCAGTGGCGTCATCTCCACATCATTCCTCCTCATAGCCTTCCAGCCTTTGGTCTAAATGGCTGAGAGCATGTCACAAGGTTATTCTACTGGGGAATCATAGAATCATACAATTTACAGTGCAGAAGCAGGCCATTCGGCCCATCGAGTCTGCACCGGAAAGAGCACCACACCTCCACCCTATACCCATAACCCAGTAATCACACCCAACCTTTTCTGGACACTAAGGGGCAATTTAGCATGGTCAAACCACCTAACCTGCACATTTTTGGACTGTGGTAGGAAACTGGAGCACCCGGAGGAATCCCACGCAGACACAGGGAGAATGTGCAGACTCCGCACAGACAGTGACCAACCGGTACCCTGGCGCTGTGAAGCAACTGTACTAACCATGTGCTATTGTGCTGCCACCATGTCACACTGTCTCCCTGCTCAGCCGGAGTCTTCCATGGCATGCCCGACACTCAGGTTTGGCAGGTCTTCGAATAACAGGTGCTGCCGGGACTCATTAAGGAAGCTTCATTGCCTAGTTCCATCCTATCCTCACTTAATGCTGCCCATCCAAATACTTGAACAGTAATCAACAGATGGTGGGGATGCAACCTATGTCATCTTCCCAATTCAGGGATCATTGGGGTCATTTGGAGCACTGCCCTGACTGAGATCAGCTGACTTCGACCAGAGCTGTGTCCAAATCAAGATTCTTCCTGACCAGTCCCGTACTTTTGTGGAGACACTTGGCTTTCCCCACCCCCTTAAGTTATTGGTAAAGTCCTCCTCTTTATCTGAAAATACTTTCCTTGGTTCAACTTGTTGATGGATGCTCAGTTTGTGTTTTGTACACTAAATACGTGACAGCTCTTTCAGGGAGCTGGCATAGATGCAATGGCTGAATGGCCTACTGTTTTGGAAAATTGTATAGAAAGGTTCTCAGAATACAGACATGTCAGCAGGATTTAGTAATTATAATCACATTTCAACCCAAAGCTTCTTTTTAAATGGACAGCACAGTAGCACAGTGGTTAGCACTGTTGTCTCACAGCGCCAGGGTCCAGGTTTGATTCCCGGCTTGGGTCACTGTCTGTGCGGAGTCTGCACGTTCTCCCCGTGTCGGCGTGAGTTTCCTCCGGGTGCTCCTGTTTCCTCCCACAAGTCCCAAAAGACGTGCTGTTAGGTCATTTGGACATTCTGAATTCTCCCTCTGTGCACCCGACCAGGCACCAGAATGTGGCGACTAGGGATTTTTCATAGTAACTTCATTGCAGTGTTAATGTAAGCCTACTTGTGACAATAAAAAATTATTATTATTAAATATAAATTGATTTTAGGGCAGCACAGTGGCGCATCTTCTGTGTGCATCTTTACCATGGCCACAACACAGAACATAACAACGGACAGTGGCCCGGGGCCGAGATTGAACCCGGGTCCTTGGTGCCATAAGGCAGCAGTGCTGACCACTGCGCCACTGTGCCACCCTCAAGATTAAGATCCTGTCAGCTTGAATCCAGTATCTCTCTCTTGTGGAGGACCACTAATTGGATTCAATTTGAATTTGAATTGTTTTTTGGAGCAAGCAAAAAGATGCATTAATGGTCCACTCTATGCATTGGCTTTGTAGATTTTAAGAAAAGGTTCTCGGCCGCATTGAGAACAAATTTTTCAGCCGCTCACTCCTCCGTGATTGGACTCCCAGTGATCAGGCACCCTCTCACCAATAACCAATCAGAAAGCAGTCTTTTTCCAGTTCTGCCCTCTGTTAATAGCACAGTTGTTTGAATTGTCCTTTAACTGGGAGGTGGGGTGTGCTGTACACCGGGTACAGTAAAGGGAGGTTTATTTTGAATGTACTGAGGGAGATAAGCAGCTCTGTGCTCAGTGCAGAGCTTTCCCAAGAGTGAGGCGGCGCTCGCTTCATTACAGCCCTGGAGACATTTGAATATCTCAATCGTGGTTCAATCAGGTAACAACTGTTTGAACCCAGAACTCGGCACGTAGCCTATAATTTCACTAAACCTGTAATAATTCCTCTGAGCAATAATAACAGTGTTGTAGCAACTTAAAACAATGGAGAGAAAAACCTGGAAAATGGTCAATCCAAAAAAAATGAGGGGAGAGGAGGAAGAGGCAAACATCAACATGAATTTAGATGGCGCCTTTAAAGGAGTAAAGCAGCAGAGAAAGCAATGTCGGGGAGGGAGAGGGGGGGAAGGGGGAGGGAGAGAGGGGGCAAGGGGGAGGGACAGACGGAGAGGGGGAGGGAGAGGGGGAAAGGGAGAGAGGGGGGCAGGGGGAGGGGGGTTGTCTGAGAAATGGCCAAAGGAAGGATACAGGAGGACAAATGGAAACAGGGAGGGGACCGACCAGGTGTTGAATCCAGAAGGACATCGAAACAGATTCATTAATAAGAGAACAAAAGGCAAGAGAGTTGGAAGGGGTGGGAAATATAAATGTTTCATCGTACTTTGTGTCGGTGACCACACCCATAATTGAGAGAGTTGTCGGTGGTTTGTATTGAGAAAGCGGAGCTTTCGCTCTCAGAGAGCGGGTAAGTCTGACCACAATCTAGAGGATTTCTCTTATCATTTCCAGCAAGTGGACACAGAATCCAAGGCTCTCCTAAATCAGCCTTTATTTCAGTCTGGCTTTGTTCTCCGAGCTGGGCAACCAGCACTGCCCCATGCCCTGGTGCTCCAGTTTCTAACACACCGTTTTAATGGCAGTCACACCCCGCTGACGTCTTCATCTTTCACAGTGTTCCTGACCCCCCCCCCCCCCCCAACAAACATGATACACAGGCACTGCCAGCAATCCGGGAAAGGAACCTGTGATCACTCTGCTCTCCCAGAGTTCAAACCCTTCCCTGGATATGTTCTCGGTGACAAGAGATTCCTAGAATGTCACAAAAGGAGGCCATTCGGCCCATTGAGCCTGAGCCAACGTTATCTGTCGCTCTTTCAGAGGCTCGGTGCAGACTCGATGGGTCGAATGTCCTCTTTCTGCAGTGTAGGGGTTCTATGGTTCCGAGAACTGTTTCCCTCCTTTGCACCGTGAAGGGTTTCAAATACACTGGCATTTATTTGGCGCCACCTCTCAGGCCATCGACCTTCCAGCCCAGGAATAGCGAAAGACGCAATTGTTTTTCTTAATATCAAACCCCCCCCCCGCGTTAAAGAAATGTTAAAATGTCATATTCAAACATCATTAAGCATTTTTTTGGGGCCGTGTACTTAATTCCCACCGCATTTAAGGTAATTTTAATATGAGGTTAGGCAAACCTGTCGTGTTAGGTACACTGGTCTAACACTGGCTGCAACTGGATGCAGTTTAGATCAGAAAAATACTCCAGACCTTGAAGTTAGTCCAATCAGGTTTATTGAACTATAGCAGTTAGCACAGTTCTCTGTGAGTTCGACTCTCTGCTAACTTAAGTGTGGCTACTCTGTCTGACTGAACCAGACTAGATCTTAGCCACGTGGTGGAGGTGTGAGATTGTAACAACACCCTTGACTGACCCTCTAGATGTTCATCAGTGGAAAGAGGCAGAGTGTGAGTGCCTCGTGTCTTTTATAGTCAGATCCCACCCCTGAGTGTCCTGCCTGCTTATTGGTCATGTCCTGTTCTCTGTGTCCATTAGCTGGCAAAACCTATCTTGATTCTGCAAACAGTTTTGCAGACTGGATAATACTGGCGGGCTCATGTGTACAGTGTTGCTGTCCCAGCAGCGATTCCAATTGCAGAGAGCCTTGACTCTCGGGTTTACTTGTGAAATGAATTGAAAGGCACCAGCCAAATAATTTTTCAGATAAATGTCCCATTATTGGAGACAGAATGAATCATGTTAAAAAAAAACGGCCCGGACTTTGCAAATGTGTTTTGCACTGTAACCATCTCCATTACTTACATTCATCGGGGTGTGTTTTTTTTTTCATTACACTGTGATGGAGCTCTGACTCCAAAAAGGATGTTGGCAATTTAAAGCAAAGTGCTGCACATAAATCACAGCATAATGTAAAAAAAAAACAACAAAAAATAATTGGAAAATATTTCTAAGGGATATTGTCTCATCCTATCTACCCTAATCAAGGATTACAGCAGTTCAAACAGGCAACTCACCACCACCTTCTGACGGGCAATAAATGCTGGCCTAACCAGCAACGCCCACATCCGTAAATTAATTTTTAAAAAGCAAGGGGTGATATCTGACTCCCGGGCCAATATTTATCCCCTAATCATCACACACAAACAGATGATCTGTTCACTATCACCTTGATGTTTGTGGGACTTTGCTGTACCCAAAATTGGTTATCATCTTCCCCACATGGCAACAGCCACTACACTTCAAAATCACTCCCTGGGCAGTTAAAGAACCCTGGGATGTCCAGCAGACGTGAAAGGCGCTATAGAATCCCTGCAGTGCAGAAGGAGACCATTTGGCCCATCGAGTCTGCACTGACCCTCTGAAAGAGCACTCTACCCAGGCTCACGCCTCATCCCGTAACCTTTTGACACAAAGGGGCAATTTAGCGTAGCCAATCCACCTAACCTGCACATCTTTAGACAGTGGGAGGAAACCGCGGCACCCGGAGGAAACCCACACAGACACGGTGAGAACGTGTAAACGCCACACAGACAGTCAGCTAAGGTTGGAATTTGAACACCGATCCCTGGTGTTGTGAGGCAGCAGTGCTAACCACTGTGCCACCATGGTGCCCATAATATAAAAGATAGTCCTTTTTTTCATCATCAGCTCTAATTAGCACCTGGAAGGAAGTAACATGTCACAAAGGCACTTTCCTGGAAGAACTCTGAAACAAAACTTGACAGCAAGATACATCAGGAGATATTAGAGTCAGCCACTGTAAAGGTGAAAGTAGGCGTAAAGTGTTGGTGATGGAGAACACATGCATTACTACACAAGGCCATTTGCATGTTTTCAGAAAGTATTATCCACTTTGAACTACCCCAGAATCTATCTATTGACCTGTTGGATATGTAACCAACTTGGCCAAAATATTAGATATTATATTCTGGTTGTAGTTGCTCTATACAGTTAACCGTGCAAAAAAGTCAATTTCCAATTTCCAGGAATGCTATCCTCTGTTTCAGTTACCTAACCTGTTGGACTTTCACTTTCTGATTAGGATATTGCCTGAATCTATTAGGTCCTAGAGCTAAACATTAACTTTATAATAAGAGTACTGCCCAAGCAGTAATGGAATGGTGGTGGTGGAGGGTGGAGATAAGGAGAGGTGACTGAAAATGCAATTGAAGCAGCAGGTTCTGAGGTTTGGTGTGCAGGAAGAATTAATAAAGGGAGGTATATCTGAAACACGGGGGCAAGATGACTGGTGGCTTTGTCATTAATAATGGGTGGGAGAAGATAACTAAAGAAAGCCGCAGGGTTTTCATCACCTACAGGGCGAAGCCAAGGATGGGATCACAACATGATCCCTTGAAGGGGAGGGGTGGGGGGGGGGGGGGGAGTTGTCATCTGTAAGAATGTACATGATAGGCAAGAGTAGTTTTATGTGGGACAGCATGCAAGCTGTGGAATTCTGAATTAATTCCAATTTATACAGATGAAGTTTGAAGGCCAAAGAGGAGGCAACCATGAGTTTGGAAGTGAGGTGAGCAGCAGTGGGAGTAAGACAGGGGAAAGTGAGATAATGTTGTAAGTTGTTGTTCCACCACATTGAACTTAAATGAGGCTTGGGAAAGAAGTCCGAGCTCAGTTTTTTTATAAGGGCCAGTGGTTAATGTTGGACAATAAGAACAATCATTGGAGGAGTGATGGTAGGGGAATGATAAACCTGGAAAACTGTTATATATGTGAAAACTAAGCCCATGTTTATGGGTAGATCACCAACAGGCAAAATAGAGAAAATGTGACAAAATGGAAGGTCATTAATTTTTATTTTAAAATTTAGAGTACCCAATTATTATTTTTTTTCCAATTAAGGGGCAATTTAGCGTGGCCAATCCACCTAACCTGCACATCTTTGGGTTGTGGGGGTGAAACCCACGCAGACATGGAGAGAGTGTGCAAACTCCACACGGACAGTGACCCAGGGCCACGATTCGAACCCAGGTCCTCAGCGCAACAGGGAAGGTTATTAATAAGGTAGATCTATGGATGTGGACTTCTAGAAGGCATTCAATAAGGTTCCCAATAAAATGTTTTATTAAAACAAAGAATTGGAGGTGACCCTGTACTTTGATTGTAGATTGGAAGGTAAGAGACTGAAAGTGGTTAAAGTGTGTGTACTCTTGATTGGCAGGATATGGTAAGTGGACCCTCCACTTTACATCATGTAATGGTAATAGGGAGTTGGAGGATGCTAAGTTTGAAGAGACCGTAAATAGTGCAGGAGGTGAATGGGCAAAGCTATTGCAAATGGAGTTCAATATGTGCAGGTAGATGGTCACCCATGAAAGATACATTTTGCAACAGAGCAAAACCAGTACAAAGGGGCAAAGGGAATTAGGAGTTTGAGTGCACACATCACTTAGAAGCCAGCTGACGGGTACAAAAAGCAGTCAAAAAAGTTATTGAAATGTTGGCATTTACCTGAAAGCAGTGAGAAAATGATGTTTCTATCATCTAGAGCCTTGGCCAGAGCTGGGTAAATGGAGTTCAGATACAGCTCAGCCATACTCTAATTGCTACACAAACCAGCGGGGGTTGAATGGTCCAATCCTCTTCCTCGTGTGATTATGGAAGGTTTGAACATATAGGAGTTGACTGCTGAAGCGAATAGGAGAAATCCATTGCGGATGACAAGCAAAATGCTTCATAATTCAATTGAGAAAGATTTGCATTTATATAGCGTCTTAACGCTCTTTACTGCCAATGAAGTACTTTTGAGATGCAGTCGCTGTTGTAATGTAGGAGAGGCGAAAGCCAAAATGGACACAGAAAGGCCCAGAATGCGATAATGTCAGCTGCCAACTGAGCCAGGGCTGACACACTGCCTGCACCAAAGTTGATTTGACTGTGTTTGAGCTGCTTTAGCTGCTGTGTGTATATGTATGTGTGTGTATATGTATGTATACATGTATGTATATGTATGTGTGTATATGTATGTATACATATGTGTGTATATATGTGTATGTATATGTATGTGTGTGTGTATATGTCTGTGTGTTTTCATGCCGGCTTATTGGATGTCTTTGAAGATATACCAGAAGGTGGTGTTGTAGCAGTGGGGGGAAAGCAGAGCTGAAATCAGCCAACTCCAGATCCAGATGATCCGTTCCGCGTGTTCCTCCCAACATTTAAAACCTCTTCTTAAAAAAAAAGGCACCAAAAGGCAATTGATGAGCGCAAAGGCGGAGAGAGCCTGGGCTGCTCTCGCCGAGGGGGTCACCGCCGAGTGGGGGCAATGGATCTTATCAGCAGATTACCGGCGCTGCTGTGAAGAGTGGTGTTGGGAGGGAAACTTTCAGCCGCGGCTGTGATTGATTTGAGTTGAACTTGCTGCTTTGGGAAGGGGGAGACAGGGAGAGGGAGATGCCTTTTTCCAAGCGCATCTGTGAGCCGCTGCTGCTCTCCCGCTATGGCTCGGCGGAGCGGGGCAGAGTGTTTGAGGATCTGCCCGCTGTCAGTAACTACACCCTGGGCCGGACCCTCCGCCAGCTCGCCCACCTGGCCAAACACGCCTGCGGTCTGTTCCAGGAGATCGAGGATGAAGTGCTGGCCGTGCACCGCCGCCTCTGTGGCATCCAGAGGAAGATCAGCGACATCGGCGCCGCCGTGAACGCCCTGGAACCCAGGCAGGAAACAGTGCGTAAGTGGAAGCTTCTGAGCAAATTACACCCCCCCCCCCAAAAAAAAAAAAACAAATACCCGCCAATGTCCAGATGTGTGCAGGGGTGGGATGGGGGCAGAGTGCAATGCTGCTGCCAGAGCTGATGTGTTTATTGAAGGAGTGTGCAGTGTTTCAGCAGCCTGATCCCTGTGTGTGTGTGTGTGTGTGAGAGATCCGGAATGTGAACTCGTGCATTGACTTTGTCACCCGGTTGTCAGCCCCTTTCCCTCGCTCAGTCTATTTCCCAGCGCCAGTTGCTACTTCTTTTGCTGGTCTCCACTCGCAGTCCTGGGTGGTGTGTCTGATCTCCCAGACGGCTGGCCCCTGAGCACGGATTCGGGGAAAGTTTTGGCGTGAAGGCTGAGTTGAGGCGTTGTGCAGTTCGGCAATGTTTTGTTTTGTATTTAGCTTCGGGATTGCGATCACGTGCTCTCCCTTTCAGTAAATGCAAAAAAAAATCATGTTTAGTTGTATTTTGGATATCCCTCGTCCTGCATGCACTGGGGATTGGGATTTGGAATAGGGATTGGGGAGCATTTTAAATATGTTCACTCTCTCCCGGACCTGTAAGGAGGAGCATGAATGAACACCAGTCTGCCTGAGCTTGTTCTCGGTGCTGTGTATATCATTCCAGTCTCACCTCAATGTCTAACATTTAGACCTGAGTTTACTGAATGTTGGGTTATTCTATCCGAGGATGGTTGACCCAGGATGTGTGTGTCTTTACAGACTTTCCCTCCTGATCTCCGTGGTCAGAGCTGGCTGTTATTCAGAGTTCGCGCTCCTTTCCCAGCTCCCGCCACCCGGCTTTCCTTCGGGTTGTTTTGTGGCCATTGGCCGCCTTCTCTCCCCCTCCCTCTTCCCTTCCTTCCCCACCTCCCTGACTTTCCCTCGGCGCTGAGGGTTTGGGAGCCGGGACCCCTACCCTGGGGAGCTGGGGTGGACAAATTTGAAAACACAACATTTGGAGAGAGTGCTTCAAAAAGCGCCGGGAACCGTGTCCCGAAACAGCTGGAAGCAAATAGCCAGCCCGAGGACCAAACAGCCGCGAAAGGATAGTTAATCCACTCCACTCAGTGGAGAGAGATAGCCTATATAGGTGAAAACATTTTAAAACTGGCGAGTTAAACCTATTCCGAAAGGACAAAAAACATTTTCCAGCAGAATTGTTTTGTTTGCATTTTAACCGGCGGGGTTAGCGGTTGGAGAACCGCCTGAGGTAGAGTTGGGTTGGGAGGTGCTGAGATGGTCGGTCTGTTGCCGCCTGTTTGAAGTGAGGGTTTTATCCCTGTTCCACTTTCACCTTTAAAAACGTTGCTGCCATTTCGCCGGCAAACACATGCCAGAGTGACAGAGTTAGTCAGCGAAGGGGTGGCATTTGCAGTTTGTTTTCCATTTTTACCCCCCCCCCCCCCCCGGCGTGACTCTGCATTGGGAAGTTTGAGAATGTCGCTGTGTAACTGGTCTCAATACACTTTGCCCCGGGTTTGGTGAGCTTCGCCCAGCGTGTCTCTCTCCCTGGAGTCGGAATGATTTGAGAGTCGATGCGAGCAGTGGCTGTCTATGCAAAATCTCAGAGTTGTGAGTCTATCTGGGACGGCAGGATCAAGCACACCAGGCGGGATCAATTTGCTTCCAGTGTGTGAAAGATCGCCTCCTAACTGCATGTTTCAGTAGGCTAGCGCTAGGCATCCAAACAGAATGACCAGGCTGCTGAGAATAGAGGCTCTGCTGTTCCCTCATTCACTGAAAAGCCTCTGGCGCCTCCCATCAAACGGAAAGCGGCTGCCGGCATCTGGAGACACTGCGACCCGGGTACGGAGAGGAATCAACACAATAAATAGCGGCAAATTCTCATCATCTTCACTGACTGGTCACCGGATCCCCTCTGACAGACTGGAACGGATCCAGGCTTAACGAGACAGCGTCTGAATCTTCCTTATTGCTGGTCGACACAGAACTGTCAATGCAAACTACTTCAATGCGATATGAACTTTCAAACCTACCTCACACACAGTTTTAAGACAGTCCATGATGGATGTTTACATAGGAATCTTTTAAGGACTGGCCTCAAATCCCTTGACCACACACCTACTAAATCCAGAATGTGTGTGTCCCCATTCCGACTAGGCATTTGATATAGCCAGACTTGGTCCTGGCACTGATATATTCCCAAAGCTGATAATGATCCTTCACATTTTGCTGGTGTGTGTTTCGACTCAGAAACTGTGTTCCAGCTCATTAGTCACAGTCATAGAAGTCTGAAGCACAGAAAAGGCCCTTCAGCCCATCGCGTTTGCACTGTTCAAAAACAACCATATTCTAATCCCATTTTCCAGTATTTGGCCCATAGCCTTGTATACCTTGGAATCGCAGGTGCACATCTAAATACCTCTTAAATGTTACAAGGGTCCCTGCCTCCACCACCCTTTCAGGCAGCAGGTCACAGACTCCCACCACCTTCTGAGTGAAAACGTTTTCCCTTGCATCCCCTCTAAACCTCCTGCCCCTTACCTTAAGTCTATGCACCTGGCTATTGATCCTTCCACCAAGGGGAAAAGCTTCTTCCTGCCTACTCGATCTATGCCCCTCATAATGTCCCCCCCCCCTCAGAATCCTCTGCTCCACGGAAAACAACCCCAGTCTATCCAGTCTCCATAACTAAAACTCTCCAGCACAGGCAACATCCTTGTAAATCTCCTCTGTACCCTTTCCAGTGCTACCACATCCATCCTCTAATGTGGATTCTAGAACTGCACAAAATACTCTCAATTTAGCATGGCCAACCCATCTAACCTGCACAACCTTTGGACTATGGGAGGAACCTGGAGCACCTAGATGAAACCCAAGCAGACATGGGGAGAACATGAAAACTCCACTCAGTCACCCAAGGAGAGAATTGAACCCAGGGCCCTGGCGCTGTGAGGCAGCAGTGCTAACCACTGTGCCACCATGTCACCCTGGGATCTGATCTACCTGTCCTGTTGCCTTCAGGAATCTTTGGACATATACCTCAAGATTCCTCTAGTCCTCTATCCTTCCTAGCGCCCTTTGTGTATTCCCTTGTCTTGTTAATCCTTTTTGGATTTATCAGCCAATCTCAGAACCCATCGAATTGAAGTGGAAGCAAATCATCCTTGATCCTTGGGACTGCCTAAGGACGAATAAGACTGATATACTCTCAAGGCTGATGATGCCTGAGATCAATATTTCAAGCAGAGACACTCGAGGATCTGTGGAGCCTGCAATAAGCTGTAGGCTAATGCTGCCACAATATTAGCAAAATGACGAAAATGACTTCACTTCAGATCCCATTGAAATGAATGGAAAGTTGAGATGGTTCACATCAACATGGACATTTGTGCACCTAACAACTTGCTTCAATAAATGTATTTAGCAGGGAATACAGTCCTCTCTAACCAGCTGCAAGGGACACCCATGGTGGTCTGTGGCTGAAGGGATCCCAGACAGTTCAAAATTAATGCTGTTTACATTTTGCAATAAACATTGACACAATTTCAATCAGTCTTTGAGAAGGATGGGAGTTTGAATTATGCAGTAGTGGTCCCGAGCTGACTGAATGCCCAGAAGTAGGTCCAGCAAGTCCAATCAAGGACAGAGACATGCTCCTGTTTGTCAAGCACCTGTGTTTCATATGGACCCTGAATTTTAAATTGACGGCTGTAATTTTGTTTTACACGAAAAATTTATGATGCCTAGTTGCGTGCACCTTGATTTCATCAATACATTCAAATTGTTTGAGTTTGTCTTAATCCTTGCCCCATGCAGACCAAGTGTATTGAGGTGATGATCCAGGAATGAGGTGTTGCAAACTGATGCCAGCCCCTGTCCTGCTCACTGCATCCCGCACCCCAAACTATCACTATAGTAACAGTCAAATCATGAGATTGCTTCTGTGACTTATTGCATAAACACCTTGAAAGAATAATGAATGTATTATTATGAATGTTATTTTATCAACACGCAAAGTGAGTGATTTTTCGAGATTACATTAGGAATTAGGGTTGCCAGCTCTTTTTAGATTAAAAAAAAAGTCAAGAAAGAATGTTCTATAGCTGGGTTGAAAGCACTTTCTGGCACAACAGTAAACTACACAACCCAGAAGGTCACGAGTGGAACCCACAGATTGTGCTGACTTATCTGATCTCAGCCTGGGTGCTGGTAGGGTGCCACACTCCAAATGCTCTCAGAATCAGCCTCGGGAATGGTACCTCCCTCCCCTGTCTTCCCCAGAAATAGACTAGTCTGTAGGCTGCCTCAGGTCACGCAGAAATGATGGTTATCCAAGAGGCCAAAAGCTGTGCAAGTGCAGCAACACTGCACATCCCATAATTCTTCAGAAAGGTGGGAAACAAAATGAGGAGAGGGGGATCCGTAAAGAATCTGAGCTCTGCTATTTCTTGCTTTGCCTGATGTGAACTAGATGAGTTGAGACATGCTGGTGGTCACACGCTTCAAGCATGTTCCAGAAGCATTAATTATTGCTGCCTGGATGACATAATCACTTAATTATTAGGTCCAAGATTGAGGGTTGTCCTTTCTCAGTTACCTGAGTCTGCGAAGCTCTGTGACCACATCTCAGACACCCGGAATGTGCACGATGCATGCGGGCTGAAGGATTGAGGGGCGCACTTTGCATCCAGGAAATTGCTGCTGAACTCTGCAGAATCAGACTCCTGAGTTCAAAAGGAGCCTAAACAGCTGGAGCAAGGAAGACAAGTACAAACTTGAGATCAAGTGGTTTTGAATAGTTTTAATAGCCATTCACAGCCTCATAAAACAGACTTTGTCTAAAGGCAAAGGGCAACAGTTCTACATGTGGGCTGGTCTAGGTCAGTCATTGCTTCTCAAAATAAGCTTGGGAGCTCCAGTGACTCAAGAGATTGATTCACACCTTACAGTTTACAGTTAATAACTGATCATAAATAATTTAGTTGTGGTAAATTTTAACTGGGCTGAGAAATATTGGCAGGCGGCTAAATCTTTCACTGTGATGTTAACATCTGGAGATTTATATTTTGTAATTGTAGCATCAGTTATTTTTAATGGCTGCGTTTGCCTGAAAGGGGCAGGCAAAAGTCAACTGTTCAGAAATGATTAGCTACATTAGAATGTCATTGTTTTCATTGGAAATCAGAATGTGGGTGTTTCATGGGAATAGTAAGTGACTCTTGATGGCTTTTTAAAAAAATGAAAAGTTGAAATTCCAAGTATTGCAAAGACCATGTAGAATAAACAGAAGTAGGAAGGAGAACTTTCTTCATGACAATACTTTGTGAATGGATTTAAGAATGTGATCTTTGAGATGTGTTGTAACAAAAGGACCTAATGTGAAGCTGTGCCAGCTTCCTTACATATTCTCACTGCATATCACTAATTCTATTGTAATATAGTACCATGTAAGCCAAATGTATGTGGTGCTGTAACAGACGAACAGACAGTACAATTGGAATTTACTATCCTTTTACATATACTGCCCCCACCCCCTGTGTGTACTTTTGGGGTTAGGTGGTAGGTCTGAGGCCAAGGTCTCTGGAAAATGTTTGAATTTTATCTCGGTACCTTTTTGGCAAATGGCACATTCAGATTAATCCGACGTTGGTTTATTTCATAATGAATTTTTTTTTTAATTGGAAAAATAGATGACACCAGGTTAATTCGCATAGGGCGGCACGTGGTGCAGTGGTTAGCACTGGGACTGCAGTGCTGAGGACCTGGGTTCGAATCCAGGCTCTGGGTCACTGACCGTGTGGAGTTTGCACATTCTCCCTGTGTCTGCGTGGGTTTCACCCCCACAACCCAAAGATGTGTAGGGTAGGTGGATTGGCCACGCTAAATTGCCCCTTAATTTAATTGGGTACTCTAAATTTATATTTAAAAAAATTTATTGAAAAAAAATTCACATCAACACACCGACCTGAGCATTTCCCACCCACTTCATGGAGTCACTCTATTTAACCCTCTTCTTCTATGTTGACAGAGGCACTTGTCTTCCTGATGTACTTTTCAAATATTCCAACAACACATTGCTTTGGTCCAGGACCTCTTCGTTCCAACGCTTTGGGTGTGAGCTACTATTCTGACAATAGCTATTGTGAGATCACAAATTCCCAGCAATTGCGTGCTCGCAGGGTCTGCCACTCATTCCGTTTGAAAGATATAACCAGTGACTTTCTTGATGTTGAGCATGGAAAATGAGTCGTATATTGGACCTATAGCCCAGATTAGCAGAGTTATTTAGGACTGGCTGTCTCAGGACTAATAAAATCTGACAATGACCTACTGTGCACGCACCTGCCTGCAAGGGTGCACTGCAAAACCCTGCAGTAGTGCACATTACGGCACTGAATATTGGACCACCATACTGTTGATTAAAATCAACATATTGATTTCCATGGCTTTTGAAGTACAGTTGTTCTATAGTGTGGGGGTGGGGTGGGGAGGGGGTCGCCATGGATATTTGAGATTCCCCCTACCTCCGGGAATTTCCACAATTTGGAGATTAAAAATATTCTAAAGTTTTGCTAAACCACTTTGCTCTCAACAGGGTTGACATGCTAGGGGTACAGCCAGCAGAAGCCAAGGAGAATTATGAGGAGCCTCCCACATCAAAGAATAGGGAGTACATGGTTTATGCCTCTGCTCCTCAAATGGGATTACTAGAATTTGCACTGTAAGGGCGTTGGATAGCCTTCACGAGCAGGAACTACGATTGACCTTCCCCCTTCCCTACCCACTGATGCCGTGACTAAATGTGGCACACAGGTCAGCTCACTTAGCATAAACTGATAAGACTGAACTTCAAGGTTTTCCTTTTCTGTGTGGCTTAGAGACAGATTTGTTACCCTGAACGATCGGGATGGCTTGGGGGCAGGAATTAAGATGGTGTCTTGATGGCCTGACTCATTTTGTAGATGTCTGCAAATTAACATTAGTTTAAAACAGTTTAAGGATTGCAGCAACCAAACAATTCATGGCACCGAGGACCCAGGTTCAATCCCGGCCCCAGGTCACTGTCTGTGTGGAGTTTGCACATTCTCCCCATGTTTCCGTGGGTTTCACCTCCACAAACCATTGTGAACAGAGTCACAGGCACAAGCCCCTAGCAATGAGCAAAGATGAAGGGATGTGGCTTCTGAAATAAGCAAATTACATTCAATATATAAACACCTCCATTTTCCCATGTGTAGTAATAGTACTGGTGTTTTGGATTCATCATAGAATTTACAATGCAGAAGGAGGCCATTCGGCCCATCGAGTCTGCACCGGCTCTTGGAAAGAGCACCCTACCCAAGGTCAACACCTCCACCCTATCCCCACAACCCAGCAACCCCACCCAACACTAAGGGCAATTTTGGACACTAAGGGCAATTTATAATGCCAATCCACCTAACCTGCACATCTTTGGATTGTGGGAGGAAACCGGAGCACCCGGAGGAAACCCACGCACACACTGGGAGGATGTGCAGACTCCGCACAGACAGTGACCCAAGCCGGAATTGAACCTGGGACCCTGGAGCTGTGAAGCAATTGTGCTATCCATAATGCTACCGTGCTGCCCCGATTGTTTGTAGTACAGCAACAATGTGGAGGTGGTCTCATGTAAGGGCACAAGTTTGGGGGCATTGGTAACGGCTCCTCTCCCGTTCTCGCTGGCCCGGTACTCCACAAGCCCAGTAGGAGTGGCGGCTCTGAGTGTTTGCGGACAGTGGCGGAAACATATGGGAGTGGAGGGTGCGTCGATGTGGGCTCCAATTTGTGGTAATCACCGGTTTGTCCCAGGGAGGATGGATGGGGGGCTTCGGAGGTGGCAGAGAGCAAGGATTGAGAGGCTGGGGGATCTATTTATTGATGGGAGCTTTCCCAGTTTGGAGGATTTGGAGGAGGAGTTTGAATTGTCTGGAGGGAATGGGTTTCGATATATGCAGGTAAGAGATTTTGCGCAAAGGCAGGTTTCGACCGTTCCGCTTCTACCGCCACGGGGGATACAGGACAAGGTAGTTTTAGAACGGGTGGGGGAGGGGAAGGTATCGGAAATCTATAAAGAACTTATGGAGTGGGAGGAAACCCAGATAGGTGAGATAAAACGTAAATGGGAAGATGAGCTCTGTAAGGAGGTCGAGGCGGGTCTGTGGGAGGATGCGCTGAGCTGTGTCAACACGTCCTCATCATGTGCCAGGCTCAGCCAGATCCAATTCAAGATGGTCCACCGGGCACACAATACGGGGGCCCGGATGAGCAGGTTTATTGGGGTGGAGGACAGGTGTGTGCAGGTGGGCCTGCAAACCATGTCCACATGTTTTGGGCATGCCCGAAGCTTAGGGGCCACTGGCAGGGATTTGCGGATGCCATGCCCACGGTACTAAAAACGAGGGTGGCGTTGAGTCCAGAGGTGGCGATTTTTGGAGTGTCAGGAGTCCAGGGGGCAAGAAAAGCTGACGTTTTGGCCTTTGCCTCCTTGGCAGCCCGGAGACGGGTCTTACTAGCATGGAGGGACTCGAAGGCCCCAAAATCAAAAGTTTGGTTTCGCGGCAAGGCTGGGTTTCTTAGACTTGAGAAAATTAAGTTCGCCCTGAGAGGATCAACGTTAGGGTTTGTTCAGAGGTGGCAGCCGTTTATTGGCTTCTTTGGAGAAAACTAAACTGTCAGCAGATTCAATTCAATAAGGGGGGGGGGGGGGAGTTAGGCTATTTTTTGTTTAGATTAGGCGGGAACAGTGGGAGATGGAGGGATGTGTTACTCACTGAACTATGTTTCCATTTGTATTTGTATCTTTTATTGTTATAAAACCATAAATGCATTAATAAAATATTTTTTTTTAAAGTACAGCAACAATGTTTTCATTTATTGACCATTTACAGTTGAATAACAGTAAATAGAAGCAATGTGTAAAAGTGCGAGGTTTATGGTATCTATGCTTGCTATAACTCTAATCAGTTGTTGATAATCTCCCACTTCCAGTGCAAAGGAAAATCTCAACCCCTGTGTTAGCTGGGTAGTTTAAGAATTCCAATAATGGGTACATTAATAATGGCCAGCACATTATTAAGCATTAACACTGGACATTTAGCGACTGCACGGTGGTGCAGTGGTTAGCACTGCTGCCACACGGCACCAAGGACCCAGGTTCGATCCCGGCCCTGAGTCACTGTCCATGTGGAGTTTGCACATTCTCCCCGTGTCTGCGTGGGTCTCACCCCCACAAACCAAAGATGTGCAGGGTAGGTGGATTGGCCACGCTAAATTGCTCCTTAATTTAAAAAAAAAACATTGGACAATTAGGTTCCATTTGGATCATTCTGAGTTAAAGCCAGATGATCTGTAATGGACTGTGGCATAAATATTGCTTAAATGACAGTGAGGCCTGCTGCAAATGAACCTTTGATTAAGTTAGATGTTGACCTCTGATACCCAGCAGAATCTGTCTTGAGTGATTGTGCTCCTTTATGTATATATTACAGACATTTGAGAGCTCATCTATCCGACTTTGCAGTGTTCCAATAAGCTTATCCAGTGAGCAACCAGCCCCTAGAGACCAGGGAAATGCCAGGTTTGATCCCTGGTCTGAACCGAGTTTTGTTGATGGTAAGGGCATTAAATTTGTACCTTGGGAAAGGGAAAAACCGAGCACACCCCCCCCCCCCCCCCCCCCCCCCCCCCCCCGATCAACATTCAACAAACTCTGCCGGAAAAGGGGACGTGAAATCAGTGTAGAAGGAATTGGGTTTACCTGCGATACCCTCATAATCGAGTAGTTTGGCAGTACTCAATGTGGCGGTCTGCTCATAAATCCGATCTAATTGGAACAGATAGCTATAGGTAGCCAGATTGTTCTCCACACCCCATCCTCCAGGAACCAAATCTGAACGTGTTTAATATGAATGACTCAATTGCACATCAGGGAATATGTTGACAGTTCTTCGAAGGTCTATATTTGCATTACATCAAGCCATGCAAATCTTTTGGCTAAATACAGTCCTTGAAGTTCCATTCCAGGAGCACATAAAACCTTAAAGTGGCCTTAACATGAGGATTACCTGTGTTCTAGTGTACTGCAGGGAGTAAGTATTGGCCAGTTTGCACAGAGGAGGAGTGATTAGCACACACTTTAATAACTAGCATCTGCATTTTGTTCTTTTCAATCACTCTCTTGCGTGTGGCAATTTGGTTAGAAAAAAGGACTCTGAGGCACAATGATGTTGGTGCTGTTGTGAACTTTGGGGGTTTTGAATCCAGTTCAATGCAGTCATCATAGTCTTTGGCAGTTGAAAGAACTAAAGTTGACCGAACAAGTCGTTTCAACCAGTGACAGTGATATACCTTCAATTCACCAAGAGGCCAAGAGAGCAAGTGAACATAAGGCTTTATTAGTCGTGAACTTGCTTATCCAGAATTGGTTGTGCAGATGAGTGCCACCCGCAGGTGGCCAGGTTATATATGGCCCCGGTGAGGGCGGAGCCAGAGGCGGAGCCTACTGGGGTTACAGTACAATACCTGGAAGCAGCTCGTATCACCACTTCCAGGTCATAGGTTACATTAGGTGGATACAATGGTTACAGTGTCATGCATTATGGTGAATACATTCACCCCCTGTTAAAAAATCAAGTCCACCGGGGTGACGTGGGGTCATTACATTTTCAGTCTCTCTGGAGGCCGGATCATTCTCTTCGACCTCCTCAGCTCTGGCGGTGCGGTGGGCATGGTTGTTGCAGGTGGTGACTCCAGGGGCCTGGTGTCTGGAGCTGGAGCCTCAGTCCGGCGAGTAGGAGACGGTTGGGGTAGACATGGGGGGGTGGTGGGTGTCGGCGTGGGACAGTACAGGAGACTCAGGGGGGCGTATGGGGCGCTGGGGGTGGGGGCGGGTAGCGGGGGTGGGGCGCATTGGCAGGGGAATCAGCTGGTGCCAGGTCTTGTAGGGAGACCATATCTTGCCGTCCATCCTGGTGCGCGATGTAGGCGTACTGGGGGTTGGCGTGGAGCACCTGGACCCTCTCGACCAGCGGGTCGGTCTTACCTTCAATTCACCAAGAGGCTGAGAGAGCGAGTGAACATAAGGCTTTATTAGTCGTGAACTTGCCTAGCCAGAGTCGGTTGTGCAGATGAGTGCCACCCGCAGGTGGCCAGGTTATATATGGCCCCGGTGAGGGCGGAGCCCACCAGGGTTACAGTACAGTACCTGGAAGCAGCTCGTATCACCACTTCCAGGTCATAGGTTACATTAGATGGATACCATGGTTACAGTATCATGCATTATGGTGAATACATTCACCACAGTCAGTTGATTCGATTTTACGTTTAACCATTTCTGCTCCAAAAGGTAAACCCAGCTGAACAAATCTCACAAGGGTAAAATAAAAGCTAGCGAAAGATGAGTAAAATGAACTGGACTCTTCATTGTTCTGACACATGGCACCATATTGTCAAATTGACCAGGTCTGCAGTCCCTTCTTTTGTCTTCCGTTGAGACCGGGCCGCTGCGACAGGTCAGCAGACAACTCCATGGGGTTAGCAGCCCCAACTTGACCATAGAATCCATGGAATTCCTACAATGCAGAAAGAGGCCATTTGGCACATCGAGTCTGCACCGACCCTCTGAAAGAGCACCCTACCTTGGCCCACTCCCCTGCCCTATCCCTGTAAACCTGTGCCCTGATCATGGCCAATCCACCTAACCTGCACATCTTTAAAATGTGGGAGGAAACCGGAGCACCCAGACGAAGCCTACGCAGATATGGGGAGAACATGTCAACTCCACTCACCCAAGGCCAGAATTGGACCCGGATCCCTAACGTTGGGAGGCAGAGGTGCTAATCACTGTGTCACCCACTTGACCAATTGGTCATGTTGTATGTTTGAACATGGGCTGTGAGCCAGCACTTTCACCACAGGGATTGGCCCCTCTCTTGGCACTCTCCAGCAGGTCTTCCATGAACAGCAGACTGACTATTTATCCTGCTAATTGGCTTTAATGTGCTCAATGGTGTTGTTAAAATGGTAGTATGACACTTTTAACTGTATTAAATGACATTATTTCACATGTGAATAGGTGACCTTTTACATAATATGAATCTATTGGCCACAAAGAAATGCCTGTAGAGGTCAAAAGTTACTTGCGCATGGTAACATGGGCTTAGCAACAGGCACACCTTGCAGCATGTAACAATTCACTTCACATGTTATAGTATTGACTCGTCGAGTCAAGTGGCATTGACCTAAAGCCAGTAGGGAACCTGTCACGCCAGGAATTATTAATTTGTTCAATGCCTCAAGTGACTTTGTCTGCTCATAGAAGTTTTTATTGGGGCTCACCAATGGAACAGTTTGGTCAGCAAGCATCTATTCACAATCTAACTACTTATTTGCAATGCAGAACAAAAATAGAGAAATCTCATCTATGGCATTCCGAGAACCTAATTATGCAAGTAGTCGGTCTTCGGGTACGGGAGTGTGATTTGGGGGAAGAGAGGGTGCAAAAAGCTGAGCACTGGGCCCCACCAGCTGTAAATCCGCAACTGTTTGGCATTCAATTCAGTAGGTTTGCTGTAACTACCTCAGTCTTCTCCAAAGTTAAAAGCGAGTTACTGTTTCACGGAACCAAGAGACGACCGAACCAAAAATAACTGAGGGGGAAAGAGTTAATGGAAATGAATGTTTTAGCCTAAGGTTGTTACTCGGAAAATGATAACTTGTTTTAACAAATGTAACTGTAGGCCTAATAATAATTCCCAACCATTTAGTGACAGAACAGGCCAAGTACTTATTAGTTCAAAGAACATTTGATGGAATAGTCAGCACAATGTGTAATACCAGATAACCACATTTTAGGGCTCCCAAGTTCCCTTTTTGCGTGGGTTGTGAAGAGGGATCCTGGGCGACACTTCAGGAATAAATGTTATGTAGAGGCCTTTTTAAAAAAAATGCTATTAATTAAATATTTCCGCTATGGATGTATTTTTTGGTCCTCGCCTAAGGTACTGTCTTCAGTTGAGTATAGACGATTAAGGGGTGACCTAGATAAGGTAGTTAAAGTGATGGAAGAATTTGACAGGGTAGTTTGAAAGAAACTAATTCCTCTCATAAAGCGGGAGCCTAGAACAAGAAACTAGAGCGAGGCTGTTCAGAGGTGATGCTAGGAAGGATCTCATTGCACAAAGGCAGTGGAAATCTGAAACTGTCTCCTCTGTTGAGGCTGTGTCAGTTAAGAGGGATAGATTGTGTTTCCGGGGGTATGAAGGCAAGTAGAATTGAGGAGGAAAACTCAATGCACAATAAATAGAAATCAAAATCCTCAAAAAGAAATCTAGAGTGGGAAGGTCAGAACCTTCTGCCCTTTTCAGGTGATCTTTGTGAGTTCTGGTTTTATTGGCACAGACATGATCAGTCCCTGTAAGCTCATTCCTTGCTATGACAAAGATACAGCTTGAATTGAAGAGCAGAACAGGCTTGAGGAACTGTTCCTATGCCCCAAAGAAAGCTCAGTACGAAATCTTACAACACCAGGTTAAAGTCCAACAGGTTTGTTTCGATGTCACTAGCTTTCGGAGCGCTGCTCCTTCCTCACCTGAGGAAGGAGCAGCGCTCCGAAAGCTAGTGACATCGAAACAAACCTGTTGGACTTTAACCTGGTGTTGTAAGACTTCGTACTGTGCTCACCCCAGTCCAACGCCGGCATCTCCACATCATGGCTACCAAAGAAAGCTGGCAGCCACCAGTATCTTATCACCGCTCCTGACAAAGCTCCTGTTGTGTGTACTGATGTCCATACACATTGCGGTGGCTCGGCAGCTGCACCTGCCCTCTGATGACTCTATGACTATAAGATGGACATAAGGGGCGAAATTATCCCCCAACGGCGGGATGCCCGCCGACTGGCGCCAAAGCCGGCGCCAATCAGACGGGCATCGCGCCGGCCCAAAGGTGCGGAAGTCTCCGCATCTTTGGCGGCCTAGCCCCAACATTGAGGGGCTAGGCCGACGCCGGAGGGATTTCCGCCCCGCCAGCTGGCGGAAATGGCGTTTGTTGCCCCGCCAGCTGGCGCGGAAATGCGGCGCATGCGCGGGAGCGTCAGCGGCCGCTGTCAGTTTCCCAGCGCATGCGCGGGAGCGTCAGCGGCCGCTGTCAGTTTCCCGCACATGTGCAGTGGGGAGAGTCTCTTCCGCCTCCGCCATGGTGGAGGCCATAGCGGAGGCGGAAGGGAAAGAGTGCCCCCACGGCACAGGCCCGCCCGCGGATCGGTGGGCCCCGATCGCGGGCCAGGCCACCGTGGGGGCACCCCCCGGGGTCAGATCGCCCCGCGCCCCCCCCAGGACCCCGGAGCCCGCCCACGCCGCCTGGTCCCGCCGGTAAATACCAGGTTTGATTTACGCCGGCGGGACAGGCAATTCCTGGGCGGGACTTCGGCCCATCTGGGCCGGAGAATCCAGCGGGGGGGTCCCGCCAACCGGCGCGGCCGGATTCCCGCCCCCGCCCAATCTCCGGGAGCGGAGACTTCGGCGGGGGCGGGGGCGGGATTCACGGCGGCCAACGGCCATTCTCCGACCCGGCGGGGGGTCGGAGAATGACGCCCCAGATTCAAAATCTCTTTTGCTGAAGAGCTCTCTCTCTGGTGTCCTGGCTGACATTTATCCGACAACAAAGATCTCTAAAACAGATTAGGCAGTGATTTATTGTGTTGCTGTTTATGGGATCTTGTTATTGGGGTAAATTTGCCCAATTTCCTACACTACAATAGTGACTACACCTCAATGACTGTAAAGCACTTTCGGGTGTCCTGAAGCTGTTGAAGGCGCTCGATAAATCCAAGGCTGGGATTTTGCGGCATTTTCCAGCGGCAGAATCTTTCGGTCCTGCGATCTCCCACCATAGGATCCCTGGTGGCATAGCCAGTGAGCAATGCAACTGGCCACTGGCTTCAGCAGGAGCAGAAAACCTCACTGGAGTGGCCAATGGCAGGAGGGAGGATGGTAACCCCAGCCCAGGTCTCTCTTCCTTGTCGCCGGAGTGATCAGTCTTATTCCAAAAGAGCAAAGGGAAACTGTTACAGCTGCCTTGCGATTTAAAACCCAGCCTTGCTGCATTGCAAGGTGCAAAGGGAGGTTGGTGTTCAGTTGGTCAGTGGCCCTGAAAGATGTTTGCTTTCAGAGCTGAAATATAGGCGGGAGTATTACCATTAAAGGTTCTTAAAAAACATTCCAAATCAGTATAATCTCATCAGTGTTTTCTTTTGTCTGTTATTCATAAAAAGGTTGAGTTTGAGCTCACTGCACATTCCAGTCATCAGGATCAAAGACCCGATCTCCCCAGAGTAATTTGTTTTGTGAGGTACTCGTAGGACAGGGATCCTTCTTCTCTGATCTGAGTGACGATAAAGGAATGGAGGGTTTAATGTTACATCAAGCTGGGAAGCGCTACAGGAGAGGGAATGAGTGGGAGCGCAAAATACAAATAGAAATTTGTCTCCTGAAAAAATAAATCTAAAGCTGGAAGGTACAAACCCTGTGCCTGGTCAAGTGATTTTTGTGAAGATTGGTTTCATTCGCACAGTCACGATCAGTTCCAATAAACTCATTCATTTCTACAACAATATAACATGGAAAGAATAAGTATAGTGCTTATTAAAACATCTGAGTGATTTTTAATTAAGGAAGGCTTCAAAGACCCACCTCTTCCCTGTATTTAGTTAAATTCTAACATTTTTTTAATCATGAAGAGTCATGTTTTTAAAAAATCATTCACGGCATGTGGGCGTCACTATCTAGGCTACCATTTGTTGTCCATCCATAATTGCCCTGGAGAAGGTGGGGGTGAGTTGTCTTGAACCATGTGGCAGTCCATGTGGCGTAGTTCCACCCACCGTGCTCTTAGTTCTAGAACTTGCATCCAGTGACAGTGAAGGAACAGTGACATAGTTCTAAGTCAGGATGGTATGTGCCTTGGATGGGAACTTGTTTGCATGGTGGTATTCCCATCTGTTGACCTTGTCGTTTTAGGTCATGGATTTGGGAAGTGATGTTGAGGAAGTCTCGGCTATCTTCTGCGGGGCATTTTGTTGGTAATAACACTGCAGACACAGTGTGCTCGTGGTGGTGGGTTTGAAGGTTTTAAGGTGGTGGATAGGGTCCCAGTCAAGTATTGCCCGGGATGGTGTCTTGAATGCTGTTGGAGCTGCACTCATCCAGACAAGTGGAAAGTATTCCATCACACTCTTGATTTGTACCTTGCAGATGTTGGAAGGCTTTAGGGAGTCAGGAGGTGAGTTACTTGCCACAGAGTTCCCAGCCTCTGACCTGCTTTTTCAGCCTTGCTCTTGTAGTATGACTGGTCCAATTAGATTTCTGGTCAATTGTTTCCTCCCACCTCTGATAGCAGGGGATTTGTAAATATAAAAGCAAGGTAGTTAGACTTTCCCGTGTTGGAGATGGTTATTACCTTGTATCTTTGTGGTGTAAATGTCAGTCCAAGTCCGAATGTTGTCCAGGTCCTGCTGTATGTGGGCATGGACTATGTCAGTATCTGAGGAGTTACTAATGGGACTGAACATTGTGCAATCATCCGCAAACACCCAAATTTCTGACCTCACTGATGAAGCAGCTGAACACTATCCTGAGGAATTCCTGCAGTGATGTGCTGGAGCTGAGATGATTTTTTTCCCCCCCTTTTTTTTCAATTAAGGGGCAATTTAGCGTGGCCAATCACCTACCCTGCATATCTTTTGGGTTAAGGGAGAAAATGCAAACTGCACAGACAGTGACCCGGGGCCAGGATCGAACATGGGTCCTCAGCACTGTGAGGCGGCAGTGCTAACCACTCAGCCACTGTGCCGCCCTGGAGCTGAGATAATTGACCTCCAACCAGTGGAGACTTTCCCCCTTGATTCTCATTAACTCCAGCTTTACTAGAGGTCCTTGATGTCACACTTAGTCAGATGCTACCATTGTGTTAAGGGAAGTCCTCATCCCTGGAATTCTGCACTTCTGCCCATATTTAAACCAAGGCTGTAATGAGGTCTGAAGCTAAACCGAGTATTGGTGAGCTTGTCAACAAATCCCACTTGATAACACTGTCGAGGACATGAATTATGACTTTGTTGTTGACGGATCATGCCAGGGGTTTGATAAATGCAGTGATACCATGGAACACTGTTCTTGGCAGTTTCCATCCGTCTTATTCCAAAAGAGCAACTGAAGCAAACTTATACAGCATTCTTATTATCATCTTGGCTGACTCCAAATAAAATGAACACTGGATGTTATGGCTCAGTACTATAGTGGACACATTATTCACAAATGAACACCATTGGGGAAACCTTGGTGCCATTACTTCAATAATGTGAAAATACAAAGTCAAATATTGTGTGGGAAAATGTCCCTGGTAAGTCTTGAAAAAGGAATTTTCTTGTCCAGCGACTTGTCCAGCTACTATCACTGTGCATTTTGCCTGGTAAGGCACCTACTTTAAGAAGCTGAGGATATCCTCCAATAAACTTGGCCATTTTACTGCTGAAGTCGGCTCCTTGCAGAAGCTCCTTGAATACACCAGCTTGTAAAATCTTTAGAAGTGGTTTTGTAAAATCAATGCAAATCTTGCAGGAGAATAGGAGAAAATTCCACAAGCAGAGAGGATTAATTATGTTCTCTTTACAACGAGGAATCCTGGCAGGTTTTACAAAGCAAGGCTTTATTGGGTAACGCACATTCCTCTTAAGTATATGGCAGGTAAATGCTGCACTGTTTTTAGTTGTTACCCAATTATAAAGTGAAGTCAAAGGAATTCTTCTGTGATGTCTCATGAAAGACATCTGAAGTAGGCACGGTATGTCAAAGGGCAAATGAGATGTTCATGGATGTACCTCCATTAAGGTGAAGTAATCCCAGTATAATTAATAAAGCATCCGGTACACCTTAAGGTAAGCCCCAAATCAATTTGGACAGATTTTATACTCTATGACAATATTTGAGAGAAGAAAGCATAAGAATAGTTTGTAAAACTTACCTTTTTTTTATCATAAAAAATTGAGCGAGAGCTAGGAATATAGGCAAAGAAAGGCTGGTATTTAGATAACACCGAATCAAGCCTTTCAGAAACATTGCAAAGTGATTTCCACATAACAAGCTAATTTGGAATGCAGTGTCTGCTTTTCAAACAGAGTTAGCAGGTGTTCAGTACACCACAAGACCCCACAAACCACAATGGAATGGTCAACCAGTTAATGTATTTTTGATGACATTGATTAAAAAAGGCACTTCGGCTGGGACACTGGAGGAACACCCCACCCTCCTTTTGACTAGCACCGTGGGATCAAATGTCAGAATGGGCAGGTGGATCCTTGACTGAAGGCCTCATCGCAAGAATAGCATCTCTGACAACGTAGCACATTCTCACTACTGCACTGGGGAGCTAGCTTAGACCAGTCAAATTCCTAGCATGGGACTTGGATCCAGGACCTCCAGGATTTTGGGGCAAGAGTGATACCACCTGGCAATCAAAAGGCACCGCTGTCCTAATATGAGACATGGTCGATACCTAGAGGCCTTGCAATATGCCACAGTGAGCTCTTCTGAGAAAATGTCAAACTAAATTGAGAAAATAACTTTTTAAAGACATGTCAAGTTTCCTCTCTTGCAATTGACACATCAGCAATGCCAAGGAGATACGACTGGATTGGCTGCAGCTGAAATGAAATGGCTCTAAAGTGAGGTCAGCTCACCCTTCACTTCCCACTACAAGAGCTGGGTTCTGACTGAACCCGCAGTGTCCTGATCTCATGATTAGTTCTAGCTACCTGTGGCTTCGAAACGTTAAAATGCAGGCCGTGTGCAAAAGACCTCTCCTTTTAATATCCAGGATGTGCAGAGAGAAACTATCTGGAAAATAAAATGGTCCCTAATTAAAAAGACCAATTTCTCTTTCCTGACTGGTCTACCTGACAGTTTTAAGTCAGTGAGTTTCAATCGAGGCAGCCACTTCTATCTTTCCATTTGGGTAATTTATAGAGCAGAGAGCTTCATTGGAAACGTTTTTTAGGAATGGATTTTTACAAGTTGTTTTTTTTCTTACCCTTCCACATTTAAAACTTATTTAATTGGCCATTATTCATGTAAGAATGAGCAGATTATTACATAGAAACAGGAGGAGGACATTCCGTCCTTCGAGCCTGCTCCATCATTCAATATGATCCTGGCTGATCATCAAGTTCAATACCCTAAATCCAGCCTTCCTCCCCATATCCCTTGATCCCTTTAGCCCCAAGAGCTATATCTAACTCCTTCTTGAAATTATACATAATTTTGGCCGTAACTATTTTTTCTGGTAGTGAATTCCACAGATTCACCACTCTCTGGATGAAGAAATTTCTCCTCACCTCAGTCCTAAAAGATTTACCCCTTTATCCTCAAACTATGACCCCTAGTTCTGGACTGCCCCACCATTGGGAACATTCTTTCTGAATCTACCCTGTCTAATCTTCTCACTCTTCTAAACTCCAATGAATATAATCCTGACCGATTTAGTCTCTCCACTAATGACAATCTTGCCATCTCAGGAAACAGCCTGGAAAACCTTTGCTGCACTCCCTCCATAGCAAGAACATCCTCAGATAAGAGTGGTATCACCTGGCATTCAAAAGGCACAACTGTTCTAACATGAGCAGATATCACGACAAAGTAATCCTCTTGTCTAACATCTTCACACTTATACTCCCAGGCTTGGGGTTAGGTTTTGCAGTATGAAAAATGTTTTCTAGAACATTTTAATATATTAAAGCAAAGGATATGCATTTCCCAGTGAACTAGCAACACTTAAAAAAGACTCCCGGCGGCATGTGGCGCAGTGGAACTACGGCGCTGAGGACCCGGGTTCGAATCCCGGCCCTGGGTCACTGTCCGAGTGGAGTTTGCACATTCTCCCCATATCTGCGTGGGTTTCATCCCCACGCCCAAAAATGTGCAGGTTAGGTGGATTGGCCACGCTAAATTGCCCCTTTAATTGAAAGAAAAAAAAAGAATTGGGTACTCTAAATTTATTTTAAAAAAGACTCCCGACTCAATTCTCGGCCTGTGGGAATTAAAAAAATTAGAAGAAAACTTAGAAGGAGAGATATACAAGCCACAAGTTTCCACTTGGCTGCCCGGGCACTATTTTGGTGCAATTGGCCTGAAATTGGTGAAGCCAGCAGAAAAGATGAGAGAATTTGAAGTATTAATTACAAGAAATGCAAATTTAACCTCCAGAACCTTTTGTGCTAGTTTAAAAATATCTAGCTAGAAACAGGTTCCGCCTACAAGAAATACATGCCCCCAGGTTGAATTACTCAGCAGCATTACAAATTTCTGCCAAATGCACCCGTTTGTGAGCTACATGGAACTCTAAACAGTAAGCCATTTTTGGCCACTAATAGGCATATTTTAAAAGCTTTTGAATGTAAGGAACTGACCACTGTACGCCAAGGAAGACAGTAAATTATTCTAGATAGTTTTCTTAAACTTATTTTCAACTATTTAAGATCAGATTACTCACAAGTGGGAGACTAAACACCCTTAAGTGCTTTTTTGTATGATAACCCATTTTAAGCTGTATTAAACAAATGGTTCCAAGTTACCAAACTTAAATGTATCATGGAATCCTTTCTAAAGGAAAGTTTAAACAAAAATTTAAACATTACATTAAAATGCTGCCTGATTGTGCTTCTCATGACCGATTTTGAAATCGGTGATGTACAAACAAGCAAGGGGAAAAATCTCTTCTTCAGACCAGCTTAATTTGTGCCCATAGCACAAACTCTACACAAGTGCTTAATGTATCAAATGGTATTGCTTTTTTGAAGTACAAAGTAACAATTGTTCCCTCTTTGATGTAAGTGATCATTACCATTTAACACTATTGATCATTCTTCACTTGACACATTGATCTTTTCCATTTTGACAAACTTGATTGTTCCCTCCAGTCATTGCTTGTTTAACATCAGTGATTCTCTATTTAGGTACCGCAACTTGAACTAAATAAAGTGATATTTATAAGTTAATTGACGATCCCTTCAGCTTCTGACATATATAGTTGCTGTTCTCATTTAATGAAATGCAGTAACATATTGTGGTTCCACAAACGACAATGAGATAAATATGATATTATATGCTTCAGTGATATTGGTTGAAGAATCAATATTAGCGCAGATTTTCTAAACCCAAGGAAACAAACCAAATGTATTCAAACTGTCCTCTTAATAACGCCATTAAATCATTATTTTATTTCTTCTCATTCTAATTCATTCTCAGGATGTGCCTGTCACTGGCAAGGTCCACAATTATTGTTCGTCCTTTGGTGCACACGGTGGTGGGTCGTCTTCTTGGACTGGGTGGTCCATGTGGTGAAGGTTTTCTCACAAAGTTGTTAGCTACAGCTTTCTAAGATTTTTACCCAGCATTCATGAAGGAATGACGTTATATGTTGCAACTCAGAACAGTGTGTGACTTGGGGAAACTGGAAAGTGAAACTGGCAGGTGGTACCACCTGCCCTTGTTCTTGTAGGTGGTGGAGGTTGTCGAGTTGGAGGGTGCTGCCATAGAAGCCTTGGTGAGTTGCTGCAGTTCTTTCAGTTGATGGTACACAATGCCAGTGATTGCTCTGCCTTGGATGGTGTCAAGCCTCTTGCTATTACAGCTACACTCATTGAGGGAATTGAACAATATTTCATTGACCCTTGATTTGTCCCTTGTAGGTTTCGTAGGGACTTTCGGGAATTGGCAGATGAGGCACTCCTAGACTCTTATCAGGTCTGGTTGCCACAGCATTTATGTTCAGTGGTGACCCCCAGGATGTTTATGGTGGGGGATTCTGTAATTGTAATGCCATTGAATGTCAAGGTAAGATGATTTTGCATTCTCTTTAGAGATGGTCAGATTCCACCGCCAGCCAATCGTGAACCGCCTCAGCCACTAGCAAACAATGTGGTTGGGGGGGGGGGGGGGAGGCTGTAAAATGGCACCTCAGATATCCTAGTTATTATTGTTGTAATGTAGCTTTCTCCTTTATTTTGAAAATTGCAGGGAAAACCTTTGTGCCCAGGTAATTAAAGATTACAATTAATTGGTAGCACTTAATAATGACATTTTAAGTTAATATTGTCATCATTTGTTAGTGTTTATCATTTAAAGTTCCCTTTGATGGATTCTCATTTGGGGTCACCTGTCCGTGGACAACATTTTGAAGTCTTGATGAGGTTGCCACAATGCACAAGAGATGAAACATGCTGAGGGTGATTGAAACGGATTCATTTAAGACAAAAAATATTGGGGGTATTCTCCGTTGCCTGACATCAATATCGTATTTGGCAATCAGGCGGAGAATCCCTTCCGTCGTCCAAATTGGGGGCGGCATTAGTTTGAGACCAGTTTTCGAGTCTCCGCCCCCTCCGAAATGGCATCATCGTGTTTCACTCCACATGCCATTGGAAAGGCGTTGCGAGTCATCGGAAGCCCCTACCCCGATGCTCCACCCCCGATGGGCCGAGTTCACAACGGCGCGGAACACTTGTGCTATTTTTTTTCGGTGACCCCGCGTGGCGGCTGCAGACTGTGTCCAGCGCCGCCACTGTCAGGGGGAGCCATGCCGCTGGCCGGGGGCTTCGGCGAGGGCTGGGGGGACAGGTCGGGGGTGGCGAGGGGGGTTACTGGGGGTCATTATTTGGCCGGCCGATCTGTGCGCGGTCGACGCCATGTTGCACGGCACAGCCGCCGCCATGCGCATGCGCAGTCACAGACCCTGCCATTCTCCAGCTGTTTTTGTTGTGAGAACCGGGAGCTTTACTGGGATGGCTGCTATCCCCCAACGGTCTTGGAATTGGTGCAGCTGTTGCGCCATTTTTTTCTGGCGTGAAGCGCCACTGTTCCCACGCCGCCGTCAGCACTTAGTCTGGAAATCGGAGAATCCAGCTCATTGAATTTCAATAAAGTAAGCTGTGTGATCTTCACTGTTATTATTTAATTAAATATGTATTGTGCCTTGAACAAACATCGCCTGTGGAAATTAGTGAACAGCTTTTACAACTTTTAGTAACTTTTCAGGCACCACTTGTAAAATATTTTGTATGTGAGACTTGGGCCTTGATCCAGTCAGGCAGTGCATCAATGTAATTATCATGGCTGGGATTCTCCGATCCCGCGCCGGGTCAGAGAATCCATGGGGGGGACACGAGAATCGCGCCCCGACGATTCTTGGGCGCCTGCAGGATCGCCGCCGCGCAGTTCGGGGGCCGTTGAAAGCGCCCACCCCGGCGATTCTCCGGTCCCCGACAGACCGAGTGGCCGCCGAGTTCAGCCGAGTCCCACCAGCGTGGGTTACTCAGGTCCCACACGGCAGGACCTGGAAGGTGTGTCTCCGGGGGCCGCCCTGGAGGGGGGGTGGGGGGATCCAACCCCGGGGGGTGGGGGAATCCGACCCCGGGGGGGTGGGGGGGGTCTCCACGGTGGCCTGGCCCGCAATCGGGGCCTACCGATCGGTGGGCGGGCTGGTTCCGTGGGGGCCTATGTTCCTCCACGCCAGGCCCCTGTAGGGCTCCGCCATATTGCCCGGGGGCCGGCGCGGAGATGGGAACCCACGCACATACGCGGAATCTCGCCAGCCGTTCCGCGCGCGCGCATAATTATGCCAGCCGTAGCGCGCATGCGCGAACTCGCGCCGGCTGTTCCCCACCGGCTGGAGCTGCGGGCATCACTCCGGCGCTGACCTAGCACCCGAGGAAAGGGAGCATTCCTGATTATCGGGGACCGTCGACGCCGGAGTGGTTGCCGCCGCTTTTCACGCCGGCGTCTGAACTTGGCCGCAGGGTTGGAGAATCCTGGCCCATATCTTTATGGTCTATAATAGTTGACGATATGTTTCTCTAAAATGTATAGTAATTGTTAACTTTTAATTTAAAAGAAAATAAATTTGGAGTACCCAATTCTTTTTTTTTTCCCAATCAAGGGACAATTCAGCATGGCCAATCCACCTAGCCAGCACATCTTTGCAGACACGGGGAGAATGTGCAAACTCCTCACGGACAGTGACCTGGCGCCGGGATCGAACCCGAGTCCTCAGCGCTGTGAGGCAGAAGTGCTAACCACTGTGCCACCCAATTTGTTACCTTTTAAATAATGAGGACCCATGATGTTAGGAATTGTGCCGCACCTGAACATCACTGTGGCCTTGGAATGATTTGCGATAATGTGCAAATCATCTACTCCTTTTGATCTTTACAGTCTGCATGCATTTTACCTCATCTGGAGACTACAAAGAGCCACAGTTGTGAGTCAGCTTCTAATCTGGACAACGGCCAGTCCAATTGCCCAAGGAGCAATATAAGGAGTCTTACTGTTGCTTGTGGGTTCTGTCAGTTTTACACTTGTTTTCCTATTCTCCATTCTTTGTTCAGCTATGGGTATTTCACTTGCCTTCACTGAATGCTCATGAAACTACAAATGTTTTGTTCCGTGACCTCATGACACAGAGCATCACGCACAATGGCGTAATAGGGCTTGAGCTTGTTCCCGTGATTTCTTCTCTGAAATGAATTTGTAATTCTGTGCATCCTGACAATAACCATTCCCCACAGAGAAAGAACAGGAGGACGACAAATGGCTGCAACTCACTCTTGTATTTCGCGAGGTAATAAATTACAGGTGAAGGTTCCTGGCACTGGGTCACAGAGCCCCCGGTGAATGTGCATGTCATGCAATTGCAGCGCAGCAATGGAGCTATCTAGGGACAGATGGCCTGCCTGCTCACAAAGTCAAGGAACGGTGTATGAACTACGGGAAGCTAAGGAGCTGGAGAAACCAATAGAGAGGAAATAAGATTACATCTAAAATGTAAAATGAGAATATTAATCATCATTTATAAATAAATCATAAGCTCTGGGAATATTTACCTGATCAAGTATTTCTCAATTTGGGCTAACTCGGAATTTAAGAACAATAGCTTGTTGACAAATCCAGTGCGTCTGCTTTGCTTCCTTTGCTTGGCAAGCCTGCTACAAGATTCCTTTAGTTGATATTGTTCAAGTTTAGCTCAGTTTAATTACTTGGCTTCCATAACGAGAAAAACCTGATCTCCATCCTAATCTCCTTTTTAAGTAATATTGTTTGGGAATGGGCCTAAGGAAAGTTGCCAGTTGGGTTAAAGTGTCCTCCAGTTCCACTGCCTCACGGTCAAATGTTCAGAGAGCCTCTGAAAATAAACTGAAGTTTCCTCAAATTGGATTTTATTTTTCCTTTTGTAAAACATAGAAACCAAAACATTTGACAAGGTGCCACTTCAGCTGTTACTATGCAAGCTAAGAGCTCATGCGGAGCATATTAGCATTGGTTACCTAACAGGAAACAGAGAGTAGGCATAAATGGGTCATTTTCTGGTTGGCAAGTTGTGATGAGTGGAGTGCCGCAGGGGTCAGTGTTTTTGGCCTCCTTATTTAAGAAAATATATAAATGTGCTTGAAGCAGTTCAGAGAAGGTTTGAATGGGTGTTTGTCTGATGAGGGAAGATTGCACAGGCTGGGTCTGAATCCATTGCAGTTTAGGAGGTGATCTTATTGAAACGTACAGGAACCTGAGGGGGCTTGACAGAGTGGATACTGAAAGTATGTTTCCCCTTGTGGGCGAAACTAGAACTGGGGAACTTAGTTTAAAAATAAGGGGTTTCCCATTTATGTTGGAGATGAGGAGAATTTCTTTTCTCTCAGAGGGTCGTGAGTCTTTGGAATTCTCTTCCCCAGAGAGCGATGGAGGCAGTGTCATTGAATATTTTTAAGGTAGAAGTAGCTAGGTTACCGACTAACAAGGGAGTAAAAGGTTGCGGGGGGTAGGCAGGAATGTCGAGTTGAGGCCTCAATCAGATCAGTCATGATCTTATTGAATGGCAGAACAGGCTAAATGGCTTATTCGTGATCCTAATTTAGATGTTCATACTTGTGTTCAGGGCACCATTTATAATCTTACAAAAATCATCTCAATAATGCAGTCTTTTTATAATCGTGAAATATGGGTTAAAAGAATATTAGAGACCAACTTATTTTATGAGGCTTGTTATGTGACCTTTTAGACTTGGTTTCTGACATGTCTGAACACCAACAGCCCAGAGGAAGACCTGCCTGGAGCTTGCTCAGCTCTCAATTTACATTATGCTTGGTTACAAATAGATGATGTTCAACAAAGGACTAATTTGTGTTTAGTTGAGACCCGACTGCATCAACTGAACTGTAAAGATGTGCTTTCCAGCCCTGCCCTGCAGCCACTTAGCCATTTAAAAACTTGCTCTGATTATTCTGGGGAAAGGTTAATGTAAGGTGTCATAATGTTGTCAAATGTACTTTAGTAATGCAAATAGAGTCGTATCATTTTGTGGTGAGTTACTAACTTGGCTGACATATTGAAGGAAGAAAAGAGAGGCTGGAACAGAAATACAGCCATTTGTGCCATTAAATCCCATTCCAAACCCGTGTATATTTATTACCACCACTCCCATCAGTTGACTTTAAGTAACACTAAAATCATTCCTCCACATTCTCTGAAAAATAAATTGAATGTCTCCAAAACCCTCCTGTTAATTACACTCCAGGATTGAAACCATTCTCTCCATAAAGTGGCATCAGTGGACAGACACACTGCATTCCACAGAACACAAGACTGCCCAAGGTTAACTCTGCTTCCATTCTGTATATAGCAGCATAAGACCTTGTATGTCCACTTGAAAGGGCAAGTGGGTCTCAGTTTAACTTATCCCAAGGGCAGGCCCTCCAACAATACAGCACTCCCTCATTGTCAGTCCAAGGCTGTCTGGAGTGGAACCTGAACTCACAACCTTACGAGCCAGTGGCAAGAATTGTCCCACCAAGGCAAAGGAGACACAACAGTCGATGATCCTTTAGATCTGTTTCTGTAGGTTTCTGTCACCGACTTGGTTTCTTTTAAATAGGACTTTCATCCCTTCTCCTAATTCCCTGCTCATCCCTATTGGTTTGTATCTGAGGAGCGTTACAGAAATCGAACTTGCTGCCAACAGCTCAGTTTAAAAAAACAATTTAGAGTACCCAATTCATTTTTTTTCCAATTAAGGGGCAATTTAGTGTGACCAATCCACCTACCCTGCACATCTTTGGGTTGTGGGGGCGAAACCCACGCAAATACGGGGCGAATGTGCAAACTCCACACGGATCATGACCCAAATAGCTCAGTTTTCCATCAACCGCGAAGACGAGGGCCGGGATTCTCCCCTACCCGGCGGGGCAGGGGAATCTGGTGTAATGGAGTGGCGGGAACCACTCCGGCGTCGAGCCGCCCCAATGGTGCGGAATTCTCCGCACCTTTAGGGGCCAAGTCCTCACCTTGAGGGGCTAGGCCCGCGCCGGAGTGATTTCCGCCCCGCCGGCTGGCGGGAAAGGCCTTTGGCGCCACGCCAGCCGGCGCCGAAAGGATTTCGCCATAGTGAAGACCCTGGCGAAGGCGGAAGAAAAAGAGTGCCCCCGCGGCACAGGCCAGCCCGCCGATCGGTGGGCCCCGATCACGGGCCAGGCAACCGCGGGGGCACCCCCCGGGGCCAGATCGCCCACCGCCCCCCCCCAGGACCCCGGAGCCCGCCCGCGCCGTCTGCCCCCGCTGGTAAGGTAGGTGGTTCAATCCACGCCAGTTGGCGAGGGTTGACAGCGGCGGGACTTCGGCCCATCGCGGGCCGGAGAATCGCCGGGGGAAGCCCGCCGACTGGCGTGGCGCGATTCCCGCCCCCGCCGATTCTCTGGTGGCGGAGAATTCGGGACACGGCGGGAGCGAGATTCACGCCAGCCCCCGGCGATTCTCAGACCCGGCGGGGGGGTTGTAGAATCGCGCCCCAGGTCCGAATTGCCCTTTCTATATATTTTACAAAATATGTTTCCTAAAATAAGAGGGCAGGAAGATATTTGTTTATCTTTTGAAGCATGGAATTCTGGATCAGGAGTTGCAACAAAGTGAGTACAGTTGCAATGCTGCGTGTATTGCCACCAACATCAAAGCATTACTGTAGGCAGCGTTGTATGATCCAGTAGCTGGAAAGGCCAGAACCCATTTCAATTTGCCGGGTATTCCCTCATAATGTCAGCAAAGCTTCAATAGCTTAGATTACTGGTACTACAATCTGAGGCCACCATCTTGCAACCGGCCATGCAGGGAGGCAGGTGTAAACCACCAACAGCCTGCACAATCTTAACCCCCACACTGGGAAGGGTCTGGTCCAAATAACAGTGACTTTGAGTGACAGTTTCCCTTGCTGTTGTGGATTGCCCTGAAATAGGATAGCTCAATCTGCTAAGGAACCAGCAAATGGCTGTGATGTATCCCAAGGTGGTATTCCAAAGAGGCGCTTTATGAGAAAAATTGAATGGTTACTGCCGTCCACACTGGATGATTTATGCCACTATTATGTTCTGGTTGCTGCTGGGTGACAGATTCTTTTTGTGTCAACATGGGGTACTGTTTTCATAATGCTGGCCGACACACTCTCCTGCAGCCACTGGAGAGTGTCCATGAATGAGAAGACACCCTCCAAGTCGCAACTGTTCAGCAGTAATTGGTTCAGGCCATAGCAGGTGCTTCACATTCTATGACGCAATGAAATTAATTTCTGCTTAAGCTATGTGTATTTTAAAACCTCAATCTAAACACACCGCGGGAGTTTCAGTGAAAATATCAGGAAAGATAAAATACCCCAACATCCTGATCCTAATTCTTACCAAATTAAAAGGCCTTTTGCTGCTTTGGTTAAATAACAATAGACTTTTTCCACTGAGTCTCTGCTGTGAAATCTGGTGAACTTCACACATCTTTAAAATTATTGTTTTTTTTTTTAAATATGTTTTATTGAAATTTTTTTCCCAAACAACAATTTTTCCCCTCTTACAAAGCAAACGCAACAATAACAATACAGAAATTTTTAACAATACACAAGTAACAAAACCCCTTTATCTTTGACCTAAACTAAACTAAACCCCCCCCCCCCCCCACCCCCTCCCCCCTCCCCCCCTTCCTTCCCCCTGGGTTGCTGCTGCTGGTCATCCGTCTTCCCTCTAACGTTCCCCTAGGTAGTCGAGAAATGGCTGCCACCGCCTGGTGAACCCTTGAGCCGATCCTCTCAGGGCAAACTTTATCTGCTCCAGTTTAATGAACCCCGCCATATCATTTACCCAGGCCTCCAGTCCGGGGGGTTTCGCCTACTTCCACATGAGTAGGATCCTGCGCCGGGCTACTAGGGACGCAAAGGCCACAACGTCAGCCTCTTTCGCCTCCTGCACTCCCGGCTCTTCCGCAACTCCAAATAGAGCTAACCCCCAGCCTGGTTTGACCCGGGCCTTCACCACCCGCGAAATCACTCCCGTCACTCCCTTCCAATACCCTTCCAGTGCCGGGCATGCCCAAAACATATGTGCGTGGTTTGCCGGGCTCCCGCCACACCTCCCACATTTGTCCTCCACTCCAAAGAACCTGCTCAATCTTGCTCCCGTTATGTGTGCTCTATGTAGCACCTTAAATTGAATCAGGCTAAGCCTGGCGCATGAGGAAGAGGAATTTACCCTGCTTAGGGCATCAGCCCACATACCCTCCTCTATCTCCTCCCCTAGTTCTTCTTCCCACTTTCCTTTTAGTTCGCCCACCGACTCCTCCCCCTCTTCCCTCATCTCTCGGTAAATCTCTGACACCTTGCCCTCTCCGACCCACACCCCTGAAAGCACCCTGTCCTGTATCCCCTGTGTCGGGAGCAACGGAAATTCCCTCACCTGTTGTCTAGTAAACGCCCTCACCTGCATATATCTCAAGAACTTTCCCCGGGGCAACTTATACTTTTCCTCCAATGCTCCCAAGCTCGCAAAAGTCCCATCTATAAATAAATCTCCCACCCTCCTAATTCCCAACTGGAACCAGCTCTGAAATCCTCCATCCATTCTTCCTGGGGCGAACCTATTGTTGTTCCTGATTGGGGACCCCACCAGGGCACCCCGCACCCCTCTCTGTCGCCTCCACTGTCCCCAGATATTCAATGTTGCCGCCACCACCGGGTTCGTGGTAAACTTTTTAGGTGAGATCGGTAGCGGCGCCGTCACCAGCGCCTCTAAATTCGTCCCTTTACAGGACTTTCTCTCCAGTCTTTTCCACGCCGCTCCCTCACCCTCCATCATCCATTTACGTATCATTGCCACATTGGCGGCCCAATAGTAATCGCCCAAGGTCGGTAGTGCCAATCCTCCTCTGTCCCTACTACGCTGAAGGAACCCCCTCCTTACTCTCGGAACTTTCCCTGCCCACACGAAGCTCGTGATGCTCCTGTCTATTTTATTAAAAAAGGTCTTGGTGATTAGTATAGGGAGACATTGAAATACAAATAAGAACCTCGGGAGGACCATCATCTTAATTGCTTGCACCCTGCCCGCCAGCGATAGAGGCTGCATGTCCCACCTCTTGAAGTCCTCCTCCATTTGTTCTACCAGCCGTGTCAGATTAAGTCTGTGCAAGGTTCTCCAGCTCCTAGCGATCTGAATCCCCAGGTATCGGAAGTTTCTTTCCACTTCCCTTAGAGGCAAGCCTTCTATCTCTCTACTCTGGTCCCCTGGATGTATCACAAATAATTCACTCTTCCCCATGTTTAGCCTATACCCTGAGAAATCCCCGAACCCGTCAAAATTCGCATAACCTCTATCATCCCCCCCGCTGGGTCCGACACGTATAACAATAGGTCATCCGCGTATAACGAGACTCGGTGTTCTTCTCCCCCTCTAATCACACCTCTCCATTTCCTGGAGTCTCTCAACGCCATGGCCAGAGGTTCAATTGCCAACGCGAACAACAATGGAGACAGCGGGCATCCCTGTCTTGTTCCCCTATATAGTCGGAAATACTCCGATCTATGTCGACCTGTAACTACGCTTGCCGTTGGAGCCCCATAAAGAAGTCTAACCCAGCTAATAAACCCGTTCCCAAACCCAAACCTCCTTAACACTTCCCATAAATACTCCCACTCCACCCTATCAAATGCCTTCTCTGCGTCCATTGCCGCCACTATCTCTGCCTCCCCCTCCACTGGGGGCATCATTATCACCCCTAATAGTCGTCGCACGTTAACATTCAGTTGTCTCCCTTTTACGAACCCTGTCTGGTTTTCGTGCACCACCCCCGGGACACAGTCCTCTATCCTCGATGCCAGTACCTTTGCCAACAATTTGGCGTCCACGTTCAATAATGAAATGGGTCTATAGGACCCGCACTGCAACGGATCTTTATCCCTCTTCAAAATTAACGATATCGTCGCCTCCGACATCGTCGGGGGTAGAGTCCCCCCTTTCCTGGCCTCATTGAACGTCCTCACCATCAACGGGGCCAACAAGTCCGCATATTTTCTGTAATACTCCACCGGGAACCCGTCTGGTCCTGGGGCCTTTCCTGCTTGCATGCTTCCCAGTCCCTTAATAACCTCGTCCACCCCAATCGGTGCCCCCAGGCCTACCACCCCCCGCTCCTCCACTTTCGGGAACCTCAATTGGTCCAGGAACTGCCGCATCCCCTCCTTTCCCTCTGGGGGTTGAGGCCTATACAGTTCCTCATAGAAGATCTCGAACACCTCATTTATCTTTCCTGCCCTTCGCACCGTGTCTCCCCTTTCGTCTCTAATTCCTCCTATCTCCCTCGCTGCTGCCCTCTTTCGCAATTGATGAGCCAACAGGCGACTAGCCTTTTCCCCATATTCATACCTCCTCCCCTGTGCCTTCCTCCACAGTACCTCCGCCTTTCTGGTGGTCAGAAGGTCAAATTCCATCTGGAGTCGTCTCCTATCCTCCCTTAAAATCTCCCCCAGTCTTTAAAATTATTGTAATGCAAGAAAGATATTTTGCACACAAAATTGTGGAGGATTTAGATATTTTGAACCCCTGCATGATTCTGAAATATTTTTATATAGGCCGCCTTGGTCAAGTGATAGCATCACAAATCAAAGAGAATGGAGACTGTGTGCATTGAAATGTTTGACTAAAGTTAATTAGAGAACAACTAATAAACTGTACAGTAATTCAGTGAATGTGGAATATGTCAATTATATGGTATGTTAGATTATGTTTATCCTGCAGAGGGATGTTCAGGTTTTTCTTTTCTTCATATAGTTCTTCAGGGCGGCACGGTGGTGCAGTGGTTAGCACTGCTGCCTACGGCGCTAAGGACCCAGGTTCAATGCCGCCCCTGGGTCACTGTCCATGTGGAGTTTGCACATTCTCCCTGTGTCTGCGTGGGTGCCACCCCCACAACCCAAAGATGTGCAGGGTAGGTGGACTGGCTATGCTAAAATTGCCCCTTAATTGGAAAAAAAATTTGGGTACTCTAAATTTATAAAATAAATATAGCCCTTCAATCCTTTGATGTTCTTGTCACTCTATTCCTTCAGTTCTCTGTCACAGGGCGGGTCCAAGACCCGTGCCACGATCTCTACCATGGGTTAGAGTGAGGAAGCAGGTCCAGAATCAACTCCAGCCAGAAAGGGGATTGAATCCTGTGCTGTGGCAGCATCTCATCCACACCAACCATCCAGCCAACTGAGCGAACCATAAGGAGTCCGAGTTACAGTGGCATCATATACTTTAACATGCATGTTGTAGCCAAGAGCTAATGGATAGTGACGATCGAGGCTCCAATTTCTTTCCATCGGATGGCTGACTAGGAATCTGTCGCATTCTATGGTTTTTGGAAGGATTTACAAATTGATACTCCATCTGTTTGGCCAGCCTGTGAATGCACCATCGAGTCCTGGAAGAGGACTTAAATCCGGAGCTTCTGGTTCAGAGGCAGGGATGCTACCCACTGTACGCGGAGGTCTCTGATTTGTCACTATCCCTGTCCTCAAATAGAAAGAAAGATTTCTATTTATATATCACCTTTAGCAATCTCAGTCTCCAAGCATTTTTCAGCACTGCGAACTTTCGTACCTTCACTGACACGCAACCAGTTAGCTAAACTCTTCCCTTTGGCAACCAGGGAAAACAGGATGCAAGTCAAAGAGGAAAAGTCAAACACTTTTAGGAACGATAGAAATGAAAGTTGACAACTTATAGGGGCAACATAGAGAAGTCCCCTTCTCTCCCTCTAGATCCGCTAAGATCTCGAAAGGAAGATCTACACCAGTGAAACAAATTCACGTTTAAATGTAATTAAACAATCATTTTGATTATGTAATATATGTTAGTGGCTGCATGTGTCTTTGGGTTTATTTTCCCTAATTTGGTAATAATTAATTGATTTAGAAATAACTCCAAATGGACCGAGTGCAGCCTATTTGGATATGATTGAGGAAATGTCAGCCTGGCTCCCTGGTCTCCAGCTGGATGTAGCGCGTTCTCTGTCCAATTTGTATCTGTGAAGCCATTGAGTGCCACTCCCTAAACACATGCTCACCAGTTCGATGCTTTCTCCTGTGCTACATTTCCTGACCGTTTTCTGACTCCACTTTTGTGAGGGAAATGCTGGGCGAGTAAATGTTTGTGTAATGGCTGCCATTCCGAGGAACATCTTTGACCGTACAATATCCTTCCATCAGACCTTGTCGCCTCCTTTCTTAGGCCCCCACGTCATGTCCAGAACTATCCTTTCTCCTGCTGTTACCTCCATCCAAGCGTGTGTTTGAACGATGTTTGTCTACTTTTTCTGGATCATTGAGTCAGACATGAACTGAGATGCATTTTGTAGCGAGTCCAGCTGCCAAAAGGGGAAAGCCCATTTGAGATAAAGCAGGATCAGGGAAATGATTGGAAGCTTTTCCCAGTCTTTGGACTTGAAAAATCATGGATACATAACGGGGGCAGTTTTACCATAACATTTCTTTCAGGCAAGGGCCTTGCCTAATTGGATTTCTTACTATTTATACAGTCCACCCAACACTAGTCAATTGAAAATAAAAACTAATGGGCTGTAAGAATAGCATTGGACCCATCCCAATGGATGGGCTAGGTTCAAATTGCTCATTGGTATTGTCAGAACTAGTGCAATCGATACCAATATCAAGGTGTGCTTCCCAATTCCTTGTGTATTGCACAGGGAAAATATAGTGAAAAATCACAAATATTGTCAATTTCTCCTGATAATTTTAAGTTTGACGAATACTGTGTAAAGTTATTCACTTCTCTGTACTAATCGCCAAATTCACTGCAGTTTTTGGTACTGAGCTCAGTCGACCAAAAGGTCCATTGTTTGGTTCCTAATGCCTGTGCTTAGACATTTGAACCTCGGGTAGGTTAGCAGTTGGACAGTACAATTGGCCTCAGTATCTCTGATTAAGAATTTAAAAAGGAACACCCACATTATCCTTGTTGCTATCCAGTGACCAGTGCTGAAACCAAGTTTCTGTGAGTGCAGTTGATCTCAGGAGAAGATAGGTTTTGAGTTCCTTGTTGGCGCTTTAATATTTATTGTCTAAGGTCATACATGAGAAATGAGCACCCCGCATGTGTAATGATGGGTTGTCAGTACCTATGAAGCTGTATCCTAACAGCACCCGGAATTGTCATTGAAGGAGAGAACACTGGCAATTTATTTGTCTTATCATTTTTCTTTGCCACTTTTTTCCACCATTCTCTTCTGAAGACCACCTCTTTCACTTATCCCTAGTTGTCATTAATAATATGGCCCTATACACTGGAGTGAGGGAGGCCACATAACATGTTGGCGAGGAACAATCAAACTTATTAGCAGTTATACAGATCCCCCCCCCAATATTAATCAATAGAAAATACATTATAGTGGGCTGTAAGAATAGTATTGGACCCCATCCCAATAGGTGGGTTACGTTCAAATTGCTCCCTGGTGGTGTCAGAACTATTGCAATCGATCCCTACATTAAGGGTGTGCTGCACAACTGCATTTTGTGTTGCATAGGGAAAATCCGAGTGAAAAATCACAAATATTGTCAATTTCCTCTGATATTTTGCTGGGGGTTGTGGGGTGGGGATGTGGTGGCTGCTGCTGGTACTGCAGCAACCCAAGACCTAAGATTAATGTTGGATCCCGGGCCATAAGCGAGTGTTGCCGGCTGGGGGGAGAGGGGGATTTCACAGACGAGGCGTAGGAACATGGTTTAACAGGAAGGGTATGGAGTGGCCACCCTGACCCTGTTCACAAAGCTGGGTCCCTCAATCAGGCATTGTCCATAAATCACACTTCCATATCTGGTGTTTATGCTCGATCTGAGCCTCCCCACACCCCTCTTCATTTCCCCTATCAAAATATCCTTTCTCCTTCAGATGGTTATCCAGCTTCCCTTAATTCATCTATTATTCACCTCAACTACTCTTTGTGGTAGTGAATTCCACATTCTTATCATTCTCTGGGTGAAGGCGTTCCTCCTCCTGAATTCCTTATTGCATTTATTAGTGATTATCTTACATTTATGATCTCCACACAAATGGAAACATCTTCCCCATGCCTACCCTCTCAAACCCTTCCATAATCTCCAAGACTTCTAACAGGTCACCCCTTCAGTCTTGTCTTTTTCCAGAGAGTTGAGAACCAGTCTTTTGTGATTGGTATAGAACATAGAGCATAGAACATACAGTGCAGAAGGAGGCCATTCGGCCCATAGAGTCTGCACTGACCCACTTAAACCCTCACTTCCACCCTATCCCCGTAACCCAATAACCCCTCTTAACCTTTTTGGACACTCAGGCCAATCCACCTAGCCTGCACGTCTTTGGACTGTGGGAGGAAACTGGAGCACCCGGAGGAAACCCACGCAGACACGGGGAGAACGTGCAAACTCCACACAGTGACCCAGCGGGGCATCGAACCTGGGACCCTGGCGCTGTGAAGCCACCGTGCTAGCCACTTGTGCTACCGTGCTGCCCCTAATAGCTAGGTGTTGGGTATAATTGCATCATGGTTATGTTACTGGACTAATAATTTGGCATCTGGACTAGTAATTGAACACGAGTTCAAATCCCACTCCTGGCACCTTAAATTTTTTTATTCAGTTAATTAAATAAACCTGGTCATTTCAGTAATAATGACCAGGTTCTTTGAAAAACCCAACTGGTTTGCTAACTCCCTTCCGGGAAGGAAACCAGCTGCCAACATTTGGTTAGTCCTTTGCTTGAGATTAAGCGTAAGATCGTGTGTAATGCCTGCTCTTATCCGTTTGGAACTAGTATGTCTCTTTTGTGGAACCATGATCTCGATTCAATTTGAATTTGAATTGGTTTTTGGAGCAAGCAAGGAGATGGATTAGGGCCTTGCCTGTGCACTCTGCACCATTGACTTTGTAACTCTGAGAAAGGAATAAAAAAAAGATGTAATTCCAGACTCTCAACATTGTTGATTCCTAATTGCCCTCCGGAATGGCCGAACAAGCCATCCAGTTTTCAACACCACCTTTTCAAGATATTAACCCAATGACAGGAGGGAGGGAGGATACTCCATGCAGGGAGAATGATCAGCAAACTTGTGTTGGATTACTTTCAGGCTCCGGGGGTGGGGTGGGATGGAGGTGATGATCCCTTGTTCAAAGAAGGTACTCAGTGCAAGATAAAGGGACCCAGCATCGGGAACAGTTTTAGAGTCACCCTCTGCTCTTGTTGCCAAATTATATCCCCGCACCTCTTCTGCAAACCATCCCTCCGCAGCCACCAAGACTCACTTGTGCCCTGGGATCCAACATCAATCCTAGGTCTCGGGTTGGTGTAGTACCAGCAGCAGTCATGTCCCTCCCCGTAGGCACTGCCGTTCAATAGAGCTGTCTACCTCTGATTGGCCAGCAGCTCTCGGTGGATGAGCTAACAGTTGCTGAAGTCCATGATCCCAGGGAAACACTACTCCTGTCTAATTAAAGTGTCCGAGAGATATTTCATTCAGTGGACCTTCCCTCAAAGAAGCAGCGTGGAGCAACTCAGTAGCCCGGTGGATTAGTCCCCCCAATGCCCCCATAAAGTAACGCTCACAGACACCAGAATGGTGCACGATGGCTTAACTGAGGTGCTACACAAGATTAACATAACTTCTCCACTTTGCAATCCTCGGTCTGAAAATGGCGGCACGGTAGCACAGTTGTTAGCACTGTTGCTTCACAGTGCCAGATTCCTAGGTTCGTTTCCAGGCTTGGGTAACTGTCTGTGCGGAGTCTGCACGTTCTCCCCGTGTCTGGGTGGGTTTCCTCCGGGTGCTCCGGTTTCCTCCCACAGTCCAAAGATGTGCTGTTACGTGAATTGGACATTCTGAATTCTCCCTCTGTATACCCGAACAGGCGCCAGAGTGTGGCGACTAGGGGCTTTTCACAGTAACTTCATTGCAGTGTTAATGTAAGCCTACTTGTGACAATAATAAAGATTATTATTTTACCTATGGTTTTATTCATCTGAATCACAACTGACTTGTGTATCTATCCCCAAACTACACCTCGAGACAGATTGTAGCTGAGATCAGCTAACTCATTTTAGACCAGGATACAACCTAGACCCTTTCCGGTCCATATTTTGCAGCTGCTCCCTGAATGAACATGAAGCATTGGGTGGGGAAGGGGATAGCAAGGACAGGAGTGGGGGTAGGGGGGGGGGGGGGTGCAGATTTCTCCAGCTTCCTTGATGATTGGGGCTCAGTAGTTTGGAATTGAAATACCAGACCATATACTTTGATTTTAGATGCAGACTGTTTATAATTGGAGCACTCGACCTAAATAATTGACATCCAGTGTCAGCTTAATCTGGTGGAATAAAAATGATTGCTTACCAGGGCTTCTGTTTTTCTGAAGAACATATTTTTCCATGGACTTCACCCTTATTTTAATGGCTTTTAACTCTCCATTATTGATCATCATTGACGTTACACTTTTTTTCCTTCAGCTTGGATTGTCAGGTAATTAACATGTAGGAAAAATAGAAAAGCAATTTTAACCTATAAATTGTCATATTTTCAAATTGGGTGCATTAAGACTGAGATTGTGAGAGCAGCTGAAATGCATGTAACTTCAGAAGCATGGGTAATGGTGTGGGATGAAGATGTTTCAATCCCAGGTACAAAGCCTGTCAGTCGAGCTTCTTCCCTAATGTTGACAGCACTTGACAGATTTCTTACAAAGCTTTGTGATAGCAGCCAGCCTTTGATGTCTATAGAGTAGGAGACTGGGAGAAACAATTCTGTTGGAAGCTGCTAGAAGTTAGTTTTACACGAATTACACAAACTATGTCAGGTGATGATAATGAGAGATTATAAGAGTGGCATTGAGGAAGAGGTATGATCAGTATGTTATTGCTTTAAAGTCATACCTGCAAATACTACCAAAAAAAGGAGCACTCTACTCTTGCCCTTTACATGTATATCTGATGTGTCTTGGAGGAGGGATCTTCTAATCTTCTGTCTGACAACTCAGTGTTTTTTGCTCAAAAGCAGCTAGTGCCCTACTTTCAGCAGATCTACTTTTAGATTTTGACAGGACTTTAATGTTTAATTCCTTTTGATTTGTGACACGCACACACACACACACACACACACACACACAGCAAACTTAAGGCTTCTTTAACTGTTGAAGCACCACAAAGCATAGCTAGAAAGGCAAGTTGCACATTCCTCTTTCTTTCATTGTTTTCTCCCTTCTCAATCTTTCCTTTTGTCTCCCTTGTGGATCTTCACTTGGCCCATGTTGGAGGCTCCGTGACTGCCAATGGGAGTCAGGCTTATAGTGATGAGGAACATGCTTTGCCATCCTATCCATCTCACTGAATAAACATTGATGGCTTTTCTGTCATGAAAGGTTGAGGACAAGGACTACCCACCCTGGTTGACATTTGAGTAATCTAGAATTTGGGAACTGCACCTGGTAGTACTGGAACTACCAATAAGTGCACAATGAGAATGAACTAAGGTGATAATGATGCCCCCAGTGGAGGGGGAGATAGAGATAGTGGCGGCAATGGACGCAGAGAAGGCATTTGATAGGGTGGAGTGGGAGTATTTATGGGAAGTGTTAAGGAGGTTTGGGTTTGGGAACGGGTTTATTCGCTGGGTTAGACTTCTTTATGGGGCTCCAACGGCAAGCGTAGTTACAGGTCGACATAGATCGGAGTATTTCCGATTATATAGGGGAACAAGACAGGGATGCCCGCTGTCTCCATTGTTGTTTGCGTTGGCAATTGAACCTCTGACCATGGCGTTGAGAGACTCCAGGAAATGGAGAGGGGTGATTAGAGGGGGAGAAGAACATAGAGTCTCATTATACGCGGATGACCTATTGCTATACGTGTCGGACCCAGCGGGGGGGATGATAGAGGTTATGCGAATTTTGAGGAGGTTCGGCGAATTCTCGGGGTATAGGCTAAACATGGGGAAGAGTGAATTATTTGTGATACATCCAGGGGACCAGAGTAGAGAGATAGAAGGCTTATCACTAAGGAAAGTGGAAAGAAACTTCCGATACCTGGGGATTCAGATCGCTAGGAGCTGGGGAACCTTGCACAGACTTAATTTGACACGGCTGGTAGAACAAATGGAGGAGGACTTCAAGAGGTGGGACATGCAGCCTTTATCGCTGGCGGGCAGGGTGCAAGCAATTAAGATGATGGTCCTCCCGAGGTTCTTATTTGTATTTCAATGTCTCCCTATATTAATCACCAGGACCTTTTTTTAATAAAATAGATAGGAGCATCACGAGCTTTGTGTGGGCAGGGAAAGTTCCGAGAGTAAGGAGGGGGTTCCTTCAGCGTAGTAGGGATAGAGGAGGACTGGCACTACCGAACTTGGGAGATTATTATTGGGCCGCCAATGTGGCAATGATACGTAGATGGATGATGGAGGGTGAGGGAGCGGCGTGGAAAAGACTGGAGAGAAAGTCCTGTAAAGGGACGAGTTTAGAGGCGCTGGTGACGGCGCCGCTACCGCTCTCACCTAAAAAGTATACCACAAACCCGGTGGTGGCGGCAACATTGAATATCTGGGGACAGTGGAGGCGACAGAGAGGGGTGCGGGGAGCCCTGGTGGGGTCCCCTATCAGGAACAACCATAGGTTCGCTCCAGGAAGAATGGATGGAGGATTTCAGAGCTGGTACCAGTTGGGAATTAGGAAGGTGGGAGATTTATTCATAGATGGGACTTTTGCGAGCTTGGGAGCATTGGAGGAAAAGTATAAGTTACCCCGGGGAAATTTCTTGAGATATATGCAGGTGAGGGCGTTTACTAGACAACAGGTGAGGGAATTTCCGTTGCTCCCGACACAGGGGATACAGGACAGGGTGCTTTCAGGGGTGTGGGTCGGAGAGGGCAAGGTGTCAGAGATTTACAGTGAGATGAGGGAAGAGGGGGAGGAGTCGGTGGGAGAACTAAAGGGAAAGTGGGAAGAAGAATTAGGGGAGGAGATAGAAGAGGGTATGTGGGCTGATGCCCTAAGCAGGGTTAACTCCTCTTCCTCATGCGCCAGGCTTAGCCTGATTCAATTTAAGGTGCTACATAGAGCACACATAACGGGGGCAAGATTGAGCAGGTTCTTTGGAGTGGAGAACAGATGTGGGAGGTGTGGCGGGAGCCCGGCAAACCACACACATATGTTTTGGGCGTGCCCGGCACTGGAAGGATATTGGAAGGGAGTGACGGGAGTGATCTCGCAGGTGGTGAATGCCCGGGTCAAACCAAGCTGGGGGTTAGCTCTATTTGGAGTTGCGGAAGAGCCAGGAGTGCAGGAGGCGAAAGAGGCCGATGTCGTGGCCTTTGCGTCCCTAGTAGCCCGGCGCAGGATCCTACTTATGTGGAAGGAGGCGAAACCCCGCGGACTGGAGGCCTGGGTAAACGATATGGCGGGGTTTATTAAACTGGAGCAGATAAAGTTTGCCCTGAGAGGATCGGCTCAAGGGTTCACCAGGCGGTGGTAGCCATTTCTCGACTACCTAAGGGAACGTTAGAGGGAAGACAGATGACCAGCAGCAGCAACCCAGGGGGGAGGGGGGGGGGGGGAGGGGGTTTAGTTTAGTATAGGTCAATAGATAATGGGGTTTTGTTACTTGTGTATTGTTAAAAATTTCTATTTTGTTATCGTTCCGTTTGTTTTGTAAGAGGGAAAAATGTTGTTTAGAAAAAATTTTCAATAAAATATATTTAAAAAAAAAAAGAGAATGAACTAAGGTTTGCCGTGGCCATTCATCAGAATTTTCTGAGGAAGAGAATGAGGAATATTCGATCCTGTAAACTCAGTTTCTGCCAGGGATATTGCTGGTGTTTTGAAAAAGTAGATAGTGGAGGTGAATCTTATCTCATGTTTTAAGCCCCCGTGCTCGGATGTGCACAACCATTTACATTTCAGCTTCAAATCCCAGGCCCTCATTTATTATCGATAATATACGCAGTTATAAAAAGTAAAAGATCATATTTTGTATTTTAGAGTTTATTAATGGGGTGCTGAGCTTGATAACCCAGGGCAGTTCCAGGTTTAATCCCTCATCTGTACCGTGTTAGCTGATCTCAGCAGAGCCATTGGCAAAGATGCTACAGTAGGCCGCAGCGTTCCTGGGTATAGGATCATCCAACTTTGGTTGCCAGCGGAACACTCATGGGAAATCTGAGTCAACACACATCACATGAATACAGCATCAGGCTGTGATGCCCTTTATAGATCAGATAGTCTTCCAGGGCACTCATCACTTGGGGTTCACGCAACTGTACAGAAGGTAATCGACCTGAAACATAACTCTGTTTCTCTGTGCTCTCATAACTCTGTGTGGGCAGCACGGTATCATTGTGGTTAGCACTATTGCTTCACAGCTCCAGGGTCCCAGGTTCGATTCCCGGCTTGGGTCACTGTCTGGCCGGAGTCTGCACATTCTCCTCGTGTGTGCGTGGGTTTCCTCCGGGTGCTCCGGTTTCCTCCCACAGTCCAAAGATGTGCAGGTTAGGTGGATTGGCCATGCTAAATTGCTCTTAGTGTCCAAAATTGCCCTTAGTGGTGGGTGGGGTTACTGGTTATGGGGATAGGGTGGGGCTGTGGGCTTGGGTAGGGTGCTCTTTCCAAGAGCCGGTGCAGACTCGATGGGCTGAATGGCCTCCTTCTGCACTGTAAATTCTATGATTCTCTCTCCACAGTTGCTCTCTGAGTATTTCCAACATTTTCTGTGTTCATTGAAGCATAAAAGGCTCTATTTGGGCAAGGCAGTGTATTCAGGACAACAGTACCCGTGAAAACCATCCCCACCTTACAGGTAAGTGTCTTCAGGAGACGAAGAGAGAACAGTGGTGAAAAGTCATTTTTAAGAACTATTAACCTCCTCAACCACCCACCAGCCCACCTCAGCTCACTTCACTGGGAACCCTGACCACCAGGGAAATAACAATTCACCCTCTCATAACAATCAATCAATGCTTACTGTGTAAATCAGGAACTGGTGCTTGTCAGAGAACGTGGTGCTTTTACAGTCCTCAGGGAATTCTAACTAATCAGACAAGGTAAGCTGTGTTCAATCATTGCCAAAGATTTGGACATGTACCATTACAACAGTGACCACGCTTCAAAAATGCCTTGTTGATTATAAAGCACTTTGGGATGTCCCAAGGTTGTGTTCGGTGCTCAATTAATGCAAATCTTTCATTATTCTTTCTTATGTTAAAGCAGATCATGTTTATAGTTCCTTACTACACAGACACACACGGATAGGTTGGCAACTGCTCTCACTTTTGTTGAGATGATGGCTGGAGGACAAGGACGGACAGATCAGGTTAACCGAGCTCCTACATTTTTCATTTTTAAATTTTGTTTAGAGTAACCAATAATTTTTTGTTCCACTTAAGGGGCAATTTAGTGTGGCCAATCCACCTCCCCTGTACATCTTTTGGGTTGTGGGGGTGGGGCCCACGCAGACAAGGGGAGAATGTGCAAACTCCACACGGACAGTGACCCAGGGCCGGGATCGAACCTGGGACCTTGGCGTTGTGAGGCAGCAGTGCTAACCACTGCGCCACCATGCCGTCCACCTACATTTTTAATTTAAGGAGAGTCAGAAGGTTGTTGATTGTTGTTGGGGTGCCCCAACAGTGGTGCATCTGACATCTATCTACTCAAACAAAGGTCACTGGATACAGGTCAGGATCATGGTTCTTGGCTGATTTATTCTTCCATGAGGGGGATGGTTCAACAGGATTCCTGCTCCTGATACAAAGGTCAGTCACAGCATTTCTGCATTGTCTGTTAGTTTGCTTTACTTGGGCTGAGGGTTGGACGTATGCCTTTCCAGGGGTCTTTGCGGCATTGCTGCTCATTGAGAGTTAGGAGCTTTCATAAGACCCTACGTTAATTGTTTCATAGACCTATATATCTGAGATTAAAATGAATTGATAATGTGCCCCATCCCCATTAACTTGAAACCAGTAGGTAACACTATAATGATTTTCTTACTTGCTCCAGAGATGGCACCCTAAACTCGGTCAGGCTGTAAAACCACAGGCTAGTCCAACACACAGGGAGGCTATTTGGTCCATTCAGTTTGTGCTGGCTCTTCTGAAGAGGAATCCAGTTAATCCCACTTCCTGCTTCCCACATCTCTGCATACTGTTTTCTGGAGAGGGAAGGGGGCTTTGGGAATGTCCTGAGGTTATGAAAGACATCAGAGCGTAGAATAATACACCGTACAGAAGAAAATCATTTGGCCTGTCACTCCTATGCCGGCTGTTTGAAAATCATATCTGGTCCTTTAGAGGATGAGAAGGGAGATTTAGTAATGGGAGATGAGGAAATGGCTGAGAAACTGAACAGGTTTTTTGGGTCGGTCTTCACAATGGAAGACACAAATAACATGCCAGTGACTGATGGAAATGAGGCTATGACAGGTGAGGACCTTGAGAGGATTGTTATCACCAAGGAGGTAGTGATGGGCAAGCTAATGGGGCTAAAGGTAGACAAGTCTCCTGGACCTGATGGAATGCATCCCAGAGTGCTAAAAGAGATGGCTAGGGAAATTGCAAATGCACTAGTGATAATTTACCAAAATTCACTAGACTCTGGGGTGGTCCCAGCGGATTGGAAATTAGCAAACGTGACAAAACTGTTTAAAAAAGGAGGTAGGCAGAAAGCGGGTAATTATAGGCCAGTGAGCTTAACTTCGGTAGTAGGGAAGATGCTGGAATCTATCATCAAGGAAGAAATAGCGAGGCATCTGGATGGAAATTGTCCCATTGGACAGATGCAGCATGGGTTCATAAAGGGCAGGTCGTGCCTAACTAATTTAGTGGAATGTTTTGAGGACATTAACAGTGCGGTAGATAACGGGGAGCCAATGGATGTGGTATATCTGGATTTCCAGAAAGCCTTTGACAAGGTGCCACACAAAAGGTTGTTGCATAAGATAAAGATGCATTAAGGGGAAAGTAGTAGCATGGATAGAGGATTGGTTAATTAATAGAAAGCAAAGAGTGGGGATTAATGGGTGTTTCTCTGGTTGGCAATCAGTAGCTAGTGGTGTCCCTCAGGGATCAGTGTTGGGCCCACAACTGTTCACAATTTACATAGATGATTTGGAGTTGGGGACCAAAGGTAATGTGTCCAAGTTTGCAGACGACACTAAGATAAGTGGTAAAGCAAAAAGTGCAGAGGATACTGGAAGTCTGCAGAGGGATTTGGATAGGCTAAGTGAATGGGCTAGGGTCTGGCAGATGGAATACAATGTTGACAAATGTGAGGTTATCCATTTTGGTAGGAATAACAGCAAAAGGGATTATTATTTAAATGATAAAATATTAAAACATGCTGCTGTGCAGAGAGACCTGGGTGTGCTAGTGCATGAGTCGCAAAAAGTTGGTTTTCAGGTGCAACAGGTGATTAAGAAGGCAAATGGAATTTTGTCCTTCATTGCTAGAGGGATGGAGTTTAAGACTAGGGAGGTTCTGCTGCAATTGTATAAAGTGTTAGTGAGGCCACACCTGGAGTATTGTGTTCAGTTTTGGTCTCCTTACTTGAGAAAGGACGTACTGGCACTGGAGGGTGTGCAGAGGAGATTCACTAGGTTAATCCCAGAGCTGAAGGGGTTGGATTACGAGGAGAGGTTGAGTAGACTGGGACTGTACTCGTTGGAATTTAGAAGGATGAGGGGGATCTTATAGAAACATATAAGATTATGAAGGGAATAGATAGGATAGATGCGGGCAGGTTGTTTCCACTGGCGGGTGAAAGCAGAACTAGGGGGCATAGCCTCAAAATAAGGGGAAGTAGATTTAGGACTGAGTTTAGGAGGAACCTCTTCACCCAAAGGGTTGTGAATCTATGGAATTCCTTGCCCAGTGAAGCAGTAGAGGCTCCTTCATTAAATGTTTTTAAGATCAATATAGATAGTTTTTTGAAGAATAAAGGGATTAAGGGTTATGGTGTTCGGGCCGGAAAGTGGAGCTGAGTCCACAAAAGATCAGCCATGATCTCATTGAATGGTGGAGCAGGCTCAAGGGGCCAGATGGCCTACTCCTGCTCCTAGTTCTTATGTTCTTATGTTCTTATATCCAATTTGAGGACCCGGATTCGATCCCAGCCCCGGAACACTGTCCGTGTGGAGTTTGCACATTCTCCCCATGTCTGCGTGGATCTTAACACCACAACCCAAAGATGTGCAGGACAGGTGGATTGGCCACATTAAATTGCCCCTTAATTGGAAAAATGTTTTTAAAATATTTTTAAAACGTCAAATTAGCAGCACTCCCTCGCTCTTTCCACATAGTCTGACAAATTGTTTCTTTTCAAGTATTTCTCCAATTCCCTTTAGAAGTTACAATTGAACCTGCTTCCACCACCCTTTCAGGCAGTACGTTCCAGACCATAATAATTACCTGCGTAAAATAATTTCTCCTCATCTCTTGTCTCCTTTTGCCAATTACCTTAAATGTAACAATTATCTTGGCAGACATGCATGTGGCTACAAGAGCAGGACAGAGGCTGGGAATTCTGTGGAGGATAACTCACGTCCTGCCTCCCAAAAGCTTGTCCACCAACTGCAAGCCTCAAATCAGGAGTGTGATTAAATACTCTCCACTTGGCTGGATGAGTGCAGCTCCAATAACACTGAAGAAACTCAACATGTTCCAGGACAAAGCAACCCACTTGATTGGTACCACATCCACATCACACCCTCCACCACTGATGCACAGTGACAGCTGAGTGAACCATCTACAAGATGCACTGCAGCAATTCCCCAATGCTCCTTCGGTAACATCTTCCAAACTGCCACCTAGAAAGACAAGGGCAGCAGATACATAGGAACACTGCCACCTGCAAGTTCCCCTCCAAGCCACAAACCATCATGACTTGGAAATATATTGCTATTTATTCATTGTCACTGGGTCAAAATCTTGGAACTGCCTTCCTAACAGAACTGTGGGTGTACCTGCACCATATGGACTACAGCAGTTCAAGAAGGCGGTTCACTACCACCTTCTCAAGGGGAGTTAGGCTTGGGCAATACGTTTTTAAAAAAAATTTAGAGTAACCAATTCTTTTTTTTTCAATTAAGGGGCAATTTTAGCTTGGCCAATCCACCTACCCTGCACATCCTTAGGTTGTGGGGATGAGGCCCACATAAACATGGGGAGAATGTGCAAACTCCACATGGCCAATGACCCAGGGCCGGGATCGAACCGGGTCCTCAGCGCCGTGAGGCTTGGTCAATAAATTCTGGCCTAGCCAGCGAAGCCCAACATCCCATGAAAGAACTTTTTAAAAATGCAAGTATGCATCTGCGACAACAAACATAGCAAAAGGTCAAGGGGAATGAGTCACACATCTTGGGAACCATCTGATTTTGAACTCCAGTTATACACCCAGGCGGCAAGTTAATGGTCTGTCCCGCCATTTTCTCAGCCTACGATCAAGGCCATTGGAGATTCATCAGAAGGTTGACATTTTCAGTAAAGTCGGCTTAAATATATGCTAATTTCTGGAGCTTTCAACAATATTTGGCAAACATCCCCATCCTTTTCTGATTCCAAGAATTAAATAGCTACGTCCATTTTCGTTTTTTTTGGTGTCTTAACATCTTACATAATTAGTTCAAGTAGCTTAACCTTTCGCCGGTGCTTGAATTTCGGATCTGAACAGCATACACAAAGCGCTGGCACACTACGAATAGATATTTGATACTCGAGGCTGAAAGGGCCCTGAGGCATCTGCTGCAAAGGCCTTGACATAACCCTGTTCAAATCAGTTGTGTCTGTGGACTGCCCGAGCAACTTTGCCAGCTTTGTGTAACCAGTTAGTGGCATTGTACTTGGCATCGGGTAAATATTTCACTTCGGCCCACCACACTCTTGACAAGGCTGAAAGCGCGGCTGTTTATAGTGAAAAAAATCAAGCTCCTGATTTTACAGAGGGTCAGTGAATTTGAAGGAACTTAATGACCATTGCATAAAACACGCCATGCATGAAGATTCATATCATTCACAGAAAAGTTTTGAGAGAAGGGAAAAAACAACCTGAAGTTGAGTCTTTTGAAAGCAGGTGGTTTGTGTGTTGAACCACACGAGGGGAAAGTAATAAAGCAGAATGATATACCATGAAAGATAAACAACACCCAGGCAAGCTCTCGATTCAGAGACATCTGGAGACAATTTGAGGTTTTTTTCTTTCTCTTTGCAAATGAAAAGAGAAGTGAAAAATCAGCGTGGAGCATATTCCTTGAAATAAAATGGACTGTAGAAAACGCTTTAAAATAAAAGTGCTTTACGAGTCTCTCTGGAAAAGCCCACGTTTACAGAGGTCTTCTGAAGTGCCCCATACGGTCATTTGAATTTATTGCACAATTTTATAGGAGAATGAATGCTGCTTTCCTGGTGGGAAATGTCCTTCTAAAATTCTCTAAGTTTCCAAGATAGAGAGAGTGAGAGAGAGAGAATGGGCGGGGGTTTGGTGGAATAGAGAAAAGTGATATGTTATGCCTTTTGATGTGTTGGTGGTCCTTCTAGTTGATCTAGGAAACAGGCCAGCTGCTGTAGCCTCATAGCCAACAGATGTTCACTGGCTCTTCAGACTCTTCTTCAAGCCCCGTTCTCAACACCTTCACATTCGACAGCGATGTTTTCCTCTACTTTTTTTTTCATCTTCCTTTGGATAAGCCTAGGTCTACAATGGTGTGAGCTTGCTGGGGATGTGCTGTTTTATATGAGACAGTCTGTTCCACTTGTAACCTTTGGGGTTCATGGCTGTTCTTTGGCTAGCTTTGACTGTGTGCAACACTCCTGACTAAATCTCTTCACGAGGCTGCGTGCGAGTTGCTGAGTTGAGGCGTTTTGTCAGATGTTTCAGTGTTTGTGCACATCAAAGGATATTTGACCAAAGATATTATAGTTATTTCCCTCATTTCCCCCCGCAAAAACTCCTGCTGCACCTGATACCGGGCCCCAGGCTTCATTAATATTAAACGAATATACAGGTGAAGTGGGATTGAAGATTGGGCCACTGCAAAGCCAGCAGGAGCCCTCCGGGAAATGGTGACGGGAGGCAATCAGGAAGGAAAGGATGAGTGGTGATTAAATCAGGAGCAGCGGGCACTGTGCAGCCAGATATCTAGACCCTTAAGTTTGTTCTGGGGTCCATTTTAATCATCACCAGTTTGCCACAGGATATGGTTAATCTTAAATATGAGCCTCGTAGAAGCACGGACATATGAAGTAGGACTAGGCCATTCGGCCCCTCGAGCCTGTTCTGTCATTCAGTAAGATAATGGGTAATGTGAGTGTGGCCTCCACATTCCCACCTACCTCCGATAACCTTTGACTCCCTTGTTAGTCAAGAATCTATCTCTCTCTGCCTTAAAAATTTTAATTGACCCTGCTTTTTGGGGGGAAGAATGAGAGATCAGATACATCCGAATGAAGCTGGATCCAATGAAGCAGTTGTGGTCACTGGATAGGTGTCAGGAGCTAGATTATTTTTCCTTGCTGTCATAGACATCGATTGTCAACATTACTCAGATCAGTCTGGGCACAGACTAGCATTAAAACAGGGGTCCTTCCTAATCTTTGAGCAGAACCTTCTGCCCTCTCTAGTAGTGTTTTTGGAGGCAGGGTATTTAATCATGCGGGAGGGTAATAGATGATTTCCCCATCACTTTCCTGCCTCCATCCTGAGGCAGGATGGCACATGGTCGACCTTCCTGGCCCACTACCAATTGAGGCCCTTTAAGTGGACAATGAATGACCACTTAAGGGTCTCATTCCCCTGCAGCTGGTATTTACCCAGTTGCGGGTGGCACTTTTGCCAGGTGACATAAACAACAAGTAAACCTGTGCGGGCTGCTCCTGGTCTCTAGGTAGGGGATGTCCCCTCCTTCGGAGACACTCAGTGCCTGGTCAGAGAACCTGGCATTAGGAAGGTACTGCAGCAGCTCAAGAAGATGACTCACCAAAACCTTCTTGAGGGTAGTTAGGGATTGGCAATAAATGTTGGACTAGCCAACGAAGCCCACACCAAGTGAAAGAATAAAAAAGGGATAACCCAGCTGACAGCCACCTCACAGACCCTGCAGCTGACCCCTTCCCCTACAGTCCCTTCTACCCCCATATACCCCCCTACCCTCAACTCCCACACTGCAAAACCCCTCCCGCCATGATCTACCTACGGTAGGTAACCATAGATACTAATGGGCAACAAATACTGGCCTAGCCAGCGAAGCTCACATCCCGTAAAAATAATTTTTAAAAAAACAAGCCATGGAAGAGACTCACTAAAAAAATAATTGCAGGGACATACAATAAACACTGATGTGAATCTCGGCTAATATCTCACTCTAAATCCTTGCCAGAGGCATTTCAGTCTGAGTTCTACTGATCCCTAATCTTGCAAATGGCTGTGGATGCTGAGTGAATTAAAATTTTCAAAACCAAGTTTTTGGGATGTGCATTGTGTTGAGGGCTATGAAGAATAGGCAGGTAAGTGGAGTGGTCAGCCAGGATCTGAAAGAACAGGTATGGACGAATGAATGGCCTCCTTCTTTTCCTATGTGTGCACACACACAAGATAGTATTGGACAAAATTGAAGAAACCTATCTTTGAGGGCACTCATTTTCCCTCTACCCATAAAAAGGAGCCAGAATACTGGAAATAAATTAGCCTTCATTTTTGTTGTCAAGACAGAATCTTGCAATGGCTTATTTTCCTGCTCCTGCAATATTGCCACTGGTGTCCCCCAAGGACCGCTTGTGGCCCCATTCTATTTCTCATCTACATGCTGCCCCGCAGCGATACAGTCCGAAAGCGCGGTGTTAGTTTTCACATGCACACTGACGGTAGCTGGCTTTATCTCAACACCACCTCTCTCAACTCCCCGATCATTGCTAAATTATCAGGCTCCTTAGCTGACATCCAGTAATGGATGAGCTGAAATTTCCTCCAGTTTAATATTAGGAAGACTAAAGCAATTATTTTAGTTGCCGTTCCGTAATTCAATGCCTCACCACGGATTCCATCCCTCTCCTTGGCAACAGTCTGAAATTAAACCAGTCAGTTCAAAACCTTGGTGTGGGCTAAGACAGCTGGCTTGTAATGTAGAACAAGACCAGCAGTGGGGGTTCAATTCCCGTTCCAGTCTCCCCGAACAGGCGCTGGAATGTGGCGACTAGGGGCTTTTCACAGTAACTTCATTGAAGCCTACTTGTGACAGTAAGCGATTATTATTATTATTATTTGACCCTAAGATGAGTTGCTGATTTCATATTCACGCCATCACTAAGACTGTCAATTCCAGTTCAGTAACATCCCCTGTCTCAGCTCATCTCCTGCTGAATCCCTCATTCATGCCTTTGCTGCTTCTAGACTCGACTGTTCCAACATACTCCTGGCTGGTTTCTCATATTGTACCCTCCAGAACCCGGCTATTTGTGTCTTAACTCACACCAAGTCCCATCCCCCTGTCACCCCATCCCTCCCACCACCTGCCCCACCCCCACCAACAGGATATCTGTGCTTATCTAATTTTCATGATGTGGAGATGCCGGCGTTGGATTGGGGTGAGCACAGTAAGAAGTCTTACAACCCCAGGTTAAAGTCCAACAGGTTTGTTTTGAATTACTTGCTTTCGGAGCGCAGCTCCTTCCTCAGGTGAGTGAAACTTCCTCACACTGAGGAAGGAGCTGCGCTCCAAAAGCTAGTGATTCGAAACAAACCTGTTGGACTTTAACCTGGGGTTGTAAGACTTCTTACTGTATCTAATTTTCATTTTGTGGTTGCTTTTATTTCTGCAGTGTGACCAAGTTGACACTGTGATGGTCGGTAACAGAGGCAAGTGAAGATTTGGCACAGTTGGTGAAGGGAGAATTGGAGTTCAGGTTACTTGTATCCATTTGCATTAGTTCTTCATGGACAGCCCAAGCAGAAAGGGACTGACTAAATTTCCTCCCCGCTTCATGTTCCTGAACACCACTCACTGTACAGCTGTTGACAAGAGCTGCCTCCCCCCCACCCCCACTCTCCAATATGGCGGGATTGTGCAACATGCAGCAGAACATCATGCCCATTCTGCCAAAAACAGTTCACCTGTTTTGTGGGGCAGCATGTCTTTCATGTAAGCATGCTGTTCACTCATGCATGGGTTACGCACCAGAGTCATTTTTTTTTTTTTTTATAAATGTTTTATTGAAAATTTTTTCCCAAACAACAATTTTTCCCCTCTTACAAAGCAAACGCAACAATAACAATACAGAAATTTTAAACAATACACAAGTAACAAAACCCCTTTATCTTTGACCTAAACTAAACCCCCCCTCCCCCCCCCCCCCCTCCCCCTGGGTTGCTGCTGCTGGTCATCTGTCTTCCCTCTAACGTTCCCCTAGGTAGTCGAGAAATGGCTGCCACCGCCTGGTGAACCCTTGAGCCGATCCTCTCAGGGCAAACTTTATCTGCTCCAGTTTAATGAACCCCGCCATATCATTTACCCAGGCCTCCAGTCCGGGGGGTTTCGCCTCCTTCCACATGAGTAGGATCCTGCGCCGGGCTACTAGGGACGCAAAGGCCACAACGTCGGCCTCTTTCGCCTCCTGCACTCCCGGCTCTTCCGCAACTCCAAATAGAGCTAACCCCCAGCCTGGTTTGACCCGGGCCTTCACCACCCGCGAAATCACTCCCGTCACTCCCTTCCAATACCCTTCCAGTGCCGGGCATGCCCAAAACATATGTGCGTGGTTTGCCGGGCTCCCGCCACACCTCCCACATTTGTCCTCCACTCCAAAGAACCTGCTCAATCTTGCTCCCGTTATGTGTGCTCTATGTAGCACCTTAAATTGAATCAGGCTAAGCCTGGCGCATGAGGAAGAGGAATTTACCCTGCTTAGGGCATCAGCCCACATACCCTCCTCTATCTCCTCCCCTAGTTCTTCTTCCCACTTTCCTTTTAGTTCGCCCACTGACTCCTCCCCCTCTTCCCTCATCTCTCGGTAAATCTCTGACACCTTGCCCTCTCCGACCCACACCCCTGAAAGCACCCTGTCCTGTATCCCCTGTGTCGGGAGCAATGGAAATTCCCTCACCTGTTGTCTAGTAAATGCCCTCACCTGCATATATCTCAAGAAATTTCCCCGGGGCAACTTATACTTTTCCTCCAATGCTCCCAAGCTCGCAAAAGTCCCATCTATAAATAAATCTCCCACCCTCCTAATTCCCAACTGGAACCAGCTCTGAAATCCTCCATCCATTCTTCCTGGGGCGAACCTATGGTTGTTCCTGATTGGGGACCCCACCAGGGCTCCCCGCACCCCTCTCTGTCGCCTCCACTGTCCCCAGATATTCAATGTTGCCGCCACCACCGGATTTGTGGTAAACTTTTTAGGTGAGATCGGTAGCGGCGCCGTCACCAGCGCCTCTAAACTCGTCCCTTTACAGGACTTTCTCTCCAGTCTTTCCCACGCCGCTCCCTCACCCTCCATCATCCATTTACGTATCATTGCCACATTGGCGGCCCAATAGTAATCGCCCAAGTTCGGTAGTGCCAATCCTCCTCTGTCCCTACTACGCTGAAGGAACCCCCTCCTTACTCTCGGAACTTTCCCTGCCCACACGAAGCTCGTGATGCTCCTGTCTATTTTATTAAAAAAGGTCTTAGTGATTAGTATAGGGAGACATTGAAATACAAATAAGAACCTCGGGAGGACCATCATCTTAATTGCTTGCACCCTGCCCGCCAGCGATAGAGGCTGCATGTCCCACCTCTTGAAGTCCTCCTCCATTTGTTCTACCAACCGTGTCAGATTAAGTCTGTGCAAGGTTCCCCAGCTCCTTACGCACCAGAGTCATGAGCATTGTCTGCTCTCCATGATCCATATATAACCCTTGTCACCCAGTCTTTACCTTGGTGTGGTAGCTCAAATGCAGCTCAAGTGGGACTGGAATTGATGGCACACGAGCCCAGGGTGCCGTGACAACATCTAAGGTGGATGTTGAAGGAGTGGAATCCCTTTCAGTTCCAGTGTAGAGCAGGGTTAATATGTTGAAAATTATGCAGTCAATCGCACCCTTCACCATGGGGAGGCCTCACAAAGCCCTGTGCTCACTCTCTGCTAGGCTCTGGCAAGAGAGAATGAGATGTCTCCAGTTCCTTTGGAATACCAGACATCTGTGGCCTCCTTTAGGCAGCGGATTGCCAGACATCTGGGGCCTCCTTTAGGCAGCGGATTGCTGCACACTATAAAATGTTGTAAATATCTCTAGCTCCAGCTGGGGAGGATCCAGATGCAAAGAGATTTATCACCACAAATCACTGGCAATGCTGAGCTCACCCTGCTCTGAGATTCTAGTAGCTGGCTGATATCAGTGAGAACATCCCTACTGAAGCATAGACATCTTCTGCATGCTTCTCCATTTGGTTCAGGAAGGGAAATGGCTCTCGCAGGTGGGTATGGCTGAGAGTCCTACTCCACCTCTTTCACCTCTCTCCCAGAATCTTGTCTGCTCTGCATGTCCTGTGGAATCATTGAAGGGTTACAGAACAGAAGGAGGCCAATTGGACCATTGTGTTCATACTGGCTCCCCTGCAAGTCGGCTAGCCCCACTACCCCAACCTTTCCCCATAGCCCTGTGAGTGATTTCTATTCTAGCGTTTATCCAATTCTCCTTCTAGTGTCGGCCCATTCTCCCAATCATGCTGCAATCCAAGGGAGTGGGAGCAACTAGTCTGTGCAGAAACCTCAATCAGGAAAAAGTCTTTCAGCACATGCCACACCATTCCCTGTAGAGTTTTGCAACTTGAAAGCACAATGGAAATCACGTGTAGTAACAGCCAGAATAAATCAACCAGCAACTAACCTATAAGCAGTTGATGATCCCTTTAAATAGCACCAATATTGGGGGGGGGAAGGAATCTCTCCTCCTGCACAATATGTGTTCAGCTGTGCAAGATTAATGCAGGGTGTTGACTGGGGAATTGAGATCCTTCAAATCATCACACGTCCAGTTTGCAGTATATGTATCCATGCGCAATAAAGATCTACTGATCACTTTGAGAAAGCATTGAACAGCCAGTCCTACCTCAGGAAGGTGTTGAGCACTAACTGTTGCCTAGCTGCTGAATTGTAATGATTGTCGATCGTCTCTCGAACCAGTTTGGTTGTCACTAATGGTACATAGCATTGGGGCACATAAAGGGGAGGAGATCAAGGAAAGCATCAATGTCATATCATGTGCACGGGATCTGATACAAGAGCTATTTCGACTTGTGGAGTCTGGTTGCAGTATATAAAGCATAGGCTCAATGGTATCCAGTGCTCGCAGTATAGAACCTCGCCTGCTTGGAGTCCATAATCAGGAAATTGTTGTTGCACTTCATAATCGTAATTGTCCCAAAATGGAAGAAAGGCATAAATTTATCTTGTACCTTTCTGGATCTCCCAAAGCATCTTATACCAGTGATATACTTCCAAAAATGTATAGTCACTGGTAGGAAATGTGACTGTCACTTTACAAACAGCAAGCTCCTACACACATCAATGTGATGATCTGATTTTGAGATGTCGCTTTCTACCCAGTTCAAAGGTTGATAATAGGTTTTTATAGGCCTCAAAGCATTTGTTGGAGAATTAGAGTGGATTCTGGGCAGCACATATAGTCAAATGGCAGTGAAATCTCAAGTGCTTGCTTTTCATTCCTTGAATTTTTGGAAGCACTCATTTCTGACCTGGTTCACTGCACAGAATTCCTGGCTCTCTGCACTCTTGGGGGTATCTCAGAACAGTTGAAGTAGGGATCAACTATTATTTTTTCAGTACTGTGGGACCCCAAGAAGATGTCACAATAAACTATTTCTGGATATTTATTCGGATCATGTATTCAACACTATTGGTAAAAATGGGAATGGTCAAGGATTAGCACTTAATTTATCATGGGATTATAGGGAAAACAGTATTTTGGAGTTCTCCATACTAATTGCAATGGAATACTCTCTATTTACCTGGATGAGTGCAGCTCCATCAACACTCAAGAAACTTTATCATCCAGGGCAAAGTAGCCTGCTTGATTGGCACGTCATCCACCACCTTTCACTGTCTCCACCTCTGACACACAGTAAGCAGCAGAGTGTACCATCTACAAACTTCCCTGCAGCAACTCCTTTGACAGCACTTTCCAAACCCATGACCTCTATTACGTAGGAAGACAAGGGCAGCAGATGCACGAGAAACAACCCCCCCCCCCCCCCCCAAGAAATGTGGCTGCATCTGCAACACATCAACTGCAGTGGTTCAAGAGGTAACTCACCACCACTTTTTAAGGACAATTAATGTTATCAATGCCCACATCCTTTGAAAGAGTAAAGAAAATCAATCAAAGCAGTCCAGCAGAGGATTTTTAAAACTCTTACTGACAGCTTCATCCTATTTTTTTGCACGTTTAAAGAACACAGGATTCAAACATGTTAGATCATGACACTTAAACAGACCTTACTTGCCCTTCAAGAATGTTTATGTTTATTCCATTAATTCACGACTGATGCACTGTGAGTTTCGGCCCTTGGACCAGTTAAAACAATGTTTGAACTGAGCAATGTTTCCAAATCGCTCTATTGAGTTTAGTTTTCCATCTGTGTGATTCACTTCCTGTACATTCACCCAATGGTAAAAATGGGATCTTTCAGAAATGGGTGCATGGCCACTTCTGAGTCCCATGCTCCATTTTAACAAGTCTGCGGAGTCTTCCTGATGCAGCGTGTTGGAATTTGACATTACTTTAAGCAATTCAAAAGTTTAATGGAATATTGACCCTTTTCCCAAGGGGTTGAAATACAAAGGGGGCAAAAGGTCTGCTAAAGCTCTGGTTAGACCCTCATCTGCAGTGCTACATTCAGTTCTGGGCATTGCACCTCAGGCCTTTGGAGCAGGCGCAGTGCAGATTTACCAGGAGGCTAGCGAGGCAAGAAGATTGAAATTATAAATAGTAATTTAGTAGTACAGAACGTAACTATTGCTGAACCATTGTTTCCTGTATATTTGATATTCTTACAAATGTCCTGATGAGTGCAAGATGAAAAGCTTTGACACGTGTATCTTTTTCAGTGATACTCAAGTTAAATTATAGGACAGGTTACATGTTGGGTGGCACGGTAGTGTAAGGTTAGCACTGCTGCCTCATGGCGCTGAAGACCCGGGTTCGATCCCAGCCCCTGGTCACTGTCCGTGTGGAGTTTGCACATTATCCCCGTGTCTCCCCCTCAACCCAAAGATGTGCAGAGTAGATGGATTGGCCTCGCTAAATTGCCCTTAATGGGAAAAAAATAATTGGGTACTCTAAATTTTTTTTTTTAAAGGATGCGTTACATGTTGTATTCCTTAAGGTTAGAAGATTAGTTTCAAGGGCAGGGGAGGAATCTAACTTGAGGTATAGAGTTATAGAGTCACGCAGCACAGATATAAGGTTACAAAATGGTCTGACAGGATTGACATAAATTGTTGTGAGGTTTCAGAGCAAGGGGTGTAAGTTTAAAATTGGAGCTCAGCCATTCAAGGGTGATATCAGGAAGCACTTCTTTACATAGATAATAATAGGAAACTGGGAATCTCCCTATCCAATGCTATTGTGGATGGGCATCAATTAAATATTTCAAAACTGACATTAATAGATTTCTGTGAGGCAAGTCACATGAAACCAAGGAGGGTTAATTAAAATACAGATCAGCCAATGTTCAATTAAATGACAGAATTTGCTCAAGGGGACAAATGGCCTCCTTTTTCCTTTATTTTTTCATGGGAGGTGGGCATTTCTAGCTGGGCTCGCGTTTGTTGCCCATCCTTTTTTAAAATAAATTTAGAGTACCCAATTCATGTTTTCCAATGAAGGACCAAATTAGCGTGGCCAGTCTACCTACCCTGCACATCTTTGGGTTGTGGGGGCGAAACCCACGCAAACACGAGGAGAATGTGCAAACTCCACATGGACAGTGACCCAGAGCTGGGATCGAACCTGGGACCTCGGTGCCGTGAGGCAGCAGGGCTATCCCACTGCGCCACTGTGCTGCCCTTTTGTTGTCCATCCTAATTGCTCTTTTGTTGCCCATCCTAATTGCCCTTGAACTGAATGCCTTGCAAGACCATTCCAGGGGCAGTCAAGAGCCAGCCACATTGCTGAGGATCTGGAGTCTATGTGTAGGCCAGACAGGGTAAGGGTGGCAGATTTCCTCCCCTAAAGGAATTAGTGAACCAGATGGGTTTTTACAACAATCAGTGAGAGTTGTCATGGTCACCATTTACTGATGCTAGATTATATTCCAGATTCATTGATTGAATTCAGCAGCTGACATGGTGGGATTTGAACCAATGTTCCCAGAGTAGTAGCCTGGGTCTCTGGATTACTAATTCAGCGATGTTACCACAATGCCACCATGGTCTCTGGTTCCTGGATTTTATATCAAAAATGAGAATATTACACAAAACGTATTTCCTTTTCTTGCCATTTGTATTTGTTACCTCCTTGCTCACTGAATGCATTGACTCATGATGCCTGTGAACCAGTATGCTAGCTGTAATGCTGGATGAAACTGTATGGTAGCAAAGCATTCTGAACCCCATTGGCACTTCATTGTGTTTGAACTGTGATGGCGACAGAGCGGGTCAGTAATCCTCTGTGGGTAAGGAAGGAGGCATCAGAGCTGAGCTTGGTTCTGACCTTACCTGACATCCATACAGCATGTAGTTCCAGAAGAGATTGTTCATTACCACCAACCAGGAATTTTGGCACCCTCACATCCCCCACACTATCTCCTCTCTTTGAACAGCAGGATGCGGAGGTCATTTAGCACCGTTCATGCAGTTACAATAAGATCAGTTAACTCAGCACAGATTGGAAACCAATCTGGAAACTTCTGCAAGCACTGTTTTTTGTTTGCAAAAATATACTGTATTCGTAAAATATCTGAAAGAAAATTTAAACATTTCAAAGTGGCCATCACACGAAGTGCAATAATATTCAGGTTCTCTACATATATCCTGTTGTAATAATAATCTTCATTGTCACAAGTAGGCTTAAATTAACACTGCAAAGAAGTTGCTGTGAAAAGCCTCTCGTCGCTACATTCCGGCACCTGCTCGGATACAGAGGGAGAATTCAGAATGCCTAAATTACCTAACAGCATGTCTTTCGGGACTAGTGGGAGGAAACCGGAGCACCGGGAGGAAACCCATGCAAACACGGGGAGAATGTGCAGACTCCGCACAGAGAGTGAACCCAGCCGGGAATCGAACCTGGGACCCTGACGCTGTGAAGCCACAGTACTAACCACTGTGCCGCTATGTTGCAGTCTGAGGTGCTTCAATACAGTTAAAGAAACATCACAGACATTTCAAAATGGTTGTTACAAATGATAAGGGGCGCGATTCTCTGAAATGGAGACAGAGTGTTCGCGCCGTCGTGAACGCCGTCGAGATTCACGACGGCGTGAAACGGCCGCTATCCTGACCGATTCAGGGCCTGAAAATGAGCTAGGAGCGGCGCCACGTCATTTCCGCGCGCCAGGCCTTGGCGGCGCGTAAAGGCGGCGCCGCATACATGACGTGGCCGGCGCCGCATAACTGGTGTCACCCGCGAATGCGCGGGTTGGCCAGCGCCAACCTGCACATGCGTGGTTGCCGTCCTCCCTGAGTCTGCCCTGCAAGAAGATGTCTTGCGGGGCTGCGGAAGAAAGGAGGTCTGCCTTCAGAGAGGCCGGCCCGACGATCGGTGGGCACCAATCGTGGGCCACAACCCATTTGAGGCCCCCCTCCCTGGTGTAGGAATCCCCCCCCCCCCCCAGCGTTCCCGCGCTGTTCCCGCCGGCAGCGACCAGGTGTGGACGGTGCCGGGGGGAACCCGCCGTTTTGGGCAGGCCGCTCGGCCCATCTGGCACTGAGAATCGCGGGGGTACCGGTGAATGGCCATTTTGGCGCTCTCGGGCAATTCACTGGACCGCTCCGCGCAAAACGCGATTGTGCCGATCTGGCCGCTTCCGTGAATCGCGGGAGGGCGTCGGACCGGCGTTGCAGGAAATTTGGCGACCCAGGCGATTCTCAGAAACGGCGCGGGAGCAGAGAATCGCGCCCAAGGTATTTAGGTTGTCTGCATAAATCAAGTTGCACTCTGATGTACTTCAAGACAATTGTGACCCATGTAATATTCACAGTACACATTCAATGCAAATCTCTGCAGGCACGTGTTATATTGTGGAGTTTCTGTTGGGGTCACTGGAGAATGACATTGGTACATCCATGTCCCAATATAAGAGTCATAGCGGCACTTTTTTTGTGGCTCTGTGCCTGCTGTCAGGAGGGAGATGATTTTTTTGCAAGGTGAATGAATCTCTCTTGTGACCCAAACTACATAAGCATCAGCTGTAAAAGCTCTTCGAATTTGTACACCACGGTGGCACAGTGGTTAGCACTGCTGCCTCACAGCACCAGGGACCCGGATTCGATTCCGACCTCCAGTGACTGTCTGTCTGGAGTTTGTACATTCTCCCCTTGTCGGCGTGGGTTTTCTCTGGGTGCTCCGGTTTCCTCCCGCCATCGAAAGATATGTGGGTTAGGTGGTTGGCCATGCTAAATTGCCTCTTAGGGTGGGGTTGCAGGAATAGTATGGGGTTTGGACCTAGGTAGGGTGGTCTATCAAAGAGTTGGTGTATACCTGATGGGGCGAATGGTCTCCTGCCCTGTAGGAGTTCTATGAATAAAGCCATCAGGAAAGCCAACCTGGAAATCCCTATTTCGATCCCAATTCTGTTCTGGCCCAGGCAGGTATTTAGCAGGCTTTGTACGCCAGCCCTCTCTCATTGTGGCGCAATAGATCACTTGTATTTGTCCCAGTTAATCCTCAGTGCAAAAGTAAGTGACTGTAACAAGAGGACACACATGAAGTGTAATTTAAGGGAAAAAAAGGTCTTGTTTTCTCGTCAGCTACTTTTTTCTATCATTGAAACTTAAGGAATTCATCAGAAATTTCCTGTCAGGGACTTAATCACTGAACTTGCCTCAGCAATCACATTCACTATTTGATATTCAGTTTTTTGTTGCCGAGAAAGTGAAGAAGCTTAATGTTCAGCCCGGTGCGTAGTGTTCTCTCCATTCAGGTTTTAATTAGGGTTCATCACTGGCCAGTTACCTCCAAGGGCTAATTAGGCTCATTAGGAGGAGCTAGCCATAACAAGCATCCAGGTGCTGGATTTAACCACACAAGATAAGTCATTGATGGCAGCTGCAAGCTTCCCCTTTTGTAATGAAACATTTCATTAGTGCATATTTTGTTAACAGATTGGAGGGGCCTTCCTCCAAAGGCAGGCCTTTACAGGTCCAATGAACACATCAAACAGTTCAGCAGTAGCAGCTGCTGCTGTAAGATCGAGAGCCTGTGGCAAAAAATGAAGACGCAACATTTTCAGGAAATTGTAAACTACAGTGTAATGACAGGGGAAACGATTCTGAGGAATTTTGTTCAAACTGTGTGATTTATGTCAGCTACGCAATGTAACTTTTGGCAATTTCACATTACTCAATGGCAAAGATGTTACGATCATAAGCATTGAATCAGCAGGAGCCTGAGTTGGTCCCTGTGCTCCTGACAATTTTTGTTTTCCTTGCCAGATTTTCTCCCTGTTCTGTTCAAGTGATTGGCTCTTTGAAAGGTCCCACAAGGACCTCGCTCAACTAGTCATTGTTCCTGTGACCCCTGATGGTAAGTGTCGGCTAGCATCACAACCAAACAAGTTTGTTGCTGCGCATGATTCAAAACACTCATACAAAGTAGCGGTCGGGTCTCAATAAGTTCATAAGGACGTGATCCGCATGTTGCATGTTTTCAGGAAGGTCCCCCCGCCGCCCCACACAGAGCAAATTTCACCTCTTCCAGATCCAAAAACTCCATTAGATCTCCCAGCCACACTGAGGCACAGGGTTGAGCAACTGACCTCCACCCCAACAGGACCCTCCTGCGAGCGATCAGCGAGGCGAAGGCTAAAACATCTGCCCGTGCTCCCGTCAGCAGCTCTGGCAAATCAGACACCCCAAATATGGCCCCCAGGAGAGCGGGCTCAAATCCACAGGCAAGATCGCTGACATGGTGCTGAAGAAGGACCTCCAAAGTTTCTCCAACTTGGCAGGGCCAGAACATATGCGTATGATTTAAAAAAAAAAAAATTTAGAGTACCCAATTCATTTTTTCCAATTAATAGACAATTTAGCGTGGCCAATCCACCTACCCTGCACATCTTTGGGTTGTGGGGGCGAAACCCACGCAAACACGGGGAGAATGTGCAAACTCCACACAGACAGTGATCCAGAGCCGGGATCGAACCTGGGACCTCGGTGCCGTGAGTCAGCAGTGCTAACCACTGCACCACCATGCTTATATGCGTATCATTGGCCGGGCCCCTCCCACACCGCTCACAAATATCCTCCATGTCTCCAAACAACTGGCTCATCCTCGACTTTGTTAGGTGCGCCTTATGCACGACGTTTAGCTGTATCAACCCAGCCTCGCACACAAAAGTTTAGACATTCACTCTGCAGCACCCCACAACACAACCCCTCCTCCAGCACCATCCGAGCTCCTCTCAGTTGGCCTTAACCAACTCCAGAGATGCCATATCCTCCTCCAAAAGCCTCCCATACATCGCTGAGATGACCCTCCTCCAGCCCCATCACCAACAGCATCTCCTCCAGCAGCAAGGAGGGTGGTGCCACAGGAAAAATCAGAAAAACCTTTTTCGTGACATCCTGCACCCGTATATATCTGAAAACCTCCCCCCGAAGCATCCCGAACTTCTCCCCAAATCCTCCAAAATCGCAAACTGCTCTTCTAGAAATAGGACCTTCATTTCCATCACCCCTCGCTCCTCCCATCCCTGAAACCCAGTATCCATTTTCGCTGGCTCAAACCCATGGTTCACTCAGATCGGCAGCAGCTTCAACCCCACCCCTAACCTAAAGTACTGCCGAAACTGCCTCCATATTTTAAATGTGGCCACCACCATCGGACTCCCCGAATATTTCCATGGGACATATGGGAGAGGCATTGTTACTAGCGCCCGCAACACTGACCCCTTACAAAAGCCTGCCTCCATCATCACCCATAAAGCCTTCAGCTCCCTGCTCCAGCCCCACACCTTCTCCGCGTTCACCGCCCAATAATAATACATCAGGTTTGGATGGGCCTGGCCCCCTGACTTTTGCCCTCTCTGAAGCACTGTCCTCCTAATCCTTGCCATCTTACCTGCCCACAAAGCAACAAAATCAGCCGTTCTACCCCCATAAAAAATATGTTTGGCCAAAAGACCACTAAGCACTGAAATAATAATAAAAATCGCGGCAAAATGTTCATCTTAACCACTTGCACCCGGCCTGCCAAAGATAGTGAAAGGCTGCCCCATCTCAATAAATCCATCGTGACTCTGCCCACTGGGCTCGTAAAATTAAATTTACGGAGCCAGGTCCAAAACCGAGCCACCTGCACCTCCCAAGTACCTAAAGTGGGTAATGGACACCCGAAATGGCAACCCTCCCAAACCACAAAGCACTCACTCTTTTCCAAATTTAACTTTTAGCCTGAAAAAACTCCAAGTCCCATTATATCCTCCACCGAAGAGCCCAGGTTGGAGATATACAACAGATCAGAGCATACAGAGACACCCTATGCTCCACCCCCCCCCCCCGACCCCCTCACTATCCCCTTCCATTTATCCGAGCACCTCCGCACTATCGCCAAGGGTTCTATTGCCAGCATAAACAGGAGGGGGACACGGGGCACCCCCGCCATGTTCCCCTATGTAACGGAAAGTACCCCAAATTCATCTAATTCGTGCGAACACCCACCTTCGGTTCCTTGTACAGCAATTTAACCCACGCCATAAACTTGGGCCCAATCCCAAATCTCTCCAGTACTGCAAATAAATAGCTCCACTCTGCACGATCAGATGCCTTATCTGCATCCAGCACCACCATCTCCGGCTCCCTCCCTTCTGCCGGAGAAAGCACCACATTCAACATTCACCGCATATTCAACGAGAACTACCTGCCCTTTACAAACCCCGCCTAATCCTCCCCAATCATCTTCAGGAGGCACTCCTCCAACCTAAGTGGCAGCACTTAACCAGAATCTTTGCATTCACATTAAGCAGATATATTGGCCGAGACGATCCACACTCTACCGGGTCCTTATGATTTTTTAGCAGCAATGAAATGTTTGCCTGTCCCATCGTCTCTGGCAACACCTCCCTAGCCACCGCTACCTCGAATATCTCCACAACAGCGGTGGAAGCTTATCCAAAAATGTTTTATAGAACTCCAGCAGGAAATGTTTCTTACCCGTCTGCAGCCTCCCTATTGCCGCCCGCCCCTCTTCTATCCCCACTGGCTCTTCCAACCCTGCCCTCTCCTCCTCTCCTACTCTGGGACACTCCAGCTGTCCCAAAAACTACCCCATTTCTGTCACCTGGTTCTTCACCCTCAGATAGATCTCTTGCACCAGCACTCAGCCGGCTTTAAAGCTCTTCAAATGCGAGAAACCTCTCGCTCACTTCACTGGCCCCCCATAGCCCTCGCATGCTCACGTTACCAAATGGACCTGGAGTGTCTCAACTCCCTCGCCCCTTTCTCCTCCTACCAATCATAACCGCTACACCCTGACCAGCAGGGCCCAGCCCTACCCCTAGTCACCGTCAGCCACCTACCCCTCCTCCTTCCCAGAAACCCCCCAGCCGCTTCCCCTCGAAGCTACTTCTCCCAGTATCATTCCCACCCCCGCCCCCCACCATTCACACCTCCCAGGCCCATCGAAACATGACCATTCAGGTTCCAATGACCGCGGCCCCTCCCCCAACCTCTCTCCTGTTCACTAGTCAACTTATGTTTGCTAGCAGCGAGGTGGCCCCTGCATGACCAATATCAAAACGAAAACCAATACAAAGGCTCTCCACACCCACACCTTCCAAACCACCAACACAATAATTCCTGAAACAAGAAGAAATAAATCCCATCAAAATTACCCCAAAGTCCCAAAGCCATCCCCTCCCAACCTGAAGGAAGGTAAAAACAAACAAAGTCCAAACTTAAATCAGTCCCATTCCTTCAGCCTTCACAAACGCCTCCACCGTCTCAAAGTAGTAGTCTCTGGAGTAATGTGTGATCCTCAGCTTCTCTGGGTAGACTACCCCAAACCTCACGTTGCTTTTATACATAGCCGCCTTCACCCAACCAAAGGTCGCCCACCTTTCTTGCCAGCTCCGCCGTGAGATCCTTGTATATAAGAATACCACTGCCTTCCCACCTCGCCTCTCGATTCAGCCTCACCCATCTCAATGCCTTTTCCTTCACCTGGTAGCTACGAAAGCAGACCATCACAGACAGCTCTTGGTGGTTCACCATTTTGAAAAGGCACCAAACATCACTGACCCACTATTGAAGAAGGAAGGTGGACCTCCTGAAAATGAAGATACATCACTGGGAGCACTCAGAGGCCAGAAGCTGGACCTGCGGGGCACAAAGGTGGGTCTCCTGGAATATTCTGAGGCTGGAAGATGGTCCCCCTCCTGGACACTGCACCGGGAAGGTTCACCTGCAGGTGAATCCACAAACTACTGCTGTCTAGGGTTGTGGGAAGCCTCCATCCTGAACTCTGGAGGCAGTCCCAGGTATTGTTCAGAAGAGTCCCAACATCTGCACGCCCGAAGTGTTTCATGCTGGCATGTTTTTGGCCGGCGCCGTGGCGAATCTGGCGTGGGGTGGGGTGGAACTGGTTTAGATCTGCATTCCATTAACAGGATGCCAATGAGCTTCACATGGGTCTCTGACAAGGTTTCTGACCCTTAGAATATCCTGCTGTAAATTCACAATGGCATGAAAGCGATTTCTGGCCCTCCCACTACATTCTCCCCCACTCCTCTCCCCGTGCCCGCCTTCGAACATGCCAGCGGGGACTTGGGAGAATTCCGCCCTCCATGTTTCCGGATGTTTCTGAGCTGAGATTTTAATGTGAATGCTGTTGTGATTTTAGAGGTGAATGCTCAGTCGACTGAGCATTGCTTTCTGAATTCCAATCCAAGCGACTGATTGTCATAACAGCAGGATCACCTTTGTTGTCTCCAACAATGCCTACAGACTTCCTGACTGTTTCCAGCATTTTTTAATATAAATTTAGAGTGACTATTTGTTTTCCAATTAAGATGCAATTTATCGTGGACAATCCACCTTCCCTGCACATCTTTGGGTTGTGGGGGTGAGAGCATCGCAGACACGGGAAAATGTGCAAACCCCACACGGACAGTGACCCAGGGCCGGGATCGAACCTGGGTCCTCAGCGCCGCGAGGCAGCAGTGCTGTTTCCAGCATTTTCTGTTTTAGTCTCAGACCTCCTGCAATGGCAGCTTTTTGCTTTCTATACCTGCTCTGTTCTTTCTCACCTGGGGGTGCCTGATGCTGACATGAGGCATGAAAATGGAAACCTTTTTTTCTTTGTTCTTTCATGGAATGTGGGCATTATTGGGAAGATCAGCATTCACCAAAGAGAAGGAATTGGTGGATGTTTAGTCTGGAGAAGGGTGTTTAGATAGCCTGGGTCACATTGAGATCCAAAAAGACGAGGTGTTGGTCGACTTGAAAAATATTAAGGTGGATAAGTCCCCAGGGCCTGATGGGATCTACCCCAGAATACTGAAGGAGGCTGGAAAGGAAATTGCTGAGGCCTTGACAGAAATCTTTGGATCCTCACTGTCTTCAGGTGATGTCCCAGGGGACTGGAGAATAGCCAATGTTGTTCCTTTGTTTAAGAAGGGTAGCAAGGATAATCCAGGGAACTACAGGCCGGTGAGCCTTACGTCAGTGTAGGGAAATTACTGGAGAGAATTCTTCGAGACAGGATCTAAAAAAAAAAAGGTTAGGTGGGGTTATTGGGTTACGGGGATAGGGTGGAAGCGAGGGCTTAAGTGGGTCGGTGCAGACTCGATGGGCCGAATGGCCTCCTTCTGCACCATATGTTCTATGTACTCCCATTTGGAAGCAAGTGGTCGTATTAGCGAGAGGCAGCACGGTTTTGTGAAGGGGAAGTCGTGTCTCACTAACTTGATAGAGTTTTTCGAGAAGGTCACAGAGATGATAGATGCAGGTAGGGCAGTGGATGTTGTCTATATGGACTTCAGTAAGGCCTTTGACAAGGTCCCTCATGGCAGACTGGTACAAAAGGTGAAGTCACACAGGACCAGAGGTGAGCTGGCAAGATGGATACAGAACTGGCTAGGTCATAGAAGGCAGAGAGTAGCAATGGAGTGCTTTTCTGATTGGAGGGCTGTGACTAGTGGTGTTCCGCAGAGATCAGTGCTGAGACCTTTGCTATTCATAGTATATATAAATGATTTGGAGGAAAATGTAACTGGTCTGATTAGGAAGTTTGCGGACGACACAAAGGTTGGTGGAATTGCGGATAGCGATGAGGACTGTCAGAGGATACAGCAGGATTTAGATCATTTGTAGACATGGGCGGCGAGATGGCAGATGGAGTTTAATCCGGACAAATGTGAGGTAATGCATTTTGAAAGGTCTAATACAGGTAGGGAACATACAATGAATGGTAGAACCCTCAAGAGTATTGACAGTCAGAGAGATCTTGGTGTACAGGTCCACAGGTCACTGAAAGGGGCAACACAGGTGGAGAAGGTAGTCAAGAAGGCATACGGCATGCTTGCCTTCATTGGCCGGGGCATTGAGTATAAAAATTGGCAAGTCATGTTGCAGCTGTATAGAACCTTAGTTAGGCCACACTTGGAGTATAGTGTTCAATTCTGGTCGCCACACTACCAGAAGGATGTGGAGGCTTTAGAGAGGGTGCAGAAGAGATTTACCAGAATGTTGCCTAGTATGGAGGGCATTAGCTATGAGGATAGGTTGAATAAACTTAGTTTGTTCTCACTGGAACGAAGAAGGTTGAGGGGCGACCTCATAGAGGTCTACAATATTATGAGGGACATAGACAGAGTGGATAGTCAGAGACTTTTTCCCGGGGTAGAGGGGTCAATTATCAGGGGGCATAGGTTTAAGGTGCGAGGGGCAAGGTTTAGAGGAGATGTACGAGGTAAGTTTTTTTACACAGAGCTAGTGGGTGCCTGGAACTCGCTGCCGGAGGAGGTGGTGGAAGCAGGGACGATAGTGACGTTTAAGGGGCGTCTTGACAAATACATGAATAGGATGGGAATAGAGGGATGCGGACCCGGGAAGTGTAGAAGATTTTAGTTTAGACGGGCAGCATGGTCGGCACGGACTTGGAGGGCCGATGGGCCATTTTTTGCCCATCCCTCTTTGCGCTTGAATTGAGTGGCTTTCTAAACCATTTCAGAAGACAGTTAAGAGTCAACTGCATTGCTGTGGTTCTGGATGCACATACAGGCCAGACCAGGTAAGGACGGCAGATTTCCTTCTTTAAAGTTAGTAAACCAGGTGGGTTTTTACAATTGATGACAGTTGTCATGGTGTGGTGAACCACTGTTATTGTAGTTCCACTGTTGTTCCACTGTTACTTACAGCGCTGTATATATTCTCTGTTGCTGTTTGTTCCATTGTTACTCACTGTGTTATATATTGTTGTTCTTCCGTGTCTCCGCCCCACTGGATGTTGTATATAGTTGACTGATCTGTAGCCCTGTCTCCAGTCTGGGTTCAGCAGCAGGCAGGCTACATCTTAGAGTATTAAAACCATTACTTCGTTTCTTACAACTTGTCTCGTGCGTAATTGATGGTGCATCAATTTAATACTCTTAAGATGTAGCCTGTCTGATGCTGAACCCAGACAATCTCCCTGGCTTCCAGATCACACTCTGTTGAGGTCCGGGGGTACTGTTTCGCAGCTCTTGCGATACGTGACGTAGAATACGTTAACTTTAAACTCTACGTCCTCCCCTATCTTTGCGCTCCCCTTTTATCAGGCCTAGACTTCCAATGCCATCTCTGAAGCCTGACTTTAACATTCTGTGGACCCCTGCCTCCTCTCACCGTCTGTAGCATCGCGACCCTTAAGGTCGCCCAACCCCCGCTCTTCGCTAACCTCACCCCGGACTGTAAGCCCGTCGCCACCAGGAGCATACGATACAGTGCTTGGGACAAGGCTTTTATCAGGTCAGAGGTCCAGCGACTCCTGTGGGAAGGGATCATAGAGGCCAGTACCTGCCCCTGGAGAGCCCAAGTGGTGGTCGTCAAGACTAGTGAGAAGTTCCGAATGGTCATCGACGACGATCAACCGGTACACGCAGCTCGATGCGTACCCCCTTCCTCGCATATCTGACATGGACAACCAGATTGCGCAGTACCGAGTCTTCTCCACGGTAGACTTGAAGTCCGCATACCACCAGCTCCCTATCTGCCCGGAGGACCGCCAATACACTGCCTTCGAGGCAGATGGCCGCCTCTATCACTTCCTCAGGGTCCCCTTCGGTCTCGGGCTTCCAACGGGAGATGCACCGAATGGTTGACCAGTACAGGCTGCGGGCCACGTTCCCATATCTGGATAATGTCACCATCTGCGGCCATGACCAGCAGGACCATGATGCTAACCTCCAGCGTTTCCTTCACACCGCCAAGCTCCTTAATCTTACGTATAATAAGGAGAAGTGCGTTTCCTGCACGACCCGCCTAGCCATCCTCGGCTACGTTGTGGAAAACGGAGTCCTAGGGCCCGATCCCGACTGCATGCGCCCTCTCCTGCAACTTCCCCTTCCCCACTGCCCCAAGGCCCTGAAGAGATGCCTGGGGTTCTTCTCGTACTATGCCCAGTGGGTCCCCAACTATGCGGACAAGGCCCGCCCACTCATCAAATCCACCCTTTTTCCTCTGTCGGCTGAGGTCCACCTAGCCTTCAACCGCATCAAGGCAGACCTTGCCAAGGCCACGATGCACGCTGTGGACGAGTCATCCCGTTCCAGATGGAGAGCGAGCATCTGACTTTGCTCTGGCCGCTACCCTCAACCAGGCGGGCAGGCCCGTGGCTTTCTTCTCCCGTACCCTCCAAGGCTCCGAAATTCAACACTCCTCCGTCGAAAAGGAAGCCCCGGCCATTGTGGAAGCTGTGCGACATTGGAGGCATTACCTGGCCGGCAGGCGATTCACTCTCCTCACTGACTGTAATGACCTCCAATTGGCATTATTGGTTGGCCAATTGTTGTATGAGCTCCCTCAATCATAGCTCATTGAGGGGGCCCATATAAGCACCTGTGAGGCAGTCTTAAGTTGACTGGAATGCTAGCAGCACTGTTGGAGCTGTGCTTGTATATAGTTATTGCAAATAAATACTGATGTAGACGGTACCCCTGCCTCCTGTGGAATATTACACTGACCAACGGTCGGTTGCCTTCATGTTCAATAATACACAGCGGGGCAAAATCAAGAATGACAAGATTCTGAGGTGGAGGATCAAACTCTCCACCTACAATTGCAACATCTTGTATCGTCCTGGGAAGCTCAATGTGCCCCCAGATGCCCTGTCCCGCGGTACATGTGCCAGCGCACAAGTAGACCGACTTCAGGCCCTCTACAATGACCTCTGTCACCCCGGGGAAACGGACAGGTGGAGAGGGAGAACGCGAAGGTATGGAAGGCCGTCCTCCTGGCCCTACGGTCTAGAAGTCTCCCAGTCTCCCGCTGGTAGGAGGTCCTTCCCGATGCGTTCCACTATCCGGTCGCTTCTGTGTACTGCCACCAACGAGACCCCGTTACTATTACTGGGACTTGCTTTATATTGCAGATTTTTCTTTCTTTATTGAATTTAAATTCCACCAACTGCCATGGTGGGAGTGAAACCCATGCCCCATCCCCCCCTGAGCAATAGCGTGGGCCTCTGGATTACGAGTACAGTAGCATTGCTGCTATTCCACCATTTCCCCATCTGTACCACAAAGAATTCTGCAGCTCTGCCTCTGTATAACCAATTCAGATCTGGATAGGAGTCCAATCAAGGTTGGGAATGAATGTTTCAGCTGAGGTGAACACCTGTCTGTGCACTGTTAATTGTATCCGGGCAGAAATATGTATGAAGATCAATCGATGGCAATCATGTTTTGGACTGTTCCAGCTGTGACCCTGAATAGTTGCCCTGAAACCTGAAGTACAGCATAACAGTTTTGATGCAACGCAACATGAAGGTGATACTATTTGGGAGCAGCAGATGGGAGAGGGAGTGAAAAACACACCCTGCTCCTGTTTAAAACCAGCTGTGCAAAGAACTGGGCGGAAAAAACAATTGCCAGTCATTGAAGAGAAAATGAAAGATGTGGACTTGATAGGATGTGTTGTGGGGGAAGAACTAGGTTCTCTCTCTCTGCATCTGTTCTGGCCATGGGTTGGTGTCATATTTTGCTGATCTTACAAAGCATTGAAATATTTACCTTCCAGCATCGCTCAAGAAGAATCTGAGATTCCCATGAAAATCATAAATCACCTAGATTTCGCCACCTCCACAAAGTGAGGATCCATGTGCTGTCTTCCCTGGTGGTTTAAGTGGGGAAAAGTCATCACCTGCTGTTGTTTTGAACCAGATTGAGGTTTGAAGTTTAATCCCTGATGCATGCTGAGTTAACTAACATCTCATCTGGGCATCAGTTAGCATTGTGCAGTTAGTCTTGCCCCTGTGCGGGGTGGGGTGGGGAGAAGGGACAGGTGGGGTGGGGCATGTTTGCTCCCAATTGTTGATGTTTGAAAGGGTGTGAGTGTTGGCAAGAGGCAGTGGCAGAATTAAATTTGACTTTGGCATCGTTTTGAGATTGAATAGCTTCCAGACTTGTGCACAAAAGACGGGCCTTGAGGTGAGATTCTTCAGGTATTGAGTGTTTTCATACTGTAGCATGAGATAGTGTAAACGGGAGGAAAAATTAATTTAATGTAATCAAAAAGTGCATATAGAAGGAAAGTGTGACCATGCTAATATGATATTTCGGTAGGAAGGGGTTAAAAAAAGCAGCATAATTTCCTTATTAAGACAATCTGTACGAGATGTTCCAACTTCTAATTGGCTTCGAACTCCCTCCTTCCATACCCAGTTAATCTATGCGCAGTAGACCACAATTGGTTCAGCCTAAACTAATTAAGTAGGATAATATTTATTGATAAATTGCACTGTTGTGTTGCTAATTACTGTTATTTAATCCTTTGATCTACTCAGCAGCAGTTTATTATATAATCCACTGTTAAGAGCAAATTGTATAGAAAAAACATCCTTGTCTCTCCAGCAACAATTTTTTATGCAAACTGAAGGATGGGGATGGAGAATCCTCCAGACTTTATTTAAAGGGTAATGTTGTCTGAATAAGGTGGAGTTTTAGGGACAGAATATGTCTTAGAAAACCTGGAGATTCCCAGTTTTGATTCCAGAGCGACATTGGAATTGCTGGATGAAGAAAGACCACAGTCCATTTATTCGCTTTATACGATTATGGTAATATGTGATACCTGCCCCCAGAACATTATCAGCTTGTCCCTTCAGAATCTTAAACACTGTAATTGTCACCTCTCAGCTGTCACTTTTCAGGTGAGGATCTGTCTTGAGGAAATGCTGGCTTCCCAATGTCACCAGGAGCAGCAATTCAGGTGGTCAGCATTTCTGAGATAGTGGGGGGTGGGGGGCGAGATCTGGCAGGTTCTTCACCAAATCCACCAAACATATAGATCTTGAGTGAGAGCCGCGATACCTGGTCATGTCTCATTGTCTCTCTGAGGGTGATAGTAATCATTACTGCCTGATGAAAATCAGCCTTGTGAGCCGCTCGAATATCCCAATTTACTTACCCACTGCTGTGCTGTCAGGATCCTATTGGACACAATTTTAACTTGAGCAGGGACACCATCTACCTGTTGTGGATAGGTGGCCTCCAGACCAATTTCTATTACTCCCTGCCGACTTGCTCACCTGAAACAGGCAGGAAATGGTCCAGCTCACTTGACTAGGGTGTATATTACAAAAGCTCAAACCTGAGTGAGGTACCCTCAATAACGCAGCCCCTTATATATGGCTCACAGATGGGCGGAGCCAGAGGCGGAGTCCCCAGGACTCCAAGCCCGGTCTTAAAGGGGACATCACCTTACATGAGGACAAGGACGTTTGTGGCTCACTTTGCTGTTCGCTTGCCCGAAAACACCTTCGGTTAAAGCGGGGCCTTCATCACTGTCAGATCCAAAATAGGAAGATTTTGGTTAGGCCGTGATGAGCTGTGTACATCTTTGGAACTGGATTCATTTGGAGCTAAGGTCTCATTGGAGAAGCAAAAATTAGAAAAATAGACATTGAATTGTAACGAACATATGTTGATAGTAGTGACCCCTTAAAGAATGATTCCACTGCAATCATGTCAATATTTTTCGTGTTAGAAGCAAGGTGGAGTATAGCTGGAGGAGACACTTTCGCTTGTAGGTCCCACATTTTTAAGAGTGTTATTTTTCCCAGTCAGTCTGAGAAGCATTGGCTGTATTTTTGTAATGGTGTTAGTTTTTGTGGTGTGGGTCACAAACAATCCGTGTGGTTAAGGTACTCTTCTACAGTGCTGTTCAGTCAGGAGTTTTTGACCCAGCAATGGTTGGTGCATGCTATGGACAAGACCAGCTTTGAGCCTGCTTGTTAGGACCATGGTGGTGATTAGTGCTACTGGGTTGCAAGGGCGGGCTGCGCCCCCCCCGCTCCTGCAGCATGATTCACTCCATGGATTGCACCGGCAGCTTGGATTTACCACCATCTTTTGTGTGAGCACCATAGGCAGCGCTTGTCAGCAGGCCATTGTTACTATGATGAACCTCGGGGTGACTCAATAACATGTCCACGTGCTGACTATTTGCTTGCTTTTCCATACAGAGTTGTGCAAAATAATTTGAAAAGGTTTAGCTGCAGTTGGTTTTCTTTGAAGTAACCATGCTGTTCCTTGAATCAGGCATCCAGTTAAATATTAATGACTGAAGAAGCACTAAAAGCTAATTTAACTGTAATGGCGCATACTCTGGGTGTACCTGTCTATTAAACTGCATTTATAGATGAATATGTGGAAATCTGTTTGAAAAGATCAAGGCAGTTTAAAAACTACTTCTGGAAACTTTTTTTGGTGCTTTAGGCTGGATTTGGGAACAAATTTCTTTCTTTGTCCCCTTTATTGGGCTTTCTCCACAAATACTTTTTAGTCTCCGCCCTTCTCCAGCCTTTCCAAAACGCATCTTTATGACCAGGTTTACACACATCCCTCTCAGTATCTGTTTTCCTGGCCACAGTGTTTCCATCTCTGAAGCGCCTGGGACCTTCCTTCATGTTAAAACTGTATAATTGCCGTTGCTGCACTTTTTGGGAGCAAACTATTTCTATTCGCTCAGCACCTTCCCAGCCAGGAACACCGCTAACCTCCAGAATTTTGATGATTCAGGAATCGATTATGTTTTGGTGTGTTCCTTTTCAAACCGAGCAAGGGATATTGGATTGTGAGCTCTTCCACTCATTGACACTCCTAATTGTCCATTTACAGATCAGTAATTCCTAATAGCAGAAACCAGTCACATTTTTGGCCCAGAAACCAAAGCTACTTCCCCGCACTGGCCCATCACTTTACTGCATTTAGCAAACGACCTCCGTCCCACACATCAATTTCTCTTTTTAACCAGTTCATCAGCAATGGCCTGATCCACTCCTGCATGACCACTAAACTGGCATTCTTCGCTGGGTGCTATAGAAGCATGGCAATAAAAAAACCCACAGTAATTGTAAAGGAACAGACTCTCATGGTGATTTAGTGCTCTGCTCCTACTCAATTTTAAATGCAATTAGCATTTTATGACTTAAAAAAAAAAGTGTCAGCTAAGCTTTCTGTTCGATATGGAATGCAACCAACACTTCTATGAATGGATGACGAGTAAGCTACGCCCTCGGAATAATATTGTGTTTCTTCCCCCCCCCCCCCCAATACACACATACACATCGTCTCCTGGGAACAGCACCTACTGTCGTCCAGTTACGCGAGCAACAAGCTGGTGCCTCGCCTGCAGGAGCCAAGAAAGTAACTATCTGATTGCCATCTGACTATGAGAATATTGCAGCTGAGCCTGATCCTGGCCTTGCCTCTATCCATGCATGTAACTTTCCATGAGTGGGTCACTGAAGCAATCAGCAGCAGTCAGGGAATGGGAACACCCAGCTCATTTCTCCCCCTTTATCACCCAGGGAAGTCAAGGCCAGTTCTTGGCCAAGTCCCCAGTTGAGGCCGAGGTCAACCAACTCAGAAGGGAAATTAAACAAGGGTGTGTGGGATGTTCCCCATTTAGCTTTCTGCTAAAGAGACCTGATCACTGCCTTCAGGGAAGTTTTCTGCTTCTGGCAACTTTTCTTTTTCTGTCAACTTTTGCAAACAGAAGATTTTTATAATAAAGCGGATGTTGATCGGGCATCAGGAAACTTGCATGGAGCTATTGGGGCCTGATATAAGGAAAATAAATCCATACATCTAATGAAGGTGACAAAAGTAATGCATAAATGAAGGTATATCTGTGGATCTTTGTAACAATGACTGGACACGAGAACGTGGTATTTCATTGGATCGGGCCACATTCTCCTTCTGTCTTTCCCTCTCTCCATCATTTCTATGTTTCTTTTCGCATTTTAGTTTCCTGTTCCATTTGCTTGGGCACAAATTATTTTTAAAATGCGACGTACATTTTTCTGGTCTGAATGAATTTCAGGAGATGGACCTCTGTTCCTCGTGGTTGACACTAAAGTCAAGGTCTCAGATCTGGGTCATTGGTAATATTTGTCTCTTGAAATGGTGACTCAGCGTGGCTCTATTGCGAATTCTTTGGAGCGAAAGGGGTTCCTTAAAGTAAAGAGCTCTTCCAATTCGGTGGGTAAGGCATGTTCCAGTTTGTCAATTTTTATTAATTTGCCATCCATGTTTGACATCCCTTCAGAAGTGTTTCCAGTTTTAGATTAATACTGAAAGAAGTTTTCTTCTGATTTAAGAAATATAATTGGAAATCTAAGTTGTCAGCACTAACTGCTAATATTTGGTTTGAAAAAGTAATAAAATGCTCATGTCTATCATAATCTTAGGTGCTCTGGCAACGATAGAACTATCAGGGTAGAAGGGGAGGGGTATTTTTGCTTTAGGTAATAGATAATGCTTTTACTCATTTTAGCAAAATGAGTAAAAGTCGCCATAATCCCAGATGACCATAGGCTGTTTTCCCCTTTGAGGGGGAGAGCTGATTGGTGGTGATTTAACCTGAGAATCAACACCTCAGGCGAGGGTCAAGGTTGAGAAGATGGAGCCTTCGTGAATAACCGCAAGTAATGGTGGGTTGGCAACCTGTTTCACATCTCTCCAATCCGGGTCCCGGGTTCAAATCCGGCGTTGGGTGACTGTCTGTGAGGAGTTTGCATTTTCTCTCCGTGTCTGCGTGGGTTTCCTCCGGGTGCCACAGTCCAAAGATGTGCAGTTAGATGGATTGGCCATGCTAAATTTCCCCTTGGTGTCCAAAAGGTTAGATGGGGTTACTGGGTTACGGGGATAGGGGGAAGGCGTGGGCTTAAGTACGGGGCTCTCTCCAAGAGCTGGTGTATACTCGATGGACTGAATGGCCTCCTTCTGCACTGTACATTCTGTGATTCTAAATTGGGATTTAGAGTCCCTGAGATTACGTGTGGCCTTGAAAACTGGAGGAAACCCAGACCACAGGCACGAAAAGCAGGTCTTTCCAGCTCAGTTTAAATAATAAAAATCGACAGCCCACTGAGAAAAATGGACTCGAAGCCAGAAAAAACTGATATCAACCCTGTACTTATACCAAAACCACTTGTTCAACATTAGCTGTTCTGCAGCACAGTGATGATGATTTGCAAAGAAGTCTTTCTCCTCCCAGTGTCATTATATTTTGCCATCACTTGATTCCTGTGACCACATTAGCCAGACTGTCAACCAGTCTAGCTCAGAAAATCAGGGAGATGTACAGGGATCCAGCGCTGTGGATAGAGGATACAAGACTGAATAAATATATTAGGCAGCAGACAGAAAGCAACCAGCGTGGGTTTGGATCCATTTGATTAATGTTGGAGATTTTTCTCTCTCCCTCCAGGAAGTTCTCTTATGATCTTATTGCATTGTTTACAGGAATAAAACAATTAGGTTGCATGTTCCCAGTGCAGGTTTAGTTACTATGTATATATTAAAGCAAATTACTGTGGTTGCTGGAATCGGAAACAAAAACAGAAAATATTGGACAATTTCAGCAGGTCTGACAGCATCTGTGGAGAGAGAAGGGAGCTAATATTTGGGGCAGGATTCTCTGACCCCCCCGCCGGTTCGGAAAATCCCCAGGGGTCGAATCCCGCCCCGCCGCCCCAACGCCGGCTGCCGTATTCTCCGGAGCCGGTTTTCGGGCGAGAGCTGGCTTCACGCCATGCCGGTCGGGGGCCGTTGGCAATTCTCTGGGCCCTGATGGGCCGAGCGGCCGTTGGTTTCTGGCCAGTCCCGCCGGCGTGGATTAGACATGGTCCCACACGGCGGGATCTGGCAGGTAAGTCGGCTGGGGCAGTGCTCGGTGATGCACGAGGGGGATCGAACCCTGGGGCGGGGCCCCCACGGTGGCCTGGCCTGCGATCGGGGCCCACCGATCTGCGGGCGGGCCTGTGCCGTGGGGGCACTTCTTCCTTCCGTGCCGGCCCCTGTAGGGCACCGCCACGGCCGGCGCGGAGAAGACACCCACCTGCGCATGCGCCAGAACACGCTGGTGGTTCTGCACATGCGCGGGATCACGCCGGCCCTTTGTCGCATGCGCAGACTCGCGCAGTCCCTCCGGCTGGCGCCAACCCCTCCGGCATCCACCTAGCCCCCGGAAGTGCGGCGAATTCCGCTACTTCTGGTCAGCCCGACGCTGGAGTGGTGGTTCGTGCCGTTTTTACGCCGGCGTCGGGCCATCGCGCCGATTGGGGAGAATCCTGCTGAAAGAGTCCGAATGACTCTTGGTCACAGAGTCTTTGACAATGCTTTGTACATGTGTCTCTTGGCCTCGACCTGATGAAATGCCAGACTTTGACAAAACAAGATGAACCAGCACTTGCTGCTTTTTATAAAGTCTTTGAAATGAATAATGAGGAGATTGTGGGGTGGGGGGAATTTCTCTCCTCCCCCCCCCCCCCCCCCCCCCCCCCCCGCGGGCTATACCTACGTTTACGCCATGGGGGGATCCCCTCAACTGATTCACATTTTAAAATAACGTTGTAAACCTCGCCAAGGTGACGTCACATCAGAGTGGTTTAAATATTCAGTGAAGGGGTGAGTCATGTGGTGAGAGGGCTCGCTAATTATACTAAAGTGAGGATGTTGTGGAAGCAGATACATTAACGGCGTTCAAAAGGCATGTTGACAAACACATGGGTAGGATGGGTATAGAGGGATACGGACTAGGAAGTGCTGAGGGTTTTGGCAAAGGCCGATATCATGACCGGTACAGGCTTGGAGGGCCAAAGGGCCTGTTCCTGTGCTGTATTGTTTTTTGTTCTCTTTGTTCTTTGTATGTAAAAGCATCGGAATGAGGTCTCGGCCTGTGTGGGAATGGACCTTGTTAGGTCACTGGCTAGGGAAAGGGAAAATCGAGAAATGAGATCTCGCTGGCAAGAATCTCATTTCTCAATTACCCAGAAATTTGGGGCCAATGTTGACGTTCCCGCTGACGGCGGATGTGGGCGCAAAATCACCCCCTTTGATTTTAAACCTTCAGGCAATTTCAGGATTGTGACTACAAGGCTAGACTACAAGGCCTGCCTCACTTAATGAATAACATTTCCATGGTCATCTTTGTACTTCAACAACCTGGATTTCAAACAATGATTTTAAACAATGTAGTATATCCATGTTAGCTGTCGTTATTAGAAAAAAAGGAAAACAATTCTATTTATGTTGTGCCTGTCACATACTCAAAATGGCCAAATGTACTTCACCACCAGCAAATTACGTCTGCAAGGCAGTCACTTGTTGTTTCCTGGTTATATTAAGAAGGGTGGGGGTAGGCCCGTGAGGAGTAGAAACATGGGTGTCGACCACTTTGGTCAAACTCTGTCAGTCTCCATCCTTGCTCCTGTGATATGCGTCAGCTTTGGTTTAGTGGTGGCATTTTCACCCTGTGAGTCAGGGTGGTGTGTTCAAGTCCTCCTCCAGAGATTTCAGCAAAGTAAAACTTCGAGTTTACCATTAATGAAGAAGCCATTCGGCCCATCATGGCTGGTGCCCACTCTCTGATTGTTCTTAGTGGCTAGAGCACCAACAATTCTTAATCAAGGTCAGAGTGTCCACGGCCCCAGCCTGCTTCACTGCACCATTGCACTGCTGAAATGAGTCCTGGAAGATATCCAGATCATGTATTTTCCTTTTACAAAGCAGACCAGAGACTGGGGAGGAAATAAAACATGAAAACGATGGAAAGACACAGAGATAAGATGGAGCCCTCACCCACTGACTGATGCAGAGCTATCCTTCTGGAGGTCATCCAGATGGTTAGGTAGCCACTGTGAGACTGAACTTCTGTCTGGGACTAGTTCAGGGCTGAAAGTTCATATGGGTCTCCTGGATTCATTTAGAACTGGATAAGTGAGACAGGGACGATGACTTATCAGCCAGATCGTGAAAACATTTCCATGACCAACTACGATCTAATTCATGAGGCGTTAAATGTCCTGGGCGTGAAAACGACGGTGTCATCAGACCGCTAAATGTAGCGATCCTCTGCCCTACAGGGGGCCGGCACTGCACAGGAGCAACTCACGCTGCTCCAGCTGCCAATACCGGCATCAAACGTGTGCTGCGGGTCTGCGCTTGCGTGCTGCGACCGGCGCGAATGCATGCATGCGCATTGCGACCTGCGCGAACTTGCGCATGCGCGGTAGCTTCCTTCTCCGCGCCGGCCTCGACGCAACATGGCGTAGGGGCCAGCGCGGAGTAAAAGAGGCCCCCACCAGGAGAGGCTGGCCCGCCAATTGGTAGACCCCGATCGCGGGCCAGGCCACGGTGGAGGACACCCCGGGGTCGGACCCCCCCCCCCCCTCCCACCAGGCCACCCCTGACAGGATGGACGCTGAGGTCCCGCCGGGTAAGACCACATGTGAACGGCGCCGGCGTGACTCGGGCTTTCTTGGCGGCCACTCGGCCCATCCCGGGCAGAGAATCACCAGGGGGGGCCACGTAGAGCGGCCCCCGACCGGCGCTGCGCCGACTGTGCTGGCGCCAATTCTCCGGACTGGCGTCGCAACTTACCACCTCTGTGGAACCCATTTCAGTAATGGGTGAGGTTGGTTGTCCATTTCTCTCTCCCCAGTCCTGCCTGACCTGTTGACTATTTCCATTTCAGCCTTTTTCTTATATTTCCAAGCGTCTGCAGTATTTTGCTTTTTGCTTCATTGGTGGAAGTATCACCTGGCAAATCGAAAGAGGAGAAATATTCCTGACGTGAGCCAACCTGTGCTACCATGGCGCCAACACCAAAAATAACGACGCCACCTGATAACCACTTCATATGTGGCATTTGTGACAGAACCTGCCTCTCGTGGACTGATCTCCTGAGCCGTCAGCAGATGTGAAATTGAAGCTGTCCCATCACAAAAGGATTTGCTGAATGTTTATCATCTTCCATAGATGGAAGGATGCCAGGATGGCATATCTTAGCGGGAAAACAAAATATCATATTTGCCTGTTATCTGACCATCTTTCCAGGTTGTTTTGGCATCAAAAATGCTCCAATGAATGAAGTTCAAAATTCTTCCCACTACCTTGCTTAATAATCAATTGAGCCAGTGTGAAATTGCTCCATGGCTCCCAGCGTACAGTCTTACACAGGTACAAAGTATGTTGGCTAACTCCTGTTGAGCTGTTTAGTAAGGTGTGAGACCTTACCCAGCTGAGCTCTTGTTGAAAAGTTCCTGAAGGTTTGGATTGGTTTCACTGTTGGGTGTGAGTGAGCTGATGTAAAGCCTCAGACTGTTTTACAGTGTGAAACTGATGTGACTACTATCTCCCTTCACAATTCTTAACTTTGCAGTTGAAAATGTATTTGGAAAAAGAATACAGCACAACACTTTGTTGAAGCTTTCTTTTCAGTTGTGAATGCTGGTTATCTAAAATAAAGGAAACAAAGTCAGAAATGTGGGAAATACAGAGCGAAAACATTGAAAAACAGGTTAATATTTCAGTAAGGTGGAGGAATCTGAAAAATTAACCTATTTGTTCAGCTGCCAGGACATTTCTTCTTTATTATGGAGGCTAAAATTAAGTAATTAACTTGTATGAAGAAACCAGGGAACGGCTTCACACCGAATTTTGCTTTGTATATTGAACATTGTAATAGAAATAACTTGGTGCTTCATTGATTGGGGAAGTTCTGAGTGTTTTTAAGATGTTACGACAACCTGAAAAATACTCATGTGGATTTTACTTTTCATCCCCAGTTTGTGATTTACTTCTTGATATATATGTTTGAAAAGAAAATCAATGTCCTGCTACGAAAATGGCCATCTAGCTGAAAACCTGACGGATCACAATTCCCATTTTAGCATTAGCATATGCCAAGAGGATTGCTGTGGAGTGCAGCCGTTGCTAACAGTGGACCTGTTGCAGTCACTGCGTTTCCATGCCTGATTTATAAACTGCTTTAGTAGTATTTGTTTTTGCTTTTCATCAGTGTCATTTTATCTTGGTAAAAACTCAGTGGAGGTTTACAAAAATGGAATTCAAAATCTTGGCTCTTATCTCTCCACACCTTTTCTATTGTTGGGATGAGTTCCATCAAGGCCAGACATGGGAAAGGGCCCAATAGTTTTTTCACATATTCCTGCTCTGCCATAAACATTAGATAGAAATGTAGAAACATAAAAAAAAGAAGCTCCTGGAGGCTATTCGGCCCTTCGAGCTGGCTCCGTGATTCATTATGATCATGGCTGATCATCAAGTTCAATACCCTGATCCTGCCTTTCCCCCGTATCCCTTAGTGATAGTGTGATAGAAACTGAAACTAGAATGATTACATCTTGTACAATAACATGGTCATCTGTTTGAGGAGCGTCGTAAAAGGCCACAGAAGCTTTCCATGCATGGGAGCACTGTGTAATTACCATATGTTGGCATAGGAACAGGCGTAGACTTTTCAGACCCTTAGGCCTGCTGTGCCAGTCAATTAGATTAGGGTTGATCATTGAATTGTTTTCAGAACTCTAGCAGTCGAGTAATGCTGCCCGTCCCACTGGTCCAGTTTCAAATATGCAGATTTCAATTCAGCCGACTAGTTTTCATTTTTTGCCCTGTCTTAAGACCATAAGACCATAAGACATAGGAGTGGAAGTAAGGCCATTCGGCCCATCGAGTCCACTCCACCATTCAATCATGGCTGATTTCAACTCCATTTACCCGCTCTCTCTCCATAGCCCTTAATTCCTTGAGAAATCAAGAATTTATCAACTTCTGTCTTAAAGACACTCAACGTCCCGGCCTCCACCGCCCTCTGTGGCAATGAATTCCACAGACCCACCACTCTCTGGCTGAAGAAATTTCTCCTCATCTCTGTTCTAAAGTGACTCCCTTTTATTCTAAGGCTGTGCCCCCGGGTCCTAGTCTCCCCTGCTAATGGAAACAACTTCCCTACGTCCACCCTATCTAAGCCATTCATTATCTTGTAAGTTTCTATTAGATCTCCCCTCAACCTCCTAAACTCCAATGAATATAATCCCAGGATCCTCAGACGATCATCGTATGTTAGGCCTACCATTCCTGGGATCATCCGTGTGAATCTCCGCTGGACCCGCTCCAGTGCCAGTATGTCCTTCCTGAGGTGTGGGGCCCAAAATTGCTCACAGTATTCTAAATGGGGCCTAAATAATGCTTTATAAAGCTTCAGAAGTACATCCCTGCTTTTATATTCCAAGCCTCTTGAGATGAATGACAACATTGCATTTGCTTTCTTAATTACAGACTCAACTTGCAAGTTTACCTTTAGAGAATCCTGGACTAGGACTCCCAAGTCCCTTTGCACTTCAGCATTATGAATTTTGTCACCGTTTAGAAAATAGTCCATGCCTCTATTCTTTTTTCCAAAGTGCAAGACCTCGCACTTGCCCACGTTGAATTTCATCAGCCATTTCTTGGACCACTCTCCTAAACTGTCTAAATCTTTCTGCAGCCTCCCCACCTCCTCCATACTACCTGCCCCTCCACCTATCTTTGTATCATCGGCAAACTTAGCCAGAATGCCCCCAGTCCCGTCATCGAGAGCGTTAATATATAACGAGATCAGCTGTGGCCCCAACACTGAACCCTGTGGGACACCACTCGTCACCGGTTGCCATTCCGAAAAAGAACCTTTTATCCCAACTCTCTGCCTTCTGCCTGACAGCCAATTGTCAATCCATGTTAGTACCTTGCCTCGAATACCATGGGCCCTTGTTTTACTCAGCAGTCTCCCGTGAGGCACCTTATCAAAGGCCTTTTGGAAGTCAAGATAGATAACATCCATTGGCTCTCCTTGGTCTAACCTATTTGTTATCTCTTCAAAGAACTCTAACAGGTTTGTCAGGCACGACCTCCCCTTACTAAATCCATGCTGACTTGTCCTAATCCGACCCTGCACTTCCAAGAATTTAGAAATCTCATCCTTAACAATGGATTCTAGAATCTTGCCAACAGCCGAGGTTAGGCTAATTGGCCTATAATTTTCCATCTTTTTCCTTGTTCCCTTCTTGAACAGGGGGGTTACAACAGCGATTTTCCAATCCACTGGGACTTTCCCTGACTCCAGTGACTTTTGAAAGATCATAACTAACGCCTCCACTATTTCTATATCTTGGGATATTACTCATGTCTTCTACTGTGAAGACTGACGCAAAGTACTTATTCAGTTCCTCAGCTATTTCCTTGTCTCCCATCACAAAATTACCAGCGTCATTTTGGAGCGGCCCAATGTCAACTTTTGCCTCCCATTTGTTTTTAATGTATTTAAAGAAACTTTTACTATCATTCCTAATGTTACTGGCTAGCCTACCTTCATATTTGATCCTCTCTTTCCTTATTTCTCTCTTTGTTATCCTCTGTTTGTTTTTGTAGCCTTCCCAATCTTCTGACTTCCCACTACTCTTTGCCACATTATAGGCTTTCTCTTTTGCTTTGATGCATTCCCTAACTTCCTTTGTCAGCCATGGCTGCCTAATCCCCCCTCTGATAACCTTTCTTTTCTTTGGGATGAACCTCTGTACTGTGTCCTCAATTACTCCCAGAAACTCCTGCCATTGCTGTTCTACTGTCTTTCCCACTAGGCTCTGCTCCCAGTTAATTTTCATCAGTTCCTCCCTCATGCCCCTGTAGTTACCTTTATTTAACTGTAACACCTTTACATCTGATTCTACCTTCTTTCTTTCAAATTGGAGATTGAATTCGACCATATTATGATCACTGCCTCCTAAGTGCTCCCTTACTTTAAGATCTTTAATCAAGTCTGGCTTATTACATAACACTAAGTCCAGAATGGCCTGTTCCCTCGAGGGCTCCATCACAAGCTGTTCCAAAAAGCCCTCCTGTAAACATTCAATGAATTCCCTTTCCTTGGGTCCACTGGCAGCATTATTTACCCAGTCCACCTGCATATTGAAGTCCCCCATGATCACTGTGACCTTGCCTTTCTGACATGCACTTTCTATTTCGTGGTGCATTTTGTGCCCCCGGTCCTGACCACTGTTAGGAGGCCTGTACATAACTCCCATTATGGTTTTTTTGCCTTTGCGGTTCCTCAACTCTACCCACACAGACTCCACATCATCTGACCCTATGTCGTTTAGTGCTATTGATTTAATTTCATTCCTTTTTTAAAAAAAATATATTTTATTGAAAATTTTTCGATCACAATTTTTTCCCCTTACACATCAAACATAACAAAAAAGAAAATTTAACAGTGAACAAATGGCTAATCAACATAGTAAACTAATCATTAATTTCATTCCTAATTAACAAGGCAACCCCGCCCCCTCTGCCCACCTCTCTGTCTTTTCGATAGGTTGTGAATCCCTGGATGTTTAAATGCCAGTCCTGAACCCCCTGCAACCATGTCTCTGTGATGCCTACCACATCATACCTGCCAGTCACAATCTGAGCCACAAGCACATCTACCTTGTTCCGTACACTGCGCGCATTTAAATATAGCACCTTTAATTCTCTATTGACCGTCCCTTTTTGTTTTCTTAGTGTGGTGGACCTTGGTTTACTGAGCCTTTCCATACACTGTGTCATATTTTGTGGGATGGGGACAATCGTAACCACTCTTGAGTTTTGTCTGTTCGTGTTTTTTTGTATTCCTAAGCAGCTACGCTCCCCGCTGATTACTTCACCTCTTGGTTCCCTGACTTTCCCTTCCCCCTTAGTTTTGTCCGAAAAAACAAGTTTGAGTCGAGTCACTTGTTACCTATCTGTCAGGATGCTGTCCAGAAGTGTTGTCCTGCATCAATCAGCCTGTAATTTATTTATTTATTTATTTTTAATAACCCAATTATTTTCTTTTCCAATTAAGGGTGATTTAGCGTGACTTCCGGGTGCGGCGATGACCAGCTGAGTCGCACGTTTCGGCAGCTCCCTGTGAAACGGACTTTTGGGCTCTTGATAGGAGCCCCAACGGCAATTTTAACGGCTGAAAACACCGTGCGGTAAACCAGAAGGGTGTTCCCCCTGGACACGGATGGAAAAAGGAGAGGAAAGTGGCCGGATTGCAGCGGATCCTTTGGAACAACGGCAAGGAAGGCAAGCAGAAACCAAGATGGCGTCGGAAGGTGGCAGTTTCATATGGGGCCCTGAACAACAAGAGTTTTTGAAACGCTGCGTGGAGGAGATAAAAAAGGAAATGAAGAAAGAGTTGTTGGCCCCGATACTACAGGCGATTGAAGGGCTGAAAGAGGAACAAAAGACCCAGGAGCAGGAGCTTCGGGTCGTGAAGGCGAAAGCAGCAGAGAATGAAAACGACATACAGGGCCTGGTGGTGAAGTCGGAGATACAGGAGGCACACCAGAAACGATCTGTGGAGAGGTTGGAGGCACTGGAAAATAACGCAAGGAGGAACAACTTGAGGATTCTTGGCCTTCCTGAAGGTGTGGAGGGGGCGGACGTCGGGGCATATGTGAGCACGATGCTGCACTCGTTAATGGGAGTGGAGGCCCCGACGGGTCCGTTGGAGGTGGAGGGAGCATACCGAGTTATGGTGCGAGGACCGAGAGCAGGAGAAGCTCCCAGAGCCATAGTGGTGAGATTTCTCCGTTTTAAGGATAGAGAAATGGTCCTTAGATGGGCGAAGAAAACTCGGTGTAGTAAATGGGAGAACGCGGTGATCCGCGTCTATCAAGATTGGAGTGCGGAGGTGGCGAGAAGGAGGGCGAGCTTTAATCGGGCCAAAGCGGTACTTCACAAAAAAAAGATAAAGTTTGGAATGCTGCAACCGGCAAGACTGTGGGTCACATATCAAGGGAGGCACCACCAATTTGAGACGGCGGATGAAGCGTGGACTTTTATTGTAGAAGAAAAATTGGAATGATTGGACTACGAAAATGAACGTTTGGACAAAGTGGTGGGACGAGTGGGGGGGGGGGGCGAAGAGGGATTGTATGATTAATCCTGCGGTATGGTAACTTTTCTTTCTCCCACAGGTGGTGATGGGGGGAGGTGGGGAGGGAGAGGAGATGGGGCGTTGGCCATGGGAGGCGGGGGCCGAGGGAGAGGCGCGGGCTTGGTTCCCGCGCTATGATAATTATGGCGGGAATAGAGAAGCAGGAAGGAGGGGGCGCCGCACGGGGCGAGCCGTGATCACGGGGGGAAGCCGAGGTCAGCCAGAGTTTGCTGACTTCTGGGAGCAACATGGGGGGAGTAATTACGCTAGCGGGGGGTCTAGCGGGGGGGGGGGGGGGGGAGGGGGGAATTACTGGGTTGCTGCTGCTGGGGAAAGGGGGGAGTGGGTGCGGGAAAGGATGGGCGGGGGGGCACCGTCTGGGAGAAATACAGCCGCGTGGGAACTGGGCGAGAAGCTGGAAAAAGATGATGGCTAACCGGCAAGGGGGGGGGGGGTGGGAAGCCCCCCAACTCGGCTGATCACGTGGAACGTGAGGGGGCTTAACGGGCCGATAAAGAGGGCACGAGTACTCGCACACCTTAAGAAACTTAAAGCAGATGTGGTCATGTTACAGGAAACGCACCTGAAACTGATAGATCAGGTTAGGTTGCGCAAAGGATGGGTAGGGCAGGTGTTCCATTCGGGGCTGGATGCGAAAAACAGGGGGGTGGCTATATTAGTGGGGAAGTGGGTAATGTTCGAGGCAAAGACTATAGTGGCGGATAACGGGGGCGGATACGTGATGGTGAGTGGCAAATTACAGGGAGAGATGGTGGTGTTGGTAAACGTGTATGCCCCGAATTGGGACGATGCCAATTTTATGAGGCGAATGCTAGGACGCATCCCAGACCTAGAGACCGGAAAGCTGATAATGGGGGGAGACTTTAACACGGTGTTGGAACCAAGGCTGGATAGGTCGAAGTCCAGGACTGGTAGGAGGCCGGCAGCAGCCAAGGTGCTTAAGGATTTTATGGAGCAGATGGGAGGGGTGGACCCGTGGAGATTCAGTAGACCTAGGAGTAAGGAGTTCTCGTTTTTCTCCTATGTCCATAAAGTCTATTCACGCATAGACTTTTTTGTGTTGGGTAGGGCATTGATCCCGAGGGTGAGGGGAACGGAATATACGGCTATAGCCATTTCGGATCATGCCCCACACTGGGTAGACTTGGAGATAGGGGAGGAAACAAGAGGGCGTCCACCCTGGAGAATGGATATGGGACTAATGGCGGATGAGGGGGTGTGCTTAAGGGTGAGGGGATGCATTGAAAAGTACTTGGAACTCAATGACAATGGGGATGTTCAGGTGGGAGTGGTCTGGGAGGCGTTGAAGGCGGTGGTTAGGGGGGAGCTGATATCAATAAGGACACATAAAGGGAAGCAGGAGAGTAAGGAACGGGAGCGGTTGTTGCAAGAACTTTTGAGGGTGGACAGACAGTATGCGGAAGCACCGGAGGAGGGACTGTATAGGGAAAGGCAAAGGCTGCATGTGGAATTTGACTTGCTGACCACAGGCACTGCAGAGGCACAATGGAGGAAGGCGCAGGGTGTACAGTATGAATATGGAGAGAAGGCGAGCAGATTGCTGGCACACCAATTGAGGAAAAGGGGAGCAGCGAGGGAAATAGGGGGGGTGAGAGACGAAGATGGAGAGACGGAGCGGGGAGCGGAGAGAGTGAATGAAGTGTTTAAGACATTTTATAAAAAATTGTATGAAGCTCAACCCCCGGATGGGAGGGAGAGAATGATGGAGTTTTTGGATCGGCTGGAAATTCCCAAGGTGGAAGAGCAGGAAAGGATGGGATTGGGAGCACAGAACACGGTAGAAGAAGTGGTGAAAGGAATTAGGAACATGCAGACGGGAAAGGCCCCGGGACCGGACAGATTCCCAGTTGAATTTTACAGAAAATATTTGGACTTGCTCGCCCCGCTCCTGACGAGGACCTTCAACGAGGCAAAGGAAAGGGGACAACTGCCCCCGACTATGTCAGAAGCAACGATATCGCTTCTTTTAAAGAAGGAAAAGGATCCGCTACAATGCGGGTCCTACAGACCAATCTCCCTCCTCAATGTAGATGCCAAGGTCTTGGCCAAGGTAATGGCAATGAGAATAGAGGAATGTGTCCCGGGGGTGGTTCATGAGGACCAAACTGGGTTTGTGAAGGGGAGACAGCTGAACACGAACATACGGAGGTTGTTAGGGGTAATGATGATGGCCCCACCAGAGGGTGAAACGGAGATAGTAGTGGCGATGGATGCCGAGAAAGCATTTGATAGAGTGGAGTGGGATTATCTGTGGGAGGTGTTGAGGAGATTTGGGTTCGGAGAGGGGTATGTTAGATGGGTGCAGCTGTTGTATAGGGCCCCAGTGGCGAGTGTGGTCACGAATGGACGGGGATCGGCATATTTTAGGCTCCATAGAGGGACAAGGCAGGGATGTCCTCTGTCCCCATTACTGTTTGCACTGGCGATTGAGCCCCTGGCGATAGCGCTGAGAGGTTCCAAGGGATGGAGGGGAATACTTAGGGGAGGAGAAGAACACCGGGTATCTTTATATGCGGATGATCTGCTACTATATGTGGCGGATCCAGCGGAGGGGATGCCAGAAATAATGCGGATACTTGGGGAGTTTGGGGATTTTTCAGGGTATAAATTGAATATGGGAAAGAGTGAGCTGTTTGTGGTGCATCCAGGGGAGCAGAGTAGAGAAATAGAAGACCTACCGTTGAGGAAGGTAACAAGAGACTTTCGTTACCTGGGGATCCAGATAGCTAAGAATTGGGGCACATTGCACAGGCTAAATTTGACGCGGTTGGTGGAACAGATGGAGGAAGATTTCAAGAGATGGGACATGGTAGCATTGTCAATGGCAGGGAGGGTGCAGGCAGTTAAGATGGTGGTCCTCCCGAGATTCCTTTTTGTGTTTCAGTGTCTCCCGGTGGTGATCACGAAGGCTTTTTTCAAAAGGATAGAAAAGAGTATTATGGGTTTTGTTTGGGCCGGGAAGACTCCGAGAGTGAGGAAGGGATTCTTACAGCGTAGTAGGGATAGGGGGGGGGCTGGCACTACCGAGCCTAAGTGAGTATTATTGGGCCGCTAATATTTCAATGGTGAGTAAGTGGATGGGAGAGGAGGAAGGAGCGGCGTGGAAGAGATTAGAGAGGGCGTCCTGTAGGGGGACCAGCCTGCAGGCTATGGTGACAGCCCCATTGCCGTTCTCACCAAGGAACTATACCACGAGTCCGGTGGTGGTAGCTACACTGAAGATTTGGGGACAGTGGAGACGACATAGGGGAAAGACCGGAGCACTGGGGGGGTCCCCGATAAGAAACAACCATAGGTTTGCCCCGGGGGGAATGGATGGGGGATATGGAATGTGGCAAAGAGCAGGTATAACGCAATTGAAAGATCTATTTGTGGATGGGAAGTTTGCGAGTCTGGGAGCGCTGACCGAGAAATATGGGTTGCCCCAAGGGAATGCATTCAGGTACATGCAATTGAGGGCTTTTGCGAGGCAGCAGGTGAGGGAATTCCCGCAGCTCCCGACACAAGAGGTGCAGGACAGAGTCATCTCAAAGAAATGGGTGGGGGACGGTAAGGTGTCGGATATATATAGGGAAATGAGAGACGAAGGGGAGACTATGATGGACGAACTAAAAGGGAAATGGGAAGAAGAGCTAGGGGAGGAGATTGAGGAGGGGATGTGGGCAGATGCCCTAAACAGGGTAAACTCGTCGTCCTCGTGCGCCAGGCTAAGCCTGATTCAGTTTAAGGTATTACACAGGGCACATATGACTGGAACACGGCTCAGTAAATTTTTTGGGGTGGAGGATAGGTGTGCGAGGTGCTCGAGAAGCCCAGCGAATCATACCCATATGTTTTGGTCATGCCCGGCACTACAGGGGTTTTGGATGGGGGTGACAAAGGTGCTTTCAAAAGTAGTAGGAGTCCGGGTCGAACCAAGCTGGGGGTTGGCTATATTTGGGGTTGCACAAGAGCCGGGAGTGCAGGAGGCGAAAGAGGCCGATGTTTTGGCCTTTGCGTCCCTAGTAGCCCGGCGCAGAATATTGCTAATGTGGAAAGAAGCCAAGCCCCCGGGGGTGGAGACCTGGATAAATGATATGGCGGGGTTCATAAAGTTAGAGCGGATTAAGTTCGTCCTAAGGGGGTCGGCTCAAGGGTTTACTAGGCGGTGGCAACCGTTCGTCGAATATCTTGCGGAAAGATAGATAGGGGAGAACAAAGAAGGCAGCAGCAGCGGCCCAGGACTTGGGGGGGGGGGGGGAGGGGGGATGGGGGGGGGGGGGGGTGGCCTGAGACAAGGCAGTTGCCAATTCGGGCTAGTTTTTTTTTTTTTTTTTTGTTATTTAATATTTATTTATTTGTTGTTGTTTTTGTTTAAATTTAAAAAAGGTCATTATTATCTGTATTGTTACAATGTTGTCTAAAGGATGCACAATGTACTGTGTTGGTTGACCAAAAATTTTCAATAAAATATTATTTTTAAAAAAAAAGGGTGATTTAGCGTGGCCAACCCACCTAACCTGCACATCTTTGGGTCGTGGGGGTGAAACCCATGCAGACATGGGGAGAATGTGCAACTGCACACGGACAGTGACCCAGGGCCGGGATTCGAACCCAGGTCCTCAGCGCCTTAGGCTGCAGTGCCAACCATTGTGCCACATGCCGCCCTTGTCAGTCTGTAATTTAGGGCAGTTTGCATCATACTGCAACACAACATCAGACATTTTAGATTTATTTTCTTCGAAGTCAAACGTGCTTCAAAGATTTTTCTTCACCCAGTGTCTTCGGATAGAGTTTTTTCTCCCAAAGCTTGGGTAGAAACTGGTGAAGCTGACTTTTCTTTGCCTGTACCTCTTGCTTCATGATGTTGGCTGCCACTTGTAAGGATAGATGCTTTGAGGGACCACTTGTTTTCCACCAGCGGCAGAGATAGACTTGAGGATCACAAAGATGAGTGCAGATCCCACCCAACTAACCCCCCTGCAACTTACACCCCTCCCCCACCATAGTGGCTAATTTCCTCTAGCGCATACTCCAAGAGTTTTTACTCCCGCCGCCCTATCCAAGGACCATTGCAGATACTGATTGTTCTTTACGGCAAGGAAGTGTTTCCTTAAACCCTGAACGGTTAGTATTTCCTTCTGCTTGAGTCCTGGGGGCTGGAATTTCTTCTCCCAATAGAGGTTCAAATCAAGTTGCAAAATGTTGACCTTAGTTTTTTTGCTGAATAATTAATTCTCCTGTGCCTTCCGGACCCCACAACATTTTTACGTGGCCCTCTGGAAGATCAGGAAGGCTTTGAGTGAAAAATGCACCTGCTCCTCTTCAGAGGTCAGGCTACCCATTCTGGGGACCACAGGAAAATTGTATTTCCTCCCACTTTCTAATTTCAAACAATGGTGTGAGTTTTGTAAGCGTTCAAGAAAAACGCACACATCGTCTTGGAGAGTTTGTGGAGAAACCAGCTGAGGATCCAGGAATATTCTAAAAATTAAGTATAAAATGTTTTGACACCTTGAAGTGATGATGTATCTTAAAGTAGGTGCGATTCATCTGAGGGTAAATTGAGCCTTTCATTGAGCAGCATTGTGTAATTGTTATTCGGCGTTACAATGCTTTTCCAGTTGTCAAAGGTGCCCCAATGCCGTCAAAAATGTAAAAAAAATTCCTGTCAGCCTATCCTGTCTTGTTTTGTTTTCTGCTGTGATTTAAATCAATGAACAAACCTTAAAGGATTGCATTTTTTGTACTGGAGTAATTTTTCTTCAGTCTCACTGATAGTGTGTTTAAATTCAGGGTTTTATTAAATTGTCACAGGCTTAATATTTATATAATAATTAAGAAATAACTCCCATTGCTATTGCATACCTTTTGAGGATTGTGGCGCAAGTTTTCTTGTCGTGAAAGTCCACAAATTCTGCGTTAGCATCAGCACTTAGTCTCAGAAATGGAACATCCCGCCCAAGGTATTTGAATTGATTGTAAGAATTTGACCTGTGAAGTTACTTCTTTTGTCAATTCTGGATGTGTCTCAAAGGCCAGGATGCCTTTTATTTTTAAATGACAGCTAGATATCTACATGGGGAGAGAGAAATTTTATGTGATTAGTTTGCGAGCCATTGCTGATTCCCTCACGGACATTAGTACAGTACATAGCTGATTGGCTTTCTGGCAGGTATTTAGGCAAGGCTGGTCCACTTTTCTTCTCCTTGTCTGAGTAGAACCGGAACAAACAATTGGTAACATTCTCTACAACATTCCAGCCAATTTTGCATCCGGCAAATATCCTGTTCAACGTGATGGGTTGGATTCTATATAGCTGCCCATGTTTGAACTAGCAGAATGGAAATGGCACAAATGACAAAAATAGATCATCAGATGTTTTTTTTCTCTACAACTGCATGTCTGACAGAACAGATAGGTAGCCAAAATTTTAGGGGACCACTAATGCTACTTTGAATCTAAGCATTAGGAGTAGAATTGCTAACCGCGTTTGGACATATCTCCGGAGATTTCATATCATCACTTTCCAGCTCCAACCACCCCACGTATTCATTGAGTTTTGACAAAGAGTCATCTGATTCGAAACGTTAGCTCTTGTCTCTCCCTACAGATGCTGCCAGACCTGCTGAGATTTTCCAGTATTTTCTCTTTCGTCACGTATTTATTCACTCAACTTCTTTGCCCCTATCTCCATTATTTACTAACTAAGCAAAAGTGCTCAATGCAAATGAAGTTTAAAAAAAATGTCTTTACTGGCCCAATGATTTTTCTCCTGGGTTGCTTACAGGGAGATTAATCTTTAATTTTGGGGGATTCTAGGACTTGCTGAAGCATTGCCAACCCTAGTTATGGGATGCACTATGCAATCTGGAGACAGAGCCTTCTCAACTTTTTTATCAGACAAATTTAAAATTCTTGCACAGAAGGAAATGTGCTCATGGGAATAATTTGCTTCTGCTGGATTGCAAAGGATCCTTCATTCCAGGATCGAGCAGCTGAAAGCATCTGGCCGCCATCTAATCCCCTTTGTAGGATCTAAATAAACCCGATGTGTGTTCACCCTTTAGAAATCTGTGCCAGACTTGTGCCTTCCTTACAGTGCTGAGCAGAATCCGTTCACATCATGGTAATATAAACGTTAATTTTGTCCAGTTTACTGTTTGCCCTGCATAGTCTCCTTCACTAAGAGAACATTCTGCTGACAAGCATCTATTAGGTGTATTTAAAATTGTAAGCTCCCTTCCAAACATTCCATGGATCACCATGTCCTCCTGTTTACATATTCCATGGACATTTTCTGTATAACACACATTATTTATTCATTGCTCTTTTTGTGTCTAGCATTGGACCTGGGTCCATATTTTAGTGTAAAATAAGGCTTCTACTTTTTCCCCTAATTTAGAATGCAAGTTACATGACAAAAACAAGAACTTGTAAATACTAATTTGGAAATTTGTATTCAAAAGGGGAAGCATCCTCCATCTGTACCATATAGCAGTGGTCTGATTAAACACTCGCGTCCTCTGGCTGGAGATTGGATTTACATTTCTTTACATGTGCTGCTCACACTGAGAACACCACAATTCATAGTTACAAATGACACACATGGGAAGACTCCCTCTCTGTTATATGTAACAAACCACTAAATGCGCCCTCTCACAAGTTGGTTTATGATTTTGTTACAACATACAGGGTAAGTCTTCCCTCTTGTTCATCCATAATTAAGGTTGCTATTCAGCATGTTAAATAAAAACCTACCTAATCTTAATCTACGAGATGTGATTAATTAGGGTTAATACGCTTAATTAATTAGGACTGTACTTCGAGCGGAGAAGATTAAAGGGACATTTCATTGAGGTGTTCAAAATGATGGATTTTGATTAGACTAGATAGGGAGAAACTGTCAGTAAGGTCACTAATGAAAGGACACTGAATTGGGATTTAAAAGCAGGGGTTGAGAAGATTTTTAGTATAGTGAGTCTTCATCTCTGGAATGCACTGCCTGAATGGCTAGTGGAAGCAGATTCAGTAATAACTTTCAAAAGCGAATATACTGAAAAAGGAAACATTTGCATGGTTATGGGGAAAGAGCAGAGGAGTAGAACTAACTGGATATCTTGTCCAAAGTTCTGGCACAAGCATGATGAGCCGAACAACTTGCTGTGCTGTCCCATTCTATGTCCAGTGACAAGGAAGCCGCTGTTACAGAGGCAGCAATGTAAAACAGTCCCGTGCCAATGTTGTTCAGTTGGGGTTGCCCAAGGTGCCACTGAAGTTTGGGTACTGGCGGTGTCTAAGTAAAGATTGCCACTGCACAAACACTATTACTATTCATGGCTGGCATATGGGGTATTTTCAGCATAGCCCAGCAGACCTAGTGCACGTAATTATCCATCCATTCAATTTTCCATGGCCAAGAAAGGACTCTGAAAATCTGACTTCCCCCCCATATCCCCCTTCCCCCATATCCCCCTTCCCCCATATCCCCCCATATCCCCCTTCCCTCATATCCCCATACCCTCCCTTCCCCCAAATCCCCCCTTCCCCCATATTCTCCCATATTCCCATATCCTCCCTTCCCCCATATCCCCCCTTCCCCCATATCCCCCCTTCCCCCATATCCACCTGCCCCCATATCCCCCTTCCCCCATATCCCCCTTCCCCCATATCCACCTGCCCCCATATCCACCTTTCGCCCTATCCCACCTTTTGCCCTATCCCCCCTTCCCCCCTATCCCCCCTTCCCCCAAATCCTCCCTTCCCCCAAATCCTCCCTTCCCCCATATCCTCCCTTCCCCCAAATCTTCCCTTCCCCCAAATCCTCCCTTCCCCCAAATCCTCCCTTCCCCCAAATCCTCCCTTCCCCCAAATCCTCCCTTCTCCCAAATCCTCCCTTCCCCCAAATCCTCCCTTCCCCCAAATCCTCCCTTCCCCCAAATTCCCCCTTCACCCATATCCCCCATATACTCCCTACCCCATATCCCCCATATCCCCGCTTCCCCCATATCCTCCCTTCCCCCATATACTCCCTTTCCCCCATATCCCCTATGTCCCCCACCTCTACTGGGCTATGTTGTGCAGGACGCAGCCGACCACAATGCTGCGGCCGACCCTCTCCGGCGGGTACTGGAGGCCCCTCCAGAGCGGGCCAGGCACCTAAAGCGCATCTTTAGCAGCCCAAAGCACCTCTCTATCACACCCCTGGTCACTGCATGGGCATTGTTGTAGCGGTTCTCCACGTCAGTCTGTGGCCTCCGTAGAGGCGTCATCAGCCACGACCGCACCGGGTAACCCCTGTCGCCCAGCAACCAGCCCCTCATCCGGGGGGGGGGGCGTCCCTCGAACATGGTGGGGATGAAAGATTGCGCCATAACGAATGAGTCATGTACACTGCCCGGGTACCGGGCGCAGACGTGCAGGATCCTCATGCGGTGGTCACAGATCACCTGCACGTTCATGGAATAGGTCCCCTTCCTATTCGTGTACACGGCCCTGTTATCCGCAGGTGGCCACACGGCGACGTGCATCCCATCGATCGCGCCCTGGACCATGGGCATCCTGGTTACGGCAGCGAAGCCCGCTGCCCGGGCATCCTGGCTGGCCCGGTGCACAGGGAACTGGATGTAGCGGTCCACAATGGCATATAGGGCATCTGTCACTGCACGGATGCACCGGTGCACCGATACCTGCGAGATGCCGGACAGGTCCCCACTCGGCACCTGGATTGACCCCGTGGCACAGACGTTCAGGGCCACCATAACCTTGACGGCCACGGGGAGAGGGTGTCTTCCCCCAGTGCCACGCGGTGCCAGGTGTGCCATCAGGTAGCAGATGTGTGCCAAGGTTTCCCGGCTCATTCGGAGTCTCCTCCTGCATGCCCGGTCCGTGAGGTCCTGGTAAGACGAGCGGGGCCGGTACACACGGGGCCTCATCGGGCGTCTCCGTCGCCGTGGCACCACCACCACCTCCTCCTCCTCGTCCTGTCGTGCGGGCGTCCCTCCAGCCTGGGCTGCCACCTGCCTCCCTGCGGCACGCTCCTCTGCGGCAGCCTCCGCCACCTCCCTGGCACGCTCCTGCTCCAGCTCCCCCAGGGCAACATGTAGAAGTGCGGCTCCCGCCACGGCGGCCAACATCGCTGGGTGATGACCAAACATAACGGCCTGCAGGGGGTGGGGGGTGAGGGTGGGGGGGATACACGACATGTCACCATTGCCCATAACCCCCACCCCCAAACCGCAGCCAGGTGCCATGGGCTGCATGGTCGCGACTGTTGCCAGCTGACACATGGCCAGGCGGACACACCTCCTCTCCTCCCCGGTATGCACCCTTCCTAAATCCCCCCCTCCTCCAAGGCACGCACCCTCCCAACGCCCCACCCCCCCTCCTCCCCGGTACACACTCTCCCCAACCCCCCCTCTCCTCCCCAACCCCCCCCTCCCCTCTCCTCCCCGGCACGCACCCTCCCCAAACCCCCCCTCGCCTCCCCGGCACGCAGCATCCTCAACCCTCTTCCCCCCCCCCCCCCCCCCCCCCCCCCCCACCACCACCACCCCCCCCTCCCCGACACGCACCCTCCCCGGCACGTACCCTCCCCAAACCCCCCTCTCCTCCCCGGCAGGCACCCTCCCCAAACCCCCCCCCCCCCCTACTCCCCGGTACGCACTCTCTCCAACCCCCCCTCTCCTCCCCGGCAGGCACCCTCCCCAAGCCCCCCCTCTCCTCCACCCCGGCACGCACCCTCCCTAAACCCCCCATCTCCTCCCCGGCACGCACCCTCCCCGAACCCCCCCCCCTCTCCTCCTCCACGGCATGCACCCTCCCCAACCAAACACCCCTCCTCCACGGCACGCACCCTCCCCAACACCGCCCCCCCCTCTCCTCCCTGGCACGCACCCTCCCCTCCCCCCCCTCCTCCCCGGTACGCACTCTCCCCAACCGCTCCCCCCCTCCTCCCCAGCCGCATCCTCCCCAAACCACCCCTCTCCTCCCCGGCACGCACCCTCCCCAACACCCCCCCCCCCGCCTCCCCGGCACTCGCCCTCCCTGACCCCCCCTCTTCTCCTCAGCACGCACCTTCCCCAAACCCCCTCTCTCCTACCCGGCACGCACCCTCCCCAAACCCACCCCTCTCCGCCCCGGCACGCACCCTCCCCAACCCCACCCCTCTCTGCCCCGGCACGCACCCTCCCCAACCCCCCTCTCCCCCCCCGACACTCACCGTCTCCATCACCCGCCCTCCCCAACCCCCCCTCTACCCCCAGCCCTTCCCCCCCCCCCCCCTTGGCACACACACACACACTCCTGTGACCCCCCGCCATCTGCAGCCGTGCCGTCACTTCTCCGGCAGCCGCCCCACGCCGACCCCTACCTCCGCGCTGGCCGGCATCAACCAGCACGACTGGTTGACGCCGTTAAATAGGTGGTTAAATGGGACTTCGGCCCATCCGACCCAGAGTATTGGAACGGCCCCGGAGCCCGTTGAATCGCGCCGGTCCTTGACATTCTCTGAGGCGCGCGGCGCGATTCACATCGACGGGATTTTGGGGGGGCCAGAGAATATCGCAGGGCGGCCGGGCGGGATTTACGCCGCCCCCGGCGATTCTCCGACCCACCGGGGGGTCGGAGAATCCTGCCCCTGATCTCTTCACGCATCTTCTCTACTGAGTCGTACTGCACTCTGTATGCTTCACCCGATGCCTGTATCTATGTATTTACATTGTGTATTTATGTATGCCCTATGTTTTTCATGTATGGAATGATCTGTCTGGACTGTACGCAGAACTATACTTTCACTGTACCTCAGTACACATGACAATAAACAAATCCAATCCAATCCAGTGTCCCGGGATATCCACTTCTGACTCTTAACTGGAATCAACTCGATCAGGGTAATAGGATAATAGAAGGAGCCCTTTCAGCCCATCCTGTTCATACTGGCTCCCTGCAAGAACCAGCCTTTTAATATGCCCTTGCACATTGTTTCACTTCATCCCATTTAGAAGACCACAATTGAATTTGCCTCCACCACAGTCTCGGGTAGTGCATTCCAGATCCTCACCACTCACCGCGTAACAGAGTTTTACTGGATGTTGGTTACCTCTCAATACTTCTTAGGCAAATTCAGGAGCTAATTTGGAAACAGTTGGGAACTTTAAATGGCCAACCCACAGAGATGAGGTTAGCATGTTATTTTGTTTGAGACGAGCGAAAGCATCAGATTAAAAAACAGAGATAGAATTTTGTCTGATGGTTTTCAAGTGTTCAGATGGCAATATCTCACAAAGAATAATTCCTTTCCTCCTGAATCTCTATGCCCAAGTCAAAGAATTATGCAGCAATGCAAAGAGACCGCAAGACATTCTGATTATGTACTCCATGAGAGCGAAGGAAAAATATGTAGGACATTCAAACACATACTTCAATGCAGTGGGATTTGGAGAATGGGGTTGAGGGGGGGAAAGTAGGGAAAAAAAGGTTATTTCACAAAAAAATATGATTTTCTTTCCCTTTTCTTCAATTTATTTGTTATAAACATATTGAAGATAGGATAAAAAGGCTGTTTGACTGTTAAGCATCATCCAATAGGCAGTTGAAGTATTTTTGCTTTCCAATTGGCTTGGGAAGGTGCTGCCCTCCTTTGATTGATTGATGTATCACATGGCCAGGGGTGGGGCAATTAAAGACGGGGGGCTGTATTATCTGTTCCTGAGGCTAAGTGCTGATGCCAACAGAGGATCCGTAGTGTTTCACAGTGAGGGGCTAGCACCTTCACCATGTGAAACAATGGTTTCATTGGTCATCATTAGACTTTGAATTCAAATTTCACCATCTGCTATGGTGTGATTCGAACTCGGGACCCCAGAGCATTACCCTGGATCTCTGAATTACTAGTCCAGTGACAATACCAATACGCCACCACCCTCTTCTTCTACAGTTATCCCAGACAGATTCCAATTCACCCTTTCTTTCTGTATCTTCTTCGGAGAGCGGCATTCAATTGTTTTCGACTGCAGGGATTGACGAGCTTCTAATAAAACAAGGCCTGGTGGCCATTTTGTGACGGACTGGCAGTGAGGGTGAATGGAGTTGAGTCTGATTTTGCATTCTGTGCCGATTCTACTGGGTCAGTTCTCAATGCAGGTTATTACCACATGACAGTCGGCTCTCAATAGCCCCTGTTAGACCGTGAAGGTAAATGATTCTGTCAGCAGGAAGCCACAATATTTTTAGTCCACTTCCTCATTTCCGCATTAGGATTGGGTTCAGCTGGGAGATGTGAGGGCACACGTTTTTTGCAGCACCTGAGGGCAAGTTTATTTTCAGATCTGTTACTATTGGGAATTGTTTTTAGTGAAAACCATAGACGTGTTCTCCCAACAATTTGTTTCCGTGTGTGCTATTATTTTGAGATTTCTTTTGAGTATGTTTTAAAAATTGGCCTCCAGTTAATGAAGCTCGGAATGTGAAATGGAAAGATTGACTCTAAATAGCAGGATTTAATTTGGCAATCCCTGCACTTTGGTGCAACTTTGGTTTGGTTCTCCCCTGTATAACGTGAGTATGATCTAACTGAAATCCCCATTTCCAATTCAGACAGTGGTTTTGCTCAGGCTGCTTGACTTTAAATAAAGGTGACTTCAGTTTAAGAGAAAGGCAGACAAAAGCAACCAATTGCTACCATATTATAGCGAGCTTGAACCCATCCCAAATTCTGCTTCCCATGTTCTTTTTAAAAAAATGTAAAGTACCTAATTCATTTTTTTCCAATTAAGGGGCAATTTAGCGTGGCCAGTCCACCTTTGGGTTTTGGGAGCGAAACCCAAGCAAACACGGGGAGAATATGCAAACTCCACATGGACCCAGTGCATGGATCAAACCTGGGATCTCGGCATCGTGAGGCAGCAGGGATAATCCACTGCGCCACCGTGCTGCCCAATCTTCCCATGTTGTAATGAGCACCAGACTCCCTTCACCCTTGAATCGTTGACCTTTATTGTCTTCCTGTCCAACAACACTTCAACTTTAAAATTCTCATCCCTGGTTTCAAACCCTCGCCTCTCCTCTATCTCTGCAATCTCCTCCAGCCCAATAACAATGGCAAGTTGCATGTATATAGTGCCTTTTGAGGTAATGAAGCAGCCCATGCTTCCTCACAAAACCAGTATTAAACAGAATTTGACAATGAGCCACTTAAGGAGGTATTAGGTCAGATGACCAAAAGCTTGTTTGAGAGGGGAGAGATGGAGGGGAAAAAACTCAAGGTTATTTCAAATTATGATTAAAAAAAATTTTTAAAAACTTTTATTCGTTGCAAACATATTGGAGCTGGGATAAAAAGGTTGTTTGACTGACAGTTAAGCATCATCCAATAGGTAATTGGAGTCTTTTTGCTTTCCAATTGGGAGGGATTTTAAAAATAAATACATTTTGAGTACCCAATCATTTTTCTCTTCCAATTAAGGGGCAATTTATCGTGGCCAATCCACCTATCCTGCACACTTTGGGTTGTGGGGGCGAAACCCACGCAGACAATGTGCAAACTCCACACAGACAGTGACCCAGGGCTGGGATTCGAACCCAGGTCCTCAGCGCCGCAGTCCCAGTGCTGTCCACTGCGCCACCATGCTGCTCTAATTGGGAGGGATTTTGAACAGCATCTTAGAAGAAGAAAAGGAAATAGAGAGGTTTAGGGAGGAAATTCCAGATCCGAGAGTGTTCAGCAGCCAAAGGTGGACTGATTAAAACCGGGGATAGTGAAGAGTAAATGACCCGGAGAGTTGCAGGGATGGAGGATGTTCCAGAGGTTAGGAGGGGGTTTACCTGCCCTGACACCTGCTTGCGTGGCTAAGTAGAAAGGAAATTCTGATAATGCTCCTGTGGAATGCCGAGGGTAGTGTTTGCTGTGTTACGGGTTCGATATAACTGTGCAATATGGTACCATGTACATATTGTTCAATGTGAGATGACGTTCACATTAAAGGAGCTGCAACTTTATTCCTTTGAGCACTGCTCATCTTGTACTTTATTGTTCCATCCTTTCCTGACTTTTTTCTCCAGCTCCAACTTGATGACGTTGCCTCATTCTTGGTCCCAGTTAGCCTGTTGACTGAAATACTGAGTAGCCTTTTTCTCTCGCAAGCCCAGTTGCACTGAATATCCTGGTTATAGCCCTCACCAAAACTTCAGCTAGAAAGAAACCCTGAAACTTCCTGCACAGCTTTTTGATTTTTGCCCTATGACCTGAACCAGTGATGCCAGTTCCTGTCACTTGGGCATTGTGCAGCCAGTTATTGACCAAAAGTATACTACCCAGGTTCACTGGCAACTGGGAAGAATAAATTTATAATGTATTTTTAAAAAAGTGTCAGTTTAAAAAAAAAAAAATTTGGATTACCCAATTCATTTTTTGCAATTAAGGGGCAATTTAGCATGGCCAATCATCTAGTCTGCACAACTTTGGGTTGTGGGGATGAAACTCATGCAAACACGTGGAGAATGTGCAAACTCCACACGGATAGTGACCCAGAGCCGGGATCGAACCTGTGACCTCGATCTATATTTTGGCACATAGCCCACAGGTGAGTCAAGTGGCCACAACAGTATAAATCTGACGCATTTCCAGTTCTCTCCAGCTTTGACAAAGAGTCATCCAGACTCGAAACATTAGCTCCCTTCTCCCTCCACAGATGCTGCCAGACCTGCTGAGATTGTCCAGAATGTTCTGTCTTTGTTCCTTGAAAACCTACCTGCTTATGTGGCCTGATGCGAAATTACGTTTGGTTCCACTCGTGTGAAGTAGCCTCAGACAGTTTACTATGTTAAAGGCGCTATATCAGTGCAAGTTGATGTTGTGTCGACAACAACAACAAGATGACTCAACAACAAGAAAAAAATGGGCAAGCCTGAAAAGTGCTGCTAAGTTGTGCAAATTACAAGGAGACGTGGGCAGAGCTGATCCTTGTAGCTGACAGAGACAGACAGCTACTTTTGCCAGACTGCATCTCGGATCTTAGTGATGCAGGGTGCTCATTCTCAGGATTGCTTAATCAAAAATAATCTCATTCCTTGGCATATTTACACTGGCTTTCATTCTGTTTTACCCTCACAAAGCTATTTGTCATGAGCATTATATAACCTAATTGCATACCGGCGCTATTATCATTTTGTTCTGACACATTAATCCAACTGCTGTCGTATTGGACTGGGGTTTGCCAGGAGTAAAGGCTCACGGCTGTTTTTTCTAACACTTCAGATAAATTTGAATGTTTGCCGTGGCGATGACAGAAAATGTTGTTGCTGCATGTCATTGTGCTGTGATGGCCTGGCAAACTGTGGTGTAATTCAGCAGCAAATGAGATTTCATATACTGAACAGAAATTACATTCTGCTGAGCTCTGCAGGAAATGAGGTGCAAATCTAGAATGTCCGGGCTAGGCTTCACTGATCGCATGACAGTACTCCAATTGTTTTTCTGTGTGTGACAAATAGAACTAGATTAATGAGTTGTGACTATATTTTATTCTGATATTGACAGGTATCCTGTGGCATTGCTCATGGTGAAATTCTGTTTTATTTCATGTAATGTTCAGTATGTTAGAGTCATTGATTTACAACAATGTGCTGGTTAGATGGATTGGCCACGCTAAATTGACCCTTAATTTGAAAAAACGTAATTGAGTACTCTAAATTTTTTTTTAAAGAAGGGTGTATGAGGAAATTGTGGCTGGATAGGTATCTGCTTGGGTTTCCTCCAAGTGCTCCAGTTTCCTCCCACAAAGATGTGTAGGTTAGGTGGATTGGCCATGCTAAATTGCCCCTTAGTGTCCACAGATGTGCAGATCAGCCATGATCTCATTGAATGGCGGAGCAGGCTCGCGGGGCCAGATGGCCTACTCCTGTTCCTAGTTCTTATGTTCTTATGTTAGATGGGGTTACAGGGATAGGGCAGGGAAGTGGGCCTAGGTGGGGTGCTCTTTCAGAGGGTCGATGCAGACTCGATGGGCTGCACTGTAGGGATTCTATGACATCTATGAATTTGCAGGTAGCCCATGATTTTCTGTCTAGCCTTTTTCTTAATGTTGAGAAATGATGGGCGTGGTTTTGAACTTGGCACAGCCAGTGAAGATAAATCCCACAAAAAGAGAAAACTTATAAAATTGAGCCCTGCAAGTAAATAATGGGCCATTAATAGGGTAGCTTAATCAACCAGAAATGATCATCACTATATAACTGTGGTAACCTGAGGATAACTTTCTAAATGTAAACATTTTTTTTAAAGTCTGGAAAATAATGAAGAATATCAGTTTTACAAGCTCATGTTAAGCATTTTAACGATGAGTTTCTGATTGAGAAACACCCAGGCTGTTCCTCATTCCTTTGCCTCTCCTTTTCTTTCCACACAAAAAAACACATTTCCTACTGTGATAAATGACTTCAAGTGTTTCTTACCAAAGAAAGCCATGTCTTTTATAGTGGAGGCAGCTCAGAAAAACTGCAAGCAACAGGGGACGCTGTGTGTTTGTGACCAGGGAACCATGATGGAGAGAAAGATTGAAGTTTTGTTTCGCAATGGTCTTGCCGGGAAGTTGTTTGACTCATTTTTCCCGTCAAATTGAACAAAACCAGTTGCCCCGTGTCACGGGGGTGGGGGTGTTGCGGGGGGTGGGGGGGGGAGTAGGATGCTTACTGGCCCATCTGCAAATCATTAGCTCCTTGCAAGTTGACTGTGCTGTGCTTTTTCCTAATAGCCAATCTTAATTGTTGTGTTTTGTTACTGACATGGACGCATGTTAGGAAATAACATCGTCTGCCCCTTGCAAACTATATGGTGTATGTCATCTGCTTACAGATGTTACAAGACGATAGTGCTGCTATATTGGATGACAAGCTGGGAAGTTCTTTCAAGGTCTGATCCAGTAGCATTTGCCAGGAAGAATCCAAAAATACTGTTTATGGAAAATTCTCAATGACAGAAATCTCTTCCAGCACAGATATCCTTGACGTTCCAAGAAACCTTTTTCGGAAAAGTCCCAATTTCCACATTCAATTCAGATTCTGCCCTGACATCTTGGAAGCTAACTCCCAATTTGGAGGCACACAGCTAGGCTCCATTCCAATGTAGAAACTCTGCTTCCAGATGTCACATTGCCTTTCACCTGATGGGGCAAATGCTTTTAATGTGAACAAAAATGAAAAGGTAATGTTCTCCTTGTTTCAGGCTGAAATCGGATAAACTTTCTTGACACTATCCCGTTAAGCTAAAGAAACCATGCTGCTGATATGGACACATGTCCCAGCCTGTTCACTGACTTGGCTATAATCACACATACATCTAATTTAAAGACAGATGGGATTGCCTAGGTGTTTGCAAAGATTCCGAATCAAAGCTTCTTAATGTGACAGTTGCCACTGCAGCAGGTATTGCAGTTAATCACATTAATTCTCAGACACATGGTTTCCCGTATACCTCTTCTCTCAGATTTAACATGCGTATTGAGATTAATTTTTTTGCTAAGCAGCAGAACGCAAACATGATTTTTGATTGTTGCGTTGACTGTTTTTTTTAAACCTGTCTCTTGGATTTTGGCTTGTTTAATATTTAAAATTGGATTTGTTTTTTTTTGCTTGTTTCTTTTCCCTCTTTATCTCCCATCTCACTCTCATGACAATGTTCACCTTCATGAGCATCTGATGTCCAGGTTGGTGTTTGTTTTCCCTTCTCAGTGTTTGTTTTGCGTGAACCTGGTCACGGAGTGTTACAAGGGTCATGATTAGAATCTCCCTTTAATTGTCTAATCTACCAGTGTAACCCTACAATGCTCTCGCCCACCATTCCCACAGGAGATTGAAAGTGAGAGTCTTGCCCACTTTACCCTTAGCCAACAGCAGCTGTTGTCATTGTACCTCAGACTGGCTGAGGCCAGTTAATCCAGTACAGACTAGACATTAAACCAGGGAGCTGAGTAGTCCGTATGGTTGTGCTTCTGGCTTCCTATACCAGTTGTGCTTTCAGGGGAACACAATTCGTTTCAGATGTTTGTTCTGCTACTGACATAAAAATTCTTTGAACACGTAATAAGTAACACACTCACATAGCAAGATACATAAGTGAAGTAGGGAGAAAGAAACTTCTGTTTTATGATTTGACTCTGGTTTACTTGGTATGGGGTGGAAATTTGTCCCGGGTTGTGGTGCAAAGATGAGTGACATGGCAGCGCCCACTTGTTATATGAGTCACCCCATGTTCAACTCAATTGCCATTAGGCAGTCAATATGATGTGGCCTGTTTTGAGTTCATGCCCAAGAATAAATTCTGCCCTTGCAACTTTCCAAGTGAGCATCAGAGAACCAACAACATTTTGTGGACAGTTTCCTCATGGGTGTTGCAAACATATAAGACCACAAGACATAGGAGCAGAATTAGGCCACTCGGCCCATCAAGTCTGCTCCGCCATTCAATCATGTCTGATATTTTCTCATCCCCATTCTCCTGCCTTCTCCCCATAACCCCTGATCCCCTTGTTAATCAAGAACCGATCTCTCTGTGTCTTAAAGACACTCAGTATAAGACCATAAGACATATGCTGTAACCCGAACTCACCTTCCTGGCTGCTCCAGGCTGCAAGAGGAGTTGGATGTTGACTTCCAGGAGTGGAGGCCTGTCACTCGTAATGGGACAATGTAATGGGAATACGGGGACAGCACCTGTACAGCTCCTAAAGACAAATCTCAAACTGGGAGGCCCAATCGAATGGTAGAAGTTGCTGAAAAGGGCAAGTAGGCCTTCTATTCCATTACAATATCGTAGCCCTTGATATGCCTGTTGGGATGTGCTAGTTGCACATTTGATCGAGTGGATGGTTTGTTTGCTAAAGAAGGAAGAGGGAGTTGCTCAGTAAACAACTATTCTTGAGGGAGTGGCATGGTAGCACAATGGTTACCACTGTTGCTTCACAGCGCCAGGGGCCTGGGTTCGATTCCTGGCTTGGGTCACTGTCTGTGCGGAGTCTGCACGTGCTCCCTGTGTCTGCGTGGGTTTCCTCCGGGTGCTCCGGTTTCCTCCCACAGTCCAAAGATGTGCAGGTCAGGTGGATTGGCTACGCTAAATTGGCCTTGGTGTCCAAAAGGTTTAGGTGGGGTTACTGGGTTACGGGGATAGGGTAGAGGTGTGGACTTACGTTGGGTTCTCATTCTAAGGGCCGGTGCAGACTCTACGGGCTGAATGGCCTCCTTCTGCACTGTAAATTCTATGATTCTGGGAAACAGCGGCATGACTGTTGTGGCAGGTTGCATTCAATCTTCCTGAAGAATTGTTTGACAAAGGCCGATAGCCCAGATTCCTGTACTCTCGGTTAATATGAGCGAAATGCATACTATAGGTACAACCTCGCCTGAAGTTGAATGGTTCTGGGGCCGGGTTCTCTATTTTTGGGACTGAGTCCCCTCGCCGTCGAGAAAACTGTGGTCTTTTAAGCCAGGAAAACTGGCGTCAAAGGGCCACTTATTCCCCGTTTTGCTGGGGGCTAGCAGGCAGCTTTTGCAGAGCTCGCAGCTCCAGCTGCCGATACGCCCGCCCCCCCCGCCCTTCTGGGCCAAAGGCCGCGCATGCGCACGGCTGCGGCCTCCAGCAACCGCGCAGTGCTCCATGGCGGACTCAGCTAGCGGACCTGGACTGGCAAAATAGTGCCCCGCATTGGCCGCTCGCACGCCCCGGACCGCTCGCACTCATTGCGCCCTCCCCCGACTGTGGCCGCCCTGGACTAAGTCCGCATCTGCCATGCGAGTATAACGGACGGTGGAACCACACGAGTCCCATGCTGTCGGGAATTCAGCCGGTCAGCAACGGAGCATCGCGGGACGGGCCTCAGGCAATGGCCTGAGGTGGTGGACACTCGGCACGGCGTACTACACGAGTATGCTGATTTTCGGGGAGCGAAGAATTGAAAAACCACACTGCTCCCAATTCCGTGCGTCAAAAGGGATTCTCCACCCCGTCGTCGAATGCGATTTCGGCGTCGGGGTGCGGAGAATCCAATCCCTGTTTTTAAATTTTACAGTGAGGCATGCATATTAGCATTCTCTGGCCAAGTGGAATGTTGCAAGGGACACTGAGCAGGATTATTTAACTCGTGGCCAAGGAGACTGTGTGATATAGAAGGAGCCTTGGAGAACTGGCCCTTTAGATTTACAGCACTCCACTGAAAAGGCTGCTCATGTTAGATCTGTGCTAGCTGTGCCTACTTGATACTTTTGCAGTGAATCTGTAAATTGTGGGTTCAAATCCAGTTGTTGAGGGCTGTCCACAATGCAGACTGATAGTCCGAGTGCAGTGCTGGGGGAGTGCTGCGCTGTTTTTGAAATGAGGCATTAAACGAGGCCCTAACTGCCTTCTCAGGTGAATGTAAAAGGTGGAGTGGTATGATTTTAAAGACAAACTGGGGAGATCTCCTTGATGTCCTGGCCAACATTTACCCCACAATCAACATCCTAAAACAGATCATCTTGCCATTAACACATGGGACCTTGCAGGCTACAGAAAAATAAATACTTCCTTAGGGGTTAGGGTTGTCTGGACGTTGAGAAAGGTGCTACATAATTACTAAGCCCTTTTTAAAATGTATGTACATATGTAATATAAAAAGTCTGCATGCATATCCTATCACTTAACTTAAATTATCATACTGTGATTCTGCCCTCTTGTCCCCTCAGTCTTCAATCTCCCATGTGCTCCACTGCCACTATTGAGAACCTCCTCTACTCCAATAAATTTCTACATTTTGCTTCCCAGATTATTGTTTAGGGCAGAATATACAATTTGCATATATTCTATAGTATGATTCAGAATAGGAATTGAATTTACAGTGGCCATTGCCATTGTCCCATGCCCTCCATGATAGTGGTTCCTTGTGTGCAGTGCCTGGACAAATTGCCGAGTCATACCAAAGTTTTTAATTGGATTATTAGATTTGAAGGAAGATTGGGTGCCCTCAATAGTTAACAGTAAATGAGATTGTCTTCTCTCTTATTTTTAGTAGATATCCCAGGGACTTGCAGAAACTAGTGACTTGTTAATGAGAGCAACGTGAATTTTAAATAAATCTTTGCACTTCCAGCCCTCTGGCTAGAGTTGAACCATCAGACCTCTCTATGTGACTAAAGGTGGAAATGAATTATGTATGTGAGGACGCGCTGAAGTTGAACAGCGAGCCTGAAATCAGAAGTCATGAGCCCACAAGTAGGTTTCAATCTGATTCATTAAAAAGAAATACAGACTCAGAGATGGTTGACATTTGGGGGTGGAGTGGAAATGGTCCCACTCGTGCCTCACCTCAATCTGCCCTTGTGTTCATGTGCACAATGTGAAGTTTTCCAACCTATTTTGTACCTCACACAACAAATAAACAGCAGTTTGCTTTTTTGTTTAAAGTCATCCGCTGGTTGTCTAGCCTTTTCTTTTGGCAATACCGCACAGCAAATTCACGAGGCCCTGGGGAACAACAGTTTGTGGACGCATTTATAATTTACACAAGTCCCATCCATTAAAAAGGTACTTTATAAATGCATGAATAAATAAATGAAAAATACACTGCAAATAAAGGAAATGATTTCTTGCTTTGCTTAAAAAAAACTCATTCATTTTGCTTTCATTCTTTTGCCCCCACTGGTGTGATTTTTGTATGCTATCAATTTTATTCACAATAACATCCATTTATCATTACTGGTTAAAGTAATCAGGCTTTAGCAGTCGGTATTTCTCATTCTGAGCATGTGTGACCCTCACTTTATTTGGTATCTTCCACGTATCCACTGACCTTCTCCTCAGCTTCTTTGACTGATTTCCCACTGTTGGCAGCACAACCCAGAATCTCAGCTCTCTAATTCTAACCACTGTCTCCTGGGATATGTTTGACCATGGGCCCTCAGGACTCTGCAGTAAAGAGATCCTCCATTTTGACTTGGAAGCCATTTAACAATGAAGACACCCTTGCTGTTCTCAGCCTACATAGTTAGCGAGGGGCCATCACGTGGCCCCTAAAAGTGGCCATCAAGGACCCAGAAGACGTATGTTTGGTTATTTCAGCCCACTTGCAAAGAGACGGCACAGTTGCACAGTGGCCTCAAAGCTAAGTGACTCGCGTTTGATTCCAGCTTTGGGTGACTGGAGTTTGGATATTCCCTCCGTGTCAGCGTGAGTTTCCTCTGGGTACTCCAGTTTCCACCCACAGTCCAAAGATGTGCAGGTTAGGTGATTGGTCATGTTAAATTGCCCCTTCGCGTCCAAGGTTCAGTTGAGAGGTTAATGGGATAGTGTGGGGGAATGGGCTTGGGTGGAGTGCTCTTTCTAAGGGTTAGTGCAAACTTAATGGGCTAATGGTCTCCTCCTACACTGTAGGAATTCTACGATGTGGGCCTAGATACAACACTGCCCATAATTCGGCTATGATTGACATTGAACTGGCAAACTTCACCCGGCTTCATGATGAAAGGATGTGATAGGAGGAGATTTTGGGAGAACAAGGAATGTCATTCCCATTTAACCTGTACTACACTTAGCCTGGAGTACTCAATACTGTGCTAAAACTGACTACTAAGTGTGAAGGGAGCATTGATGAATCACTGGCACACAAATCCATCAACTCAATAGCTGCAGAATTCACAAACTCCCACTAAGTAAATAAACAATCACTGCTAGTTAGGGATGGATGACACTTTGGGCTTTCTGTTGAATTCTAGAAGCTTCAATTGCAATTCAGGGACTTTTTCAGCATTTTGAAATGTTGCAACTTTAAAACCGAGTGATGGAGAATGAGCAGACAGGCTGAGTGTGTAAAATCGCAATTAACCCAACATCGATCATGCTATTTTAAATAGCCATTCTCTCAATGGATAAAATTATTTCTTGCCAAAACTTCGGAAAAACGCATGTCTATAAAATAAGTCACAGCACAGAAGGAGGCCATTTGTCCCATCACCAGCTCCAAATGCACAATTCTCTTTGTGCCATTCTATTGCCTTCTCCCCATAAACCCTGCACATTCTTCCTTTTCCCACTGGAATTACTTGCAAATCCTCGTCCCAGTTCTGGGATTTATTTAGTTTTCATAGAGGAAAAACGGCTGCTCTTACAGGTGAATGAACCTGAACCTGAGGAAGGAGCAGTGCTCCGAAAGCTAGTGATTTGAAACAAACCTGTTGGACTTTAACCTGGTGTTGTAAGACTTCTTACTGTGCTCACCCCAGTCCAACACCGGCATCTCCACATCATGGCTTACAGGATAGAGATCAGGAGAATTATTTCTCTCAGAGTGTTGTGTGACTTTGGAATTCTTTGCCTCAGAAGGCGGTGAAAACGAGGTAATTGAATATTTTTTAAAGGTGGAGGTAGATAGATTCTTGTTGGGCAAGGGAATCAAAGATTATCGGGGGTAGATGGGAATGTGGAACTCAACACACACAGATCAGCCACGATCTTATTGAATGACGGAGTAGGCTTGAGGGGCAGAGTGGCCTACTGATGCATAAGTTTGTAAATGCAGCAGCCAATCTTCACAGTGTGGTCATCACTAAAAGGGCAGAAAGGCCTCAATTTAATGCCTCTTCCAAAATAAGTCCCCTCTCGTAATACAGCACATGCTAATTGTCAGAAGAAGCTTTGTAAAAACCATTCAGCTTTGATGTTGATGTCTACTGTGTTTGAACTCTGTGAGAACATTGCATTCCACATCTGGAAAGCTGTAATAATGTATCTCTATACAATGGACTATCTCTACGAAAATTGATTCTTGCTACCATGTTACAGTATTCTTTCCGGAATGAAACTTGCAATTACAGGGAAAGATAGTGGTTTGCATGACCCTCTCCCACACAACGAGCTAAAACCAGCAACTTTTCTGATAAATAACTGTTGACACATGTACATAGTTATTTAATAATTAGCAATATTTTGCAATAGTTTCAGCTTTATATTTTAGCTGGTTAAAGAACTGTTGAGTTTCTGTGTATAATTTTGAGTTTAGTGGAACGCTTACTACCGATAGTGTTCCTTCCACTGGATAGATCTGTTGTAAAAGTGACCTTGTCACAAGGACCCACCAAAATCTCCTCCCAGTTCATAGCTACTTGGCATGAAAATGAAAAGTGCTTAATTTAGGGATCTTTTCCACTTTGACTCTCATGAGTCTCATAGACCGCACTTATAACTGTGGCATTGGCTTGGCTCTGGTATTGTGACCACTGAGTGCCAAAGCACTGTGTTGTCATAGACCCAGCTTTAAATGTACAGCTTATTGCTGTTTCTTAAAAGCAGCGTAAGATCTTTCTGGGTGGTCTGTAACCATTTTTCAGACAGGTCCTTGCTATCTCCTTTGACATGTACCTTAATGTCACAGATCTAATGATCAAACCTCAACCACACACGAGGTGAGAGAGAGAAGAGTACTACAAAATGCTTTGATCTCTGACCCTCAGCAGGCCACTTCTACAAGGCCAGAGCCATCTCTGGGAACCTTTTAATGGCCTTCCCACAGGCATTGGGTGGTGCTGTACCACATTCAAGTAATTCTTTTGAACAAGAGCAAGACAATTATATTTTTTGCAACACCTTACTTCAGGGAGCTCAGTTTAGCTTGGTTGGCTGGGCATCTGGTTTGTGATGTAGAGCGAGGCCAAACAGCATGGGTCAATTCCTGTACCGGCTCAGATTATGCATGAAGGTCCCGCCTTCTCAACCTTGCCCCTCGCCTGAGGTGTGGTGATCCTCAGGTTAAATCACCGCCACTTAGCTCTCCCCTCAAAGGGGAAAGCAACCGATGGTCACCATGGCGACGTTACTTACTTTTACTACACCTTCCCTACCCAACAAAGTATTCAGACCAGAAGAATAGTGAATTAAAACTCATAGGCGGGATTCTCCGTTTCTGAGACTAAGTGCTGACGCCAACGCACAATTCATGGACTTCCATGACAGAAAAACTGGTGCCGAATCTGGATTGATTCAGCAACTGTGGAGGGGCTAGCACCGGCGCCACGTGGAACACAATCGATTCCAATGAAAAACGGTGCGGGATTAGGCAAATCCGCGATTGACATTCGGGAGGCTGACAAGCTGCAGCCGCATATACACATTACAATCCCCACACACACTCGACCCAACCAACAAGATGGCATTGGTTGTGCTGGAGCACGCCCATACAGCTGATGGGTCGGCTGGGGTCAGAGGGCACCTAGGGGAGTCCCTGGGGTGACATCTATACAATCCGTGGCCTTAGGTTCACAGTGGGCTGTTAGTGGTGTGTGCAGCTGCTTGGCTGCCTTGCCGGCTGCGGCAATAGTGTTACACGCCTGTCCACCCCGACCCCACAGCCCACCTCCTGGCCAACCCCGCTACTCCCACCGGCCCTGGCAGAAGCCCCTGGCCAGCAGCACAACTGTCAGCAAACTATGGCAATGATGGACCCCCTCTCTTTCCCTCAGCAGCCACCACACTGGTTTCACTATTTTTAGAAGCACAAGTGAACCGCGCCGTCGGGAACTCGGCTCATTGGAGGCGGAGCATTGCGGAGGCCTCAGAGAATACCCGGTCGGGCCCGCAAATAACATGCAAACGGTGTTTACTGTACATGCGTTCCTGACCGCATTGACGTCGCTGTCGAGGTGACGGAGAATTACTATTCAGCGTCAAATCGGCGCCTGCCATGATTTTAGCATCGGAACCTATTCTCCACCCAATCGCATTTTGCAATTTTAGCGTCGGCCAACTGAGAATCCCACCCCTTTTCTTTTAATTAGGGGATATAAGGGAAGAAGCATCTCTTTTTGATATCAGCAGAACATTGAAAATCTCAAATTCCACTTCGAAAACCTGGGGCTGGATTCTCCTAACCTCCGCGCCAAAATTGTGATCGGGTGGGGGTGGCGGGGGTGGGGTGAGATAATGGGCGTTTACGCTGAAATTCGGTCCGTCGCCGCTCCCACGATTCTCTGGTCCCCGGAGATTCACTTGGGAATTTCTCACACGCGAATTACGCAGCGTGGGTAGGGGGCCATTGACAGAGTCGTCCCCCCCCCCCCCCGGCGATTCTCCAAGGAAAACTGGCGAGTTACCGACGTCGTGTTCTAACCACCTATCAGGCATCGGGAATGGCTGGTGGCGGCTGCGGACTCAGTCCTGGTAGGGGGCAGGGGGATCAATCATCAGGAGGGGGCCTCATGGACGGCCAGGGGGGCGATCAGGCATCACAGACCCGTAGACGCTCGCGATCTCGGGGGGGGGGGGCATACATTTCTGGTGCCAGTCCGATTCCGCCATGTCCCACGGGGCGGCCGCTGCAGGCCGCCGCCGTGCGCGGACACACGACCGGAACTGCGGGGCCCCATATCCGCAGCCAGAGCTGCGAGAAGCACTCCTTCTCTGAAGGAAAGTCCAGAGTGATTCACCAGCATTTTTACACTGGCGTGGGGGCATAGCCCCATTATTGGAGAATCCCGGCCCTGAAATTTTAATCTGCGCCAGCCCAAACATCAATCAATGTCTAAACCCACAAGTTTTATTTTATTTTTAAATATTATTTTCCCCTTTGCAGTCCTTCCTTCCCAAAGATTATAAATAACATCAGCTGTAGCTGAAGGTCTGTATTTTTGCCTCTTTGTCAAAGGTTGAGAGTTAAAAGTCCCATTCAGCATGACCGACACACCAGGGGAGTGCCGCACTGGCAGAGGAGCTTTCTTTTGGATGAGATGATTCACTGTCTGCTTTCTCAGGCAGGCGCACATGATCCCAGGACCATATTTTGCTGAATAGCAGAAGATTACCCCCAGTCGCTTGGTCAATATTTATCATTAAATCACTATTAAACAAGGACGAGATGAACTGGTTATTATCGCTTTGCTTTTTAAGGAACCTGCAGCCTGCAAATTGGCCGTCACATTGCCTGCACTCCGAAAGCACTTCAGTGATTGTAAAATGTTCTGATATCAGTAAGGGCACAAATGTAATTGCAAATCTTGTTGATTCAAAGCGTGGAAGGTATACTAACACCTATCTGCAGGTGCTGCTTCACAGTAATGCATGAGGGCAAATGTTTGGTGTAATTTGTAGACTATTCATTGTGCAGGTTATAGGGCAGGCCCTGCACAATAAACACCTGACTTATTGGCATGGCATAGGAGTGAACTCCAATGCTTTATGCACTTTTCAGACCCCACAATATTAAAAGTAGCAACGTTAATGCTTCCCAGCCCAAACTCGATATTATCCTAGCCTAAATCTCAATTTCATCCACTCCCTGCCCCCACCACACCAGTGACATTGACTGCGACAATCCACTGGACGTGGCCTTGTGGACAATCCACATAAATACTCGGAGCGCACTCATTCCAGAGCACTTTGGATCTCGGCCCCCTCCAACTGCAGTTGAATCCAGAGAGGCAACATAACTGCCAAGGTTATTCCTTGAGCAGGATTTTCCAGCCATTCCTGACGGTTGGATTTTCCGGTCCGGCCAATGGCGAACCCCATCATGGATTCCCCGGCGGCGAAGGGTCGGAACAATGGGAAACTCCATTGACAGTGGCGGGACTGGAAGATGCCACCACCGGCCAATGGCGGACCGCCTCCGCTGCCGCAAGACACGCTGCTAGAGGGGATGGAAAATCGCAACTGATTTCACAGGATTCCGACCATCATGTAAGTGAAGAGATTTTCCTTCTAAATTTCCATACCCCACAGTGAGGATGGAGTGATGTCATGACATGTGAGATATCCTGGCATGTCAGACAGATCCAGCATTGAAATAAAGATTTATTTTGGTTCCTTGGACTGAATTGGGCAATGCACATAGTATGTGCCATGTTCACATTCTGGCCTGTTCTGCGTCAGCAGGGGCAGAAGTTGGGTTGTAAACAATTGGTCTCTGTGGCTCTCAGTTAGGTAAGATGTAAGCAGGCTCCTCGCCCATGGATCGCTGTCAAATAAGCACAGCTGGAGAGTATCCTTGTCAAGGAAGTTTAGGCTCAGCTATCTGTTTTTGGCCCAAAGTGTGAAATATTCTAAATTCTGGAACACTGCAAGCATATGTAACTTTTTGTAGAAGCATGTTTTACTATTAGCTTGTGCAGAGCTAATTTACAGAGAGGCTCTTTGTGCCTGGTGTTGGGAGTAATGTGGAGTACATTGCTCTCACTTCATACTGTAGAAACACACTGAACATTATTGGCAAATCCACAGCTGGTGACCTGGTTAAAAAGAAATAAACGATGATACATTCCTTCGCATTGTTCAACTGTCTCAGAAAAATTCTGTTAGCCAAGGAGTCAGTCAGAACTGAGCTGACATGTTCGAGGAAAAACTTTCATCGCCTTCCATCTGTTTTTTTTAAAGGGCAACTAAACATTTATTGCCCCCACAATGTTCTCAATATAATTCTGATATACCACCCAGAATAACCCTGCTTTAAAAATAATCAGCCTCCAATTCCCTTTCACTGCCTTGGTGGAATGACGCTGGGTCTGTTTGTTTGCCCTGAGAGCTGCCAGTTAGACAGATGGCTGGGGCTAGGATCACAGACACAGGTTTGGTGCCAGCTTGTGGCCCAAGACGAGGAACTCCCCCATCCAAGTGACTGACAGTGCTGAAGGTAATCATATAAACAACAGCCCATGACTCAATCTTAGTAACGAAAGGTAAGTTTCTTCCCAGCACTTCGGAGAAGATGGTTTTGTGGCTGTTTTAAACCCCCTGACTGTCTATGATGTGGAGGGTTTCATCTGTTCTAGTTCATACTTAAGATCTTGGCATCCTAGTGCAGTTTAGTTCCAGGAGGATCACAAATAATCTATGGATGAGGAAGGCCATTCTGCCCATCTTCACCTATCCATGCAGAACATCTTGACACTTGGGCAGCACGGTGGCGCAGTGGTTAGCACTGCTGCCTCAAGGTGCTAAGGAGCCGAGTTCGATCCTGGCCCTGGATCACTGTCCGTGTGGGGTTTGCACATTCTCCACGTGTTTGCGTGGGTTTCACCCCCAAAACCAAAAAGATGTGTAGGGTAGGTGAATTGGCCACGCTAAATTGCCCCTTAATTGGAAGAAAAGAATTGAATGCTTTAAATTAAAAAAAAAAGAGAACAACCGGACACTTTACCTATTGCTACTTAAATGTTCTTTTTGTTTCCATCACCCTCCGTGCAAAGTGTTCATCAGTCTCTGTATGATATCAGTCCAAAAGTTACCTTTGGTACCTGTGTCCCCTTGGTCCATGTCAACTGCTTAATTTCAAGTCACTGGATTAACCTTTTCTGTTACACTCACTCCCTTGATCAATATCTGCCATTGTCCTTCCATTGTCCTACCATTGTTCATTGTCCTACCATTGTCCATTGTCCTACCATTGTCCATTGTCCTACCTTGGTTGGTTGATCTCTCAGATGTTACAAAGTCAAAGTCTGTCCAGTTTTTCTTGAGAGTTCAAATCCCTGGTGCGAGGAGCAACCTCATGGCAAATTGCAAATGGCCTCTTTCAACCACAAATCATGGCCATCAAGTGTGATGGAGTTGGTAGCCAGAGCATGGCATTTATGACAGGAACTGAAAACTATGACCATCATTTTAGGCTTCCCATGGCAGCAGACTGGCAGGGAGGGCGTAAAATAGGGTTGAATGCCCATCATGTGCCCATCACAGCTGGTATTTCATCAGAGGCAGGGTGGGTGACGGATGGCCCACCCTGCCTTGGGCCAATTGAGGCCTTTAAGTCATCAATTCATTTTTCTTTTTAATTAATTCTTGCGATGTGGGCATCACTGGCTAGGTCAGCATTTGTTTCCCATCCCTAATTGCCCTTGAGAAGGTGGTGGTAGCTGCCTTCTGGAACCACTGCAGTCCACGTGGGATACGTACATCCACAGTACTGTTAAGAAGAGAGTTCCAGGATTTTGACCCAGTGACAATGAAGGAATGGTGATATATTTCCAAGTTCAGATGGTGAGTGGCTTGAGGGGGAACCTCATGATTGTGGTATTCCCATGCATCTGCTGCCTTGCCCTCCTAGATGGTCGTGGTTGTGAGTTTGGAAGGTGCTTACTAAGGAGACTTGGTGAGTTCCTGCAGTGCAACTTGGAGATGGTACACACTGCTGCTGCTGTGCATCTGGTGGCTGAAGTGAATATTTGTAGATGGGGTGCCAATCAAGCAGGCCTCTTTGTTCTGGATGGTGTCAAGCTTCTTAAATGTTGTTGGAGCTGCACTCATCTAGCAAGTGGGGAGTATTCCATCACACTCCTGAGTAGATGGTGGACAGGCTCTGGGAGTCATGAGATGAGATGAGTTACTCGCCACAGGATTTCTAGCCCCTTGTAGCCACAGTATTTATATGTCCTGTCCAGTTGAGTTTCTGGTCAATGGTAACCCCAGGATATTGATAGTGGGAGATTCAGCGATGGTAATGCCTTTTAATGTCAAGGTGTGATTATTAGATTCTCTGATGTTGGAGATCGTCATTGCCTGGACTTGTGTGGCACGAATATTACTTGTTGCTTGGAGGCCGCCCCACCCCCCCCCCCCACCCCCCCCCCCCCCCCCCCCCCCCCCCCCCCCCCCCCCCCAACGAGAATTGCCTGAGTAGCCCCAGTGAGCCCATCTCACTTACCTGTACTCCAGCCTCCATCACAGCTCATGGTCTGGGACCTCCTGCAGTCCCAGTAGTGGCCACCATTCCTGATGGCACTGCTGGCACTGAAGAGTTGCCGGCCCACTGATTGGCTGGTAGCTCTTGGAGGTGGAACACCCTGCATTGAGGTAGGGGTGAAGTAACAGGTGATGAAATACAGAGGCAACTGGGGGCCATAAAATCCGGAGGTGGCTTCCAGGGCTGGTGGAGATGGGTTCAGCTCAGATTTGCCTGCAGTGGGCCGGTTACCACCTCTGCATTAAATTCCACTATTGGCTTTCAATCTTTTCAAAACTTGGTTAGAGGAAGTTTCTGCTGATGCAGTTCTGGGAGCCGAACATGCTGCGAGACAAGTCAGAGATGGTGGAGAAGTCTGGGAGAGGTGGAGCTGGGTGTCATCAGCCTACACGTGGAACCTAATGATACAGCTCCATTAGGTTGACTCAGAGTCTAAAAGTTGCTCAGTTTAATTTCCAACCAATACCTCATTAAGTTTCAGCCACCATTTTTTTAATTTAGAGTACCCAATTCATTTTAGTCCAATTAAGGGGCAATTTAGCGTGGCCAATCCACCTACCCTGCACATAGAACATAGAAAAATACAGCACAGAACAGGCCTTTCGGCCCACGATGTTGTGCCGAACTTTAGTCCCAGATTAAGAACAAATGAATCTACCCCCCATCATTCTACCGTAATCCATGTGCCTATCCAAAGCCGCTTGAAGGTCCCGAATGTTTCCGACTCAAATCTTTTGGGTTGTGGGGGCGAAACCCGCGCAAACACAGGGCGAATGTGCAAACTCCACACAGACAGTGACCCAGAGCTGGGATCGAACCTGGGACCTCGGCGCCGTGAGGCCGCAGTGCTAACCCACTGCGCCACCGTGCTGCCCGCAAATGTTATTGAACTCCTTTTGTTTTCACTGCCTCTTGTACCATCTGCAATATACGCTGAGTCTTGCAGTCCAAAGTCATTCATGTAAATTTGAAACAGTGGTGGTACAACTGTGAGGCCAGGGCACCCCACCCCTTATTTACTCTTACATTTCCAATCAGTAGCCATTTTTGAATCTCCAGCCAGGTTTGCGTTTAAACAGTCAAATTTCACACAATACTTTCTCAGGTACATTTTTGGAAGTCTTCAGCGCCCAATGTTACAAGGTTCACCACAGTTGATTTGGATTACCACATCCTCAAAAACAATCAAGGAGTTTGCTTGCCCAGGACTACAACCAGAACCTATGTTTTGATAATGCCTCTAATGTGGTACAATGCCCCAAGGAGTGTAATCAAACAAATATTGACACTGGACCATAGAGCTTAGGACCACTGGCCAAAAGCTTGGTGAATGAGATACCTTCTGAGGGTTGAATGGAGTGCTCACCTTCATTGGCTGAGGTATAGAATATAAAAGTTAGGAAATAATGTTGGAGCTGTATAAAACACTGGTGTGGCCACAACTGGAATATTGTGTGCAGTTCTGGTCACCGCATTACAGGAAGAACATAATTACTCTGGAGAGAGTGCGGAGGATGTTTACAGGAATGTTGCCAGGGCTAGAAAAGTGTAGCTAGGAGGAGAGATTGGATAGGTTGGGGTTATTTTCCTTGGAACAAAGAAGGCTGAGGGGTGACTTGATTGAGGTGCACAAAGGGGCAGAGATAGAGTGGAGATGACAGGATAAAATTGTTTTCTTTGATGTAGAATTCTAGAACAAGGAGATATAGATTCAAGGGGCGGGATTCTCCGACCCCCCGCCGGGACGGAGAATCGCCGGGGGCTGGCGTGAATCCCACCCCCGCCGGTTGCCGAATTCTCCGGCACCGGATATTCGGTGGGGGCGGGAATCGCGCCGCGCCGTTTGGCGCCCCCCCCCCCCGGCGATTCTCCAGCCCGCGATGGGCCAAAGTCCCATCTGGAATGCCTGTCCCGCCGGCGAGAATCAAACCACTTCTCTTACCGGCGGGACAAGGTGGCGCGGGCGGGCTCCGGGGTCCTGGGGGGGGGGGGGGGCGTGGGACGATCTGGCCCCGGGGGGTGCCCCCACTGTGGCCTGTCCCGCGATCGGGGCCCACCGATCCGCGGGCGGGCCTGTGCCGTGGGGGCACTCTTTAACTTCCGCCTTCGCCATGGTCTCCACTATGGCGGAGGCGGAAGAGAACCCCTCCACTGCGCATGCGCGGGGATGCTGTGAGCGGCCGCTGACGCTCCCCCGCATGCGCCGCACGGCAAAGTCATTTCCGCGCCAAAGGCCTTTCCCGCCAGCTGGCGGGGTGGAAATCAGTCCGGCGCGGGCCTAGCCCCTCAAGGTGAGGGCTCGGCCCCCCAAGATGCGGAGAATTCCGCACCTTTGGGGCGGCGCGATGCCGGACTGATTTGCGCTGTTTTTGGCACCGGTCGGCGGACATCGCGCCGATTGCGGAGAATCCCACCCAAGATAAGTGGCAGAAGTTGTAAAGGGGTCATGAGGAAGAACATTTTTATGTAAAGGGTAGTGGGGTCTGGAATTCACTGCCCGAGTTAGTGGTGAAGGTAGAGACTCTGAACTCTTTTTAAAAGTATCTGGATCTGCACCGTAAATGCTGTAAGGTACGGGGCTACGGGCCAAGTGCAGGAAGGCGGGATTAGAAAGAGCGCCTGGGTGTCATAGATACATAGAAGATAGGAGCAGGAGGAGGCATTTTGGCCCTTCGAGCCTGCTCCGCCATTCATCACGATCATGGCTGATCATCCAATTCAATAGCCTAATCCTGCTTTCTCCCCATAGCCTTTGATCCAATTCTCCCCAAGTGCTATATCCAGCCACCTCTTGAATATATTCAAAGTTTTAGCATCAACTACTTTCTGTGGTAATGAATTCCACAGGCTCACCACTCTTTGGGTGAAGAAATGTCTCCTTATCTCTGTCCAAAATGGTTTCTCTGAATCTTCAGGTTGTGACCCCTGGTTCTGGACACACCCATCATTGGGAACTTCTTCCCTGCATCTACCCTGTCTCATCCTGTTAGAATTTTATACGTCCCTATGAGATCCCCCCTCATTCTTCTGAACTCCAGCGAGAACAATCCCAGCCTAGTCAATCTCTCCTCATATGACAGTCCCGCCATCCCTGGAATTAATCTGGTAAACCTTCGCTGCACTCCCTCAAGAGCAAGAACATCCTTCCTCAGAGAAGGAGACCAAAACTGCACACAATACTCCAAGTGTGGCCTCACCAAGGCCCTGTACAATTGCAGCAACACATCCCTGCTTTTATACTCGAAACCTCTCGCAATGAAGGCCAACATACCATTAGCCTTCTTTACTGCCTGCTGCACCTGCATGCTTACCTTCAGCAAATGGTGCACAAGGATACCCAGGTCCCGCTGCACACTCTCCTCTCCCAATTTACAAGCATTCAGATAGTAATCTGCCTTCCTGTTTTTGCTTCCAAAATGAATAACCTCACACTTATCCAAATTATACTGCATCTGCCATTGGTTTACCCACTCGCCCAACCTGTCCAGATCTTGCTGTAGGATCCCTGCATCCTCAACACAATTCACTCTCTCACCTAATTTGGTATCATCTGCAAACTTTGAGATGTTACATTTTGTTCCCTCATCCAAATAATTAATATATATTGTGAATAGTTGGGGTCCCAGCACATTCCCTACGGTACCCCACTGGTTACTGCCTGCCAATTTGAAAAGGATCCATTAATCCCTACTCTTTGTTTCCTCTCAGCCAACCAGTTTTCTATCCACCTCAATACATTTCCCCCAATCCCATGCGCTTTAATTTTGCACAACAATCTCTTATGCAGGACTTTGCCAAACGCCTTCTGAAAGTCCAAATATACCACATCGACTGGCTCCCCCTTGTCGACTGTACTGGTTACCTCTTCAAAGAATTCCAACAGGTTTGTCATGCATGATTTTCCCTTCATAAATCCATGCTGACTCTGACTGATCCTGCCACTGCTTTCTAAATGTTCCGCTATAAAGTCCTTGATAATGGATTCAAGCATTTTCCCCACTACCGATGTTAGGCTTACTGGTCTATAATTCCCTGCTTTCTCTCTCCCTCTCTTTTTGAATATCGGAGTGACGTGAGCTACCCTCCAATCTGCAGGGACAATTCCAGAGTCTATAGAATCCTGGAAGTTGACCACCAATGCATCCACTATTTCCAGAGCCACCTCCTTAAGCACTCTGGGATGCAGATTCTCAGGCCCTGGGGATTTATCCGCCTTCAATCCCATCAGTTTTCCCAGCACCATTTCCCTACTAATGTTGATCTCCCTCAGTTCTTCCCTCCCACTAAACCTTTCATTCTCCAACATTTCTGGGATCTGATTTGTGTCCTCATTTGTGAAGACAGAACCAAAGTATGTATTCAACATGTCCTTGGGCTAGCATGGACAAGATGGGCCAAATGGCCTCCTTCTGTGCTCTAACTTTTCTATGGTTCTCTAAAGAGGTAGCGAGGTTTCTGGAGGAATTTCCAGAGCTCAGGGCGCTGACGGGTAAAGGCGCCGCTGCCAGTGGTGGAGTCGAGGAAATCGGAGATCAACCCTCCCCATCCAAAGCCGTGCTTGATTCTTGTTCCGCAGGTCTTTGTGCTGACAGAGAATCCTTGCTGATAATCTGTCCCTAATGAAGGTGAACAACATGGGCTTAATGTGAATGTAACTGATCCAAACGTCAAATAGGGCATGGGGTTTATAGCTGCATTCTCCAGGAGTGTTTCCAGGAACACTTGTGCTATCTAGTGGTTATTTTCAGAGCAGCATTAGCAGAGGTCCGAGGAGCCAGTCAACTCCATGCTATCTGCGGAGCCATTGCCTGTTCTACAAGATGCAAGACTGCCTCACATTAGCGCTTATATGCCTGGTAATCAAAGGAACTGGTGCCATTAAATTCTTTAACCTGTCTCCAAGGGCTATGGTTGAAAGTGATTAAAATGAACGGATTAATCTACTTGCCTGTGAGAATGGGGTGAGCTGGCTTCTTTTCAGCAGGACAGTACTATTACACAGTGACAAGATTCCCCCTGGAGAGGCTTGCATTTGCTAGCCTAGGTTGTGTGGAATGTTTTTACAGGATTTGGCCTCTGTTTTGTTTGTAATGAACATGGGAGCCGTCTTTAGGTTGTGCTGGGATCAGTGGGTTGCTTTGTACATTCTGATCTGAGGGATATAAGTGGATTCAGTGCTCAGACAGGCCCAGGGCTTGGATGTGCATTGTTGCTATACTTTAGGCACAAAGAGCCTCCATTAATTAGTGGGGTTTTTGCTCAGGCTTTGGAAAATAGTTTCGCCTTTCTGAATGCCAGAAAATTCTATCAGTATCTTGATATTGATCATGCTCTAAACACTTTATTGAATAAAAGATTTGGAAAAAGCAGAGGCTGGAGCAGTTATTGTGTCACTTTACTTATTACATTTCTTTTGTACACTAGCGGTTAATAGGCTGTGGCGGCAATTCGGAAACATGGGGATACATTCCAAAGACTCTACAAATAATTTAGTAGAGGCGTCTCCCTGATTTCCCATGGTTCAGGTTGGCTGAAGACTCGTTCTCATAACATTGGGGGATCTGCGCTGCCATATAATGAAGATTTATGGATTGCTATTTTGTGTTTGGTTTGTCTTGCGTGATGTCTCTTGTGGGGACTCAGATTAGTGAAACATCATTTCATTTGTATAAGGCAAGGAATTTAAATATGCGTGCATATGGATATATGGGATATATGGATCTGAATCTCTGAAGTGGGGTTTGAATACAAAATCATCTGATTCGAGTCAGAATCCAATCCATTAATCCATGTCTGACATTCTCATTGTAGTTGGGATGACAGCAAGGACAGTGTAGTTCACCTGTTGACACATGCTGTCTATGACAGGGCTTCACAAAAGGTGAACTGCGACCCCATTGAGGTCACGGGATTAACTTTTGGGACTGTGAGCTCTGAGACAGTAATGGTGTCGCAACTGTCAGTTATTTTCCCTCAAAAGGTTCATCAACAGGACAGCATTTTCCTGCCCTGAACTGCCATTCTGTTCAGCACTCTGACTGACTAAATGGAGACTTCCATGTACATGCTCGTAAAGGCGGTGATTGTGCGCTGTGGCAAATGGCGGGGCAGTCCTGGAATTGACGGCAAGGCCGGGTTGCATGTGCGCACACAATTCTTAGCTCCAAAGCCCCATCGGATTCTTCAAACAGGTTATGGGCAAAAGCACTGGCCCATGTTCAACAACTCTTCCATCCCCTACCCTCACCCCTCACCTGCCCATGTGGGTATGTGCCTCCAGGAGAGCAGAGGGGAGGAGAAAATTGGCAGTGGGAAACAAAATACAGAGGGCTTTCATAAATTAATAGAAGACGGTCAGACAGCAATTGAATGTCTTGCAATAAAGACTTTGTTGCAAAATCCTTTTATCTCCTGAAATAATAGTTTGGTCTCCCTGATGTGATTAAGGCCTTAGGCTTTGACTAATATCAGCCTGTAATAAGTGTCTGGAATGTACCTGCATGATATTATCAATGCAACAATTATTACAACTAGAATTATCTCACAGAGCTAGCTAGGTATAGAACAGCAAAACGTGCAAGGGTCAGTGCACCAGGCTGGGTTTATTTAGAATTGCAGTGGTGTTTGACTGCTCAATGTTCCCCTCCCACCATTTACCGCTCCCCCATGGCTGATGACCTTTGCATAACCTCCAGCAGCAGTGATGAGCTTGATAGCCTCCCTCATTGAAGTGGAATCCACCATCAGGGTAGGAGTCCTTCATGGAGAGAGACGAATTAGGTGTCAGTTACTGAGAACAAAAACAATCCTTTTGCATGGTTATCATCCCTTTAGCTCTTGCTCCTTTTACAGACTTCTCAAAGTCCATTTTTTAAATTCCTCATCTTTTTGAGCAACTAAATGCTGATGATGAGCAATCCAATCTAAAAATTCAGCAAAACATTTTAATAACTGGTAGAGAACCTGAGCATTTGATAGAATGGAAAGCATATTCTGCTGTGTAGCCTTGATGGTTTGTTAAAAAGCAGTCTGAGATTCTTTTTGCAGAGGTCTATTAAAATCAACAGTAGTGTGGTAATGTGTTTAGTGGGTTAAATCTCCATGACACATCAAGCTGATTTGGACCCTTCTGTCCCTTGCTGTAGAAAGAGTGTCAAGAAAACAGTGAAAAGAAAGGAAGATCTGTATTTTCACAACCTCAAGGCATCTCAACATGCTTCATAGCCAATTACTTTTGGAGTGTGCTCATTATTCTGTCATTGAATCAGGAGGTGAATGAGTAAAAATGTAGATGATGAAAAGCAAAGGAAGCAACTTGGCATGAGATCTGGGATGCCTCTATTTTCTTCCCCCACATCCCCTGTTTTTATCTCCATGTTCAGAATCTCAAGGGTCCTCACCTTCCTAGCAGTCAATCATTGTACTTTGTAGTCATATCGATAGTGAGACAAACAGCCCTTAAAATGCAAATCCTGTAGCAACTTCTTGTGACCGCATGTGTGCAGTAGTTAAAAGTGTGAATCGGGAAGTTGCTATCTGAGATCCCTGCTCTTCCGAAAGCTGTGTGATATTTCAAGCGGGGGGAAGAGAAGGAGACTCACCACTGAAACAGATGGAACAGCATGACATTGCATTACTGAGCTGAAATATTCCAACTAAAATCACCAAGAAAATGTCAGGGTTTGTCTACCCTTTTAATTATGGAATAAGTGTACCTTGCTGCCAAACAACCCCATTGGCATTGAAAATTAACTTTGACCATGTGGAATCTCATTGCTTCAGAATTTAATTGTTGTTGGAGGTTAAAAAAGAAAAACTTTAAATTTGTTCTTCTTCTCCTTTAATCCCATCTTTTGTTCCCTCTCTATAATTCACTTTCTCCACCTGATTTGACACTGAATTGGATATCTTGACACTTGCTGGTTTAGTCTGCACTGCTCATTAATTGTTCTTTGCGCTGATTGATTAAGGAGATCCACAGTTTCCTGCCCTGTTCACACATGTCTAAGATTCTCGAGAGAGAGAGGGCGTTGCACATTTTGGATGATTGGTTAATTCTTTGGACTCTGTAATGGTTTGGTTAATTCTTTGGACTCTGGAATGGTTCCTATAGGTTGGAGGGTAGCTAATATAACCCGCGCTATTCAAAAAGGGAGGTAGAGAGAAAACAGGGAACTATAGACCAGTGAGCCTAACTTCGGTTGTAGAGAAGTTGTTAGAGTCCATTATCAAAGATTTCATAGCACAGCATTTGGGAAGCATTGGTATAATCAGACAAAGTCAGAATGGATTTATGAAAAGGAAATCATGCTTGTCAAATCTACTAGAATTCTTTGAAGATGTAGCTAGTAGAGTTGACCAGGGGGAACCGGTGGATGTGATTTATTTAGACTTTCAGAAGACATTCAATACTGTCTCACATAGCAGATTACTATGTAAAGGATTGCGCATGGGATTGCGGGTAGTGTCTTATCATGGATAGAAAGATGGTTAGCAGTCAGGAAGCAAAAAGTTGGATTAAATGGGTCTTCTTCTGGTTGACAAGCTGTGACTAGTGGGGAACCGCAGGGATCTCTGCTAGGACTCCAACTGTTCACATTATATATTAATGATTTGGATGAGGGAACTATATGTATTCGGCACAATCAACCGGCTGTTCATGCCGGCGGGATATTCCAGTCCCGTGTTGGCTCACGGGTTTCCCAGCAACGAGGGGTTCAGTCACCGGGAAATCCCATTGACAACGGTGGGGTCGGTAAATCCCGATGGGGTGCCGCCTTCGCCGTTAAATAACATGCAGCGGATTGGTCCCGCCCATGACCTCCAAATTTGCAGATGACACAAAGCTGGGGGGGGGGGGGGTGAGCTGTGAGGAGGATACAGAGTAACTTCAGTGGGATTTGGACAGGCTGTGTGAGTGGCCATATGCATGGCAGATGCAGTATGATGTGGTAAATATGAGGTTATTAGTTTCGGTAGCAAAAATAGAAATGCAGATTATTATTTGAATGGGTGTAAATTGAGAGAAGTGGATACTCAGCGAGACTTTGGTGTCCTCATGCATCAGTCGCTGAAAGTAAGCGTGCAGGTACAGCAGGCAGTAAAGAAGGCAAAAGGTATGTTGGCCTTCGTTAGGGCAGCATGGTGGCACAGTGGTTGGCACTGATGACTCACAGCGCCAGGGATCTGGGTTCAATTCCGACCTTGGGTGACTGTGTGGAATTTGTACGTTTCCCCCGTGTCTCCGTGGGTTTCCTCCAGGTGCTCTGGTTTCCTCCCGTGGTCCAAAGTTGTGCAGGTTAGGTTGATTGGTCATGATTAAATTGCCGCTTTGTATCCAAAAGGTTGGATGGAGTTACGGGTGTGGGCCTGTGTACAGAGACTGTTGGTGCAGACACAATGGGTCGAATGGCCACCTTCTGCACTATAGAGATTTTATAGCAAGAGGAGTTTGAGTATAGGAATAAGGATGTTTTACAGCAATTGTGTAGGGCATGATGAGGCCACACCTGGAATATTGTGTGCAGTTTTGGTGTCCTTATCTGAGGAATGATGTTCTTGCTATGGAGGGAGTGTAGCGAAGGTTTAACAGGCTGATTCCTGGGATGGAGGGACTGTCATATGAAGACAGACTAAATCGGTTAGGATTATATTCATTGGGGTTTAGAAGAGTGAGAGGGTATCTCATAGAAACTTAGTTTGAGGATAAGGGATAAACCTTTAGGACTGAGAAATCTCTTCACCCAGAGAGTGGTGAATCTGTGGAATTCACTCCTACAAAAAGTAGTTGAGGCCAAAACGTTGTGTAATTACAAGAAGGAATTAGATATAGTTCTTGGGGCTAAAGAGATCAAGGGATATGGGGGGGGGGAAGGCTGGATTAGGGTATTGAACTTGATGATCAGCCATGATCATAATGAATGGCAGAGCAGGTTCGAAGGATTAAACGGCCTCCAGCTGCTTCTATTTCCCATGTCTCTGTATTAACAGGAACTTCCCATGCAAAAGCCTGTGGAAAGTCAGTGGGTCAGTGCAAAAATCGCAGTCGTTTGTTCATTACTGACCAGTGAATTCAGTCCAATATGTTACCCGCAATGCCTGCTGTCTTAACACACTGACATCAGTTATGTGCAGCTGCATGGAGAACCAAAATGTTACTTCATGGAATCTGGGCTTTGCTTGCTGGGACAGCATTTATACCCATCCATAATTACCCTTGATCAGAGGGCATTTAAAAAACATAAATTTAGAGTACCCAATTAATTTTTTCCAATTAAGGGGCAATTTAGCATGGCCAATCCACCTACCCTGCACATCTTTGGGTTGTGGGGGCGAAACACACAAACACGGGGAGAATGTGCAAACTCCACACGGACAGTGACCCAGAGCCAGGATCGAACCTGGGACCTCGCCGCCATGAGACAGCAGTGCTACCCACTGTGCCACCGTGCTCCCCGATCAGAGGACATTTTAAGAGTCAACCACAATGCTGTGGGTCTGCAGTCACATGTAAGTAGCACAATCCCCTGGGCTAGGGCGTGGTCAACTCCAGCCCCCCTTGACCTGGAGTCACAACACAAGTGAAATTAGAGATGATATTTATATAACTGAGGACCTTGGCTGAGTCCAAGAAACTGCAGTCATCAAGTTTGTAAATTTAACACAAATAACGGTTTATTATTTAACGGTAATATAATTAAACTGACAGAAATGTAATAAAATACCTAATACCCCTTTCCCAATGCTCCCCTTTCAATTTGCCCCACTCTGTATATGTATTATATATATATATATACACACACACACACACACACAACCTAGAGGGAAAGGGTGATGGAGAAGGAAGAAAATAATGATATAATAAAAGGATAAAGGATCTCCAAAGCAAAAGGATGGTTTCCAGCTGGGTTGGAGAATCGCTGGGGGGCGGCGTGAATCTGGCCCCGGCGCCGGCTGCCGAATTTGCCGGCAGCAGTTTTTGGGCGGGGTTCACGGCTCGCCGGTCGGGGGCCATTGGCAGTGGCAATCCTCCGGGCCCCGATGGACCGAGCGGCCGCCCATTTTCAGCCAGTCCCGCCGGCGTGAAATGGACATGGTCCCACACAGCGGGACCTGGCTGGTAGGCCATCTACCGGAGTTCTGGGGGCAGGGGGGGGCACGGTGGCCTGGCCCGTGATCGGGCCCACGGTGGCCTGGCCCGTGATCGGGGCCCACCGATCTGCAGGCGGGCCTGTGCCGTGGGGGCACTCTTTCCCTCCGCGTCGGCCTCTGCAGGGCTCCGCCATGGCCAGTGTGGAGAAGAACCCCCCTGTGCATACGCAGGAAACATGCCGGCGGTCCTGCGCAATGCCAGAACACGCCAGCGGTTCTGTGCATGCGCCAACTTGCACCTGCCCACGGCGGCCCTTCGCCACTGGTTGGCGCGTCGCCAACCCCTCCGGTGCTGCTCTCGCCCCCGGAAGTGTGGAGAATTCCGCAACAATCCGGGGGGCCCGACACCGGAGTGATTCGCGCCGCTCTTGGCACCGGCGTCAGACCATCTGGCCAGATGCGGGAGAATCCCGCCCATTGTCTTTCAGGTGTTCAAGCTTTCATTTTGATACTACTTCCTTCTAGGCTTGGGATGGTTTTCTCCGGTAAGGCTATCTACTTTCTCTGTGGATTCAACATTATTTCAAATATGTAGTAAAGATGTGCCAGGCACTCAGGTTTTAGATCAATCAAGCAGTTCTTTACTTCAGCAATGCAATAGAGAAAGTTCTTTCTCCTTTCAAGGTTTAATCACTTCTGCCCTGCTCTCTCAGAAGCATCCTGTATGAACTAACTTCCTCCAGAGCTGGTTATTAAGATTCAATTGACACCAGTCAGTCTGTTTCTCCTGTCCAAAATACAAAACCTGGAACACACTGTCATGACAAGCATACACTGCTGGAAGGCACATTGCGATTATGGATCCACGGACCAATAAATAATGAAATGAAATAAAAGGGAACAAAGAGAAGGACTCTAAACATAGGCCAGACCAGGTAAGGATGGCAGATTTCCTTCCCTTAAGGACATTAGTGAACCAGATGAGTTGTGATGACAATCGACAATGGTTTCATGGTCATCGTTAGACCTTTAATTCCAGATTTTTTTCAGATTCATATTTCAACATCTGCCTTGGTGGAATTCGAACCCAGGTCCCCAGTTCATTTACTCTGTGTCTGTGGATTATTAGTTCAGTGACAATACCTTAGAATAAGGAAAAAGGAACCTCAGAGATGTGCCACCACAGGGCAGTATTTACCTTTAAGCAACTTTCTGTATTTGCCACAAGGGGGTACTTTGTATGGACATTGCTTGGTCTTTGTTTCCTACCCCACTAAATAGGACACTAAGAAAAAGTTATTCATGGAAATAATGCTGGAGGGATCAGACGTGGGGATAAAGTTTTTACCTTCACAATTTCGCTGATAATCTGTTGGAGCAGATTGCCTGTCCATGTATAACTTGCCCTATCTTTCTGCCATTGATACCCAATTTACCCCTTGTTGCCAGGTCACCAGGTTAGGTGTTTATCACAGATCGAGGTGTAAAATTAACCTGGGGTTTAAGATGACCCCATTTTGTTGCCGCCAAAATCCGTGTTGAAGCCTAAACTTAAATTATAATTAAATTTCCACTTTTCTGCCAATAAATGTAAAATTGAGGTGTTAACCTCAATTCTTCACCTCAGAATCATGTGGTCTACTCACCTGAGAAATTGGCACATGGGTTCAGGCAAGTGGTACAGGTCACGCTGCAAAGAAAGTTTGTGTGAGTTTAAGACTCACCCACACGGATCAGACCATGCGTGACAAGCAACAAATACAAAGCTGGTTTCAAGCGAAAAGTTGTAACGTTGGCTAACCCGTCAAGGGAATTCAGTTAATGAAAAACTAGTGCAAGAATGGAAGAAGTTGGAATCTGATGCTCAAGCTCATGTAGGCCATGAGAACAGGAATCAGCCAATGGCCTGATCTTGAGAAGCCTGTTTCAGGATGGGCCCTCGAGAATTGTCAGAATGGTTACATCGTCACCAGAAATACAATGCGTACAGATGCACTCAAGGGCCCAAATCAAACAGCTAGTTGATGTCAGCGTTGTATGCAACTAAAACATCTAATGTTGTGGCAGAAAGCCAAGATTGTTCAGAGACTACCAAAAGACCTTGATGCCAAATTACCAGTTTTCAGCTTTACCATCAGACAGTGGCAAAAAAACGAGTAGCTATTGTATCACATCGGCGGCGTGAATGAAATGCCCAGGTATTTTGTTATGTTCAGCAACTAACTGTGGAGCGGAAAGATTTGAAACAGTTCAAAAACTACAAGAGATGAGAAAACAAGATTCACAGTGGTAGGGGCCTGCATAGCTGACAGAACAAAATTAAAGGCAATCATGAATTTTCAAATGTAGCACCATACCAAAAATCAAGCTCCTCTCAGGTGTTTTTTGTGCATCTCCATGACAGTGGATTCATGAGGATGGAGTGAAATTGTGGATTGAGAGTATTTGGAATTAACATTCCAAAGAAAGAATGTAGTTCACTATTGTGGGACATGTTCCGGTCCCATTGAACCAGTGAGATTGCACTGCTGCCTCACGTGCCGAGGACCCAGGTTCGATCCCGGCCCAGGGTCGCTGTCACTGTCCATGTGAAATTTTTTTTTTTAAATTTAGAGAACCCAATTCTTTTTTATCCAATTAAGGGAGGCCTTAATTTAGCGTGGCCAATCCACCCAACCTGCATATCTTTGTGTTGTGGGGGTGAAACCCACACAGACACGGGGAGAATATACAAACTCCACACGACAGTGACCCAGAGCCGGGATTCGAACCCGGGTCCTCAGTGCTGTAGTCCCACTGTTAACCACTGCGCCACGCGCCACCCCTGTCCATGTGAAGTTTGCACATTCTCCCCGTGGCTGCGTGGTTTCAGCCCCAAACCAAAAAGGATGTGCTGGGTAGGTGGAATGGCCATGCTAAATTCCCCATTAATTGGAAAAAAAAGAATTGGGTATTCTAAATTTATTTTAAAAAAGAACAATGAGATCAAGAGACACCTACAAAGAAATAGCATCCACAATGAGTTACACAGGGGGTTCTAACATCCGTAGTTCAACCTGTGGTGGATGTCAGCACAAGCAAGCCATTCAGGGATCGTATTCACAGCATATGGAATAGGTGAACAGTAAATGGAGAACATTTTCTTCCGCAAGATGGGAATGTGCGAGCTGCCCGGCCTGACATTTTGTGTGGTTTCATCAAATTGTGGCATGCGATTTATTCAGAACCTGTCATCAGATTGCTCAGAAAATGTCAAAATATCCAATTCAGTGGTTGGAGAGGAAGATGATTTGTCGTGGAGAGATGATTCAGAAAACAAATTTGTTAAATCATGGCACAGGGGTTAGCATTGCTGCCTACACGGTGAGGACCCCGGTTCGAAACCCGGTCCTGGGTCACTGTCCATGTGGAGTTTGCACATTCTCCCCGTGCCTGCGTGAGTTTAACCCCCACAGCCCAACGATGTGCAGGTTAGGTGGATTGGCCACGCTAAATTGTCCCTTAATTGGAAAAAAAGAATTGGGTTCTCTAAATTTAAAAAAATTAATACATTTTTAAAAAGTGTTAAATCTGATCAAGACTGGGAACCTCATGATGATACCAATAGTTAAAGTGACTCATTATAGATTTGATCAACTCTTTGGCCGAAGTTTTCCCCATGCGGCGGAGAGGGCGAGAAATGGAAAAGGCTGCGGACATCAGTGGGTCAAGGAGATCCAGCCCCTGACCAATGACGGACAGCCTCTGTCTCTGCAAAACAGGCCATGAGGAGAGGGAGGACAATCCTGCTCTTCACATCAGATACCAGAGACAATGGACAGGATTCTCCATTTGGGAGACTAACTGTTCTCCCGCCAGAGCAGAATTTCACCTGTTTTATGATCCCCTTGCAGTCGTAAAGTGGGATGCAATTCAGTGTTCCACACCATGCAAATTTATGCATGGTGTGGAATGCGAGGGATTCCAAAGGAATCCAGCTAACGGGCTGCCATCTTGAGCAGGCAGCCTGATAGCCAGGTCCCATAGCCGGCCACCCCAACACCTGCACCGCACGTCGGCCCTGGCACTTTCTCCCATCGGTGAAATCACAAAGTTGAGTGATTGGAATGCACTTAGTGGTTGGAATACACTTACATCTCTTTATTGTAGTCAATCTTTTCAAACATTGGAGTTTCACCACTTAGGCCTCTGAAGTGTGAAAGGATATGAATCGATCAAAGCTTGCAAATGGTTTTTACATCACTACTTGAAAGCTATGACTGGCTTGCAGATAATGGATCTGTGAAAATCAGACACAAGCATAGCTGCTCTCCTTTGAGAATGGAGCTGCAAGGTCAGTACTACAGCTATAACGCTTGTTACTACCTTTGTCTGGACTGATCTTTAGCTTCCAGACAAGGGTCCCTTTTCTGGGGGGGGGGGCTGTGTGTGTGTGTGTGGGGGGGGGGGCTGTGGAGGGGTTCCTTTAGGCAAAACATCCCTCTGGGAGATCCCCCTGTTACAGGGATCCCTTGAGGGGCGGGGGGGGGGGGGTTGCTATTACATGGGTCCCTATAGGGGTCTCCATTTTACAGGAGTCCCTGTGGGGTCCCTCCTACTATAGGTGTCCCTTGGCGGGGGGGGGGGGGGGGGGGGGGGGGGGGACCACATGGCAGGAGTGCCTGTGGGGGATCTCCCTATTACAGGGGTCCTTGGGGGTGCTTCTATTACATGGGTCCCTGGGGTGGCCTCCCTTTTAAAGGGGCCCCTGAGGGGAGGGTTCCCCCTATTACAGGGGTCCCTGCGGGGTCTCCCTATTATAGGGGTCTGCTAGAGACGTCTCGTCTGGGGCAGGCCTCCGGCAGGAGCAGGCAGTGCATTGTTGGGGGGGGGGGGGGTTGCCCTCGGATGGCCTCTACCAGCGTGGCCCCCTTGGCCTTGGCCCCCTTGGCCCACTGCGAGGCCCACCACTTCAGTTTCCTGGGGGCTGGAGAATCACGGGAGGCTGGAGCATAGGGTGCTGGGATTGCTAAATAGCCCATTTGAATTTATTTACATCCTCTCGCCAGCGCGCATTGTGGATCTCGTTCACACCACCAGCAGGGGCTTGGCGCAACATGGGCGCCAATCCTGATTTTCACCCGACGCCCGATTCTCCCCTTACATCAGGTAACGCATCCTGGGATGAAGAATCCTGCCCAATGAATTTGATGGGTTTTTAAAACACTTTGGACTGGATTCTCCCGTCGATGACGCCAAAATCATATTCAGCGATCGGCTAGAGAATCACAGTTCCCGACCAAATCAGGGGGGGGAGGCGCCGCTTTTGCGATGCTCCGCCCCCTCCTCACCGTGCACGTATCGACAGCCTCAGGACATTGCCTGAGGCCCGCCCCCGATGCTCCGACCCTGACCGGCCGCGTTCCTGACGGCGTTGGTTGCATGTGGTCTCATCCGTCAGGTGAGGATAGTCCGGGGCGCGCGAGCCGGCCAAAGGGGGGGCACTGTTTCGTGGGCCGGGTCAGCGAGCGGCATCCACCACGTAGCACTCCGTCGCCAGTGCAGGTCACCGCCATGCGCATCCGCGGCCACGGACCCGCCAATTCTTCGGGCCGCATCAGCAGCTAGAGCCGGGTGCTTTACTCTGCTTGCATGCTAGCCCCCAGCAAAACGGAGAATCGGTGGCCGTTTTACGCCATTTGTTTCTGGTGTAAAATGCCACGTTTCCCACGCCAGCATGAGGACGTGGCTCCAGAACCAGAGAATCCAGCCCTTTGACTCTGGTTGTATTCATTCAACATAATGTGTCACATGGATTTTATTTGTGTTATGTTTGATTTTTGCATTTAAAAATGGCAACCACATGCACAACCACCAGCGGTACACACTTTATATTGTGCCAATAGGTTGACCCCTGTTTTTGCAAGGATTTCAAGAGGCTTCAATGGTCCACTTATCCACCGCGATCTACGGTGTTGAAAATAGGCTGGATGGACTAGAATTCCTCTTGGTGCTATCTTTATGAGATTTCTGAGTCTGGTAACATAAGAAAAATAGGTAATCCATTCATGACTTTGCTATAATATCGTGCAGGCAAGTTGGACCTTTGATTGCTACTTAGTGAGAAGTGAACAGCTTGTTTCTCAAACCCAGCTTGTTCAAGTTGACTTTCCCATCTCTTAATTGAGTCATACCACCTCTGAGCTTGCTGAAGTTTATAAATCGTTTTTTTAGTGACATGACTGACATTTTCCTGAGGGGCAGATTCTTGTGTTTGCAGCTTCTCATGTGCAGAGCACACCGTGAAGAGTCAAGTGTTGCTAGCTCCACCAACATTCATTAATATCTCTTGACTTGACAGCAGACAAGAGCCCGAAGACTGATTGCTGCACTCGGGAAGACTTGTCCCGTTTAAAGAGGCAATTTTTTTTAAAAAGAGGCGCAAATAATGCAATAATCAATTTTTCAGCCAAGTAAATGGGGGAGGAAACTTGTTTAAATGCATGTAACTAACACATTTATCAAAGTGCTTCAACTGTTTCTGTTGTAGGAGAAAGCCATTTTTAAAAGTGAAAAATTGGAGGAAAATTACCTGTGAACCTATTCTTTATAAGTGGATGTATTGTTAAGCTGCATGGAACACACAGTCCAGGTACTTAGAAATGAGATTACCTACTCAGTCTCATGGAGTGATTCTCTAACCCAGGCTCCCGGTGAAGAGTACCTTTCACAGGGTGCACTAATTGAGAAATTGCAGGTAAATCTGAGGCTGTGGACTCAGTTTAAAAAAAATATTTTATTCAGGCATTTGCATAAACAAACAACAAACAGAAAGCAGAAGTGAAATTATACAACATAATAATTAACCAACATCCACTCCCCCCGCCATACCCCCTCCTCCTGTCCTGCCCTCCCCATTTTAACCCCCTCAACCCCCCCTCCCTCCCTCCCCTCTGCCGACTCCTCAATCCTCCTTAAAGAAGTCAATGAACGGCTTCCACCTCCGAGCGAACCCACTGATTGACACCCTCAAGACGAAGTTGATCCACTCCAATCTCAGGAATTCCGTCAGGTCACTCACCCACACCACCGCTTTCGGTGGCTCTGAGCCCCTCCAACCAAGCAAAATCCATCTCCGGGCTATCAGGGAGGCAAAGGCCAAAACATCGGCCTCTCACCCCCTGCACTCCCGGGTCTTCCGACACCCCAAATATCGCTACCGCTGGACTTGGGGCCACCTTCACCTCCCAATACCTTGGACATTACATCTGCAAACCCCTGTCAGAACTCCTTCAGTTTTGGATATGCCCAGAACATGTGGACATGATTCACGACCTTCCCCGTGTACCGCCCACACCTGTCCTCTACACCCTCAAAGAAGCTACTCACCTTGCCATCATCATATGTGCCGTGTGAACTACTTTGAACTGAATAAGATTGAGCCTCGTACACGACAAGGATGCATTCACCCTCCGCAGAGTCTCCTCCCATGTCCCGGCCTCCATCTCCACACGCCCAGCTCCTGCTCCCATGCGTTTAATGTCCCCCACTGGGTTCCCCTCCCAATCCATCAGCTCTTTGTAAACCTGGGACACCTTACCCTCCCCATACCCCATCCCTCAACAACACCTTATCTTGCAGCCTCCCAGGGCGGCTACCTGGGAAAGGAGGGCACCTCCCTCTTCACAAAATCCAAGACCTGCAAATACCTAAACCATTCCCTCTGGTCATCTCACATTCTTCCTCTAGATCCTCTAATTTTGCAAAGCTGCCCCCTACAACCAGATTCCCGAATCGTTCAATGCCTGCCTGCTGCCACCCCCCGAAACCTCGCATCCAGCCCCCCCCCCCGCCCCCCCGAATGCAAACCTATTATCACAGATCGGTGCCCACACTGAGGCCCCCTCCAGTCTCAAATGCTGCCTCCACTGCCCCTATACCATCAAGGCCGACACCACCATTGGGCTCACAGAGTACCTGTGTAGACTCACAGTTAATAGGGTTGCCAACCCACCTGGATCTTAAGGAATTAAAGAATTTGTTTTAAAAAATTTGCATTAAAAAGTGCTCTTTTTCATTCTCTTTGAACACATTTGTCAGGAGGAAGAATATTGGCAGGAGTGGGAGAAATTATGATTTAACTGGGTGGAGTGATTGGTCACATGATAAAACCACTGGGAATTTATCCAACTAGAATTGCCAACTCCATCTTGACCAAGGATCTTCAGTGGGAGCTCCAGGCCATGGGAAACTGGTTTTTAACATTGCAATCTTTCACTACCCTAATGTATTGCTCTGCCTCCTAACTCAATCAGCTCTTCCCCTCCTAACGTAACCTTACATTACCTGTTGATTTTGTGTGAACCTTTCTCATGAGAAGCATCATTTGTGGGGGACGGCCAGTTTGAAGTCTCCAACCATATTAGTTTATAGCCTGAGGCTCTGGGCAGCTTCACGCCTCACTCACTGACTGGCGTCTCTTTTTGCTGTGAGGGTTTATCAAAAGCTTGTTTGAATGCAAAACTTCTGACCTTGTTGCACTGGGATTTTCTTCTTTTTTGCAGCATATTCCTGGTGGCAGGAATGTGGTGTCGAGAAAGCAGAATGAAGTCACCAAATCCAATGTAGCTGAGAGTGCAGAACAGTTGGTCTGTAAATTAAGCAACAGACCGGCCCATGAAGACTGGCCAGAATAAGTTTTTAAAAAAAAATTTAGAGTATCCACTTCATTTTTCTAATTAAGGGGCAATTTAGCGTCGCCAATCCACCTACCCTGCACATCTTTGGGTTGTGGGTGCGAAACCCATGCAAACACGTGGAGAATGTGCAAACTCCACACGGACAGTGACCCAGAGCCTGGGTTGAACCTGGGACGTCGGCGCCGTGAGGAAGCAGTGCTAACCACTGCGCCACCGTGCTGCCCACTGGACAGAATAAGATAATATACGTCACAACATTTCCGTGTTGGGAAGTACATTCAAACTCCCTTGGTCTTAAAGGCCTGCGGGAGCTTGGAGACAATAGGGCAGATCTTCAAATTGCTGCCCAGATGTAAAATAGACATTGCCTGTAATAGAAAATGCCCAACTTTCATTTCTACTTAAATCAAGGGGATTATGCCTTCAGTACGTGTAACATGTGAGCAGAGGATTACCCATATTATCAGCCGGGTTAGTGAGTTTTGGCAACAAGGATGTCAACATAACAATTTGAGTTTGTCCTCGCCAGATGCTGGCAATATTAGTTAGGTTAGCAGCTATTGGACAAATGTTAAGGAGTGGAAGTGCTGGATGATGTTTTTCCCCCTCCCCTACATTCTGGTGAAGCCAATTGCAGGATCTGCATCGCCACTCCAACTGGGGCCATTTTGTTCAGCACAAACCAGGAAATCACCACACAGAGTGAAATCAGGACCGAGAGTTTCTGGCTCAAGTGACAATATATTGGGTCAGAGTGGTGACAAGTTAAGACTAGAAGATCCCAGGTCTAGGCTGAGCCAACTGATCTCAGCACAGCTATATGTGTATTTGTACCAGTTAGGGCAGTACAATAAGCTAGGGTTCCCATTGCTGATCGCTGAGTAAGTGTGTGTGTATGTGTGAATGTACTCATGCTTGCTCTTAAATTCAATCCTCTGCTGATTCCCTTTGTTCAGGTTATCAAACATGAAGACTTATCACTTGAGCAGGAGTGGGCTTATACCTAATGTGAGCCACTGCCAGCAGGCAAAGTGGGGTAAGCATTGTGGGGATATGAGGGAAGGATAGATTTGTATTTCTTTCAAACAAACTATACCTTCAGTAATAAAGCTATTAGCACTTGACTGTACAGCATTTTAATATGGTTTCTGTTTCACCAGACTGCTATTTTACTGGAAAGTTTGGACTTTTTAGTAGGTCTGTGTAGATGTTAGAAAAGGAGTGAAGCTTTTGTTGGCATAGTAAAGCACAGCCTGTGACCTGAATGTTCACGGTGCAATTTCCCATTCCTCTGTTGTAAACAGTCTGGATTTGAAGGGTGTGTGGAACGGTGCCATTCATTTTCCATACACACCTCACTGACTGTGGCAACAATAAGCCTTCCTGATTTGAATGGACAGCCAGGCTACGGTTATTTAACTTCAGTGCAGGTGAGCTGGTTCGATGTTGATTCCCTCGGACAGGGAGCTGATGACCTACTTCAGAGCATGCTCCCTTCGAACTTACACACAAGAAAATGCTGGCACAGGCTTTGGATCAACAGGCTTGGCTACATTCAAAATGCTGTCTGCTGGGGAATGAATGAAACAGCCAAGCCAGATATTAGTCTAATGCTAATTGTCACATTTGTATATTGGTTGAATGCAAAGCCACTGACGGCTGCTTTGATGGAATTTACAGCACTTTGTCCCAAATGGTCTAACCTGTTGCTTAAACTCAGCATGACCCTTCTCCTATCGCACTTCACCTCACACTATCAGCAAAGCCTTCCATTCCTATCTCCAACATTTACTTGTCCACCTCCCCTTTAACTGATTCAGTTTGACTCAACCTGTCTATGTGATAGCAAATTTCAATCTCGGGGTAAAGACATATCTCCGAATTGGATCAATCCGGACCCCAGATTAAAAATCCAGCCCAGAAAGTCCAATCAACTGAGCCAAGGCTGAAAATATAATTAAAAACTCATGATTAAATTGGAAATCTAATATAAAAACAGCGATTATCCAGCATGATCCACAGCATCGGTGAAGACAAAGGAAGGGCTGGTAGAGAGCCTTTTTCTTTGTGTCTTCTGTTTTTATTTCCCACCAGTGTTCATGTTTTAAGGAATGTTAGGATTTTAGTCATAGAATCATGGAATCCCTACAGTGCAGAGGAGGCCATTCAACCCATTGAGTCTGCACCAACCTTCTGAAAGAGTTCCCTGCCTAGGCCCACTTCCCAGCCTTATCCCCATCTAATTATTAGACGCTAAGGGGCAATTTAATATGGCCAATCCACCTAACCTGCATATCGGGACATCCGGAGGAAACCCACGCAGACACGGGGAGAAAGTACAAACTCCACATACACTGTCACCCAAGGTCAGAATTGAACCTGGGTCCCTGGCGCTGTGATGCAGCAGTGCTAACCACAGTGCCACCGTGCCACCCTTAAATGTTGTGCTGGAGGAATTAGACAGATTTGTCAAGGGATGGAACGTGCCCCTTGAAAGGGTATTCTCAGCAAATGCAGCGGTGATTCTCCAAGGGGGTTTGAGTATATAGTTAAAAAGGAAAAGCCTGGGTGGCACAGCGGTGCAGTGGTTAGCACTGCTGCCTCATGGCGCAGGGGACCAGGGTTCAATACCGGCTCCGGGTCACCGTCCGTGTGGAGTTTGCACATTCTCCCCGTGTCTGTGTGGGCCTCACTCCACAACCAAAGATGTGCAGGGTAGGTGAATTGGCCACGCTAAATTGCCCCTTAATTGGAAAAAAAAGAATTGAGTACTCTAAATTTAAATAAAGAATAGCCTGTATGACTGAGGGGGAAGCGCAGCGGAGTGGAACCGATTGGACAGCTCTTTCAGAGTGTCAGTAGATGCACAATAGGGCCTCAGTTTAACATCTCAACTGGAAGACGGCACCTTTGACAGAGCAGGAGTCTCATACTGGAGTGCCAGCCTTGATATTTGTGCTCAGGACCTGGAGTTGGACTTGCACCCACAACTTTCTGACTCTGGGGCGAAATTCTCCGTAATCGGTGTGATGTCCGCCGACCGGTGCCAAAAACGGCGCAAATCAGTCCGGCATCACGCCGCCCCAAAGGTACTGAATACTCCGCATCTTGAGCGGCCGAGCCCTAACCTTGAGGGGCTAGGCTCGCGCCGGTCTGATTTCCGCCCTGCCAGCTGGCGGGGAAGGCCTTTGGTGCCCCGCCAGCTGGCACGGAAATGACATTGCCGGGTGGCGCATGCACGGGAGCGTCAGCGGCCGCTCACGGCATCCCCGCGCATGCGCAGTGGAGGGGGTCTCTTCCGCCTCCGCCATGGTGGAGACCGTGGCGAAGGCGGAAGGAAAAGAGTGCCCCCATGGCACAGGCCCGTCCGCGGATCGGTGGGCCCCGATCGCGTGCCAGGCCACTGTGGGGGCACCCCCGGGGCCAGATCGCCCCGCCCCCCAGGACCCCGGAGCCCGCCCGCGCCGCCTTGTCCCGCTGGTAAGAGAGGTGGTTTAATCCACGCCGGCGGGGCAGGCATTCCAGCAGCAGGACTTCGGCACATCCGGGCCGGAGAATCGCCGGGGGGTGCCCGCCAACCGGCGCGCCACGATTCCCGCCCCCGCCGAATCTCCGGTGCCTGAGAATTCGGCAACCGGCGGGGGCGGGATTCACGCCGCCCCCGGCAATTCTCCGACCCGGCGGGGGGGGTCGGAGAATCCCGCCCCCCCTGAAGTGAGAGTGCACCACCTGAGCTGACACAAATGTTAAACAAATGGCAATCTTTCTGCTGAATACGATAAGGATGTGTCGTCTCACATCATTTTGCCGTTAAATATGTTAGGACACCAGAACCCCAGCATCAGGATTAATGTTGGCAACATTTTGTCTGTTCCTGTTACACTGTTGTGAAAATTAAATTGAGGAAATTGTTCTGCATATTTCCATAATCCAACTATAAATATTGGTGACTAGAAATTGATTCTACCTTCTCAAATGCTAAGACATCGGCGGGAATCCCTTCCTTGTATTGGAAGTCTGCAGCCAGTCTCTACTGTTGCTTGTTTTAATCAAACATGTTTCAACAAATGTTGGATGAAATAAAATCTTCTTTATGCTTCCAAAATGCCCAAAGGTTTTGAAAAGGACGGACCCAGTAAATGTTCAGGGGGTGCAACTTTTCATTTTAAATCAGTTTCACTTCATTTATGTTTTCGACCCTTGCAGCAAAATGCAAATTCCTCCATGATTAAATCTTACATTTTCTCCCTGATCGATTTACTGATTAGTTTCTGTATTTACTTCTTTGCATGTAGCAAATTCTTGTCACGTTCTGTCGGGTAATCCTTTAATGATATCAAGTTCATCTTGAGCGAGGTAAACTTTCAAGGGGTTGCAGGAACTAGGTCACTGAACTAAGCTGCAATTTTGGATGAAATCAGAGAGGACGGGAATTTGCATATTCCATTTCTACCAGGTTATTTATAGGCTTGAAATAGGAGCCAAAAGAACCAGAAGGAAGATGCTGCATAAACAGGAGGAATTATTTTCATTTTTGGGAGTTTACTGAGGATAAAGTTTCAATTACTTTGGCAAATAGTAATTCTACATTCATTACACATACATAATGCTTCATTTTAAAAGGCAATTAAAAAAAACTTTTGCTGTGCCCAGATGGCCAAAGATATGGGCAGAGCTAAACCTGAATAATCACAACTTCTTACAAGCAGAGTGATGGTCCGTGCTAAAACATTGTATAAGTTCAAATGAGAATTGAAACTGCAGGACTCTACAGTTAGTGGTCAACTTTACCATCCACGAACGGTGGGAAGCCCGGCCAACCACACCCACATGTTCTGGTCTTGTCGCAGACTTGTCGGGTATTGGACGTCCTTCTTTGAGGCCATATCAGGGTTGTGGGAGGGTGGAGCCGTGCCCACTCGTGGTGGTCTTCAGAGTATCGGACTATTTATACATGGCCCCCACTCAGCATACTAGCTGCTTTAAGTACATGTGGACCACCATTCATGGATGTTGGGTACTCTGTTCTTTCCTTATCTTATCTGTCAGAGGGGACAGGGAAATTTTGTTGGGAAGCCAGGCTGTTCTACCGTCATAAGAGCGAGTGAAAGGGATTTGTAAAGACTATCGGCGACAACTTCTATCCTCGCTCATGGCTGGGATTCTCCAGTCCCCTTGAAGTGAATGGAGTTTTGGCTGGAACACCAAATTCTTCATTCTCACTTGCAGCGGCACAGCAATGGATGAGATCAGAGAACACCACCCATGTGTGTATGTACATATATATATATATAGGTCTAACAAAGTGGAATGTCCTCTCTTTCCCCCAACTCTGCTCCACTCTGATGGAGTTCCCCCAAGCACCCACTAAACTACATGTTTCTTGAAGTGGCTGGTTTAACACAGAGCTAAATTGCTGGCTTTCAAAGCAGACCTAGGCAGGCCAGCAGCACGGTTCAATTCCCGTACCAGCCTCCCCGAACAGGCGCCGGAATGTGGCGACTAGGGGCTTTTCACAGTAACTTCGTTGAAGCCTACTCGTGACAATAAGCGATTTTCATTTCATTTCATTTTCAAATGCTTTGTCTCGTCTCATTTTGACAACTGGACAAACTGACATTATTGAAAACCCAAGAGCAGAGATTTGACAGGCATGGACTCACATCGCATCAGTATTACCGAGCAATCCCGGTTTTTAAAAATGGCTGAGGTTTGTGACAGTCCAGAAAAATGAGTTGGTGATTAGCCCAGTACAAGCTGACCATGGGGGCTGGCTTAGTTCACTTGGCTAGACAGCTGGTTTGTGATGCAGAGCAAGGCCAGCAGCGCGAGTTCAATTCCTGTACCAGCTGAGGTTATTCATGCCTCCTAGCCTTACTCCTTGCCTTATGTGTGGTGACCCTCAGATTAAATCACCACCAGTCAGCTCTCCCCCTCAAAGTGGTAAGTAGCCTTTGGTCATCTGGGACTATGGCAACTTTACTTTTTACTAGCTGACCTGCACAGATTAAGTTCCATTTTTAATGTTCTAGACTATGATGCTAAAAGTTTTGTTCTGGGATGTCCTGAGGTTGGGAAAAGTGTCATAATAAATGCAAGCTTTTAATGCCGAAAGTGATTTTATTCCTTCAGGTGTGGACAATATTGTATTTATTGCCCATTCAGGGGTAATCACATAGTGTGGGACTGAAATCACATGTGGGCCACATTGGGTCACATTCCCTCTCCCAATTAGTGATGAGTTTGGCTTTTGAACACCAATCTAGCAATTTTTACAATTAATCCAACATAATCCATGGAACTTCATCTCACAACCTCCACAGTGTTCATCCTAACACATATTAACATCACACAACCATACTCTGGCATATGGGTTCCAGTCACATTTGAATAACTTAGTCCTATGTTTGGAATGTGTAATCTGTAATTGGGTTACACATTACATGGCTGTATGAATTTGTTTGCCATCTTTTAGGGTTTTTGTGTCCTTCATATTATGGAAGTGATGAGCAGCCTAGGCAAGTGAGTGAACCGCTTGAGTTTCCCTCCTTCATCTCAGTGGGCCGCAACACTGAAATCTGGTTTGTCCACTAACCAGAAAAAAAATAACCATGACACCATGAATAAGATTAAATACATTTAATACACACCAAATATTTCATAATGGGTTATAGAAAATGCATAAACATTCATATATTTACAGAACTGTCATCAACTTTAAATGGCAAAAACAAAATAAATACACTTTGGACGCAGAGCTCTCCCAGTCAATGTTGTGTACAATCAGCAGCCATCTCACTTCACTTATCCTTGCTTTACGTATGTATCACTTCAGTCATACCAATAGGAAAAAAAGCGATGCAGTTGGAAATCAGCAGAATGTGGCAACCCTGCATGTGGGCAACCGTCAACAAACCGTTGACTCAGAACTTCAGAACCCAGATGGGCCACATGTGGCTCCCGGGCTGCAGGTTTCCCACCACTGTATCTGGGTGAGGATTCGGCACTGCAACAAAATGGATGATAGTTTGCAGCAGTCAAGGCTTTCAGATCAGGTAAAATACAGCTCCTACATCGTAAAGATTCATCTCTTCTTCCCCACTGAACAATGTTCCGTAACTCTCCAACTCTCTAGGGTAGCCGGGGCCAGGTTCAGGTATCTGGGGCTCCAGGCGACGGAGGAGTGGTTGACGATGCACTAGTGGAACCTGACAATGTTTGTGAAGGAGATTAGGGGGCTTTTAGGAGGTGGGATTTGCTGCACCTGACAATGGCAGGGAGGGTCCAGGTGGTTAAGATAAATGTGCTGCCAGTGTACCTGTTTGTATTCCAGACCCTCCCGATCTTTATCCCTAAGGCTTTTTTCCGGAAATTGCAGGCTGTTATCTCAGAGTTTGTATGTACCAAGAGTAAAGAGGGCCCTGTTACAGAGGCAGAAAGGGGACTGGTGCTCCCTAACCTGCTGCATTACTACTGGATTTGGGTTTGTTTTATTGTCACGTTTACCGAGGTACACTGAAAAGTATTGTTCTGCGTACAGTCCAGATAGATCATTCCATACATGAAAAAAAACACAGAACTTATTTAAATACACAATGTAAACACATAGACACAGGCATCGGGGAAGCATACGGAGTGCAGTATTAATCAGTAGAGAAGATGTGTGAAGAGACCAGTTCAGTCCATAAGAAGGTCACTCAGGACTATGGTAACAGCGGGGAGAAGCTGTTTTTGAATTTTTTAGTGCGTGTTCTCAGACTTTTGTATGTCCTGCTCAATGGAAGAAGTTGGAAGAGTGAATAACCCGGATGGGAGGGGTCTTTGATAATGCTGCCTGCTTTCCCAAGGTAGAGGTGTAGCGGGAGGTGCACTGGGTGGCGAACGTGGAGAAGGTGAGATGGTGGTGGGAGGGGTTAGAGTGGGTTAGGATGGAGGAGGAGTCCTGTAGGGGGTCCAGCTTGAGGGCCATGGAGGGTAGAGGTCAGGCCGGACCCAATGGTGGCGATTTTTGAGATGTCGAAAATGCCGGAGATGATGGAAGGGAAGAGGGCCAATGTCATGGCCTTCACCTCTCTTGTTGCCCTGCGAAGGATATTGCTGGATTGGTGTCGGTAACGCCACCAGGGGTGGCAGCCTGGCTGGGGGGCCTGTGTGACTTCCTTCGGCTGGAAAAGATCACATTTGAGTTGAGGGGGGAATCAGCGGAGGGCTTGAGACACGGTGGGGACTGTTCATGACAATGTTTGAGGAATTGTTTGTTGCGGGGGGGGAAGGAGGATGGGGAGGCTGTAAAAAGGGGGAAAAAACTGCACAAACTGAGAACAGTGGGGCTGTTGACAATGTTACTGATTTGTGTTGTACTTTATTTTAAATTTAGAGTACCCAATTCATTTTATCCAATTAAGGGGCAATTTAGCGTGGCCAATCCACCTAGCCTGCACATTTTTGGGTTGTGGGGGCAAGACCCACGCAAACACGGGGAGAATGTGCAAACTCCACACGGACAGTGACCCACAGCCGGGATCGAACCTGGGACCTCGGCGCCGTGAGGCCGCAGTGCTAACCCACTGCGCCACCGTGCTGCCCTATTGTGTTGTACTTTTGAATATCTTTGGAATAGGGTGGCATGGTGGTGCAGTGGTTAGCACTGCTGCCTCACAGCGCTCAGGACCCGTGTTCAATCCCGGCCCCAGGCCACTGTCAGTGTGGAGTTTGCACATTCTCCCCGTGTCTGCGCGTGTCTCACTTCCACAACCCAAAGATGTGCAGGGTAGGTGGACTGGCCACGTTAAATTCCCCCTTAATTGGAAAAAAATAAATTGGGTACTCTAAATTTAAAAAAAAGAATATGTTTGGAAAAAATGCATTAAGAAAACACTTCAACCACAGAAAAAGAACAACAAGACCTTTCTATTTACCACAACCGTCCTTGTGGTCTGACTCTGGTCAGGATTCTAGAATCAATCTTTCACTCAAGCTTGATGTTGCGGTGAGTACTTTTCAGACAATCATCTCTCTCCCTTGGTGTGACCTTCATACAAGTAATCTGAATAAGTTTGAGGAAATATTGTAACATTACACTGTTATCACTGTTATGATGTAGGAAGCCCAGCAGCCAATTCACACACAGCCAGCTCCCACAAACAGCAACGTGAATATGGCCAGACAATCTGTTTTCTGTCATGTCGACTCAGGGAGGACACCAACGGCAACTCACCTGCCCTTTGAAATGGTGGCATGGAACCTTTCATGTTACAACTGTCTGAAGGGGCAGATTGGGTCTCCCTTGAAGATCTTGTCCAAAAGATGGTGCCTCTGACATTACAGCACACTCTCAGTATTACATTGGAGTTTCAGCATTGATATATGTGCCCCAGTTCTGGGTGGAATTCAAACCACCAACCTTCTGACTGAGAAGCAGGAGTGCTCATAACCTGAGCCACGGCACTGAATATTAAAACACTTTGTTCAATGTTACAGCCAATACTCCCGAGTTGGGTTGAGATGATCCAGTTCATTTCTCTTTCAGTCAGAAGAACATTTTTATTCCAACATTAAACATTAAACATTTCTGGAATTTGTTCCAGAAGTGAACCAACACAGCAATAATCGGCTGTATTTCCCAATTACCATTTCATTTTTGTTTTTAACATAAAGAAATGCTATTGCACAGTTATTTTTTTTTTTTAATGACTGAATCCTGCTGCCTCTGCCTAAAATAAGTTAAAGTAACTATTGCTTCAAACTTATTATATGGAAGCCCTAATCCAGGAGTCAATCTGAAAAGAGGATGGAACTTAAATCTAACATTTGTACTCAAACAGATGCAATGGAAGCCCTGATCCAATTTATTAGCGAATCTGTGTTTGTTAGATTCCTGTTGCCTATTAGCAATATGAGCTGCAAGCAGGAAAGGCCACAGGATGTGCCAGAGGCAAGGGGAGAACTTGATCATACGTTGAGACTGATGGAGTGATGCCATTCCTGGTGCATTCCTACTTTATTTCATTTTTGTTTTCCTCACCGGCACCAGGGTGGTCCACTCCTTGTTCTGCCCAATAGGAAAGAGTTTCTTTGTATCACAGGAGGTATGGGCAATTTCATAATGTTTCTTCCTTTGCTTGGTTTTGTGAAGAATTTGAGCTTTTGTCTGTGAAGAGAAAATGGTGGTTCTGCTCAGCACTGCCGTATTGATTGTAGAACATGGCATTTACAGCACAGAGGCTATTCGGCTCAAATTGGCCCATGCAATATTCATGTGTGAGGTCTTTGTTTTTGTCACGGAAATTCAGTACATCCAAGCGAAGTGGTTCACCATTGTGGGCAATTGATGAAACGGGCCTAGTAAGGAAACAAAAGCCAGCTAAGTATCAATGCAGCTATGAGTGCCACCGTTTAATTCATAATTTTTGTCTCTGAAATCTACATGGCACAAGCCAAGGGCTGGTGCAGACTCGATGGGCCGAATGGCCTCCTTCTGCACTGTAAATTCTGTGATTCTGTGAACACACATATTGACACAACACACTCACACACACCACACATACAGACACGAGACAACCACTAACATACACCACATACGCACACCACACCCTCTCTAACACGCCCACATCATACACACACTCACGCATGCCATGCATGCCACACACACACTCACATATCACACACTTACACACATCACAAATAATACACCCACAACACATATACTCACAAAGAACAAACACAGTCACATACAATACGGTCCCACAACACACACTTATACAATACACACCCACAACACATACATGCACACCACACATTCCATACAACACACTCACCCACAACACACACTCACATGCCGATAAGGGGCCCTGCACTTCCGGCTGCAGGTCCACGCATGCGTGCAGCAGCCCGCGCAACATGGCGGACCCACACAGTGGGCCGGCCCCCACAATATAGGCCTCCCACAGATCGCGAGCGCCTGCCGATCGGTGGCCCATGATCGCGGGCCTGGCCGTCCTGGAGGCCTCCCTCCCTACCCCGATGACGGATCCCCCCGCCCATCCACCAGGGCGGCCGCGAACAGTGCTGACCTCTGTGATACTGTACCGCCCATAACGGTTCATCATAGCTTTCTTATTTTTGTTCACATATGTCCCCAAGTCCCTCCGTTCCTGTATCACCTAGCGGCACAGTAGCACAGTGGTTAGCACTGTTGCTTCACAGCTCCAGGGTTCCCAGGTTCGATTCCCGGCTTGCGCCGGCTGTACGGAGTCTGCACATTCTACCCGTGTCTGCGCGGGTTTCCTCCGGGTGCTCCGGTTTCCTCCCATAAATCCCGAAGGACGTGCTGTTAGGTGAATTGAACATTCTGAATTTTCCCTCTGTGTACCCGAACAAGCGCCGGAATGTGGCAACTAGGGGCTTTTCACAGTAACTTCATGACAGTGTTAATGTAAGCCTACTTGTGACAATACAGATTACTATAAAGATTACTACTTTCACCTTTAGAATTATATCCTTTATTTAATATTGTCCTTTCTACCAAAATCTATCACTTCACACTTCTCTGCATTAAATTTAATCTGCCACCAGACAATTTATGTTCTCTTTTTAAAAAAAATATATTTATTAAAGTTTTTTAACACTATTTTTCTCCCTTACAAACAATAACCCCACCCCCCTCGTAACAAAAAAAAACAACAAAAAAACAAGAAATCGCGCAGAGCAAGATATATACATGGCAAAATGATATATTTACACAGCTTTGTACACTGGCCCTCACCCGTACGTGCCAGATTCCCCAACCCTTAATGTTATCTCTTGCTCATCCATCCTCCCAGGCAGTCCCCCCTTTCTCTCTCTCTCTCCCCCCCCCCCCCCCCGCCCCTCCCAGGACGTCCCACCTGAGATATTGCTCCCACCACTCCTCTCCAGAACCCCTCCAGTGCCGGGCATGACCAAAACATATGGACCTGGTTCGCCGGGCTCCCTGAGCACCTTCCACATCTGTCCTCTACCCCAAAGAACCTACTCAACCTCGCCCCCGTTAAGTGCGCTCTGTGGACCACCTTAAATTGTATCAGGCTGAGCCTGGCACACGAGGAGGAGGAATTAACCCTACCTAGGGCATCAGCCCACAGACCTTCCTCGATCTCCTCCCCCAGCCCCTTCTCCCATTTACCCTTCAACTCTTCTACCAGCGCTTCCCCCTCTTCTTTCAACTCCTGGTGTATTTCCGACACCTTGCCCTCCCCGACCCATACACCCGAAATCACCCTATCTTGAACTTCTTGTGCCGGGAGCAACGGGAATTCCCTCACCTGTCGCCTCACAAAAGCCCTCACCTGCATATATCTAAAGGCATTTCCCGGGGGCAATTTATGTTCTCTTGAAGTCCATCACTAACCCCCTCACTGCCAACAATACTTCCAAATTGTCTGTCATCTGGAAAGGGAATACCTTCTGAGTATCCCCAGTAAAACCCAATCATTTTGATTGCCTCTGTTACTTGCCTTTTGTTTATTTGCTACATATTTATTTTTAGTTTAGCATTTTCTGCTCTACAAGAAATAGTTTGTGCATTTTACAGATGAACCTCGGTGACCTAAAAAATTGGTGGGGGGGGGGCCTTGTTTTTTGGTTGGAGCAGATGCCTGGGCACAAAGCCTGCTGTTGCATTCCTTCAACCTGATCCAATTCACATCAAGTGAATGATTTACATGGGCACTGATATACTTCCCCAGTGGGAGTGTTACAGAGAGAACATTCCCCAGCACTGTCTAGTTATCCTGTGTTTCTCTGAGCTGCCTTTATAAAAAGGCTCCGAGGAACTTAAAACCTTTTCCTGTTTCCCTTGATTTAATTTTATGGCTAATTATTATTCATAGGAAGAAGGAGCCCAGGCATGTGTCTGGATTCATCAACCTGTTTACAACCCAGGACTAGCCAAAGGATCAAAGGCCGGCGGGTGAACGTTTTAGGATTTCTGGTATGGAGATCGGTGCACTGTAGGGTTTCATCTCTCCACATTTTAAAGCAAATAAACAGGCCATTCAGCCCAACTAGTCCATGCCAGCGTTTATGCTCCACTTATTTAACATTTATTTTGCTGCTACGTTATGAAACTAGAAACTCTAAACAACTTCTTCACGCTGCCTCGTCAAAGAAAAGTGACAAACTGGTACACAACACAGATAGCTCGGTCGCTCAATATAATACCGATAACATACATTGCAAGATTTGGGTTCAATTCCAGTTTGTTGTGTTGGCTGAATCAAGCTGCCAGTGATAGAGGTGCTAATCTCCAATGTGACTCTGGGTCAAGTTAGAGTTCCCATTCTTCCCAGATGCACAAATCGTTGAGTTGATGGTAATCTGTTAATGTACATTACAAACAATGACAATCACCCAAACAGGAATTTGGACACAATATATTAGATAGAGCACGCTGTTTGGGTAAAAATAGATGTCTATATTGGGCCACCAGTTTACCACATAGTACAATGTACCTTCAATTACCTCAACTAATATTTTATGTCCCTATACTGTTTGATAGTGATGTTTGATTATCAAATACCTTGATAAGCAATACTAATAGTTCAAGTGATTGAAAGCTAATTCTAACTATTTATTTTGTTATCAAGTTAAACAAATTAAAATATTTCATGGGCATTTAAAAACGTTTCCTCCCAAAATAAAATTGGTCAGGAGCTGTAACAAATAAAATCATGGTGGTGTAATAAGCAATTGAGAGCGGGGTCAGCAGCAACTTGTACTTTAGATTGTGCTCCACACCTACACAAAGACGTGGCAACGTGCTTCACAATGAAGAGAGGGATATGCTAGAATAACACACGTTTAGGGAGAGGAAGGGACTTCAGAGGTTGTGATGAAGAATCAGAGGTATGGTCAAAGAAGAAGATTTTGAAAGCAGGGAGGGAAGTGTTTAGGTGAAGGGGGCTCAGTAGAGAATTCTAGAGGCCAGGAACGAAGGGAGAGAAGGGCAGCGCGGTAGTTAGCACTGCTACTTCACAGTGCCAGGGACACGGGTTTGATAGCCTTGGGTGACTGCGTTGAGTTTGTACATTCTCCCCGTGTGTGCGTGGGGTTCCTCTGGGTGCTCCAGTTTCCTCCCACAGTACAAAGATATGCAGGTTAGGTGGATTGGCCATGCTAAATTGCCCCTTGGTGTCCATGAATATATAGATTAGTTTATGGGACGGTTGGTGCAGACACAATGGGCCGAATGGCCTCCTTTTGCACTGTAGGATTCAATGATTTTATGAATGGATGAGCAATGTGGAGAAGTGCAGCATTAAGGAGGTTAGAGTCGAAGGAGAACAACAGGGTTGGGTGGGACGAAGCTTAAGAGTGACTTGAACCAGGGCGGCATATGGCGCAGTGGTTAGCACTGGGACTGCAGCGCTGAGGACCCGAATCGTTGACCTGGGTCACTGTCCATGTGGAGTTTGCACATTCTCCCCATGTCTACATGGGTTTCACCCTCACAACCCAAAGATGTGCTGGTTAGATGGATTGGCCACACTAAATTGCCTCTTAATTGGAAAAGAAAAACTAATTGGCGACTGTAAATTTATTTAAAAAATAGTGACTTGAACCAAGAAGGTGAATTGGGATATTTGATACAATGGAGTATGGGAAATGAGTGGAGGTTCGCTGAAGGCAGGTGGATGAGTCTGAGCGTGATGGTTTTTGGGCAAGCTGGAACCTGAAGAGGATCGTACAGGGAAGTCGGATTGAAAGTGGCACCACACTCACTAACCACCCAGATAACAATTAGTGACTGAATATTTAGATTCTCATAACAAATGGAGGGCCTTAATAAAACCAAAATATTGGGACGTTAATAATCCTTCAAGCTGCTTATGTTTTATTGTTCCATCATTGTGTGTCAGATTTTAATTGAAGGACTCCAGAGCATGGCATCATCAACCAAGCAGTTAATCCATCAAGATATACATTTATCAAATATTTTCCCCAACAGACCTATAGCTAAAGCTCGGTGCCATGTTTCACTGTAATTCCCCGGTTTTATTACTGGTGATGATTTCTTCACTTTATATTAATGGCACACTAGCTCCCAGCCTGGCGCCCATGTAATCTGCTCACCTGAATTCACTCTTCGCTCCTGCAGTTCAGGTCAGCTGTATCCATGTTCTCTCTACCACAGGCTATCCAAACTACACCAACCAAACCAGATCCAGCATGAACCAGGCCCAACTGAGGACTGAGGTTCTTGCCATTGCATTAGGTTTTCCAACATTAGTTTTGGGAGGTTTATTCACATGACCTCTTATCTCCAAGGACCCCTCTCCGTGTCAAAGAGCCATTTTTTCCCCATCTCCAATATTTTTATTACTAATAAACAAGTGTGTTTAAAGAACACTTTTTCTATGATGTTGCTTACTCCAGTATCCAGGAGACCAATCTTCAATCCCTTGAGATTCTAGGTCAATCCTTGAACGTTGTCTACATTACATAGACATCTGCTAGTGTACACTCGCAGTAAACACATGACCTGAATATTCCTCTATCAAATGGCAAATTCTTTCTTACACTTGATCCTTGTTTCACTTAGAAAGTATAAGCATGTCTCCAGCCCCCTGATGGCTCAACCCATTTGTCCATCCAATGAAACCTGATGCATGCCATGTAAATTCCAATCTGGGTTCCTGGTCCTTGCTGCGTTAGCTGGTATAGATCAGCGTGGGGTTAGGATAGATACAGTTAACCTTGGTATTACAGATTAAGGAAGATGGTGACAATTCCTAATCCCTGGTAAAGGTTTGCATGTCAAGGTGGTCTGGCACATGATCAGCATTAAATCCACCTGCCCTCTCCAAAAGCCAGCAATCAATCACTCACAGGAGAATAATGATCTGTGGAACAGTACCCCAGAAATATGCCAATACATTCTGGGATGATGGGACGATTCCTTTCTTCCATTAAAAGCAGCATCTAGCACATGATCATTTCTATTATGAAAGGTGAGGTAGAAAAACATCACAGCAGTAACAGGAAAGCTATCTAAAATGGTTAATAGCAAACGTACATCAAATTCGTATTCCAGCTGCGATTTATACCTGTGACAAAATAGTCATTGGCATCAGTGGTCTTTAACAGACTCGCACCTTTTGAGGTCGTTGTTGGTCAATGTGTACATTCTGTGCACAAAGTTCATTTACAGGTCAAACCTCTTGGCCTTGGTAATGGGGACAATTGGCTCCAAATGGCTAATTGCAAAGTTTACATTTGATCGTTTTATTCACTGAAGCTGGTCCAGGCAAGCCGTGGAAGATAACATTTAGTGTGTGTTTAAAAAGCTTCAAACTGATAGCAAATGGACCACCCTGAATGAAGGAACAGCATAACGTATTCTCAACTGCAAGTCCTCCTATCGTAGCTCTGCAGGCTTGTTGAGTGAAGGAGTAGCTAAGCCAGAGAGGGAAGAAAGGTGCCAGGTGCGTCTGGGATGATCTCATCTAGTTTGTGGAGCACAAATATAGCTCAGTGCCTCAGGTTCGGGAAGCGGTTCAGAAAACCTCTGCCAGGGTCCCTGTTACAGGTTCTTGGGCAGGTTCCATGCTGGAAGTTCAAGCGTGGCTATTAGGACCTACCAAAGTGATTTGCAGCACTCTTGCCCTAGAGTCAGATAGCCACAGTCGTTGTCAATGGTCAAACATGCAATGGCTGACTCTTAAATGCCCTCTGAAATAGCCTGGCAAGTCACGCAGGTCAAGGGCAATTAGGGATGGCCAATAACTGCGGGCCCAGCCAGTGGTGCCCACATCCCATGAAGGAATAAAATAAATCCATTTGGAGAAGGTAATAAAGGGTGAATGATGCCCATGGAATTGTATTCCAATAACAACTTACATTTATAAAGTGCCTTTAATACAGTAAAACATCCCTGGAGTTATGATGAAACAAATGTAGAAAGTAAGTCACATCAAATGGTATGAGGGTAGATTACTGAAAGCTTCATAAAGTGGTAGGTTTGAAGGAGTATTTTAAAGGAGGCCGGTGAAGCAGAGAGACATACATTTTTAGGGAGGGAATTCCACACCCGAGCGCCCAGGCAGCTGCAGTCACAGCCGTCAATGGTGGTGTGTTTAATATTGGGGATGTTCTACAGGCCAGAATTGGAGGACTGTTGTAGGGCTCGAAGGTGTTTCACTGACAGGGGCGGCCATGGAGAGATTTGAAAACAAGGAGGAGACTCTTAGAATTGAAGCGTTGTGAGAAATTGTTCATCAGCAAGCACAGGCATGATGGGTGAATGGGATTGGTGCAGGTTAGGGTTCGGGCAGCAGACTTTTGCATGAGCTCATCTTTATACGAGATGCAACCACTAGAATAGTTGAGTATAGAATTAACCATAGAATCCCTACAGTGCAGAAAGAGGCCATTCGGCCCAACGAGTCTGCACCACCCCTCTTAAAATGCACCCTACCCAGACCCACTGCCCCGCCTTATCCCTGTACTCCATAACCCCACCTAACCTGCACATCTTTGGACACTAAGGGGCAATTTAGCATGGCCAACCCACATAACCTGCACATCTTTGGACTGTGGGAGGAAACCCAAGCAGACACAGGGAGAAAATGCAAACTCCACACAGACTGTCAGCAAAGGCCAGCATTGAAACTGGGTCCCTGGTGCTGTGAGGCAGCAGTACTAACCACTGTGCCGCTATAGATGAGGGTTTCAGCAGCGAATTAAGAGACAGGATGGAAGTATGGGCTGTCTTGAAGAGAATATGGGATCGGAAACACAGCTTGGAGTCAAATGGATTACAAGGCTACAAACAGTCCATTCAGTCCAAGGCAGTTTCCCGAGAGAGGGCTACAGTTGGCTTCAACCTTCCCAGTATTTAGCTGGAAGAGGTTTCTGTTCATCCAATGTCAGCCAATCAGAGGGTATGGAGTGGTTGGTAGAGATGGTGAGGAGCTGGGGCTGAGTATCTATTGGGGCACATGTGGAGCGTGATGTTGGGTTTTCTAATGATGCTACCGATGATGCAGGTGGGAAATAAGAGGGGGAGTCAAGGAGAGATCCTTGGGGGACACCAGAGGTAATGGTGGGGAAGCAGGAAGAGAAGTTATCATCAGTGATTCTCTGGCTACAACTGGATAGAGAGGAATAGAAGGCAGCAAGAAATCAAAACCTCTAAGAGAGAGGAGGGAGGGGACAAACCTGGTGAGAAAGAGAAGTAATAAATCGTTGAGCAGATTCGGTACACAGGTAACGTTGAGTCTGAAACATCCAAAGCAACAATCGATCTGTTTTGTTGTGCAGAGCCTCTGTGCAGGTGAGAGCACTTTGGATCCAGGTCTCTTTCCTGCTCTCAGGTACCTCACCTGAGGAACCGGTATTCATGTTTTGAGGCTAGATAATGAGTGTCAGAGGGCTTCACAGAACAGCCCCGCCTGGACTCGGGGCACTGAGGCCAGGGCCTGAACTGCTGCTCTCACTAAATTTAAAACTGACAGCAGACAGGAGGGAGTGAACCTCTGACCTTCTACACTCTGTTCCTCTGATATATTTACCCATTATGTCAAGAAATATATGTGGTATTTACAAACAACTGGTTTCAGTTCCTCCCCTGCTGCTCCACAAACTCATGCTGATGTTCACCAATGGACAGCAGCCCTCCGGCTCTATGCCAAATTGACCATTTTTTCAGGGCGAGATCCTGGACAATGTGAGCTGATCAGCTGTTGAATCATGAGGGCCAGGGAGCCCAGTTGTCTGATCCCATTCTCACTGAGGATTACCAGCCCTTCAGGATTGTCTCTTGAGCCTCCAAGAATTAAAGATTATGCACACGACGAACACGGCAGACACATAGAGATTCACAAACAAAAATTCACACTTTCTTTGAACTTTGACCAATTAAGCAAATATTGGAGATGGGATAAAGAGACTTGTCATGATATCCAGATCAGCATATCATGGTGCAATCACACACACACTGATGGACAGGCAGTTGGACCAACCAGCACACACATAACATTGCAGCCAATCACCAGTGAGAGCACACGCACTATAAAACAGGGAACACCACAGTTCCCACTCATTCTACCAGGCGATAGCTCAGAGCACAGAGCTCACAGCGCGCCACTCAGACCTAGACCATGTGCTGAGTGCCTCACTAAGATAGTGATAGGGCTGGGTCCACAGGTTAGCAGGTGAAGCACGTACCCAAGCCAGTAGTTAGTTGTTACCGTTGATTGGACAATAAAACAGAGTTGTACCATCTACAGCCGTGTTGGATCATTTGTGCATCAGAACACCCAACACGACAAGACTGATTGACAGCAGGCAGCATCAAAATGGGCAATTAAGAGTCTGCTCGGTTTCAACTGGTATGGGAAGGTGATGCAGTGCAGGAGTGGATCGGCTGGGGAGCAAGTGGAGGGAGAGAGTTGGGGGGGGGGGGGGGGCATGTGATGAAACCTCCAGGAATACATCCAACCAGAGTTGGCAACCTGACCCACCACAAATGTTCACACATGTACACTTTGGCGTGGTGGGGTTGAATTGTGACCGGGCATGGAAACCCAAGTTAATTATTCCCTTTAAAAAAATTAATTTAGCGTATCCAATTCATTTTTTCCAATTAAGGGGCAATTTAGCGTGGCCAATCCACCTACCTTGCACACCTTTCGGTTTTGGGGGCGAAACCCACGCAAACACTGGGAGAATGTGCAAACTCCACACTGACAGTGACCCAGAGCCGGGATCGAACCTGGGACCTCGGCGGTGTGAGGCAGCAGTGCTAACCACTGCATCATCGTGTTACCCAGTTATTCCCTTCTTGAGGTCAGGCCAAAGTGGGTGACTGTCTGTGTGGAGTTTGCACATTCTCCCCATGTGCGCTGGTTTCTTCCAACAATCAAAAGATGTGAAGGTTAGTTGGATTGGAAATGTTAAATTGCCTCTTAGTGTCAAAGGTCAGTGGAGTTACTGGGTTATGGGGATAGGGTGGGGGCGTGGGCCTAGGTATGGTGCGCTTTCAGAGCATTATGGTGCAAACTCGATGGGCCAAATAGCCACCTTCTGCACTGTAATGAATCTCTGGTTCTAAGATTGGAAAAGCACAGCATCGGAGAGATTCACACTCATAGTGCTTCCAAGGTTAGAGCATTCACTCTGGTAAACATGGTGGCAGGTCAACATCACTTTCAGAGAAGGCTGCTTTTGGACCTGTAGCATGTAACCCTGTCTTAAGTATGCCATCTGCAGCAACTTTCCCACAAAGCAGCTTGACTCTGACTGCAGCACGAGCAGTTTGGTTCTCGTTATCAGAATCTGGTGTTTGCTTGTCTGCATGAAACAGTGTTCCCACATCCCGTCTTTTCACTGTATGTTTTGGCAACAGTTTCAAACTGCGCCCTAGTACAAACAGTTGAAGCCACATGCAACACAGATGTTACTCTCTGAAACACTTGGCTTTGAAACATCACCGTTCATATTCAAAGCTTTGTAGTTAAGCTTCAACTTCTAGTGAGACACCCACTGTGACCATAATAATTTATCGTTTTGAGGATCCCTCCTCAAACCGGACCATTTCTCCCTTCCTAGCTCCCATCGATTCATAAATACTCTCCACGACCCGCACCCCCACGAGTTATCCCCACCTCCCCCACCCTCGCCCATCATTCTACCTTGCCTTTCTCTATGTCATTTACACATCAATCCATCTCTCTCCTGTGCCAGTTATCACGGTAGCCACTTGTTAGAGCATCAAGTGGGCCGGGGCCATTGTGGGGGCACTACTTATCCCTTTCTCCGATACGAACAATGAGAGACAGGAAAATACCCCACCCCCGCAAACCCCACCTGAGCCTGTCCAGCCTGCTGCACAACTCTGCATCCCATCATCATCCATAACGCCAAAACTGACTGCTGTCTCCTCGCACAGCCACAAAGCCTCGATAGATTGGCACAAAGAACTATGAAGGACATATGCTACACAGTACGTTGTGATGATCTAGAATGAAAGAGTTTGGAATTTCTTTCCCAAACCCCACCATTTCCTTCTCTTTTTCTTCATGATGCTTTTTCATGGACCTCTTTGACCAGGTTTGCGGCTGCCAGTCCTCAAAATGGTTAGGAGACATATTTTCCCTTCCCAGGGCCACCAATACACAGATAGTCTCAAATTTTGTTGGGTTCCTCAGCCTGTCCAACACTTTAGGAGGTCTGGCTGCACTGAAGACACTACATAAATGCAAACTGTCGTTGCTTGAGGCAGGTTCAATAATAACTTGCAAGAGGGAATGGGATATTTCTTGAAAAGTTGGCATGGTGGTAGAGTGAAATCGCACTATTGCCTCACAGTGCCAGGGAACCGGATTTGATTCCGACCTTGGGTGACTGTGTAGAGTTTGTACGTTCTCCCCATGTCTGTGTGGGTTTCCTCCGGGGGCCTCGGTTTCCTCCCACAGTCTAAAGATGTGCAGTGTCCAAAAGGTTAGGTAGGGTTGTGGGGGAGTGGGTTTAGGTGGGGTGCTCTTTCAGAGGGTGAGTGCAGACTCGATGGGTTGAGTCGTCTCCTTCGGCATTGTAGGTAATTCTATGAAATGTGTGGAGGACATGTGACCAACTGGAAAGCTGTTAGAAAGGGCTGGCTTAGGCACACCAGGCTTTCCCTGGCACCCGTAACAACATGGCCAGGCAACGCCATACGTTACCAGGGCAATTTAACAGAGAAAATGCAGAAAAATGAGAACCTCTCCTTGAATGAGATACATGTAAATGTGGAACTATTGACGTTTACAGCAAAGAAGGCCATACTTCAGGTCCATCAAGTCTGTGCCAGTCCTCTAGCATCAGAGCAATCCAAAAGTAATCCCACTGGCCTTTTCACTGCAGATAAACATTATTAGGAGTCAAGATGTGCCGAATTACATTCCTGATCAGTAAATAAAAAAATGATGGAATAGGAACAAAAACAGAAAATATTGGCCAATCTCAGCAGGTCTCACACTATCATGAGAGAAGGGAGCTGATGTTTCGAATCTGGACGACTCTTTGCAAACATGACGAATAGGCACTGTCGTTGGGCATTGATCTGAACACTCCTATTCCCACAGCGCATACATGTGCAAAATGCTAGACTGAAAGGCAGAGTGTGAGTGTTTCTTGATCACTGTGAGTACTTTCCTTCCTTAGTTTCTGAATGGTGGCAGGTTATTTGTTAAGTGTTCCCATGTCTAGTACGTGTACCCGTATTTACCAACACCCTCTCCCATCCCCTCTGATTGTCATTGCTCACCGACCATTCTTCCTGACTCGCTATTCAGGCACTGGATCCAACCAGTCATTGCTGGTAAAAGAAAAATGATCTTGTACCTTGTTAGCAAAGCTGGAAAGTTTAATAATCTACATGACATCAGCAGACAGCCATGAGTGTAATGGTGCCTTGGCACTTTTCCAAACTTTGTTCATAAATGTAAAATTAAAAGGTTTGTAGAAGTAAATTACCTTGTTGAATGTAGCCCTGGGAAGTTAGTAGCCAACTCTAAGTCTTCCTTACCAAGAGGGCTTAAACTGTGCCCTAGCAACAAAAAGGCCAATTAGAAATGCCCGAGTGTGCTCCAACAGGTACTTGTCTTTTTCGGAATTTTCCACAGCAGGTACACAAATAAAGGTCAATGGAAATTGTGAGTTAAACCATGGGAGTTCTATGATTGGGTGGGTCTGCATTCAGCCTGCTTTCCTTCCTCTTATTGATGAATATTTCACAATTAGATCCTTTCACCCAAATTCCCATTTCTCCTCACCACTTTCCTCTTTATCCACCCCAGTTACGGCATGGTTGCATGGCCACTGGATGTCCTTGGGCACTTCACCCTCGTACTCATGCCCTACACTGAGAGTGTGGGCAAGCTGTTTGACTTTTGGACATAGTCCTATTGCCCAATCAGGCCATGTGGGTGTTCATGCTTCACTCCAACCTCTTCCCATCTTTCCTCATATAAACCTACCAACGTAACCATCGAGTTCCTCCTCTCACATTTGTCTAACTTCCACCTAAATGCATCTACTATTGCTTGCGGTAGCAAGTTCTACATTCTCGCCACCCTTTAGGTGGAGACATTTCTTCTGAATTCCCTAGTAAATATCTTACTATTTCAAACAGATGGCCTCCAGTTACACTCTTCCCCCATAAAATGAAACACGCTCTGAGTATCCATTTTATCAAAATCGGTCTTAATTTTAAATTCCTCGATTAGGTCATTCCTCCATTTTCTGTTTTCAAGAGGGAAGAGCCCATTCCGGCAGGGATACATATTAGTCACCCGAAGCGTTGCCTTTGTCTCCTCTCTATCATAGAATGTTTACGGCACAGGAAGAGGCCACTTGGCCCACCGTGTTGGTGCTGCCCAGAAAACGAGCCAACCAGCCTAATCCCACTTTCCAACATTTGGACTGCAGCCCTACAGGTCACAACACTTCAGGTGCATATCCAGACACCTTTTAAAAGCATTGAGGATTGGGCAACACGGCGGCGCAGTGGTTAGCACTGCAGTCTCACAGCGCCGAGGTCCCAGTTTCGATCCTGGCTCTGGGTCACTGTCCGTGTGGAGTGTGCACATTCTCCCCGTATTTGCGTGGGTTTCACCCCCACAGCACAAAGATGTGCAGAGTAGGTGGATTGAACATGCTAAATTGCCCCTTAATTGGAAAAAATTAATTGGGTATTCTAAATTTATTTTTAAAAAAGCATTGAGCTCTCCTACCCTTTCCACCAGTACCCCCACCACCCTCTTGGGTCAAATGTTTTCCTCATCTCTCCTCCAATCACTTTAAATCTGTACCCCCTAGTCACTGGCCTCTTTACTAAAGCAAATGGGCCCTTCCTATCCTCTCTATCCTGGCCCCTCACACTTTTATATATCTCAATCAATTCTCCCTTCAGCCTCCTCTGTTCCAAGGTGAACAATCCCAACCTCTCCAATCATCCCTCATAGCTACAATTTTCTACTCCTGGCAGCATCCTCGTGAAACTCCTCTGTACCCTAGCAATTACATCCTTTCTGTAATGAGGCCACCAGAGCTGCACTCAGTCCTCAAAGTGACCTAATTAATGTTTTAGACAGTTCCAGCATTATCTCCTGCTCTCATCTTCTATGCCTCAGCTAATAAATGAAAGGATTCTATATGCCTTCTTAACCACCTTATCGACCTGTCCAGGGATCTCTGGACATTCACTTCAAGGCCCCTCACTTCCTCTATATCTCCCAGTAATCCTTTGCCTTGGTTGCCCTCCAAATGGATCACCTCACACTTCTCTGGATTGAATTTCATTTGGGCAAAGGTGTCGAGCCAATTGTACTGTGTCCTTGCTCCCCAACAACTCATTTGTCCAAAGATGTGCAGGTTAGGTGGATTGGCATGCTAATTTGCCCTTAAATTAGATGGGGTTACGGGGATCGGATGGAGGTGTGGGGTTAAGTGGGGTGCTCTTTCCAAGAGTCGGTGCAGACTTGTTGGGCCGAATGGCCTCCTTCTGCACTGTAAATTCTATGAAATCTCTAGAACTCTAATTCTAGTTAAGCCCTAATAACACCAAAGCTGGGTCTTTCCTGGTCTACAACGTTCAATACCACCCAGGTCCGAGTATCTATCCTCTTTGGAACTGTTAACACATGGTACTATAAACAGTTGCTATCCATATCTGTCCCAATTAGACTCAATAATACTTCAGTGTAGGGCGGCACTGTGGCGCAGTGGTTAGCACTCCTACCTTACGGCACTGGGGACCCAGGTTCGATCCCGGACCTGGGTCACTGTCCGTGTGGAGTTTGCACATTCTCCCTGATCCTGCGTGGGTCTCATCCCCACAACCCAAAAAGACATGCAGGGTAGGTTAATTGACCAAGCTAAATTGCTCCTTAATTGGAAAAAAAAAGAACTGAGTACTCTAAATGTAAAAACATAATAATAATTCAGTGCGGATATCATTACAGGTCAGCCACATACAGAACAGGGCTATCAGAATCCTCCAAGGTCAGAAGCAAAAATTAATCCCACCAAACAAAAGATATGGGGCTGGATTCTCTGCAACCCGACGCCGAAAATGTGTCCGGCGCCGGGGCGGAGAATCCACTTTTGCGCATGGGATCGGGTCTGGTGCCGGTTCCCCGATTCTCCGGGCCCCGAAAAGCGGCGTACTTGCCACGTATCCCTTACCTGCAGCCATTGCTGGAGTCCCTCCCCGCCATTCTCCGTCCCGACTGGCCGAAGCCCGGCCGGCGTGGATCTAACATGGTCCTGCCGGTCGGGATAACCACGTGGTTGAGGGCGGACCGATCGGAGGGCCGGGGGGGGGGGGGGCTCTTATAAGCGGCCGGGCAATGTTTGGGCAGGTGGTCCGGGGCGGGCGCGTGGCTGATCGGGGGGGTCTATTTTTAATGTCCAGCTCGGCGGTCTGAGTCCGCCATGGAGCCCGCCGCCGTGCTCGGACCGCGGACGTGGGTCGGGCCCGTATCTGCAGAAAAAGCTGTTAGTTTTACGCCGGGTCCCTGCTAGCCCCTTGCAAGGCTTGAAATATGTGGCCTTTTCACGCCAGTTTTTTTGGCGTGGAAGTCCACAGTTTTTACAACGGCGTGGGAACATATTCCCAAAAACAGAGAATCCAGCCCATGGTGAAGCAAAGCAATCCATGAAGTTAAACTCAAACCTTTCTCTCTTGGCTGACATTATTTAAATCCAGTGGCTGCATGGCTCCCCTGTCGCACTCTGCTTTTTACCTGGGGGCATTTTCAAATACCGCATTCTCCATATTTTTATTGATGCTGCATGTATGTCGGATCCAAGACCCCCCCCCCTTGGACAGATTTCAAGTTCGAGTTTAAGGTGGGGTAGTCAGCCCTGGCCAGTTTTATATACCCTGAAGTGATACTGGGCAAGGGGCCGGGAGGCAGGCGCCGTCTAAGCCAGATAATTACAAGTTAAGTTGGTATAAATGTAAAGGACGAAGGTAGATAGTAAATTCTTTAAAAACTGGGGGAAACCTGTCCTTCAGCTTCTTGAGTATGTTTGAACTGGTCAAAATGAGCCATGTGAAAGATTGCAGCGGACTCAATCTGCCTATTTGACAATTTTACAATCACTGAACAGATGTTCCAAATGTGTCAGCAAGGCAACATAAAGCATGCTGACAACACATGGCTGCTCTTTTACAATTACTGTTCAAACTTTTCATTTTCTTTTTCCGTGCAGTTTCTCTTATTCTTGTACCTTACTATTGAGATGCAAACTGACGGTATGTGGGAGTGATGCAACACTTCAAGAGGCAATGGGACTGATTGTCAAAGTCACTTCAGTGTGAATGCAACTTGCACTTGGCTGTGTGTTTGATCACAGAAGAATCTGATTTTTCAACGCTATACTGGGATGCCTTGTGAACGGACTCAATTCCTCAGTAGGCCAATATTGAAAAACAGATCACTGTGGGGTTGGTCAGTTCATTAGACACACACACAATAGGACTTAGATTTGGATCCAACCCATCAAAGTGAAAATCTAGAAGTAGAAATGTGTCCAGGTTAATAGTGCAAAATGGGACATCTCAGGTTCGGCACTGGTTATATGGAAATTTTATTGGCTGCAATGGAATGGAATATCAGGCTGTGAATCATTGGCAGCTAGTTCAACATCGCCAATGTTTGCGCCACTGCCCGAGATGAATTGCTAGAGCCCCCTCCTCTTCTCTTTGTCAGCAGTCTCTCATAGCCCGTATGCAACGGCACTTGCAGACTGGACTGGCTCCCATTTGTGGGAAATCCAGTTTGTAACCAATATTAACAAATGTCGTCCAGACTCCCCACACAGTGGCCTGAGACAGGCCTGTGATTATTAGTGTGCAGGGGAACTAACCGCCTGACAACTCCTCCCCCACCCATATCACCTGGACCCAGAAGCATGGCACAGATATGCACAAATTAAAGATATTCAGCCGAGTCTCAGTCCAGTTCTAGTGAGCAGAAGCCAACAGCAAGAGAGCGAGAGAAAATAAATCCACACTAAATTGGCAATCTCATCAAAAAAGGTCACAACTTGCTTTTTACTGTTGCTGATATTGACAGAATTACTCTCAGCACATTCAATTAAAATTCCATTCGAACCAATGCGTTAGCTGTTTTTGTGTAATGGGCTAACATCTCTGTCAAAATATCAAGTGGAGGATTATTAAATTAACACATTATATGCTCATCCCCTAATAACCAATAAGATAAAAGCAAATTACTGTGGATGAGCTCTGATGAAGAGTTACCCAGACTCGAAATGTTAGCTCGCTTCTCTCTCCACAGAATGCTGTCAGACTGCTGAGATTGTCCAGTATTTTCTGTTTTTGTTCCTAATAACTAATTGTTATTTCTAGGTTCAATGGTGTGGCAAGTAGAAATATCTGGGATTGTTCTTCTTAAGTCCAAATAGGTTAAGGGGGAAATTTGATAGCAATGCTTGAAATGTTGAGGGATTTTGACAGAGTTGAGCCCAATTTTCACTCTTGTGTCAGTGAAAGGATTTTGATTACGTCAGTAAGTAAAGAGAAACTCGTCTGTTAATCAGAGGACACAGATTTAAAATTGGCAAATCAATCAGAGTGGCAATGTTTACTCAGGAAGCTTATGGTTTGCAACGTAACAGAGTGAATGGTTACTTGTAAAAAGAAATAATTTTAAATAATCTTTATTGTCACAAGTAGGCTTACATTAACACTGCAATGAAGTCACTGTGAAAAGCCCCTAGTCACCACACTCTGGCGTGTGTTCATGTACACAGAGGGAGAATTTGGAATGTCCAATTCACCTAACAAGCACGTCTTTTGGGACTTGTGGGAGGAAACCGGAGCACCCGGAGAAAACCCATGCAGACACGTGGAGAATGTGCAGACACCGCACAGACAGTGACCCAAGCCGGGAACCGACCCTGGGACCCTGGCGCTGTGAAGCAACAGTGCTAACCACTGTGCTACCGTGCCGCCCTTAGATGAATAGATGAAAAAGAAAAATCCTGCAGGGATATGGGGAAAGATTAGGCGAGGGTCTAGTTGGATAGCTCCTTTAGAGGCCTGACATAGATATGATGGGCTAACTGGGCTTCGTCTGTACTGCATGATTCTAATGATTTAGTGCTGCAGAAAATAATTTTCTGAAGCAGGACTGGGGCACATCGTAGAGGCAGAGTCAAGTCATTTGATCATTCCCATATTTGATCAGACCTGTAACTGGCAGGGAACAGAAAAATGACCCATTTCCGTGCACTCACTTCATCTATTTGCTTAGAATAAATAAAAGTTACCAAAGAGAATAAAACAGATCAATTGTGAAGTGTTAATGATCCCAAAGCATGTGAGAACATAACTTGTACCACTCTCATTCCCATGAAGGAAGTCTGCAAATGAGATATGTAGTTAAATATAAATCTTCATCCATGACTGATCCATAGCTGGCAGTTGTAGCAGCAGGGAATTGTTAGAATGTGTTATCAATTTTATTTAAATTACCATTGTTTTTTTTTCTGTTGCACACCATTTTATACATCCTGTTTTGCAGAGCCATAAGGAAAATGGCAGAGGCAGGAAGGGCCCCGTCAGAAAACACAGCAGTTGCTTTAGCCCCAAACAGTCCCATTAGTTGGGAAACAGGGAAGGGCCTGCAGGGAATCACAATAAATCAAGTCCAAATATGAGAAATGACAGGAAGGATATTTTCAGCCCCCACCCAAAACCCCAGGCTAACCATCCAGTGTTGTACTGAGGGAGTGTTGCACTGTTTGAGATGATGGGATTCTTAATTTGGGAGAAAATTCTCCCGCCGGAGGTGAATTGCACTAGTTTTACAATCCCCTTGCGGTCATAAAGTGGGATGCAATTCAGTGGTCCACGCCCTGCAAATTTATACGTGACGTGGAATACGAAGGATTCCCAGGGGAAATCCCGATATCGGGTGGCCCAATAGTGAGTTCCCGTGGCCGGCCACCACCCCCACTCCGCACCGCAAGTCGTGCCCGACCAACCCCCACACCGCAAGTCGGCCCCAACACCCCCCCCTGTGGGGAGACCCCTGAAATAGGCGCCCCCCCACAGGTACACCCCCACAAGGACCCATGTAATAGGGAAATCCCTAGGAATCCTGTCTAAAGGAATCCCCTCCGCAGACTCTCCCACACACACAGACCCCCCCCCCCCCCCCCCCACCCAACACAAACCTCCCCGCCTCCACAAAAAAGGGACCCCTGTCTGGAAGCTGGAGAGCAGTCCAGACACGGGCTGTGGGAAGCTATATAGATGTACTACTTACCTTGCAGCTCCATGTGTTCATTCATCGATGACGAACAGCCATGCCTGCGTCTGATTCCAAGGAATCCACTGTCTGCAATCCATTCATGGCTTTAGAGTAGTGGTTTGTGATTGACAGCTCATAAAACCAACTGTACCTTTGATCCATTCATATCCCTCCACCTTTAGTGGCCTAAGTGGTGAAACCCCAATGTTTGTAAACATTAACCACATCAAAGAGATGAAAGTGCACTGAGTGCATTCAATCGCTCAAGCAGGGGTATGTGTTTGTGGGGTGTGTGGAGGGAGTCTGTGGAGGAGGTTGCTTTCGGCACTGGGTCCCTGGGGGGAGGGGTCCCCCTATTACAGGGGTCCCCAGGGAGGTGGGGTGGGTCACCTCCGTACTTGGGGGCGGGGAGAAACCCAGGAAATCCATGGGTTGGAGGCTGCTATGCGGTATTGGGGGGGGCGGGGTTCGGGGCTGATTTGCAGTGCCGGAATGGGGGGATGGGGGAAAAAACTGGTAAATGCTAGTGATTTACTAGACATCAAATCACAGACAAGCTTTACGTTTTGGACCTGCCGTTTTTGAACTCCAAGTGCTTTGGGGAATAAGCTGAGAAGGAAGGCTGCCCTAACCAGAAACTCAGTGTGTAGTTATCAACCTGCAGCCAGATAATTCTCATTTGAGTATAACCTGTTTGCATTGAAAACCTGAAAATGTGAGATGAGAAGAATTGATTCAGCTCTATGTTCATCTCTACACGGAGCTCCATTGGTGAGGACCTCAAGGCATCTTCACATGAGGGAGCTCCAGATCGTCAGCACCAAAACCCTGCAAACCTTATCCTTTATTTTATGAAGCCTATCCTCCAAATCCCATCTCTGCAGAGACCATATCTGTTTGTCCTTGGTTTGTTTGTGCGTGTGCATGCTGGGGTATTTTTAAAAAGGGATAGATAGTTATACTTCCAGAGTTTAATTCTGTGTACCAGTTCTTGAAAATTGTTTTAAAATTATTTTTTTAAAATAATAAATCAATCATTCTGAGTTTATTGAAGGAAGCCTGGCTAAAATCTCATTTATTCTTGGTCTAACAGTGACAAAAGTAAATAATTGGCCATTCTGGTGAGTGAATTAAACTTTTAAACTAATGGTGAGATCTGCAGAGTAGTGAGGCTGGATAAACTGTGCATGCCTCCCATCCCAGTTGTAATAATAAAGTGAACAGATACATGGCTATTTGTGGAGCTGTATACATTTGTCTACTTAATTGGGAACATAGTCATTCAAAACTGTGACCTCTTTGTTGTTCAAATACAACACACTCCAACCTGCTGTGATTTTATAATGACAGAACTTATGGAAAGAAATGTTTAATGGCTAGTGACTCAAGCAGAAACATAAAAAGAATATTACAACTTTAACCAAATCTAGGGCTTGACAAAAATATGGTCATAATTGTTGGAGAGACCCTATGACCTGGATTCTCATTTGCTGATGCTGTCCATTGCTTCTGTCCCATAATTATCCTTTCCCACACGTTGTTTGGAGCTGGACCTTGTCCCCCACTAACCCTCCTTTGTGTCTGGCGTCTGCCTCTTCACGCTTGTCTAGGCTCTGGCTTGTTCCGCACTTGGCTTCCTGGCTAGTACCCAAGCTGCTGCTGGCTGTCAGCAATTCTTTAGGGTGATGGCTATCCTCCTCCAGGGGGGAGGAGATGGGGGGGCCTGCATCTTTTGTTGGGTCCCAGCATGGCACTGGCCTCGACAAGCACTAACCCATTCACAAAGTCCAAGCCTGCCTGTTGGATCTGATGGAACTCAGAGCAAGCAACTGAAGCAGAAACCAAAAGAAAACTCTCTCAGCCACCTCGGTACAAATCGCTACATGCTTCTTACTAGTTACTGGTAAAACATAGACAAGCTTTAACATTTCAAAAATCCACTATTGCACTCATCTCAAAATCTCGCTTGGCCATAATTAATTTTCCTCGGGAAAGCGAGAGAGAGGATCGATAGGGATTAATTAAAAGTCAAGAAATAATTTGTAATTCTTTTCGTCAGTGATGTTAGTGCAGCTGTGAATGCATAGAAATTCCCTTCACAAAGCACAAATCAACTGTTTCCTCGTTATGGACATGTCCTCTAGCCATCTTTCATTATTCATTATACAGCATTCAAATGGTATAGAAATTTACATTTTGGGTTACGTATCATGAAAGAGGGTTTTCTATAAAGCACAGAGCCGCTGAAGTATAATGGGCATTAAATGGTGAGTAGCTTGAAAGGATGATGCATTGTTCCCATGCTATCATGCCCCCAGTCCAATGGCCTAGTAAATGATTACATCATATCCCATTGTACTGAACTCTGAAAGTTCAACTTAGTGTCTATCTAAAATATACTTTATTCATAAAATTTATATAAGTATCAGTTCAAAGTTGGCTTCACTCAAAATGTAAATGGATTCAGCTACTTTGAACCCAGTATGTGGCACATTCAGATTCCTCACTACGCTTACAATTACTGCCTGTATTTACAATATTCATTCTATGTCAAACACACAGCCCGGGGGCTGCAGGGGCTGTACGTTTACACTGTTTGCAATGCCTCCGCGTATTACTGCGTGAAAGCCTTACAAAGTGTCCCTTCCCCATTGTGCCTCTGAGTTGGCTGCCCCGAGCATTAGTACGTCACTCAGCTTGTAGACCTGGAGCTTGGAATGTCCTAGTCTATAAAACACTGTTTGTACTGGAAGGGAAGAAGGTTTTGTCGGAGCAAAGAGCATCTTTCATTGAGTGGATGGTCCTCCAGCAGCAGTTATTGTCCATCTCGGTGTGCATGCCAGAACAACACACAGATTACTGAATCCTGTATTACTGAGCTGCCAAGGAAGAATCTGGACAAAAACACTGCAACGTTTTCCAAGACCTGCTTTGGAATGGGATCAGCAAGTGGTTGGGGGTTCTGGACATTACATTGCGGGCAATGGACCATGGACATGTGTTCAAAGGTGTTTTCCCGCACAAATCTTTCTACAAGGGGCAGGTGTTATGACACAATCCACCTGAATGAAGTGTTCCTGCCAACATAGCTAGACCCACCTTCGTAAATCCGGGGACAGATAGAACCTCAAGACAAAGTGACAGCTGGTTTTCATGTACCGAGGGTCTGTGCACAGCTTGATGCAGCCACACACAAAGGTGGCCAACAGGATGGGAGCGACGTACAGCTAGTGGACTCCATTCTGGAAGTCAATGGAAAGTACTCCGAGGCCCCGACCGTAGAGCTACTGGCGGAGAGGAAAAAGCTGCAAATGGACTTTAACCTGCTACCACTGGGAAAGCAGTGTACCAACTCCGCCAGACACGGGGGACTTCTACGAACACGGAGACAAAGCTGGCCGTCTATTGGCTCACCAGCTGAGAAAGCAGGCAGCCACAAGGGAAAAAGCGCAGGTTAAGGATGGCAAAGGCAGACTGGTAACAGAGCCAAAGGAGGTCAATCGGGCATTCAAGACCTTCTACCGGGGACTGTACACCTCCGAGCCCCCCGACGGGGATGCGGGAATGAAACAATTCCTAGTCAGACTGGAACTGCCAGTGGTGGGGGAAGACAGACGGGGGGGCTGGAAGCACCAATAGATCTAGGAGAAATCATGGAGAGCATCAGCTCCATGCAGGCGGGGAAGGCACCGGGACACAACAGGTTCCCAGCGAACTTCTACAAAGAATTTGCACCAGCCCTGGCCCCACACCTAAGGGACATGTTCGCGGACTCACTGGCAGGGGGCACCCTGCCCCCAACGCTAGCGCAGGCCACAATCTCAGTAATACCCAAAAAAGATAAAGACCCGACGGAATGTGGATCATACAGACCCATTTCATTGCTGAAGGTGGATGCAAAAATACTCACAAAGGTCCTGGCCAAAAGGCTGGAGGACTGCGTACCAGAGGTGGTCGCAGAGGACCAAACCGGCTTTGTCAAGGGTAGGCAGCTCACAACGAACATCAGGTGGCTGCTGAATGTGATAATGACCCCCCCGGGGAGAGAACACCAGAGGTGATTGTCTCTCTGGACGCAGAAAAGGCCTTTGACAGAGTCGAATGGAGCTTCCTCCTCGAGGTACTGGAATGGTTTGGGCTACGAGCGGGATTCACCGCCTGGGTGAGTGTGATGAATGGTTACTATACCCTTAACACCATGTAGGTGATGCCCCTTTAAGACCGGGTTTGGAACCCTGGGGGACTCCGCCTCCGGCTCTGCCCACCAGGGAGCCATATATAAGGTGATGCCCTGTAGGTGGCACTCAGTAAGTACACGTCTTGGTCACTGACTGGTTCTCTGCTTATTAAATTGTAGTACCCTCAATAACGACATGACAGTGTAGAATGGTAAATGAAGGCTTTAATAAGCAGAGAACTAGTTAGTGACCGAGACGTGTGCTTACTGAGTGCCACCTACAGGGCGCCACCTTATATACGGCTCCCTGGTGGGTGGAGCCGGAGGTGGAGTCCCCCAGGGTTCCAAACCCGGTCTTAAAGGGGCATCACCTACATGGTGTTAAAGGTACAGTAACCATTCATCACAGTGAGGCTCCTGTACAACGCTCCCAAAGCGAGTGTCCGAACTAACACCACCAGCTCTGAATACTTCCAGCTACAGAGAGGAACAAGACAGGGCTGCCCCCTGTCCCCACTCTTGTTCGCACTAGCAATCGAACCCCTGACGATAGCCCTGCGGGATGCAAAAAGCTAGAATGGAATCCGGAGAGGAGACAGAGAGCACAGAGTCTCATTCTATGCAGATGATCTGCTCCTCTATGTCTCGAAGCCACAGGAGGGGCTGAAGGCAATACTGCAAATACTGAAAGAGTTTGGAACCTTTGCGTGCTACAAACTTAACCTGGGCAAAAGCGAGACATTCCCGGTGAACCCAAAAGTGGGAGGGACAGAGCTGAAGGTGCTCCTGTTCAAAACGGCCCAGAACAGATTCCGTTCCCTGGGGATCCAAATAGCCAGAGACTGGACACAGATCCACAAGTGGAACCTGACCAGCCTGGTGGAGGAAATAAGAAAAGACCTTCAATGGTGGGGCTCACTCCCACTCTCCCTGGCGGGAAGAGTGCAGACGATCAAGGTGAATGTACTGCCGAGGTTCCTCTTCCTGTTTAGATCCATCTCGACCTTCATCCCCAAGGTCTTTTTCCAGAACATAGACAGGCTTATCATGGCAATTGTGTGTGTGTGTGTGGGGGGGGGCAAGAACCCGACAATTCCCAAACCAACATTGCAAAGAGGGAAAGTCAGAGGGGTCCTGGCTCTACCGAACCTACAATACTACCACTAGGCAGCAACAGCAGAAAAAGTGAGGGGATGGGTACAAGAACCCGACACAGATTGGGTACAAATGGAGGAGGCATCCTGCAAAGGAACAACCCTGCGGGCCCTGGCCACAGCAGCACCCCCATCCTCCTCAACACGGTACACAACGAGCCCAGTGGTAGCGGCCATGCTGCGAACGTGGACCCAGTTGAGACAACACTTCGGGATAACCAAAATGTCCCTTATGGCCCCCATCTGCGACAATCACGGATTCCCCCCAGCCATGCTAGATACCACCTTCAAAAGATGGAGGCGGGACGGGGGCACAATGACGGTCGGGGACTTCTATGTAGGGCACAGACTGGCGACACTGGACGAACTGACGAGGAAGTGGAAACTAGCAAGAGGACAGGAATGTGACACCTCCAAATAAAGCACTTCCTCCGCAAAGAGACAGTGGGGTACCCTGGGGCCCCAGAAAGCACACTACTAGAGGACCTGATAGGGGGGCTATGTGGGAAAATATATGGACAGCTACTGGACAGAGTCCGAACACCACTGGACGGGACCAGACAAAAATAGGAGGACGAACAGGGAACAGAGGTAGGATGGGGACTCTGGAGCGAAGCACTGAGCAGGGTGAGCTCCACCTCCTCCTGCACAAGGCTAAGCCTAATGCAGCTCACAGGGGTGCACAGAGCGCACCTGACCAGAACCCGAATGAGCAGGTTCTTCCCGGAGGTGGAGGACAAATGTGATTGGTGCCAGAGGGGCCCGGCCAACCACACCCACATGTTTTGGGCTTGCACCAAGCTTGTTGGGTTCTGGACAGCCTTCTCCGAGCCAATGTCCAAGGTTGTGGGGGTGAGGGTGAAGCCATGCCCAATAGTGGCAATCTTCGGGGTATTGGAGCAGCCAGAGCTACACATGGGGAAGGGGACCAACGCCTTTGCTTTCGCTTCCCTAATCGCACGGCGGAGAATCCTGCTCGGCTGGCGATCGGCAGCACCACCCAAAGCTGCAGACTGGCTCGCTGACCTCTCGGAATTTCTCCACCTGGAGAAGATTAAGTACGCCATCCGAGCGTCGGAGGAAGGCTTCCTGGATACTTGAGGGCAGTTCGTTGGCCTGTTCCAAAACCTGTTCGAGGCCAGCAACGAGGAGTAAGCCAGGGGAAAAAAAGACAAACAACCAAAGGATCTTTGGGGGGCGGGGGAGAAAAATGGGGAAACCACAAGAGAAGAGGAAGGGTGCTGAACCAATGGGGGGGGGGGAGGGAGGAGGAGGAAGGAGGGGTTATCATAGACCGATCCAGAGGGCAGCAAAATGTACGTACAGTTAGTCAAATGAAGGACAAAACAAACCTCTCTGTAAAATAATGCAAATTAGCGCGGGCAAGAAAAATGTTATGTATGTAAGTAACAACTGTTTATAAATATGAGAAAAGCCAATAAAAAGATTTTCAAAAAAAAAGGATGGGAGCGACGTTGAGTATGTGTTTTCCTCTCAGGTGTGTGCTGACCTCCTCCATTGGTGCACTCTTACCATGTTCTTCCTTGAAGATGCTGCTGATCCTGGCTTCCTGGAGCTGGGTCTGCTGAAAGCTTCACTATACCCAGGTTCCCAGGTGGCTGAAGTGTGCCGGGAACTTCACTGCACTCGGATTCCCAGAGTTGGGTCTGCTGGGAACCCAATTTCCCAGAGTTGGGTGTGCTAGGAGCTTCACAACACCCGGCTTCCTGGAGTTGAAGTCTCACTGTGCTTGGTGCTTTGGGGTTGGGATGCATGGGGCCCTTTGCTGTTTCCACTCTAATGGGGGTCTTCTTCTTCAGCTCCTTAATATTTTGCCGTCGTTTCTGCTGGTGTCATCCTTATCCAAAGAGGAGCAGCCACTATAGTTAATTTTGATGGGAACCTCTATTTGCTACTAGTTTGGCTGGTGGCGTGGAACTGGTTTTGGTTCTTTTTAGCTCCCCTTTTAACCAGTTGCCACTAATCAGATTGTCCCTTTGCTGACACCTTACATCTGTCTGCTGGAGGAGGAGGCAGTGTAGGTACTTAACAGTTTGCTACAACACACACACATCACCCTTTTCCTTCTCCCTCTTTGTAACCTTGTGTCCTTGTTTGGCCTTTTTTCCTCATGAGGGGACTTGGCAGAGAGCGGTTTACTGGTCATGAAGAGATGCTCGGGGCAGCCGTCACTAAGGGACAATTGGTATCAACACCCTGAGGCCAGGGAGAGGAATGAATAAAGAGGCTGCTGGTGTCTTCCATCCTATCATCCTTGTCTGTTAATGGAACTACCAGGCAAGGACAGGACTCCGACTCCACAGGTTAAAAAAAAACACCCGGAAACCTTACATGTAAGCCAAGAGAATGAAATGTCTGCCATTTGTTAAGGTAACTGTGGAAAGCCTATACCAAAAACAGGGCTCTGTACTTTCAGCGAAGGCTAAGAATCGGAGGGAAGAGAATTGTGTGGAAGCAATCTATCAGAAAGTAGCACTTTTAGTACTGGGCACTGTGACTCAAAAACAAATCATGCAGAATTTCTGTCAATACACATGCCAAATTCAATTAACCATAAAACGTCTGTTTTCATAGCTTCAACAAAGCAGGTTAGGACACATGCAGTTTCATTTTGAAGATCTTTTGGATTAAGTCAGCATTACACCGAAATAGTCAACATGTAATCTTAAAGAATGCTCTGCCCCCAGACCAACCCATTACTGAAGACAGGAAATAATTGTAAATTCTACCTGCAGAGTACACTTTCACTGCTTGGTTAATTTAGTTATTATATTAAAATAATACAAATTCAACTTTTTTCTACAAGAACTAGACGAAACTGCCTTGGCAAAGCCAACTGGACCTCATGTTAAAACATTTGGAACAATTGGGCTCAGAACAAGATGTGGAATATTAAATATTTCATCACAGTCATTTGGACCATTGATAAAGCATGACTGACTCGACCAATTTGCTGACTGCAATCATTTCAAGGAAGGTGTTGAATATGTTGTTATTTCACAATCAATAACAACATAATAATACTTCATAACTACAATACAATGTTATAACTTTAATGCTAAATTGCTGTGCTAATATTCTCCTGCATCCTGAAAGTTTTAATTCCTTGCTGAAGTACAATTCCTCAGCCAGTTGGGACTTACCTTTACCTCAGGCAATTGGCCGTGTGAGAGAATGTGCCAGATTATTCACTGATTGAGTGAGGCAGGTAGGCATTACGAAACTGGCATTGAGCTCACTACTGTGTGTGGGTGCTTTCTGTTATACGTTTAGCTGCTGTTGTATAAAGAGTCAAAGGTTCTGCTCCTTTTCCACAAACACCTTTAATTGAATTCAACAGATTCTGCACAAAACTCTAACATCACATCACCTGACACAAAGGCCACCTGAAGACCCTTTACATATCAGTGTCAATTATTGGATACTTAACATAAATGAGACAACTAATTGGAATGTCTCTTAACCCATTACTCAACACTTTCCTCTGTTGGAAGACTGATTCTCCAACCCCTAGTGATGCTCTAGCCCTCTCAGCCGGGATTCATGCGGGCATGAATTAGTTGGAAGTATTTTTCAAGCGCGGCCCTGATGCGATAGACCCCATGTTGGGTCAAGGGGGTCAGTGCATGACAGAGGTGCTCCCCCAAAGTCCATCAGAAGGCTCCCCTCCCCAACACAGTGCAAATACTGTCCCTCCACCCAACCACGCCTCCACCAATCTCCCATCAGAACCCGCCATCAGACATCCCCAAAAGAGACCCCCAAAAGAGGCCTTCATCAGTCACCCTGCCTGAAAGCTGAAGAGGAGTCCAGGCAGTGGAGTGCATTTTAACTTACCCTTCCCTAACATCTGTCTCAAACAAAAGTGTTTAAAGCAGCAGATGTTACAAGTGTCAGAGGCTTCCTCCAAAGTCAAGTACACTTCAAATTCTATCTTCCCGCCGTTTGTCAATGGAATTGTCCACTAAAAGAACCCCATGCCGCCGGGAGTTCTGTGGGTGGGGGTGCGCTGCTAGTGGGAAAAGTGAATTGCACCGGCTGGAGAATTTCAGCCACTGTGTTCATGTCTATTATCATTGTTGGAGTGGAATGTCCCAACATTTTTCTCCAGGTTTTGCCCCATTTCCTGGGCGATCACAATGGAACAGTGTGGTAGCTGGGCATCCCATGTTGGGGCAGGAAAAGCTCGATAGATCAGAGGGCCCCATCATACTCTCCCTTTCGAAAGCTCGAGGACCAATGGAATTTTCAGCATTGGCTGTAGCAGCGACCCATCAGGAGCGAGAAGGGAAGAACTGCATTGCTGGCCTGTTAGGCTTAACAGACATCTGGTCTAACCTCTGACCAGTATAGGTAAACAATGTGGCTGCCCCTTCAGCAGCCCAGGATAACCAAACCCTTAGATAGTTCCCCACTTATGTGAAGGAAGTAAATTTGTCCCGAACATGTTACAGCGCAGGTACTTAAATCAGATTTATTATTACCAGAAGCCTGTCATGGTGGTCTTCACTCTGACAACCCTGTAATGATCATCCCTGAACATTGGCCATGGCAACAATTACTTGCAAAGTAAATGGCTTCTGTAGATCAAATAATAAAATGGAAGTAATTAGAATTACCATCCAGAATTCCTGGATGATGGTGATTGAGATGGTAATGAACTCCAAGTTCTCAATCGGGCTATTTTCTCAGAATCATTCGCACATTTTTTTCCTGCTCTTTTTAATCTAAAAACAAATCACTCGAGGACGAGCACATTACAACCGCCGCCCCTCCCCCTCCGAACCACAGCTGTGTTGTGTCTAACATTCAAACCTCCCCAAAATCAGGGTGAGGAAGGCAGGATGGGCTAAATTAAGGGGACTGATTTCCTGAAAATATTTTTCCCTCCTGTCCTGCAGGTGCTGACGCTACAGGTTCCATTGACACTGGCCAACTTCCAGTTCCCAGTCCAAAGTGACTATTGTGCTTCGGTTCGGCTGGACAGTGAGTGTCCAGAGTACGATTCAACCGTGAATAAATTCACTACAGCCATGTAGTACTGACAACCACTAATATGCAATTTCTAAGAGAAGCAATCAGGAACAAAAACCTGGATTGATTTTCTTCCCTGTCTGGTTCAAAAGGTGCCACGGTGAATTCCGACTGCCATTGCAATCAGGAATTCAGCCTGTGGCTTTTGTGATCTTTTTTGTGCCTAAATTTCACATGGGAGGGATGGAGGGAATAAGAACATTTGTTAACTGAATAATTCTAGGAGCCTCCACAAAAAGTAGTAAAATAAAATCCAACAAAGTGCACCTGGAATAGAGCTAATTACAAATATATTTTAATAAGCCATCTGATAAATAATGAGGCTCTCCGTTCCTTTAACATTGTATTCAGATTTTTGACTTAGCTTAACAATGCTAGCCCATAACAAGTTCTGCTCACCCATTACTGATGTTGACTTACATTGACTCCCGGTTAAACAACAGCTGGATTTTAACTATCTCCTCCTTGTTTTCAAATCCCTCTGCGACCTTCTTCAATCCTCAGAGAACACCGGTGTTGCTCTAATGTGGGCCTTTACGCATCCACAATCACTATGTCCCACCACTGGCAGCCATGTTCTTAGCCATCTGTGCCACTAGGTCCAGAATTCCTTCCCTAAACCTTTTTTTAAGACCCTCCTTCAAACCTGGGCTCAATTTGTTATTCTCTTCTTCTTGGTGTCAAGGTTTAGCCCAATACTCCTGTGAAAAACTTTGGGATGCTTTCCTATGTTAAAAGTGCCCCTCCTGTACAGCAAAGACCCTTCGGGAGCACTCCCAACCCCGCCAACAAAACACCCAACAAGCCCAGTGGTGGTAGCAACTCTGAGACCTGGAACCAGATGAGGCAGCACTTTGGTCTGACTGAAGTATCCACCATGGCCTCCATTTGCAGCAACCACAGATTTCCATGCTCAGTGCCAACTTTTAAGATGTGGAGACTGGAAGGGGACACTGATGGTTTGGGACTTTTATACGGGAGACAGACTAGCGAACTTAGAGGAAATGATGGAGAGACTGGGACTACCGAACAGGAACAAACTCCAACATCTGCAGGTCAAAAACCTTCTCCACAAGGAAAGCCCTTCTGTAGTCAGATGGTTTTTTACGACAATTGTTTCATGGTCATCATTTGACTTTTATTGCATGCATATTTTACCAAATGTCACCACCTGCCATGGTGGGGTTCAAACTCCAGAACATTAACCCTGATGTCTGGATTACTAGTCCAGCCGCAATACCGTTATCTAGCACCTCCCATATGTCTGCCCCTTCTGATCTGTGCTGCAAATTCAAAAGGTGCATGTCAAAAATGAATTAATCACAAATTCCCTCCAAAACCAGGAATGGTTTGGACCCAAGCACCTAATAATAGTACAGGTTGCATCGAACATATTTTAATGTCAGCTAGTGTGCACTGGTGGATTGGGTAAATGGAAGAAAATTATCACCAAGTTCTTTGTTTTGGTGGAACACAGAACCAGTCACTGCATTCTGTAAGAATCTGGCCCACGAGTGTAACTGACATAACAATTTTGTCCTTTCAAACAATTTGCAACTATGGAAATACAGACCCACTCCAGTCCAGCCAGATATCAGAATCCAGTCCATGTTTTCACACATGTAGCAACCACAGTTTGTGGATGCTGTAGTTGTAAATACATTACAGTAATGTTCAAACGCTTGTTTGCTCTGTCTTGAATTTCCAATTTAAAGACATAAACAGCTCTAATGAATCACCAGAGAGCCATTCGGTCTACTTTCCTATCACTTTGTCGAGTTATTTGTGGGAGGGATCCCTTGGTGTTTACAATTTTGAAGTTCCAAAAATCTGAGAGTCGAATTAATATCAGAGAATGTTTTATGTAATTTGACTGTATAACAATCATTGTTGCATTTGCTTTCAATATATCCCTTTCCGAGACAAAAAAATAGTGAACTGAAACACTGCATTCTTAAAGGAGACTATTTTACCCTGATGTGTTCTTTGATGTCCCTTTGTTTCAAGCAAGTTTTGGTCCATATAACAGATATAGTGTTAGCTACACCTGAAATCTCTGCATATTGCCTACTTTAAGGGCCTTTGCAAAAACATCAATTTAATATACACCATTCAGTAAGGCTTGCTGTGAAGTAGTTATGTTTGAGGATTGGCCAAGAGCAAGAACAGGACTGGTGATGATATTGAAGGTCATCTTGTCGACTGACAATAAGTGACATACTGGAGGGAGCACAGCCAAAGTCCATGGAATAAACGAATGACAAGGGTAAGAGTAGTGCCAGTCAAGGACAGTAGTGGGAAGTTGTGCTTGGAGTCCGAGGAGATAGGAGAGGTGCTAAATGAATATTTTTCGTCAGTATTCACACAGGAAAAAGACAATGTTGTCGAGGAGAATACTGAGATTCAGGCTACTAGACTAGAAGGGCTTGAGGTTCATAAGGAGGAGGTGTTAGCAATTCTGGAAAGTGTGAAAATAGATAAGTCCCCTGGGCCAGATGGGATTTATCCTAGGATTCTCTGGGAAGCTAGGGAGGAGATTGCTGAGCCTTTGGCTTTGATCTTTAAGTCATCTTTGTCTACAGGAATAGTGCCAGAAGACTGGAGGATAGCAAATGTTGTCTCCTTGTTCAAGAAGGGGAGTAGAGACAACCCCGGTAACTATAGACCAGTGAGCCTTACTTCTATTGTGGGCAAAATCTTGGAAAGGTTTATAAGAGATAGGATGTATAATCATCTGGAAAGGAATAATTTGATTAGAGATAGTCAACACGGTTTTGTGAAGGGTAGGTCGTGCCTCACAAACCTTATTGAGTTCTTTGAGAAGGTGACCAAACAGGTGGATGAGGGTAAAGCAGTTGATGTGGTGTATATGGATTTCAGTAAAGCGTTTGATAAGGTTCCCCATGGTAGGCTACTGCAGAAAATACGGAGGCATGGGATTCAGGGTGATTTTGCAGTTTGGATCAGATATTGGCTAGCTGGAAGAAGACAAAGGGTGGTAGTTGATGGGAAATGTTCAGACTGGAGTCCAGTTACTAGTGGTGTACCACAAGGATCTGTTTTGGGGCCACTGCTGTTTGTCATTTTTATAAATGACCTGGAGGAGGGCATAGAAGGATGGGTGAGTAAATTTGCAGATGACACTAAAGTCGGTGGAGTTGTGGACAGTGCGGAAGGATGTTACAAGTTACAGAGGGACATAGATAAGCTGAAGCGCTGGGCTGAGAGGTGGCAAATGGAGTTTAATGCAGAAAAGTGTGACGTGATTCATTTTAGAAGGAATAACAGGAAGACAGAGTACTGGGCTAATGGTAAGATTCTTGGCAGTGTGGATGAGCAGAGAGATCTCGGTGCCCATGTACATACATCCCTGAAAGTTGCCACCCAGGTTGAGAGGGTTGTTAAGAAGGCGTACGGTGTCTTAGATTTTATTGGTAGAGGGATTGAGTTTCGGAGCCATGAGGTCACGTTGCAGCTGTACAAAACTCTGGTGCGGCCGCATTTGGAGTATTGCGTGCAATTCTGGTCGCCGCATTATAGGAAGGATGTGGAAGCATTGGAAAGAGTGCAGAGGAGATTTACCAGAATGTTGCCTGGTATGGAGGAATGATCTTGGGCGGGATTCTCCGCAATCGGCGCGATGTCGTCCGACCGGCGGCAAAAACGGCGTGAATCAGACCGGCATCGCGCCGCCCCAAAGGTGCGGAATCCTCCGCCCCTTGAGCGGCCAAGCCCTAACCTTGAGGACTGATTTCCTCCCTGCCACCTGGCGGGAAAGGCCTTTGGTGCCCCGCCAGCTGGCGCGGAAATGACATTGCCCGGCGGCGCATGCGCGGGAGCGTCAGCGGCCGCTCACGGCATCCCCGCGCATGCGCAGTGGAGGGGGTCTCTTCCACCTCTGCCATGGTGGAGACCGTGGCGAAGGCGGAAGGAAAAAAGTGCCTCCACAGCACAGGCCCGCCCGCGGATCGGTGGGCCCCGATCGCGGGCCAGGCCACCGTGGGGGCACCCCCCAGGACCCCGGAGCCCGCCCGCGCCGTCTTGTCCCACCGGTAAGAGAGGTGGTTTAATCCACGCCGGCGGGACAGGCATTCTAGCAGCGGGACTTCGGCCCATCCAGGCCGGAGAATCGCCGGGGGGGCCCGCCAACCGGCGCGGCGCGATTCCCGCCCCCGCCGAATATCCGGTGCCGGAGAATACAGCAACCGGCGGGGGCGGGATTCACGCCAGCCCCTGGTGATTCTCCGACCCGGCGGGGGGTCGGAGAATCTCGCCCCTTATGAGGAAATGCTGAGGGACTTGAGGCTGTTTTCGTTAGAGAGAAGAACGTTAAGAGGTGACTTAATTGAGGCATACAAGATGATCAGAGGATTGGATAGGGTGGACAGTGAGAGCCTTTTTCCTCGGATGGTGATGTCTAGCACGAGGGGACATAGCTTTAAATTGAGGGGAGATAGATATAGGACAGATGTCAGAGGTAGGTTCTTTACTCAGAGAGTAGTAAGGGTGTGGAATGCCCTGCCTGCAACAGTAGTGGACTTGCCAAAACTAAGGGCATTCAAATGGTCATTGGACAGACATATGGACGATAAGGGAATAGTGTAGATGGGCTTTAGAGTGGTTTCACAGGTCGGCGCAACATCGAGGGCCGAAGGGCCTGTACTGCGCTGTAATATTCTATGTTCTATGGAGAAGTTATTTAGTCAAACGGTTCCCAATTTTCTTATGCAACGCAACGTGGTTCTATTGGCAGTGGGTACCTTCCAACGATTCACCCAAGCAACCATTCCTTGTGTGAGAGGCTAGACATTGAGTGACTGCAAGAAATTTTACCTTGGGAGACAGCACAGCTGAACTCTACTGCTCTCATCTGAAGCCTACCCATGTGCATTTACCCAGAAGTCAATAGACATTGATGAGGAATAGGAAACCTGGCTGATTTGCTCCAGTTCTTAGCCGTGGAGGTGTGGACCAATTGTCCCAACCACCTCCTGAACTGCCACCACCTAACTCAGCATGCACAGGCATTGAAGAAGGAATTCTTTGGTCTATGTATCTTAATGTATTTGACATAGAAGCATCGAGGAAGCCAAGTGATATCCAACTTATAAAAAAGTGACCCATTTTAATTTCTATGAGCTGCGGTACATTTAGAAAACACAGTTGATGTTTATCACATTCACTTTCATTATAAAGGCTTATTTACACACAAGGTACATTTTCTCCTTTTCACTATTTTCTACCCACCACTTGTTGAGTGGCAGCTAAACAAGAATTTATTATTACCACTTTAAAGCAGTTTGTGAAGGTGAGTAAAGGATGGAAGAGAAGTAAAACGCCAGGGGCCATGCATGCTGCACGATGTTTTGCCAACACTGGTTTCCGTTTCCTTTCTGAATGAGGGGGCTGCAGAAATTTATTGTCCACTGTTTAACAACTTGTGACTTTGGAGCTCAGAGTCTTCCCCACAGACAGCTAGCACTATAAACACAAGGAGGGTACAAAAAGTTTATCTCTGATGCAAACTCCCTGAGGAATATGAGGTTTCAGGTAAAATTCCAGCATTCATCCCGTGGGATTACGTAATAAGAAATGTTTCATACGACAATTCACCACAGCTACTCCCATTTGAGTATTTCTCAAATTTCAATTTAACCAAGTAATCTTCAGTGCAGTAAAATAATATGTTGCACAAATGTGCTAACGCCATTAATGCATTTGACTTAATTGTAATTTCTTACTTATTTTTCTTCTCATAAAGGGTTCTAGCTCCATCAGAATTATGGTTGCGCCTCCAGCACCGTGCAAATGAGGTACTGGCAGAAACAATGGACTTGCATTTATATAGCGCCTTTTGTGAACTTAGGATATCTGGCATGGTGACAAGTGGTTAGACTGCTGCCCTCCAGTGCCAGGGACCTGGGATCAATTCCAGCCTTGGGTGACTGTGTAGAGTTTACAATTTCTCCCCGTCTCTGCATTGGTTTCTTCTGGGAGCTCTGGCTTGCTCCCACAATCCAAAAATGTGCAGGTTAGGTGGATTGGCTATGCTAAATTGACCCTTAGTGTCCAAAGATGTGCAGGTTAGCTGGGGTTCCGGAGATGGGGCAGGGTAGTTGGCCTAAGTTAGGGTGCTCTTACTGAGGGTTGGTGTAGACTAGATGGGCTGAATGGCCTCCTTCTGCACTATAGGATTTCTATGGTGCAAAACTGTATTATAGCTAATGAGGTGATGTTGTACTGTAGCCATGTTTCACATAGCAAGATCCCACAAACAGCAATGATATCATGACCAGATCATCTGTTTAAGTGCTATTGTTGAGGGAAAACATGAGGAAGAACCGCCTTGTTCTGCTTCAAATAGTCCCTCCAGAATTTTGTATATTAACTTGAGAGGGCAGGCAGGGCCTCGGTCTAACTTCTTACTGGAAGAAAGCAAATTTCTGACAATGCAGGAGTTGTTCAGTACTGTCCTAAAGTGTCAGCCTAGGATACGTGCTCAAAGCCTCTGGAGCAGGTCTTGAGGCGAGCATGCCGACCAAGTGAGACACAGGTCAAGGCACTTGCAAATGGTGATGCGGCAACATTCACACCTCAGCATGTCCCACAGTGCTTTGCAGGAAATTAGGCAATTGAGCTGTAGTTGCTGTTGTAAATGAAAGAAAGGGACACATGTCAGGGGCTCAATGACCATTTTTGGTGGCTGCTTAGAGACATCTGGATAAAATCCCCAATGCAATTTGGGGTTAGACCAAATTTCAGGCTTCCTTGGAGTATGGGATATTGCACCACAAAATCAATATTTTCCTCTTGGAAAATTGGCACAATATCAAACAATTATAACACAAATGACTCTCTTCTTTCGAAGCATTAACTCATGTAAATATCTCTAGATCATAAGAACATAGAATCCCTACAGTGCAGAAGCAGGCCATTCAGCCCATCGAGTCTACACCAACCCTACCAAGGCCCAATCCCCATCCTATCCCTGTAACCCCACCTAGGGACAATTTAGCACATCCAGTCCACCTAACCTGCACCCGGAAGAAACCCACGCAGACACGGGAAAGATGTGCAAACTCCACACAGACAGTCGCCCAAAGTCGGAATCGAACCCGGTCTCTGGCACTGTGAAGCAGCAGTGCTAACCACTGTACCACCGTACCACCCATGTCAAATTTACAATATGCTGGCTTCTATCATTAATACAAACAGTTAAAATAATAAGCTATTAAGATGCTCTGTCTAAACAAAATACTAATATCAAAATAACCATTAATATTTTTTCATAGGAAGCATGAAAACATTAATTTCCATAATGAAGGGTTGCCATGGTGAAGTGGTTAAGAAGATTTATTACCATCTTTATACCTGGGGGATGATAACAGATTATTTTATTCTAAATTTATTTTGATTTGCATTAAAGCATGAAAGTATGTAGAGTATTTACACCTAAAACAATTACTGTCCTGTAGGTATAATCCAGGGGAGATTATTTCAGGAACTCAAAAATAAAACTCCCCGATGCAGTATGGCTGATCCTTTAAGACTGGACAGGCTGAACTGAATAGGCTTCCATAGAGGTGAATGGAAATTGGGGCTTTTCACAGACATTATCTGGCTTGCAGGCTTGCCTGCACGCCGGGTGAAAGGATTCACTGCTGTGGTTTGGAATCTTGGAGGTTTTCGATGGAGCACTGACCCTGCTCCTGCTGCAATCCATCACCAACAGGCATGACACAGGTTGAAAGCACACAGGAGGCGACACAAACACCTCACCCGTGCCTATCGCTGGGGTAATAGTCATGCTTGCAGAGGCTGGACCACAGGCAACTTTCCTCTTTCACTTCTTATTAGGGATTTCTTTCTTTGCTAAGACAGTGATGATAACAGCACCGTGCCCGAGGCAGGGCTATTATGTGCATTTCTCAGAGGCAACTTGTGGGATTATTTAAATGTGTGCTTTAGTCCATCAACTTTCATTCTCCATAATTATGAATATAGGGAGGAAATCGTTTCTGCTTGTGTTTAATCTAGAATATGAGGCCATAAAAAGAAGATGGCTACCAACAGATCAAATAAAAGGTTATGAACAAATTTCTTTAAACAGAGCATGGTACATTTGAAATTCTTGAACTCCTTCATAATCTTAAAGACTTCTTCCATCTGGTCAACTTTCAGTCTTCACTTTTACAGAGCAAAGGTCCCAGGCTGTTCAACTTTTTCGTAGAGTTACATACTCTCAGTTCTTGTGAATCTGTGGGATACCTTCTCCAGTGCCTTTATTTCCTTGTTCCAAAAGGTGATCACAACTGTTGTCAGTATTCCCAACATTGTCTAACCACAGTTTTAAACAAGTTGAACTTCAACGGTTGTGGTCTCCATTTAGAAAAAGGAAATAATGTCCACTGGATGTTCAATGCATACATGAGGGAGAATGTACTATGGAGGCATTGTATCATGGCTTGTATTTTTGTACTTTCATGTGAGAGTACCTTTAAGACATGGATGTTTAAGCAATGTACCTTTAAGAAAACAGTGAGGTCAGGTCAGCCATTTTGCAGTTTAGTTTGCAGTTTTAAAAAGAGCTTGTGAGTGTCTGTGTTTTGCAGTGAGCTGGATTTGCTGTGATGTTTGCCATAAAAGACCATCTCTGGATCATTTGGGTGATTTAAACTCATAATTGTAAAGCCTTTAACCTGATGTGATTTTGGTTAAAGGTGTTAAGTCTCTTGGAAGTTTGAAGGAACATTATAAGTATTTACTGTTGCAATATTTTCTGAGTTATCTTTGAAGTAAGGGGTGTTAAGAGATCCAATGTTTATTTAAGATGTTAAGTTGAGTTCATGGAATAAACAGTGTTTTGTGTTTAAAAACCCACGTGTCCATAATTGTAATCCCACACCTAGGGAAAAAGCCGTGTGCTAGGAAAAGCAACAAATCCATTAAAGGGTGAGGTTGGTTAAACTCCATGATACACTTTGGGGTTCTGAAAATGCCTCACCCATAACAGTACTGTAGATTCTATGCCATTCTGTATTATTGCTCTCAGTTTTTCTTGGTTTATTGAGAGAACAGCATTACCTGTCATTTGTCCCTTCATAAACAACTCTGGATACATATACTAATTTTTTGATAAATGGATTCAGACGTACACTTTCAATTAAACTTTAGCTATTCAGACAGCAAGTTATATTTCTTTTTTACTCCGTGTGGAGTTTGCACATTCTCCCTGTGTCTGCGTGGGTCTCACCCCCACAACCCAAAAGATGTGCAGAGTAGATGGATTGGCCACACTAAATTGTCCCTTAATTGGAAAAAAATAATTGGATGGTCTAAATTTATAACCAAATATATTTCTTTTTTGCAAAAGCTTGAAACTGTAGGCATGCCAACAGTAACAATAAATCTGAAGAGCTCTACAACCCAACATGTTCCAAAGAGGGATGCCTTGCTAGAGTTTAACATACAAACATAGAAAATAGGAACAGGAGGAGGCTATTCAGCCCTTTGAGCCTGCTCTGCCATTCATTATGATCATGGCTGATCATCTAACTCAGTAGGCTAATCCCCCATTCCCTCCATATCGTTTGATCCCCTTTGCCCTAAATGCTTATTTAACTGCTTCTCGAAAACATACGCAGTGGAATTAGGTGTGCCGATAAAGTAACTTAATTCTAATTCAATGTAAATTTCACTCCAATTACATTGTTCATTGGGAAAGCCAGTTTCAAGCAATTAACTCCCCATTTGTGATGTCACGAAAAGACCAATGTCAACTTTTACAAGTTCAAAATATCCAAAAGCACTTTACAGCTAATGAAGTACTTTGTGAAGTGTAGTCTACTGCTGTAATGGAGGTAACATGAGGGCAGCCAATTTGTATACAAGAAGGTTTGGTGGCACGGTGGCACAGACTGTGTGGAGTTTGCATATTCTCGCTATGTCTGCGTGGGTTTCCTCCGGGTGCTCTGGTTTCTTACCACAGTCCAAAGATGTGCAGATTAGGCCATGCTAAATTGCCCTAAATGTCTAAAAACGTCAGGTGGGGTTACTAGGTTGCGGGGACAGGGTGGGGAGTGGGCCTGGTTAGGGTGCTCTTTCAGCGGGTCGGTGCAGACTCGATGGGCCGAATGGCCTCTTCCTGCACTGTAGCAATTCTTAGGTACTACAAACGGCAAGGTCGTATGACCAGGCCAGCTGTTTTAGTGATGTTGAGGGATAAATATTGGCCAGGGCACTGGGGAGAATTCCCCTGGCCTTTGCCAAAATAAGTACTATGAGATGTTTAGGCCTTAGTTTATGTCCTCATTTGAAAGACAGCCCCTCTGACAGTGCAGCACCCACTCAGGGCACTCCCTCATTACTGCACTGGAGTTTCAGCCTTGGATTTTATGCTCAAGCCTCAGGAGATAGCACTTGTGGCAATTCAGATGAATACCCAGCTTCTGTGGCTACTTGCTGCCTAACACCATAGGAAGATTTCAGTTCAAAAAATAGTTCCTGCCCACCACCATCATCCTTAAGGTCTGCACTAGCATGAGGAAGGGTTGTCCCCACACGAGGCAGTTAAATCTGTCCTTTGGTTGAGCAGATGTGGTACATTGCCAGCTGCCATATCGTGTCAGTTTTTTCTCTTCCCCTGGATCATTTTGCCAAGAATGTGAAAAGCAGCCCTGAAGAAAAGCCATAGAAAATCCACTGGCTGCAGTGAAAATGCAGTTGCTCAGCCGTGGTAGCAGATTACTCCAAGACCCCTTGCCTGTGTAGTGTACAGAGGAACAGGAACTTTCTTATCCTGATATATTGAAAGTCCAATTTCAGCTACTGACTAATTTCAGAAATAGTCTAGTGCAGGTATTCAGCCAAGGAAGGCATGCTGACATGACATCAATACAGTTAAGTCCTTGCTGCTGTGAAAAAGAGAAAGTGAAAGCACTTAGCTGCTTTTGATGTGGTGAGGAATTGTCAGTCATAGCAAGAGTATTTATAAACATTGCGGTGAGCATCAAAGCAATTTCCTAGAGATGCATTCAAGTGTGAAGTGAAAGATACATCAACATTTCACCAAGCAGCTCACTCTGGAGTAATAAAACTCAATCACTGGCTAATGCATGTATTGCTGTGTAAAATTGAATGGAAGATTTGCATTTCAATGGCTGTCAAGGGATTTGAAGCCCTTTGAAGTGTACTTGGATTTGGAGGAATCCTCTGACACTTGGAACAGTTGCTGCTTTAAACACTTTTATCTGAGCTAGCAGGTGTTAGGGAAAGGTAAGTGAAAATGCAACAATTTTTTTATTCTACTGCCTTGTCGGCTCTCCAGCTTTTAGGGAGGGGTAACTGATAGGGGAGGAGATGGGGGCAGGATTTGTATTTTTGGGGCGTTAAGGGCCTTCCGCTGGACTTTGTGGGCACCTTAGTTATGCACTGACCCTTTTGACCCACCTCAGGGTCCACCATGTCAGGGCCACTCTTGAGGAAACTTGCACTAAATCCCGCCAGGAGACTGTCCCGCTGTGGGGGTCAGTGCTTAATGAGGGGTGGAGTCTCAGGCCTGCAGCCTGTTAGTTGGATGCACATGATTACATATCACCGATTTTCATCCTCCTGCCTGCGGGGGGCGTGCAGCTCGCTGCTGCCGCCATCAAGGACCGGAGCATTGGAATGGGATTGGTGCTTGACTTCAAAAACATTTTTCGGCCAACGCTCTATTCTCCGCCAAACTGGCAAATCCACTACAGGTGACAGGCAATGGTGACTCCTCCCTCATATCATAGAATCATAGAATTCCCAGTGCAGAAGGAGGCCATTCAGCCCATTGAGACAGCACCAGCCCTGCGAAAGAACACTCTACCTAGGTTCACTCCCACATCCTACCTCCATAGAATCCATAGAATCTTTACAATGCAGAAGGAGGCCATTCGACCGATCGAGTTTCATTGGCCCTCTGAAAGAGCACTATACCTAGGCCCACTCCTCCACCCTATCCCCATAACCTTATCTAACATGCAAATATTTGGACATTAAGGGGCAATTTAGCATGGCCAATCCACCTAACATGCACATTACATAGAACATACAGTGCAGAAGGAAGCCCTTCGGCCCATCGAGTACGCACCGACCCACATTAAGTCCTCACTTCCACCCTATCCCCGTAACCCAATAACCCCTCCTAACCTTTTGGGACACTATGAGCAATTTATCATGGCCAATCCACCTAACCTGCACATCTTTGGACTGTGGGAGGAAACCGGAGCACCCGGAGGAAACCCACGTAGACACAGGGAGAACGTGCAGACTCTGCACAGACAGTGACCCAGTGGGGAATCAAACCTGGGACCATGGCGCTGTGAAGCCACAGTGCTATCCACTTGTGCTACCGTGCTGCCCTCAAAAGTAGCATAGTGATTAGCACAATGCTACGCTGTGTTGTGTGCGTGTTGTGTCAGTATGTGGGTTGTGGGTGTGCGTGTTGTATGTGAATGTGTGTTGTGGGTGTGTGTATTGGAAGTGAGTGTGTGTTGTGGGTGTGTGTAGTGTATGTAATTGTGTGGTGTGCATGTATGTGTTATGGGTGTGTGTACGTTATATGATTGTGAATGTGTTGTATGTGAGTGTGTGTATCTGTGTATTGCTGGTGTATTGTTTGAAAGTGTATGACCTGTGTGAGTATGCGTGTGCTATGGGTGGGTGTTCTCTGTGAGTGTGTGGTGTGTGCATAATTAGAAAGTCAAAATCTTGTTGTTATTGCACAACTCTGAGTACGACTGTTTTTCCAGCGTCCTCTGTTCTTGTAAAAGGTGTATGACTTGCAGTTTTCTGGTACAGTAGATGGCGATATCCTTCAGTGCCCAGAGCATTAGTGTGTCAATCAATTTGATGTTCATCGTCTATTTACTGCCGTATACAACCTGTACATTATGAGGTCATAGTCATGTGGTTTGCCAGCATGAGCGAGTTAGGTCATCATACAATTCAGTGATTTTTTTTCTCTATAAACCACAGCATGTTAACCGACGCCAGCAAATGAATGGAGCAGGTTACCGTGGCAATGCATTCCATTTATTCCACTTGACCACACTTGAGTAACACGTCTGCCTGCCAGAATCCTGGCCCTCTAGTCCACAGCAAGTGTATTGGTTCAAAATAGGGTCTAAGTAATGGTTACAGAAAACATTCTGGTTTCTGCGGGCTGTTTTAATGGCTTAAATACCACGGAAAGAAATTCAAAAGGAACCATTCAGACAGACTGGCAGGAAATAGCTCAAACATGGTGCCCTGATCACCTCACGGCCACTGTGCAACCGCTAAGACAAGCAGCTAAAGACAGCAGAGTCTGTGGGTGGTCAATGGTTGTTCCTTTATTTCGCAGAACTGGAATGAAGGGAGTAAATCCAGTGCCTAAAAATTACAGACACCAATTCCATCCTCCAGTCATGTGGGAATGCCACAATTGAATTGGGCATTTATTTTTTCCCTCCTGCATTTCTGCCCAACACGTTCCGCATTTCGCTCCTGAAACAAATACAATTCCACAAGAATAGCCATCCTCCTGCTACCAAATGCAAATGGACAGTCTTGATGTACGGTGTTGGGCAGCTATTTGCCCATGGAAGGAATCACACATACTGGCACCTTTTGATTAGCAATGAGCAAGTGGTGTGTTGGCAACCTACTCCTGAAGATTCTGACATTATTACTGAGACCAATTCTACTCTTACACAAGTGCTTTCTGGCAGAGAGTGACAGATTGGAAGGCCAATCCTCATCCCTGGTCTCCTCTACGGTCTGTGTTAGCACGTTTCAGTCTCCTCCGAGTCGCGGGGTACTGAGGCCAATTGTCTCAGCTGAGAGCATTAAACTCAGCAGGTACTGGGCCTGGGAGCCTCTGGTCTGGATGGCTGCCTGCCTGCCATGATTTTCCCATCAAACCACCAAAACTTTATTCCTTCCTAACCTTCTTCAAAATAAGGTGGGCTTCCTCCAGGATGTTGTTGGAGATTTTGGGAATGGTTAAATGTTTTTTTTTTTCTGAGGCCGAAAGAGGAGTCCAAAACTAGTGGCTGCAGTTGGTCGTTGAGGCTCCTTCAACTAATTGGGGAGGCTCACTCACAAACTATTCAAGAAGATGGATTACGTGGACTTCAGCAAGGCTTTTGATAAGGCACCACATGGGAGACTGATAGTGAAGGTAAGAGCTCAGAGGATCAAAGGATATTTGGCAAGTTGGATCTAGAATTGGCTGAGTGGCAGGAAGCAGATGATGATGGTCAAGGGGTGTTTTTCTGACTGGACACCTGTCCAGGAAGATGATTGGTGGGGTGGCAAATAGTGAGGAGGATAGCCTTTGATTACAGGAGGATATAGATGGGCTGGTCAGATGGGCTGATTAGTGGCAAATGGAATTCAATCCGGATGATTGTGAGGTGATGCACTTCGGTTGGACAAACAAGGCAAAGGAACACTGGATAAAAGGCGTGACCTTGGGAAGCATCGAGGGTCAGAGGTGTGCATGTAAACTGGTCCCTTAAGGTAGCAGAGCAGGTGGATACAGTGGTTAAGAAGGCATATGGTATACTTGCCTTTATTAGCCGAGACATAGGGCGGGATTCTCCGACCCCCCGCCGGGGGGCATGAATCCCTCCCCGCTGCTCTGACGCCGGTTGCCGAATTCTCCGGTCGGGGCCGTTGGCTGCGGCACACCCCGGCAATTCTCTGGGCCCATTTGAGTCAAGCGGCCGCCCGTTTTCGGCCAGTCCCGCCGACGTGAAATGGACATGGTCCATCACAGCAGGACCTGGCTGGTAGGCCGTCTACCAGAGTACTCGGGGGGGGGGGGGGGGGGGGGGCGGGGGGGGGGGGGGGGGGGGGGGGGGGGGCCGGGGGGGGGGGGCCCCCCGGTGGCCTGGCCCGCGATCGGGGCCCACCAATCTGCGGGCAGGCCTGTGCCACGGGGGGCACTCTTTCCCTCCGCGCAGGCTTCTGTAGGGCTCCGCCATGGCCGGCGCGGAGGAGGAACCCTCTGCGTATGCGCAAGAACACGTTGGTGGTTCTGCGCATGCGGGGGCCACGGCGGCCCTTCGGCACCGGTTGGCACAGCGCCAACCCCTCCGCCGCCGGCCTAGTCCCCGGATGTGCAGAGGATTCCGCAACTTCCAGGTGGCCAGACGCCGGAGTGGTTCGTGCCGTTCTTGGAGCCCGCGTCGGGCCATCCCGCCGATTGCGGGAGGATCCCACCCACAAGAGTTTAAGAGCAGGGAGGTTATGCTGGATCTATATAAAACATTGCATAGGTCACAACTAGAGTATTGGGGGCGATTCTCCAAAATGGAGACCAAGTGTTCGCGCCGTCGTATGGGCACATGTACGACCAATTCTGTCCCCCACAGGGGGCCAGCACGGCACCGCTCCAGCCTCCCTTCCCGGCGCCAAATGGGTGCCGTGCCAACCTGCGCATGCATGGGGGACTTCTTCAGTGCACCGGCCCCGATCAACATGGCGTCGGTGTTCAGGGGCCGGCCGCGCAATAAATTAGGCCCGGGGGAGGAGAGGCCAGCCCGCCGATCGGTGGGCCCCAATCGCAGGCCAGACCCCATCGGCGACCCCCCCCTCCCCAGTGAAGAATCGCTTTTCCCCGCACCATAGGCTGCCCCCCCCCCCCCGACCGTTCGCGCAGAGTTCCCGCCAGCAGCGACCAGGGGTGAACGGCGCCGGCAGGACTCTGTCGTATTGACGCGGCTGCTCGGACCATCCAGGCCGGAGAATCGGCAGCCCCGCCGATTCCAGCGGCCTGCGGCCGGCCCCGCGTCAAACGTGCCGGCGCAAATGGCGTTGATTCTCTGCACCACGGAGAATCGTGCGCCGGCATCGGGGCATCGTGGCGCAGTTGCACCGATTCTCCGGACCGGCGCGGGGCTCGGAGAATCGCCCCCATTGTGTGCATTTCTGGGGCGTTATTCTCCGACCCCCCAGCGGGTCGGAGAATGGCCGTTGGCCAGCGTGAATTCCCCCCCCGCCGCCCGCCGACATCTCCGAAGGGAGAAAAGTCGGCGGGACGTCAATGGCGCCGCAGACCTCAGAGAATGGCATGGGTGGGCACAAGGCAATCGATTTTGGGCCTGCCGATATTCCTCCGTCCGAATGGGCCGAAGTCCCGCCGACGTGATGACGGGTCACGTCGACGTAAATCAAACCACCTTTCAATCGGCGTCAACCTGTGCTCCAGGTTTACGCCGACCAGCGTGGAGGTGGGTGACGGCCTGGGGGGTTGGCCGCTGGACAGGCGATGGCGTGGCCGCAGTCTGAATGTGTGGGGGAGAGGTGTGTGTAGGGTTTTGTGTGTGTGTGCGGCGGGGGGGTGGTTAGAGTGGGCTGGGCTCCGGGGGAATGCCGGGAGGGGGCAATCGGGTCCGTGCCGGGGAGGAGGATGGGGGGTCCGTGCCAGGGAGGAGGATGGGGGGGTCCGTGCCGGGGAGGAGGATGGGGGGGTCCGTGCCGGGGAGGAGGATGGGGGGGTCCGTGCCAGGGAGGGGGAATGGGGGGGGTGGTCCGTGCCGGGGAGGAGGATGGGGAGGTCCGTGCCGGGGAGGAGGATGGGGGGGTCCGTGCCGGGGAGGAGGATGGGGGGGTCCGTGCCAGGGAGGAGGATGGGGGGGTCCGTGCCGGGGAGGGGGAATGGGGGGGGTGGTCCGTGCCGGGGAGGAGGATGGGGGGGTCCGTGCCGGGGAGGAGGGATGGGGGGGATCCGTGCCGGGGAGGGGAGATGGGGGGGGGGGTGTCTGTGCCGGGCAGGAGGATGGGGGGGTCCGTGCCGGGGAGGAGGATGGGGGGTCCGTGCCGGGGAGGGGGGATGGGGGGGTCCGTGCCGGGGAGGGTTGATGGGGGGGTCCGTGCCGGGGAGGAGGATGGGGGGTTCCGTGCCGGGAAGTGGGGATGGTGGGGCAAGTGAGTTGGTCCACCTGGCCAGGTGCCAGCCTCCAACAGTTGGACCCATGCGGTCCATGCCACCTGGCTGGGGGGAGGAGGGGGTATGGGCAATGATGACATGTCGTCGTTCCCCCCCCTCCCCCAACCAGGCCGTCATGTTTTCCGATCATCCAACGATGTTGGCCGCCATGGCGGCAGCCGCTAATGTCTATGTTGCCCTGGATGAGGAGGAGGAGGAGCGTGCCAGAGAGGCGGCGCAGGCTGCCGCAGAGGGGCAGGCGGCAGCCGCCCAGGCTGGAGGGACACCTGACCGACAGGACGAGGAGGGGGAGGAGGACGTCGCGGCCCCACGGCAACGGAGGCACCCGAGGGCTCCCCGTGTGTACCGGCCCCGGCAGTCATACCAGGACCTCACGGACCGGGAATGCAGGAGGAGACTCCGGATGAGGCGGGAAACCGTGGCACACATCTGCCACCTGCTGGCACACCTGTCACCGCGTGGCACTGGCGGGAGACACCCTCTCCCCGTGTCAAGGTAACGGTGGCCCTGAACTTTTATGCAACGGGATCATTCCAGGCACCGAGTGGGGACCTGTCCGGCATATCGCAGACATCGGTGCACCGGTGCATCCGGGCAGTGACAGACGCCCTATATGCCATGGCGCACCGCTACATCCGCTTCCCTGTGGACCGGGCCAGCCAAGATGCCCGGGCCGTGGGCATCTCTGCCGTGGCCGGGTTCCCCATGGTCCAGGGCGCGATTGATGGGATGCACGTCGCCGTGCGGCCACCTGCAGATAACAGGGCCGTGTTCACCAATAGGAAGGGGACCTATTCGATGAACATACAGTTGGTCTGCGACCATCGCTTGATGATCCTGCACGTCTGCGCCCGGTACCCGGGCAGTGTACACGACTCATACGTGTTGTCGCAGTCATGCATCCCCGGCATGTACGAGGGACGCCATCCCCGGCTGAGTGGCTGGTTGCTGGGCGACAGGGGCTACCCATTGCGATCGTGGCTGATGACGCCTATACGGAGGCCACGCAATGAGGCGGAGAACCGCTACAATGATGCCCATGTAGCGACAAGGGGAGTGATAGAGAGGTGCTTTGGCGTGCTGAAGATGCGTTTCAGGTGCCTGGACCTCTCTGGGGGCGCCCTCCAGTATCGGTCAGATGGGGTCGGCCGCATCATTGTGGTGTGCTACGTCCTGCACAATATAACCCAGCAGAGGGGCGATGTGCCGCAGGCAGAGGAGGGCGGAGTGGAGGAGCAGCAGGAAGAGGTGCAGTCCTCCCCAGATGAGGGGGATGGGGGCAATGGTCAGGGCAGACGGGCTAGACACGGGCGGGTGGCTGTCCACCGTTACCGGCTGGCCCAGCGGGCACGGAACAGACTGATAGCCGCCTGCTTCACTGACTAGATGGGCGTGGGAACCGGGTAGTATGGCCGCAGACCGCACACCATGGCAACAGCCGACCACCCCCACCCCCAACCCATCCACCCACCCAGCACCCTCACCCCCCTCCCCACCCCCACCCACCCCACCCGCATTCACACCACCCCCCCCCCCATTGCCGATCCACCTGCGGCACAACGGCCGGGCTCACACAGTTGCCGGTGGACGCGTGTCTATTGCAGGCCATGGAGGGTGATGACAACCCGCCCTGCGATGAGCTCCTGGCTCCACATCGTTGGACTATGTCTGACCCATGGCCACAGTACCATCCACCCGGACCATCCCTGCATGCGGCTGTGACACTGCAGCGCACGGTCCCGTCCTCTGCCCGGGGGGATGTTGATGGCTGCCCAGGGGGAAGGGGGAAGACTCACCTGGGGCTGAGGTAAGACCACCCCTCACACACACACTCGCGCTCAACGTACATGACACCCCCGCACGCTTTGGACAGAGCACAAAGGCAGCTTCTGTAGGTGTAACATTGACTTTAATAACCAAAGGAGTTCATGCACGTGCCCTAGCCCCTAAAACTCATCTGTGCCCTGCACCCGTGCCAACTTACTCAGTGTCTAATTGTTTGGCCTTACGGGCCCTTTGACTACGTCTAGGTGGTTCCCCAGACGGTACAGCAGAACTGGAGGTGGACTCTTGTGATTCCTGCCCTCTGACACGGGATCCCTTTGGCGGCCGTTTCCTGGGGTGTCCTGGCCTAGATGGGCCAGGCTGCGGCCCGGGTGACTGGGATGGTGAGCTGCCAGCCTGTCCTGCCCGTTGCCCACCCGATGCACCTGGGACGGAAGGGGGGGAGTCCGAGGTGTCGCGGTGTTCCGGGACCTCCCCTACAGGGGGACCCGGGACGGACCACAGCACCTCCTCCTCCCTCGGGGTGCCCGATGGCCCCCAGGCCTCTACATGGGTGGGGGATGCGAACGGACTGGCCATCCAACGCCCCCCCCGACATCTGGCGCTGCCAGTCCTGGAGGCCCGTGCTGGTATCGACAGGGGTCTGCAGGTTTGCAGCCATGGAGCTCAGGGGATTGGCAAACCCTGTCTGTGACTGTGCGACGCCGGCTCGCACATGGCCAATGGCGCCGATGCCCTCAGCGATAGCCTGCTGAGACTGGGCCATGGCCTGCTGAGACTGGGTCATGGCCTGCAGAGACTGGGCCATGGCCTGCAGAGACTGGGCCATGGCCTGCTGAGACTGGGCCATGGCGTTGAGCGCCTCTGCCATCTGCCGCTGGCTCATGGCCTCCAGTGAGAGGGCAGCCATGTCCTGGGCCACAGACGCCGCCTGCACGGAAAGCCCCAGGCCTCGCAAACCGCTCCCCATGTCTGACACCGTCGCACCCATTGCCTCCACCGCAGATGCCACCCGTGCGGTGTCGGCCTGGGTGGCACGCATGACCGGCACCACTCCCAGCTCCTGGACGCGGGTGGACTCCTCCACCTGCGACTGCAGCCGCCGCAAGCCGGCCGTCACACTCTTCACTCGTCTGGGGGATATGGGGGAGGGGGGATATGGGGGAGGGGGGATATGGGGGAGGGGGGATATGGATATCGGGCAGGGGGGGAGGCTCACCCTGCCTGCTCTGACAAGGTCGTTCACCTTCTTGTGGCACTGGGTGCCTGTCCATGGTGTCAGGGCCACAGCGGTGACGGCCTCTGCCTCCTCCCTCCACAGACGGCGGCTGTGGCGTGGGGCAACTCTGCGGCCGTGTCCGGGATACAGGGCCTCCCTCGTCTGCTCCACTGCGTCCAGGAGCGCCTCCACATCCCGTGACTGGAACCTCGGGGCTGAGCGGCGGGTGGCCATCCGGTCGGTGTTCCGGTCGGGTGTTCCGGTCGGGTGGGGGGGAGCAGCACGTCCTGATGAGCCGTCACGCCGCGCGGCATGTATGACGCCGCATGTCGTGAACCACGTGAGCAAGCGCGGATCCCGTCACGTCGCTGCTAGCCCATTCCGGGCCGGAGACTCTGCGACGTTTGGGGCGGCGTGATGAAGGTCGGATTTGCGCCGTTTTTGGCGCCGATCGACGGACTTTGCGCCGATAATGGAGAATTTCGCCCCTGGAATCCAAATTATAGGAGGAATGTGATAGCACTGGGAGGGTGCAGAGGAGATTTTCCAGGATGATGGCTGGCCTGGAGAGTTAAAGCTATAAAGAGAGATTGAATAGACTGGGGTTGTTTTCCTTGGAGCAGAGACTGAGGGGGGACATGACTGAGATGCATAAAATTATGAGGGGCATTGATAGAGTAGACAGGAAAAGGGTTTTCCCCTTGGTGGAGGGATCAATGGCCAGGGGCATAAATTTGAATTTGAATTTGATTTATTGCCACGTCTACCGAGGTACCGCGAAAAGTATTGTTCTGTGTACAGCCCAGACGGATCGTTCCATACATGAAAAAACATAGGACATGCATAAATACACAATGAGTGCGATTCTCCCAAAACATTTCTAAGTTCATTTGTGGCGGGATTTTCAGGGGGCTTCCCTCCAGCTCTGCCGGTGAGTTCCCCGCCGCTATTCAATTGATTGATTGATTTGATTTATTGTCACATGTACCCAAGTACAGTGAAAGATATTTTTATGCAGCCGAGGTAACGTACACAGTGCGTACATAGTAGACAAAAGAATAATCAACAGAGAACATTGACAAATGGTACATCGACAAACAGTGATTGGTTACAGTCCGGAACAAGGGTCCAAACAAAGCAAAAACATGAGCAAGAGCAGCATCGAGCGTCACCCAATGACACTTCAATCATTTTTTGTGGTCCTGGGGAGTTTCTCACCGTTTAGCCCACACTTAGAGTTTTTGTTTAGCACTGGGGAGGTGAACTCCTAGATTGGGCATCCATTTTGAAAGGGTGCCCCGATCTTATGGGTCCCCCACACCTGGGTAATGTCACCACCCACACACATGGACACGATCCCACACACCCCAAGGGAGGACACCCCGCTATGGGGTCCCTGGGTGTCCTCCCTCTTCAGGCCCCCCCAAACCCCTTTACAGCATCCCCTCCCTTCTAGGATACCCACCCATCACCCCTCCAACCTTCCAGAGGCCCCTACTTACCTGCCCTGCACTCCCTCACCCTTCAAACCCCCCCCCCCCCCCCCCTCCACCCTCATATATCTCGCATCTGAATGCAAACCAATAAGTACAAATTTTACTTTAGGTCTATCAGCAGATGCACCTCCACCCTCATTTCATGGACATGGCCCCCCTCACACCCTGACCTTTTGCAGTGCCACCCTGACAATCAGGCACACTTGCACTGCCACCCTGGTACCCAGGCAGTGCTCCTGCTGGCTTGGCATTGCCATCCGGGCACCTAGGCAGCACCAAGATGGTAGTGCCAAGGTTCCGAGTTCCAGGCGGAGGGCCAGGGAGCCACCCTGCACTTACCTTGACCACCCTTGGGTGTCCGATGGCTCGGGAGACATCCCGGGTGCCGTTCCGCCTGGTTCACGTTTGTGTGGATCAGCACTGATCAGCGCCCGGCTGCAACCTACCTGGTGAAGCTGAGGAATTGCGGGAGGCCGCTGGATCCCACGCAGGTCAGTCATAAGTCAGCTGAGGACTACTTCCGTGAGCATCATTCAGTCTAGCCCATTTGGGCGGGGTTCCGACTCCGACGTCTCGCGGGACTTCAGAGAATCCCGGAAAGCGCAAAGCCTGTTGGGAGGCTCGCTGGAGGCCTTTACCGGCATTCTCCTGCCGTGTTGAGCTGAAGTGTGTGTCCAACAAGGACAGAGATTCGTGCCCTAAGTGTGGGTTGAAGCAGTGAGAAACTCCCCAGTACCCAAAAAAGTGACTAAGTGTGTCATTGAATAGCGGTGGGGAACTCGCCAGCCGAGCTGGCGGGAAACTCCCTGAAAAACCCGCCACAAATTAACTCAGAAATATTTTGGGAGAATCGTGCCCTGTGAAACTACTGCAGATGTAATTCTTTATTTTGGTAGTTAACACCATTGATGGGCTTTCTTTTCCAGATTGAATTGTAGGACCCTGCCATACTTCAGCACAATATGTCTATGGTGTCTTAAAAAGCCCAGTTCAAATGATTCATGCACTGTTGGTTCAGATGTGTCTGGGAACAAAGTCAGAATGCTCACAATGCAACCAAGCAATAAAATCTCACCCTGGGTAACAACTCTGAGAGAATTCAATAGGTGCATTCACTCTGTAAACTGCCATTCTAAATATCACTTCTTAAAAGATTTAGCAAGGTATGAGAACTGGTTTTGGAAGTTTTCCAAATTAAACACATTGGATGACATGTTCTTTTGTTCAAGAGAAACACTTCGTCAGTTGAGGAATCTTTTCTGAAACATTTGACATTAAACAGTTTTATGTTGCAGTGAACACACACACACCACTCTATCACACACACAGACACACACACACCACTCTATCTCACACAGAGACACACACATTACTCTATCACACACACACACCACTCTATCACACACACAGACACACACACACCACTCTATCTCACACAGAGACACACACATTACTCTATCACACACACACACCACTCTATCACACACACAGACACACACACACCACTCTATCTCACACACAGACACACACACCACTCTATCACACACACACCACTCTATCACACACACACCACACTATCACACACACACACACACCACTCTATCACACACACACAACACTCTCTCTCACACACACACATCACTCTATCACACACACACATCACTCTATCACACACACACACATCACTCTATCACACACATCACTCTATCACACACACACCACTCTATCACACACACACACCACTCTATCACACACACACACCACTCTATCACACACACACACACACATCACTCTATCACACACACACACACACCACTCTATCACACACACACCACGCTATCACACACACACACCACTCTATCACACACACACAACACTCTCTCACACACACACACACACACATCACTCCATCACACACACACATCACTCTATCACACACACACATCACTCTATCACACACACACACACACACATCACTCTATCACACACACACACACACACACACACCACTCTATCACACACACACCACTCTATCACACACACACACATCACTCTATCACACACACACACACATCACTCTATCACACACATCACTCTATCACACACACACACACACACACCACTCTATCACACACACACCACTCTATCACACACACACAACACTCTCTCACACACACACACACACATCACTCTATCACACACACACAACACTCTCTCTCTCACACACACACACACATCACTCTATCACACACACACTTCACTCTATCACACACACACCACTCTATCACACACACACACCACTCTATCAGACACACACACCACTCTATCACACACACACCACTCTACCACACACACACATCACTCTATCACACACACACCACTCTATCACACACACACACACCACTCTATCACACACACATACACACACACCACGCTATCACACACTCACACCACTCTATCACACACACATCACTCTATCACACACACACATCACTCTATCACACACACACACACACCACTCTATCACACACACATACACCACTCTATCACACACACATACACACACACCACGCTATCACACACTCACACCACTCTATCACACACACATCACTCTATCACACACACACATCACTCTATCACACACACACCACTCTATCACACACACACACACCACTCTATCACACATACACACATCACTCTATCACACACACACCACTCTATCACACACACACACACCACTCTATCACACACACACATCACTCTATCACACATACACACATCACTCTATCACACACACACCACTCTATCACACACACAGGCACACACACCATGCTATCACACACTCACACACACATATCACTCTATACACACACCACACTATCACACACTCACACCACTCTATCGCACACACACCACTCTGGATCACACACACACACCACGCTATCGCACACACACACAACACTCTATCACACACACCACGCTATCACACACTCACACACACACACATCACTCTATCACACACACACCACTCTATCACACACACCACGCTATCGCACACACACAACACTCTATAACACACACCACGCTAGCACACACACACATCACTCTATCACACACACACCACTCTATCACACACACACACACCACTCTATCACACACACACACACCACTCTATCACACACACACACCACTCTATCAGACACACATACCACTCTATCACACACTCACACACACACACATCACTCTATCACACACACACCACTCTATCAGACACTCACACACCACTCTATCACACACACACATCACTCTATCACACACACACACCACTCTATCACACACACCACTCTATCACACACTCACACACACATATCACTCTATAACACACACCACTCTATCACACACACACATCACTCTATCACACACACATCACTCTATCACACACACACACACCACTCTATCACACACACCACTCTATCACACACACACACCACGTTATCGCACACACCACGCTATCACACACTCACACACACATATCATTCTATAACACACACCACTCTATCACACACACACATCACTCTATCACACACACATCACTCTATCACACACACACACACCACTCTATCAGACACACACACCACGCTATCACACACTCACACCACTCTATCACACACACACCACTCTATCACACACACACAACACTCTATCATACACACACACCACTCTATCATACACACACACCACTCTATCACACACACATACACACACACCACGCTATCACACACTCACACCACTCTATCACACACACACACCACGCTATCGCACACACACACACACAACACTCTATCACACACACCACTCTATCAGACACACACACCACGCTATCACACACTCACACCACTCTATCACACACACACCACTCGATCACACACACACACCACTCTATCATACACACACACCACCCTATCATACACACACACACCACTCTATCACACACACATACACACACACCACGCTATCACACACTCACACCACTCTATCACACACACACAACTCTATCACACACATACACCACTCTATCACACACACACCACTCTATCACACACACAACACTCTATCACACACCACGCTATCACACACACACACGCCACTCTATCACACACACACATGCTATCACATACACACCATCTATCACACACACCACACTATCAGACACACCACGCTATCACACACACACACACCACTCTATCACACACACACGCTACCACATACACACCACTCTATCACACACACTCTCTATGACACACACACACTATTATCACATGCATCACACCACTCTATCACACACACACACACCACTCTATCAGACACACACACCACTCTATCACACACACAACACTCTATCATACACACACACCACTCTATCACACACACAACACTCTATCATACACACACACCACTCTATCACACACACACACCACTCTGTCACACACACACACACACACACACACCGCTCTATCACACACACCCCATTCTATCTCACACACCACTTCAGCATACACACCACTCTATCTCACATACCTACACACGCACAAACACACACAGTCTCTCTCTCGCTGGATTTATTTTGGGCCATTTCAGTGCCCCTACGAAGAAAACATCAGTTCCCAAGGATTCAGAGACACTCACTTAGACTAAGGAACAAAAGGCCCATTAATTTGTCCCATGCCTTGATGATGTTTGCAGACCTTCTGTTTATGTGGGCAACAACAAATGAAGGAAGATCACAATTGTATAATCACTGGTTTGGTGAGGGATCAAAGATTTCAGAATTGAATCAGTTCATCAGCAGTTTGCACGGAGCAAAAGTGAGAACTCGAAGCTCCGCCTCTTTCCGTCAGCATGTGCTTTGAGCTGCAGTAGGCCTCAAATATGACGACGTGCAACTAAAATGCTAATTCATCGAGAAAACCTGAATGATCTTTTTCTGCACCCCGAAATATAAATGGGCAAGTGGTGAAAAGATCACTCTCAGGTTGGCGGTTGTGTCCCATGGGGTACTGAAAGGATCAGCTATTCCCAATCTAAGGGTGAGATTTCCAGGTCTGGAAATTCTCGCACAAGGTCAGAGGACTTTTTGCTGGTTTGTCCGACCTGTTCGCGACGATTCCCGTGGTGGCTGGGACCGGAAAATCCTACCCAGTATCAATGATTTGGGGATGTGGAAACCAAACATAATGGCTGCGATTCTCCCCAAAATTTCGAAGTTAATTTGTGGGGGGTTTTTCCGAGAGTTTCTTGCCGGCACTGCCGACCAGTTCCCCACCGCCATTCCACTTTTTTGGGCCCTGGGGAGTTTCTCACCGGTTTAGGCCACACTTAGAATTTTTTTTAGCATTGGGGAGCGGAACTCAGAGATCGGGCCTCCATATTGAAAGGGTGTCCTGATTTCTGTGAGCTTGTGGGTCCACCACTCATGGGTAATGTCACACCCCACACACATGGACACTACCCCACACCCTCCAAGTGAGAATACCACGCAATGGGGTCCCTGGGGGTTCCCCCTCTTCAGGCCTCCCTCAAGCCTCCTTACAACAGCCCCTCCCTTCCAGGACCACACCCATCACCCACCCAACCTCCCGGAGGCCCCTACTTACCTGCCCTGCACTCCCCCACCCTTTAAACTCCCCCTTCCACCCTTGTTTTATGGGCATTGCCCCCCATCCTGGCATCCAGGTGCCCTTGCCCTGCCACCCTGGCAGTGCTTCTGCTGGCTTGGCAGTGTCACCCAGGCACCTTGACAGTGCCAGGGTGGCAGTGCCAATGTGCCAGCTGCGCAGTGCCAAGGTGCCCATGGTCCAGGGGGAGGGCTGGGGAGCCACCAGCACTGATCGGCGCAAGGCTGCAGCCTCCCTGGGGAGGCCGAGGAATTGAGGGAGTACCACACAACCCCAGGGTCCTTGCAGCATGGTGCAGATTGGTAGCATTCACAAACAAAGCAAGCTGACACCAGCCCAACTCAGCCTCACGTGCTGAGATAGACCACGCAGAGCAGTAACTGTTACAGTCCTGGCTGCAGCTTAATCCAACTGGTGGTGTGTGAAATTCGGAGCTTGGAACTGGCCTATTTGTAGGCCAGAAGCAGTTCACCGAGTAGACACGGCAGGATTTCACATTTGGGTCAGGTTAATATTCTTCTCTTTGGAACCAGACTTGGGCAGGTGCGAAAGTGCCTTAAGTATTCTATAAGGCAGCTCAATTTAAAAATAATAGTGATTTATCATGGAAATGAAATTAAATAATAATATGAGCTTTAAATACAGCCAACCAATAACCACATGGGTCAAATTGTTCTGCTATAACAATGGATCAAAGTCCCAAGATCCAAATATATGCATCGTGGCCTAGATTTTTCAATTGTAACCGCAGTGGTAATCCATTAATTTTAAATGAGTTAGAACATTATAGCTCACGTATCTCTCGTTTAAGGATTAGCTAAAATGTTGAATTTAATAGATTTATATCTGAAAAGAAATTATCTGCATCGGAAATAAATTCAAACAAAGACGTGAAAGCCTGTGAAGTAAAGTTTTTTTCATTTTCACTGCGCGTTTCTCCCCTTATCTCTCTAAATGCCTGTTGCTGGGCACCATCCATTCATTCGCTCCTGAGACCATTATTCAAGTTTTACCTCTGACTACAGTATCAGCTAGTTATTCAGTCTCGTGACAGGAAAAGAGGCGGGTGATACAGTTGAGGTCCTTCCTGTCCTCGCTCTACGTGAGCTGGAAACATGGCTGATTTTCCCCAAACCTGATTCGGGACCACTGTTAGTTGAGCAATAGGGATCGTTGCTGAGCAATAGGGCGGGCAGGATTCCCCATCCCCCGCCCCCCCCGCCAGAACTTACACCCAAAGAAGTTGCACTGAGTTGAGGCTTGCTGTGATTTGGAGATCAGAGCCGATCTGCATTAAACTGGTGAGTTGTAGGAGCCTGTCCGACATCTGGGTGCAGCTTGCCGGTTTAGACCTCCAGTGAATGGCGTGGCTCCGAGAGCCAGCCAATGAAGGGAGAGTTAGGTTAAAACAGACTTGAATTTTATAGCATCTATCTCAACCTCAATACATCCCAAAGCCCTTTACAGACAACAAAGTACTTCTGAAGTGTATTTCCTATTGTAACCTAGAAATGGGGCAGCCTTTTTATGCACAGCAAGCTCCCAGACACAGCAATGTGATAACGACTAGATAATCCATTTCTATGATGTTGATTGAGGGATAACTATTGATCAGGACATTGGGGAGTGCTCCACTGCACATCTTTGAAAGAGCGCCATGGGATCTCTGACGTCAACTTAAAATGGGGCTTTGGCTTAATTTAGCATCTAAAAGGCAACACTCTGACAGTGCGGCACCCCCGCATTGTTCACTGGAGCATTAGCCTAGATTCTTGTGCTCAAATCACAGGAGTGGGACTTTAAACCACAGCCTTCTGACTCGGGCAGGAGTGATACTAGCTGAGCCACAGCTGACAGATGAACTGCATGTGATTGGGTGGTGGGAGCAAGCCTGCGTCAACAGCAATGCACAGAACAGGAAGGAGCACTCCTTTTACCGAGCTTTCCACCAGCAGTCTCCAGAGGCCTCTTTCATGTGGCTGCTGTCAACCCAGCAACGCTGAGTGCAGTATTGACAGCACTTGTGTTGAATTTGAGAATGGGGTCCTAATGAAAGTCGCCACAGTGCCAGAAGACCGTAGTCTGCACTTCCCCTTTTGAGAGGGAGCTGCCTGGTGGTGATTTAACCTGAAGGCCACCACACCTCAGGCAAGGGGCAAGGTTGGGAAGGTGATACCTTCATAAACAACCTTAGCCGGTAGGGGAATTGAATCTGCACTTTTGGCATTGTTCCGCATCACAAACCAACTGTTCAGCCAACTCAGCTAACCAAGCCCCTTATGAGGTCCGAAAGCAGGTACCAGGCTCCTTGAATATGCTAAGCAGGTGGATCCTTAACACAGTTGGAATTCATGAAAATTGGTCCCTCAAAGCTAATAATTTACCCATTAAATGAGCATAAATCAACCACGTTCTCTCCCTGGCCCTGCCAAAAAGCAAGCTGTATGAACTGTAGTCTTCTCTACATCTAATCAATTTTGTTGGGACATTTCATTATCTTCAACCAGTGAATAGAGAGGGGATATGTTACACTGTTGCAGCAAAGAAATGTTTAACAAGGATTAAACCCTGTCAAAACTGAATTAACTGCATTTGGTCACTTTTAAAAAGCAGTCCTGCGTTGTCTTGTTTTTTCATACCGGGGGCGATTCTCCAACCGCATTGCTCCTGCGTAAATGTCGGGAGAATTCTGGGAGAGGCCAGAAACGGGATTTGCGGCAGGCGCCAAACAGTTTCTAATGCTTCTGGCCCGCTCCAGTTGGTGTGATCAGTATCATGCCCCACTGGGCAGGCGTGAACCACATTCATATGTTTAAATCCTCATTTAAATATGGATCTATTAAAAGCCGGATTCTCCTGGCTCCTGGTGTGAATCACTACTGGTCTCCACAAACTGGCACCAGGGGCAGGATTCTCTGGCCTTGAAGCCACGTGTTCCTCGGCGGTGGGAGGCGACACGCTGTTCGCTGACTGCTGGATTCTTTGCTCCCTGTCAATGGGAATTCCCACTGAAGCCACTCTGCCGGGAAACCTGCGGGAGGGGGTGCACTGTCGGCGGGACCAGAGAATTCCTCCAGCAGCAAACAGCCAGAGAATTCTTGCCCAGATGCGGTGACCACGGCAGGGGGCAAGGAGGCCATTGTAGCTCCCAGTGTTTGGAAATATGGTAGGGCACCAGATTGGCACTGCCAAGGAGCGGGACCTGAGGGGTGGAGCCCGAGGGGGCAGGGCCTTAAGGGAGAATTAAGGGGGGGTGCATTTTGCGACCCCATAATGGGGGTCGTTCAGCTGGGCTGGGCTAGCCAGCTGGTTTGTGATGCAGAGCAAGGCCAGCAGCGTGGGTTCCATTCCTGTACCGGCTGAGGTTATTCATGAAGACCCTGCCTTCTCAACCTCACCCCTCGCCTGAGGTGTGGTGATCCTCAGGTTAAATCACCATCAGTTAATTCTCCCCGTCGAAGGGGAAAGCCTATGGTCATCTGGGACTGTGGCGACTTTACCTTTATCAGCAAATAATTCTGTTAAGAGAGTACGGTAAGCACTATTATTCCTGTCCTTTATCTTCCAGTGCTTTTTAAAATTTACTTTCAGATCCCAATGTTCTTCCCTTCCTTTGTTGGTTCTGCTGATTCTGCAGTGGCCATTCTTCCCCTGTCAACCTGAGCAGTGGGCATTGGCAGGCTATTCAGCATTGCAGTCAAATCCCATCCTGACCTTGCCCAATGTCCACGCATGAGCACTGTTAGGTAGATATCAATGGATAATAGGCAGGGCTCACTAGCACAGAATCAACTTGTAGAAACTTTGGCATGCCACTTAACTGGTGTGCATTGAATTTTTATTGATCTATGTGTCTCTGTCCAAGCTATGCAGCAATTATGTGCATTAAGGCTTTGGAGAGGCCACAATCATTTTCTATCGTTTTACGAAGTAATAGCAGAACCAGGGGACAGGAGCATGTCACTTAGCCCCTCAAAGCATTCAGTTAGATGTTGGCTGATCTGTATCCTAACGCCACCTATCAATTGTGTTTGGAACCATAGAATCCCGACAGTGCAAAAGGAGAGCATTCGGCCCATCAAGTTTGCAATGGCCCTTTGAAAGAGCACCCAAACTAGGCCATTCCCTCGCTCTATTCCCATAGCCTAACCTGCGCATCTTTGGACACTAAGGGCAATTGGTCATGGCCAATCTACCTAATCTGCACAGCTTTGGACTGTGAGAGGAAACCCATGCAGACACAGAGAGAATGTGTAAAGTCCACACAGTCAACCAAGGCTGGAATTAAACCCGGGTCCCTGGCACTTTGAGGCAGCAGTGCCAGCCTGGTTCTTTAACATTTAGTAATCTTATCTATCAACAATCTGTCCATTTCAGCATTGGCATTTTCAAATGACCCCGTATCAGTGGTTTTTTTTGGGTGAGAGGTTTCCACTGGCCCTTTATCTGAAGAAGCACTTTGTGAAACCATCCCGAAATAAAGGTTGCGCTCTCTTGTTCTGGACTCTCCTATGAGAGGAAATTGTCCTCTCCATAAGCTCTATCAGCTTCTCTGAGCAACTTTAAACACCTATATTGTATTATCCCTTGATCTTTTATATTCAAGGGTATGCAGATCTAATTAATGCAACATGTCTTCAAAATGTAACCTCTTCAGCCTAATAACACAATGAGGAAATAGAATAGAAGTTCAAACAAGTAAGGTACTGTACTGCTTGCAATAGCTTCAAGCCATTAGATTTTATTTGTGTCCCGTAAGCTGCTGAAGTCATATAACCAAACATTGTGGCTTCTCACATTATTACCCACCTAATGAAAGAGGAAATTGTCCTTGGAACTAATTCCTGCAATCTTTCTATTTGAAGATGACCTAATTTCTGTTTACTGAACAACCTGACTTATCTTAGGCACGGAATTATCATTACCGTACAATTCTAAGCATTTGAGTTGGGGGAGGGGGAAGATTTGGCCGTGCGGAAGCAGGGTTGTAACCTAACCCTCCTGGTGGGAAGCTTGGAGGATCAGATTAAGCAGCCATTTTGAGAAAGGCTTCACCAAAACCGGATGGAGTATAAATTGAGCAGCCTATCCGGCCCCATTCATTTCTCTAGACGGGCTCGGTACCCATTGTAAGGAACTTGTGAATCCTGGTTGGACTCTTGTTTCCATTTTGATTCCCGTTCTTTTGGCTGTTATAATTCCTGCACCTGGGCATTGCTAGGGCCGACACCATTAATTTAAGAAAAATCAGTCGCAGGATATGCTGACATGTGGCACGTCTTTTCAAACTTGTCCGACAGCCAATCTGCTACTTTCATTTCCTGGGAGATGGCATATATTCGAAGCGGATTGGTCCAAATTATTCTTAAATGCCCTGCTGCTGACTCGTGTTTGCTTTCAGTTTTGTTTTTGTTTGGGAACTGCAGAGCTAAGCAGAATCCTTTTTGTGTCCCTCTCCCAGAAGAGAGGAATTCTCTCTCAACTGTTAGCTGGTACTACCTTCAGGTAGACAGAACAGTTAGTGAGTACTCAAAGATAGAGCTGGGGAAGGGGAACTTTCCGGATTACTCTCCCATTAAAGGTACCAGACCACTCGAAGGCCTCGCGTAAACTGCTGCTCTGGTATTCTATTTAACTGTGACAAGCTGTTGGTGAATCTGCTGAAGCTGACCACACATCAGGAATTGAGCAGTCCTGAAGTGCATCTTCAGTGGGTAAGGCTCAGCCCAACACAAGTTACAGTGTGTCCCCAGAGGGGATCCCACAACCTGAGAGTCCGGCCTGAGTGATCCAGCTTGAAGATCCAAATCAACTGACATCACATTCTGAAGGGATCACTACCTACAAAGATCTTCAAATCTCTCATACCCTTTTAATCCCTGTGTGGTAATACCAGGTATTGCAGTACCGGAGAGGTGGATGCCCATTGGCTAGACCTAGGAGTCTACCATTGGCTAATGTACATAACTCCGCCCTGAGAGGCGGGGTATAAGAACCAATGCTGTCCCAGCAGCCTTCACTTTCTGTATCGAAGCTGCTGGGTACAGTTCTAGCTGATTAGTTATGACTCACCTTGTCTTGAGAGTAATTGATTGTGCATCACCCTGTTATTTCTGAACCTTTCCGATCCCCTTTACCGTGTGTTGACTTAAGTGTATCTGGGTGAAGGGTGGGATGGAGTTTTGGAAATAGGTAGACAAGCAGACCATCGCTCCATCATTTCCATTATATGTTCATCTTTTACTCTTGTTATAAATAATCAGTTTGTTAATGTTTTACATATGAATCTGGTACCTGTAACTCATTGGAGCAGTCAAGGGTTAAAGATCTCAGGAAAGTACACAAATTATTGGTTAATTCACTTATGTTGGGACTCCGGGGTCTTTGGGATGGGAACTGACCGCACGCTCGCACAGGGTGTCATAACACCATTACCCCCATTTTGAGCTTGATCCCAGAAGCTTGGCTAGAATTTCAGTGCTGTGCTGCGGGACTGCTGCACTGTTGGAAGTGCCGTCTTTCAGTTGCGTCATTAACCGAGGCTCCACCTGCAGGTGATCCTCTGACACTATTGGAAGAAGGGAGTTCTTTTGAATGTCCTGGCTGACAGGTATGCTTAACCAGCATCTTTGTCAGTCGCTCCGGTCATTGTTTGTGGGAGCTTGCTGTGTGTAATTTGGCTGTAGTTTTCCCATATTATAAAAGTAACTACACTTCAAATGTACTTGCAAATCTATCCTGACAAGTGCAAGACTAAAAGCTTTGACATTTGTCTCTTTCTCTCAGCAACAATCATGATGCTTTTCAAAAATAAATTTAGAGAACTAATTTTTTTTCTCAATTTAGGGGCAATTTAGCGTGGCCAATCCACCTACCCTTCACATCTTTTTGGGTTGTGGGGGTGAGACACGCAGACACGGGGAGAATGTGCAAACTTCACACGGACAGTTACCCGGTGTTGGGATTGAACCGGGTCCTTGGCGCCATGGGGCAGTAGTGTTAACCACTGAGCCACCGTACTGCCCGAACAATCATAATGCTGTTGTAATGAAAAGGATACAGTTCTTAACTGTATCTAGTATGATTGTGACCTTTTTCTTCCTCCTCCAATTTGCATTGTCTTCTGAAGACACTAATTTAGATAGTTGCACAGAGGTAAAGGCTGTTGCAATTCACCTTTCCAGTCGGCAGCGCACCCCCGCCCACTGATTTTCTGACAGTGTGAAGTGGCTTCATTGGGAAATCCCATTGACAAGCGTTGGGGGTACAGAATCCAGCCGCCAGTGCATGGCGCGCTGCCGAGAAACACGTGCCTGGGGGACTTGAGGATCCAACCCAAATTATCCTGGGTACCACTCTCAATCATTATCCAATGATGTTGCAATGATGGTGGAAATTACAAAGGACAGCACTGAAATGTCTGTGAATTTTTTCCAATGTCAAATAGCCAAGCTAGCAATGGACTTGGACAAGTTCTACCATGAATTCCTTTGGGAAAGAAATGGAGGAAGCTTTCAGCGTTGCAAGAATTGAGAAAACCAGGACGGACTGGAAGACTGAAATTAACCTGATAAATGCCAAAGTAACTGCAGTGGCAAAGTGTTTGCCTTCTGTTATCAGCTCCAGGTTTGAGATCCAGGCTTCACTCCTCTTTCTTGCTAACCTTTACACAGAGAAATAGATGTATTCTTGAGATCCTTTTGATATGTTCCTTCAATAGGTGAGATAACCAGATGTCCATGCGGTGTGATTAAGCAATGAAGGGAAGGCTTGACAGCCCATTTCAACAGTTGATCTGACTGAAATAAAGCTCAGTTCACACGGTAAATGACACTTGCTTCCCAGTGTTGTTTGCTTTCCTTAATGGGGGTGTGAGCAGATGAGGGATTAGTTGCTGACACTTCTTTAGGATTTGTCTTGTAGAGCTGAAAGCCTTCAGATTAGATAATGTCACTATCAAAATAACCAGTTAGAGTCAGGGTTGCTGATAATTGATTATGGTCAAACATAAATTATCTGTCGACTATTTCTGTTGGCAGATATGAATGCAAGATGCTTATTGAGTTATACACATTCCTTTTAACACCTATCTGCCCTGAATTGTTCGGCATTGCATCTGTAGTAGAATATTCAGACCTTTAAAATCCCTCAGTAGGTAGTACATTCCAGGCTATATTTAGAATATTAAACAAAGTCACTCGGTACCTGCTGCTTTACATAATATTGGCATCAGTCTATGGCAGTCTTAATATATGTCTTTTAAAGGATTTCTCCCACCATGCCATGATGTTTTATACTTTCTGTTCCAAATCCCGCTGCTTAATTTACCTACCTGTCCGAATGATTATTGCACATGCCAGATAGTGAATCTCAGTATGTGTTGAGGGGTAGGGATAATACCAATGTCAAGCTTAGCCCTGTCCCCCATCCAATGTCCCCCAGGTAGTCACTGATCATCCTTAAAGGAAAATGGTCCCCAAGTTCTAATGTAGCCATATTTCACAGAATGTGCCCAATCCTGTGTTGCACACCTGAGGATTTGCTCCTTATATGTATGGAAAGCTAGGAGGATACGGTGCCAGATTTTCATGCTTCATAAGTGTGTGGTTTAGTCATCACAGCTCATTCCTTATGAGCTAGGAAGCTGTGGTATTTGGGCAAGAGCCACACTGGACCAAAATACTTCAGACGGTACTGAGTGACAAGTAACTATGGTGTCAGTCAGACATGAACCCACTGCTTTTGTGACGGGTCCATATGTTAATGTGCACAAATCAACTGTTCTGTTCACTTCAGTATGTGGAGTTGGTCATTGTTCAGAAAGATGGCCCCGAACCTGCTGCACACAACATCATTGTTTCACTGCAACATCACTGCAATCACCTTAACATGGTAGGTTTGTGCCTTTCCCTAGCATCACCTTTTGCTGCAGCATTCTTAATGAGCTCCGCAATGAATCGACAAGCTTATCCAGGAATGGAACCCGGGTGTTGGATTTTCAGTCACTCAAGGGGGGGTGGCGTATAAGGCCAGGTGTGGGCACATTTTGAAAATAGCAATCTCCAAGGGCGTATCAGTCTTCTGAAGCCCTGGCAATGTGCTGAACTTTTTGAAGGGAGGGAACACCAGCAACTCACACGCCCCCAGTTCACTTGCGGGTAAGCTCAACGAAGAACTTGTTAACAGTCTGGAAAGTGGCAGGTTCACAAGTTCAAAGGTAACAACAGAAAGGGCGAATGGTCTGAGGCATGTTACTGCGCAGCTGTCGGGTGCACCGAAGGGAACCATCATTTATTGTGGTTACTGCTTTAAAATCTTGTCTTTCAAAGTGATAGTCAAGCTGAGGGGCTCATGAGATGGGCACAAATCTGCAATCAATCGAGCAGAGTGGAGTAAGTACCTGATGAGTGAGTTTTTGGGCACTTGTGTGGATAGTGAAGCTGCTGAATCTCTGATCTCCTGCCTGCTCCATTCCTCCAAGCAAACCAATCCTGAAAGTTGCCCTCCAGAACTAATCGTTGCCACCAGGCAGCGGCCAATAATATTAAATGGGTGCCGACCCCAGCTCTGGACTAATTGGAGCCCCTGCATTAAAAATAAAAGTGTTGTGTCATCGATGCAGACGCAACGCAGGGTCATGACCCCGGTTCCTTTTCTTTAAAATTCCCGGGGAAACAAGGTGGCGCAGTGGTTAGCATTGCTGCCTCACGGCGCCGAGGTCCCAGGTTCGATCCCGGCTCTAGGTCACTGTCCGTGTGGACTTTGCACATTCTCCCTGTGTCTGCATGGGTTTTGCCCCCACAACCCAAAGATGTGCAGAGTAGGTGGATTGGCCATGCTAAATTGCCCCTTAGTTGGAAAAAAATTAATTGGGTACTCTAACTTTATTTTAATTCACCCAATTCTTTTTTTTTCCAATTAAGGGGCAATTTAGCGTGGCCAGTCCACCTAGCCTGCACATATTTGGGTTGTGGGACTGAGACCCATGCTGACACGGGTAGAATGTGCAAACTCCACATGGCCAGTGGCCCGGGGCCCGGATCGAACCCAGGTGCTCTGCGCCGTGAAGCAGCAGTGCTAACCAGTGCGCCACCATGCCGCCAGTCGGACCCCGGTTCCTGAGCTAGGATTTGGTCTCAGGTTTAATCCTCAGCATCGGCTAAGCTAGCTGCTTGCAATCAATGGCAGGGAATTGGTATTCGCATTTGGGCTCAGCAGCTTGGGGGGGCGGGGGAATAGGCTTGGGATACTGCTCATCATCATCCTGTTGGATTTGCGCATGTCTGGACATTGGTGAAGATGATCAGGCTTGGCAATGGTTAATCATAGAATTTACAGTGCAGAAGGGGGCCATTCAGCCCATCGAGTCTACACCGGCCCTTGGAAAGAGCACTCCACTTAAGACCACACCTCCACCCCATCCTCATAACCCAATAATCCCCCTAACCCAGTAACCCCCACCTAACCTTTTTGGACTGTCGTAGATAGTGATAGTTACTGGGATCATATGCAAAATTAGCCAGGTTTGCTAGAACTTGCTCCTTTGCCTCTTGACTATCAGTATCTTGAATCTCAGTAACAAGGGCTTGTAGTAAGGGCAATTTAGCATGACCAATCCACCTAACCTGCACATCTTTGGACTGTGTCAGGAAGCCGGAGCACCTTGAGGGCAGACACAGGGAGAATGTACAGACTCCAGACAGACAGTGGCCCAAGGCGGGAATAGAAACTGGGACCCTGAAACTGTGAAGCAACAGTGCTAACCACTGCACTACTGTGCCGCCCACGTGCTGAAACTCACTTTCAAGCTTTATCGATGAATATGAGGGCCTTGAAGGAGCACACTGAATTGTAACTAGACAAGACTTCAGAAGCAGAAAAAAATTGACAAGGACAAAAAAATAACAAAATTAAGGATCCTTGATCTGCGCTCTGTCAACTAATCCCATTTCGAATGGTGAAACAGCTCTGTTGTGCTAAGGTGGGAAAAGATCAACCAGAATTAACACTCTTGACCACCATCCAATGATACAGCTAGGATAATCCACTTGTGTGGACACTGGAGGAGCTCAGGATTGGTCTTGGTCATGATGTTGTATAATTCAGCACTCTCGAGAAAAGGGACAAGGGAAAACAGAAGGAAAATCATACAATGATTGTTTCACAAGTGCTTGTATATATGTCTGTATATTTTCCACACAAGAAGACGATGTGTGCCTGACATTGTTGCGCTTGCGCATAACATTGTGGCCAGTAGCCGCACACAGGTGTTGGAAGCGCACACACTGACAATTAAGCGACCAAATAAGCCCATCAAGGAGCCAGTGGCCATGATTTTACAAGGCCTGTCCACTATTATGGTTAGCAGATGGGCCAATCTGTCAGGCAGCCTTCACGCTTTCACTATAAACTCCATCAAGGACGAGATAAAATGTCTTTGGTTAAATAAGATAGAAGAAGACATTTGAAGGATGAGGTTCTTTGTGGTCTGCTGGCAGGTGCTTGAATTTGCAGTATTGTGACATAGTTTGCAGTACTTTATTGATCTCATTCCATTATTACCGTACTACAGCTCCATGAGGCAGCTCTGCAGCAGCCGTCAGCCTTCAGGGAGCGCCTGCCTGCACCCACAGTTCTCTTGACACCCGTCCACATCCCACGTGTCTTCCCCCCCCCCACCCCCCCTGCCAGTTAATTGACCAGCCATCTTAAAATCACAGTCGGGGACCGATGCGGCGAGAAGCACATATTGCATTCACTTCCGGGCCCATCGATCGCCTACGGCTGACAAGTACAAGATTCAGGCTATGGTCTGTCAGCCCCTCAGACACGCTCCAAAATTAGATTATATCATGGCTGATCTGTGGCTCAGGGGGAGGCGATGGCCTTTGTGGTATTGTCACTGGACTAGTAATCCAGATACCCAGGATAATAATCTGTGGACCAGGGTTCGAATTCCACCACTGCAGGTGATGGAATTAAACTCAACAAAATATCTGGAATGAAAAGTCTAATTGTTGATTGTTGTAAAAACCCATCTGGTTCACTAATGTCCTTTTAGGGAAGGAAATCTGCCATCCTCATCTGGTCTGGCCTAAATGTGACTCCAGACCCACAGCAATGTGATTGACTCTTAAATGCCCACAGAAATGGCCTAACAAGCCACTCAGTTGTATTCAATCGCTACGAAAACACAGAAAAGGAATGAAACTGGACACAACACTTGGCATCGAACCAGGCACTGGAAACGGCAAAGGCAATCCCAGCCCTGCCAACCCTGGAAAGTCCTTATTAACATCTGGGGGCTTGGCCAAAGTTGGGAGAGCTGTCTCACAGACTAGTTTTTAAAAATAAATTTAGAGTACCCAATTAATTTTTTTTCCAATTAAGGGGCAATTTAGCATGGCCAATCCACCTAGCCTGCACATCTTTGGGTTGTGGGGGCGAAACCCACGCAAACACGGGGAGAATATAGCACAATTGCTTCACAGCTCCAGGGTCCCAGGTTCGATTCCAGCTTGGGTCACTGTCTGTGCGGAGTCTGCACATCCTCCCCTTGTGTGCGTGGGTTTCCTCCGGGTGCTCCGGTTTCCTCCCACAGTCCAAAGATGTGCAGGTTAGGTGGATTGGCCATGATAAATTGCCCTTAGTGTCCAAAATTGCCCTTAGTGTTGGGTGGGAATACTGGGTTATGGGGATAGGGTGGAGGTGTTGACCTTGGGTAGGGTGCTCGTTCCAAGAGCCTGTGCAGACTCGATGGGCCAAATGGCCTCCTTCTGCACTGTAAATTCTATGAATATGCAAACTCCACACGGACAGTGACCCAGACCCAGAATCGAACCTGGGACGGACAGTGACCCAGACCCAGAATCGAACCTGGGATCTCAGCGCCGTGAGGCAGCAGGGCTAACCTACTGCACCACCGCTGCCCTCTCACAGGCTAGTTAAGCAACAGCCTGACATCGTCATACTTACGGAATCATACCTTACAGAAAATGTCCCAGACACCACTATCACCATTCCTGGTTCTGTCCCCTCTCACTGGCAGGAGAGACCCAACAGAGGGTGGCACAGTGCTATACAGTCAGGAGGGAATTGCCCTGGGAGTCCTCAACACCCACTGAAGTCTCATGGCTTCAGGTCACATATGGGCAAGGAAACCTTCTGCTGATTATCATGTACAGGCCACCATCAGCTGATGAATCAGTACTGCTCCATGTTGAACACCACTTGGGTGAAGCACTGAGGGTGGCAAGGGTACAGAATATGCTCTGGGTGGGGGACTTCAATGTCCATCACCAAGAGTGGCTCGGTAGCACCACCATAGACCGAGCTGGCCGGGTCCTAAAGGACATAGCTGCTAGTTGAGGGAACCAACAATAGGGAAAAACATACTTGACCTCATCCTCACCAATCTGCCTGCTGCAGATGCAACTGTCCATGACAGTATTGGTAGAAGTGACCACCGCCCAGTTCTTGTGGAGACAAAGTCCTGTCTTCACATTGAGGATACCCTCCATCGTGTTGTGTGGCACTTCCACCGTGCTAAATGGGGTAGACTACGAACAGATTTAGCAACTCAAGACTGGCCTTCAAGAAGCACTGTGGGCCATCAGCAACAGCAGAATTGTAATCAACCACAATCTGCAACCTCATGGCCCGGCATATCCCTCACTCTAGATAAAGAACAAAGAACAAAGAAAAGTACAGCACAGGAACAGGCCCTTCGGCCCTTCAAGCCCGTGCCGACCATGCTGCCCGACTAAACTACAATCTTCTACCATTACCATTAAGCCAGAGGATCAATCCTGGTTCAATGAAGTGTGCAGAAGAGCATGCCAGGAGCAACATCAGGCATACCGACAAATGAGGTGTCAACCTGGTGAAGCTACAACACAGGGTTACTTGTGTGCCAAACAGCATAAGCAGCAAGTAATAAACAGAGCCAAGTGATTCCACAACGGACGCATCAGATCTAAGCTCTGTAGTGCTGCCACATCCAGCCGTGAATGGTGGTGGACTATTAAACAACTCACTGGAGGAGGAGACTCCACAAATATCCCCATCCCCAATAATGGAGGAGTCCAGCACAGATGTACAAAAGACAAGTCTGAGGCATTCGCAACAACCTTCAGCCAGAAGTGCCGAGTGGATGATCCATCTCGGTATCCTCCGGAGGTCCCCAGCATCAAAGATGTCAGTCTTCAGCCAATACGATTCACACCACGCGATATCAAGAAACAGCTGAAGGCATTGGATACTGCAAAGGATATGGGCCCTGACAATATCCCGGTACTCCAGAACTTGCCACATCCCGAGCCAAGCTGTTCCAGTACAGCTACAACACTGGCATCTACCCGGCAATGTGGAAAATTGCCCAGGTGTGTCCTTTACACAAGAAACAGGACAAATCCAACCCAGCCAATTACCGCCCTATCAGTCTACACTCCATCATCAGCAAAGTGATGGAAAGAGTTGTCAACAGTGCTGTCAAGCACACTTACTCAGCAATAACCTGATCACAGACCCTCACTTTGGGTTCCCAGGTCACTCAACGCCTGACTTTATTTCAACCTTGGTTTAAACATGGACAAAAGAGCTGAATGCCAGAGGTGAGATGAGAGTGACTTCCCTTGACATCAAGGCAGCATTTGACCAAGTTTGGCATCAAGGAGCCCTAGCTGAACTGGAGTCAGTGGGAATCTGGGGGAAAACTCTCTGCTGGTTGGAGTCATACCTGGCACACAAAGAAAGATGGTTATGGTGGTTTTTGGTCAATCATCTCAGCCACCAGGGCATCACTGCAGGGGTTTCTACAAGTCACAAGTAAGGGGTGTAATGGAATACTCTCCATTTGCCTGTGCAAGCTCCAACAACACTCAAGAAGCTCAACACCATCCAGGGCAAAGCAGCCCACTTGATTGCTCCCCTTCCACAAACATTCAAGCCCTCACCATCGATGAACAGTGGCAGCCATGTGTACCATCTACAAGGTGCACTGCAGTAACTCATGAAGGTTCTTTAGGATTTGAAGCCGACTTGTGACAATAAGCGATTTTCATTTCATTTCATCTTCCAAACCCACGGCCACTATCATCTAGAAGGACAAGAACAGCAGATACCTGGGAACCCCATCACCTGGAGGTACCCCTCCAAGTCACTCACCATCCTGACTTGGAAATATATCTCCATTCCTTCACTATCGCTGGGGCAACATCCTGGAACTCCCTCCCTAACAGCACCACGGGGCATACCTACACCTCAAGGATTGCAGCAGCTCAAGAAGGCAACTCACCTCCACCTTCTGAAGAGTAACTAGGGATGAGCAATAAATCCTGGCCTAACCAGCATCGCCCAATTTGATTGATTGATTGTCAGATGTACTGAAGTACTTAGAGCGGCATTACAGTAGACAAGAAGAATAATCAACAAAGCAAATTGACAAATAGTGATTGGTTACAGTAGAGAACAAGGGCCAAAGAAAGCAAATACATGTGCAAGAGCAGCATAGGGTGTCATGAATAGTGTTCTTACAGGGAACAGATCAGTCCGAGGGAGAGTTGTTGAGGAGTCTAGTAGCTGTGGGTAAGAAACTGTTCCTATGTCTGGATGTGTGGGTCTTCAGACTTCTGTACATTCTGCCTGATGGAAGGGTCTGGAAAAGGGCAAAGCCTGGGTGTGATGGGTCTCTGACAATGCTGACTGCCTTCCTGAGGCAGCGGGAGGTGTATACAGAATCAATGGGAGGATGGCAAGCTTGTGTGATGCGTTGGACTGGGTTCACCACACTCTGCAGTTTCTTGCCATCTTGGGCTGAGCAGTTGCCATACCAAGCTGTGATGCAGCCGGATAGGATGTTCTGTATGGCACATCTATAGAAGTTTGTGAGAGTCGATGCAGACATGCCAAATTTCTTTAGCTTCCGTAGGAAGTAGAGACGTTGTTGGGCTTTCTTGACTATTGCATAAGAAGTGAGTATAAGAATTGGCAAGTCATGTTGCAGCGGTATAGAACCTTAGTTAGGCCACACTTGGAGTATAGTGTTCAATTCTGGTCGCCACACTACCAGAAGGATGTGGAGGCTTTAGAGAGGGTGCAGAAGAGATTTACCAGAATGTTGCCTGGTATGGAGGGCATTAGCTATGAGGAGCGGTTGAATAAACTCAGTTTGTTCTCACTGGAACGAAGGAGGTTGAGGGGAGACCTGATAGAGGTATACAAAATTATGAGGGGCATAGACAGAGTGGATAGTCAGAGGCTTTTCCCCAGGGTAGAGGGGTCAATTACTAGGGGGCATAGGTTTAAGGTGAGAGGGGCAAGGTTTAGAGTAGATGTACGAGGCAAGTTTTTTACGCAGAGGGTAGTGGGTGCCTGGAACTCGCTACCGGAGGAGGTGGTGGAAGCAGGGACGATAGTGACATTTAAGGGGCATCTTGACAAATACATGAATAGGATGGGAATAGAGGGATACGGACCCAGGAAGTGTAGAAGATTGTAGTTTAATCGGGCAGCATGGTCGGCACGGGCTTGGAGGGCCGAAGGGCCTGTTCCTGTGCTGTACATTTCTTTGTTCTTTGTTCTTTGTTTGCATCAACGTGAGTAGACCAGGACAGACTGTTGGTGATGGTGATCCCGTAAATGAATTTTTAAAAATCAATTTCCCCAACTTTGCTCCAGCTGCCTTTATACTCAGACCTGACATAAATCTATTTTATGTCTTGAAACTCCAATTGAACCAGCATTCATAGGCTTTCTACCATTCTTCACGGAAGAGAAAAGTGCTTCCTGATTTCACTGTCAAATGCTCCAGTTCAAAGATTATGTGCCAAATGTTCCCACCAAAACAAATACTTCTACAATCCTTTTAGCATTTTAAATATGTCAAATTTAGGTTTGGGGGGGCGGCATGTGGTGCAGTGGTTAGCACTGGGACTGCAGCGCTGAGGACCCGGGTTTGAATCCTGGCCCTGGGTCACTGTCGGTGTGGAGTTTGCACATTCTCCCCGTGTTTGCGTGGGTTCCGCCCCCACAACCCACAGATGTGCAAGGTAGGTGAATTGGCCACACTAAATTGCCCCTTAATTGGAAAACATGAATTGAGTACTCTAAATTTAAATTTTAAAAATAGAAGAAAAAAGTACAAAGAAGACACAACTAGTATATATATATACAAGCAGGTACACATTTAGCATTTTTTAAATCTCTGATTTGCCATGAAGTAACTTGATAATCAATTTAAATCTCCTGCTCAATGTACCTGCAGTAACAATATCACATGATTAATCCTCAGGCCTGCATGTTATCATCCATGAATGCACCCAGTAAATGGCAGATACCATTTGTACTGCCAGCAGCACAAGAACAGGCCCATAACTGAGTAAAACACTTGTCTTCAAATTTGCAGCAATATTATTATATTAAAAAACACAGATCATGCAAAGAGATTTCAGGAGAATAATCTAATTGAGGGACTCAGTCAAGGGATTTGTGACGTAAATCGAACCCCTCGATTAGATTACTGACTCGTAATCAGACCCAGCTTTCTGTAGATTACAGAGTGCCATTCCATTCATAGCAGGATTACCTGTTCCAACAATGGTAAAATATATTAGTGAAGAAATAGCCAGAACAGGTAGAATTCTGCTGCATTTATCGACAAACTGACAATTAGCAGATGCATCTTGATGATTTCATAGGCGAGAAATGAGAGTGCATGTAAATCGAATTCCAATTATAAATAATTCAATAAGTGAACATATCCCATCATTTATTAATTACAATGTGTTGTCCTTGAATGCTCATTCTCCAGACTGCAGCTGAACTGTATAATGAACTTATCCCCAAGCTTTGTTCCCTCTCTTTGCTGTGTTAGATAAATGCAGTCGAGGCTGTTGTAGGTATACCACAATTGATCTCAGTGTTGCTGTGATCAGCAAAGGGAGAAGAAAAAAGAGTTTGTCTCGATTCCTCATCACTGAAAAGTACCCATGTGGATGCTGGATGAATACTGGAAGAGAGAGCTTTGGCTGTGTCTCCTCTCACCTTCAAGTAAAGTGTTTATGCTCACAATCGTGCATCATGCATAAATAGCTAGCATATTGGGCAAGGTGCTGATGCCCATTGACTCATTCTCCGGCATGAATTGGCACATTTCGGAGAGAAGGGGAGAGAATCCCGAAAGGAGGCAAATTAATGAACTGCAAGAGTTTTCATTCAGAATGCATACATAAAATGTATATCAAACAAGAGGGTCTGAGAAAAGTTCCACCTGATTAGGATCTATTTGAATAGATCAGAATAATCCCCAGTCAGCGCACACGTATCCGGAGGGATTGCCAAACAACATTGCTTTTTTTTACAACAGTTGTGAGGTTCACTTGAAAAGAAGCAGTGACTGGTAATCAGCTACTTTTTGTACTCTCGTTCTAAAGTACCAGGTTACCTGTAGACCACACAAATCAGCAATTAAGGAAATTGCTTTCTGAATGCTATTCTCAGATCTATTGTCCAAGAATTCTTCTGAACAATCACTAATCATTCTTAGCTGCTCCTGCTTTCAAGCCCCTAGTCGCTATACAACTGGGATTCTCCAATTCGGAGAGTGTTCCAGCCGGGACTGAATAGTGTGCAATTCACTGCTCAAAAATAGCGTTGGGGCGCTATTCGTTCCGCGATTCAGGGACATACAAATGAGCCAACACTGTCAACGAGAATTGAAAGCAATTCCCGGTCCAGTGGGCGGGAATTAGTGCGAAAGAGCCTGACAGCTGGAACTTTTGTAAATGCTCAACTTGCCACACACTCATTGCAGCCACGAGGATGGCTCAGAGAAGACCTGCCCACCAATTTCAGGAGTCTGAGGTGGACCCACTGCCTGATGTCAATGAGGAGAGGAGGGACATCCTCTTCCCCAGAGTGGGCCGCCTTTCTGAACAGCACCTGGGAGGTGGTGGCAAAGTCAACTCTGCCAGCCTCACTAGAAGGAGACAGCTTGTGATCCTAAGGGGTGTGGGTCACTGGTGAGTCCTACGCCCTCAGAGTGGCACAGAACCAGGGTGAGTTTCAAAGGCCACAGTTACAGATGTGCTTTGTTTGGGATGAACTCTGCTAATCCCTGCAGCCTCTGCAGTGGAGCAGAGCTTCTGAGGAGTGCCAACACCTGGTGAGCTATTGATTGAGCTTGGCCACACCTATCCCCTTGCTGATACCACTGGGATATGAGGGTTTCCAGAGGGGCAGCCTGGGTGGGCTCAAGTGCCCAAGCCGCTAATTATATTAAAATCCATGCAAATGATGGTTTTCCATGGACTCACGGGCGTGGGGTGCAAACATCACTAACGCCACCAGAGAGGTGCGGAAGCGTGGCAACACAATCAGTGCCTGGCCCAAATCACGATTTTTCCATTGCACGCTATTCTCCGCCCAATCGTAACTCTTGTTGCTGACATCGTGAAGCAGATAATTCAGCCCAATATGTAATAATGTGTTTTGAACTGTTTGGTTGATAAGCCAACCGATTATGACCTGACTGCCTGCTTATTATGAATTTTTCACTGATGCCAAATCAAAGTTTAAGCTAATCTGACACTGAGTCAAGTGGGAGAGTTGATATCTTTGACCATGTGGATAGCCACCTTCATATTAAACTATGACAACCAGAGGCAGCACGGTGGCACAGTGGGTTAGCCCTGCAGCCTCACGGCGCCAAGATCCCAGGTTCGATCCCGGCTCTGGGTCACTGTCCATGTGGAGTTTGCACATTCTCCCCGTGTTTGCGTGGGTTTTACCCCCACAACCCAAAGATGTGAGGCTAGGTGGATTGGCCACGCTAAATTGCCCCTTAATTGGAAAAAAATTAATTGGGTACATTAAATTTATTTTTAAAAAACGATGAAAACCACATTCAGGTCAGCCTTGTGTTACACTGCTTAAAGTGTACTATTATGCAGCAGGTTGTTGAAGTTGAGTTTTATCTGGAAACTGGGCCGGGATTCTCCTAAAATGGGTCTATGACCCCCACGCCCGCCGGAAAACAGGCGCAAATCACTCCAGACTTTTTTCAAAAAGTCCGGAGTGATTCGCCGGTTTTAAGAGCAATAGCAGGGCCCCGGCATGAGCCGTGCAGATCCTGCTGCTGATACGGGGCCCTGCACCTCCGGCTGCGGGTCTGCGCATGCGCGTGGCCGCCGTTTTCACACTGGCCCCCCGCGCAACATGGTGGAGCCACACACAGGGCTGGTGCGGAAGAAGATAGGCCACTCTGGATCACGCGCGCCCGTCGATCGGTAGCCCCCGATTGCGGGCCTGTCCGTTGTGGAGGTCCTCCCGGATTCCGCCCCCCCCCCCCCCCCCCCCAGGACGGCCAGCGTGGCCACGAGTCCGAGCTCCCGCTGGGTGGAACCAGGTTGGAACCACGCTGGCGGAACTCGGCCGGTTGATCGTGGAAAATTGCCACGGGGGCCTCTTTCAATGGCCCCCGCCCGCCGCTGCGTTGACCGCCCACGCGCGTCTGACAGTGATTCTCCGGTCCGTGGTGAATTGGGTTCCAGCGCTGCGGGTCTGAGACCCCATTCTCGGCCCCCACGCCGAGCGTGATTTTGGTGCAGAGGCTCGGAGAATCACGGCCCTGATCGCTCATGCTCTTAGACGAAATGTTGGCATGGAATCTTGGCATGAGGTTTTGGCATGGCAAATGTGTTTATTCTTTTAATTAATTATGATGCAGACTTGTTTATATGTATGTTGCTGGGTCAGGTAAACAGAATTGTACAAATCTAAACAGCTGCTGTGGCTGGAACTTGTTTGGTGGCCATCTTGGAAATCGCCACACGTGACTGTCCACTCATCCTGGCTCCGCAAATGACCTTTCACCTTTGCTTGTCTGTATGAACTTTGCTCTAAAGTGGAGACGGGGTATGTTTAGATTGGCAAAATCACAGATCCAATTTTAGAGCAGCTATGGTCCTCTGGGACTGTGGCGACATTTACATTTAGTTGCTATATCCATTCTCAATAGGAACACTTGTGTAATATTGAGTAAGACTGCTTGACCTTTTACAAGCCTTTTGGATAAAAGCATTTTCATTGGTGGACCATGTTCTGTAATCATGCACAATTTACTAAACCTGTTTTGGAACATTTGATGTTTAACAGTTGTAGGAAATTCAATTTGATATTAATAATGAAGAATGATAAAAATGGACACATCTTCAAAGCTGCCAGGGGCACTTGGTCATCAAACAAACAGAGCTTTGATGTATATTCAGCTCAGTGAAGGAGCAAGGCATGAGGGAAGTTTTCCTGGGTGCGCTTGATTTCCTGGGTGCAAAAAGTATTGGAAAATCAGGCAGATTGGAACACATGTCAGGAATAAACTCATTTGGGTTTCCCATATTTGCTGTGCCCTGGTGATTGGAAGTCTTTGTGTGCAGACACAGCTAAAGCCGCCCCTCCTGTACTGCCCTTCTAATGCTTCATTGTGTTCTTATTGTTTTAGCTGTTTCTGCATATATGCAGTCACACATTGCAAACCTTAATAGATTATTGCAGTCATTTTCAAACCCAGGGTCACGACCCATGGGCAGGTGTCGGGAGAGTCACGGGCCTTGCGCCGTGGAGTTCCCGATCGTGGGATCATGCATTCCCGATCACGCAAAGTAGTGCCCAACGGCACAACTGGCTTTTAGAAACACCAGCCGCGACTGGCTTTCAGAATGCCGGAGGTCCCGTTGCATGCGTGCCCCTCAACAGGGCACAGGCCTGGAGCCCAGCGGGGCAGACCGCCTCCTCCTGACATCAACACGCTGACCCAGGAACAGATTGTTTTTATAAATCACTGGCATCTTCCTGCCTGGAGCAGTGGCAGCGAGAAGGTCACCCGTGCACTGACGTCATGTGTTCGGGGTGTGAGAGAGTTTCCTCCATCTTGCATCTGTCAATAGTGCTGGTGTGAACTCCAGGGTCGCTGGTGAACAACCCCTGAAGAAGAAGCTGGAAACAGGAACAAAGCAGCATAAAGATGTTTACTTGAGGTGTGGGTTTACTAATTGTTCCACTGCAAATCAGGATGCAATGTCCGTGTGTGTTATATGCAGGGAAACATTGGCAAATGAAAGTTTAAAACCCTCAAAACTTCAAAGGCAGTTGAAGACTAAGCATGGTGAGTTTGAGGTCAAACCTCTTGATTTTTTTCAACGGATGCAGTGAGATCTTAAATCATCAGCTGAACTCATAATCAGAAATGTAACATTGAACAACAAAGCAAGTGAAATCATGAGGAGCAACCAGGCTCACCTGTCACATTGATTCAATGGGCTGAATGGCCTCATTCTGCACTGTAAATTCTATGATTAAAGGCAAGTGAAAATGGTGGGTCACTATGTTCGGTAGGGTGGGTCGCAAAGGTTGGCCAGCGTGCATCCTGAAGAATGGCCAGTTGGTAAAAATGGGTCCCAAGTAACAAAGTTTGAAAAACACTGTATTGTTGGATACTGTGGTAATCAAAGAATAAAGTGGAGTTGAGGTATAAGATCAGTTAAGATCTTAGTGAATGGCTGAACGTTGACAGGCTGAACAGGCCGAAAGGGCCCAGTGGCCCACACTAGTTCCTATTTTTTATGTTCTCATACTCCTAATTCACGCTAGGAGTCACTTAAAAATAAGAATTTAGAGTACCCAATTATTTTTTTCCCAATTAAGGGGCAATTTAGCGTGGCCAATCCACCTAACCTGCACATCTTTTTGGGTTGTGGGGGTGAAACCACACAGACATGGGGAGAATGTGCAAAGTCCACACGGACAGTGACCCAGGGCCGTGATTCGAACCCGGGTCCTCAGTGCCGTAGTTCCAGTGCTAACCACTGTGCCATCGTGCTGCCCCAGGAGTCACTTTTGGCCAGGCTTCCCCATATCACTGTCGATCCACAGACCTGCTGCACTGCGTATCCAGTTTTACCAACTCTGCATTTGGAAGAGTTGTGTGTGTAAAATGGGAGGCTCTAATTTCCCGAATGCCAGGTAGACAGATGTTTTTTTTAAAATATTTTTTATTCTCCTTTTTCACATTTTCTCCCAAATTTACACCCAACAATAAACAATAATCAGTAACGAATATGTCAATCCCCATATCAAGAACAACGATCCCATCCTCACAACAAACTCCACACATTGGCCCGCATGTTAACATGAACAAATGACAAAAAGGAACCAGGAATCACCCATAGTCCCTCTCCCCCCAACCCTCCCAGCCCCCAACCCCCCTAATGTTCGATGTGATCCAAGGCTGGTTGGTTTAGATGGGGCTTTTTCAGGGTCACATTATGGTAATCTTAATTGCAAATAGGTGCACTTCTATCCATTGGCACCAAATTGTTTCACCTGTGCGGTGCCTGTTTTAACTCTTAACCCAATCTGAAAATAGGTGCTCAATATTTAATTAAATACTTAATATACTGAGGCGTACTATAACAGCCAACTCTGGGAGGCAAAACCCACTGACTGGGTTTGTGCTCGATGTTACAACTCCAGAGTGAAAAAGAATGAATTCAGGTAGATCTTGAAGCCGTATGGAAATACTTCTGGATCTTGCTGAAGACATTTAACATAAATTAATGTAAGATGAAAACAGAAACATAATAATAGCAAGTATACCATGCAAGGCCCTAAATTAAAGTCTGTTGGGTGGGATGGAGACCTGCCTATTATAACATAGAGGTTCACAAGTAATACTACGAGAACATTGTAAAGGCTATAAGATTATTGAGATGCATTGCTAGGATGTTACAATATAAACAACAAACATGACATCTGCCTTCTACAAGACCTTGGTTACGGCTTTCCCAGATTATTGTAAAGGCTTTGGCCCCTTAACATGGTGAGTGATATAGAGAGCCTGGGTAATTGGATTGATACCCAGCTTTAAAGCCCATTAGTTATTGCCGTATGCTAGAGATGTTGGTCTTCGAGAAAAGCATAGACTTTGCGGATATGGGTGGCATGGTGGCACAGTGGTTAGCACTGCTGTCTCAAAGTTCCAGGGACCCGGGTACAATTCCGGCCTCGGGTGACTGTGTGGAGTCTGCACTTTCTCCCCCTGTCTGTGTCGGTTTCCTCCAGGTGTTCCGGTTTCCTCTCACAGTCCAATGATGTGCAGGTTTGGTGGATGGGCCTCTGAATTGTCCCTTAGTGTCCAAATGTTTAAGTGGGGTTATTAGGTTATGGGATAGGGTGGGAGTATGGAGTAGGTAGGGTGCTCTTTCCAAGGGCCAAGAGCAGACTTGATGGACTAAATGGCTTCCTTCTGCATTGTAGCAATTCTATGATTTGCGAGAGGTTATTTAAATAATGAAGTGAGAAACTCTGGGCAAGATATTCTGTCGTCCCCCCCCTCTCCCCGGCGTGTTTTACGGCAGAGAAGGCAGCTCGTTATTGGCTGCCAGCAGAATTTTCTGGTAGTGTGCAAAGGGCAAGAATTGTATGAACACACAGGAGGGGCAGCACGGTGGCGCAATGGTTAGCATCGCTGCCTCACGGCGCCGAGGTCCCAGGTTCGATCTCGGCTCTGGGTCACTGTCGATGTGGAGTTTGCACATTCTCCCCGTGTTTGCATGGGTTTCGCCCCCACGACCCTAAGATGTGCTGGGTCGGTGGATTGGCCATGCTAAATTGCCCCTTAATTGGAAAAAATTAATTGGGTACTCTAAATTTATTTTAAAAAAGATGTGCAGGGGAGATGAATTGGCCACACTAAATTGCCCCTTGGAAAAAATAAATTGGGTACACTAAATTTAAAAAAACAACACACGGGTTCTCAGAGGGGGTGACAGAGAAAGGGAGGCCAGGGTGGGATTTAAAAACAAGGATGTGAATTTTATAACGGTGATGCCAATTAACCAGGAGCCAGTGTTCATCTTCAAACATGGGCTGATGGGCAAATGGGAATTAGTGTATGATAGGACACAGGAAGCATTTTGGATGAGCTGATGTTTACAGAAGGTGAAAGGCTGGTTTTATTTAACTGTAAACAGCATTCTTTCAAACCTGAAATCAATTAAAAAATCATCCACCGCCATTTGATAATGAAATTCTGCCCTTCTAATTTATTTTCTGACCTCCACCTTTCCTCAACTGTCGCCGCCTCCAATGCGGCCAAAACCAGGAAGAGAGTGTCTTCTTCCTGTAGGATCCTCACCAGTAACAAGGCTGGGAGCATGCTCTGGGTCAGCACACCGAGAGGGCATGCTCTGCTGCTGGCCCCTTAATCGCTCCAAAGTGGCCATGTCTTCAGCTGCCGTGCTCTAAGCTCTCTAACTTGCCTTCCTAAACCCCTCAACCTCTTTGCATTTCTCTCCTGCTTTAAGACCCACCCTAAAGCTTAGTTATTGTAACAAGCTGTTATTGTCTGGCTTAATCTGCACCTTTATGTCAAATTTTCTTTGGTAGCATTCTTGCAAAATGCCTTAATTGAGACATTCCATCACATTCAAGCTCCTTTGTAAATGCAGGTTGTTGTTATTGACTTTATTCTTTGATATATGTGATATATCTGTTACTCTGCCTCCAGTGTTGCCCCTCCTGGTTTTTTTGGGTCCTTTGAAACTTTCAAGATTGCCTAAGACCTTGAAGTTAACTTTGCAGCTTGATTTAAGCATTAAAGCTGTCTGTTCTATAATCAACATTTTGGGTGTGTGCCATGAGCCCGACACCTAGCCATGCCTGCTCCACCACTTTCATGAAACAGTTCACTCCCTGCTTTCAGCAGGTTCATGCATGGTTTTTCCAGGACGATTTTCTGTGCTACACTGGGCCAGGAGAATCTGGAACCTTCTTGTCATCTCCCCACCTGGGATTAATGCATTTCAGCATTAAAATTGTAGATCAGGCTCTTATCTGACATCATCAGGCCAGAAGTACCTGTTGGATGGAAGGCAAGATATTTGATATGAGGCCACACCTCCGATACCTCACTGATCAGCCCTGTGAATCTCACAAATACCCAGAGATAGAACGTGCTGAATACCTTTAGCCAAATTTAAAAGCAAATTACTGCGGATACTGGAATCTGAAACAGAAAATGCCTTACAATCTCACCAGATCTGACAGCATCTGTGGAGAGAGAACGGAGCTAACGTTTTGAGTCTGGATAACTCCTTGTCAAAACTGGCTTTGACAAAGACTTTGACAAAGAACCATCGAGACTCAAAATGTTAGCTCCAATACTTTTAATCATCCACCCTCAATATCTCCTTCAGTGGCCTGGTGTTGAACATCATTTGATAGCACCCGGGGATGTTTTACTGTGTCAAGTTGTCCTTGTTGTAACACATGGCCCGGAATTCTCCAGTCCTTGCGATTCACTTTCCCGCCGGCATGGGGTGGTTACAATGGGTGGTGGATTGGACACCTAAATTGCCCCTTAATTGGAGAAAAAAATAATTGGGTCCTCTAAATTTATTTTTTAAAAGTAAATAACAAAAATGTTGAACTTAAATATGTGGGAAAACAGCAGATGACCAAGCGCGAGACTCGCACTCTTTATGAAGTGACACGCTCAGTGGCCAAATTGTTTTTACTTGAAATGTGTTAACTTCCCAGTTGCCTGCTGGAAAATATTTGTTCAGTGATATGTTCATTTGCAGAACCATTTCTGTACTTTTACCTCTTTAAAAAAACATGATTATGTGTGAGAACTGGATAATCATTTTGTACAAACAATGATTGAAGGGACATCTTTCAGAGGGGAAAGCTTCAGTTTAAATAAACTGAAAATCTCCTTGTAAGGGCAGAGTTTGAAAAAAAATCTTTATTATTGTCACAGCAGTTTACATTACACTGCAATGAAGTTACTGTCAGGTGGCGCAGTGGTTAGCACCGCTGTCTCACAGCACCGAGGTCGCAGCTCTGGGTCACTGTTCGTGTGGAGTTTGCACATTCTCCCCGTGTTTGCATGGGTTTTACCTCCACAACCCAAAGATATGCAGGGTAGGTGGATTGGCCACGCTAAATTGCCCCTTAATTGGAAAAATGAATTGGGCACTCTAAACTTAAGTTAAATAAATGAAGTTACTGTGAAAGTCCCCTAGTCGCCACACTCCAGTGCCTGTTTGGGTACACTGAGGGAAAATTCAGAATGTCTAATTCACCTAACAGCACGTCTTTTGGGACTTGTGGGAGGAAACCCACGCAGACGCGGGGAGAACGTGAAGACTCCGCACAAGCAGTGACCCAAGCTGGGAATCGAACCCGGGACCCTGGCGCTGTAAAGCAACAGTGCTAACCACTGTGCTACCATGCCACCCCGAGGGCAGAGAGTTAATGAGGCCCGTGTGGAAGTATACGATGGTGTGGTGTCACTTGACGTATGTTAGCCAGCTGACGATGCTTGGATTGCCATTTCTCAGTGAATGAGGTTGAGCTTGGCAGAATTTTGATGTGTTGACTGAACTCCGATCTCCACAAACCAGCAAGTCAGCTGGAGTTGATGCCAGAGAGCTTACTGCTCCATTCACGAAAGACTGATTTGAAAATGCTAGTCAAGCTCTTTTCCAGTGGCTGAACCATTACATCTGAATCCCTCAGAGTTTGAATTTGTCAGGGATGGCAGTTGCTTCTTTGGCATGTAGAGGTGAGAATTCTGGCAACTGAACTTTGAAAGGAGCATCTTTCAATGGTTACTAAATAAAATGAATTGACTATTAGCATTAGTGAAAATGACTTAACCTCAAAACTAAGCATTTGTGGTCAGTGGGTTGGCGAATGATTCACTCTTGTCATTACTCCACAGAGTCTCTAAGGCTTACGCAATAGCCAGGTGCACAATCTCTAATTCAAGACTGACAGGGTAATGTTTTACAAAATGACAACTTTAACAGGGAGGCCAGGTTGAACTGTTCTGACATAGCCAGGTTTTGCCTCTTTTTTTCTCCCTGACAATCTTATTACTGGATAATTATTGGCTTCATCCCAACTAAAGAGTGTTGAATAATCGTGACTCCCCAAGTTTCCCGTTACTTGAGCTCAGTTTATTTGATTGACAGAACAATACGCCACACTTTGCGAGGACAGAATGGAGCAAAATGGTCTGAATTTAAATCGACCTGTTCAAATGACACAGAGACCCTGGGCGCGATTCTCCCAGCTCCGTGCCGGGCCGGAGAATCGCCGCAACCGCGCCACGCTGCCCCGACGCCGGCGCGCGATTCTCCAAGGTGCAGGGAATCGGCGCCATTTGCACCGGTGCGTTTGGCGCGGAGCCAGTCGCGGGCCACTCTTCACGGCCAGGCCGCCGATTCTCCGGCCCGGATGGGCCGAGCGGCCGCGCATAAACGGCAGAGTCCCGCCGGCGCTGTTCACCCCTGCTCGCAGCCGGCGGGAACTATGCGCGTTGGGTCGGGGGGCGGCCTGTGGGGCGGGGGAAAGCACTCCTTCACCGGGGGGGCCTCCGATGGGGTCTGGCCCACAGGGGGCTAGCATGGCGCTGGAGTGGTTCACGCGTCGGCGTCGGGGCAGTGTGGCGCGGTTGCGGCGATTCTCTGTCCCGGCGCGAGGCTGGGAGAATCGCGCTCATTGTCTCCATTTTGGAGAATCGCGCCCCCTGATCTTGAAGTGGGGAGGAAGACGGCTAAGTTGCGCATGGGTCTCCAACTATATTGAACCAAATAAATTAAATCAAACAAACTGAGGGACAAATTAAAAGGGGCAACCTCTTAAAGGGATTCTGCCTTAAACTGGAACAAATCACAACTTAAACTTAAAACATCAAATTGAAATAAGATTAAAAGGGTCGATAAAACACCCCAGACTCTACCGGGCCCACCGGGCATGGAAGGTCTCAGTGGTGCCCTTGGACACCGCAAGCTTCCTCTCCAGGGACTCCTGCCCACGAATGTAGCCGCAGTAGAGGGGCAGACAGTCGAGTCAGATGACCCACTTGGTGGCCCACTGCTTGGCCCTGTTTATGACATATTTGGTCAGGAGCAGGTTCACAAAGAGGTCCTCTTCGCTCCCCACCCCTCTCCGCACCGGGTGGCGCACAGGTCTCCACTGAGGGTGTTACTGGAGTTGCTCTGAAACCTGGCCTAATGCGCTCCTTGGCCAGTGTGGGGAGTGAAAATAACAGGCAGAAGGCCTTTTTTGTGCTTTCGTGGTGAGGAACAGGTTATCTGGTCATTTTGGTTTCCAATTAAGGCACAATTTGGCATGGCCAATCCACTTACCTTGCACATCTTTGGGTTGTTGGGGTGAGACACACGCAGACATGGGGAGAATGTGCAAACTCCACACGGACAGTGACCCAGAGCTGGTATCAAACCCAGATCCTCGTTGCCGTGAGGCAGTAGTGCTAACCACTGTGCCACTGTTCCGCCCTGATCATCTGGTCATTATCACATTGCTGTTTGTGGGAGCTTGCTGTGTCCAATTTGGCTGTCATGTTTCCTACATTATAACAGTGACTACACTTCAAAAATACTCCATTGGATGTCAGGTACATCGGGATATCCTGAGATTGTGAAAAATGCATGATAAATTCCATTTTTTGTTGTGAGTGTGACAGGGACTCCGAAGCCTGTGCATAACCTCTGGAGACTTGAACTCTCCTTGAAGCACCATGTGAGATTTTTCTACACTTAATGCCCTATATAAATGTTGTTCTGGCTATATGGCTGGAGATTTTAAACTTTTGACGTCAGCCTTCATTTCAAGGGTATTTCGGGGTTATATCACTGCACATCACATTATGGCAGTGTATCAGCCCACCCACAGACATCGTGATTTAATCATTGTAAGCTGCCTGGTTGGTGGGGCGTGTGAGCTCCGTAAATTGTACAAACACCTTCGGGTGCAATGGGATTGTCCATTCCCCATGGCAACAAAGCCGCAGGATATCTTGTCTTCTTTAGGTGATGTTATTTTAAGCAGAGCTAATCTTGTGTGGTTTATTTTGCAAGAGATGAAAGTGTCTCCTGATTTCAGCATTATGGGCTATGAGCCAGAAGTCTGAGTATGTAATCAGCCCAGTGTGGGGCTACGCTGCGATCATTATTATCCTTTCACGCAAGGATTACGCTGACCAATTTCAAGGACAAGAGCTGTCCTTGCATTCTGTGTACATGAGGATGTCACCGCAAATTGAGAGCTGCCGGACCTCAACCAACTTCATGCCACACAACTTGATTTCAGGCAGCCATTTATGTGGTGGATTTGGGTTGGCTCCGAGATGACGCAATTGACAATGAGAGATGGAATGCAAGTACAAACAGGTTGGTGCTGTGTGTGAAAGATTTGATATTCTGATACCTGAGGCAGGCAGATCTGCTGTGCTGCTCAACACTCTTGATGTTCAACCAACCAGCCCTGGCTCATGGTTGGGAGCTCCGTGGTTGCATCCAATATTGCGCCTGAGATTCCTCTTCTCACTTGGGTTCCAGACAACCGGCAACAATGGTGCCATGATGAGTGGAGTGTAGTAACTGAATAAGAGTAGGAAACCTATTGATGCTGTGGGTGGACAAACAACATGGTTATGTTTGGTTGAACTCCAGCTGTACAGTGAAATGCAGTTGGAGTTACCTACTCTTGGTTATGGGTCCTCTAGAGTCAAGTGAATGAGGTACATCCCTTTAGGAAATGTGCGTGGAGGTTTACATTCTTCCCGCCATCTTCCTCACCCCCCACACACACACACACACACACTTGGTTGTGGGTTGCCAGGCAGGGAGTGTAAAATTGGGTGGCATACCGTGGGCATTGTTCCACTGTTCCTACCTGCTCCAGCCCCTGCTACAACCTTACCCACAGTGCAGGATGTGTTAGGGGCCTGCCCACCCGTGTGCTAATTGAAGCACTTCAATGGCCTCCTCCCAGCAACTTGGGTTGGTGACAAGCAAGGGGAAGGTACTTCCTTTATTATCCCTTTGTTCCCATAGGAGGCCCCTGTCCAACGTCTTCCCATTCCCAGGTTTCCCATTCCCCCAGCCTTGTCCACCCTGGCCCCTATCTCCCCTGCCCTGATTGCCGGAGGCTACCAGCCTGGCACTGGTGAAGAGCTCTGTAATGTCCCGCATGGGACCTATGCTTGTCTTCCCCGTGCTCCTTGCAGAGTATGAGCTCCCCTGCTAGGGGTGGGGTATTTCAATGAACTACTGTATATAAAGTCGGCCAGTAAGGCACCGACCAGAGAGGAACCCGGGATCTACCGGGTAGGATACGTATCGTTCTTGTAAATAAAACATTTTTCATACTTTACTTGATGTGGAATCCCCATGTCCTTTTTAAAAGTCCCACCTCTACCTACTGCTCCTGTTTGCACTGCTGCTGGGCCAGAGCCGATAGCTTTTGGAGGTGGGACGTCCTTCACAGATAGGGGCAGAAGGCTCAGTTCAAGCCAATCAACAGCCATTCAATGGTTGCAGGGTGAGTTGGCCAAGCAGGGGTATACTCATCCCTGTCCCAATGTAAAATCCAGCCCAGCATGTGCAGTCCAACAAGGCAAATGGAAACTTATGCAGATTTCTCAGTAATTAGCTTCAGAGACTCATTTTTTTGTCGAAAATATTTTATTAAGGCAGTTATAATTTAACATTTTAAACACAGAGATCCAACAAACAAAAAACCCCACAATAACATACCCATCTCCCCCCAAGCCTAAACCCTAATTATCAAGGTCTATGTAACTACTCCACTTCACGGTTCTCCCTTCATTAGTTTTCCTACCCTTATTCAGCACTTCCATGCCCCCCCCCCCCTCCCCCTTGCTGAGTGTCAATTTTCCTTGCAGGAGTAGATGAACGGGTGCCATCTCCGAGCGAATCCCTGTAATGAACCCCTTAAGGCGAACTTAATTTTCTCCAACCTAAGAAACTCTGCCATGTCACGGACCCAAACCCCCGACTTTGGAGGCTCCAAGTCCCTCCACCCCAACAGAATCCGTCTCCGAGCCATCAGGGAGGCAAAGGCCAAGACGTCGGCCTCTCTCCCCTCTCTGGGATCCCGGATCTTCCGATACTCCAAATGTTGCCATCTCTGGACTCGGAGTCACCCTCCCTTCCAAGACCTCTGACATGATATCCGCAAATCCCTATCAAAATCCCCTCTGCCTCAGACATGCCCAGAACATGTGGACATGATTCGCAGGACACCGCCCACACCTGTCCTCCACCCCCTCAAAAAACCTGCTCATCCAGGCCACAGTCATACGAGCCCTGTGGACCATGTTGAATTGGATCAGGCTAAGCCTGGCACATGACGAGGACGCGTTCACTCTCCACAGGACCTCTTCCCATAACCCGACTTCCAGCTCCCCTCCCAACTCTTCCTCCCACTTGCTCTTCACCTCCACTATTGGAAACCCTTCCCACTCCATCAGTTCCTTATATATTTTCGAGACCCTCCCCTCCCCAACTCCTGTTTATGACATCACCGTGTCCTATAGCCCCCTTAGTGGGAGGTGCGGGAAGCCCGGGACTTGCCTCCGAACAAAATCCCGCACTTGCAAGTACCGGAACACGTTCCCACCTGGCAACTCAAACTCCATCCCTAGCTCCTCCAAACTCTGGAAACCCTCCTGAATGAAAAGATCTCCGAATCTCTCGATCCCTGCCCGCTGCCATCTCCTAAAGCCCCCATCCAGCCTCCCTGGAGCGACACCGGTGGTTGTCACAGATCGGTGACCACACCGATGCCCCCAACTTCAGAGACTCTTAAGCATGGTAATAGATGGCACTTAACTAGCCAGCAGAGTGCAATGCAGCAATGAATATAAGGCACATTAAAAGAGAGTTTCTGGCCTAGTCAATTTGTTTTATTCTTTCATGGGATGTGTCGCTGGCTGGCCCAGCATTTATTCTCCATCCTTAATTGAGGAGTCAACCACATCGCTGTGGATCTGGAGTCACATGTGGACCAGACGAGGTAAGGACGGCAGATTTCCTTCCCCAAAGGACATTCGTGAACCAGATGGGCTTTTATGACAATTGACAATAGTTTCATGGTCATCATTAGATTTTTAATTCCAGATTTATTTTAAACTCATATTTCACCATCTGCTCTGGTGGGATTTGAACTCGGGTCCCCTGAACATTGCGCTGGGTCTCTGGAATACTAGTCCAGTGACAATACCCGAGGCCACTGCCTTGTGTTCTGCATTAATTGCTTTTATATCCCATACCTGACCAATGATGCTTCAATCACAGAGGGCGGGATTCTCTGTCGGCCACGCCAGAATTGGGAAACGTGATTGGGCGGAGAATGGGGCGTGAGGTGAAAATTGTGGCTGGCGCCAGGCACCCGACAGAATGCTGTGCTCTGGTGCCCTGACAGTGGCGTCAGTGCATTCTACTCCACGTGCACAGTAAACGGCGTTGGCATATCATTAGCGGGACTGAGCCATATTCTCCAGGGCCTCCACAATGTTCCGCGGTTGCCAGGAGGCAGTCCCGGCGACGAGTTTCACTGGTGGTTTCTGAGGGAGCGAGAAGGGGTACGAAAAGTGTCCAACATCGCCATAGTGTGCTGACTGTTGTGCCGGGGGGTGGGGGTGGGGGTGGGGGGGTGGGGGGGGCTTCTGCCAGGGCCTGGGGGAATAGCAGTGGGCAGCCAGGAGGTGGATCATGGGGTCAGGGTGGACGAACACGGAACACCATTGCAGCAGCTGCAAGGGAGCCATGCGGCTGCGCACACCGCTGACTGCCCACTGTGAACTTAGTGCCACAGGTTGTATGCGTGCCCTCTCAGGCCACCCCCAGGTACCTGCTGGCCCCAGCCAATCCATCAACAGGATGGGAATGCTCCAACGCAATCAGTGCCAACTTGTTTGCTGCATTGAGTGTGTGTGGGAAGTGGATGTGGTGCAGCTTGTCAGCCTCTCGAGTGCCAATCCCAGCCCCGGCGAATCCGATACCGTTTTTCATTGGAATCGCTCGTGTTAGCCCATTAATGGTTCAAGAATTGCTCCAGGACCGGCGCCAATTTTGCTGTCACAGAACTCCACTGATTCTGTCCCGACGTCAACACTTTGGGCTGGATTCTCCTTTTCCGCGGCTAAGTGCCGGCTCGAACGGAGAATCCACGGGAGGTTTATGCGAAAAGAATCGGCGCGAACCCCATCGATTCCATACCAGTGAGGGGCTACCACCGGCACTGACAAAACGCCCGGCTCCTGCGCTGAAAACGGGCACAGAATGGCCAGGTCCCGGGTCAAGCATATGCACGGCTGACGACCTGCACCGGTCGCACCTTACAGCATGGCGCTGGCCGTGCGCTGAACCAACCCGCCATCCACGACACCACAGCGCACCACCTGGCCACCCCCTTCCCACCCCACCAGTCCCCCCAGCCCACGCGGAAGCCCCCCCAGCCAGCGGCACGGATCCCAGCCGAGTGTGGTGGCGCTGGACTCAGTCCGCAACCACCACATCGGGTTCCCGCACGGCTGATACCACACGTGTCCCGCGCCGCCGGGAACTTGGCCCATCGGAGCACCATGTGAGGGCTGGCCAATGACGCGCCAACGCCATTGCAATAGCGCACAATGTGATGATGCCATTTCCGAGGTGGCGAAGCATGGCTGACTGACGTCAAACCGGTGCCAGCCCCGATTTGGTCTTTGGAGCCCATTCTCCACCTGATCGCTGAACATGATTTTGCCGTCGGGTAGTGGAGAATCCCGCTCACTACCTATGAAATGGAAAATCCCGCCCAGAATCATAGAATCCCTCATTGCAGAAAGGAGGCCACTTGGCCCATCAAGTCTGCACCGACCTTCTGAAGGAACACCCTACCTAGGCTCACATCCCAACCTATCCCTGTAACCCAGTAACTCCACCTAAACTTATGGACACTAAGAGTCAATTTATTTATTTATTTTTTTATAAACTTAGAGTACCCAATTATTTTTTCTATTCAAGGGGCAATTTAGCATGGTCAATCCACCTACCCTGCACATCTTTGGGGTTGTGGGGGTGAAACCCACGCAGACACGAAGAATGTGTAAACTCCACACGGACAGTGACCCGGGGCCGGGATCGACCTGGGACCTCAGCGCTGAGAGGTAGCAGTGCTAACCATTGCACCATCGTGCAGTCCTGGACTAAGGGTCAATTTATCATGGCCAATCCACCTAACCTGCACATCTTTGGACAGTGGAAGGAAACTGGAGCACCCACAGGAAACCCACGCAGACATGGGGACAAAGTGCCAACTCGACACAGGTAGTCTCCCAAGGCTGGAATTGAACCTGAGTCCCTGGCGCTGTGAGGCAGCAGTGCTAACCATTGTTCCACCGTGCCGCCCTGTGTTGGCTGAAATGTTGGCTCAAAATGGACTGTTCGTGTTTACAGTGTGCTTCCCCTGGCCACACACACAAAGCTTGTTATTGGCACTAATCTACTCTCCCTGTTGGGGTTGGTTAAACCAGCACCAGTAATGGGGATTGACAAGGTTCCATTTAAAGCTACTGTTAAATTGGGTCTTGGGGGAGTGATCTTAAATGTACCGCATTCATGCTCTTCAGTTCTAATAGTTCAGCAGGCGGTCTTATAAACTAGCTGCAAAGCTCCAGTTGTTATTCAGGAAATGTAAATAGGATGTAAAGCCATGTGGAGAAACAAGTTGTCTACCATTGGTTTTGACAAAACACGTGATGGCAAAGAGACCTGCCAGAAACTAGTCCAGTTTGCATCAAGAAACCTCCCAAACTGATCAAACTTGATAAACTAGAACACATTCCAGTTTCCGAATGATCATGGAACATAGAACATACAGTGTAGAAGGAGGCCATTCGACCCATCGAGTCTGCACCGACCCACTTAAGCCCTCACTTCCACCCTATCTCCGTAACCCAATCACCCCTCCTAACCTTTTTGGTCACTAAGGGCAATTTATCATGGCCAATCCACCTGACCTGCACGTCTTGGGACTGTGGGATGAAACACGAGCCCCCACAGGAAACCCACACAGACACGGGCAGAACGTGCAGACTCCGCACAGACAGTGACCCAGCGGGGAATGGAACCTGGGACCCTGCCGCTGTGAAGCCACAGTGCTATCCACTTATATTACCGAGCTGCCCAAATGCTGCTGTAAAAGGGACAGAAGATGCCACATGAACATCTCATAGCTTCTTAGATATTTCAGAGTTTATGAGGCCATTTTTAAATTCTTTTTCGATGCTTCATTTAGTTTCCCCTCCCTTTGTCTGTAATCTCCTCCAGCCCTGAGAACTCTTATATTTCTCCAACTTTAGCCTCTGGTGCAACCCTGACTCCCTGCATCCCATTGGTGTCTTTACCCACCTCGGAAGATGGGGAAATGAGTGTATATTCGACAGTGAGGAAGTCCCCACCCTTCACTCTCTCTCCTCCTGTAACGATGCTCCTTCGAACCTAACCCCTCTCACCAAAATTGGTTCAATGTCAAGTTTTGTTTGCTAAAGCTCCTGTGACTTGCCTTGCACCCAAGGTGTGACAAAACCAAATGCAAGTTTTTGCTGTTGGAGGCATAGATTTAACGTAATGAGCAGGAGATTTGGAAAGGATTTGAGGGAAAACATTCACCCAGAGGGTGGTGGAAACCTGGAACTCATTGCTTGAAAGATGGGAGAGGCAGGAACCCTCGCAACATTCAAGAAGTATTTAGATGAACACTTGAAACGTCATTGTCCAAACCAGCCATGATTCGCCAGCGAAACTCACCACCGGCTATGTGGGACAATGCAGAGGGCAGAAGTAGTGGCATTCAGCCCTTTAATGAGATTTAAATTTATGTTCAAAAATATTCCAACCAAGTTCACGCCCTTCCTGGGCATGAACCTGATTGTGTCATCGGAGAGGGGGCTGGGAAGATCTCAGTCCGAGATCACACTGGCGCAAATCCCATTTAGGGCCTCTCGCGAGATTTACATTTTTTTTTTTCAATTAAGGGGCAATTTAGCGTGGCCAATCCACCTACCCTCAACCCTGCACATCTTTGGGTTGTGGGGGCGAGACCCACGCAGGCACGGGGAGAATGTGCAAACTCCAGTCTCGAGATTTAATGGTCAGAATGGGATTTGCACCCACAGCTAATGCAGCTGATAGGCCACGGCCTGAGTGTAAATGCATGAGATATGAAACCTGATGACAGTCACTGTGATCCCATTTCTGGTTACCATTAATGGGAATATTGTGTTGAGTTTCTCTTCCCAGCAGAGTCCCAGAACCTTCTGTGAAACCCCTTGGAGTCTTTTGATCAACAGCCAGCACACATTTTTGTTATAGTGCTACAGCACTAGAAAGCTGACACCATTAAACTGTCACTATTAGCAGTAAATGAGACCATATTGATGCTTGGCAACTTCATGTTCTAATTAGTCAGATTTACACGGTCTCAGTAGTTTGGGGGGGGGGGGGGGGCATCGGGGGGTTTGTTCAACCCATGTTGCAACCAGTGTCCATTAACTTCCATTCAGAAAAACATGTGTCTCAAGAATATTATTAGCAGCGATAACAGAATTCTCAAAATTTTAAAAACCCTGCACAACTTCAAGCAATTGAAATTATGGTCCGCAAGAAGGCCATTTGATCCCATCGTGCCATTGCTTGAATTGTGTTGCCATGGTAGTGATGTGCCCGGACCAAACCATTCGATCGTCTCCTGTCAAATGAGACAAGAAAGAGACAGTTGTTTCTGCAGCCGCGAGTGCTTCAACGTGAAAGAAAAGAAATGTTGAATTCTCCTGGGTTAATTTGAGTCCTTTCACAAGTCTCCAATAGACTGTAATGAAGTTGGACAAATGCCATGGTGGTGTTGAACTGCCAATGTAAGTACAGTTACTGTACTGTGTACGGTGGGCTAGCAAACGCATTAAGTACTTACACGGGCTGGGAGCAGGTCCTTAATTATACAGCACAAGTCACAGTAAGAAAGGAAACATAAGGTGATTATAAACCAACCCTTGACTTACCAAATTAAATCTCAGCAACTCACTTGTACGTTCTGGGGAACCTATTGAGTAATTGGAATGCAGGTGCCAAGTAGGCTCTTGTATCTGTTCACGTACTACTAAACCTTTTGTTTATCTGTTTACTTGTGTCTGTTATGGTCCAATTTCTTTCCCGAGTTATGGCAATGATTTTTCCAGATGCCTTGACCTCTTGCAATGTTAAGAGAAATGAACTTTGACATTAAACCTCCCCCCCAACCCAACCCAACACCCCCCCCCCCCCCCCCCCCCCCTACGCCCCACCACCACCACCACCACACACACACACACACACACACACACACACACAGGATGTGAGTACTGAATTACCTCCAGTATTTCTCCAAAGTGGTCACACTTTATGTGCAGGGTTAGGCAGTGAGTATCTTAGCTGAACTGACCCCATATATGTGCAGGGTTAGGCGATGAGTATCTTGGCTGAACCTGTCCCCATATGCACCTAATACACACACTTTCCATGAAGTGCTGCTAAGTTGTGATCAAAAGTAGAAATCCTGGTTAATTTTTCCCTTGCTGAGCACAAGGATTTTTAATTCAGTTATCGCCACTCAACTCATTGCATATAGGAATCATATTAGGTTTCTTTATGGTATGTGGGTCAAAACTTGGTTATTTCTGGGCACATAGTCAATGGTACAAAGACATCCCCAACTAAGAGGCCCAGGACTCTCCCACTATCCAGGCCCAATGCCCACCGCTCAACAGCGGTCAGGGGCCACAGGTCTGGTAGGCCCCTCCGGTCTGTTCTCTCTCTCTGCGCTTATGAGCCACTGAGGGACAGATAAAGGAGTGTGAGACACTCGGATGTGGGCAGCACAGGTAGCCCTCGGCTGGTGGCCTGTGTGTGCACGGCACAGACCATGGCGGGTGGTATGGTTGTAGGCATGTGGTGCAGGGTGGGGTGTGGGTGGCCTGCAGGTGGGTGGGGTTCGATTGCCCTCTTGGGTGGGCGGCTATGGGAGTGTGGGACGGGGGTTAGTGCTAGGGGCACAGTCATGATGGTAGTGGCCCATTCTGGTTGGCTTGGGCAAGGCCCAGTGTGCCTACCAGACTGCCTGATGGGGCCCGCCTTGGGGGCGACGGTGATATGGGGTTCGGGGTGTGAGATGGGAATGGGGTGCCAGGCTGATTATTCTTCCTGGCCGCCCTGAGGAGGTCATGCAGCTTCTTGCGACATTGCTGGCCAGTGCTGGCTATGGGGCACATGGCGTTCATGGCCTCTGCCGTTTGCGCCCAGACCCAGTTGACGCCCGTGAGTGGCAGCCGCCTTCCCACCCTGGGGAACAAAATACTCCATCTCTTTCCCACGGTGTGCAGCAAGGTCTCAAATTCTGCATCGGTGAAATGGGGTGCCTCTCTTCGGGGTGCCATCTTGTTGGCTGGAATGAGTGTGTGTGAGGAGTGGAGTGCTTAACTGCGGCTGCAGCTCGTCAGGCTCTTGACCTTTGGTCCGGTCCTGACCCCGGCGAATGAGATGCCGTCATGCATCAAAATCGCACTAGTTCCACATGATGCTAGTGCTAGCCCATTAACGGATCCTGAATTGCTCCAGGACGGGCACCTCTTTTGTCAACGTAGAACATTCGTGATTCTGTCCCTGCGTCAGCACTTCGTCTCTCAAATGGAGAATTTTGCTGTAAGTAAGTTACATGTGGGAGGGGGCTAATGTCTGTCTCGGGGTGAGTCTGGACAGGCACCTATACCAATATGGTCAGATATTGAATCTTACTCAAGATTTGCCTATTCTATGCCTGAAACATGAGCTTGACGCAGTCCAATTCCTGCACCAGTATTTCTCACACTGACTGAATTCATTCTCTGATAGATAGTCCACAACAGCTCCAATACCTAAAAAAGCCTCAGACTTCAAAAATGTGAGTGTATCGGATATATGTTGACTGATGGCAAGAGGTGATCACTTAATTACCTGTGGCTCCAGAAACCGCAGCACTGACTGTTTGAAAAGTTAGAAACAATTTCAAGATTCCTTGCTTGTTTGTTCAGAAGTTTGGACAGATTTTATAATCAAAAGGCTGTGTATTTCATGAAGTAACACAATTGAACTGAACTCAGGGTCTATTTTAACTTTTACCACAGTGAATGGCCAACTCATCCAGATTATCTTCTCCAATTACTTCAACAGGAAAGAAAATGTGAGAGGTTGAAAACTGTTGTTCAAGTAGTTGGTGCCTGTTTTTCACCCAGTAATAATAACACATTGAATGCAGGGAATTTATATCCATGCATTTCTCATAATGATCCTCTGTAATACATTGCTGGTTTCTTCACTTTTTGCAGTCTGTATGCCTTCAAAGGACAATGGACTGTTTATTGATTGGGGCAGAAATCACTTCATATATGATGAACGGAGGAAATGTTTAGACATTGTCTTTAATACCTGTTGCAGTAATGTTTTTACAAACCTGGGTTCTGGTATCCAGATCTGTTGCAGCAGTATTGTTAAAAAACCTACATTAGGGTAACCAGACTCTGTGGCTGCAAAATGTGCAATTAAAATGTCGTAAAAGTGAGATCATCATTCATTGCTGTCATCTATGTGTTTACAAAGGGAGACCTAATGGACTTCTATTTATTGAAAGAAGATTCCTTGGAGAGTAGATCATTTGAGACATTGGGCTGTAATCTCCAGTCCTCTAGCCTCATGTTTCCCGGTGGCGCGCTGTTCACTGGCGGCGGGATTCTATCTTCTCGCCACTTGTCAATGGGATTTCCCATTGAAGCCACCGCATGCTGCTGGGAAACGCCGCCGATTAAGCAGCAGTCTCTCAAAGACAGCAAGGCTTGCAGCTGGTGTCTGAAAGGGTTTTCCCCTCTCTCCAAACAGTCTTTCCAAGGAATCTCTTTCCAGAGGAGAGCAAGTATCCCTGAGATTCCTAACTTTATTTTTAAGTGTTTTTTGACTTGTGATGGACGTTGCTTAATTGGAGATAGAAAAAATATCAATTAAAAGTGTTTCCCTTTTATTGTTAAGAAACCTTTCACTATTAATTGAAAGCTCTTTTCTATGATGGTAATGTGTTTAATCCTGTTAAGAATGAAGTTTGTTTTGGTATAAAAGATATCTATCGGACAGTTTTTCCTCACAGTTTTAAATTAAAAATAAAATGTTTGGGGTTCTTATCTAGTATCCTAACAAATGTTGCGGTCTTGAACCGACCTGACTTTTTAAACTCTGTTTCTCTCCATGGATGCTGCCTGACATGCTAAGTTTTTGCAGCATTGTTTGGTTTTTATTTCAGATTTCCAGCATCTGCAGTAATTTGCTTTCATACAGAAGATGAGTGGCTTTAAAGACCCGTCTTCAATTGCCTGAGGAAATTGTCGAGGAATTTTCTTTTTTCCTTCTTGGTCCTATATTTCTTCCAGGAGATTACATGACCACGGGAATGTGTAGCGGGGTGGGACGACGTATTCGGTCATGAGGCTTTAGTCATCATGGTGGGGGGCAGGCTCAATGAGTAAATTGATCTTTTCCTGTCCAAGAATTACATAGTTTGTGTAAAAATGACCCCGTTTAATAGTTTTTAGAAAAGAATCTGTGTTGTATCTGCTAAAAAGAAAATAATTATGGGATTAATTTTAAAATTCCTTCACGGGATGTGAGCATTGTCAGCTGGGCCAGCATTAATTGCCAATCCCTAATTGCCTTTGAGGGGGCATTTAAGAGTCAACCACATTGTTATCGATCTGGGGTCACACGTAGGCCAGTCTGGGTAAGGATGGCAGATTTCCTTCCTTAAAGGACATTAGTAATTTGTAAACATTAATAATATGAATATGCCTGCTGTGATTGGTAAACAGCAAGGATGGTAGATAGTATGAATAGTAAGGAAAGGAAAAAACCTTGCATTTATATAGTACCTCAAGTCATTCGAAGGGTGTTACAGATAGCAGAGTGCTTTTGGAAGGCGGTTGCGGCTGTCATGTGAGAAATGGGGCAGTCAATTGGCATAAAGCCAGTTCTCACAAACACGAGTTTAATAATGACCAGATTTATCTGCTTTAGTGGGGTTAGAGGAGGATAAATGTTCACCAGACACTGGAGAGAATTGCCCGCTCTTCATTCCGGAATAGGGCCGGGATATTTTGCATCCACCTGACAGGACAGGTTGGGTTAACGCTATATCTAAAAGATGAAAGTAAGTAGTGAGTATAATATAGTGGAAATTTGAATTAATATAGACACTGTGAATAGTACATGGGTTGTTTGATTCTTTACTGACATTTATTCACTTGTGGGTAACCGAGTCTGTTTGCATTCCAGTTAGTGCAGACAGGCAATCACGGACATGGTGGATGCCCGGTGACCCTGCCTAGTGGGCACCGCCCCAGGGCACCCTTCTCCACTCTGGTGGGCCACCTCGTGTCTTGTTTTTGAAACATTATACCTGTTTGCTTCGCTCACTGGGAAAAAGGCAAGTGGAAGGGCAGAGAGGGAAGTAAAATTAAACAATCAAATAAACAAAATAGTATTGAACACAAGGTTTTACATCAGTTTGCTGATATGTGCCACTGACTTTTACATTGTGTGTATTGTCCTGAAAAACTCCATTGAAAATGCTTGTGTAATAGTAATGAGTGTGATCTGCATGATTTTGAACAGAAAGCCGTTTTGTGTCCGATCGTGATATGGAAAAGGACCTAATCTGTGCCTGAACTGGCAAGTTAAATATTCACATCATTAAACATTTACTTATTAACTACCTTTGTTCCAATGCTGAGTTACAGCCAATATTTCTCAGACTTTGAATATCTTTATTCAAAGATCTTATTTAAAAATATTCAGTGGCATTTAATCAGCAGAAGCTACAGGATCACACAGACCTGCATGCATATGTACAGAAATGATCTGTACTGTACCTATCAGCATCTACCCTGTGCTAATTTTCTTCATCAAACACTGATATATTTTTCTAAGGTTCCTATGTGAAGTCTTGTTGGCTTGCATTTGCTTAGAGAGACACAGGGACATGATCCAGTTGGATCCTCTTATCTACCATTGATGGCGACTAAGGTGCTTTGGTTTGCCTGCAGCTCATTTACTCAATGTCTCTTTTTGTCCTCAACTTCTGAATTTTGGTTAAACATCAAGCGACCTTCTTCACTAATTGCAGTGAATTGTAATGTATTCTACAAAGAGATAGGTAAGCCCGTCTATCCATTTAACATTAGGTTGGAAGACATCAACAACGATCTACACGTTACAATGTGCCTTTAATATAGTTAAAAGTACCATAGCTCTTCACAGAGGCGAAAAGCAAGCAATAACGGAAGGAAGAAACAATCAAAGAGAAGTCTTTGCACTGGAGAGGCAGCAAAGAATTGAGGGTTTAGGGAGGACATTTCCAAAAAGTGGTGTCAAGGCAGCTAAAGGTCCAGCCACTGAAAGTGAAACAGTGTCAGAGGTTAGGGTGGATAGATTGAAAGCCAGAGTCAGAAAGACTGGCATGTCGGTCAGGAGAAAGTTGCAGAGGTGTGGAGGGGGAGGCCGCAGAGGAGCTTGTAGATGAGGATGAAAATTTAGAAATCAATACCAATAGAACAAAATGCTGGAGATTGGTGAGGGTTGACTAGTCTTTAATGTGGGACAGGTTTTTGTATTGCATAGTTTTGGATCAATGGGATTTCTATGGGGTGAAGGTTGGGAAGGTGGCACAAGAGTTCAGTATGGAAGTGATGAAAGCGTGAGTGAGGATTTCAACATCTGTAGGGAAGAGAGGGACAACCTTATAAAGCCAAAAACAGAAAGCCTTGTTGGATAGAGTTATGGATGTCAGGATCAAAACTGATATTGGCCATTGTTAGCTTCACCTTGAGTGAGCAGTTAACAAAGGCAATGGAGGCTGCACGGTGACGCAGTGGTTAGCACATCTGTCTCACAGTGCCAGGGTCCCAGGTTCGATCCCAGCTCTGGGTCACTGTCCGTGTGGAGTTTGCACATTCTCCCTGTGTTTGCATGGGTTTCGTCCCCACAACCCAAAGATGTGCAGGGTAGGTGGATTGGCCACGCTAAATTGCCCCTAAATTGGAAAAAATGAATTGGGCACTTTAAAAAAACAAAGGCAAAGGAATGAAGGAGTGAGGAGTGGATTCTATGGTGTGTAAAGTTGGAGAATGATCTGGTTCATCCACAATTTGCTGTCAGTCAACGTTGTTGGACAGCACAATGGTTGTTTTTTTTTAACAAACAATTTTATTGAGGTATTTTAGGCATATAGAAAAAATGACATTGTACAGTACAAACAAAAAAAGAAGTCAAGACACAAATTACATATGAAACATAGTGCAAACCACGGCTCTGTTCACGCACGGACCTGCCTCAATGTCCCCCTACTCTACTCTAGCACAATGGTTGTTGAGCAACTCCATGCGGTGTGGTGGGGTAAAATGAAGAGAGAAATTTCCTGAAGTATTTTCCTCCATACACAAGCACATTCATCAGGGATTTGCGGGGGGAGGAGGGAGAGAGAGAGAGAGAGGTGGAAAGTCACTGGATAGCGATTCGGTAGGACAATCCTTTACAAACAACTGTCACACTGAGACCAACTCCAGGGACTCTGACCATTGGCACTGTCAAAGTTGTTTGATTTTATAACCAGATATGTGTCGTGTTGGGTGTTCCGATACACAAATGATCCAACACGATTGTAGATGGTACAACTCAGTTTTATTGTCTTAAACAATAACTACTAATAACTGCTGGCTGAGGTTCGTGCTTCACCAGCTAACCTGTGGACCCAGCCCTTTCACTATCTTGGTGAGGCACTCAGCACATGGTGTATGTCTGAGTGGCACACTGTGAGCTCTGTGCTCTGAGCTATCTCCTGGGAGAATGAGCGGGAACTGTGGTGTTCCCTGTTTTATAGTGCGTGTGCTCTCACTGGTGATTGGCTGCGATGTTGTGTGTGTGTTGGTTGGTCCAACTACCTGTCCATCAGTGTGTGTGTGTGATTGCACCATGATATGTTAATGTGGATATCATGACATCCCCACTTTTCACAAGGATATGTGCCTACATGGTAATAAATATAAGTGTGTACTGAGTGCATCTGAGTATGTGTGTGCAATATTTACAACATGTACATGAGGCTAAACTATATACAGAGGAAGGTGTGAGGTGCAACAGAACAACGAGGTTGTACCAATAACAAAACAAATGCAATCAGCAAACGACGAGGGAGAACTTCTGGAACGACAAGAAAGGAACACGTTAACAGTATTGTAAAACAATTCAGTGAGTCCAATGTGCTAACAGGCTCATAAGTCAAGTCTATCAGGTGGGTGACGAATTCAGGCTGACCGCTAGGGTGGCACACCACTCATCGCCCGGATCAATGCTGTGCACTGGCAGCGGCTGATGGTTCCGACTTGGGGACATCCGGTTCTTGTTTTTTACCGCAACGCGGAAGGGATCCCTGTCTTCGGTATCACTGGTCTGCATGTTGTCAGGATATGACTCAGTGTATGGGGGCTGAATGGCCCGCACGTCCCTGCGAAACTGGCGGAATTGTTGAAAGTTGGCAGGTTGAGCTGCTCGACAGCAGGCAGCGTAGTGGCCCATCCTGCCACAGCGGAGGCATTGTCACGCTTTGGCCGGACATTGCCGTTTTGAGTGGGCGGAGCCACAGTTGCCGCACATCGTGACGTCATGGCGTTCGTTACGCCACCGCGCATGCACGGTGCGGTCCTGCGTAGAGCGCGCCTGCGCATCCCGTCCCTCTGCATTGACGCCCCCTCTTTTGGCGCGTACAAGCGCGGGAGGCCTCGGGAAGCGTGCAAAATGGCCGCCCTCGTCCGGGCCGAGGGCCGGGAGGAACTCGATCGACTGGACCCGCTCCGCCTCGTAGGAACCCTGCCGTGCCGATTCGGCCGCCTGGATTTGGGAGTACCGGCTGGTCGTGTTCTCGTGGAGGGCGTAGGTCTCGATGGCAGTCGCTAGGGTGAGGCGCTTTATTTTGAGGAGCTGCTGGCGTAGGGTGTCCGAGATAACCCCAAAAACTATCTGGTCCCGAATCATGGAGTCGGAGGTGGCCTCATAGCCGCAGGACTGCGCGAGGATACGGAGGTGTGTCAAATAAGATTGAAAAGGCTCATCCTTACTCTGCAGGCGCTGCTGGAAGAGGTAAGCTCTCGAAGCTCTCATTAACTTCCACGCTGAAGTGTTCCTCGAACTTTAGAAGCACCGTCTTATATTTTGTCTTGTCCTCGCCTTCCGCGAATGCCAGGGAGTTGCTACAATTCGGCATTCATTCAATTTACAATCTGTCCGGGTTCAGTGTTGTATTTGCTAATGCAAGCTGAGCAGGAGTGTGAAAAGCTGAACTCTGGATGGATCCTGTGAGTTTCATGCAGAGATGGTGCATGCCCCTTTGAACAGGCTTTAGGATATCTGTCCTAATATCTCCCATCTGGTACGTTGAATGTATTTTTGTTTGTTTATGAACCTGTGTGATGCCTTGAGAAATCTCAAACATGTTGTTTCCACTGTTCAGTTACAAATCATTGCTGATCTGGGCTTCCAGCAAGATCTAGATCTTATATGTAAAGCTGATGAGAAATTATCCCTAGATTTCCTATGCCTGGTGTTTGTAGGATGGCTTTGGAACATTTTTTTTATTTACAAGGCAGAATTGTGAGGCTTGGAAGGCAGAGGTGGCCAATGCCAGGATCCCTTTACCACAGCTTAGCCCATAAGCAGATTGAAAGTAGATGGAGAGTGTGAGTTACTGTGCGAGTCCTTGGGTTGAGACAGTCTTTCTGCTCTGATTCAATCACGATGCAAGGGCTGAATTTTCAGCTTTCAGTGCAACATTGGATTAATATTGGGGTCTTCAGAAATGCAGAGAAACATCAAAGGGAATCCATTTGAGATAGCAGAAATTAAATTTCAATTTAGTTTACATACTGCTGTTAATCAACCATTAATTTCCACAACTCACAGAAACCCCTTTACAGGAAGCTGCAATGTTTTTTATTGTTTTCAGTCCCTTGCCTGCCACAGTGAGTAATGAACTATAATAATTGTTAGCGATTATCCACAGTTGGCATCCTCTCCTTGATATTTGATGCCTTGGTGCGTGGCCCGTATTAGCCTTTAAAGACCTCCGTTTTGGTGAGACCGACAGTCTGTGATGGTGCATTGTTCTCCTTCCTCCATTCTCGACCAGTAAAGAAAGATTGGCATTCATTGTAAACAATGTCATCCTCACAGCAGTCGTGACATAAGATCCAAGTTCCTTCTGAAAACCGAATTGTCCAGCCTTCGTTTCTTTCCCTGCTGAAAATTAGGCTTGAGAGCAATGTGTGTCCGCCTCATCCATGATCATAGCAAGGCATGTGTGAGAATTAAATGTGTCTGACTCCATCCTGGATGTAATCCATGCAAATTTCTGTAGCTGATTTTCAGGAAGAGAACAGGGAGAAATTCCAGGTTTATTTGCTCCATTTCAGGAAGATCTCAGTTCCTATTGTCACCACCCAAAATAAAAGCCAGGATTTAGGGGTGGAAATTGTTAGACTAGCTAGAAATGCTGAGTGACCAGTGGCCTCTGGCTGTATCAGTTGCATGCCTGTACCAACACAGTACATTGTCAGGGCAGCATACCCACTGTGCCCGAGCGAGTGGAGCTGAATGTATATATCCCTCCAATAATAAGCTGCCCCCTTTTCTCCTGATGCACCATCAATTCACTGCAAGACGATGAGAGTGAGAGAACATAGGCTTTATTAGCCGAGAACTTGCCTGTCTGAGATTGCTGTGACAACTGAGCTCCGCCCCCAGGCGGCTGGTCTATATACCGTCCAGGGGGGCGGAGCCAAGGGAAGAGCCCACCAGGGTTCCAGTCCAATGCAAGGAAGGAGATCACATTACCATTCCTTGGCTATAGGCCACCGTACTATACAGACAACTATACAGACAACTTATATAATGGTGAATACATTCACCACATCTCCACTATCAATGGCTGTGATTTTACTCACTAATCCCCTTCCCCTCTGGAATTCCTTGTTTAAATCCCTGCACCTTGTCACCAATCTCCATCCTTTTAGAAACTACTCAAGACCCTTCTATTTAACCATTGCTCTCTCGCCAGCATTTTTGTTTCCTCATTCCTTTCTCTCCCACCGTGCACCTGACGTTTTTCCCGCTCTACTCTTTGCTTTGGAAGTTCTTGTTGAGGCTGCTCTAGCCTAAGCAAATGGAAACGAAGGGTGGAATTTTCCCTTCCCTAAGTGCAGTGGCGGGCGGGAAAGTTGGTGTGATTCTCGCTGGGTGGGTGAACATGTGCGATCTTCTGCTTTTCAGCTCACAAATTATGGCTTGCAAATTTTGCGGTGGGCTGAGGAGGAAGTTGCCCACCTTCCCCATTACACCAAGAGATCGATGACCTTAGTGCCATATTTAAAGGGTACCCGATAGACAGATGCTCAATGTAGGCCAGGAGCTCCATATTGCTTCAGAGTCCTTCTGGTATTTGCTCATGCTGGAGAAGCTGGCAGATGTGAGCAACCCCATGCTGGTGCATATGAGGGCAACTCTGTCATTGCTTTTCGCTCATCTCTAGATAAGAACATTTCCGTTGATACACCCATGGGCAGGCCAGTGCTCGGCATTGCAGTTTTCCATGTTTGCCACCTTGATCTTGTAAAGACCCCATTGCCTCTTGCTGTCAGGCCCTCACTTCTCCTGGCCCTGTGCCAACCGGCAACACATCCTCCTTCTCTTCATCTGGCTAAGAGCCATTACCAAGGCAGGGTTGTCTGCAGGCTGCGTTGTCCACACCTCAGTGAATGTGTGAATTAATTTAAGTGATACATTAAGTGAGCATAACCCTTAAAGGTTTCCCTCCATCTCAAAGGCATTAAATTGCCTCCCAGGTGCCAGGGTGCGTGATGTCTCGGATCGTGTTTTCAGGATCCTTAAGGGGGAGGGGGAGCAGCCCCAAGCCGTGGTCCACATAAGTACCAACGACATAGGTAGGAAAAGAGATAGGGATGTAAGACAGGAATTCAGGGAGCTAGGGTGGAAAATTAGATCGAGGACAAACAGAGTTATTATGGGTTGTTACCCGTGCCACGTGATAGCGAGACGAGGAATAGGGAGAGAGAGGAGTTGAACACGTGGCTACAGGGATGGTGCAGGAGGGAGGGTTTCAGATTTCTGGATAATTGGGGCTCATTCTGGGTCGGTGGGACCTCTACAAACGGGATGGTCTACACCTGGACCAGAGGGGTACCAATATCCTGGGGGGGGGAAATTTGCTAATGCTCTTCGGGAGGGTTTAAACTAATTCAGCAGGGGCTTGGGAACCTGAATTGTAGCTCCAGTATACAGGAGGTTGAGAGTAGTGAGGTCATGAGTAAGGTTTCAAAGTTGCAGGGGTGTACCAGCAGGCAGGAAGGTGGTTTAAAGTGTGTCTTCTTCAATGCGACGAGCATCCGGAACAAGGTGGGTGGACTTGCGGCATGGGTTGGTACCTGGGACTTCGATGTTGTGGCCATTTCGGATACATGGATAGAGCAGGGACAGGAATGGTTGTTGCAGGTGCTGGGGTTTAGATATTTCAGTAAGCGCAGGGAAGGTGGTAAAAGAGGGGAAGGGATGGCATTGTTAGTCAAGGACAGTATTACGGTGGCAGAAAGGACGTTTGATGAGGACTCGTCTACTGAGGTAGTATGGGCTGAGGTTAGAAACAGGAAAGGAGAGGTCACCCTGTTAGGGGTTTTCTATAGGCCTCCGAAAGGTTCCAGTGATGTAGAGGAAAGGATTGCAAAGATGATTCTGGATAGGAGCGAAAGCAACAGGGTAGTTGTTATGGGGGACTTTAACTTTCCAAATATTGACTGGAAACGCTATAGTTCGAGTACTTTAGATGGGTCCGTTTTTGTTCAATGTGTGCAGGAGGGTTTCCTGACACAGTAGGTAGATAGACCAACGAGAGGCAAGGCCATAGTGGATTTGGTACTGGGTAATAAACTAGGACAGGTGTTAGATTTGGAGGTAGGTGAGCACTTTGGTGATAGTGACCACAATTCGATTACGTTTACTTTAGTGATGGAAAGGGATAGGTATATACCGCAGGGCAAGAGTTATATCTGGGGGAAAGGCAATTATGATGCGATGAGGCAAGACTTAGGATGCATCGGATGGAGAGGAAAACTGCGCACAATGGAAATATGGAGCTTGTTCAAGGAACAGCTACTGCGTGTCCTTGATAAGTATGTACCTGTCAGGCAGGGAGGAAGTGGTCGAGCAAGGGAACCATGGTTTACTAAAGCAGTCAAAACACTTGTCAAGAGGAAGAAGGAGGCTTATGTAAAGATGAGACATGAAGGTTCAGTTAGGGCGCTCGAGAGTTACAATTTAGCTAGGAAGGACCTAAAGAGAGAGCTAAGAAGAGCCAGGAGGGGACATGAGAAGTCTTTGGCAGGTAGGATCAAGGATAACCCTAAAGCTTTCTATAGATATGTCAGGAATAAACGAATGACAAGGGTAAGAGTAAGGCCAGTCAAGGACAGTAGTGGGAAGTTGTGCTTGGAGTCCGAGGAGATAGGAGAGGTACTAAATGAATATTTTTCGTCAGTATTCACACAGGAAAAAAACAATGTTGTCGAGGAGAATACTGAGATTCAGGCTACTAGATTAGAAGGGTTTGAGGTTCATAAGGAGGAGGTGTTAGCAATTCTGGAAAGTGTGAAAATAGATAAGTCCCCTGGGCCGGATGGGATTTATCCTAGGATTCTCTGGGAAGCTAGGGAGGAGATTGCTGAGCCTTTGGCTTTGATCTTTAAGTCATCTTTGTCTACAGGAATAGTGCCAGAAGACTGGAGGATAGCAAATGTTGTCCCCTTGTTCAAGGAGGGAAGTAGAGACAACCCCGGTAACTATAGACCAGTGAGCCTTACTTCTGTTGTGGGCAAAATCTTGGCAAGGTTTATAAGAGCTAGGATGTATAATCATCTGGAAAGGAATAATTTGATTAGAGATAGTCAACACGGTTTTGTGAAGGGTAGGTCGTGTCTCACAAACCTTATTGAGTTCTATGAGAAGGTGTCCAAACAGGTGGATGAGGGTAAAGCAGTTGATGTGGTGTATATGGATTTCAGTAAAGCATTTGATAAGATTCCCCACGGTAGGCTACTGCAGAAAATACGGAGACATGGGATTCAGGGTGATTTAGCAGTTTGGATCAGAAATTGGCTAGCTGGAAGAAGACAAAGGGTGGTGGTTGATGGAAAATGTTCAGACTGGAGTCCAGTTACTCGTGGTGTACCACAAGGATCTGTTTTGGGGCCACTGCTGTTTGTCATTTTTATAAATGACCTGGAGGAGGGCGCAGAAGGATGGGTGAGTAAATTTGCAGATGACACTAAAGTCGGTGGAGTTGTGGACAGTGCGGACGGATGTTACAAGTTACAGAGGGACATAGATAAGCTGCAGCGCTGGGCTGAGAGGTGGCAAATGGAGTTTAATGCAGAAAAGTGTGAGGTGATTCATTTTGGAAGGAATAACAGGAAGACAGAGTACTGGGCTAATGGTAAGATTCTTGGCAGTGTGGATGAGCAGAGAGATCTCACTGTCCATGTACATAGATCCCTGAATGTTGAGAGGGTTGTTAAGAAGCCATATGGTGTGTTAGCTTTTATTGGTAGAGGGATTGAGTTTCGGAGCCATGAGGTCATGTTGCAGCTGTACAAAACTCTGGTGCAGCCGCATTTGGAGTATTGCGTGCAATTCTGGTCGCGGCATTATAGGAAGGATGTGGAAGCATTGGAAAGTGTGCAGAGGAGATTTACCAGAATGTTGCCTGGTATGGAGGCAAGATCTTATGAGGAAAGGCTGAGGGACTTGAGGCTGTTTTCGTTAGAGAGAAGAAGGTTAAGAGGTGACTTAATTGAGGCATACAAGATGATCAGAGGATTGGATAGGGTGGACAGTGAGTGAGAGCCTTCTTTCTCGGATGGTGATGTCTAGCATGAGGGGACATAGCTTTAAACTGAGGGGAGATAGATATAAGACAGATGTCAGAGGTAGGTTCTTTACTCAGAGAGTAGTAAGGGCGTGGAATGCCCTGCCTGCAACAGTAGTGGACTCGCCAACACTAAGGGCATTCAAATGGTCATTGGATAAACATATGGCCGATAAGGGAATAGTGTAGATGGGCTTTAGAGTGGTTTCACAGGTCGGCGCAACATCGAGGGCCGAAGGGCCTGTACTGCACTGTAATGTTCTATGTTCTAAGTGCTAAGTTCTTTACCTGGCTTCCAGCTAGACATGGCACCACCACCACCCCTTCCTGGTAAAGGAGATCCTGGAGGACCATAAATGAGCGATCCTCCCATTTAAACATGACTTTAAATGGAGACTTTGTTCTTTAATCAGGGTAATGAGAGCCATGTGCAAGAAGCCTCACTTGAACACTTTTACGCTTGTCTCCACTACTTGTAAAACTCTACAGAGAGCCTTTGCCTGGTCAGCATAGAAAGGCTAACTGCATAATCTCTTGTCAGCCATGATCACTCACCTGGGTAAATGGAAGTTTGAAGTGGGACGTTGGCTGCCCTTCACTGAAGTTCCCTTTGGAAACCCGCCCCCCACCCTCCTTCGCTTCATCCTAGCCTCTGACTGCAGCTGATGGCAAAAGTCATAGCCTGAATGGCAGCTCTAGGCCTTGCTGGGACCTCAATGTTATGAGACCCATGAGTTGGGAACAATCTTGCAGGAATGTGGGATTCATCATAGCGAGGAGAACACAATGAGCCACTTTGACATCCAGTTGTCTCCTAATTATGAGGGTGTCCCTTTAGTCAGTCACTTGTACTGACCTTGAACTCCACCCACTGTAAAAGATCCTCCTCCCACTTTGATCCTTAGTCTCGCAGCACCACTCTTAAACCTAAGCAAAAGAAGTGTCTATGTACTCTATGATGTAACGGAGCTCGCCAGGTGCGTGGCACTTACCTACAGGCAAGAAGTAGGGGAGGATTTCTCCGTCCCGCCGCGCTAGATTTCTGGTTCAGCATGCCGGTGGGATTCTCTTTTTCGCTAGCCAGTCAATGGGGTTTCCCATTGTGAGGCAGCCCCATGCCATCGGGAAACTCCCAAGCAGCCGGCAAAACGGAGCATACCAACGTCGGAGAATTCAACCCCAGACCTTTCTAGTAATCCCCTGGCAGGACACGCAGTTCTGGCGAGATGGCCTTTTAATGACCACTCATGAGAAGCATAGGAATATAAATATGGTTCCCAACATAGATCAGCAGGAAGCTCGAGCTGCCCTCAACTCCCCATCAAAGTGGGGAGATCAAAATTCCAAACTAATTTCCTGCCGGCCGGAAACTGACTTTTTCCCTCAGACCAAATCTGGTGGCCCCGCCCACCACAGATCCCGACACTAGCGGGAGCTGAAAATTCCACCTGTAGCTTGTGCGGGGAATAATCGTTAATACTGGATTGCATGGGGTAGATGTCTTAACAGCCATATGGGCCGGGATGATCTGCGCAAACCGCCATGCGTTTTGCAGTGGTGGAGGCAACACGCCATCAGGATCTTCTGGTACCGCAGTTGTCAACGGGATTTCGTGTCGAATGAACCCTTCATTGCAGGAAAACCCGAGGCAGGGGTGCGCCATCGCTGGGATTGGAACATCCCACCAGCATGAACAGCCGGTAAATTCCGTCCATACTTTTGGATGCTTTCTCACAAGAAAGAGGTCAGCGCAAGTGGGAGTTCTTCATGGAGAAGGCTTTATGCCAAAGTTATATTTTGAAACTCCGGAGGAATAACTAGAGGGGTGCAGCGTAGGGGCTCTCCAACTACCTGCAGTCCAACTACCTGTAGGGGCCTTACGTACCGGCCTCCCCGAACAGGCACCGGAATGTGGCGACTAGGGGCTTTTCACAATAACTTCATTTGTAGCCTACTTGTGACAATAAGCGATTTTCATTTCATTTCGTTTCAATTTGCTGCATCAAGGCACAATCAGATTTCAGGTTTCACTGAGAATCCTCGGCTTGCCAACCTCTTGTTCCAGTGACGCCTCTGTGACGAATTGTTGAACAGAGGCTCATTGGTCACTGAGAGATGGAGGGTCAAAAGGGCACTGACTGACCCAGTTAGACACACACCTCATTGTGGGCCATTTTAGAAAGGTATTTGATGACTTAGGCAGATCATGTCCATATTACTGATCCCGGCACAGATAGACTGAGGAGAGATGGAGGGGGGGGGGGGGGGGGGGGGGTATTGCTACTGACAACTAAAGTGAAGGCAAACAAAAAGAGATTTCAATTAATTACAAAGCAATTTCATTCCAGCTGCAATTTCCATTAGTATCACATTGACCGACATAGCTGAGAAATAGCTGAAGCAGTTAGAACAATGACAGACTGCATTCATACTGCCTTTTGAAAAAAGAGAAGAAATAGCCTTTGAAATGGCACAAACGGCATCACACTTACACCTGGGCCTTCTCTTCTACAACCTGAAAAAGAAGCGTGGGTCTGACACAAGCCTGGTTCACTTCTCTTAATAGACTGAGGCGACTGTACTCCTGAACGACATGAATAGGTCACCTTAATATCTCATCCAGGTACTCGCTCAGTCCTGTCATAAAGTATTAATTTGAAAGCTTGGATCCTGGAGAATGACTTTGTCTTACAACCCTAAGTATTATCAAGCAAGAGGAATTCCAGAGTTAGAAAATGGACAAAGAGATGTTTTTGCTCTGAATAAAATCTGAGATGCTGATGACTCTACTGATGCACTGTTGCTTGATCCTGTCCTCCCCAATATCCAAACACAGGTGGTCGGTCACTAATTAGTAATCAGGCATGGCTGATTTTATTTGCACTCCCTATACCCCAGGAACACTCACAACTGCACTGCTTTTAACCTATTGATTGACTGAGAGCAGCTAACTCAACACAAGATGGTTTTGAACTTGGGATATTCATGCTCTGAATGGCTTTGTGCACATGACATTTTTAGTATGCCTTTTGCAAAGTTTCTAGATGACTTTTAGATGAGAACAGAATCTGGATTGACTGCAATAGCCTAACTTACTCCCTCTGATCTCAAATATGTTGAATAGGCTCCTGAGCCAATCACCAGAGAGCTGCCAATGCTCATGGCCCTGCATTCTGGTATCCTCAGAAGAGGAGAGACAAGGGGCAAAAGGATTCTACTGGGATGTTGCCGATCTAAAAACATAGTGATGGCCATAATCTTTGAAATAAATAGTTGGGAATGATTTCAAGACAGGTTTGTCTCCTTTTCTGATAACATATGTAGCTTTCCTCCCTATTATCATGACATATCTCTCATACACTTCCCCCCATCCTTCCCGATGAGTGTTGCTTTCTGCTTGGTGCTTTGCCAGAGGTACCATTCTTCAGGTGTGAGGCAAGAATATGAGTGAAACCAACCTTATTGTTGAAAAGCAGCAGGGATTTCCTAACATTGATAGGGTGTGGGAAGCTGGTCTAACATACTTTTCTCTTTCCCAACTACTGAGGTAGACTTAAGACCAGGGATGTAATCTCAGATCTTGTGGTCCACATGTTTCAGTATTTTTGTGAGGGCCACGAAGAATCCAGCACGGGTTTTAAGGATACAAAGTAATAACATTTATTTACAATAATATATGTATATGTATGTATGTATGTATGTATGTATGTATATATATATATATATATATATATAATATATATAACAGCAGCAGCAACTTCCCTTGCTGCACACTCCTTCCTGCTGGTTCCAAATTGGCCAGCTTTATTTATACATGGAGTTTACTAATGGTTTCTCCGCCCCCCTCATTGGGGAAGCTCATACTCCCACAGGATTGTGGGATTGTCATTAGTCCCCAGCCAATGGTAAGCAGGCAGGTTATAACATCCCTCCCCCCCAAAGTCCAAGGAATCCACCGAAGACCCTGGCAAAGGAGGGCGTCAGACTCGTTTTGCCGCAGGCCGGACACCATTTGCACGCGGCGCTGGATCAGGCGGCGTGTAATGAGACGGAGATCGGCGCTTCCATGATGATCGGCGTAACGGTTGTACATCCACGGCCCGTGGACCCGAGGATTCCCCCTCTGATGCGTCCTATGTCTCCATCTCGGAGTCAGAGTCTGCTGCCTCCGTCATGTCAGCATCTCTATCTCCATTCGGTTCTGTAATGACCTGCGCAAGCTTTGAGTGAGGCACCAGAGGAGGATTGTGAGAACGACCTTCCATTGTCTCTGGTCTCTGCGGCTGTAGAAATGAGCTCCGGGGGCGGGGAATCTTTGGAGGGGATAGCCTTCTGGACCGAACGTGGTCTACATGTTTGCGCTGGAGACGACCCTGGGCTTGCACCTGGTACGATATAGGGCCCGTTTGGCGAAAGATTACACCAGGAACCCACTGGGCACCACCAGCAAAATTCCGAACGAACACTGGGTCACCGGGCGCAAACTGCCGAATCGGCCGATGCCAAGAAAATCCCTGTCCCTGCCGTTCTTGTGTGCGGCGTACTTTTGCACCAATGTCCGGGAAAACCATACTAAGGCGGGTGCGAAGTCTCCGGCCCGTTAGGAGTTCTGCGGGAGCTACCCCAGTCACCGCATGGGGGGTGGTCCTATACGTAAACAAAAAGCGAGCCAGTCTCGTGTCCATTGATCCGTAAGACTGCTTCTTTAGGCCTCTTTTGAATGTCTGCCAACCCATTTGAAGCCGGGTGGTAAGGGGCAGTGCGGATATGGTGTATGCCGTTCATCTTTATGAACCTCGCAAACTCTTCACTCGTGAATGGAGTGCCGTTATCCGTGACCAGCACCTCGGGGAGGCCACGCGTACTAAAAGACAAACGCATCTTTTCAATTGTTGCGCAGGACGTTGTCCCCTGCATCTTATGCACCTCTAGCCATTTAGACTTGGCGTCGATTAATAGAAGGAACATGGATCCTTGAAAAGGGCCTGCGAAATCTGCATGCAAGCGCGCCCAAGGCCGCCCTGGCCATTTCCAGTGATGTAGGGGCACGGCCGGCGGAAGCTTCTGATGCTCCTGGCAAATGGAGCAGCTTTGGGCCACCTTCTCAATGTCGGTTTCGAGGCCTGGCCACCAGACATAACTCCGGGCCAACATTTTCATTTTGGTCACACCTGGATGCCCATTGTGCAAGTCTCTTAGTATCAGCTCCTGGCCTTTTTCCGGGACAATCACACGCATCCCCCACAAGAGGATGCCGTCTTCCACGCTGAATTCTGGCAGCTTGGAGGAAAATGCCCGCATCTCGCCTGGGAGCTGTCTATGCTGCCCACCATACAGGACTATGTGCCGAACCTTTGACAGGACTGGCTCCGTTTGGGTCCACTCACGGATCTGTGATGCCGTGACAGGCAAGGTGTCCATAAAAATTAGTGTTGCAACCACCTCACCAGTCGTGGGGGTTGACATGGGGCCGGTCGATAAAGGCAATCGGCTCAGTGCGTCGGCATTTGCTATCTGCGTTCCTGGTTTGTGCTCCAGAGAATACTCGTATGCAGCAAGCAACAAAGCCCAGCGCTGGATCCGTGCAGAGGCAATGGGCGGTATTGGCTTATCCTCTCTGAAAAGTCCCAACAGAGGCTTATGATCAGTCACGATAGTGAAATGGCGGCCATACACGTACTGGTGGAAGCGTTTCACCGCAAAAACCACTGCCAGGCCCTCCTTCTCGATCTGCGCGTACTTTTTCTCCGCTGTAGTCAATGTGCGGGAGGCGAAAGCTATCGGTCGCTCGGCCCCGTTCTCCATCTTGTGGGACAGGACGGCCCCAATACCATACGGGGATGCATCACGTGTGACGAGCAAAGGCTTTCCAGGATCATAGTGGGTTAGTAACCCAGACAACGACAATTGTTGCTTTACCCGCTGGAAAGCGGTTTCTTGCGGCTGACCCCAAACCCAGGTGTGATTTTTCTTTAGCAGAAGGTGCAACGGGGCCAGCGTAGTTGCCAGATTGGGGAGGAACTTGCCGTAATAGTTTACGAGACCGAGAAAAGAACGAAGATGCGAAGTGTCAGTCGGGGCGGGGGCCTCTTGAATCGCACGCACCTTTTCTGTGACGGCGTGCAAACCTTCGCGGTCCACCCGATAACCTAGGTAGACTATTTCCTTTGCCTCAAATACGCACTTTGTGCGACGTAAACGGACTCCAGCCTCCGAAAAGCGTCTAAGGACAGCCTCCAGATTTTCCAAATGTTCCTGCTCCGACGTCCCTGTAATCAAAACATCATCTAAGTAGACAGCGACACATGGTAATCCTCTCAAAATGCCCTCCATAACACGTTGAAAAATAGCGCAGGCAGAGGATACTCTAAAGGGCAACCGTGTATATTCATACAGGACCCGGTGTGTATTAATCGTTACATATGGTCGGGAGGCAAGGTCCAGCTCCAACTGTAGGTAGGCGTGACTCATATCTAATTTTGTGAACGAGAGTCCTCCTGCAAGCTTCGCGTAGAGATCCTCTATGCGAGGCATTGGATATCGGTCGTGTCGGCAAGCTGTATTCACTGTAAGTTTATAGTCGCCACACAAGCGAGCTGTGGCATCTGGCTTCATTACAGGTACAATTGGTGCTGCCCAGTCAGCAAAACGGACGGGCCTGATAATACCCAAACTCTCCAAACGAGTGAGCTCCCCTTCTACCTACTCGAGCAAGGCGTAAGGCACTGGGCGCGCCTGGAAATAGCGCGGCGTGGCTCCTGGTTCGACTTGGATAAGGGCTACGGCCCCTTTTATTTTCCCCAAACCAGGCTGGAATACATCTGGGTATCGTCCTAGCACCTCAGTCAACCCTCCAGAAACTGTTTGGAGGATGTGCTGCCATTACAACCGCAAATGGCGCAACCAGTCCCGACCCAACAGGCTGGGCCCATGGCCGCGCACCACGATAAGTGGGAAACGCCCCTCCTGGCGTCCATAAACAACAGGGGTCATTGTAGTTCCTGCAATGTCCAGTGGTTCCCCCGTGTAGGTGGCCAACCTGGCCTGTGAGTCGGTTAATGTAAGGGTCTGTATACCCTGCTTGATGCGGTCAAATGTCCTCTGGGCGATCACGGAGACCGCTGCGCCAGTGTCCAACTCCATCTCAAGCGGGTGACCATTGACCCGTACTGTCACCTTAATGGGGGCCACACGGGGATCTGCCACACAATGCAGCTGCAGGCAGTCGTCCTCCGTCTCCACGTCCTCAGGAGTAGTCGCCGCAGGTTCATCCACATGGAAGGTATGGCCCCTGGGCTGGTCCCAGTTTTGGTCGGAACGGCGGCGCGCCCCCAGGACCGGCGTCCGCGACGGGGTCGGCGCCTACAAGTCTGACACGGACATGGCTCCTCATCCATTGTTTCTGGAGAAGGCTCCCTTCGGGGAGGAATGTCCGACGGCCACTGGCGTCGGTCCGGACGTCGCCTCGCCCAAGGTACCGCAGGAGTGCAGGGGGACGTTTTCGGACGGAAGGGGTTGCGCCCCAAGGCATGCACCTCCATTCCCTGTAACTCCTGCACTCCTCGTTCTGCGCTCCCTCGGGACAATACTATTTGAATGGCCTGTTGAAAAATCAATGTTGGCTCAGCTAACAACTTTCTCTGGGTGGCCGCATTGTTAATACCGCAAACCAAACGGTCGCGTAACATTTCTGACAAGGTCTCACCATAGTCACAGTACTCCGCAAACCTGCGTAGCCTGGATAGAAAGTCGGCAAGGGATTCTCCAGGGGTCCTCTCAGCAGTATTAAACCGGTAACGCTGAATTATCGTGGACGGGGTTGGGTTAAAATGTTGCCCCACTATATTCACAAGTTCATCAAACGTTTTGGTGTCCGGCGCAGCTGGGTACGTAAGGCTCCTAATCACCCCAAACGTATGCGGGCCGCAGGCGGTGAGCAATATGACCACCTGGCGCTCGTTTTCGGTGATATTGTTTGCCCGGAAATAGTAACGCATCCGTTGTGCGTACTGGTTCCAGCTTTCCAGTGCAGAATCAAAAACATCCAAACGTCCGTACAGAGGCATGGTGTAATAGAAAACAACTTCCAACCTGTATCCAACAAAAATCCAGGGAGGTGGCTTCAGCAGTGTAGACAGCTATTCACTTTAACCCTCGTCGCCAGTTTTATAAGGGCCACGAAGAATCCAGCACAAGTTTTAAGGATACAAAGTAATAACATTTATTTACAATAACATATATATATATATATATATAACAGCAGCAGCAACTTCCCTTGCTGCACACTCCTTCCTGCTGGTTCCAAACTGGCCAGCTTTATTCATACGTTGAGTTTACTAATGGTTTCTCCGCCCCCCCCCCCCCTCATTGGGGAAGCTCATACTCCCACAGGATTGTGGGATTGTCATTAGTCCCCAGCCAATAGTAAGCAGGCAGGTTATAACAAGTATCATACCATGTCGTGCAATTACCTACTGTGACATTGCAGTGTGTTATTGGGAGGTCATTTTGGTTTAACAGTTAAGAGTAATCTTCTCCAAGCTTGGCCTTCTTCACATCTAAGTCATTTCAGTGCTTTCTGTTGTTGAGCACTGGACTTTGAAATGTAGACACCTCCACAGTTACGTCTATTCCAGCATAATCGTTCTTCGGAAAAAGGTATTCTCCAAGAGGAATATCTTTTAAATAATTTTGTTTACACCCATTAATGGAAATGTACCTCGTACACCACGAGTAAATAGAGAGAAACTGTTTCTGCTTACAGGAGAGTTGATGACGGAGGGCACAGTTTTAAAATAATTGGTGAGTAAACCAGTGGGGAGAGGGTAAGAGTAATTTCATGCAGTAAGCTGGGATGATCAGGAAAGGGGTGGAAGCAGATTCAATGGCAACTTTTAAAATGTACATTCTTGCGGAGGGGGGTGGGGGGAAATATTACAATGCCATGGGAGATGTTTTGGACTTGGCAAAAGACCAAGAACGTTAGTTGTGATGGGGAGATGATTGAGGAGAAATCGCAAGGTGCATAGCAAGAAAGGCTGAGGTGGGTTTGAGGTTGGTGAAAAGGGGATGATTAAGGGGTGACTGACTGCAAATAGCGGCAAAATAGAGGTAAAGATGCAGGAGGATTCGAGCACCAACATTAGAAGTAGTGTTCTGCAGTATCAGCGAGCTGGGGGGACATTTATAGATCATTTTACTTTTGAGCCCACACATAAAACGGTGGGATTGTAATTGGGTGAAGGGTGTGATCAGCAGGACAAGTATCCAATGCGTATCTGCAAAAGAGAAGAACGTCCAGTTACAAACCATTTTCAAGCAGCACGGTAGCACAAGTGGATAGCACTGTGGCTTCACAGCGCCAGGGCCCCGGGTTCGATTCCCCGCTGGTTCACTGTCTGTGCGGAGTCTGGACGTTCTCCCTGTGTGTGCGTGGGTTTCCTCCGGGTGCTCCGGTTTCCTCCCACAGTCCAAAGATGTGCAGGTTAGTGGATTGGCCATAATAAATTGCCCTTAGTGACCAAAAATGTTAGGAGGGGCTATTGGGTTACGGGGATAGGGTGGAAGTGAGTTGGTGCAGACTCGATGTGCCGAATGGCCTCCTGCACTGTATGTTCTATGTAAAGCATAAATCTGCACACCCAGATTTTGACATGTACTCCAGACAAATGAGGAAATGTGGGCAATCAAAATTAGTTGTACATTTTGCCTTGGAAGAAGAAAAGCTGGAATGACCAAAATTCATGGTGTAACAGCTGATTGGCAGCAGAGACAATTTAGATCAGAGTCAAAGAAAGCAGCATCCAGTGGAGTAACAATTTGGCAATAGGTGGCAAAGAGTAGCATCTCTGTTTCTTCCTCCTATTAAAGATAAGGTTCAAAACAACTTGGCTCCCATTATCGCCACAAGAATAGCAATACATGTTGGCAGTAAAGAAAAATCAGCTTGGATTTATATAGCATCTTCCATGACCTCAGAGGGCAGCACAGTGGTGCAGTGGTGAGCACTGCTGCCGCATGGCGCTGAGGACCTTGGTTCGATCCCGGCCCCGGGTCACTGTCCACGTGGAGTTTGCATGTTCTCCCCATGTCTGTGTGGGTCTCACCCCCAAAACCCAAAGACGTGCAGGGTAGGTGGATTGGCCATGCTAAATGCCCATTAATTGGAAAAAAAAGAATTGAGTGATTTAAATTTATTTTTAAAAATCTTTCATGACCTCAGGATGTCTCATACAAACATACAAAGTGGGAGCGGGAATAGACCATTTGGCCCCTTGGGATCTGCTCTGCCATTCAGTAAGATCATGGCTGATCTGATTGTAATTTCAACAGATATTCCCTCTACACCCAATAACCTTTCACACTCTTGCTAATCAAGAATCGATCAAGCTCTGCCTTAAAGATATTCAAAGACTCTGCCTCCACTGCCTTTTGAGGACAGGACCCAAAGACTCATGCGCCTCAGAGAAAATAATTCTCCTCATCCCTGCTTTAAATGGGTGACTCCAGGGGCGTCATTCTCCGACCCCCCGCCGGGTCGGAGAATGGCCGTTGGCCGCCGTGAATCCCGCCCCCGCCCCCGCCGAAGTCTCCGAAGGGAGAAAAGTCGGCGGGGCGTTAATGGCGCCGCTGCCGCGGAGAATGTCACGGGCCTGCGCAAGGCAGCCGATTTTCGGCCTGCCGATATTCTCCCTTCCGGATGGGCCGAAGTCCCGTCGACGTGATGACCGTTCACGTCGACGTCAATCAAACCTCCTTTTCATCGGCGTGACCCGGTGCTCCAGGCTCACGCCGACCAGCGTGGAGGTGAGTGACGGCCTGGGGGGTTGGCTCTGGGCAGGAAATGGCGTGGCCGCAGACTGATTGCCTGAGAAGAGGTGTGTCTCGGCTTGTGTGTGTGTGCGGCGGGGGGGGGGGGGGGGTGGTTAGAGTAGGCTGGGCTCCGGGGGAGTGCCGGGAGGGGGTCCGTGCCGGGGTGGAGGTTGGGGGGGGGGGTCCGTGCCGGGGTGGAGGTTGGGGGTTGTGGAGGGGGTCCGTGCCGGGGTGGAGGTTGGGGGTTGTGGAGGGGGTCCGTGCCGGGGTGGAGGTTGGGGGTTGTGGAGGGGGTCCGTGCCGGGGTGGAGGTTGGGGGGGGGGGTCCGTGCCGGGGTGGAGGTTGGGGGTTGTGGAGGGGGTCCGTGCCGGGGTGGAGGTTGGGGGTTGTGGAGGGGGTCCGTGCCGGGGTGGAGGTTGGGGGTTGTGGAGGGGGTCCGTGCCGGGGTGGAGGTTGGGGGGGGGGGTCCGTGCCGGGGTGGAGGTTGGGGGTTGTGGAGGGGGTCCGTGCCGGGGTGGAGGTTGGGGGGGGGGGGTCCGTGCCGGGGTGGAGGTTGGGGGTTGTGGAGGGGGTCCGTGCCGGGGTGGAGGTTGGGGGGGGGGGGTCCGTGCTGGGGTGGAGGTTGGGGGTTGTGGAGGGGGTCCGTGCCGGGGTGGAGGTTGGGGGGGGGGGGTCCGTGCTGGGGTGGAGGTTGGGGGTTGTGGAGGGGGTCCGTGCCGGGGTGGAGGTTGGGGGGGGGGGGTCCGTGCTGGGGTGGAGGTTGGGGGTTGGGGAGGGGGTCCGTGCCGGGGTGGAGGTTGGGGGGGGGTCCGTGCTGGGGTGGAGGTTGGGGCGGGGGGGGGTCCGTGCCGGGGTGGGTGATGGGAGGGCAAATGAGTTGGTCCACCTGGCCAGGTGCCAGCCTCCAACAGTTGGACCCATGCGGTCCATGCCACCTGGCTGGGGGGAGGAGGGGATATGGGCAATGATGACATGTCGTCGTTCCCCTCCCCCCCACCAGGTCGTCATGTTTTCAGATCATCCAGCGATGTTGGCCGCCGTGGTGGCAGCCGCTCATGTCTATGTTGCCCTGGATGAGGAGGAGGAGGAGGAGGAGGAGGAGGAGGAGCGTGCCAGAGAGGCGGCGCAGGCTGCCGCAGAGGGGCAGGCGGCAGCCGCCCAGGCTGGAGGGACACCTGACCGACAGGACGAGGAGGGGGAGGAGGACGTCGCGGCCCCACGGCAACGGAGGCACCCGAGGGCGCCCCGTGTGTACCGGCCCCGGCAGTCATACCAGGACCTCACGGACCGGGAATGCAGGAGGAGACTCCGGATGAGCCGGGAAACCGTGGCACACATCTGCCACCTGCTGGCACACCTGTCACCGCGTGGCACTGGCGGGGGACACCCTCTCCCCGTGTCCGTCAAGGTTACGGTGGCCCTGAACTTTTATGCAACGGGGTCATTCCAGGCACCGAGTGGGGACCTGTCCGGCATATCGCAGACATCGGTGCATCGGTGCATCCGGGCAGTGACAGATGCCCTTTATGCCATGGCGCACCGCTACATCCGCTTCCCCGTGGACCGGGCCAGCCAAGATGCCCGGGCCGTGGGCTTCTCTGCCATTGCCGGGTTCCCCATGGTCCAGGGCGCGATCGATGGGATGCACGTCGCCGTGCGGCCACCTGCAGATAACAGGGCCGTGTTCACTAATAGGAAGGGGACCTATTCGATGAACGTACAGGTGGTCTGCGACCACCGCATGATGATCCTGCACGTCTGCGCCCGTTACCCAGGCAGTGTACACGACTCATTCGTGTTGTCGCGGTCATCCATCCCCGGCATGTACGAGGGACGCCATCCCCGGCTGAGGGGCTGGTTGCTGGGCGACAGGGGCTACCCATTGCGATCGTGGCTGATGACGCCTATACGGAGGCCACGCAATGAGGCGGAGAACCGCTACAATGATGCCCATGTAGCGACAAGGGGAGTGATCGAGAGGTGCTTTGGCGTGCTGAAGATGCGTTTCAGGTGCCTGGACCTCTCTGGGGGCGCCCTCCAGTATCGGTCAGATAGGGTCGGCCGCATCATTGTGGTGTGCTGCGTCCTGCACAACATAGCCCAGCAGAGGGGCGATGTGCCGCAGGCAGAGGAGGGCGGAGTGGAGGAGCAGCAGGAAGAGGCCCAGTCCTCCCCAGATGAGGGGGATGGGGGCAATGGTCAGGGCAGACGGGGTAGACACAGACGGGTGGCTGTCCACCGTTACCGGCTGGCCCAGCGGGCACGGGACAGACTGATAGACGCCCGCTTCACTGACTAGATGGGCGTGGGAATCGGGTAGTATGGCCACAGACCGCACACCATGACAACAGCCGACCACCCACACCCCCCACCCATCCATCCACCCAGCACCATCACCCCCCTCCCCAACCCCACACACCCCACCCGCATGCACACCACCCCCCCACTCCCAATTGCCGATCCACCGGCGGCACAACGGGCCGGGCTCACCCAGTTGCGGGTGGACGCGTGTCTATCGCAGGCCATGGAGAATGATGACAGCCCGCCTCCGATGAGCTCCTGGCTCTACATCGTTGGACTATGTCTGACCCATGGCCACAGTACCACCATCCACCCGGACCATCCCTGCATGCGGCTGTGATACTGCAGCGCACGGTCCCGTCCTCTGCCCGGGGGATGTTGATGGCGGCCCAGGGGGAAGGGGGCAGACTCACCTGGGGCTGAGGTAAGACCACCCCTCACACACACACTTGCGCTCAACGTACATGACACCCCCGCACACTTTGGACAGAGCATAAAGGCAGCTTCGGTAGGTGTAACATTGACTTTAATAACCAAAGGAGTTCATGCACGTGCCCTAGCGCCTAAAACTCATCTGTGCCCTGCACCCGTGCCAACTTACTCAGTGTCTAATTGTTTGGCCTTACGGGCCCTTTGACTACGTCTACGTGGTTCCCCAGACGGTACAGCAGAACTGGAGGTGGACTCCTGTGATTCCTGCCCTCTGACACTGGATCCCTTTGGCGGCCGTTTCCTGGGGCGTCCTGGCCTAGATGGGCCAGGCTGCGGCCCGGGCGACTGGGATGGCGAGCTGCCAGCCTGTCCTGCCCGTTGCCCACCCGATGCACCTGGGACGGAAGGGGGGGAGTCCGAGGTGTCGCGGTGTACCGGGACCTCCCCTACAGAGGGAGCCGGGATGGACCACACCACCTCCTCCTCCCTCGGGGTGCCCGATGGCCCCCAGGCCTCTACATGGGTGGGGGATGCGAACGGACTGGCCATCCGACGCGCCCCCGACATCTGGCGCTGCCAGTCCTGGAGGCCCGTGCTGGTATCGACAGGGGTCTGCAGGTTTGCAGCCATGGAGCCCAGGGGGTTGTCGAACCCTGTCTGCGACAGTGCGACGCCAGCTCGCACATGGCCACTGGCGCCGATGCCCTCAGCGATGGCCTGCTGAGACTGGGCCATGGCCTGCAGAGACTGGGCCATGGCCTGCAGAGACTGGGCTATGGCCTGCTGAGACTGGGCCATGGCCTGCTGAGACTGGGCTATGGCGTTGAGCGCCTCTGCCATCTGGCGCTGGCACTGGCTCATGGCCTCCTGTGAGAGGGCAGCCATTTCCTGGGCCACAGACGCCGCCTGCACGGAAGGCCCCAGGCCTCGCAAACCGTTCCCCATGTCTGACACCGTCGCACCCATTGCCTCCACCGCGGACGCCACCCGTGCGGTGTCAGCCTGGGTGGCACGCATGACCGGGACCACTCCCAGCTCCTGGACGCGGGTGGACTCCTCCACCTGCGACCGCAGCCGCCGCAAGCCACCCGTCACCCTATTCGCTCGTCTCCGTGTCGGTGGTTGCATCGGATCTATGTGTGGGTGTGGTAACTGCAGGAACCCGGGATCCATCTGGGCGGCAGATGTTCGCTTGGCCTGGGCTGCCCTCCGACCGCCCGGTCCCTCTGCTGCTCCTACCTCCACCTGCTGTACCGGGACGGCTGTGTTGTGCGCACCAGTGAGTGTACCAGACGCCTCATCACTAAAGTGCCCAACCGTGGTGAGTGTTTCTGCGATGGTGGAGGGTGTTGGTGACAGCAGTGGCGTTGTGTCGTGCTCTTCGTCCCACTCTGAGTCCATGGCACTTTGGGGTGGGGGTTCGTCTCCACCCATCCACTCTGAGTCACTGTCCGGTATTTCGTCTTCCCGGGTAGGGGTGTCCTGGGTAGTGCTGTCCCGGGTAGTGCTGTCCCGGGTAGGGGTGTCCTGGGTAGTGGTGTCCCGGGTAGGGGTGTCCTGGATAGTGGTGTCCTGGGTAGTGGTGTCCTGGCTCGGATGTGACGGGGGCCTGTGGCTGCCCCCCTCATCGCTGGGTGGTCGCTCCCGCACGTGACGGGGGTGTCGTCTCCCTGTTGCTCCAGGTCTCTCCGTCTCCCGTGGTCTCCGAGGGGCATCCTGCGGGCGTCGCATGCTGGAGGGTTCGGGTCTCTCCGTCTCCCGTGGTCTCCGAGGGGCATCCTGCGGGCGTCGCATGCTGGAGGGTTCGGGTCTCTCCGTCTCCCGTGGTCTCCGAGGGGCATCCTGCGGGCGGTCTGCATCTGCGGGGATGGGTGCCTGGACGTTTGGTCCTGCGATACACAATGAAGCATGCATGGTTAGACATCAGGCAGTGATCAGGTGATACGGGAGAGGGGGATATAGGGGAGGGGGGATATGGGGACGGGCTGTTGGTGGCTCACTTGCTCGTGGGGCCCCGACCTCTGCATCAGCAACCTCCCGGTCGTCAGGTCCGCCAGCCAGTTCCAGGGCCCTTTCCTCGTGTACGGTCAGTGGCCTCTCATCAGCGGGCCCTCCTCCAGTCCTCACATGCTCCCTATTGTTGTGTGCGCGCTTCTCCTGGGGGGGGGGGGGGGGGGGGTGGTGGCAGGGGTAAAAGGCAACAGTGTTAGGCAGGTATATGAATGCACGCCATCGGTTGCGCGTGCATTGCAGAGGTTAAGGTTAGGGCTGGATTCACTTGGGGATATGGGGGATATGGGGGAGGGGGGATATGGGGGAGGGGGGATATGGGGGATATGGGGGAGGGGGGATATGGGGGATATGGGGGAGGGGGGATATGGGGGATATGGGGGAGGGGGGATATGGGGGAGGGGGGAATATGGGGGATATGTGGGAGGGGGGATATGGGGGAGGGGGGATATGGGGGAGGGGGGGATATGGGGGAGGGGGGATATGGGGGATATGGGGGAGGGGGGATATGGGGGAGGGTGGATATGTGGGAGGGGGGGATATGGGGGAGGGGGGATATGGGGGAGGGGGGATATGGGGGAGGGGGGAATATGGGGGATATGGGGGAGGGGGGGATATGGGGGAGGGGGGAATATGGGGGATATGGGGGAGGGGGGATATGGGGGATATGGGGGAGGGGGGGATTTGGGGGAGAGGGGATATGGGGGATATGGGGGACGCTCACCCTGCCTGCTCTGACGAGGTCGTTCACCTTCTTGTGGCACTGGGTGCCTGTCCGTGGTGTCAGGGCCACAGCGGTGACGGCCTCTGCCACCTCCCTCCACAGACGCCGGCTGTGGCGTGGGGCAACTCTGCGGCCGTGCCCGGGATACAGGGCGTCCCTCCTCTGCTCCACCGCATCCAGGAGCGCCTCCACATCGCGTGACTCGAACCTCGGGGCTGAGCGACGGCCAGCCATCAAGTCGGGTGTTGCGGTCGGCTGTTCCGGTCGGGTGGGGGGGGAGCTGCGCGGCCTTATGAGCCGTCACGCCGTGCAGCGCGTATGACGCTGCACGGCGTGAACCACTGCGCAAGCGCGGATCCCGTTACGTCGCTGCTAGCCCATTTCGGGCCGCAGACTATCGGCCCATTTTTATGACGTGACGCAAGTGGGATTTGCGCCGTTTTTTGCGCCGATCGGCGGAGTTTCCGCCGATAACGGAGAATTTCGCCCCTTATGTTTCAATAGTGACCCCGAGTTTGAGACCCTCCCCTAAATATTCTCCCCCACCCTCTCCCTGTCAAGACTCCTCAGGACCTTATGGCCGGGATCCTCCCTTCTGAGGCCTAAATCCCCACGCCGGCGGGGAAACGGGTTCCAATGACTCCTGCGAAAAGGCACCCCAAGTGAAGAATTCTCACATTTCTAGGGGGCTAGGTTGACGCCAGAGGGGTTGGCGCCACTCCAGCCGGTTCAGCATGCGCAGAACGGCTGGCGTGATTCTGCGCATGCGTGGACTGGCCGGCGTATTCTCGCGTATGCGTGGGGTTCTCTTCTCCGCGCCGGCCCCCGGGCAATATGGCGGAGCCCTACAGTGGCCTGGCGTGGAAGAGGAAGTGCCCCCACGGAATAGGCCTGCCCGCAGATCAGCGGGCCCCGATCGTGGGCCAGGCCACCCGTGGGGACCCCCCCCCCCGGGGTCGGATCCCCCCCCCCCCACACCCGAGGACCGCCCACGCATACTCGCCTGCCAGGTCCCGCCGGTGCGTGAGGTGAGTAATTCACGCCGGCGGAACTGGCCAAAAAGCTCGGCCCATCGGGGCCCAAGGAATCGGTGGGGGGGGGGGGGGGGCGCAGTCAACGGCCCCCGACCGGTGTGGCGGGAGTCCCACCGACGCCCGAAAACAGCACCGGAGAATATGGCAGCTGTCGTCGGTGCAGCGGGGCGGGTTTCGCACCTCCCATCAGGGATTCTCCGACCTGGCGGGGGATCGGAGAATCCCGCCCTATATCTTTCAACAAAGTTGTCTCTAGTGGTGTTGATGAATGTGTATGCACCGAAAATTGGGATGATGTACGTTTTGAGTGGGTTGTTAGCAAGCAGCAATCCCAGACTTGGCCACGCACCAGTTGATTATTGGAGATTTTAACTGTGTCCTAGAGCTGAGGGTAGATAGATCAAGCCCCAGGTCAATGGGTAAGATACGAACGGCAAAGGAGCTGGGTGGGTTTATGGAGAAGATGGGTTTGATGGACCCGTATCGCTTCCAAGAACCCAGGGCGGAAGGGGGTATTCCTTCCATGTGTACAGGGTATATTCCAGAATTGACTTTGTGGTGAGCCAGGAGATTTGGACCATGCACCTGATTGGCTGGAGATTCAGCTTGGATCGGTACAGGAGCAGAGGGCAGGGTGGAGGCTCGATTTGGGGTTGTTGCAGACACTGGGTTTTGTGACCGGGGCTGTTTAAAGATTATGTAGAATTGAACAAAACGGGGACGTCTCGGCAGCCGCTTATAGGGAAGCGCTAAAACTGGTGGTCTGAGGGGAGATTATCTTGTTCAAGGCTCTTTGCATCAGTATTCACCAAAGAGAATGAATTGGTGGATGTTCAGTCTGGAAAAGCCTGGGTCACATTGAGTTCCAAAAAGACGTGGTGTTGGGCGTCTTGAAAAATATTAAGTTGGATAAGTCCCCAGGGCCTTACAAAAACCTTTGGATCCTCACTGTCTTCAGGTGGTGTCCTGGCGGACTGGAGAATAGCCAATGTTGTTCCTTTGTTTAAGAAAAGTAGCAAGGATAATCCAGGGAACTACAGGCCGTCAGTGGGAGGGAAATTACTGGAGAGAATTCTTCTAGAAAGGATCTACTCCCATTTGGAAGCATGTGGACGTGTTAGCGAGAGGCAGCACAGTTTTGTGAAGGGGAAGTCGTGTCTCACTAACTTGACAGAGTTTTTTGAGGAGGTCACAAAGATGATTGATGCAGGTATGGCAGTGAATGTTGTCTAAATGGACTTCTGTAAGGCCTTTGACAAGGTCTCTCATCGCAGACTGTTACAAAAGGTGAAGTCACACGGGATCAGAGGTGAACTGGCAAGATGGATACAGAACTGGCTAGGTCATAGAAGGCAGAGTAGCAATGGAAGGATGCTTTTCTGATTGGAGGGCTGTGACTAGTGGTGTTCCGCAGGGATCAGTGCTGGGACCTTTGCTGTTCGTAGTATTATTTGGAGGAAAATGTAACTGGTCTGATTAGTAAGTTTGCGGACGACACAAAGGTTGGTCGAATTGTGGATAGGGATGAGGACTGTCACAGGATACAGCAGGATTTAGATTGTTTGGAGACTTGGGCGGAGAAATGGCAGATGGAGTTTAATCCTGACAAATGTGAGGTAATGCATTTTGGAAGGTCTAATACAGGTAGGGAATATACAGTGAATGGTTGAACCCTCCGAGTATTGACATATCTAGGTGTACAGGTCACTGAAAGGGGCAACACAGGTGGAGAAGGTAGTCAAGAAGGCAGACGGCATGCTTGCCTTCATTGGCTGGGGCATTGAGTATAAAAATTGGCAAGTTATGTTGAAGCTGTAGTTAGGCCACACTTGGAGTATAGTGTGCAATTCTGGTCGCCACACGACCAGAAGGATGTGGAGGCTTTGAGAGGGGGCAGAAAAGATTTACCAGGATATTGCCTGGTATGGAGGGCATTAGCTATGAGGAGAGGTTGATTAAACTCTGTTTGTTCTCACTGGAACGACGGAGGTTGAGGGGGCGACCTGATAGAGGTCCACAAAATTATGAGGGCCATAGACAGGGTAGATAGTCAGACTTTTTCCCAGGGTAGAGGGGTCAATTACTAGGGGCATAGGTATAAGGTGCAAGGGGTAAGGTTTAGAAGAGATGTACAAGGCAAGTTTTTTATACAGAGGGTAGTGGGTGCCTGGAACTCGCTGCCGGAGGAGGTGGTGGAAGCAGGAAGGATAATGACGTTTAAGGGGCATCTTGACAAATACATGAATGGGATGAGAATAGAGGGATACGGAAGTGTAGAAGATTTTAGTTTCAACGGGCAGCATGGTCAGTGCAGGCATGGAGGGCTGAAGGGCCTGTTCCTGTGCTGTACTCTTCTTTGTTCTTTGTTCTTATTATTAACTCCAGTCTCTCTTTCAATAGGGCCAACTCTCACTTTGTTAATTCTTTTCTTTTTAAAGTAACTATAGACACTCACTGTCTTTTTTATATTTTGAGCTAGCTTTCTCTCGTACTCTAATTTACTGTTCCTCATCAGTCTTTTAGTCATTATTTGTTGTGCTTTACATTCTGTCCAATATTCTGACTTGCCACTCATCGTTTCTCAATTAAATGCTTTTTCTTCACATTGGACTATCTATAACTTTTTTTAGTTAACCACAGATGGTGGGTCCTTCCCCTGGAATGTTTTCTTTCTCGTGGGAATATCCCAAAGCGCTTTATAGCCAATGACGTACTTTGAAGATGCAGTTGTAAATGTTGTGCAGAAAATATAACAGTCAGTTGGTGCACAGCAAGGACTGACCAACAGCATTCTGTAATGAGCAGATAAGCTACTTTACACTGGGGAGAATGCTCTTGCACTTCTTCAAGATAATGTCACAGAATCATTTACATCCAACTGAGCAGGCAGGGGAAACCTCAGTTACTATCTCACCTGAAAGACGGGCTGGAATGCCAGTCTGCATTTTGTGCTTCTGATCAAAGAACAAAGAAAACTACAGCACAGGAATAGATCCTTTGGCCCTCCAAGCCTGTGCCGATCATGATGCCCTAACTAAAACTAAAACCTTCCGCTCTTACTCGGTCTGTATCCCTCTATTTCCTCCCTATATATGTACCCATCCAGATGCCTCTTAAATGTCGCTAATGTGCCTGCTTCCACCACATCCTCTGGCAGTGCGTTCCAGGCATCCACCACTCGCTGCATGAAAAACCTATCCCGCAACCTGCCTTAAACTCTCCCCCTCTCACCTTGAACTGTGTAAATGACACTTCCGCCCTTGGAAAATGCCTCTGACTATCCACCCTGTCTATGCCGCTCATAATTTTGAAGACCTCTATAAGGTCTCCCCTTAGCCTCCGTCTTTCCAGTGAAAACAATCCTAGTTTATTCAACCTCTCCTCATAGCCAACACCCTCGAGATCAGGCAACATCCTAATGAACCTTCTTTGCACTCTCTCCAAAGCTTCCACATCCTTCTGATAATGTGTTGACCAGAACTGCACTCAATACTCCAAATGCGGCCTAACTAAGGTTTTATATAGCAGCAACATGATTTCCCAACTCTTGTACTCAATGTCCCGGCTGATGAAGGCAAGCATGCCATATGCCTTCTTAATCACCTTAGCCACCTGTGTTGCCACTTTTACGGAACTGTGAACCTGCTCGCCCAGATCCCTCTGCATGTTAATGTTCCTAAAGGTTCTGCAATTTACAATATAATTCATACCTAGATTTGATCCTTCAAAATGTATCACATCGCATTTGTCCAGATTAACTCCATCTGCCATTTCTGTGCCCAAGTCCCCAATCTATCTATATCGTGTTGTATCCTCTGACAATCCTCTGCACTATAAGCAACTCCGACATTCTTTGTGTCATCCGCAAACTTACTAGTCAGATTAGCCACATTTTCCTCCAGATCATTTATATCTAATACAAACAACAGAAGTCCCAGCACTGATCCCTGCAGAATACCACTAGCTACAGATCTCTATTCTGAAAAAAACACCCATCCCCCGCTACTCTCTGTCTTCTATAACCAAGCCAATTCTGTATCCATCTAGCCAGCCCACCCTGAATCCCATGTGATTTTAATTTTGGTACCAGTCTGTCATGTGGGACCTTGTCAAATACCTTACTAAACGCCATATAAACTTCATCCATAGCCCTTCCCTCATCAATTTCCTTTGTCACCTCTTCAAAAAACTCAATCATATTGGTGAGACATGACTTTCCCCATACAAAACCATGCCGCCTGGCTCTAACTAGTCCATTTTGCTCCAAATGTGCATATATCCTGTCCCTCAGTATCTTTTCCAAAAGCTTCCCCACCACTGACATCAGGCTCACCGGCCTATAAGTTTCTGGATTGTTCCTGCTTCCTTTCTTAAGCAAGGGAATAACATTGGCTATTCTCCAGTCCACTGGAACCTCGCCTGTGGTCAATGAAGATGGGAAGATATCTGTTAAAGCCCCAGCTAGTTCTCCCCTGCCGCCCCCAGGAACCTGAGAATAAATCCCATCTGACCCCGGGGACTTGTCTAACTTAATGTAATTTAGGATACTCAACACTTCCTCCTTTGATATATTGATATCCTCAAGAGCCTATCCCTGACCCCAACATCCGTCATGTCCTTCTCCCTGGTGAATACCAATACAAAGTACTCATTAAGGATTTAACCACTTCCTGTGGTTCCACGCATAACTCCCCTCCATTGTCCTTAAGTGGGCCTACTCTTTCTCTTGCTACCTTCTTGCTCCTAATTTCTGCATAAAAAGCCTTGGGATTCTCCTTGACCATGTTTGCTAAAGACATTTCTTGGCCCCTTTTAGCCTTCCTCATTCCATGTTTTAGTTCCTTCCCACTTTCACTGTACTCCTCAAGGGCATTGTCGGTGTTTAGATGCCTAGACCAAGCATATGCTTCCTTTTTCCTTCTGACTAAGCTTACAATTTCCCTTGTCGTCCATGGTTCCCGAATCCTGACATTTCTATCCTTTATTTTTCGGGGACATGCCTGTCCTGCATTTCAATCAACTGGCCTTTCAAAGCGTCCCACATGTTAGACATGGATTTGCCCTAAAATAGCCGCTACCAATCCACATTCCCCTGTTCCGGTCTAATTTGGATGTAATTGGCCCTCGCCTAATTAAGTACCCTCACCACTCTTGTCCTTATGATTGCTTGAAATCCTATGGAATTCTGATCAATCACCTGGCCTGGCTTATTCCCTAATACCAAGTCTAGTATGCCCTCCTCCCTGGTTGGATTGTCAACATACTGTACCAAAAAGTCCTCCTAGACACCTCTAACAAATTGCTCTCCATCTGAGCCCCTGGCTAAAAGGGATTCCCAGTGAATATGGGGGAAGTTAAAGTCACACATCACAACTACCCTGCTTTTTTTTACACATTTTCAGTATCTGCTACACAGTTGTTTCTCTGTCTCCTGCGGGCTGTTGGGAAGTCGATAGTACACTTCCAACATTGTGATTTCACCCTTCTTATTCCTGAGCTCCATCCAGAATGCCTCTCTCCAAGATCCCTCCAATGTGTCCTCTCTCAACACAGCAGTGATCTGCTCCCTAATCAGCAATGCAACTCCCCCCACCTCTTTTGTTTCCCTTTCTGTCCCGTCTAAAACAACGATATCCTGGAACGTTAAGCTGCCAGTCCTTTCCCTCCTTTAACCATGTCTCCGTAATTGCAATTACATCATAGTTCCATGCAGTAATCCAGGCTCTCAATTCATCTATTTTACCTGTTGTACTTCTTGCATTGAAGCAAGCACATTCCAGGCCTACAGTCCCGCTTAGCCCTGCAGCTTCCCTCTGCCTGCTCTTACTCTGTGCTATGTTTATATCAGTCTCACTTTTTTCCCCAGTCTCTACACTTACTAGCCTGCTGTTCTGGTTCCCACCCCCCTGCCACACTAGTTTCAACTCTCATTAGCAAACCTCCTGCCCAGGATAGTGGTGCCCCTCCAGTTCAGGTGCAACCTGTCCTTCTTGTTCAGGTCCCACCTTTGCCAGAAGACATCCCGGTGATCCATATATCTGAAGCCCTCCCTCCTACACCAGCTCTTTAGCCACGTGTTCAACTGTACTATCTCCCTGCTCCAAGTCTCCTTTTTCAGGATGCCCTGTAGCCGTTTAGAGACATCCAGGACCCTGGCACCAGGGAGCCAACATACCATCCTTGAGTCCTTTTTGGGGCCACAGAAACATCTGGCTGTGCCCATTAACTCATAGGTGAAAGTGCTACCAACTGAGCCATGTCTGACACTGTTGGATGGTAGGAACAAATACAAGTGACCAAACAGTTCTTGGTACATCTTCATACTGAATAATGCTGGGGTGACCTGCTGGCACTCCAGGCCTGAATCAGTGCCCCTGAGTTGGGAGTGCCGAGTCAGGAAAAATTGCAACTCCACAAACCCAACTCTGGAGAAAGTGCCCTAAGATTGTTTGATTTTTGTTTCCTGGGATTGGTGGGTGTTCGTGGGAGTCAGGCCTGCCAACCCTGGAAACAGTGTGCAGGCAGCCACAGGACTGTCGGGTGCAGAGGTGGGCTTTGTGAAAGGGCACCTGTGTCCCAGGACTTTGTGCCAATTGTAAAAGAAAACACCCCACACTCCCCACATTCCATCCATGCCAACCCATGCCACTTCATGCCTTCATACAACTCCCAAGACCGAACCTACCCCCAATGCAAACCCATGCATTTCTACCTGCCCCACACGGCCCGTTCTAGCCCCTATATCAACTTAGTGTCAACACCTGTTTTCTTATCTACCAATCTTTACCCTTATACGCTCCATGCAGTTCACCCAATGTCCACCCTGGGAGACTTCAGGACTCATGCTGAGATTAAATAAAATAAAGTTCTAAATGTCTCTTGATGACTTCACTTTTTAAAAAAAACTGATGAAAACCGATTTGTTGTATTTAAATTCCTGCAAATATTTAATCCCTTATAAAAACAAGCATTTGTATTCATAGCCCCACATCAAAGATTTTCTAACCACTTAGAACTGTCAATCAAACTGTGAACTGACAGGCACCCCACTGTGATAATAGGGCATCAGTCATGAAACACAAATCCCACTAATGAGACATTTGATCTGTTTTACATGAGCAGATGCCTCTATGAACCACAGGTGTGCAAATTGCAATCTGTCCCAATGTTCCTTCCCTGCCACCGCCCAATCAAAATTGTGGATAACGAGTTTGGGGGCACGACTTCTGAATCAGGGCTCTGCTGCCATTGTTAAAAATAAATTTAGAACACTCAATTTTTTTTTTTCCACTTAAGGGGCAATTTAGCGTGGCCAATCCACGCACCCTGCACATCTTTGGGTTGTGGGGAAATGACCATGCAGACACGGGGAGAATGAGCAAATTCAGGGGCAGCATGGTGGCGCAGTGGTTAGCACTGCTGTCTCACAGTGCCAAGGTCTCAGCTTCAATCCCGGCTCTGGGTCAATGTCTGTTGGAAGTTGCACATTCTCCCCATGTTTGCGTGGGTTTTGCCCCACAACCCAAAAAGATGTGCAGGGTAGGTGGATTGGCCATGCTAGATTGCCCCTTAATTGGAAAAAAATAATTGAGTACTCTAAATTTATAACAAATAAATAAATAAATAAATTGATCCTTAGTGTCCATACGTTTAGGTGGATTGGCCATGCTAAATTACCCCTTAATTGGATAAAATGAATTGGGTACACTAAATTTGTAAAAAAAAAGAATGAGCAAACTCCATATGGACAGTGACCCGGGGCCAGGATCGAATCCAGACCCTCAGCGCCGTGAAGCAGCGGTGCTAACCACTGTGCCACCGTGCCGCCCCCTCTGCTGCTATTTTGACCAAGCCGAAGATCCTCTCTGTCACTGCGAAAATTCAGACCTAATTGTCCAAGCAGTAATGTTTTGCTTCATGCAGGTGGTAGAATAGGTGCTTGTGACTGCAATCACAAGAAGGGGTGTTTTGTGTTGGTGAGATGCTATTCTAGATCTTTGTCACATCGATTGGCCAGGAAAGTCCTTGGATGGAAGTCACATAGTTGGAGATGGATGGGTGATTTTAGCTGTGGGTTGTTGTAAAGCTCAGGGAAAATAAGGGGAAATAGTCTAAGTTAGAGATACGAGGATTATGTTAAAAAATGATGTGGAGATGCCGGCGTTGGACTGGGGTGGGCACAGTAAGAAGCCTTACAACACCAGGTTAAAGTCCAACAGGTTGGTTTCGAATCACTAGCTTTCGGAGCACAGCTCCTTCCTCAGGTGTGACTCCTCATACTACCTTTCATGATTCTATGCCCCTTAATCACCTTGATAGAAGTATACCTTTCTGTGTCCGTGGTACTTTCAGTTCTCTGAATATGGAGGCATTTCAAACCCTCCTCTGGCTTCACCCTTTCCTATCTTTAACCTTCTCCAGTTCCACAACCGTCAGATATCCGGACTTTGGCAGTACCGGCTGCTTAGACCTGCTTGACTTTTACTGGTCCACCAATGACAGTTGCCCTGCCACGGAATATGGTGCGAAACACCCGGTTATGTAAATAATGAGATTGAGGCTGGAAGATTTGGCAAATTGTGCCACTGGCCTCTGCAGCAGGAAACACTTCACACCCCTGCCCCCACCACAGCCCCACAATGGGAGAATTTCACCTCTAAGTTTCACTCCTGGGAGGCCGCAGTTAAGAGAGAGCTGGGTCCGTTGGGCTCAGAGGCAGAGTGTAGGTGGTCATAAGAACAGGCGAATGCTGAGGCAGGTTGATTGAAAGGCCAGCTCAGCTGCCTGAGACTTTAACCCAATGTATAAAAGGCTGTTAGGCCCTCCAGCACTCCTGCGTTTAGGTTTCCCGCCTGTGTGACTGATCCCTCCTCCCCCACTGCCGACAAAAAAGGGATGTTTCAGAAATGGGACTGGACCTCTGTATCTGGGTCCTGCCCACCATTTTCAAAGGTCTCTGGAGTCCCTTCCTCAACTCCACCAATCCAGCCCAATCTCCCTACACAATACACTTTTCCAGCTGAAAATCCTTTTGCAGGCAAACAAAGGAACAAATCTGTCTTATAGTGCTTGCTCAGGATGTCCAACCTTGCCTCATAAATTTATAGCCGGATTTGGAGAGTGGGTGGGGGGGGGGGGGGGGGGGGGGAGTTGTTGATGGGAACTGGGCTCCATGATGTTGCTGTCACAATGTCACTGGCCGGAAGAGACAGGCCACATGCAATAAATCTGCTCAAATATTGGTGGCTGACTCAAAATTACATTAAAATGGCAACAGTAATGTCACCAGAGTCATTTGCTCCATTGTAGAGTGACAAGACAGCAAAGTCTTCAGATTTTTAAAAATACAATTTTGGACTTATGTCTATGTCTATGACTTCTTCCTCTACCAGAAAGGCTTCTTATAACCTAATGGCGACAAAGATTATCAAAGCCTCCTTAACCATCCAACTCCCCCATCCCGCAAATCCTCAACCCCACCCCAAGCTTTCTCCACAGTGGGATCTCCAGCAGAGGCTGGAAGTGGACTAATGAGATTAAGCTGGTAACATCAGAGAAAGGTGTATCTTTGTACTGGACAGAGTCCCTACCACCTCCAAGACACATGCGATTCTCTGATTAACAGTTCCATTGAATGTGGAAGTGCCTTGGTCCTGTGGCCAATGCTGAATTCACCACAGTGAGGATCAGTGGGGAATTCAACCTTGGTTGGCATCGGAACTGGCCCAAGGCACAGAGGCAACAGTTGGGACCTGGCCAGCGTATCTCCTTTCCAACCCGGAACACAGCACTTCCTCAGCAAACTCTTTATCCCGGCTCCCATTCACTGGTTTAACGCTGCTTAATGTGGGCACAGGTTGCAGCATGCACGAGCTTCTTTCCGTATCTAACAAACACATATCATTAATCTTTCTGAGAAGATGGTTACAATCAGAAAAAAAATCAGAAAGCAGAAGTCCGCAAGTAGTTAATTCATGTGAATGTGGGCTGCTAACAGAGCGTATCATATTCTTGCTGATACTATCAGACTGAATAAAGCTGGCAAAGGGAAATAATTGCAGTTTGTGGCTCTTACAGCTTAAATTGCAGGAAGTGCTTGGATGCTGATAATGACAAGCCAGATAGGGTTACCTAGAAGTATGCTTCTAAACGTCACTACTGATTTCTGTCTTTCACTTCAAGACTCGCAAAAATATCATTTTTAGTTTCTCATCTCAAAATTCAAAAAGCTTGAGGCAGAGAAAAATGGTATTAGATAATTAAACCTGTAAGCAACAAAAACTAATCTGAAATCCTGGCACTGCATGAAAGCTCACAGCTTCAAGAATCTGCTTTCAGTTTTCCTCTCCCAGTTACCGGTCCCTCCCTATCTCGCCAAAATCTGCTTACTCGTGTAATTCCACTGGTGCTGACACCCAAGTACCTCACCCAGTCTTTTGTGTGTGAGGCTTGACAGGAAGATTGCATTTATATAGCGCAACAGGAGGTCCCGAAGCATCACACAACCAATGAAGGATTTTAATTTAAAGTGTACTCACTGTTGGGCAGTTCTGTGGGAAATGAGGCAGCCAATTGGCACACAATAGGGAACCTCTTCTACACAGTTCCTATTCTTGAAAGGACACCTCCACCTCACCTTTTAAAACAGAAAATCCAGTTTTGTTTTGTCATTTCTCAGAATTCGACCCTCAGATGCCAGGGGGGGAGGAAAAGGCAAAAAACTGCGGATGCTGGAAATCTGAAATAAAATGTTGGAAATACTCAGCAGGTCAAGCAGCGTCTGTGGAGTGAAACGGAGGTAACGGGCAGAATTGTTCCATCCGGGACTAAGTCCCGTGGCAGGGACTGAGATAGCGATTGTCTCCCACTGCGCAGACTGTCAGAAAACCGTGCTATATCTTTCGTTTCACGCTATCCTCCAATGTGATTCCCGATCCACTACTCCCCCTACTCCACCAACCCCAATGGCCATCCTCCTCCCCCCGACCACTTCTTCGAAGACTGGCTGTGGTCCTAGTCACCTCTCCTGAGACCAAATGGTCAACATCTCTCTGAGGTGAGACTTCCTACCCCAATGAGGTTGTAAGTCTCACCTCATGCCAATTAACAGCCCAACAGATATAAAATGGCTGCCGGGAGTTACCCTGTGTTTTACACCGGGGGAAGGAATGGGTAAAATCCCATGCCCGGATCTGATAACCTCTGTTTTCTTAGTGACCATGACTAGCTATACACACACAGGCAGACAAACCAGCATTTTTGCTATTTAATTCATTGTTTTCGTTGCTTTGTTAATCATGATGCTACTCAGCAGTAATTGGGTATGTTGAGTGATGGGTCTGCCAAAGCTTCAAAATCCCTCTCAAATCCATCCTTTGCTTTTTCAACAACTTTCATGGAGTACTTACGTCACTTTTTCTTTATATGTTGCAGGCAGCATTTTTCCACTTACCCATATTAGATTTTAACTGCCGTTTTATGCCCATCGACAACATGTTTAGTCTGCTTCAATCTTGCCGCGCCCACATTGCCACTTGGAGTCAACTGTCCCTTCTAGTTTGCTTTCATCTGTGAATTTGATCAGTTTGCTTTGAGCTTCTAAATCCAAGTTGTTAAAGCAAATTAGGAATAATAGAGGCTCGAACACCAACTGCTGCATATTACACTCAACACCTCCCCACAGCTCTTCCAACAAGTGACAGCTGCATGCTATTCTCTATGACAATTACTCACCCATTCCGAAGTCCTGGACCCACTGCTTTAAGCTTAATGAGTCGCATTTTGTGCAGGACCTGGTCAAAATGCTTTTCAAAAGCCATGCAGTGTGGGGTGAAACGTGAAACGTAGGTGTACCATGACTTTCTCTTAACGATTCGCCTTGTTCCTTCATCGAAGTGCAGTATGCTATCAAGGATGCCGGCGCAGAAATTAGGTCGTTTCTTAAGGGGGTGAGAGAAGGAAGAGTCAGTCCGGAGGTTGTTCTTGCATTATTCCTATTGTTAAGTAACAGTACAGCATTCAGGTCGCTAAGACCCCAGGAACTGAACATTCATTGGGCGGCACGGTAGCACAGTGGTTAGCACTGTTTCTTCACAGCTGCAGGGCTGTTGCTTCACAGCTGCAGGGTCCTAGGTTTGATTCCCGGTTTGGGTCACTGTCTGTGCGGAGTCTGCATGTTCTCCCCGTGTCTTCATGGGTTTACTCCGGGTGCCCCAGTTTCCTCCCACAAGTCCCGAAAGACGTGTTTTTAGGTGAATTGGACATTCTGAATTCTCCCTCTGTGTACCCGAATAGGCGCCTGAGTGCGGAGACTAGAGGATTTTCACAGTAACTTCATTGCAGTGTTAATGTAAGCCTACTTGTAACAACAATAAAGATTATAATTATCTTCAACACATGACTGCAGACTACTTTAGCAGAAAAACACAAAAGGTGTTAACAATTTATTTTTAATTATTTTGTATTAATTACAAAAATATTGACAATGCGAATAAAAAGTTGTTTGACTAACGATCAAGATTTAAAAAAAATAAATTTAGAGTACCGAATTCATTTTTTTCCAATTAAGGGAGCAATTTAGCATGTTCAATCCACCTACCTTGCACATCTTTGGGTTGTGGGGGTGAAACCCACGCAAACATGGGGAGAATGTGCAAACTCCACATGGACAGTGACCCAGAGCCGGGATCGAACCTGGGACCTCGGTGCTGTGAGACTGCCGTGCTACCACTGCGCCACCGTGCTGCTCCTAATGATCAAGATTAACCCAATTGTGTAACAAAGAATTTCCCTTTGCCAATTGCAAGAGAAGACAGTGTGCCTGGATGATCAGGGGTGAAGAGAAAAAGGCCTGAAAAAAAAAATTGTAACAGGTAAATATATATCGATTGCACTTTTTAAAAAACAAACATTTTATTGAGGCATTTATGGTTTTATACCAACAAAAGATACAAAAACAAATGTAAATATAATTCAGTGCGTAACACCACCCTCCATCTGTCACTGTTCCCGCCTAAGCCAAACAAAAATAACCTAACTTCCCCTGCACCCTTACTCCCTAACCACCACCAGCACCCCCCCCCCCCCAATTGAATCTGCTAACAGTTTAGTTTTCCCCGAAGAAGTCGATAAACGGATGCCACCTCCGAACAAACCCTAACATTGATCTTCTCAGGACAAACTTAATTTTCTCAAGCCTGAGAAACGCAGCCATGTCGCTAACTCATAGACCTGATTTTGGGGGCTTCGAGTCCCTCCACGCTAATAAGATCCATCTCCGGGCTACCAAGGAGGCAAAAGCCAAGATGTCAGCCTCTCTCGCTCCCTGGACTCCCGTGTCTTCCGACACTCCAAAAATCGCTACCTCGGGACTCGGCGCCACCTTGTTTTTAATACCGTGGACATGACATCGGCAAATCCCTGCCAGAATCCCCTGAGCTTCGGATATGCCCAAAACATGTGGACTTGATTTGCGGGCTCTCCTGCACACCTCACACACCTATCCTCCAAAAAGCCTTGCTCGTCCAGGCCACCGTCATGTGTACCCGTTGAACCACCTTGAATTGTATCAGGCTGAGCCTGGAACATGATGAGGTTGCGTTGACTCTCCTCAGCGCATCCTCCCACAGACCCGCCTCTAACTCCTTTCCCATCTCATCTTCCCATTTACTCTTTAGCTCACCTATCTGGGTTTCCTCCCACTACATAAGTTCTTGATAGATTTCAGAAACCTTCCCCTCCCCCACCCCCGTTCTAGCGACTACCTTGTCCTGTATCCCCTGCGGCGGTAGAAGCGGAAAGGCCGAAACCTGCCTTTGCACAATACCCTCACCTGTAGATAACGAAACCATTCCCACCTGGCAATTCAAACTTCTCTTCCAGATCCTCCAGACCGGGAAAGCTCCCATTAATAAATAGATCCCCCAGCCTCTCAATCCCTGTGTAGCACCGTCAATATGAAGCGAGGCAGGTTGAGGTAATGTCAATTGAAGGCTTTATTAAGCAGAACTTTATCCCCAGCAGCGTGGTTACAGAATGCAACTGCTGAGGGAAATGGAGGGAAAAACTGGGTTCTTATGCCGGCATTTCTGGGTGGAGTCCAGTAGGTGGCAGATCCTATCAGGACCTGGCATCCCTCCACCAATAGCCTGTCGACAGGTGGTGTACCGTATTATCCCTAATACATACCACCACACCCTGCTCTCTGCCACCTCCGAAACCCCCCATCCATCCTCTCCGGGACAAACTGGTGATTATCACAAATTGGAGCCCACACCGATGCACCCTCCACTCCCATATGCTTCCTCACTGTCCCCAAACTCTCAGGGCCGCCACAACCACTGGGCTTGTGGAGTGCCGGGCTGGCGAGAATGGCAGAGGTGCCATTACCTGTGCTCCTAAACTTGAGCCCCTACATGATGCCGCCTCTACCCGCTCCCACATCGACCCCTCCTCCACTACCCACTTCCTGATAACGATTGCACTTTTTATGATCTGTAACGAAGTGCAAACGCTTCCAGGCCACTTAGATGGGTGGAACTATTAGAACTTAAATGGGTAGGAATATTCTTTTTCCTATTCATTTACCTTCTATTACCATCAGGACTGTGGACCATGTGTATTTGTATCAAATCACCCAAATAACCTCAGCATTTCAGGATTGAGTGGAGTTAATGCAGGTAGTACAGGATGATGTCCATTCTAACAGCAGAACACAACCTTGCTGGGTGATAAACATGCAAAGTGAAGCAAAGGACTAGGGCAGTGCTTCATAAATTAATTTTCAATCACATTGTCACTTGTCACCACCGTCCCAGGAGCAGTGATGATGGGGCCTTTCCTCCAGTACCCAGATCCCATGAGCAAATATCTGAAAAAACTCGAAGTGCCAGCAAAAATAAACAACAATAAAGCAGCATATTAACATTCAATATATTATAGTTCACACATCAAATATGATAATACATCATATAAATATAAAAGTCTGTATTTTTCAAGTGCTATGTAAAAATGCTATTGTTTCCTCTACTCGTGTAGCTTCAGCCATGATCTCCATATTCCCTGGTGACAGAAGTCTCAGTGAAGCCCCTGCACCACCCTATCAGACCCCCAATACACATACACACATACTGAGGCACAGATACACACACTCCCTTCTTTCAATCTCCCTCCCCCACTCACTTACTCAGCAGCTCCTTTTCACATTCCCCCTCCCCCACTCACTTACTCAGCAGCCCCCCTCTGCCACCCCACTACTCCGCAGGTCTGCCGAAAACCACAGCTCCATCAGTAAAGTGGCCAGCATCAGAGTATGCCCTCCCGGTGTGCTGAGTGGTAACTCTCCCCACCACCCCATCCACCTGAGCCTGCTCCCAGCTTTGTTACTGGTGAGGATCCTACAGGCAGAGACTTTCTTCCTGGTTTTGGCTGCAACAGCTGAGGAAAGGCAGAGATCGAAAGACGACTCCAGGGATACACGCATTTGGATTTGGTAATCTTAAACAATATTGGCAGACACCCAGGAGTTTAACTCTAAGCAACTGGTGCAGTGGCTAGCACTGCTGCCTCACAGTGCCAGGGACCCGGATTCAATTCCATCCTTGGGTGGTTGTCTGTGTTGAGTTTGCACGTTTCCCTATGTCTGCGTGGGTTTCCTCCTGATGCTCCGGTTTCCTCCCACAATCCAAAGATGTGCAGGTTAGGTGGATTGGCCATGACAAATTGCCCCTTAGTGCCCAAAGATGTGAGGGTCAACTGGGGTTACGGGGACAGGGCGGGGGAGGGGTCATCGGTAGGGTGCATGTTCAGAGGTTCGTGCAGACCCGATGGGCTGAATGTACTCCTTCTGCATTGTAGGGGTACTATGAACAATACCTGGTTGCCACTGATCCATTCAGCATAGCCAGGAAGAGGAAAGACTCACATTGATATACCACCATTCATCATCCCTGGATATCCTAAAGCTCTTTTTTTTAAAAAAAAAAATTTTATTCTCCTTTTTCACATTTTCTCCCACATTTACATCCATCAACAATAATCAGTAAGATATGTCAGCCCCCATAATAACAACGATCCCATCTACCCACCAACCCCCAAACCTCAACCCGCATGTTTACATAAACAAATGACAAAAAGGAATCAGGGATTACCCGTAGTCACCCTTAATCTTACACAGCTCCCCCCCACCCGGTCTCCAGCTCCTCCCGTCCACTGCCTCTTGTAAATCTCCTCCTCCCAACCTCGGCTCCTTCCCCCCACCTTTCCACCCCGGCTAGACCACTCGGACCCTGTTCTGCCAGGCTCCGATGGCCGCAGCCCCTCCCCCCACCTCACTCCCGCTCACTGGCCGGCTTAAACCGGCCAGCGTGGAGGCCCCCGCCCAGGTCCCTTTCCCACTTACCCGGCCCTAGGAAAGCCCAAAGATCCCCTTTTAGCACAAAAACCCCGCATATCCACCTACACCCCAAAGAACCCTCATTTCGAGTGAAAGTCCCGTCCCTTCCCTTATCCAAATATATACCTTTATTTGGCTCCTTTAGTCTCTACACCCGCGCGCAGTGATACAAAAAAGAAGAAAATACAGTCATGAGGTTACATCGGCACATGGCCATTCCTCAATTTGTCAGTTCTGCCACAGTCCTTCTGCTTTCGCAAACTCCTCCACTGCTTCCGCCGTTCCAAAATAAAAGTCCCTGAGCTTGTAAGTCACCCTCAGCTTCGCTGGATATACAATGCCGCACCACACCTTGCTAATGTACAGTGCCCTCTTCACCCAGTTGAAGGCAGCCCGCCTCCTTGCCAGCTCCACCGTAAAGTCCTGGTATACACGTATACCAGCTCCAGCCCACTGCACCACCCGCTTCTGCTTGGCCCAGCTCAGGACCTTCTCCTTCACACTGTACCTACGGAAGCACAGAGTCACTGCCCTTGGCGGCTCACCCGCCTTTGGTACAGGCCTCCACGACCGATGAGCCCGATCCAGTTCATATCGGGAGGGATCCTCCCCCAATAGTTTTGCCAGCATCACGGCAAAATACTCAGTCGGCTTCGGTCCTTCAACTCCTTCGGGCAGCCCCACAATCCTCAAATTCTGTCGCCTGGATCTGTTTTCCAGGTCTTCCATTTTTCCTCGCAGATCCTTGTTAGTGTCCATCACCTTCCGCATCTCTTTCCCCATTGAGGCAAGTTGATCACCGTGCTGCAATAACGTCTCCTCCACTTCCTTCAGCGCCTCCCCTTGCTCTCGCACCTCCGCCACTGCGCTCGCCACCTCCCTCCTCACCGGGGAAACCGCCTCCTCCACCAGCACACTCAAAACCTCCCTCATCTCCTTCCTCACTGTCTCCATGCATTTCGCAATCTGCGCCAACTGCTTTTCAAATTCCGCAGCCATCACCTTAGTTATTTCTTCAGCCGTAAGCAGTGCAGCCTTCCCTGGTGCTCCAGCCTCCATTTTCCTTGGTGACCCCGCGGTGACCTTTCCACTCCCCGACGGACCTTCAGCTGTTTTTTTTTTGGCCGTTTTCTTGCTCACCTTCGACATTTTTCTTTGGGTTTTTTTCCCCTCCTTTGTCTTCACTGTGCCTCCTCCGTGCCTTCTTCCTGCTTCTGCCGCCTCCGTGGACCCTGGGACCGGGCTTAAAGCCCCGAAAGTGCCGTTCCCGAACGTGAGCCCTCCATTGTGCGGCCGCCTCCCGCCCGCCGTCACCGGAAGTCCGATATCCTAAAGCTCTTTACAATACATGAAGTACTTTTTGAAGTGTAGACACTGTTGTAATGTGCAAATGGCTCCAAGATGTAAAACTGTAATAGTAGTTTGTCAGGGCTGATAATTTGGACAAATAAAACTTTTACTTTTCCTGGTTTTCCAAGTCAAATTTCTCAGATAGAAACTGAATACTGGTTCAAATAAAGATCTTTGTGAATGTTACTTTCACTGGTTACTAAGTGCTAATTATTTATTGTTTTGCAAAATTTCTCATCATTTTGGACCCGTCTCTACTCCGGAATCATAGCACTTCATTCATAAGTAAATGTTAAGTCAGTATAGCAAACAGAGGGTTGGGTTAATTATATCTGTTAAGTTTTTTCCTAGTTTTTCTCTCCTAGTTTCACATTTATCCCTTTATTTATTTATTGCAAGCATTTATTGCTGTTCTGCGAAGGAACCTCATTTGACATCTGATCTAACAGCCAACCTTCAATGTTCTGATGTCTAGTCCACTGAGTGCACTTTTTCCTTGGCTCAACCCTAAATATTGGTCATGCGGCGGTTAACGTGACGATATCTCTAATCTAGCTTTTGAAGATGGTGCTTATCAGTGAGTTGCTTACAGGGTAGGCTGGTTCATGGCATTGTTTCGAGTGTTTAGATACCAAATCAGCAACGTCGGCTCTTGCCCTGCCTGACAGACCAGAAGGGCGAAGCTTTGCACAGAAAGAAATATTTATCCCGCTAATCTTCTATCCGTTAGTGAATCTCGTGTAAGGTTGTGTTTAGAGTCAGAGTTACACTGTTGCAAAATGAGGGGGTGGTGACATACTACCATCAGAAATGACAGGGTGTTGCATATCTAGAAAGAGGTCGGCAAAAATTTTAAGTGAAGAAAGCACTGATGGGTTCCAGAAAATAAATAGCTTTTTAATGTAAATAAATAATCTTTTTATATTTATATATAATGTGTAATCTGTTTGTAATATAGATAATAAATTCATCACTGTCACTGTTCATTGATTTAGGCTATGTAAATGAATAAATATATCAACCTAAGGAAAGATTAAACTAATTTGTATATTTTCTTTTCTAATATGTCCCAGTTTTAAATAGAAGGATCTGCTTGAGCTGTGTTTCTATTCCCCCGTGCCCCAACCCCCAAGTCCCTCTCCATTCACTGGTTTTCAACAATAGTTGTGTTTGACTCTCTAACTGTGCTTCATGACTTAATTTGTGAGTTACTCCAGAAAAAACTCAGAAGAATTTAGTTCTATACAAAATAAGTTAAAATAGGGTTACTTACATTGTTGCTGACAATGGTTTCCCGGGGGAGAGAAAACTGTTTTCAACTGCAGCAGTTTTGATAGAATTCCTTTAAGAAGGAGTTAGATATAGCTCTTGGGGCTAAAGGGATCAAGGAATATGGAGGCAGGAGTGGGGAGGCGGGATCAGGGTACTGAACTTGATTTTCAGCCATGATCAAAATGGACGGCGGAGCAGGCTCAAAAGGCCGAATGGCCTCCTCCTTTTAGTTTTAGTTTAGTTTTAATTTAGACAGACAGCATGGTCGGCACAGGCTTGGAGGGCCGAAGGGCCTGTTCCTGTGCTGTACTTTTCTTTGTTCTGTGTTCCTGCTTCTATTTTCTATGTATGTTTCTACGTATACACAGCAGTGGGCAGGCCATGCAAATGGCAGGTCCTGGCCTGGCTCAGTGAATGCTCAGTCAGAACAAAACCTGTGACTTCTGCATAATGGAGTTTGCTATTTGCAACCTGGTGTCTTAGCTGAGCGAACAATCTGTGAATCTCCAAGAACGGCAGGGTGGAACATTCCAGAGGCACAAACTGTTTTAATATAGTGGCCCTGCCTTTTATTGCCTTTACAGTTAAACAGGTTGCACTGACGTAGTTTACGCTGAGTCCACTGTAGACAAGTGTCCAAAGCAGAGGCACCAAACATGTTTAAAATCAGTAAGAAGTTTTACAACACCAGGTTAAAGTCCACCTGGTTTGTTTCAAACACTAGCTTTCGGAGCACTGCTCCTTCCTCTGGTGAATGAAGAGGTATGTTCCAGAAACATATATAAGATAAAGTCAAAGATGCAAGACAATGCTTTGAATGGGAGCATTTGCAGGTAATTAAGTCTTTACAGATCCAGAGATAGGGATAACCCCAGGTTAAAGATGTATGAATTGTCTCAAACCAGGACAGTTGGTAGGATTTCGCAAGCCCAGGCCAGATGGTGGGGGATGAATGTAATGCGACATGAATCCAAGGTCCCGGTTGAGGCCGTACTCATGTGTGCGGAACTTGGCTATAAGTTTCTGCTCGCCGATTTTGCGTTGTCGCGCATCCTGAAGGCCGCCTTGGAGAACGCTTACTCGGAGATCAGAGGCTGAATGCCCTTGATTGCTGAAGTGTTCCCCAACTGGAAGGGAACATTCCTGCCTGGCGATTGTCGCGCGATGTCCGTTCATCCGTTGTCGCAGCGTCTGCCTGGTCTCGCCATTAATTACCTGCAAATGCTCGCATTCAAAGCATTGTCTTGCATCTTTGAATTTGTCTATTTATATGTTTCTGGAACATACCTCTTAATTCATCTGAGGAAGGAGCCGTGCTCCGAAAGCTAGTGTTTGAAACAAACCTGTCGGACTTTAACCTGGTGTTGTAAGACTTCTTACTGTGCTCACCCCAGTCCAACGCCAGCATCTCCACATCATGTTTAAAATCAGAGCATGTTGGGAAGGGACCTGAAAATTTTCCTGGGATTTCCCCACTCGGTTTGTCATTGAGGGGTCATTATTGGGTAAAAAGGGGGGTTCATCCAAAGTTATAGCATAGAAGGCAGCAGACTATCCAAGGGAATTTACCACAGTATGTCCTGGACTATGAACCTCTACTTTTTCTGTTGGCTCCTTTGATCGTTCTGGGGTGTCTGTTCACTGTGGGGGGCATATAAGCCACCATTTAGCAGCTTGGTGGGCAGAAAGCTAGCAAAGCATATCTCAACGTCCAAGTTTCCTTTCTTACAGCAATGTGATTGGTGAAGAACAGAATATTATATTTAAGACAAAAAGACACGATCATCTCTTTCCCTGAGACACTTGGCCTCACTTATGTCTCAGGAGCCGATGTTCTCAGTGTAATCACAGTGTATTCTGTTAACACAGGGCTTCTCTACTGATTGAAAGGCGGGATGGAGGCAGAGTGGATTTCAAATGGTAAAATTCAGCAAATGTTTTCATTTCAGCTTAGCCCCGTAATGTATTATTACTGAGATATTATCAAAAGTTAATTAGAAACAGTTGTCGAGCGTTACCTCCTGAAAGCTCTTGCTTCTCAACATCTTGATAAAAGTTTGACATTGGTAGAAAGTACCCATTTCAGCAAAGTTAAGCTGAGGCCAATCTGCCCTCGGGTTACCAACTCTGGTTGGAGGCTTTGCTACATGACCAAACAGTCTTTTTTTCTCATATCCAATATTTTTATAACTAATCAAAAAACAAAACAAAACAAACAACACAAGTCTCTCGGGTTTCTGGCTGCAGCTTCGAGGATATTAATCTTTAATTTTAGGAAGGTCCGGGATTGACAATCTTAATTACAAAAAAAAAATGTTCCTCTCTGAATTCAACCCAAACTAATTTCACTCCCTATGAAAATCTGCCTTTGCTTCCTCCCTCAAGTAATTCTGTCCGATCAGGACAGCAGATGTGAAACATCCTTCATTGCCAGTGCTGCTTATCCCTTGTTGTAAGAATAGCGGCTGGCTCAGCACCTTCTCACCACTTGCATCGTTGACTAGTCCGAGATTCTGAACTCCCCATGCAGTGGAAGACCAGGGATGAAGGAAACTCGGCCTCAGGAGAGTGAATTGGATACGAGAAGATAACTGAATCTGAAATGATTTTTAAAATTATACAAGCAAACCCAATGACTCACTTAGCAACTGCACTCCATGGTGGCTGTTATATTGCACAGTAGCACAGTGGTAAGCATTGTTGCTTCAAAGCGGCAGGGTCCAGGGTTCGATTCCCAGCTTGGGTCACTGTCTGTGCGGAGCCTGCACGTTCTCCCCGTGTCTGCGTGGGTTTCCTCCGGGTGCTCCGGCTTCCTCCCACAAGTCCCAAAAGACGTGCTGTTGGGTGAATTGGACATTCTGAATTCTCCTTCTGTGTACCCAAACAGGTGCTGGAATATGACGACTAGGAGCTTTTCAGAGTAACTTCATTGCAGTGTTAATGTAAGCCTACTTGTGACAATAATAAAGATTATTTTAAAGGAATTATTAGAGTAGGAAAGGCCCAGATGTGAAGCATGTTGTGCTTTTTTGATTGGTTCCTAGGAAATTTCAGCTAATTAAAATTAGGGTGTCAAACTGTCAACTGATATTTTAAATGAGTCTTTTAAGAAAAGTCACCACTACCAACTGATTGGCTCAAATTTCCAAGGAATCTGTCAGGAAATACGACTTATGCACTGCCCTAAGCACCTTCACAATCTTCTTGCATATTGTCCAACTCACCATGGTTAATATATAAGACTAAAAGAGCCATTCAGCTTAGGGAGCTTGATTAGGCTTTGTAATAATTGTTGTTCTGTTTGTCAAGTCTGTTTGCTGCATTGTGAACAAGGGGCTGCATTCTCTCAAAATGGGCCTATGTCCTCACGGCGTAAAAACGCTGGAGTTTTACTCTGGAGATTCCTGCAAAAAGGATGAGCTGATTCAATAATCTGCAGGGGGCTGGCTAGCAGGGACCCAGACTAATTCACACAGCTTTAGCTGTGGATACTGGCCCCCGCACTTCTGGCTTCGAATCCGCACGGTGGCGGCCTCCAGTGGCTGCGCCGAGCGTCATGGCGGACTCGGACCCCGGGGCCACACATAAAAACTAGAGCCCCCGATTGGCCGCGCGCCCGAGGATCTGACCGCATGGATCTGTCCCCCGGCCGCCTATAAAGCGCTCCCCCGTGTCCGAGCCCCCTGCCACCTCCCCCCACCCCCCCGGCCAGGGAGGCCACGGACTAAGTCCGCAGCCGCCACGCGAGCATCCCGACCGGCAATAGCAATTTAGTTCCATGTCGTCGGGAACTCGGCCGGTTGGGAGCGGAGGATCGGTGGGCTGGCCTCTGGCAATGGGCCCCCGATTCTCGGGTCCCGGAGAATTGCCGGACCGGCGCCAGGCCCGATTTCGCCGTGAGATTGGATTTTTGGTTATGTATGTGTTAATTCCTTTCTAAATGATTATTTTCTACTTTGGTCAAATGCACCATTAGTTTCTAGTCAATCACATATCCCCTGAAAATCCCACCCAAGCACAACCCAGCAAAATAAAATTCTCCCGTTAACGCCATCATAAGCATTCTTCACCATACAAAATAACCCCCAAAATAAACTTTATTCCATAGCACATGGAAATTTTGTAAACATCAATCGATCCATTGATCTGGCACAACAGTTACTCCCCTCTCCGAAAAGCATAACTCAGCTAACCAGGTAACCGGGTACTGTAGTGAAGATTCCATATATTACCATTGTTGCATTAATAACTGACTTTAACTTTGCAGTGTGTGTTTCTTCCTCAAGCCTGATCCTTGCCCAAGACAGTCTGATTGACAGGTGTGACTCCCTGTTGGGAATAGGTAGGGAGCCTACTGCTGGAATGGAGATACGGTGGGGTGGGGGGGCAGTAATCCTCGGAGGTATCAGATCCCCCTCGACAGTGGGGGTGGGGTGGCATTGGTGATCCAAAGAGGAGGTAGGGGGCGTGGCAATTCTGGGGGAATGGGAAACGTCCTGCTCCTCCTGGCCCTCAGGGAGTGTTGGAAAAAGAGTTACCTCTTCCTCACTTCCCTCCTCAAGTTTCAGATTTCAGAGGTCATCATTCAACGTACAATTGAAATAAAGACCTGGGGCGGGATTCTCCGCGAACTGGCGGGGCGGGCCACTCCGGATCCGAGGAGCGGCGTGAACCACTCTGACGTTGGACCGCCCCGAAGGTGCGGAATCCTCTGCACCTTCAGGGTCTAGGCCGGCGCTGGAGTGGTTTGCGCCGCGCCAGCCGGCGCGGAAGGGGCTTCGCGCCACGCCAACCGGCGCCGTAGGGCCTCTGCCGGCCGGTGTGAGTCGGCGCATGCGCGGGAGCGGCAGCGTGTGCTGGCGTCATCCCAGCGCATACGCAGGGGAGGTTCATCTCCGCGCCAGCCATCGCGGACTGTTACAGTGGCTGGCGCGGAGGAATAGAGTGCCCCCACGGCACAGGCCCGCCCGTGGATCGGTGGGCCCCGATTGCAGGCAAGGCCACCATGGGGGCACCCCCCCCCGGGGCCAGATCCCCACGTGCCCCCCCCCCGAGGACCCTGGAGGCCACCCTCAGAGCCAGGTCCCACCGGCAAATACCTGTTGTAATTTACGCCGGCAGGACCGGCTGAAAACGGGCGGCCGCTCGGCCCATTGGAAAAAAGAAAGCCACTGCGTCACCGTGCTGCCCTCCGCCCACCATTTCTCACAGCTTTGAGATGGTTTTTAAATTTCCACAGCCTAACTGACTCAAACCCATTTCTTTTGGGGGTCATAAAATTCTGAGGTAAAATTAAACTCCAAGGAGCAATCATGCTGGCCAGCTCCCACAAGTGTGCGCGGGAATTGCCTCTTCCGCCAAATCACCCTGGTGGTGCGCAATCAATTGCACTAAGACGCAAGTTGGGTACAACTGTGGCTTTATTACAGTCAAATGCGTGGCCGCCTGCTGCAGCTGACGAAATGGCAGGGCACTGGAGGTCATGCATATTTATACAGTTCTTAGTGGGCGGAGCCAGCCGGCAGGGCCGACCGGCGAACCTGTAGTGCAGGTCCTACCTTACATCCCCTACTACAGTGGTTCACAACATTCACCCCCTGTTAAAAATGAGTCCGGCGGGGGTGATGTGAAACTATACACAATTAGTGCAATTATGTACAGTGGTAGGGAAAGAAAAGTCCATGTTAACGGTCCGGAGTCCGTCAAAGGTTCAGCCGATCCGGGGCTTTGGTGCTTCGTTGGGAGCGGCGTAATGGTGGCGGTGGTGATGGAGGTGGCACCGATGGCGGTGGTGATGCTGGCCAGTCATCGGGGAACTCCGGGAGCGTGCCAAAGTCCTCTTAGTCCTCTTGCGCGGGAAGGGGGGGAGGGGGTGGTCTGGTGGGATCAGTGTTGGCGGTGCAGTGGGAGGGGGGGCGCATGGGTGGGGGGGGGGTGTTGGGGTGAAACCTGATGGTGCCAGGTCCCTAATTGAGACAGTATCTTGCCGGCCGTCAGGGAACTCAGCGTAGGCATATTGAGGGTTGGCTTGGAGCAGGTGAACCCTGTCCACCAAGGGGTCCGCCTTGTGGAGTCGGACGTGCCTACGGAGAAGGACCGGTTCTGGAGCTGCGAGCCAAGTCGGGAGCGACACCCCGGATGTGGGCTTCCTGGGGAAGGTAAAAACACGTTCATGGGGTGTGTTATTAGTGGCGGTGCACAATAGTGGCCGGATGGAGTGTAGAGTGTGAGAGGGGACCTCCTGCCAGCGAGAGGCTGGGAGGTTCCTGGACCATAGGGCCAGCTGGACGGCCCTCCAAACCGTCCCATTCTCCCGTTCTACTTGCCCGTTTCCCCGGGGGTTGTAGTTGGTCATCCTGCTGGAGGCTATACCCCTGCTGAGCAGGAACTGACGCAGCTCATCGCTCATGAATGAGGATCCCCTCTCACTGTGGATGAAAGCGGGGAAACCGAACAGAGCGAAGATGGTGTTGAGGGCCTTGATGACGGTGGAAGACGTCATATCGGGGCATGGGATGGCGAAGGGGAATCTGGAGTACTCATTGACCACACTGAGAATGTACGTGTTACGATCGGTGGAGGGGAGGGGCCTTTGAAATCCACGCTGAGGCGTTCAAAGGGGCGGGAAACCTTCACCAGGCACGCACGGTCCGGCCGGTAGAAGTGCGGCTTGCACTCCGCACAGACCTGGCAGTCCCTGGTGACTGTCCTTACTTCCTCAACTGAGTAGGGCAGGTTGCGAGCTTTGACCAGATGGTACAATCGAGTGACCCCCGGGCGACAAAGGCTGTCGTGTAGGGCCCGGAGTTGGTCCACTTGTGTGCTGGCACATGTACCTCGGGAGAGGGCGTCTGGGGGCTCGTTGAGTTTACCGGGACGATACAAAACCTCGTAATTATAGGTGGAGAGCTCGATTCTCCACCGCAAGATTTTATCATTTTTGATCTTGCCCCGCTGTGTGTTATTGAACATGAAGGCTACCGACCGTTGGTCAGTGAGGAGAGTGAATCTCTTACCGGCCAGGTAATGCCTCCAATGCTGCACAGCTTCAACGATAGCTTGGGCCTCCTTTTCGACGGATGAGTGTCGAATTTCTGAGGCATGAAGGGTGCGGGAAAAGAATGCCACGGGTCTGCCTGCCTGGTTTAGAGTGGCGGCAAGGGCGACATCTGAAGCGTCGCTTTCTACTTGTAAAGGCAGTGACTTATCCACTGTGCACATCCCGGCCTTGGCGATGTCTGCTCTGATGCGGGCGAAAGCATGTTGTGCCTCGGCCGCAAGGGGGAATTGGGTGGACTGAATGAGTGGGCGAGCCTTGTCCGCATAGTTTGGGACAAACTGAACGTAGTAGGAAAAGAACCCCAGGCAGCGTTTGAGGGTCTAGGGGCAGTGGGGGAGGGGGAGTTCCATGAGGGGGCGCATGCGGTCGGGGTCGGGCCCGAGAAGTCCGTTTTGGACTATGTAGCCAAGAATGGCTAACCGGGTCGTGCTGAACACACACTTCTCTTTGTTGTAGGTCAGGTTGAGAAGAGTGGCAGTGCGGAGGAATTTATCGAGGTTGGCATTGTGGTCCTGCTGGTCATGGCCGCAGATGGTGACATTATCTAAGTACGAAAAGGTGGTTTTGCAAACCGTACTGGTCGACCATTCGGTCCATCGCCCTTTGGAAGACCGAGACCCCATTTGTGAAGCCGAAAGGGACCCTAAGGAAGTGGTAGAGGCGACCGTCCGCCTCGAAGGCCGTGTATGGATGGTCCGACTTCCGGATGGGGAGCTGGTGGTAGGCGGATTTTAGGTCAACTGTTGAGAAGACCCGGTACTGCGCAATCTGATTGACCATATCAGATATGCGTGGGAGGGGGTAAGCGCCGAGCTGCGTGTACCGATCGATCGTCTGGCTGTAGTCCACGACCATCCTGTGTTTCTCCCCAGTTCTAACCACTACCACTTGGGCTCTCCAGGGGCTGTTGCTGGCCTCGATAATACCCTCCTTAAGCAGCCGCTGGACTTCGGACCTGATGAAGGTCTTGTCCTGGGTGCTGTACCGTCTGCTCCTGGTGGCAATCCGCAGTTAGATTGGCAAAAAGGGAGGGGGGATCGGCCTTGTGGGTCGTGAGGCCGCAAACGGTGAGGGGGGGTAAGGGCCTGCCGAATTTGAGGGTGAGGCTCTGGAGATTGCACTGCAAGTCCAGGCCCAACAGGAGTGCAACGCAGAGATTAGGAAGGACATAGAGGCGGAAGTAACTAAATTCTACGCCCTGGACATGAGAGTGACACTACAGAAGCCTCGGATCGGGATGGAGTGGGATCCGGAGTCTAGGGAGATCCTTTGATTGGCAGGGTGGACCGCAAGGGAGCAGCGCCTTACCGTATCTGGGTGTACGAAGCTTTCGGGGCTCCCGGAGTCCAGCAGGCACGAGGTCGCGTGGCCGTTGATTTTCACCTTCGTCGACGCGGTGGCCAGGTTGTGCGGGCGAGATTGGTCCATCGTCATCGAAGCGAGCTGCGGGTAGCCATCGGATCCTTCGGGTGGCGAGCGTGTGCGGTTCCGATCTCGGGATGTCCGGAGAAACTGTGGGGGACAAGATGGCGGCGCCCATGGTGCACACATTGCGGGGTCGGGACAAGATGACGGCGCCCATGGTGCACACATTGCGGGGTCGGGACAAGATGGCGGCGCCCATGGGGCGCATGTGGCTGAAGGGGGACAAGATGGCGGCTGCCATTGTGCGTTTGGCACGGGGGAGGGGGTGATAGCGGGCACGATCGCAGCGACTGCGCCGGCCTGGCACACAGCCACGAAGTGGACCTTCTTACTGCAGGATTTACAAACGGCAGTGCGAGCCGGGCAGTGTTGGCGGGGATGCTTCTGCTGACCACAAAAGTAGCAGCGGGGACCCCTGGGTGCGCGGATCGACGTGCGGCGCAGGTGTATTGGGAAAGCAGGGCCTCAGCTGAGGAGGTCGGCGGCGGGGTCCAGGAGGGGTAGGAACGGGTAGAAGGGTGGGCAGCGCGGCGGGAGGGGTAAGATTGTACATTACGGGCTGTGACCGTCATGGAGAGCGCCAAGGTTTTTGTCACCGCCAGTTCGAGCGGGCCCCTTCCAGTAATTGTTCTCGGATGCGGTCCGACGCAATCCCCGTCACGAAAGCATCGCGCATGAGGAGGTTCACGTGCTCAGCAGCCGTTACGGCCTGGCAATCACAGTCCCGGACGAGTGGAATTAGGGCGCGCCAGAAGTCTTCGATGGACTCACCAGGTAGTTGCGAGTGGGTGGCGAGTACATGCCTGGCGAAGAGCGTGTTCGCCTTCTGAGCATAGTGTTCTTTAAGGAGTTCCATTGCTTTCGCGTAAGTCGTGGCGTCTTGGATCAACGGGAACACGCTGTAGCTCAGTCTGGAGTACAGGACGTTTATCTTCTGAGCCTCCGTTGGCGCGGGGTCCACAGCATTGATGTAGGCATCAAAACATGCTCGCCAGTGAGTAAAGTCTTTTCTGGTGTCGGGCGAGTGTGGATCCAGCTGCAGGCGATCAGGTTTGATTCTGATATCCATTCTGTGGAGAAATCTGACTGCAATAAATTGATGCGCAATCAATTGCACAAAGACGCAGATTGGGTCCAACTGTGGCTTTATTGCAGTCAGATGCGTGGCCGCCTGCTGCAGCTGCCGAAATGGCAGGGCACTGGTGGTCATACATATTTATACAGTTCTTAGTGGGCGGAGCCAGCCGGCAGGGGCTACCGGCAAACCTTTAATGCAGGTCCTACCTTACATCCCCTAATACAGTGGTTCACCACACCTGATATCCACATCTGTCACCCCAGTGGATTAATGGAAAAGCTTCTAAGTGTGGTAGCAAGTGTGAACCGCCGCGAGCTTCCCAATGCTTGATACGGCAAGGCCATCACCTGTATCAAACATTAATTGGTCCTCTTGACGAAGCCCCACAGGTTTCACGCCGCAAACGGTGGTCCCGCAGCTGATTTGCTGGGACCGCGCACCACACCATTGCTGATACACATCAGGTGGAGGAAGGAATGCCCAGGTGGGACAGCAGTCGGAGGTCTGCTGGATCCCAGGACCCAGCTGGGTCCCAGTCGGGTGCTGAGCCTCTGGACCAGATTTACCCTGGGTTGATGCAGTTGGCAGGGTGCAGGCATGATATTCAGAGGCAGGTGTCAGCGACACTCCAGCAGGTTGCAGGAGATAAAGCCAGCAATCTGTGGCACCGAGGCCAATATTGCGAGGCTAGCGACCTTAGTGGACAGCCTGCTGCAAGATGTTAGCAGCATGAGTGGTGGTGTCCAAGCCATGGCTCAGTCAGTGACAGCCATGGCTGAGCAGCTTGACAGCATACCCGGCTCGCTGGGGCACGTGTCCAAGGTGGACTTTTATGAGGCACTGAGGAGTATCGCCGAGGGAGGTGACATCATGCCGCAGACATTGGGGAGCCACCAGGTCTGACAGTGCCCAATGACGCTGGGGCAGCAGGGCCTCAATGCAGCTGCCTCTCTGTCCCAAGGTGACCCCCAGAACCCTCTGGGCACCGACTGGGAGGAGGAGACAATGGGTATCAACTCGGAGCCACCCTATGGAATGGTGATGTCCACCAGCTCCCCCGAGATAATGGATGAAGCCACATGTTATGTGAAGCAGGTGTGGGTGAGGGCCTCCCTGGCCCTCGGTGCTTGCCAGACCCTCACCACTGCCACCTGTCCTCCATGCTCTGGCTGCTCCTTTGGGTCCTTTCTTGTCCTCCAGCCCCTCCTGGTCCGGCGCCTCCTCGTCCCCCTCCTCGGTAGCCGCATGTTCCTTCCCCTCCCCCTCCAAAACGTCACCCCGCTGTTGTGCTAGGTTGTGGAGGGCACAGCGGGTCATCACGATGCGGGGCGGTCCTCTGGGGGGTGTACTGCAGTGCACCACCAAAGGCATGGCATCAGAACCTCATCTTGAGGACTCTGGCGCATCGCTGAATGACAGCCTGGGTGGCCACGCGGGCCTCGTTGTATCGGATCTCCGGATCGGTTACCAGCCTCCATACTGGCGTCATTAGCCAGGTCCTCAGCGAGTACCCCTTATCCCTCGAGCTAACCAGCCATCCTGGGATGGTCCGCAAAGGGACCAAGGATATCCGACTGAACCAGGATGTAGCTGTCATGCACAGTCCCTGGGAGGCATGCACACTAATGCACGATTTTCATGTCGTGGTCGCACACGAGCACATTTAGGGAGTGGAACCCCTTCAGCCACGCAGCCAGAGGCCTCCAGGGTCAGTGGGAGCTATGGGTGGTCCGTGGGGGTGAAAGTCAGGGGCTTCGGTAATAGGTACACACGATCCAGGGGATGATATGGTGGACCTGATGGGCACTGAGATATTCCACCCCCCCCCCAACCGATTGTGCCCCCCTCTGACCAAGACCACCCTCCATGGGGTCCCGTCCCCAGAGGACTGGGGCAGCAACCCTAGTGCCCCTGGGCTCATTGCCCTGACCAAGACCACCCTCCATGGGGTCCTGTCCCCAGATGACTGGGTCAGCAACCCCAGTGCCCCTGGGCTCATTGCCCGGGAGCGAAGATGGCTACTCACCTCCAAGGATCCCCACAGCATTCATTCCGCCAGCTTCACGTTTTGAAAAAGCAGTATTAATCAGTGCCCGTGCGACCACTTTCTGGGGAGGTGGTTAGATCATAGAATCATAGAATTTACAGTGCAGAAGGAGGCCATTCGGCCCATCGAGTCTACACCGGCTCTTGGAAAGAGCACCCTACCCAAGCCCACACTTCCACCCTATCCCCATAACCCAGTAACCCCACCCAGCACCAAGGGCAATTTTGAACACTAAGGGCAATTTATCATGGCCAATTCACCTAACCTGCACATCTTTGGACTGTGGGAGGAAACCGAAGCACCCGGAGGAAACCCACGCACACACGGGGAGGATGTGCAGACTCCGCACAGACAGTGACCCAAGCCGGAATCGAACCTGGGACCCTGGAGCTGTGAAGCAATTGTGCTATCCTCAATGCTACCGTGCTGCCCCATGGGAGGCCTTTAGATAGGGGGTCATTCCTGTTAATTGTATGGAGAATGGATTTAAGTGGTGATTATTGGTTTCTTGCCACTTTACGGTGGGATCTTGATTTCACCAATGGGAGCAGGCCAGTTAGATCGCAAACCAATTTTGGCCTTTCCCGCAATGTAACGGCTGCGTCACGCTCTCGCTCACGCGTGACCCGGTTTGTTTCAGCAGAAAGCCATACCTCGATTGTCCTCATTGTTGCTGAGCACTCTGTTGGCTCTCCTCTTGAAGGGATCGATTCTAGAGTCTGCCTAATCTCAGGCTGTGCCTTTAGCAATTCAGTCAACTATTTCCAGTGTGCCTTTACATAAGACTTTAAAACCCAGCAATTAATGTTAAAAAAACACAAAAAGCTGAGGTATAATCCTGGAATTTTGCCATATGAACAATAAGTACTGGGGAGGGGCTGCTGGCGGATAGATTCAACCATTAGGGGGGCGGCTTGTGGTGCAGTGGTTAGCACTGGGACTGCGGCGCTGAGGACCCGGGTTCGAATCCCGGCCCTGGGTCCGAATCCCGGCCCTGGGTCACTGTCCGTGTGGAGTTTGCACATTCTCCCCATGTCTGCGTGGGTTTCACACCCACAACCCAAACGTGTGCAGGTTAGGTAGATTGGACAAGCTAAATTGTCCCTTAATTGGAATAAAAAATAATTGGGTACTCTAAAAAAAATGTTTAAAAAAAGAAAAAGAGGGTTGTTTAGGAGTCTGGTAACAGTGGGAAGAAGCTGTTGGGGCAGCACGGTAGCATGGTGGTTAGCACAATTGCTTCACAGCTCCAGGGTCCCAGGTTCGATTCCGGCTTGGGTCACTGTCTGTGCGGAGTTTGCACGTTCTCCCCGTGTGTGCGTGGGTTTCCTCCGGGTTCTCCGGTTTCCTCCCACAGTCCAAAGATGTGCGGGTTAGGTGGATTGGCCATGCTAAATTGCCCATAGTGTCCAAAATTGCCCGTAGGGTGGGGTTACTGGGTTATGGGGATTAGGTGGGGTTACTGGGTTATGGGGATAGGGTGGAGGTTTGGACCTTCGGTAGGGTGCTCTTTCCAAGAGCCGGTGCAGACTCGATGGGCCGAATGGCCTCCTTCTGCACTGTAAATTCTATGTCATGTCATCTTCTGGCCATTACTTTTGAATGCAGACTTTACCATCTACTTCCCATTGAGTCCAAATGAATGTTAGTCGTGATAAATGGCTAGTAGCCACCATTAGGAAGGGATTGCCTCTAACCCAGGCTCTAGGACAATCAATGTCTGCTTGGGACACTGCATTCTGTGTGAAGGTCAGTCTTGACTGGAAGTAGTAAAAAGTGTGTCTCAAGTAATCAGCCAGTTCTCATGATGAAGAAAAATATTCAGTTCATGAAAGAGATCATTTCTGCTGTTGGACTATCGTGCCCAGTAATTAATGCCACTGGCATGAATAAAACCACTGACTGTTCTCTTCGAAGGCTCGAATTATCTTGAGAGTTATTATTTGTTCAAGGAGTCAATAGAACTAATGGCTAACTTGGGACCTTTGTGGAAACAATGCATGAAATATAAGGATCAGCATGTAGGGTTGACCAGATAACAGAGAAGGGTTGGGAGCAGGGCCTAAGGCATCGATGTGTGTTCAGTTGGAGAAGCTGTTGCCACTGACAGGAGGGTCAGTAATCAGAGCACACCACTTTCAGGTCACTGGCAAATAAATTTATGGGGAAGAAGTATTTTCTTTATGCTGCAAGTTTTTATGACCTGGAAAACACTGCCTGAAAGAATAGTGAAAGCAGATTTAATAGTAACTTTCACAAGGGAATTGGATATCTACTTGAAGGGGCACATTTACTGGGCCAAGGGAAAAGAGCAGGGGAACAGGACTAAGTGGACAAGTCTTTTAAAACGCCAATATGGGCACAATGACTCCTTCTGTGCTGTGTGGATCTTTTAGAATTGGCTACTCCAGTTGTTTTGTGGATAGCTGAATATAGACATCACTGTAGTGTGAGGAAGTTGCTATTTAGCAAAATGGTTTGTCAGTTAAACATGACAACAACAGTAAAAGTGATGAGCAGCTGCTGGCATATGGCACTTACTACTTTATGTTGTGTAACTTATCGAGTATCATTTCTGCGGCCGTTTAGTACTGGTTAACAGCCAGACACCCCTTAACTTGTCCCGTTATGGTCACATTAGCTGACCTTCTCCATAACTCCGTCAGTGAAGAGGCCTAGAAGGGAGGGAGGTCCTGCAGTGAGCCAAAGGAGGGGGGGGGGGGGGGGAGAATGTCTGAGGTTAAAAGGGAGCTGCTGGTGGAGGCCCCCACCCTCCGTTCTGCCCAAGCCTGAACCAATGTATTATCAGGCTTCCCCCACACCGCCAGCCTGAACTCCAGCCAGCACAGTAGCATTGTGGATAGCACAATTGCTTCACAGCTCCAGGGTCCCAGGTTCGATTCCGGCTTGGGTCACTGTCTGTGCGGAGTCTGCACATCCTCCCCGTGTGTGAGTGGGTTTCCTCCGGGTGCTCCGGTTTCCTCCCACAGTCCAAAGATGTGCAGGTTAGGTGGATTGGCCATGCTAAATTGCCCTTAGTGTCCAAAATTGCCCTTATTGTTGGGTGGGGTTACTGGGTTATGGGGATAGGGTGGAGGTGTTGACCTTGGGTAGGGTGCTCTTTCCAAGAGCCGGTGCAGACTCGATGGGCCGAATTGCCTCCTTCTGCACTGTACATTCTATAAATTCTATGAACATTGAGGCTGGGCAGGAAACAGCCCTTAAGTAGTCAAATTGACCTCAACTGGGCGGCTGAGGTGGCCAAGGCTCACCTACCCAAGTGTAAAATTGTGGAGAGGGTCAGGGACCCAACAAGAAGGTCATCATCTGGACTCAAAACGTTAGCTCTTTTCTCTCCGTACAGATGCTGCCAGACCTGCTGAGATTTTCCAGCATTTTCTCTTTCGTTTCAGATTCCAGCATCTGCAGTAATTTGCTTTTATTTAGGTAGGCCATCGAGTAGTTTTACGCTCGCTCAACACCTACAAACCTGCCGGCGGGGGGGGGGGGGGGGTCCAGGAATAATCAACTCTCGGGGCAGTTCTATAGAAGAGGATATCAATTCATTCTGTTGTACCCATGCAAAATCTGGCTCATCAACTCAAAATGTTCCAATCCTTTCTCTTTGTACTTTTCTGCATTCTTTTGTATTCTTCCTTTACATTTTTAATGATGTTCCGGTCTCTGCTCTCTGCGTGCAAAATACTTCTCTCTTTTCCCCTCATTCTTTTAGTGATAATCCTCACTTTGTCCATTTCTCAAATGCTTTCACAACGTTGAAAAGTACTCTTAGATCCACTTTAGCTTCCTCTGCTCCAGTGCAAAACAGCCCCAAACCTTTGAGCCTTTCCAAAGAGCCTTTCCAAAACTATAAATTCTCATTCTGTTGGTATCATTCTAATACCTCAGCTGTATGCTTTTCAGAACACCAGTACTTCTTCCTGTAATGTGCTGCTCCGAATTTCACACTACCTCAACTGTGGCCTAATCAATTTTATGAATGCTATATCATTTCCTTGCGTTTATATTCAGTGTCCCCATGTATAAATGCACTCCTCTTTTTATGCCTTGTGCTACCAACACTTTCAGATTAAAAGGTCTGTGGCTCTGATTTTCATTCGATTTTAACAAGGTACTCGTTCTTGCTTCCAATCTCTTAAGGTGGGATGTTTCTTTCTAAGACTTACAGACTTAAAAAGAGGGAATCGAAGAAGCGCACACGCATATATAAAGTAACATTGAAAATGCTGAACTATTCTACCTCTGTAAACAAAACATTGTATTAAATATGCTGTGAGCCCTTTGTCAACGTTAGCCTCGGCTAGACATGGCCCGATCTCCATATGCCTGTCCAACTTCCCGCCTGAAATCCCTGGGAAGTGAGGTCTAGACAGCGGTTAGTAGGGAGCAGCGCGAGGTGGTGTGTCAGAAAGTTCCTGGGTCTCTGGTATTCAGTAAGGTTGATCAGATTATGGGGGGGGAGCCCAATGTAGGGAAAGGTCTCAACCTTCATTATGGCACCCAGAACCCCACAAGGAAAGTTATTTGGGCCTCTTCTGGCCCCCAAATAGATGGACCTGGTGGGAGAACCTGAACATTTAAAGAAGGATTCTGCCCACACGTTTCTGTGTCCATTTGGCGCATTTAGAGGAGCAGGTTAAAATTGGGGCCTCATTTCGGGACGTGGCAGATTCCCAGCAAAGAGGCAGGATTAAAATCGACCCAACATCTTTTTGGTTGTAGATTTCTCTTCTGGTGGCCCCAGGTGCTTCATACAATCCAAATTTGTCCTTTGATCTCCTGCCTGAACCAGGCATATGCTTTGGTCGCCCATCTCAGGGTGGCACCAACCACAGCCCCAGTGTAAACAGAACACTAGAACAATCAGACCGGATGCCAATTCTGGGCAAATGGCACCTTAATTACCCTAATTACATAAGTGCCCCGTCTGCTTTCAGAAAGGGGGATGAAGATGCAGAGAAATGAAGAGATAGCAGTGACAGAACTGTCTTAACGGTGGCACTGAATGTGCTAACCTCATTTGGTTGCTGCACCTCACTGAAAGGCTTTCAATATGTTATCATCGATTCAAAAAGTGTCCAGAACTGCAGCTTGAGCACACGTATACAGACACTGTTTGTATAACTGTGACAGCATGCAGAACTTGGACACACATGTGCCACTCAGAACTCGTGAAACTTGAAAAGAGGCAATGATTCTCCCTGGCGACATATTCTCTTTCAGCCGCAATAAGTTGTTTTTCGCTACAACGAGATTTTAATGGTGTAATTTACCTGATACACGAGTCAGCACGAGGAATAATACCCGCAGAATAAACATTATATTTTAAATCTGCTTGTCAGTGGAGTGATCAATTGGGTGAAAAGAAGCATGGCAATTTATTCCTTTGTATCTATTCCCTACCAACCCATCCTTCATTCATTTTCTCTTCACTTGTACACTGGTGGGAGTTTTACGAAATGGTAAATTGCCTCTGAGCATGACAGCTATTTATCAAAATTATGTACCTGTACTATGTGCTACCCTTTCAATCAAAGACATGTCTAGCGGAGGCTAACCCTGACACTGAGCTCACAGCACTTTTAATATAATGTTTCTTTTATTGAAGCAGAACAGGGCAGTGTTTTAAATTTCACTGTATTTGTCCGTGAGCATCACCTTCGAATTCCTGTTTCTAAGTCTGCTTGTAAGTCTTAGAAAAGAAACATACCAGCTTAAAGAGAGTAAGCAAGAACAAGTGCCTTGGCAGTCATTGCTTAATTTAAGCTCTGGGCTGCACAGGCACCAGCTCAGGTACAACTGCTTTTCAATGAACCTCCTGCAATTTAGTTAATTTACTTGAATATTACCTTTTTAATATTTCTCACATCCAACAGGATGACATTCCACATGAGGGAAGTTTGACACACTTTCAAATGTTTGCCAATGGCATACAATGACAAGCTGATGGAAACTAGGAAGAATCAAGGGTTGACTGCCCCTCCAACTCGTATACATTTCTGTTTCTTCTAACATTACACAGGACAACTGGACCAAGATGAGGAATTCACTTTGAGAAATCACATTTAAACCGATCTTCTTGCACTCTCACACCAACCCCCCGATGCACTGCAGCAATTCTGGCAACAATCCATGAATCCCAGAACGGATTCAATAGCAGGATGTTCAAGCATAATTATAATGATCCTGATGCGCAGTGTTTTCGAAAGCTCCATGTATGGGGAATTGGTGTTTGGAGCAGATCAGTCTACCTGCCGCTGTGTTTCGTGTTATTGAGCTCGGTGGTGTCACAGCACCCCCGGTGCAAACGCGGGTCAGTGTGCCACACAGTGAGCTCTTCCACTGAGGAAGCTCTTTGGACTTGGATGCGTTTAATAAATGTAAGCAAAAGTTTGTTGTCAGAAGTACCAGTAGCTAGCGCCAGCATCCCCCAGCTGGGACGAGGAGGAAAATGCTGGCTTTCCCATTCTTCGCAACCGTGCTCGTGTGCAGGTGCTGGGATTGGGCGAAGAAGAAAAATAAATCAGACTTAGCCGAAAGGTCGGGCGTCCGCTGGCTTAGGCTCACCCAGGAGAAGTTGCGATTTTGCTGGGGAATGGAAGGGTTTTGGCACAGATTATAGTACTGCCACCACAACTGGGAGAGGGTGAGCAAGAGGTCAAAAAGGGGAGACGAATTGAAGGAAGGTTGGGGGGGGGGAGAGAAAGAAAAGCAACACTAAGCTGCAAAGGTCATGACTGTTTACCAACATTTTTAAAAAATAAATGTATTTTATTGGGTTTTTGAACAAAGTATATTTACCGTTCTGTACACAGGATAAGAAACATATATATACACATATATAGAAGAGACGGGCACACCCAAACACACCAAAGAAAAGAAAATAGTTTTTTAAAAATACAATAAAAAATAAAATAGGATAACAAATAGGGTATTGTGCACCAGCTCAACAGCAGCAACTCTGTACAACTGGCAAAATTATTTACAACACATAAGTAGGCGACTGTTGGCAGGAAGTGGGGGGAGACCGGGAAGGTAAATATACATTCGGGTGCTGGAGAGACAATTACAGTGGGCAATACGCGAACGGGTTTGGTGTTGTTGTCGCTGGCTTCTCCCGGACGGATCTCACTGCCGTCTCGCGCTCACCGCTGCTTCTGCCGTTCCTCCCGTCTTTCGTCTTCATTCTCCTCGTTCCCTGCTGCTGGAGATGTCATGTTCATTATTGTATCCCGTGCCTTCCTTCCAGCTCTCATTTCCCTGCCTCCCCCCCCCCCCCCCCCCCCCCCCACCTCCCTGGTTCTCCTCTCTTGTTCCCTGTCTCTCCCCTCTCCTCCCCCCTCCCGTGGTTTGCCTTTCTTTTCTCGTAGGTTTAGCTGTCCTCCGCCCCCACGCCTTCTCCCGGCTTATCTCTCCCTTTCATGCTTTGGCTACTTTCCCCTGATTCTTGGCTACCTGGCTATTCTTCCTCTTATTCGTTGGCCACAAACAGGTCCCGGAACAATTGGGTGAATGGCTCCCACGTTCTGTGGAAGCTGGTGTCTGACCCTCGGATGGTGAATTTGATTTTCTCCATTTGGAGGGATTCCGAGAGGTCGGACAGTCAGTCTGCAGCTTTGGGTGGTGCTGCTGACCGCCAGCCGAACAGGATTCTACAGCGGCCGATCAGGGAGGCAAAGGCAAGGGCGTCTGCCCTCCTCCCCAGGAATAGATCCGGCTGGTCCGACACCCCGAAGACCGCCTCTTTCGGGCATGGCTCCACCCTCACCCCCACCACTTTGGACATTGCCTCGAAGAAGGCTGTCCAGTACCCTGCAAGTCTGGGGCAAGACCAGAACATGTGGGCGTGGTTGTCCAGGCCTCCTTGGCACCGTTGACATCTATCCTCCACCTCCAGGAAGAACCTACTCATACAGGTTCTTGTTAAGTGGGCTCTATGTACCACTTTTAGCTGTGTCAGGCTGAGCCTTGCGCACGTGGAGGTGGAGTTGACCCTATGCAGTGCTTCGCACCAGAGTCCCCACCCTATTTCAATCCCCAGGTCCTCCTCCCATTTCTTTCTTGTTGCGTCCAGTACGGTGTCGGCCCTTTCTACCAGTCGGTCATACATGTCACTACAGTTTCCTTTGTCTAGTATGCTTGCGTCCAGTAGTTCTTCCAGTAGTGTCTGTCGTGGCGGTTGTGGGTACGTCCTTGTCTCCTTTCATAGGAAGTTTTTGAGCTATAGATACCTTAGCTCGTTCCCCCTGGCTAGCTGGAACTTCTCTGTCAGTTCGTCCATTGTTGCGATCCTGCCGTCCGTGTATAGGTCACTGACTGTCAGTGTCCTTCTGTCCTGCCCCCACCTTTTGAAGGTGGCATCAGTCAACGCTGGCGTGAACCTATGGTTGTTGCAGATGGGAGCTTTACCCGACATTCTGGTCAGGCCAAATTGCTGCCATAGTTGGTTCCAGGATTGGAGGGTGGCTATCACCACTGGGCTGCTGGAATGTTTTTTGGGTGGGGGTGGGAGTGCTGTCGTGGCGAGGGCCTGGAGGGAGGTCCCCATGCAGGAGGCCTCTTCCGCGCGCACCCACTCGGCTTCTGGCTCTTTGATCCATCCCCTTATTCACTCGGCCGTCGCCGCCCAGTGGTAGAATTGTAGGTTTGGGAGGGCTAGCCCTCCCCTGGATTTTGTTTCTTGTAGGACCTTCTTTGGGATCCTGGCATTCCCCCCCGCATATGAACGCCATGATTAGTTTGTACAGCGCTTTGAAAAAGGCTTTGGGGATGTCAATCGGAATGGATCTGAGTAGGAAGAGGTACCTGGGCAGTACGTTCATTTTGATCATCTGGACTCTCCCCGCGAAGGAGAGTGGGAGTGTGTTCCATCTTTGCAGGTCCTTTTTTACTTCCTCCGTCAGACTGGTGAGGTTCCATTTGTGGATCCCTTTCCAGTGACTGTTTACCAACATGAGGGCCTTGTATGGGAGTGAGTGTTTGTAGACTGTTCTTGTAGGAGAGGGATGACGAGACAACACCTTAAAGACAAGCTTTCACAGGCAATTTACAACTGCTTCATATATTTACTCTTTGGGTAAGCAACATGTATTGGAATTATTGCCACCTCCGCATTTGAGATCCTATCAAAATTAGAAATGTAAGCAGTTCTCAACCAACCAACCATTTCCGCGCCTACTCATCATCATCTCCCCTGCTACCATTCTGAAAACCTGCAGAAAGCTCTTAGTACTGAATGTATTCCCGTATTGCATAATGTGTCTCACCTTGTGAAGCGCAAGCTGGTTTCCCTTTACTTTGATTGACTTATTAGAGGTTTTACTCTAGAGTTGTCAAACCCCCTGTTAATGTCTCAGAGCATGGAGCCGTAACTGACCAGGAAGGTCACAGTCGATCCCTTTGACTGGGTGGAAGTTGAGTTCCTGTGCTGGGAGTGAGGAGTCTTAAGGGTCACAAAGTGGTAAATCAACCAGAATTCCCACGTGGGGACCACGGCCCAGCAATCTGTAAAACCAGTGGTTTAGCACAGTAGACTAAACAGCTGGCTTGTAATGCTGAACAATGCCAGCAGCGCGGGTTCAATTCCCGTACTGGCCTCCCCGAACAGGCGCCGGAATATGGCAACTAGGAGCTTTTCACAGTAACTTCATTGAAGCCTATTTGTGACAATAAATTAGTATTATTATTATTATTACACATGTACACAGCATTACTATGATGCCCCCTGTGACGAATAGCTCACCAGGACTCACAAATGCAGTCGTTCAGCCAAAGCACCACAGGGCATCTGGCACCTGTGGAGCTGTACCTAAAGGGGGAGAACGTTGGCAGTGAAAGAAAGCATTTACAGCAAATGTGTGGCTTTGTACTGACAGCAACTGGTTGGGAGTGTTTGAAGAATTTAAAATGCCCTGTTTACACTGGCCCCGGTCCAGGAGACAGAGACACAAGTGAAAGAGATAAAACTTCCAAAATAGTGATGCTGGGTGTGGACATCAAAAATCTATATTTACAGGAAAAACCAGTGTTATTATAATAAACTTAAAACAACAGGTATGTTTGCTGGTAACAGTTACAACAGGTGAATACTTGCCCTTATGCCTCCTCATATTACAACATTGCCGCTGACTGTAGGCCGGGTGTTTTCTGATGCTGGCGGAGTAAGTACAATGTTCAAAGACGTTTTCCCAAGGCTGCCAGTGGTGGTTGACATATTTGGCTGCTGGCTGATGCCAGCTTGCAGATCAGCAAAGTGTTCCCTTGTGACTTGTCCGATGACAATACCCCAATAGCAGCAAGTCACCATTCCGTTCATACTGCATCTCTCTGCTCTCGTGCTCAACTCTGCTCTCTAATCAAACTCGTGTCACTTTTACAGGTTATGATGAGAGACTGGGGGATCTTGGGATTTCCAACCTGGAAAGAAGGGCCTAAAAACTCAAGCTCCCATTACTTGCCCTCGCCCCTGATCACTCAGGTTTCATAAAGGAGTATCTTAAATTGATATTGGTTCTTATCACCTTTTTCAGAAGGATCCCAAAGTCCTACTCATCTGCTTGGTTTCATAATCGTTCTGCTGGCACTCTAGATATGATGTGGAGATGCCGGCGTTGGACTGGGGTGGGCACAGTAAGACGTCTTACAACACCAGGTTAAAGTCCAACAGGTTTGTTTCGAATCACTAGCTTTCGGAGCGCTGCTCCTTCCTCAGGTGAATCACCTGATGAATGAGCTGCACTCCGAAAGCTAGTGATTCGAAACAAACCTGTTGGACTTTAACCTGGTGTTATAAGACTTCATACTCTAGGCATATACAGTTGCCACTTAATGAGTTACCAGGCAACAGTGCCAATTACTTCATTCGGCTGTAGATCAAAATGAATTCGCACCTTTACAGAAGAAGAGTGCATTGTACAAAGATAGCGCTAGCATGATGGAAAAACAAGGCATTGGGTTCATATTGGAATTTTATTGTAAAAACTGCATTGATATAAATAAGTGTAGGAATAATTGTTTCTTCTGGATACCTAAAGAACACATTGAACTAAGGGTTCAGCCAAACATGGTTTTACCGAACGGCTCTAACATCTAGTTAATAAGAAAGTACTGAATGGCTTGAAGATTACATTTCCTGGAATAACTGTATTCATTATCTTATTTTTTTTGTCAATACAACCAAGCATTACATAATTTAACTGAGAGGCATAGCTCTGAACAATGACCGTGAGTTGTCTTTTGTGTTGAGAACTGTGTAAAAAATGAAAGGCCTCTCTGTGTATTGGTATAGCAACCCAAGGCAATGGTGACAGACTACAGACATGTAGAGAATAGACACTCCCTCTAGCAACAACTGACCCTGCAATTACTTTCTACAGACAGGACACTATTCACCTGGATCGGTGTGAGTTCCATTCTTTCCCTGTCATTGAGGTCTTCTCTGATACTGTTAGTGGTGAAATGCTAGACGTGCTGAGGTTTAAACAAGTCGCTCAGTGCGAACAGTTTTGCTGTAATGAAATGCAGCGGCCTCTGTTTCTCTGACCTGTGCTTGGATCATGTTTTCAGGGTGAGGGCTGCCTTAGTGTGCTTGAGTGGGAGTTTATGAAATCTTCCCAGTGGAAAATACAGCAACCCATTTGCTGTGAGGCCTGATTTGCATGTGCAAATCAGCTAAGATTCCCCATATGTAAATTGAGGTTCATTATCATAATTTATGAACGTTTCGGCCTTATAATGTCCCAAGACACGAACCTTAAAGGTTTGTAAGATGCCCCCCCCCCGCCCCCCCCCAATTGTTAAGGCGATTCAGCTGCCAACACAGCTAACACAGTCTCCTATCCCCTCCTGCTTTACAGGCTACGTAAAAAACCTGCTTAATAGTAGTAACGGAATTTTGCTGTCAATGCAATAATGTCTCACTGATCCGTGTATTAAAGAATGAAAAATCCATTGCAAAGAATGATAACTTGCATTGCTCCCTTTCTGTTATCAGGAGGTTCTAACTCAGAGCTGCTGCATTCTAATGCAAAGGGATTAGCCGGGTTTATATGTCATTCCGCAAGGCTGTGTGCGCATCAATATTTTGAGGAGCATCTCAGATCAGAGTGTCACTGCTGCAGCAGCGTTAGAAGTAGGTCACAGGAACGTGGAAATCATCTGTAACCATTTGTTGGAAAGGCCCCGCACTTCAGAGGAGCAGCAGCTCCCATCTGCTTCATAATGTGAAAAATATGTGACAAGCTCAAACTGTGTTTGAATAGGTTCAGCCTCATTTACGCCAAGATTGATCGAACTGATTTTAATGTTGTTCAGCAATTATTTCATTAACTTTAAAACATGTCCTCCGGATGGAGATGCCGGGATTTCGGAAGGGATTGGATGCTGTTCAAGATGCACAGGCCAAAGTGGTGAAGAATTTGAGTAGCCAGTTTCCTCTCCACTCAGAGATGATTAGGCTGCGGTATTCTCAAGGGTACTTTACCCTTTATTGTACCACAATAATGTGCAAGTCTTGAAGTTTCCTTTTCCATTCAGCTGTGTTTGCTGCCGGAGGAGCCTTTTGTGCTCCAAATTGTTCAGTTATTTGGAACGTTTTAGTATGAAATACAATTCTCTCGGTTGGGAAAAAGTCACATTTTCTCATTCCCTTCAGACTTCATCCATCTTCTCAGAGATAGACAAAGGCAATTGGTGTAGATGCTGATGGCGGTTCGGAGAATAAGTGGACCATCCATTGCAGTATTGAGCCATACAGACCAACAAGATTCCAGTGAGCCCGGGATTAACTGACCCCGCTCCATGGTGAAGTGGCTGATGTTACCTGGAGTAGCATTTGGCCAACTGTAGTTGCCTTCAACTCCGATGATGCAGCAAGAGGACCTGCCAGCCCAGAGGCCTGCTCTGGAGAGTGGTGTTTCTGGTGATATCAGGGGTCATAGATTGTAGATCATAGAATTTACAGTGCAGAAGGAGGACATTCGGCCCATCGAGTCTGCACCAGCCCGTGGAAAGATCACCCTACCTAAGCCCACACCTCCACCTCTATTCCCGTAATTCCATCTAACCTTTTTGGACACTGAGGGCAATTTAGCATGGCCAATCCACCTAACCTACACATCTTTGGACTGTGGGAGGAAACCGGAGCACCCGGCTGAAACCCACACAGACACAAGGAGAACGTGCAGACTCCGCACAGACAGTGATCCAAGCCGGGAACCAAACCGGGGACCCTGGAGCTGTGAAACAACTGTGCTAACCGCTGTGTTACCGTGCCGCCCACAGGGCCAGCTGTGACACTCCCCTCCCAGGAAAGCTGGTGAAAATCAGCTTCTGGCTCACTTGCAAAGACTGGTCACTTGTGGGAAGTAGCAGGAATTCACACTTAGCTTCCTGCTGCTTCAAGATGACCCCGCTCCCTTGTGTACACCTTGGCAGTGCTACTTGACCATATCATGTGCGGATCTCATGGCAGGGGCTTTTCCGAGGACCCACAACAGCAGCTGGGGGTTCATGTGTCAGAGGATTTATTTTCCACCCATTAGTACCAAAGCCTTTGGCTTTTGCCTGGCTCCCATTCTAGGAGTTATTTTTCCATCTGGCCGAGGGTAAATATTGGTGTGCCAATATCCCAGGTCTTGTACCTAACGGAGGAAAGATGGGCGTTGCATGTTTAAAGCATGTAAAGAAGGAACATTTGGCCTTTGTTTTATTGCTGCCATTTGTACCGTTTGAACAATGAACCTGGGTCACCATCATTTTAATGTCAGCAGAAGCAGGGGTGTGTGTGGGTGGAGCTGAGGAAACATTTAATGGCAAATTTCCAGAAAATGTGACCTTGCACAGACCAAAGACAACAGCCCATGATTTCTTTTAAAGCTATTCTCATGAATGGCACGGAACATGCCCACCCTGGACCTACTTGATGCACTATCAATTACCACAAAGACGAGAGTAGTGGAATAATCGAGGCTTTATTGAGCAAAGATGTTGTGCCTCCTGTAGCTGGAACCAGAATGGCTGCAGCACCGGCAAGCACACACATTTATACGCCGCCTACTGGGCGGAGCCAGCAGGCAGGGATTTACCCATGTACCTCTACTATACATGTCTTACCGTAATACATATAATACTGCTAGTGGTGACTACCACACTACTGTAGCCAACCTCTGCCCCCATTTCCTGTCTTTAGCTATGGAGCCGCCTCCTGTATTGAAGTGACCTCCAAGTCGGGAGGTCAGCAGGCAGGGGCTAAGGCATCTCCGTGGTGGAAGGAGGAGTGGGAGAATCACAATGGTGGGTTATTCCCAAAAGATGCAGTCGCAATTCGTGGAGCAGTGCAGAAAGTCTCAGCCAAATTCTTTAAAACCCCTCGAGTGGTGTGTGCACCTTTGTTAAGTATTTTTATTGATGCCAAAGAATGCAGTGGCATCCAGTGTCTGAGGGGAAGGCTTCCTGTTGCATTGTTTGTAGGATTTTTTAAAGTTGCTTGCTTTTGTTAAGCACTTTAATTGACTGCGTTCGTTGAATAGGAGAAAAGACTGGGGTCCCAGCCATATCATGCTGCTAAAACAGTTGTTGGGAATGTAGGTGCGGATGGTTCACCGGGAAATGTGCAGAAATCCTCCGAATGAAAAGTATGTCACATGTTTTCTGAGTGCTATTTTTGAAAAACCATATCCAGGCTCGTTACACGGAGCATGGTTTTACTAATAGCACATGCCAATGGATGGGGTAGCAGTGCTCTCACTGACCATTAATCCAGAAACCTGGATCACAATCCAGATAAATGTGAGTTCAAATCCACTGTGGCAGTTCGAGAACTTAAATTCTGTTTTAAAAATCCGGAAGTGACTGCAAGGCTGATTTAGCTCAGGGCTAGACTGGTTCAATTCCCGTACCAGCTTACCCAAACGGGCGCCGGAATGTGGCAACTAGGGGCTTTTCACAGTAATTTCATACTTGTGACAATAAAAGATTACTCAATTAAAGCTGCAGATTGTCGAGTTTAAAATAAACAACTGGTCCCCACGGTTGTCCTTCGAGGAGAGAAGCCTGGTGGTGTTACTCTAGTGAGGCCTACATCAATCCCATACCAATGTACAGACTGTTAACATCCCCCATGAACTGGCCCAGTTAGACTCAACTGTATCTGGATGGACAGTTGGCATCCTTGAGACCTTCCATGTCAGTTGGGCACCGTAGGGGCTGAGGTGCCTTATTCACCCCGTTAATCACATTTTGGTTTAATGTTTTGAGTTTCATTTGTGATTCTCATTTTGTTTAAGGCAATTTTTCTTTAAGGGACTGTCCCTTTACTTTGTCCCTCCGTTCATTTGATTTAGTTTCCTTGGTTATTTATATTAATCAAAATAGTTGGACAGTAAATGGCAACCATGTCCTCATCTGAACTTTAAAATATATTTTTTTAAATACCAAAAAGCTTTTGAAACCATTTTGAAAACATTTGTAAACATTTTTCAGTGTTAAAAAAAGTTTTTTTTAAAACAGCTTGTCCTCTTAGTGATCGTTTGAAGAGCCATCACTGCCTTGGACAAATATCCTAAGTAAGGAGCTGGTTCTATTTTTTTCAAGGTGCAGTGATGTTCATCGCTTCATTGCATCAAGTGTTTCATAAACAACAAAACAAACGGATGGGTAAATACTTCCTGAGAAAGGCCAAGCCACTTTAAGGAAAGCATTATTCAAGAACCATATCACCTGTATTTCACGGTACAAACTGAATGGGCCTTAAAGAACTGCTGTCATTGCACAGACTGACTCCCACAGAGCAGGTACAGATCAGGCATGCACCTCAGCCGGTACAGCGGCGAGGAGCAGGAACAAAGACCGCTCTATCCATAGCTACAACTAATCACCACCCTCACTACAAACAGGACTTCCCACGACTATCATCCAGCTTATCACATTACCGCCTGAAAATATTTAATAATTACAAGCAATGAGCACGTGATCCTGTCAGTCATCCATCGGCTGTGAGAGGAGTGTAAGGAGGAAGCCCAGCAGTTTTTTTTGTGCTGTACATTTTAGTTAAATTGTTTTATTTACGGCCGCTGCCGCTGCAAACACACATTTTGTAATCCATGGCCTTGACATATTTACGGTCAGGGTTAAAAAGGATGAGTGTGTTAAGGCCTCAGGATCTTTTCCTGTCCTTAACATTTTTTTTTATCAAGGAAGATTTGCAGTTATGTAACGTCTTTTCGGTTCTTCAGGAGGTCACAGCATGCTTCACAAGCCAGTGAAAGTACTTTTTTTAAATTTAGAGTACCCAATTAATTTTTTCCAATTAAGGGGCTATTTAGCATGGCCAATTCACCTATCCTGCACATCTTTGGGTTGTGGGGGCGAAACCCACTCAAGCACGGGGAGAATGTGCAAACTCCACACGGACAGTGACCCAGAGCCGGGATCGAACCTGGGACCTCGGCGCCGTGTGGCAGCAATGCTAACCACTGTGCCACCGTGCTGCCCTCAGTGAAAGTACTTCTGAAGTGTAGTCGCTGCTGTGATGTAGGATTGTAGCAGCCAGTGTGTGTGCGCACGGCAAGATCCCAGAAACAACACTGTGATCATGACTAGATATTCTGTTCAAGTGATGTTGGTTGAGAGGTAAATATTGTCCAGGCCAACGGGGAGGACCCCTCCCTGTTCAACATTAATGTGGAGATGCCGCCGTTGGACTGGGGTGGGCACAGTAAGGAGTCTTACAACACCAGGTTAAAGTCCAACAGGCTTGTTTCGAATCACTAGCTTTCAGAGCGCTGCTCCTTCCTCAGGTGAACCCAACATTACGATTATGTCCTGGGATCTTTTCTGGCCTCCCAAGAGGGCGAATGCGGACTCTGTTAAATGATTCATCCAGAAGACCTCACCAGTGACAGTGCGGCACTCCCTCAGCACAACATAAGAGTGTTAACTGAGATTACATGCTCACCATGGGACTTGAACCCCCGACCTTCTGACTCAGAAGAGGAAGAGCTGCCGCTTCCTTCAATTTTCTTCTCTTCCCTTGAGGGCTCTGAACCTAATTGGGGATTAATTCTACATGCAGGCGATTTCAACCCCGCATCCCTGAACATTTTCCCTGATGTCCATTCGTTCTCCAGCAGTGTGTACTGGCTTTCATTGCAGGTGGGATTATCCCCCCTTACCCCAGCTCAAAGACATTTAGTCGCCTTTATTGCATCTAACCCCACCACATCTGAGACCAGCCAACTCAATACTCAGCAGGAAATGAATTTGGAATCCTTCTGTTGCACTCCGAATTGAGCAGCAGATATTTCCAGTCATCCTTCAAGTACACTAAATTTGATGTTCTTTATTTTTTTAAGTGCTGCCTCTCAGAGATCATGCTTACAGCTGTACATGTTTTCACCAAAACTCCTGACTCTCGTTTCAGTTGTGCCAATCTCGTCTCCATGTTTAACACTTTCACCTCTGAGACCGGGAGTCATGTGTTCAAGCCTTATCCTGATTGGGAACACAACCTCAGCTGATACTGTGGTGCAGTGCTGTGGGAACACTGCATCTTTCAGATGAGATGTTAAATTAAGACCCTATCTGTTGTCTCAGATGGATGTATAAGATCCCATGGAATTATTCAAGGAAGAACAAGGGGATCTTCAATGCCCTAGCCAACATTCTTCCCTCAACCAACATCAGTGAAAGAGATTATCTGGTCAGAATCACATTGCTGCATTGTGGGAGCATTTTGTTTGCAACTTGGTTTTTATATCTCTGACATTACAACAACAACTGCTCTTCAAAAGCTTGTCATTGATTGTAAACTGCTCTGGGACATCCTGAGGTTATGGAAGCTGCTGTATAAATGTGAGTTATTTATTTAGTAGACATACTGGAATCAAATCCCCATTGATATGTGGTCCTCGGTGAGTAAATGCACTGCTGCCTGGTTTGAGCCATACTGACATGGTCCAAGCATGAATCTGCATTTGTGTTTTTTTTTCCAATGAACGGGCAATTAGGAGTGGCCAATTTACCTACCCTGCACATCTTTGGGTTGCTGGGGTGAGACCCATGCAGACATGGGGACAACATACAAACTCCACACAGACAGTGACCCAGGGTCGGGATTGAACCCGGGTCCTCGGAACCGTGAGCCAGCAGTGCTAACTACTGAACCACCATGTTGCCCCTGTATTCGTGAGTTGATGTCAGCCAGGACAAGGCTACATTTAAATTCAATGACAATGGTATGAGGGAGTAGAAAAAGCCAAAGTTCCCAGATGGAATTTGCCCATGCCTCTGCCAACAGGATCAATGGTGGGTTTGTGGGAGTAGAGTTTGGCAGGAGACCCAAAAATTCAGTTTCACACTGGCATGAAATCACAACCGGATCTTCCAATGCTGCTCGCCATTGTGGATCAGGACTCCCACTGGAGGCCGGTATCCCACCGATTTGCATCCCACTAATAGGATGCAAATGAAGGTTCACTGGAATTTTGCCCCCCCCCACTGCGCCCGATTCTCAGTACGCCAGCAGGAAAACATGCTGGTCCAGAGCACATCTGCAACAATGTGGCGTGCAAAATTCCCGACTTACCTAAAGAAGGCCTGGAACTGCCTCTAAAGTTCAGGATGGGGGCAGCCATGGAACACCACAGCAGTGGGTGGGGGGAGTACCTATCAGGTGAATCTTCCAGATTCATGTCATCAAGGAGATCCATCTTCCAGCCTCAGGGTGTTCTTGGAGATCAATCTTCTTTCCTCAACAGTGGTCCATTGATGTTGGCACCACATAATGTTAAATATGGCACCGCGTAACGTTTCTGATCTTAGTGACCACTGAAGGATAATATAAACATACCCTAAGAAAGCAGAGAAGGAGTAGGTCATTTAGCACTTTAGAGCCTGCACCATTCAATATTGAATTCATGAAGATCATGGATCATCTTCTACCTTAATTCTATCTTTCTATCTGTCCCCAAAACCCCTTAATTCCCTTCAATCCTTTATTTCGACCTCTGTCTTGAATATGCTCAATCACTGAGCATCTATAGCTCTCTGTGACAGAGAAGTGCAAAGATTCACTTTGAAGCCATCTTTCCTTTTCGCGATCCTAAATGGTCCACTCCTTGTTCTGAGACCGTGAGCCATGTACAGGATCCCCTCCCAGGGGAAAGGTTTATTCACCATTTACCGTCAAGCTCCTTAAGAATTGTATGCATTTCAATTAGATTGCCTCTCATTCCTTTAAACCCCAGGGTATACTGTATACCCTGGGGTTTAAAGGAATGAGAGGCAATCTCCTCACATAGGACAGCCCCCCCCCCCCCCCACCATTCCTGGAATCAGTCCAGTGGACTTTCAGTGGACTTCATCTAGGGAAGGTATGGCCTTCCTGAGGAAAGGAGATAAAAACTGCTCACAGTAATCCAAGTCTTGTATAATTTTAATAAGACTTCTTTACTCTTATTGCAACCCATTTGTAACAAAAGCTAGCATACATTTGCCTTTCTGATTACTTGCTGTACCTACATGTTAACTTTCTGTGATTAATGCACAAGGACACACAGAATGTACACATTTTCCAGCAGACATTGAAAAAACAATTATTTTAAAATGTTCCCGACCAAAGTGGGTAACTTCACTCTTCGTAACATTGTGTTTCATCTGTCATGTTCTTGCCCACCCAATCAACCTATCTATATCCTTCTGTAGCCTCATTACATCCTCCTCACTGCTTTCTTTCATAAACTGAGAACTAAGGGCTGATACATTCACCTCCTCACTAGTTTCAGCCTGCCAACCCAAAAATGTGCTCTTTATTTTTACTCTTTGTTTCCCGCCCTTTAACCAATCCTCAATCCATGTAATCCCCATTCACATGAGTCCTACTTTTGTGTAATAACCTCTTCTGTGGCTCTTATCAAATGCTGTTGGAGTATCTAAATACGCTATATCCACTGGTTCCCTCTTATCCGTTTTACTAGTTAAATCCCCAAAAAACTCTCAACAGATTTGTTAAACGTGATTTCCTTTCATAAACCCATATTTGGCCTGCTTAATCATATTATGATGTTCTAAGTGTCCTGTCACCATATCCTTAATAATAGACTCAAGTATTTTTGCTGTTAGTCTAACTAGCCTTTAGCACACATGTGTGAACAGGAGTGAGTACAGCATTGTGATGCCCCATGTGGGTGAGCAGCTCGGTAAAAATCAGCGTCTACAATTCTGTCTACAATTCCCGCTGCCTCGGAAAGGCAGCCAGCATAATTAAGTACCTCATGCACCCCAGGCATACTCTCTTCCACCTTCTTCCGTCAGGAAAAAGATACAAAAGTTTGAGGTCACGTACCAGCCGTCTCAAGAACAGCTTCTTCCCGACTGCCATCAGACTTTTGAATGGACCTACCTCGTATTAAGTTGATCTTTTCTCTACACCCTAGCTATGAATGTAACATTACATTCTGTAGTCTCTCCTTCCTTCCCTATGTACAGCATGTGTTGCCTGTATAGCATGCAAGAAACAATACTTATTGTATATTAATACATGTGACAATAATAAATCAAATCAAATCAGTGTCTAGGCTCATGCCTGAACAGTGGTCACATTTGCCAAGGTACAGGGTGGCATGCAGCAAAGGACTGGACACTGAGTGTCTACGTGGATAAGTAATTGCAAATGGGCGGGGGTGAGAAGAGGATAAAACTCAACTAAAATGGCTCCTCTCTCTCAAAATACACTGGTCTCTATTAGATCATTGCGCAAGAGAGCAATGTGTACTGAGCAGTACAAGCTCTAGAGTGGGTAAATGGGATTGAGGATGTTGCTCAGAAACCCACGATTTGATTAGTGCAAGGTTCCATCCGCTTGTCGACAGAACCGGAACAAGCACCCCAAATGTGTGCCTGGTACATTTTGGATCAATAGTATGTCAACACATTAATGTTGATCTATATTTTGATAGATGAATCAGTTACAACCGATGAATTGGCATAACCCCAAAACATTTGCAATAGCCTTCACCATCTGAGATCAGTAGGATTTAAAGCACTTCATGGAGTTATAGCACTTGACTCTATGTCATTCTTCATTCTATCCAGGTCCATTACAATGGCTGCTGTACATGTTTCCCTCTCTAGTAAAAAATTAATAATTACGTGCACCCCCCACCTCCCTGCCAAGCTTGAAATCGTACCAGGGTACCCACATCTCAAAACTACCCAGTGACACTGTTTAATGCATATCTATGCCCATCAGTGCGAAGATCAGGGTGGGTGTGCTGTCTTCTGCAGTAAAATAGGCAACCAACACTCATTAACCTGCCTCATTCCTTATGTATAGACATTTGAATATGGTGTTGGAGAGCAGCCAGTATTCAGAGAGCTGTCCACCAGCATCAATCAGCGCTACCAAGAGAGGAATGATGAAAGTTGGGCTGCAGCAAATGTGGTTCAGTGGCTAATCACTGGTGTGGGCTATGTGTTATGGGAGAGGTGTTTTCAGAACCCCAGAATGTATCATGGAGTCCCCCCTCTTTAATGGATTGTTGCTTTTGAAGCACACGGCTTGTTCCCCAGGTGTAGTATTACAATTATGAACACGTGGTTTTAAAAACAAAACAATGTTTATTCCATGAACTCAAATTAACCTTTTAAATAAACATTGGATCTCTTAACACCCCTTACTTCAAAGATAACCCCAAAAAGAATACAACACTACCCAATCCTGCAAACTGTTCCTTTAAACATCCAAAAGACTTCAACCCTTCAAAAATAGGAGCACAACAGGCTACATTCAATATATTTAGTCTTTGGATTTGCAGAAATCACCAGACCAGCTCTTTTCCTTCCTGCAGCTCTCAGCAAAACACACAGACACTCCCAGCTGCTCTCTCCCGTAACAGCCTCCCCGAACAGGCACCAGAATGTGGCGACTAGGGGCTTTTCACAGTAACTTCATTTGAAGCCTACTTGTGACAATAAGCGATTTTCATTTTTCATTTTTTTCTCAAAACTGAAACTAAAAACGCAGAACTAACCTCAAAATGGCCGAACTGAGCTCACTCCATCCACTCGCTGACATCACTATTTTCTTAAAGGTACATTGCTTAAACATCCATTTCTTAAAGGTACTCTCACATGACATATGATATAAATATGAAATATATAAGCTTATTATGAATGGTTGTGTGACCTGCTCTGAACTATACAGACAAGAAGCTTGGGTGACCGGCTGATATAGCCATGATTAGGAAGTGGGTAGTGGGGGAGGGATCGGTGTGGGAGCGGAGTGGGGCGACGTCATGTAAAGCCACCAGTCTGGGAACATTGGTAACGGCTCCTCTTCCGTTCTCGTCGGCCCGATACTCCACAAGTCCGGTGGTGGTGGCGGCTCTGAGAATCTGAGGACAGTGGAGGAGATATGAGAGTGAAGGGAGCATCGGTTTGGACCCCGATTTATAATAAGCATCGGTTTGTACCGGGTAGGCTGGATGGTGGGTTCCGGAGATGGCAAAAGGCAGGAACTAGGAGGATGGGGGATCTATTTACAGACAGGAGCTTCCCCAGCTTGAAAGCCTTGGAGGATAAATTTGAATTGCCAGCAGGGAATGGGTTTAGGTATCTGCAGGTGCGAGACTTCTTGAGAAGGCAGGTTCCGGCCTTCCCGTTGCTGCCGCCACAGAGGATACAGGACAGAGTGGTCTCCAGTACCTGGGTGGGAGAGGGGAATGTATCAGATATCTACCAGGAACTTTTGGAATCAGAGGAAACTCTGGTGGAGGAGCTTAAGGGCAAGTGGGAAGACGAGCTAGGAGGAGAAATAGAGGCGGGCCTGTGGGCGGAGGCCCTAAGCAGAGTTAACACATCCTCATCATGTGCCAGGCTTAGCCTAATACAGTTCAAGGTAGTCCACCGGGCACACATGACGGGGCCCGGATGAGTAAGTTTTGGGGGGTAGAGGACAGGTGTGCAAGGTGCGTGGGAATCCCAGCAAATCATGTCCACATATTTTGGGCATGCCCAAAGCTTAGAGGATTTTGGCAGGGTTTTGCTAATGCCCACGCTAATGTCCACGGTTCTCAAAACACGGGTGGTGCCGAATCCGGAGGTAGCGATCTTTGGAGTGTCAGAAGAGCCGGGAGTTCAGGGGGGCGAAAGAGGCCGACGTCTTGGCCTTTGCCTCCCTGGTAGCCCGGAGACGGATCTTATTAATGTGGAAGGACTCGAAGCCCCGAGTGCAGAGACCTGGGTTAGTGACATGGCTGGGTTTCTCAGTCTCGAGAAAATAAAGTTTGCCTTAAGAGGGTCAATTGTAAGGTTCACCCGGAACTGGCAGCCGTTCATCGACTTTCTCGGGGAAAATTAAAATGTCAGCAGAAGCAGAATTCCAAAAGTTGGGGGCGGGGGGGGGGGGGCAGACTGATATTTTATTGTTGGGGTGTGTGAAGATTGGGATGGGGGTGGAAATGCTTGTTGTACCCTGTATATGTCGCTGTTATTATTATTATAAAAACTTGCAAATACTCTAATAAAAATATTTTTTTAAAAAGAAGCTTGGGTGACTTGGTTGTTAAAGGTAAAAGGATTGTTTTACTGGGAGAAAGATATCCACACCTGTAAAAAATGACCAAAGCAGCTGGCTGACAGTGGATAGACTGTAGCTTCCAAGTTCCAGGGAGGTATTGGGAATGTAAGGTTTTGTAAACAGTTATACTTGAATCTGACTATTTAATTCCAAGATAGAATGATGTTTTGGGGTCTGGAGAATAGCAAATTAGCATTTCCACCAGTGTATAGGGCCCATGTGATTCACATTGCCATGGAGATATGGTAGGGCCCATAAGAAACCTTTGCAAGGTCTGGTTAAACATTTTGGCAAAACTATCCCTGAACCTCACAGACAGGGTCAATGTACAAGGATCTGAGTGACAGAGCGAGCAGAAGAATAAAATCAGCAAGTGCTCACCACACAAAATGTGGGTAGGAGTTCGCACTTGGGAGAGGCCAAGATCGTGAGGGCTTAACTGAAGATGGAAGATCCGCTATGACTAGAGGGCGTGTTTCTGCAGGGTAACTCACACTGAGAAAGTTAGTTTGGGGATAGATGTTATTCTGCCAGAAAAGGCAAAAGGAGCTAAAAATAATTTTGAATTGGTTCCTGGAAAATGATGGCACAGAGTTAAGCATCAGCATAAAGTTTTTGGTCATTTTAAATGTTAAATGGGGGATCTTTTCTGTAGTTCACAGTCTAAGTTATTTCCTAAAATAGTGTTCAGTCAATGTGACTTCAAGTTTGTTTTGTTACAGTAAAAAATCTTAACATTGAAATTCTGTTGTTTAATCATTCCAGCCATTCACTGGAAGTTTGTATTTCTTTTAAGAAAGTTATTCGTCTCCATGGTGATCTTAACAGTTTTGTTGTTAGTTAGTTGGTAGCTGACCCTGTCAGGTAAACCATTCCCCTAGCCTCCTTTCCCCTCTTTCTCTCTGCAGAAATGAAAATGATTCTATTTGAGGAAGTTACAAATTTACTGATCTACAGGAGTTTCTGGAATTATAAAGTGCATTTCATGACCTCGGGATGTCCCATATTATTGTATGTCCTATACAACCAATCAAATGCTTACGAAGCGTAATCATGGTTGTAACGTAGGAAAGGCTGCAACCAATTTGTACACAGCAAGGTCCCACAGACAGCAATAGGGTAATAGCATATAATCTGTTTTTGTGATGTGGACTGAGGGATAAATATTGGCAGGACACCAGTGAACTCCTCTATGCTTTGCTGTGGTGTCCATGAGATCCTTTATGTCCAACTGACAGAACAAATGGAGACTTGATTTAGTTTCTTATCTGAAAGTTAGGCACCTGCGAAAGTGTAGTACTCGCTTTGTACTCCATTGAAATATCAGCCTAGATAGCACAGCAGGGGGGCACAGTGGTTAACACTTCTGCCTCACAGCGCCAGGGACCTAGGTTTGATTCCAACCTTGAGAGACTGCTTATATCAAGTTTGCACATTCTCCCTGTGCCTGCATGGGTTTCCTCCGGGTGCTCCAGTTTCCTTCCACAGTCCAAAGATGTGCAGGTTAGGTGGATTTGCCATGCCAAATTCCCCCTTAGTGTCCAACGGTTAGGTGGGGTTCTGGGGATAGGGCGGGAGATTGGGCCTAGGTAGGGTGCTCTTTCAGAGCGTCGACGTGGACTCGATAGGCCGAGTGACTTCCGTTTGCACTGTAGGGATTCTTTTCTATGATTACATGCTCAAGTCTCTGGAATGGGGATTTAAACCCACAAAAGATCTGACTCAGAGGTGGCGTAGCTATCAGCTGATACCCAGATGACACCTAGGGAGGGTTTTTCCAACAGTCCGAATGCAGTCCTGATTTCCCCTCCCATCCCATTCCTACATAGCTGGGACCCATTCAGCTGTCCACGAGGTCAGTATACCTCTCTTCCTCCATTGGAATGGTTACCCAGCTGCTCCCAGGCTGGGACTAAGGGAACTTCTACCTGGGAGTTCATATTCTTCAGCCTCTGTGCACCCCTTTGATCACAGGGAACCATTTTTCAGGCAGACAAATGTTCCACACCTGAATGGGCCCCGAAAGCAATGCAAAGATTTTGGGGCGTTCCTGGCTAAATTTGGCTGGAATGTATCAGAAGACCCATAGATTTTCAAGGCTCTGGTTTCTGTAATCCCACATTGTTGAAGCATTCTGAATCAGAGCAGCAAATTGATTTAAATACTTAGCAGTATCATGTGCATGGCCATCCTTACATTTCATGTACCTGTTGAAAAGGCAACGCATTTTTCCTGGAAACAACAGAAATAACTTGCATTTGTATAGCGTCTTTAACATAGGAAAATTTCCCAAGGATTAAAGTGTAAATTCTTTCTGTGCCCTGTTTCTGGCCTCAACTCCTAGGTGCCATGGACCATCAGAGGCCTCTAGTGGTGATATTGCTCCAATAACAAACAGATACTTGACGTGTTTTTGAAACTTTATATTCTATTAGCCAGAAATTGTGTGCTTGTCTAAACTAAGAAAACACAATCCAAGTGAGCTAGGGTTGATTAAACACGGCATTCTCTGAGGAATTAGCCCAGCCATCTGTCTCGGTGATGGCTACAAGTCTTCAGCTCAGACGAACGTTTCTACATTAAAACCCAATTCTGACATGTCATTGTCACATTTTCTGGACTATGTTGCAAGAAGAAAAATGCCTCTAATTTTGTTCTCCCGGGGACATGTGCTCTTCCTCTGCCTGCCCATCGTGCCAACACTTTGGGCTGTCAACTGAGGGCATTTCCATGGCTTCCAGACAGAATGCCCTGACTAGGCCCACTGGGATATTGGTCAGCTGAGAGCAGGGGCCTAAAGTAGGCTCTGCAGTCGGTAAGACAAATTGTGAGTGGGGATCAATTCCAGTAGGATCATTCGATTGGGAGAGGTGCCATGCTGAAAAAAAAATTAGAATAGCTTTTCCTCTTTTGTGGGCAACCATTCCAAGTTTTATTGTCCACATGGGAAGTGTTTCCAATTCTCCAGGATTATTCTGGACTTGGTAAGATTTAAAGATTAATCTCCTGGACATGGCTGTGAGTGATCCTGAGAAAGATCTGAGGGGCACTTAAAAACAGAACAATTTATTTGAACTTTTAATTATTAATTGTAATATTATTGGAATTGGGGTTAAAAAGCTGATGATAGGAACTGGGTGGTTGGGGTGGAGGTCATGGGATCAAACCTCCAGGAATACATCAGGCCAGAGTTGGCAACCCAACCTGTAACGTGGGTACCTCTGGTATGATGCTATGGTTGTGACCAAAGGCTCTCATTCTTTAATAGCTCCAGAATCGTCATGGTAGCGCAGTGGTCAGCGCTGTTGCTTCATAGCGCCAAGGTCCCAGGTTTGATTCCTGGCTTGGGTCACTGTCTATGCGGAGTCTGCACGTTCTCCCTGTGTCTGCGGCGGTTTCCTCCGGGTGCTCCGGTTTCCTCCCACAAGTCCCGAAAGACGTGCTGTTAGGTGAATTGGACTGAATTCTCCCTTAGTGTACCAGAACAAGTGCCATAGTGTGGCGACTAGGGGCTTTTCACAGTAACTTCATTGCAGTGTTAATGTAAGCCTACTTGTGACACTAAAAAAATTATAAAAAAGATTATTATCCGGGACAGGGTCAGGTTGGGGTGCCGTCAGCAGAGGAGAGTCACATTGCCAGAATTGTTACCTAATGAGAGCTAGTGGGGATGGAGTATAATATTGGGGAAACATGCCTTTGATTTTGGATAACCTTGAGGTGCCTCTTCAGGTTTAAAGTGTATGACAATTGAGTTGGTGACCTGAGTGATAGATAGAATATGTGTGGATGGAAGGAGTAGTTGGAGAAGTTTGTTTTGAACCAAACAAAAGTCCTCTGTAGGACTCCAGCCTGTGAATTCAATCGTGTAAAGTCCTAATCCAGTGATCACTCAGCAGAGCATCTGGTGCCCCCTCCTCCAATGTGCAGGCTGCTGCATGAGACAGGAGCTGCCCTTTTAAATCCGCCGGCAGAAGACAGGCAGGATTAAATATTGTTTGACTGATAATGAGGAACCGTAGCTCTTTGTATGTTGGTTTTTTTTCCCTCCAAAAAGGAAGAAAAAAAAGTGATTCTAATCGGCTTTGAAATGAATGCTGGAAAGGTTTACAAAGAAGTATTTTTTGATGTCTTCATGCAGGCCAAGGGCGGAAGGGAGCTGAGAGAATTTACTGTTCTTTTGCAGACGGTGTCAGTTTCAAACCTTCCAAGAGAAGGGAAACCGCTTTTCCCCTAATCTAACAAACTGTGATCCTGAAGATCATGCTGAAGTTTGTTTGTATTGCCATAAGTTGCACTCCAAAAACATACTGTCGATAGTTCTATCATGTTTTCACTGCTAATTGTACTCCTTAAGCCACACGGTCCAGCAATGACCGCAATTTGATCCTTGACCTCTGTTAAGAGAACTACTGGTGTTTAGGAACTCACAATCTGCCTTCTCAAGAGATCCCATTGCACTATTCAAAGAAGAGTAGGAGAGTTCTCCCAGTTTCCCAGCCAGTGTTTATCCTTTAATCATCATCAGTAAAAAATAACCCAGATTTAGTCTTATCGCGTTGCTGTCTGTGGGATCTTGCAGTGCATGGATTGCGTTACAACAGAGACTGCATTTCACAAATATTCCATTGGCTGCACAGCGCTTTGGGACATTTATAGATTGCCAACATACCAAAGAATTGCATGTCTTTCTTTTGCCGAGCACTCCAGAGTTTGGAAGTGGAAAGGTCCTGCAGGGTTCCACAGTGAAATTCTTACTGCCAGGACAGTATCGGGTTTGACTGTGGTGCCCTCATGGCCAAACAGCCTGACAACGTTCTGCATAGGCCCAGAATTCGGGGCTATTTCTCCCACCAGGGAGTTCCCAAGTCAGGGAGGCCCATTGGGAGTTCGGTTTTAGCTGCACATCCCCGTGCTGGAGGGCAGTGGAATGGGCCAGCCTCTGAACTGGGAAACAAAGTGATGCCTACGACCATTGAATGAGAGATCAGAAATGTCGCCCATGGAACCTTGTGGATCACTGTCACCATTAAAGGAGGAGAGACCACGTAACACGGCTGGAGTTTACATCAATAAGAGTCAGGAATTTGAACTTTTTGCAAACATTTTGTTAATAGTGCAAGTTTTGATTTTGCTTGACCTGCTTCATTCTTCCTGGGGCAAATAACAAAGTGACAGCTTTGGCAACATTGGATTACTGTATATTCTTCCACTGTGTAAGAATAGGGCGCAGTCAGAGGCAGCTGGGACAAAAGGCATTTGAGAACTGGCCATATCAGCAACTCGTCTCAAAGTTCACGTGCAGCCTTCATGTTGCCCTGTGCCATTACAGTGAAAATAAACCAGCAAAAATGTTCATGTATCACCCACCACCCGAGAGATTGCCCCATGCAACAGGAATGAAAATGAAATGAAATGAATGAAATGAAAAATGAAATGAATCACAGGATCTGCACATGTACAAACCTGGCGAAACTTGAAAGGTTGAGAATGTAGGAGAATTGTGTTACTTGAGAACTGACCTGACGGAGAGAGCTTGTGACAATTCCAGGTCTAGTCTTTATTATTGTTGAGAGTGAGGTGTTGGGTGCTCTGAGGTACAGACGAACCAACAGGGTTGCGATTGGTACAACGCAGTTTTATTCCATCTAACTATTTATACATCAGACTTGGTACTCAGCATGTTGTGACTGTGTGAGTGTCTTGCTATGAGGTCCTGGCCCTGTGCTGTCTCCAGATGGACTGCCCAGGAAGTGTTGTGTTTCTTGTCTTATACTGTGTCTGCTCTTGTCTGTGATTGGCTGTCGTGTTATGTGTGCTAATTGGTCCGTTGGTCTGTCTATCATTATGTATGTGTTATGATGTATGTTTGAAAATCATGACGGAGGGAAGACTGGAAAAAGAGCCGCTAGGACGGCCCAGTCTCTGTTGCTGAATAAATATTACATTGCCTTGTATTTTGTGCTCAGCGAAATATCACTTTAAGCACTTTTCGACAACAATGTATGACAGTGAGATTCGAGCGAATTGAACCAGGTGGATTCTTGTTAGGAAGAACAGTCTTCCCTGCTTCAGCTGCCATGGAAAGTAGGTCAATCCTGAAGAATTTACATCCTGATTTCATATCATCATTTTAAATTTATAGGTTTTATAATCTGAATATTTCATGTGCGGAATTGCAGTGGAGAAACCTCCACATACTGTTCTAAATCTCGCCGCGAGTTTCTTACAATTTGTGAATGTTGGTTGCAGTGTAATGAACGGCAAAAAGTACTCTGTGTTGTGAGAACCTGATAGTGCCCTCAACTTAAAATACAGTTCAGGATTCTTCAGATTGCCAGTTTATCTCGGGAGTTTATTCCAAAGTCATATTCCGAAAATGTGCAGAGAGGGTTCCAGATGTCTTTCTGTGAATTATATATTGGATAATATTATACTTCGCAGTCAGGTCCAAGGAAGAGCATGAACCATGTTCTGGAAACGTCACATAGAATTAAACATTGTTCCACCCTGAGATTCAACGAGGGACCTATCTCACTGTCCCTCTCACACCCCTAGCCCCTCGCTGTCCACCAAATTGTAGGACTGCTTGTCTGACATCCAGGGCAACAGTGCTTCCCAAACTATTTTTCAACGTGAGTCAATTTTAACATGAGTCCAGACGCCAGACAAAACATAACAAACAGCAAATAAAGCAGTGTAGCAATATTCAGTACATAGTTCTCAAATTTGTGTATTTATATATCCACATATATAGTACAGCAAATAAATCAGAGCTTTTAAAAAAATTTAGAGTATTCAGGTTTTTTTTCAATTAAGGGGCAATTTAGCATTGCCAATTCACCTAGCCTACACATCTTTTTGGGTTGTGGGGTGAGACCCACGCAGACAAGGTAAACCAGAGTTTTTAACAGTACTTTGGAAAAAAATTATTTCATGCACTCATGTAAATTTCAGCCAAGCTCTCCATATTGCCTGGTGTCAGAAGACTCCGTGAAGCCCCTCTCTCCCACCCACCCCATTCACACATTATAAGACCACAAGAATAAGAAGCAGCGGTAATCCATTGAGCTTGCTTTGCCACTCAGTAAGATCATGGTTGATCTGATTATGACCCAAATTCCACTTTCCTGTCTGATCCCCATAACACTTGGCTGCATTGTCAATCAAACCTCTGTCTAAGTCTGCCTTAAATAAATCTCTCAGAGGGTTGTTAATATTTGGAATTCTCTTCTGCAGAAAGCAGTCATTGAATTTATTCAATGCTGACTTAGACAGAAATTCCTCCACATTTCTTTCTTAAATAGGCAATCCCTTACTTTTAAACTCTGCCCAGTAGTTCTAGATAGCTTCCACAAGATGAAACAGAGTCTCAGCATCTATCCTGTCAAGCCTCCTAATATGTTTCAATAAATTCACCTCTTTATTCTAAACTCCAGTGCATACAGTATCATAGAATCCCTACAGTGCTGAAGGAGGCCATTTGGCCCATCAAGTCTCCACCGACCCTCCAAATGAGCACCCTACCTAGGTCCAATCTCTTGCTCTATCCACATAACCCCACCCAACCTTTGGACATTTGGGGATAATTTATCATGGTCAATCCACCTAACCTGCACATCTGAAACTGAATTTGCCAGGAGTGCAAAACATGGGTTTCACACTGGCATAGATTTCCAATGGTACCTTCTGATGATGCCTGCCATGGCAGATCAGGGAACCGTCCAGAGGTTGGCGTGACACTAATTTTCATCCCGCTAATGGAATGCAGATGAAGGCCTAGCCGGAATCTTCGACCCACATCCACTCCTCAGCGACGCCAGTAGGAAAACAAGCCGGGGTCCAAAACAGGTCTGGAACAATGTGGCATGCAGGTGGCAGGACTTATCTTAACAATGTCTAGGACTTCCTCTGGTGTTTGGAATGGAGGCTGCCAGCAACCCCGGACCATGGGTGGGAGGAGGGTCTACAGGCTAATCTTCCAAATTAATTGTCATTGAGGATGTCCATCTTCTGGTCCCCGAGTGCTCACAGAGATTCATTTTCTTTTTCAGGAGGGTCATCTTCTTTCTTCAATAGTTGGTCAGTGATGTTGGGCACCTTTTCAATATGGTGCCCAGACACAGTGGAGAACTACATGCCAGGGATCATGACACAAAACCTCTGGTTGCATAATTAATTATGTTGGGGCTGGAAGATATGGCACGCTTTCCTGCCAACCTCCAAGGTGGGAAACATCCCATGTTCCCTCCTCCGCCATGGCACATAGTCCCCAGATGGGAGAATTTTGCAATGCAACAATAAGTGTATCTAGGTTACTATCCTGGTTGACTGCAGGAAAAAAGAAGCCCATTTATCTATCCATATAATCTGTCAAAAGAATAGTGGCCCACTTACCTGAAAACTTGGCGCACAATTCTCCATTCCACGCCGGTTGGGAGAATCGCCTGGGCCTCCAAAATTTTCGGGGACGCCGGTCTGACGCCCTCCCACGATTCTCCCAAGCGGCAGGAACGGCCCGGTCGAGTTTCGCGGGCCGCAGGCCGGAGAATCGCCGGAGACACCCAAAATGGCATTTCTCCGGCACCCCCGCTACTCTGAGGCCCGGATGGGCCGAGCGGCCAGGCCAAAACGGCGGGTTCCCCCCGGCGCCGTCCACACCTGGTCGCTGCAGTCGTGGGCGGTGTGTGAACGCTGGGGGGGCGGCCTATGGGGGAGCGAGGGGGGTTCCTGCACCGGGCTTCACCTGGAATGTGGGGTGGCCCGCGATCGGTGCCCACCGATCGTCAGGCCGTCCTCTCTGAAGGAGGACCTCCTTCCTTCCGCGGCCCCGCAAGATCTGTCCCCCGTCTTCTTGCGGGGCGGATTTAGAGAGGACGACAACCACGCATGCGCGGGTTGGCGCCGGCCAACCTGCGCATGCGCGGATGACGCCCGTTATGCGGCGCCGGCCGCGTCATTATGCGGTGCCGCTTTTACGCGGGCGACAAGGTCTGGCGCGTGTAGATGACGCGGCCCCGATCCTGGCCCATTGTCAGGGCCTGAATCGGTCAGGACCGGGGCCGTTCCGCGCCGTCGTGAACCTCGACGGCGTTCACGGCGGCGTGGCCACTTCGGCGTGGGAGTGGAGAATCCCGCCCTTGGTGTTTGTCATAAAAATACCAAGGCCAGTTGTCTTTGCTAATATAATATAAATATAGTAGTTACTTTCAGATAGTGTGAGTGTTACACCACATTCCTTCCCAATCTATTGTTGACTAAGTTGACCTGAGCCAAGGTTACCATTGGATTCACAGCTCCTGAGTTATGGATTGTGGAATTATGGATATGAGAATTGGCTAGGAATCTTGCTTCTGAAAGTGGCCAGGTTCAAGTTTAGTGGCACGGCAGGGCTAACTTAAAAGCCATGAGCAACATGCTACAGCTACATTTTGTTGTTTAGGTCCTACCAAAAAGTAAACAACTGCTGGGGCAAACACCACACTTTTTAACACATGGTTAAACAATGTATGAATGTGCCCTTCCCTCCTTCCCCAGAGATCTGAGTTGTAAAGATTCTTCAGTCATGCATCAATGGGACAAGAAAGCTGTGTCTGTGTGGAATGAATAATTTATGTGTGTGCCGTTAAACTGCTTTCTGGGATATGTCTTTACTGATGTCTTTATTCTGATGGTGGAATCTTTTAGCCAAATCCCCTGAGAAATAATTCTGGTCATTGTTGAATTGAGTGACAGGTGGATCTACATTGCCCAATTTCAAAAGTCAGCTCAACTCCATCTGTTGTCTGGGAATAGCAGGAATTATTTTACCTGTAGCGTTGTACCGTTATTTTCCGGGGAAGAGCATCTCCCTGCTTTCCTGGTTAGGTAGGCCCATTCCAAGAAAGGCATTTTGGTGCAATAAAGGTGCAGTGAGGGCAACAAGGCATCTGGGACTTTGATGAACAATGGGACAAACCAATGAGATTTAAGGATTGAGAATTGAGCAGAGCAAGTATATGGGTGAATTCAATGTCAAATGAAGAAAAAAGATGTGTGAAAGAAAGATTGGATTAAGGGGGAGAAAAAGAAGCAGAAAGGAAAAGTAAGAAAAATGATTTAAAATGTAAAATATGGCATTTTTGAAATCCCCTTTGTGAAAATAGACTGAAACTATTCACAACCTGAAGGAATGAGACTCCTCCCGTTTAACTGTTTATTTTCTGGGCATGACAGACTGATTGGCAGCCGTTAAAAATCACATAATTAAAAAGCTATTACACTATTAATGACTAGACTTAACTTTCCGTGGTGAGTTTAATGGGTAATTAATGCATTAATGTGGCACCTTTATAAAACAATTGAGAATTAACATGAAGGCCAAGAAGCCATTTCTCGGAGCTGATGGTGGATCGGCATTGACCAGCCAGCAGCCTGTTGCAGATTGCAATCTTCTCCTCACGACAAGTCTCTGTTGATTTGTGGGCTAATTGTGGTTGTGTTGGCCAGAGACTTTTTCTTTTCCAGGAAATGTTATCATAGAATCACAGAATATCTAAAATGCAGAAGGAGTCCAATTGGCCCATCGAGTCTGCACCAACCCTCCAAAAGAGCACCCCACACAGACCCACTACCCACCCTATCCCCGTGACCCCATTCTGGGAAATGCAGACAATTTTCTGCATCTTGGGAGCCAGGACTTGACGAAGGCTGTAATGGATGACAAAACTCATCATTGTTTCTAATGTACCAGCTCAGCCTTCGGCTGATTGAGGAAAAGAGTACTTAAGGCTGAAGATCTCAAAGCCGGGACTAAGATCATGGCTCACCAGTCAGCAGTGATCGCCACACTCCTGCGTGCTTCAGAAATTTGGACGACCAAAATCAGGCACCTCAAAACACCGGAGAAGTACAACCAGCAAGATTCTCCAATTCCGGTGTCCAAGGTGCTAATCACTCAAAGTCAGCGCTGCCAATGGGGCCCATCATTCTTATGTCTGATGTCCCGAAGCAACTGCTCCACTCAGAACTTGGTCATTCTTCACTAAAGTACCACATAACCTCATGACTAAGGCCAGAGCACATGGGGTTGGGTACAAGCTGGCTACAAACCAGCAAACAGAGTAATGGTCCAAGGAAGTTACTCAGACTGTTTTTTCACAAGGAGTGGTGCTGGGACTTCGGCTGCTCATGATTTACAAAAATTTGGGAATCAGAAGTAATTTTGAGGATGGCACCAAATTCAGTAATGTATTTAAAACTTAAGAGGACTGTGTCAAAATTTAGGATTACATTAATAAAGTTGCAAAATGTGCGTGTAGTTGGAATAAATAAAGGGAAGGTTAACACATTTGGGCAGGAAGAATAAGGAGGTTCTGAAGGCCCAGAAAGCCCAAGTAGGTAAGTAAACAATAGTTTATTTAGGTCAAAGGAAACGGCCTCGACAATGGCATACACACACAATATTCCTCGTTGGGACTAGCAGGATGCCGGTCCCTGGCCGGGTCGGCTTTTATATAGTCAAATAATGAACCCCAGCTGAGCAGGCCTCTGCCTACAAGCAGGGACTCTTGTATTCTAAGCATCCCATGGGGAAATCGAGTAGGGTATCCCCATGGGCTTCATGAGTGTTATTACACTCTCTCTCCCCATCTCCCCCACCCTGAAGTCTGAAAGTTCTCCTTCAGTGGCCAGCTGGAGGGGGCCTTCTTCGCCGCTTTGTGCATGATTGTCCTGCCAGCGGTGGGGCTGGGTCGTATCAAATCACCCTTTGCCTTACAGTTGTGGATGATATGTTTTATGGCCTTAAAAGAGATTCAGTACCTTTGTAAATGCCAGTGTTTCCGTTTTTCGGCTAAATGTGAATGAGCGGCAAACAGCTGGATATCCAGTTAGCTTCACAAGTGAGGAGACCTTTATAACCAACCAGCACTTAATTCATGAATGGGTTGCAGAGGTCATTCTCGCAGGTAATAATTTAGAGCAGATTTGTTGCTTTAGTCTATTCACAGCGTCATTAGGATGCACAGAGGTGGCTGGCTGCTCTAATTTACATACACTGCTTATGTAATGGAATTGACCTGAAATTGACACGTGGATAGTTGTAAAAGGGCAAGCACAGGCATAAGTATATCTAATCATTTTTGTAATGTGTGTCTTGCTATAGTCTTTGATACATGTTTGAAATAGGAACATAGAAACTCGGAGCAGGAGTAGGCCATTCTGCCCTTCCTTCAAGCCTGCTCCGCTGTTCAATATGATCATGGCTGATCCTCAATCTCAATGCCATGGGCCCGCTTTCTCTCTACCCCTTTGATCCCGTTAAAATCTAAAATATTATAGGTTGGATTTGTTGGACGTGCCCACCACAAGATCGCCACAGAAGGGACGGGGACCATGTAAAGGTCCATTAACCACAGGTGGGAATTTCTGGTCGCCAGGTGGGCGCAGCCGAATAATCTCTTTTTTGAACACATTCAATGACTTGGTCTCCACAGCCTTCTGGTAGAGAATTCCATAGGTTCACTACCCTTTGAGTGAAGAAATGCTTCCTCATCTTAGTCCCAAAGGTCTACCCATAGTCCAAGACTGTGTCCCCTGGTTCTAGTTTCCCCAATCAGGGGAAACATCCTCCCTGCCTCTAGACTGTCCAGCCCTGTTAGAATTTTATATGTTTCAATTAGATCTCCTTTCATCCTTCTGAACTCGAGTGAATGCAAGCCCATTCGAACCAATCTCTCTTCATAGAACAATCCCGGCAGCCCTGGTATCAGCCTAGTGAATCTCCGCTGCACTCCCTCTATGGCAAGTATATCCTCTCTTTGGTAGGGAGACCAAAACTGCACACAATACACCAGGTGTGGTCTCGTCAAAACCTGTATAACTGCAGCAAGACATCCCTACTTCTGAACTCAAATCCTCTTGCACTGAAGGCCTTCCTAATTGCTTGCTGCACCTACCTCTCCACTTTCATTGACTGGTGTACAAGGACACCCAGATCCCTTAGTATATTCACACTTCCCAATATACAACCGTTTAAATAATACTCTTCCTTTCAGTTTTTCACACCAAAGTGTATAACTTCACATTTATCCACATTATACAGCATCTGCCATGTGTTTGCCCACTTGCCTAAATTGTCTTGAAACCTCCTTGCATCCTCAGCACGACTCAAAATCCCACCCAGTTTTGTGTCGTCAGCACACTTGGAAATGTGACATTTGGCTTCCTCATCCATGTCATTTATATATATCGCAAGCATCTGGGGCCCAAGTGCTGATCCCTGTGGTACCCCACTAGTTACTGCTTGCCACTCACTGATTCCTTTCTGTCACCCAATACAGAATACCCATGCCAATACATTATCCCCTATCCCATGTGCGTTAATTTTGCGTACTAACCTCTTACGAGGGATCTGATCAAAAGCCTTCTGAAAGTCCAAACACACCACATCCACTGGTTCTCCCTTATCTATTCTCCTAGTTGCATCCTCAAAAAACTCCAGTAGATTTGTTAAGCATGATTTGCCTTACATAAACCCATGCTGGCTTTTTCCAATCCTGTTGATGCTTTCCAAATGTTCTGTTATCACGGGCTGAATTCTCCGCTGGCGGGATTCTCCATTGTGCCAGCAGCGCACCCACATCCGGGATGGGAAACCCCATTGTCTGGCTGGCGGGACGGAGAATCCTGCTGCCAGTGGGGGTGCACTGCACCAGCAAACTCTCCCTGCCTTTTTAAATAGTGGGGACACATCTGCCACCCTTCAATCTGTAGGAACTGCTCCAGAGTCTATAGAATTTTGGAAGAAGACCACCAGTGTATCCAATATTTCCAGGGCCACTTCCTTTTATACTCTGGGATGTAGATTATCAGGCCACAGTGATTCAGGAGCCTTTAACTATATTAATTTCTCCAGCACCATTTTCTTATTAATACCGATTTCCTTAAATTCTGTCCTCTCACTAGACGCTTGGCTCCCGAACATTTATGGGAGGTTGTTTGTGCCATCTTTTGTGAAGACAGAACCAAAGTATGTGTTCAATTCTTCTGCCATTTCTTTGTTCCCCATTACTATTCCCCTGGTATCTGAGTGTAAGGGACCTACATTTGTCTTTACTAATCTTTTCCTCTACACATATTTATAGAAACTTTTATGGTCAGTTTCTATGGGGGCAAAATTCTCTGGCTTCCTGCGGCGTGTTTCTCGGCGGCAGGAGATGGCCTGCTATTGGCTGGTGGTGGGTTCTTCTGGCCCCGCCACTGTCAATGGGATTTCCCATTGAATCCACTCCACAACCTTGCGAAACCCGTGGCGGTGGTGTGCCGTCAGCAGGACCGGGAGATCTCACCAGTGTGAACAGCTGGTAGATCTTGCCATATGTTCCCTACAATTTCACTCACATGCTATATTTTCCCCCTCATGACCAAATTTCTTGTCTTCTTTTGCTGAATTCTAAAATACTCCCAATCCCCACGCTTGCTGCTTTTTCTGGCAACTTTTTATGTCTCCCTTTAGATTTAATATTATCCCGAATTTATTTTGTAAGCAATAGTTGAGCCACCTTTCCTCTTTTATTTTTGCGCCAGATAGGAATAAATAATTGTTTTAATTCAAGCACACGTTCTTTAAATATGAACCATTGGCCATCCACCGTCAACCCCTTTAGTAAGGTTCCCCAATGTGTCCTTGCCAATTTGCACCACATAAGCTTAGAGTTCCCTTTATTTAGATTCAGGACCCCAGTTTCAGATTTGACTACTTCACGTAGGGGATAGGAGTAGGAGTAGACCATTCAGCCTCTTGAGCTGCCCTTCCATTCAACTAGATCATGACTGACCTACCTCATTGCCATTTTTTGCACTATCCCCAGAATCCCTTGAAATCTTTAATATCTAGAAATCTATTGATTTCTGTCTTCAACAGACGCAATGACTGAGCCTGCACAGCCCTCTGGGGTGGAGAATGCCAACGGTTCACCACCCTCTGAGTGAAGAAATTCCTCCTTATCTCAGTCCTCCTATCCTGAGATTGTGCCCCCTGGTATTAGACCCCTCAGCCAGGGGAAACAGTTTTCCTTCATCTGTGCTATTGAGCCCTGGAAGAATTTTGTATGTCTCAATGAGATTATCTCTCATTCTTCGAACTCTAGAGATCACAAGTCCAGTCTCCTCATAAGTCAGACCAACCAACCCAGGGATCAGTCTGGTGAACTTTTGTTGCACTTAACCGGTGGCCAATAAAATCCTTCCTTAGGTAGGGAGACCAAGTACACAATATTCCAGTTGTGGTGTCAGCGAGGTTCTACACAATTGCAGCAAGGCTTCCTTACTCCTGTACCCAAATTCACATTCAACATAGCGTGACATACAATTTGTCTTCCTAATTGTTTGCTTTACCTGCATGTTAGCTGATGACTTATGATCACGGGCACCAAGGTTCCATTAGACATCAGCACATCCCAATCTCTCCCCATTTAGGAAATACTCTGTATTTCTGGAACTTCACATTTTCCCACATTAAATTCCGTCTGCCATGTCATTGCCAACTCACTGAACCTGCCTCGATTTTCTTGAACCCTCTTTGCACCCTCCTCACAATTCACATTCCCACCGAGTTTTGTGGCATCAGCAAACTTGGAAACATTACATTTGATCCCCACATCCGGATCTTTGATATAGATTGTGAAGAGCTGAGGCCCAAACATTGAGCCTTGCAGTACCCCACAAGGCACAGCTTGCCAACCTGAGAATGAACTGCTTATTCCTCCACTGTGTTTTCTGTTAATTCACCAATTCTCAATCCACGTCAGTATATTAACCCCAATTCCCATGTGTTCTAATTTTCCTTACTAAACTCCTGTGTGGGACCTTATCGAAAGTCTTCTGAATATTGCCAGATGTTTGAAATATTTCAAACAAACTGATTTGGAACTTCACATCTGGAAAACAAGGAGGTTAAAGGCCTGTTCCCGAAGACATTTGACAGCGTGAGATTTTTTTCATTGAGTTACATGCTACATTTAGCCTAAAGCTGAAAGCTACATTGGGTCCAATTTATTAATAGTTTATAAATTGGCTAACTAACCAGTTAATTTGCTGGCACAATTCAGGTCTCCATGTTACAAAAGGGATATAAAGGTATTAGAGAAGGTGCAAAAACTTTAAAAGGTGAAAACAGAACTGATAGGTTATAACTAAGTTGGAGCTCATTTCTCTAGAAAAGAGAAGGCTGAGATAAAGGCAGTACGGTAGCATTGTGGATAGCACAATTGCTTCACAGCTCCAGGGTCCCAGGTTCGATTCCCGGCTTGGGTCACTGTCTGTGCGGAGTCTGCACGTCCTCCCCGTGTGTGCGTGGGTTTCCTCCGGGTGCTCCGGTTTCCTCCAACAGCCCAAAGATGTGCAGGTTAGGTGGATTGGCCATGTTAAATTGTCCTTAGTGTCCAAAATTGCCCTTAGTGTTGGGTGGGGTTACTGGGTTATGGGGATAGTGTGGAGGTGTGGACCTTGGGTAAGGTGCTCTTTCCAAGAGACGGTGCAGACTCGATGGGCCGAATGGTCTCCTTCTGCAGTGTAAATTCTATGAAATAAGATCAGAGAATTGTTACAGTGCAGAATTAAGCCATTTGGTCCATTGTGTCTACACCAGCTCTCCAAACAAACATCGTGATTTAGTGCCACTGCCCAGCCTTTCCCCCGTACCCCTGCACATTGTTGCTATTCAAGTAATCATCTGATGCCCGCTTGAATGCCTCGATTGAACCTGCCTCTACCACAATTCCAGGCAGTGTATTCCAGTCCCGAACCACTCGCTGTGTGAAAACATTTTTTTTCGCATCACATTTGCTTCTTTTGCAAATCACTTTAAATCTATGCCCTCTCTTTCTTGATCCTTTTACAAGCGGGAACAATTTCTCCCTATCTACTCTGTCCAGCCCTCTCGTGACTTTGAGCACCTTTATCATATCTCCTCTCAGCCTTCTTCCCTCCAAGCAGAACAGTCCAATCTATCCTCATACCTGAAGTTTCTCATCCCTTCAACCATTCTTGTAAACCTCTTCTATACTCCCTCCAAGGCGTTTGCATCTTTTACCAAAGCGCCCAGAACAATACACAATATTCCAGCTGAGGTCTAACAAGTGTATTGTAAAATTCAGCATAATCTCCTTGCCCTTGCACTATATGCCCCCATCATTAAAGCCTGGAATACTGTATGCTTTATGAACTGATCTCACCTATCCTGCCAACTTCACTGATCTATGCATATGTACACCCAGGGTCCTGTGCTCCTCCACCCATTTAAGAATTTTACCCCTTATTTTATATTGTCCCTCCATGTTCTTCCTACCAAAATACATTGCATTAAACTTTGTTTGCCACATCCTTGCCACTCCACCAACTTGTCTATCTCCTTTTGAAGTTCTAAACTGTCACAGATTTACATAGAATTTACAGTGCAGAAGGAGGCCATTCGGGCCATTGAATCTGCACCGGCCCTTTGGAAAGAGCGCCCCAATTATGCCCCAAACCTCCAACCTATCCCAGTAACTCCACCTAACTTATTGGACACTAAGGGCAATTTAGCATGGCCAATCCACCTAACCTGCACATCTTTGGACCATGGGAGGAAACCGGAGCACCCGGGGGAAACCCACGCAGACACGGGGAGGACGTGCAGACTCCACACAGACAGTAACCCAAGCCGGGAATCGAACCAGGGACTCTGGCGCTGTGAAGCGACCGTGCTAACCACTGTGCTGCCATGCTGCCGTCCTCCTCACAGTTTACAATACTTCAAAATTTTGTGCCATCACAAAGTTTGAGATTGTCTCCAGCACACCAATTTCGAGAACATTAATATATATCAGGAAAAGCAAGGGTCCTAATACTGATCCCTGGGGAACACCACTACAAACCTTCCTCCAGCCCTAAATATATGCATTGACCCTTACTCTTTACTTCCTATTATTCAGCCAATGGTGTATCCACATTGCTGCTGTCCCTTTTATTCCAGGAGCAATAACTTTTATCACAAGTCTGTTGTGTGGAACTGTATCAAATGACTTCCGTCCGTCCATGTACACCACATCAATGGCATTACCTCCAGAGACCCTTTCTATTACCTCCTCAAACAAATTCCAGCATGTTATTTCTTTTTTTTTAAAAAATATTTTATTGAAAATTTTTGGTCAACCAACACAGTACATTGTGCATCCTTTACACAATATTATAACAACACAAATAACAATGACCTATTTTATAAACAAAAAAAAAAATTTTTAAAAATGAATAAATAATAAATAACAAAAATGAAAACTAGCCCTAATTGGCAACTGCCTTATCACAAGTAACACTCTCCAAAAATATAATTTAACAGTCCAATATATAATTATCTGTAGCAACGACCTATACATACTATACAGTATATATTAACAACCCTGAGAGTCCTTCTGGTTCCTCCTCCCCCCCCCCCCCCCCCCCCCCGATCCTGGGCTGCTGCTGCTGCCTTCTTTTTCCCATTCCGTCTATCTTTCTGCGAGGTATTCGACGAACGGTTGCCACCGCCTGGTGAACCCTTGAGCCGACCCCCTTAGGACGAACTTAATCCGCTCTAGCTTTATAAACCCCGCCATGTCATTTATCCAGGTCTCCACCCCCGGGGGCTTGGATTCTTTCCACATTAGCAATATCCTGCGCCGGGCTACTAGGGACGCAAAGGCCAAAACATCGGCCTCTCTCGCCTCCTGCACTCCCGGCTCTTGTGCAACCCCAAATATAGCCAACCCCCAGCTTGGTTCGACCCGGACTCCTACTACTTTTGAAAGCACCTTTGTCACCCCCATCCAAAACCCCTGTCGTGCCGGGCATGACCAAAACATATGGGTATGATTCGCTGGGCTTCTCGAGCACCTCGCACACCTATCCTCCACCCCAAAAAATTTACTGAGCCGTGCTCCAGTCATATGTGCCCTGTGTAATACCTTAAACTGAATCAGGCTTAGCCTGGCACACGAGGACGACGAGTTTACCCTGCTTAGGGCATCTGCCCACAGCCCCTCCTCGATCTCCTCCCCCAGCTCTTCTTCCCATTTCCCTTTTAGTTCATCTACCATAGTCTCCCCTTCGTCCCTCATTTCCCTATATATATCTGACACCTTACCATCCCCCACCCATGTCTTTGAGATCACTCTGTCCTGCACCTCTTGTGTCGGGAGCTGCGGGAATTCCCTCACCTGTTGCCTCGCAAAAGCCCTCAGTTGCATATACCTGAGTGCATTCCCTTGGGGCAACCCATATTTCTCGGTCAGCGCTCCCAGACTCGCGAACTTCCCATCCACAAACAGATCTTTCAGTTGCGTTATTCCTGCTCTTTGCCACATTCCATATCCCCCATCCATTCCCCCCGGGGCAAACCTATGGTTGTTTCTTATCGGGGACCCCCCCCCAAGGCTCCAGTCTTTCCCCTATGCCGTCTCCACTGTCCCCAAATCTTCAGTGTAGCCACCACCACCGGGCTTGTGGTGTAGTTCCTCGGTGAGAATGGCAATGGGGCTGTCACCATAGCCTGTAGGCTAGTCCCCCTACAGGACGCCCTCTCTAATCTCTTCCACGCCGCTCCCTCCTCCTCTCCCATCCACTTACTCACCATTGAAATATTAGCGGCCCAATAATACTCACTTAGGCTCGGTAGTGCCAGCCCCCCCCTATCCCTGCTACGCTGTAAGAATCCCTTCCTCACTCTCGGGGTCTTCCCGGCCCACACAAAACCCATGATGCTCTTTTCAATCCTTTTAAAAAAAGCCTTCGTGATCACCACCGGGAGGCACTGAAACACAAAGAGGAATCTCGGGAGGACCACCATCTTAACCGCCTGCACCCTCCCTGCCATTGACAGGGATACCATATCCCATCTCTTGAAATCCTCCTCCATCTGTTCCACGAACCGCGTTAAATTTAACCTATGCAATGTGCCCCAATTCTTAGCTATCTGGATCCCCAGGTAACGAAAGTCCCTTGTTACCTTCCTCAACGGTAGGTCCTCTATTTCTCTACTCTGCTCCCCTGGATGCACCACAAACAACTCACTTTTCCCCATGGTCAATTTATACCCTGAAAAATCCCCAAACTCCCCAAGTATCCGCATTATTTCTGGCATCCCCTCCGCCGGGTCCGCCACGTATAGTAGCAAATCGTCCGCATACAAAGATACCCGGTGCTCTTCTCCTCCCCTAAGTACTCCCCTCCACTTCTTGGAACCCCTCAACGCTATCGCCAGGGGCTCAATCGCCAGTGCAAACAATAATGGGGACAGAGGGCATCCCTGCCTTGTCCCTCTATGGAGCCGAAAATATGCAGATCCCCGTCCATTTGTGACCACGCTCGCCACTGGGGCCCTATACAACAGCTGCACCCATCTAACATACCCCTCTCCAAAACCAAATCTCCTCAACACCTCCCACAAATAATCCCACTCCACTCTCTCAAATGCTTTCTCGGCATCCATCGCCACTACTATCTCCGTTTCTCCCTCTGGTGGGGCCATCATCATTACCCCTAACAACCTCCGTATATTCGTGTTCAGCTGTCTCCCCTTCACAAACCCAGTTTGGTCCTCGTGGACCACCCCCGGGACACATTCCTCTATTCTCATTGCCATTACCTTGGCCAGGACCTTGGCATCTACATTTAGGAGGGAAATAGGTCTATAGGACCCGCATTGTAGCGGGTCCTTTTCCTTCTTTAAGAGAAGCGATATCGTTGCTTCAGACATAGTCGGGGGCAGTTGTCCCCTTTCCTTTGCCTCATTAAAGGTCCTCGTCAGTACCGGGGCGAGCAAGTCCACATATTTTCTATAGAATTCGACTGGGAATCCATCCGGTCCCGGGGCCTTTCCCGCCTGCATGCTCCTAATTCCTTTCACCACTTCTTCTACCTCGATCTGTGCTCCCAGTCCCACCCTTTCCTGCTCTTGCACCTTGGGAAATTCCAGCCGATCCAAGAAGCCCATCATTCTCTCCCTCCCATCCGGGGGTTGAGCTTCATATAATTTTTTATAAAATGTCTTGAACACTCCATTCACTCTCTCCGCTCCCCGCTCCATCTCTCCTTCCTCATCCCTCACTCCCCCTATTTCCCTCGCTGCTCCCCTTTTCCTCAATTGGTGTGCCAGCAACCTGCTCGCCTTCTCCCCATATTCGTACTGTACACCCTGTGCCTTCCTCCATTGTGCCTCTGCAGTGCCTGTAGTCAGCAAGTCAAATTCTACATGTAGCCTTTGCCTTTCCCTGTACAGTCCCTCCTCCGGTGCTTCCGCATATTGTCTGTCCACCCTCAAAAGTTCTTGCAGCAACCGCTCCCGTTCCTTACTCTCCTGCTTCCCTTTATGTGCCCTTATTGATATCAGCTCCCCTCTAACCACCGCCTTCAACGCCTCCCAGACCACTCCCACCTGGACCTCCCCATTATCATTGAGTTCCAAGTACTTTTCAATGCACCCCCTCACCCTTAGACACACACCCTCATCTGCCATTAGTCCCATGTCCATTCTCCAGGGTGGGCGCCCTCCTGTTTCCTCCCCTATCTCCAAGTCCACCCAGTGTGGAGCGTGATCCGAAATGGCTATAGCCGTATACTCCGTTCCCCTCACCTTCGGGATCAATGCCCTACCCAGCACAAAAAAGTCTATTCGCGAGTAGACTTTATGGACATAGGAGAAAAACGAGAACTCCTTACTCCTAGGTCTGCTAAATCTCCACGGGTCTACACCTCCCATCTGCTCCATAAAATCTTTAAGTACCTTGGCTGCTGCCGGCCTCCTTCCAATCCTGGACTTCGACCTATCCAGCCCTGGTTCCAACACCGTATTAAAATCTCCCCCCATTATCAGCTTTCCCATCTCTAGGTCCGGAATGCGCCCGAGCATCCGCCTCATAAAATTGGCATCATCCCAGTTCGGGGCATATACGTTTACCAAAACCACCGTCTCCCCCTGTAGTTTGCCACTCACCATCACGTATCTGCCCCCGTTATCCGCCACTATAGTCTTTGCCTCGAACATTACCCGCTTCCCCACTAATATAGCCACCCCCCTGTTTTTCGCATCTAGCCCCGAATGGAACACCTGCCCCACCCATCCTTTGCGTAGCCTAACCTGGTCTATCAGTTTCAGGTGCGTTTCCTGTAACATAACACATCTGCCTTAAGTTTCTTAAGGTGTACGAGTACCCGTGCCCTCTTTATCGGCCCGTTCAGCCCTCTCACGTTCCACGTGATCAGCCGAGTTGGGGGGCTTCCTACCCCCCCCTTGTCGATTAGCCATCACCTTTTTCCAGCTCCTCACCCGGTTCCCACGCAGCTGTATCTCCCCCAGGCGGTGCCCCCACGCCCATCCTCTCCCATACCAGCTCCCCCCTCTCCCCAGCAGCAGCAACCCAGTAATTCCCCCCTCCCACCCCCCCCCCCCGCTAGATCCCCCGCTAGCATAATTACTCCCTCCATGTTGCTCCCAGAAGTCAGCAAACTCTGGCTGACCTCGGCTTCCCCCGTGACCTCGGCTCGCACCGTGCGACGCCCCCTCCTTCCTGCTTCTCTATTCCCGCCATGATTATCATAGCGCGGGAACCAAGCCCGCGCTTCTCCCTTGGCCCCGCGCCTAATGGCCAACGCCCCACCTCCTCCACCTCCCCTCCTCCCCCCATCACCACCTGTGGGAGAGAGAAAAGTTACCACATCGCAGGATTAGTACATAAAACCCCTCTTTGCCCCCCACATTCGCCCCACCACTTTGTTCGGACGTTCTTTTTAATAACCCGCTCATTCCAGTTTTTCTTCCACAATAAAAGTCCACGCTTCATCCGCCGTCTCAAAGTAGTGGTGCCTCCCTCGATATGTGACCCACAGTCTTGCCGGTTGCAGCATTCCAAATTTTATCTTCTTTTTATGAAGCACCGCCTTGGCCCGATTAAAGCTCGCCCTCCTTCTCGCCACCTCCGTACTCCAGTCTTGATAAATGCGGATCACCGCGTTCTCCCATTTACTGCTCCGAGTTTTCTTCGCCCATCTAAGGACCATTTCTCTATCCTTTAAACGGAGGAATCTCACCACTATGGCTCTGGGAATTTCTCCTGCTCTCGGTCCTCGCGCCATCACTCGGTATGCTCCCTCCACCTTCAACGGACCCGCCGGGGCCTCCGCTCCCATTAACGAGAACAGCATCGTGCTCACATATGCCCCGACGTCCGCTCCCTCCACACCTTCAGGAAGACCAAGAATCCTCAGGTTGTTCCTCCTTGCGTTGTTTTCCAGTGCCTCCAACCTTTCCACACATCGTTTCTGATGTGCCTCCTGCGTCTCCGTCTTCACCACCAGGCCCTGTATATCGTCCTCATTCTCGGCTGCCTTTGCCTTCACGACCCGAAGCTCCCGCTCCTGGGTCTTTTGTTCCTCCTTTAGCCCTTCGATCGCCTGTAGTATCGGGGCCAACAGCTCTTTCTTCATTTCCTTTTTGATCTCTTCCACACAGCATTTCAAGAACTCTTGTTGTTCAGGGCCCCATGTTAAACTGCCACCTTCCGACGCCATCTTGGTTTTTGCTTGCCTTCCTTGCCGCTGTTCTAAAGGATCCACTGCAATCTGGCCACTCTCTCCTCCTTTTTCCATCCGTATCCAGGGGGGATTCCGTTCTGGTTTACCGCACAGTGTTTTTAGCCGTCAAAATTGCCGTTGGGGCTCCTATCAAGAGCCCAAAAGTCCGTTTCACAGGGAGCTGCCGAAACGTGCGACTCAGCTGGTCATCGCCACACCCGGAAGTCGCCCCAGCATGTTATTTCAACAACTCTTCAAAATACTTCAGCAAGTTAGTTCAACCTGATCGAGGTCCTGAAAATTATGAAGAGGTTCAATAGGCTAGATGCAATAAAGGTGTTTCCACCTATGGGGGAGTCAAAAATTAAGGTTCATAAATATAAGAGAGTCGCTGATAAATCCGATAAAGAATTCAGGAGAAATATCTTTGCCCAGAGAGTGGTTAAACTGTGGAACTCATTACCACATTTTATAGTTGCAGCAAATACAATATATGCATTGATGAGAAGCTAGGTAAGTAATGGAGTGAGAAAGGAATAGATGGCTGTGCTGAGAGGGTTAGATGATGTTGGGTAGGAGGACATGTTTTTGACGCAAAAATACTGACACCGGCCAGTTGTATTGAATAGTCTGGTAATAATAATAATCTTTATTAGTGTCATAGGCAGGCTTAAATTAACACTGCAATGAGATTATTGTGAAAATCCCCTAGTTGCCACATTCAGGCACCTGTTCAAGTACACTGAGGGAGAATTCAGAATGTCCAAGTCACCTAACAGCACGTCTTTCAGACCTTGTGGGAGGAAACCGGAGCACCCGGGGGAAATCCACGCAGACACGAGGAGAACATGCAGGCTCCGCACAGACAGCGAACCAAGCAGGGAATTGAACCCGGATCCCTGGTGCTATGAAGCAGCAGTGCTAACCACTGTGCTATTGTGCTGCCCAAGTCTTGTGCTGTAACTTCTATGACATTCCATAAAGCTGACCCATCATGGTGGGCTGAATGTTCATTCCCAACTCTGCTAACCCAACCCGGTAGAAAGTACCCAGGATATTCAAATTTTCGCTTTGGGTCGGGGCCAGGTGTTAAAAGGAGTTGGGGTTGGGGACGGCATGGTGTCACAGTGGTTAGCACTGTTGCTTCACGATGTCGCGGACCCGAGTTCAATCCCGATCCCGGGTCACTGAACGTGTGGAGTTTGCACATTCTCCCATGTCTGCATGGGTTTCACCCCCACAACCCAAAGATGTGCAGGTTAGGCGGATTGGTCACGCTAAATTGCCCCTTAATTGGAAAAAAAAAGAATTAGGTACTCGAATTTTAAAGAAGACTTTTTATTAAATAGGAGCTGGGCTCACTCAGAAACAGTGCAGAGGCAGCCATAGGGGCGGGAGGTGCCTTGCTGCTCTGGAACCTCATCCCAGCTGTGAAAAAAACAATAAAAACATCTCTTAGCACTCACCCCTCACATCCTCTCACCTCCACATACACCTCTATGCTGATCGTCAAAGGGGGGGGGCAATGAGCCCCCAACTAGGCTGATCACCTGGAATGTTCGAGGGTTAAATGGGCCAGTCAAGAGAACATAGAACATTACAGCGCAGGACAGGCCCTTCGGCCCTCGATGTTGCGCCGACCTGTGAAACCACTCTAAAGCCCATCTACACTAATCCCTTATCGTCCATATGTCTATCCATAGAATTTTATCATAGAATTTACAGTGCAGAAGGAGGCCATTCAGCCCTTCGAGTCTGCACCGGCTCTTGGAAAGAGCACCCTACCCAAGGTCAACACCTCCACCCTATCCCCATAACCCAGTAACCCCACCCAACACTAAAGGCAATTTTGGACACTAAGGGCAATTTATCATGGCCAATCCACCTAACCTGCACATCTTTGGACTGTGGGAGGAAACCGGAGCACCCGGAGGAACCCCACACACACGCGGGGAGGATGTGCAGACTTCGCACAGACAGTGACCCAAGCCGGAATTGAACCTGGGACCCTGGAGCTGTGAAGCAATTGTGTTATCCACAATGCTACCGTGCTGCCCAATGACCATTTGAATGCCCTTAGTGTTAGCGAGTCCACTACTGTTGCAGGCCGGGCATTCCTCGCCATTACTACTCTCTGAGTCGGGCACGTGTGTTCGCACATCTTAGGGGACTGAAGGCGGACGTGGTAATGTTGCAGGAGACGCACCTTAGAGCAACTGACCAGATTAGATTGAGGAAAGGCTGGGTCAGTCAGGTCTTTAACTCGGGACTGGATTCAAAGACTAGGGGGGGTCGTGATCCTGATCAATAAGCGGGTGGTGTTTGAGGCGGGTAGAATAGTTTCAGATGTGGGAGGTCGGTACATTATGGTCAGTGGGAAACTGGAGGGGGTGCAGGTGGTATTATGCGCCAAATTGGGATGATGTGGAGTTTATAAAGAGGATGCCGGGGAAGATACCGGACCAGGACTCACACAGGTTGGTCATGGGAGGGGACTTCAACACAGTTATTGACCCTGGCTTGGACCGGTCAAGTTCAAAAACGGGCAGGGTGCCATCAATGGCAAGGGAACTAGGGGGTTCATGGAGCAGATGGGCGGGGGGGGGGGGGGGGGGTCCATGGAGATTTGGGCGGCCGAGGGTGAAGGAGTTCTCCTTCTACTCACACGTGCATAAAGTGTACTCCCGGATTGATTTCTTCATTTTGAGCAGGGCCTTACTGGCAGGGGCGGTGGACACGGGATACTCGGCGATTACAATCTCAGACCATGCTCCGCACTGGGTTGACCTGCAGGTTAGTAAAGACAGTAACCAGCGCTCGCACTGGAGGTTGGATGTGGGACTTTTGGCGGGTGAAGGGGTGTGTGAGTGGCTGAGGAAATATATTCAGAAGGCGGGTAAAGCCCCGGGACCGGACGGGTACCCAGTGGAGTTTTATAAAAATTTCTCTGGGATATTGGGGCCGGTGTTAATGAGGATGTTCAATGAGGCAAGGGAAAGAGGGGTGCGGCCCCCGACGATGTCACAGGCCACGATTTTGCTGATTCTGAAGCGGGACAAGAACCCGGAGCTGTGTGTGTTGTACAGGCCGATATCCCTGTTGAATGTGGACGCCAAACTGCTGGCCAAAGTTTTGTCCTCCAGGATTGAGGATTGTGTTCCGGACGTTATTGGGGACCAGACGGGGTTTGTTAAGGGTAGACTGTTGGTGGCCAATGTAAGAAGGCTGTTAAATATGATCATGATGCCCCCGGAAGGTAGGGAGGTGGAGGTAGGGATCGCAATGGATGCAGAAAAGGCTTTTGATCGGGTAGAATGGGATTATCTGTGGGAGGTACTGGGGTGGTTCGGATTTGGGCAGGGCTTTATTGACTGGGTCAGGTTGCTGTATCAGGCTCCTGTGGCAAGCGTACGGGCGAATAGGACAACATCGGACTATTTTAGACTGCACCGGGGGATGAGACAGGGATGGCCCCCTCTCCCCACTGTTCTTCGCGCTAGCTATAGAGCCGTTGGCAATTGCTCTGAGAGCCTCAAGGAGCTGGTCCGGGGGGCGGCTGGGGGGGGGGGGGGGGGGGGGGGGGGGGGGGGGGGGGGGGGGTGGGGGGGGGGGGGGGGGGGGGGGCTGGTGGAGCACAGAGTCTCGCTCTATGCAGGTGACCTGCTTCTGTATGTATCAGACCCATTAGAGGGAATGGAAGAAATCATGAGGATTCTAGGGGAATTTAGCTGGTTTTCGGGGTATAAGCTAAATATGGGGAAAAGTGAGATGTTTGCGATCCAGGCGAGGGGACAGGAGAGGCGATTGGGGGAGCTGCCGTTTAGATTAGGAGGGTGAAGCTTTAGGTACCTAGGCCATCAAGTGGTGCGGGAATGGGACCGGCTGCATAAATTAAATCTGGCTAGTAGACTAAATGAAGGACAATTTTCGGAGATGGGACACGCTCCCGTTGTCATTAGCTGGGAGGGTGCAGACAGTGAAGGTGACGGTACTCCCGAGATTCCTGTTCGTGTTTCAATGACTCCCCATCTTTATTCCGCGGTCCTTTTTTAAACGGGTCAACAAAGTGATCTCTGACTTTGTTTGGGCGGGCAAGGCCCTGCGGGTAAGAAAGGTAATGCTTGAGCGGAATCGGGGAGAGGGCGGGCTGGCGCTGTCAAATTTTAGTAACTATTACTGGGCGGCGAATATAGCCATGATCAGGAAGTGGCTGGTGGGGGAGGGGTTGGCATGGGAGCGTATGGAGGCGGCTTCATGCAAGGGCACCAGTTTGGGGGCGTTGATAACTACGCCTCTGCAGTTCCCGCCGGCACGGTACTTTACCAGCCCCTTGGTGGTGGCGGCCCTGAGAGTCTGGGGGCAATGGAGGAGACATGTGGGAGCAGAGGGAGCACCGGTCTGGGCCCCAATCTGTAATAATCACCGGTTTGCCCCGGGAAGTTTGGATGAGGGTTTCCAGATATGGCGGAGAGCAAGGATTAAGAGGATGGGGGATATGTTCATAGAGGGGAGCTTTCCGAGTATGAGGGTGCTGGAGGAGAAGTTTGGTTTGGCGAGGGGAAACAAATTCAGGTATCTGCAGGTGCGGGACTTCCTACGTAAACAGGTGTCAACCTTCCCGCTCCTACAGCTAAGGGGGATTCAGGACAGGGTAGTTTCCAGAGGGTGGGTTGGAGAAGGGAGCGTCTCGGACATTTACAAGGAACTTATGGAGTCAGAGGAGACGCAGACCGAGGAGCTGAAGCGCAAGTGGGAGGAGGAGCTGGGAGGAGAGATAGAGGATGGTCTATGGGCGGACGCATTGAGTAGAGTCAACGCGTCCCCAACATGTGCCAGGCTCAGTCTGATACAATTTAAGGTCATTCACCGGGCTCACATGACAGTGGCCCGGATGAGCAGATTCTGTGGGGTGGAAGACAGGTGTACAAAATGTGCGGGAGGACCAGCGAACCATGCACACATGTTCTGGACATGTCCGAAGCTTAGGGGATTTTGGCAGGGGTTTGCAGATGTCATGTTCACGGTGTTAAAAACAAGGGTGGCGCTGAGTCCAGAGGTGGTGATTTTCGGGGTGTCGGAAGACCCGGGAATGCAGGAGGAGAAAGAGGCAGATGTTCTGGCCTTTGCTTCCCTGGTAGCCCGGAGACGGATACTACTAGTTTGGAGGGACTCAAAGCCCCCGAAGCCAGAGAGCTGGCTATCGGACATGGCTAGCTTTCTCTGTTTGGAGAAAATCAAGTTCACCTTGCGAGGGTCAATATTAGGGTTCGCCCGGAGGTGGCAACCGTTTGTCAACTTCTTCGCGGAAAATTAATCGTCAGCTTAGAGTAGGGGGTGAATAAAGGTGGGACCTGTAAGGGAGGGAGACGGCTTTTGCAATATGTTTATAGTTTCATGTACATTGTTTATTGTGTTGTTGTTATAATACCAAATAAAATGTTTATTTTAAAAAAATCAATCCCAAAGGGGTACCTTATCTCTTCAAAAGAATACCGCACATCTCCCAAAGGGGTACATTCCCTCTCCCAAAGGGGCACTTGACCTCTCCCAAAGGGCTACCTGGTCCTCTCCAAAAGAGTACACTATCTCTCCAAATAATTACAGTAGCTTTAGATCTTTTGTTCAAAAGTCTTAAGCCCACAAGTCACGTTTTGGGCATTCCACAAATGAAAATTGGGTCTATCGGAAGATACCTGCATTTTTACCGGTGCAGCTGCCTCCATGAACCATGAATGGTCAAACTACAATCCTCATCCCCCCCCCCCCAACCCACCGGGCCTATGTCTCAGGGGCATACCACTGATGTTTCTTTTCACTTGCTGGGCCAACCCAAGATATTCCATTAAGTCACACACGGCAGGTCAGTTCATGCGTGCCTTTGGAACATTTTCCATCAAGGTCTCTTGCTGTCAGGAGAAGATCTTTGTTTTCATTCATGGATGCCGGACGAGTTGGTTGTTTCCAATCAGGAACTGATTTGGGATGCGAGGCAATTTGAAAAACCCAGGGATAATACAGGGACTTCAGGAGAGCTGATACCCTTGCAGTGGAACCAACCACAGTCCTCTTGTAAAGCTGGAACTGCATTTGGAATGATTCCCATGACAGCATCTCCATGGCGATTGAAACTGTTTTTACAGAGTAGATTATTTTCTGGCCTGTGCACAGGAAATCAGAGTTTGCGAGTTGCTGGGTAGATGAATAAGTTGTAAAGTCCCTTTAGCTCAGATCTTAACCCTACTTGTACAGGCCCAAGGTGTCGCTATCTCATTGCTGTTTGTGAGAGAAAGCTATGTGCAATTTAGCGGCCATGTTTCCTGCATTACAACAGTGACGACACTTTAAATGCGCTTCACTCGATGTGTAGCACGTTGGGACATCCTGAACTCATCAAAGAGTAAGATATTTCATAATGAAATGAAATGAAAATCGCTTATTGTCACAAGTAGGCTTCGAATGAAGTTACTGTGAAAAGCCCCTAGTCGCCACATTCCGGCGCCTGTTCGTGGAGGCTGGTACGGGAATAAATAACTTCAATGGACCTCCAGAGGTACAGCTAATTCTGCGGTTGGAGTTTTAAAGAGATTTCTGATTGATGATGGAAGGGTTGCCAATTTGAGGGTCATCAATCTAATATGTCCATCAGGATTGTGGGAGAAACCATGCATGTCAGTGCAGCCAACATCACATCTGCATATTGACCTTTGGACATCGCCATGCATCATTAAAAATAAATAAGAATGTACAGGGAGAGATCAAAATAAAGGTGGCTGCCCTCAGACTGGGGGTGAGGCAGCATTAAACAAGTTATGCCATGAAGGCCAGGACGACAATTTAGTGGATTTGCTCCCATGACCATTCATGGAAATGGGGCTTCCTCTGCTGCACAACAGGAGTCTGCCTAGAAATATGTAAACAGTTCTGAAAACAGAAGGCATCGTGACACGACCTCAGACGACATCCAGTATTTTAGCAACGAATACCATCAACATCCTGCAGGTTACCATTGGCCAGAGTCTTAACTGGACCAACTACATTGTCCTGTGGGCTACAAGAGCAGGTCAAAGGCTAGGAATCCTGTGGCGAGTAACTCGCCTCCTGGCCCACCAAACCCTGTCCCTCCTGGCCCACCAAACCCTGTCCACCATCTCCAATGCACAAGTCAGGAGAATGATGGAATACTCTCCCCTTGCCTGGATGAGTGCAACTCCAACAACACTCAAGAAGCTCGATACCATCCAGGACAAAACAGCCTGCTTGATTGGTACACCACATCCGTCCATTAAAAATTCCCTCCCTCCACCATTAACACACAGCGGCAGCAGTGTGTACCATCTACAAGATGCACTGCGGCACATCGCCATTTCTCTTTTGGCAGCACCTTCCAAACCCATGACACCTATCGCCTACAAGGACAAGGGCAGCAGACACATGGGAATGCCACCACCTACAATTTTCCCTCCAAGTCACTCACAATCCAGACTTGGAGATATATCGCTATTCTTTCACTGTCACTGGGTCATAAATCTGGAACTCCGACCCTAACAGCTCTGCGGCTGTGCCTAAACTAGATGCACTACAGCGGTTTAAGAAGGCAGCTCACCACCATTTTCTGAAGGGTAATTAGGGATGGGCAACAAATTCTGACCAAGCATGAACAAAAAGAAATGGGACAATAGCGCAGTAAGGAAACCTAGAATGCAACGGAGCTTAGTTGGGTCAGAGTAGGCTGCTCTTTGCCTCTGATGAGAAGCTGACTACATTGAGTAAGGGGACAGATGATGTTTGGTGCTGGCGGACAAAGTCACATTCTGAAGCAGCTCTGTCTAGTGAGCAGGCCAACGTGATGCTGTATACAAGTGGACATGAACAGGAGGGTGGTCCCTGGTGCTGAAGCAATAAAAAGATTATCATTGTGGCTATAATTCTGAGTGAACAGTAACACTTACATCACTGTAAATTGATGATCTACTGAATGCCACGGATGTGAATGCAGAGAAGGGATTTTTTTTCGGTCAAGCAGACTTTGGGAGTGGGTGAGTGAGTGCTGATTCCCTTCAGACTCGCCCCTGGAGCCTTGTGTTTGTGCGGACTGGCCCCAGTGAATCAAAAAAAGCTCCTGCTATGCTTGAGTTCTTGTTTTGTCCCGGCGGTTCCAATGTATCAGCTTTGCCTCACAATGAATGGCGTGCCTGCTGAATGAATGAGCAGTGTGTGTGTAAGCGTGGAGGCTTTCTCCACAAGGGCTCGCCTTCCTAGGCAGGGTGTAGGTAAGCCAGGCTCAGTTTGTCTGGACACCCCCCCACCCCCCCCCCCCCCCCCCGTTTGCCGCTTGGTGCGGCAGCCCAGCAATTACTGCCGCTGCACGGGAATGTGCTCTGCCATTTGTTTGTAATGGGATTAGGAGGAGAGAGCGTACCAAGCAAAATGGACTCTACCATCTAATGAGTGAAAGGGGGGTGGCCTTGGATACTGTCGACATTCATGTCGGCTTTCACCCCCAGCACTTTTTCTATCTCTACCCCTCACCCCCCCCCCCCCCCCCAAAGCATGACTAGCTTTTCAACATCACCAGCATGACCGAATTGCAAGCTGTTGCTGGAGGAGAGCTGTGGTACTGAGGCAGCGTTCTCCATTGCAGCAGCACATCCCGCTATGGCCATGGGATGCTGTGTGCGGAGGAAGGTAGATGTCCACTATACGCTTCAAGCATTTTGCCGAGCAGGCTGAGGAAACCTCACGGAAGCTACTTTTAACTCTGTAAGTGCTTCTTACAGCATGCCGATCCTGTCGTGTGTGGAGCATCCTTGCAAGTTATTTGGTGCAGGGCTGAGCTCACCTTGCTGGAAAATGCATGTATTCTGTGTTGAAATGCCTGACATTCAGAGACAGAGCAGGGCAAGATTATATTAAAAATTTGTCAGTTTGTGCATCAATGTGCCATTGAAATAGCGATGAAAATAAGGTCGGTGTGGGGGCACAGTTTATAGTGCATTGTTCTCGAGATGTAAAGCCATTGCCTCTCCAAAGCTTTTGTGTGGATTGTTCCTCCTAAGTTTTGATGTTAGCTGTACGTTTTAACACCAGCCTCATTTAGCAATCTGTAATTCTGGCATTTTGCACAAGATATTATAGTATAGTGCTTTCATCTGCGGGCGCATCTTAAATTAGCATTTTCCCATGAAACCAGCGATTTCTCTTGTTCGTGGTTCCAATAATTTTCTTTATCAGGGATTATAAGGGATTACTTGACTGCCTGTGAGGGGAAAAAGAAGCAAACAATAAAAGCCTAAAGCTGGGAGTTCAATTATGGACATTAAGCAAAAAGGCTACAATAAAAACAAGCTGTGCAAGTGACCATTTTTGCATATTTTTGGTTTCTCACTGGTTTCATTTTCCGCACCGGCGCCAATGGTAATTGCTTTCAATTTTCAAATAAATCTCAAATTAGGCTGAAGAAAGCATGAGCCATAATGCAGAGGGCGGGGCGTGTCAGCGCTGGTAGTGCTCCAAATTCAATTAAAGGATATATTTGTATCACGCCCCCCCCCCCCCCCCGAATTGTCTCAATTCCACAAGGCTGTCTGTCTCGAGGGACTTTGTCCAAGTGATAAGAATTGCTGAATGAGAAAAGACCAAGTTCTAGCCACTCTACCATCCTTGTACAATGATAACTGAGTTGTTGATTAATGATGGCAATGATAATTGAGTTGTTGATTAATGATGGCAATCTCTATCATTAGGTCAACAACCGACCCAGTTTTGACCCCAGTGATGGAGAGCTCTGGAAACTATCGGTTCATTTTCCTCCCAAGCTATACTTACCACATGCCATTCTTCACATTAGACCTCCCACAATGAGATTCAATGAGCTGCATGATCATGTAGGGCATCATATGTACAAACTCTTCTTACCCGACATGTTCACACACTTCCATCCACAGATGTGCACTTCCGAGTTGGGGATTAATGGTATAATGATTTAGAAATAGAAACCCCGGGGGCAGCACGGTGGCGTAATGCTGCCTCACGGCGCCGAGGTCCCAAGTTCGATCCCGGCTCTGGGTCACTGTCCGTGTGGAGTTTGCACATTCTGCCCATGTTTGCGTCAATTTCGCCCCCACAACCCAAAAATGTGCAGAGTAGATGGATTGGCCACACTAAATTGCCCCTTAATTGGAGAAAATGAATTGGGTACTCTAAAATTTAATTTAAAAAGAAATAGGAACCCCAGCTGACTTCCCTACCCCATTCTGAGCGTGGAAAAATGAGGTCCGTTGTAACAACCCAATTTGTGCAAGTGTGAAATGAGCCAGATCAGAGACCAAGCCAGTCCTATATTATACATTTACCCACTAAGTCATATTCAGGGAGCAGTCACTTCTTTTTGGAAGAATAGTGAGTGGTGGATCACATTGAAGCACTAAAGTGCCACATTATGAGGTACTAGAACTATAACAGATGCAGATCTTTGCCCTGTTTTAGATTAGAAAGTGCAGGATTTTTATGTGAGATTTTAGCTAGGCTGAGATATTTTGACATGTATCTAACTACCAGCTTCATTTAGAAGGGGTCACCTTGGTCTTGGGCTCTAAGGATGAATTAAATCTGCCGTATTGGCTGTGAACGGCTGTGTAGGACAATCATCAGCATCCTCCAAGCCGTTGGTCATCATGGTGACACACGGGCCACGTCACCATTTTCCTCTGTTGTCAGTCAGTTACTGTCTCCCAGGTGCAATTTGTTTTGAATTGTCATTTCACATATTAGAAACATGGAAACAGAAAGAATAGGAGCAGAGTAGGCCATTCAGCCCTATGAGCCTGCTCCGCTATTCATTATGACCATGGCTGAGATGATCATCCAACTCAGTAACACCCACATCCTTTGATCTCTTTAGCCCTAAGAGCTATATCGAACTCCTCTTGAAAACATACAATGTTTTGGTCTCAATGCTTTCGTTGGTAGCGAATTCCACGGGCTCAGCACTCTAGGTGAAGAATTTCTCATCATCTCAGTCCTAAATAATTTACCCTGTATTCTGAGGCTGTGAACCCTGGTTATTCCTGCATCTACCCTGACTAGCCCTGTTAGAATTTTACAGGTTTCTATGATATCCCCTCTCATTCTTCTAAATTGCAGTCGAATATAAACTTAACCCGACTTCAATTATATGAGGAATAGGTAGACATTTCTGTGGCTACAAGTGAGACTCCAGGGTGGTATTACAAGCATGCTTGATATGGAGCTTTGGGAGATCTATTGGTCTTCTGCCTCTGGCTACCTCGCCATGTGGAAAATCCTTAGGGATTTTGCTCTCATCTTGAGAATGTGCCTGGAGCACCTCAACTTAATGAGCATCAACATACCTGGGAGCATCCATGATTTTGTCCTTCCATGGCATGCCCAGGCAGAAAGCTCTGCTAACAGTGAAGACTAATGGTGTTGAACTTTTCTTTGATAGCTGCAAGTTAACCATGTTTTACAGTCATACCGCAAGATGCTGAGGACATAGACCTCATAAACCAGCACCTTGATCCTAAGAGTTAGCTTGATGTTAACCATGCATGTTCCATGAGTCAGCCAAAGATGCTGCTTTCTCCATGTGTGTATTAAGTTCTGCACCAAGGGACAGATTGTCTGCCACCATGGACCCGAGGTACAGAATTTGCAAATCACATCCTGTGGAGGTGTTACTTAGTGTGATCAATAGTCCAGCTAAATTCGCAGAGCAGAGTCAATAATATGTTGACAGCATCATTTAATCCCCTTGTTGTGAGGTACTGTATGTATGCAAATTGCCACTACAAAAGAGGACTTAATTTGACTTTTGATTTGATTTATTATTGTTACATGTATTAGTATACAGAGAAAAGTAATGTTTCTTGCATGCTATACAGACAATGCGTACCGTACATAGGGAAGGAAGGAGAGATTTCAGAATGTAATGTTACAGTCATAGTTAGGGTGTAGAGAAAAGATCAACTTAATATGAGGTAGGTCCATTCAAAAGTCTGATGGCAACAGTGAAGAAGCTTTCTTGAGTCGGTTAGTGCGTGACCTCAAACTTTTGTATCTTTTTCCTGACGGAACAAGGTGGAAGAGAGTATGTCCGGGGTACATGGGTTCCTTAATTATGCTGGCTGCCTTTCCGAGGCAGCGGGAATTGTAGACAGAGTCAATGGATGGGAGGCCGGTTTGCATGATGGATTGGGCTACATTCACGACATTTTGTAGTTTCCTGCGATCTTGGGCAGAGCAGGATCCATACCAAGCTGTGATACAACGAGAAAGAATGCTTTATGTGGTGCATCTGTAAAGGTTGGTGAGAGTCGTAGCTATCATGCCAAATTTTCTTAGTCTTCTGAGAAAGTTGAATCATTGGTGGGCTTTCTTTTTTTTTAATAAATATTTTATTGAAAATTTTTGGTCAACCAACACAGTACATTGTGCATCCTTTACACAGCATTATAACAATACAGATAATAATGACCTTTTTTATATAAACAAAAAACAACAAATAAATAAATATTAAATAACAAAAATGAAAACTAGCCCTAATTGGCAACTGCCTTGTCACAGGCTATACCCCCCCCCCCCCCCCCCCCCCAAGTCCTGGGCTGCTGCTGCTGCCTTCTTTTTTCCCCCATCTATCTTTCCGCAAGATATTCGACGAACGGTTGCCACCACCTGGTGAACCCTTGAGCCGACCCCCTTAGGACGAACTTAATCCGCTCTAGCTTTATGAACCCCGCCATATCATTTATCCAGGTCTCCACCCCCGGGGGCTTGGCTTCTTTCCACATTAGCAATATCCTGCGCCGGGCTACTAGGGACGCAAAGGCCAAAACATCGGCCTCTCTCGCCTCCTGCACTCCCGGCTCTTGTGCAACCCCAAATATAGCCAACCCCCAGCTTGGTTCGACCCGGACTCCTACTACTTTTGAAAGCGCCTTTGTCACCCCCACCCAAAACCCCTGTAGTGCTGGGCATGACCAAAACATATGGGTATGATTCGCTGGGCTTCTCGAGCACCTCGCACACCTATCCTCCACCCCAAAAAATTTACTGAGCCGTGTTCCAGTCATATGTGCCCTGTGTAATACCTTAAACTGAATCAGGCTTAGCCTGGCGCACGAGGACGACGAGTTTACCCTGTTTAGGGCATCTGCCCACAGCCCCTCCTCGATCTCCTCCCCTAGCTCTTCTTCCCATTTCCCTTTTAGTTCGTCCACCATAGTCTCCCCTTCGTCCCTCATTTCCCTATATATATCCGACACCTTACCATCCCCCACCCATTTCTTTGAGATGACTCTGTCCTGCACCTCTTGTGTCGGGAGCTGCGGGAATTCCCTCACCTGTTGCCTCGCAAAAGCCCTCAATTGCATGTACCTGAATGCATTCCCTTTGGGCAACCCATATTTCTCAGTCAGCGCTCCCGGACTTGCGAACTTCCCGTCCACAAATAGATCTTTCAGTTGCGTTATTCCTGCTCTTTGCCACATTCCATATCCCCCATCCATTCCCCCCGGGGCAAACCTATGGTTGTTTCTTATCGGGGACCCCCCCAATGCTCCGGTCTTTCCCCTATGTCGTCTCCACTGTCCCCAAATCTTCAGTGTAGCTACCACCACCGGGCTCGTGGTGTAGTTCCTCGGTGAGAACGGCAATGGGGCTGTCACCATAGCCTGCAGGCTGGTTCCCCTACAGGACGCCCTCTCTAATCTCTTCCACGCCGCTCCCTCCTCCTCTCCCATCCACTTACTCACCATTGAAATATTAGCGGCCCAATAATACTCACTTAGGCTCGGTAATGCCAGCCCCCCCCCTATCCCTACTACGCTGTAAGAATCCCTTCCTCACTCTCGGAGTCTTCCCGGCCCAAACAAAACCCATGATGCTCTTTTCTATCCTTTTAAAAAAAGCCTTCGTGATCACCACCGGGAGGCATTGAAACACAAAGAGGAATCTCGGGAGGACCACCATCTTAACCGCCTGCACCCTCCCTGCCATTGACAGTGCTACCATATCCCATCTCTTGAAATCTTCCTCCATCTGTTCCACCAACCGCGTTAAATTTAGCCTGTGCAATGTGCCCCAATTCTTAGCTATCTGGATCCCCAGGTAACGAAAGTCTCTTGTTACCTTCCTCAACGGTAGGTCTTCTATTTCTCTACTCTGCTCCCCTGGATGCACCACAAACAGCTCACTCTTCCCCATGTTCAATTTATACCCTGAAAAATCCCCAAACTCCCCAAGTATCCGCATTATTTCTGGCATCCCCTCCGCCGGATCCGCCACATATAGTAGCAGATCATCCGCATATAAAGATACCCGGTGTTCTTCTCCTCCCCTAAGTATTCCCCTCCATCTCTTGGAACCTCTCAGCGCTATCGCCAGGGGCTCAATCGCCAGTGCAAACAGTAATGGGGACAGAGGACATCCCTGCCTTGTCCCTCTATGGAGCCGAAAATATGCCGATCCCCGTCCATTCGTGACCACACTCGCCACTGAGGCCCTATACAACAGCTGCACCCATCTAACATACCCCTCTCCAAAACCAAATCTCCTCAACACCTCCCACAGATAATCCCATTCCACTCTATCAAATGCTTTCTCGGCATCCATTGCCACTACTATCTCCGTTTCACCCTCTGGTGGGGCCATCATCATTACCCCTAACAGCCTCCGTATATTCGTGTTCAGCTGTCTCCCCTTCACAAACCCAGTTTGGTCCTCGTGAACCACCCCCGGGACACATTCCTCTATTCTCATTGCCATTACCTTGGCCAGGACCTTGGCATCCACATTTAGGAGGGAAATTGGTCTGTAGGACCCGCATTGTAGCGGATCCTTTTCCTTCTTTAAGAGAAGCAATATCGTTGCTTCAGACATAGTCGGGGGCAGTTGTCCCCTTTCCTTTGCCTCGTTAAAGGTCCTCGTCAGTACCGGGGCGAGCAAGTCCAAATACTTTCTGTAAAATTCAACTGGGAATCCGGCCGGTCCCGGGGCCTTTCCCATCTGCATGTTCCTAATTCCTTTCACCACTTCTTCTACCGTGATCTGTGCTCCCAGTCCCACCCTTTCCTGCTCTTCCACCTTGGGAATTTCCAGCCGATCCAAAAAATCCATAATTCTCTCCCTCCCATCCGGGGGTTGAGCTTCATACAATTTTTTATAAAATGTCTTGAACACTTCATTCACTCTCTCCGCCCCCCGCTCCATCTCTCCTTCCTCATCCCTCACTCCCCCTATTTCCCTCGCTGCTCCCCTTTTCCTCAATTGGTGTGCCAGCAATCTGCTCGCCTTCTCCCCATATTCATACTGTACACCCTGTGCCTTCCTCCATTGTGCCTCTGCAGTGCCCGTAGTCAGCAAGTCAAATTCCACATGCAGCCTTTGCCTTTCCCTGTACAGTCCCTCCTCCGGTGCTTCCGCATATTGTCTGTCCACCCTCAAAAGTTCTTGCAGCAACCGCTCCCGTTCCTTACTCTCCTGCTTCCCTTTATGTGCCCTTATTGATATCAGCTCCCCCCTAACCACCGCCTTCAACGCCTCCCAGACCACTCCCACCTGGACCTCCCCATTGTCGTTGAGTTCCAAGTACTTTTCAATACATCCCCTCACCCTTAGGCACACCCCCTCATCCGCCATTAGTCCCATGTCCATTCTCCAGGGTGGGCGCCCTCCTGTTTCCTCCCCTATCTCCAAGTCTACCCAGTGTGGGGCATGATCCGAAATGGCTATAGCCGTATATTCCGTTCCCCTCACCTTCGGGATCAATGCCCTACCCAACACAAAAAAGTCTATGCGCGAATAGACTTTATGGACATAGGAGAAAAACGAGAACTCCTTACTCCTAGGTCTACTGAATCTCCACGGGTCCACACCTCCCATCTGCTCCATAAAATCCTTAAGCACCTTGGCTGCTGCCGGCCTCCTACCAGTCCTGGACTTCGACCTATCCAGCCTTGGTTCCAACACCGTGTTAAAGTCTCCCCCCATTATCAGCTTTCCCGTCTCTAGGTCCGGGATGCGTCCTAGCATTCGCCTCATAAAGTTGGCATCATCCCAGTTCGGGGCATACACGTTTACCAAAACCACCATCCCTGTAATTTGCCACTCACCATCACGTATCTGCCCCCGTTATCCACCACTATTGTCTTTGCCTTGAACATTACCCGCTTCCCCACTAATATAGCCACCCCCCTGTTTTTCGCATCCAGCCCCGAATGGAACACCTGCCCCACCCATCCTTTACGCAGCCTAACCTGGTCTATCAGTTTCAGGTGCGTTTCCTGTAACATAACCACATCTGCTTTAAGTTTCTTAAGGTGTGCGAGTACTCGTGCCCTCTTTATCGGCCCGTTGAGCCCTCTCACGTTCCACGTGATCAGCCGAGTTGGGGGGCTTCCCACCCCCCCCCCTTGCCGGTTAGCCATCATCTTTTTCCAGCTTCTCACCCAGTTCCCACGCAGCTGTATCTCCCCCAGGCGGTGCCCCCCCGCCCATCCTCTCCCGTACCCACTCCCCCCTTTCCCCAGCATCAGCAACCCAGTAATTCCCCCCTCCCACCCCCCCCCGCTAGACCCCCCGCTAGCGTAATTACTCCCCCCATGTTGCTCCCAGAAGTCAGCAAACTCTGGCTGACCTCGGCTTCCCCCCGTGACCACGGCTCGCACCGTGCGACGCCCCCTCCTTCCTGCTTCTCTATTCCCGCCATAATTATCATAGCGCGGGAACCAAGCCCGCACCTCTCCCTCGGCCCCGCCTCCCATGGCCAACGCCCCATCTCCTCTCCCTCCCCACCTCCCCCCATCACCACCTGTGGGAGAAAGAAAAGTTACCATACCGCATGATTAGAACATAAAACCCCTCTTCGCCCCCCCCCCCCATTCGCCCCACCACTTTGTCCAAACGTTCTTTTTCATAATCCACTCATTCCAGTTTTTCTTCTACAATAAAAGTCCACGCTTCATCCGCCGTCTCAAAGTAGTGGTGCCTCCCTTGATATGTGACCCACAGTCTTGCCGGTTGCAGCATTCCAAATTTTATCTTCCTTTTGTGAAGTACCGCCTTGGCCCGATTAAAGCTCGCCCTCCTTCTCGCCACCTCCGCACTCCAGTCTTGATAAACGCGGATCACCGCGTTCTCCCATTTACTGCATCGAGTTTTCTTCGCCCATCTAAGGACCATTTCTCTATCCTTAAAACGGAGAAATCTCACCACTATGGCTCTGGGAGCTTCTCCTGCTCTCGATCCTCGCACCATAACTCGGTACGCTCCCTCCACCTCCAACGGACCCGTCGGGGCCTCCGCTCCCATTAACGAATGCAGCATCGTGCTCACATATGCCCCGACGTCCGCCCCCTCCACACCTTCAGGAAGGCCAAGAATCCTCAGGTTGTTCCTCCTTGCGTTGTTTTCCAGTGCCTCCAACCTCTCCACACATCGTTTCTGGTGTGCCTCCTGTATCTCCGACTTCACCACCAGGCCCTGTATATCGTTCTCATTCTCGGCTGCTTTCGCCTTCACGACCCGAAGCTCCTGCTCCTGGGTCTTTTGTTCCTCCTTTAGCCCTTCGATCGCCTGTAGTATCGGGGCCAACAACTCTTTCTTCATTTCCTTTTTTATCTCCTCCACGCAGCATTTCAAGAACTCTTGTTGTTCAGGGCCCCATATGAAACTGCCACCTTCCGACGCCATCTTGGTTTTTGCTTGCCTTCCTTGCCGTTGTTCCAAAGGATCCGCTGCAATCCGGCCACTTTCCTCTCCTTTTTCCATCCGTGTCCAGGGGGAACACCCTCCTGGTTTACCGCACGGTGTTTTTAGCCGTTAAAATTGCCGTTGGGGCTCCTATCAAGAGCCCAAAAGTCCGTTTCACAGGGAGCTGCCGAAACGTGCGACTCAGCTGGTCATCGCCGCACCCGGAAGTCCATTGGTGGGCTTTCTTAACCATCGTGTCGGCATGGGGGTCCAGGAAAGGTTGTTGGCGATCTGGGCACCTAAAAACTTGAAATTCTCGACCCTTTCTACTTCGTTCCCATTGATGTAGACTCCACTACGTTTCCTGAAATCTATGACAATCTCCTTCGTTTTGTTGACATTGAGGGAGAGATTTCTTTTTAAAAAAATGCATTTTATTCAAACTTGTATCAAAACAGGTTACAGCAAATAAACACCCCGGGAAACACTCTTCCAAACAATCAACTATACAGTTTGTACAGATTTTTCTCCTTTTTCACCCATCACCCCCCCCCCTGCGACGAACAGCTCCTCAAACACGGTCACAAACATCCCCCACCTTTTCTCGAACTCCCCTGCTGAGCCCCTTAACTCATACTTTATCTTCTCTAACCGCAGGAAGTCATACAGGTAACCCAACCAAGCTGCTACCCCCGGTGGCGATGCCGACCGCCACGCCAGCAAAGTTCGTCGCCGTGCAATCAGAGAGGCGAAGGCCAAGATATCCTCTCCATGAGCTCCGGCTTCTCTGAAACCCCAAATATCGCCACCAAAGGGTTTGAGTCCACTCCATCCTCCACTATCCTGGTTAAGACCGCGAACACTCCCGCCCAGAACCTTCCCAATTTTTCACAACCCCAAAACATGTGCCCATGATTCGCTGGCCCCCGCCCACACCTCTCACACTCATCTGCTACCCCCTGAAAGAACCCACTCATTCTTGCCTGAGTCATATGCACCCTGTGCACCACCTTGAACTGTATCAGGCTCATCCTTGCACAAAAGGAGGTCCCGTTTACCCTTCGCAGTGCCTCACTCCATACTCCCCAATTGATCTCCATTCGCAACTCCGGAGGGAGAGATTTCTACCTGTAAATGGCTGATTCATAAGTGTGATATCTTGGGAGGAAACTTATTAATATCACAATATCTGTGTCATGAAAGGATTCTCTTGCTGATAAGTTCTGTGCAAGCTACGAATTTTTATTTCACTCAGTTCAGCTGAATGCCCAAGTTGTGATGATGAGATAAAATTATGTAAATATTGAGGGTCTTCTACTACTTAAAAGATCATTGAAGAACTTAATTTAAAAAGACTGAAATGACACTCAGATTCTGATGAGTTTGGTTTCAAAATAAAATAATTTGCAAGTCTAACATGGTTTTGTTTTAATTTTATTTTTGTGTAATCTCAATCCATTCAAATAAATTTGATCTATGGTTTAACCTGACTAGTGTAATATATTCCCACTTCTTTGAAAAGGACATAGGTGCATGAGATGAGTCCATTTGGAACTCCAGTGATTAAAAAAATCATGCACATCAACCTAGTCACTCCATTCATACCATTCAAAGGTTCACATGTGGTATTGGTCACAAGATACCCAACAGCAGCAGCTACTTGTACTTGTGTGCCACCTTCATCATAGAATGCCTACAGTGCAGAAGGAGGCCATTTGGTCCATCAAGTCTACACCGACCCTCTGAAAGAGCAGCCTACCTGGGCCCAAACCCCACACTATCCCCATAACTTCACCTAGGGCCATTTTAGCATAGCCAATCCACCTAACCTGCATATTGATCTGCATACATTCTTTAACATTATAAGACAAGGTTTGACACTGAGGCACATAAAGATATTAGGGCAGGTGACCAACATCTTAGTCAATGGTGTTGGGCTTTAAGGAATGTCTGAAAAGGGGAAAGAGGCAGAAAGATTGAGGAAGACAATTCCAGAGGTTAAGGGCTGTAGCTGAAGGTATAGCTGCTAATGGTGAAGTGATTAAAATCAGGAATATTCAAGAGGTTGGATTTAGAAGATTAGATGATTACTGAGAACTGTATAAAAGTAAGGATACAAAAGAATCATGGAATCCCTACAGTGCAGAAGGAGGCCATATGGCCCATTGAGTCTGCCCCACCCGATTCCTGTAACCCCACCTAACCTGCACATCATTTTGGACATTAAGGGGCAATTTCTCATGGTCAATCCATCTAACTTGCACATCTTTGGACTGGGAGAGGAAACCAGAGCATCCAGAGGGAACCTATGTGGACACCGGGAGAACGTGCAAACTCCACACAGACAGTGACCCAAGGCTGGAATTGAACTCGGGTCCCTGTTGCTGTGAGGCAGCAGTGCTAATCACTGGGCCACCGGTTGTTAATGATTTTTTCCCTATATCTTCTGTTTTATTGAGAACATCCAGTCCTTTCTTAGCTATGGGTCTCTTTTACCAATGAGAACCTCGATTCAGGAAAGTATGTATACATGGAATTGCTGAGTGCCTCCCGTCTCAGGCTGATGCTAAGGAAAAATTATGGATTCATGTCACTATTTCCCCTGCAGCGTTGCTCACCTGCTGTAGTTAAGAATGGATGAAACTCGCATTGCAAATGACAACAGCAATTTATTTCATTTTTCCTATTAAAGCACAGCTCTTCCTTATCCTACAGATATTAAGAACATTAAGTTAGTTCAGCAATGGTACAGGAGTCTGGCTTGCAGCACTCACTTTAGTCACCACAGATATGCTTTTCCTAAAACCCTGTACCTTGCTGCATCTCACCGCAGCTCCAAAATAATGTTTGCAAATATATTTTATCAACCATACTGTTGGATAGGACAGCACAGTGGGGCTGTGGTTAGCACTACTCACGGTTCGATCCCGGTTCTGGGTCACTGTCCGTGTGGAGTTTGCACATTCTCCCTGTGTTTGTGTGGGTTTTGCCCCCACAACCCAAATATGTGCAGGGTAGGTGGATTGGACACGCTAAATTGCCCCTTAATTGGGAAAAATTAATTGGGTAGTCTAAATTTAATTTTAAAAATCCATACCTTTGGAAGCTTGCCCATGTCTCCCCTAACTCCAACTCAGTACGCATCCCAACAACAACCCCATAAGCCACATTGGCTACTTTAGAGTAACTTAGGGCACGATTCAACGCGATTCTCCCAAAAGGAAACAAAGTCCCCGAGTGACTTCCCGTGTTTCCCGGCACTCGCAGTTATTCATCGCGTTGAATAAGGGGCCTGAACAGGGAGTGCACAGCCGAGGCCGCACATAGCCCCATTTTTTACAGTGGGGAGCTCCGTGCGCTGGAATACCTTATTGTAGTGAGACATCAGGGCGCCATTTTTAAATAGCGTCCCGATTTCCAAGACCCCCCAAACTATCCCTGACCTCCCCCCAAGCCCGAACGCATTATGGGAGAGTCCCTGGCCCCCCACCGCACACCCTCACTACCCACGCCTGGCAACCCCAGTTCGATCACGTGCATGCAAAAAAATGCCACCTTGCGAATGCCAACCTGGCACACTAGCAGTGCCCATGCCAGCTGGCAGTACCTCCCAGGCACCTTGACAGTGCCAGGCTGGCACTGCCAGGGCACCACCCTGCCCAAAAGGTATGCACCTGGCCGCCTCCAATCCCCTTGGAAACGCCCATGAGTGTCGTTCTTCCTGATCCCCCATTTGTGGGGACCAGTACGAAACAACACTCGCCCGAATTCTCTGAGGCAAAGGGGTTGAATCCCAAAGCCTCAGATACCACGGGAATCTGAACATTAGAGTAAGGCTTACTGCCTCGCTCTATTATGCAGATCTGCTAAAAAGTGATCCCGTCCATTGTGGGCGGGATTCACATCACAACGTCTCGCGAGATTGCGTTGAATCTCGCAAGGCATTGCGAGCTGGGTAGATCCCAGGAGCGGGGTCGCCCGGCTTTCATCAGCCTTGCCGCCCCGCGGCACTCTGCTTTTCTGGCGCAGCATGGTCATATGATCGCGCCCTTAGTGTTCTGAGCTCAGAACCCACAACTTCGGCATCACATATGCTGCTTTTTACCATTGCTGGCAAATTGTCTACCACCACCTGTGTCTCTGTGCCTTCTTCATTCCAAACTCACAGCCCTGTCCTTCTTCCTCCAACCTCCACAAACTCTAATCTGTGCAAAGCATTCCAAGTAAGGCATCCTGTCGGTGCCACTTTTTTTGCGTAAGATTGAAGGGACCATGAAGGCAACAGTACATGCCCCCCAAATCACTTTGATTGCATTACACCGAGTTACAGGAGAGTTCGGGCTGGTTCGCCCGATGGTGAATATGTTTGTGGTTGCTGCCAAATTTACTTTGAGGAAAACATCATCCACCTCCAGCTCTGAATCATGGGAACCCACCAAACAAAATGTTTTACTTTCTTGGCATACATAACATTATGGGCTCTTTGGGTTTATCAACAGGCCCAGCAGGAGCGGTGTCCACTGGGGATGTCCAGTTGGGTCTCACTGAGGATGGTGTTTTGGAGGTAAAAGATTTTGAATCCTGTTTGGTTATGCTTTATACCTTTTAAAGAAAATCCTTCACTCACAGCCCAGTACTTTTATGAGGAATAGAGAGACAGCAGAGCAAGTCAAAGCCTCCACGGGAGGAAAGGATACGAGGATATGAGATAAAACAGCACTGAAATTGTCCAGAAGGGCATCCTTTATGATCCTAAAAAGATTACAAAATTCTTCTTGAATGTAATCCAAAGCAACCACATTTGCAGTAAGTGCCTGCAGCTTGAGGAACATCAGTTCCACGTTGATGAGCTGGAGTCCAAGCATCAGGTCCTGCGATGCATCATAGAGGGGGAAGATTACCTGAACACTTTGTTCCAGGAGGCAGTAAAACCCTTAGGCTAGGTACGTCTGACCTAGTCCATGGTCAGGGACAGGACGCTGTGCCTCTGAATGAGGTTGATATGAGGACTCGGAAGGTAGCAATTAGGTAACAAGGTAGCCTTAGTCCCTGTTGAACAGGTTTGCGGTTCTTGCAGCTTGTGTGGGTGAGAGCAGAGATTGCAGGGAGGATGAACAAAAAACTGACTATGGCACAATGGTGCAGGGAGATTAATATTGAAATTTTACAGACTATGTGGGGAATAATTGTAGTCATTTTGTCTGAATAAGCAGAGGTTTCACAATAAGATAGATGTGCTCATGGCATAAATGGGGACAAATGGTTTAGATCTAATTGCCATTACAGAGACATGGTTAAGGTGACCAAGATTGGGAAATAAATATTCCATGGTACTCAACATTTCGAAAAGACAACCAGAATGGAAAAAGAGGAGAAAAAACCCTGATAACAGATGATATGACAACATTGGTGAGAAAGGATCTTGGCTCAGAAAATAAAGAAGTATAATCTCTTTGGGTGCTGATTAGATATCGTGAGGGTCAGAAAAAGCTGTTGGTAGTAGATTATAGACCATTACCAATAATTATATTGTCAGACCAAGCATTAAACAAGAAATGATTGGGTTTTATAACAGAAGTAAAGTAATAGTTAAGGAAGACTAATCTTCATACAAACTGGACTAATCAAATTGGCAAAGGTGGCCTGGAAGATAAATTTGTAGAATGCTATTGATCTACTATTGTCCAAAGAGACAGGGCTAATTAGTAATGTCATAGTAAAAGATCCATTGTGATCACAATACAATTGGATTCCATGTTAAATTGAAAATATCATAGTCCAGTAACAAACAAGGATCTTAAACTCATACCAAGCCAATTACATAGGTATGAAGTAGAGCTGGATATGGAAGGGAAGGATGGTGGCGCAGTGGTTAGCACTGGGACTACGGAGCTGAGGACCCGGGTTCGAATCCCGGCCCTGGGTCACTGTCCGTGTGGAGTATGTACATTCTCCCCGTATCTGTGTGGGCTTCACCCCTACAACCCAAAGATGTGCAGGTTATGTGGATTGGCCATGCTAAATTGCCCCTTAATTGGAAAAAAATAATTGTGCACTCTAAATTTTTTTTTAAAGGAAAAAAAAAAGAGCTGGTTACGGTTGATTGGGAAAGTAGACCAGAAGGTCTGGTGGTAAATAAACAGTGGGAGACATTTAAAGAAACAATTCAAAATGTTCAATAGAGATATATTTTCTTGAAAAACAAAAACTTAATGAGAAAATCTGTTGTGGTTTACTAAGGAGATTAAGAATTAGATTAAAATGAGATGTGTATAATGTTTCAAAGAACAGCAGTATATCTGAGGATTTTGAGATGTTTTAGATACCAGCAAAGGGCCACCAAAAGTTAATAAAAATGAAAAAATTAGAATATAAAAGAACAGATTGTAAGAACTTTTACAAATATATTAAGAGAGTAGCTAAAGTAAATGCTGGTCCCTTAGAAGGAGAGACAAAATAAAATTATCATGAGGAATGAAGAAATGGCAGAGACCGTGAACATATGTTTTGTGTCTGTCTTCATAGAAGAAGACACAAATTACATACCAGAAATAGAGAGTAACCAAGAGAATAATGAGTGAAGACACTAAGGTAATTAATATCAGAAAAGAAAAATTACTGGAGAAACTTAAATCTCAAGGACCTGATGGACTACATCCTAGGGTTCTAAAAGAGACAACTGCAGAGATAGTAGATTCACTGTTTATGATTTTCTAAGATTCCCTAGATTCTGGAATGGTCACAGAGGATTGGAAGTTAGCTAATGTAACAGTGCTATTCAAGAGAGAAAACCTGTCATCATTCATCAGGAAAGTGTTGGAATCTATTCTTAATGAAGGAAAGGACTACCCAATGAAGTTTTAACAATACACTTAGAAAAGCCTAGAATGGTAGAACATGGATTTGCAAAATGGAAATCCAATTTTTGACAAATTTATTAGTCTTTTGAGCTTGGGTAAATAGCAGGGTAGCTAAAGGGGAACCAGTGATAAGGTGCCACGGAAAAAGTTCAGGACAGGACTTTCTAGTCGCACCCGTCCCAAGCCCGGAAATCTCTGCCTGAAGTCAATAGACCTTTAATTGGTCTGTCAAATTTTCTGTCCCACCCACGACAATTCCTGCAGAAGGTGGGTCCTGGAAATTTATCCCAATGCACAAGATAAGGGCTAATAGCGTTAGGTTGATATATTCGCACATGCGGAGGATTGGTTAACGGACAGGAAGCAGACGGTAGTGATAAATGGGGCATTTTCAAGTTGATAGTTGACTATGTCGAGTGGACTGCTGCAAGGATCAGTGCTGCGACCTTAGCTATGTACAAAATATATTCATAATTTAGACAAAGAGACAGAGAGTAAATGTATCTAAGTTTGCTGGTGATACAAAGTTAGGTGGCAATGCAAGCTGTGAGGAGGACACAAAAGAGGCTTCAAAGAAATATAGATAAATTAAGTGAGTGGGCACCAAAGTTGCAGATGGAGAATAATATGGGGAAGTGTGAAGTTATTCACTTTGGTTGTAACAATAAAAAAGCAGAATATTTTTTAAAAGGCAACAGAAATTTGGAGTACCCAATTCTTTTTTTTTTTTCAATTATGGGCCAATCCACCTAGCCTGTATATTTTTGGGTTGTGGGAGTGAGACCTACGCAAACACTGGGAGAGTGTGCAAACTCCACACGAACAGTGACCCAGGGCTGGGATCGAACCCAGGTCCTCAGTGCAGTGAGGCAGCAGTGCTAACCATTGCGTCACTGTGCTGCTCCAAAAGGCAACAAACTTATAAATGTTCATCTTCAGAGAAACTTGGGTGTACACATAGGTGGAATACAAATAATTGCAGGTACACAAAACTATTAGGAAAGCAAGTGGCAGGTTGGCCTTTATTGCAGCGGGACTAACGTATAAGAATAAAAAAGTCTAGTTACAATTGTACAGAGCTTTGGTGAGACCACACCTAGAATACTGTGTGCAATATTGGCCTCCAAATATATGGAAGGATATACTTGCATGGCAGGTAGTACAGCAAAGGTTCACGAGATTGGTCCCTGGGATGGTATGCGTTATCCTGTGATGAGAAGCTGAGTAAACTGTCTATATTGTCGGGAATTTATCATGAGAGATGATCTCATTGAAACATTCAAGACTTTGAAGGTGTTTTACTAAGATGTTTTACTGGCTGGTGAATCTAGAACAAGGAAGCAGTTTCAGGATAAAGGACCGATTGTTTAGGACTGAGATGAGGAGAAATTACTTCACTCAAAGGATTGTGAACCTTTGGAATTCTCTACCCCAGAGATTTGGGGATGCTCCATCATTGGAAGGGAGTGATAGGGAAAGTGTAGTTGAAGCCCAGGATCAGACATTATTGAATGATGGAGCCAACTCAACAGGTAGTATAGCCTGCTTCTCCTATTTCTTACGTTCTTAAGTTGTGTTAAGAAACTATGGTAAAAGAGCCAACAATCCAACGGTCATTATGACCCACGAGGATGTGATAAAGAGCTCAAACTGTTGTGCAATTATTAACTCAAAGAAGTTAGTGTTTTTTCAGAGACATCTAATCCTACTTACCAAAAGCTATCACTTTTGGCAAAACATTCTGTAGAAGTCTCTGTGTGACTCCACTCAGCCAGTGTATGCAGTAATCTGGAGAAAACCTTCTCTAAATGCTAGTTTGAATTTATTGGCGCTTTTAGTTTGCGTTAATGGATATAATACTTCAAAATTGCCTTTGGAGCCACTTGCTAAGATTTAGTACAGTACAGTTTAATGGGGTGTAGAATCGATCGCATTTCACAGTTACTTTCCAACAATGGGATCAAGTCGCTGAAGATCCAAGTGCCGCGACATATTTTTTAACTGATTTCATCTCCAAGAGGTTCCTTACAATATAATGAATAGCTCTTTTAATGCATCGAAACAGAGATCAAAAGAAACAGCAAATTCAGTACATTGAACCTACGAGAACTGTGATGTACAAGGGAATATTTGTTTATCATAGGAGAGCATTGGAGATTTTATATGTAAGATAATTCACTCAACTCATTATGATTATTTATATATGGGTTGAGTTGCCTGCATTACATGAGGGAGTGGAATTGCTCATGTATTATGACAGTTGACTATAGTTGTTGTGTCATAACCAAATTTGTGGGGAACTGCAGCACAGTTGTACTTTTTTATATCACAGCTATGGAACTTATTGAGGCAATTCAAGACATCATTTTTTAAAAATCTGCATTTTCAAGTTCTCCAATTGGCAAGTTGTTGTCTATCACTAACTGCTGCTAATCTAGTTGGATAGCTGGGATTGGCAAGAACGTTAATCAGGCATTGAAGTGGAGATGTGCACGAGTGTGATGAATGTAAGAAATTGTCATATTTTATATTTTTGCAGTAATGTTATTAAAACCTGGGTTAAGATGTATATAGAAAGTATGGTTGCTAGAGCTGTGATTAAGGTGTAGTAAAAGTGAGGTAATCATTTATTAGCAGGTGAAGTGTTCTGCTAATAATTCTTGAGAACCATTTACTTGTTTACAGGTGGCTAGCTAGTGGAAACGTGTTTACGTTTGAAGGACCCCTGGGGTGTAGATCAATTCTGAGAGGTATTGTGCTTGGTCCTGCCTAAACAAGTCATGGGACATCTTCTAAGAAGAGACGAAAGACTGCCTTATGTTTTGGGTACAGGTGATTTAGTTAATGGGAGGAACCAGGTCTATCTGAAAAGTCAGTTGGTCCTAGAACTCCTATCTGAACAGAGGTGTTTCAGTTTTGGTCCTGAAAGGTTCTCTCTCCAAAGATTCTGCATAGAGAAAAGCAAATAGAAATCTGTTGTTAACCTTATTCATGAGTGGTATTTGAAATATATTGGTTTGCTTAATTGGAATAAAGTAGCAGATGTAGGAAGTAAGTTGAGGGTTTCTCTTCAAAATTATTATAACTGTTAACTGTAAAGCTATTTCTGTGATGCTAATGTGGTTAATTCTGTGTCTAAATTAAAGTTTGTTTTAACATAAAAGATACCTATTGGTCAGCGTTATCACTCCTGTGGTGCAGTAACATTTCCTCGCAATTCTACGAATTGCAAATAGTTTGGTTCTTGTCCAGGATCCGAACAATGAGATTGATTTAAGGAATCATGAGGAAAGACAAAGTGGGATGCACTGTGTGAATATTGTGAGGAGAGAGGGATGAGCAAAGAGGAGAGGCTAAGGAAGTGACGGTCCTGCTTAAAATCACCAGCCAATGTGCCGTTTGAATGCCAAGAGTCACAGATGGAAAGAGAATCAGATGGATGTGATTCAAATCTGAAGGAAATGCAAAGGGAGAAATACCATACTGATTGACAGTGTCTAGGATCACTCCAGTTACAAATCTCTCAATGGTGAAACTACTAGGATGCAAGAATTAGGATTGAAAGAACAAAGACAGAGCTAAAAATAGGAAAAATGTTTCATTTTGCCTTCGGTCTTTGCTTCACAGTTTAGTTATTTTAATTTTTTACATTGAGCCACTGCAACATCAGCTGAGGGCTAATGTATATGTGTGAGAAACACTGATTGGGCAATTCCACTTCTGATACAGGGCTCTTTCACAATGCTTTTCTGCCAATGTGTAACCTCAATAACAGGTTGGCAGATGGGGCTATCATATAGCAGGCCAATTCGGCAACCAAAGCTTCTATCTACTGAGGCTGCATGTCAGGACTGAAGTTTCACAAGGTTTTGCTTCATTGATGAAAGGAAATACAGTTGTGTCAGAAAACTATAATCTTATGAATGCATTTTCCAACATGTAGGGACTCGATGGGCCGAATGGCCTCCTTCTGCACTGTAAATTCTATGATAATCTATGAAGAGCTAAATAAATTATGGGCTCTAGCTGGAGTGAGGCATTCATTATACTGTCCAACCATATCATGCAAGACAACTTATGAGGCTATCAGAAAGCACAGCTTCTTTTGTAGAAAGCCTGTGGCAGAAAGATAGACGTTATTTGTATAATTTCAACATGAGTGAAGTTCTTTAAGAATAGCTAGATTTCAGTGTTTCTCCCAATAGCAGCACTTGAAACACTTGAAGTAAATTTATTTAATGGGCTTGTTCCAGATTTTCATGCTTTTCCTCTCAGAATCAATTTGTATGTGGTCGCAAATTGTACATCATGAACATATGTGTTTTGACAGTTTGGAATTGCAAAAATCTCCTCCCAGTCCCAAATGTTTCCTGAGACAGTCAGCAAGGCTCAATAACATGACCAAAAGAGATTGAAGTATGGCCTTGTGTACAGGAGATGTGCCTTAATTAATCCCCTGAAAGTGTAGGCGAGCATTTTAATTAATTTCAGAAAGAAGTCTGACATTTGCCCTGCTCAACACTGAACAGTTCAGCAGAGGGAACCTCAAACAGGCTTTATGCTATTAATTTCAATACAGGCCGTCTGTTCATGTGTCAGCCAGTGTGCCAACAGAAAAACACCCAGTCAAACATGTCTCGAGACATCATTCAGGATTCAAGGAGTTGCCCTCAGGGAGGGCCATTTTCCACCCAAAATGGCCTAATTTCTCCTTCTGCAGTTCCTCAAGTATTACATTCCGAGCATTGATATTCTTCACCTTCATGAGCAAAAAAAACTTCTTTCCTTTTTACCCTCTCAGAAATTAACTGAAATGTTTATCAGTTTGTTTTGAGTCATTTGACCTGAATCTACCAAGATCACATTGATGTACAAAGAACATTAAACTATAGCAGTAAATCACTCGCGGTTTGCAGCTATTTGAACCCTGCCTGATGCCTCATGTCTGTTATTGTGTGTAAATTGGAGCTTGTGGTTAATTTTCTTTGTAATCCTTTTTCATACAATGGTGTTGCTCGTTTGAAATTTTGGAAGTGGTTGTAGATATTGAGTGACGATTTAAAGATGTGAGTGAAAATCAAAGGCTAATTGAGTTGTAATATTGGCTCTGGATTATCACCAATTACTGTGCTTCATTTTGAGGCTGATCCCTTTCTATCTGCTCATTATTCAGCAACAACATGGCTTCCCACTCAGGCAAATTATTAAAAGCTAAAGCGCTCAAATATTGAGAGAAGGAACCTACCAGTTAACCGAGGAGTGACCTTCCTGGCTGTGCTGAATATTGCCAGACTCACCAGTTAATGGTGGATGGGGAAATCTGATCAATTAGAAAATCTGATACTCCAAAGTATGACAGTAATGTCAGGGTTAGTTTTTCTGGTATTAAATGCTCTCAAAGTTCTCGCAATAAATACCAGAAAAGGAAAAGATGAAAGTAGTGTCAACCCTGATGGGAAATAAAACTATTCAAAGAATTATTTCCTATTCTTTCACAGGATGAGGGTATCGTGAGCAAGGCCAGCATTTATTGCCCATCCCTAATTGCCCTTGATAAGGTGATGGTGAGCCGCCTACTTGAGTTGCTGCAGTGCATGTGGTGTGGGTACACCCACTGTACTGTTGGAGAGGGAGTTCTAGGATTTTGACCAGTGACAGTGAAGGATATACTTCCAAGTCAGGTATTTGGCTTCAAGGGGAACCTTTAAGTGGCAGTGTGCTCTTGCACCTGCTGCCCTTGTCCTTGTAGATGATTGAGTTCATGGGTTTGGATGGTCCTGTTGAAAACGCTTTGGTGTGCTCCTGCAGTGCATCTTTTAGATGGTACACATGGCTGCCACTGTGCGTCTGTGAGGTTAGAGTGAAAGCTTGTGGATGGGGTGCCAAAGGGGCTGCTTTGTCCTGGATGGTGTTGAGCTTCTTGAGTGTTGTTGGAGCTGCACTCATCCAAGCAAATGAAGAGTATTCCATCACACTCCTGATGGTGGATAGGCTTTGGGGAGTCAGGAGGTGAATAACCTGCTGAAGGATTCCCAGCCTCTGAGCTGCTCTTGTAGCCACACTATTTATGTGACTGGCCCAGTACAGTTTCTGGTCAGTTCTGACCAGGAATGTTTGATTCAGATCTGAATTTCAGACATTTTGGCCGGGATTGTTCGCCGCAGCTTTGCCCTGCTACCGCTACAAGTGAAGGCAGAGAATTTGGCGCTCAGCCAAATCTCCCATTCATTACAGCATGATCGGATAATCTCACTGCCATGATCAGACGAAGAATTCTGCTCTCCATGTCCATGTGGCTGGCAGACTTTCCCCAGACTATAAGGGTAAGACATAACTGAAGGAAGAACTCTCCATTAGACATGTCAATGGAAGGACAATCAAAACTGGATGAGTCAAGTACAGACACCAATAGCAAATCTACATTCTTTTTAACTACAGATATAAATCATTCTAATATTAATCACATGATGCAATCTACTTTAATTTGCCATCCCCCCCCAATATGTAATTTGCGCCCATCCAGCATATAATTCCTACAGTTAAGTTGGCCGTGATAGCAGCCTGTTGCGAGGCCACAAGTAACCATGCCAACCAGAAGATGTAAGACTGCAGCTTTGAGGCTTCTTTGATAATTCTTTACAGCATTTTCCAGCATGTCGTGTAGTGTCATTCACGTCTGATAACCTGACCAAGTTGTGGCCAATTATCCAGTTTTAAGGTCTTTTTCTAAAAGTCCTTGACAGTCCAGATCTACTGGGGTGTGTATGGTCATGTGAGCAATGAAGTAAATGAGAGCAGTATTTGAAGTGCCTCCTACACAGTGACTGATAACTCACGATATTGAAAGGCAAAACAGTAGCCAATTACTTTTGCTTTCTGGAATGAATTAAAATGCCACTTAAATAGACTGAATTCATCTCTCCCATCGATGGGACCAAATATCTCACCAGCAACCGAGTTCCAGATGCTTGCTACTTGCATGAAATGTTATCGTAACTCAGTCATGGTTGTGGTGATCTTGAATTATGAGTCTTTTACACTCATGAAAGAGCAGCAGTAAGTCACTGTCACCAGTTAGAAGTCCCCGATATTTCTCAGTGGCAGTTCCAAACGATTTGTATTTGCAGCAATTTATATCAGTGAATTGATTTGCTAAAGTCCCAACCATAAAACAGATATATTTATGATTGTGGAATGGAGGAGGGGCCTCTGTTTCTCACGAAAATGTCTCAGAGTGTCTCACCTCTTAGGATCATGGTGTTTGAGATATTCATCTATACAGGGAACTTGTCTTTCCTTTCGCAAACCTTGCTGATTTCATTCACCATTTTTTTTTTCAGAAGGCACCCCCTCCGTTGAAAATAGTGCACAGGAGGGGTTAAAGTTTGAAAAACAGTTCTTGGCTCGATCGCACCGCGTCCCTCATGGCTGAGATTTAAATACAACGATTCAGGCCTTTGGCCGGGCCACCACCACAGACAGGCAGAGGCCTAGTTCATGTTTAAATGTGGTAACCTGATTATGTCATCATCACTGTTACGTAACATTAATGTCATGTTAGCGGGAGACTCGCACTGTGTGCAGTCGCAGTGGAACCACAATGAAAGACACTGACCAACTGGAAAAAAGGCCACGGTCATTTTAAAATATTTGCTTGTTTTAGCATTACTTTTGGACCATGACCCAACCTCCCTCCTTCCTTCCAGTCTCCCACCAATCACCACTGGGCTCAAACCCTGCACTCTGCAGCTTCCTGCTGCCAAATCACTGCTCCGGCCCACCAGCCAGATTGTGAATCCTTTTCCAAATGCAAATCAAGGGCCTCGTACTTTCCTCCTGTTCTTAGGGTGTAGGATAGGAACTCACTGCCCACCATATTGGCGAATATAGCGGCAAGTGTGGAATCGAGTCACACAAAACAGCTAGGTACACGGTCTGCTATCATTTTTGTGTGTCATTAGCTTATCTCAGCTGAGTCACACGAGAGATGGCACAATTGGCTCCAGGAATGGCCTACGAAAAGAAAAATCATTGAGAGTTCTTGCCCTCTGACCATTAATCTGGTCAGATGACATGGCCAGAATCTTCCGTTCCGGAGTTTAAGTCTGGTGGCGGGCAGGGAAGTAAGACCAGGTCGGCCGGGGGGGGGGGGAATGGGATCTTGCACTCTTCAGCTTCTTAAATATGCATCCGTGAGATAGTCGCTGATTCTCATGGTGGGAAGCACACAAAGTCGACGTACCTGCCATTACCTCATGGGGTCCGAGGTCAAGATAGGACAGGATACCTTACTTACAGGATACTTAGACAGCCTGCAGAGTCCCTTTTCCGTCAACCCTTTCTTCCTTGGTCATGCTCCACACAACTTGCATTGCCACCACCTAGTCTCGAGCATAAACTGGCATTTAATTCCAGCGAGCTGGCCTATTAATGAGCATGCTTGACATGACATGCTTCCTGGCATTGTTCATCAGAAACCTTGCCCCGCCTTTGACGTCTTGAGAATTTAATTGCTGAAGTTCACTGCTCCATTGCTCCCCAAACCCCTTTTGGGAAAATGATTTTTGGCTTCCTGCCAAATGAAGTTCCTCCGCTCGCTATCTACGACTGGAAGATTCCACCTTATAAGTTCACCCTCATCCTCAAAATCATGAGGGGCTGGACAGAGTAAATAGCAAGAAACTGTTTCCACTCATAAAAGGATCAAAAATGGAAGGCACAGATTTAAAGTGATTTGCAAAATAAGTAAATGTGAAGTGAGATTTGTTTTCAACACAGTGAGTGGTTTGAGTCTGGAATGCACAGCCTGGAAAGGTGGTGGAGGCAGGTTCAATCGAGGCATTCAAAGGGGCATTTGATGATTGCTTGATTAGAAATAATGTGCAACGGTATAGGGAAAAGGCAGGAGAATGGTACAAATTCATAATGCTCATCTGGAGAGTTGTCGCAGACGCGATGGGCCAAATGGTCTCCTTCTGCACCATAACAATTCTGTGATCCTGTGTGTAGCGCACAATGACTTACGAGAGACGAATAGAGATGAAGTCGATGAGGCTTTAGTAAGCGTGACTTGTTCCCCGCAGTTCAGCAACAGACTGGAGCTGCGGGGAGAACTCTTGGTTCTTATACTCCGCCTTCAGGGCGGAGCTAGAGATCAACAGCCAACCAGGACCCGGGATCTGTCAGCCAATGGCATCACGGCTTCACAGTCCCACATGACCCCTAATGCATACTACCACACTGTGATAATGACCTGTGACATTGAATGGGGTCAGGCATCTTGCGTGAAGGAGCAGAGGATAACCAGCCCTTTTACTGTGCTCACAGTAGCCTGTATTACGGTAACTGCGGAGCAGCGAAGGCTTTGTCAAAATGAGATCACTCTCTGTTTAATTTCTTTAAAGTTTGTAAAATGTTATTTTTGGTCTCTCTAAAGTTCCATGAAATTAATTCGACAAATTAAGTTCCTTGGCTGTTTTCCAGCATCTGTCAGGAAAAGGCCTTTACTTGGGAGGCAGCCAGGCCTTATCATTTAGGCCTCATCTGGATAATTTTTCACCAGATAGACAGCTGTTTGAATAAAAGGTTCCTTTCCCCTCCCCTACTGAGACCAAAAGGTTAGAGAAATACTGTTTAAAGACAAAGGAGCATTCCACTTTACAACTATCACGGGTAATTTGTTTCAGCCATAGTGAATGTTGACAGGTCTAAAGTATGTTACAGGCTCTGGCTCTTGTAGCACTAATGTAAATTGACTGATTTATTTCTTTATATTTGAAAGCAGGCTTAAATTTATTGCCTGTCCTCACAGGGTTCTCAGTGACATTGGTTTTTGGAAGGTCTATCACAGCAGACTGGGAATGAGGAGACAATGGCTGAATTCTCCACCTCCCCAGCCGCACGTTCCTTGGTGGCGCGCCGTCGCCGGCAGCGGGATTCTCCGTTCCCATCGCCGGCCAATGGGATTTCGCATTGTGGCCACCCCACGCCGTCGGAAAACCCACAGGTGGGGGGGGGCGCTGCCAGCAGAATGGAGAATCCCGTCGGCAGAGAATTCACCCCAATGCCTCATTAAAACATCACCAGTTCTGCTGTTTGGTCAAAGACGTAGATAAGCCCAGTGCCACTTCTTACCTTCCCTTGGTACCTTTCGAGGCATTTCCCTGTGTGGCCTGGTCAAGACCCAAGGGAGCTCAGCTCAGCAACAAAAGAAACTAGCAGACTGGAATGACAAAGAGATTGAAACTGGAAGCTAGTGATGTCTGAATACAGTACTGCCAGAGCACAGTGCAAGTTACCAAGCCTGTTCTGCACTGCAGAAGCATTTAAGTCTTCAACTGAATCTTCAGAAGCAGGCTAAAATAATTTTGCATAACATAATTTAAGCTGATTTGTATAACATACGCATATCGTCATATTCCAGAGGGTGATTTAGGATATATGGCACAGCAGCATCCCACTCAGTTCAACCAGTCTATGCCGGTGTCCATGCTCCACTCGAGGCTCTTCTCATCTAAATCTACCAACACCATCATCTATTCCCTCTTAGTTATTTGCGTGTCCAGTTTCCCCTAAAATGCATCTATATTATTCACTTCAACCACTCGCTGTGCTAGTGAATTCTACATTCTCGCCACTCATTGGATGAAGAAATTATTTATTTTGTTCGAAGAGCGGGGGGGGACACTTGTACGAACACGATGGGCCGAATTGCCTCACCCTATGCTCTATGATCCTATATTCAACTCATAAAATTCATCCGTGGTGGAAATTGGTGAATTTTGAAACCAATTGCGATTAATGCGAGATCTTTTTCACGCATATGTGTCTTTTTAAATCATTATCCAGTACAACACGAGTGTGAGAGAGACTCTAAATCCCAGCTCAGCACAGCAGCCTTAGTTGTACCATCCATGAAGTCATGAAGCCAAGAAAGGGAAGCGGCAGTTGGGAAAAGAAGAGGTTGGTGACTGAACGCAAACCAAATCCAGGCTGTTATTAGCAATGGGTGAAATGGAACACAAAGACCTAACATAGTTCTGTAGAGAAAGGTTGTTCTGAGAGAATTTAGATGCTCAAGCTGTTTGTGCTGGCCTGTCTCCAATTATCTAACCTAAAACATCTTGTTTTGATCAAATGGCTAGGTCAGGACTATGTTAATAAACTGAAAACTGACGGCAGCTCCTCTTCGATCCCCTTCAAATTAATGATAATCAGGATTAATATCTGGACTTATACATTTAATGTAACCATGGAATTACTTTATAACCAGAAAGTGTGCAGCACCTTGAGGGACGTGCAATAAAAATAGTTCCTTTTATTGAGAAACTGGCAGGACTACCAGGCCACATGTGGGATGTTCCTATGACAACAGCAGTGAAACCTCAGTGTAACAATGTAGGTATAAACTCTCTGGCTGTGTTCAAATCTGTTTTCTCCCCTTGTTATTTTCTCAGATGATCATGGTACCTTTGGAATGTGGAGGGTTTAAAGATTTACTAAATGGATTTCGATGGGCCAGAAAAATGTCAATTGGATTCAGCACTGGGTTTAAACTTAGTTGTGATTAATTAGATATCGCTACCAGCTTCATCTTACACTAATAAATGCAGTTATCTGTTTGTGAGGATGGTACATACTTCTCGTGTTTACCTTCTGCACCTGATAGCTTGTGGTTTAATCCTTGTTTTCCACGCCATTAATCTGCTGGCTATACCTATAGAAAAGCACAATGCTTCTCTGACTTTGTTGAAAACTTGAGGTTCTTGTGGTTGACAGATTGGATTTCCTCTGGTCGAGATGGAGATGGAGACATGCAAGATATTGGAAATCCAACACCTGAGAGAAAGGGCCTTTATTGTTTCAGCTGTCGAATGCAGCAAACCACAGCAAGGGGCTTAACTTCTACTGTATATGAGGAGCTCCTGAGTGTTTTCTCAGCACAGGTCAAGACTGTGATAGTCAATATTTGCTTTAAAGGGCACTTTAAAGGCCTGCATAGAACAAACTTCTGGGAGGCTTGGCTTCAGAACAAAGAAAACTATCCTGTGAGGGGCTTTCCGGTTAAATATTAGCGATTCAACAGCAAGTAATTAATTGGCAAATCATTAGTGGTAAAATATTCCGGGCCTGTAATACTGTGGTGATCTACAAAATAAGAGGGAGAACATAAGTAGGTCTGATACACGATCAATTACTGCAAAGACAAGGTTAAAGCATAACTGAAGGCTTTAATAGACTAGAACTGTTCCCCAGCAGCTCAGGTACAGAATGAGGGCTGCTGGGACGGCACCGACTCTTATACCCTGCCTGTCTGGGGGGAGCTACATACTATATAGCCAATGGTAAACCCCCAGGTTTGACCAATGGAACTTCAGCCTCTCGGGTGCTGCAATACCTGATAATACCACATTCACCCCCTATTAAAAAAGAGACTGGCGGGGATGGTGGCCAGCGGCTACAACTGTATTCAACATGGTATGATCAGATATGGAGGTACCGTGATACCTCCTTACAGTGTTTAGAGGATATTTACAGTCATGGCAGATATATACAGTCAGTGTTTATTATTTCCAGTTACAGATCGGTTAAGATGAATCAGTCGGTCGGGTGCCCTGGCCGTCCTCTGGGATCGTCTGGGCCTTGGTGGTGATTCCGGTGGAGGTCCAGGCGTCTGCAACTCCGGGAGCGTGGCTTTGGCCTCCATGGCAGCTTCGTCACCCCTGGTGGGGAGAGCGGTTGACCTGGGAGGGGAGTGCCTGTAGGGGGTGTCGGTGGGTGGGAGGGCCCAGGCAGGAGCGGCGGGAGGACTGACCCTCCTGTGAGGTGCTGCGGAGGGGGGGTGTGGGGGTGGTGGTTGGGGTGCGCGTGGGGTTCCGGCGGGCGCCAGGTCCTGTAGGGAGACCGTATCTTGTCAGCCGTCAAGGAATGCCATGTAGGCGTACTGGGGGTTAGCGTGCAGCAGATGGACCCTCTCGACCAACGGGTCCGACTTGTGCGCCCGCACGTGTTTTCGGAGCAGGATGGGTCCGGGTGTCGCTAGCCAGGTCGGGAGCGCGGTCCCAGAGGAGGACTTCCTGGGGAAGACAAGGAGACGTTCATGAGGTGTCTGATTGTGGTCGTACAGAGCAATGACCGGGTGGAGTGGAGGGCCTCCTGGAGGACGTCATGCCAGCGGGAGTCTGGGAGGTTCCTGGACCATAGGGTCAGTAGGACTGTCTTCCAGACCGTTCCATTCTCCCTCTCTACCTGCCCGTTTCCCCGGGGGTTGTAACTGGTTGTCCTGCTTGAGGCAATGCCCTTGCTGAGCAGGAATTGACGCAGTTCGTCGCTCATAAAGGAGGACCCCCTATCACTGTGTATGTTAAGCGGGGAAACCAAACAGTGCAAAGATACCATGGAGGGCCTTGATGACGGTGGTTGCGGTCATGTCGGGGCAAGGGATGGCGAATGGGAACCGGGAGTACTCCTCAATCACGTTCAGAAAATACGTGTTGCGGTCGGTGGAGGGGAGGGGGCCTTTGAAGTCCATGCTGAGGCGTTCAAAGGGACGGGAAGCCTTTATCAGGTGCACCCTCTCTGGCCGCTAGAAGTGCGGTTTGCACTCTGCGCAGATTTGGCAGTCCCTGGTGACTGTCCTGACCTCCTCGATGGAGTAGGGCAGGTTGCGGGTCTTGATGAAGTGGAAAAAGCGAGTGGCCCCGGGGTGGCAGAGGTCCTCGTGGAGGGCTCGGAGGCGGTCCACTTGTGCGGTGGCACATGTGCCGCGGGACGGGGCGTCAGGAGGCTCGTTTAGTTTCCCGGGACGATACAAGATCTCGTAGTTGTAGGTGGAGAGTTCTATCCTCCACCGCAAGATCTTGTCGTTTTTTATCTTGCCCCGCTGTGCATTATCGAACATGAACCCCACCGACCGTTGGTCAGTGAGGAGAGTGAATCTCCTGCCGGCCAGGTAATGCCTCCAGTGTCGAACAGCTTCTACTATGGCTTGTGCCTCCTTTTCGACTGAGGAGTGGCGGATTTCGGAAGCATGGAGGGTACGGGAGAAGGCCACGGGTCTGCCCGCTTGGTTGAGGGTGGCCGCCAGAGCAACGTCGGACGCATCGCTCTCGACCTGGAAGGGGAGGGACTCGATGGCGTGCATCATGGCCTTTGCAATGACTGCTTTGATGCGGCTGAAGGCCTGGTTGGCCTCCATCGACAGGGGGAAGGTTGTGGACTGCATCAGGGGACGGGCTTTGTCTGCGTAGTTACGGACCCACTGGGCGTAGTAACTAAAAAACCCGAGGCAGCGCTTCAGGGCCTTGGGGCAGTGAGGGAGGGGGAACTCTATGAGGGGGCGCATGCGCTCAGGGTCGGGGCCTATAACTCCATTTCGCACTACGTAGCCGAGAATGGCTAGACGGTCGGTGCTAAATACGCATTTATCCTTATTGTACGTTAAGTTAAGGATTTTAGCGGTCTGGCGAATTTTCGGAGGTTGGTGTCGTGGTCCTGTTGGTCCGCAGATGGTGAAGTTATCGAGATACGGGAACGTTGCGCGCAAGCCGTACCGGTCAACCATTTCGGTCCATCTCGCGTTGGAAGACCGAGACCCCGTTAGTGACACCGAAGGGAACCCTTAAAAAATGATAGAGCCGCCCATCTGCCTTGAAGGCAGTGTATTTGCGGTCGCTCGTGCAGAGGGGTAGCTGGTGGACTTGAGTACCACCGTGGAGAAGACCTTGTAATGAGCGATCCTGTTTACCAGGTTGGATATGCGGGGGAGAGGGTACGCGTCCAACTGCGTAAACCTGTTGATGGTCTGACTGTAATCAATGACCATCCTCTGTTTCTCCCCAGTCTTTACCATCACTACTTGGGCTCTCCAGGGACTGTTGCTAGCTTCAATGACCCCTTCCCTTAGTAGCCTTTGGACCTCCGACCTAATGAAGGTCCGGTCCTGGGAACTGTACCGTCTGCTCCTGGTGGCGACAGGTTTGCAATCCGGGGTGAGGTTCGCAAACAGAGAAGGCAGGTCGACCTTAAGGGTCGCGAGGCCGCAGACAGTAAGTGGGGGTATAGGGCCGCCAAATTTGAACTGTAAGTCCTACCCCAGGAGTGTCGCCGCGCAGAGGTGTGGAAGGACATAAAGGCGGAAATTGTTGAATTTCCTTCCTTGGACTGTGAGATTTGCTAGGCAGAACCCCTTTATCTCCACTGAGTGGGAACCGGAGGCCAGGGAGATTCTTTGATTTACAGGGTGGGTAAAAAGTGAACAGCGCCGTATCGTGTCGGGGTGTATAAAGCTCTCCGTGCTCCCAGAGTCGATCAGGCAGGACGTCTCATGGCCGTTGATGAAGACCGTCGTCATTGCTGTTGAGAGTTCGATGTCGAGTTTGGTCCAGAGTCACCGAGGCCAGACGCAGTGGATTTTGATCGGGCAGTGTATAGTCGGCCGGGCTGGAGTCCTGGGGCCCCATCCAAGATGGCGTCTCCCATGGGTTGCACATGGTGGTCGGAGATGGACAAAATGGCGGCGCCCATCTGTCCAGCGCGGTGTCCGGGGAACAAGATGGCGGCGACTGTGGGCCGCATGTGGACCTAGGATACGGGGGTGGCGGTGACTGCTGGCCGCCTGGGGCCCGAGGGGAAGTTTGCTATGGCAGCCCGGAGTCGCTGCTGGAGACCGCGGACACCGCTCGTGCCTGGCAGACCCCCACAAAATGGACCTTCTTGCCGCAACCTTTGCAGGTGGATGTGCGGACCGGGCAGCGCTGGCGGGGGTGCTTTTCTTGCCCGCAGAAGAAACAGTGGGGCCCACCAGATTGGCGGGCCTCCTTAAAGCGCAGGCCTGCGGGGAGAGGGGGAAGGTCTGTGGGGCTGCCGCTGTGGGATTCCACGCTGCCCAGGGGGCCGCCGCGCGCTTGGGCACATAGGATTGTGCGTTCCTGGAGGCAATGTCCATGGAACCAGGGCCAGGGCCCGTGCCTCCTTAAGTCCCAGGATGTCTTTCTCTAAAAGACGCTGGCGGATCTCTGAGGAGCTCATACCTGATACGAAGGCATCCCGGATTAGGAGTTCCGTGTGGTCGCTCGCCGAAATGTGCGGGCAGCCACAGCTTCTGCCCAACACCAGTAGCGCGCGGTAGAACTCCTCCAACGATTCCCCGGGGCTTTGGCGTCTCGTTGCAAGCAGGTGACGTGCCTAGACCTGATTTACTGGACGGATATAATGTCCTTTTAAAAGTTTGATTGCTGCATCAAAGTCTTCCGCCTACTCGATGAGGGTGTAGATCCCAGGGCTTACCCTTAAGTGCAGGAGATGCAGTTTTTGCTCCCCCGAGGGTGTGCCTCCAGCCGTCTCAAGGTAGCCTTTGAAACACGCCAGCCAGTGTTTGAAAATTGCCGCTGAGTTCGCCGCATGGGGACTGAGTTGCAGACACTCCGGCTTTATTCGGACATCCATCTTCTCTGCTTAAGTGTAGTCTATTAAATTTATACACGATCAATTATTGCAAAGACGAGGTTAAAGCATAACTGAAGGCTTTAATAGACTAGAACTGTTCCCCAGCAGCTCGGGTACAGAATGAGGGCTGCTGGGACGGCACTGACTCTTATACCCCGCCTATCTGGGCGGAGCTACATACTATACAGCCAATGGTAAACCCCCAGGTTTGACCAACGGAACTTCAGCCTCTTGGGTGCTGCAATAGCTGATAATACCACAAGGTCCATCTTTAGCTTGATATGAACTCGGGAGCCTAAGACTGGGGAAAGAAAATTTATAGAAATGATTGTCGCATAGAAACCTATATAATTCAAACTGGACAGGGTAGATGCAGGAAGGATGTTCCCGATGGTGGGTGTGTCCAGAACCAGGGGTCACAGTCTGGGTATACAGGGTAGACCATTTAGGACAGAGACGAGGACAAATTTCTTCAGTCAGAGAGTGGTACCTGTGGAATTCGTTACCACAGGAAGTAGTTGAGTCCAAAACATTGTATGGTTTCAAGAAGCAGTTAGATATAGCACTTGGGGAGAACGGGATCAAAGTAGATGGGGGATAGTGGAATTAATATATTGAGTTGGATGATCAGCCATAGTCATAATGAAAGGCGGAGTGGGCTTGAAGGACTGAATAGCCTCCTCCTGCTCCTATTTTTTCTATTTTCTATGAAAGGATTGTCATATACACCAAATGCACACTATAGTAATGAAAATGCAAGCCTTATGAGATGGATAGCACTGTTTACCTGTATTTTCCAACAGAAGTAGGAAGGGGACTTGCCATCTCACTTAAAGGTATTTGCCTTTGTGGATAAGTTTCTTTTCTCAATATTTGCAAACAAACCTGAACTATATACATAGCCCTGGATCACATTTGCCACTGCAATGTTGGTCTCTTTCGCACTCCGCGCGGGCACTGGAATCTAATGAATAACCTTGACATCTAATTTTTATTTCCCAAATGAAAATCAAGTTAAAGGTTCAATAGTTTGAAAAAACAAGATGATTTCAGCCTAGCAATTGGAATACTTCTGACCCAGACTGCACACGTTGCATAGAAAGATTCAGACTTTTCACGACTACCAGATGTCCAGGAGTGTTATACAACCAGTGAAGTGTCCTCATTGTTGTAACGTAGAAAGCACGACAGCCAATTTATGCACAGTAAGTTCCCACAAACTATGTGATTAAACCATGATAATCAGTTCATCATAGTGTTGATTCGGGGATATATACAGGCCAGACACCAGAGATAGCTTCCTGTTCCTGGTCAAGATAATGACATGACATCTTTATTGGCCTGAGGGTTCAGGTGGGGGTCTTGGTTTAACATTGTAGCCAAAAGACACGCACCTCTGACAGTGAAGTGGTCCCTCAGTATGGCACTGGAGTGTCAGCGTAGTTTGTTGTCTGAGTGGGACCTTAATCCGCATCTCTCTGATCCAAAGGCAGGAATGCGACCAACTGATCCAACCTCCGCCATAATAATACGTTTCGCTGGGAAGGCGGACCAAAGGATGCCAGGTTGGCCCTTCACCAACTCTGATTACAAGGCAGCAAGGAAGGGTGTCTATGGGGAGGGGGGGGGGCGGGGGGCAGTGCGTACTTCCTTGTGGGGGTCAGTCAGATTAGCCGGTAGCTTTCTAGGGTGGCAGGACTACCATTCCCTGATGGGAAGTTTTCCCATATTCGTCTTGTTAAGGCCAATGTCATTACTGTGGGAGAGCCAACCTATTTTTCCACTGGTGGGAGCAGGGCAATATGTTCCCCCACCTCCCCGGGAAAATTCACCCCCATATTGGACCCTCAACTAAAAAAGAAGCATTAAGGTGCGCTGTTGTCTTTTATCCTGGCTGGACCACCATTTTGATTCTTATATTGTAGGGAGAGCTAACCCTAAAAATCACAAAATAATTATGGATGAGAAAAGCTATTTGGGACATACCAGTTCATCAGTCAGAAGCCCCGTAAACTTGCCCCTTTGCACAATATAGTTGGTTCTTAAATGTGCCCAGGGTTTAGCCTCGCTCTCTCTACTTGGAACTCCATTCCACTTTTTGATTGCTTTTTGCATTAACTCGTTGGATACTTGGATCACTGCTGTTTAATTGAGCTTGCAGCAACTACTTTTACAAAGACTCAATAGTTGGCGGTCATTAGGTCACAACTTTATCTTACGCACGGTTCAAACATGAGTATTCTATTCCTTTCTCAAGCTGCAGCACTGTCTGTGACTGATTACAGCTGTAGTCACTATTACAAGAGTTGAACTTTTAAAAGTATTTTATGACAATTCATGTGGCACATATAACCAGTCTTGTTCCCTGCTGGGACTTCAGGGATGATTTCAATGCTCATTTTTGCCTCATAAAACATGTCTTTGATGACCACAAAAGCAGTATTTATTTCTAATAAAGTACACACAGTGACATACCACTTCTTCACATCTGGTGCGCAATGGAATTAAATTGTCACTTGGACTGAGAACAAAGAAGTGAAAGTATGGGTGTAAGTCCACCAAAACTTATTAAATCCAGAAGGTTAAAGCATGATTTGTATCCTTGGAAGTCTGCCTACATTTTAAAAGCCATATCATGGAATACCATCATGCTTGTTTTCTGGTTACCTTTAACCCTGTAAGCACATTGACAATACAACGTATTCTTTATTTGCCAACTGTTCTCTCCAGTTCCTCACCCAACAACATTCAAAGAAGCTGGGGAGAGTTAGAGATGTTGTTGCGGGGGGGGCGGGTTGCACAGTCGCAGGGTACAGTTCTACAGATACTCTCCACATCTCAGATGAGCACGCTTTCCCTCAGACTCACCTGCTTATTTTTCTTCAGACTCTTACATAAATTTACAGTCATGCACATACTCTCACACGCTATAAAATCATTCCAAGGTAACACATCACGATTTGTCCCCTTGCCCAATTTCAATCATATTAAACCCGCTTAAGAATATTGTTAGAAAACCTCTTCTGAACCGGTAATATAATTTTTAATTAAAATATGATCCGGATTTTAAAAAATATTTTGTGGGTGTCGCAGGCTTGGCTAACATTTCTTGCCCATTCCTAATTGCCCTTGAACTGAATGAATTGCTAGGCCGCGACAGAAGGCATTTAAGAGTCAACCACATTGGTAGCAGGGCTGGTTTAGCTCAGTGGGCTAGACAGCTGGTTTGTGATGCAGAAAAAGGCCAGCAGCGCGGGATCAATTCCCGTACCAGTTGAGAATTCTCCCTCTGTGTACCCGAACAGGCGCCGGAATGTATCGACTAGGGCCTATTCACTGCAACTGCATTGCAGTGTTAATGTAAGCCTACTTGTGACAATAAAAAGATTATTATTATGGGTCTGGAGTCACTTGTAGGCCGAGTAAGGGTGGCATATTTTCTTACCTGAAGGACATTAATGAACCAGATGGGTTTCTATGACAATCAACAATGGTTTCATAGTCATTAGACTAATTCCAGATTTTTAAATATTGACTTTGAATTCCACCATCTGCTGTGGTGAGATTTGAACCCAAGTCCCCACAGATCATTACCCTGGGCCTCTGGAATACTGGTTCAGTGACAATGCCATAATGCCACCGCCACCCCATCCACAATTTATTATTTGAACTGAATGTAATTGAAAAGAAACTATATAATGTGTGAATATTTATTCATACCAGCTCCAATGTGCATCAATTCCACAAACCTTTGAATGTTGAATTCTGGACCTGTTTGGATTCCAGTACACTTTGATGTACATGCAAATGTCAGTCATCAATTAGAGGATTTGCAAAATTTCTGGTGGTCTGGGATCACTTTACGTGTCAGAGTCCTTGTAATCTTGGAGTAAACGTTGTTGTCAGATCTGTGCTGGCTTGAGGCACTGGGTGTTTGTAAGAGTCCACGGTGATCTGTGTGGATTACATATCAGATTTTCAGGGACAGTGAGGGAAGGGAATGTTCTTCAGAATCTCAGGGTCAGCGAGCGGGGGATATGTGGATCAGATTCTCGGGTTTAGTGAGAGGGGGAAATGTGGATCCCATTTTAATAGCAAGGGAAGGGGATATGTTTCAGATTCCTGTGGTCAAGTATATGTCATATACCATATATGAATATATGGTGAATTGGGGGTAATTGTGAGAGTAATCTGGGATAGTGGGCGTGATCTTCCAGCTAAGCAGTGCCGGAAAAGAATCTCGCTGCGGTGCAGCACGGCCATTCAAAGCCGGGAGACCCCATTCCTGGGATCTACCTGGCTCGCAACGCCTTGCAAGATTCAATGCAATCTCGCGAGGCGTTGCAAGGGGACTCCCACCCACAATGGGTGGGGTCAGCTTTTGGAAAATCTGCATATTGGAGCGAGACAGTAAGCCATACTCTAATGTGCAGATTCCCAAGGTACCTGAGGCTTTGGGATTCAACCCCTTCGCCTCAGGCAAGTGCTGTTTGGAACTGGCCTCCACAAACGGGGACCAAATGGAACGGCACTCGCCATCTCCCAGGGGATTGGAGGCCCCCAGCTGCATGCTCTTTGGGCAGGGTGGTGCCCTGGCAGTGCTGGTGCCACCTGGGCACCCTAGCAGTGTCACTGGTGCCAGCCTGGCATTGCCAATGTGCCCAGATGGCACTGCCAGGTTGGCACTGCCAAGGTGCCAAGCTGGCATTTTTTGCGCCTGCATGATCGGGCTGGGGTTGCCCACCTTGGTTTTGGGAGGGCCGGGGGAACCTCTCATGTTGCATTTGGGCTGAGGCGAGGTCGGGGATTTTTTTTGTGGGCCTCCCACTGCTCCCCGCTGTAAAAAAACGGGGCCCGCTGTAAAAAACAGGGCTATGTGCGGCCTCGGCGAGTGCCGGGAAACATGTGGCAAATCGTGCTTACTAGGGGACTTTGTTCTCTTTTAGGAAGATTGTGCCCAATGTGTCATATCCCTGCTGGCTTGGTGTCAGTTACTTCTGTCAGGTGATTTTTTGATTTTGCAAATCCAAAGCAAAGATTTTGACTTTCTTCAATGCCGTAGTTCAATCTGACCTGCGTTCCAACAAAGTTTGACGACCAAAGGGTTCATTTTATTTAATCCATTGTGAGCCGGAAGCTCACACTGGTGTACTAAGGTCACTCACATGCCCTCTAAAACATGACCACACACACTTTAATGGTTATTCATTCTTGCAGGCTTCAAGAGTGACGCCAAAACCACAAAAAGAGCTCTGGGTGGCTGGCACTTTTCTGTTGATTCATGAATCAAAACAATTTGCTGCGCTTTGTCTCGATTATCACATATTACATAGTTTATCCAGTGCAGAAACAGGCTAGGCTGCCCATAGAATTTATGCAGCATACTTTTATTTTGAGAAATTATTAAATGTGAGAGTGATTTCCATGGTTACATTTGTGAGCATCTTATTTACATCATGTGTGGTGTTATTATTGGATGTTGTCCGTAGGGCCCTCTTACTGCCCCCAATGTTTTTCATGGATCGAGGCTGTCAATCGCAACCTTTAATCAGTAATGATAGCTATACAGGAATATTAACTCCCTCACCAGGATGAACTTGAGTGAAAGTTGTTATTAGGCATTTGCTTGAATTGAAGATAAGGGCCAGAATTCTCCGGTTGTTGCGATTCAATTTTCCCACCGGCAGTGCAGCCCCGCCAGTGGGTTTCGTGGATTACAACGGGATATCCCATGACAATCGGCTGGAAGATAGAATCCTGCCGTCAGCGAACAGCGCGCGGCTGAGAAACAAGCGGCTGGCGGATGGGAGAATCCTGCCCAAGGTTTTGGGGTACGTGGGTAAATTAGGTTTGTCAACCTTCCAGGGATTAAAGTCCCAGACACTGCCGCGATGAACCCTTTGAGCACTTAATTTTATTAGTTATTTATGAAAATGGTTCCAGAGATCATAGAATCATAGAATTTACAGTTCAGAAGGAGGCCATTCGGCCCATCGAGTCCGCACCGGTCCTTGGAAAGAGCACCCCATTTAAGCCCACACTTCCAACTTATCGCCATAACCCAGTAACCCCACCTAACCTTTTTGGACACTAAGGGCAATTTATCATGGCCAATCCACCTAAACTGCGCATCTTTGGGCTGTGGGAGGAAACCGGAGCACTCGGAGGAAACCCACGCAGACACGAGGAGAATGTGCAGACTCCGCAGACAGTGACCCAAGTCGGGCATCGAACCTGGGACCCTGGAGCTGTGAAGCAACAGTGCTAACCACAGACGAGAGACCTCAGTTATGTGAATAGGTTGGGGAAGTTGGGATTGTTCTCCTTGGAGAAGAAAAGTTAGAGAGGAGATTGGTGGAAGTGTTTCAAACCATGAGGGGCCAGGACAGAGTAGATAGAAAGAAACTGCTTCCATTGGCGGAAGTGTTGAGAACGAGGACACACCAATTTACAAAAGAAGCAGAGACGCCTGAGGGAAAAACGTAGAAAGTGGCTGGGAACTGGGATCCTCTGCTTGAGAGTGTGGTGCAGGCAGATTCAATAATGTCTCTCAAAAGCACCTAAAAAATAATAATTCAGGGCCACGGGGAAATAGGGTTGTGAGACAAGCTAAATTGCTCTTGCAGACAGCTGCCATAGGCTAAATGGCCTGAAGGCCTCCTTCTGTTTTCTAACCATTCATGGTGGCACAATGGTTAGCACTGCTGCCTCACCGCTCCAGAGCCTGTGTTCAGTTCTGACCTCGGGTGACTGTGTGGAGTTTGCACTTTCTCCCCGTGTCTGCATGGGTTTCCTCCGGTGCTCCGGTATCCTCCAAGAGTCCAAAGATGTACAGGTTAAGTGGATTGACCATACTAAATTGCCCCTTCTTGCCAAAAGGTTAGGTGGGGTTACAGGGATAGGGTGGAGGTGTGGGCTTAAGTAGGGTGCTCTTTCCAAGGATCAGTGCAGACTCAATGGCCTGAATGGCCTCCTTCTGAACTCTAGGGATTCTATGATTCTATAGTAAGATATTGGAGATGGAAAAGAAAGACTGTTTGACTGTCAGTCAGGTATCAGCCAAATGGCAAATGAAGGTTGTGGGAAGGTGAGACACCACATGAATGGTATAAGGTGTGATGCACCTGGATTGGGCAGTTGGCATTGGGAGGTCTTGTAATGCAATCTCCAGGCTACGTCAAACCAGAACTGGCAACTTTAGGGTAAAGGGTGTGGTACTGGTCCCTAACAGTGTCTTGGGTATTTCCTCCCCCTCCTACCAGTTTCAGCCCCTGTTTTTACCTTCCTCTGAAGGCTTTAGCCCTTCACAGAATATACAGGCTGCTCAGAATGGGATGGGTTTCTCAAGAGGCTGGCAACCCAACACAAATAGCCATCTTTGAGTTCTGAAACATGGGTGATATCATGCCATCATAGCCCTGTGCAGACAATTCCAGCTTGGGCAGCCACAGGGTTTCTGGGTAGCTACCAGTCGAAGATTCCTGACAGACTTTCTCTAATCCAGCTGAGGCTAGGCCTTACACCTCTCCTGCCAACCCAAATGATCTCAGTTATCTATGCACAAACCAAAGACTGAACCTAGGTCCTTGTTGATCCATTCAGCATAGGTTATTCACTGAAGACACTAAAAGAGTCATTTGTGCCATAACTCTGCTTGGAGACATCAGAATTGTGATTAACAGAGAGTGCAGTTCTCTTGCAGTCACCCAGGTAACATTGAGTCAGCTCTTGTCTGGTTTATTATTGCAAATCCAGGTGTTGATGTCACATGTGGTAAAGCTGGTGTCTGTCATGGCTCCTCTGATTCAAACAATTGTGGGTTTAAGTTGCACTGCAGTCACTAGTACACAATCTAGGCTGACACTCCCAATGCAGCACTGAGGGAGGTGCTGTCAGAGATGCCATCTTTTGAAGGAAACATGAAACCAAGACCCCATCTACTCTCTCGGGTGAGCATAAAAGATCCAGTTAGAAAAAAACAGGGGGCTGGATTCTCCACGCCGAAATCGCGCTCGACGCGGGGGAGGAGAATGGCCGTTTACCCGGAAATTTTAACTGGAGAATCGCTCAGGAGTCACTCGCATGCGATCTACGCGCCTAGGGTAGGGGGGCCATTGACAGAGGCCCCCTCTGCGATTCTCCACGCAAAACTGGCCGAGTTCCTGACGGCATGGTTCTAAACACATATTGGCCGTCGGGAACCTCGGGTGGCGGTTGCAGACTGGTGGGGGGCGGGGAGATCAATCATTTTTGATGACATCCATGGGGTGCGATTCTCCACTCCCACGCCGGTTGGGAGAATCGCCTGGGCCGCCAAAATTTCCGGGGACGCCGGTCCGACGCCCTCCCGCGATTCTCCCAATCGGCGGGAACGGCCCGGTCGAGTTTCGCAGGCCGGAGAATCGCCGGAGACACGGAAAATGGCGATTCTCCGGCACCCCCGCTATTCTGAGGCCCGGATGGGCCGAGCGGCCAGGCCAAAACGGCGGGTTCCCCCCGGCGTCGTCCACACCTGGTCGCTGCAGTCGTGGGCGGTGCGTGAAGGGGGGGTACCTCAGATGTGGGGTGGCCCGCGATCGTGCCCACTGATCGTCGGGCCGTCCTCTCTGAAGGAGGACCTCCTTCCTTCCGCGGCCCCGCAAGATCCATCCCTATCTTCTTGCGGGGCGGACTTAGAGAGGACGGCAACCACGCATGTGCGGGTTGGCACCGGTCAACCCGCGCATGCGCGAATGACGCCCGTTATGCGGCGCCGGCCGCGTCATCTATGCGGCGCCGCGTTTACGCGGGCGACAAGGCCTGGCGCGTGTAGATGACGCGGCCCCGATCCTGGCTCATTGTCAGGGCCTGAATCGGTCGGGACCGGGGCCGTTCCGCGCCGCCGTGAACCTCGACGGCGTTCACGACGGCGCGGCCACTTCGGTGTGGGAGTGGAGAATCCCACCCATGGTGTGTGTCCACCATGTCGCACAGCGCAGGCACCGGCGTGCGCATGCGCGGACCCCCGACCGGAAGTCTTAACAAAAGTCCAGAGTGAAACGCCAACGTTTTTACGCTGGTGTGGGGACATAGCCCCATTTTTGGAGAATCCAGCACAGGGAATTTGCCCAGTGTCCTGGCCAGTATTTATTCCGCAATCAATATTTTGAAAAATGATCCTCTAGTCATTACCATATTGCTGTTTGTGGGAGCTTTCTGTGCACAAATTGATTGAGCTGTTTTCTATAATACAACAGTTTTTTAAATAAATGTAAGCGTGCCCAATTCATTTTTTCCAATTAAGGGGCAATTTAGCGTGACCAATCCACCTACCCTGCACATCTTTGGGTTGTGGGGGCGAAACCCACGCAAACAAGGGGAGTATGTGCAACCTCCACAAGGACAGTGATCCAGGGCCGGGATCGAACCTGGGACCTCGGTGCCGTGAGGCAACAGTGCTAACCACTGTGCCACGGTGCTGCCCCTCTATAGTACAACAGTGACTACACTTCAAAAGTGCATTGGGAGGTGTCCTGTGGTTGTGGACGGTGCTTTATAAATGCATTTTCTTCATTTCAATCATTCTTTTCTCTTGTCTATAAATCCAGTTGATCTGAAGTCTGTGGTAAGGTAATTGGCATGTGTGCTGTATTTGTTTCTGAAGTTAACTTAACCTACAGTTAATTAGAAATACTATATCTCTTGGCCTTAGCATCGGTTGCTTACGGAAAGTAGCAATGAGGCCATTTAAACGGAGACCACTAACCCCTGGGTAGGAGATAATTTATTAGCAGGAGAGAATATGATTCCGAGTGGTTTTGACCGAGTCAGGTTGTGCAAAAACCTCCAGGGTCACTGTGGACCAGCTACCAAAGCAAAGACAGCTGTGTGTATGGGGGAATAGCTGATGGAGGCAGACAGCTGGTTCGAATTCAGGCAACTTGCAGGTGAACTTCAAAGGCAAGGTTTTAAAGGGGGCAATGCTCAAATTGAATACCATAATCCTGGCTCTCCTTGCAGCAGCATAAAGTAATCCCTGTGGTTCTCTCAATGCTTTTTGCTTATTCAGATAGGCAGGTAGCTTTATTTTTTTCATCTTTCTTAATATATTGTAGCCACTGTGGTTTCAAGTGAAATTAATGCAGCATTTATTAAGTTTCCTGAAATGGCTTCTCTGCAGACAGCACCGCACTGTGCTGGATGTCAGTGTTTAAGTGATGTGTAAGGCTGCAGTGCACCACTTTACAGAATATTAGCTAGTTTTGTGCATGGAAGCATTTACCCTTTGAACACGGAGTGGCCAGCACAGCTTCGAAAACACACCTGTTTCCAATCATTGAACATCTGTAAAAGTGGGTTGCTGGGCCTCTGTTCCTGGGCGCCAAACATTCTGAAGTCATATGGGAGAAATAATTAGTACCAAGGAATGAATGTATGCCCAACTATTTCATTGTCCAATACCCGTTTTATAGGATCCTAGAATACGTTCAATACAGTAGGATGCCTTTTGGAGCATGTGTCAGCTTGCTGTAAGAACACTTCAGTTCGCCCCCACTCCCACACCCTTTCTCCATAAGATTAAGTTTCCTTTTCTTTCAGGTGTTCATCCAGTTTCCTTTAGAAAGTCAGTATTGAATTTGTCTCGACTGCACTCTGTGTATTGTAGACCCGAATCATGCCTGATATAAAGAGGTTTTTCCTCAGGTCACCTTTGATTCTTTGGCCAATCACCTTAAATGGGTGGCCTTTGAACAAGAACAAAGAACAAAGAAATGTACAGCACAGGAACAGGCCCTTCGGCCCTCCAAGCCCGTGCCGACCATGCTGCCCGACTAAACTACAATCTTCCACACTTCCTGGGTCCGTATCCCTCTATTCCCATCCTATTCATGTATTTGTCAAGATGCCCCTTAAATGTCACTATCGTCCCTGCTTCCACCACCTCCTCCGGTAGCGAGTTCCAGGCACCCACTACCCTCTGTGTAAAAAAACTTGCCTCGTACATCTACTCTAAACCTTGCCCCTCTCACCTTAAACCTATGCCCCCTAGTAATTGACCCCTCTACCCCGGGGAAAAGCCTCTGACTATCCACTCTGTCTATGCCCCTCATAATTTTTGTAGACTTCTATCAGGTCGCCCCTCAACCTCCTTCGTTCCAGTGAGAACAAACCGAGTTTATTCAACCGCTCCTCATAGCTAATGCCCTCCATACCAGGCAACATTCTGGTAAATCTCTTCTGCACCCTCTCTGAAGCCTCCACATCCTTCTGGTAGTGTGGCGACCAGAATTGAACACTATACTCCAAGTGTGGCCTAACTAAGGTTCTATACAGCTGCAACATGACTTGCCAATTCTTATACTCAATGCCCCGGCCAATGAAGGCAAGCATGCCGTATGCCTTCTTGACTACCTTCTCCACCTGTGTTGCCCCTTTCAATGACCTGTGGACCTGTACTCCTAGATCTCTTTGACTTTCAATACTCTTGAGGGTTCTACCATTCACTGTATATTCCCTACCTGCATTAGACTTTCCAAAATGCATTACCTCACATTTGTCCGGATTAAACTCCATCTACCATCTCTCCGCCCAAGTCTCCAAACAATCTAAATCCTGCTGTATCCTCTGACAGTCCTCATCGCTATCTGCAATTCCACCAACCTTTGTGTCGTCTGCAAACTTACTAATCAGACCAGTTACATTTTCCTCCAAATCATTTATATATACTACAAAAAGCAAAGGTCCCAGCACTGATCCCTGTGGAACACCACTGGTCACAGCCCTCCAATTAGAAAAGCATCCTTCCATTGCTACTTTCTGCCTTCTATGACCTAGCCAGTTCTGTATCCACCTTGCCAGCTCACCCCTGATCCCGTGTGACTTCACCTTTTGTACTAGTCTACCATGAGGGACCTTGTCAAACGCCTTACTAAAGTCCATATAGACAACATCCACTGCCCTACCTGCATCAATAATCTTAGTGACCTCCTCGAAAAACTCTATCAAGTTAGTGAGACACGACCTCCCCTTCACAAAACCATGCTGCCTCTCACTAATACGTCCATTTGCTTCCAAATGGGAGTAGAACCTGTCTCGAAGAATTCTCTCCAGTAATTTCCCTACCACTGAAGTAAGGCTCACCGGCCTGTAGTTCCCTGGATTATCCTTGTTACCCTTCTTAAACAGAGGAACAACATTGGCTATTCTCCAGTCCTCCGGGACATCCCCTGAAGACAGTGAGGATCCAAAGATTTCTGTCAAGGCCTCAGCAATTTCCTCTCCAGCCTCCTTCAGTATTCTGGGGTAGATCCCATCAGGCCCTGGGGACTTATCTACCTTAATATTTTTTAAGACACCCAACACCTCGTCTTTTGGGATCTCAATGTGACCCAGGCTATCTACACACCCTTCTCCAGACTCAACATCTACCAATTTCTTCTTTTGGTGAATACTGATGCAAAGTATTCATTTAGTACCTTGCCCATTTCCTCTGGCTCCACACATAGATTCCCTTGCCTATCCTTCAGTGGGCCAACCCTTTCTCTGGCTACCCTCTTGCTTTTTATGTACGTGTAAAAAGCCTTTGGTTCTTGATCCTTCCGCCAATGTGAACAATTTCTCTTCGCCCTGTCTGGACCCTTCGTGTTTTTGAAGACCTCTACCAAATTTCCTCACAAACTTCTCTTCTCAAAGGAGAACAGCTCCAGCTTCTGCAATCTATCCATATAACTGAAATCCCTCAGCCGAAGAGGATGTTTCTCCATAGAGAAGACTCCCCGCACCTACTTCCTCCACTGCTGGATCAGTGAATTTAGCCATTCACATGTCAGGAATAAACTAATGACTAGGGTAAGAGTAGGGCCAGTCAAGGACAGTAGTGGGAGGTTGTGCGTGGAGTCCGAGGAGATAGGAGAGGTGCTAAATGAATATTTTTCGTCAGCATTCACACAGGAAAAAGACAATGTTGTTGAGGAGAATACTGAGATTCAGGCTACTAGACTAGAAGGGCTTGAGGTTCATAAGGAGGAGGTGTTAGCAATTCTGGAAAGTGTGAAAATAGATAAGTCCCCGGGCCGGATGGGATTTATCCTAGGATTCTCTGGGAAGCTAGGGAGGAGATTGCTGAGCCTTTGGCTTTGATCTTTAAGTCATCTTCGTCGACAGGAATAGTGCCAGAAGACTGGAGGATAGCAAATGTTGTCCCCTTGTTCAAGAAGGGGAGTAGAGACAACCCCGGTAACTTTTGACCAGTGAGCCTTACTTCTGTTGTGGGCAAAGTCTTGGAAAGGTTTAGAAGAGATAGGATGTATAATCATCTGGAAAGGAATAATTTGATTAGAGATAGTCAACACGGTTTTGTGAAGGGTAGGTCGTGTCTCACAAACCTTATTGAGTTATTTGAGAAGGTGACCAAACAGGTGGATGAGGGTAAAGCAGTTGATGTGGTGTATATGGATTTCAGTAAAGCGTTTGATAAGATTCCCCACGGTAGGCTACTGCAGAAAATACGGAGGCATGGGATTCAGGGTGATTTAGCAGTTTGGATCAGAAATTGGCTAGCTGGAAGAAGACAAAGGGTGGTGGTTGATGGGAAATGTTCAGACTGGAGTCCAGTTACTAGTGGTGTACCACAAGGATCTGTTTTGGGGCCACTGCTGTTTGTCATTTTTATAAATGACCTGGAGGAGGGCGTAGAAGGATGGGTGAGTAAATTTGCAGATGACACTAAAGTCGGTGGAGTTGTGGACAGTGCGGAAGGATGTTACAAGTTACAGAGGGACATAGATAAGTTGCAGCGCTGGGCTGAGAGGTGGCAAATGGAGTTTAATGCAGAAAAGTGTGAGGTGATTCATTTTGGAAGGAATAACAAGAAGACAGAGTACTGGGCTAATGGTAAGATTCTTGGCAGTGTGGATGAGCAGAGAGATCTCGGTGTCCATGTACATAGACCCCTGAAAGTTGCCACCCAGTTTGAGAGGGTTGTTAAGAAGGCGTACGGTGTGTTAGCTTTTATTGGTAGAGGGATTGAGTTTCGGAGCCATGAGGTAATGTTGCAGCCGTACAAAACTTTGGTGCGGCCGCATTTGGAGTATTGCGTGCAATTCTGGTCGCCGCATTATAGGAAGGATGTGGAAGCATTGGAAAGGGTGCAGAGGAGATTTACCAGAATGTTGCCTGGTATGGAGGGAAGATCTTATGAGGAAAGGCTGAGGGACTTGAGGCTGTTTTCGTTAGAAAGAAGAAGGTTAAGAGGTGACTTAATTGAGGTATACAAGATGATCAGAGGATTGGATAGGGTGGACAGTGAGAGCCTTTTTCCTCGGATGGTGATGTCTAGCACGAGGGGACATAAGACCATAAGACATAGGAGCGGAAGTAAGGCCATTCGGCCCATCGAGTCCACTCCGCCATTCAATCATGGCTGATTTCAACTCCATTTACCCGCTCTCTCCATAGCCCTTAATTCCTCGAGAAATCAAGAATTTATCAACTTCTGTCTTAAAGACACTCAACGTCCCGGCCTCTACCGCCCTCTGTGGCAATGAATTCCACAGACCCACCACTCTCTGGCTGAAGAAATTTCTGCTCATCTCTGTTCTAAAGTGACTCCCTTTTATTCTAAGGCTGTGCCCCCGGGTCCTAGTCTCCCCTGCTAATGGAAACAACTTCCCTACATCCACCCTATCTAAGCCATTCATTATCTTGTAAGTTTCTATTAGATCTCCCCTCAACCTCCTAAACTCCAATGAATATAATCCCAGGATCCTCAGACGTTCATCGTATGTTAGGCCTACCATTCCTGGGATCATCCGTGTGAATCTCCGCTGGACCCGCTCCAGTGCCAGTATGTCCTTCCTGAGGTGTGGGGCCCAAAATTGCTCACAGTATTCTAAATGGGGCCTAACTAATGCTTTATAAAGCTTCAGAAGTACATCCCTGCTTTTATATTCCAAGCCTCTTGAGATGAATGACAACATTGCATTTGCTTTCTTAATTACGGACTCAACCTGCAAGTTTACCTTTAGAGAATCCTGGACTAGGACTCCTAAGTCCCTTTGCACTTCAGCATTATGAATTTTGTCACCGTTTAGAAAATAGTCCATGCCTCTATTCTTTTTTCCAAAGTGCAAGACCTCGCACTTGCCCACGTTGAATTTCATCAGCCATTTCTTGGACCACTCTCCTAAACTGTCTAAATCTTTCTGCAGCCTCCCCACCTCCTCCATACTACCTGCCCCTCCACCTATCTTTGTATCATCGGCAAACTTAGCCAGAATGCCCCCAGTCCCGTCATCTAGATCGTTAATATATAAAGAGAACAGCTGTGGCCCCAACACTGAACCCTGCGGGACACCACTCGTCACCGGTTGCCATTCCGAAAAAGAACCTTTTATCCCAACTCTCTGCCTTCTGCCTGACAGCCAATCGTCAATCCATGTTAGTACCTTGCCTCGAATACCATGGGCCCTTATTTTACTCAGCAGTCTCCCGTGAGGCACCTTATCAAAGTTCTTTTGGAAGTCAAGATAGATAACATCCATTGGCTCTCCTTGGTCTAACCTATTTGTTATCTCTTCAAAGAACTCTAACAGGTTTGTCAGGCATGACCTCCCCTTTCTAAATCCATGCTGACTTGTCCTAATCTGACCCCGCACTTCCAAGAATTTAGAAATCTCATCCTTAACAATGGATTCTAGAATCTTGCCAACAACCGAGGTTAGGCTAATTGGCCTATAATTTTCCATCTTTTTCCTTGTTCCCTTCTTGAACAGGGGGGTTACAACAGCGATTTTCCAATCCTCTGGGACTTTCCCGGACTCCAGTGACTTTTGAAAGATCATAACTAACGCCTCCACTATTTCTTCAGCTATCTCCTTTAGAACTCTAGGATGTAGTCCATCTGGGCCCGGAGATTTATCAATTTTTAGACCTCTTAGTTTCTCTAGCACTTTCTCCTTTGTGATGGCTACCATATTCAACTCTGTCCCCTGACCCTCCGGAATTGGTGGGATATTACTCATGTCTTCTACTGTGAAGACTGACGCAAAGTACTTATTTAGTTCCTCAGCTATTTCCTTGTCTCCCACCACAAAATTACCAGCGTCATTTTGGAGCGGCCCAATGTCAACTTTTGCCTCCCGTTTGTTTTTAATGTATTTAAAGAAACTTTTACTATCATTCCTAATGTTACTGGCTAGCCTACCTTCATATTTGATCCTCTCTTTCCTTATTTCTCTCTTTGTTATCCTCTGTTTTTGTAGCCTTCCCAATCTTCTGACTTCCCACTACTCTTTGCCACATTATAGGCTTTCTCTTTTGCTTTGATGCATTCCCTAACTTCCTTTGTCAGCCATTGCTGCCTAATCCCCCCCTCTGATAACCTTTCTTTTCTTTGGGATGAACCTCTGCACTGTGTCCTCAATTACTCCCAGAAACTCCTGCCATTGCTGTTCTACTGTCTTTCCCACTAGGCTCTGCTCCCAGTCGATTTTCGTCAGTTCCTCCCTCATGCCCCTGTAGTTACCTTTATTTAACTGTAACACCTTTACATCTGATTCTACCTTCTTTCTTTCAAATTGGAGATTGAATTCTACCATATTATGATCACTGCCTCCTAAGTGCTCCCTTACTTTAAGATCTTTAATCAAGTCTGGCTCATTACATAACACTAAGTCCAGAATGGCCTGTTCCCTCGTGGGCTCCATCACAAGCTGTTCCAAAAAGCCCTCCTGTAAACATTCAATGAATTCCCTTTCCTTGGGTCCACTGGCAGCATTATTTACCCAGACCACCTGCATATTGAAGAGGGATCACTGTGACCTTGCCTTTCTGACATGCACTTTCTATTTTGTGGTGCATTTTGTGCCCCCGGTCCTGACCACTGTTAGGAGGCCTGTACATAACTCCCATTATGGTTTTTTTGCCTTTGTGGTTCCTCAACTCTACCCACACAGACTCCACATCATCTGACCCTATGTCATTTAGTGCTATTGAGTTAATTTCATTCCTAATTAACAAGGCAACCCCGCCCCCTCTGCCCACCTCCCTGTCTTTTCGATAGGTTGTGAATCCCTGGATGTTTAAATGCCAGTCCTGAACCCCCTGCAACCATGTCTCTGTGATGCCTACCACATCATACCTGCCAGTCACAATCTGGGCCACAAGCTCATCTACCTTGTTCCGTACACTGCACGCATTTAAATATAGCACCTTTAATTCTCTATTGACCGTCCCTTTTTGTTTTCTTAGTGTGGTGGACCTTGGTTTACTGAGCCTTTCCATACACTGTCATATTTTGTGGGATGGGGACTATCGTAACCTCTCCTGAGTTTTGTCTTTTCGTACTTTTTTTGTATTCCTAAGCAGCTACGCTTCCCACTGATTACTTCACCTCTTGGTTCCCTGACTTTCCCTTCCCCCCCAATCTTTGTTTAAAGTCCTATTGACCACCCTATTTATTCTTTTCGCCAACGGTATAGGTCCCCCCTGTCCCAAAACTGATGCTAGTGTCCCATGAAAAGGAACCCCTCTTTCCCACACCACTCTTTCAGCCACGTGTTAACTTCCCTTATTCTTGCCTCCCTATGCCAATTTGCACGTGGCTCGGGCAGTAATCCGGAGATTATGACCCTTGAGGACCTGTTTTTTAATTTGAATCCTAGCTCTTTATAATCTCTAAACAGGTCCTCTTTCCTAGACTTGCCTATGTTGTTGGTACCGACATGGACCACAACAACTGGATCCTCCCCCTCCCTCTCCAGTATCCTTTCAAGCCGGTCAGAGATGTCCCGCACCCTAGCTTTAAATTGAGGGGAGATAGATATAGGACAGATGTCAGAGGTAGGTTCTTTACTCAGAGAGTAGTAAGGGCGTGGAATGCCCTGCCTGCAACAGTAGTGGACTCGCCAACACGAAGGGCATTCAAATGGTCATTGGATAGACATATGGACAATAAGGGAATAGTGTAGATGGGCTTTAGAGTGGTTTCACAGGTCAGCGCAACATCGAGGGCCGAAGGGCCTGTACTGCGCTGTAATGCTCTATGTTCATGGGATGGAGGGGGGATGCCGCCACCCACCTGTGGCGTGTTTCTCAGAGGGATGGGGGTAGCCCACTGTTGGTCAGTGGTGGGATCTTCTGGTCCTGCTGCTGTCAGTGGGATTTCCCATTGAATCCACTTCCCGCTGCCGGGAATCCCGTGGTGGGGGTTCGCAGTCGGCGGGGACCAGAAGATCCTGCTGGCAGGAATGGCCTGAAAAATATCCCAATAGTTGCATAAATGGTTAATAGCTTATTTTGTTCAATTGAACCTTTTTGTGCAAGTTGTTTGCCCCTTGATGTTGCTACTGCAGATCTCAGACAAGATATATGGCATCCCAGATGCAGCCTGGAAACTCAGTGGGAAAAGGTTATTGACAAATGTTTGGGCTGATGTCCCACAGCTCACTGCCTGCCCAGATTGGAGGCCTTACCATTCTGAGGTATCAGCACGATGTTCAAGTGGTGCTTCATAACTAAGCTGTCTGGACCATTGGGTTATGCTTTCCAGTTAGTGGCACTAGGTGACAGTAGTGGGAAGCTGGCTGATTCTTTCTTCCATGACCCAGAACACCAAGGCCAATGATAATCGAGCTGAGATCAGCAAGAATCAAATCTGGGATCTCACTGGTTCTTTCGAGCTTGCGATTATAACCGGTACAGTAGTACCTCCAGCCACTCAATGATCAGAGAAATCACATTCTCATATTTTCTGATGACATCCTAGTCAAGGGCCAACAGTAGTGAGTGGAGATGCTCAGAGCTTTTGCTAAGTCCAAATCAAATTTCTGGAGCCAAGATATTTAGAGTTGGTGACTTCTGGGTGAATTCCTGGAAATTTCATCACATGACCTCCCATTTCACACCATTGGTCTAGCAATTTTTCCATCCTTACAGCACATCTTGCCAAGGTCAATTGAGATACAAAATGACTCTTCACTACCTGATGGGACAACTTTAGTCAAGAATTGTTCTTTTTTTTTTAAATCGCCCAATTTTTTCTTATCGAGATGGGTTTTTGAAATTATTAATCTTCATAGGATGTAAGCATCACTGGCAAGGCCAGCATTTTTGGAGCATCCCTAAATACCCTTGAACTGAATGGCTTGGTAGGCCATTTCAGAATCAACCATGTTACTATGGATCGAGGCCAGACCAGGTAAGGAAGGCAGATTTCCTTCCCATATGGGCATTGGTGAACCAAATGGGTTTTATTCTAATCAATAATAATTTTATACTCATCCTTACTGAGATTAGCTATATATTCCAGATTTTATGAATTGAATTTAAATTCCACCACATGGCTAGAGTGGAATTTGAACTTTTAGCCCAGGCTTACGGTTTAGCAGTCCAGTGACATTATCACTATGCCACCGTCTCCCCAAAACTGATCATAATAGTCCCTGGATATCATTATTCAATTTGTGGCAATTTTGGAACCATCTTGTAAAGGCCCTTCCTCTTAATTCCCTTATTTTCCCTTTCTTTTCTTTTAGAACATAGAACATACAATGCAGAACAAGACCATTCAGCCCATCGAGTCTGCACCGTCCCACTTAAGCCCTCGTTCACACCCTATCCCCGTAACCCAATAACCCTTCCTAACCTTTTTCGGTCACTAAGGGCAATTTATCATGGCCAATCCACCCAACCTGCATGTTTTTGGACTGTGGAAGGAAACCGGAGCACCCGGAGGAAACCCACGCAGACACGGGGAGAACGTGCAGACTCCGCACAGACAGTGACCCAGTGGGTAATCGAACCTGGGACCCTGGCGCTGTGAAGCCACAGTGCTATCCACTTGTGCTACCGTGCTGCCCAGATATTTTTGTCATTACATTTTTGATCCATGGCTGATTAATGTACATGTGTCATTAAGCCACAATTCTTTAATTCAAGCAGAGGAAAGCAGAAGCCCATGCTGGTTCAACTGGAGTTGTAGACTGGCCGGCACCATGACAGAAATAGGCTGGGTCTTGGTTTGATTGATTTAGCTGGTGGCCAATGAATTGTCGCAAAAGACTGTACTTTTCCCAGTAACAGGTGGTGATTGGATCTTATCCCACTTAAATGGTTCAGAGACCTAAGGAGGTTTCAGTTTTGATTCGAGGAGCACGCTGTAAAGGCCTAGCTAATTCGCTCCAAAAAGCCATTGCTAACTCTCCAGAAAACTGCTGCTAACACTCACCAGAAGGCTGCTCTGGGGGCTGCCCCTCTCTTCAGAAAGCCTGTGGATTTTGGATTCTTGGAACTACAGAGACCTGAAGACAAGCCATGAACTAAAACCAAGGTTTGATGAGAAAGACTGGCTCTCCAGGAAAGTTGTGAGTACGGTATTTTTAAACTATCGGGAAGACCAGTACATGCTGCAAAGCAAAGACTTTAATCTGCAAGTTTACTGTGAAGAAAGTATGCTAAGAACATCATCTGAAGCAAAGACTCTTTTCCCTTTCACTTATGCTTTTTTTTTTTACCACTCTCCACCCTTCTGTGTTTGTCTCTCGTGTGTGTGTGTGTGTGTGTGTGTGGAAGGTGGGAGGCAAATTAAATTGGGAGTTAGGCATTAGTTAATAGTTAACCAACTGCATTATGCTGCGTATTTCATTATAGTTCTTGTTAGAAATAAACAGTAATTGTGTTTGGACGTACCAACTTAGTGACTGTAGTTATTGGCCTGCCAAGAGCCAAAGGTTTTGGCTATTTTTATCAGACTTATTGGTTAATTCACTTGTGCTGTGACTCTGGAATGAGTGGGGCTGTCGTAACAATCTTGGAATGATTGACAAAATCTTAATAGTCTTGCAGGGCTAAAAGCAGCTTTGTTTTGGTTATATTTGAAAAATGCTCATCACGTCCTGTGGTGGCATTTTAACAGCTGTTTGTTTGTGATGGGGCTGTTTGATGTTTGTCTGCATTTATAAGAGTTATGTGTCATAAGGAATTTCTGGCTTGCATGCCAAAAATGTTTGTTTATAATCAAAGACCGGTTTGGAAGTTGGAAAGGCTTTTAGGCGCAGGCAGTACTGGAACTAGCCAGAAGCAGCTAAAGCTGTAACGTTGCCAATAAGCTGGGTGTTTCGCTGGCATCTTTGAGTTTATGTAATGGGGACGTTGCTGGGGTGACAGATTTATTTTAAACTGTTAGCAGGACCCTATTGCTGACTCCCCACATCAAAGTTACACAGTTATTGTTCTGTTAGTTTTTTTTTTAATCCCCATATTGTCAGTGTTCTGTTTTCCCGTTCCTTCTAAAGAGTTAATTCCTTACTGGTTTACAGTCCCAGATGAACTGGGAGGCCTTTGTGACCATTTGTCACAAAGGTGAAACTTGACAGCAGGTATTGCCAGATTATTTAGGATGCAGCATAGCGAAGACCTCTCCTCCCCTCACTCAAGCTGAATGGATACTGTCATCCGGCACTGATTGATGGACAGGAGATCAGTCGCTCGTTACTCCATGGTGTACCAGTTGAACACATTTGTATACAGCATTTCCAGGAGTAGTCATTGATAACAGGAGTAGGTTGGTGTAATTGTACATTTGCGGAGGGTATAGTAGTTGTACAACCTCAAGTGAGGGTGTTGGTTAGGGTTGCTAACCCCCACCCCCGCCCGCTCCCGAATTGCCCTGGAGTCTCTTGGAAGTGAAGGTTCATCTCTGGGACATCTCTGCTGCAAGGGATCATGGGAGAAATATTGTAGGAGCAAAACACAAAATTGTGTGTTCATTTTCTATTTTCTTTTAGCATTTTCATCACGTGGTTATACAAATACTGGTAAGAGAGGAAACTAAAGGCTGTTTCACTAGCAGTCAAGCTGGATCCAGTTGAGTGATGGACAGTGTTCTCTTTTCAGTTGTGGTGAGGTAGTGTGCCTGGAGCAGGGTCTTTGGCAGGAATGTGGGCCAGTTTGTGGACAAGGTTTTGTGCAGATGCCTCCAGGAGTACGCCCCAGCTGAGTTGGCAAGCCTAGTGTCAGTGTATTGAGTTAGTATTCTACATTTTTTTTTTAGTCCTTCTCTTTTCCTGCTTGTATCAGCCCATCTCACCCTCTGCATCGACGTGTTGTTGACCGATCGGAAGCTGGCCCACTCGGTAGAAGATTGGGTCCAAAGAGACCCCAGTGCTGCCTCTTAATTCTGAAAATAACAACTAACCTTGGAACAGTTATTTTTGTCATGCACTGTTCCAGAATTAGGTACCTTTTGCCTGACGTTGATTTGTTTGCCTTGTCAGTAGGCTGGTATGAACCATTCACAATTGTGCCGACAGCAGTCTAAGTACCCTGCTTTGGAATTCCCTCCCTAATCTTCTCTACCTCCTTTTTAAGGCCTCCTAAAAACCTAGCTCTTTCACCAAACATCTGGAGTTCTTCAGTCATTGGGAGTCTCTTTTCCCACTGGCAGTGCATCTCCATCCGCGGGTTTCCCGGCAATGTGGGGTGGCTTCAATGAGAAATCCCATCGATAAGCGGTGGGAAGAGAGAATCCCGCGACCATTGAATGGCGAGTCACTGAGTAACACACAAGCTGGGAGACTGGAAAATCCCACTCTTGGTCCCTCCTCCTGATGTCTCTTCCTTTGGTTCAACATTCATTTCTGTCTGATTATATCTCTGGTGCAACATTTTTCCATGTTAAAGGCAAATTGTGATTGTAATAGACAAGGCCAAGGGTACAGCCGTTACTTGTTTGCTTATTTTATACTTATGATAGTAGGCTTTCCCTGTTCTGCTACCTCCGCTTGAGAGGATAGACAAGGCCTCCGTTTAAAATCTTATCGGAAAGGCAGCACCTCCAGCAGCATAGCACTCTCTCAGAAACCTCTGGAGTGGGACTTGAACCTACAGCCTTCTGACTCAGAAGTGAGAGTGATATTACTGAGCCACACATATCTGTTGAGCTCGAGAAATATGATGAAAGCTGTGAAATGCACTCCACCTAACAGGATAGGCCCTGGGGCTTGAGCCCAATCCTTCCACTAGAATAACTCCAGAAAGATTTCACAAACCAACACTCCTTCACCTATCAAGTACAGAGAAGCCACATGAGTCAAGACTCGAACAGTATTCCAGTGAAGGATATTGGATGGAATTCTCTGGCTGTTTGGATTCTCTGTTTCTGCTGGCAGCGCATCCTCGACCTCCAGTTTCCCGGCAGGATGAGGTGGCTTCAATGGGAAATCCTATTGACAAGCAACGGGAATAGGGAATCCCGCTGCCAGCGAATGGCACACCGCCGAGCCGGCTGGGGGACCGGAGAATCCTGCACATTACTCTTCACTAATCTTCCAGCATCAGGGATGAGCAGCTCTCAAATAGGACCATAAGAAATCGGAGTAGGAGTTTGGCCCACCGAGCCTGCCCCACCATTCAATAAGATCACAGAAAATCTAACTGTGGCCTTAACTCCACTTTCCGGACTGTCCCCCACAATCCTTAACTCCCTTGTCACTCAAACATCTGTCTTAACACAGCCTTTAATATATTCAATGACCCAGTCGTCACTGGTCTCTGGGATAAGGAATTCCAAAGACTACCAGCCCTCTGAGAGCTGAAATTCATCCTCATCTGCATCTTAAATGGGTGAACCCTCATTTTTAAACTATCTCCTAGTTCTAGATACCCTCATGAGAGGAAACCTCCTCTCAGCATCTACTCTGTCAAGCCTCTCAGAATATTACACATTTCAATAAGATTATCTCTCATTCTTCGAAACTCCAATGAAGCTGCTCAACCTTTCCTCGTTAGACAACCCTTTCATCCCAGGAATCAGCCTAGTGAACCTTCTCTGAACTGCTTCTCATGCAAGTATGTCCCTCCTAAAGAAGACCAAAACTGTGCACAGTACTCCGGGTGCAGTCTCACCATTGCTCTGTACAGCTGCAACAAGACTCACCTACTTTTACAGTCCATCTCCCTTGCAAGGAAGGCTGGCAATTCATTTGCCTTCCTTTTTACTTGCTGTACCTGAATGCTAACTTCTGTAATTCATGGACAAGGACACCCAGATCCCTCTGTACCATAGCTTTCTGCAATCCTTATCCATTTAACAACAGTCTGTTTTTCTATTCTTCCTTACAACTTCACATTTTCCCACATTGTATTATACCTGCCCTATATTTGCCCACTGACTTTATCAAAATCTCTTTGGAGACTCTTTGTACCCTCTACAACCATTTTTTCTACCTATCTTTGTACCATCTGCAAATTTGCCTCAAATACAGTCAGTCCCTTCACCAAAGTCATTGCTATAGATTGTAAATAGTTGAGGCCCCAGTACTGATCACTGTGACACGCCACTAGTTATGGTTTGCCAACCTGAAAATGATCCATTAATCCCAACTCTGTTTCATGTTACCTTGCCAATCTTCTATTCATGTTAATATTTCACTCGCAACACCATGAGCTGGATTAAAACTGAGTGTGGGTTCCCTGCACTCCAGCATGAATGTCGATGGGCGAGCCCACCTTTGCTTTGCCAGCATCTCCCCTTCGATTTTTTGGCAATGACCCTTTCATTAGTTTGAGATGGGAGTTCCATCTGTCTCCAAGAGGAAGTCCTGCCTCATTGAGGTGCCAGTCAATTGGAGACTGGCAGCATTGCACACCAACAGAGCCAGCAATAACGGTGGCCACTGCTGATACTGCAGGTAAGCCAAGGAGGTGGTGATCAGCAATGGACTGAGATGTTTAGACATGTCTGGAATTTGAAAAAATTCATTTTACAGGATGCGGGCATCGCTGGCTAGACCAGCATTTTTATTGCCCATCCCTAGTTGCCCTTGAGAAGATGGTGGTGAGCAGCCTTCTTGAATCACTGCAGTCCTTGAAGTGTAGATACACCCACTGTGCTATTAGGGAGGCAGTTCCAAAATTTTGACCCAGTGACAGTGAAGGAACGGCGATATATTTCCAGGTCAGGATGTTGAGTGACTTGGAGGGGAACCTCCAGGTGGTGGGATTCCCAAGTATCTGCTGCTCTTGTCCTTCTAGATGGTAGTGGTCGTGGGTTTTGAAAGTCCTGCCTAAGGAACCTTGGTCAGTCCCTGCAGTGCATCAAAGAACAAAGAAAAATTACAGCACAGGAACAGGCCCTTCGGCCCTCCAAGCCTGCGCTGATCCAGATCCTCTATCTAAAACTGTCACCTATTTTCTAAGGATCCCTCTGCTCCCTGCCCATTCATGTATCTGTCTAGATACATCTTAAATGACGCTATCGTGCCCGCCTCTACCACCTCCGCCGGCAATGCGTTCCAGGCACCCACCACCCTCTGCGTAAAGAACTTTCCACGCATATCTCCCTTAAACTTTTCCCCTCTCACCTTGAACTCCTGACCCCTCGTAATTGAGTCCCCCACTCTGGGGGAAAAAGCTTCTTGCCATCCACCCTGTCTATACCTCTCATGATTTTGTAGACCTTAGTGAGGTCCCCGCTCAACCTCCGTCTTTCTAATAAAAATAATCCTAATCTACTCAACCTCTCTTCATAGCTAGCGCCCTCCATACCAGGCAACATCCTGGTGAACCTCCTCTGCACCTTCTCCAAAGCATCCATATCCTTTTGGTAATGTGGCGACCAGAATTGTACGCAGTATTCCAAATGTGGCCGAACCAAAGTCTGACACAACTGTAACATGACCTGCCAACTCTTGTACTCAATACCCCTTCTGATGAAGGGAAGCATGCCGTATGCCTTCTTGACCACTCTATCAACCTGCGCAGCCACCTTCAGGTTACAATGGACCTGAACACCCAGATCTCTCTGTACATCAATTTCCCCCTGGGCTTTTTCATTTACCGTATAGTTTGCTCTTGAATTGGATCTTCCAAAATGCATCACCTCGCATTTGCCCGGATTGAACTCCATCTGCCATTTCTCTGCCCAACTCTCCAATCTATCTATATTCTGCTGTATTCTCTGACAGTCCCCTTCACTATCGGCTACTCCACCAATCTTAGTATCATCTGCAAACTTGCTAATCAGACCACCTATATCTTCCTCCAGATCATTTATGTATATCACAAACAACAGTGGTCCCAGCACAGATCCCTGTGGAACACCACTGGTCACAGTTCTCCATTTTGAGAAACTCCCTTCCACTACTACTCTCTGTCTCCTGCTGCCCAGCCAGTTCTTTATCCATCTAGCTAGTACACCCTGGACCCCATGAGACTTCACTTTCTCCATCAGCCTACCATGGGGAACCTTATCAAATGCAAATGCGTCGTCTAGATGGTACACGTGGCGACCACTGATTGTTGGTGGTGGAGGGATTGAATGTTTGGAAGGGTTAGCAATCAAGCGGGCTGTTTTGGCCTGGATGATGGTGGTTTCCCAATAGCAGATGTTAGACTAACTGACTATAGTTTCCTGCTTTCTGTCTCGCTTCTTTCTTGAATAGAGGCGTTACATTTTCAGTTTCCCAATCCACTAGGACCTTATCGGAATCTAGGGAATTTTGGAAGATTACTACCATTCTATCCAAGTTCCTCTTCCCAAAGGGACTTTCTCTGTACTTTTTGAGGATGAGTGAGAGAGATGTAAAGTAACAGTACACCTTGAAGCTGTCTCATCTTCTGCCTTTTATTTTGCTGTAGAAGAGTTCTCATTATTGCTGGAGACACAGTGTTAATTAAGTGGTAGTGCAGCCAAGATCGGAAAGGGCAGCTGAAACCTGTCCTCCCCCTCTAAGCAGCTTTCTGTTTGATCCAAATGATCTTTCGGGAACAATGGACAAAAGGGACGTGATCTGCATGCTCTCCCCCTGCTTGACAACTGATGTATGTAGGAACGAACCTCTTCTAAGCCTGCGCTTCAGGGGAATTTAGCCATTGATTTCTTTTCACACATTTTATGTGAAGTTCAGCTCGACAAATGAACGTTGCAAAGCAATTGATATTATTTTATACAAAGAAGAATGATTGTAAATGCAACTTGGGTTTCAATGCATAATTGAGCCCGGCTTGTATCCTCATACAATGTGTGACAATGGAAAAGAACAGGTTCACTTTACAGGCTCTGTTTCTTGAAGCAGATTTGATTTTCTCTGTTGTATTTTGTAGACCAGGAACATCATTATTTTTCAGGCCACTCTGATACCCAAGCCTGCAGTATGAACAGGAAGCATAACGAACTGTCAGGGCTTCATGGGCTAGATCAGGATCAGGAAATCACCGATTCACGTCCGTAATTATTTCAGTTTGTAGCCTCAGGAAATTCAAAGACTTTTGTGAAAACACGTGTGGAGAGACAAGCTAAGAGGTGCTGGAAGGGAGAGTGCACCTGTTTGCTGAATCTGGAATGAGGTTGTGCTGCGACTCACTCGTTTTACTTCTGATGAAACACTAAGAAGGACTTGAATTGATATCATCCCTTTCGTGACTTCCCAAATCATTTTTCAGTCACTATCCCCTGAGCAGCAGTGCAAAAATGACCAGCTAACCTCTGATGCTGGTAGAGGGGATGAATGTTGGCTAGGACACCAGTAGACAACCCTGCCCCTACACAATCGTTTTTTAAATGGTGCCATGTTACTTTTTTCCCACACCCACCTGAGAGAACAGATAGCTTAACATCTGAACGATATCACCTCCTTTGACAATGCAGCATTCCCTCGGTATTATGGTGGAGCTGCTGGTTGTAGCTACCCCTACCAGGAGATATGCCACCATGCTATGTCACACTCAGACCTGTCTGCCGTGCACCATCCTCACACATCAACTCGCAGCTCGCCTGCAACCACTCTGTGGCATCTACTGCAGTGCAGCATTAGCTTGCATTGAGTCCCTGCAGTGAGACTTGAACCCTCAATCTTCCGACTCATCAAGGCAAGTAGAACTCAGCCGCAACCAACTCACCAGTGTTTCACTTCGAAGCAAGGCTGATGAGTTCCCATGGTCTTGCTCGTGGAAATGTAAGGCAAAGTGAATTCCCCTCGGAGTGTACTGTGATGATGTAGATCTGGGCAAGGAGTGCACTTCATTCAGCTTGTGAAACCCCCATCTAGTGGCAGACGTGTGCAGCTGCAGGCATGACTCTCAGAAAGGGGACATCCAATTAAGGAACATGCAATATAGGTAACAAGCTTAATGTATTATAGATTGGGAATAAAACACATCATTGAAAGAACAATGCAGCATACCACAGCAAGTAAAATAATTAGAATAAAACTGAAGATTTCAGGATCCAGGCAGCCCCTCCAGGGAAAGAGCCCTGTACATTTTTCTGTGTTTGTCCATCCATCAGAATGTCAGTTTGTCACTTTGAATGATTACAGCATTTACTCATCCTCTTGAAACTTTTGTGGCAGTTTTGAATAATTTGTTTTGTTGGCAGATTGTTCTGCAAGTTGGATAGTGCTCTAAAAGTTCTGTAATGAGAAGCAAGAGACACAATTCTCGCAGGGTCAGGAAACTCTTACAAAATTTCTATTCAGAAAACATATCTTCACTATTTTTGCTTGTGGTAATGCCATGACGTTGTCTACAAAGATAATGATTGAATTTTGGAGAGACTTCCCTCTTTAGGATAGCAAAAAGACCCAGTGTTGACATTGTTCTACTCAAGGCTATCCATTTTCCAATTGAGTGGCAGTAATTAAACTGAACAATACAAATAATTTACAGACAAATCATAACAAAGGATAAATTCAAATTTCAAATTAATTAGAGTGAGAGAATGTGTGAGAAAGAGAGAGGAGGAAAGATAGAAATGCGCATGTAAAAGGAATTAGCACCTGTTGGTTTATGGGCTAATACAGAATTATATATCTACTTACTGCCTGCAATCAATCTCTTTCACCTTTCTATCTTTCTTCCTCTCTCTCTCTCTCTCTCTCTCTCTCTCACACAATCTGAAATGAAATGAAAATCGCTTATTGTCACAAGTAGGCTTCAAATGAAGTTACTGTGAAAAGCCCCTAGTCGCCACATTCAGGCGCCTGTTCGGGGAGGCTGATATGGGAATCTCTCACTCTAATGAATTCTGAGAGAGGGAATCATGACTTACTGGCCTTGTTCACTCGTTCATCATTATTCCAAATAAATTGGTTTATAGAATTTGGTACATTGGTGATTGGTGCATCACTCAGCTCCCCAGCAATGATTGAAGAACCAGGTACAATATCAACACAGTCTGCCCACCATTTTGTCATAATTGGTTGACATCTGTGTCATAATCCCCATGAGGACCGGGGGAGAACATCATTGATCTCCGCGTGAGACTCATGGAGTACGAGCTTCCCAGATAGGGGGCAGAGGTTTGTTATGAACGAAGGTAAAAGCAGGCCCAAAGCATGGCCTGGTGTGTTTCGTTCTCACAGCAAGGACTACACTGGGTGGGGGTGATTTGCTGCCTTGGGCTAAACTTTGTAAACAGTTATTTTTTGTTCAATTACCGTCAGCTTCCTCAGAGTTACTAAAATCTGGAATGCACTCCATGAAATTGGCAGATTCCATCGTTAAGTTTTTAAAAAATGGATATGTACTTGAAAAGGAAAATGGAGTGGTATGGGGGAAGAAGTGGGAGTATAGAATCATAGAATCACTGCAGTACAGAAGGAGACCATTCAGCCCATTGAGTCAGCACTGACCCTCTGAAAGAGCACCCTAACCTAGGCCCAATCCCCCACTCTATCCTTGTAACCCCACCTAAGGACAATTTAGCACATCCAATCCACCTAACCTGCACATCTTTGGACTGTGGGAGGAAACCGGAGCACCTGGAGGAAACCGACACAGACACGGGAAGAATGTGCAAACTTCACGCAGTTCCCCGAGGTCGAACCCGAGTCCCTGGCACTGAGACAGCAGCACTAACCATTGTGCCTCTGTGCTGTCCCCGGATATCTCTTTTGAAGAGATGGCACAGATGCAATTATATAAGATTATATAATTTTAACTCGTATCGCCATTGCATTAAGACATGAAGCATTTGTTCATGAATTTATCACCAGTAATTTCTGGTATGAATTGTGTTATGTTACACCTTGAACTACCATCTCCCAACCCTAGACCTCTGATCCAGTGTTGTTACTGCTTCTCTGAAATCTTCCCCCAATAATAAGGCATTCACAACATTGCTTATCGAACCAGCTACTCTGCCCTTCTGATTCTCTCTGATGTACAGTTGAAAGTGCCTTTCCTAGCCTCAGGGTGTCCCAAAATGCTTTACAGACAAAGAAGGGCCTTTTGAAGTGTATTCACTGTTGGAATGTGAGAAACATGGCAGCCATTTTTTGCATAGCAAGTTCCCACAAAAAGCTGTGTGATAACGACTGGATAATCTGTTCCCGTGGAGTTGGTTGCAAGATAAATGTTTTTTCTTTATTCATTCATAGGTTGTGGACTTTGCAAGCATGTATTGTGAAGGTGGTGGTGAGCTGCCTTCTTGAAAAGCTGTAGCCAAGTGGTGTAGGTACACCCACAGTGCTGATAGGGAGGGAGTCCCAGGATTTTGACCCAGTGACAGTGAAGGAACAGTGTTATATTTCCAAGTCAGGTTGGTGAGTGACTTGGACGGGAACTTCCAGGAGGTGGTGCTTCCACGTATCTGCTGCCCTTGTCCCAATCTAGATTGGAGAGGTCGCGGGTTTGGAATGTGCTGTTGAAGGAGCCTTGGTGAGTTCCTGCAGTTCATCTTTTAGATGGTACACATGGTTGCTATTGTGCGTTGGTGGTGGAGGGAGTGAATGTTTATGAAAGTTGACCAGTTGATGGATGTATTGGGATGTGTCGTGTCACCAATCGCTTTGAACCCTCAGCATTTTTGAGATTCTTTAAATCCCCAACAACATTGAATGCTTTGACTTTTTTTTAAAAACTGCACAGCTGAAAGTGAGACAGGAATAGATTGGCTCAGTTTGAGCTGTCTGCAAGCCAAGTCTGAACATGTTCCAGACCTGACAGAAAGGAAATTAGCAAGTATAAGTGTGCTGCATCTTCCCATGCACCCTCAAATCTCCATTACACTGAACTCATGACTTTGTAATCATTTGTATTAACTATTAGCAATAACAGTCTTAAAACAAACTTACGGAGCATGCCAAGTTGAACTGGCAATGATAAATTTTGGGCTCAGACGCTTGCAGCATTAGTTCAAGATACCCTGCTGTTGCTTTTAGTTTGCTGCCATTGCCTGTGTTAGGAAACTCAGATCTCACAATGACGGTCGGAAATTGTTCTTAAGTGAGACCAACAGTCCCATCTTTGGTTTGCAGCCAGTTGCACTCGACCTGCCACGATGACTGGTGCCAGCACAGGTCTTGTGTCATGTTGAAACATTTTCTGGGGGTAATTTTCTTTTTTAAAAATAAATATAGAGAACCCAATTAGGTGGCCAATCCACCTAACCTGCACATCTTTGGGTTGTGGGGGTGAAACCCACACAGACACGGGGAGAATGTGCAAACTCCACACAGGCGGTGACCCAGGGCTGGGATCAAACCTGGGTCCTCAGCGCCATAGGCAGCGGTGATCACCACTACACCACCGTGCCACCCCTGGGGTTAATTTTCAACTTGGCTTCCTGGGCGTTATCTGCTGGTGTGGACTGCCCACCTGTCGTAGAACATGCACTCTTTACAGTGAAATCATTCAAACAAAAATTGGGCACGTTCAATAAATAGGAGAATGGGGGCTCGGTTGCAGATTTCTCCAGGCAACCACGTTGAAGTTATTTTCCCGGTCCCAACTTCCGGCAAAACAAAGTCTCGGAAGCAGCAACTAGCTGCAGCAAAGAGCCAACAAGATGACTCCCAGTTTTGGATTCAAGCGTCGCTCCTGAGACCTGAGCAAATAATTAATGAAAATCGCTTATTGTCACAAGTAGGCTTCAAATGAAGTTACTGTGAAAAGCCCCTAGTCGCCACATTCCGGCGCCTGTTCGGGGAGGCTGGTACAGGAATTGAACTGTGCTGCTGGCCTGCCTTGGTCTGCTTTAAAAGCCAGCTCTTCAGCCCTTTGCTAAACCAGCCCCAAACGGTTGATCTTCCAGTGGTGTGCTGAAAGAGTGCTGCACTGCTGGAGGTGGCACATTTTAAAAAAATGTATTTTATTTTTAAAAATGTATTTTATTTAAAAATTTTTTTTAGAGTACCCAATTATTTTTTCCAATTAAGGGGCAATTTAGCGTGGCCAATCCACCTACCCTGCACATCTTTTGGGTTGTGGGGGCGAAACCCACGCAGACACGGGGAGAATGTGCAAACTCCACACGGACAGTGACCCAGAGCCGGGATTCGAACCCGGGTCCTCAGCGCCGTAGGCAGCAATGCTAACCACAATGCCACCGTGCTGCCCTGGAGGTGCCATCGTTGAGATGAAATGTTACCCCAAGGTCCCACCCAGTCTGACCAATATTTAGCCCCCAATCTAAACATTTATTTGATAGCAGCCATGGGGCAAAATGGTCACCATATTCCTTCATTATTACAATGACTACCCTTCCTAAGTATTTTTGCGGCTGTCTGGTGCTTTGACTCACCCAGGGGTTCTGGAAGCTACTATATAAATACAAGTTGTATTATTTCCCACTTCTGCCTAGCGTATCTCCAGTGTGAAACTTGTCAGGTCGCAGTGAATTTTTTTCAGGTGTTGTAACAACACTGAGATGAGTACAAATGTGATTGACTAACATCCAGGCTTTGGCAAGCAGAAAAAGCAGCCGCCAAATGTTCACGTAACATTGGATCAAAACAGTGAGCTCATTAACACAGCTGAGTGTGATTGACAGTTCTCTGATATTATTGATTGGACACTCAGCTGAAAGCTTTTTATCATCAACTCATTTGTGGTTTTGTTGCCATTCACCAGTTTGTCTGATCGACAGAGGAATGAAGTTGTTAGATCGGTATGTTTTGGGACAGATCTGAGCTGATTTTACAAATAGCCACAATTGAATCCGACTCAAAGCATATGATATGTTTTACCTAAGTGTGCAGTACTGTGGCCACCCATTTATCCTTCCAACTGCCTCTTTATTATCACAAGTAGACTTACATTAACACTGCAATGAAGTTACTGTGAAAAGTCCCTAGTCACCACATTCCGGCGCCTGTTCGGTGCATAGATGGAGAATTCAGAATGTCCAGTTCACTTAACAAGCACATCTTTCGGGACTTGTGGGAGGAAACCGGAGCACCCAGAGGAAACCCACGCAGACACGGGGAGAACGTGCAGACTCCGCACAGACAGTGACCCAAGCTGGGAATCGAACCAGGGACCCTGTCGCTGTGAAGCAGTGCTACCCTATGTGCTACCATGCTGATTGCCAGTGTCTTGGACAATGAATGACGACTGGACATTTGACTGTCCCAACAGCGAGTCCCAATCTGGGCTCAGAAACATTTTTTCAATTCTGGGTGGGGAAGGTGGGGGCCGTCTCCATGTGGCACTGAGGCCAAGGAGAATGATTCCGACTTTATTTATTTAATGTTGAACCGTTGCTTGTAATACCATGGACAGAACTGAAGTTCGCCAGCAGGAAAGGCTCCTCGCAGATCGGGGCGTCATTTTGCCCGGCAGTCCCAATCTTTCTAGCCTTCTCCCTCCCTCCCCCTCAGGCCTCCCTCCACTTTATTGACCCCTCCCTCCCTCCCACCCCCAATCTTGGGAAGGTTCCTGGGAACCCACCCTCACTTCCGCCCTACTTGGCAAGATCGTTCCCCCCCCCCCCAGCCCGATCCCTGGCAGTGCCACCCGGACATCCTGGCAGTATCATCCTGGAATCATGGCAGTGTCGCTGGCACCATGGTAGTGCCACATGGGCACCTTGGCACTGCCAGTCTAGCACCCTGCTAGTGCTCCTGGCACTTTGGCAGTGCCACACAGGCACTCTAGCAGTGCCAGGCTGGCAGTGCCAGGGTGCCAGGGTGAGTGCCAGAGTGTCATTCTGCCTTGTCCCTGGCCACCCGACGGACTCCAATAGCCTGGGAGCACCCCCTCCTCCCAGGTGCAGTTACACCTGTTCCGCGTTTGTGAAGACCAGTTCTAAACCCAGGTGCAGTTACGCCTGGTCCACGGTTGTGACAACCAGTACTAAACCCAGGTTCAGTTACGCCTGATCCACGTTTGTGAGGACCAGTACTAAACGGTGCCCTGACGAGGTCTCCCAGGTCGAATCCCGAGTGCCGGGTGAATCTGATCCGGATATTCAAATGAGTCTCAAGGCTTACAAATGTCACCCATCGCGCTGGATGGAGCTAGTCGGGTGACTTGCGGTCGGCCCGACATAAAGCCTGTTTTGGGGCTTGCGCGCGATTCACCCATTGCGGCCGGATCCGTGCCGGTTGCAACTGAATCATGCCCCATATCTCAGAATCACCTCCAGAAGAGAAGAGGATGAAAGACAATCAAATGGTCCTAAGACCTATGCCTCAAGTAATATATACCCTTTCCCGCCAAGTGCTGTGTTATTCTGCACTAGCTACCTTACATTGGAGATGGAATAATAGCTTTTAGTGCTCGGGAAGAAGTTTTAATCATTGTTTTCTGCTCCTTCAGATCTAACTATTGGAAAATGTATCTTTGGAATCGAGGCTGTAATTATCGTTTGATCGGGATCAAGCAACTCATTGAAAATTACATTTGAAAGTTGTTATGGTTACCAGGTTACCAATGACTTCAGGTTATGCATGGCAATGGTGTCCTGTGAATACTAATAGTACAGAGCCAGCCAGGCCACGTTATTTGTACTCAAATTGTGTTTGTTAACGCACACAATCTATTTCTGTCTTTTGCCTATTATTCTGCTGGAATGATTGAAGACGTCAATTGGCAGCTTTCTGCAGTGAATGTCGAGGCGACGCTTTTCTAATGAGTGCGAAGCAATTAGGATGTCAGTGATTGTGAGCCAGAGATACTAACAGAAACAATGACATGATAGGATCTACATTTCAGAAGGTCGCAGTTATCTCCTCATAAATCACAATACAAAAATAAATGCCTGCTTTTATCTCTGGGGTCATGTAAGATAGAGCATTGAGGTATTAATCATTGCAGAATAACTAACATTATCCATTCTACTGATACGCCTCTTGCTGTTTTGATATGCTGGCTTCAGGTCCTCGGTTGCTGTACTGCTCTTTCATCAGGACACAGATTCACTCTGGCGGTTTATTGAGTTATTCAGGGTAAGTGGAGGAGAGGCTCTCTGGAGGGGAGGCAGAGGAGGACAAGACAATCTCCCCATACCTCCCTGCAACTGGTTACATAGCCAAAGGCCAGAGGGAACAGGTTGTCCACTCTCCCCATCAGACGGGAAACAATGCCACATATTGCAGGGAGAGACTCAAAAGAGGTAAAACAAGTATCGAAAGAGTGTAAAAAAGTGGATAATCACGAACAACAACAATTTGCATTTATTTAGCACCTCTAACATTGTAAAATGTCCCAAATCACTTCACAGGAGTGTTATCAAATAAAATTTGACACTGAGGCAAGTGGGAGTTATCAGGACAGGTAATCAACAGATTGGTCAAAGAGGTATCACCACCAGCAAGTTCCCTATTCAGTCACGCACCATCCCAACTCGGGAAGATATTGTTGCTTTACTGTCTTCAGATCCATGCCTTGGTATTTCCTACCCAGCACCTTGTGTGAGTACCATCACCATCATGACCTCAATAGCTCATAGGAAGGATCACCTCGGGTAAACTAATGGTGGCCCATAAATGAGGCTTTTTACACCTTTGTGACAGGGTTGTAACCACCAGCACTTCACACTGGAGTTATTCAGCCAGCATTGCTGCCGTCAGGTACAACTCAATTTTCAAAGGATGACTTTTATCATCTGCAGCCTTTATAGTGACCAGGCATATCTTACTCCCCCAATGTTTCTTCTCCATTATCCAGTTTGATAGATTTACCCTCACTTGATTCAAGTCTTAATCATTTGATTATACCAAAGCATTTACAGCAGTAAATCTTTGTTCAAGGATGTGCCTGTTGCCACTTTAAGTCCCTCATTCACCTGCTACTCTGTGTAACATTATTTGAAGATGGGGGATGGGGGGGGGGCAATGTGTTCTTGGAGATAGAACTCAGCTCTATCTCGCCACAACCTTACTTGATTCTGCCACTGCCTGTGCTGTCAAAAGTATTTGTCCATATCCAATCTTGAATGGGCTGCAATATCTACCATTTGAACATTGACAAGACCAAACATCTTCACCACAAACTCTGTACTGTTGCGACCAAACCCCCCCCCCCCCCCGTACTGTTGCGACCAAACCCCCCCCCGCCTGTACTGTTGCGACCAAACCCCCCCCCCCCCGCCTGTACTGTTGCGACCAAACCCCCCCCCTGTACTGTTGCGACCAAACCCCCCCCCCCGCCTGTACTGTTGCGACCAAAACCCCCCCCCCCCATACTGTTGCGACCAAACCCCCCCGCCTGTACTGTTGCGACCAAACCCCCCCCCCCGTACTGTTGTGACCAAACCCCCCCCCCCCGTACTGTTGTGGCCAAACCCCCCCCCCCTGTACTGTTGCGACCAAACCCCCCCGTACTGTTGCGACCAAGCCCCCCCCGTACTGTTGCGACCAAACCCCCCCCCCCCCCCCTGTACTGTTGCGACCAAACCCCCCCTCCCTCCCTCTCTCCAGCTCCTGTCTCAGGTTAGACCAGGCTCTTAACAACATCCACATCCTATTCAACCCTAAGGTGAGCTTTCAATCCCATGCTCCTTTTATTGGGAAAAAAAACCTCTCTTTCCACTTACTTCCCAGAATCAAAATTAAAATAATCTCAATGTCAAATCAGCTCAACGGCAAATTGAAGTTGCCGTTGAGCTGATTCCCTTCTCCACCCATACCTTAGCCTCAACTGAAATCTTCATTTATACCTTGGTCAGTTCAGGCTTCCAATATCCAGATTTCCATTCTCCTCTCTCTGCCAGCTGCAGCTCATTGAGAACCAGGCTTCAGCTCTCCACCTCACTGCTGTCCTTGATAACTAGATCCTGGACCACACAGCTCCTCCAACTTAAAATTCTCATCCTCAACTTTAAATCCCTTGGCAGCTGTACCTACCCCTTCCTATCTCCTCCATTAGCCTTGCAAAAGTGCAGTTTGCCCTCAAACTTCCTTGAGTTTTATAAAACTGCTACATTTACAAGTTAGTTACCAATTAAACTCACTGTTGAAAGATAAGGGTGCTACTTAAGAGCAAAAGTATCTTTTTCGAAACAAAATTTATATTTCTGCAATTCTGACTCCGAAATCCTAATTATGGTGTTTCACTCCTGCAGGATGTTAGAGATTTTTAAAATTAACAATGTAAATTTGCTTTTCATTTTTTCTGTCACTTATTTTTCTTCTACTTTGATCCATCTTTCTCTCTTCATTACTCTTTCTGCATTCGATCTGTCTCTAATTCAAGTTATTTACTTCTCTACTATTACCTTCTATTTTTCTCAAATCGTTAAATTTGATTGATTAAAGGGGTAAACTATTGGCCCTGTCATTTACCCAAGTCCCTGATGCCTCATTACCCTTGCAATCATTACCAGCTTGAACTTCCAGCAACTTGCAGGGGTGAACTTTGTCGAGCTGAAGGGTGAGGGAAAACAAGGTACACATGTGCTGCCCTGGCCAATGTTTCCTTCTCTAGTTTGTATGCATCTTTATTGAACACCTTGGAACATTTTTTTTACATTCAAACTTGCTTTATAAATTGAAGTTGCCGTTGAGCTGATTTGACATTGAGATTATTTTAATTTTGATTCTGGAAAGCTGATATCCTTGAGCCGATCCTTAGTGTTCACATCATTCAATCCAGCTCTCTTAACTAATTTTCACCGTCAGAGACCAAGAACGTCGGGTTCACAAATCTGCTGCGGAGATCGGGGAGTTGGATTTAACAGATGCTGTTTTCCCAGATCTTGAATGAAAATAACATGGACCTCCTTCTGGGTGTTTTTCATAGCTGAAGTGGACCTGATATGAGAATCGCACATATCTACATGATTAAAATCCTTTCTTTACATGGCAGCACGGTGGCGCAGTGGTTAGCACTGCTGCCTCATGGCGCTGAGGACACGGGTTCGATCCTGGCCCAAGGTCACTGTCTGTGTGGAGTTTGCCCATTTTCCCCGTGTCTGCTTGGGTCTCGCCCCCAAAACCCAAAGATGTGCAGGGTAGGTGAATTGGCCACGCTAAATTGCCCCTTAATTGGGAAAAAAAGAATTGGGTACTCTAAAATTTAAATCCTTTCCTTTCTGTATGGCTCAGCACCATAGAGGCCCTGGAGTTCCCTGTTGAGTGACTGGGATGGGGTTGACCATGCATTCTTCAGGATTTATCCCCGAGTCTACAGGAATTGAAGATTAACCTGCAGGATGCTGCTGAAAGCAACCCATGAGAACAATGATAGGGAACATGTTTCTGGAACATACCTCTTCATTCACCTGAGGAAGGAGCAGCGCACCGAAAGCTAGTGACATCGAAACAAACCTGTTGGACTTTAACCCGGTGTTGTAAGACTTCGTACTGTGCTCATCCCAGTCCAACGCCGGCATCTCCACATAACAATAATAGGGGCATTGAGTAACAATATTTTGATGCTGTGATGTTTGTGTCTAAAGTTTATTCTTTTGTAAAAAGAACATTTTAGTTAAAAAGAAGTACTATATTTTTTTTAAACTACCAGGACGGTGTGTCAGAAACAAAATCCCAGATTTATCCTTTTTTGGAGGGAAAGAAATAAAAGACACTTCTGGTTTTTCATAGAGGCCCAGTTCAGAAGCAGATGCTTCTGCGTGTGTTTGTATTCTTAATTGTTTAGAAGTGAAAATACACTTAAGGTGCTTTTGTCTATTAGTGACAAAAGTGTTGGCTTTGGAAAGGAAAAGGCTGTTTGGCCAATGGGGGAAAAGTATGCGGGAGAAGGTCATGTGATGAAACCTCCAGGAACATATCCAGTCAGAGTTGTCAACACGATTGACAGGAGGAGAGATTTTTCACAGACTTTTATTCCACAGATTTTACAAACATTCCTGACTTGAAGTGATATAGCATGTGACAATGAACAATTAACTGCTGGATTGAGCCAAGTTATGGATTTAACATGGAATATAGAACACTTGACTGCCAATTGGAGGCATGCTCTAACAGTAGTTTTACCTTAAATTAATATCCTGCTGTTCTTCATAATTCCATCCAGCTGTTACTGTTCTGACAATACAAACAGTACCTCCGTGCTTGAATGGTGATCTGTAGCTGATTTACTATCTCTGTTCAAGGGTGCAGCAGACCATTTTACATCTGACCTGTTCCTTGCCACAGTCTGCAAAGGGCTGCTTTGTGGTAGTAAACTGTAAATTGAAGGTAATCTCACAAAGGAACTGCTCTGCTGTCTGGTCGAGTGAAAAACTCAGCGATACAAAAAGGGTAATTAAGTAACAACTTTTGCCTTTAAGAGTGTTACTTTTCATTGTTGATTGAGGACATCAACCCTGTTTAAGATGAACCGTGGAACCTGACAGCAATGCATTTCTTTAATCATTTCACCACAACGACTGTTGACAAAACATTACACGGGTATGAGGGATTGATTGAAGAAATGTGTGCGAAAATCATTGATGGAAAACATTCTTGCTGTATCCTAATGCAGGATCAAAGCCCTCTCCCACCCCCAGCTCCAGTTTAATTAAGGGTGTAATCCTTTTCCATCTTGTGCTGAGATTGAATGTAAAAAGCACTCATCTCTTCTGGCCCACAAGTACATTGTCTGTGTTTTTCTCAGCAGTTTCCATCTCTTAGCTTTTCATCCCTCTCATTTCTGCCAAAGGTACTGATTTATTTCTGTGGCGCAACCCTTTGGTACTTCATCCTTTTGCGTGAACTTTGAGAGTAATGACTCTTCATCTGTAGTAGCCAGCAGTGTCGAAACCAATAAGTCCTATCCCAGTAAACATATTTACACACTCCCAGCAGGGTTGGAGTTCTTGGACAACGGAGTATTCCCAACACTGGGGCACAGATACCAATTGACCGGTTGTTCCTTAAGATTGGACATGTGACTTTGTGATGTTTTAATATTCCTCATGGCCTTTCTGCCCCATGACCGGAAGAACTTGCATTTATATAGTGCCTTTTATGCCCAGTTAACTTTTTTTTGAGGCGGCACGTGGTTAGCATTGCTGCCTACGGCGCTGAGGACCCGGGTTCGAATCCTGGCCCTGGGTTACTGTCTGTGTGGAATTTGCACATTCTCCTCGTGTCTGCGTGGGTTTTACCCCCACAACCCAAAGATGTGCAGGGTAGATGGATTGGCCACGCTAAATTTCCCCTTAATTGGAAAAAAAATAATTGTGTACTCTAAATTTATTTCAAAAATTGTTTTTTTTAAAAATATTTTTTTATTCTCCTGCTTTTTCACATTTTCTCCCAAATTTACACCCTACTATACACAATAATCGGTAACGAATGTAATGTCAATCCCCATATCAATAACAACGATCCCATCCTCCCACCAAACCCCAAACATTAGCCCGCATGTTAACATAAACAAATGACAAAAAGGAATCAGGAATCACCAATAGTCACCATTAACACACTCAATCCCCCTCCCCCAACCCTACCAACCACCCGCCCCAACTAATGTTCTATGTGATCCAATTCTCGAAAGTGCATAATGAATAGCGCCCAGGAATTGTAGAACCCCTCCATCCTTCCCCTCAGTTCAAATTTGACCTTAGCAAGTGTTAAGAATTCCAGCAGGTCCCCCCCGTCACGCCAGGGCACAGGGTGGAGAGGTTGATCTCCACCCAAACAGGATCTGCCTTCGGGCGATCAACGAGTTGAAGGCTACGACATCTGTCTCCGCGCCCGTTTCCAACCCCGGCTGGTCCGACACCCCAAATATGGCCTGCCGAGTGTTGTGTTATGCTTCTTCATATAGCATAAGCTGCTTCCTTGATGTATGCTCCAATCTTCACGCACCTCAACCATACAATAACAACCTCCTGGTAAATATCCAATACCTTCCCCTCTCCCATCCAGGTACTGGAGACTACTCTATCCTGTATCCCCCATGGCGGCAGCAGCGGAAAGGCCGACACCTGTTTTCTCAGGAAGTCTCGTACCTGCAAATACCTAAACCCATTCCCTGCTGGCAATTTAAATTTATCCTCCAAGGCATTCAAGCTGGGAAATCTCTCATCTATAAATAGACCCCCCATCCTTCTAATTCCTGCCCTTTGCCAACTCCAGAACCCGCCATCTAGCCTACATGGTACAAACTGGTGATTATTATAAATCGGGATCCAAATCGATGCTCCCTCCACTCTTATATGTCTCCTCCACTGCCCCCAGTTTCTCCGAGCTGCCACCATCACCGGATTTGTGGAGTATCGGCCAACAAGAACGGAAGAAGTGCCGTTATCAGTGTTACCAAACTGGTGTCTTTACATGACGCCGCCTCCATCCGTTCCCATGCCGACCACTCCCCCACTACCCACTTCCTAATCATGGCTATATTAGCCGGCCAGTAGTAATTACAGAAGTTCGGCAGCGCCAACCCACCCTCCCCCGACTGTGCTCCAGCAACACTTTCTTCACTCGCGGGGTTTTACTCGCCCACACAAAGCACAAAATAATCTTATTCACCCACTTGAAAAATGTCTTATGGATGAAGATGGGGAGGCATTGAAAAACAAACAGAAATCTGGGGAGGACCGTCATTTTCACGGTCTGTACCCTCCACGCCAGTGATAGCGGGAGCATGTCCCATCTCTTAAAGTCCCCTTCCATTTGTTCTAACAACCGGGATAGGTTTAACTTGTGTAGTACCTCCCATTTCCGGGCCACCTGGATTCCCAGATATCGAAAGCTCTTCCCTACCATTCTAAGCGGCAGTTCTCCCAGTTTCTTCTCCTGCCCTCTTACCTGGATCGCAAACATGTCGCTTTTCGCCATGTTCAATTTATACCCCGAAAAATTGCCAAATTCACCTAAGATTCGCATTACTTCCCCATCCCCTCCAGCGGGTCCGACATGTACAAGAGCTGGTCATCTGCGTGGAGTGAGATCTGGTGCTCCACCCCCCCCCGAACAAGCCGTTTCCAGTTCCTAGAGGCTCTTAACGCCATGGCCAATGGCTCGATGGCCAGAGCAAACAGAGAGGGGGCACCCTTGTCTCGTCCCTCGGTGTGGTTTAAAATACCTCAATCTCAGCCAGTTCGTACGCACACTCGCTACTGGTGCCTAATAGAGCAACCGCACTCAGTCAATGAAGCCCTCACCAAACCCAAACCTTCCCAGCGCCTCCCACAGGTAATTCCACTTCACCCGATCAAACGCCTTCTCTGCATCCATCGCTACCACCACCTCCAACTCCTCTCTTTCTGTGGGCATCATAATAACATTGAACAGCCTTCAAACATTGGACTTGAGTTGCCTGCCCTTAACAAATCCCGTCTGGTCTTCCCCTATCACCCCTGGGACACAGTCCTCTATCCTTGTGGCCAGTATCTTAGCCAGCAGTTTGGCGTCCACATTCAGTAGAGAAATCGGCCTGTATGACCCGCATTGCTCCGGATCTTTCTCCCGTCTCAGGATCAATGAAATTGAGGCCTGCGACATTGTTGGGGGAGGGCTCCCTTCTCTCTTGCTTCGTTAAATGTCCTCACCAGCAGTGGGCTCAATATCTCTGAAAACTTCTCATAGAATTCCACCGGGCAGCCGTCAGGCACCAAGCCTTGCCCGACTGCATGCCCTCCAGCCCCTTGATTATTTCCTCAATCTCAATTGGGGCTCCCAGCCCTTCCACCAGGTCCTCCTCCACCCTCTGGAACCTCAACTGATCCAGAAACTGCCTCGTCCCCTCCACCCCAGCCGGGGGCTCCGACTCATAATTTACTATAAAAGTCCTTAAACACCTCGTTCACCCCCGCTGGGTCCAGGACCGTGTTACCGTCTCTATTCTTTACTTTACCTATCTCCCTGGCCGCCTCTCTTTTCCTGAGCTGGTGCGCCAACATTCTGCTTGCCTTTTCCCCGTACTCATAGATCGCCCCCCTTGCCTTCCTCAACTGTTCCACTGCTTTCCCTGTGGTCAACAGCCCAAACTCCGCCTGTAACCTCCGCCGCTCCCTCAGTAGCCCCGCGTTCCGGCCTCCGAGTATCTCCTATCCACCTGGAGTATCTCCTCCACTAACCTATCCTTCTCCGCCTGTTCCAACTTTTCTCTGTGGGCCCGTATCGAGATTACTTCCCCTCTGACTACTGCTTTCAAAGCTTCCCAGACTGTCGCTGCAGAGACCTCCCCATATCATCTGTTTCCAGGTGGTTCTGGATGGACTTGTTAACCCACCCACACATCGCTTCATCCGCTAGCAACCCCACATCCAGTCTCCACAGCGGGCGTTGCCCTCTCTCCACACTAACCCGTAGATCCACCCAGTGCGAGGCATGATCTGACACTGCGATTGCCGAGTACTCAGTATCCACCACCTTCGGTATTAGCGCCCTGCTCAGAACAAAAAAGTCAATGCGAGAGGATACCTTGTGGACATGTGAAAAAAAGGAAAACTCCATCGTCCTCGGCCCCCCCCCTCCACCTGTTCCATCAAACCCTTCCATTCCTTTTCCGCAGCCGGCCTCCTCTCTGTCCTGGATTTTGACCGGTCCAAGTCCGGATCAATGACTATTGAAGTCCCCTCCCATGATCAGGTTATGTGACTCTAGGTCTGGGATCTTACCTAACACCCGCCTCATAAATTCCACGTCGTCCCAATTCGGAGCACATATGTTCACAAGTACCACTCGCACCCCCTCCAGCTTCCCACTCACCATTATGTACCTACCCCCCTTGTCTGACACGATTCTTCCTGCCTCGAATGCCACTTGTTTGCTGATCAAGATCGCTACCACCCTGGTCTTTGAGTCCAGTCCTGAGTGGAACACTTGGCTGACCCAGCCCTTCCTCAATCTCTTCTGGTCTATAACCCTTAGATGTGTCTCTTGTAGCATTGCTACGTCCGCCTTCAGCCCCCTCAAATGTGCGAACACACGAGCCCTCTTGACCGGCCCATTCAGCCCTCGCACATTCCATGTGATCAGCCTGGGATGGGGGGCTTCCAACCCCTCCCCTGCTGAATAGCCATCACCCTTTTTAGCCCAGCCTCGAGCTCGCACCCTCCGCTTCCTCCAGTCCCCACTCGGGCAATCGCCATCCCGACCTCCCATTTGTTCCCTAGTAACAGTTCCTCCCCTGTGAGCAAAGTAGCTCCCCTCCCCCGTTCCGCCCCTCCTAGCAACACTAGAAACCCAATCCCCCAAGTCAATCTCCAGCGTTCACCCCCCACTGCGCTTCCGAGAGTCAGCTGACCCATGCTGACTTGGTAGCTCCCGCCCCGGCACCAAGCAGTCTAACCAGCTCCCTGCAGGACAAAAGGAACCTTTAACCATCCACACAGCCCATTATTTCACATAGCGCTACTTAAACCTATACATCCAGCACAACAAATCGCTGCCACAGTACTTCTCCAAGGCTTCCGTGTCTTTTAATTCGCATACAGCTTCATTTCTTTAATAGAGGTCCATACTTCATCTGGTGTTTCAAAGTAGAAGTCCCGTTCCTCATGTGTGGCCCACAGACGGGCTGGGTACAGCATCCCGAACTTCACCCCCTTCTTAACGAGGGTTGTTTTTGCCCGATTGAACCCAGCTCGCTTCTTGGCCAAATCCGCTCCCAGGTCCTGATAGATGCGCAACTCACAGTTCTCCCACTTACTGCTCCGTTCTTTCTTGGCCCATCTCAAAACATGTTCCTTGTCCATGAAACAATGACAACGTACCACCATGGCTCTCGGCGGCTCGTTCGCTCGGGGCTTCCTCGCGAGGGCTCTGTGCGCTCTGTCCAATTCCAGGGGCCAAGGGAACGGCCCAGCCCCCATCAACTTCTCCAGCATGTCCGTCACATAGGCCCTCGCATCCGATCCCTCACTGCCCTCAGGGAGGCCAACAATTCTGAGATTCTGCCTCCTGGACCTTTCTCCAGGTCCTCCAGCTTCTCCTGCATTCTTCTCTGGCGATTGTTCATCATCCCCACCTTGCTTTCCAGCACGGTTATATACTCCTTGTGCTTGGACAACTTTTGTTCCACCTCCTGGATCGCTCTCCCGTGGGTTTCCCGGAGCACGATTCTCCGACCCCCCCGCCGGGTCGGAGAATTGCCGGGGGCTGCCGTGAATCTCGTCCCCGTCGTGTCCCGAGTTCTCCGCCACCAGAGAATCGGCGGGGGCGGGAATCGCGCCGCACCGGTCGGCGGGCTCCCCCGGGCGATTCTCCGGCCCGCGATGGGCTGAAGTCCGGCCGCTGTCAACCCTTGCCAGCCGGCGTGATTAAACCACCTACCTTACCGGCGGGAGTAGACGGTGCGGGCGGACTCCGGGGTCCTGGGGGGGGTGCGGGGCAATCTGGCTCCGGGGGGTGCCCCCACGGTGGCCTGGCCCGCGATCGGGGCCCACCAATCGGCGGGCGGGCCAGTGCCGTGGGGGCACTCTTTTTCTTCCACCTTCGCCATGGTCTTCACTATGGCGGAGGCGGAAGAGACCCCCTCCCCTGCGCATGCGCGGGGATGCCATGAGCGTCTGCTGATGCTCCCGCGCATGCGTCGCCTGGCGAAGTCCTTTCGGCGCTGGCTGGCGTGGCGCCAAAGGCCTTTCCTGCCAGCCGGCGGGGCGGAAATTACTCCGGCGCGGGCCTAGCCCCTCAAGGTGAGGGCTTGGCCCCTAAAGGTGCGGAGAGTTCCCGCCACTCCATTACGCCGGATTCCCCCGCCCCGCCGGGTAGGGGAGAATCCCAGGCCTGATTCTGAACCACTTGATCAATCGAAGCCTTAATCGGGTCCAGCGTGTCCTTCTTCAGCTTGGCGAAGCAATCCTCGAAAAACTCGAAGCAATCCTCGAAAAAAGTTGACCACTGTGTCATCTCCCCACGGCCCTGCTGCCCCACCATGCTGTCCTGTGTTACCAGCTCTACGTGCGTCTCCCTTATTCTTCATTAAATGTTTTTAAGATAAAGATAGATAGTTTTTTGAAGAATAAAGGGATTAAGGGTTATGGTGTTCGGGCCGGAAAGTGGAGCTGAGTCCACAAAAGATCAGCCATGATCTCATTGAATGGCGGAGCAGGCTCGAGGGGCCAGATGGCCTACTCCTGCTCCTAGTTCTTATGTTCTTATGTTCTTATAGGACTTTGTCATCTCACATGGCCACTTCTGGTCCAATTCTCCATGCACCGGAGGGGGATTTCTCCTTACTGTCTCACTCTTCACAGATATATCCCATAAAATCTGGAAAAAACGGGGGGAAAAGGTCCAAAAGTCCATTCCAGGCGGGATCTATCAAATATGCGACCTACTCCTCCATGGCCGCCACCGGAGGTCATTATTTAGAGGATTAATATTGGCTCAGACATTATGGAGAAATTGCTTGCTCTTCTTCAAGTCGTGCTATTGGATCTTTTGTGCCCATTTGAGTGAGAGTTGTCAACTATGATTAAATGCCCCATGTTCCAACCATTAAAATAAAAACAAAATGCTGCAGATGCTGCAAATCTGAAACAAAAACATCAAATACTGGAAAATCTCAGCAGGTCTGGCAGCATCAGTGGAGAGAGAAAGAGTTAGCGTTTCAAATCTGTATGACCCTTCTACAGAGCTTCTTTAACTCTGAAAAAAGAGTCATACAGACTCGAAACATTAAATTTATTTTTCTCTCCAGAGATGTTGCCAGACCTGCTGAGTTTTCTGGCATTTTCTGTTCTTATTTCACTTCAGCCATTAGTCGACCAACACATCCATCATTGTGACCCACTGCCTTTCAACACCAACTGGATTGCAAAATGACTCAATACCCAATTGGATGACCCTTGACTTTCAACCCAACAGATGTCGTCGTCCCCCACCCATTTTCAATCTTTTTCAAACTGGTAAAGAGAAATGTTCAAAGAAAATGAGCACAAGTATCTTTTAAAAATGTCCCAGTGTTTTGTTTCCAGGGTTGCGCAGCGCGGTGCCCTGGAGATTGATCCATAACTCTTGGGAGACTCCAGACTAATCCTGGAGGGTTGGCAAACCTAACCCTCGTGGGAAAATAGGACCTTATGTCCCATCTGAGAAACAGCACTTCCAACAGTACAGCACTCCCTGAGTACTATACTAAGTGAGGGATATGATGGCACTGAAAAAGGTGCAGTGGTGATTTACTGGGATGTTTCCTGGGCTGTTTTAGTAATGAAAAGAGATGGGATAGACTTGGATTGTTTTCCTTGCAGCAGAGGAGACTGAGCAGGGGGAGGACATGATTGAGATGTATAAAATTATGAGGGGCATAGATAGAGTAGACAGGAAGAAACTTTTTGCACTTGGTGGTGGGATCAGTCACCTGGGGACATAGATTTAAGGTAAGGGACAGGAGGTTTAGAGGGGATGTGAGGAAAACCTTTTACCCAGAGGGTGGTAAGAGTTTGGAACTCGCTGCCTGAAAGGGTGCCCTTGCGATCTCAAGGCATACAAGGCTATGGGCCAAATGCTGGAAAATAGGATTAGAGTGGTTAGGTGGCTGTTTTTGCAATGGGCTGAAGGGCCTTTTCTGTGCTGTATGACTCTGAGGTGTCGCTAGATATTGTGCTCGAGTCACTGAAATGGGACTTGGAACTGGCCTAGGTACCGTTACCGGGGGTGTCCAGGCTGTGGTGCTCGGGTGCTCCCGCTGCGGCTGGGGGCGGGGGGGGGGGGGGGGAGGGGGGTGCAGTTGGACAGCACCCTGAGGGATGGCAAGGGATGTGAGGGGAGAAACCATGGGGGACCGGAGGGTACCAGGCTGGAGGCTGTCGCTGATTGACTGTCCTTCCCCTTGTCAATTCCTTACAGATATTACACTGGATATATTGGACCCCGTGGAGGCTGCCCTCGCGGTGCTGCAGGCAAGCCAGGCGGCCAGACACTGGAGAAGGCAGCGGCATCAGCGCGACAGAGGCTTGAGGCGAAGGCCTATGTGCAGGGGTCCGTCCCACACTCTGAGGACCCGGCCGACCGTCAGGCCAGCAAAGACCCAGAGGGGAGGTTGGTAATGCCCCAAGGCGTGCAGGAGTCGCTGGTCGTTTGAACAGATGATGGACAGCGTGTGCTGCAGGAGGCTCTCCCTCAACAAAGGGACGGTGCGGAGGAGGAAGATACTTGCTCCTGGTGGCTGTCAAGGCCACCGCAGCCTTGAACTTTTACGCCTCAGGATCTTTCCAGGGCTTGAGCGGGGACTTGTGCAGCATCTCACAAGCACATACATGAAATCACAGATGCCCTGTTTTCCTGGGCAGTGAACTATATAAACTTCGACCTGGACCAAGCCCAATAGGATGACCGGGCTGCAGGATTCTCCACCATTGTCGGGACGACCCAAGTCCAGGAGGTAATAGATGGCACACATGTTGCCTTGTGCATACCGGGGTGTCAGGGAGCGTCATGCATCAATAGGAAGGACAGTCATGCACACTCCCTGAACGTCCAACTTGTGTGCGGTCACCGCATGAAGATCATGCACGTCCGTGCACACTTCCCAGGGAGTATGCATCCTGTTACATCCTGGGACACTCGGAGATCCCCGGCATCTTCGAGGGACACCCCAGGGTGACTGATTGGATCTTGGGGAATAAGGACCAGGCTAATAACGCCAGGACAGAGGCCGGAAACCGATGCGGAGACCCAATATGACGAGGCCGATGCGGCCACCCGGAAAGTAATTGAGCGGTGCATCGGACTCCTCAAAATGCAGCTCCGATGCCTCAACCGCACTGGTGGTGCCCTGCAGTACACCTCCTGGAGGGTTGCCTGCTTTGTGGTGGTCTGCTGTGCCCGCCACAATCTAGTGCAGTAGTGGGGTGACATGCTGGAGGAGGAAGGTCATGCGGCCACCTCCAAGGTGGAGGATGAGGAGGCACTAGATCAGAAGGTGCTGGAGGACCAGCCGGAGGATGGAGGCCGGCGGCAGCAATGAGGATCCAGCATGCCCAGAGGGCCAGGGAGGACCCCATCCTCACCTGCCTCACATAGGACATGGCTAAGTCATCCCACCCTGCCCTTCCCATCCACTGTCCCGCCACACCTGTTCCCGCATCCCCCACCCGGCAAGCCTCACCTTCCCGTCCAGCCCCCCCCCCCCCCCCCCCCCCCCCCAACCACCACCACTACCATCGCAATCGTCAATTCCACCCTCCGAGAGCCTGTATTACATCATTCCATGGTGATGGGCCACTGTCAGCGGGTCCATGTCGACGGCATGAGGCTGATATAACATGGTTATGTATATAGCACAAGTGGTTAGCACTGCTGCTTCACAGCTGCAGAGACCTGGGTTCAATTCCAGCCTCAGGTTATTGTCTGTGTGGAGTTTGCACTTTCTCCCCGTGTGTGCGTGGGTTTCCTCCGGGTGCTCCGGTTTCCTCCAACAATCCAAAGATATGCAGGTTAGGGGGATTGGCCATGCTAAATTGCCCTTAGTGTCCAAAAAGGTTAGGTGGGTTACAGGCATTGGGTGGTGGCGTGGGCTTAAGTAGGGAGCTCTTTCCAAGGGACGGTGCAGACTCGATGGATCGAATGGCCTTCTGCACTATAAGTTCTATGATTCTCTGTGAGTCGAGTGCCAGTGCTCCTCACTATGCCATAGTCTGACTCCTGTCTGTCTGCCAAGTGTGTGCTCACACCCATCACCTGCACATGGTATGCCTTGGGAAGGGGGGGCACAGAGGGGTGCAGATCCAGGACCCTCAATGCCCGGGGGGCTGGGAAAGGGGTTGGAAGTCAGCCAGCATTGCAGAATAATGTGCCAGAGGCTTCACATGCCTCGTGTGTAATGTGTTTATTGTTGTACAATAGTGACCCCCAACTGCCCCTCGCCTCACTTCCACCCGTCCCACCCCCTTCCCCACGTCAGTGCCCTCTCAGTGATCCTTTATCTGCTTAGCACTACGTGCTCTGCCCAGACGACTAGGTGTTTCCCCAGGATCCACATCAGCAGTGGAGGCAGCCTGCTACTTACCGCAACGCGTGGCCTTCGATGCCCCGGCAGGTGCCTTTTGGGGGAACATGCCCTACCGTGCCACCTAGTACAGGATGGTGACTCTGAGACATGCGGTTGTCGGGGGTGGGGGCCTCGGGGGGGGGTGCTGGTGGCCGCCATCGCCACCCTTTAGAGAGACTTTGGTTCAGTCCCCAGCGCCCCCTCTTCCCGGTCGGTGACCTTAGAGCCCTCGGGGTCACCTCGGAGCTGGACTGAGATCCAGATGTCCCTGCATAATCTGGCTCTGCCAGGTCTGGTGGCCCTCCAATGTCTGCACCATGGTATTGACGCCAATAGTGTGCCTCCCTGCGCTCGGGCCAGGCTCTGCAGTGCCTCGCCAATGTCCACCTGCGGCCGCGAAATGGGCGTTAGCGGTCGGGACATGCTCTGGAGCACCTCAGTGATGCCCACGTGGGACTGGGGCATGCTCCGCAGTGCCTCGGCAATACCCACCTGAGACTGGGACATGTTCTGCAGCACCTCGGTAAGGTCCACCTGCATCAGGGACATGTCCCCCAGCGACTGGGGCATGTTGCCGAGGCCCTCAGCCCTGGCTGTCACTGACTGGGCAATATCTTGGACACCTCCACTCATGGTGCTGATATTGTGCTCCAGGCTCTCCACTGCGGTCGCCACCCTAACAGTGTTGGCCTTGGTGCCAAGCATTGTCGGCACTATCTCCTGCACCCTCAACCTACAATCGGCTGTGGACCTGCTGGAGTGTCGCTGACATCCCCCTTGAATCTCTCCGCTCCACCCTATCGACTGCATCAGGTCCGGCTAAACCTGGTCCAGAGGCTCAGCATCTGTCTGCGATCCAACTGGGTCCTGGGATCCAGCAGACCTCCGACTGATGTCTCGCCTGGGGGTTCCTGCCTCCATCTAATGTGCACCAGCAACTGTGTGGTGCTCACCAGAAAGTGCCCCAGACGCCTGTCCACTAATTTCACCCACGAGGTGTGTGTCCCTGCAGTGGTGGACGGTGGGGATAATAGCTGTGCCGTGACTATTATGGTGGTATCGTCAAAGATCTCTTCCATGGTGTTCTCTTGGGAGGCATGGAGGGGACCACCCCGGATGAGCCGGCTCCACTGGATGGAGATCCTGTGGGAGAGTGGGGATATGGTCAGTGGGGGGAAGGATCAACATGCTGGCATATACAACTCACATGTGACTGGTCCTCTGGGTGGGGGCGGTGGTTACCCACCTCTGCGGTGCAGGCCAATCTCGATGTCAGTGACCGATCTGTCCCCGGCAACCCCCGCAACCTCCAGGGCCAGTTCCTCAGACTGTGTGAGGTCTCTGATGTCAGGCCAGGCACCCCATCGCCTGTCTGGGCCCTTTCCCATCTGTTATGGGCCAGCTTCTCCTGAGTCACGGAGAGCGCATTGTGTGATGCATGGGGGGGGGGGGGGGGGGGGGGGGGCGGAGAGGAGGAGGAGGAGGGGGGCACGTGGGGGACATGGATAAGCACCACTGCTGGGCATGGGTGGGGCGGGATGCATCATGGTGCTGGGCGGGGGCAGGGACAGGCACATGGTTGTCAGTGGTGGGGGCGGGGTTGGTGACAGGCTGTCCTGTGACTGACCCGCTGAGCCCCTCAGAGGAACATAGTATTCCGTTGTGACTCCACCGCACCCAGTGGGCAGGCCAGGTCGGCACCTCCAAACCTTGAGGCCAGTCTGCTTGGTGGTATGGCTGCGTGCTGTGTGGAACCGGTTTAAGTGCTGCTCCTCTTCATTAGCGGGGGGCTGGTGGGGGAGGTCCCGGTGAAACAGCCGGTGGGACAGTCATTTGCGGCATGAAACCCAAGGGGCCTCGTTAAGTGGACCAATTAACATTTAATACCAGTGACGGCCTCTCCAGGTCGACCGTTGGGAAGCTCGCGGCAGTTCCCGCTCGCTACCACACTTCAAAACGTTTCTGTTAAATCACGGTCAGTGTCTTCTGATCCTGTGCAGAGTCTTTTTTTCAGACATCACTTTGCATCTGAGTTACTGACGAAACGATCTTGGCAGTGCTATATGTCAACACAAGTGTGAAAAAACTCACTGACAGACCATGGCTCAAGTATACCTTCTCCGATATCTGCGATCCACAAACCCCCTGTAATTAGAGATGAGAGATGTTGTTTTATGTTATGAAAGTACCTTTGAAAGAAAGGATGAAAATACTGGGATGTGTTGAAATGTTTTTGAAAACCTATCAACGGTCCAGGATTTGTGGGGCAGATGACTTCCTGTTAATAACTTGAAGTGTACTTTGAGCTTCAGGAGTCTTTTGTAACATGTTCCTGTGTAATTCGAGAAGGAGCAAATGATGGCGTAAAAGCAGCAGCAAAACACAAAGTGGGAGAGCAGCCTAATGTTTTCCGAGTAGCTATGGTCAGGTTTGTTGTTCTACCTGTAGTTTAAGAAAAGTACTGGGAGCATTAGTGAATTTATTTACACTTCGGAGCTGATGAGAGGGTACAACAAAAACAGAAAGTAGTTAGTCTCGGAAAAGTGCCAAGTTAATGTTCTCCACAGCTAGCCCCGTCTTTAAAATGTTTTTCCAGGAGTTTTTTTTTAAACTGTTGGATGCAGCTCCTTCATCTCTTTCCTATAATCCTCGCTCCTTTATTGAGAGTACCAACTCAGCTGAGGTTAAAAGAAACAGGCCTGGGCAGCACGGTGGCGCAGTGGTTAGCATCGCTGCCTCACGGCGCCGAGGTCCCAGGTTCGATCCCGGCTCTGGGTCACTGTCCGTGTGGAGTTTGCACATTCTCCCCGTGTTTGCGTGGGTTTCACCCCCACAACCCAAAGATGTGTAGGGTAGGTGAATTGGCAAAGCTAAATTGCCCCTTAATTGGAAAAAATAAATTGGGTACTCCAAATTTATAAAAAAAGAAACAGGCCTTACATTTCTAAAGTGACTTTCAGAACCACCAATGTTCCAAAACACTTTCCAGCCGATGAAGTACTTTGAAGTGTAGTGGCTGTTGTGAAGTGCGAGCCAATTTGTGCACAGCAAACTTCCACAAACAGCCATGTGATAATGACCAAATAATCTGTATTTTTGATTGAGGGATAAATATTGGCTAGGACACCAGCGATAACACCCTTGCTCTTCTTCAAAATAGTGGCATGGGATCTTTTACCTGAGGGGTAAAACAAGCAGGGCCTCAGTGTAACACCCCGTCTGAAAGGTGGCATCTCTGACAGTGCTGTACTCTCTCAGTACTCAGTTTTTTTTTGTGATGAAGTCCTGGAGTGGGACTTGAGTCCAGAACCTTGCGATTCAGAGGGAAGAGTACCAACAACTGAGCCATGACTGGAACCTCACAGGATAGCTGGAGAGAGGCACAATTTCAGTACATAGCCCAAGTGAGTATTCCTTGACCACATATAAAGTATTGGTGGGTCATTCAACCTTTGGGACATCATAGCCTTTCATGAAGCTTTCTCCAGCAAGAATTATTGCCCACTTCAGGGAGATTTGGGAATTTTGGCAACTGTAGCTCATGATATTTTTATGTCAGAATTTCAATGGGTTTCCTGAATTTCTGATAACTACTTAGCGGTGGTCAGTTCTCCACAACAGGAACACAAAGTCCAACAACAATGCCTCATGTTTACATACATGCACATTGCAGCATGAAATATGGTCAGTGATTTCTGTTTATCCTCACTAGCGTAGTGACAACACCAATGTTAGTGCCCACAACCATCAATGGAGGCTAACGTAAAATCAACTGAGGTGAGCCCAGGTCAGAGATTGAACCTGCTGCCCGCACAATGCATTTTCCATAAGGAATTACTGGAGAATGATAAGGAGCAGCAACCTCAGAGAACTTTACTCGCCCTCAATCTAGAGACACAAATATGGCAGCAGCTACCCGCATCCTGAGAAAGACAGCAGTTTGCCAGCTGAGGCTCAGTTGGAAGCACTGTTATCTCTGAGTCACAAGGTTGTGCTGCCAAGTCCCACTAAAGGACTTTAGCACAAAAATCAAAGCTGATGTACAGGTTTGGTGGATTTGGCCATGCTAAATTGCCCCTTGGGGTGGGGTTGTAGGAATAGAGTGGGGAATTGGGTCTAGGTAGAGTGGTCTTTCAAAGGTTCGGTGAAGACTCGATAGGCAGCATGGTAGCATAGTGGTTAGCACAATTGCTTCACAGCTCCAGGGTCCCAGGTTCGATTCCGGCTTGGGTCACTGTCTGTGCGGAGTCTGCACATCCTCCCAGTGTGTGCGTGGGTTTCCTCCGGGTGCTCCGGCTTCCTCCCACAGTCCAAAGATGTGCAGGTTAGGTAGATTGGCCATGATAAATTGCCCTGAGTGTCCAAAATTGCCCTTAGTGTTGGGTGGGGTTACTGGGTTATGGGGATAGGGTGGAGGTGTTGACCTTGGGTAGGGTGCTCTTTCCAAGAGCCGGTGCAGACTCGATGGGCTGAATGGCCTCCTTCTGCACTGTAAATTCTATGATAATCTATGATAAACCTCCTTCTGCACTGTAGCGAATTTATGTTCTAGTGGAGTATTGCCGGAGTACAGCACTGCTGGTGATGCTGTATTCGGATGAGATGTTAAACCGGGGCACCATCAGATATATCAGAACCCACGGTGCCATTTTTGAAGACAAGCGGGGGCTTAATTCCTGTTCTCTGGGCCAATATTGATCCCTCAATCAACATATAAACAGATTATCTGGTTATTATCACATTACTGTTTGTGGGAGCTTGCAGTGTGCAAACCTGCTGCCGTGTTTCCCATATTCCAACAGTGACTACACTTTAAAATTACTATTGACTGTAAAGTAAAAAGCAAATTACTGCAGATGCTGGAATCTGAAACAAAAACAGAAAATGCTGAACAATCACAACAGGTCTGACAGCATCTGTGGAGAGAGAAGGGAGCTAACATTTTGAGTTTGGACGACAAGTCTTTGCCCAGCATTTTCTGTTTTTGACTGTCAACTAGTTGGGTACATTGTGTGGTCATAAATGCAAGTCTTTCTTTCTTTCACTCAATCTAACTGAGATGGATTCAGCTTTCCATTGTGTGGCTCCGTTCCATGCTAGGCCACATATTACGTAGCATGTGCCCTGCTGAAACAGGCCGCGAATCACTGCAGACGCTGGAAATCTGAAATAAATGGGGACAATGCTGGAAATACCCAGCAGGTCTGACAGCACCCGTGGATCATCCTGATCAAAGGTCATCGACCTGAATCGTGGCTCCATCTCTTTCTCCACAGACACGGAAAATACTTAAAAATTTTACTTCATTACGTTCACCCAGCTACCACATGGATTTTAAATCTATGTAAACAGTGGTGCTAGCATTACAAAATGGGAGATTTCCCAAGGGGCACAGTGAATAAGAAAAGTTTCACAGTAAGAAGAACCTAATTTGGGTGCATAATTAATTGGCAGTTGGTAATGTAAGTGATTGGCACAGGGAGGGACCTCATTTTCTCTTCCAGTTTGGCCAACTTTGATGCCTTGCTAATTGGGGGCAGGATAGAAATAACAAAGGCTCCATTATTCAGGGTAATTGCACAAGCAGCTTTCTACTGTGCCTAAGTGTTGAGTAATTAAAGAACGCACAGCACTGTAGCTGGCCAGCGGTTTGCTGAAGCGAGAGGTTTAATCAAAGGGGTGTTTCGATTTCTTTCGGGTTTCACACTTCTTATCAATGTTTCTGACTTAACACTGTCATTTAATAGGTGGATGGCACTTTGTTCGCCAGATGTTTGCAGCAGAAACTAGGGTCTGACTCGCTGTGCAGCCAATTAACCCTTGGAGTGCCAAAATAACTTTGAGGGGGGGGAGAGAGAGGTTCTTCCACAGCTGGGTGCAGTTCCGAGGCAGTAAAGTTCATCAAGCCAGTTGGATTAACAATGTGGATGTGAGCCTTCAAGAAAGTTGGATTTGATCTTTGATCACTGAACAGCTAGCTTTGCATCTACTCGGTTTGATAATTCAGATTTCCAATATATCTGTTTTTGTTTTTTGTTTTGTTAAGGGCTTACGTGAACCAAAAGAACCAATTGTCACACTTCTCCTCCTAGTTGTGTTGATTCAATGTTGGGGTTTAGTTATTCGAGTAGTGGTCATCCTCCTGCAGTTTCTCTAAGTGCCCACAAGTGGCTATTCATCTATCTTTTTACCAGACAGCCTGGTTTTTAGCCAACCTGGCCACTGTTCGGTGCTGGATGGCTTTATGTCCGGTATTGTTTGCCGTAGTACACTTACATCAGTGAAGCATCAACTTGTTCTTATTCCTTTCCCCATCAGCAGAAACCTCAAAATTGACTGATACACAGAAAATAGAGATCGTTTTTCATTTTTCTTCCTTCCACCTTGTGGTCGCTCACTTACCTGCTGTCGGGTATTTTATATCTCAAACTGCAAGGGAATTCCATACATGATGACACCATACCCATACATAACAGCAGCGTCAGGTTTAGTAACCTCCAGTCGCCTTCCCCGCACCCCTACTCTCCGTGGTGCCGCCCCCACCATATGATGCCATGGAGACTGTGGGGCCACATGGATGCAGTCTATCACACCCTGCACCTGGGGCAAGCTTGCGAAATGGGCAAAGCCCTGTCTCTGGCGTCTTGCCACTCCTGGTCCCAGTCCAAGTTGATATACATGTGGGTCCTCACATAAAGGGCATCTGTCATCGCCCTTATGCATTTGTGTGTGGCTGACTGGGGGATGCTGCACAGGCCCCTGGTGCTGCCCTTGAATGAGCCGTTAGCATAGATGTTCTGAGAGGCCACTGGCCTGCTGACTCGACCTGTAGTTGACAAGTGTGGCCAGGCCACATTCAAAGTATCGTCTTGCATCATTGACTTTGTCTATATATGTGTTTCTGGAACCTACCTCTTTATTCACCTGAGGAAAGAGCTGCACTCCGAAAGTTAGTGATTTGAAACAAACCTGTTGGACTTTAACCTGGTGTTGTCAGACTTCTTACACTGCCCACCCCAGTCCAATGTCGGCAACTCCACCTCAAAGGGGAAAGCAGCCTATGGTCATCTGGGACTATGGCGACTTTGCTATGAACACTATCAACACTACTGTCATCAAAATACAGCAATAAATGTCTTCTTCATATTCTTTTTTACCAGAGTGTTCTGTACTAGTACCATTGCCATGTCATCCACTCCCATTATTTTAATTCATCAACTTACACAGCCACAACTGAAATATGGCAACAAGAGTTGAAAGTTCTACTCTACAGTAACTTATAATTGTTGAAGTATTTGATCATTTTGAGGCATATTGACAGCTGTGCAGAGGAATGACTTTAATCTGAGACATTCATTTCTGGGTTTGCCACCATTAGTGATTTGATTCCGAAGACAACGTGCCCATTTCTTATTCTGCACGAAATAGGCAATTGATTGTTGAGAAAATCTATTCAACATTTTGTATTCTTCCTTATTTGACATTGCTGGCAGTTGAATAACTATTCTACAATTCCACTGTTAAAATCCCACCATGGAGAATGCTGTTTAGAATGTGGACTGCGACTCTCCAATCTGGAGAAGACAAGGCTAGTTGAGTGAGTGGTGTCCCTGACTGTACATTTTATACATAAAACAAGAATGGAGTGAATGTACCAAAACATGCTGCTCATTTTTACAATTAGGAGGTTTGTAAATTTATTATACTTTGGGACTGTAGCTTTAAATTAAGGGTAACTAAACGGGGTCATGTGACCTGTTCTGAATTCTGTGTCATTGCGATGGGTGGTTTGATTGTTATAGATAAAAGGAAGATTCAGATTCTTTTATTGAGAAAAAGTTGCAAGTATTTGCACTTGGAGTCAATGGCAGCAGTCTCTTTGTTTCCAATGAGTAGATTCTTGAGTTTCCCAAAGTTCCAGGTATCAGATTATAAACAGTTGTGCTGTGAACTGTCTATTTAATTTGAGGATGAAAAGGAGTCCTGGTCAAGAATAGCTCATTAGCATTTCTAGCTAGACACAAGGCTAATATATTTCAGAAGGTATGGGGAAGAGGGCAGAGCAAGTCATTTTTGAGATGGTCTGAAGAAAGCACCTGGAGATGGTCAGTAGGATGCAGGAAATCATTGGAAGCTGGGGCCAACTCTGGACTGTTTGCTATAAAGATTATAATTCCACAGAATAGCGAAGTGTGATAAGTGTAAAAGGGGGATGTTCCCCTCTAGTTTAAAGAAAAAGTTGCCTACAAAGAAGGAAGTAGTGTTTAGTCAATAGTCCTTTTTGTCATTTGTTACAGTAAAGGTTTTAAAGCATGAATTGTTGATGTGTCATTTATTCAACTATTAACTGGAAGTTCAAATTTCTTTTCAAACATTATCGGTCTCTATGTAACAAAATCTAATGCATCATCAAATTAGATTTTTACCTTGAACCTATGCCCACACCCAAACTCATTAAATATCAGGGGCGTCATTCTCCGACCCCCCGCCGGGTCGGAGAATGGCCGTTGGCCGCCGTGAATCCCGCCCCCCGCCCCCGCCGAAGTCTCCGCTCCCGGAGATTGGGCGGGGGGCGGGAATCCAGCCGCGCCGGTTGGCGGGACCCCCCGCTGGATTCTCCGGCCCGGATGGGCCGAAGTCCCGCCCAGGAATTGCCTGTCCCGCCGACGTAAATCAAACCTGGTATTTACCGGCGGGACCAGGCGGCGTGGGCGGGCTCCGGGGTCCTGGGGGGGGGGCGCGGGGCGATCTGACCCCGGGGGGTGCCCCCACGGTGGCCTGGCCCGCGATCGGGGCCCACCGATCCGCGGGCGGGCCTGTGCCGTGGGGGCACTCTTTCCCTTCCGCCTCCGCTACGGCCTCCACCATGGCGGAGGCGGAAGAGACTCTCCCCACTGCGCATGCGCGGGAAACTTTCGGCGGCCGCTGACGCTCCCGCGCATGCGCGGGGAAACTGACAGCGGCCGCTGACGCTCCCGCGCATGCGCCGCATTTCCGCGCCAGCTGGCGGGGCAACAAACGCCATTTCCGCCAGCTGGCGGGGCGGAAATCCCTCCGGCGTCGGCCTAGCCCCTCAATGTTGGGGCTAGGCCGCCAAAGATGCGGAGACTTCCGCACCTTTTTGCCGGCGCGATGCCCGTCTGATTTGCGCCGGCTTTGGCGCCAGTCGGCGGGCATCCCGCCGTTGGGGGAGAATTTCGCCCCAGATGCTTACAGACATCACAATAATTACATTTTCTTCCCATTATTGTCTGGGCTGCATTAGAGCTCAGACAGAGCCCACAGTTGAAGCACCAGTGTTCTCAATTTAAAGTGTGACTTGTTTTCCATTACTCTCATTGTCCATTCCTTTAAAAAGAAACAGATATTTAAAAATGCCATCATCCTACTTAAATGCGAGTTAAATAGTGTTTCCCGCAGTCCATTTATCCAGTGTAACCAGATACTCGGGTAGCAAACTAATTGACAGTTTGTTTTGCAACTGCTGCAATGTTAAATCCTGTAGAACCAGATCTAAATCACTAAATCAAGCGTTGCACCATAAACCGGCTGGCCGGCTACAAGGCAAATTAGTGGCAGTCAAAGCTCCTCATTGCAAGTTCTGTTACCATAAATCATCACTTACAACACGCTGTTTACCTGACACCCAGTTTTGTGCCACTGAAAGTGACTTGGCCTGTGTGTACACTGTATTCATTCTGAACCACACAAGGACACTCAGACATGAATCTTTAGTTCGCCAGAATCACATTAATACTCCAATGAATTGTCCATGCCATCATGAAGAGCTACCTGGAGTGTTCTATTATGTGTGAGGTCTATGGATTCTGTAACGCGTCTTCCATGGGCAGAAGCATGTACTGGTTAATCCTGTGCAGCTTTCATTTTGTTACATGAGAAAGTAATATGCTCTCTTAGCCATCTGCAGTAACACTAATGAACGTTCTCAATTGCCTGTGTTTTATCTTGAGGATTAAGCACTGTGTGCTCCATTAAACTCCCAAGTTTGCCATTGCAATTTCAGTTCCAGGTCTTGCAGTGAATCCTCTCCTTGCTGTCTGTGGTGATGATTGCTTTGGCCTGCAAGACCCTTGAACCAGTGGAAATAATGTTTTGGAGATTGTTCTGGGCTGTGCTTTGGCAGGGGATTCTCATTTACTTCAGGGTTGGACAGCAGCACAATGCCATTTCTAGTAATATTTGCAAAGTCCAGAGATAAGAATCAATCTTCACTGCAGAGCACTCTATGTTCTCTGAGACTTTGGTCAGCCATGCATATTGCTGGGTGTCAGTATCCACGAGAACCTCAAACAACTCCTCCTTAAACGCAACAACATTTGAACTCAGAAAAAAATGTAACACGTTTACAATCTTTACTTTGTTTTAACAGATGTAATGACAAGGAAAGCATATTCTCAATTATTAGCGTAATTGTGATTATAAGGATGTTCCCAAGTATATCCCAATGTTCTGCAAATGCTCAGTGGATGAATACATCTCGGTTTCAATTTTAACCCTCGGTGGAGAGTTAAGAGCAAGCAGGTCTCTTCCCCAATGTCCCGGTCAACATTTGTCCCTCGTTCAACGCCTTAAAATAGTTCCATTGGTCGTCCATTCCATCGTTATTTGTGGGATCTTCCTGTACTCCAGCTGTAGTCCCTCAAACTACAACCGTCACCATGGCCGGAATTTTCCAGCCCTTCATGCCAGCGGGAACTTCTGGTCCCGCCAATGTGAACGGAGATTTCCATGGTGCTGCCGTGCAAAAATTCCAACCCATTTTCAAAATCAATTTCATTGGTGTGAAGCACTTGGGAATGTCCTGAGTTTATGAACAGCAATATATAAATGCACATTCTTGCTTTCAGATCCCAACCATATCCAATGCTAACCTGTAGTGGTTTGCAGGGGTGTGTGAATTGCATAACCGAAGCAGGTGAAAGCCACATAAACTGATCATTGGAACGCACTCCAATTTTAACCATGGCCTGGGTGTCAGACAGACTCACAATTACACTCTCATCTTTGAGTCAGAGGTTGTGGGTTCAAGTCCCACTCTAGACCTTGAACTCAAACATCAAGGCTGGCAGTCCAGTGCAATACCAAGGGAGTGCAGTGTTGCTCTGTTTCTCCGGTTATGAATATGGCGGTCAATACGATCGTCTTCCTTAATCCTAATTATGTTTGCTTTAGAGTCGCCAGGTATCTCTCGATACCGGCACAAGGTTCAAACCCGAATACTGATCAAAGAGCCAATACACCAGTTAGTTAGTTCAAAGTCAATATTATTTATTTACACGCACAGTAATATATACTCATGCACAAAGTACTACAAACTAAACTATCTCTAACGCTAACGCCTATAATTAGCTTCGGGTGCCCACTCAGTCAGAGGAACAATGGCCGTTGTTCGGATCTGAGGTTGTTGGGTTCGAAGAGGTACAGGAAAATAGCTAAGGTCGTCCGTCTGGTAGCGAGCGTTGACCTTGCTTCTGGTGTAGCTGGTGGATAGGTCTCTCCGCTTTGAGAGCCAAGTCCAAGAGAGCGATTCTCTCTCGGGGGTTTCTTCTTATACCCGGAGGGGCTTCGTGCACTTTTGGGCGGGCCTTAAACTTGGCCCCAAGTAATTGGGCCACATTTTGATCACTGGTATTGATCTTGACCAATAAAGGGGTGGGTGCCCTGATGGCTGGGTGTGTCTTAGGTGGCCGTTGGCCTTGCTTTGTTTGCGCCTTCAGTTTGGGGAAAACCAGGATGTCTGGAGCTGTATCGGTTGCTTGAGTGTCTTTCCTTTGTTCTCGGCGATGGGCCATCAATGTTAATTGACCTCCAGTTTCCGTCCTGTCTGGGAGCTGCCTTCCCAATACGCATACAGGCTCTGTGACTGCTTGCTTTCCTAACATTGTCCATAGTTCCCTACATTCATTGCGAGCATCCATTTTGTAATCTGGAAGTGGCCATCCCAGATGGCTACAGCAGCATTGTCTTTCAGATGAGATGTTAAACTGAGGCCCTGACTGAGGTGGATCTAAAGAATCCCAAGGCTCAATCTTGAAGGAGAGTGAGGATTATTTCCTGGTGTCCTGGAGGATGTTTATCCCTCAATCAACAACACAGAAATCAGACTGTCTGATCATTATTACATTCTGGTTTGTGAGAATCTCCCGTGTGCAATTTGGCTGCCACACTTCCTGCATTACAACAGGGATCACACTTTAAAAGCACTTAATTTACTGTGAAGCGCTTTGAGGTGTCCTGTGGTCCTGAAGGATGCTATGTAAATGGCAGTCCTTTTCTTTGACCTGGTTTCTGGTTATGCACAAATAATGTGCTGGGCAGGATGAATATTTTCAGTTCATTGCTCGTTCAGAAGCTATTACATCAGGAGAGCTTCCTGCAATGGAGCGAGGGGGTCTTCTCAACAGAAAGAAAATGTGCATCACGTGGAGCTAAGCTCGATGCGGATTAAGGTGAGCAGAAATTGTTTTTGCTTGGCCTCTTTGCACGTAGGTAGGATTGGGATATCTGTTAGGATGTAGGAAATTGCTACGCAGAGACGTACTGTCCGGATGTGGCAGTTGCTGACAACCTAGGATCTCCCATTGAGCAGTGCTGTGAGCAGAATCCTTTGGGCATCACAGTACATTCAACCTTATCCACTAGCAAAAGCCCCCCCGCCCCCCACTCACCCACCCACACACACACACTCACTTATAACTAGACTGGTATCTTCTACCACATGCAGCAGATCAGTGGAATTAGATGAAAGTTAACATCCACAGACAATTTTGCAGAGTCCAGTCCGATTCTGCCAGAGCATCTTAGATGGAGAATGAGAGGAAGCAGTGGAGTCAGGGAGGGTCCCAGAGGACTGAAAAATGGTAACACTTCTGCTTAAGAAGGGAGGGAGGCAGGAGATGGGAAATTATAGGCCGGTTATCCTGACTTCAGTCGTTGATAATATTTTGGAATCCATTATTGAGGATGAGATTGTGGAGTACTTGGAAGTGCGTGGTAAAATGGGGCTGAGTCAGCACGGATTTGTCAAGGGGAGGTCATGCCTGGCAAATCTGATTGAATTCTTTAAGGATGTTAGACAAAGGCGAGCCAGGTGACATGATCTATTTGGATTTCCAGAAAGTCTTTGACAAGGTGCCATACAGGAGGCTGCTAAATAAGATATGAGCCCATGGTATTAGGGGCAAGGTACTGGCATGGATAGAGGATTAACTGACTGGCAGAAGGCAGAGAATGAGGATAAAAGGGTCTATTTCAGGATGGCAGTCGGTGACGAGTGATGTTTCGCAGGGGTCAGTTTTGGGACCACAACTATTCACCTATATACATTAACGATCTGGAAGAAGGAATTGTGGGCGGCACAGTAGCACAGTGGTTAGCAATGTTGCTTCACAGCACCAGGGACACTGGTTCGATTCCCGGTTTGGGCCACTGACTGTGTGGAGTCTGCACGTTCTCCCAGTATCTGTGTGGGTTTCCTCCGAGTACTCCTGTTTCCTCCTACAAGTCCCAAAAGACATGCTTGTTTGGTGAATTGGCAGTTAGGAAGGCAAATGCAATGTTAGCATTCATTTTGAGAGGGCTAGAATACAAGAGCAGGGATGTACTTCTGAGGCTGTATAAGTCTCTGGTCAGACCTCATTTCGAATATTGTGAGCCGTTTTGGGCCCCATATCTAAGGGAGGCTGGCCTGGGAGGGGGTCCAGAGGAAGTTCACAAGAATGATTCTGGGAATGAAGGGCGTGTCATATGAGAAGCGGTTGAGGACTCTGGGTGTGTACTCGATGGAATTTAGAAGGCTAAGGGAGAATTTTATTGAAACTTACAGAATACTGAGAGAGCTAGATAGAGTGGACCTGGAGAACTAGTAGGAGAAACTAGAGCCCGAGGGCACAGCCTCAGGTTGGAGGGACGATCTTTTAAAACTGAGATGAGGAGGAATTTCTTCAGCCAGAGGGTGGTGAATCTGTGGAACTGTTTGCCACAAAAGGCTGCGGAGGCCAAGCAACTGACTGTCTTTAAGACAATGATAGATGGGTTCTTGATTAATAAGGGGATACAGGGTTATGGGGGAAGGCAGGAGAATGGAGATGAGAAACATATCAGCCATGATCAAATGGTGGATCAAACTCAATGGGCTGAATGGCCTAATTCTGCTCCTATATCTTATGGTCTCTATGGTCTGTCGGGTGGGGGTGGGGTGGGGGGGGGGGGGGCGGGGGGGGGGGGGGGGAGGTGGAGAGAGGTGAATGAACAAAATCCCATGGTGCAAATTTGTCCCTCAGACAAGACTAATGAAAATAGATTAGCTGGTCATTTTGTCTCATTGTATTCGCCCTCCATTTTCCTGAGGGTGGAGAAGGGAAAGTCCTTATTGTCTTACTGAAAGCCCGATTCCAGAAAATTTCCTGATTTTGAGGGGGGAGTGGAGGGAGGGGGGGGGGGGTAGACTTCAGCAGCTGCCTTATGCTAGACCAGCTGCATGTAGACAAACCATTTCAGGTGAGTATAAAATGAATTTTAAACCTTAGAAGTCTTACCCCTTTGTAAGGTTCCATTACAGTTCAGAAGAGAAGCCAGAATTGAGAACTTTGCCAGCCGAGGCGGTGGTCACCCAGTTAGCAACGTGCGGGCACTGGTGTTTGGACTCTACCTGAGCACCAGGCAGTTGGAAATGGGTGATATACCTTCAGAAATTGAGGGGATTGAAGATGAGGAGCAGCTGCCTGCACAGGAGGCAGAGTGCCAGGCACTCGAAGGCCACATCATCCTGAGCACAGGATCTATGGGAAGAGGCAAACAGATTTGTGAAAACCAGTGGCAAAGGAGATTGTGACTGTCTCGGCAGATGTGCTCTCATCAGCTGCCAACAGCTGCGGCATCTCTTGCCGCCGCATACTGGTGTATCAGTCAGGTGAGAGATGCCCTCTTTACCCAATAGGATTGCAACCAATGGGTCTTCATGAACTCCGAAGACAGTGACTTCTCTGGTAAGTACTGTCATCTGGTGCCCTGCAATATCCCCAGGCATTGGGAGATGACACTGAAGAGAGGTGCCCCTGCTGCACGACAAGGTGGCCTCCTCCTGCCACCTTACCCCTCTCCCTGTTGCATGCCAAGCATCTGTCAGTGCCCTTTGCTTCCCTTTGGCACAAGCTTTCTCCCTCAGGACAAGCAGCAGCCTCAGTGATGGTTGCCGTGGGTGTCTGAAACCTGCCTCCATCCTGGTCGACAGATGCATCTCCATATCAATAAGGTCCTGAGAAAATCTCAAACTCAGTTTGTCACTGATGGATTTCTAATATTGAAAAAGACTGGGCCCCTCTTTCCTGTCTCTGTGGGGAAAATCTAGCTATTGGTTATTCAAGGATGTTGAAGGTGAAGTGTTCCTCTCCCTCTGAGCTCTGCTCTACAGAACCGGAAGACACCAGGCTAGATCATCGTGAGTTAGCTGCCCTCAGCTGGGCAGTGGTCGGGAAAAAAAGGGAGTTGGACAGAGTTCCTGGGTTCTGATAGCTAAATTGCACCCTCTATTGGAAATCAATCGTCATCACAAGGGGAGAACAGTGGTTGCTTGGGTGTGGATGTCCTCCATTCAGTGGATTGATGCTGTTCCCTCATGAAGAACGGGTACTTGAGCAAAGCACTGTTGGGTGACCATACTCCAGTGAGAGGGTCTGCAACTTCTGGAGGGGAGAAAATCGAGAGACAAGTTTGAAAACAAACCATGTGGCTGATATTTCTGAGATTAACATCACTGGCTGCTTTCGAAGCACATTTCCCCGTCACTTTAGCCACCTATGAAGCCCCTGGTCAGCTGTTTCTATATTCATCTTGGTTTGTCCGGCCCACCTTTCAACTCTACTTATAGTCGCAGCTTTCCTTTTATTTCAATCTGTGCCTTCTGGTCATTGAACAAAAGAAGACTGTCTACTCTCATTAGCCAGTGAAAAATGCCAAGAAAAGAATCTAAATAAAGGGCGATTCAACTAGTTTAAGAGGAAATAGCAAACCACCTATTCATGATTATAGTGCTGTTAATAACAGGAGAGACTAGTTCAAAGTCTTGCAATATATAAAAAGGGAAATAATTGACACCTTTTGTGTACTGTTTTAGACTGTGGTCTGTTAAGTCAGACAGTGGTATGTATAAAACCTGTTAGGGAAAATTTGTCATGTTATACTCCAACCTCACTCTCTTATTGATCCCAGACTACACTCTTAGACAATGTGTGGCTTGAAGCCACTCACAAGAACCAAAGAGTTGAGCATGCCACAGATCTGTGGCTGACTTTCCCCACATATCAAGCTCTTTTTCCTAACTCTGCTGCTGCAGTTCAGTGTCTGCTGAAGGAAGGCTGCACTCTCCACCACTGACAGGGAGGATGCTGGTGTGCACTAGGCTCTTAATTCTGTTTGAAATTATGACTTATTAGGATCTTTTCAATGAGGGAATTCTGCCTCCACATTAGCGATGCTTGATCTTTTTTGCTGAAAGTAAAAGAGGGGCAGAACTGATTTTGAGCCAGTTTGTCATCTTCCAGCAGGCCAAGCTGGGATTGGAGCCCTCCCAGAGGCAGAGGGCACTAGATCTGCCAAAGGAAACAGGTGGCATACGGAGCTAGCCTGTATATCATTTCATTATTCTGAATGCTTTGAAAGAGCTGTCCAATTTAGTCACACATTCCAGTCTTTTTCACCATATTCCTGCAAAATTATCCTCCTCAAGCACATGTCCAGTCATCTTTTGGAAGTCTCTATGGAATGTACTTCCGCCATTCTTACAGGTAGTAAATCCCAGATGTTGACAAATTCTTACTTCTCTCATTCTTTCGCTGGTCATTTTAAACCTTAGCCACCAACCCAATTGCCAGAAAAATAATTCCGACTTGCTCGATCAAAATAATTCTGACTTTCTCTATCAAAACCTCTCACAATTTTGAATATCTCCACACAGTCTGCACTTAATTTTCTCTGGTCAAGGGAAAAAAATCCCATTCTCTCCACAGAACCAAATCCCCTCATCCCTGGCACCATTTTGGTAAGCGGCCTCTGTACTCTCTCCAAGTGCGGTGCCTAATGTTGTACACCGTACACGGAGAGGTTGAGCCTTTGACCTGTGAGGATGTACCATGTCTTCAGATTTTTGTGTTCCATTTACAAAGCCAGATATGGCCACATTCTTAACTGCCCGATCATCTTGCTCTGCCAACTTTAAAGATTTGTAACATCCAGTCACTTCCTTCTGCCCTTGAACCCCCTTCAAGACAATATTATTTAGAATGTCGCACGATGTCCGTTCATTCGTTGTCGCAGCGTCTGCATGGTCTCGCCAATGTACCACGCTTCGGGACATCCTTTCCTGCAGCGTATGAGGTAGACGACGTTGGCCGAGTCGCACGAGTATGTACCGCGTACCTGGTGGGTGGTGTTCTCCCGTGTAATGGTGGTATTCATGTCGATGATCTGGCACGTCTTGCAGAGATTGCCATGGCAGGGTTGTGTGGTGTTGTGGTCGCTGTTCTGCAGGCTGGGTAGTTTGCTACAAACAATGGTTTGTTTGAGGTTGCGCGGTTGTTTGAAGGCAAGTAGGGGGGTGTGGGGATGACCTTGGCAAGATGCTCATCTTCATCGATGACGTGTTGAAGGCTGCGAAGAAGATGTCGTAGTTTCCCCGCTCCGGGAAAGTACTGGACGACGAAGGGTACTCTGTCGGTTTGTCCGTGTTTGTCTTCTGAGGAGGTCGGTGCAGTTTTTTGCTGTGGCGCGTTGGAACTGTCGATCGATGAGTCGAGCGCTTTATCCCGTTCGTAAGAGGGCATCTTTCAGCGTCTGTAGATGTCTATTGCACTCCTCCTCGTCTGAGCAGATCCTGTGTATACGGAGGGCATGTCCATAGGGGATGGCTTCTTTAATGTGTTGAGGGTGAAAGCTGGAGAAGTGGAGCATCGTGAGGTTATCCGTGGGTTTGCGGTAAAGCGAAGTGCTGAGGTGACCGTCCTTGATGGAGACGAGTGTGTCCAAGAATGCAACTGATTTTGGAGAGTAGTCCATGGTGAGTCTGATGGTGGAATGGAACTTATTGATGTCATCGTGTAGTCGTTTCAGTGATTCTTCGCCGTGGATCCAAAGGAAACAAATGTCATCGATGTATCTGGTGTATAACATCGGTTGAAGGTCCTGTGCAGTGAGGAGGTCTTGTTCAAACTTGTGCATGAAGATGTTGGCATATTGAGGTGCGAATTTGGTCCCCATGGCTGTTCCGTGCGTCTGGATGAAGAACTTGTTGTCGAAGGTGAAGACGTTGTGATCCAGAATTAAGCAGATGAGTTGCAGAATTGCATCTGGAGATTGGTAGTTGTCGGTGTTGAGTACTGAGGCTGTTGCAGCAATGCGTCGTCATGGGGGATGCTGGTGTAGAGTGCCGAGACGTCCATTGTGACGAGGAATGTTCCTGGTTTAACTGGGCATGGTACATTGGCGAGACCATGCAGACGCTGCGACAATGAATGAACGAACATCGTGCGACAATCACCAGGCAGGAATGTTCCCTTCCAGTCGGGGAACACTTCAGCAGTCAAGTGCATTCAGCCTCTGATCTCCAGGTAAGCGTTCTCCAAGGCGGCCTTCAGGACGCGCGACAACGCAGAATCACCGAGCAGAAGCTTATAGCCAAGTTCTGCACACATGAGTGCGGCCTCAACCGGGACCTGGGATTCATGTCGCATTACATTCATCCCCCACCATCTGGCCTAGGTTTGCGAAATCCGACAAACTGTCCTGCCTTGAGACAATTCACACCTCTTTAACCTGTGATTACCCCATCTCTGGATCGGTAAACACTTAATTAACTGCAAATGCTCGCATTCAAAGCATTGTCTTGCATCTTTGAATCTGTCTATATATATGTTTCTGGAACATACCTCTTCATTCACCTGAGGAAGGAGCAGTGCTCCGAAAGCTAGTGACATCGAAACAAACCTGTTGGACTTTAACCTGGTGTTGTAAGACTTCTTACTTAGTTTTTTTGAAAAGTGTTCTTTTTCAACTTACTTGTCAAAACCATTTTCATATTCACAGAAACACAATGGGCTGGATTCTCCGGTCACCGACATCGAAATCGTGTTCGCTGATTGGCCAGAGAATTCCCGTTTGCGCCGATAAAGGGGGCGGTGCCGCTTTTGCAGTGCTCCGCCCCCTTGATTGAATACGCTGCCCGCCCTATGGATGGCCTCAGGACACCACGTGCGGCCCTTCCCCAACCCTCCGCCCCAATGAGCCGAGTTCCCGACGGCACGGAACGCTTATCCTTTTTCTTTCCCTGAACCCGGCGTGGCGGCTGCGGACTGAGTCCAGCGCCGCCACACTTGGGGGGGGGGGGGGGGGCGTTCCGCGGGCAGGGGGGGCTTTGGCGGGGGCTGGGGGCACTGGTGGGGGGTGGTCCGGGGGTGGTGAGGCTGATTACAGGGGGGATCGTTTTTGGCATGCCGGGGTCCGTGCACGGCAAGCTCAATGTTGCACAGCGTGGCCTCTGCAGGCCTCCGCCGTGCACATGCACGGCCACGGAAATTCTCCGGCCGTATCCGCAGGTAAAGCCGGGGCTTCGTGCTACACAGCTGCGAGCTCCCCACCAGACGGAGGATCAGTGCAGCTTTTGTGCCGTTTTTTCTGGCATTAAACGCCACTGTTCCCACGCCGGAATCAGCACTTAGTCTGCAAATCGGAGAATCCAGCCCAGAAATTTTACAGTGCAGAAGGAGGCCATTCAGCCCACCATGTCTCTCTGAATGAACAATCCCATTCGTGCCATTCTCCTGCCTTTTCCCTGTAAGCCTGTACATCCCTCTTTTTCAAATAACAATCTAATTCTATTTTGAATGCCTTGATTCAATCTGCTTCCACCATACTCTCAGGCAGTGCTTTACAAACCTTAAGCCCTTGTTATGTGAAAAAGTTTTTTCTCATTTTCTTTTTGCTTCTTTTGCCAATTACTTTACATTTATGTGTCACTCTCGTTCCCTTTGGGCGTGGGAGCAATACCCTGCCCAGACCCCTCCTCATTTTGAATGCCTCTGCCAAATTTCCTTTTGCTCTTCTCTTCTCTAAGGAGAACAGCTCCAGCTTTTCCAAACTATCCATGTAGTTGAAGTTCCTCATACTTCAAACCATTCTCATGAATCCTTTCTGCACTTTCTCTATTGTCATCACATCCTTTCAAAGGTGCAGTGTCAAGAATTGCACACTCTATTCCAGGTGAGACCAAATGAGGGTTTTATACAGATTCATTATAACTTCCTTGCATTGGTACTCTATGATCCTATTTATAAACCCATGGACCAATATGCTCTATTAATTATTTCCTGGATCTGCCCTACCAATTTTAATAATTGGGGCTCATAAATCGCCAGGATCCTCTGCTCCTTCACCACCTTTAGAATTTCACACTTTTTATGTCTCTCCTCATCCTTCCTACCAAATGAATCACCACACACTGCTGTGCACGAAAGTTCACCTGCCACTCGCCCGCCCGAAGTGAGAATAGTGCAGTTTATCACTACTCCCCTGACAGTTCACCAACTTCCAAGTTTTTGTCATCTGCAAATTTTGAAATTGTGACCAGGTAATTCATATCGATCAAGAAAAGCATTGGTCCTAACACTGACCCCTGGGGAACCCTAATGCATATCTTCCTTCAGTCCTGAAAAACAGCTACTCCCTGTTTTCTGTCACTCAGCAAACTTTGTATCCATGCTGCCATTGTCCCTTTTATTTCCTAGGCTTCAACTTTTACTGACAAGCTTGTAAACTGATACTTTATCAAATGCCTTTTGTAAGTCTAAGTACACCACTTCAACTACATTATCCTCATCAACCTTCTCTGTTCCAAACCACATCAAAAAACTCCAGTAAGTTGGGGCAGCATGTGGCACAATGCCCCTCAATTGGAAAAAAAAGTAATTGGGTACTCTAAATTTATTTTTTTAAAACTCCAGCAAGTTAATTAAACATAATATGCCCATAATAAATCCACATTTAGGGTGGCACGGTAGCGCAGTGGTTAGCACTGCTGCCTCACGGCGTTGAGGAACCGGTTCGAACCCGGTCCCGGGTCACTGTCCATGCAGAGTTTGCACATTCTCCCAGTGTCTGCGTGGGTCTCACCCCCACAACCCAAAGATGTGCTAGGTAGGTGGATTGGCCATCTAAATTGCCCCTGAATTGGGAAAAAATAATTGGGTACTCTAAATTTATATATTTTTTAAAAATCCACATCCGACACACTGACTGTTAATTAAAGCTTTCACACCTCTGAGGTTAAAGTGACCGGCTTGCAGGTACTGGGCTTATCCTCATGCCCTAATTTAAATAACGGTGTAACATTGGCAATTCTCCAGTCATCTGGCACTACCCATGTATCTAAGGAAGATTGGGAGATTATGGGCAGCGCCTTTGCAATTTCCATTCCGCATTCACTATCTATCTGGCCCTGGAGACTTATTAGCTTTACGCACAACCCAGCCTATCCTATAACTCCTCTTAATCAATTTTTAACCTATCCAGTGTCTAAACTACCTCCTCTTTCACTATGGCTGGGGCAGTATCTTCTTCAAAGGTAAAGACAATTGCAAAGTACTTATTTATACTGCTGTACCCCTGCCTTATTGCATACATCACTCTTTGATCCACAATCGACCCTATTCTCCTCTGCCAACCTTTATATGCCTATAGAAGACTTTGGGATTCCGTTTTATGTTAGTTGCCAGTCTCTTCCCATACTCTCTTTTTGCTTCGCATTTCTGTTTCCACTCCCCTCTGAATTTTATGTATGCAGCCTGGTTCTCAGTTGTATAATCCAATTGACATTTGTCATAAGCACAGTTTTACTGCGCTCTGAATTGTTGCCCTACCTTTCAGCCTTTCAGCCTCAATTGTACCCAAACTATGGTTCCATCACAGTTCTGGTGGCTAATCTTTAATTCAAATTTACGTAGGCCAGGTCTGACTCACCCCTGCCCTTCCTCCACTGAAGTTGATCCTCCCTCAATTAAATCATTTTACTTTTTTCATAACTAATCTAAACCTTATGATAAAATGACCGCACCCCTAAATGTTCCCCTACTGATAATTGATCCACTTGATATGCTTCATCACCCAGAAACAGATCCAGCAGTGCCTCCTTCCCCATTGGGCCGGAAACATATTGATCTAGAAAATTCTCCTGAACACATTTCAGAAAATCTTGCCCCTCTCTGATATTTGCACTATTACTATCCCAATCTACATTAGGATAATTAAAGTCCCCCATTCTAACTACTCTATAGTTCTTATGCCAAGATAGCCAGCAATCTAATGGAAACGCCAAGCCATTTAGAATAAAGAGAAATAAAACATATTAATGGGTCCCAAATGGGGACAAATGCTGTGGTTACAGTAAAAGAAAATGACAGCAATTTTCTTCAGAAACAAAATATAAGTGATAATTAGCAGAGTTGATTCAGGATATGGTTATGCTGAGTCAGAAATTGATTGTGTTTTGGTTCTCTGAGTTAAGGATAGGCCATTTAGGACTGAGATGAGGAGGAATTTCTTCACTTCACTTTTTAAAAATAAATTTAGATTACCCAATTAATTTTTTCCAATGAAGGGGCAATTTAGCGTGGCCAATCCGCCTAGCCTGCACATCTTTGGGTAGTGGGGGTGAGACCCACTCAAACACTGGGAGAATGTGCAAGCTCCACACGGACAGTGACCCAGAACAGGGATCGAGCCTGGGACCTCGGCGCTGTGAGGCAGCAGTGCTAACCACTGCGCCACCGTGCTGCCAGAATTTCTTCACTTCAGAGGGTGGGAATTTTTGGAATCCTCTATCCCAGAGGATTGTGGAGGGTCAGTCATTGAATATAGGTCGATAGATTTCTAGATATTAAAGATATTGAGGGATGATGTAGGAAAATGGCACTGAGGAGAAGATCTGCCACGATCTAGTTGAAATGCGGAGCAGACCTGAGGGACCAAATGGCCTACTACTCCTATTTCCCATGTTTCTGTGTTCACCTCCGTGAATTATCAAAACCACTTCAATTTAAGAAGAAGCTGTAATTGCTTGAAATTGAAGAATGTCGAAAGTAGACAAATATGTGTACCCAGTATCCGAAAAGAGTAATATCAACGTAATATTTTAGTTGGAGATTTGTGTGTGTCGGGGTAGTTCAGACCATTTGCCTGTCCTCGTCAAGCGTCCTCCCTTGTAACCTTTACCCCTTGTGTTTGTTTCGTCATTTTATTCCCAGCATTTGGATTGGGCTTGGTTAAATAAATGGGGTAAATATTTGAAGACTGTGCTCCCAGTATGGAGTGCTACTCAAAGGGAATACAGACATGAAATCAAATGGCATGCAGTGCTCATTTCCTCACAATTTCTCATTGTGAGTTGAATACGTTTTTTTTTAAAGTCTCTTATTGGGAGTGAAACTGTGGAAAATTTACAACCACATCTTGTAACTTAAGACCACCATATATTGTTCAACACATACCTGTTAGATTTCTTCATTTACAGTTACTTTTCTTCATGTGCCTTTCTGCCATTTTCCAGTTACCTGACAATCTTGTGCTGGAACTGATATTAGTTTTATGGTGGGATTCTCCATTGTTTTAACCGTGGCAGTCTTCCACTTGCTCAGTGAAGTGGTGTTCAGTTTTCCGTAATGAGACCAGTCCACACATTCCCTGCTGTGTACTGTGTGTATTGTGTCATTGTCCTCGGCACCCTTCCATCAGATGATGGGCATGCAGCAAATCCAATCCATCAGAGGGATGGGATAGCTTCACGAGGCACACATCTGCTGATGGCTGAAGGGACCAATCGCTGAGAAGCAGATTCTGATACAAGTGGTTACCAGGTATGGTTGTGGGTTGTTGTTTTTGTTGTTGGTGCCCAATGCTGCCCTCATCCATCCTGAGAATGTGCCTGAACCTGAGTGAATGCCTAGCATGGCATTGTCAGTGTACAGGGGTTCTCTGATCTGGACATGATTCTTTTTGTCTTTGCTTTCAGCCTGAACTGTTTGTCAAACTTGCCACCTGATCAACACTGCAGATAAACTCCTTCTATATCTGCAGGGAAGGCTGGGGGGAGGGGCGGGCATATTTCACTCCTAATTTCATTCCTTTCTTCACTCTGAAATTGCCAGGGGTAGAGCCGGCAAAGTGCGCAGTCCAATGCATGTTGACATAAATGGAGCAGATGGAACTGAGGAACTTTGGTGGACGGCCAATTTTCCCCAAAGTCTTGTAGAGTACTCCTCTTCTGATGTTGTCAGAATGCTTTATTAAGATCTGTGAAAGTAAAAGAAAGAGGAGTATTCTGTTCCCTACACTTCTACTGTAGCTGGAATATGGAGAAGATAATGTCCACTGTACATCTGCCAACACGGAAAGCACAATGTCCTTCTGGATGCAGTCAGTCTGCACAATAATGACCCCAGTGAAGGCCTTCCCAATGACTAAGGAGTGAGATGTCCCTGCAGTTGTTGCAATCTTCTCTGTCGCCTTTGCTTTTGTAAAATATAATGACATTTGCATCATTCAAGTTCTGTGGAGCATATCTTACCTTCCAACCGAAAAGGAGAATGTCATGAAGGTGTGGCACGGGGTGGGACTTGCGATTTGTCATGTTTATACAATTAATGATGGCACCTCGAGAACAGATGACTAATGCCTGGTATTTGTTTTATTTGACAGTGCAATGTGGGTTCTCCAAAATATTCCCAAGGCTGCAGCTGTAAACATAGGACTCCTAGAACCTTAGGGAGCAGATGTGGGGACTTCAGCCCACCCTGTCTGTGGCTGACTCCTTGAAAGAGCTACAAACAGAAAATTCTGAAAATACGCAGCTTGTCTGGCATCTATGAAATGGGAGAGTTCAGGGGGAGTTTCACAGCCACCAGCCAGTGTATTTGTAGGCAGGAGGAGGGGGCACATAAAATACGATAAGCGGTCAGCCACACAGCACCTGAACTGTCCCCCATTTTAGGGTGGGTGGGTAAGCCATCAGGCAACCTGCCTGCCCTTAGGTCTATTGAGGCCACTTAAAGGCCTCATTCAGCTTCTACCACAATGATGCGTGTGGCTGGGAAAGACTGAACAAAGGAGACCAGCCTGCCACATCTGCAACTCGGGCTAAAAGGCAGGAAAAGGAAGGGGGAGAAACCTCCTTTGGGAGAGTTCCTATACCTGTTGGAGGCATCTCTTTCCCCCACCCCCCCAACATGATCATACCCCTTTTTGTGCCTGCCCTGGCCTACAAAACCCACACCCAATGGCATTGGATCCCCGATCTCTCCGTGACCAAAAACCTCAAGACCTAACCGTATCTGGTAGGCATGTTATCATCTTCTGGAGACTCCCTTGTAGTCCCAGCAGCGGCCACTACTGCTTTCAGTGAGCCAATCAGATTGGCTGGCCGCTCTTGAGGGCCAGAAGTCCCACTTCCAGCTTGTTAAGGCCTCTCGGGGATAACAGTCTGGACCTCAAGACTGACTTTTCTACAGATGGGAGGAGAAGTGAGCAATATGCCCTCCTCCCACCCTAGATAAAATTCACCCCAGCGCTTCAGGTGATAGCCGAATCATTAACTCTGTTTCTCGCTCCACAGATGTTGCCAGAGTTGCTGTTTTCCAGCACCATTGGTTTTCATTTAAGCTTTCCAGTGTCTGCAGTATTCTGACTTTGGAAGAGTGGTTCAATGAGTCCCACTCCCTGCTCCTCTCTCTCTGCAATGCTTTTAATCTGCCTCTGCGAAATGTATTTAAATCTATTCGTGCTGCAGAGTTGGGGTGCGTGAGTCACGTTGGGACTCCAGAGAGTGTCAAAGGAGATTAGCCTCAGTGGTTCAGGGCATACTGTAGGAAAATCATTTTTAAAAGCGAGTGATTGGATGTGGCATTGAAGGCCCAAAATGCTGGCCCGCTGAGCGACACACCTTCGATTTGTGCCTGAAAGCTTTGTCAGTGAGTTCTGAATCACAGTCACGCCACGATGGGGAAGCAATGAGTGGAATCAAGCATTTCCCCGTGACTGGGACAATCAAATCACTGCTGCACATCTTTGAAGGGCTTCCTGTATAGTTCTTTCCATAATTCCAGCGACCTGGAGCCACTTTCAGCATTCACCCTGTTTGATCCACAGTCCAGCAGCAGCTTCATCGGGTGAATGTGGGTGGACGAGTCTGCCAATTCTCCACATCAAATAGATTTAGAGGCATGAACCACACAAGCTGGTTCATGGATACGTGGCGCTGGAATTGCTCTACATAGAGCAGGAAAATTTAATGGGAGATTTAATAGTCATGTGCACGATCATGAAGGGTTTTGATAGAGTCAATGTGGAGGGTCACAGAAGATAGATTTACGGGTAATTATCAAAAGAATAAGGTGAGAGCTGAGGCCATTTTTCTTTTTGACACAGCAGTTTATGATGATCTAGCATGTGCTGCCTGAATAGGTGGTGGAAGAAGATTCAGTAGTAACTTTCAGTCGGGAACTTGATAAAAATGCGATGTGCAGAAAATAGGTATGTAGGAGCTGTGCAGAGGAGTGGAACTAGTTGGATTACTCTTTCAAACATCTGACACAGGTGTGATGGTCTGAATGGTCTCCTTCAATGCTGCCCTGAATGCTCAAATTCCTAAATCCTAAATCTCGCAAATGTTGACATGAGCAGGATCTTTCGCCAGGAATGGTGTGTCGTGGAGTTCAGGGCAGTTTGTCTGTTACGGCCCACGACAAACACACACGTCTGATGTGCTACATCGTAGCTCTCGCTGAGCAATGGAAATCTCAAATGTACATAGAAGTGGCTTTGTTGTCCAATACAGAGCTGTACTGGTGGATGGTGGGAGCAGATTGCCCTCTTGGCTTTTTAGTTGGATCACAGCAGGTACAAGTTGCACGACCTCAGAAGGCGGGGGTCACCGTACTTATTTCTCATTGAGTTTTGTAGCACAAAAAAAAAATCGGCCGATTGTATCTGCGCTGGCCATCAAGCACCTATCTGACTTCCGGGTGCGGCGATGACCAGCTAAGTCGCACGTTTCGGCAGCTCCCGGTGGAACGGACTTTTGGGCTCTTGATAGGAGCCCCAACGGCAATTTTAACGGCTGAAAACACCGTGCGGTAAACCAGAAGGGTGTTCCCCCTGGACACGGATGGAAAAAGGAGAGGAAAGTGGCCGGATTGCAGCAGATCCTTTGGAACAACGGCAAGGAAGGCAAGCAGAAACCAAGATGGCGTCGGAAGGTGGCAGTTTCATATGGGGCCCTGAACAACAAGAGTTTTTGAAACGCTGCGTGGAGGAGATAAAAAAGGAAATGAAGAAAGAGTTGTTGGCCCCGATATTACAGGCGATTGAAGGGCTGAAAGAGGAACAAAAGACCCAGGAGCAGGAGCTTCGGGTCGTGAAGGCGAAAGCAGCAGAGAATGAAAACGATATACAGGGCCTGGTGGTGAAGTCGGAGATACAGGAGGCACACCAGAAACGATCTGTGGAGAGGTTGGAGGCACTGGAAAACAACGCAAGGAGGAACAACCTGAGGATTCTTGGCCTTCCTGAAGGTGTGGAGGGGGCGGACGTCGGGGCATATGTGAGCACGATGCTGCACTCGTTAATGGGAGTGGAGGCCCCGACGGGTCCGTTGGAGGTGGAGGGAGCATACCGAGTTATGGTGCGAGGATCGAGAGCAGGAGAAGCTCCCAGAGCCATAGTGGTGAGATTTCTCCGTTTTAAGGATAGAGAAATGGTCCTTAGATGGGCGAAGAAAACTCGGTGTAGTAAATGGGAGAACGCGGTGATCCGCGTCTATCAAGACTGGAGTGCGGAGGTGGCGAGAAGGAGGGCGAGCTTTAATCGGGCCAAAGCGGTACTTCACAAAAAAAAGATAAAATTTGGAATGCTGCAACCGGCAAGACTGTGGGTCACATATCAAGGGAGGCACCACTACTTTGAGACGGCGGATGAAGCGTGGACTTTTATTGTAGAAGAAAAATTGGAATGATTGGACTACGAAAATGAACGTTTGGACAAAGTGGTGGGACGAGTGGGGGGGGGGGGGGGGCGAAGAGGGATTGTATGATTAATCCTGCGGTATGGTAACTTTTCTTTCTCCCACAGGTGGTGATGGGGGGAGGTGGGGAGGGAGAGGAGATGGGGCATTGGCCATGGGAGGCGGGGCCGAGGGAGAGGCGCGCGGGCTTGGTTCCCGCGCTATGATAATTATGGCGGGAATAGAGAAGCAGGAAGGAGGGGGCGCCGCACGGGGCGAGCCGTGATCACGGGGGGAAGCCGAGGTCAGCCAGAGTTTGCTGACTTCTGGGAGCAACATGGGGGGAGTAATTACGCTAGCGGGGGATCTAGCGGGGGGGGGGGGAGGGGGGAATTACTGGGTTGCTGCTGCTGGGGAAAGGGGGGAGTGGGTACGGGAAAGGATGGGCGGGGGGGCACCGTCTGGGAGAAATACAGCTGCGTGGGAACTGGGCGAGAAGCTGGAAAAAGATGATGGCTAACCGGCAAGGGGGGGGGGTGGGAAGCCCCCCAACTCGGATGATCACGTGGAACGTGAGGGGGCTTAACGGGCCGATAAAGAGGGCACGAGTACTCGCACACCTTAAGAAACTTAAAGCAGATGTGGTCATGTTACAGGAAACGCACCTGAAACTGATAGATCAGGTTAGGTTGCGCAAAGGATGGGTAGGGCAGGTGTTCCATTCGGGGCTGGATGCGAAAAACAGGGGGGTGGCTATATTAGTGGGGAAGCGGGTAATGTTCGAGGCAAAGACTATAGTGGCGGATAACGGGGGCAGATACGTGATGGTGAGTGGCAAATTACAGGGAGAGATGGTGGTGTTGGTAAACGTGTATGCCCCGAATTGGGACGATGCCAATTTTATGAGGCGAATGCTAGGACGCATCCCAGACCTAGAGACCGGAAAGCTGATAATGGGGGGAGACTTCAACACGGTGTTGGAACCAAGGCTGGATAGGTCAAAGTCCAGGACTGGTAGGAGGCCGGCAGCAGCCAAGGTGCTTAAGGATTTTATGGAGCAGATGGGAGGGGTGGACCCGTGGAGATTCAGTAGACCTAGGAGTAAGGAGTTCTCGTTTTTCTCCTATGTCCATAAAGTCTATTCACGCATAGCCTTTTTTGTGTTGGGTAGGGCATTGATCCCGAGGGTGAGGGGAACGGAATATACGGCTATAGCCATTTCGGATCATGCCCCACACTGGGTAGACTTGGAGATAGGGGAGGAAACAAGAGGGCGTCCACCCTGGAGAATGGACGTGGGACTAATGGCGGATGAGGGGGTGTGCTTAAGGGTGAGGGGATGCATTGAAAAGTACTTGGAACTCAATGACAATGGGGAGGTTCAGGTGGGAGTGGTCTGGGAGGCGTTGAAGGCGGTGGTTAGGGGGGAGCTGATATCAATAAGGACACATAAAGGGAAGCAGGAGAGTAAGGAACGGGAGCGGTTGCTGCAAGAACTTTTGAGGGTGGACAGACAGTATGCGGAAGCACCGGAGGAGGGACTGTATAGGGAAAGGCAAAGGCTGCATGTGGAATTTGACTTGCTGACCACAGGCACTGCAGAGGCACAATGGAGGAAGGCGCAGGGTGTACAGTATGAATATGGAGAGAAGGCGAGCAGATTGCTGGCACACCAATTGAGGAAAAGGGGAGCAGCGAGGGAAATAGGGGGGGTGAGAGACGAAGATGGAGAGACGGAGCGGGGAGCGGAGAGAGTGAATGAAGTGTTCAAGACATTTTATAAAAAATTGTATGAAGCTCAACCCCCGGATGGGAGGGAGAGAATGATGGAGTTTTTGGATCGGCTGGAAATTCCCAAGGTGGAAGAGCAGGAAAGGATGGGATTGGGAGCACAGATCACGGTAGAAGAAGTGGTGAAAGGAATTAGGAACATGCAGACGGGAAAGGCCCCGGGACCGGACGGATTCCCAGTTGAATTTTACAGAAAATATTTGGACTTGCTCGCCCCGCTACTGACGAGGACCTTTAACGAGGCAAAGGAAAGGGGACAACTGCCCCCGACTATGTCAGAAGCAACGATATCGCTTCTTTTAAAGAAGGAAAAGGATCCGCTACAATGCGGGTCCTACAGACCAATCTCCCTCCTCAATGTAGATGCCAAGGTCCTGGCCAAGGTAATGGCAATGAGAATAGAGGAATGTGTCCCGGGGGTGGTTCATGAGGACCAAACTGGGTTTGTGAAGGGGAGACAGCTGAACACGAACATACGGAGGTTGTTAGGGGTAATGATGATGGCCCCACCAGAGGGTGAAACGGAGATAGTAGTGGCGATGGATGCCGAGAAAGCATTTGATAGAGTGGAGTGGGATTATCTGTGGGAGGTGTTGAGGAGATTTGGGTTCGGAGAGGGGTATGTTAGATGGGTGCAGCTGTTGTAGGGCCCCAGTGACGAGTGTGGTCACGAATGGACGGGGATCGGCATATTTTCGGCTCCATAGAGGGACAAGGCAGGGATGTCCTCTGTCCCCATTACTGTTTGCACTGGCGATTGAGCCCCTGGCGATAGCGCTGAGAGGTTCCAAGAGATGGAGGGGAATACTTAGGGGAGGAGAAGAACACCGGGTATCTTTATATGCGGATGATCTGCTACTATATGTGGCGGATCCAGCGGAGGGGATGCCAGAAATAATGCGGATACTTGGGGAGTTTGGGGATTTTTCAGGGTATAAATTGAACATGGGGAATAGTGAGCTGTTTGTGGTGCATCCAGGGGAGCAGAGTAGAGAAATAGAAGACCTACCGTTGAGGAAGGTAACAAGAGACTTTCGTTACCTGGGGATCCAGATAGCTAAGAATTGGGGCACATTGCACAGGCTAAATTTGACGCGGTTGGTGGAACAGATGGAGGATGATTCCAAGAGATGGGATATGGTAGCATTGTCAATGGCAGGGAGGGTGCAGGCGGTTAAGATGGTGGTCCTCCCGAGATTCCTCTTTGTGTTTCAGTGTCTCCCGGTGGTGATCACGAAGGCTTTTTTCAAAAGGATAGAAAAGAGTATCATGGGTTTTGTTTGGGCCGGGAAGACTCCGAGAGTGAGGAAGGGATTCTTACAGCGTAGTAGGGATAGGGGGGGGCTGGCACTACCGAGCCTAAGTGAGTATTATTGGGCCGCTAATATTTCAATGGTGAGTAAGTGGATGGGAGAGGAGGAAGGAGCGGCGTGGAAGAGATTAGAGAGGGCGTCCTGCAGGGGGACCAGCCTGCAGGCTATGGTGACAGCCCCACTGCCGTTCTCACCAAGGAACTATACCACGAGTCCGGTGGTGGTAGCTACACTGAAGATTTGGGGACAGTGGAGACGACATAGGGGAAAGACCGGAGCACTGGGGGGGTCCCCGATAAGAAACAACCATAGGTTTGTCCCGGGGGGAATGGATGGGGGATATGGAATGTGGCAAAGAGCAGGTATAACGCAATTGAAAGATCTATTTGTGGATGGGAAGTTTGCGAGTCTGGGAGCGCTGACCGAGAAATATGGGTTGCCCCAAGGGAATGCATTCAGGTACATGCAATTGAGGGCTTTTGCGAGGCAACAGGTGAGGGAATTCCCGCAGCTCCCGACACAAGAGGTGCAGGACAGAGTCAACTCAAAGAAATGGGTGGGGGACGGTAAGGTGTCGGATATATATAGGGAAATGAGAGACGAAGGGGAGACTATGATGGACGAACTAAAAGGGAAATGGGAAGAAGAGCTAGGGGAGGAGATTGAGGAGGGGATGTGGGCAGATGCCCTAAACAGGGTAAACTCGTCGTCCTCGTGCGCCAGGCTAAGCCTGATTCAGTTTAAGGTATTACACAGGGCACATATGACTGGAACACGGCTCAGTAAATTTTTTGGGGTGGAGGATAGGTGTGCGAGGTGCTCGAGAAGCCCAGCGAATCATACCCATATGTTTTGGTCATGTCCGGCACTACAGGGGTTTTGGATGGGGGTGACAAAGGTGCTTTCGAAAGTAGTAGGAGTCCGGGTCGAACCAAGCTGGGGGTTGGCTATATTTGGGGTTGCACAAGAGCCGGGAGTGCAGGAGGCGAAAGAGGCCGATGTTTTGGCCTTTGCGTCCCTAGTAGCCCGGCGCAGAATATTGCTAATGTGGAAAGAAGCCAAGCCCCCGGGGGTGGAGACCTGGATAAATGATATGGCGGGGTTCATAAAGTTAGAGCGGATTAAGTTCGTCCTAAGGGGGTCGGCTCAAGGGTTTACTAGGCGGTGGCAACCGTTCGTCGAATATCTTGCGGAAAGATAGATAGGGGAGAACAAAGAAGGCAGCAGCAGCGGCCCAGGACTTGGGGGGGGGGGGGGGGATGGGGGGGGGGGGGGGGGGGATGGGGGGGGGTGTGGCCTGAGACAAGGCAGTTGCCAATTAGGGCTAGTTTTTATTTTTTGTTATTTAATATTTATTTATTTGTTGTTGTTTTTGTTTAAATTAAAAAAGGTCATTATTATCTGTATTGTTACAATGTTGTGTAAAGGATGCACAATGTACTGTGTTGGTTGACCAAAAATTTTCAATAAAATATTATTAAAAAAAAAAAAAAATCAAGCACCTATCTTTTCCAATCCCTGAAGGGGATCAACTCTCAGAGGCCCCAAGAGATCAGTGATGAATAGAAAGAAGCACTATCAAAGTGACAGCCTCGTACACCCTGAACTGATTATTTTGTTGTTTTCACCAGCAATTACTGCATAATTAAGGTCCATGGGAATGGGCACCATTTTATATAGCTGCGGGCTGTTTGACTGCGTGGGCATCACAGACAAACACAACCCTGTCTTTTTTCCACGATGTGCCTCTACTGAGGAAGTTCAGCATAACCTTTTGGAAGAATGGTCCCAGCCCATGTGACAACTGTCATATCCTGCAGACAGCAGGGTGTCTGCCCGATATCTGTGCCGATATAACCTGCTGTCTTAACGCAATTGCCCATCTTGCTCTCATTGAAACAAATCTATTGGTTTTTTTTTGAAGGAAAGCTAATGTGTTCATTTATAAAATTACTTAAATTGAAGCAATGCCAGTGGTAGTTTCTGAAGAAATTAAAGATTCTATTTACATTTTTTGACAGGGATCTTTATTTTGGTCTCTGCTGGATGGATGCTGTGCGTGTACCAGATATCATTATTCCGACCTCTGCTGTGCAATGCAAACTGCATTAGAATTTGGCTCACAAAGCTGTAAAACATTCTGTCAGATATGGGAGTCAGTCACAAGGCTGGTTCTCCCACTGCTCCATCAGTACATTGTAATGCACACATTAAATGAAGAGAGTTGTTGCATTTTTGTATGCAAAAATGGAAAGCAAAAGCCCCGAGTGTTTACATTTTAGTTCTTAAAAAAAGTAATCAACTGCAAAAATTAACATACACCATTAGTTTGCTTTTCACAGCCAGAAAAACCTTCCTGAAAGCAAAGCAAGTGGGCCCTGCAAAGATCAGTTTGAATGAATTTCTCCTTCCGTTGTCTCCTGAAGCTATTAGTACAATCCAGTTATCCCAGCCACCTGTCATAGCGCACCCAAGTGGCCACTCTTCATGTGTACGCTTGGATTGCAAGTGTTGGCAGGCTGTGAGAGTCCTCACAGTTAAGCCCAATTTTGGCCCACTTTGCTGAATATGAACATTCCTCAGGGGTCCGGGAGCAGAGCAAGAGGCAGAGCTGCCTGTAATATTTCCCTTTTGTAGCCTCAGAGCAGTGAGACATGGTACCATGCTGTTATAACCCCATCTTTAGCACAGTGGGCTAAACAGCTGGCTTGTAATGTAGAACAATGCCAGCAGTGCGGGTTCAATTCCCGTACCGGCCTCCCCGAACAGGCGCCGGAATGTGGCGTCTAGGGGCTTTTCACAGTAACTTCATTGAACCCTACTTGTTACAATAAGCGATTATCTTATCTTATCTGAGGACCACAGGGAAAAAAACATTGATACCCCTATCAGACTTGTAGAGTACGAGCTCCCAGGTAAGGTGCGGTGGCCAGCAACCTGGGGCTCGTTAAGGCAGAGGATAAAAGCAGGCCCAACTCGGGGCCTGGTCAGACTTATCTTCCCAGTGAGATTCACACTGAAAGGACAGTACGGGGCCCCAGCTCAGCATCTCATCAGAAAGACTTCACTTCCAATAGTGCGGCATTCCCTGAGATTGTCCACCAAGTTCACTGCTGGAACGGGACTTGAACCCACAGTTATTTGACTTAGTCGTGAGAGTGCCACCTCTGGTCTACAGCTGGCATCTGGCTCTGAATCAAATCAATTAACTCAGCACAACCAGAGATCACACTCAAGGGAACTGCTCTTTGTGGCTCAACCTTTTACTGGGCAGTGCCCAAAACTAATTTACGGGACTGGAGAAAGTGATCTGTAGATTTTCTATTTTGGAATGTATACGGCTTTAATCTGCAAGTTAGTCAATTTTTAGTTGTTCAGACTATAGTTCAAAGTGAAAGTACATTGTGGGATTTCTTCTGATATATTTATATTCCCAACTGAGATTAGGAGGTAATTTAGTTGTTCCTTTGCAGCGCGCAGGGAATAAATACCTATTGGTGGATAAAGAATTGTTTTGGGAGGCTGGGATTTTCTGGCCCTGCCTGTGTCGGGATCGTCTGATCCCACCCAAAGACATTCGGCTGGGCCGCTGAATCTCCTGAGACGGGTCCTGTCAGGGTAAAATCACGCCCAGTAGTTCAATATTAATCAACTTTGAGAATGACTATTACTCCCTTGACGCTGATATAAATGTGAGGTACATTTCTCTGCTCTATAATAAAAAACATGGTAAAAACATTACTGAGGGCTGGTGGCAAGAGGTCATACCTGTTTAACTGCTTAAGTAGGTGAAAGTTTATAAACTTAATTTCATTGTGAAGTTATTTGCAATAAAGGGATTAATGATTATGGTACCAACATAATGAAAAGAAAAAGTAAGGAAAAATTATTTCATGCTGTGAATTTTTAAAAAGGTTCTCATGGTGCTCCAACTGGGGTTCCCAAAGTCCAACAATCCTCACTCACGTAGTCACAACCCCTGCCTGCAAGCTAGTTGTGCAGCACACCACAACCAAGCTTAATCCCACTTCACTTGTTGTCTCCACAAGTGAGCAACTGTTCTAGGGATAGTGATTGGGCTTGGGGAGACCTGATTGGACTTTTCTTTTCCTTCGCTCACAGATGTCAGAGATCAATTGTAGCATCCCCACTGAGATCAGATAGTATAGCACAGCCTGGGAATCAAAGCCGATACCTTTTGGTCTCCCTTGGTGTGTATTTGATCATTTTGCCATTTGCGGAAGTATGTATTTATCAATGATAAGGGACACAGATTTAAACCGATTGGTAGAATGTTTAGAGGGGTGATTGGAAAAATTATTTCACCTAGAGGGTTGAACCCACTGTCTGAAAGGCAGAGAACGATATCTCATTTGAAATGTGCCTGGATGTGCACCAGAAGTGCCATAATCTTCAAGGCTTTAGGACCAGAGAGCCTAATCTCAGAGTAAGAGGGTGCCCATTTAGGACAAAGAAGAGGGTAGCGAATCTGTGGAATTCTTCACTTTAAAGGCTGCATCATTAAGTATGTTCAAGGCGGGGCAGCACGGTGGGGCAGTGGTTAGCATTGTTGCCTCACGGCGCCCAAGTCCCAGGTTCGATCCCGGCTCTGGGTCACTTTCCATGTGGAGTTTGCACATTCTCCCTGTGTTTCCGTGGGTTTCGCCCCCACAACCCAAAGATGTGCAGGCTAGGTGGATTGGCCATGCTAAATTGCCCCTTAATTGGAAAGAATTGGATGAAAATTTTTTTTAAAGTATGTTCAAGGCTGAGATAGACAGATTTTTAATCAGTAAGGGAATCAAGGGTGATGGAGATAAGGCGGGCAAGTAGAGTTGAGGATAAAATCAGAACAGTCATGATCTCATTAAATGGTGGATCAGACTCGATGGGCCAAATGGCCTACTTCTGCTCCTATGACTTATGGTCTTAAGACAGACCAAATACCGGAAAGTCAGAAAAAGCAGATTGGGTCATTTTTATTGTCCAGTAAAGACATGGGCAGGGATTCTCCAATCCCGCGGCAAGTTCTGATGCCGGCATGAAAAGCGGCGCAAACCACTCCGGCGTCAACAGTCCCCGATTGTCAGTTATTCACCCCTTCATAGGGGGCCAGGTCGGTGCCGGAGTGGTCTCCGCTGCTCCAGCCGGCGCGAGTCTGCGCATGCACGCTACGGCCGGTGCGAGTCCCCACATGCGTGTTGCGGCTGCCGCGAGTTCCGTGGGGGCGAGGAACATAGGCCCCATGGAACCAGCCCGCCGGCCGATCAGTAGGCCCCGAACGCGGGCCAGGCCACCGTGGAGGCCCCCCCCCCCCCTCCCGGGGTCGGATCCCCCCGCCCCCCTCCAAGATGGCCCCCGCAGACAGAACTTCCAGGTCCCACCGGGTGGGACCAAAGTAACCCACGTCGGCGGGACTCGGCTGAACACGGCGGGCACTTGGCCCGTCGAGGCCCAGAGAATCGCCGGGGGGGGGGGGGCGCTTTCAACGGCCCCCAACCGGCACGGCGGCGATCCCGCGGGTGCCCGAGAATCGGCGCCAGAGAATCGTCGGGCCGGCGTATCGCGATTCTTGCGTTTCCCCCCCCCCCCCCGATTCTCCAACCCGCCGCAGGGTCGGAGAATCCCGGCCATGATGGGCCAAGTGGACGCTTCTGTGATTTTTATCTCAGATTGCTTTTACCGATACAAGCACCAGTGACAGATTGTAGTCAGCAGTACATCATGCTACAAAACACTCCCGTACCCCACCATTGTACTTTGCTGAAGTCCCTGTGAAAACACTGACACAATGATTGTTTACCGGCTGTTTCTGTTTTCCAGCTGTATCAAACCTGGACAGGGAGAGCAAACTAACAGTCTATTACCGAGCTCCATGGTATCAGCAAGAAGATCTGTTTCACCCATCGACCAGACCTCCATGTGTAGAGGAACTTCACCAATGTACCAAACAAAAACTACAGTTCCTGCATAAAGGTACACCTAATGCATTAATCTATGTGTGTCCTCATAACCAGATTCAGAGATAACTCTGTCAATTTGTTTAACCGCGTGATGTCCATTTTACAGTTAAATTATTCCTTGAGAAAGAGGAACATTAAGGCATTTGAAAAGTGAGCAGAGGGAATAGACAAGGTGGTTCATGCAAGGAAAAATACCAGTGTAGACTTGATGGGTCAAATCGTCTGTTTTTGAGAGGTAACATTCAATGACTTTAAGTTAATGTATACTAATCAGAACTTTTAATTAAAGGGAACAATTAATACATTGTTATATGACATGTAATATTTATTATATCTTTAGATACCCACCAAGCTTTGTGTTAATTATACGTTTCATATCAAAGTGGAAATTCTTCAACATTTGATCGTAACACCAGGCCCAGTTTTGCTCATCTCGAAACTGAGTTATACTCAAGTGGTAGAATTGGTGCAGAGATCAGCCAACAAGGCTGATTCCCCAGAATCAGAGGCTTGAGGTAGAATAAGACTGGAGGAACAAAGGCTCTTTAGCCTGGGAAGAAGACAGCGGAGTAAAAGATAAATCCGGATCAAGGTGATGAGAGACCCTAGATTTAAACTAGTAAAAGATGAATTTAGGTTTGCCATCAGGAAGGGTTTCTTTAACACAGTGATTGACACTGAGAATAGACTTCTGGGTGAAGTAGTGCACACCGTGAGTCATTCAGGAGCCAGTTGGATGGGCTGCAATGGGTGAAGGGGACTATGTAAGCTTTTGCCTCTTGGTGATTGGGTCAAGGTTGGCCATGTTGCCTTTCTCCATATTGCAAAGCTGTTGCAATCAATGTAATTTCAACGCTGTGAAAAAATAGAGACACACGTCGCAGATGATCTAATGCATTGCTCAACCATGCAAACAAGGAAGGTTCCAGCTTCAATTCTTGGGCAGATATTAGCCTGGATAAGTGAAGAAGGCCCTGAACTGGCCTCAGCAACCTGTACTTCGGGACAGTAATATTGGTCGGGATCCAAATATTGGTCAGGATTTTTTTTAAAAACATTTTATTAAGGTATTTTTAATTTTATAATAATAACAGTAACAACAACAGTAATCAATGCAAATCCAAATATAAACATATTGCATAAATCATCTCCATCCCTAACAAGTCCCTCCTACCCTACACAGAAAATAGCCTAACTCCACCCCACCCTTTAAATTTTTAATTTATTTTTTGCTTTCCCCGAAGAAGCGGACAAACGGCTGCCACCTCCGGATGAACCCTATCAACGCGACCCTCTTAGGGCAAACTTTATTTTCTCAAGACTGAGACAGCCAGTCATGTCGCTAACCCAGGTCTCTGATTTTGGGGGCTACGAGTCCCTCCACGCTAGCAATATCCGTCTCCGGGCTATCAGGGAGGCAAAGGCCAAGACGGCAGCCTCTCTCGCCCCCTGGACTCACGGATCTTGCGACACTCCAAAAATCGTCACCCCGAGCTCATCTTCCCATTTGCCCTTTAGTTCCTCTATCTGACTTATCTCCGACTCCATGAGTTCTTTGTAGATATCCGATACCTTCCCCTCTCCCTCACCGTTCTAGAAACTACCCTGTCCTGTATCCCCCGTGGCTGTAGGAGCGGAAAGGTCATAACCTGCCTTTCCCGTACTGCAGAAACCTGAATCTGTTTCCTGCCGGCAATTCAGATTTCTCCTCTAAATCTTCAAACAGGGGAAGCTCCCTTCTATGAATAAATCCCCCATCCTCTCGATCCCTGCTCTCTGCCACCTCCGAAACCCCCCATCCAGCCTTCCCGTTACAAACCGATGGTTGTTACAAATTGGAGCCCAGACCGATGCTCCCTCCACTCTCACATGCTTCCTCCACTGCCCCCAGACTCTGAGGACCGCCACTACCACCGGGCTTGTGGAGTACCGGCCGGCGAGAACGGCAGAGGTGTCATTATCAGTGCCCCCATGCTTATGTCCTTACACGATGTAGCCACTACTCGCTCCCACGCTGACACCCCCCCCGCCCCCGGAAAACAAACAGAAATCTGGGGAGGACCGTCATTTTCACGGTCTGTACCCTTCCCGCCAGTGACAACGGAAGCATGTCCCAACTTCTAAAGTCCTCCTTCATTTGCTCTACTAGCCGGGTCAGATTTAGCTTATGTAATGTCCCCCATTTCCGTGCCACCTGGATTCGCAAATAACGGAAGCACCCTCCCACCACTCTAAACGGCAGCTCTCCAGTCTCCTCTCCTGCCCCCTTGTCTGGGTGGCGAACATTTCACTTTTCCCCATATTCAATTTATGCCCCGAAAACCGGCCAAATTCCCCTAGGATCAGCATAATCTCCCCCAAACGGGTCAGAAATATACAGAAGCAGGTCGTCAGCGTACGACAAGCCCCCCCCCCCCCCCCCCCCCCCCCCCCCCCCCCCCCGGGACCAACCCCTTCCAGTCCCTAGATGCTCTTAGTGTCATTGCCAGTGGCTCTATGGCCAGGGCAAACAACAGCGGGGAGAGGGGGCAACCTTGCCTTGTCCCTCGGTGCAGCTTAAAATAGCCCAATATCAGTCGATTCGTTCGTATACTTGCTGCTGGTGCCTGGTACAGCAGCCGAACCCAATCAATGAAGCCCTGTCCAAACCCAAACCGTCCTAACACCTCCCACAAATAATTCCACTCCACCCTGTCAAAGGCCTTTTCCACATCCATCGCAAGCACTACCTCCATCTCCCTCCCCTCTGAGGGCATCATGATAACATTTAAGAGCCTTCTAACATTGGCGGTTAGCTGCCTGCCCTTTGCAAACCCGTCTGGTCTTCCCCTATCACCTCCGGGACACATTCTTCTGTCCTTGAGGCCAAGATTTTAGCCAACAGTTTAGCATCAACGTTCAATAGAGAGATTGGCCTGTATGGCCCGCATAACTCTGGGTCCTTCTCCCGCTTCAGGATCAGTGATATTGAGGCCTGTGACATTGTTGGGGGAAGGACACCCCGCTCCCTAGCCTCATTAAATGCCCTCACCAGCAGCGGGCCCAGCAACTCAGAGAACCTCTTGTAGAATTCCACTGGGTAACCGTCCGGTCCAGGGGCCTTACCTGACTGCATGGCCTCCAGCCCCTCTACTATTCCTTCAATTCCTATTGGGGCTCCCAACCCCTCCACCAACCCTTCCTCCACCTTCGGAAACTTCAACTCACCCAGGAACTGCCTCATCCCCACCACCCCAGCTGGGGGTTCCGACTCACATAACCGGCTATAAAACTCCTCAAACACCCCGTTCACCCCTGCTGGGTCCAAGACCGTGTTCCCTCCTCTGTCCTTCACTCTTCCTATCTCCCTGGCCGCCTCCCTTTTCCTCAGCTGGCGTGCAAGCATCCTGCTGGCCTTCTTTTCATACTCGTACATCGCCCCCCTCGCCTTCCTCAGCTGCTCTACCGCCTTCCTTGTAGATAATAGACCAAACTCCATCTGTAGCTTCTGCCGCTCCTTCAATAACCCTGCCTCTGGGGTCTCCGAATATACCCTGTCTACCTGGAATATTTCCCCAACCAGCCTATCTATCTCTGCTCGCTCCACCTTTTTCCTATGGGCCCATATCGAGATTAGCTCCCCCTGAACCACTGCCTTCATCGCTTCCCAAACCGTTGCTCCCGAGACTTCCCAATGTGTCATTTATTTCCAGATAGTTCTGGGTGGACACCCTCATCCGCCCGCACACCCCCTCATCTGCTTATAGTCCCACATCCAATCTCCATTGCGGGCTCTGACCTCCCTCCTTGCTCACCCATAAATCCACCCAATGTGGGGCATGGTCTGACACAGCAATCGCTGAATACTCGGTATCAGCCACTCCCACCATCAAAGCCCTACTCAAAATAAAAAAATCGATCTGGGAGTACACTTTGTGCACATGGGACAAAAAAGAAAACTCTTTCACTCTTGGACGTCCGAACCGCCAAGGGTCTACCCCCCCATCTGCTCCATGAACCCCTTTAGTTCCTTCGCCACGGCTGGCACCCTCCCTGTCCTTGACCTCGACCGGTCCAACCTTGGATCAATGACTGTATTAAAGACCCCCCATGACCAGCTCATGCGAATCTAGGTCCGGGATCTTCCATAACACCCGTCTCATAAATTCCACATCGTCCCAGTTTAGTGCGTATATATTCACAAGCATCCCCTCCAGCTTCCCGCTCACCATGATGTACCTATCCCCCGCGTCTGCAACTATTTTCCCTGTCTCAAATGCCACCCGTTTGTTGATCAGGATCGCGACCCCCCTAGTCTTAGAGTCCAACCCCGAATGAAATACTTGGCCAACCCACCCTTTCCTCAATCTGATCTATTACCCTCAGGTGTGTCTCCTGTAGCTTTGCCACGTCCGCCTTCAATCCCCTCAAATGCGCAATCATGCAAACCTTCTTAACTGGCCCATTCAGCCCTCTAATGTTCCATGTGATCAGCCTAGTAGGGAGGCGCCCCTCCCCCCTGCCGCCGCCGATCAGCCATCACCCTTCTTAGGCAAGCCTCCAGCTCACGTCCCTCGCTTCCATAGGCCCGCCCTCGTGTATCCACTGTCCTCGACCTCCCATTTATCTCCCAACTTCAGTCCCATCCCCGTCAGCAGAGCAGCATCCCCCCCCCCCCCCAATTAGAAGCACCACAACCCCCCCTTAGCAAACTTATTGCCTGCTCGCCCCCCCACTGTGCTTCCGTGAGCTAGCCCATCCAGCTAGCCTGGTAGCCCCCACCCATGTCGCCAGGCATCCAACTCCTATTGTCCTCCCTCTCACTCTGGGTTACTGTTCAGTGATATGAATGGATGAAAATGAGCGACAGGGGAAAAAACCCACATCATTTGTGATACATAGTGTGCCATATATATGCTTTTCACATCCCGCCTGAAACTATCTGATCTTCTCGGAGCGGTGGAACATCGGATGAAAACACAAATCATTTTGGGGGAAAACCCCATGAAATACATCGAAGACCATCACTCCCCACACCTCCACTTCCCAACCATGCCATTCAGACTAGTCCAGGAAATCACGTTGACCCTGATAATTCTATGCAATACCTGCCATTCATAGAACACTGCCCCAGCCACAAACAGGTCCCATTAGCATTGAAGGAATTCAGTGATTCAGTGTTCACCACATGAGCTGACAGCGTGTTCTACAGGTCCACAATTCTCTGGGAAATTAATCGCCTCCTAAAATCCAACCCACACGTGGCCTTACCAATGTGTGTGAGTGTGCGCGGTGCGTGTGTAGAAGGAGTCAGTGCCTACAGGGCAGGGTAGGCAAGACAACTGGGGAATTGCCCATGGAACTGGAGCCCAACAGCAGTGAGTGCCTTCAGGAAAAGTACACAAAAGCATCATTTTGCTGGCATTGCGACTGGGAGAAAAATCACACCGTTCTCCATGCAGCTTTTTATAGCAGTGGATTGTGCTTCACCAAAAAATAGAGTAATCCTTGCACACGGGGAGAATGAGGGCTGACATCAGGCGGAACTGTTGTGTCAATTTGCAGATCCTTTCCATCAATTCATTTACTAAGTAGGCTGCAGAGAGATGCAAAAATAGTTTTTTCTTTGCATTGTGGGTGAATTCTGCAAAAGTTGCAGTTTGACAACCACATTCTTGTGCAATCATCTCATTACAGGCACAGGGTGACTCTGTATGACCAAATCAATGTGTATGCTCACAGAAGGTTCGCATTGTTAGTGACCTGTAATCAGAACTACTGAAGGACTGGATGTGACGGAAGGAGATTGGCAGCAGACCATTTACCTTCTTCCCATTTATCTCGATTAGACAAACAGTGGTTTATTTCCGTTGTGAGATAAGTGTCCATTATTTGTGGCCAGATTGCTCCATAAAGCAGAAATGATTTGATTTTTAAATTCCCTCCTATTTTCACTCCTTCACTCTTGAAAGCAGTGGTCATGGTTTGGCCTAGGGAAAACTGTTTTCTTGGTCTGTCAGGCTCAGAAACACCGTCTGAATTCACCCATCCCGAGCTCTGAGGTGTTGAACTTGTGTTTGTACTTTTTGCTAAGAAGCACCGTCTGAGTCTGAAGGGCATGGGTAAGTTCCACACCAGAGACTTGAATCCCAAATCTAGGCCGAAGCTCCAGTGCAGTACTGAGGGAGTGCTGAGCTTTTGCAGGTGCTGCTTTAGGATGAGACATTAAAATGAGGCCCTGTTTGCCCTCTCAGTGGGGTGCAAAAGATCCCATGATACTGCTCACTGAAGAGCTGGGACGTTCTCCCCAGTGTCCTGGTGCATGTTTGTCCCGCAAACAATATCGCTAAAACAGATATTCAAACCATGATCAAATTTCTATTACTGGGACCTTGCCGTGTCACCTACATCATTGCTGCATGGGGGCAGAGTGGTTAGCACTGCTGCCTCACAGCTCCAGGGACCCGGGTTCAATTCCGGCCTTGGGTGACTGTGTGGAGTTTGCACGTTCTCCCCGTGTCACCGTGGGTTTCCTCCGGGTGCTGTAGTTTCCTCCCACAGTCCAAAGATGTGCAGGTTAGGTGGATTGGCTGTGCTAAATTGCCCCTTCGTGTCCAAAGATGTGCATGTTAAATGGGATTACGGGGGTAGGGGAGGGAGCGGGCTTAGGTGGGGTGCTCTTTCAGTTTGTCTGTGCAAACCCAATGGGCTGAATGGGCTCCTTCTGTACTGTAGGGATTCTATGATTCTGTGACATTACAGAAATGACTACACTTGAAAACTGGCATGCTTGAGGCTTGGAAAGACACAATAGAAATGCAAGTTATTCCTTCTCTTTATTAGTACTTGGGGCTGAGACCAGTTAAGCAATACAGACTAGGGTTTGAATTTTGGGACATGCCTCATCTGCTCTATGCTGGACAGTGCAGTTATCCTTTCTTTGATGCACTAAAGGCAACCTATGATTATATTTGTAGAGGGCAGCACGTTGGCGCAGTGGTTAGCACTGCTGCCTACGACGCTGAGGACCCGGGTTCGATCCCGGCTCCAGGTCACTGGCTGTGTGGAATTTGCACATTCTCCTCGTGTCTGTGTGGGTCTCACCCCCACAACCCAACGATGTGCAGGTTAGGTGGATTGGCCACGCTAAATTCCCCATTAATTGGAAAAAAAGAATTGGGTACTCTAAATTTATGAAAAAAAAATATTTGCAGATTAGTCTGGAATGCATGGAAGTCTAACAGCTCGCTGGAACAGAGACTGCGCAATTGTCATTCGAGAGCCCATTTGTAGGCTGTAGATTGTAACTTTAGAATATAAGAACATAAGAAATAGGAACAGGAATAGACCATTCAGCTCCTCCACTCTGTGCCATTCAATACAGTCATGGCTGGTTTTCTGGCTCCACTCTCCCACCCACTCCCCATATCCCTTGATTGCTTGACAGACCCAAAATCTGTGTCTCAGCTTTAAATATATTCAAGGATAGAGCATCCACAACCCTCTAGCATAGAGACCAAGGAAACATAAAAAGGAGGTGAGCTCATTTCCTGGCAACCAAATTGCGTATCTCCTTTGAGGGGCATAGGTTGCCTTTAAGTGGCATCACAGATGCCCCAATTTTGCACCCTTCCCCTGGGACCCCCACACCCCCCTCCTAATTTGTGAGCTGCCATTAAAAAACATGAATGGTGCTGACAAAAGAGGATAACTGGGAGGTTTAGATATCGATCAAGATTTATCGGGGTCTTTTACTTGTCAGACACAAGCTATGTTCAGAAGAGAAACAATATAAAATGTACATTTCATGAATTCATGTATTGGCAGCCTCCAACGGGGGCAGCACTGTAGCACAGTGGTTAGCATTGTGGCTTCACAGCGCCAAGGTCCCAGGTTCGATTCCCTGCTGGGTCACTGTCTGTGCGGAGTCTGCACGTTCTCCCTGTGTTTCCGTGGGTTTCCTCCAGGTGCTCCGGTTTCCTCCCACAGTCCAAAGACGTGCAGGTTAGGTGGATAGGCCACACTAATTTGCCCTTGGTGCCCAAAAAAGGTTAGGAGGGGTTATTGGGTTGGGGGATAGGGTGGAAGTGAGGGCTTAAGTGGGTTGGTGCAGACTCGATGGGCCGAATGGCCTCTTTCTGCACTCTATGTTCTATGTCTATGTCTACAGGAGGGTAAGATAATTTTTGTTTTATTAGTAAACCAACATTTTTAAATGGACTTTCTGTAATCAAATCATTTTTTAAAAGCTCTGGCGCCTGAATGTTTGTGACGAACTAAATTAGACATCAACATGTTGGTCAATACAGTGAATGTAGCCTCTTACTGCGCCAGTCAGCGAAGGTGCAACTTCTGCTCGGTCGTCCCGAATCAGGGTTCATCCGACACCGAAACCGCTCGCCGGTGCAGTAAACGCCGCCAGGATGTCTCCTAAATTCGACCCCAACGAAATTTAAATCGTATACCTCCGATGCACTGGGGGTGAAGTTGGTGCTACCTCACCTCTGGCCCCCAAGATTGGCCCACTGGGTCTGTCTCCCAAGAAGGTAGGAGATGACATTGCCAAGGCTACAGGTGACTGGAAGGGTCTGCGAATCACGATCAAGCTGACTATTCAGAACCGACAGGCGCAGATTGAGGTTGTTCCATCCGCTTCTGCTCTCATCATCAAGGCCCTGAAGGAACCACCCCGTGACAGGAAAAAGCAAAAGAACATTAAACACACTGGCAGCATCACTTTTGATGAGGTGGTTAGTATTGCTCGACAGATGAGGCACCGTTCTCTGGCCAGGGAACTTTCAGGAACAGTGAAGGAAATCCTTGGAACTGCTCAGTCCATTGGTTGCAACATTGATGGCAAACACCCCCACAGTATGATTGAGGATATCAACCAGGGCACGCTCGAGTGTCCTTCTGAATGAAGTGGAGGTGCAATAAAACTAATTACCAAATAAAGTTTAAAAAAAATACAGTGAATGTATTTTGCAGCAGATTTCATCATTAATGCATTGAGATAAGCTAGCCTTTGCACTGAGCACAGAAATTGTTCCAACATACTGCCTTCCAGCTCAGTTAAGAACAGCTAAAGATTTTTGAGAGGAATACACAAGCTTTGAAAATCTAAATGGCTGCATGACTAAAATATAAATTAAATGGTTGATCTTGCTAGATAACAAAGCATCAGTTCTTGCTTATATTGAGTTACATTTTCCCCCTCCTTTTTATGCATTTTATGGTAAATCATTTGGTGATCAGTGAGATGAGGGCTGCGTAGAGGGAAAAGGAACCATTTTTTGCTTCCCAGCCAGTGCTGGTATTAAAACACTCCCAAATCAGGTATCTAATCCTGTGAAAAACTGCATTCTGCCCCAGCAATGTGTAGTCCCGACTGCACCAGTGTGTCATTTTCCACTTCCCACGCCATCCATCCTGTGACCCCTTTCAAGGTCAGATTCCTAATTTATTCCATGTAACATGAAGTTAAAGGTCAGAGTTGGTGTCAGTGAATATCAGAAACTATCATCCCACGGGGGAGATTATGCGCTATGGTGAAAGGTTAGAATAGTGAATCGATAGCCCACTTCGCATCTCCTGACTTTTTTTCCGTTTGAAACGTCAGAAATTGAGGAGAAATTTTCCTGTTGCACACGCAGCCACAATTACCTTCCCATCAGTCGGGAATGGATTCAGATCCAAGTTCTACAGGTGACAGACAGCTGTGTTTAAACCACTGACACCCTTTATTATATGGGATGTTCCAGCAGCGGGTCCTTTTTCAAATGCACCATGGTTGGTTGTCATAAATCATGTTCATCTCATGGTATTCAACCTCACTGGTATACATTTCACACCATGCAGAATAATAACAGCAAGAAGCCAAATAAAACAGGACCTTACTCTTATCATGGACTGACACCCAATCTGGCCCCAGGGCCTTTGCCTTTAGCGATACCTTTCTATTACAAATAACAGTCATTACTGGTATGGGGTAGAGCTGCGTTATCTCAATGCAAACTCTTCAATTCCTCAGGCTTGGTAAAGCCTGAAATTCCCCAGCGGACAATGTTGCCAAGACAGGATCACAGAATTGTTACAGTGCAGAAGGAGACCATTTGGCCCACCATTTCAGTACTGTCTCTCCGAAGGAGCAGTTCACAATGCCATCCTCCCGCCTTCTCCCTGGAACCCTGCGCAGTCTTCAGTGTGGTGGAGTTTGTGTTCCATCACAGTGAGACCAGTTCTGTAAAACGGAATTCCGTTTTGCAAACTAGGAATATACCTCAAAACAACATCACGAGTAATTGTTGAATAAGAGTGAGGTAGGTGAGAGTGGGGTAAATGAGGAGATTAAGAGGGTAATGATGTGGGGGTGAGGAAGGTGAAGCATTGGAACAAAACCCCACAAAACAGAAAAGTGGTGATTGGAGAATGAAGGGAGCAGGTGGCTTTATTTTGAAGGCTATAAACCAAAATTGCACCTAGTTATTTCTGACAGTGTATATTTATTTATTTAAATATATGTATTAAATCATCATGCTTGTGTATTTCTTGGGCTTATTCCTGTACTTACACAAGTGCAAGATATTGGTCAAAATGCCAAAGGATGAGAGTTAAAGATAGAAACATAGAAACAGGAGTATGCCATTCAGCCTTGGAGTCTGCTCCGCCATTCAATATGACCATGACTGATCCTCTATCTCAATGCCATACTCCCACTTTCTCCCCATACCCCCTTATTCCATTAGAATCCAAAATCTAGATTTCCGAATATGGATATCGATAACATGTCTGAGGCAGTGAGGGGCAACTTGTCAGCGTTTAAACTCAATGGAGAAGGTCAAGTTACGCAGGTCTCTTCACAAATATACACCATTGAATTTATGGTAACAAAGCAACAGAGGAGCAGGAGTAGATCATTTCAGTCTCTGAGTCTATTCAGCCATTCAGTGAGATCATGCTGGATCTACAACCTAACTCCATGTACCCACGTTTGCCCTATTTCCATTCTTACCTATGGTTAACAAAAATCTAGCCAAACTAATTTTAATAACAATTAAACTAACATCAGTTGCCATTTGTGGAAGAGAGTTCCAAACTTCTACCACCCTTTGTGCTAAGAAGGCTTTTCATAACTTCAGTCTGGATAGGTCTGGCTATCATTTTTTTAGTCTTGCCCCTTGACCTGGATGCCCCAACCAATGGAAGTAGTTTCTGTCTGTCTCCCCTGCTTGTTCCTTTTAAAATCTTGAAAGCTTCAATCAAATCAGCTTTCAACCCTATAAAGTCCAAGGAATATGATCCGAGTCTCCTCACAAATTAACTGTTGGAGTCTGGAAATCATTCTGGCGTATCTATACTAAACTCCTTCCAAGTCCAATATATCCTCCTTATGGTCTGCTGCCCAGAACTGTTCACAGTACTCCAGATGTGGTCAAACCAGGGCTTTGTAAAACATGGTTTCTACCCCCACATATTCTAATCCTCTAGATATAAAGGCCAGTATTCCTATAGCTTTTTGAATATTTTCTGTACCTGTTCATGATATTTTAATGATTTTCATACCTGTCTGCTTTGGATCTCATCTGAGTCTAGCTTTCCACCATTTAGCAAGTATCCTGTTCTATTTCTTCCAGGTCTCAAGCGGATGGCCTCTTTTCTGTCTTTATTGAAATCCATTTGTCACAGTTTTATCCAGCTACTTTATCTATGGTCACGATCCAATTGCCACGCTGCGCCTGAAAGTTAGCTCGACGCAGCATGGCCAATAATAGCTGGGAAAACCCACTCCTGGGATCTACCCGGCTCGCACTACCTTGCGAGATCTAAGGCGATCTTGCGAGACATGCACGTTTTGGCAAATCTGTATATTAAAGCGAGACAGCTAGTCTCTAGAATCTAGTGTGCAGATTCCCGATGGACAGCATTGTGGCGCAGTGGTTAGTAATGCTGCCTCACGGCGCTGAGGTCCCGAGTTCAATCCCAGCCCTGGGTCACTGCCTATGTGGAATTTGCACATTCTCGCCGTGTCTGCGTGGGTCTCACCCCCACAACAAAAAGGTGTGCAGGGTAGGTGAATTGGCCACGCTAAAAAGAATTGGATACTCTAAGTATATATATTTTTTAAGATTCTCGAGGTACCCGAGGCTCTACCATTCAGTACAATCATAGCTTATTTTCTGCCTCAACTCGACTTTCCCGTCCCTTCCCCATAATCCCTCGAATCCCTGAGTGACCTAAAATCTGTCTATCTCAGATTTAAATATATTCCAGGATGGAGAATTCGAAAGATTCACAACATTTTGAATAAAGAAATTTCAATGATCTCCTTCTGCACTGTAGGGATTCTATGATTCTGGCCACTTTAAACCACCCTACCCCCTCACCACTTCACCCAGTCACCCCCTCGCCCTCACTTCCTCAACCTCACCCACCCATCACCTTCCCTCACCCTGTCACCTCTTCATCCTGATACCCTCACTACCGCAGCCATTCTTTCAACTCACCCGTACCTCCTCGCCCTCCCCCTGTTCACCTTTCCCTCCTTACACCTTAACCTTTTTCACCCCCTCATCATTACCCTCTTGATCCCCTCACACTCATTTCACCAGTTATCCACTTTATAAACATAACTCAAAAGCCTGACTATAACAGTTGGAAGCCATTGAATAACCAATAAAAGGCCCTGCATAAGCAAATAGACGTCAAGCCAATTGTGTGAGCAAAGTCAAACACTTGTAAAATGATTGGACAGTTGAGTTACAGTCAAGAGCCCATAAAACTCCCCGAGTAAACAAACAAACTTCATAACTGCTATCTTAATAGATGTCTCGACTAAATATATAAAAGCATTAGAATAAGGTCAAACATTTGCAGATTTCGATCACACTAGACTCCCTTTCAATAGTGTGAAATGTGATCTACCTTTTTATCCAGAGGAGAGTTTTTAACTCCTCTGAAAACGTTTCCATTTACAATGAGGGCCGGGATTCTCCAAGCTTCCGGGATTCTCCGGCAACCGTTGAAAGAGGCCCTTGCGGCAATTCTCCGCGGACGACCGGCAGGCCCGCGATCGGGGGCCACCGATCGGTGGGCGCGCGCGATCTGAGGGGGTGCCTACTTCTTCGGAAAATCAACCCGGACTTTCTAGAAAAAATTCCGGAGTGATTCGCGCCCGTTGTCTCGCAGGCATGGGGACATAGCCCCATTATTGGAGAATCCCGCCCATGGTCTTTTACATGACTGCTTGCCAGTTGGCATAAGTATAGTGGTTATCAAAGACTTGGGTTCAAATATCACCTTAGCAGCTGGGAGTTTAACTTCAGTCAACTAAATAAACCTGGAATTGAAAAAAAATGGTTAGTCTCGGTAACGCTGTTCAGAAACCACCAGATTGTCATTAAAAATAAAAACACCAGGTTCGCTAACACCTTTCAGGAAAGAAATCTGCTGTCCTTATCCTGTCTGGCTTGAAATGAAATGAAAATTGCTTATTGTCACAAGTAGGCTTCAAATGAAGTTACTGTGAAAAGCCCCTTGGACATGACTCCGGACCTACAGCAATGTGGTTGACTCTTAAGTGTTCTCTGAAATGGCTGAGCAGGCCACTGAGTTGCATAGGGATGAACAATAAAAGCCAACAATGGCCACATCAAACAAGTAAAAGTTGCATTTTTCAAACCATTCAGAAAGTTGCATCAATGAGCCATCTGGTGGCCTGATTGTGCAACTTCAGCATTACTGGTTGAGACAGATGGTTTGGTTCAGATAGAGCTGGGTTTTTCAAATTGCGGGTCACGATGGCGGGTGTCAGGAGGGTCACGGAGCAATCGTCATGGCATTCCCGATTGCGGGAGAAGCACCGAACAGCCATGACCAGCTTTTAAGAATGCAGTCCGTGACCCAGCTTTTAAATTGAGAATGCCATCTGCAACCGCCTTTAAATACAAACGATGGAGTCTTCCTGCCAGAAGAGGCGGCAGAGAGCAGGACACATGCCTGCCGCCTACACTGACGTCATGCCCCTTGCATGTCTGTGCATTGGGCGTGAAAATCATGATGGAGAGATTCCTCCATTTTGTCAGCAAGCAACAGGACAGTGAAGAACTGAAGATGGATTGTTTGGTTATAAGAAAGAGAGGGCCAGAGACAGAAACAGGTCAGGATCTCACAAACAAATCTGCTGGAGAGAGCTTCTCAGTAGAGCCCATGGCAGGACAAAGTAGTGCTGGTGTATAAAGAGCTCCAGGGCCTCTGTTGAACAACCCATTAAGAAGAAACTGAAATCAGGAACAAAACAGTATTAAGTACTGAGATGATTTTCTGAGGTATGTTAATTCCTTTGTTAATTGTGCCAATGCAAATCAGGATGCAAAGCCCATGTGTGTTATATGCAGGGAAGAAATGGCAAATGAAAGTTTAAAACCCTCAAAACATCAACGGCATTTGAAGACTAAGTATGGCGAGTTCAAGGACAAACTTCTTGATTTTATTCAAAGGATGCAGCAAGAACTTAAATAATCAGCTGAAGTCTTTAGCAGAAGTGTAACATTGAATGACAAAGCAAGTGAGATCGTAAGGACAAAGCAGGCTCACCTGTCATATTAAAGGTAAGCAAAAATCGCCGAGAAAGCGTTTGACTGGGTAGAATGGGGGTACTTGATGGCAGTTCTGGAGCGGTTTGGGATTGGACCACGATTTATGGACTGGGTAAATCTACTGTATAAGGAGCCGAGGGCAAGTGTCCGCACAAACAACATCAGCTCGGAATACTTTTCTCTCCACCGTAGGACTAGGCAGAGATGTCCTATGTCCCCCCTGCTGTTTGCACTCGCAATTGAGCCATTGGCCATCGCATTAAAAAGTTCGGGGGTATGGAAAGGGATAGTGCGGGGGAGGGGGGGAGGTGGAGGGAGATAGAGCATAGGGTGTCCTTATATGCTGATGACTTGTTGTTATACGCGTCGGAACCGAGTGCGTCAATAGGGGGAATACTGGAGCTACTTCGGGTGTTTGGGTCTTTCTCGGGGTACAAATTAAATCTAGACAAGAGTGAATATTTTGTGGTGTCTCGACAAGGCAGGGGGCGGTGGGGGGGGGGGGGGGGGGGGGGGCAGTGGGCGGTTGGGGGGGTGGGGGGGGCAGGGCAAGGGAGGACGGTAGGGACTTACTTTAGATACCTGGGGGTGCAGGTTGCTCGGGATTGGGGTGGGCTCGGGAGGTACAACATTTCTAGTTTGGTGGGGAGAGTGAAAGCTGATCTGGCAAGGTGGGAAGGCCTTCCTCTGTCACTGGCAGGTTGGGTACAGGCGGCTAAAATGAATATGTTGCCGCGATTCCTGTTTATTTTCCAATGCGTGCCGATTTTCCTGACAAAGGCATTTTCTAAGAGAGATTGAAGGGATGATTACTTCCTTCATATGGGGAGGGAAGGTGGCCAGAATTAGGAAGGTGCTGCTACAGAGGGGAAGGCAGGCAAGGGGTTTGGGTCTTCCGAACCTGATGTATTATTACTGGCCGATGAACGTGGAGAAGGTACGGAGCTGGGTCAGAGGGGTTGATTCCCAGTGGGTCAGAATGGAGGAGCATTTGTGTAGGGGGTCGGGATTGAAGGCGCTAGCAACAGATCCGCTCCTGACTGCCCCGGGGAAATACTCAGGGAGTCTGGTAATAATAGCTTCATTGAGAATTTGGAGGCAGTTTCTCCAGCATTTCGGGTTGGGGCAGGGTCAAGGGAAATGCCGATTCAGGGGAACCATAGATTTGAGCCAGGGAAGTGGGATGGAAATTTTTGGATATGGGAGGAGAAAGGAATTAGGACACTAAAAGATTTGTTTCTTGGGGGTCGGTTTACAGGATTGAAGGAGCTAGGAGCGAAGTATGGGCTGGAGCAGGGGGAAATATTTAGATACATGCAGGTTCGAGACTTGGCCAGAAAGGAGATACAGACATTCCCGGTAGAGCCGGCCTCCACATTGCGGGAGGAGGTGCTGACGACAGGGCGACTGGAAAATGGGATAGTATCGGCGGTTTATGGGGTTATTTTGGAAGAGGAGAAGGCACAGCAGGAAGGGATCAAGGCAAAATGAGAGGAAGAGTTCGGAGAGGGTATGGAGGAGGGGTTCTGGTGTGAGGTGCTCCGGAGGGTGAACGCCTCCACCTCGTGCGCGAGGTTGGGGCTGATACAGTTGAAGGTGGTATATACAGCACACCTTACAAGGGCGAGGATGAGCCGGCTCTTCGAGAGGGTGGAAGATGTGTCTCAACTTTGCAGGGGGGGCCCCGCAAACCACGTTTATATGTTTTGGTCCTGTCCAAAGCTGGAGGATTACTGGAAGGAGGTTTTTAGGGTAATTTCTAAAGTGGTGCACGTGAAACTGGACCCGGGCCCTTGAGAGGTCATATTCGGGATGTCAGACCAGCCGGGGTTGGAAATTAGTGCAGCGGCAGTTGTTGTAGCCTTCGCCTCGTTGATTGCCCGAAGGCGGATCCTGATGTGATGGAGATCAACCTCTCCACCCTGTGCCCTGGCGTGGCGGGGGGACCTGCTGGAATTCTTGACTCTTGAGAAGGTTAAGTTTGAACTGAGGGGAAGGATGGAGGGGTTCTACAATTCATGGGCGTTATTCGTTATACACTTTCGGGAAATGGATTACGTCGAACATTAGGTGGGGGGGTTTGGGGGGAGATGGACTGTGTGTGTTAATGGTGACTGTGGGTGATTCCTGATTCCTCTTTGTTATTTGCTTATGTTTTTTTTAAAACATGTTTATTAAGAATTTTTTCAACAAAATGTTCAACCATACAAACCCCCCCCCCGTAACAAAAAGAAAAGAAAAGTCGCATAGCAAGACATAAACATATCAAATCGACATAATACAGAACTTTGTACATTGGATTCCTCCTGCGCATATCAACTTTCCTGTACATTTAAGTGTTTTCTTGCTCAACTGCCCGAAAGAGATGCCCCCCCCCACCCATCACCCCCCCACCCATCACCCCCCACCCTCACCCCCCCCCGGGTTGCTGCTGCTGCTGACCGAACTTCATCTAACGCTCCGCGAGATAGTCTAGGAACGGTTGCCACCGCCTGGAGAACCCCTGCACAGACCCTCCTCAAGGCAAACTTTATCTTCTCCAACTTGATAAACCCTGCTATGTCATTTATCCAGGCTTCCACACTGGGGGGCTTCACATCTTTCCACATTAACAAGATCCTTCGCCGGGCTACCAGGGAGGCAAAGGCCAGAATGCCGTCTCTTTCGCCTCCTGCACTCCCGGCTCGTCCGCCACTCCAAATAGTGCTAGCCCCCAACTTGGCTTGACCTGGACTTTCACCACTTTAGATATAGTTCTCGTAACACCTCTCCAGAACCCATTCAGTGCAGGGCACGACCAAAACATATGGGCATGGTTCGCCGGGCTTCCTGAGCGCCTCCCACATCTGTCCTCCACCCCAAAGAAGCTACTCAGCCTCGCCCCCGTCATATGCGCTCTGTGAATAACCTTGAACTGTATCAGGCTAAGCCTGGCACATGAGGAAGACGAATTGACCCTACTCAGGGCATCAGCCCACTAACCCTCTTCAATCTCCTCCCCCAGCTCCTCCTCCCATTTACCCTTCAGCTCCTCTACCAAAGCCTCCCCCTCTTCTTTCGTCTCCTGGTATATTGCCGACACCTTGCCCTCTCCGATCCATACACCCAAAATCACCCTGTCTTGAATCTCCTGTTCCGGGAGCAACGGCAATTCCCTCACCTGTCGCCTCACAAACGCCCTCACTTGCATGTACCTGAATGCGTTTCCTGGGGGTAGCCCAAACTTCTCCTCCAGCGCCCCTAGGCTCGCAAACGTCCCATCAGTGAGCAGGTCCCCCATTCTTCTAATCCCTGCCCGATGCCAACTCTGAAACCCCCCGTCCTTCCTGGGACAAACCGATGGTTACCTCTGATCGGGGACCACACCGAGGCTCCCATCGCACCCCTGTGTCGTCTCCACTGGCCCCAGATCTTTAGTGTTGCCGCCACCACCGGACTCGTGGTGTACTTTGTCGGCGAGAGCGGCAGCGGTGCCGTCACCAGCGCCCCCAGGCTCGTTCCTTTGTAGGACGCCATCTCCAACCTCTTCCATGCCGCCCCCTCTCCCTCCATCACCCACTTACGGATCATCGCCACAGTGGCTGCCCAGTAGTAGCCACCCAGGTTCGGCAACGTCAGCACTCCTCTATCTCTTCTACGCTCCAGAAGCCCCCTCCTTACCCTTGGGGTCTTATTCGCCCACACAAACTCCATAATGCTCCTGCCTACCCTCTTAAAAAAGGCCTTGGTGATCACAATTGGAAGGCACTGGAATACAAAAAGAGACCTAGGGAGGACCACCATTTTAATCGACTGTACTCTGCTCGCCAGCGTGAGCGGCAACATGTCCCATCGTTTGAAGTCCTCCTCCATCTGCTCCCCCAGCCGCGTCAAATTATGTTTGTGCAGGGCCCCCCAGCTCCTAGCTACCTGGATCCCCAAGTACCAAAAGCTCCTTTCCGCCCTCCTCAACGGTAGATCGTCTATCCCTCTTCCCTGATCCCCTGGATGCACCACGAAGAGCTCACTTTTCCCTACATTGAGCTTATAGCCCGAAAAGTCCCCAAACTCCCTGAGAATCTGCATGACCTCCACCATCCCCTCCACTGGATCCGCCACATACAGCAACAGGTCGTCTGCATACAGCGACACTCGATGCTCCTCCTCCCCTCGGACCAGCCCCCTCCATTTCCTGGACTCCTTTCATGCCATGGCCAAAGGTTCAATTGCTAATGCAAACAACAGGGGGGACAGGGGGCACCCCTGCCCCGTCCCTCGATACAGCCGAAAATACTCCGACCTCCGCCGATTCGTAACCACACTCGCCACCGGGGCTCTATATAGGAGCCTAACTCAGCTAATAAACCCTCCCCCGAACCCAAACCTCCGCAACACTTCCCAGAGATACTCCCACTCTACGCGGTCAAAGGCCTTCTTCGCGTCCATAGCTGCCACTATCTCCGCCTCTCCCTCCACCGATGGCATCATAATCACGTTTAGGAGCCTCCGCAAATTGGTGTTTAGCTGCCTGCCCTTTACAAACCCCGTCTGGTCCTCATGAATCACCCCGGGACACAGTCCTCGATCCTTGTAGCCAGCACTTTTGCCAGCAACTTAGCATCCACGTTGAGGAGCGAGATCGGCCTGTACGACCCACATTGCAGTGGGTCCTTATCCCTCTTCAGGATCAAAGAGATCATCGCCTCTGACATTGTCGGGGGCAGGGACCCCCCTCCCTTGCCTCATTGAAAGTCCTCACTCGCAACGGGGCTAACAGGTCTACGTACTTCCTATAGAACTCAACCGGGAACCCATCCGGTCCCAGGGCCTTGACCTGCCTGCATGCTCCCCAGTCCTTTAATCAGCTCCTCCAACCCAATTGGCGCCCCCAATCCAGCCACCTCCTGCTCCTCCACCCTCGGGAACCTCAGTTGGTCCAAGAATCATCGCATCCCCTCTTCTCCCGTTGGGGGCTGGGATCTGTACAGCTCCTCATAGAAGGCCTTGAATGCCTCATTTACCTTCACCGTACTCCGCACCGTAGTTCCCCTTCCATCCTTGACTCCACCTAGCTCCCTCGCTGCCATCCTCTTACGGAGCTGATGTGCCAGCATCCAGCTCACCTTCTCCCCATATTCATACATCGCCCCCTGTGCCTTCCTCCACTGTGCCTCTGCCTTCCCTGTGGTCAACAGGTCGAACTCCGTCTGGAGACTTCGCCTCTCCCTGAGTAGTCCCTCTTCAGGGGCCTCTGCGTATCTCCTGTCCACTCTTAAAATCTTCCCCACTAACCTCTCCCTTTCCCTGCCCTCTCTCTTCTCCCTATAAGCCCTGATGGAGATTAACTCTCCCCTAACCACCGCCTTCAGCGCCTCCCACACTACTCCCACCTGCACCTCCCCGTTGTCGTTGGCCTCCAAATATCTTTCAATGCACCCCCGCACCCTCCCGCACACTGCCTCGTCTGCCAACATTCCCACATCCAACCGCCACAGCGGGCGTTGGTCCCTCTCCTTTCCCAACTCTAGTTCCACCCAGTGCGGGGCGTGGTCTGAAATGGCTATGGCCGAATACTCCGTTCCCTCCACTTTCGGGATCAATGCTCTGCCCAGAACAAAAAAATCTATCCGGGAGTAGGCTTTATGTACGTGGGAGAAAAAATAAAATTCTCTGGCCAAAGGCCTGGCAAATCTCCACGGATCCACTCCCCCCATCTGGTCCATAAACCCCCTAAGCACCTTGGCCGCAGCTGGCCTCTTTCCGGTCCTAGATCTGGAGCGATCCAGTGCTGGGTCCAACACCGTGTTGAAATCCCCTCCCATTATCAAGCTTCCTACCTCCAGGTCCAGAATACGCCCCAACATACGCTTCATGAATCCAGCATCGTCCCAGTTCGGGGTGTATACATTTACCAATACCACCCACGTCCACTGCAACCTACCGCTCACCATCACGTATCGACCTCCATTGTCCACTACTATGTTCTTGGCCTCAAACGACACCCGCTTCCCCACCAGTATTGCCACCCCTCTATTCTTCGCATCCAACCCCGAATGGAATACCTGTCCGACCCATCCCTTTCTTAACCTGACCTGATCTGCCACCTTCAGATGTGTCTCCTGAAGCATGACCACGTCTGCCTTCAGTCCCTTTAGGTGCGCGAACACTCTGGCCCTCTTTTTTAAAAAAATATATATTTTATTCAACTTTTTCGGCCATACAAAACAATACAAAGGTTTTTCCCCTTTTTACAACAGCAAAACAATATAAATAACCGTGACAGTATTTTAACAAATAAATAAATAATATATAAACTAAATGGCAACTGCCATAACAAAAATAATAGCTCTCCCAAATAATAAAATCAGCAATTCAATATACATAACCAAGTACCAATATCTTTACAAAAACACCCCTGAGGACCCACCTGAGCCCCCCCCCCCCTCCCCCCTGGGTTGCTGCTGTTACCTTCCCATTTCCTTTATCGTTCTGCGAGGTAGTTAATGAACAGTTGCCACCGCCTGGTGAACCCCCGATCCGAACCCCTTAGTGCAAACTTTATCCGTTCCAGTTTTATAAACCCTGCCATGTCGTTTATCCAGGTCTCCACGCCCGGAGGCTTGGCTTCCTTCCACATAAGCAATATCCTTCGCCGGGCTACTAGGGACGCAAAGGCCAAAACATCAGCCTCTCTCGCCTCCTGCACTCCTGGCTCTTCTGCAACCCCGAATATAGCCAGCCCCCAGCCTGGCTCGACCCGGACCCCCACCACCTTTGAAAGCACCTTCGCCACCCCCACCCAGAACCTCTGCAGTGCCGGGCATGACCAAAACATGTGGGTGTGGTTTGCTGGGCTTCTCGAGCATCTCCCACATCTATCCTCTGCCCCGAAAAATTTACTGAGCCTTGCTCCGGTCATATGTGCCCTGTGCAAAACCTTAAATTGTATCAGGCTAAGCCTGGCGCACGAGGACGAAGAGTTTACCCTACGCAGGGCATCTGCCCACAGCCCCTCTTCAATCTCTTCCCCCAGCTCTACCTCCCATTTTCCCTTCAGCTCATCCACCATGTTCTCCCCCTCGTCTCTCATTTCCCTGTATATATCTGACACCCTACCATCCCCCACCCATGACCCTGAGATCACTCTATCCTGAATCTCCTGCGTCGGGAGCTGCGGGAATTTCCTCACCTGTTGCCTCGCAAAAGCCCTCAGTTGCATGTATCGAAATTCATTCCCTTGGGGCAACACATATTTTTCCGTCAGCGCTCCCAGACTCGCAAACGTCCCGTCCAAGAACAGATCCCTCAGTTGCATAATCCCAGCTCTCTGCCATGCTCCAAATCCCCCATCTATTCTCCCCGGGACAAACCTATGATTATTTCTTATCGGGGATCGCACCGAGGCTCCCGTCATTCCCCTATGCCGTCTCCACTGCCCCCAAATTTTCAGTGTTGCCACCACCACTGGACCTGTGGTGTATTTCTTCGGGGAGAACGGCAACGGCGCCGTCACCAGTGCTTGTAGGCTGGTTCCTTTGCAGGACGCCATCTCCAATCTCTTCCACGCCGCTCCCTCCCCTTCTCCCATCTACTTACACACCATTGAAATATTGGCGGCCCAATAGTACTCACTTAAGCTCGGTAGTGCCAGTCCCCCCCTCTCCCTGCTACGCTGCAAGAACCCCCTCCTCACTCTCGGGGTCTTCCCAGCCCACACAAAACTCATAACGCTTTTCTCGATCTTATTGAAAAAAGCCTTCGTGACCATCACCGGGAGGCACTGAAACACAAAAAGGAATCTCGGGAGGACTACCATTTTGACCGCCTGCACCCTCCCCACCAGTGTCAGGGGCACCATGTCCCATCTCTTAAAATCCTCCTCCATCTGTTCCACCAATCGTGTTAAATTAAGCCTATGTAAGGTTCCCCAACTCCTGGCTATCTGGATCCCCAAGTACCGGAAATCCCTTGTTACCCTCCTCAGCGGTAAATCCTCTATTCCCCTGCTCTGCTCCCCCGGATGTACCACAAACAATTTACTCTTCCCCATGTTCAATTTGTACCCCGAGAATTCCCCAAACTCCCCGAGCGTCTGCATTATCTCAGGCATCCCCTCCACCGGGTCCGCAACATACAGCAGTAAATCATCTGCATACAATGATACCCGGTGTTCTTCTCCTCCCCTGAGTACTCCCCTCCACTTCCTGGAGCCCCTCAGTGCTATGGCCAGGGGCTCAATTACCAATGCAAACAGTAACGGAGACAGGGGACACCCCTGCCTCGTCCCTCTATAAAGACGGAAGTAGCCAGACCTCTGCCTGTTCGTGACCACACTTGCCACCGGGGCCCTATATAGCAGCTGTACCCATCCAATGAACCCTTCACCGAAACCAAATCTCCTCAACACTTCCCACAGGTAGTCCCACTCGACCCTGTCAAATGCTTTCTCGGCATCCATCGCCACCACTATCTCCGCCTCCCCCTCTGGTGGGGGCATCATCATCACCCCTAGCAGCCTCCGTATGTTCGTGTTCAGCTGTCTCCCCTTAACGAGCCCAGTTTGATCCTCATGGACCACCCCCGGGACACAATCCTCTATCCTCATCGCCATTACCTTGGCCAGGAGCTTAGCATCTACATTCAAAAGGGAAATGGGCCTGTAGGACCCACACTGCAGCGGGTCTTTATCCTTCTTCAAAAGTAACGATATTGTCGCCTCCGACATAGTCGGGGGCAACTTCCCCCTTTCCCTGGCCTCATGAAAGGTTCTCGTCAAAAGCGGGGCCAGTAGTTCTATATATTTCCTATAAAATTCCACCGGGAACCCATCCGGTCCCGGGGCCTTCCCCGCCTGCATGCTCCCAATCCCCTTTACCACCTCCTCCACATCAATCTGTGCTCCCAGTCCCGCCCTCTCCTGCTCCTCCACCTTCGGGAATTCCAGCTGATCCAGGAAATGCATCATTCCCTCCTTCCCTTCCGGGGGCTGAGCCTTATACAACCTCTCATAGAATGTCTTAAACACCCCATTCACTCTCTCCGCTCCCCGTTCCATCTCTCCCTCCTCATCCCTCACCCCACCTATCTCCCTCGCCGCTCCCCTCTTCCTCAATTGTTGGGCCAGTAACCGACTCGCCTTCTCTCCATACTCATACTGCACTCCCTGTGCCCTCCTCCACTGTGCCTCTGCCTTACCCGTGGTCAGCAGGTCAAATTCCACATGTAACCTTTGTCTTTCCCTGTACAGTCCCTCCTCCGGTGCCACTGCATATTGCCTGTCCACCCTCAGAAGTTCTCTCAGCAATCGCTCCCTTTCTTTACTCTCTTGCTTCCCTTTATGTGCCCTTATGGATATCAGTTCCCCTCTGACCACCGCCTTCAACGCCTCCCAGACCACTCCCATCTGAACCTCTCCATTGTCATTAAGCTCCAAGTACCTTTCGATACAGCCCCTCACCCTTAGACATATCCCCTCATCCGCCAACAGGCCCATATCCATTCTCCAGAGTGGGTGCTGTTCCTTTTCCTCTCCTACCTCCAGATCTACCCAGTGTGGAGCATGGTCCGAGATGGCTATGGCCGTGTACTCCGTCCCTGTCACCTTCGGAATCAGTGCCCTTCCAAGGACAAAAAAGTCTATCCGTGAATATACCTTTTAAACATGGGAGAAGAATGAGTACTCCTTACTCCAAGGACTGATAAATTTCCAGGGGTCTACTCCTCCCATTTGCTCCATGAAGTCCTTAAGCACCTTGGCTGCTGCCGGCCTCCTCCCGGTCCTGGACCTCGACCGGTCCAGCCCTGGATCAAGCACTGTATTGAAATCTCCCCCCCATTACCAACTTTCCCGCCTCCAGGTCCGGAATACGCCCCAACATACGCCTCATGAAGTTTGCATCATCCCAGTTCGGGGCGTACACGTTCACCAGAACCACCGCCTCCCCTTGCAGTCTGCCACTCACCATCACGTATCTACCCCCACTGTCCGCCACTATGGTCTTTGCCTCAAACAGTACCCGTTTCCCCACTAAAATAGCCATCCCCCTATTCTTCGCATCCAAACCCGAATGAAACACCTGTCCCACCCATCCTTTGCGTAGTCTGACCTGATCTGTCAATTTCAGGTGCGTCTCCTGCAACATAACCACATCTGCCTTTAATTTCTTTAGGTGTGCGAGTACCCGCGCCCTTTTAATCGGCCCATTCAGCCCTCTCACGTTCCACGTGATCAACCGGGTTGGGGGGCTCTTTACCCCCCCCCCCCCCCCCCCTTGTCGACTAGCCATCCCCCTTTTTACCCCAGCTCCTCACCCGGTTCCCACGTACTCGTATATCCCACCGACGGTGCCCTCATGCCTCGACCACCCCGCCCCATAACAGCTCCCCCTTCCCCTTAGCAGCAGCAACCCAGTTAGCTCCCCCCCCCCCCCCCCACTCTGGCCCTCTTAACCGGCCCATTTAGGCCTCTCACATTCCACGTGATCAGCCGGATTGGGGGGCTACCCCCCCCCCCCCCCCCCGACTAGCCATCTCCTATCTTAGGCCAGTCCCGTGCTCGCGCCTCCCGCACCCTCCAGTCCCCCAGACGGGGAACGCCCGCCCCGACCACCTTTTCCGTTTTCAGTTCCCCCTCGGCCAATGCAGCAGCAACCCTATTCCCCCCCCCCCCCCCATAATACTTCCGTAAGTCAGCTGACTCCTACTGACCCCGGCTTCTCCCGCCTTCCCGTTGACCTCCCCCGTGTGAAAATTCCTCCTCCTGCTTGCGCTCCTCCATCCACCCCCCTCCCGCCCTTCCCTAACGCGGGAAAAAGCCCGCGCTTTCCTGAGCCAGCCCCGCCCCCTGTGGCGCAGCTCCTGTTGCGGCCTTATCCCAATTTCCCCAGCCCCGGGTCTCACCTCCTTCCAGCACCGGCGCCCACATTCCTCAGTCTCCCCATCAAAACTCTTCCCCCATCCCCATCCATCGTCCCACCCGTGAAACATTCTTTACCCATATTTACAACCCTGTATACAATCAACATCTCCCCCACAACCACAGACCCTCAGTTTGAGTCCAATTTTTCCGTTTGGATAAAGGTCCAAGCCTCTTCTGGCGTTTCGAAATAGTGGTGTCGGTCCTGATATGTGACCCACAGTCGCGCTGGCTGCAGCATTCCGAATCTCACCCTCTTTCTATGCAGCACCGCCTTGGCCCGGTTGAAGCCAGCTCTCCTCTTTGCCACCTCCGCGCTTCAGTCCTGGTAGACTCGGATCACCGCATTCTCCCATCTACTGCTCCGCTCTTGGCCCATCTCAGGACACTCTTTCTGTCCGCGAAACGATGGAACCTCGCCACTATTGCCCTCAGCGACTCGCTGGCCTTGGGTCTCCTCGCCAGGGCCCGGTGGGCCCCTTCTAGCTCCAGGGGGCTCAGCGAGGCCTCCGCACCCATCAGCGAATGGAGCATCGTGCTCACGTATGCCCCGGCATCAGCTCCCTCCACCCCTTCAGGGAGACCCAGAATCCGGAGATTCTTCCTCCTCGACCTGTTCTCCAGGCCCTCGAATCTCTCGGCCCACCTCTTGTGCAGCGCCCCATGCGCCTCCATCTTCACCGCCAGGCCCAAGATCTCGTCCTCGTTCTCGGTGCTTTTGTCCCTCACCTCTCGGAGCTCTACCTCCTGGGCCTTCTGGGTCTCCTTCAGCCCCTCGATCGCCATCAGCATTGGCGCCAGCACCTCCTTTTTAAGCTCCTCCACGCAGCGCCTGAGAAACTCCTGCTGGTCCGACCCCCATGCTGCTCGATCTCCGCCCTCCGCCATCTTGTTTTTCCCCCTCGTTTCTGCCGCTGCTCCAAAGCCTCTTTTTCCCCCGTTCCACTTCTGGTCCCCTCCATACACGACGGAAGGGGGACCTTGCTCTCACCTTCCCATACGGGAATCGGTCAAAACATTTCCGTTGGGGCTCCTCCGGAGTGCCCAAAAGTCCGTTCTAGCGGGAGCCGCCGAAATATGCGGCTTAGCTCTGCATCGCCGCAACCGGAAGTCTTATTTGCTTATGTTAACATGCGGGCTGCTGTTTGGGGGTTTGGTGGGAGGATGGGATTGTTGTTATTGATATGGGGATTGATATTGTATTCGTTACTGATTATTGTTTATTGTTGGTAGGGGTAAATTTGGGAGAAAATGTGAAAAAGGAGGAGAATTAAAATATTTTTTTAAAAGATAAGCAAAAATGATGGGTTGCAAAGTTCGGCTGGCGTGGGTCGTGGCTGGCGTGGGTCCCGAAGGTCGGCTGGTTGGTAGAAGTGGGTCCCTGGAAAAAAAGTTTGAAAAGTTGGGGGAAGCAATAATGGAAAAAGCCAAAATTTGAGGATAGAAATTAAGATTTCATGAGTAGGTCGTGTTTAAAGACATAAAAATTTTAATTTGATTGATCCATATGAAAAATATTTTTAATCAGCTCTGCTTTTACTTTGACAAGCAAGTCACCTATTTTCAAGTTGCATGAGCTTATATTACACAGAATTAGACTGTCCTCCATATTGTATGAGGAGGGTTGATTGGAAGTGGTTTTGACATTATGGTCCTTAGTTCCGACATCAGATTTGTTTAGCCAGGGTGGTGATATCCTCCTCTTCTGCAGATGCTGACTGTTTTGAGGTAAGGGATCCGATTTTGATGGTAGAGATGGGAATCGGGAGACAGATTCATTTACGAGTCGTCCTCAACAGAAAGTAGAAGCTTATCAGTATTTGGTGAAGGCATGCTGCCAATTGGGCTGGAGACAGGTTTGCTGGTTGGTTAGTGCCGGGGATGGTCAGGAACAATGGCAGGTTATTGGAAAAGCAGGCCATGTCCTTCTCGCTTTGGCATCATTACAATGGCTGCCATGATCACAGTAACCTTTAAGGTTGGTAGAATGGACAGTGCAGATTTTCACATTTCGGAGAGCAGATGGAATCTGGGACCTGGGAAAGGGGAGGAATGTGTGTCATTTGTTGAGATAACCTCAATTACGACTCAGGAGAGGAGTTCGATAATGCAAAGGCTTTAATAACCAGAACACCAGACAGCTGCCGAGAAGTGTGCTCACTACACGCTGCCTGCTAAACGTAACCTTATATACAGCTTCCTGGGGATGGAAACGGAGGCAGAGTTCCCCAGGGTTCCAAACCCGGTCTTAAAGGGGCCTACGCATTAAGGGTACATATGTATACAGATATCATTCACCACATTCACCCCCTGTTTAAAAAAAAAAAGCATAGTCCGTCGGAGGTGAAGTGGAATTACAAGTTCAGTCTTTTGGGTGGTCTGATTGCCTGTGTCGACCTTCTCAGCGCCGGCGGTGGTGCGGCGGATACGGTCGTCCTTGGTGGTGGTATATCCGGGAGCACGGTTGTCTGAGTCTTTGCCCGCGTTGGAGCAGGGGGGTATCCGGGGTGACTAGGGTGATTGGTGCCGGCGCTGGCTGGGGGAGGGGGGGCGCTATGGGGGGGGGGGGGGGCGCTGTCTGAGTCGACCACCGATGCGGGGAGGGGAGCGTCGGTGGATAGGGGGGGGCGTCGGTGGGCGAGCCAGCGGGTACCAGGTCTCGCAGGGAAACGGTGTCCTGCCTGCCGTCAGGGTGCTCGACGTAGGCGTATTGAGGGTTTGCGTGTAATAGTTGGACTCTCTCGACCAATGGATCTGTCTTATGGCTCCTCATGTGCCTCCGGAGTAGAACTGGTCCAGGAGTCGTCAGCCAACGTGGAAGCGAGGCCCCAGAGGTGGACTTCCTGGGGAAGACAAACAAATGGTTGTGAGGGGTCTCGTTCGTGGCCGTACAGAGGAGCGACCTAATGGAGTGTAGGGCATCGGGTAGGACCTCCTGCCAGCGGGCGACTGGGAGACCTCTTGAGCGTAGGGCTAGAAGAACAGCCTTCCAAACTTTTGCGTTCTCCCTCTCCACCTGCCCGTTTCCCCGTGGGTTATAGCTGGTCGATCTGCTCGAGACGATGCCCTTGTTGAGCAGATACTGACGCAGCTCATCGCTCATGAACGATGTACCCCCGGTCGCTGTGGATATAAGCGGGGAAATCAAACAGGGTGAAGATGCTGTGCAGTGACTTGATTACGGAGGCCCAGGTCATATCGGGGCAGGGGACAGCGAATGGGAAGCGGGAGAATTCATCGATGGCAGTGAGGACGTAGGTGTTTGTGGATGGGAGGGGCCCTTTGAAGTCTACGCTTAGTCGCTCAAAGGGCCCAGACGCCTTTACCAGACGGGCCTTGTCTGGTCGATAGAAGTGCTGTTTGCATTCCGCACAGATCTGGCAAGCCTTGGTCCTGTCCTTGACCTCCTCGGTGGAGTAAGGTAGGTTGCAGGACTTGATGAAATGGGCAAGCCGCGTAACCCCCAGGTGGCAGAGGTCATCGTGGATGGCCCGCAGACGGTCTTTCTGCGCGTTGGCGCACGTGCCGCGGGACAGGGCATCTGGGGACTCGTTGAGCTTCCCCGGATGATATGTAATATCGTACGTGAGGGTGGAGAGTTCGATCCTCCACCTCAGAATTTTATCATTCTTTATTTTGCCCCGTTGTGCGTTATCGAACATAAAGGCGACCGATACCGTTGGTCGGTGACGAGGGCGAACCTCAGTGCCTCCAGTGCCGCACAGCCTCCACTATGGCTTGTGCCTCCTTCTCGATTGCAGAGTGTCGAATTTCCGACTGGTGAGGGTTCGGGAGAAGAACACTACCGGTCTGCCGCCCGCCTGGTTGAGGGTAGCAGCCAAGGCGACGTCTGATGCGTCGCTTTCTACCTGGAAGGCAATGGTTTCGTCCACCGCGTGCATGGCGGCCTTGATGATATTGGCCTTGATACGACTGAAGGCCGACTGAGCCTTAGCTGCCAGGGGAAAAACCGTGGTCTTAATGAGTGGACGGGCTTTGTCCATATATCTGGGGACCCACTGGGCATAATAGGAAAAGAGCCCCAGGCACCGTTTGAGTGCTTGAGGCTACGGGGGAGGGGTCTGGCCCTAGGACCCCCGTTTTCCTCGACGTAGCCGAGGATGGCTAACCGGGTTGTGTGGAACACGCATTTCTCTTTATTGTATGTCAGATTGAGGGCCCGGGCGGTCTGGAGGAACTTCCTCAGGTTTTCGTCATGGTCCTGCTGGTCATGGCCGCAGATGGTGACGTTGTCCAAGTACGGGTGTGTAGCCCGCAAGCCGTACTGGTCCACCATTTGATCCATTGCCCTTTGGAACGGAGACTCCGTTTGTGACACCAAAAGGGACCCTGAGGAAGTGGAAGAGCCGACCGGCTGCTTCAAAGGCTGTATAGGGGCGGTCCTCTGGGCGGATAGGGAGTTGATGATAGGTCGATTTTAGGTTGACCGTGGAGAATACTCGATACTGGGCGATTTGGTTCACCATTTCTACTCTGCGGGGAAGTGGGTATGCATCGAGTTTTGTAAAGCGGTTTATGGTCTGACTATAGTCCACTACCATACGTTGTTTTTTCCCCAGAGCGGACTACCAGTACTTGTGCCCTCCAAGGGCTGATGCTAGCCCTCTATGACCCCTTCTTTTAGTAGCCGCTGAACCTCTGACTTGATGAAAGTCATGTCTTGGGCACTGTACCGCCGACTCCTGGTGGCAACGGGCTTACAGTCGGGGGTGAGGTTCGCGAAGAGGGGGGTGGTGCAACTTTGAGTGTCGCCAGGCTACATACCGGGGGCAGGGGTCCGCCGAACTTCAAGATCAGGCTTCAGTGGCTGCACTGAAAGTCCAGACCAAGCAGCAGGGAGGCGCAGAGGTGAGGGAGGACATAAAGTTTAAAACGGGCTAATTTGGTGCCTTGGATAGCGAGGTTCGCGACACAATACCCCGTGATTTGGACCGAATGAGACCCAAATGCGAGGGCGATAGTTTGGGAGGTGGGATAGGTGCGCAGGGAGCAGCGTCTTACCGTGACTGGATGGATAAAACTCTCTGTGCTCCCGGAGTAAAAAAGGCAGGGGGTGTCGCGGCCGTTGATTTGAACCTGCATCATTGAGTTTCGCAGGTGCTTCGGCCGAGATTGATCGAGCGTGATTGCTCCTAGTTGCGGGCAGTCAGAATCCTCGGTTGAATCGGACTCGCAAAATGGCCGCTGCCGTCGTCGCGTTCGCACGTTTTGAGTTTTGAAGATGACCGCCGCCAAGATGGCCACCCCCATGACTCGCACGAGGCCGATGACGCGTCAGAAGTAGGCGTGTCTGGCCGCCGCCCGGCTGCGTTGCGGGGCCTGTGGTCCCGGGAGTTCGATTTCTGGGCTCGATGAGACTTTTGTTTCTGGCCTTTGGGCCCAGCCAGACAGACCTTTGCGAAGTGCCCCTTCTTTCCACATTCGCCGCACATAGCGGAGCGGGCCGGGCAACGCTGGCGTGAGTGCTGGACTTGCCCACAGAAATAGCATTGGGGGCTCCAGTGTGAGCAGGTCGCCTGAAGCGTGGCCGAGTCTGGAGAGGATCGAGAGGGGTTCGCAAGGTCCGCGGAGTACGTGCGGAGATTATGGTGGGCCACTTCCAGGGAAGAGGCGAGCGTTACCGTGCCTTGGAGGTCCTTCGCTCCGTCTTCTAGGAACCGCTGCCGGATGTACGTGGATTGGATACCGGACACGAAAGCATCACGAATATGTAAGTTCATGTGGACTTCTGCCATCACCTCTTTATGGTCGCAGTTCCTGGCGAGCACGGTGAGTCTCTCCAAGTATTCATCTAGCGTTTCCCCGGAGCGCTGGCGGAAGGTCGAGAGCATATGTCTGGCGTGTACCTCGTTTATCGGCTTTACGAAGCGCTTATGTAGGATTTCGACCGCCATTTCGTACGTCGTAGCTTTCTCGATCACGGAGGATAGTCGGTGGCCCACCCGGGCAGGTAGTAAGCTCAGCTTGCGAGGTCCATCAACTTCAGTCTCTGAGGAATTCAGATAGACCTCAAAGCACCAGAGCCAGTATTTAAAAATTTCAGTGGCTTCCGGCGACTGAGCGTCCAAATTGAGCTTCTCCGGCTTTAGACCGCTGTCCATCATGATGTAGTCTGGTTATTAAATTGAGATACCCTCAATTACGACTCAGGAGAGGAGTTCGATAATACAAAGGCTTTAATTACCAGAGAACCAGACAGCTGCCGAGAAATGTGCTCACTGCACGCTGCCCACTGAACGTAACCTTATATACAGCTTCCTGGGGGGTGGAGCCGAAGGCGGAGTCCCCCAGAGTTCCAAACCCGGTCTTAAAGGGGCCTACGCGTTAAGGATACATATGTATACAGATATCATTCGCCACATTTGTTAAATGTTTTAGATTTTTCCTGTAATGGGGTAGGCCCCCTCAGCCCCTCTAAATCTCTTCACTGCCACTTATGAGTTTTACTTCTGCACTCAAAACACCGCGACCCTGTTCTCCCCGCGGCCGTTGAGCTGGCCTCAGACAGCTCCCAAAGACTGCCCACCCCCTCAGAAAATTGGAAAAATTCAAAGTTGAGTTCCTAATGAGTTCCTTCAGTGTCTTAATTGGCCTAATCATTTCTGCGGAAGAATTCGTTAGCCTGTCCCCCTGCTCACCCCTCACCATCATAAATATCACCCAGATTGAGAACGGGGGAGATTAACATTTGCGCCATTTTGCTTGGTTACCCACCTCAGTTCTGACCCAGGATGTCCTTCAGCCTTACTGACTATTGTTCAATTATAAACTTAGATTATGTGACTATTCAATCATTGAAGGCATCATGACCAACTTGCTTCCCCTCCTCTTTTACTCTCTCATCCCCTCAGTGCTCTCCGTAAAGGCCATGTGTGCGTCATCACTTTGCACCAGAGACCTGGATTCAATTCAAGCCTTTGGTGACTGTGTGGAGTTTGCAAGTTCTCCCCATGTCTGCGTGGGTTTTCTCTGGGGCCTCCGGTTTCCTCCCACAATCCAAAGACGTGCAGGTTAGGTGAACTAGCCATGATAAATTTCCCCTTTAATGTCCAGGGATGTGCAGGTTAGGTATGGTTACAGCCATAGAGTGGGTAAGTAGGCTTAGGTAGAGTGCTCTTTCAGAGGTCGGTGCAGTCCGGATGGGCTGAATAGCCTACTTCTACACTGCAGGGTTTCTATGACCTCCCCCTTGCCTAGGCTCATCTGCTGAAACCATCATTCTTTCCTTTGCTACCTCTGGAATTGACAATTCCAACATACACCTGGCTGGTCTCCTACATGCCACCCTCTGTAAACCTGAGGTCATCCAAAACTCAACTGCCTGTGCCCTGGCCCACACTAAGTCCCTTTCCCCTGTCACCCTCATGCTCACTGACTGCATTGGCTCCTGGTCAAGCACAATCTTGATTTTAAAATTCTCATCATTGTTTTCAAATCTCTTATGGCCTCGGCCCCTCCCTACCGGGTTTCATTCCCGGCTTGGGTCACTGTCTGTGTGGAGTCTGCACATTCTCCCGTGTCCACGTGGGTTTCCTCCGGGCGCTCTGCTATCCTCCCGCAAGTCCCAGAAACACGTGCTGTTAGGTGAATTGGACATTGTGAATTCTCCCTCGGTGTACCAGAATTGGCGCCGGATTGTGGCGACTAGGGGATTTTCACAGTAACTTCATTGCAGTGTGAATGTAAGCCTACTTGTGACAATAATAAAGATTATTATTATTAATATCTGTGTAATCTCCTCCTGCCCCACAATGCCTCTCGGAAGGATATCTCTACTAATTTAATTCCGGCCTCTTGTGATCACCGAGTTTGATCGTTCTACCACTGGTGGCTTTGCTTTCAGCTGCCTAGGCCCCAAGATCTGGAATTCCCTACCTACAGCTCTCCAACTCTCTCCCTCATTTTCCTCCTTAAAACCTGCCTCTTTGACCAAGTTTAATCATCTGGCCTAATATCTCCTTATGTGGCTCAGTGTCATCCTCCTTGTTTTAGAATGCTCCTGTGAAGCACCTTGGGATGTTTCATTTGTTAAAGGTGCTATATAGGGTGGCACAGTGGTTAGCACTGCTGCCTCGCAGCGCCAGGAACCCAGGTTCAATTTCTGCCTTGAGTGACTGCCTGTTTGGAGTTTGTACGTTCTCCCCGTGGGTTTCCTCCACGAGCCCTGGTTTTCTCCTACACTCCAAAAATATGCAGATTAGGTGAATTATTGTGACAGGGAGGGGGAAGTGGGCTTGGGCGGAGTGCTCTTTCCAGAGGGCTGGTGCAGGCTTGATGGGCCGAATGGCCTCCTTCTGCACTTGGGGATTCTATGATTCTATATAAATGCAAATAATTGTTGATGCTTTGCAAAGAAAGCTTTCTGTATTGAAACTTTGATTTTGAAAAAGGCTAACATCTGTCAAGAGTTTCAATGTGTGTTAGAAGTTAACTGATGAATGGTCACATCGACTTAAGCTCACTATTCCTGCCAGCTGGTGTACACTATTGTCCTCCCCTGCCTGGTGTTATATTTGATGCCACAATGCATTTTCAGTGAGCTGCAGTTGGCACCAGTGCTGGAACCACCGGCCTTTGGATGGAACCTTTCTGAGCAGTCCTCTGGATAACGGACAAGGTCAGAGAACTGTTTGGCCGAGCTCCTGAGGATCCCGTGAGATATAATTACCTTTCCTGATTCATAATGAATGTACCAGTTTCCTCAGTAACCTCCCCAGAGACCTCCTGGTAATCCTCACAAATAACCAGTATCCACGTCTGACGTGGAGGATCGCAGGTTGTTTGACGATGGGAGATTAATAGCCAAGTGAGATTTTGTCTCCCCTCTCCCATCTATCACTTTCAACACCTGCATTCCTGTACTTTCTGACAGAGATGCAAGTTCAGCAGGTAATAGGGAAGGCAAAAGGAATGTTGGCCTTTATTTCTAAGGGAATGGAGTATAAAAATAGGGGAATGTTGCAAAAAATTTCCGAGGCACTAGTTGGACCACACCTGGAATACTGTGAGCAGTTTTGGTCCCCTTATCGAGGGAAAGATATACTGGCATTGGAGGCAGTCCAGAGAAAGTCCATGAGGTTGATCCCAGCCATGGAGGAATTCCCTTGTGAGGAGAGGTTGAATAGTAGAGTTTAGAAGAATGAGAGGTGACCTCATTGAGACTTATAGGATTCTCAGGGGACTTGACAGGGTAGATGCTGAGAGGTTGTTTCTCCCTGTGGGAGAGCCTAGGACCAGAGGGGCATTATCTCAGAGTGCGGGGTCACCCATTTAACACAGAGATGAGGAGGAATTTCTCCTTTCTAGAGGGTAGTGAACCTGTGGAATTCTTTACCGCAGAGAGCTGTAGAGGTTGGGTCGTTAAGCATGTTCAAATCCGAGACAGACAGACTTTTAATCCGTAAGGAAATCAAGGATTATGTGGATCAGGTGGGAAAGTGAATGTGAGGATTATATCAGATCAGTCATGATCTCATTGAACGGCAGAATGGACTTGATGGTTTGAATAGCGTACTTCTGATCATATATCTCATGGTCTTATGGCTACAGACCAAATGGGCGGAGAATCCCCAGAGTGGGAGGCGCGAATCCCGCCCCCAACGCCGGCTGCCCTATTCTCCGGCACCGTTTTTCGTGTGGCGGCAGGATTCCCGCAACGCCGGTCGGGGGGCGTTGACAGGGGCCACCCCCGGCGATTCTCCGGGCCCCGATGGGCTGAGCGGCCGTCCAGTTTTGGCCAGTCCCGCCGGCGTGAATTACTCACCTCACGCATGGCGGGACCTGGCAGGTGAGTGTGCGGGTGCGGTCCTCAGGGGGGTGTGGTGGGGGGGGGGGGGGGGGGGGGATCCGACCCGGGGGGGGGGGGGGGTGCCACGGTGGCCTGGCCCACGATTGGGGCCTACCGATCTGCGGGCTGGCTTGTTCCGTCGGGGGACTTCTTTCCTCCGCGCCGGGCCCCTGTAGGGCTCCGCCATATTGCCCAGGGGCCGGCGCGGAGAAGAGAATCCCCGCGCATGCATGGAAATATGCCAGCCAATCTGTGCAGGTGCGAGATCATGCCAGCCGTTCCGTGCATGCACAAACTCGCGCCGGCCCTTTGGCGTCGGCTGGAGCGGCGGCAACCCCTCTGGCGTCCACCTAGCCCCCCGAAAATTCGGAGAATTCCTCTCTTTCGGGGGGCTGTTGACGCCTGAGTGGTTGGCGCTGGTTTTCCCCGCCGGCATGGGGACTTAGTCCCCAGAAGGGAGAATCCCGCCCCAGATGTCCAGGAGATGGGTTCAAATTCCATTACAGCAGCTGATGGGATTTAAATTCAATTACTAAATCTGGTCGTCTCAGGAATGGTGGCCATGAAAATATCATCGATTGTCATAAAACCCACCTAGTCCACAAATGTCCTTTAGTGAAGGACACCTGCCATCCTTACCCAAGCTGGTCTACCTGTGATTCCAGATCCTCAACAGTGTGGTTGACACTTAACAATGGAATTCCCCAGCAAGCCATCAGTTCCAGGGCAATTAGGGATCGGCAACATCCACATCTCATGAAAGGATTAAAAAAAGTATGATCTGTACTCTGCCCTCGTATAACTTAGCTTTGAATACCTACAGTACAAACCATACTCAACCGGACCTTGCTTGCAAAACCTACAACAAAATATCTACTGTTAAATGTGATTCTGTGATTAGCCAGCACTTGTGACACTAACAACCACTTTAAAATAATTAGTTGGAAATCCATACTCAGGGATCCGTTCCCTGCAAACAAAAGGAATATAGAATCATAGAATCATACAATTTACAGTGCAGAAGGAGGCCATTCGGCCCATCGAGTCTGCACCGGCCCTTGGAAAGAGCACCCTACTTAGGCCCACACCTCCACCCTATCCATGTAACCCAGTAACCCCACCTAATTTAACACGGAGGGCAATTTAGCACGACCAATCAGCCTAACCTGCAGATCTTTGGACTGTGGGAGGAAACTGGAGCACCCAGAGGACACCCATGCAGACACGGGGAGAACGTGCAGACTCCGCACAGACAGCGACCTAAGCCAGGAATCGAACCTGGGACCCTGGACCTGTGAAGCAACTGTGCTAACCACTGTGCTACCGTGCTGCCTTCTTCAGACCTTGCACCTTTGTTTGATCACCTGGATGCATGGGGAGCCGATAGGTCCCTGTTTATTTGAAAATGAAATGAAAATTGCTTGTCACAAGTAGGCTTCAAATGACGTTACTGGGAAAAGCCCCTAGTCGCCACATTCCGGTGCCTGTTCGGGGGGGGGGGGGCTGGTACAGGAATTGAACCTGTGCTGCTGGCCTCGGTCTGCTTTTCAAGCCAGCTATTTAGCCCACTGTGCTAAACCCCAGGTGTAAGATCCTTCTTGTTTATTTCCATATTTTTCCCTTTCTTTTATTTTGTTGTTATCATTTTTGATCCATGGGTGATTAATGGACATGTATCTGTAAGCCAAGCAGCATAGAGAATGAGGAATTCCGAAGTTACAGGAGAGAACACTCTCTTCGTCTCTGCTAGTTTGAACAGGAGCTTCAGACTTTTCAGCACCAGAGAGAGAAATAGGGTGGGACTGGGTTAGATGGATAGGCTGATGACCAATGAATTGGCAAGAAGGCCGTACTCTGCCCAGAAACAGGTGGTGATTGGATCCTATCCCAGTGGGATGATTTTTAGAGTCTTGGACACAGAAAGACTGCTTTCTCTCCCTCTCGAGAAAGGCTGTAGATGCTATATTTATGAAACTAGAGACCTGATTGAATCTACAGTAAAACCTCAAACTGAAAGCAAAGTTTGAAGAGGAGTAAGGATCTGAAAACCACCATCTGAAACATTTTTTTTCTTTTACTTATGATTTTTTTACCCGTTTTCTTCCCCTCTGTGTTTGTCTGTCTTCTGTGTGTGTGTAGAGGGTGGGGAGCAAGCTTAAGTGGGGAATTAGGAATTGGATAATAGTTCACCAATTGTATTTGTTGCATATTTCATTACAGTTCTTGTTAGTAATAAGTAATTTTTATATTTACAAACCTGTAGTTATTGGGTAATTCAATCGTGTTGTGACTCTGGGTCAAGTGGGGCTAGAATTGACCACGCACTAGGCCAGGGTGTCATAACAATGGCAACGACTCAGCCTATTAGAGTTGACTTGGCAACCAATCAGCAGCCTCCTTTCCTGGAGTATACATTGTGGTGAAATTTAAAATTGGCATTATTTGCATTTGTACTGATGACTGCAAGATGAAAAACTTCAGCAATGTGTTTCTCTTTTCAGCTATATTTAACTTTTTAAAAAATGATATTGGTTAAGGGATAAAATATTGGACATCAGGGTGAACTCCACTGCTTTACCTTTAGTCCTTTGTTAGTCCAGAAATTGAGTATTGCTGGAAAAAGAGACTTGTTTTCAAAGCTTGTCATCTTGCACTCATCAGCAGTCTCTTCTCATGCAGTATAAATTATTCTTCCATTCCAATGGTATTCTTGCGAATTTACCCTGATGAGATTGGTGCGTTTCTCGGCCTTTTGGCTAATGTCAAGCGTAGGGTTAAGCCCAAGATCAGGTATTTTGCCTTTTCTTGTCAGCTTGGATCGAGTATATCTCCTTTGCGGGGATCATGACTTGGATTAAATTTGAATTAATTTTTGGAGCAAGCAAAGAGATGGATTAAGGTTTTCCCCTGTGTACTCTGCGCATTGGCTTTGCAACTCTGAGAAAGGAATACATTTTTTTTTAAACAGCAGGGGGTTTGTTCCAGGACCTGCCTCCTTTCCTTGCTCTAGCTGTTGTGGAGATCATGGAGCCGTGGGTCATAAAACGAAAGAAGAAGAGACTACGGGCTGTATGGTAACAAAATGGCAGCATGGCGGTACAGTGGTTAGCACTGCTGCCTCACAACGCCAGGGACCCCGGGTTTGATTCCAGCCATGGGTGACTGTGGAGTTTGCACATTCTCCACATGTCTGCGTGGTTTTCCTCCGGGTGCTCTGGTTTCCATCCAGTGCTCAAAGATACGCAGGTTGTGTGGGGTTACGGGGGATAGAGCAGGCAGTGGGCCTACGCAGGGTGTTCTTTCAGAGGGTCGGTGCAGACTCGATGGGCCAAATGGCCTCTTTCTGTATGGATTCTATGTTACAACTGTGTGCGTATGGAGTGCCAAACACTGGCATGAACTAGTTGGGGTCGAATGGCCTGTTTCATGTTGTAACATCCTGATATTTATAGGATGGCTGCAAGTGGCTCACATCTGGGTGAAATGGCAATCCTGCAGACAGGGATTTTAGTGTTGTGTGGTTACATTTTTTCAAACCTAAGTGCTTGAAAAAATGGAATGTGTAAAATATAATTACACATATTATTTAAGACACATCAAAGAAACTGTGGGAAACATTTCCATTTGAAAAGGTCTGGATCATTGTTCAATAAATTTCAAAGCAACTGTTTTAATTTTGTTCGTCAATCACACTCTGTATTCAAAAATACTGTAAAAACAGAAAATGATGGCCATACAGCGCAGGTCAGGCAACATCTGTAGAGACAGAGTTAACATTCCAACGGCCATTTGTCAGCAGTATTTTTTACAGTCACTGTCCAGTTTGTTTCTCCTAAGTTAGATGGGAGAACCATGAGCTTGGGGAAAGAGAACTGCTGCCACCTATTGGAGACAAGGATATTGGGAATATTACAGGACAACCTCCTCCTCTTATCCTTTGCAGCTCATCTCCCTCTTCAAGGAAAGTGGTTTTGTCACTTTTGCCTTTTAAAAGGGAAAGACACTAAGGAAGTGTTTGCAGCGAATCAAAAGGACCCTTATCGCTCTAATTTTCTCCTCATCCTTTTCCTGAAGATAATGCGGGGGTGGTTAAACCGGAGCAACGTGTGAGTTTGTCTGTGTGTGTGTGGGTGGGGGGGGGGGGTGGGGGGGGGGGGGGGGGCAGCAGGGGGGATTTAAATGGACGAACATTAGTGCATCGGAAGACTGGGTCCAACCTGAGGATTTTGTTGTTTAGCTTGAGCATATTGGGCTGCGAGCAGGCAATGCCCTGGGGAGGGACAAGTTGCCCACCTAAGATTTGCTAATTGTTTAATTGGAGTGGCATTTCAACACACTTTTAAATTCAACATCACATCCGTAAAGTAGCAGCAAATTTCAAACATGTGAGAAACACTGCCCTGGATATTCAGGGCTCACAGCCTCTTTCTTACTCGATGGTGGGAACATCTTTGTTTGCAGTGCTTTTGCTGGGAGACTGCTTTCCACACATTGGAGGTTTTCTCAATCACACTGTGATGGACGATACCTTGGCTGCCTCCAATTGGATGTGGGCAATATGGTCAACAACAACCAGAGCAGCTGCAACCAGCTATCGAGAGACCTGTACAATAAATGGCAGAACCATCAGGAGCATCGAGACACAGAGAGATCTAGGTGTGCAGGTCCACAGATCCTTAAAAGTGGCAGCACAGGTAAAGAAGGCATATGGCATGCTTGCCTTCATAGGACGGAGTATCAAGTATAAAACCTCAAAAATTATGTTACAATTATATAGTACTTTTAGTATTATATAGTATTATATTTGTGGGCAGCACAAGTGATTAGCGCTGTGGCTTCACAGCGCCAGGGTCCCAGGTTTGATTCCCTGCTGTGTCACTGGCTGTGCGGAGTCTGCACGTTCTCCCTGTGTCTGCATGGGTTTCCCACGGGTGCTCCCACAGTCCAAAGGTGTGCAGGTTAGGTGGATTGGCCATGATAAATTGCCCTTAGTGACCAAAAAAGGTTAGGAGGGTTTATTGGGATACAGCGATAGGGTGGAAGTGAGAGCTTAAGTGGGTCGGTGCTGACTCGATGGGCCGAATGTCCTCCTTCTGCCATGTATGTTCTATGTTTTATGTACGTTGGTGAGGCCACATTTGGAATACTGTGTCCAATTCTGGTCACTGCACTACCAGAAGGACGTGGAGACTTTAGAGAGTACAGAAAAGGTTTACCAGGATGTTGCCTGGTATGGAGAGATTGAATAAACAGGGATTGTTCTCCCTCGGGAGACAGAGGCTTTGGGTGATGCTGCCGATCGCCAGCCTAGCAGGATTCTCCGCCGTGCGATTAGGGACGCGAAAGCAAGGGCATTGGCCCCCTTCCCCATGTGTAGCTCTGGCTGCTCCGATACCCCCTTAAGATTGCCACTTTTGGGCATGGCTTCACCCTCACCCCCACAACCTTGGACATTGCCTCAGAGAAGACTGTCCAGAACCCAGCAAGCTTGGGGCAAGCCCAAAACATGTGGGTGTGGCTGGCCGGGCCCCTCTGGCACAGTTCACATTTGTCCTCCACCACCAGGAAGGACCTGCTCATTCGGGTTCTGGTCAGGTGCGCTCTGTGCACCACTTTGAACTGCATTAGGCTTAGCCTTGTGCAGGAGGAGGTGGAGCTCACCCTGCTCAGTGCTTTGCTCCAGAGTCCCCATCCCACTTCTGTCCCCAGTTCGTCCTCCCATTTTTGTCTGGTCCCGTCCAGTGGTGTTCGGGCTCTGTCCAGTAGCTATCCATATATTTTCCCACGTAGCCCCCCCTTCTCGCTGCTTGTGCCTATCAGGTCCTCTAGTAGTGTGCTTTCTGGGGCCACAGGGTACCCCACTGTCTCTTGGCGGAGGAAGTGCTTTATTTGGTGTCTCAATTCCTGTCCTCTTGATAGTTTCCACTTCCTCGTCAGTTCGTCCAGTGTCACCAGTCTGCGCCCTACGTAGAAGTCCCTGACCGTGAATGTGCCCCTGTCCCGCCTCCATCTTTTGAAGGTGGTTGTCTAGCATGGCTGGGGGGAATCTGTGATTGTCGCAGATGGGGGCCATAAGGGATATTTTGGTTATCCCGAAGTGTTGTCTCAACTGGGTCCACGCTCTCAGCGTGGCCGCTACCACTGGGTTTGTTGTGTACCTTGTTGAGGAGGATGGGAGTGCTGCTTTAGCCAGGGCCCAGAGGGTTGTTCCTTTACAGGATGCCTCCTCCATTTGTACCCAATCTGTGTCTCTTCCCCCCCCCCCCCCCCCCCCCCCCCCCCCCCAGGAGAGTGGGAGTGAGCCCCACCATTGAAGGTCTTTTCTTATTTCCTCCACCAGGCTGGTCAGGTTCCACTTGTGGATCTGTGTCCAGTCTCTGGCTATTTGGATCCCCAGGTGACGGAATCTGTTCTGGGCCGTTTTGAACGGGAGCCCCTCCAGCTCTGTCCCTCCCCCTTTGGGTTCACTGGGATTGTCTCGCTTTTGCCCAGGTTAAGTTTGTAGCCCGAGAAGGTTCCAAACTCTTTCAGTATTTGCAGTATTGCCTTCAGTCCCTCCTGTGGCTTCGAGACATAGAGGAGCAGGTCATCTGCATAGAGTGAAACTCTGTACTCTCTGTCTTCTCTCTGGATTCCCTTCCAGCTTTTTGCGCCCGCCAGGGGTTCGATTGCTAGTGCGAACAAGAGTGGGGACAGGAGGCAGCCCTGTCTTGTTCCTCTCTGTAGCTGGAAGTATTCAGAGCTGGTGGTGTTAGTTCGGACACTCGCTTTGGGAGCGTTGTACAGGAGCCTCACCCAGGCGGTGAATTCCGCTCCTAGCCCAAACCACTCCAGTACCTTGAGGGAAGACAATCACATCTGGTGTTCTCTCCCGGGGGGGGGGGTCATTCCCCCTCACAATCCTGTGCCATGCTGCCGACCCCCTAAGGGCCATTGCCAGGAGCTCTATCGCAACGCAAACAACAGCGGCGACAGTGGACACCCCTGCATCATTCCCCTATGGAACCCGAAACTCAATGAGCTCATCTCGTTTGTCTGTACACTCGCCACCGGAGCCATGTACAACAGGTGCACCCACCCCACAAGCATCGGTCCGAACCCAAACCTTTCCAGAACCTCGAACAGGTACCGCCCATTCCACCCGGTCAAAAGCCTTCTCCGCATCCATAGACACCAATACCTCCAGTACCCGAGCCCTTGACAGAGTCATGATCACATTCAATAACCGCCTAATATTACTCGAGAGTTGCCTACATTTCACAAAGCCGTATGATCCTCTGCAGCCACCCCCGTAACGCATCCTCCCATCCTCCCTGTCACTAACTTAGTTAACACTTTCACGTCTGAATTTAACAGTGATATGGGCCTGTATGACCCACACTCTAGCGGGTCCTTCCCTTTCTTTGGAATTAGCATGATCGTCGCCTGTGTCGATGTCTCCGGCAGCTCCCTCATCTCTAGCACCTCGCTAAACACCCCAATAAATGTGGCGCCAACTCTGTTGCAAACTCCTGAGAGAATTCAACCGGATAACTGTCCAGCCTCGGGGCCTTTCCCAACTTCATTCCTCTTCTATCACCTCCCTCAGCCCGAATGGCTCCTCTAGCACCTGTCTCCTCTCCTTATCCAGCCGTGGGAATTCCAGCCCTTCAAAAACCGCCCCATATCCCTTCCTCATCCCCCAAGTCGGCCCTATACAACTTCTCATAATACTCCCTGAACACCTCATTTATCTTCCCCGTCTCCGACGCTACCTCCCCCTTCCCTGTCTGTGCTCTCAAGATTTCTCTGGACCCGGCCTGCCTCCATAGCTGATGGGCTAACATGCAGCTCGTCTTCTCTCCATATTTGTACTGCACCCCTTTCGCCCTCTGTAATTGCCCAACAGCCCCTCCTGTCATCAGCCTGTCAAACTGCCCCTGCAACTTCTTTCTCTTCGTCAATCCCTCCACGGTGGCGACCGTCGATTACTCCCTGTCTACCTCGACTATCTCATCCAATAATCGTCTATACTCCTCTCTCCTCTTCCTATCTCCGTGCGTCTTGAACGAGATAATCTCCCCACGAATGTCTTCAGTGCCTCCCAGAATGTGGCCGCCGATACCTCCCCACTCTTGGCTTCTGCCTCAGAGACTTGTGCGCTCTATCCACCTCTGGGGTCTTGTCCAGCACCCCCTCCAGCACCAGCCCCTCCAGCATCCTCGAGACGTATCTCGTAGCACTCGTGTCTTGCACACCTTCAGGCAAGCCGACGATATGCAGGTTCTGTCTTCTAGATTTATTCGCCTGCTCCTCTACATTTGCTCTTAACGACCTGCAAAGGTCCCCCAGGAAGTGACAGAGAGAGGAGAGCTGGGAGAGAGAAGGCAGGAGCAGAAGTGTGCAGCTGGCAGAACGCGCTGTCCACAACACTTAGTCTTCAGTTAGAGGCTGAGTTTCCTCGACATGTTTCAATACCTGTGTGTCAGGAGGCTCAGGGTATTGTACAAGGTGATGCCAGATGGCTGTAACCTCCTCGAACAAGATCAGCTAACTAACAGACCAGGTGGCTGTAGGATAAAGGATTAACAGATAGAATATGCGAATGAGTGATGTAGATGATGATGTACCACTGACACTATTCAGTCACATGTTAGGCCCACTCTCTGAGAGAGATTGGAATCATGCCTCAGAACTGCATGCCTGTCCTCTAACCTGTTTAGATGTAGTGCGAATAAACAAGTATTAAGCAGATACTAGAGTATGTCTACCATGTCGAAGAACCAAGTCCCATGCTTATACCCATCTCAGAACATGGCGGCAGCAAAGGAGATACTGATGTAAAAAGCACATTAGTGTTATTGAAGGAAATCTTTGAAAACAGCACAAAGAAACTTCAGCAGTAGAAGGAGGCGCACTGGAGAAAGTTAACGATGACTGTACCTGGTGAGCAGTCCCTGCCTCTGCTCCGCTATCTGACTGACTCCAGGGCCGGCAGAGAAGCCAGCAGTGGGAGTTTTGGGACCGCATTTCCTCCAGTATTTCATGAAAGTTCCTTTCTTCAAGCAGTAGGTTCAGTAGTAGACAACGTTCCCCTAAGGCAGGATGTGCAAGTCTCTACTGTGATCTTTGGCTCCATTCTTAAAGCCTTTTTGACACCTATTTTAGCCCAAAGCAAAATTTAGTGATTGAACGAGTATGTTTTAACCGGGGAATGAAATGAATTATTCCGAATGGACCTATATCGTCGAGTTAGTCCTTGTGGATACAGGACACGGAAGGACGGGCTAATCCCTGACCACATGCTCATGGGTGTCCAGGATGAAAAATATCCAACTTTCTGCAGAGCAAAGATGATCCACATCTGGATCAAGCAATTGGGTATGCGAGGCACACTTAGCTTGGAGCATTTAATTGGGCTATAATTCGTGTTTTCACATGACTCCATTGACTGGATAGACCCATAGGCAGTGATGCCCCCCATGCAAAAGCCCGCCAAACAGACTGAAAGGATGGGAAATCCATGCCAGCAGCCATTTTGTGATAGATGCATTGTGATGCAAAAAACCAATGTAGACACTCAGCCCATCCAGCAGTGGGCACGGAATGTTTCTAGTATGGCAAAATTGGACATTTCAAGAGCGAGATACTCCGGTGAAATCTTCCGGTCTTGCGGACGGCGCACCCCCACCGCAGGTTTCCCGGTGGTGTGGGGTGGTTTCAGTGGGAAATCCCATTGACAGCGGTGGGGCCAGAAGTTCCCACTACTGGTCAACGGTGGGCTCCCTCCCGCCACCGAGAAAAAGGCCGCGGAGAGGCCAAAGAATCTTGCCCCAGGTTTTTCTGCAAATGCTGCAATGCTAATTGAAGTTGCAGACCAGTAAGTATCTATGACTACTCCTTCCAAGAAATGTATAGTCTAGAAAAAGACAAAATTACAGCATTCCGAGGGGAAGTAGGTAGTTCTTATCCAGACGACTTGGTATTTACAAGTAGAAGTAGGACTTTGATACTACTTTAAAAATTGATATTGGAGCGGACGATAACATAGAAGCAGATGACCTCGACTGGTCTCAGCCACCTCCCCCTGTGTCTGCGCCACATCAGCCAGCGCCTGGGCAATGCCGCCAAAGCTCTCAGCCATGGCCCGCTGTGACTGGGCCACGCTCAGAAGCGCCGCTGCAATTTCTGGGTGGCTCTCGCACATGGCTACCTGTGAGGCGGCAACCCTGTCCTGGGCCTCGGCCAGTGCCTGCACAGAATGCCCCAGGCCTTGGATGTGCTGATCATTAGCTGCAACACTTGCCCCCAATGCCACCACTATGGACGCCACCCATGCTGTGTTGGCCTGGGTGGCACGCATGGTCAGCACCACCTTCTGCTCCTGCATGTGGTTGAACTCCTCCACCTGCAGGTGCTGGATGCTCGCCGACATCCCCTCATGTAGTCCCTGGCTCTGCAACGCCATCTCCACAATTGATGGGACTGCCTGTTCCATAAGCTCAAGATCCGTCTGGACGGCAGCTCGTCCCTGGTTTTCGGCCCGCTCTCCAACCGTCCACCGCCTCAGGAGTTCCTATCTCCACCTGATCAGCTGGGTGGTGCGCACCTGAGAGTGTCCCAGGAGCCTCTTCAGTAAAGTGCCCAAATGAGATGAGTGTCTCTAGGATGGTGGACCGTGTTGGAGTCATTCTCGGACTCGGGCTCCGGGGTGTCTTGGTTCTCAGGTCCATGGCTCACGTCTGTGCTGCTGTCCCCATCACTGCTCGGTATCTGGGGCTCCAGCTGTGGCGCTGGCTGGGGGCGGGGGATGCCAGATTGACCTCCCTCATCGGCAGTAGGTACTACAAGACAAGACAAATGATTAGACTACGGGGCCAGGGGAGGTTGGGGTGAGGCTGAGGGTGTGGGTGGTGTGGGGATGAGGGTGAAAGTGAGATGATGTGGGTTGATGTTGGGGCGAGGGGGGGGGGGGGGTTGTTGACACACATGTCACGGGGAACCGCGACCCAGCAGGACGTCACTTCCTCGCCCACGGCCAATCTCCACTCCGGTGACCTCCCTTTCCTCTGGGCCACCGACCATGTCCAGGGCCCTCTGCTCAGCCATGGTGAGGGGCCGCAGGTCCAGAGATCCCCCTCCAGTTTTATCCCACTCTCAGACACTTTATTAAATTCCGCCCACAGAATGTATTTACACACTGAACCTGAGTTTTCAATTCATAACTCAGCCACTCTACAGGCCACAGATGATAATTTACTTTAACTGTGAATGCTTTGTCATACTTGCTGCATTCTAAGGGCTAAATGTGAAAGGCTGTGTGACACCGAACATAGCAGAAATAATCAGGGACTGCTTACAAAATAAATTCAGCCTGATGAGTGAAAGTTAAAAATCATTCGCCCTGCTCTGTGGAGAGAATGGTTCGCCTGACCAATATCATCTATTACCGCAACCTCATTATATCTCTGGTGCTGGTGCAAGCCACGATAGCTTCATTCTAAGCTGCGTCTGACTGAATCAATTCAGCATCACTTTGTCATTTTAAAGTCCTGTGTAAAACAAATAGTCTCTCCGGGCAGCGGCGTAGCCCAGTGAGCAGCTGGCAGCTTGCGGATTGGGCGCCTCAGCTCCATGCTCTGCCATAATGAACTTTCCATCAAGGCTCCAGCTGTGAGCTGTTACTGTTCTGCAGGAGGGAGCAGTTGGTGGGACCATGGGCCGCTATCGCAGACCTGGTGAAAGAGGTACAGTTGGCAATCAAACTTTCAGTTGAGTTTTTTAAAAAAACATTGTCTTCAATTCTAATAGGCATAATTTATGTGTGTGCATGCATGTGTGTGTGGAGAATGAGAAACAGTTGTGATGTCAGTCATATTATCAGTCTTTAATCGTGAATTGTAGTTAATGTGAATAAAAGTGAAAATGTCTCATGCTGAGCATTTTTCTGTATTTCCCCATCTCTCTTGGTCCTCAAATACCAAGTCGAAATGAATGTTGTAAATTCATTGCTGATTGCTTGGCTGAAAGCAGGGCAGAAATCCTCTCTGGCTCTGCACAATAGGACTTTATCTAAATAACATAGCAGTGATCGTTGGTAGTTTTGGCTCACTTTTAGTGGCCATCTTGTTGTTTTGTTCGCTGGCTTCTAGAATGGCTTTTTACTTGGCTTTGTCTTGATAAAATATAAAAGCATGTTCAGTTTGCGAATCAGAGCCAGTGCTCTGGACGGTGAATATTTAGCACAAGATCTTCTTATGCATGCTGCTGTGGGTGCACTTATACACTTTGAATTAAGGGTGGCGATTTCAAGCTTTTGTGGGTTAAGTCACACTCTACTTCCCTCCACAGTTTACTGACTGCTAGCAATGTGAGAGAGTCAAATCCACGCAAGCTAACTACCCCACATCCTCGTGTCATCAGGAAGCCTCTGATGACAGGATGGGGCATGGCAAAAGCATATGTTTCATAGTGATAGGTTGCTAGATCTTGGCTGTATAATTATTTATGTCTTTTAAAAGTGTTAGTAGCCAGGGCTAAACAAGTTTTCGGCTGGAAAGCAAAACGACCGCTGAGAGGCTTTTCTTTTAGGCGCACAGCTTGAGAACCCAGTTTGGGATTTAGTTCCACCTCTCCTGATACTGTGCGACACAAGGATGTAACTTGCTATTATTAATGGGTGTTAAAGTAAGCAGGCTGTCATGTGGTGAAGCCGATATTGAATAAGTCAAGCCGAGAGGTATTGAAGGGATGGGCAGTTGGGGGGGAGGCACAGGTGATGGTGGGCAAAGTTACAGAATCGAAATAGCTAATCTTGCAAGGGAAGGTTTGAAACTCAGCTAAGGTATTAAGACGGGCATATTTTAGCTCCTTGCACCATTGACGGTGGGGCTGGTTATAAAGAAATGGAAGCTGCATTATGTACCAGGGACTGTTTCATTTCAAGAACAGCCAGATGAGCTAGAGCACATTGAAACAGTCATCTGAATTGTATGTGTTGTAAGTTACGGATAATGCCATTCAATATCTTGTTTATAAGCCTGCTTCCACAAATCAGTTAATTTGTAAATCTATCCGAGCAGCGTTTTTCCGGTCTCAGTAATGTAGTGCTGTGAACATCTTAATTGAGAGGTGATACAAGAGGGGGGAAAAATCTTGCAATACCGTTCTTGACCCCAGGGATGTCAAAAAATACTTTGCCGCCAATGATGTAACTTTTGAATTGAAATATCAGAAAAGCATCAGTCAATGTGCAAACAGCAAGCTCCCAAAAACAGCAGTGAGGTAATGACCAGGTAGTGAGTTCTGGTTATAGTGGTTCAGGGACCAATATTGGCCAGGACACTGGATAGAGAACGCCCCTTCTGTCCTACAAAAACTGTCATGTGATCTTTTACGCCCACCCAAAAAGACATAAAGGGCACGTTTTACCGGCCACGTCCACCAGAGTCGGGAAGGGATGCGGTCAGTAGATCCCGGGAGAGGCCTCTCCTGGGATTCCCGACAGTTGCTACGCCTCATGAGATCTAACAAGATCTAACAAGATCTCACGAGACATCGCGATCTGGGTCCCACCCAGACTCGCAGAGTTTATTTATTTAAATTGTACCCAATTCTTTTGTTTTCCCATTAAGGGGCAATTTAACGTGGCCAATTCACCTATCCTGCACATCCTTTTTGGGTTGTGGGGGTGTGATCCACACAGACACGGGCGAATGTGTGAACTACACATGGACAGTGACCCGGGGCCAGGATCAAACCCGGATCCTTGGTGCCGTAAGCAGTAGTGTTAGCCACTGCGTCACCGTGCTGCCCCTTCAGAGTTAAGTGAGTTTGAAAACTCGCTTAACTCTGCCTTCACGAGATTGAACCAGCTCCTGGACCTACCTGCCTAGCCAAGGAGACCCCAGCTGGGCGCCGATTAGTACTGATCCCCACAAACGGGGACCAGGCGTACCAGCACTTTGGGAGTGTCTCTGGGGATCAGAGGCTTCTTGGTGGCTGGTATCAAGGCAGGGTGGCACACTGGCACGGCTGATGCCACCTGGGTACCTTGGCACTGCCAGCCTGGAATCCAGGCGCCAGTCTGGCACTGCCATAGTGCCCAGGCGACACTGCCAGGCTGGCAGTGCCAAAGTGCCCGGGTGCTATTTTGCCCACACTGGGGATCAGGCCTGGGGGTGCCTTGCACATGTGACGTGGAGTGCGGGGTCTCGAGGGCACCCCCAACAGGTAAGTTGGGGAGGGCCGGAAGTCATGTTGGGGGGTCGAGAGATCGGGACCCTATTTAAAAATGGAGCCTCCACCTCTTCCTGTATGGAGGAGTTCAGATCGTCGGCGGATGTTCCCTGCTGAGGCCCGAAAAAAAGAATGCCGTTAGATAACAATGTCGTTCCGGGCACGACAAGTGCCAGGAATGACCCCTCTATTCTCGGCCGCATCCCATTCCCAAAGGTGGGAAAACTGACCCCCATTATGTCAGAGGTAGGAATGGGCTGGCGCTGGCTTCTGTCCACTAGCTAATTAGGTCCCCCCCCCCCCCCCGGCCCTCATTCAACTGTGGACTGGGCCCCTCATCAGTTCAAAATAGGTACCTCTGGTGGGTGCATTACTGGCAACACACACCACTCCCGGTGGCATTGACGGGCAGTGGAGAGCTGCCAATCTCTAATTGGTCAGCACCTCTCAGGGGATGCGATTTCCTTTACTGGGGTCCTAAATCACAGGAAGGGCCTGATGCTGGCCACTTAAGTGCCTGATAGGTATTAGGCATTTAATTCGATTGGGCCTCCCCGACCACAGTGATGTGGATCTCCTGCAGTTTTCCAACTGATGCATGGTGCCCACAGTAGGAACACTAAATCCAGCCCCACAAAACAGTGAACATTTTAACCTGTTCTTTGGTAAGTGATGCGACCATCAATTCACACAAAATCAGGAATAGAAGTAAACTGTGGCTTTAATCAACTAGAACTAGAACTGCGACTGATCTGTTCGTGGGAGCCGCCTACAGGGCGACTGCTCTTTATACCTCCCCTCAAGGGGTGGAGCCAGGGGCGGAGCCCACACAGGCACCAACATGCTACATCATAGGTAATACCTAACAATGGTCCATAGGTGGAACCCACTTGGGCAACAGCGTAATACAGATATGCACATGGTGAATTGTTACAGCAATACATTCACCCCCTGTTAAAAAATGAAGTCCGGCGGGGGTGAAGGGTTCATAAGTTCAGCCTGTCCGGTGCATGGATTGTGCACTGTGATCGTCGGAGCTCTGGTATCGCAGCTGGCCCGGGCGTCAAACTCAGCCTTGCTGGCATCGGTAGTGAAGTCTCCGGTGCGGGCACAGACGTGGACTTTGGGAGCGTGTCTTCTGGGGCTTCATTCTTGTGGGTCGGTCAAGGGGGAATGGCGGGCGGGAGGGGGTGCGGGTGCCATGTAGGGGCGGGGGCGCTGGTCAGCGTAGGTTGGGTGGGGTTAGATGGGGTGGCGGTGGTAGTGGAACCTGCGGGTGCCAGGTCCCGGAGGGAGACCGTATCCTATCGGCCGTTGGGGTGTTCGATGTATGCGTACTGGGGGTTGGAGTGTAGGAGCTGGACCCTCTCGACCAGGACTTATGGCTCCTGACGTGTTTGCGGAGCAGGACGGGCCCTGGTGTCTTCCGTCAGGACGGAAGCGAGGCCCCGGAGGTGGAATTCCTGGGGAAAACAAATAGGCCGTCATGAGGGGTCTCTTTTCTGGCCATGCAAAGTAGGGACTGAATAGGGTGGAGTGCGTCGGGGAGGACCTCCTGCCAGTGAGAAACTGGGAGATTCCTGGACCGCAGGGTCAGTAGGACGGTCTTCCAGATGGTCGCATTCTCCCTCTCCACCTGCCCGTTTCCCCTGGGGTTATAACTGCTCGAGGCAATGCCCTTACTGAGCAGGTACTGATGCAGTTCGTCGCTCATGAATGACGAGCCCCGGTCACTGTGAACGTACGTGGGGAAACCAAACAGGGTGAAGACTCTATGTAGGGCTTTAATGACGGTGGCCGCGGTCATTTCGGGACAAGGGATTGCAAAAGGGAAGCAGGAAAACTCGTCGATGATGTTGAGGGAATATGTGTTGCGGTTGTTGGAGGGGAGGGGTCCTTTGAAATCGATACTGAGGTGCTCAAAGAGCAGAGATACCTTTTCCAGGTGGGCCTTATCTGGTCGATAGAAGTGCGGTTTACACTCCGCACAGATTTGGAGGTCATGGCTCTGACCTCCTTGGTGGAGTAGGGCAGATTGCGGGCCTTGATGAAGTGGAGAAGCCGGGTGACCCCCGGGTGGCAGAGGTCATCGTGGATAGCATGTAGTTGGTCATCGTGCGCGCTGGCGCATGTGCCGCGGGACAGGGCATCTGGGGGTTCGTTGAGCTTCCCAGGACGATATACTATATCGTAATTATAGGTGGAGAGTTTGATCCTCCACCTCAAGATCTTATCATTCTTGATCTTGCCCCGCAGCGTATTATCAAACATGAAGGCTACCGATCGTTGGTCGATGACGAGGGTAAACCTCCTACCAGCTAGGTAGTGCCTCCAGTGCCGCACGGCTTCCACGATGGCTGGGCTTCCTTTTCGACCGAGGAGTGTTGGATTTCGGAGGTGGTGAGGGTTCGTGAAAAAAACGCTACTGGCCTGCCTGCCTGATTGAGGGTAGCGGCGAGGGCGACCTCTGATGCATTGCTCTCCACCTGGAAGGGGACGGACTCGTCCACCGCGCGCATTGTGGCTTTGGCGATATCCGCCTTGATGCAACTGAAGGCCTGGCGGGCCTCAGCCGCCAGTGGGAAGATGATCAGTGGGTGGGCTTTGTCCGCAAAGTCGGGGACCCACTGGGCATAATATGAAAAGAACCAGAGGCACCTTTTCAGGGCCTTGGGGCAGTGGGGAAGGGGGAGTTGCAAGAGGGGGCGCATACGGTCGGGGTCGGTCCTAGAACCCCGTTTTCCACGAAGTAGCCGAGGATGGCTAGTCTGATTGTGCGGAAAACGCATTTCTCATTGTTGTAAGTGAGGTTAAGGGTTCGGGTGGTTTGGAGAAATCTCTGAAGGTTGGCGTCGTGGTCCTGCTGATTATGGCCGCCGATGGTGACATTGTCCAAGTACAGAAATGTGGCCCGCAGCCTGTACTGGTCCACCATTCGGTCCATCGTTCTTTGGAAGACCGAGACCCCGTTCATGACGCCAAAGGGGACCCAGAGGAAGTGGAAGAGGCGGCCGTCTGCCTCAAAAGCCGTGTAGTGGCGGTCCCCCGGGCGGATTGGGAGCTGGTGGTACGCAAACTTCAGATCCACCGTGGAGAACATCCGGTAGTGCGCGATCTGATTAACCATGTCTGCGATCCGGGGAAGGGGGTACGCATCGAGGTGCTTGTACCGGTTTATGGTTTGGCTGTAATCTACAACTATCCGGTTCTTTTCCCCAATCCTGACAGCCGTCACATGGGCTCTCCAGGGACTTTTGCTGGCCTTGATAATTCCCTTCCGCAAGAGTCGCTGGACCTCGGACCTGATAAAAGTCCTATCCTCGATGCTGTACCGCCTGCTTCTGGTGGCGACTGGTTTGCAGTCGGCGGTGAGATTTGCGAAGAGAGGGGGAGGGTCGACCTTTAGGGTCGCGAGGCTACATATGCTGAGTGGGGGTAGGGGCCCTCCGAACTTCAGGGTTAGGCTCCTGAGGGTACATTGGAAATCCAGTCCCAATAGAAGAGGAGCGCAGAGGTCGGGGAGTACATATAATTTAAAATTGGCATACTCGGTGCCTTGTATTGTGAGGGTTGCGGTAGTGCACCCCCAGACCTGCACTGAGAGCAACCCGGAGGCGAGGGAGATGGTTTGATGCGCCGGGAAGATTGGGAGCGAGCAGCGTCTTACCATGTCTGGATGAATGAATCTCTCTGTGCTGAAGAGGCAGGGCATTTCGTGTCCGTTTACCTGGACGGTCATCATAGAGCTCCGGAGATGTTTGGGTCGCGACTGGTCAAGGGTGACCGCGCTGAGTTGCGGGTAGCCGGCGTGGTCGGAGGTGCTTGGGCGGTTCCAAGATGGCTGCCCCGTTGGCCGCACGTGTTGGGCGGCGTTGCAGATGGCGGCCAAGATGGTGGCCCCCGTCGGTCGCATGTGTCGGGCGGTGAGGAAGATGGCGGCCCCCATGAATCGCACGTGGCGGGCCGCGTGGGCGAGGATGGCCAAGATGGCGGCCCCCGTGAGTCGCACAAGCTGTGCGGGCTGGAAGATCGCTGCCCCCACGGCCAACACGAGGCTGATGATGCGTCCGGGGGGGGGGGGGGGGGGGGCGGAGCTGGCAGACACACTGCCACACTGCGGGATCTGCGAGCCTGTGAGTCTGAGGGTCGGGCCTGCGATTTAGAGTTTATGGACCTGGCCAGGCAAACTTTAGCAAAATGTCCTTTTCTCCCGCAGTCGCTGCAGTTCGCGTTCCGGGCTGGGCAGCGCTGCCGGGGGTGTTGAGGCTGGCTGCAGAAATAACCGGGTAGCCCTCCATGGTGGGCGGGCAGCCGCGCAGCACAGGCCTGGGGTATTCTTTGGTCGGGGGTCCACGAGGGGGTCGCATGATCAGACAGGAACACGTTAAGGCTTTGGACCGCTACTTCCAGAGAGGAGGCTAATTTTACTGTCTCTTCCAGGTCTAGGGCACCCTTTTCGAGTAGGCGCTGTCTCACGTAGTTGGACCTGACTCCAGCCACATAGATGTTCCGGATGGCAAGGTCCATATGTTGAGTGGCCGTGACGGCCTGGTAATTGCAGCTTCGTGCAAGGACTTTGAGGTCACGTTGGTACTCTAAAAGCGATTCCCCGGGACGTTGGCGACGAGTGGTGAGGAGATGCCGCGCGTATACCTCGTTCACGGGCCTTATGTAGAGGCGCTCTAGCATCGCGAGGGTGTCTGCGTAGGTGGAGGCTTCCTCGAGTTGAACAGAGATTCGATGGCTCACCCGTGTGTGGAGGAGATTCAGCTTCTGATCGTCGGTTACGGAAGGCAAGGAGGAGGCGGCGAGGTAGGCCTTGAAACAGCGGAGCCAGTGCGAAAAAAATCTCTTTCGCCGCCGCAGCCTGCGGATCGAGTTCCAGTCAGTCAGGTTTGAGGCCGATTCCATAGTGGCATTGTAGTTGATTAAATTGATGCGATCATCAATTCACACGAAACCAGGAGTCGAAGTAAACTGTGGCTTTAATCAACTAGAACAGTGCCTGCCTGCGACTGATCTGTTAGTGGGAGCCGCCTACAGGGCGACTGCTCTTTATACCTCCTCTCAAGGGGTGGAGCCAGGGGCGGAGCCCACACTGGCCCCAACATGCTACATCATAGGTAATACCTAACAATGGTCCATAGGTGGAGCCCACATGGGCAACAGCATAATACAAATATGCACATGGTGAATTGTTACAGCAATACATTCACCACAGTAAGCAACTTACTGCAGCGGTGATAATTGTTGGACCTGGACCTCGCCAACTGAATGCAGCTAAGAATGAAAGATGCAACTGTGAGCTCTGAAGAGAAGGTGCCCGGTGATGTAAAATGTCCTTGAGCATTCACAGGAAAGTAAAGCGATGGCGAGCGGCTGGGCTGCAGTAGGGATTGATGGCAAATTTTCAGTGTCTGGGCAAGCAGGTCTTATTTTCTTGGCATCCGCAGTAGCGGGACATTGTATGTCAGTTGGCACTTTACAGAATTCAGAGATCACGTTTTAAATTTTTTTTGTGTTCTTGTTTTGTGGCAGAACATCAGAGACAGTTTGGAGAGAGAAGATTAATGAAACCCCCTTCCATGTTGCCCCCACCACTGTCATTGATACAACACCGCAACAGACTGAGAGCCCAGAAGAAGCAGCATATCTTAACGGTAAGGCCATTTCTCCTGTCACACTTCTCTCAATTAGAGCCACTTCAGACAATATGGCATTGTGATCACACAGTACTTCATACATTGATTCTCACTGAGTATATTGAGTGTTCTGCTGAGGATGAACCTGCTTGGTTGGCACTGTCCATGCGGGGGTTGGATTAGATACCTGTGGAAGTACCAGCGGTCATGGACAGTGGACAAGGCCATCCTGTTTGCAGTCTGTTGGCATGAAGTGCCACTCTGTTGTTTGGCCTGATGTTGAAAAATGCCTGACCACTCCCCCGTAAAAGAGCAATGCAACCACTTCTCGGTGATGTACAGGAAACAGGAATATATATAAATTATAGAGCAGTACAAAATAACATCCAGGTTATCTATGTAGTTTTAATTAGACTTTTGATTTTGATTTGAAACTCGGGCCTAAAGCGGTGAAAGTTAATAAAAAGGATGTAATGTACACCTAGCTCAATTACTTATGTAAACAAAGTTAGTTAGAGTGGTGATTGATATGGGAGAATTAGGTCCTTAAATGAATGCCTGGAATTAATTGACCTGCAGTGGCCTATTAACCAATTTGCATTCTTGGGGCAGTACTGGGAGGATTCACGAGGATTCACAAACTTGTGAGATTTGTCCTGTTTCCCCAGGGTTCCTAAACCAATATATGCCTTCTGTGAATCATTTGAAATTCTTTATATTTAAAAAAAAATTCTACAGTGGTGTGCCAAACAACTAATTCCCCACATCATTCCTGAGCATGATGGCAGCTCCAAACAAAATGGTGGCCCAAGGTTAAAATGGCCACCCACCCTGTAAAGCATTCATTAAAAAAAAATTAACTTCAACACAAATAATGGAGAGGTGTGTCATTCCTGCAATATTTATTTGAGTGCAGAGCTGCTGTTGGTCAGCGAGATAGTGAACTCAAGAGTGTCGGCCGCATCTTATCGAGTTTTGTAATCTGGTCTGCTCCTGTTTCCATGGAAACAAGCGGTTACTGTGCACCAACAGGTCTGCCTCACATGTGTTTGCCATGAGCAGAGGATGTGCACGTAAATGACAGCGCGCCACCAATGCTGTCAGTACCTCTGTCCGGAGAAGCTTATGTGTTGGATATTGTGGGATTGCTGGCACTGTGGTTAACTTTAAAAAAGCTGTCCTGATGAGATAGTATACTGAGGGAGGCCTTAACAAGGTGAATGTGAGACTTCTGTCCCCCAGGGAAAAGGAAGTCCTGCCCATGAGAGTTGTCATAATATACACCAGTATATCATGGTGCAGACACACACACTGATGGACACACAGCAAGACCAATCAACACACACAACACCGCAGCCAATCACCAGTTAGAGCACACTCACTATAAAGACAGAGGGCATCAGTTTTCCCACTCATTCAGGATGCAGCCTCTCAGAAGGACAGAGCTTGCAGCTTACAGCACAGATCTTTACCATGTGCTGAGTGTATAGGCTGGTTAGGACAGGCATAGGTCTTTAGTTTAATCTAACATTGTGTTAACCCACAGTGAAAGTATGTTCAACAGTTTCTAGCTTAATAAGATAGTGTTGTACTATTTTAAGTGTTGGTGGCCTGTATGTGTTCCACGGATCCAGAGCACCCAACACATCAAGAGTGGCTGGCCAATCAGAATGGCCAGCACCTGAGTGGCCGCAGCTGGGACTAAAGGGTAAAAAGTCATGTATGCCAGACGAAGGTAAATCGGGGCTTTACGAGTATTGGGGAAGTGAGTTGGGTGCTGGGGGGGGCAGTTTTGGAGGCACAAAGCAGAGGGTAACATCATGGGAACAGATGCCCCGATGCACATCTGGCACTCAGCCCAAAGGAGGTACCACCCATCTCGCTTTTCACCTCTGATGGTGACAAAACGAGTTGGTCACTTTCCTCCGCCTTCCCCCACAGTTAAGGGCTCAAAAGGCCTAAGGGCAGACTGATCAGATTATGCCTTACCCACTCACCATATTCATAGAATCATAGAATTTACAGTACAGAAGGAGGCCATTCGGCCCATCAAATCTGCACTGGCCCTTGGAAAGAGCACCCCACCCCATCCCCCACCTCCACCCCATCCCACACCTCCACCCCATCCCCGTAACGCCAACCATATTGTGAGGGACAGCTCGACAGTGGGCAGGATGGTAATGGTCTAGCCACCCATTCTATTTTACATGCCCAGCAGAGGGTCATAAAGTTTCCCTCCTCCCGCCCCCCCATGAGCCACAAAGAATTTCAACCTGCCCTAAATTATCTCTCAACCTCCCTCATATTCTGCTTCACCAATCAGGTGGCTCGCTTATTGTGGAAAATAAAGTCAGGGTGTTTTCAATATCTGGTGAACTATTCTTCCTGTCGGATTTCTGCCCGAACATCAAAGGTCAAAATGACCCATTGCCTTGGAAAATCTGATGCTCGATCAATGACTCCAGAAGCGAGACAATTGAAGGCTTTATTGGACTAGATGTTTCACCCAGTAGCGCAGGTACAGAATGCAGCTGCTAGGGGGACACAGACTCTTATACTCCGCCTTACTGGGCGGAACCAGCAGGCAGGCTTCACCAATGATCTTCCTATCTCAGGTACATCCCACACCAATGATCTTACAGCCTTAACCTAGGTACCGTAATACCCCTAATACCGACTACCACATTCACCCCCTGTTATAAAAAAGAGTCCGGCGGGGGTAGTGGTCTCGCGTCACACAGTGGTAGAGGTTATGGTGGTACCCGTCGGTGGTACAGTGTTTTGCCTTATTACATGTCACAACTATTTTTTTTTAACAAACAATTTTATTGAGGTATTTTTTGGTATTGTAAACAGTTACAGATTACAGAAATATGTAAACATCAACGAAAAACCAACACTTCAACCAAACCATAATGCACATACCCGCTACTCTCCCATAGACACTACCGCCTATTTATCCCTCCTACTCTACTCTAATCTCTCTCCCCCCCCCCCACCCCCTCCCCCTCCTGCTGGCGTTCACTCTCCCGCGAAGAAGTCGATGAATGGTTGCCACCTTCGGGCGAACCCCAATACAGATCCCCTCAAGGCGAACTTGATTTTTTTCCATACCCAGAAAACTTGACATGTCCGAAAGCCATAGTTCGGTCTTCTAGGGTTTTGAGTCCCTCCATGCCAGCAGTATTCGCCGCCAGGCTATTAGGGAAGCAAAGGCCAGAGCATAGACCTCTTTCTCCCCCTGGACTCCCGGGTCCTCCGAAACCCTGAAAATTGCCACCTGTGGACTCATCACCACCCTTGTTTTCAGCACCCGGGACATGACTTCCGCAAATCCCTCCCAGTACCCCCTAAGCTTAGGGCATGCCCAAAACATGTGAACATGGTTCGCTGGTCCTCCCGCGTATCTAGCGCACTTGTCCTCTACCCCAAAGAATTTGCTCATCCGAGCCACCATCATGTGGGCCTGGTGAACGACCTTAAACTGAATCAGGCTGAGCCTGGCACATGTTACGAATGAGTTTACCCTACTCAGGGCTTCCGCCCATACACCATCCTCCATCTCCCCGCCGAGCTCCTCCTCCCATTTGAGTTTCAGTTCCTCTGTCTGGGACTCTTCTCCCTTCATGAGCACCTTGTTGATATCCGAGACTCTATCCGCACCTGTAAGCACCTAAAGTCATTTCCCCTTTCCAGTTCAGCTTTCTCCTCCAACTCAATCAAACTCGCAAAGTTCCCCTCCAGGAACTTATCACCCACCCTCCTCATCCCCGCCCGCCGCCATGTTCGAAACCCTCCATCCATGTTCCTGGGGGCGAATCGATGGTTATCACAAATTGGAGCCCAGACCGACGCACCCACCTCCCCTGCATGCTTTCTCCACTGGCTCCAAATCCGCAGGGCCGCCCCCACTACCGGGCTGGTGGAGTACCTGGCCGGTGCAAGCGGTAGGGGAGCCATGACCAGGACTGCCAAACCGGTGCCCCTGCACGAAGCCGCCTCCACCCGCTCCCAGATACTCCCCGTACCCACCATCCACTTCCTTATCATGGTTATGTTAGCCGCCCTGTACTAGTTGATCAGACTCGGCAATGCCAGTCCCCCCTCGCTGCGGCACCTTTCAAGCATCGCCTTCCTCGCCCGCGGGGATTTTCCCGCCCAGACAAAGCTCATGATGATTTTGCCGGTCCTTTTGAAGAAAGACCGTGGGATAAAGATCGGGAGGCACTGGAAGATGAACAGGAATCTAGGGAGGATTGTCATCTTTACCGTCTGCACCCTCCTCGCAATTGACAGTGGGAGTGCATCCCATCTCCGAAACTCCCTCTTCATTTGTTCCACCACTCTAGTCAAATTTAACTTATGTAACCTGCCCAGTCTCGTGCCACCTGTATCCCCAAGTACCGGAAACTTTCCCCAACCAGCCTAAATGGCAGCTCCTTCAGCCTATTCTCCTGGCCCCTTGCCTGCACTATAATCATCTCACTCTTGGCCAGATTTAATTTGTACCCTGAGAACCGGCCAAACTTCCTCAATGTTTCCAGTATATTTTCCATCCCGGCCATACATGTTACAACTATTTACAGTATTCATTATACATGTACATATCAGAATGAAACAATTAGTCGATCGGGGGCCTTGGTCGTCCTCTGTGATCGTCGCAGTTTCCGCGGTGATGCAGGCGCCGGCTCGGGCATCCGTGACTCCGGGAGCGTGACTTTGGCTTCTTCGGTAGCTTCATCACCCCTGGGTGGGACCAGTGGAAGAATCGATCCACCTGGGAAGGGGGCAGCCATGGGGTGCGCAGGTGGGAGGGAGGGTGGAGTTGGTGGGGGGGGGGGGGTGTGGGTGGGGATCCAGCGGGCGCCAGGTCCCGTAGGGAGACCGTATCCTGCCGGCCGTCGGGGTACGCCACGTAGGCGTACTGAGGGTTAGCGTGAAGGAGGTGGACCCTCTCGACCAACGGGTCCGACTTGTGCGCTCGCACGTGTTTGCGGAGCAAAATGGGTCCTGGAGCTGCTAGCCAGGTTGGGAGCGAGATCCCGAAGGAGGATTTCCTAGATAAGACGAGGAGACGTTCATGAGGTGTTGCGTTTGTCGTGGTACACAGCAGTGGTCGGATGGAGTGGAGTGCATCGGGAAGGACCTCCCACCAGCGGGAGACTGGGAGATTCCTGGACCGTAGGGCCAGTAGGATGGTCTTCCAGACCGTTCCGTTCTCCCTCTCTACCTGTCCGTTTCCCCGGGGGTTATAACTGGTCGTCCTGCTCGAGGCGATGCCCTTGCTGAGCAGGAATTGACGCAGTTCGTCGCTCATGAAGGAGGGCCCCCTATCGCTGTGTATGTAGGCGGGGAAACCGAACAGGGTAAAGATACCGTGGAGGGCTTTTATGACGTTGGCTGCGGTCATGTCGGGACAGGGGATGGCGAATGGGAACCGGGAGTACACGTCAATCACGTTCAGGAGGTACGGTGGAGGGGTAGGCCCTTTGAGGTCCATACAGAGGCGTTCAAAAGGACGGGAAGCCTTTATCAGGTGCGCTTTCTCTGGCCAGTAGAAGTGCGGCTTGCACTCCGCTCAGATTTGGCAGTTCCTGGTGGCGGTCCTGACCTCCTCGATGGAGTAGGGCAGGTTGCGGATCTTGATAAAATGGAAGAATCGAGTGACCCCCGGGAGGCAGAGGTCCTCATGGAGGGCCCGGAGTCGGTCCACTTGTGCGTTGGCACATGTACCATGGGATAAGGCATCAGGAGGCTCGTTTATCTTCCTGGGACGATACAATATCTCATTGTTGCAGGTGGAGAGCTCGATCCTCCACCGTAAGATCTTATCGTTCTTTATCTTGCCCCGCTGTGCATTATTGAACATGAAAGCTACCGACTGTTGGTCAGTGAGGAGCGTGAATCTCCTGCCGGCCAGATAATGCCTCCAGTGCCGCACAGCTTCTACTATGGCCTGGGCCTCCTTTTCAATGGAGGAATGACGGATTTCTGAAGCATGGAGGGCGCGTGAGAAGAAGGCCACGGGTTTGCCTGCTTGGTTGAGGGTGGCCGCCAGAGCTACGTCAGACGCGAAGCTCTCGACTTGGAAGGGAAGGAATTCATCGATTGCGTGCATCGTGGCCTTTGCAATGTCCGCCTTTATGCGGCTGAAGGCCTGGCGGGCCTCTGCCGACAGGGGGAAAACCGAGGATTGGATTAGTGTGCGGGCATTGTCCGCATAATTGGGGACCCACTGGGCGTAATATGAAAAAAATCCCAGGCAGTGTTTCAGGGCCTTGGAGCAGTGGGGGAGGGGAAACTCCATGAGGGGGCGCATGCGTTCGGGACCTGGGCCTATGACTCCATCATGCAATACGTAGCCGAGGATGGCTAGACGGTCGGTGCTGATCACGCATTTGTCCTTGTTGTAGGTTAAGTTAAGGGTTTTTGCGGTATGGAGGAATTTGCGGAGGTTGGTGTCATGGTCCTGTTGGTCATGGCCACAGATGGTGACATTGTCGAGGTACGGAAACGTGGCCTGCAAACCATACCGGTCAACCATTCGGTCCATCTCCCGTTGGAAGACCGAGACTCCATTTGTCACACCGAAGGGAACCCTTAGAAAGTGGTAGAGCCGCCGCCCATCTGCTTCGAATGCAGTGTACTTGCGGTCGTCCGGGCGGATGGGGAGCTGGTGGTAGGCATATTTGAGGTACACCAGGGGAAAGACCTTGTATTGTGTAATCTGATTGACCAAATCAGATATGTGGGGGAGAGGGTACCCGTGAAGCTGCGTATACCTGTTGCTGGTCTGACTATAATCGATGACCATCCTGTGCTTCTCCCCGGTCTTTACAACCACTACTTGAGCTCACCAGGGGCTGGTGCTAGCCTCGATAATACCTTCCTTCAGTAGCCGCTGGACTTCCGACCCAATGAAGGTCCGGTGCTGGGCACTGTACCGTCTGCTCCTGGTGGCGATGGGTTTGCAATCCGGGGTGAGATTCGCAAAAAGGGAAGGCGGGTCGACCTTGAGGGTCGCGAGGCTGCAGACAGTGAGGGGGGATATTGGGCCGCTGAATTTAAAGGTTAAGCTCTGGAGGTTGCATTGGAAGTCCAATCCCAGGAGCGTGGCAGCGCAGAGGTGAGGGAGGACGTAGAGTCGGAAATTTTTTAATTCTCTTCCCTGGACCGTGAGGTTCGCTACGCGGAACCCCATGATCTCTACAGAGTGAGACCCGGAGGCCAGGGAGATTCTTTGGTTAACTGGGTGTATGGGAAGAGAACAGCATCTTACCGTGTTGGGGTGTATGAAGCTCTCTGTGCTCCCGGATTCGATCAGGCAGGTTGTTTTGCGCCCGTTGATGAGCATGGTCGTCGTCGCAGTCAAGAGTGTTCAGGGCCGAGACTGGTCCAGGGTCACCAAGGCGAGTCATGGTAAAAGTTGAAGATTTTCCTCGGGCAGTGTGTGGTCATCCGAATCAGGGTCCTGAGACTACAGCCAAGATGGCAGCGCCCACGAGTCGCACATGGCTGGGGGTGGGCAAGATGGCGGCGCCCACGCATCGCACGTGATCCCTGGGGAACAAGATGGCGGTGCCCAGGGCCCATACGTGGCTCGGGAAAATGAAGATGGCGGCACCCGTGGCCCGCACATGGCCTGTAGAGAGAGTTGTGGTGGCGGCACCGGTTCGCCCCCGGAGACAGCGGCGACCGCCCGTGCCTGGCATACCGCCACAAAATGGCCCTTTTTGCCACAACCTTTGCAGGTGGAGGAGCGGGCCGGGCAGCGATGCCGGGGGTGCTTGGCTTGCCCGCAAAAATAACAGCGGGGCCCCCTGGGGGTTGCCTGGTAGTCGCGCGGCACAAGCTTGTGGGGGGATGGGGGATGCATCGGGGTCGGCCGCAGGTGGGTTCCACGCTGCCCAAGGGGCTGCCGCGTGGTCGTACGTGCGAGCGTTTCGGGAGGCCACATCCAGGGAGCTAGCAAGGGCTCATGCCTCCTTGAGGCCTAGTGTCTCTTTCTCCAGCAGCCGCTGACGGATTTGGGAGGACAGCATACTGCAACGAATGCGTCCCGGATTAAAAGTTCTGTGTGGTCGCTGGCTGAAACTTGCGGGCAGTCACAGTTCCCACCCAGTACCAGGAGGGCGCGGTAGAATTCATCCAGCGATTCCCCCGGGATTTGTCGCCTTGTCGCTGGCAGATATCGGCCGTAAACCTGGTTTATTGGGCGAATGTAATGTCCTTTCAACAGGGCCATCGCAGCCTCGAAATCGTCCGCATCCTCGATGAGGGTGTAGATCTCTGGGCTGGGTGTAGATCACCCTCGAGTGGAGAACTTGCATCTTCTGGTCCTCCGTGGGTGCAGTCGTGGCCGTCCTGAGGTACCCGTTGAAGCACGCCAGCCAGTGTTTGAAGGTTGCCGCTGAGATTGCCGCGTGGGGGCTGAGTTGCAGACACTCTGGGTTGATTCGGAGCTCCATTCTTTAAAATCCAGTCCAATAAATTGATGCTCGATCAATGACTCCAGAAGCGAGATTGGAAGACAATTGAAGGCTTTATTGGACTAGATGTTTCCCCCAGCAGTGCAGGTACAGAATGCGGCTGCTAGGGAGACACAGACTCTTATACTCCGCCTTACTGGGCGGAACCAGCAGGCAGGCTTCACCAATGATCTTCCTGTCTCAGGTACCTCCCACACCAATGATCTTACAGCCTCAACCTAGGTACCGTAATACCCCTAATACCGACTACCACAAAATCTCAGCAGGTCTGGCAGTATCTCTGGAGAAAGAAACAGAGTTAATATTTTAAGTCCATAAGACTTCTTCAGAGCATATTGTTTTGTCCTGGACCAGCTCAGTTCAATCAGAGGCTTGAGCTTGGATTAGCAGTGAATAGGTGAAAGAGTGGAGTTCAAACTTCATGATCTTTGAACTGAGATGTAGAGAGCCACCAACTGTGCCAAGCACATCCTACAAAACTATTTATTTCAAAGCCTAAATGCTCCCTAAAGGCGTGGGTTTCACTCTTGGTCAAAGGCCACTCCCTAGAAATGGAGGTGGATATGGGAGCTGCCGTCTCCATCATCGGGGAACAAATCTTCTGGCGTCTCCGGAAGGACATCTTGCTCATAAGCCTGCGAGACACCAGGGCCAAGTTGGCCATAGAAACCTTTGAAGACTATGGGGATCAATATGACTCTGGTTATCTATGGGCAGCAGACGACCTAACTCCTGCTCATAGTTGCATGAGGACCAGGAACAAGCGACTTGGGCAGAGTCTGGCTCCAGTGTATCCCTCTGGACTGGCTACACATTTTAAAACTAGGAACCGTAGACTGTATAAGGTCATTGGGAAATATCCTGAGGTATTCCAAGGAGGCCTTGGAGCAAAGGGAAAGATTTATGTGGACTCGATGCGCTACCCAAATATTTCATGGCACGGCCAGTCCCATATACTTTATTTACCAAAATAGAGACCAAACTTGAGCAGTTACAGAGCCTCAGAGAATACGACCAGTGCGGTTCGCAGAGTGGGTTACTCCAGTAGTCCCCGTCCCCAAGGTCAACAAGTCGGTCCACCTTTCCGGGGACTATAAACGAACAGTTAATAAAGCTTCACTTTTAGACAAGTATCCCACACCATTCATAGAAGATCCATATGCCAAACTGACAGGTGGTCAAAACTTCACCAAACTAGATATGAGCCATGCCTACCTCCAGCTGTATTAGACGAGTCATCCAGGAAGTATGTGATGATTAACACCCATAAGGATTTATATGAATGTAACGCCTGCCCTTAAGGGTTTCATCGGCATGCACTATTTTTCTACATGTGATGAAGAACATTCTCCAAGGGCTACCTAAGGTGACAGTATACTTAGACGGCATATAATCACAGGAGTCACAGAAAAAGAACACCTGGAGAAGGTTTGAGACAATCTTCTGACACATGTCCATATCAAACAAGAAAAATGTGTGTTCCAGGCATGCAAAGTGATGTAACTCGGGTATCAAGTTGTTAAAAAAGGCCTACACCCCGTGGAGGATAAAGTTAAGGCCATCAAAGAGGCACCGACCCCGCAAAATATGAACACACAGAATCTTCCTTAGGCTTTGTAAACTACTATGAGAAATTTATCCCAAACATGGTCTCTTTATTGTTACCCTTGCACACACTGTTAAAGAACACCAGAATTGGGCGGCATGTGGCGCAGTGGTTAGCACTGGGACTGCGACGCTGAGGTCCCATGTTTGAATCCCGGCCCTTGGTCACTGTCCGTGTGGAGTTTGCACATTCTCCCCATGTCTGCGTGGGTTTCACCCCCACAACCCAAAAATGTGCAGGATAGGTGGATTGACCATGCTAAATTGCCCCTTCATTGGAAAAGAAAAATAATTGGCTACTCTAAATTTAAAAAAAAACACCAGAGGTGGTCATGCCGGGCGCTGCAGAATGAAGCCTTTGTGAAGGTGCAGCAACAGTTACTATTGTCAAACATCCTGACTCATTACAACTGCAAGCGAGAACTGGGATTAGCATGTGATGCCTCTCCCTGTGGAGTCCTTTCGCTGGGACGATGGCACAGGGAGGCCTCTAGTACTATATGTAGTCTAGGCATCCAGAACCTTGGTGGAAAGACGCTATTCTCAGATTGAAAGGAAGGATTGGCTGTTATTTTTGCGGTCAAGAAATTCCACTCAATGTCTGTGGCCGACATTTCACAATTGTAACAGACCATGAATCTCTGCTGAGTCTTTTCAAAGAGGATAAAGCGATTCCCTCCGTCACCTCGGCCCGGATCCAACCTTGGCCATTATTGTTAGCTGCCTACATATACTTTCTCTCGAGCACCACCCTGGAAGACACACTGCTAACGCAGATGGCCTGAGCCGTCTCCCGTTGCCCACAATCTTGACCCCCTCTGCCGACATTGGAAGAATTCATCATGACCTTGAACTTCCTGGATACCTCTGCCGGTATCCGTGATTCAAGATTAAAGCGTGGACCCAGAAGGACACCACACAGGCAAAAGTGCACCAAATGATTCTCAGTGGCTGAATCTGAGGACACCCCATGGATGACGTGAAGCCCTTCCTCAATAAACGACAAGAGCTGAGTGTAGAAGATTTCATCATCCTGTGGGAAGCCCAAGTAGTCGTGTGTGTCCCCCCCCCCCCTCCAGGTCGGCGCCCAGTCCTGACGGAACTACCAATGGACATCCCGGGGTACCCAGGATGAAAATATTCACAAGGAGCTATGTCTGGTGGCCCGGGTTCGATACAGACATTGAGAATCTGGTGAAGTAGTGCTCCTTGTGCCAGGGGAACCAAAAGCTCCCACATTTGGTCTCTTTGCAACCAATGGGAATGGCCAGTAAGACCATAGGTACAGGTGCACGTGGACTTCTCTGGTCCATTCTTGGGATCGATGTTCCTTATTATGGTCGATGCACACTCAAAAAGGTGAAGCTGGTGGAAGGGCTGCTGCAGGGACATGAGAGCCATCTTCGCTCCCAGGCAATGAGCGTGGGGGCGCCGGGTTGCTGCCCTGGCGTGGGGGCGCCGGGTTGCTGCCCTGGCACTTGGGTGAGGGGGGGGGGGGTTGGGAGAGCCACCGTCAGCCTCAGTCAGAGTCATTATCCGGGGGGGGGTGATTGGGTTGCAGGGCAGTGGGGTGGCCGCTCATTGCCTCGGCTGGCCTTTCGGGGGGGTAGGTGCTCGGGGGTCCGGTGCCAACCCACCCATGCATCCCGGTGGAGGTCGATGATCTTCTTCCGGCTCTGGGTGCCAGTCCTCCTGGTCACACTCCCCGAGCTGACGGTCACTGCCACTTCCTCCCATCCTTCAAAAAACTATCTATCTTTATCTTAAAAACTGGCGGGTGTCAGGTGAGTTCGGAAAAGTTAAACTTTTGATAATGCTGCAAGTCTCCGTGCCTCAAACCACGAGAAGCGTCACCTTGTCGCAGTGTAAAGTTTCAGGCAAGTGACCATCCGCAAGCGATGACTGTGAGAAAGTTTGGATTTATTATGCTTACTATTTACACCTCCTCCCTGAAGGGTCTCTCTTGCCTTGCCCTCACGTGGGCCAGGGTTTTATGTCCTACCAATCGTAGGAAAAGGAGTGTGTTTGGGTGGTAGGCCTGCCCCCTCAACTGGGTAAATCGGACTCAGGTAAGGCCACAGGGACTCTGAAGTTGCAGATCCCTGGGCCTCCTGTAGGGTGGTAACAAATTGAATGAATTCCACCCTATACAAGAGTGGAGTCAAGTTCAGGATGGTTTATCCAACTCGCCTTGAGTAACATTCCAAGAAAAAGACCCATGTTTTGATTTACTGCGAGATGCGAGTCCTTTGTTAAAAAGCACAATTTGTTCAGTTTAATCTGTTTTATGGATCTGTGTATAGGCACTTTGTATTTTGTTTCTATTCATATTCCTTGTTTGGGTATACACTTGATGCCTTTAGTTATATTTGAGAGATTTCTGCTCTTTGTTTCTTACATGAATGAAAATGATACACCCCGAGTCCACGGACTAGGCAGCAAGTTGTTCCCAGTAACTGCACCCGGCCTGGGCAGCCTCCCCCCAGCAAGCACGGTAGCACAGTGGGCAACACGGTAGCATAGTGGTTAAGCACTGTTGCTTCACAGCTCCAGGGTCCCAGGTTCGATTCCCGGCTTGGGTCGCTGTCTGTGCGGAGTCTGCACGTTCTCCCCGAGTCTGCCTGGGTTTCCTCCGGGTGCTCCGTTTTCCTCCCACAGTCCACAGATGTGTGGGTTAGGTGGAGTGGCCTTGTTAAATTGTCCCTTATTGTCCAGAAGGTTAGCTGGGGTTAGGATGAAGGCATGGACCGAGGTGGGGTGCTCTTTCAGGGGGTCAGTATGGACTCGATAGGCCGAATGACCTCCTTTTGTTCTGTAACGATTCTAATGATCTTAAAATCCATGCAAATGACAGTTTTGCACTGACCCCTTGACTGGGGGATGCGAGCTTCGATAATGGCGGTGGAATCGGCACCTGCCGCAAATCGTGATTTTTCCATTGCGCGCCCAATCGTAATTCTCACTGCCGGCATCGCGAAGCAGAGAATTTAGCCTTTTGATTCAATATTTCACCACCTTCAAAAACCTCCTGTACTTCCAACCTCCCGCGTTTACTCATGCTCAAGTCTGATGGCCGACTTGAAGTTCGTGAGATGTTCTACATCATTGGCGCTGCTTTATCCATTAAGGTTGTTGTACTGCCAGGGGCAGGAAGGAAAAACAATCAACTCTGAACTCTTATCTGCATGTGTATGCCTGGAGGGCTGATAAAGATAGAATTAGGTTCAACTATGATGTCTTCCACTCTTGCCTTCAAAATCGAATGGCCTGACAGCACTCACACGTGGGCACAGTATTAAAACATCTGCCAAGGATTCAGCATCAGTCATCACCTTCAGGACAGAGGAGACTAGGTGTAAATTAATACAGATTGAAATCCTAAAGGTTTTCTGTACTCCTGATGAAGAATCATGGAGAATGCTACGCCTAATAAAATGGGGAGAAAGGGCTACACAGAATTTACCAGTGAATGCATTGTGAAAGTTTGTGGCTTCTAGTCGACCTGTTTAATAGATGTTTGACATCACTAAATATGCACGGGTTAATGTGAAAAGCTGAATGGAGTAAATATTATGGAGTAATAAAGAAATTTAATGTCACTAATGCTGATACCAATCTGCTCCGTAGTTATGAAAACACATTAATTTATCATCAGAGAGCTGAAATCACAGAGGTTCCAAATGTTATGAGAACCTTTGAGATGGATCTTCTGAGCTAGGATGAAACAGTGATTTTACCCTAAGTAAACCAACCTGAACGAGATCGGAAGAGCCTTCAGGAAGTAATTACCAAATGTTAATGGTAGTATATTAGCATATTAATATAATGCCAGCCTCATCATAAGAATATTGTAACCGCATGTCAGGATGCATTTGGAACCATAAAGTAGGCAAGGAGATTAGAGGTGTCACATCAGGTTAGGTCGGTTGTTGTTTCAATAAAGTTCATTGGTCAATGCAAGTGTCAATTGAAGAAGGCAATTTGGGCATTTTAGATATTCAATATTACACTGCAACCAGTTTTAAAAACTCTAGTTCCAGTATTTACTGGAGGAGTTACAGAGTTACACAAGTTACACAATTCTGACTGTGGAAAACAAGTTGCCAATTGTAACGGATATTACAAGGACACACTCTGTCTCTGAGGGGCCAGATTTCAGGCACAAAAACTGCAAGTGTTAAAACTCAAGGTCTGTTCTACAATGTGGGACAGTGTACCATTTTCTATGCATCCAGTATGTCTGCTGATTACAGCAGGGCGGGGTGATGGATAGCACGCATGCCTCGAGAAGAGCCATTAAAAAGCAGAGAGGAAGGTGATTGATAGTTACACCCCAGATATCGGACCACCAATATCACTAATTACAAGCCAACATACGTGCCTTTGTAATGAATGGATGTGGACCTTTGATCGGATTGGTTAATTATTCTCATATACAATGCATGATATAACCTTAATCGATGGTCATGATTGGACATAGATGGATAATTAGTAACAAATGATTAGTATATGCTAATTTCTTGTAACCGAATCTTGAAGTGTAACTGTCGGTACAATTCTTGAATCTGGGCTCCCTGGCATCCCAATTTGGAATATAGCCCTTGCTATAACTTGTAATAAAGGACTAGTTTTTTTACTCCAAGAGTCTTTGTCTGGTTTCTCGTGAGTGGAAGAGTGAAGTACACTAAGGTCGAATAGCTGTATTCTGTAACACAACAAAGAAAACCTTTTAATTACAGAATAACGGGTGATAAATTAGGCTCTGTAACATCCAATCTTGGGCAGTACAGGTACGAGTGCCATTAGGGATCCAAAATGGCATCGTTGGCACCCAGGCAGGCGTCCGATGCAAAGCACACTTCATTTTGGTGAAAGTGTTAGCGGCACTCAGAGTTAACATCTGCCTGAAGATGTTAGAGTAAGCAGATCACAACATTAATCTATGTGCTTTACTGATTTAATGCCAGTACTGCCATTTTGAATCTCCATGCTCCAGCAGATGTTCTCTCAGACCTTCAAGGCTGACACACGGGGCTATTTAAAGCATCATCCATAGTTTTCTGGTTGATTCCTCTATCTGTTGCTACAATTGTATACATTTTTGGTGTTTATAGGTATTTGAAGTTTCAAAAGTCTGGTGTGACTGGTACTGAAGTATTTTTTGTTGGCTTCAAGACTTCAAGACAGCAGGGGCTGTTTAGCACAGGGCTAAATCACTGGCTTTGAAAGCAGGCCAGCAGCACGGTTCAATTCCCGTAACAGCCTCCCCGAACAGGCGCCGTAATGTGGCGACTAGGGGCTTTTCACAGTAACTTCATTGAAGTCTACTTGTGACAATAAGCGGTTTTCATTTCATTTCTGGACAAATTACCTCCCAGCCAAGGACAGAGCGTGACTGAGCAGATGTTACAAAGAGCAAGACAAGTTGCTAGAAGGGGAGGCAGTGGAAGCAGAGGGCGTGATTCTACCAAAAGAGAACAAAGTCCCATAGCGAGCACATTTAGCTAAGAAACACATGGCTATTCAACGCAACATGCGTTGTATAAGGGGCCCGAACGGGAGCCGCGTGGCCGAGACCACACACAACCGTTTTGTACAGTGGGAGCTCCCTTTGCCCAAACTCCCCAGTATAGCTGGCACTGCTGAGGCCAGGGTGCTCCGGTGGTACTAACAGTGCCAGGCACCACCCTGCCAAAAGGGCATGCAGCTGGGGGGGCCTCCGATCCCCTGGGAGACCCCAAGAGTGCCGTTCCCTCTGGGGACCAGTATTGAACTGTCGCTTAAGGTCTCAGAGGCGAAGGGATGAATCCTAAAGTCTCGGGTGCCTCGGGAATCTGCACGTTAGAGTCAGGCCAGCTGTCTCACTCTATTATTACAGGCAGCACGGTAGCACAAGTGGATAGCACTGTGGCTTCACAGCGCCAGGGTCCCAGGTTCGATTCCCCGCTGGGTCACTGTCTGTGTGGAGTCTGCACGTTCTCCCCGTGTCTGTGTGGGTTTCCTCCGGGTGCTCCGGTTTCCTCCCACAGTCCAAAGACGTGCAGGTTAGGTGGATTGGCCATGATAAATTGCCCTTAGTGACCAAAAAGGTTAGGAGGGGTTACGGGGATAGGGGGAAGTGAGGGCTTAAGTGGGTCGGTGCAGACTCGATGGGCCGAATGGCTTCCTTCTGCACTGTATGTTCTATGTTCTATGTGTATTATGCAGATTTGTCAAAAAGTGATCCTGCCCACACTGGGCGGGATTTACATTGCAACGTCCTGCGGATCGCGTTGGATCTCGCCAGGCATTGCAAGCCGGGTAGATCCCAGGAACAGGATCTCCCTGCGCCCAGTGTCTTTGAATATTTTTCAGGCAGAGCTGAAGTTACAATCAGATCAGCCACGATCTTAATCATTGGCAGAAGAGGCTTGAGGTGCTGAGTGGCCTATTCCTGTTCCTAATTCGTATGTTTGTATGAAGAAGAGGGGAAGAAGGCTCTCAACAAGAGGCCATATTTGCCCAATTTGTTCAGGGAACAATTCTCCGACCTGAATCTCAGCGAGGAAGAGTGTGTGAGAGGTCTGCCCTTCACTGAGAAGGTCCTTACTCAAACCTGCCAACCACTGCCTTGGAGCAGGGCAAGGGTTGCATTGCCAGTGTTTGTGAAGGTGACCGTGGAGATGAACCTTTATGCATCTGGCTCCTTCCAGGCAGGAGGTGAAGATATTGCACAATTTGCACTGCCCTCTAAGAAAAGTCACAGCAATTCTCTATTTGAAGAGTTCATCTCCTCTTGCTTGAGTTCAGCAGACAAAGTGCATACGTGGCTTCACTAGGATTGCAGGCTTCCCCATGGTGCAGGGTGCCATCGACTACACACGTGTATTATTTTGCAGGTGGCGCAGGTGAACTCTGCAATAAACTGGAATCAAAAGGGGCTCCACTCCTTCAATGTCCTGATGCTGTGTGACCATCGGCAAAGGATCATGCAGGTCCATGCATGGTATCCTGGCAGGAGACACAACACCTTCATTCTGCAGCAGTCCACTGTGAAAGCTAATTTGCAAAGCAAAGGGTGGCTACTGGCGACAAGGGCTCTCAACTGCCAATATGGCTCATGACTCCAGTGTCGTGTTGGGTGTTCTGGTTCACAAACAAGCCAACAATGCTGGAAGTGGTGTAACGCTATTTTATTAACTGTTCAACTATGCTAACATACTGTAAACGTAGGTAGAAGCAATACAAGCTTAACTATGGACCCTTTCCTATGACTAGCTTTGGTGAGGCACGCAGCACATGGTGAATGTCTGTGTTGCAGGCTGTGAGCTCTGTGCTCTGAGCTGGCTGCTGCTAGAATGAGAGGGAACTCTCCTGTCCCCTGTCTTTATAGTGCGTGTGCTCTCACTGGTGATTGGCTGCGGTGTTATGTATGCTGGCTGGTCCTACTGCATGTCAATCAGTGTGCGTATGTGATTGCACCATAATGAACTGATGTATATCATGACATCCCCCTTTTTTACAAAGAACATGTGCCTATGTGAGAATAAATCACGTATAATGAGTGTATCTGACCATATGTGTGCAGTATTTACATAACTATGTACATGAGGCTAGTCTATAAACACGGGAAGGTGCCTGGTGCAGAGAAAAGAAAAACAAGGTGTTACACCAACAACAAAACTAATAACGAATGCTATAAACAAACTCGTGAAATGCTGAAACAGAATGAAAGAACAAAGCATTGAATCCAACATTGTAAGGCTCATAAATCAAGTCTCTGAGGTGGGCAACGAATTTGGGTTGACCGCCTCAAGGAGCCACCGGCTGAGGATCGGGCTGGGCCACGGCCAAGTGAGGAGGATGCAGAGTATCCGGAAGCTCTACAAAGTCCAGGTTGGGGACAACAGGAGGGCGTGGCACCGGTGGAGGATCGCATAGCGAGCGTGGAACCAGACAAAGAGCACGCCGATTGCGGCGGCGAATGGAGCCATCAGGCAGGCGAACCAGGAATGAACGGGGAGCCACCAGCCGAAGAACCACAGCAGTCGCAGACCAGCCACCCTCCGGAAGATGGATTCGGACGTTGTCACCTGGCGCCAGAGCAGGAAGATCAGTCGCTCGAGCGTCATGCACCACCTTGTGCTGCGCGCGAGACAGTTGCATCCGCTGAAGGGCCGGAGCATGGTCGAGGTCTGGGACGTGAATGGACGGTACAGTGGTCCTGAGGGTGCGACCCATCAGCAGCTGGGCTGGTGATAGGCCCGTGGACAGTGGAGCCGAGCCATAGGCCAGCAAGGCGAGGCAGAAGTCGGATCCTGCATCAGCAGCCTTGCAGAGGAGCCTCTTTACGATGTGGACACCCTTTTCTGCTTTGCCATTTGACTGAGGGTGCAGGGGACTGGACGTCACATGTACAAAGTTGTACCTGCTGGCGAAGTTAGACCATTCCTGGCTCGCGAAGCAGGGGCCATTGTCCGACATCACAGTGAGTGGGATGCCGTGACGAGCAAAGGTCTCTTTGCATGCACAGTTAACAGGCGATGACATGATGTTGTGCATGTCGTGTTGGGTGTTCCGATACACAAACAAACCAACACAGTTGTAGATGGTACAACTCTGTTTTATTGTTCTGTACAATAATAACTATTAACTTCTGGCTGTGGTTCGTACTTCACCAGCTAACCTGTGGACCCAGCCTTTGCACTATCTTGGTGAGGCACTGAGCACATGGTCTATGTCTGAGTGGCACGCTGTGAGCTCTGTGCTCTGAGCTATCTCCTGGTAGAATGAGCGGGAACTGTGGTGTTCCCTGTTTTATAGTGCGTGTGCTCTCACTGGTGATTGGCTACGATGTTGTGTGTGTGTTGGTTGGTCCAAACACCTGTCCATCAGTGTGTGTGTGTGATTGCACCATGATATGTTAATGTGGATATCATGACAGTGCAGGCGTACAACCTCGGGATAGCTGGAAAAATAATCAACTATGAAAACATAGTCCCTGCCGAGCGCATGGAACAGGTCCACGCCTACCTTAGAACAAGGGGACGTGACCAACTCATGGGGCTGAAGGGTTCCCCGTGGTTGGGCCGGCTGGAACCGCTGACAGGTGGGGTAATTGAGCACAGTGTTGGCAATGTCCTCAGTTGTGCCAGGCCAGTAGACAGCCTCTTGGGCCCTCCGTCGGCACATCTCTACGTCGAGATGGCCCTCGTGCAGCTGCTCTAATACCAGGTGATGCATGCTATGTGGGATCACGATGCGGTCCAGCTTCAGGAGGACGCCATCAACGGCTGCCAGATCTTCTCGAATATTATAGAACTGCAGGCATTGTCCCTTGAGCCATCCGTCAGTCATGTGGCGCATCACACGTTGTAGCAGGGAGTCAGCCGCAGTCTACGGCAAATGTGGGTTAGGCGTTCATCCGTGGCCGGCAGACTGGCGGCCGTGAAGGCCACATGGGCATCGACTTGGCAAACGAACCCCTCTTGGTTTGACAGAATGGTGACTGCCCTGGACAGAGCTTTGGCTATGATCAGGTCCTTACCCGGTGTGTACACGAGCTGGAAATCGTATCTCCGGAGCTTGAGCAGAATGTGTTGTAGGCGTGGGGTCATGTATGTCGTGATGGGTGTTCTGGTTCACAAACAAGCCAACAATGCTGGAAGTGGTGTAACGCTATTTTATTAACTGTTCAACTATGCTAACACACTGTAAACGTGGGTATAAGCAATACCAGCTTAACTGTGGACCCTTTCCTATCACTAGCTATGGTGAGGCACTCAGCACATGGTGAATGTCTGTGATGCAGGCTGTGAGCTCTGTGCTCTGAGCTGGCTGCTGCTAGAATGAGCGGGAACTCTCCTGTCCCCTGTCTTTATAGTGCTTGTGCTCTCACCGGTGATTGGCTGCGGTGTTATGTATGCTGATTGGTCCCACTGCATGTCCATCAGTGTGTGTATGTGATTACACCATAATGTACTGATGTATATTATGACATCCAGCTCACACCCAACTACATGCAGGCAGCAGGCATATATTGAGAGCAGCCCATTGGCACACTGAAGAAACAAAACAAAAATAGGAAGTGCACATTTCCAGTTCCAGCAGTTTGTAAACCAGAAAACAATGTGAGATGGGAAGGATGTGGGATGTGAAAAAGAGCACTCGGTGGAGGATACTGTGGTTTCAGCCTTGCCACTGGCCACAGCCTCAGCAATGGACACTTCAATAATGGCCGGCATTTTCTCTTCATTGGGTGCGACATCATGCAGGTGGGTGTGCCTGTTCCCCGTTGGCTGTGAAGTACCTTCTCCTGTGGGAAGTGTGTCATTGAGTGTCATGCAATATGTTTGACTGTCACGGTTGAATAGCTGGTCAGTGTGGTGCCACCCTGGTGAATGAACCTGAATGACAGCCATTGAAATGCAAATCAAGGCCGTGATCATATTTCACCTGCACTCGTAAATCTGCAATCAGCAAGTATTGTCGGCTAGCTTTTGCAACCAACACCCTGGAGCCTATGGGCCGGCACGGTGTCCAGGGCAGCTGATTTTGGCAAGGTCCCAACCAGCAAATGGAATCAGGAGTGTAAGGGCCCTTCCTGTTGATTCCCTTATTTCCCATTTCTTTTACTTTGTGGTTAACATTTTGATCCATGGACATTTAATGGATATATACCTTTAAGTCGAGCAGAGGAAGTGAGAAACTCAAAAGTTGCAAAATAGTACACTGTGCTATTGTAGATTTAGCTTTTGAATAGAAAAACTCAGACTTCTGGCAGGCGAGAGATCGGAGTGATTTGGTTCAATTGGCTGTCTGGTGGTCAGTGAATTGGCCAAAGGCCGTATTCTGTCTGGTGACAGATGGTGATTGGGTCCAAGTGGGATGGTTTTTAGAGGACCCAGGAAGGGATAGTCAGATCTTGGACACTGAATGAAGAAGCTGTGAGCTGCTGTCTCTTTCTGTCTCTCAATTCAGAAATACTGCCTGTCTGCTGTTTTCTGAACCTGCAGAGAAGTTTTTGAGGCCTGATTTGTCACAAACCCCAAGCCTCCACTGCGTACTCCAAAAGCGCTGCCCACTTCACGGCAGGATCAGGCGTGAAAGCGATTCGTCTCCTTTGTCTTTTCTGTGCAGTCGCTTAGCAACATAATGCGTGTTGCTGTGCAATGCTGTTGGTGTGATCGCAAGGGGACTATTCTTCACAAGTAAAGCACAGGGATTGCTGTTCAAATAAGAGAGATCAGAAACATTTCAGTTGCAAGCTCACATTTGCAATCCTTTGGAATTTGTTAAAAACCCTATTTGATTTGATGCCCAATTTCCACAACAGGATGATTAATTCTGACCCAGACGTAGCTTTAACGAGCATAGAATGTGTGTCCCTGAACACTGTAATATCCTAATCACGAAAAAGATTTTGCCCTACTCTTCCCAATTCTGCTTGTTAAGTTCCAGTTGCCAACAAATTGAAATTGAAAGTTTGCATAATGACACCACATTAATGCCGGTGAAGTTATTCCATTGATCAGCACAGTGATCAGAGGAAAACCACAATGTAGTGCTTGTGACTGGCACGTTATTTCTGTTCCATTAATACTTGCATCGAAGTACATGATCTGTACTTGGCTGTATTGAATGTGTTTTTAAAAATTTTGTCGGTACCCATCCAACCCAAATTCAGAAACAATTTATAAATCCTAAACTACAGAATACATGTAGCAGTCTGCTGGAACTTTCCCTTCTTAACAAGCTCTACAAATTCACAGCACAGGGATTAGTGGAAGTCATTTGCATTCATTGGTATCTTAGCTGGATGAGTTCATGCATGGTGGTGGTGGCATGCAACAGGGAGATTGAAGGCAGAGATTGCCAGCAAATCGTTTAGGATCTTTTATCAGCTCTGTGAGGCTGTAGTGTACAGATATTTATTATTATCCTGTAGACAAGGCAAGACATTTCTTTGGCAGAACAGATGTCTGGCAGATTTTGTTGGTTCTCCACACTAATTAATTAACTTGTTTTTTTAAAGCAAATTGGAATAGCTATTCATTAATGTAGTGAATTGTACATATAACGGGTATAAAACATATTAATCACCAATACGTTGTTATGACAGATTTTCATGCAAACGTTTGCTGTTCTTTCATTGCTGGAATAATGTGAAAATCTTCTGTCTCGACTCTTTGCTAGCTTTAGTATTGATACAGGGTCACCATTGTCTTGAAAATTCTGTCCATCACTCTCAGGGGTTCTCTTTGAATCCCGCCTTTCCCTTAGCAATGCTATGTTTGCCGATTTAACATCTAAAAGTCTGATTGGCATTTTGCCACCTACCATTGCGAGGCACAGACCATTGTATAAAGTCGTCCTGAAAAGAACATACTTCGGTAGTGTTAAAATGTGACCATCACCGATTCCTGGCTTCAACAAGCCAGCTGATTTTAACAGGGAAAGATGTGAGTGTCAGGCAGGGAACAGCACCAAGTGTTTCATTTTTCAAATCACCAAACCGAGGAAAATATACATGTAGGTTCCCACCAACTTGTGAGAGGGAAACCTTCTAAGAAGGAGGGTGACAATGGTTCACTGACATTTGCAGGTTATTTGTATGCAGGAACAATGTCACTTTTGAGCAGCTGTAATCCATCTGAGAAGTTTATATCTGGCAGGATAAATTATGAAAGGGGGTGGAAATATAAAGAGTCTTCAGAGGCTTTATTTAGTGGCACTTTTGATTTTGGGTAATTGGATTTTAAAATATTACAAAAATCTGTTTCTGCCTTGATTTAATGTCTTCAAAGGCAAATCAGTTAGTGACCTAAATGGACACGTGTTTCTATGGCTCCCACATAATAAATTAACGTTCCAAGCTATCACATAAGAAAATTGATTATTGGGGCTGGACGACTCTGAATTTAGCTTTGCCGTAGCTGGTATATCTGATACCTAATCGCATTACCTGCCTTTACCCCATTTCAATCTACCTGCCACACATTCCCTTCATTCACAATAAAGTGGTGCAGAACAGATGCATCTAACTTTCTTGGGCTATTAGAATAATCAACACTTTTGAATAAATTCCATTGGTTAAGTTAATGCCTATTGAATATTGGACAACTTTTGTTTTTATTTACTTGCTGTCACTGAGGGGGGGGGGGAAAGAATTTAAGCCACAAAGCAGCTCCAGTGGATCAAGGAGAAGTAACTTTGAAAGTGGCTTCTGGTGCGAACCCACATGATATGAAATGTCCCTCAGCCTGATTTACCACGCTATAGACACAGGTGCATTTTCTGGGCATTGATTTGCCTGTAAGATCTATGTAACTACGCCAATCTAATATTTGTCATGTGGCCAATCTACTCAAAAAGGAGGCAACTCTACATGTGTCACTCCTCTGATTTCACGAGATAAAAGTTACTGATCTGATGACATTCAAGGTGGAGGGTACCTCAATGATCTATCTGCCACTCATTGGGACTCATTAGCATGCTGTTGGCCAACTTCCTATTCTGCCTCCAAGGCTGTTGGAGCTGTGAGCCCATTTTGGAAACTTGGTTTGTGCTCAGCTAAGTGTGGGAACGTAGAGGTTCTGATGATGTCCTGAGGTATGGATGAGGGTAGTTCATCACAGTGAAAGGATAACATTTCCTGTGGGCCGGAGGAATTTCCACTGCGATTAATCAGTCAGCTATTGCTAACCACCAGACTCGGATGGGGAACTGATGAATCCTGTGCTTATGAGGCTCGGAAGATAAACCCTCTTGGGCCTCAAACTTTAGAGCGTTGAATGGTTTCTTGCCTGCCTCAGACGCCAGGGGCACAACTGCCTAGGGTTAAAATCAAGACTATAATTCTGAACATTTTGATTGTCTATAAGATTGCCTTGAGCTCCATCTGTCTGTGTAATTGAATAAATTAGGTAAAATTATAGCATCCTTGCTAAAATTGTAAAACTAGAAGCAAATTTAGTTCCCATTACAGAAGTGTGAGAGAAATGATGAACTTCAATAGATGGAACTTTGCTTCTGGCTTCTGAAACTACTAAACCCATTAAAACATGATTCACAATTGCAGTAGATTGATGAAAGAGTCATGGCTGCCTAAGATTTGGGTTTCATTTCAACCTGTACCTCTAAACTGTAGTGCATCTTCTCTTCCTATTGTTCTGCAGGTTTCATACTTCTTAGCATTCATACACTTATTAGCACAGTAAAACTAGCAGCTTAATTTTCCTTCGGTGGATTTTCAAATCGACTCACACAGTCTTAAAGTGAGTCGTAACATTTTGAGTCACCAAATGCTACTTGGTATTTTTACCCAGATTGAATGAAAAATGCAGGGGAAATATTGAGGGTGGCGGTGGGGAATCACAGATTGAGAAATTTATGAGCGGAATGCACAAGGTCTTGTTGCAGCATCCCTACTGCTGGAGCAGAAGCTCTGGGTTCGAGCCCAGCTCCGGGACTTGTTGGCTATGGAATAAGGGTTTATAACATGGTTCAAGGGGCTGATATTCAGCTCGTGAATCCTTCCACCACTTTCCCCCATGGGAGAAACAGTGTGGGTATGAGGTATGCTTTTTAAAAAGAAAAGTGGAATGCACGGATTTCAAACAAATTGTTTTCCCCAATCTAATCCAACCAAAATCTTTAACCGAGGGATGAGCCTAATCCTATTATTGTGCAGTGCTGTTAAAACTTCAATGTATGTGGTTGTTCGTACTGTGTGATCTACAATGAATGGCTTAAAAAAGATTGAAATTTTTGCACAACTCAAAAACTTAATAATTGATTATTTCAGAAGATGCTGTGTAAAGAGCTTCAAAAATCAATGAGAATGTTCCTTGTTGATATATTTATATTGCTTTTCATGGATTTGTGTTTCCAGTCAGTTCTTTCAGATATTCATTCTTATTTTGTCTTTCATATTTGTTGAGATATTTGTGTTTATTTTGGTTTTAATTGTTCACTGGCTGTTTTGTTTGTAGTTTCACAGCATTCGCTCATCCTCTCCCACTGAATGTTGCCAAATGACCCCCTGGAGTAGAAAGGTACTGGACTACACCTCAAGCATTAGCCTTGCTCTCTGCCAGTCCTTACTCTGTAGCTTATAATTCTATCCTTAACCTTAACAGCAATCATTGTTTCTCTCTTAACATTTTCTGAATTCTCAAATACTGGCTTGTCTGAGTAATATTTGAACTTCATATTAAAATGGGTATGTCAGCATCACATTTCAACACCGGTCCCTCTTCTAATTCACTTAAATCCAGAAATTACCATTAATAGTATTTGTGGGTAATGGGTTAATGTATTGGCATGACATTCTTTGTAATGCTGACATTTGTTTTGCATGCATTAATGCCCCTACGTAAGTCAAGAATAGTCATTGGTCAGCATTCATTCGCTGTATCAACAGAAAGTAAAATTCTAGGTTTAAAATTATTTTAATATTGTAGAATATATAAATCTGACTTTCATATTATATGTACAAATATAAACATGCAGACACTTATGTGTATTAGAAAAATACTATGGCCTATATCTTATGTATTGTGGAGGATTCTTTATCAGAAAGATGTAAAATGTAGGCTGATGAGGACATATGAAAGGTTTGCTACGCGAGCTCTGCAATATATTTTCAAGCCATGAAAATAAAGTTCTGAGACTGAAGAACAAAAAGCAGCCATTAAAAGATGTGCTCAACTTCCAGTGGAGACAGGTAGGTGGAGGTCGCATGTTGGATAGCTCCCACTAGAGCTCTCATTTTCTGGCCCTTTTCACCGTTTTATATGAGCTGTCTTCAGCACAGTTGTGGGAATTAGAGGATGTTGAAATCCCAATGAAAGAATGTGGCACGAAGAGGAAGGAGCAACGAGTCCACCAGTGGGTCTGAGTTTAGTGTGGAATTCTGTGGGAGGAATGATGGTGCGAGCAAGCTCGTCGGTTAGGGCTGCGCCCATTACAGTGGATACGCTGGCCAAGGTGATGGCGGTGGAGTTTGAGCGGCAGTTTGCTAAGCATTTTTGGGAAGGAGATGATTGGAACGCTCAAACAGCTGGTGGAGGATATGCTGTCCCCAACAAGGAGACTGTTGGAAAGACGTCAGAGATGGTGCATGAGCACGGTGAGGTGTTGAAGGGGTGGAGCAGACATTGTTGCGGCACATTGACCAGCTCTCCACGATGGGAGAGGGGCTGTGGAAGGTGGAGGAAAACAATAAAGGGCTGAGAGCCAAAGTGGAGGACCTGGAGAACAGGTCACAGCAGCAGAATCTTTGGATTGTGGGACTGTCTGAGGGGCTGGAGGGCCAGAACCTGACGGAATACCTTTCGGGGATGTTCACCAAGTTGTTGTGGGAGGAGGAGAACACCTCCCTCTTTGAACTGGATAAGGCTCATTGGTCACACCGGCCGAAGTGAAAGATGAATGATCCACCAAGAGCTGTGATAGTCTGTTTTCACAGCTATCAGATAATGGAGAGGGTCTTGAGATGGGTAGCACAGTGGTTAGCAATGTTGCTTCACAGTACCAGGGACCCAGCTTCGATTGTCGCTTGGGTCACTGTTTGTGCGGAGTCTGCACGTTCTCCCTGTGTCTGTGTGGGTTCCCTCGGGGTGCTCCGGTTTCCTCCCAGAAGTCCCGAATGACGTGATGTTAGGTCATTTCTGAATTCTCCCTCAGTGTACCCGAACAGGCACCGGAATATGGTGATTAGGGGCTTTCATTGTAACTTAATTGCAGTGTTAATGTAAGCCTACTTATGGCAATAAAGATTATTATTATAAGAATTGGGAGGTGAGGTGGAAAGGCAGTGGCATTCGTATATACCAGGATGCCACGGTGGAGCTGGCAAGAAGGCTGGCGACCTTTAATAAAGCAAAGGCAGTGCTGTACAAGAGTGATGTGGGGTTCGGGGTGGTCTACCCGGCAAAGTTAGGTATAACTCCAAGAAACATTTCTTTGAGACGGCAGAGGAGGCGGTGACGTTTGTTAGGGCTGAACGACTGAGTTTGGACTTTGATTTCTTATGTTGTGGTTAGGAGGGGATGGTTTGTGGACGGTGGAATAATGGGGAGGGGTTTTTCCCCTTTGGTGTTTGGAAGAGCTGGGTGAGAGCAGGTTTCTTTGTGTTAGGTATGTAGGGCGAGGGAGCTCTGGTAGGGGCCACCTCACTAGCAAACTTAAGTTGGCTAGTGAACGGGAGCGAGGTGGGGGTGGAGCCGTGGCCGGCCGAACCTGAGTGGACAGGTTTCAACTGGCCTAGGAGGTGTGAATGGTGGGTTGATCGGGAGTATGCAGAGCTTTTTGAGAAATATTTTTATTGAAGGCATTTTTTGTACATACAAAAATACACGAGCCAAACCTCGGCAACAGCTAACGAAACTAACAACCCAACACCCTCCACAAGGCTTTCTTCCCACTTGCATTTGACCTCGTCCACAGGAGCGCCCTCCCTATCCCCCAGCTCCCCATATATATCCTCCACTCTCTCCCTCCCCAATGTCATCCTCCGATAACAACTTGGCTTTCAGCACCAGAGGTGGCAGCTCTGGAAAGGACAGTACCTCTTTTCTAACAAAGTCTCTCTGTGGGCAGCATGTTAGCATAATGGTTAGCACAGTTGCTTCACAGCTCCAGGGTCCCAGGTTCGATTCCTGGGTTGGGTCACTGTCTGTGTGGAGTCTGCACATTCTCCCCGTGTCTGCGTCGGTTTCCTCTGGGTGCTCCGGTTTCCTCCCACAGTCCAAAGATGTGTGGGTTAGGTGGATTGGCCATGCTAAATTACCCTTAGTGTCCAAAAAGGTTAAGTGGGGTTATTGGGTTGCGGGGATAGGGTGGAGGCGTTGGCTTGAGTAGGGTGCTCTTTCCAAGACGCGGTGCAGACCCGATGGGCCGAATGGCCTCCTTCCGCACTGTAAATTCTATGACTCTCTCACCTGCAGGTACCTGAACCTGTTTCCCTTAGGCAACTTGTACATCTCCTCAAGCTCCTCCAGGCCTGCAAACTTTCCTCCCACAAACAAATCCCTGAAGTACTCTATCCCCATCTACCGCTAACCTCGGAACCTCGTGTCCAGCCACTCCGGCTGGTTGTCACATATTGGCACCCACAGAGACATGCCTTCCAGTCTGAAGTGTTGCCTACAGTGGTTCAAAATTCTCAACGCTGATACTACCACGGGGCTCACGGAGAATCGGACCGGCGAGAACAGAAGGGGCGCCAACAAGAGTGCCCTCAAACTGGTCCCCTACACGATGCCGCATCTATCTGCCTCCAGACCAACCCCTCCTCCACTGCCCATTTCCTAACCATTGCGATGTTTGCTGCCCAGACTCAGCAAAGCCAGCCCCCACCTCCCCGATCCCTTTCCAGAAATACCCTCCTCACCTGCGGGGCCTTCCCAGCCCACACAAACCTCAAACTCATCCCATTCACCTTTCTAAAAAAGGACTTGGGAACAAAGATGGAAAGGTTCTTAAATACAAACAGAAACTTGGGCAGCACCGTCATTTTCACCGTCTGTACACACCCTGCCAAAGACAAGGGCAACATATTCCACCTCTTAAAGTCCCACTTCATACACTCCGCCAACCATGCCAAGGTCAACTTATGCAGTTGGGCCCAACACTGCGCCACCTGTATCCCAAGATAGCAGAAACACACCCCTACCACCCGGAAGAGCAACTCCCCCAGCCTCCTCTCCTCCCTCTGGCATTTACCTGAATACCTCACTTTTTCCCATGTTGAATTTATATCCTGTAAATGGCCAACCCTCCCAGGATCCTCATGATCCTATCAAAACTCCCCACCGGGTCGCAAATGTACAACAGGAGGTCGTCTGCCTACAGAGAGACCTGTGCTCTACTGCTCCCCACTCAATCCCCCACCCCCTCAACGCCCTGAGCGCCATTGCCAAGGGCTCTATCGCCAGAGCAAAAAGCAACGGGGAGAGTGGGCACCCCTGCCTCGTTCCCTGGTGTAGCCCAAAATACTCCAAACTAATCTTATTTGTCCAGACACTAGCCTTCGGTGCCTTATACAGCAGCTGAACTCAATCCACAAACCCCTGCCCGAACCGGAACCAACCCAACACCTCCAACAAATACGTCCACTCAACGCAGTCAAACACCTTCTCCGCGTCCATTGCCACCAGCACTTCCACTTCCTGCCCCTTTGAGGGCATCATCATAACATTGAACAGCCTGCGTACATTCGCTGACAGCTGTCGTCTCTTCATGAACCCTGTCTGGTCCTCTCCAATAACATCCAGCACACAACCCTCTATCCGCGAAGCCACCTTCGCCAACAACTTTGCATCCACATTTAATAGTGAAATTGGACGGTACAACCCACACTGCTCTGGGTCGTTGTCCTTCTTTAAAATCAGTGATATGGACGCCTGCGTCAGCATGGGGGGAAAGTTCCCCCCTTGCCATCGATCGACTCATTATACATCCTAAAAAGCAGAAGCCCCAGCTCCAACCCAAACTTCTTCAAACTTCTTCTAAAATTCAGCTGAAAACCCATCTGGATCCGGTGCCTTTCCCGCCTGCTACATCGAACCCACACAGTCCATCACCTCCCTCAACCGAATTGGGGCCCCCGATCCCTGCACCATCTCCTCCTCCACTCTTGGGAACTCCAACACGTCCAAGAACCGCCTCACACCCTCCACCCCGATCGGAGGCTCCAATTCATACAGCCTTCGATAGAACCATACACCCCCTCTGACTCCGAAACCGCCTTGCCTATCTCTCTCGCCACCGCCTGCTTCCTCAACTGATGCGCCAACAATCTGCTTGTTTTTTCCCCGTACTCATAAACCACCCCTCTGGCCCTCTGCAGCTGCCCTACCACCTTCCCTGTGGACACCAGCCCAAACTCCATCTGGAACCTCTGTCTCTCCTTTTGCAACACTTCCTCTGGTGCCACGAAATATCTCCGGTCCACCCTCAGGATGTCCTCAACTAACCTCAGCCTCTCCTCAACTAACCTCAGTAAGAAGTCTTACAACACCAGGTTAAAGTCCAACAGGTTTGTTTCGAATCACCAGCTTTCGGAGCACTGCTCCTTCCTCAGGTGAATGAAGAGGTGGGTTCCACAAACATATAAATAGACAAAGTCAAAGATGCAAGACAATACTTTGAATGCGAGTCTTTGCAGGTAATTAAGTCTACACGTCCAGACGGAGCAACTGGAGAGAGGGATAATCACAGGTTAAAGAGGTGTGAATTGTCTCAAGCCAGGACAGTTGGTAGGATTTTGCAAGCCCAGGCCAGATAGTGGGGGGGGTGAATGTGATGCGACATGAATCCAAGGTCCCGGCTGAGGCCGTACTCGTGTGTGGAACTTGCCTATAAGTTGTGCGGAGACTCTGTGCGGAGTCTGCACGTACTCCACGTGGCTGTGTGGGTTTTCTCCGGGTGCTCCGGTTTCCTTCCACAGTCCAAAGACGTGCAGGTTAGGTGGATTGGCCACGATAAATTGTCTTTAGTGTCCAAAAAGGTTAGGAGGGGTTATTGCGTTATGGAGATATGGTGGAAGTGAGGGCTTAAGTGGGTCGGCACAGACTCGATGGACCGAATGGCCTCCTTCTGCACTGTATGTTGTATGTTCTAAGTTTCTGCTCGGTGATTCTGTGTTGTCGCGCGTCCTGAAGGCCGCCTTGGAGAATCCTTACCCAAAGATCAGAGGCTGAATGCCCTTGACTTCTGAAGTGTTCCCCGACTGGAAGGGAACATTCCTGCCTGGCGATTGTCGCGCGATGTCCGTTCATCCATTGTCGCAGTGTCTGCATGGTCTCGCCAATATACCACGGTGTTGCAAGACTTCTTACTGTGCTCACCCCAGTCCAACACCGGCATCTCCACATCACAACTAACCTCAGCCTCTCCTCCCATTGCACTTTTTCCCTTTGTGTCCGAATTGAAATAAATTCTCCCCTTACTACCATCTTCAGTGTCTCCCACAGCGTGGAGGCTGTGACCTCCCCTGTCTAATTCAGCTCCTCATAATTTTGAATGACCACCCTCACCCTCTCACAGACCCCCTTGTCCGCCAGCAGTGCCACATCTAACCTCCACTGCGGCCGCTGAGCTTCCCCCTGCATACCCACAGATTCTCCCAGAGACCACGATCGCCAAATACTCCGAACCAACCTTATCCAATACAAAGAAATCTATTCGGGAGAATACCCAGTGCCCATGTGAGAACAACCAAACCTCCTTCGCTCTCGGCCTCCTAAACCGTCACGGATCCGCCCCTCCCATACATTCCATAAACACCATCAACCTTTTTTTAAATTCAAAATTTAAAAAAAATTTTTTTAAGAGTACCCAATTCATTTTTTCCAATTAAGGGGCACTTTAGCGTGGCCACTCCACCTAGCCTGCACATCTTTGGGTTGTGGGGCGAAACCCACGCAAACACGGGGAGAATGTGCAAACTCCACACGGACAGTGACCCAGAGCCGGGATCGAACCTGGGACCTCGGCGCCGTGAGACTGCAGTGCTACCACTGCGCCACCGTGCTGCCCCCCATCAACTCTTTTGACATTGTCGAAACCTTCAGGGACCCAGGGCACAACCGGTCTAACCCAGGATTCAGAACCGTATTGAAATCTCCCCCATAATCAGCCGATGCGTGTCCATGTCCGGAATCTTCCCTAAAACCTACCTCAAAAATCCACGTCACCCCAGTTTGGGGCATAAAATTCACTAGCACACAGGTGTCCCCTCCAACTTCCCGCTAACCATCACGTACATGCCCCCCGGGGGGTCAGCTACGATACTGCCAACCTCAAAGGCCACCCTCTTGTTGACCAGCATTGCCACCCACTTGTCTTCATATCCAACCCGGAGTAGAACACCTGCCCCATTGGCCCCTTCCTCAGCCTCGTCTGATCCCCAGCTTCAGGATCAGAAGAAACACGACGTCCGCCTTCAAACTCGTTCAGTGTGTGAAAACATGTAACCGTTTTAACCGGCCGGTTCAGTCACACACATTCCATGTAATCAACCAGACCGGGGGGCTCCCTTCCCACTTCCTTCCTTCATTCCTTCTTTAACCAGATTCCCCCGGCCCATGCCGCGTACTCCTCCAGGCCCTGCCCAAGATGTCCACCACTATCCCTCCCCGCCCAACATTTCCCAGATCAGTGTCCCTCCCGTCCAACCCCCCCATAACCACACAAATAAACCAACTCATCCCCCACCCTCCCCCACTCCATCCTCCTGTCGACTCCCCACTTCATTCCCGTTAACTAGCCAACTAGTTGGCATGGTGGCTCCCGCCTGGGGGTCCGTCAACCCCCCCTTCCCCAAATCCACCTTTCACCCCTCCTACCCTGAAACCCCAACATAAAAGGCAGCACACTAACCCTCTCTGCTCCCATTCTCATTGAATTCACCAATCCGCCCCCCTTGTAAACTCACATTCCCCACATTTAACATCTCCAAGGTTTAGTGTCCTCTCACTCCTCCTAGTCCATGGTATCTCATAAATTCTTTGGCCTTCTCCGGCGTATCAAAATAACACTCCCGATTCTGAAGCATGGCCCACAGACCAGCAGGACACAGCACCCCAAACTTCAACCCCCTCCTTGTAGAGGGCAGCCTTGACCTGATCGTAGCCAGCCTGCCGTTTGGCCAAATCCACACCCAGGTCCTGGTATATTCTCAGCTCGCTCCCCTCCCAGTTGCACTTCTTTGTCTGCCTTGCCCATTTCATGATTTTCTCCTGATCGAGAAAACAATCCAGCCTCATCACCATTGCCCTCGGCGGCTCCCCTGCCTTCGGCCTCCTCCTCAGCGCCCTGTGCGCCTGAACCACCTCAAGGGGTCAGTCAAAGACCCCCTCCCCCTTTAGCTTCTCCAGCATCTTTGCCACATATTTAGCAGCCTGTACGCCTTCGACCCTCTCGGGCATCCCACCATCCCGAGAGTCTGCCTCCTGCAGTGTTTCTCTAGGTCCTCCACCTTTTCCCTTATCCTCTTTTGGCTATCCACCACCAGCACCATCTCCGCTTCCAACAAGGCCAGCTGGTCCTCTTGCTCCCCATCGACTCCTTCACCTTCTAGAATGCCAGGCCCTGTGCCTCCAGCCTCTGCTCCACTTTCTCAATAGCCGCCCTAAGCGGTCCCACCACCTTAGCCAAGTCCACTGAGGTCTCCTTCCTCTGCTACTGGAACTTGTTGTTCAAAAGGTGGGTAAGAGAGTAAGGTTTCTGATGGAGAAGGTGGTGGCAGATCAGGAGGGCAGATATGTTATAGTAACAGGTGCTTTGGAGGGGAGGTTGGTGGTGTTGGTTAGCGTGTAAGACCCGAATTAGGATGATGTAGGATTTATGAAGAGGATCTTAGCAGGTCTGGACACACATCAGTTAATTTTAGGGGGCGATTTAAACACTATGGATCAATGGAACACTATGGCTCGTATTCTTTTCTCACTGGTGCATAATGTGTATTTGAGGATTGTTGTTGTTGTCAGGGTTTAGGAAAGTGGAATATTCAGCGATCTTTATTTCAGATCATGCTCCGCACTTGATGAATGTGGTCTTGGAGAAGACGATTGATGATTATGTGAGGTGCAATAAGGGGCAGGATCATCTTGTTTAAGGTGCAGGTGGAAAGGAGGCAAGAGAGGAACGACAGCGATTGGTAGACAAAATTTTGGAAGTGGATGAAAAGTAGGGGGGGATGTTTGAGGATGCAGAAGATAGGGGAGGGTGCTTCCAAAAGACGATGGGACAGTCATCAATTTTGTTGTTGTTAAAGAAAGGTTAAGGACCCAGTGGAGTGTGGGTCGTATCGACCAATATCTCTGTGAATGTGGATGCCAAGATTCTTGTCAAAATGTTGCTGCTTAGGTTGGAGGAGTGCCTTCCGCAGATGGTTGGGGAGGATCAGACCGGGTTTGTAAAAGGGAGGTAGTTGTCCTCAAATGTGCAGCGCTTGTTAAACGTGGTGCTCTCCCCATCAGAAAGGAGGGAGCAGGAGATGGTGGTGGCGCTGGATGCAGAGAAGGCATTTGATCGGGTAGAGTGGAGTTATCTGTTTGCGGTGTTGAAACAGTTTGGGATTGGTCCGAGGTTTATGGTCTGGTTCAAATTGTTTTACAAGGAACTAAAGGTGAATGTACATATGAATTAGAATCCATAGAATCTCTACAGTGCAGGAGGAGGCCATTTGGCCCATTGAGTCTACACCGGCCCTAAGAAAAAGCGCACTATTTAAGCCCAGTAACCCCTGTAATCCAGTAGCTCCACCAAACCTTTTGGGACACTAAGGGGCAATTTTGGTGAACGAGGTGAACGCGGAATATTTTCAGCTGAACCGGGGAACGAGACGGGTATTCTATGTGTCACCCCCCCCCCCCCCCTTTGGTTTGCGCTGGCGATAGAACTCACGGCCATTGCGCTGAAGACCTCGGATAAGTGGAGGGGGATAGTGAGAGGTATGGGGGGGGCGGTGGAGCATAGGGTGTCCCTTTATCCTGATGATCTTTCGTTGTATACTTCCAACCCCGTTCCCACAGTGGGGCATATAATGGGGTTGTTTAAGCGAATTGCAACTTTTTCAGGAAACAAAGTGAATTTGGAGACGGGCAAGTGCTTTTTGGTCACCCTGCCTCCCTGCCGGGGACGGGAGCCAGCTTGGGGAGATTTCCGTTTCATGTGGTGACTACTCACTTCAGGTATCTGGAGGTGCAGGTGCTTCAGGGTTGGGCCCGGCTCCGTAAATTGAATTTTACGAGCCTCATGGGCAGGGTCAAAGCAGATTTTTTGAGGGGGGACAGCCTCCCCTATCGTTGGCAGGCAGGCTGCAGGCGGTAAAGATGAATGTTTTGCAGCGATTTTTGTTTTTATTCCAGTGTTTACTGGACTTCCTGCCGAAAATGAATTTTATGGGGGTGGAACTGTTGATTGTGTCGTTTGTCTGGGTGGATAAGGTAGCGAGGGTTCAAAGGACGGTGCTTCAGAGACAGCAGCAGTCATGGGGTTTGGCTCTGCCACATTTGTTGTATTATTATTGGGTGGCAAACGGTAAGAAGGTGCGGGGCTGGGGTAGGGGGCCGGAGGCAATGTGGGTGAGGATGGAGGCAGGTTCTTGTAAGGATCGGGGCTGCGGCGCTAGCGGATAAATATATGAGTAGTCCGGTGGCGGTGACCACAAAGAATGTATGGAGGCAATTTTGGCAACATTTTAAGTTTGGCAGGGTCGCGGCTGATGCCAATCCGAGGGAATAATGGGGGCGATTCTCCAATATTGAGACCAAGTGTTCGCGCCGTCGTGAACGCCATCGCGTTTCACGGCGGCGCAAACAGGTCCCGGACACGACCTATTCTGGCCCCTACAGGGGGCCAGCACGGCACTGGAGCAGTTCATGCGGCTCCAGCGTCGCGCCGCGCCAACCCGCGCATGCGCAGTTGGGGCAGCCCAATCCTGCGCATGAACAGTTGGGCTGCGCCATCCCGCGCATGCGTGGGGAACGTCTTACGCACGCCGGCCCCTCACCAACATGGAGCCGGTGTTCTGGGGCCACGCGCGGAAGGAGGTAGGCCCGGGGGGGGGGGGGGGGGGGGAGGCCGGCCCGCCGATCGGTGGGCCCCGATTGCGGGCCAGACTCCATCGGAGGCCACCCCGGTGAAGGAGTCCCCCCCCCCCCCCCCCCCCCCCCCGGCAGAGTTCCCGCCGGCAGCGACCAGGGGTGGACGGCGCCGGCGGGAACCCTTCGTGTCGTAGCGGCCGTTCGGCCCATCCGGCCGGAGAATTGCCGCTCGCCGGTTTTCCGAGCGGTCCGGTGAGAATCGCGCGCCGCTGGTTTCCGGGGAGTGGGAGAATCGCGTGCGGGGCTCGGGGCGGCGTGGCGCGATTCGCACAGCGCCTCGGCGATTCTCCCACCCGGCGTGGGGGGGCGAGAATAGCGCCCAATGTGTTTGAACCAACGAGATTGGATGCTAGGTTTTGGGATTGGGAGAAGCAGGGGATGGTGGAAATGAAGTACATATTCTTGGAAGGGTAGTTTGAGAGCTTGGAAGAGTTGAAAGAGAAGTTTGGGATTCAGGATTTTGCAAGGAAGGGTTTCTTGACGTTTCTGGTGACACGTCCCTCCTCCTCGTTGGAGGGGGTGCTGTTGGTGATGGAGTTGGAGGGAGGGGGTCACCGTGGCGATTTCTGGGAGGATCCTGGGGGAAGATACGGCATAATTGATACAACCCCCATAGATACGGGGGGGGGGGGGGGGGGGGGTTGTTGTTAAGGCCAAGTGGGAGGAGGAGCTGGAGATGGGGTTGTGGTGTGAGGTGTTGTGGAGGGTGAATGCCTCGACTTTGCGTGCGAGACTTGGGTTAATACAGTTACAGGTGATACACAGGGCATACTTAACGGGTTCAAGGAGGAGCTGGTTGTGTGAGAGGGTGGAGGATACTTGCGAGTGGTGTGGGAGAGGTCCAGTCAGCCATGCACATATGTTCTGGTCCTCCCTGAAGTTGGAGACATTTTGGAGGTATTTTTTCAGCACCATGTTGGCGATCTTGCACTTGAACTTGGAGCCCAGTCCTCTGGAGTCCATATTTGGGCGTTGGACATGCCAGAGCTGCAGACGAGGCGGGGGCAGGCATTTTAGCCTTAGCCTCACAGGCGGGTCCTGTGGGGGTGGAGGTCAGTTTCTCCGCCCTGTTGCTCAGTGTGGCTGGGGTCCTGATCAAGTTCCTGTATTTTAAAAGGTGATGTTCACCTGGCCGGGGGGTGGGGGGGGGGGGGATTGAGGGGTTCCATAAGAGATGGGGTCTGCTTATTCTTTGCTTTAAAGAGTTGGTTACCTTCAGCTGCTAAGGGGAGGTGGGTTTTGGGTGGAGGTTTGGGATGGGGGATTTATTCTTCGAATTGTATGTGAGTTAGTTGGTAGAATGGAGGGAGGGGTTCTTCTATTCTTTTTATCTAGTGTTGTTTTGTTTTATGTATAAAATGTTAAAATACGAATTAAAATATATTTTTAAAAAAAGAGCAGGTGTGCTCGTCAAGGGCGTGCTAATTGATTGAAATTATCAGGCCAGCGCTTGGCTTGTTGAAGAGTTTTGCACCAAAACTGTTGATGCTTTTTTCTCATCATAGGAACAATGCAAAGTGTGAGCTAATTTCATCCACTTAGATGTGCCATTAATTTGTGAAGAGAGATGAAGCCACACGTCTCAGGGGCTTGTCTCGCATTCACACATCACCGGATTATTCTACCATAATCACTGACAGTCTTTAGTTAGCAACTAACCCCACTACCATCCCACATGACCACTTTGCAGCTCATCTCACCTAACAGCATCCCCTGACGAACAACAACAACTTGTGTTTGTATAACAGCCTTAACGTTTTAAAGTGCCCAACTGTATTTGATTATAAAGCAAAATATGGTACCAAACCGCACAAGGCAGATAGGATGGATAGCCAAAAGTTTGGTCACAGAGATAGGTTTTACAGGTTACTTTAAAGGATGAAAGAGAGGTGGGGGTGGCAGCGGGGCTGCTCAGGGCTTAGGCCTAGGCAGCTGAAGGCCCAGCCACCAATAGTCGAGTGGTTAAAATCAGGGTTGCTCAAGAGGCCAGAATTAGTTAAGTGCGGATATTTCAGAGGATTGTGGGACTGGAGTGGATTACAGAGATATGGAAAGGGCAAGACCATGGAGGGATTTGAAAACAAGAATGAGAATATTAAAATTGAGGTGCTGCTTGACTGGGAGCCAATGTAGGTAATCAAACACAGGGGTGATATGGGAAAGGGACATGGTTTAAGGAACACCACAGCATGCATAGCTATGGACCAACTGCTGGAAAACTGTATTAGAATACATAGGTGCTGGGTTGGCATGGTGGTTAGCACTGCTGCATACGGCGCTGAGGACCCGGGTTCGAACCTGGACCCGGGTCACTGTAGTGTGGAGTTTGCACATTCTCCCCGTGTTTGCGTGGGTCTCAACCCAAAGATGTGCAGGGTAGATGGATTGGCCACGCTAAATTGCCCCATAATTGGAAAAAAATAATTGGGTACTTTAAATTTGTTTGTTTTTTAAACAATGCAGTTACAGGTCAGATCATGTTATCCCACACACTGCAATGACACAGTTACAGGTCAGATCATGTTATCCCACACACTGTAATGACAGTTACAGCTCAGATCATGTTAGCCCACACACTGTAATGACACAGTTACAGGCCAGATCATGTTAGCTCACACACTGTATTGACACAGTTACAGCTCAGATCATGTTATCCCACACACTGTAACAATACAGTTCAGTTCATGTTATCCCACACACTGTAACATGCAGTTACATCTCAGATCATGTTATTCCATGCACTTAAATTGTAGTGTCTCAGCACAGACATTAGGTGTAAATTAACAAAGAAAATTACAGCACAGGAACAGGCCCTTCGGCCCTCCCAGCCTGCACCGATCCAGATCCTTTATCTAAACCTGTCTTCTATTTTCCAAGGATCTACTTCCCTCTGTTCCCTGCCCGTTCATATATCTGTCTAGATGCATCTTAAATGTTGCTATCTTGCCCGCCTCTACCACCTCCGCTGGCAAGGCGTTCCAGGCACCCACCACCCTCTGCGTAAAAAACTTTCCACGCACATCTCCCTTAAACTTTCCCACTCTCACCTTGAAATCGTGACCCCTTGTAATTGACACCCCCACTCTTGGAAAAATCTTGTTGCTATCCACACTGTCCAAACCTCTCATAATTTTGTAGACCTCAATCAGGTCTCCCCTCAACCTCCATCTTTCCAACAAAAACAATCCTAATCTACTCAACCTTTCTTCATAGCTAGCACCCTCCATACCAGGCAACATCCTGATGAACCTCCTCTGCACCCTCTCTGAAGCATCCACATCCTTCTGGTAATGTGGCGACCAGAACTGCATGCAGTATTCCAAATGTGGCCTAACCAAAGTCCTGTACAACTGTAACATGACCTGCCGACTCTTGTACTCAATACCCCGTCCGATGAAGGCAAGCATGCTGTATGCCTTCTTGACCACTCTATTGACCTGCGTTGCCACCTTCAGGGTACAATGGACCTGAACTCCCAGATCGCTCTGTACATCAATTTTCCCCAGGACTCTTCCATTGACCGTATAGTCCGCTCTTGAATTAGTTCTTCCAAAATGCATCACCTCGCATTTGCCTGGATTGAACTCCATCTGCCATTTCTCTGCCCAACTCTCCAATTTATCTATATTTTGCTGTATTCTCTGACAGTCCACCTCGCAAGCTGCAACTCCACCAATCTTAGTATCATCTGCAAACTTGCTAATCAGACCACCTATACCTTCGTCCAGATCATTTATGTATATCACAAACAACAGTGGCCCGAGCACGGATCCCTGTGGAACACCAGTAGTCACCGTTCTCCATTTTGAGACACTCCCTTCCACCACTACTCTCTGTCTCCTGTTGCCTAGCCAGTTCTTTATCCATCTAGCCAGTACACCCTGAACCCCATACAACTTCATTTTTTTCATCAACCTGCCATGGGAAACTTTATCAAACGCCTTACTGAAGTCCATGTATATGACATCTACAGCCCTTCCCTCATCAATTAACGTTGTCACTTCCTCAAATAATTCTATTAGGTTTGTAGGACATGACCTTCCCTGCACAAAACCATGCTGCCTATTACTGTTAAGTCTATATTCTTCCAAATGTGAATTGATCCTATCCCTCAGTATCTTCTCCAACAGTTTGCCTACCACTGATGTCAAGCTCACAGGTCTATAATTCCCTGGATTATCCCTGCTACCCTTCTTCAACAAAGGGACAACATTAGCAATTCTCCAGTCCTCCGGGACCTCACCCGTGCTCAAGGATGCTGCAAAGATATCTGTTAAGGCCCCAGCTATTTCGTCCCTCGCTTCCCTCAGTAACCTGGGATAGATCCAATCGGGACCTGGGGATATGTCCACCTTAATGCCTTTTAGAATACCCAAAACTTCCCCCTTCCTTATGCTGACTTGGCCTAGAGTATTTAAACATCCATCACTAGCCTCAACATCCGTCATGTCCCTCTCCTTGGTGAATGCCGATGCAAAGAATCTCACCCATTTCCTCTGACTCCACGCATAAATTCCCTCTTTTGTCTTTGAGTGGGCCAATCCTTTCTCTAGTTACCTTCTTGCTCCTTATATACGAATAAAAGGCTTTGGGATTTTCATTAACCCTGCTAGCCAAAAATATTTCATGACCCCTTTTAGCCCTCTTTATTGCGCATTTGAGATTTGTCCTACTTTCCCGATATTCCTCCAAAGCTTCATCAGTTTTAAGTCACCTAGATCTTATGTCTGCTTCCTTTTTCATCTTAGCTAGTCTCACAATTCCACCTGTCATCCATGGTTCCCTAATCTTGCCATTTCTATCCCTCATTTTCAGGGAAGAAATTTGGCTTCCACATTCCCAGTGAAATATGGGAGCCATATGAAAAGCTTTGCATAACCAATTTGTGAGTTTTGAATCCACTAAAATTACAGATGGGAAGACACATTTGGGTTTCGGCATCAATTTGTATTCATTCATTTCTTGTGCGTGAAAATTGCTGAGAGAAAGCATCCCTTCCTATCCAATCCCTGCACGAATGATTGGCTTCTCAGTTGACAGCTCAAAAATAAGTCAGTCAGTCATATTCAAAACTGCTGCTGGTGAAAGACTTTCCTCAGTCTTAACATGTTTGGAGTTCTAACCCGAAAATTACTGAAATAATGATCTCACTCAAATGCTTCAGTTAGCCAAAAAAAATCTTTACTGCTCTATGGTAGTGTAATACCTACAATACCATTGTTAGTCAAGCGATGAAATGCACAAAAATATGGACCAGGCCATCGCTGTCGACTATGATATATGCTCACCTTTTCCCGACAAATACTTTGCCAATAATTATTTTCTGACTAACTCATCCATATCTTGCTATCTTTTCGATTTGAGTGTGCCTTTGTTTAGACTCCGATATCTTCATGTGGTCACCAATAAATGTCTGAGATTTTATCATTTTTACAACACTCAGTCTACACATAGTTCTGTTGACCTGCGCATTGCAAGAGAATAAATCTTGTTATGCTTAATGGGGTCAATTCATTTTGCACCCAGGAATACAGATTTAAAATGGGCATTGATGTAAAATGATTACAGAAAAATTAAAATGGTTACAGACTTAAACAGGTTGAGGAAAGAAAATGAGAACAGAAAATAATATATTTTTAAAAAACAGCGTCTTCATGTGCTGTCAGCAAATCAATGCTTCATTAATGTCGAGCATCAGAATGCTTATATATGTGACTTTACATCCAGCAAGGAAACACTTTGCCAATATTTAATTCAAATATGCCATTAACTGTGGTCATACATGTCATAATATACACCAGTATATCATGGTGCAGATACACATACACTGATGGACACACAGCGGGACCAATCAACACACACAACACCGCAGCCAATCACCAGTTAGAGCACACACACTATAAAGACAGGGAACATCAGAGTTCCCGCTCATTCGAGATGCAGCCTCCTAGTAGGACAGAGCTTGCAGCACAGATCTTCACCATGTGCTGAGTGCATAGACTGGTTAGGACAAGGCATGGGTCTTTAGTTCAATCTAATATCGTGTTAGCCCACAGTGAAAGTATGTTCAACAGTTTCTGACTTAATAAAATAGTGTTGCACTATTTTAAGTGTTGGTGGCCTGTATGTGTTCCACGGATCCCGAGCATCCAACACATCAATACAATCAGCTGACGTGTTAGGCTCCTGTGGTTGTAGACTTTTCTCCCAGTGCTTAGTCGAACTCTCTCTTTTTGTTCAAGATCTCCGATTAACAATTGGCTGGAACATATCTTTGACTGTAGTACAGGTCTCCACTCTGTTCAACCTTTTATACCCCTTTTCAGGGGATGGGAGTAGTTTGATTTATTGACAAGCCGTACGGTCCAGTGAAGATTCTTTTAAAACACAATACCTAATTCTATTCTGTGGCCCTTGTTTAAGCCATGGTTTGAATCTGCACAGAAAGTTGTCCATCTCGCTTTCATTTTCTCCAGTAATTTCCCATTTACTATGATCATGGTAAATTTGACGATCCAGGTATTTACAAAAAGGACAAATTCAAATTCAAATGCCCGACATCTTGCAACCTGAGGCCATGGAGAGATTATGTCAAAAACCTTTGGCAAATAACTTAAGTCTCTTTGTACAGCTATGAAGTATTTAAGTTAATAATAAAACTCTGGATAAAGCATGTACAATCACTTCTTGCGCCGTGAACAATATTTGAACTAAATGATTGCAACATCACCCTTTGAAACAAATGGAGATTCCGGGCTTGGAATTTCTCCAAAACAGAAGTGGATTAAGGTCTATAGATCACTGTCTCTCCGGCATTTCTGGAAACATGTATTTCAAACTGTTGAAGATCCAAAACCAGGCTTAACACTTCTCTTTCAACTGTGGAGTACTTTTGTTGGCAAGGGTTAAGTTTTCTTGTGAAATAACTAACTGGATGCTCCATGTTAGCATCGTCAGCTTGTAACAATATGGACCCCACAGCCGATGTCTGGCATGAGTTGCTATCTTGAATGGTTTGTTGAAACTTGGAGCAGCCATCACAGGTATATTTATTAAGGCAGCCTTTAATCCCTTGAAGATAGTCTGACACGATTCTGTCCAGTCATTTGATGTTCTCCTTCAATAAGTTTCTTAATGGAGTGGCTACTGTGCTGAAATTCAGAACAAACCTTCTGTAAAATCTACTTTTTCCGAGGAAACCACAAGATCTATCATTTGGTTTTCGGAATGGAAAGTCTATAATCACTTGAACGTTAGATTTTCTGGGTAACATTTGCCCCATGACCTGCCCAAAGAGGTGATCTTGACCTTGGTAAATACACTTTTTGCCAAATATATCACTAAATCCGCTTTTTACAGTCTCTTGAATAGTGCACTGAGGTATTTCACAATGTCTTCCAATTGATGCGAGAGTCCAATAAATGATTGATATAGACAACACAGTTCGGTATTCCATAATAATATCCTACCATAGTTTGATAGGATAAAAATCAATTTTTCTTCTGGCATTCACTTTACGATCATCAATGCAAAATCTTTGGGTTTCATCAAATTTTGGTGCCAGTAATGCAACTGCTTTGACTCAGTTCAATAATATCAGGTATTTACTAAAAGAATGAAGCTACAAGGTTCGCAATTTAAACCAAATGAATTTTAGTGCACAAACATCAAAGAACATGATTACTAATAACTACACTCCATCTTAAATAGACACCTACATTAAAGATATTAAAACTAAGAGGTCATAGGTTTAAGGTGAGAGATACTAAAGGGTCCAAAGGGCAATTTTTTCACACAGGGTGGTGAGTGTCTGGAACAAGCTGCCAAAGGCAGTAGTAGAGGCTGCTACACTTTTGTCTTTTAAAAAAGCATTTAAAAGGTTATGTGGGACAACTGGGTATAGAGGAATATGGGCCAAATTTGGACAATTAGGATTAGATTAGTGGTAAAAACGGGGCGGCATGCACAAGTTGGGCCAAAGGGCCTGTTTTCATGCTATACCCTAAACCAAAATTTTGAAGTACAATTTCCTCTGCATCCATTTAACTTACAAAGCCCCCACCCCTCCCCCTTCCCCACCAAGAAAATCGCCACTTGGTCTAAGTGCTGTTTAAAAGATTTGTTTGAGGGCTGAGATTTATTGGGCCGAAAATAGAACCACACCCAGGAATCTACTATCCCCCCTCCCCACCCTTGTAATTAACCTTGTTTGCTTTACTATTGTTTATCTCCCAGGCACGATCAATTACTGGAAGCATGTAGCTTTTTACAAAAAAATCATTGTCCCAGATAGCCTACTTCTGAAAGGGATCACCATTCCAACATAGTACATAGGGTTTTCCACAAAAGCACATGGGCCATCACAATTGTGTGAAGCCCCTTATTGTCAATTTTCCAGAAAAAGATGTTGTTGGAACATTAACGTTCACCTCATCTCAATTTGAGGCCTTGTCTTCCTAAAGCTCTGGAGTCTCTGGCAGGTGGATTATCGCTGTTTTCTTCGCTGGCATTTGATTTTTCTCTCAGCTTGGTGAGACTTATTTTAGAAGAAAACTGTACAAGAATTGTTTTCTCAGTCCAAGTCATTTCATTGCAAAACACAATAGTGCATTGTTAATCTTCTGCTCTGAATTAATTTAAAAGCCTTTTTTTAAGCCTGCAGTGATATTATTAGATAACTGCTCAACATATTCATATAATACTCCCTTGTATGTTGTCCTGCATTATAAATGGATTTGCTTTTATTAGAATAATGGATGGAACAATGCTGTAAAATTGAACTGATATGGCCGCTAGGATCATGAGGTTTAATACTGAGAACATGTGGCCTAATGCTGGGACCAGATGATCTAACACTGGGAATGTGTGTACTCCACATAGGTCCTCTACTTTCTGAACTCAGTCCATGTTGTGTGGGTGCTCAATAAATTTCATGGACTCAGAGCATGCTTTATCGGCTCTCTACAAGTCCTCTCATTAATTTGGTTGAGAAATGCACTGTGGAACTGAACCATTTAAGAACGTGAGAAATAGGAGCAGGAGTAGACCACATGACTCACTGAGCCTGCTCCACAATTCAGTATAATCTTAGCTAATCTTGTATTTCAACTCAATTTTTCCACCCGTTCCACATATCCCAAATTCCCCGAGAGACCAAAAAATCTGTCAATCCCAGTCTTAAATGTATTCAACGATGCAACATCCATAACGATCCGGGGCAGAGAATTCCACAGCTTCCCAACACTTTGAAGAAATTTCTCACCTTAGTGCCAAATAATTGACTTTTTATCCCCAATCTGCGGAAACAGTCTCTCATCGCCTCCCCCCTATCCAGAACCTTGAGAGTTATGTAGGTTTCAATGAGATCACCTCTCATTCTTCTGAATGCCCGAGAATATAAACCCAATTGACTCAGTCTCTCACAATAGGACAACCCCCAATCCCAGGACCCAATTAGGTGAACCGTCGCTTTACCACCTCCCATGCAAGTATATCCTTTCTTGAAGTTGAAGACCAAAACACTGCACACACAGCTGAAAATGTGGTTTTTGGACAAATTCGATGATCTCAGCCTGACTGGCAGGAAGGAAACTACAATTCCTTTCCTCTCAGAATGCTCCCCAACACCCAGCCCACGGTAGGGCGAGATTCTCCAATAATGGGGCTAAGTCCCCATGCCAGCGTGAAAACCGGCGCCAACCACTCCAGCGTTAGCGGCCCCCGAAAGTGAGGAATTCTCCACTTTCTCTGGGCTAAGTTGACGCCGAAGGGCCGGCGTGAGTTTGCGCATGCGCGGAACGGCCAGCGTGATCTCGTGCATGCACAGACCGACTGCCGTATTTCCGCACATGCGCAGAACGGCCTGCTCCATTCTCTGCGCCAGCCCCTTACAGAGACCCAGCGTGGAGGATAGAAGGTGAGTAATCCACGCCGGTGGGACTGGGCAAAACGTGACGGCCACTCGGCCCAACGGGGCCCGGAGAATCGCCGAAGGGGCCGCTGTCAACAGTCCCCGACCAGCATGGCGGGAATCCCGCCAGCCCGCGAAAAACGGCGTCGGAGAATAGGGAAGGGGGCAGCGGGGTGGGATTCGTGCCTCCCCACGGGGATTCTCCGACCCAGCAGGGGGTCGGAGAATCCCGGCCCACACCTCCAGCCAACCCACAACTCCCAGGATGGTGTTCTGTGTATTCCCAATATAAGGTCTGTGTACTCCCGGGGTAGACTTCTGTGTACTCCCAGGGTAGAATTCTGTGTACTCCCATAGTAGAGTTCTATATACTCCCAGTGTAGGGTCTGTGTACTCCCAGGGGATAGGGTTCTGTGTATTCCCAGGGTAAGATTCTGTGTACTTCCAGGGGAAAGGTTTCTGTGTACTCCCAAGGGATAAGGTTCTGTGTATTCCCAAGGGATAAATTCTGTGTACTCCCAGGGTAGGGTTCTGTATACTCCCAGGGTAAGGTTCTGTGTATTTCCAGGGTTAGGGTTCTGTGTATTCTCAGGGTAGGGTTCTGTGTACTCCCAGGGGATAGGATTCTGTGTACTCCCAGGGTAAGGTTCTGTATACTCCCAGGGTAGAGTTCTGTGTACTCCCATTGTAGTGTTCTGTGTACTCCCAGGGGATAGGGTTCCGTGTCCTCCCAGGGTAGGGTTCGATGTGCTACCAGGTTAGGGCTCTGTGTACTCCCAGGTTAGTGCTCTGTGTACTCCCAGGGTAGTGCTCTGTGTACCCCCAGGTTAGGGTCTGTGTACTTCCAGGGGTTGGGTTCTGCGTATTTCTAATTTAAAGTTCCTTTGTTCCCCCAATGTAGGGTTTCGTGGATCCCAATGTACTCCCAGTGTAGGGTTCCGTGTACCCCCAGTGTAGGATTTCATATACCCTGAATGTAGGGTTCTGTGTACCCCCAATGTAGGGTTCCGTGTATCCCAATATAGCGTTCTGTGTACTCCCAATGTAGGGTTCTGATTGCTCCCAACGTAGGGTTCCGTGTACCACAATGTGGGATTGCTTGTACCCCCAATATAGCGTTCTCTGTACTCAGTGTATGGTTCTGTTTGCTCCCAATGTGGGGTTCCATGTACCCCCAATGGTGTACATGGGCGGCACGGTAGCACAATGGTTAGCATGTTCCTTCACAGCACCAGGTTCGATTCCTGGCTTGGGTCACCGTCTTTACGGAGTCTGCACTTCCTCCCCTGGTCTGCGTGGGTTTACTCCGGGTGCTCCGGTTTCCTCCCACAAGCCCCGAAAGAAGTGCTGTTAGGTAATTTGGACATTCTGAATTCTCCTTCAGTGTACCCGAACAGGCGCCGGAGTGTGGCGACTCAGAGCTTTCCACAGTAACTTAATTGCGGCGTTAATGTAAGCCTACTTGTGACACTAATAAAGATTATTATCATTATCTAAGTATATCCATATACTCCCAATGTAGTGTTCCATGTACCCTCAATGTAGGGTTCTGTGTACCCCCAATGTGGTGTTCCGTGTTCCCCAATGTGGGGTTCTGTGTACCCCCAATGTGGGGTTCCGTGTTCCCCAATGTAGGGTTCTGTGTACCCCCACTGTGGGGTTCCGTGTTCCCCAATGTGGGGTTCTGTGTACCCCCAATGTGGGGTTCTGTGTACCCCCAATGTGGGGTTCTGTGTACCCCCAATGCAGGGTTCCGTGTACCCCCAATGTAGGGTTCCGTGTTCCCCAATGTGGGATTCTGTGTACCCCCAATGTGGGGTTCTGTGTACCCCCAATGTAGGGTTTTGAGTACCCCCCAATGTAGGGTTCCGTGTACCCCAAATGTAGGGTTCCCTGTACTGCCAATATAGGGTCCTGTATACCCCCAATGTAGGGTTCAGTGTACCCCCAATGTAGGGTTCAGTGTACCCCCAATGTAGGGTTCAGTGTACCCCCAATGTGGGGTTCTGTGTACCCCCAATGTAGGGTTTTGAGTACCCCCCAATGTAGGGTTCCGTGTACCCCCAATGTAGGGTTCCCTGTACTGCCAATATAGGGTCCTGTATACCCCCAATGTAGGGTTCAGTGTACCCCCAATGTAGGGTTCAGTGTACCCCCAATGTAGGGTTCAGTGCACCCCCAATGTAGGGTACAGTGTACCCCCAGTATAGGGTTCAGTGCACCTCCAGTATATGGTTCAGTGTACCCCCAATGTAGGGTTCAGTGTACCCCCAATGTAGGATTCTGTGTACCCCCAATGTAGGATTCTGTGTACCCTCAATGTGGAGTTCTGTGTTCTCCCAAGCACTAACAGGAGATACAAGTCATTCAAGCCAATATGGAGGTCACTCCAGTATCTTCAAGATTTCAAATAACACAAGTGCAACAGCACGAGCAGGAATTGGGTGAGTGACGTAATTTTATCAGTCACATGGCATTGTCTGCTTTCAGGACATTGTTGGTCACACTCACATCAGCAGTGCAGTGGGTGGATTCTTACCAGAATTCAGCAAAGTGTCAGCCTCAGACTGAAAACTGGGCCGGGATTCTCCCCTACCTGGTGGGGCGAGGGTCCCGGCGGGATGGAGTGGCGTGAACCACTCCGGCGTTGGGCCGCCCCAAAGGTGCGGATTTCTCCGCACCTTTAGGGGCCAAGCCCTCACCTTGAGGGGCTAGCCCCGCGCCGGAGTGGTTGGCGCGCCGTCAGCCGGCGGGAAAGGCCTTTGGCGCCACGCCAGCCGGGGCCAAAAGAACTTCGCCGGGTGGCGGAAGTCCACGCATGCGCGGAACGTCAGCGGCTGCTGACGTAATCCCCGCGCATGCGCAGGGTGGGGTGTCTCTTCTGCGTCGGCCATGGAGAAGACTGTGGCCGAGGCGGAGGGAAAAGAGTGCCCCCACGGCACAGGCCCGCCCGCCGATCGGTGGGCCCCGATCACAGGCCAGGCCACCGTGGGGGCACCCCCCGGGGCCAGATTGCCCCATGCCCCCCCCCAGGACCCCGGAGCCCGCCCATGCCGCCTAGTCCCGCCGGGATGAGAGGTGGTTTGATCCTCGCCGGCGGGACAGGCATTCCAGCAGCGGGACTTCGGCCCTTTTCAGGCCGGAGAATCGCCGGGGGGGCCCCGCTGACCGGCACGGAGCGATTCCCACCCCCGCCAAACGTCCGGTGCCGGAGAATTCGGCAACTGGCGGGGGCGGGATTCACGCCAGCCCCCGGCGATTCTCCGACCCGGCGGAGGGTTGGAGAATCCCGCCCCTGGTGTGTAACTATCCAGTTGCACAGTCCAGTTTCCTCTCCAGATATTGAGCCCCTTCAAAGGAAAAAAACAATGATTGGGGTGGAATACACTGGTGGGGTGGGACCTGTTGCCCCCACCACGGAGCTATCGGGGACTCTACCCTCCACCCCCAATAATCATTGCGGGCATTGGTCACCCCCCACTACCACTGCGGACGTATACCCCTCCCCCTCCCAACAGTGTCCGAATTCCCCCACCCCTTAACCGCACATAAATTAATCCCCCATTTCAGTAGGATCTGTCCCTGGCACTGCCCCCGGCACAGTTTGGCATTGCTGACATCACATATTTAACGAGGGGAGAACATGTGGCCGGGGACCCATTAATAACATTTAAATGCATTAATATCTGTTCAAATGAACTGCTGCCTCGCGCCGCACAGGATGCGGGTTCAATCTCGGACCCAGGTCACTGTCCGTGTGGAGTTTGTACATTCTCCCCGTGTCTGCGTGGGTCAACCCCACAACCCAAAGATGTGCAGGTAGGTGGATTGGCCATGTTGAATTGCCCCTCAATTGGAAGGAAATGAATTGGGTACTCTAAATTTAAAAAAAAACATCTATTCAAATTTAGGCATGAATCTTGTGACGTCGCCAGCGAGGGGTGGGGAAAATCTGGAATCGCGATTCTCTCCGGATATTCCACCAGTATCGTTAATCCCGGGCGCGTCTAGTGCAGACACAAAATCAACCCCAGAGTTGCAGGCAATGGATAATCACACCATGCAGGTACTTTGTAGATTGCAGGTAAGGCTTCCTATTTTGGCAGCTGCTCTTTCAACATACAGATGTGTGAAAACACTGGGGAGTATAATGTTACTTTATTCCTATTTTCAAGGCGTCCTTTACTGATCCTTCAAGAATCAAGAGTTTCACCAAGCGAGCTGAGGGGAAAGACAGAATCGAAGCTTGATATTTTGGGGAACAGGGTTTATCCAGTCCAATATGGCTGCTACATCTGTGGAATCCCTTGTAAAAGCCTACAAACCTGACACAATGTAAAATCACAGTTTTGGACTTTTATTTTTTGACTACATCAGATGATATTGCCACATCAATAGGAGCTAGGTGGTAGGATAATTGTGCGTGTTCTATGCTGCATAATATTAGCATTAAAAAGACATTTCCTCGTGACTGTCGAGAACAGCTGCAGGAAGGCTGCTCCCTGAAAGAGGATGAAAGGGAATATCAATCCCCTGCAGCACACCAGCCAGGAGCCAAAGCTAAACAGATGTCATGGGTATCAAGCAACATGTTTTTCTCTTGATGCCTGTATATACCCTTTTCTGCCAACGGAAAAGCGTTGAACATGTAATTTAACTCCCATTTTTGGGGTGCATGTTTGAATGCTGCATTTGATCCCAAGGTTTTTTATAATAATTAAGCAATAATTGCTGTAAACTTGAGGCTATTTTAACATTTGATGAAGCGGTACATGGGAAATATGTTTAACATGGCATGGCATTGTGACACCTCCATGCACTTTGTGACGGAGTGCTCCAAGTTCCTTTTCCTGTATTGTTCCTAAGCAGCCTTGGAGAATTATTCTATTTGTACTGCAACCAGGAATAGCTTGTCTAATTTCACCAGTGGGACCGTACAGACTTTGTTGGGAAGCATTCTTCCAGCACTGGTCCTGAGATCTGTGCTGGCAAGTGATTGTCAGTGAATTGAGATCTCTGTACTTCTCCTTGATTTTCATCACTCCATCGTTGGCAGCCGTGCCTTCAGCTGCCCCAACTCTAACCCTCCCTATCTCTGAACCACGCTCTCCTCCCTTAAGGCACACCTTAAAATCAATGGGCCTGCTGAGTTTATCCAGCATTTTCTGTTTTTATTTCAGATTTCCAGCATCTGCAGTATTTTGCTTTGATTTTACACACCCTTGCCCCAAATGAAGAATAAAGTTGGGCGGGTGTAATTCGGGAATCTACCCCGAATCCGCCTGCCCATTGACTAGTTCTCCCAGATGGAAATGGATCATGCTAGTTAACTATATCACCTGATTGTCCGCAAAACCTATTTTTGTCATTTACACATATTCGGACCAAAAGTTAAATTCATGCAAGTTCCCAGTTTGACATTTTTGACCCCTTTTTAAATCATGGTAGGCATATCATTGAAGGCATAACATCAACAGCAATGCTTGAAACTCTAACCCCTTCTGTAGTGGCAGAAAGGAGGAAAGCAAAATATATCCCTAGATATGCAAAGTGCCTAAATGGAAAAAGAATTCAAGAAATTAAATGGAACTTAGCCCTAATGCAAATACACATTATCGGTGGACTTTTTTTCACTTTTTCTGTTCAATATTTGCTCCTCCGGAGGTGGTGAGTCTTCCTTAGGTACAAATTCGTTGGATGCCGGCAAATCTCTGCTATCTCAACCTCGTGGCCATTAATCAAAGCAAAATATTGCAGACAGCTGAAATTTGAAATTAAAATTAAAATTGCTGGAAACTCTCGGCAGGTCAGGCAGCATTTGTAGAGGGGGCTTACAGGTCATTAACCTTTCATCAGAAATGGTAGAAACTGGGAATTTAATAGTTGTTTTCTTTAAAGCAAGTACAAAGCCAGGGGCAGGGATTCTCCAATCCTGCTGCCAAGTTCTGACGCCGGCGTGAAAAGTGACGTGAGCCACTCCGGCGTCAAGCGGCCTCACCTGGCTGCTATCCACCCCTTCTTAGGGAGCTAGTATGGCGCCAGAGTGGTCTCCGCAGCTCCAGCGTCCGAAAGCTGGCGCGAGTTTGCGTATGCACGAGGGTTCCTGTCTCCGCGCCGGCCCCCGGGCGATATGGCGGAGCCCTACAGGGGCCCGGTGCAGAGGAACATAGGCCCCCACGGAAATAGCCTGCCCACCAATCGGTAGGCCCCGATCGCTGGCTAGACCACTGTGGAGCCCCCACCCCAGGTCGCATCCCCCCCCCCCCCCCGCAATCAGGACGGCCCCCGCAAACAGAACTCGGAGGTCCCGCCGTGTGGGACCATACGTAACCCACACCGGCGGGACTCAGCCGAACTCGGCGGGCACTCGGCCCGTCGAGGCCCGGAAATCGCCGGGGGGGGGGGGGGGGGGGGCGGTGGCGCTTTCAACGGCCCCCAACCAGCGCGGCGGCGATCCCGTGGGAGCCCGAAAATCGGCCCCGGAGAATCGGTGAGTTGGGGCGGCGTGGCAGTATTCTCGTGCCCCTCCCCCGGGGATTCTCCGACCCGGCGCGGGGTTGGAGAATCCCGGCCAGGATGTGGGATTGATAGAAAGAACAAAGGTTGTGATTGGTGGAGCATAGGAGTGATTAAATGACAAAGAGGATGATAGTGAGAAGCAAAGATATCGGTAATGGGTCAATTAAAAAACAGAAGATGAGTACAGAGGAGGTGTAAATGGTTATAGTAGAACCTAAACCAATACCATGTTGTCCTGGAGTATACAACTGGTGGTTCTGATATGAAACGTTTGAACTCTGTGTTGAGTCTGGAAGGTTGCAAAATGCCTAATGGAAAAATGAGTTCCTGGAGCTTGGGTTGAGCTTCATTGGAACAGTAAAAAAGATCGAAGATGAAGGGGTCTGTAGAATTCCTACAGTGCAGAAGGAGCCCATTCTGCTATTGAGTGTGACACCGACCCTCTGAAACAGCACCCGACCTAGGTCCACGCCCCCACCCATCCCCATAACCCCATCTAACCCCTACACATCCTTGGGCACTAAGGGGCAATTTATCATGGCCAATCAACCTAACCTGCACATCTTTGGACTGTGGGAGGAAACTGGAGCACCCAAAGGAAACTCACGTAGACACGGGGAGAACATACAAACTCCAAACGGTCACCCGAGGCTGGAATTGAAATGGGTCCTTGCGCCAGCAGTGCTAACCACTGTGCCATCCTGACAAATACACTTTGCCACTCCAACCCAGGGTTCCTGAGACTGATTGGAATAGCCCCACCACCATGACAGCTAAGAACAGCTCATTTAGCACCCACCAGGGATTCATTTGAGGATCTATATTACTCAGTAATGCATCCTGTGACATTTTGCTTTCAATTTAAAAGATCTTTTACAGAAATTTGGATGAGAATACATAGGAGCTAGATGGCCGGTACTGGGCTGAATTCTCCGCCTCACCCTGCCTGCCACACGATTGCCACGGACAGAGTCCATTGACCTCGGCCGGGATTCTCCGGTCACCGGGTGGGCACAGCCGGAGAGTCCCATCCGATGGGCTGAAGGGCCTCATACTGCGCTGTAAAACTCTATGGGCGCGATTCTCCGCCTCGTTTCGTTCTTGGGAGAGCAAAAGGAGGCCGGTGAATAGCGGGAGAGGCCAGAAACGAGAACCGTGCCGGGCAGAAACCTGTTTGCGATGCAACCAGCCCGCTCTAGTAGGTGAAATCGGGATCCTGCCGTAGTGGGCGAAAAACCAATTATCACCACTTAAGCCCTATTTCCATACAATTACTGGAAGCCACGACATAGTCAACGGCCTTCCGCGATCCAGCCACCTCCCCAGCAAATGCCAATTAGTACTGCTTCTGAGAACCGTGAACCTGGCAGATGGGCTGCTGCGGGAAGCCAAGCATGTGAGCAGCCATCTTTGCTCACAAGGCGCCGGGGCACTGAGCATGCTGCCCCTATGCTGGGGGGGGGGGGGGGGGGCAACAGACAGGGGGGGGTGCAGCCCCGGTCGGGGCTGGGGGGTTCCACTGGTGGGGGTATGCTGATGAGGGCAGGGGGTTGATCATGCATGGGTCCTTCATGCGAACCCTGGACCGTGTGTTCCTGTTCTAGGGGAAATCCTAATCTCTGCCTGTTTGCTCAACGATCACCTAAAACTCCCACTTACGGCAGAGGCCTCTGGCCTTGCGGCTGAAGGCTATTGCTAATGGGAATTGATAATCGTGGTTAAGTGAGCCCTTCACACATCCCAAGTGGAACCCCATGGTTGGGTGGGCCATGTAACATGGTGGACTCATTGCCTGGCATCCCAATCACACCTTGGTGCATTAACACTGTGGTTGAACATTGTGGGAGGCAGCACCACAGACACAGCGGTAACCTTTGACCACCCAGGGGATGGGCACATATCCCCGACCAGGTGTGCGTGGGCAGGGTGTGTAGGGTGAGGGGCGCCAGGGCGAGGGACCATGTCTGGGGGAATGGGACATGGGATTGCTGGTGGGCACGCATCGTGAAACAAAGAGCCAGATGCGTAATACTGGTTGTGGTGAGGGTCTGGGACTCCTCCAATCGGCTATGGACCTGCTGGAGTGGCGCTGACATCGCCCTCTAAATGTCCCGGACGCTCCCTAACGTCTCCATCAGCACCGGGATAGCATGTTCCATAGGCTCAGCCTCTGTCCGGGACCAGGGATCCAGCAGCCCTGACTGCTGTCTCGCCTGGGGGATCCTGCCTCCACCTGATGTACTTCAGCAACTGTGTGGTGCTCACCAGAATGTGCCCCAGAAGCCTGTCCACTAATGTTGCCCACCGAGGTGCGTGTCTCTGCGCTGGTGGAGGGTGGGGATGACAGCTGTGACACGTCGAATGTGGCATCCTCGGAGCTCTCCTATGATGTGGTCTCATGGGAGGCAGGGGAGGGGGCCATCCCGGATGGTCCGAAGCCATCGGCTGGAGGACCTGCGGGAGAATGGACATGTGGTCAGTGGGAGGGATGTGTCAGTCAGTAAGGCATTAACAACTCGCGTTTGACAGGGCCTCCGGGTGGGGCATGGTGGATTCTCACCTCTATGGCCACATTGGTCACCGCTCTTGTCCTCGGCCACCCCGTAAGCTCCAGGGCCCGTTCCTCAAAGGTCGTGAGAATTCTTATGTCCAGCACCCCTCCACCAGTTGGGGCTCTCTCCCGACGATTGTGGGATAGCTTCTACTGCGGAGACAAACAGGGCAACATTAGCCCCACATGCAGTTCACAGTGGTGTGTGGTAGGGGGGTGTTGTGAAGGAAGGTTTGGGCGAAGAGGGCGGTGAAGTGGGGGAGAAGGATGGGTTGGGGGGGGACAAATTGAAGGTTGGTGAGATTGGTCATGTGGGGGTGGAAAGGTTTTGGCGGGGGTGTCAACTCACACATGCGGCCCGGTGTAGATCGTTGACATTCTTGCGGCACTGGAGGACAGTCGTCCTGGTCACGCTTCCCGAGCTGACGGCCGCTGTACCTCATCCCAGGCTGCCCTGTGGCTCACCCTCTGGGACCCTCGGGGGAACAGGATGTCCCTCCTGTCCGCTCTATGTTCTACGTCATCGAGAAGCCTCCCCAAGTCCGTGTCTCCAAACCTTGGGGCCGGCCGTCTCGGCGCCATGGCTGCGAGCTGAGTGGTGTTGGCTGTGCAAGTGCTGTTTAAGTGCTCCTCAACCTTTGCTAGCAGGGGGTTGGCGAGCACGGTCCTGGCGAATCGACTGGTGAGCCTTCATTTGCAGTGCGAAGCCCATGGGGCCTCGTTAAGTGGACCAATTAACGTTGTATTGCGTTGCTGGCCTCACCGCGCCGAGTGCCCAGAAGCCCGTGGCAGTTCCCACTCGCTATCACACTTCAAAGTCTTTCCGGACAATTGTGTCCTCTGACATTTCAAATCTGTACACGTATGCCCAGTTTAAAATTATAATAATAATAATAATAATCGCTTATTCTCACAAGTTGGCTTTAATGAAGTTACTGTGAAAAGCCCCTAGTCGCCACATTCCGGCGCCTGTTCGGGGAGGCCGGTACGGGAATTGAACTCGCGCTGCTGCCTTGTTCTGCATTGCAAGCTAGCTGTTTAGCCCACTGTGCTCAACCAGCCCCTTAATAATAATCACTTATTGTCACAAGTAGGTTTCAATGAAGTTGTTGTGAAAAGCCCCTAGTCGCCACATTCCGGCGCCTGTTCGGGGAGGCCGGTACGGGAATTGAACCCGTGCTGTTGGTCTTGTTCTGCATTACAAGCCAGCTGTTTAGCCCACTGTGCTAAACTGGTCCCACTGTTTGAACTGTTTGAAGGGTCTGAATTCATACTTCTACTGAGGCAACTGTCGAACAATAGACTGCATAGAAAAGTTAAATATTATTATGCTCATGGCCTGTAGTTTATGTTACCTTTAGGATTACAGAAGTGACCAGATGTGTACCTGCAATAATTGTATTTTCAAGTTCAGGCAGTAAGCGTTAAATTTCACCCCTCTGATCGGAAGGTTACATTGTTTGCTTACGTTTATATCTATATCCATTGGTCATTGGGTTATTTAACAAACTTCAAATAAGATCATGACTGCTTGGCAATAAGAAATCACTCCCCATTTCTCTTTGGATTCATTAAGCCTTTCATCCATGACTAATACGAATTTTGCAGAATCCTACAAGCAACCCAAGTGGTTCAGTATATGTTTGAGAGATCTCAATCTTCTCTCTTCCTGTCTCTCCATCAGCAGAAATATATGTTTTTGAATCAGAGGCAGTTGTTGCATTATAGATCGGGCCAAGATGTCTGCTTTATTATATCAGTCTCCAATGCTGGAAGGAACTTCATAAAATGTTTTCACTCTCAACTCAAATCTTCAACAACTCACTTTCTGCATTCAGGAATAAAAATGGAGATTACTAAAAAGTGATGAGACAAATTCTCTTACCGGTGCTTCCTTAGGCAATTGATGGCAAGAAGAAGTAGGGTCACAATTTGTACAGATAAAACGGACTTTTGTGCTGGAGTGGGATTTTTCCATGAAGAATTGGTTTTCTGTCCATTTTCTGGCTTCTTTGCTGTGATGGAATCTTCTGGAATGATTAAACTCACAGTGCCTCAAACTTTGCTTAATTTTTGTTTCTTATTAATAGCAATCAGTAAAAAGTGTTGAGAAGCACTTCAGGCAGTGAGTTCAAATACCTTGAAAGAATTGCCACACAGCATTGAAGACTGAAAGAAGGCAGAAACATAAATTCATCATGCATACAAACATAAATTATGGTACACATAGACAGTTTTTCATAGCTTTACACAATAATAACATTTGAATGACCTGCTTGGAATGTTGAGCAGATCGTTCTTTCCTTTAAGATTTGATATTCAGGCCACATTTGTCAGCTTAAATTGTACCTAACCACCAACAGTGCAAACAAAAAAATGATAAAACAAACCTTTCCAAATGAAAGATTATTCTGTCGGACGTGGAGAAACTGATACTCTGAAGCTCATTTTTGCTGCACGGAGATACCTTGGTTCTGGTTCAAAACAGGTTTAGACATGTTTTCTGTGGAGACGTGATAAGGGTTCTACCCTTTTGGTCAATGGGATTGAAGGAAATTAACCACGAGAATAAATCAATGGTTAATCACTTATGTAATCTTAAAGCTAGCTGTTTCCTCATGCACTGTTTTGTGATGTGTATACCAAATGGAAGCAGCAGTAAAGCTTTAGATATAAGGTCAACAGAGGACTCATTGTAGATACCTGAATTTAGTTTCATTTGGAACTACATTGATTATTTTACAGGCTCTGTAGAAAGAATAGTTTATCTTGACAAAACAGACTCTCTCTGTCTCACTGCAGAATGAAACATTTATGAAAGAAGATAAACGTGTTTGAAAATCCAGGCTATAGCTAATTGCTCCCCACGGCATCCTTAATATGCACCCCTCGAAGAGCTTTGCCAAAGAAGAAAATAGCAGCCTTCACACAAAAAAAAACTGGTCACTATAGTGATGACAGTGCATTAAGCATGAATCCTGGACAGCTCTCGCGCTCGTCACAAGGGCAAACTCCTGACTGAGGAAGGAATGTGGGTAAACACCACTTATGTTCCACAGCAGGGTTGTCAGTTGTGCTGTGACCAAAGAACTTTTCATCATTCCATCGGTCTCGTCCTGTTAAAGATAAACGTTTGCCAGGATTGTCGAGCACAAAAGAGAGCATAATGGGAGGAGAAGAAGTGAGGCTTGCTGAGGAAAAGCACACAGCAAGCAGGTGGTGAGTCAGGGTGTGTCAGATCAAAGGTGGAACATGTGAAGTAAGTGGTTCATTCTCCATGTTGTGGAGGTGTTGGTTTGCAAAGGATGAGCACAAACCTGGAACAATTGTGTCCAATTGTTCAGTTGGGTCCAAGTGAAGAACTGCTCACTTCAAGTTTCCAGTGTCCTACATTACTTGAGAGCACTTGGAATATAAAGTTTGACCACAGTGTATCTATCTGTATGGTTCACTCATTTTAGGCACTTCATATGACTAATTTTCTTACAATGTTTATGCCTACTCAGCATACTTCACAGGAGTAAACCTAAGATATGCATTAATGTAACCAATCTGTGTTGTGAGAGGAGAGGGCACTAATTTTCTAAAGTTAGTTTTGTTTTCCAAGAGTTTGTAAAGTGATATTTATACTGGCTTTGTACCAGTAGTTTGATGGACAGTTAAGACCCTGGCATTTACAGTAGTAAGAATTGGATTGCAAAACTATTCATTAAAGAACAGGCTTCCTTATAAGTCATTAGGGACCTTTTGTTAAATGTATAGAGATTTCACAGACATATGCTTCAGTGTCAGGCGCTTCAGGACATTTGTCTCCAAACCTGATGCTTTCAGGTTCATTCATGTCAAATCAATGCAGCTGATATCCAAATTGGACATTCTGAATTCCCCCTCAGTATACCCAAACAGGCGCCGGAATGTGGCAACTAGGGGCTTTTCACAGTAACGTCATGCAGTGTTAATGTAAGCCTACTTGTGACAATAATAAAGATTGTGAGTTACTTGTTCATTCCTGTTATAATACACAGGAGGAATTGAAATAAACCATTAATGAGGAATCTAGCATTTAATTCACCATACAGAATTTATTCGAAGAGTGGGACAAATGAAAATATGTGTCATTGTTTTCTAAATGAAATGCTCAATGCACATGACTTTTGCAGATATTAATTTAAAACTTAGTTTTCCAAAAGATAGTTTTATTATTGAGTATTTCTTTCAGTAATATTTTAACTACTTTACTGCTAGTTTTCTAACAAAAAATGATATTAATCTTGCAAAATGATATTAATCTGAAAAAGAATGGACCAAAATTCCTTATGTAGACAACGACGGATGTGTACTGTTAGTTAGACATGTGGAGCGCAATTTAATCCAGACCACCACAGCGGGAGACATGGCGGATTTGCACACCTATTTATGGAAACATTGAGCATCAGTCATCCAGCAGTGGGATAACCTCTATGATGAGGTCGAAGACAGGAATGGGCCCAGGTGGAAAAATCACACTTTTCACGGTGGGATATCAGTAAAGTTAATTAGTGAGCCAATTGATAGCAATAATCCCTGCTGAGCCCACCAGAATTTACTGGTGTTTCAGTGATTAAGTGGGAGTCATATGTCTTTCCCATGCCTCCAAAAGTCACCCAGCAAACCCTGTTGGGTTTTCAGTGGCCTACCGGGGGTGTTCCTCATTGCAATCACTCTGTGCCCGATCGAGGGACCCAGCTTCAGGGGCAGGGCTGCTCTTTTGGATAGTTGGTGCAGACTTGATGGGCTGAAAGTCCCAGGCCCTGTCCTTGCCTCCAATCTTCTTGTCCTCCCTCTCCCATGACCCCCTCCCTGCGACCCTCATCTTGCCCTAAATCACCCGAGTCCAGGATCCAGCAATGATCCCTGATGAAGTCTGTGCGGCATTATCTGCACAGCAGCCACTGCTCCCACTCTCCATTGGTGGGATTTCCACCACTGGCATCCTAAATCCCAGGGAAGGCCAGAGTGGTCAGCCGTTCCCCTTAGAAACAGAGCAGGTTTTCTCAACAGCTCTTCAACTAGAGGATAGGCTCCCATGTCAAGAATAGTAAATCCTGACATAATGCCCTCCATGGGGCATCTGGGATCTGAGTGAACAGGGTAAGTTGCGTGTATCTCTTCAACCAATCGGATTGAAGTATTGTGAAATTAGCAACAAGAAAGAAGTGCAAGTTAAAGTGAATGAATTCCATGGATGGCACAGTGGTTAGCACTGCTGCCTTACAACGCCAGGGACCGGGTTCAATTCTGACCTCGGGTGACTGTGTGGAGTTTGCACTTTCTCCCCGTGTCTGCATTGGTTTCCTCCGGGTGCTCTGGTTTCCTTCCACAATCCAAAGATGTGCAGGTTAGGTGGATTGTCCATGCTAAAATCCCTCTTAAGTGTCCAAAGGTTAGGTAGGGTTAAGGGGATAGAATGGGGGTTTGGGCCTAGTTATGGTGCTCTTTTGGATAATCAGTGCAGACTTGATGGGCTGAATTGCCTCCTTCTCCACTGTAGGAATCCATGATGTCAAATAAGGTATAGAAAAATAATTGGATTAGGAGAGAGCAAGAAGAGAGAGACAGAGAAGAAAAAATTAATTTAAATCTGTTTTTTTAAATCCCCAACAACAATTAAGCTTGAAATAATGAAGCTCAGCATTTATAATAATTTCTTTTCAGTGCCAGAGAGGTTGATGGGCAGTAATCAGTTACTACATTACTAAAAAAAAAAGTGCTTACCCTTAAAACGACTTGGCTTAACTTTCTGTGGTGGATTTATTTTGTATCCATTGCCAGACAGCAAGATGCTATTTTACAAAGTTTACAGTGGAGCGTGTTAAGTAATGGGTTAAGTGGCGTTGCAATTAATTGTCTCATTTATGTTAAGTATCCATTAATTGACACTGATATGTAAAGGGGCTTCAGATGGCCTCTTGTCAGGTGGTGTGTTAAGAGTTTTGCGCAGAGGCTGTGGAAGTGAAATAAATGGTGTTTGGTGAAAAGGAACAAGAACTTTAACAAGGTTAAGGAATTTGAAAGTTCCACAAGTTTCAGGTTTGGGGATGATAATACTCTGAAGTCGCTGAAAAGAGTGGTGATCCCTTGCAATATTGTCGGAGTGAATCATTTCATTAGCACAGATGTTGTATCAAGTGAGATACCTTTGCTTCTGAACAGACCATCGATGAAGAAAGCACACATGAAACTGGACATGGAACAGGTTACGGCAACAGTTTTTGGAAAAACTGTGGACTTACAATTTACACAGTCGGGACACTATTGTATTCCATTACTGACAAATAATTTTTCAAGTAGAGTGGTTAAGGATGTGTTAATGGCAGTTGAAAATGGGACTTTAGCTGATAAAAAGCTTGTGGTATTAAAACTACATAGGCAATTTGCACATCCGTCTCCTTGGAGGCTGAAAAATGTATTAAAGGATGCAGGGGTAAGGGATGACGACTATACTAAACTGATAGAACAGGTTAGTATAGTACAGAAGTACAGAAGGAAGTACAGAAGGACACCAGCACGACCGATAGTAACCCTACCTTTGGCCAGGGATTTTAACGACATTGTGGCCATGGATCTTAAGATAAAGCAAATAATATATTTATTTTGCATTTTGTAGATTTAGCAACCAGATTTAGTCAATCAACGATTGTACGAAGTAAAGAAAAGAAGTAATTCTGGATCAAATCGTGGAAAAATGGATAGGGACAGGAATGGGTCCACCGGCAAAATTCCTTACGGACAATGGGGCAGAATTTGCTAATGATGAGTTTAGGGATATGTGTGAAAACATGAATATCAGAGTTATGAATACGGCTGCAGAAAGCCCATTTAATAATGGTGTCTGTGAAAGAAACCATGCTGTCATCGATGACATGCTTCGGAAAATTTTGGCAGATCGACCAAATTGCAGGCTAAATTCAGCTTTAGCATGGGCAGTACATGCAAAGGATTCATTGCAGATGGTTGGGGGCTATAGTCCTTATCAATTAGTGTTTGGTAGAAATCCTAAAATTCCGCCCATTTTGGATGACCAGCCTCTAGCTTGGGAGGGGACTACAATTAGCTCTGGTTTTGCTGAACATTTAAATGCATTACATAGCAGTAGAAAAGCTTTTTTGGAAGCAGAAGTCTCTGAAAGAATTCGCAGAGCTTTAAGACATAACGTGCGGCCATCAGATGCCGTTTTTCAGCAAGGAGGCATGGTATATTATAAGAGAGACAATTCTAATGAATGGAAAGGCCCAGGGAAGATCATAGGCATAGATGGCAAAACAATTATTTTGCAACATGGTAATCAAACTGTTAGGGTACATTCATCAAGGATAATGGGTACAGATTACAAATTTAGACAGAGCAGACAGACATGACGAGGAAGCAGAGTCACCTGGTACGCATGTGTTACAGAACTATGAGGACCAATTAACTGATATAGACAGGGTTACTGTGGAGGAACACAACACTTCTGGTGAATTAAAACAGGCCATTTTTCCGAAAGGGCAACTGCCAAAAGTTGGTACAAAAGTGACATATTGTACTTATATCCCAGATGCCTCTGAAAATATTACCAACCTAGCTGACCATATAAGAAGACAGGCGGATCAACTTCAAGAAATTGGCCAAGAATTTCACAATTATAACCCACCAGGTTGGTTAGGTTGGCTGGGACATGGATTGCTCGATTGGATCTTTAAGGCCTTCATATTATTACTATTATTACTATTAGCAATAGGATTGCTTGGATGCTTGTGTCAATGTATTTACACCCGTCCCCTGAATATCCCTATTTGAACAAATTGAGTGGTTGTCCTGATGGGACAACAGGAGGGAATGTGAAAGTGTACAAACTCAGCAATAGCATGATGGGAAAAATAGCCAACTTATGTAACCAAGTGTAAGACAGCTGTGTCAGCTAAGTGCCAAGATCAGATCCTGACAAACTAGACAAAGCTAAGAATCCACATAATCGTATCATACAAGGCCAGAAGAGGGAAAATAGTGCCTGACCTTAGTAAAACCTGATAACAAAGCCACGATCTAGGAATGTCCTAATAACACAACCTCCTCATGACCTAGGTCCATCTGCGTCAAGGCATCATGAGGGCAGAGGTGAAAAACAAAATAGGACCACGTCTTAAATCCTCTAAAGACAAAATACTGCAAATAAGCCGAGTCAGGGTCTTTCCATGACAACATGTTTGATCAGAAGTTATGACTGTATTGACATTTTTGAACAAGGTCTGTTTTTGTAAAATGATACAGCTTTTGTATAAATATTGAACGTTTTCTTCATGTCTTTGCGAGCTTGAGAAAGAATGAGCAGGTTTACCTTAACAGCTCTCTCTCTCTCTAACCTGTAGCCATCTGCATGCAGACTTTGGTCAATAAAGACAAAGTTATTTATTTCGAAACAGAGTTGTAAAGTTGTTTTCTTCACAGTCTTGAAGTGGGAAAAATTTTAAAAGACGACACTTGCCTGAAGGGTCTAGTCAATGGAAGGATGCAACTGTTATTAGTAGAGAAGGGAAGGCCACTGGAAAGTATAAACATTGGTTGAATGTACAGCATTCAGGGGAAGGAGTCAAGACAATGGATTGGGAAAACGAAGTTCAAAAATGGAGGGCACAGAAACGCAGTGCCAGTTCAGATAGTACATCGGATAGTGAACAGGTCCGCAGGAAAAGGTCGCGAACTATTGAAAGGACATCCCACAGCAGAAGGAAAAGATCAAGCAGTAGCAGTACAGAACGAGATACCAGGCGGGAGAGGGGACGTCAAGATCTCGGAACATGAGTAAGACTACGAATACTAATAGGAGTAGAAGCCCACATGCACGTGAGATTTTGGTGGCTTCAAATAAATTAGATGAAAAAGTTATTAAAGAAGCTAAACAGCAAGAATTGCATAGTTGGAGTGAATTTGGGGTATACACGGAAGTACCGGATAGGGGACAAAGAGCTCTATCCCACGGATGGATTTGCATGGAAAAGGTTCTTCCGGATGGAACTTATAAGGCAAAGGCCAGGCTCGTGGCAAGGGGATTTGAAGAAAACTTAGAAGATCAGGATTTAAGGGTAGATTCACCTACGGCAGGAAAGGTTATTTTAAAGATCTTCTTGGCTCTATTAGCCACAAAGGTATGGGAATGCAAATCTATAGATATAAAAGCTGCCTTTTTGCAGGGGCATCAGCTCCAGAGAGACATTTTTCTCCGTCCTCCTAAAGAAGCAGCTAACACAGTAGGGGTACTCTGGAAGTTGAACAAATGTGTATATGGATTAAATGATGCATCTAGAGTCTGGTATTTTTCGGTCAGGTCAGTTTTGTTAAAGTTAGGCTGTTGCCAGTTGAAAGCAGATCCTGCAATGTTTTACTGGCACTATAAAGGAAATCTTTCTGGCATTTTTATGATGCATGTCGATGATTTTTTGTGGGGTGGGATTAGTGATTTTGAAGCTATCGTAGTCTCTGGTTTGAGGAAAGAATTCGGGGTTGGAAGTCAGGTTTCCGGTGCATTTAAATATATTGGACTGAAAATTGGACAGACTAAGTTTGGGGCAACTTTACGTCAGCAATCTTATTTGGAAAGCATCACCCCAATAGCAATTAGTCGTGGCCGAGTTTCACAAAAAGACGCAATAGTTTCAAAGATAGAAAAAGAGCAACTGCGAAGTTTAATTGGGCAACTGAACTGGTTAGGTAGACAGCTAGACCGGACGTGAGTTTTGATATCTTAGAGTTGAGTACAAAAATGAATGATCCCAAAGTAGAAGACATAATAAGAGCAAATAAAGCGTTGGCCAAACTAAAAATGCAGGAGTGTATTTTGAAGTTCCCGGTTTGAAGTGACCTTAAGCACTTGAAACTCATAGTTTATAATGATGCGTCCTACTCAAATTTATGTGATGGGGTTTCAAGCGCAGGAGGTTTTATAATTTTCCTTTTGGGGAACAATGATAAATGTTGCCCACTTGTGTGGGAAACAAAGAAAATAAGGAGAGTGGTAAAAAGCACTTTGGCTGCTGAGACATTAAGCCTTGTAGAGGCGGTGGATATGGTTTTTTATATAAGTATGATATTGACAGAAATTTTGGGATTAGGGGATTTGGGTAATATACCTATTGACTCACATTGACAATAAATCCCTGTGGGAAAATGTGCACTCTATTTAAAGTGGCAATAGAAAGAGGTTACGGATAGACATCGCAAGTTTGAAGCAGATGTTGGACAGAGGGGAAATACCAAAAATTAAATGGGTCGACAGGAGCTATCAACTGTCAGACTGTTTTACGAAAAGAGGGGCGAGTTCACAGAAACTTTTGGATATTGTTAATGAAGGGCGCTTGTTTCTGTGACTTTTTTTTTCTTTCTCGTCCAAACAAAAAAAAGGGGGTGGGACATCATGGGCGGGATTCTCCGAAATGGAGGCAGAGTGTTTGCGCCGTTGTGAACGCCGTCGAGGTTCACGACGGCGCGAAACGGCCCCTATCCCGACCGATTCAGGGCCCGATAATGGGCTAGGAGCGGCGCCGTGTCATTTACGCGCGCAAGGCCTTGGCGCCATGTAAAGGCGGCGCCGCATACATGACGCGGCCGGCACCGCATAACTGGCGTCACCCGCGCATGCGCGGGTTGGCCGGCATCAACCCGCGCATGCGTGGTTGCCGTCCTCTCCGAGTCCGCCCCGCAAGAAGATGTCTGACAGATCTTGCGGGGCTGCGGAAGAAAGGAGGTCCTCCTTCAGAGAGGCCGGCCCCACGATCGGTGGGCACCGATCGCGGGCCAGACCCCATTTGAGCCCCCCCCAGTGCAGGGGTGGACCAGGTGTGGACGGCGCCGGGGGGAACCCGCCGTTTTCGGCAGGGCGCTCGGCCCATCCGGCACTGAGAATCGCGGGGGTACCGGTGAATCGCCATTTTGGCTGTCTCGGGCGATTCACTGGACCGCGCCGCGCAAAACGCGATTGTGCCGATCAGGCCGCTTCCGTGAATCGCGGGAGGGCGCCGGACCGGCGTGGCGGGAAAATTTGGCGACCCAGGCGATTCTCCAAACCGGCGCAGGAGCTGAGAATTGCGTCCCATGTGTGTTTTTTTGAGTTTCTTGAAATTTTGTTTTCACCTAATTCTTTTTTTTCTCCGAGGGGAGACTGTTAAGTAATGGGTTAAGAGACATTGCAATTAGTTGTCTCATTTATGTTAAGTATCCATTAATTGACACATATGTAAAGGGGCTTCAGGTGGCCTCTGTCAGGTGGTGCGTTGTTAAGAGATTTGTGCAGAGGCTGTGGAAGTGAAATAAATGGTGTTTGGTGAAAAGGAACAAGAACTTTATACTCTTCATTTCACAGCAACTAAAACGTCTAACAGAGCGCCGCATCTGCTTCTGCCTAAAGTTGCTGCAGCATTTGCACATGAATGACAGTTAGCACTACCAGCCTCATCATTATTTTAGCAGCAGACTTTGGGCCAGTACAATAAATTCTGTTTAATTTGAATACAGTACAATCTAAGTGATCCTGGATGCGCAATAACATTTACAGGAGTGTCTGTCAACTGTTGCTGAGGGAAGGCAGCAGTTAGAGTAGAAACTGGCCCATCATCCATAAAAGGAGGTCACCATTTCAGTCTTAGTGAGATCAAATTATTTATTTTATCACTTGATGATTGTGCATTTATATAGCGCTTTTCACAACGTCAGGATGTATCATAACCCTTTTCTTGCCAATGATGTATTTTTGAAGTGTAGTCAAGAGGGTAATCTTTTGGTCAAGTTAAACTCTTCCATATAGCAGACCTTTAAATAGAGAGAGGCTAATTATCTTTCATCACCATTGCAGACCATCCTGTTTATTCATAAATTGTTTATTTTAAAAGTGTCAATGTTAGCCATGATGTGGAGGTGCCGTCGTTGGACTGGGGTGAGCACAGTAAGAAGTCTTACAACACCAGGGGTGAGATTCTCTGACCCCCCACCGGGTCGGAGAATCGCCGGGGGGTGGCTTGAATCCCGCCCCCGCCGGCTGCCAAGTTCTCTGGCGCTGGGGATTTGGCGAGGGCGGGAATCGCGGCGCGCCAGTCGGCGGCCGCTAACAGCCCCCCCCCCCCCGGCGATTCTCCGGCCCACGATGGGCCAAGTGGCCACCCGTTTTCGGCTAGTTCCACCGGCGTATATTACGCCAGGTCCGTACCGGCGGGACCTGGCTCTGCGAGCGGCCTGCGGAGTCGTCGGGGGAGCGCGAGGGGATCTGGACCCAGGTGGGGGCCCCTCCGGTGGTCTGGCCCGCGATCGGGGAGCACCTATCCGCGGGCCGGCCTGTGCCGTGGGGGCACTCTTTCCCTCCGCGCCAGCCGGTGTAACGGTCCGCCATGGCCGGCGCGGCGAACCCCCTGCGCATGCGCTGGGATGACGCAAGCAAACGCTGCCGCTCCCGCGCATGCGCCAACATGCGCATGTGCCAACACGCGCCGGCCAGTGGAGGCCCTTCGGCACCGGTTGGTGCGACGCCAAGTCCTTCGGTGCCGGCTGGCGCGGCGCCAATCCCGCCGCCGCCGGCCTAGCCCCTGAATGTGCGGAGGATTCCGCACCTTCCGGACGGCCTGACGCCGGAGTGGTTCACGCCACTCCTCAGCGCCAGTACGGACCGCCCCGCCAGATAGTGGAGAATCCCGCCCCAGTTTCATGCCAGTGTGAATTTACAGCGAGATCTTCCTTTGGTGCCTGCCATGTCGGGTCAGAAAATCCACTAGAGGCCAGCGTGAGCCTCATTTGCATCCCAACAGTGAGATGCAAATGAAGATGTGGCATCACAAACTAGCTGCCCAGCCAATTGAGCTAACCCAGCTAAACTAGCTTTATATAAAGCTGTCTTGATAGGTGAAAAATCCATTAAAATTTAGCCAATGTTACATTGCAATACACACCTTTAAATCATTTCCATTGTTTAATCTTTTTAACTAAGCAACAAAATTGATATCAAATCAGCTTTATTTACATTTCAGTATTCTTTATACATTCATTCGAAAACCGAACACATTCAAAAATTGAACACTTTTTTGAACCGCTAAGTAGTTGATTTGTATGTTAATGAAGTGATGTAACATTATATTACGGGTATAATAAGTGTTAATAAGTAAGAAATAGTATGTACAAGAGTTGACAAATGGAGCAGCAAGCCAGTATTTGTTGAATATGACTAGCTTAGGCTATTGTAATGTAAGCAGGCCTTGGCCTCTGCTTTATACGGTGGATCTAAAAACTGAAAATATCAGAATACCAAAACCACAATCGGCCCCAATGGTTTTAGATTTGCCTGGTATTTATCTCAAAATCTATCGGTCGTGTGTTACCGATATTAATTGCAGCCTTCAGCATATTCATTCAGCGGACCTGTCAAAATATTTTTTTCACCTTTCTTTCTCATTTTCACCATTTCACTCATTGACTAACCTGCAGATTCACTAAGTGTGTGTGTTTCAGTTTTAGCTTTATGTGCTTTGCTACAATTTAAAGGAGTGCTGTTTCATGAAGAAGTGGTGAACCTTTCCATTTGGCCTGGAAGAGAGTCGAGCAGGTTGTGCGCCATTGTCGTTACAATATTGTCCCCACTGGTTTGGCTAGTAAATGCACGAGCCGGTTAGAGCATTGCCATATAAACCAGGAAGATCCCGGCTGAGGCAATGGTATCAGATGGGTTGGGATTAATGGAGCTACAATTGAAGCTTGTCCCTCTGGGCTGGGGTTACCACTTTTGATAGTTATCCAGCAAAGCCCATTGTCACATTTGGCAGAGCAGTAAGGGCAGGATCAAGTTCAGCTTAATCCCTTTGGGATTGATGAGGCTCTTGATTCTGATTATTTCTTCATCCTTGAAGTATGGGCAATTGTACCAGAGGGTCGTAAGCACCTGTGGAACCACACCCAAAAATGTGGACATTCCTTCAGGAAATGAGGGGAGAAAATGAGATAGAAGGGAATTTTGTCAAATGTAGTGTGATTTGCACCATTGCATAATGCGCTTGCAAAGAAAGCAGGACAGGTTTGCCAAACATATCTTCATGGGACGGTTGTGCATAGCTTGGTTCTTTCACATCATATTCTTGCTGTTATTCAGGTACGCAGTCATTTTCAAATTGTTATACTCTTTTACAGTCCATTCCACCTACAGATGGTGACAGTGATATGATCGCATTAGGTCAGAGGCCTAAAAATCCGATACCGAACATCCCTACAACACTAGATAGGCAAACGAATTGGAGCAAAGATCTACCTCTTCCAACTCCAGAACAGAAGATGCGTCAGCAGGCTCAGGCTATTTCATCCTGTGTTATTCCCATCAATGTGACTGGTACAGTTCCATCTCTTCATATTTATAAGAAAAATCTATGCTGGATCATAGGTTGAGTAAATGCAAAGTGTTTCAGTCTGGGGTGGAATTTCACTGAGATATGAAACTTCCATTATCTTATTAAGTTGATCTATTTTGCTAGTGGCTGCTTGCAGGTTAATTCAGTGGTGGTGGCATGGCCATTTGCTCATCCAATGTCCTCAAACTCTCACCCTTACTCTGCAGCAGGGTTCTCTGATTAGTTCGAGAAAAATACAGATAAAAATACAAAAATACTTTAGCAGAATTACATTTGGCTTCATTCATCAAGAGCAGAATTACAAGACATCATAAAGATCTATAGCTTAACATCTAATATGCAATTATTACCGACTGCGAGGAGATCGCACTGAATGATGCTCTCCTTATAAGGTGGTCATGTCCAATTTCTTTTATTCATTCATGGGATGTAGGCATCATTGTCTGGGCCAGCATTTATTGCCTTTTGAACAAATAGGCTTGTTATTTCAGAGGGCAGTTAAGAGTCAACCTCATTGCTGTGGGCCTGGAGTCACATATAGGGCCGACCAGGTAAAGATGGCAGATTTCCTTCTAGTTTTTTTAACGACAATGGTTTCAGATTTTTATTGAATTCACGTTTCACCATCTACCATGGTGGGATTCGAAACCTGGCCCTCAGAGCTGGGTCTCCTGATTATGTGTCCAGTGACAATACCACTGCGCCACTCCCCCCACTATTTTATCAGAGTTGTTTGGAATAAATGGGTCAATATCTCTTTTCCTTTAATTTAGAGTACCCAATTATTTTTTTTTCCAATTAAGGGGCAATTTAGCATGTCCAGTCCACCTACCCTGCACATCTTTTGGGTTGTGGGGGTGAGACCCACGCAGACACAGGGAGAATGTGCAAACTCTTCACGGACAGCCACCCGGGGCTGGATCGAACCCGGGACCTCAACAGCGCGAAGCAGCAGTGCCACAATCCGCCCCTGAATGCGCCAATATCTCTGTTCAAATAGTGAAGATTAGAATTTGTATTCATTATTATACAGTATTTGAAATTTGCTGTGTGTGTGTGATTATATAATTTGAAAAATTGCCAGTGAATACACAAGTTTTCTAAACTTTTGTTGTTTAAAATTGAATTTTAATTATAGGAATCCCACAATGATAAATTTACTAATGTATCTATATAAAAGTATTAGTTAAAGTATAAGCCAATCTTCAGTGGTTCTGTTAATTGCATTTTACAATACTTCAAACAAAATATTTTTCAGAAGAGCATTGATGTAAAAATGAAGGAAGACTCTCTACTGATTATTTTTCTATTGTGAAGAGAGTATCACTCCATAACTTTACTTCAGGAGTAGCTGAGTCACAGGGTCAATTTTCTCATCTCTATTAATTATGAAATGTCTATTAAATTTTCCTAAGTCAGGATTTCTACAGCTGTCTTCAGTGTTCCTGGTTTTGGGAGTGTACAAAAGCAACCTATGTGGTTGCTGTCCACTGACCACTGCTGTTGTCAGTTGAGGACAGGATTGGGCTGGAGGGTGATGACCTCTGCAGTTACATAGCTTGGCGGCACTCAGTGCTGAGGTGAATAAATGCTATGAGTAAAGGCCATTTGACGGGGGTACTCAAAATACCTTCTGAAGAGAGAGGGAGGAAATTGGCTACAAAAAAGGAAAATGACACTTTGCAATATAATACTCCAACCTGTGACCGCTGGGCTGATTTTACACATGAGCAGTGTTCTGTGAAAATACAGGCTCCAAGGTCAGTGTGCCCTGTGTGATTTTCTGGCTATTATGGATGCAGAAGCGTACAGACACAGGAGCCTCTGTTTCTGAATTCCTGATGTATGCTTCATGGTAATTCGTAAATCATGTCCATTCCCAGTTTGGTAATAACGGAAGAAGCACTGTACATTTAAAGATATCTCCAATTTTCTCAGTTGTCATTAAAGCACACCCATTGTCCAGTCTGATTAGGTCATTATTAATGCGCTTACTTCACCTGGCAATAGTTGACCAGCTTTGGGCTGTTTGCTCAATGCTGGTCTCACCAATGCTTTAAGTGATGTCATAAGCACAGATGTCATGGAAACACCTTTAACAGCTTGACAGATGATGCAATGCCCTATATAGCAAGCAGGATGGCAGGTTCTATTTAATGTAAGCAGTGATGGCTATGACGATAAGAATATAAATTATACCAGGTCACGGTGACACTTTAATTCTCTGCACTGCCCAGAGTACTCAGAAGAAGAATTTGTTGCATTTGTTAGTTTTTTTTTAATTGAACTGGTGTCTAAAAGCAGACGTGTGTACGAATTTGTTACATTGACCCTAAGTGCAATGGGAACATTAATTTGCGGTGCCCTGGTTCTTAGCAAACTACTCAGGCGACTTCCTCTCATCAGATCCTTGGGGTCTTTTCCAAACAGCGTGTTCTGGGAACTGTTCCAGCATTCGTTTGTGAAGTGGTTAACAAAAAGTTCTTAGCTCACAGCAAAAATCTTGTCGTGAAAGTGTAAACCTGTACTTTACAAATGCATTTATGATTTTGTTACACTTTGCATGCCGAAGAAATCTCCCCTTCTTGTGTCAGTCACATCAATAAATTTAGTGTATCATGTGAGGTTCTAACCAATATTTGAAAAATGTCAGTCTCTATAATTCACCTGCTTTGCTGAAGACACAGACTCTGTCTGAGGTGCATTACCACGATTATCTAATTACTTCCCTGTTTTACTCAAATCATTACTGGCAGGGGTAATGTCACAACTGAGTCCAATCGTCTACTCACTTGTCATGAATTTTCATGCTGGCGCCCCTCTCAAATATTCCTCTTTTTATCCCTCTGTACCACAGAGTTTGTACAAACGATTCTCATGCCCCACTCCCACAGGTCGATGCTCCTGGGAACTTTGAGTTTGAATACCCCAGCTCCACATTGGGTGATGCTTTTTGGGCCTCATTTTGTTGTAAAGAGGTTAACGCTTCTTTACATATCCCAAAAATTGAGAAGCCATTTTGATGCATCTACAAACAGTGATTTATTCACTTACTAGCTTAATACTTTAGTGCTTGTCAGGTTGCACAAGTAAATGAAGCTGCTTAATCCTTTAACTGCTGTTGTCAATTGTACTATAGGCTATAGATTGTCCCTTTCCAATGCTTAAATTTCAAATTGGAACAATACAATTGTTGACTATGCTAAGACAAATAATGTATCTTTCAGAATGCCCCACCTGTGTCTCAGTAAGGAGTTTGGTGGAGGACGTGGATTATTCATGATTTTAAATATAATTGAATGGTGGATTTTGCTTAAAGAGGACAAATTGATCTATAGAATATTTCATCTATAATACACCTATTTGGCAAGTCAACCGGTATTCCTTTGTTCCCCTCACATTTAACTATTTTTTTGAGTAATTTTGATACTTCCTACGCCCCTCACCAACGTTGTCCTCTTTTTGACCCGAGATGGTGACCAAAGTGTACAGGCCTTAGTAGCCTCACATGACCATTCTTCTAAGTAACCATAGACTCTGAGCCTGTGAGAAGCATCCTTGTCAGCTGAGTCCAACATTACCCTTCCCTTGCACCCAAATACATGCACTCTCGCCCATGTAGCACCAGTGATAACCCAGCTGACTTTCTATTTCTTTAGTCTGGTGCTCAGGTTGTCAGCTGAGTAGGCCCAACAGCTGCCCAACTAATTCAGCACTAGCTTGAAAATGCCTGCTTATCCTAGAGCAAACTGATGTCTTTTTAAGATTTGTAAGAATGATCTCCCTAAGCTTTTTTGATGAACAATTGGTGCTGAAACAAGTCTTAATTTCCATATAATTCAAACGCTCAGGATGGTTTTACTATTTCCAATAAAATATGTGTTATTTTTGACGTCCCAGGTTAATAGAAGTAGAAAATACAGGACCTGTACATAGGCATTTATACTTGTGAAGATGAAATAAAGTTTAATGTTGTGAACTGTGAGCCTCTGGAAAAATATTAAGGAAAGGCTTCAATCCTTTTATGCCAATGGACATTATAATATAATATAAATATAGTATAATATAAACTGAGATGTATTGGTTTAGATAAGATTTCTCCATCTTGGGTACCAATATGCTGAATAAGCGTAGCAGCTTACTATTAATTGCTTATGAAATTATGCTATGGATTGCACAGTTCTCTTGATCCTTTCTCGATTGCAGGAGTAGGTTTTGAGAGACAGGTCATTGGCCGATATTCCTTTGTTCATCCTCAATCTGTGCTGCAGCGAAGACGAAAGCTAAAGAGGCGAAAAACTATCAGTGGGATTCCCAGACGGGTGCAGCAAGAGATAGGTAAAGATTTAAAACCTGGTTGGAAATGTTTTCTGCAAAGGCTATTCGCAATTGAAAAAAACCCTGAGAGTCGAAATTAAAATAAGGGGTGAATCAGAGCCAATTGTCTCACTCTTCACAGAAAAGTAGAAAGCTTGCATTTAACAGCAACATTCATGATCGCCTGATATCGCAAAAGGCTTGAGGTACTTTTAAAGTGTAGCCATTGATGCAATGGCACAGGACGATCACACAGATAGAATTGTGACAGTCACTGTGTATTTTAGTGATGATGAGGAGATGCCGGCGTTGGACTGGGGTGAGCACTGTAAGAAGTCTTACAACACCAGGTTAAAGTCCAACAGGTTTGTTTCGACGTCACTAGCTTTCGGAGCGCTGCTCACCTGAGGAAGGAGCAGCGCTCCGAAAGCTAGTGACATCGAAACAAACCTGTTGGACTTTAACCTGGTGTTGTAAGACTTCTTACTGTACTTTAGTGATGTTAGTTGAGGGATAAATATTGGCCAGGACACCTGTTCTTCCCCAAAATAGTGTAACCTGAGAGACAGACAGAGCCTTCATTTAATATCTCACCTGAAACACAGCACATTGAGCTGCACAACACTCCTTTGGTCCGGCACTGACTGACGTGTCAGCCTGAATTTTGTACTCAAGTCTGTGGAGTGGGAATGAGCTCACAACTTCTGACTCAGGGCCAACGGTGCTACCCACCACTGCGGCAAGGCTGATTTGATAGCCAAAATCAGTATTATTATTTTAATTTTTTTGTTCTGAGATGATCACAAGTTCCTGGAGACCCTTCGTGGTCTGCCTCTGATTTCCCTTCTCCAAACAGACTACTGTAGATAAAGATGTTGGTCTCAAATACCCGTGACTCCATTCAATCACTCAGATGATGGAAAGGTGAGAATCATGAGCTGCTGAGCTTGAACCCACTGACGTTTTTGAGATCAGTCTGTTTGCATGAATCAGTCTAGTACCTCCCCGTAGTACTGGTACCTCCCTACTGCGTTAGGAACAAAATCCAATTCTTGCAAAGAGTTTGAGGGTGAAACTATTAAGAGCAACTTCAGAGTGCAGCCAAATGTGAAATTTGTGCCCCTTATAAGACGCCACTTTTATTTTGGCAGCATTTCATCTTGTGGATTGTTGCAACCGCTAGCACTGCTGCAATGAACTGCTGCTTGCCTGTGTCTGGCCCAATTGGGACAAGGGAGAGCGGAGTGGAAGGGACTCCAGCAGATGATATTATCCTACCCCTGTCAGCTCCTCTTTAATCATCATACTCCAAGGGGCCAATGGAACTCAAAGAAATTCGCTCAGAATGAACTTTGGAGTGGGAACCTGATGTTACGCGATCCCATCCCAGTCCATTCCCACCCCTCAATGTCCATCAGGAAACCACTGGCCCTGAAGAAATTTGAGGTCTTTATTTATATGCCACTAACTTTATTGTCATTTCAGGGTATAATGCTTGACTCTATGTTTTATTTACTTGACCAGCAGATTCCGATGTATCTCCCATGGCTAGAGAAAGGAATGTGATTGTTCACGTTAACCCCGAATTGGACTTCCGTAGCGTTGAGGTGAATTCTACCAGTGGGCGATCTGGAACAAAAGACTCCGAGTGCCAGACAGAGGATATTCTAATTGCTGCACCATCAGTGAGGCGGATCCGAGCTCAGCGTGGCAACAACATTGTGTCTTCACTGTCACATTCAGCTGGGAATATCACAACCCTGGCAGACGATTCAAGCTCGATGTTTCTCACACCAATTGACAGCCACGTTCGCTCACGCAGCTTGTCTCGAGAAGGCATTAGAGATTCACTGTTCTCTCGTGAATTAAGTCAGGACGACAGCATTATCGGTACTCCTGAAAAGTACGTGCCAAACCCAGGAATGGCAGAGGAGGAAGACGAAGAGCGTTTGTTTATTCAGAGCCCACAAAAACATCATTCCAAGGGTGTTACAGTTCAACCCCAGCAAAAGCCAGAACACACAGGCTCGGGGACAAAAATCTCCAACTTTATGCCAGAGGGAGATACGGGAAACAGTGAGATTTCTTCAAATTCTGATACGTTCGGGAGTCCAGTCAACAGTATCTCCAGCGGAGGGGTTCTCCTAAGTAGTCAGATAGACCAAAAGGAGGATCATCAATCCTCGAGTGGAAACTGGAGTGGGAGTAATTCAACATGCCCCTCACAGACATCGGAGACTATTCATACTGCATCTTCACCTCCACTGACAGGATCTTCACACTGTGACTCCGAATTATCATTGAATACTCCTGCGCACACAAACTATGATTCGCCAGGTTTCTTACTGGAACAGTACACATATCAAGGTGACAAAGTCAGAGGTCACAGGACAAACTCTTTTACTTCCACAGGGACAGATGTTGTTGAAGATCTCAATACAAGTAACACAAGCGATGCTGAATGGAACTATTTGCACCATTGCCATGATGCATCGTGCCATCGAGACTTTAGTCCAAGGCATTCAAGGACAAATAGCTTGGGGTGTCCTAGTTTTGCGAGCATGGGTACATGTGACAGCTTTGTTGAGAGACCATCCTCCTCCAGAACTGACTCGGGCTCTTATTTCTCTGTGGATACTGAAGGGTATTATACCTCCATGCACTTTGACTGTGGTTTAAAAACTAATAGAAACTATATTTTTAACTATGCATCTACAAGCTCAGATGGAATTCAGAGCACAGAACATACTTCAGAACTTGGCGAATTCCCTCAACCAGATCACTTGGAGTTGAGAAAGCAGAAATGTCGGGGTCAGAGCATTGCGCTCAAGAAACCAAAGGCAAAACCAGCCCCACCAAAGCGCAGTTCATCTTTGAGAAAAAATGAAAATTGTGCAAATGAGAATGATCAGACTGAACCAAAGACAAACAATGGGCAGAATACGACTGTACCGTCTAGAGATACACAGAAAGCCTTGCAACTTGACCTAAGCATTGCATCTGACAGGTTCAATGGCTGCATGCCACCTAGTAAAAAGAATAATCCTTGGGAAAGTCACAGTGGATATACAAATGATAACGAATTGTCAGACCCTCAACTCACCCCTTCGGACATGCCCTCATTTAAAGATGAAGGTGCTGTACAATCAGATTATGCAGGCCTCTGGCTCTTAAATGACTTAAAGTCAAATGACCCCTACAGGTCTTTATCAAACTCCAGTACTGCTACCGGTACCACCGTGATAGAGTGCACTAAGTCTCCAGAAGGGTCAGAGTCACAAACATCCCAGTCTGAATCGCGAGCTACCACTCCATCTCTCCCTTCAGTTGAAAATGAGTTCAAGCTGTCCTCCCCCGATAAGTTGGCCAGTTTGGCATCGCCATCCAGTGGCTACTCGAGCCAGTCAGGCACACCAACCTCAACTTTGCCAACACCCCTGTTCCCTGGCCCTCTGTCTCCAAACAGCGGTAAAAGAAAGCCAAAAGTTCCAGAGAGACGGTCTTCACTGCAGCAGTCTTCCACAAGGGATGTGAATGTCACAAAGAAAGACCTTGAACTACCAACTATACCTCCAACACATCTTGACCTAAGTGCTCTTCAGAATTTATTTAAAAGTAAGCCTTTTTCTCACCGGAACCAACTGCATATCTCGAACCAGAGCAAACCGAGAGAGGCTGCTGAAAGAACCAACAACAGTGCACCAGTTTCCCTTGGCATAACCCCGTCTGTTCTCCAGTCAGTACAACTTCGCTCCATTAGTAAAGCCAGGCAATCCAAACAAGAATGTCAGGACGAACCTGACCTAATAGAAGAACCAAATCATGCAGAGAGTATCACACCACCAGACCGAACTGAACCAAACTGTTATAACAGATCATTGACACACAAGTGCAGTGAAATTTCCAATTCCCCTCAACAGTTACAAAAACTGTCATCCACCAACACAAACCCAAGCATCTTGCATTTGGAAAGTAATTTTGCACTTTGCCTGGAAAAAAAGCTGAGTAAAGAGAGTATGACACCTTTCCCCTTAGTCTCTACAGCGGCACAGTCTCTAACACAGCTCACAGTATCCGGTGAATGCCCACGGAACACAGAACTCGAAGATAACCAAGTGGTAACAACAGACGGCTGTCATACAGTCTCCAAATATATCAACGAAAAGAATTCAGTGAAGGAGAGTGCTCCACAAGAAATAGAACAAGATTTCCAGTATTCCAATAAAGACTTACAGAATGAGGTATTTCCACAGGAAATAGGGGTTGAAGAGAAACCTGAAAGTGTGCATTCGCCATGTACCCGAGTTACAGAAACCTTGCCAGCAACAATACTGGGACCTGCAACTGCAGAGAAATTGGAAAGAAAACTTGATTTTGACTCCGTCAAGGATGATGAAACTGTACCCCATGACGTAATTCAACCAATTGGTGAACCGAGGCTCAATAAAAGTAGTGCGGACGAGAAATCCGAAAGGATACAAGATGGTTGTCCAGAAAGTGCAACTGATCCCAGCAGAACTGCAAACGCTCAATGTGAGAGTTCTAGCAATGGACAGTACAAAGATCATTTAGGTAACTGTTTTTTAATTTTATTTGCCTTCAGATTTTTGGGAAATTGTTAACCTCTCATTGCCTGTCAATGTCACAGTAAGAAAAAGCATTACTAAATGTATTAATGTCCCCAGAAACATTACCTATTACAGCACCTAGCTTGACTATTTTCAGAATATCAATTTTGCCAACTCAACCTCTCCATGAGAAAAGCAGCCAAATGTTGTGTTTAAATCAATCCTAATAATTGCATTAAATAAATATGATGTATATTTGCATTCAGATCCCCAATATAAGATAATTGCTTCAGATCTTTCATCAAAGATTTTCATTTCTACTGCAATTAGACTTTAGATTTATTGTCACATCAGGATTCTGATCTCTTGATCCAATGTCTTTAATCTCATTATACATGGGTGATAAATGGACGTGGGATATACATAGATATGTTTTATTTTATATATTCTGGGTGCAGGATGAACTTCATAGATATAAGATCAGTATTGTTCAATATTGTACTTTTATTCATTAGCATGTGGACATCAAGTTTTTCTTGCCAGAACTAGAATTATGGCCATATTGCAATAAGTGAACATGAAAATTCACAACAGCGGCGATTATATTCAAAGATGTATGAGAAAAAAGGATGAGAAGTCAATTTAAAAAGGCAATGAGTATAATGGGGAAGGGGGAGCTTCTTGGGACCACTCCCTCCGTGACACCCTTGCTTACTCCTCCATTGCCCCAAATCCTTCATTCCCCCTCCTACGCACATTCCCTTGCAATTGCAGAAGGTGCAACATCTGCCCCTTTACCTCCCCCTCCTCACTGCCCAAGAACATAAACATTCCTTTCAAGTGAAAACATTCCTTTCAAGTGAAGCAACATGTCACTTAAACTTCCTTCAAATTGCTGAGATTCGATGGCACACACACCATTGTAACATCCAAAATTTTGATTTCAATCAAATATCAAATCATCTCAAGGGTTGGTCAGGAAGCTGATCTGAAAGGCTACACAGGCCAAAGTATTAATACATTTTTAAAAAGTTTCTTATTTAACCAAACTAAAATCTCATTCAAGGTGTCGACATTGTGAAAGATTTGTGCAACCTGCTAGAATAAATAGAAGCTTTAGTACAGTAACTAAGGAAATACCACTTGTGTTTCTCATATGCAGATGTGGGACAGGGTGAGAATTATTTGATTTCTCCAGTGGATCTTGAGACTAATGAAGATAATGTATTCATATCGCCAAACAGACTCCGCACCACAGAGGACCTTTTTGCTGTGATTCACAGGTCAGAATCTTTTACAAATATTTACATGTACTTGTCCACAAAACTAACTGAAAAAAGACGGGTGTCCCATGGCATTGCTCATGCGAATTGAAGTTCTTTATGTTTCGGGATGGCTAAAAGTGGTGAGGGGGCGGCATGATGGTGCAGTGGTTAGCACTGCTGCCTAACAGTGCCGAGGACCTGGGTTACAGTCCGTGTGGAGTTTGCACATTCTCCACGTGTTTGCGTAAGTCTTACCCCCACAACTCAAAGATGTGCAGGGTAGGGGGATTGGCCACGCTAAATTGCCCCTTAATAAAAAAAATACATTTTAAAAAGTTGTGAGAGGGTACATAAGTCTGCTGAAAGGATTCAGAAACAAGCTTGTGGGAGATTTGTTCAAACAGTAAAGGAATTTTTTCAATTGATTTTTGAAAACAAATGGCTTTTTTTACCCACTGCAAATAGATGAAGAAATACGGTGGCACAGTGGTTAGCACTGCCTCTTCACAGTACCAGGGACCAGAATTTAATTCCAGCCTGGGGTGACTGTGCAGATTTTGTAATTTTGTACGTTCTCTCCGTGCCTGCGTGGGTTTCCTCCGGGTGCTCCGGTTCAAAGATGTGCAGCTTAGGTGGATTGGCCATGCTAAATTGCCCCTTAGTCCTCCAGGGATGTGCAGGTTAGGCGGAGTTACAAGGATGGGTTGAGAGAGTGGGCCTAGGTAGGTTGCATTTTTGGAGGATGGGTGCAGACACGTTGGGCTGTATGGCCTCCTTCTGCATTGTAGGTATTCTATGATCTATGGATTCGATGATCTATGGATTCTATGATCTATTTTTTCCCTTCATGTACCAGTGCTGCATAAATAAATAACTCTGGAAATGGTGACGAAGGATAGATAATGAGAATAGGGTCAAATCAACCACAGCAGCTTTAATTTATATAAGATCTTTATTGTAATAAATCATTCTAAAGTATTATCAAAGAAAATTTAAAAGGATGGCTCAGAACCAAATGTCATAGAATATAGAATTTACAGTGCAGAAGAAGGCCATTTGGCCTATCGAGTCTGCAACGGCCCTTAGAAAGAACACACCACTTAAGCCCCACACCTCCACCCTATCCCCGTAACCCCACCACCCTTTTTGGAGACTAAGGGCAATTTAGCATGGCCAATCCACCTAACCTGCACATCTTTGGACTGTGGGAGGAAACCAAAGCACCCGGAGGAAACCCACGCAGACATGGGGAGAACGTGCAGACTCCGCACAGTATAAAGTCATTACTTCACCTTGTTTTGAAATCATTTACAGAAACAAACTTAGAATTAGTCTCATAGCTTAAAGGAATACATGCTTTGAAATGGTGCGCAGATGAAGGAAGGGGATAATTTTGATACCATCCAACCCTCATTCAAAATGCTGCTTCCTGCATCTTTATCTTCTCAAAGCCCTGAACTTCCATTACCTCATCTCTTACTGAGTCCATCGCTCCCTATAGCTCTTCAAATTATTTATTAAATTCTTGCCCTTATCTTTAATTGCATCCGCATTCTTCCCCTCACTTAACTTAAAAACACAAAATGTATCTTTAATCACACATCTTCCCTCTAAATGCTTTTGCTAAGTTACTATCCTTATTTGGAACAATTTTATTCCTGTGTAAAGTAGCTGGCTGAAGAAAAAGCTATGTGAACAGACATTGTGGGGGAAAAAATGCCTTGAACAATTTAGTTGGTTCAGTACTGCATTTTTCATTGGTAACATTTTCATCACTGCTTCGAGTTGCGATTTATTGTTTACGAATACAATGTGAGCAAGTAAGGAGAAATAAGTTTGTATCTTAAATAATAACGACGCGAAGACTGTAATTCTCCAAGTTGACACCGCAGGTGTAATGAGAAAACAGAAAGAAACATGGCATGTAGTCACCTTGAGGGCCGGGATTCTCCCCTACCCGGCGGGGCGGGGGTTCCCGGTGGGATGGAGTGGCGTGAACCACTCCATCGTCGGGCCGCGAACCACTCCATCGTCGGGCCGCCTCAAAGTTGCGGATTTCTCCGCACCTTTAGGGGCCAAGCACTCACCGTGAGAGGCTAGGCCCATGCCAGAGTGGTTTCTGCTCCACCGGCTGGCGGGAAAGGCCTTTGGTGCCACGCCAGCCGGGGCCGAAAGGACTTCGCCGTGCGGTCGAAGTCCGCGCATGCGTGGGAGCGTCAGCGGCCGCTGATGTCATCCTGCGCAGGGTGTGTGACTCTTGCGCGTCGGCCATCGTGGAGGTTGTGGCCAAGGCGGAGGGAAAAAGAGTGCCCCCACGGCACAGGCCCGCCTGCGGATCGGTGGGCCCCGATCGTGGACCAGGCCACCGTGGGGGCACACCCCGGAGCCAGATCGCCCAGCGCCCCCCCCCCCCCCCCCCCCCCCCAAGGACCCCGGAGCCCGCCCGCGCCGCCTGTCCCACCAGTAAGGTAGGTGGTTTGATTCACGCTGGCGGGACTACCAGGACAGCAGCGGGACTTCGGCCCATTGCGGGCCGGAGAATCGCTGGAGTGGGGCCCGACGACCTGCGCTGCGCGATTCCCGCCCCCGCCGAATTTTTAGTGCCGGAGACCAAGATATATACATGGCAAAATGATATATTTACATAGCTTTATACACTGGCTCTCTCCCGCACGTGCCAGTTTCCCCCACCCTTCATGTTATCTCCTGCTCATCCATTCCCCCAAGCAATCCCCCCCCCCCCCCCTTCCCAAGACGTCCCGTCCCCCCCAGAGGTGCGACTGCTGCTGACCAACCTTCCTCTAACACTCTGCGAGATAGTCTAGGAACGGTTGCCACCGCCTGTAGAACGCCTGCACAGACCCTCTCAAGGCAAACTTAATCCTCTCCAGCTTTATGAACCCAGCCATGTCGTTTATCCAGGCCTCCAAGCTGGGGGGCTTCGCCTCCTTCCACATTAGCAAGATCCTTCGCTGGGCTACTAGGGACGCAAAGGCCAGAATGCCGGCCTCTTTCGCCTCCTGCACTCCCGGCTCGTCCACTACTCCAAATATTGCTAGCCCCCAGCTTGGCTTGACCCAGACTTCACCACCTGAGATATTGCTCCCGCCACTCCTCTCCAGAACCCCTCCAGTGCCGGACATGACCAAAACATATGGACATGGTTCGCTGGGCTCCCTGAGCACCTTCCACAACTGTCCCCTACCCCAAAGAACCTACTCAACCTCGCCCCCGTCAAGTGCGCTCTGTGGACCACCTTAAATTGTATCAGGCTGAGCCTGGCACACGAGGAGGAGGAATTAACCCTACCCAGGGCATCAGCCCACAGACCTTCCTCGATCTCCTCCCCCAGCTCCTCCTCCCATTTCATCCAAATCATTGATGTATATTGAGAATAACTAGGGCTCCAAGAACTGATCCTTGCGGTGCCCCACAAGTCATCCATTGCCTGTCCCTCTGAAAAAGACCAATTTATTCCTGTCTGCTAATCAATTCTCAGTCCATCCCAATATATTTACCCCAATCACACCTGGGCTAGCTCTGAAGTGTCAACAATGCCAGGTTCAAACAATGGCCACTGTTGGAACTACAGCCAGTCCCCAAAGAACAGGAGTTATTAGAGGCTGGACTGAAGGTAACTCCAGGAAGTGAGGGGGTTGTGGTGGGCAGGTTTGTGAGCTCAGGGTAGCGAGTGCAAAGGGTTCCTCCAGAGGAGGTATCAACCCTCTCGCCTGACATTAGCCTGTGGAGATAAAGCTTCAAGGTTATCCACTTTAATGGGCCTCTTCCTGTGCAGCAGATAAAGTATTGGCGGGGGCACCAAAGCAGCCATTAATCTGCCAGTTAAGGGCCTCAACAGGGCAAAGGATGGATAGGTCACCCGATACCTGCATGATGGGGGACAGGTCGGGGACAGGTGGGCATGCTGCCTGCTGCATTTTATGAGAGCCCCCCCCCAGCTGCTGACTTTGGAACATTAAATTCAGCCCAAGATTTTTTCTGGATTGGGCCAATACTGTTATTTATTTGCACTTGGGTCAGACTAATATATAGATATTATATATGTCAGGATAACATTTTTTCATTTATTCCTAAGTCAGACCAATACATTTAAAGATGAGTAGATGGGGCAGAGATATTAACAGATGAGACTTCACCAGTAGAGTAAGGGAGCTGCAAGGTGCAGAGTGTTGGCTAAAGTGGGAGAGTAATTTTGAAGCACAGCCTGTGCGGCTATGCGGCTGAACCAAATCTCACATTGACGACAAGACACTGCCACATGTACACACTTCACTAAAAGTAAGTGAAGCGAACTGAAACTTTTTTCAAATAAAACTTCAGCCCATTTGGAGGATCACTGTCTAGACATCCTGGGCGTCATTCTCCGACCCCCCGCCGGGTCGGAGAATGGCCGTTGGCCGCCGTGAATCCCGCCCCCGCCGAAGTCTCCGAAGGGAGAAAAGTCGGCGGGGCGTTAATGGCGCCGCTGCCGCGGAGAATGTCACGGGTCTGCGCAAGGCAGCCGATTTTCGGCCTGCCGATATTCTCCCTTCCGGATGGGCCGAAGTCCCGTCGACGTGATGACCGTTCACGTCGACGTGAATCAAACCAACTTTTCATCGGCGTGACCTGGTGCTCCAGGCTCACGCCGACCAGCGAGGAGGTGAGTGACGGCCTGGGGGGTTGGCTCTGGGCAGGAAATGGCGTGGCCGCAGACTGATTGCCTGAGGAGAGGTGTGTCTCGGCTTGTGTGTGTGTGCGGCGGGGGGGGGGGGTGGTTATCGGCTTGTGTGTGTGTGCGGCGGGGGGGGGGGTGGTTAGAGTAGGCTGGGCTCCGGGGGAGTGCCGGGAGGGGGTCCGTGCCGGGGTGGAGGTTGGGGGTTGTGGAGGGGGTCCGTGCCGGGGTGGGGGTTGTGGAGGGGGTCCGTGCCGGTGTGGAGGTTGGGGAGGGGGTCCGTGCCGGGGTGGAGGTTGGGGAGGGGGTCCGTGCCGGGGTGGAGGTTGGGGGGGGGGGTCCGTGCCGGGGTGGAGGTTGGGGGGGGTCCGTGCTGGGGTGGAGGTTGGGTGTTGGGGAGGGAGTCCGTGCCGGGGTGGAGGTTGGGGGGGGTCCGTGCTGGGGTGGAGGTTGGGGGGGTCCGTGCTGGGGTGGAGGTTGGGGGTTGTGGAGGGGGTCCGTGCCGGGGTGGAGGTTGGGGGGGGGTCCGTGCTGGGGTGGAGGTTGGGGGTTGGGGAGGGGGCCGTGCCGGGGTGGAGGTTGGGGGGGTTCCGTGCTGGGGTGGAGTTTGGGTGTTGGGGAGGGGATCCGTGCCGGGGTGGAGGTTGGGGGGGGTCCGTGCTGGGGTGGAGGTTGGGGGGGTCCGTGCTGGGGTGGAGGTTGGGGGTTGTGGAGGGGGTCCGTGCCGGGGTGGAGGTTGGGGGGGGGTCCGTGCCGGGGTGGAGGTTGGGGGGGTCCGTGCTGGGGTGGAGGTTGGGGGTTGGGGAGGGGGTCCGTGCCGGTGTGGAGGTTGGGGAGGGGGTCCGTGCCGGGGAGGGGGTCCGTGCCGGGGTGGAGGTTGGGGGGGGGGGTCCGTGCCGGGGTGGAGGTTGGGGAGGGGGTCCGTGCCGGGGTGGAGGTTGGGGGGGGTCCGTGCTGGGGTGGAGGTTGGGGGTTGGGGAGGGGGTCCGTGCTGGGGTGGAGGTTGGGGGGGTCCGTGCTGGGGTGGAGGTTGGGGAGGGGGCCGTGCCGGGGTGGAGGTTGGGGGGGGTCCGTGCTGGGGTGGAGGTTGGGGGGGTCCGTGCTGGGGTGGAGGTTGGGGGTTGTGGAGGGGGTCCGTGCCGGGGTGGAGGTTGGGGGGGGTCCGTGCTGGGGTGGAGGTTGGGGGGGTCCGTGCTGGGGTGGAGGTTGGGGAGGGGGCCGTGCCGGGGTGGGTGATGGGAGGGCAAATGAGTTGGTCCACCTGGCCAGGTGCCAGCCTCCAACAGTTGGACCCATGCGGTCCATGCCACCTGGCTGGGGGGAGGAGGGGATATGGGCAATGATGACATGTCGTCGTTCCCCTCCCTCCCACCAGGCCGTCATGTTTTCAGACCATCCAGCGATGTTGGCCGCCGTGGTGGCAGCCGCTCATGTCTATGTTGCCCTGGATGAGGAGGAGGAGGAGGAGGAGGAGCGTGCCAGAGAGGCGGCGCAGGCTGCCGCAGAGGGGCAGGCGGCAGCCGCCCAGGCTGGAGGGACACCTGACCGACAGGACGAGGAGGGGGAGGAGGACGTCGCGGCCCCACGGCAACGGAGGCACCCGAGGGCGCCCCGTGTGTACCGGCCCCGGCAGTCATACCAGGACCTCACGGACCGGGAATGCAGGAGGAGACTCCGGATGAGCCGGGAAACCGTGGCACACATCTGCCACCTGCTGGCACACCTGTCACCGCGTGGCACTGGCGGGGGACACCCTCTCCCCGTGTCCGTCAAGGTTACGGTGGCCCTGAACTTTTATGCAACGGGGTCATTCCAGGCACCGAGTGGGGACCTGTCCGGCATATCGCAGACATCGGTGCATCGGTGCATCCGGGCAGTGACAGATGCCCTTTATGCCATGGCGCACCGCTACATCCGCTTCCCCGTGGACCGGGCCAGCCAAGATGCCCGGGCCGTGGGCTTCTCTGCCATTGCCGGGTTCCCCATGGTCCAGGGCGCGATCGATGGGATGCACGTCGCCGTGCGGCCACCTGCAGATAACAGGGCCGTGTTCACTAATAGGAAGGGGACCTATTCGATGAACGTACAGGTGGTCTGCGACCACCGCATGATGATCCTGCACGTCTGCGCCCGTCACCCAGGCAGTGTACACGACTCATTCATGTTGTCGCGGTCATCCATCCCCGGCATGTACGAGGGACGCCATCCCCGGCTGAGGGGCTGGTTGCTGGGCGACAGGGGCTACCCATTGCGATCGTGGCTGATGACGCCTATACGGAGGCCACGCAATGAGGCGGAGAACCGCTACAATGATGCCCATGTAGCGACAAGGGGAGTGATCGAAAGGTGCTTTGGCGTGCTGAAGATGCGTTTCAGGTGCCTGGACCTCTCTGGGGGCGCCCTCCAGTATCGGTCAGTTAGGGTCGGCCGCATCATTGTGGTGTGCTGCGTCCTGCACAACATAGCCCAGCAGAGGGGCGATGTGCCGCAGGCAGAGGAGGGCGGAGTGGAGGAGCAGCAGGAAGAGGCCCAGTCCTCCCCAGATGAGGGGGATGGGGGCAATGGTCAGGGCAGACGGGGTAGACACAGACGGGTGGCTGTCCACCGTTACCGGCTGGCCCAGCGGGCACGGGACAGACTGATAGACGCCCGCTTCACTGACTAGATGGGCGTGGGAATCGGGTAGTATGGCCACAGACCGCACACCATGACAACAGCCGACCACCCACACCCCCCACCCATCCACCCACCCAGCACCCTCACCCCCCTCCCCAACCCCACACACCCCACCCGCATGCACACCACCCCCCCACCCCCAATTGCCGATCCACCGGCGGCACAACGGGCCGGGCTCACCCAGTTGCGGGTGGACGCGTGTCTATCGCAGGCCATGGAGAATGATGACAACCCGCCTCCGATGAGCTCCTGGCTCTACATCGTTGGACTATGTCTGACCCATGGCCACAGTACCACCATCCACCCGGACCATCCCTGCATGCGGCTGTGACACTGCAGCGCACGGTCCCGTCCTCTGCCCGGGGGATGTTGATGGCGGCCCAGGGGGAAGGGGGCAGACTCACCTGGGGCTGAGGTAAGACCACCCCTCACACACACACTTGCGCTCAACGTACATGACACCCCCGCACACTTTGGACAGAGCACAAAGGCAGCTTCGGTAGGTGTAACATTGACTTTAATAACCAAAGGAGTTCATGCACGTGCCCTAGCGCCTAAAACTCATCTGTGCCCTGCACCCGTGCCAACTTACTCAGTGTCTAATTGTTTGGCCTTACGGGCCCTTTGACTACGTCTACGTGGTTCCCCAGACGGTACAGCAGAACTGGAGGTGGACTCCTGTGATTCCTGCCCTCTGACACTGGATCCCTTTGGCGGCCGTTTCCTGGGGCGTCCTGGCCTAGATGGGCCAGGCTGCGGCCCGGGCGACTGGAATGGCGAGCTGCCAGCCTGTCCTGCCCGTTGCCCACCTGATGCACCTGGGACGGAAGGGGGGGGAGTCCGAGGTGTCGCGGTGTACCGGGACCTCCCCTACAGAGGGAGCCGGGACGGACCACACCACCTCCTCCTCCCTCGGGGTGCCCGATGGCCCCCAGGCCTCTACATGGGTGGGGGATGCGAACGGACTGGCCATCCGACGCGCCCCCGACATCTGGCGCTGCCAGTCCTGGAGGCCCGTGCTGGTATCGACAGGGGTCTGCAGGTTTGCAGCCATGGAGCCCAGGGGGTTGTCGAACCCTGTCTGCGACAGTGCGACGCCAGCTCGCACATGGCCACTGGCGCCGATGCCCTCAGCGATGGCCTGCTGAGACTGGGCCATGGCCTGCAGAGACTGGGCCATGGCCTGCAGAGACTGGGCTATGGCCTGCTGAGACTGGGCCATGGCCTGCTGAGACTGGGCCATGGCCTGCTGAGACTGGGCTATGGCGTTGAGCGCCTCTGCCATCTGGCGCTGGCACTGGCTCATGGCCTCCTGTGAGAGGGCAGCCATTTCCTGGGCCACAGACGCCGCCTGCACGGAAGGCCCCAGGCCTCGCAAACCGTTCCCCATGTCTGACACCGTCGCACCCATTGCCTCCACCGCGGACGCCACCCGTGCGGTGTCAGCCTGGGTGGCACGCATGACCGGGACCACTCCCAGCTCCTGGACGCGGGTGGACTCCTCCACCTGCGACCGCAGCCGCCGCAAGCCACCCGTCACCCTATTCGCTCGTCTCCGTGTCGGTGGTTGCATCGGATCTATGTGTGGGTGTGGTAACTGCAGGAACCCGGGATCCATCTGGGCGGCAGATGTTCGCTTGGCCTGGGCTGCCCTCCGACCGCCCGGTCCCTCTGCTGCTCCTACCTCCACCTGCTGTACCGGGACGGCTGTGTTGTGCGCACCAGTGAGTGTACCAGACGCCTCATCACTAAAGTGCCCAACCGTGGTGAGTGTTTCTGCGATGGTGGAGGGTGTTGGTGACAGCAGTGGCGTTGTGTCGTGCTCTTCGTCCCACTCTGAGTCCATGGCACTTTGGGATGGGGGTTCGTCTCCACCCATCCACTCTGAGTCACTGTCCGGTATTTCGTCTTCCCGGGTAGGGGTGTCCTGGGTAGTGCTGTCCCGGGTAGTGCTGTCCCGGGTAGTGCTGTCCCGGGTAGTGCTGTCCCGGGTAGTGCTGTCCCGGGTAGTGCTGTCCCGGGTAGTGCTGTCCCGGGTAGTGCTGTCCCGGGTAGTGCTGTCCCGGGTAGTGCTGTCCCGGGTAGTGGTGTCCCGGGTAGTGGTGTCCCGGGTAGGGGTGTCCTGGATAGTGGTGTCCTGGGTAGTGGTGTCCTGGCTCGGATGTGACGGGGGCCTGTGGCTGCCCCCCTCATCGCTGGGTGGTCGCTCCCGCACGTGACGGGGGTGTCGTCTCCCTGTTGCTCCAGGTCTCTCCGTCTCCCGTGGTGTGCGAGAGGCATCCTGCGGGCGTCGCATGCTGGAGGGTCCGGGTCTCTCCGTCTCCCGTGGTCTCCGAGGGGCATCCTGCGGGCGTCGCATGCTGGAGGGTCCGGGTCTCTCCGTCTCCCGTGGTCTCCGAGGGGCATCCTGCGGGAGTCGCATGCTGGAGGGTTCGGGTCTCTCCGTCTCCCGTGGTCTCCGAGGGGCATCCTGCGGGCGTCGCATGCTGGAGGGTGCGGGTCTCTCCGTCTCCCGTGGTCTCCGAGGGGCATCCTGCGGGCGTCGCATGCTGGAGGGTGCGGGTCTCTCCGTCTCCCGTGGTCTCCGAGGGGCATCCTGCGGGCGGTCTGCATCTGCGGGGATGGGTGCCTGGACGTTTGGTCCTGCGATACACAATGAAGCATGCATGGTTAGACATCAGGCAGTGATCAGGTGATACGGGAGAGGGGGATATAGGGGAGGGGGGATATGGGGACGGGCTGTTGGTGGCTCACTTGCTCGTGGGGCCCCGACCTCTGCATCAGCAACCTCCCGGTCCTCAGGTCCGCCAGCCAGTTCCAGGGCCCTTTCCTCGTGTACGGTCAGTGGCCTCTCATCAGCGGGCCCTCCTCCAGTCCTCACATGCTCCCTGGTGTTGTGTGCGCGCTTCTCCTGTGGGGGGGGGGGGGGGGGGTGGTGGCAGGGGTAAAAGGCAACAGTGTTAGGCAGGTATATGAATGCACGCCATCGGTTGCGCGTGCATTGCAGAGGTTAAGGTTAGGGCTGGATTCACTTGGGGATATGGGGGATATGGGGGAGGGGGGGATATGGGGGAGGGGGGATATGGGGGAGGGGGGATATGGGGGAGGGGGGATATGGGGGAGGGGGGAATATGGGGGATATGGGGGAGGGGGGATATGGGGGAGGGGGGGATATGGGGGAGGGGGGAATATGGGGGAGGGGGGAATATGGGGGAGGGGGGAATATGGGGGAGGGGGGAATATGGGGGATATGGGGAGGGGGTATATGGGGGAGGGGGGATATGGGGGAGGGGGGAATATGGGGGATATGGGGAGGGGGGATATGGGGGAGGGGGGAATATGGGGGATATGGGGGAGGGGGGAATATGGGGGATATGGGGGAGGGGGGATATGGGGGAGGGGGGATATGGGGGATATGGGGGAGGGGGATATGGGGGAGATGGGGGAGGGGGGATATGGGGGAGGGGGGAATATGGGGGATATGGGGGAGGGGGGAATATGGGGGATATGGGGGTGGGGGGATATGGGGGTGGGGGGATATGGGGGAGGGGGAATATGGGGGTGGGGGGATATGGGGGATATGGGGGAGGGGGGATATGGGGGAGGGGGGAATATGGGGGAGGGGGGATATGGGGATATGGGGAGGGGGGATATGGGGGAGGGGGGATATGGGGGATATGGGGGAGGGGGGATATGGGGGAGGGGGGATATGGGGGAGGGGGGATATGGGGGAGGGGGTATATGGGGGATATGGGGGAGGGGGGATATGGGGGTGGGGGGATATGGGGGATATGGGGGAGGGGGGGATATGGGGGAGGGGGATATGGGGGAGATGGGGGAGATGGGGGTGGGGGGATATGGGGGAGGGGGGAGTATGGGGGATATGGGGGAGGGGGGATATGGGGGAGGCTCACCCTGCCTGCTCTGACGAGGTCGTTCACCTTCTTGTGGCACTGGGTGCCTGTCCGTGGTGTTAGGGCCACAGCGGTGACGGCCTCTGCCACCTCCCTCCACAGATGCCGGCTGTGGCGTGGGGCAACTCTGCGGCCGTGCCCGGGATACAGGGCGTCCCTCCTCTGCTCCACCGCATCCAGGAGCGCCTCCACATCGCGTGAGTCGAACCTCGGGGCTGAGCGACGGCCAGCCATCAAGTCGGGTGTTGCGGTCGGCTGTTCCGGTCGGGTGGGGGGGAGCTGCGCGGCCTTGTGAGCCGTCACGCCGTGCAGCGCGTATGACGCTGCACGGCGTGAACCACTGCGCAAGCGCGGATCCCATTACGTCGCTGCTAGCCCATTTCGGGCCGCAGACTATCGGCCCATTTTTATGACGTGACGCAAGTGGGATTTGCGCCGTTTTTTGCGCCGATCGGCGGAGTTTCCGCCGATAACGGAGAATTTCGCCCCCTGTCAGTGAATGAAAGGACGTCCAGTGGGAGAATGCAGGGAACTACTGAGGAAAAAGGTGACTGAAAAAGACTTTTTTAAAAATCGAATAAAATCATTGGGGGCGGATTTTAAGAGGGGAGTGGTGCAGCTCACCTACTTTAAAAGAGCGCTGCCCCACAACGACAATACGCTGGTGGCGGCCTTAACAAGTTTGGAACTTCTGCCCCTCATGGAATGGAAGTCCAGCCCTCGAGAAATGTTGGCTAATCTGATTGGCTGGCTGCTGAGTAATGTCAGCGGTGCCACAATACAGTAGTGGCCACTGCTGGAACTACAAGGGAGTCCCCAGAAGAACATCCATTGAGACCAGACTCACATTCAAGTCTGGGGTGTTTGGTGGTGGGGAGGTTCAGGGACCCACCAGAGCGAGGAGGCCGGGTTTTGGTGGCCAGGGAGGGATGAGTCACAAAAGGCAGATAGGGGGTATGACTTAAGGGGGAGCATTTCCCCAATGCACTCAATGGACCCCCCCCCCCCTTGTCATAGAAGCCACTCTCCTTCCTCCCTGTCTTTTAGTCTCCATTGTGAACGTAGTGGGTCTTCCTCTTTCATCCCGACTTTCTCAACTGTACATGTTACTGCAGCAGAGGTGGAATGAAGCCCTTAACAGTACATTAATTGGTCTGTTGGGGCTAATGTTCCATAGAATCCTTACAATGCAGAAGGAGGCCATTTGGCCCATCAAGTCCTCACCAACCCTCTGAAAGAGCACCCTACCCCTAACCTGCACATCTTTGGACACAAAGGACCAAATTAATCTGGCCAATCCACTTAACCTGCACATCTTTGACTGTGGGAGGAAACTGGAGCACCCAGAGAAAATCCACACAAGACACAGGGAGAAAGTGCAAACTCCACATTGACAGTCACCCAAGGCTGGAATTGAACCCGGATCCCTGGTGCTTTGAGGCAACAGTGCTAAGATTGGGGTGATGGGCTAATGGCTTACCCACCCTAATATGGGAGACATCTCGGAGGTGGGCGGGGGTGGTGGTGGGCTAGCCACCTGCTGCTTTATTTTAAATGCAAATTAACCCCAACCACATCCCTGCCATCACCACCTACCCCACCTGTAAATATGCCAGTAAGGAGGGGGGTGTAGGGGCCTGTAAAATCCACCCCCCCCCCCCCCCCCCCGATTAGTTAAAGCTGTAAAATAATTGCGCAACAAACAAGAGAAAGTTTAAAAGTAAATTTTCCTTGATCATAAAAGTAAATGGCCTGCCCAGTATCTCTGAAAGACTGCAGATACTGTCACCCAGTGGTACAGCATGCAACTACATGCATGCCAAAAGTTCTTTCATCGTACCTTGCTATGTTATGCGTACTGTGCCTGAAGGCTGGTCCTGGCTCATTGTCTGCCGATCGTTCATCCTGAGCTGTTTTCCTCACAGGTTTTGTCAGTGGGGGTTGACCATTGCCTCCCACTGTTAGGGGAGGGTGAGGAAGCAGGTCCCAAATCTATGTCAGCCAGAACAGGAATCTATTCCAAGCTGTGGGTGTTATCCTAAACCATGTACTAGCCATTGAGCTAATTAAACTAACCAGTGCCCCCTCCCCGTCACAAGCAGCTATTAAATATTAGCTATTGTGTCACATCTAGCATGATGCAACGGCCAGTTATATGAGTTCCAATAATTAAAATACCTATCACAGAACCTGCCTGCCATAGTGCCAACTACAGGCATAGGAACAGCATTCCGTCATTGAGCCTGTCATTCATTTAAATGTGGCCCATCAACTTAACCAGTAGGACTGGCCATATAAATATTATAGCCACAAGAGCAAGTCAAAGACTAGGAATCCTGTGGCGAGTAACTCACCTCCTGACTCCTCAAAGTATGTCCACCATCTACAAGGCACAAGTCAGGAGTGTGATGAAATACTCCCCACTTGTCTGGATGAGTGCCGCTCCAACAACACTCGAGAAGCTTGACACCATCCAGAACAAAGCCCGCTTGATTGGCACGCGTTCTACAAATATTCAATCCCTCTACCATCTACACACAGTAGCAGCAGTGTGAAACATCTACAAGATGCACTGCAGCATCTTACCAAGACTCATTAAAGACAGCACCTTTCAAACCCTCGACCGCTACCATCTAGGGGGACAAAGGTAGCAGACACATGGGAACATCACCTCCTGGAAATTCCTCTCCAAATCACTCACCATCCTGACTTGGGGATATATCACCATTCCTTCGCTATTGCTGGGTCAAAATCCTGGAAGACCTTCCCTAACAGGACTGTGGGTGTACCTACAACACATGGACTGTGGTGATTCAAGAAGGCAGCGCACCACCTTCTGAAGTGCAATTAGGGATGGACAACAAATGCGGGCCTCGCCAATGACACCCACATCCTATGAATGAATAAGATAAACCAGAGCCTTCTCCTCCTCTCACCTTGATCACAGTTGATTTATACTTCATCTGCCTTAACTCCTGTGTCTCAATATCCTTAACTCAGAAAAATCTATTGATCTCACTCTTAAAAGTTCCAATTGACCCCCCAGCCTCCAGGGGGAGAGAATTCTAATGTTCCACTGCCCCTTTTGTGAAAATCTGTTTTCTAATTTCCTCCCTGAAATGGTTAGCTCTATTTTAGAAAAGACAAGTAGGTATTGCAGTTTTTCCATTGGAGGAGATTAACATCACTTTTTCTAACACATACCAAGGGGAGATCTAACAGTAGATCGAGAGTTAAAATCAAGTGCCCCTTAGTGAGGTTTATCTTTACTCTTTTACCGGTAGTGTAGGCGCCTGCTGACTCAGCCAAGAGCCTCATTAGTATATTCTGATTGAAGGTCCTGTGACGTACATGGGACCCTGATGGCATTAATGGAGGACTTTTATCCCAAGACTACCAGAATCATTACCTAGTCATTCTCACGTTACTGTTTGTGGGAGCTTGCTGTACCCAGTTTGGCTGCCAGCTTCCCAAAACGGCGGCAGCACCTAGACTTCCAAGGTAATTCATTGACTTTGAAGGATATCTTTGGCTTTGGATTACAGGCAGATCAATGGAGTTGAGTTTATGATTTAATTGAATGGCGGGCTAGACTTGAGGGAGTTGAATGATCCATTCACGTGCTTATGTTAACAAGCACAAATGATATAAATACACTGTTTACAAAGAAAATTTTGATTTTGTTGACGGGAAATGCACCAAGGAATTCTTATCCATTATTTCTAAATGTGTTACTAGATTCTGTTACAGTAACAGATTGTTTTCAGTTCACAATAAAAGTGATTAATAGGGGGCTAATTAGCCAATCAAGCACTGGTTGTGAGAACTGATTCTCACAGGGGGCATAGGTTCAGAATTCAAAGGTCACAGTGTTTGGTGCTGGTATTGCTATTCTTGACTGGTCTGCAGCAGGACTTATGGCTTCTTACTTTGGATCCTTCTCACGACTCTCCAGAAACATTGTCAATGCATGTAGCCCTTTAGAGGGAGTCTTAATGGCTAAGAATTTCCATTCAGAGCATCGGTTTGGGCCCCAATCTGTGATAATCACCGGTTTGCCCCGGGGAGTATGGACGGGGGGGGTTCCGGTTATGGCGGAGAGCGGGGAAACTGAAGCGGGAGAATCCGTCAAAGAAAGTTGTGCATTGTTGGTCTGAGGAATCGGATGATCTCCTACGGGACTGCTTAGAGTCAGTGGACTGGTCAGTATTTAAAAACTCTGCGACCAGCCTGAACGAGTACGCCACTACAGTAACTGACTTCATTAGTAAGTGTGTAGAAGACTGTGTGCCAAATAAGCAAATCCGCGTGTTTCCCAACCGGAAACCCTGGATGAACAGGGATATCCACTGCTTGCTGAAGTCTAGGTCTGAGGCGTTCAAGTCAGGCGACCCTGACCTCTACAAGAAAGCCAGATATGATCTAAAGAAATCCCTCAAAGATGCCAAAAGACAGTACCGGACCAAGCTTGAGCCCCAGGCTAGCCACACGGACCCCTGCCGTCTATGGCAAGGTCTGCAAGACATAACGGGCTACAAGATGAAGGCATGTAAAATCGCCGGCTCCAACGCACCCCTCCCTGATGAGCTCAACGCATTCCATGCCCGCTTTGAGCAAGAGGTCAGCGAGAGCGAGCCCTCCACTCCAGAAGCCGCGGATGAACTTGTATCTGAGATCACCACTGCCGACGTCAGAGCCGCCTTCTCGAAGGTCAGCCCATGGAAAGCCACTGGCCCGGATAGGATACCCGGACGAGCACTCAGGTCTTGCGCGGATCAGCTGGCGGGGGTATTCGCAGACATCTTCAACCTATCTCTACAACAATCTGAGGTCCCCATCTGCTTCAAGAAGACGGCCATCATCCCTGTCCCAAAAAAATGTCAAGCCGCGTGCCTTAATGACTATCGTCCATCATGAAGTGCTTCGAAAGGTTAGTCATGGCACAAATCAACTCCAGCCTCCCAGATTGCCTTGATCCACTACAGTTTGCCTACCGCTGCAACAGGTCCACAGCAGACGCCAACTTCATGGCCCTGCACTCTACCCTGGAACACCTAGATAACAAAAACACCTATGTCAGACTCCTATTTATTGACTACAGCTCAGCCTTCAAAACCATCATTCCTACGAAACTCATCTCCAAACTCCATGGCCTTGGCCTCGACTCCTCCCTCTGCGACTGGATCCTGAACTTTCTAACCCACAGACCACAATCAGTAAAGATAGGCAACAACACCTCCTCCATGATCATCCTCAACACAAGGCTGTGTCCTCAGCCCCCTACTATACTCCTTATACACCTATGACTGTGTGGCCAAATTCCTCTCCAACTCGATCTTCAAATTTGCTGATGACACCACCGTAGTGGGTCGGATTTCAAAAAATGATGAGACAGAGTACATGAATGAGATAGAGAATCTGGTGAACTGGTGCGACGACAATAATCTCTCCCTCAATGTCAACAAAACGAAGGAGATTGTCATCGACTTTAGGAAGCGTAGTGGAGAACATGCCCCTGTCTACATCAATGGGAACGAAGTAGAAAGGGTTGAGAGCTTCAAGTTTTTAGGTGTACAGATCACCAACAGCCTGTCTTGGTCCACCCATGCCGACACTATAGCTAAGAAAGCCCACCAATAACTCTACTTTCTCAGAAGACTGAGGAGATTTGGCATGTCAGCTATGACCCTCACCAACGTCTACAGATGCACCATAGAAAGCATTCTTTCTGGTTGTATCACAGCTTGGTATGGAGTCTGCTCTGCCCAAAACCGCAGGAAACTACAAAAGGTTGTGAATGTAGCCCAGTCCATCACGCAAACCAGCCTCCTATCCATTGACTCTATCTAAAATTCCCGCTGCCTCAGAAAGGCAGCCAGCATAAGGACCCCACGCACCCCGGACATACTTACTCTCTTCCACCACCTTCCGTCAAGAAAAAGATACCAAAGTTTGAGGTCACGTACCAACCGACTCAAGAACAGTTTCTTCCCGACTGCCAACAGACTTTTGAATGGACCTACCTCGTATTAAGTTGATCCTTTCTCGACACCATGCTATAACTGCAACATTATATTCTGCAGTCTCTCCTTCCTTCCTTATGTACGGTATGTATTGTTTTTACAGCATGCAAGAAACAATAATTTTCACTGTACACTATTACATATGACAATAAATCAAATCAAAGAGCGGGGATTGAGAGGATGGGGGATATGTTCATAGAGGGGAGCTTTCCGAGTATGAGGGCGTTGGAGGAAAAGTTTGGTTTGGCGAGGGGAAACAAATTCAGGTATCTGCAGGTGCGGGACTTCCTTCGTAAACAGGTGTCAACTTTCCCATTCCTACCGCGAAGGGGGATTTAGGACAGGGTAGTTTCCAGAGGATGGGTAGGAGAAGGGAGCGTCTCGGATATTTACAAGGTGCTTTTGGGGTCGGAGGAGATGCAGACCGAGGAGCTGGGAGGTGAGATAGAGGATGGTCTATGGGCAGACGCGTTGAGTAGAGTCAATGTGTCCGCAACATGTGCCAAGCTCATTTTTTGAAAGCAGCATAAAAGATCCTTTTTCCCTTGGAACTCTCCATTTGCCTGGGATATGATTGTAGGCATGCAGCAAACCAAGATATTCTGCATTGTGAGCCTAGGAAACAACTTTCAAAGAATCGTTCATGGCACGTGGGTGTTGCAGGCTGTGCCAGCATTTATTGCCCAAGCCTAATTGCCCTTGAGGGGGCAGGTAAGAGTCAACCACATTGCTGTGGGTCTGGAGTTACATGTTGGCCAGACCAGGTAAGATCAGCAGATTTCCTTCCCTAAAGGACATTAGTGAACCAGATGGGTTTTTACAACAATCGACAATGTTTCATGGTCATCATTAGACTTTTTAATTCCAGATTTTTACTGAATTCAAATTTCACCATCTGCAGTTGCGGGATTTGAACCTGGGTCCCCAGAGCATTACTCTGGGTGTCTGGTTTACCAGTCAAGTGACAATGCCACTACACGACCGCCTCCCCACGCAGGTGTTGGAAAATTGTGAATAAATAATTTTTCATTTTCTGACCATTAAAAAGAGGTGCATTGCCCTGTGAGTGCTGCTCCCCCTGCTGGGCTCTGCAACAATTTGCATTTAGACACTATCATTAATGTCTAAAATGTCCCAAGACATTTCACAAAGGGGCATAACAGAAACGGACAAATCAGCCTTGTTGATTGGACTTCAGGTTTACTTCTTGTGGGTATTGCTAAAATCAATGGCATCCTTTCAAATATTTTAAGTACAGGAGGAGGAACATTAATTTAAACAATATTAACATCTTCTCTCACCAACTGTCTGTAAACAAGTAGGTATTAATTATCTCCAAATCAAATCCGAGATAGGATGAACTCAGGGGGTTAGTTAATCTGCACACACTCAAAAGACTGGAGGAGGATTGCAACATCGCCTCCTTTACCTTCATACAGTAAAAGGGGAATAGAGAAAATAAAGAATTACAGTGCAGGGAACAATATGAGCTCCAGAGTCCAATGAAGTATTCCTTCCGGGAGGTCGGTGAGTTGAAAATCTCCATGATGGATAATGAACTTTTCTGGTGGTGTTAACTTTGCAGAATGACATAGGCACACAGAGATTAACCAGTCTTCGAGGCAATGGTACAATGTTTCCAGCAGAAGCAGTGGAGATGGAGCCAGGTGTCCAATCTGGGCCAGAGCTCCTTGTCTGTGAGGCTGCTAGTCAGATGTTAAAAAAGCTGAGACTTTGTCATACAGCAAGGCAACACTACTGATTCCACAAGTCTGTCTTGTGACTCCCATCTATCCCACACTGTCTTTGACAAAGGACGAGTATTCCTCATCTGGATCCCTGAAAAAGTCTCAAACATTAACATTTAGGAGCAGCACGGTGGCACAATGGCCAGCTCTGCTGCCTTACAGCTCCAGGTACCTGGCTTCAATTCCGGCCTTGGGTAACTGCCTGTGTGGAGTGTGCACTTTCTCCCCTTGTCTGCGTGAGTTTCCACTGGATACTCCAGTTTCCTCCCCGTCAAAAAATGTGCAGGTTAGGTGGATTGGCCATGCTAAATTGTTGCCTGGTATGGAGGGCATTAGCTATGAGGAGCGGTTGAATAAACTCGGTTTGTTCTCACTGGAACGAAGGAGGTTGAGGGGCGACCTGATAGAGTTCTACAAAATTATGAGAGGCATAGACAGAGTGGATAGTCAGAGGCTTTTCCCCAGGGTAGAGGGGTCAATTTCTAGGGGGCATAGGTTTAAGGTGAGAGGGGCAAGGTTTAGAGTAGATGTACGAGGCAAGTATTTTTACACAGAGGGTAGTGGGTGCCTGGAGCTCGCTACCGGAGGAGGTGGTGGAAGCAGGGACGATAGTGACATTTAAGGGGCATCTTGACAAATACATGAATAGGATGGGAATAGAGGGATACGGACCCAGGAAGTGTAGAAGATTGTAGTTTAGTCGGGCAGCATGGTCGGCACGGGCTTGGAGGGCCGAAGGGCCTGTTCCTGTGCTGTACATTTCTTTGTTGTTCTAAATTGTCCCTTAGTGTCCAAAAGGTTAGCTGGTGTGACTGGGTTCCAGGGATAGGGTGGAGGCATGGGCTTAAGTAAGGTGCTCCTTCCAAGGGCCGGTGCCGATTCAATGCGCTAAATGGCCTCTTTCTGCACTGCAGATTCTGTGATTAAGAACTGAAAGAAGGGGGGGGGGTGGGCGATTCTCCAATATGGAGCCCAAGTGTTCGCGCCGTCGTGAACGCCGTTGAGTTTCACGACGCCGCGAACCGGGCCCTGGTACGACCGATTCTTGCCCCCACAGGGGGCCAGCACGGCGCTGGAGCGGTTGGTTCACACCGCTCCAGCCTCCTTTCGCAGCGGCAAATGGGCGCCGTGCCAACCTGCGCATGCGCGGGGGAATTCTTTAGCGCGCCGGCCCTGACTCAACATGGAGTCGGTGTTCAGGGGCCGGCGCGCCAGAAAGTAGGCCCGGGGGAGGGAGCAGAGGCCGGCCCGCCGATCGGTGGGCCCCGATCGCGGGCCAGATCCCATCGTAGGTGCCCCCCCCCCCCCCCCCCGGTGAAGGAGCCCCCCTCTTCCCCCCCCCCCCCATCATTCCCGCCGGCAGCAACCGGGGGTGAACGGCGCCAGCGGGACTCTGTCGTTTCGGCACAGCCGCTCGGCCCATCTGGGCCAGAGAATTGGTGGCCCCGCCGATTCCAGTGGCCCGCAACGGCAAATGGCGCAGATTCTCCGCACCTCGGAGAATCGTGCGCCGGTGTCGTGGCGCGATTCTACGGCACGGTGCGGGGCTCGGAGAATCGCCCCCAGGCTGTTGGACTCTTTGTCTTAGCAGACAAGCAGATTTGTGTAGTCCAGTCTGGATTCTGAAATGCAGTTAGCCTTTGAATAGCTCTCTTTAAATTTATTCTGAGCAGTCCTTTCTGAGCAATCCAGAGGCGATCATTAGTGGCTCTTCAGGAAGCGAAGTGTAAGTATCTCTGATATTACCAAGTAACTTCTTTTGTTCAGGGTCACAGACAGACATAGACTTACCCAGTATAGATCTATGTCTAATTTAAATTTTATAATTTAAAAAAATAATACAGGATGAGGGGCGGGATTCTCCTCTACCCGTCGGGGCGGAGGGTCCCAGCGTGATGGATGGCGGGAACCACTCCGGCGTCGGGCCGCCCCAAAGGGGCCAAGCCCTCACCTCGAGGGGCTAGGGCCGCGCCGGAGCGGTTTCCACTCCACCAGCTGGCGGGAAAGGCCTTTGGCGTCACACCAACCGGGGCCGAAAGGGCTTCGCCGGGCGACCCGGGTCCGCGCGTGCGCGGGAGCGTCAGCAGCTGCTGATGTCATCCCCGGGCATGCGCAGGGGAGGGGATTTCCTCCGCCTCCGCCATAGTGAAGACCATGGCAAAGGCGGAAGAAAAAGAGTGCCCCCACGGGCACCCCCTGGGGCTAGATCGCCCCGCGCCCCCTCCAGGACCCCGGAGCCCCGCCTGCGCCGCCCAAAAGGTGGTTTAATCCACGCTGGCAGGACAGGCATTCCAGCAGCGGGACTTCGGGCCATCGCGGGCCGGAGAATCGGCGGGAGTGGGCCCGCCGACCGGCGCAGTGCGATTCCCGCCCCCACCAAATCTCTGGTGGCGGAGACTTCGGGACACGGCGGGGACGGGATTCACGCCAGCCCCCGGCGATTCTCCGACCCGGTGGGGGTCGCAGAATCCCATCCGAGGTCTCAGTCCCTCACAAATTTATTTCTCTATTTCAGAACTATATTATCTTTTCCTTTAGGACTTTCTATCACTGAAAGAAAGACTTGTGTTTAAGTAAATCCTTGCATGATTTCAAGATGCCCCAAAGTTCTTTACAGCCAAAGATGTACTTTTTGAAGTGTAGTCACTGTTGTAATGTAGGCAACACAGCAAACAATCTGAACACAGCAAGCTCTCACAAACAACAATGACCAGATCATCATTTTATTGTTGTTGGTTGAAGGATACACATTAACTGGGGAGAACTCTCCTGTTGGTCTTTAAAATAGTGCCATAGGCTCTTTTACATCCACCAGAGAGAACTGGCAGCACCTTCGACAGTGCTGCACTCCTTCAATACTGCATAGATGTATCAGGTTAGATTAGGGGGCCAAGTCCCTTGAGTGAAGCTTGGCACCCACATCCTACTGACTGAGAGCTGAGAATGCTACCACTGGGCTGCATTGCTCAAGCATTCAACAGCCCCAGCATTGTAATTTATTGCATGGATGTGAGGAAAATCATGAATGTGAATTTCAAGTATGGGCTGGTGCAGGAGGAAATGTTTCGATACATGCAGGTCCAGGATTTTGCCAGGAAGGAGATACAGAGCTTCCCGGTGGAGCCGGCCTCCACATTGCTGGAGGAGGTGCTGACAACAGGGTGACTGGAGAAGGGGGTATTGGCGGCGGTTTAAGGGGCTATTTTGGAAGAGGAGAAGGCACCACTGGAAGGGATCAAAGCAAAGTGGGAGGAAAGGTTGGGAGACGGTATGGAGGAGGGGTTCTGGTGTGAGGTGCTCCGGAGAGTGAACACCTCCACCTCGTGCACGAGGCTGGGGCAGATACAGCTGACGGTGGTATATAGAGCACACCTCACAAGGGCGACGGGGCCCCCGCAAATCATGTTCAGACGTTTTGGTCCTGTCCAAAGCTGGAGGATTATTGGAAGGAGGTTTTTGGGGTAATCTCTAAAGTGGTGCATGTGAAACTGGACCTGGGCCCTTGAGAAGCCATATTCGGGGTGTCGGACCAGCCAGGGTTGGAAACGGGTGCGGAGGCAGATGTAGCCTTTGCCTCGTTGATCGTCCGAAGGCGGATCCCGATGGGATGGAGAGCAACCTCTGCACCCTGTGCCCTGGCGTGGCGGGGGCACCTGTTGGAATTCTTGACTCTTGAGAAGGTTAAGTTTGAACTGAGGGGAAGGATGGAGGGGTTTACAATTCATGGGCATTATTCATTATGCACTTTCAAGAATTGGATAACATTGAACATAGGGGGGGTTGGGAGGAAGGGGACTGTGTGTGTTAATGGTGACTGTGGGTGATTCCTGTTTTCTCTTTGTTATTTATTTATGTAACATGCAGGCAGTTGTTTGGGGGTTGGTGGGAGGATGGGATTGTTGTTGTTGATATGGGGATTGATATTATATTCGTTACTGATTATTGTTGGTGGGTGAAAATTTGGGAGAAAATGTGAAAAAGGAGAATAAAAATATATATTTTTTAAATGAATGTGAATTTCATTTGTAAGCCAGTCACCTGCCCCACTGCCCTTTCCCATGTGAGAATCCCAACAGGATTGTCCTCTTGAATGAATCCCCTGAGGTCCATCTGTGAGAAACCCAGGAGAAATATCACCAGGGCATTAACAATGGTGTATCTTCCTTTCCGTTTACGTTTCACACTTTTATTTCTTACGTTCTAAAAGTATTGCAGATAGGGGAAAAAAAGACGTTTGAAACATCCAGGCGTGCTATCCAATCTGAGTTGGTAACCCTGTTTCCCAGTCATTACTAAATTGTGTAACAATACATCCATTTTAGTCAAGAACTTATTGTATGGTTGATGTTAGAATTTTTATCTATTTTGCTTTGAATTCTAGATCAAAGAGGAAACTTCTGGGAAGGAAAGATTCCGATGAAGGGCCGAATGTAAACAAACCAAAACCATCCCCTGGCAGTTCCTCTGGGACTCCTCCTGCTATTCAGAAACAGTCTAGCCCCATTTATAGGAGTGTCCGCAAATCTAACACTTCCCACGAGGAGTTCAAATTACTGCTGCTCAAGAAAGGCAGCCGATCAGACTCCAACTATCGACTATCTGCAACCGAAATATTGAAATCTGCAAGTCCAGTATCTCCCAAGTCCCCAGGAGACAGTTCCTCAGAACATGCGAAAGATTCTGAGGACAATCCCCCTTTCCCTTCTGGATGTGAAATGCAATCACCAGTTGCACCTTGTTCCCCGAGGTTCAGCACGGAAGGAATCTCCTCCCGCAGCTTCTCTGCCTCACTTTCTTCCCGACCAAGTCGATCTCGAGCCCCGCCTGCAGCGGGCAGCAGTCGTTACAGCGTGCGCAGTCGCCTTCACAGTATGCCAATGCAAGTCATTTCCGAAGGGGAAGCAGAAAACTCGGATGGCAGTCCACATGATGATCGGAACTCGCAGGACACACACTAACAGTCGGGTGCAGCAGCAGTTGTGGAGCAGACAGAAATGTGCATGTGGTTTAGTTTAGCAATGTTTATACTGAAAGGTTTATCAAAAGCAGGGCAGGTCTTAAACAATTAACAAAACAAAACAGACTGCTGCCCAAGGTATTAAGAAAAAAAAGGTATTGAGATACTAGATCCCTTCACTGTTCCTCCAAAACTGCTCATGATTCAATCATTTTAGTGTACACATATTTTGATTAAATAAGCTACATTTTGAAATACAACCAGAGTAAACCATGAAAAGAGAGATTTTTGACTCCTTAATGAAAGGAAATCAAAGGCTGTCCTAAATGAATTTGGGCCAATACTCTGTTTAAGGGTCTCTGATGAACTTTGCAAGGATGTATGCATGGTTGTTCCCTTTTGTGTGCTCTTAGGGGGTGTTGTTTTCCTAGAATGATTAAACGGCTGCTTAAGCAATCGGACAATTGTAAGAAATGTACAGTGCAGTTCTTGGTATTTCCAACTGAGTGATAATCTTCTAAACAAGAAATGAAATACCAGTGATATGCTCAGCACAGGCTTTGAAACTAATGTAAATACCATCACTTTTACTCAATTTCAAAAAATTATTAATCCTTTGAGCAATGCACATTCTTCATAATTTGCACCATCAGAGAGTTCTGGGAATGAAATAGACCAATATTTTAAAGACTAAAACAATGATTTATGCAGGTAAAAATGAGGAAAATCTTTTTTTTCCAAACGTATACCTTGCAAATACTGTCTTAACTTTAGCTCTTATTATTATTCCTAAGAATGGCCACACTGAGTTTGTGGCAACTTGTCATCCACAATTAGTTTGAAAGAAAAATAACTGTTTAATTAGTTTGAAAGAAAAATAACTTTTACATCTTCACAAGGCTGGCAGGGTCTTTACAGATACGTGGACATTTGAATCTAATTGATACCATTGTCCAATTCTGACAGTTTAAAATTATACATTGCTGAAGCAGTCTTCCATTCCAGTTTAAATATTAATCAACTTCTGTGTCCAGTAGAAATAGAATTACATCAAAATGATTAATACTGTACTACCTAATCAAGAAAAATATTATGTTCTTTTTAAACTTACTAAAGATCATTATATTGTACAAATAGAAAAAAAATGAACCTAAGGAAATGATTATTTTTGTGATTAAATTTGAATGACTTGTGTGTAGACACCAAGAATTGCATGTTTGCAAAATGCCATAGTTTAAAACAATATGCAAGCATTTTTGGAACCACGTTGGTGGGGTGGGGGAGTGAGCCTTGGTTATAAGAGACTTTACCATGTAGTGTAAATTTTGTTTAAGCTACAGGTTATAATGCACAGATGTCAATATCATGAGATTAACATGGAATTAACTGAAAAGAAAAAAAAAGGCATTTTGGTTTGTAGTTTTAAGTTCTTCAATAAAAAGGGAGAGAAGAGCAGTAAGTGCAAAGGGGACAATTTTAACCGAAGCATTAACTTGTCAATAAACAGTGGGCGAAACGTAAAACCTGTCGATCCCATGGGTTCACCGCCCAGCAAGTTAGCTTAAAATTACACCCCCTTCATAGGTTTTCGAAGGAATTGGTGATGGAGTAAACTCAAAAAATGGACAAGCTAGAGAAGTTATTTCATATGTATTGAAAATGCTATATTCAAAAAGTGAGAAGAGGATGAGTAACCGTGAGAGATGAATGATATGTGAATGGGTAAGAAAATGGGATATTTTTAAAGTGCAGATTGACCCAGTGGCGTTCAGTAAAGAAATTTTGCGAAGAAGACTGTAATTCCACATTGGCAAGCTGACAAAACGAAGAGAGCTGTGTAGATGTTAAGATATCCACACTGAAGTCTTGAGAACAGCCCCAACTTAGGAATGGATGGTGACAAAGCTGTAAACACTTAATTGCTGAAAAAACAATTGAAAGTATACTGGCACCATGAGCTGATTATCTTCAGGTCAATGAGCGGCACACAACACAGAGCAAAGCACTGTTGGCCCCCTTGTTTGAGTGTTTACTCATGGGTCTTGGTCAACTTCAGTTAAAAGGAAATGGCTGTTACAGCTAATCATATCTGGCCAGATCAGCACTTCAACTTTAAACAAAAGCAACAATCACAGGAGAAAAAGATATCAGGAAAACATGCAAATGATGAAAATGGAAATAAGAACAGAAAGAGTTGGAAGTGCATGGCGAGACTGATCAGCACTTGATAAAATGTTAAAATTTCAAGGGAAAGTCTCCAGTAAAGAAGGGTCCTCCCCAAAAATATTAATCTTATTTCCTCAGATGCTGGGTACATGAGAAACTAAGGGGGTGGGGGGGGATTGTAACATATCTTAACAGTTTGGGAATTGCTGCCCACTGATGAGATTGCTTCAAATATGTAATTCCTGTCCGTCAAACTCAACATGATTTGGATAAAAAAAAGAAAAAGCTGGAAAGTTTCAGCGTGTCTGGCAGTATCTGGGGAGAGAGAAACAGAGTTAACGTTAAGGAAGAAAAAATCATATTTGACTTGAAACATTGGGTGGGATTTACCTCGCAACTTGCCATGTGTTTCATGGTGGCGGATCTTCTGGTCCCGCCATTGTTAACGAGGTTTCCCGTTGAATGCGCCCCTCGCTGCCAGGAAACCCACGATGGGGGTGCACCATTGGTATCTCGTCGGCGTGAACGCCCATGAAGTTCCAGCGTTAACTTTGTTTATCATTTTACAGATACTGCCAGACCTGTCGGGTGGGTTTTCCGCCCACCCATGCCGTTTTGCAGCAGTGGAGACAGCCCACCGTTGGCGGGATCTTCCAGTCCTGCCGGTGTCAATGGGTTTCCCTGTTTTTCTCACCTTGCACCTCCAGGGAAACCACAGGGGGGGAGGAGGAGTTGCTGTCGCCGGGACCAGAAGAACCTACCAGCGGGAACGGCCAGAAAACGTTGGCCGCTGAGTTTTTCCAACACTTTCTGATTTTATTTAAGATTTCCAGCAGCCTCAGTATTTTGCTTTTATTATTTAGAATAACCTGATTTTGACGAAGGAGCACATTTTCTTGAGTAATATGAGTGCTTTGTATCGCTGCAAGTGGATATGAATTAAGCAACACACACAGGTTTTTAATCATTTAGCGTGGTAAATGACTGAACGAGAAGTAGTGTTTTTCAGCAGATGTGTATATATCAGCTGTCAAGCAGCTACAATATCAGCAACCTGTGCCATATCTTTTCCCCTAGAACATAAGGCTACATGAATATAGGAATGAAAAAAAGATTCTTCTGGAAATGTATTTGTTAAAATATATGATGCATAGTTAGAAGAGACACTGCTGAGCTTTTATTTAAGCACTGGTCCAATTACTAAATGCTCTGACACCACTGCCATCTCCAAATAAGTTGAATGAATTATATTGTACAAATTATTTCTGTGAACCATCATTCCAATATTCTGTAGTTTGCACTGAAGTGTAAGACAGTTGAGTGTTTGAAGTTCTGCAGCTGCTTATAGCATCTGATAATTCCTAATTTATATAGGCTTTCTTTCTGTTTATTGGGCATATATAAGACGACTACAAGGTTCTGCACAGTTTAAATCAATAATGTATACGGTCTCTTAAAATAATTATGCCGAGGGTTTTGCCAAAGGTTGAATGAATGCATTTAAACTGCATAGATGGCAGAGTTAACAAAATCTAGGTTTTGGTTTATTGTATAAAATTAAAAATAAAAGAAGGTTACAGTGTAACTGTATTGGTACCTAGAACCAGATCATCTGGAAGACAAGAATGGTTTATGGATTTGCAGCCATTTTATAATTTTTTTGTAATATTTGTAAATATGGACTTTTTAAAATGCCGAGATGCTTTTTTGTAAAATGTTTTCAAAGTTTACAATTAATTTCTAAGCCTTTGTATATTTTAGAGCTGTGCAACACTTTTAAGTCTTGTATTTATTTTTAGTAAAAATTGTGAAATCTCCCCTGTGAATTCTCCCCAAGTACAATACATTTGGCCAGTCAAGTCTGGCTGCTTTGACAGTGTGCATAGAGTCTGACAATAAATGTGACTGTATTGGATTAGCAGAAAAAACACTACTTTTTTCCAGTAGTTGAATTATTTTACACTTACCCCTGTAGATTCAAAAGAACCTACATGGGAAGAATAATGTACTCTTTACATTGGTTCTACACACAGGCCAGGAAGTTAATCCGCGACCTTTCTGATATGAAAAGTCATTTTTTTTTTATCAGCAACGATTCACAAAATATTTTTATTATATTTCAGGCACATTAACCACAATGACCACGCTCAAGCAAGCAGTTTTATTTGACAGGAAGATTTCAGTTTAGATCCCTGGTCTATGTAAGATTTACTGGTTTCAGTTGGGACACAAGGGATTGGAGCAGGAGTGTGTCAGACTGTCGAGCCAGCTCCACCATTCAATATGATTATGTCTGATCTTGGGCTTCAGCCCCTTTTTCCTGCTGCTCCTCATATCCCTTGATTCCCCGAGAGACCAAAATTCTACCTATCCCAGCCTTAAATATTTTCAGTGATGGAGAAATGATCGACACCTTATGCTGCGACTCTGCACACACATTCTAGATTCCCAGCCAGCAGACGCAACCTCAGTGTCGATCCTGTCAAGCCCCTCCATAATTTTGTATATTCCAATGGTATCACCCTTCATTCTTCTAAAATCCAGAGAAAATAGGGCCACTTTATTTAGCATATAAGATAACCCTCTAATTCCAGGGATCAATCTAGTGAATCTTTGCAGCACTGATTCCAATACAAGCATATCCTTCCTTAAATATGGAGACCAAAACTACGCAAAATACTCCAGATGTAGTGTCAGCAATGCCCTGTACAACTGTAGCAAGATGTCCTTATTCCTGTCCTCCAATCCCCTTACTAAAGGCCAACTTGCCATTTGCCTTCCTACTTGCTTGCTGTACCTGCATGCTAACTTTCTGTGTTCCTTGTATGAATACATCCAAGTCTCTCTCAAAATTTATATTTACAGGTTTTATGCCTTTTAAAAAAATAATCTTTCTATTCTTACAAGTAAGAAAGTAAATAACATCATACTTCCCACATTATGGGTGGGATATTTCGGCCACCCCGCCGTGGGGTTTTTGGCGGTGGAAGCAGCCTGCCAGTGGGATCTACTGGTCTTCCCGTTGTCAATGGGATTTCCCATTGACTGAACCCCTTCTTGCTGGGAAACCCATGTGCTGATGAGGGACCAGAATTTCCCACCAGCGTGAATAGCTGGTAAATCCCGCCCCATATTTCATTTGCCATCCTATTATCCATTTACTTAACCTGTTGAATCACTTTGCTGCACTCTGATCCTTGTAGAGACCGTTAAGATCCAAAAAGAAATTTGAATTCCCAGCAAACAATTTAAAAATATGCACAAGATTTCAAGTTTTTAAAAATATATTTTTAGTCTCCTTTTTCACATTTTCTCCCAAATTTGCACCCACCATTAATAAACAATAATCAGTAACGAATATGATGTCAATCCCCATATCAATAACAACAATCCCATCCTCCCACCAAACCCCAAACATTAGCCCGCATGTTAACATAAACAAATGACAAAAAGGAATCAGGAATCACCCATAGTCACTATTAACACACACAGTCCCCCTCCCCACAACCCTCCCAACAACTCCCTGCCAACTAATGTTCGATGTTATCCAGTTCTTGAAAGTGCATAATGAATAATGCCCATGAATTGTAGAACCCCTCCATCCTTCCCCTCAATTCAAACTTAACCTTCTCAAGAGTCAAGAATTCCAACAGATCCACTGCCACGCCAGGGCACAGTGTGGAGAGGTTGCTCTCCATCCCAACAGGATCCGCCTTCGGGCAATCAACGAGGCGAAGGCCACATCTGCCTCTGCACCCGTTTTGAACTCCGGCTGGTCTGACACTCCGAATTTGGCCTCCCAAGGGCCTGGGTCCAGTGTCACGTGCACCACTTTAGAGATTACCCAAAAAACCTCCTTCCAGTAATCCTCCAGCTTCGGAGACAGGACCAAAACATATGAACGTGATTTGCACCCCACCCCGGCAACGTTCACGCACATCTTCTACCCCCTCAAAGAAATGGCTCATCCTCGCCCTCGTGAGGTGTGCTCTATTTACCACCTTCAGCTGTATCAGCCCCAACCTTGCGCACGAGGCGTTCACTATCCGGAGCACCTCACACCAGAACCCCACATACTTCGCTTCCAGTTCCTTCAATCCTGCAAACCGACCCCAAGAAACAAACCTTTTAGTGCCTTCTCCTCTCATTTCCGAAAATTTCCATCCCACTTCCCTGGCTCAAATCTGTGGTTCCCCCAAATTGTCATTTCCCTTGACCCTGCCCCCAACCATAAGTGTTGGCGAAACTGCCTCCAAATTCTCAATGAAGCTATTATTACCAGACTCCCTGAGTATTTCCCCAGGGGCATCGGGAGCGGCGCTGTTGCTTGTGCCTTCAATCCCAACCCCCTGCACAAACTCTCCTCCATTCTGTCCCACTGGGAATCGACCCCTCTGACCCAGCTCCGTACCTTCTCCGCATTCGCCACCCAGTAATAATACATCAGGTTCGGAAGACCCAAACCCCCTGCCTGCCTTCCCCTCTGTAGCAGCACCTTTCTAACTCTGGTCACCTTCCCTCCCTATATGAACGAGGTAATCATTCCTTCAATCTCTCTGAAAAATGCCTTTGGCAGGAAAATCAGCAGGCATTGGAAAATAAACAGAAATCGCGGCAACACATTCATTTTAACCGCCTGTACCCGACCCGCCAGTGACAGAGGGAGACCATCCCACCTTGCCAGATCAGCTTTCACTCTCCCCTCCAAACTAGAAATGTTGAGATTTCAAGTTTTGAAGGCTTTTACTGCAATAAACAAACTAAAAGAAACATTGACCACACACTATTTTGTGGGCTCTAAACTACTTTAAAATTCCTTTGTTAATGCTTTTTTTAAAAAAAAAATTTTATTCTCCTTTTTCACATTTTCTCCCACATTTACATCCATCAACAATAAACAATAATCAGCAAGATATGTCAGTCCCCATAATAACAACGATCCCATCTACCCACCAACCCCCAAACCTCAACCCGCATGTTTACATAAACAAATGACAAAAAGGAATCAGGGATTACCCGTAGTCACCCTTAATCTTACACAGCTCTCCCCCCCCCCCCACACCCCCACCCCAGGTCTCCAGCTCCTCACGTCCACTGCCTCTTGCAAAACTCCTCCCCCCAACCTCGGCTCCTTCCCCCCAACTTTCCACCCCGGCTAGACCACTCGGATCCTGTTCTGCCAGGCTCCGATGGCCGCAGCCCCTCCCCCCACCTCACTCCCGCTCACTGGCCGGCTTAAACCGGCCAGCGTGGAGCCCCCCGCCCGGATCCCTTTCCCACTTGCCCGGCCCTAGGAAAGCCCAAAGATCCCCTTTTAGCACACAAACCCCGCATATCCACCGACACCCCAAAGAACCCTCATTTCGAGTGAAAGTCCCGTCCCTTCCCTTGTCCAAATATATTCCACATTTGCTCCTTTAGTCTCTACACCCGCGCGCAGTGATACAAAAAAGAAGAAAATACAGTCATGAGGTTACGTCGGTGTGGTGGTATGTATTAGGGGTCATGTGGGACTGTGAAGCCGTGATGCTATTGGCTGACAGATCCCGGGTCCTGGTTGGCTGTTGACTCCTGGCTCCGCCCTGAAGGTGGAGTATAAGAACCCGAGCTTCTCCCCGCCGCTTCATTCTGTTGCTGAACTGCTGGGGACAAGTCTCGCTTAATAAAGCCTCATCGACTTCATCACTACTCGTCTCTCTCGTAAGTCTTTGTGCGCTACAATTTATTAAGCGAGCTTAAAGGACTATGGAGCTCCGGATCGCCCCGGAATGCCTGCGGATCAGCCCCCACGCAGCGAACTCGGCAGCAGTATTTAAACACTGGCAAGCATGTTTTGAAGGGTACCTCCGAACGGCCCCCGGCCGGATCACAGAAGACCAGAAAATGCAGGTCCTGCATTCAAGGGTAAGCCCGGAAATTTACCTTCTCATAGAAGACACAGAGGATTTCCCGACGGCGCTTGCATTACTGAAGAGCATCTACGTTCGCCCCATGAACCAGGTCTACGCGCGCCACCAACTCGCAACGAGACGGCAAAGTCCCGGAGAATCGCTAGAAGAATTCTACGCCGCGCTGCTAATTTTGGGACGGGGCTGCAGCTGCCCGCCGGTGAACGCGATCGAACACACGGACATGCTAATTTGCGATGCTTTTGTGGCAGGTATGAACTCTCCGCAAATCCGCCAAAGACTTTTAGAAAGAGAGTTGTTAGGACTCTCAGAGGCACGGGCCATTGCAGCTTCCCTAGATGTGGCCTCGCAAAACGCCCGCGCCTACGGCCCCGACCGCGCGGCAGCCCCTTGGGCTCCGTGGACCCCCGTCGCGACAAACCCCCCCCTCACAGGCTTGCGCGGTTAAAGCGCTAGACCATCCCGGGGGGGCCCGCTGCTATTTCTGCGGGCAAGCGAAACACCCCCGGCAGCGCTGCCCGGCCCGCGCAGCTATTTGTAAAAGCTGCGGCAAGAAGGGCCATTACGCGGCGGTGTGCCGGTCCCGGGGGGTTGCCGCAATCCCCGGAGAAGAACGAGCCCAGCATAGCCTAAACGCTCCCCAATCCCCCCAGCGCCCCATGTGCGACCCGCTTGCATTACTGAAGAGCATCTACGTTCGCCCCATGAACCAGGTCTACGCGCGCTACCAACTCGCAACGAGACATCAAAGTCCCGGAGAATCGCTCGAAGAATTCTACGCCGCGCTGCTAATTTTGGGACGGGGCTGCAGCTGCCCGCCGGTGAACGCGATCGAACACACGACATGCTAATTCGCGATGCTTTTGTGGCAGGTATGAACTCTCCGCAAATCCGCCAAAGACTTTTAGAAAGAGAGTCGTTAGGACTCTCAGAGGCACGGGCCATTGCAGCTTCCGTAGATGTGGCCTCGCAAAACGCCCGCGCCTATGGCCCCGACCGCGTGGCAGCCCCTTGGGCTCCGTGGACCCCCGTCGCGACAAACCCCCCCCCTCACAGGCTTGCGCGGTTAAAGCGCTAGACCATCCCGGGGGGGCCCGCTGCTATTTCTGCGGGCAAGCGAAACACCCCCGGCAGCGCTGCCCGGCCCGCGCAGCTATTTGTAAAAGCTGCGGCAAGAAGGGCCATTACGCGGCGGTGTGCCAGTCCTGGGGGGGGGTCGCCGCAATCCCCGGAGAAGAACGAGCCCAGCATAGCCCAAACGCTCCCCAACCCCCCCCCAGCGCCCCATGTGCGACCCGCGGGCGCCGCCATTTTGGGTCCCGGGCACCACGAGGGGAGGATGGGCGCCGCCATCTTGTGACTCCCCTAGCCACGTGCGATTCATGTGGGCGGCCATTTTGTCCACCCCCGACCAAGTGCGATCCATGGGGGCGGCCATTTTGTCCACCCCCGGCCACGTGCGATTCATGGACGCCGCTATCTTGGATGACAACAAAGGACCCCAGCATCGACGGCTCCACGGGGTCCGAAGAAGACGCCGCGACACTACGACCACGACTGGCTTCGGTGACTCTGGATCAATCACGGCCCCGGACGCTCCAGACGACGACAACAACGGTGCTGATCAACGGACACGAGACATCATGCTTGATCGACTCCGGGAGCACCGAAAGTTTCATTCACCCAGACACGGTAAGACGCTGTTTTCTGACCACCTATCCAAGTACGCAAAAGATTTCCCTCGCTGCAGGATCCCAGTCCGTAGAGATCAAAGGGTGCTGCATCGCGAACCTAACGGTGCAAGGGAGGGAGTTTAAAAACTATAGGCTCTATGTCCTCCCCAACTCTGCACGCCCACATTACTGGGATTAGATTTCCAGTGTAACCTGCAGAGCCTAACATTTCAATTCGGCGGCCCAATACCCCCACCCACTATCTGCGGCCTCGCAACTCTCAAGGTTGAACCGCCGTCCTTGGTTGCAAACCTCACCCCGGATTGCAAACCCGTCGCCACTAGGAGCAGATGGTACAGCGCCCAGGACCGGATATCTATTCGGTCTGAAGTCCAGCGGTTGCTGAAGGAAGGCATAATCCAGGCCAGCAATAGTCCCTGGAGAGCCCAGGTGGTGGTAGTAAAGACCGGGGAGAAGCAGAGGATGGTCATAGACTATTGTCAGACCATCAACAGGTACACACAGCTAGATGCGTACCCTCTCCCCCGCATATCCGACATGGTCAATCGGATTGCCCAGTATAAGGTTTTCTCCACCGTGGACCTCAAGTCCGCCTACCACCAGCTCCCCATCCGCCCAGGTGACTGCAAGTACACAGCCTTCGAGGCAGATGGGCATCTATACCACTTCCTAAGGGTCCCATTTGGTGTCACGAACGGGGTCTCGGTCTTCCAACGGGAGATGGACCGAATGGTTGACCAGCACGGGTTGCAGGCCACGTTCCCGTATCTCGACAACGTAACCATCTGCGGCCACGATCAGCAGGACCACGACGCCAACCTCCAAAAATGCCTCCAGACCGCTAACCCCCTGAACCTCACATACAACGAGGAAAAGTGCGTTTTTAGCACAAACCGGTTGGCCATCCTGGGATACGTAGTGCGCAATGGGATACGTAGTGCGCAATGGGATAATAGGCCCCGACCCCGAACGCATGCGCCCCCTTATGGAATTTCCCCTCCCCCACTGCTCCAAAGCCCTGAAACGTTGCCTGGGGTTCTTTTCATATTACGCCCAGTGGGTCCCCCAGTATGCAGACAAGGCCCGCCCGCTAATACAGACCACTACCTTCCCCCTGTCGACAGAGGCTCGCCAGGCCTTCAGCCGCATCAAAGTGGATATTGCAACGGCCACGATGCGCGCCATCGACGAGTCCCTCCCCTTCCAGGTCGAGAGCGACGCATCCGATGTAGCTCTGGCGGCCACCCTTAACCAAGCGGGCAGACCCGTGGCCTTTTTCTCCCGAACCCTCCACGCCTCAGAAATCCGCCACTCCTCAGTGGAAAAGGAAGCCCAAGCCATAGTGGAAGCTGTGCGACATTGGAGGCATTACCTGGCCGGCAGGAGATTCACTCTCCTTACCGACCAACGGTCGGTAGCCTTCATGTTCGATAATGCACAGCGGGGCAAAATTAAAAATGACAAGATCTTAAGGTGGAGAATCGAGCTCTCCACCTTCAACTACGAGATCTTGTACCGTCCCGGAAAGCTGAACGAGCCGTCCGATGCCCTATCCCGCGGCACATGTGCCAACGCACAAATAGACCGTCTCCAAGCCCTCCACGAGGACCTCTGCCACCCGGGGGTCACTCGGTTCTACCATTTCATAAAGTCCCGCAACCTCCCCTACTCTGTGGAGGAGGTCCGTACAGTCACCAGGAACTGCCACATCTGCGCGGAGTGCAAACCGCACTTTTTCAGGCCGGATAGAGCCCACCTGATCAAGGCTTCCCGCCCCTTTGAACGCCTCAGTCTGGATTTCAAAGGGCCCCTCCCCTCCACCGACCGCAACGCATACTTCCTGAACGTGGTGGACGAGTACTCTCGTTTCCCCTTCGCCATCCCCTGCCCCGACATGACAGCGGCCACAGTCATTAAAGCCCTTGGCACAATATTCACACTGTTCGGTTGCCCCGCATATATCCATAGCGACAGGGGGTCCTCCTTCATGAGTGACGAGCTGCGCCAGTTCCTGCTCAGCAAGGGCATAGCCTCGAGCAGGACGACCAGCTACAACCCCCAGGGGAACGGGCAAGTAGAGAGGGAGAACGGCACGGTCTGGAAGACCGTCCTGCTGGCCCTACGGTCCAGGGATCTCCCAGTTTCCCGGTGGCAGGAGGTACTCCCGGATGCTCTCCACTCCATCCGGTCGCTGCTGTGTACCACCACTAACCAAACGCCTCATGAGCGCCTCCTTGTCTTCCCCAGGAAGTCCTCCTCCGGAACGTCACTGCCGACCTGGCTGGCGGCCCCAGGACCCATCTTGCTCCGGAAACATGTGCGGGCGCACAAATCGGACCCGTTGGTCGAGAGGGTTCACCTTCTCCACGCGAACCCGCAGTACGCCTACGTGGCGTACCCTGACGGCCGACAGGACACGGTCTCCCTGCGGGACCTGGCGCCCGCCGGCAACACACACACTCCCCCGACACCGATCATCCCCTCCCTACCACCGGCGCACCCCGCGACCGCCCCCTTCCCGGGAGGATCGGTCCTCCTCCCGTGCCCGCCCAGGAGTGAAACAGGAACGAACACCGAAACGCTCCCGGAGACGACAACGCCTGAACAAGCACCTGCACCACCACCGGGGCTGAGGCGATCGACGAGGAAGACCAGACCGCCCGCTCGACTCGTGGCATCGGCGTGACACCAAGAATGTTGTTGGATTGTAACAAAAAAAACAATTTTTTCTCTTACTAATATTGTAAATAGTTTCACAAACTTTGTACATAGCCCAATGTAGGGCTAAAACTGTAGTAACATGCCCAAAATTTTCCTCCCAGGACCAGCCTTGTAAACCCCTACCACCATGCGAACCACCATGCGAACCACCACCCCGCCGGGGTCCTTTTTAACAAGGGTGAATGTGGTGGTATGTATTCGGGGTCATGTGGGACTGTGAAGCCGTGATGCTATTGGCTGACAGATCCCGGGTCCTGGTTGGCTGTTGACTCCTGGCTCCGCCCTGAAGGCGGAGTATAAGAACCCGAGCTTCTCCCCGCCGCTTCATTCTGTTGCTGAACTGCTGGGGACAAGTCTCGCTTAATAAAGCCTCATCGACTTCATCACTACTCGTCTCTCTCGTAAGACTTTGTGCGCTACAGTCGGCACATGGCCATTCATCAGTTTGTCAGTTCTGCCACAGTCCTTCTGCTTTCGCAAACTCCTCCGCTGCTTCTGCCGTTCCAAAATAAAAGTCCCTGAGCTTGTAAGTCACCCTCAGCTTCGCAGGATATACAATGCCGCACCGCAACTTGCTAATGTATGGTGCCCTCTTCACCCGGTTGAAGGCAGCCCGCCTCCTTGCCAGCTCCACTGTAAAGTCCTGGTATACACGTATACCAGCTCCAGCCCACTGCACCACCCGCTTCTGCTTGGCCCAGCTCAGGACCTTCTCCTTCACACTGTACCTACGGAAGCACAGAGTCACTGCCCTTGGCGGCTCACTCGCCTTTGGTACAGGCCTCCACGACCGATGAGCCCGATCCAGTTCATATCGGGAGGGATCCTCCCCCTCCCCCAATAGTTTTGCCAACATTGCGGCAAAATACTCAGTCGGCTTCGGTCCTTCAACTCCTTCGGGCAGCCCCACAATCCTCAAATTCTGTCGCCTGGATCTGTTTTCCAGGTCTTCCATTTTTCCTCGCAGATCCTTGTTCGTATCCATCACCTTCCGCATCTCTTTCCCCATCGAGGCAAGTTGATCACCCTGCTGCAATACCGTCTCCTCCACTTCCTTCAGCGCCTCCCCTTGCTCTCGCACCTCCGCCACTGCGCACGCCACCTCCGTCCTCACCGGGGAAACCGCCTCCTCCACCAGCACACTCAAAGCCTCCCTCATCTCCTTCCTCATCGTCTCCATGCATTTCGCAATCTGCGCCAACTGCTTTTCAAATTCCGCAGCCATCACCTTAGTTATTTCTTCAGCCGTAAGCAGTGCGGCCTTCCCTGGTGCTCCAGCCTCCATTTTCCTTGGTGACCCCGCGGTGACCTTTCCACTCCCCGACGGACCTTCAGCTGGGTTTTTTCCGGCTGTTTAATTGCTCACCCTCGACATTTTTCTTTGTTCTTTTTTTCCTCCTGTGTCTTCACTGTGCCTCCTCCGTGCCTTCTCGCTGCTTCTGCCGCCTCCGTGGACCCTGGGACCTGGCTCAAAGCCCCGAAAATGCCATTGCCGAATGGGAGCCCTCCATTGTGCGGCTGCCTCCCGCCCGCCGTCACCGGAAGTTCCTTTGTTAATGCTTTAATATGACAAAAATCTCCCTACAAAGATATACTTTACTCTGTCCCTAAATAGATCAACTATTCTCCCGGAACCAGTGCAAAATGAGTCTTAGCTCCTGATTCTAATCCCTGAACTGGCTTTCACAGTCAAGAGGTTATTACCCTGGAGATTACTCCCCCTAGCCAAAGCTAGGTGAATCTCCAAGTCTCATTTAAATGCTCATACAAGTCTCTTCAATCTGAGCATGAACTCCCAACCACATTCTTGTGTGGTGAACAATAGAGACTTGCTGCCCCTATCTCTCTGCTATCATTCTCTCCTGGATTCTCAAATACTAACCCTGTCTGTGAGGCTCAGTGATAATTTTAGAGAAACCTGTAACCTGATTCTAATATGTCTTCCTGTGGACTCTCTCAAAACTCACACACTCACATGGGTGAGTATCCAAGTAAAAATGTTAAATAGCTATCTTTCAACCTCCCAACTGCATACTATCTTGAAACTAAATTGATAGTTTAAAGTATAACCATTTACAAATCCAGAGATTCCTAACATCTTTGGAGTCTAACAGTCTATCCGCCATCAGCACAAATGCTTTTGCCATTGTATACAGGCATGAACACCTTGCATCTTTTTCCCCATAGATCAATCTGGCACCTCCCTTTAATCTCTTAACAACCAAACAAACCAGGCTTGCTATCAGTTAGAAAAGGTTTCATGACCCCCCTTTACTCCTCTATTTTACTCCTAAATTAAAGACAGTCCCAAAATGTAATAATTGTATGAAATTTCACATTTGTAACAGCATCCTCTGCATGTCCTCTTCACAGCTTACATTCCACTTAGTTTTGCATTAAAAGTAAACTCAGATATATTCCTCTGTGGTCGCAATCTAACTAGATTGCAACAGAGTCCCATGACGTGCGCGTTTAGCCAGGTGTTTCCTGGCACTCAGCGCGTAAATACACCCTATCAGGACTTTATTGCAATTCAGGGCCTCAGTGAGTAATGCCCCACCCAGGCTGCACTTAGTCCTGTTTCCTGCACTAAGGTGCTCCATTTGAATGAGCATTTAAATGGCATCCAGATCTCTCGGCCCCCGCCCCCAATTCACCTATCAGGGATCCACAGGGCACACGGGCAGCCCTCTGGCCTCAGATAAATGCCAGCCTGGCACTGGCAGTGCCACCTGGGCACCTTGGCAGTGCCAGGCTGTCAGCCAAGTGGCACTCAGGGTGCCAGGCTGGCAGTGCCAAGGTGTCTAGGTGCCATCAGCAGTGTCAGGGTGCCACCCTGCCCAGAGGGCAATCATCTGGGGGCCTCTGAACTTCTGGGAGACTCCCAAGTGCCGTTCCACCTGGTCCCTGTTTGTGAGGACCAACACTGAATGGCGCTCACCTGAGGTCTCCAAGGTGAACGGGTTAGATTCCAATGCTTCGGGTAGATCAAGCAAGCAGCATTTTAGAGTGAGACTAGTTGGTTTGGAATACTTACCCCATTCAAGGAGTGTTATATTCCAGAAGTTTGATGTGTTAGCCTTTCCATTTTTAAATTGCTCAGAAACTTCCAGAATTACCACCGTGTGGTCAGCAACAGCCATTTTATTAACTCAGCCATTTCTCCAAAGTAGCCAGGGTGACAGATAAATATTCCTTCACATCTTCTTATCACGACTGACACCTTATCGAATTCCTTTTGGAAATCCAGGTATACGAAATTTACTGGTTCCCCTTTATCTACTGTATTATTTATACCCTCAAAAAACATTAATAAGTTTGTCATATACAATTATCCTTCATAAAATCATGTTTACTTTGATCATACTATGAATTTCAAAGTGCATTTCTTAATAGATTCCAGCCTTTTCTTGATGACTATGTCAGGCTGACTAGCCAGCAGATCCCCATTTTCTCTCTCCCTCATTTCTTGAGTATTGGTGTAGCATTTCCAATTCCTATTCTCCTCCTGCACCTAGTGGTGCTGTAAGGCAGACCTTCCTCTGTTTCCATAGCCAGTAATTCCAGGAACAGATCACTAGTCTGTCGCCAGGGGCTTGTAGCTTGAGGGGTGCCACTCCACATCAAGCATGGCTGACCAGGAGTCTGCCCTTCTCAACGCCAGCCATTGGCGTGTTTGGAAGGATTTGCAGGTTGGCACACTCAATCGGTTTGACCAAGTTATGAATGCACCTTCCTTGGCCATCAAGTCTTGAGGTGGGACTTACACCCAGAGCTTCTGGTTAAGAGGCAGGGGTATCACATCTGCTACACCCAATCTGCTAGGATTGTTCCAGAAGCTAAGGAATTTTGCAAAATGAAAGCCGATTATCCACCATCTCTGCAGCTATCTCTTTTAGAATCCTAGGATATAGGCCCTCAGGTTCTGAGATTTGTCAGATTTTAGTTCCTTAATTTTCTCCAGTACTTTTTGTCTGCTTATGTTCATTTCCTTGATTTTGTCTCTTTTTAGCACCTAGGTTACAGTGAGTATACAATGACTAGCCAAAGTGTCCCTACTCTCCAGGAGATGAAAAACACTCCTCAGTGTGTTGACATCCGATCATGACAACGTTGGCTGTGATGCTTCCACGGTTACATGTCGAGGCACACAGTTGAAGAATGGCTATTTAGTTGAGGGATTTGCAAGCACCCATAGAACCATTCCTTAGCTTGGAGGCCATGAGTGAGACAAGATTAGAATTTTTCCAATACACCCAAACAGCTGCTTTAAAATAATTGTATGATTTGAAGGCACACGAGTATACTACGTCACATTAATGTCATGAATGATATTAATGAATTGATATGGATGAAGATCTCTCTCCAGGTCCTAGCTAAGCTATTCAGAGGGGAGGTGAGTGGAGGTCAGTCACTTCTACACAGGAAGGGAGAGGAAACTGAAAACCCTGTCAACCTGACTGCTGTCATGACCCTTTTTGTGCCGACTTCAGAGCTGCAATAACAAATAATAAAACAATAATTTAGGAACAACTCATGCCTGTTTGATGGGGTGAAATAAACTAAAACAGAAAAGTAGAACTACTCAGCAGGTCAGGCAGCACCTATGGACAGAGAAACCGAGTAACTGCACAGAATTTAATGCCACCCTCAGGAGTGGGCTAGGAGGCGGGGGGGAGTGTAGAACCAAGAGAGAAGGTGGGGGTGTAATGCCTTTTTCCTTCCTGACCTGTCATTAAGTCAGATCGAGGGCAACCTTCCTAACAGAAGCTTATTGTGGCCTTTAAGTGGCCAATCAATGCCACGCAATAAAAGTTGTCTGACTCCCTGGTGGGCAGATGGAGGGCCCCTTTGGCAGCAAGGGCTACCTCTGCTGACAGATCTTACCCCCAACTCGCTGGGACCTGCCTGATTGATTGACCCTGGTGAGCGAGCCCTACAAGGGTATCTTAGTTCCGGGCCCCCTCCATCACCACTGGTCTGAGCCGGCAACAGTATTAACAGCAGCAACGTCTCCCAGAGGCATAGCTTTTTAAAGTAAATTTAGAGTACCCAATTATTTTTTTTTCCAATTAAGGAGCAATTTAGCATGGCCAATCCACCTAACCTGCACATCTTTTTAAGTTGTGGGGGTGAAACCCACGCAGACACGGGGAGAATGTGCAAACTCCACACAGATAGTGACCCAGGGCTGGGATTGCGAAGCCGGGTTCTCAGCGCTGCAGTCCAAGAGCTAACCACTGCACCACCGTGCTGTCTCCCTAGAGGCATAGCTGGGATTGAAGAGCTGCTAGCTCTCCGAAAGGTTGGCAGCCCTTGGGGTCAGGACCTTCACCCTTAAAGGCACCAAAGGCGTAATGAGCAACAATTAGCTGCCTGATTGCCAATCAATCATGTCAGGGCTTCAAAACATGGGGTTGTCTCTGGCGTTACCGCCATGGTCATTAACTTCAAACCAATCGTCCAGGTCGATGACCTTTCATCAGAACAATAAAATTTTGAAAGTGTAATAATAGAAATAGAAACCATCATGTGGGTGACGGACTTTCACTCAGTTTTCATACATTTGCTTTTGCACAGAGCTGTTTATTATTCTGGCATTCACATCCTTTGCCTTTTGTTACATGACATCTTGAAATGAAAATTGCTTATTGTCACAAGTAGGCTTCAAATGAAGTTACTGTGAAAAGCCCATAGTCGCCACATTCCGGCGCCTGTTTGGGGAGGCTGGTACAGGAATTGAACCGTGCTGCTGGCCTGCCTTGGTCTGCTTTCAAAGCCAGCGATTTAGCCCTGTGCTAAACAGCCCCTTTGACATTTAATCTCTGTCTCATTACTAAGTCCTGGATCTTTTGTTCTTCCTCCACCTCCTTTCTGCCAACAGCATAAAAACCCATCACAGTTCAATGTTCTGAAGAAGAGTGACATTCGACCAAAATTCCGATTCTCTCTCCACAGATGCTGCCAGACCTGCTGAGGATTTCTATATTTCAGATTTCTAGCAACAGCAGTATCTTGCATTTATTTCACTATATGTACGATTGATATTTCATATCCACGAACTTCAACGTGACAATTCACCTGTAATATTTGACTGAAAACGAATTGATAAGATTGGGAATTACAGGTCTTGGCTACTTCCTTTCGAACAGTGAACTCGCTTGCCTGTAAGACTGTGACCATTTCTGCACAGGTCAGATGTTTCGATTTGCATTTGCACATTGTTTGACTTTGACTGTGTAGCTTCCGGTTATGACACACAAGTTGGGCACATTAGCAGCCCCGGAACTAGCTCAGCTTGGCTAAATCCCTATGTGTCTGAATGATATTCACGAGCACAGTGATACCAGTCAGCTTGGGTGCATATAATAATAATAATCCTTATTGTCATAAGTAGACTTACATTAACACTGCAATGAAGTTACTGTGAAAATCTCCTAGTCGCGACACTCCGGCGCCTGTTTGGGTACACGGAGGGAGAATCCAGAATGTCCAGATTACCTATCAGCACGTCCATTGGGACTTGTGGGAGGAAACCGGAGCATCCAGAGGAAACCCACGCAGACACAGGGAGAATGTGCAGACTCCGCACAGGCAGTGACCCAAGCCGGGAATCAAACCTGGGACTCTGGTGCTGTGAAGCAACAGTGCTCTGTGCTACCATACTGCACTAGAGATTAGCCATCACTGCTCTGTATAATACAAGAGAGACTGTCATTCAGCATCTGTACCAGTTACTTGACATATAATCACTTTTGTCACTAGACAGCGGTAGTCAAAATTATAGCAGTGTGTCAGATTTTTATTGTTGTGCTGGAGCATTCTCATGGGATCCAGACTGAAGACTACTCACATTACAGCTCGCAGGAGACCAGTTCTGATGTCATTACTGGAGAGAGTGTCAGTATTACGAACAGAAATTCTCACAGCGAAGCATTAAATAAAATATTGATGTGCGATGCACCTGCTCCAGTTCCAAAAGACTCAGAGTTGCAGACTATAGAGTGATACTGGTGGGGATTTGTTTGCTACTCAATTGAACGTGTCCATTAGCTGGTAAAATGTTGGGCCGATTTAACCACCACGTTATACCTGCCGCGGATCTGGGTGCGCCGGTTAAATAGATGGAAAGGCCGAAATCGAGATTTACGCCAGGCGTAAATCAGTTTGCTATTTAACCAGCCCGCTCCTGATGGCGAGTTACCAATCTCTCCCAAATATGGTGAGCATATCATTAACTGTCATTTGCATTCATTTCCATCTCATTAGTGAGATTGAAGTCAAATACAGCAGAGCCCCCCCCCCCCCCCCCCCCCCCCTCCGGAATTAACTGGCTCTCCAGTGAGAAATCACATGGGAGTCGTTTAGTACTCCTTTTTAAAAATGTGAAGCTGGTACAATGGTTGCTGAGGGGAATTGAGGAGGTGAGTAGTCATTTCAGGCATACAGCTCAAGGGCATGGGAGATACTGCCCCAGTGCCCAGGGTGGTGGTTGGGCTTGGTTGGGGGCGGGGGGGGGGGGAGCTGAAGGTCAGGGGGGGCACCCCTGGACTGGCGGGAGGGGTGGGGTGTGGATTGCAGGTTGAGGAGCTTTTCATCTGAGATGGCCTACAAGCTATTTTTAAATGTTGTGGAGACCCATAACAAAGGCAACTGGAGCTGCTGCCTGTCTGTCCTACCAAACACTTCCAGGAGAATTAGATTGGGCCGTAAGGGAGAACCTGCAGAGCTACGGCTCCTGGACGGAGAATGGCACTGATACATGGAACAAGTAACACATTGATGGACAGATTATTTCTACCAGGAAGCTCTGGACATGATACCACATTCTCAAGCTTGTCCTCTATTTCTATTGAGGAACTTGCAAGGGTTGATACCGTGTGTTTAGTATTATTTGTGAAAATGGGCGGATATACCTTTGTATTGGTATACAATATGGAATGGTGACATTTCCTTGTTTAATGGTTAGTGCGATATGTGGAATGTTACGTAGTTGATATTCAAATCTTTGGTCGTGTTGACCATTTAATAAACAAAGTATTCTCAAGTGGCTTCTCATGGGTACACATGCCATATCTCAGACAGTGATTATTGTATCGCATTTCAAACAAACTTTGAGGCCCAAACAGTTTGACTGAACTTTAGAAGCATCAGCATCATAGAGCAGCAGCCAACAATCAAACTCTCATGTCGCTTTGCGCGAACCGGCGCATCAGGGTGTGCCCTTCATTAACAGAAAGGGATTCCGCCCACTGAATGTTCACCACCTCTGGATCATGCACATTTGCGCACACTACCCAGGGAACATTCATGACAGCTACATACTGGGGCACTCGGAGATCCCCGGCATTTTCAAGGACTACACCCGGATGATCTGTTGGCTCTTAAAGGATAAAGGGAGGTCCTGGCTGATGACACCAATGTGGAGGCCGGAGACCGAGGCAGAGATCCTATATAACGAGACCATGTTGCCGCCCATGCTGCCATTGAGCAGTACATTGGGCTGCTCAAAACGCGGTTCCGATGCCTAGGCTGCTCTGGTGGTGCACTGCAGTACACCCCCCAGGAGGGTCTCCTGCTTTGTGGTGGTCTGCTGTGCCCTATATAAACTGTCACAGCAGCAGGGCGACATGCCGAAGGAGGAGGGACATGCGGCCTGGTCTGAGGAAGAGACAAACCAGGAGGGGATGGAGGACAAGCCTAGGGAGGACTTGCAGGAGGAGCCAGAAGATGGAGGACAGGCAACAGCAAGGATCTGGTATGTCTGGAGGAACAGGGAGGCCCTCATTCTCACCCGATTCTCAAGGTTCTGTGCGTCAGCTCACCACGTCCCCGCCCCACCAATCCCTCCTTGTTGGGCCTGTGTCAGCACTGTCAGTGGGTCAATATACAAGGCAGGAGAGTGATGATAATTCACTCTGAGGTGCTCCTCAGGAAATGCCAAAGTCTGACTCCTGTCTTTCTGCTGACAGCACACTCACACCCATCCTTTGTATGGGCTCTACATCGGAGGCATTTGATCTTGGACCACTATGTCCGTTGGGGGGGTGGGGGGGGAGCTGCAGGCTGTAAAGAATAACATGACAGAGGCTGCACATGAATCAGGTGTTACATGTTTTAATAGTGAACACTGGACATTTCCATTTTCCCTAGCAACAGATAGTGTCCCACCCTGTGCCCAATCAGTGTTTCTCACTCTTCCTAATCTTATGTGATCTACTGCATCTAAGTGTGTCCCCAGGCTGCATGTCAGAGGCGGAGGCAGCCTGCTGCTTTCCGCACCCTGTGCCTTTGATGCCCTTGGCGGACGCCCTCTGGAGGGTCTAGAGCTAGAGGGCCACGGCCAACCTGCCAGTGTCATAAGCGAAGCCATGCCACCCTTTTCGGCCCTCTGCCCTTGAGATGCGCCAGTGTCAGAAGGGGATTCGGAAGTACTGGAGTCCCCCGCCGTCTCCTTGGTAGCAGGCCCAGGGTTGGCTCCAACGCCTCCTCCTTTCTGACAGAGCCCATAGGACCCTGGAGGTCTCCCTGGGACAAAGGGTGAACTCCAGTGGCCTCTGAGTCATCTGGATCTGCCAGTCCATGCGGCTTTCCATTGTCTGCATCATGGTGTCGACTCCCTCAGCGATGGTCCTCAGTGACTGGGCCATGCTCTGGAGTACTTCGGCAATGCCTACTTGCATCTGGGACATGTCCTTCAGTGACTAGGATATGATGTAGAGGTCATCGCGGACTGAGCAGTGCCTTGGGCACCAATTCAAGATACAGACATCGTGCTCCAGGATTTGCACTGCAGTTACCACCCAAGCAGTGTTGGCCTCGGTGCCACGTATTGTCAGCATCATCTCCAGTGCTGTGGTGCTTTGAGACTCCTCCAATCGGCTTTGCATTCACTAGAATATCCCCTCCTAAATGCCACGGCTGTGTCCTATCATCTGCATCAGCTCCGGTAAAACCTTGTCCAGAGGCATGGCATCTGAACTGGGACCCAGCTGTGTCCTGGGATAGAGCAGACCAACTTCTGTCTCCCTTGGATATTCCTGCCTCAACCTGATGTGCGGCAGCAACTGTGGTGCTCACCAGATTGTGCCCAGAAGCCTGTGCACTGATGTCACCCACGGAGATGTGTGTCTCTGCACTGGTGGAGGATGCAGGTGAGAGCTGTGACACTTGGATGGTGGTCTCCTCAGAGCTCTCCTCCGAGGTGTGTATCTTGGATGGTAGGGGTGAATGACTCCGGATGGCACGGCCCCATCAGTTGTAGATTCTGCGATAGAATGGACATGTGGTCAGCGAGAGGGATGGATCATTTTGTCTGACATGAACAACGCACTTGAGACAGGTCATCTGGGTGAAGGAGCAGTGGTTCCTCACCTCTGTGCACAGGCCAACCTCACTGTTGGTGACTGCTGTCCCCTCAAACAATCCCACAACCTCCAGGTCCCGTTCCTCATAGGAGGTGAGGACTCGAATCTCTGGTACACTGACCCCTGTCTTGGCTCTTTCCCACTTATTATGGGCCATGTTCCCCTGTGGGGACAGAGAGAGGGCATTGTGAGGCACATGCTTGATGGGCCGGGGGGTCGATAGCAGGTGGCATATGTGGGTTTCTCAGGCTTGAAAAGATCAAGTTCGCCCTGAGGGATTGATGCTAGGGTTCGCCCGGAGGTGGCAGCCGTTTACTGACTTCTTTGGGGAAAATTCAACTGTCAGCAGATATAAGAGAGGGGGGGGGGGTGTAAAGGGAAAGAGGGAGGCATGGGAGATGGTTGAGGTGGGAAATAGCTAGTGGGAAATGGGGATTGGTGAACTGTGTATGCAAGACATTTTGGCTGGGTTTCGTTGTTGGTTGGGTGGGTGTTATTTGTTTTGTTGTTTTTTCCTCTTGAAAATTGTTAAAATTATATATGCCTTAAAAAATATTTTCAAAAAGAACCTCACTGATATTACCTGCAAAAGTGTCTCAAAACCCCAAAGGATACTTGAAACACTGGTCTTTGGTGGTACATTTTTATGATGTGGAGATGCCGGCGTTGGATTGTGGTGGGAAGAGTAAGAAGTCTTACACCAGGTTAAAGTCCAACAGGTTTGTTTCGAATCACTAGCTTTCAGAGCGCTGCTCCTTCCTCAGGTGAAGTTGGATGGCAAAGTAGCCTCTTTCCCCAATGAGGGTGTTAGACGTTATACTGTTCAGTCTCTTTGATATCCCACCCTGTGGATTCTGCTGTCTACATCTCTCAAATCCCTTGCCTTGAAAAGTTATTATCATTAGTATAGCCACACTGATCTCTGGTAAACAATGTTTCTGATATGGCGATTCACCTGAGGAAGGAACAGCGCTGCAAAAGCTAGTGATTCGAAACAAACCTGTTGGACTTTAACCTGGTGTTGTAAGACTTCTTACTGTACATTTTTATGTGAGGAACAATGTACAACCCAGTGAGAACCAATCCAGATGTTGTGTAAACAAGTAATAAAGAATATTTATTAATGTAAAAGGAAAAAACACATGGCAAAAAAAACTGTTATCCATTATGACACTTAAAGTATGTGAATAACACACCATTTTAAAAGTTACCTTTTGATCCCAAAATATACCCACATTTCCTGAACTTACTGAGACACCCCTTCCCCAAGCAACATCCAATTTTAGTAACTCTATATAGTTCAAATCCAGTTAATAATTAACACACAATATGGCTCAGGTGACCAAGTGGAAAATGTCTCTTCCTGGTTCAGCAAAGGCACAAAACTGCATCTTTGAGAAGAGAATATTGGCAGTCTGCCATGGCACTGTTAGATGGGATAGGATTCCATCATAGATGGAACTGGCCTGTCTGACTGTTGGATGGAGAAGTAGCCTATTTCCCCAATGAGGGTGTTAGAAGTTATACTGTTCAGTCTCTTTGATATCCTACCCTGTGGATTCTGCTGTCTACATCTCTCAAATCCCTTGCCTTGAGAAGTTATTATCATTGGTATAGCCACACTGATCTCTGGTAAACAATGTTTCTGAAATGGCCATTCACACCTCAATGTCTCTAGATGCCTGCTTCCTGTTACTGGGCAAATCACATCTCATTAGTTCTCTAGCCATCTGTCAGTCTTGTATATGTCTGTTATTTTGTTTTCATCTCAGGTTCACTGTTAACCTCACTAACCTCCCAAATTCCTAACAATTATGAGTCGTGAGGATAGTGATAAGACCACGAGAACATAGAGGCTGGAGGAATGGGCAGACCGGTGAAGATGAAATTTAATGCATAGAAGTGTTAAATGAAACATTTTTGTGGAAAAAACAAGGAAAGGTATTGGACAGTAAAGCTTACAATCTTAAATGGCACAGTAAGAAGTCTTACAACACCAGGTTAAAGTCCAACAGGTTTGTTTCAAATCACTAGCTTTCAGAGTGCTGCTCCTTCCTCAGGTGAGGAAGGAAGAAGGAGCAGCGCTCCGAAAGCTAGTGATTTGAAACAAACCTGTTGGACTTTAACCTGGTGTTGTAAGACTTCTTACTGTGCTCACCCCAGTCCAACGCTGGCATCTCCACATCAATCCTAAATGGGTCACAGGAGCGGGAGGACCTGATGGTATGTGTGCACAAGTTGTTGAAGGCAGCAGAGCATATTTGAGAAAGTGGTTAATAAAGTATAATCAGATCCTGAGTTTGATAAATTGAGGCAGAGTATAAAAGGTTTTGGGGAACCTTTATAAAACACTGATTAATTTTCAACTTGAGAATCACATCCAGCTTTAAGCACCACACTTTATAGAGAAGAGCTATTGGAGATGGTGCATAACGATTTATGAGAATGGTACTGGGGATGAGACAATCCAATCACCTCAATTGATTGGTGAAGTTTGAGTTGCTCTCTGTCGAGAAGTAGAGATTGGGAAGAGCTTTGACAGAGATATTCAGATAGAGATTTGACTGGTGCAAAAAGATTGTAAGAAATTGCCGAGTGTGGTGAACTCAACCCAACGCATCACACAAGCTTGCCACCCTCACTCTGATTCTGTATACACCTCCTGCTGCCTTAGGAAGGCAGACTGCATTATCAGAGACCCCCTCCCACCCAGGCATTGCCTTCTTCCGACCCTTCCAACTGGCAGAAGGTACAGAAGTCTGAAGACTCGCACACCCAGGCATAGGAATAGCTTCTTCCCCACAGCTACAAGACTCAACGACTCCCGCTCGGACTGATCTGTTCCCTGTAAGAACATTATTCACGATGACTTATGCTGCTGTTGCTCATGTATATGTTTTGTTTGGCCTCTTGTTCCGCACTGTAACCAATTACGGTTTGTCGATGTACCATTTGTCAATGTACTCTTGATTATTCTTCTATCTATGTATGTACTGTGTATGTTCCCTTGGCTGCAGAAAAATACTTTTCACTGTACTTCGTTACATGTGACAATAAAATCAAAATCAAATCAAAATGATAAGGGGAGAGTAGGTTGGAAGTAACTGTTCCCGTTGGCAGAAGGGTTGAGAACCACGGGATACAGATTCAGGGTCATTGACAAAAGGACCACCAGCCGTCACAATCCAGCTGGTCAATGCTCCAGAGCTGGGATTTTGCGTCCATTTCGCCAATACATTTGACAAGTTTACGCGGCTTAATGTCAGCAATTTAAGTTGCCGCCATTAAAAAGGGTTGAAATCATCTGACATCCGCAGGGAATCCCTGGTTCAATAATCCACGATTCTAAATATTTGAGTCACATTTTCTGACGCCACAAACGCTGGCAGCGCATTAACGATGGAAAAGTGGCGGAGAAAGGTAACGCAGTGACATTATTCAGCAGCGGGGGGGGGTTTGAGTAATGTGTGAGCGGCGACCTCTGCCTCAAGCGTTCCTGTGCGGTAGCTGAGCGCTGCAGCCCATTTGGATGAGCGGCGCTCTCTGCACTTGTCTGCGTTTCCCTCTCCGAGGGGGGCAGCTCTGTCAATGCTGGCCGTGTGGGGAGTTAACGGCTGCGCAGTCTTGCCTCCGCGTCGCGCCGCTGTCATTGGACGCAGTGTACAAAGGTTATTTTTTGAGCGTCCCTCTTCCGTTAAAGCGCCATTCGAGCGGCGTCTGGAAAAGGAGGGTAAACAGCACCCGGGGTGAAACTGTGTCACCAGCCCGTCAGAGCAAACTCATCATGTCGGCCGCAAACGGTAAGGCCATTTTACCAATTCTCCCCCCTAATTGTCCTCCCCCAAATTAGTGCTGCTTTTGCTGAGCGTACTGTCTATATTTGCCGTGTGGCTGTACAATCCAACCCAACCCGAGAGGAGCCCGGAAACGGTTAAAGGGCGTTTTCTCATCAGCTCTGACGCAAACGCTCAGCGCTGGCGGTAGTCCCGACGTCCCGCCCACTCGCGCGACACTGATTGGCGCTCCCAGTGCCGCGCGTTCCATTTCCGAACGTTGGTACCGTTCGAACGCTCGGGACTGGTTGGGTTCCAAGTCGATCATTGTGACGTCACGGGCGCTGGTGGATTTCACGCAGATGGAAACAATGGGAAATGTAACAATGTCGCTGGCGCGCTGCTCCGCTCACCATTTATTCCGCGCCGGACCGGCGTTTGGACAGCTCTCACGTATTGCGCCCCTCATTTCGTCAATGCGGGATTCCTCTTCGGTGCTTTGATATCTCCCCCCCCCCCCCTTTCTTACCTCGTTTCGAGACAACATTTAGGCTGATATTGTGTATGTATGGTTAAGTAGGTGCGTTTTTTAAACATGTTCATTACTCGGAACGGGGCGATGCTGTACGCCTTGTTTTGTTGTTTCAAGCACTCTGGGCGTTCCAATGCTTGCCAACCCCGTGGCGTTCGCAGCACAGCCACACGATGCGCAATCTTCATTGGCTTAACATGCAAAGCAATGTGTGGCGTCGTTGCTTCAACGGAAGATAGATGCGCAATCCAGGTTGCATCAACTGGAAAGGAACCCAACGTTCCTGCAAGATCGGCCGCTCGAAGCAGATTTAAAAAAAAAAATTAAGTCGGCTTTCTTTAGAAACGATTCTTTAATTTTCTAAATGGGTATAATTAGATTTTCTTTTTTCCAAATGTGAAGATAAATGCAGAATAGTTACTTCGTTCATGATATTGGACCTTTTATTTGCTATTGCGGGTAGAATTAAAAACTGAGCTAAACTGTTTTAACTGGTAAATTCAAAATGTGGGTGTCGCTCCACAGAGAAACCTGCCGGTTGACTACAAACACTTTGGCGTGAAAAGTGCTCTGTAAATCCATATTCTTTGCTCTCTTTCTCTATTCAACTATCGACCACACTACAACTTTCAACATCACTGTTAATAGCACCTCTGTGAAACGCCTCACGATATCATTCCGACATTACAGATGTCCTGTAAATGCTTGTCGGCTGTAATTTGCGGTGTTGGGTCACTGAACAACTATGGTGGTGGGGGGTGGTATTGGGAGCCATGTTACAAGCAGGGTAGTAATTCTTGACTCATGATGCTGTTTCCCAGGTATGCACTGTTTCCGTGACAATAATACTCTTATTGAGTGCAGGCTTTTTCAGTATCAGTGTTTCCATATGTCAGTAAAACCTGTGGATACGGATTGTTGCAGGTCCAGCCAGTTGAACAGAATTCGCTGGGATTCCAGAATTCCGAGGTGGCACCCCAGTGACCAGACTGTCTTCATCAATGACAGAATGTATGTCAATGAAAACTTAAACTTTAAGCCTAACAATGACCATGAAACCAATGTCAATTTGACTTAAAAGCCCATTTGGTTCACTAATGTCATTTATGGAAGGAAATCTGCCATCCTTACCCAGTCTGGCCTACGTGTGACTCCAGACCCACAGCACTGCCCTTCGAAATGGCCTTGCAAAGCAAAAGCAATTTGGGATGGACAACAAATGCTGGCCCAGCCAGCGACACATCCCATGAACAAATGAATTATGAAGGACATGGGGTAGGTGGAAAGAAACGTTTCCTCTTGGTAATAACCAGGGGCATAGATTTAAGGTCATGGACAGCAGATTAAGAGAGGATTTGAGGAAAAACCTTTCACCCAGAGGGTGGTGGGAATCTGGATCTCACTGCCTGAAAAAATGGTCGAGGCAGGAACCCTCACAACATTTAAGAGGCATTTAGATGCACACTTGAAATGCTATAGCATGCAAAGATACGGACCAAGTGTTTGAAAATGGGATTAGAATATATAAGTGCTTTATGGCTGGTGCAGACATGATGGACCCAAGGGCCTGTTTCTGTGCTCAATGAATCTAATACGCCCTCCAATGCTCACCACTCCATCATGCACTTGAATATTTGTATCTCTGGGAGCTGGCATATCTTTTAAGGCCTTTACATTCATCAGCAAGGTCTACCACGATCTCCAATGAATCCTGTCTGCATACACCAGGAGGTTAACAACAGCAATGATGATCAGTATTAACAATTAGGGCGTTGGATTCATAGAATCATACAATTTACAGTACTGAAGAAGGCCATTCGGCCTATTGAGTCTGCACCGGCTCTTGGAAAGAGCACCCGACTTAAGCCCATACCTCCACCCTATCCCTGTAACCCCACCTAACCTAAGGGCAATTTAGCATAGCCAATCCACCTACACATCTTTGGACTGTGGGAGGAGCACCCGGTGGAAACGCACGCCGACATGGGAAGAATGTGCAGACTGCGCACAGACAGTGACCCAAGCCGGGAATCGAACCTGGGACCCTGGAGCTGTGAAGCAGCAATGCTAACCACTGCGCCACCGTGCTGCCCTTAAAAAAAAAAATATATATATATATATATATATATATATTCCTTCTGTTACACCCACGAGGCTCACCTCAACACATGCCTGGTCTGTCTGATGCCCTGATAATCTGCTCTTGGCTCAGAACCACTTTTCTGTCTTGGCCTTTTATGCTATAATTGTAACTGATTGGCAAACCCAGCACAACAGTGGACAGACTGACTTCATGCCAGGTATAGGATGAGGAAGTAATTCTCTTCCCCATCTTCTCTATTCCACTGCCTGCACCGGCCCATTTCTTCCCTAAATTCTATCACAAACATTATCAATTTCCATGTCTGTAACATTGCCTGACTTTGCCCCTTTCTCTAATTTTTTTTTTTGTCACTGAAACACTCATTCAACCTTTGGCCACCTCAAGACTAGACTATTGCAAAGCACTGCTGGCTGGTCTCCCATGTTCTGCACTCCATAAACTTAATGTCATCCAAAATAGGACGGCATGGTAGCGCAGTGGTTAGCACGTTCTCCCCGTGTCTGCGTGGGTTTCCTCCGGGTGCTCCAGTTTCCTCACACAAGTCCCGACAGACATGCTTGTTAGATTAATTGGACATTCTGAATTCTCCCTCCGTGCACCGATCAGGCGCCGGAGTGTGGCGACTAGGGGATTTTCACAGTAACTTCATTGTAGTGTTAATGTAAGCCTGCTTGTGACAATAATAAAGATTATTATAACTCTGCTGTCCATTCATTGACTCACAGCAAGTCCCATTCCTCCCATCACCTACCGGTGACCTACACTGGTCAAGCAATGCTATGATTTGAGAATACTCATCCTTGTTTTCAAATCTGTCGACAGTCTCCTTATCTCTGAAACCTTTTCCAGCCTTTACAACCCTCCAAGGTGTCTCTGTTCCAATTCTGGCCCCTGGTGTACCCCCCTCCCCCTCCCCCGAATTTATTTTGTCTCCAATTGGTGACTGTGCCTCCAGCTGCCTTGGCCCTAAGCTTTGGATTTCTCTGTTTCTCTACCTCCTTTGGAAAGCTACCAACCTTTTGGCCCTGTGTTATACTTTGCTTTCAAATGCTCCTGTGAAGCGATCTGGAGTGTTTAATAATGTCTTTAAAAAAAATTATTTTGTGCGATGTCGGCATTGCTGGCAAGGCCAGCATAGGAACATAAGAATTAGGAGCAGATATCGGCAATTCAGCCCTTCGAGCCTGCTCCACCATTCAATCAGATCATGGGTGTTCTCTTCCTGGTCTCAAACCCACCTCCCCACTTGTTGCCCATATCCCTGTAACCATTTTTTCAAATCAAAACTATCTACTTCTTGAAACCATTTTATGACTCTGATTCCACTGCACTATGCGGCAGCATTTGTTGCTCATCCCTAATTGCCCTTGAACTGAGCAGCTTGCTGGACCATTTCAGAGGACAAGAGTCAACTGCATTGCTGTGGATCTGGAGTCACGTGTTGACCAGACCAGGTAAGGATGGCAGTGAACCAGATGGGGATTTCTAAAATGACAATCGACGATAGTTTCATTGTCACCATTGCTTTCAATTCCAGATTTTATTAATTGAATTTAAATTCCACAAGCTGCCATGGTGGAATTTGAACCACTGTGCCCAGAGCATCAGCTTGGGCCTCTGGATTGCTAGTTGTTGTTGAGATAATTCCGCGCTCTGCTTTGCAGAAAGTTCCTCCTTCAGTATGACCACACCCCAAGTATCCTGCTTCTAGCATCCCGAACACCACTTCTGCACTGCTGCCAAACTATGCAATCCACCATCAGAACATGGGTGGCACGGTAGCACAGTGCTTAGCATTGTTATTTAACAGCGCCAGGGACCTGGGTTTGATTTGCGGCTTTGGTCATTGTCTGTGCGGAGTCTACACGTTCTCCCTGTGTCTGTGTGGATTTCCTCCGGGTGCTCCGGTTTACTCCCACTGTCCAAAGATGTGCAGGTTAGGTGGATTGGTCATGATACATTGCCTTTATTGTCCAAAAAGGTTAGGTGGGGTTACAGAGATAGGGTGGAGGTTTGGGCTTGGGTAGGATGCTCTTTCCAAGGGCTGGTGCAGACTCAATGGGCTGAATGGCCCCCTTCGGCAATCTAAATTCTATAAACAACCAAATCCCAGACCCTCAACTGCTAGGCTTTCAAACTTCACATTCCCAGCATTTCCCACCAAGTACTGAAACACCCGGGACTGGATTCTCCGTTCCTGAGGCTAAGTGCCGACGCCAGTGGAGGATCTGTGGTGTTTCACAATGGAAAAATCAGCTCGAAACCCATACCGATTCCACTATCCATGAGAGGCTAGCACAGGTGCCGCGTGGAACACCTGCGGAACGCACGGTAAACAGTTGGAGAATCGCTGGGTCCATGTTGCACATGCGCAGGGCTGACCAGCTGCAGCTGTGCGTGTGCTTACACCCCCCATACACGCACCGATCGCACCGGAAAAAGATGGAGCCAGCTGTACTGGACCGCTTATCCCATCCCACCCCGACCCCACAGCCCTGGCAGAAGCCCCCTGGCCAGTGGCACAGAACTCGGCCGAGTGTGGTGGTGCTGGTCACTGTCCACATGCCCTCTCTCCGCAGCTGCCATGCCAGGCTCACGACCGCTGAGACCAAACGTGGCCTGTGATGTCGGGAACTCGGCCCATCGGAGGCGGAGCATCGCGAGTGGACCCGCTAATGACATTCCAATGGGGTTGCGGCTGTGCATCTTGATGATGCCGATTTGGAGAGGCGGAACACCGCAACCCGGTGTCAAACCGACACCTGCCGTGATTTCGGTGTTGGGAGCCATTCTCCACGTGGGAGAATCCCACTCCGTAGATCTATGCACCCAGTGCTACCAAACCCACTATCCATTCCCCAGGTATAAAGGAGGGACTTGCACTTGTATAGTGCCTGTCACATTTGTTTTTGACTAGTTAGGTACTGTTGTTTTGTATTTGGATGTAGCAGCCAATTTGTCCTCTGCAAAATTCCATTGACAAAAAAAATTGCAAGGAAATACATTGCAGGGAAATGATGCTAAGGTAGAAGATCAGCTATGATCTAGCTGAATGGTGGAACAGGTTTGTGGGGCTGAATTGCCTACTCCTACCTCTTCTGACCTCATTTTGTCACTGTAGATCTATAGCCCTGAGTACATTTATATAAATTTGTACTGTTTAAAACTGTAAATTCTCCAGCACACTGAATACTTCATCATTTGTACAATTTCTTTCCTGAATTATGTATTTTTACAGAAATATATGTGCCACTGTTGCAATTTATTGATTAAAATTTCATCTTCAGAAAATAGCAATGAACTGCAATGTTCAAATTTCCAAATAACAATCTAATTTCTGATGTGAAATCACAACAAATAAGTTTTGAAAATCTTTATTTTGTTTTCCAATTGAGCGGTAATTTAGCTTGGCCAATCCACCTAACCTGCTCATCTTTGGGTTGTGGGGGTGAAACCCACACAGACATGGGGAGAATGTGCAAACTCCACATGGACAGTGACACGGGAACGGGATCGAACCCGGGTCCTCAGCGCAGTATGCAGCAGTGCTAACCGCTGTGCCGCCCCAAAAATCTTTTTTTAACAATCTTTCTTAGTTGAGAAATGTACTACTAAGTTTCTTGACATAACCTATATTGTCACAAGTAGGCTTACATTAACACTGCAATGAAGTTACTGTGAAAAGTCCCGAGTCGCCACTATCCGGCACCTGTTCGGGTACACAGAGGGAGAATTCAGAATGTCCAAATTACCTAACAGCACATCTTTTGGGACTTGTGGGAGGAAACTGGAGCACCCGGAGGAAACCCACGCAGACACGGGGAGAACGTGCAGACTCCGCACAGATAGTGACCCAAGCCGAGAATCGAACCTGGGACCCTGGCGCTGTGAAGCAACAGTGCTAACCACTCTGCTACCGTGCCGCCCATAAGACAAATAATATTTGCAACAAAACAATTTAAATGAAAGTAAGTAATGCATCTCAGCCGTGGCATGTACCTTTCTGAGAATTAATGTTCTTCTCAGATTTAAGGTTTGTCTTCCCAAATCTGAGACTGATGTAAGCTGATGAGGCAAGTACGACACCCAGCACACATTATGCCTCGAGTTCTCAGCATGGTGCAGTCTGACTGGAGAGAACCTCCAGCATTCACAAGATGGTTCGCTGCAGATACAATGCCTGAAATACAAGACAGACATGCTATAACAGTAATTGTGAAATAATAACAGAAAATGATGAAAATACGCAGAAGATCTGGCAATGTCAATAGAGAGGTAAACTGTATTGTGCCTTTTGTGACTGTGCTTGTAATTATGTGACCAATTCCTGAATCACTTTAATCAGAATGGCTTTTGGAGGATTAAAGCTAGCTAGCAAGCTTGCCTTCCAGCTGAGAGACTAAATTGATGTGTACCTACTTAGCAATAAATATGGGGTTTAAAAAAAGAACTCTACCTCTTCACAATAAAGGAGCACTTGCTAATCTTGAATTCCTGTAGCATGGAAGTGCTTTCAACAGCTGTAAGAGATTGGGGAGGTTATACAGTGGCAAAGAGAAGGCATTGGGTTCAGGAACTATAGCATTGGCTTTTAAATAGATTTGTTTTATTTCAAAATCTATATTTGTACAGATGCACCTTCATGTTTTATTTATTACAATTTGCGGCAGTGCTTGTTGTCTAAGCATCTGACTATTTTCCAATAATGCCTTCAGATGATGCACTGCTGCACCAGGTCTCCATGAGGATTCTGATTGCTCTGTACATTTCCTCTATTCCCAGGCAGTACCCTGCGCATTGAACAACCTTAATTAGAGGGCTTGTTATCTTCAGAAATCTTTAAATGCAGTGAAGACAAGCCAAAGCGTGCCATAGCACATATTAACTGGCTGTCTAAGTTAGCAACATGATTTCCTTCACTAATAAAAAATGTTCCAGTGAGTTGCATAAGACTGAGCTGAAGCCATTCCAGATTTTCGTACATTGATTTTAAACAATTGAGTTTGATTGGATTTTTTGAAATTCAGAAGCAGCTGAATGGGCACGGCCTCAAACAAGGAGCTTTCGCAACAGAGCCTTAGCAACAGGAAGCTATCATATTTTCTTTTTCTAATGTTTATTCAAATTTTTCCAACAAAATTTTTATAACAAACAAACCCCCCCACAACAAAAAGAAGAAAGAACACAAACATCACAATTAAAAAGAATAAACTACTGATACATTGGGTTTCTCCCACATATATATTAACCCCCCCCATATAACATTCAAAAGTACCCTTGGGGAAACCCCCCCCCCGACAGAGACAACCCCCCCCCCCTCGGGTTGCTGCTGCTGACCTCCTCCTAGCGCTCCGCGAGATAGTCTAGGAACGGTTGCCACCGCCTGAAGAACCCCTGCACAGACCCTCTCAAGGCAAACTTTACCCTCTCCAACTTAATGAACCCTGCCATGTCATTTATCCAGGTTTCCACACTGGGGGGCTTCGCGTCCTTCCATAATAGCAAGATCCTCCGCTGGGCTACCAGGGACGCAAAGGCCAGGACACCGGCCTCTTTCGCCTCCTGAACTCCCGGCTTGTCCGTTACCCCAAATTGTGCCAACCCCCAACTCGGCTTGACCTGGACTTTCACCACCTTGGACATAGTCCTCGCGAAACCCCTCCAAAACCCATCCAGTGCCGGGCACGACCAGAATATGTGGATGTGATTCGCCAGGCTTCCCGAACATCTCCCACATCTGTCCTCCACCCCAAAGAACCTACTCAACCTCGCCCCTGTCATATGCGCTCTGTGAGTAACCTTGAATTGTATTAGGCTGAGCCTGGCGCAAGAGGAAGAGGAGTTAACCCTACTCAGGGCGTCAGCCCACAGACCCTCATCAAGCTCCTCCTCCCACTTGCCCTTTAGCTCCTCTACCGAAACCACCTCCTCTACTTTCATCTCTTGATAGATCGCCGAAACCTTGCCTTCTCCGACCCATACACCCGAAATCGCCCTGTCTTGAATCCTCTGTGCCGGGAGCAACGGGAATTCCCTCACCTGCCGCCTCACAAACGCCCTCACTTGCATATACCTGAACGCATTTCCCGGGGGTAACCCAAACTTCTCCACGCCCCTAGGCTCGCAAACGTCCCATCTATAAACAGGTCCCCCATTCTTCTGATCCCTGCCCGATGCCAGCTCCGAAAGCCCCATCCATCGTTCCCGGGACGAACCGATGGTTCTCCCTAATCGGGGACCAAACCGAGGCTCCCACCTCGCCCCCATGCTGTCTCCACTGCCCCCAGATCTTCAATGTTGCCGCCACCACCGGACTCGTGGTGTACCTTGTCGGCGAGAGCGGCAGCGGTGCCGTCACCAGCGCCCTCAGGCTCGTGCCCCTGCAGGACGCCATCTCCAACCTCTTCCACGCCGCCCCCTCTCCCTCTATTACCCACTTACGGATCATCGCCACGTTGGCTGCCCAATAGTAGCCGCACAGATTCGGCAGCGCCAGCCTTCCCTGTCCCTGCTACGCTCCAGAAACACCCTCTTTACCCTCGGGATCTTATTTGCCCACACGAAACCCATGATGTTCCTACCTACCCGTTTAAAAAAGGCTTTGGTAATCATAATGGGAAAGCACTGGAACACAAAGAGAAACCTCGGGAGGACCATCATTTTAACCGACTGTACCCTGCCCGCTAGCGAGAGTGGCAGCACATCCCATCTTTTGAAATCCTCCTCCATCTGCTCCACCAACTGCGTCAAATTGAGCTTGTGCAGGGCCCCCCAGCTCCCAGCCACCTGGATCCCCAAGTACCGAAAGCTCCTTTCCGCCCTCTTCAATGGTAGGTCGTCTATCCCCCTTCCCTGGTCCCCTGGATGCACCACAAAGAGCTCACTTTTCCCTATGTTGAGCTTATAGCCCGAGAAGTCCCCCAACTCCCTTAGGATCCGCATGACCTCCACCATCCCCTCCACTGGATCTGCCACATACAGCAACAGGTCGTCCGCATACAGCGACACCCGATGCTCCACTCCCCCTCGGACCGACTCCCTTAGTGCCATGGCCAAAGGCTCGATTGCCAATGCAAACAACAAGGGGGACAGGGGGCACCCCTGCCTCGACCCTCGGTACAGCTGAAAGTACTCCGACCTCCGCCGATTCGTTGCCACACTCGCCACCGGGGCTCTATATAGGAGCCTGACCCAACTGATAAACTCCTCCCCGAACCCAAACCTTCGCAACACTTCCCAAAGATACTCCCACTCCACCCGGTCGAAGGCCTTCTCCACGTCCATAGCTGCCACTACCTCCGCCTCTCCCTCCACCGATGGCATCATAATCACGTTGAGGAGCCTCCGCACATTAGTGTTTAGCTGCCTGCCCTTTACAAATCCCATCTGGTCCTCATGAATCACCCCAGGGACACAGTCCTCAATTCTTGTAGCCAGCACTTTTGCCAGCAACTTAGCATCCACATTGAGGAGCGAGATCGGTCTATACGACCCACATTGCAGTGGGTCCTTCTCCCGCTTCAGAATCAGCGAGATCAGCGCCCCAGACATTGTCGGGGGCAGGGTTACCCCCCCTCCCTTTCCTCATTGAAAGTCCTCACTAACAACTGGCCTAGCAGGTCCACATATTTCCTATAAAACTCGACCGGGAACCCATCTGGCCCCGGGGCCTTCCCCGCCTGCATGTTCCCCAATCCTTTAACCAGCTCCTCCAACCCAATTGGCGCCCCTAAACCAGCCACCTCCTGTTTCTCCACCCTCGGAAACCTCAGTTGATCCAAAAATCGTCGCATCCCCTCTTCCCCCGCTGGGGGCTCAGATCTTTACAGCTCCTCATAGAAGTCCTTATATAGCTCATTTACTCTCTCCGCACCGTATTCCCCCTGCTATCCTTAACTCCACCTATCTCCCTCGCTGCCGCCCTCTTACGGAGCTGGTGTGCCAGCATCCGGCTCGCCTTCTCCCCATACTCGTACGTCGCCCCCCTGTGCTTTCCTCTACTGTGCCTCTGCTTTCCCTGTGGTCAACAGGTCAAACTCCGTCTGGAGGCTTAGCCGCTCCCTAAGTAGCCCCTCCTCGGGGGCCTCTGCATATCTCCTGTCCACCCTTAAGATCTCCCCCGCCAACCTCTCCCTCTCCCTACCCTCTCTCTTCTCCCTGTGGGCCCTAATGGAGATTAACTCTCCACTGACCACCGCCTTCAGCGCCTCCCAGACTACCTCCACCTGCACCTCTCCGTTATCATTGGCCACCAAGTATCTCTCAATGCACCCTCCCGCACACCTCCTCATCCGCCAACAGTCCCACATCAAGGCGCCACAGCGGTCGCTGGTCCCTCTCCTCTCCTAACTCCAGCTCCACCCAGTGCGGGGCGTGGTCTGAGATGGCTATGGCCGAATACTCCGTTCCCTCCACTTTCGGGATTAGCGCCCTACTCAAAATTTAAAAATCTATCCGGGAGTAGGCTCTATGTACATGGGAAAAGAATGAGAATTCCCTGGCCAGGGGCCTAGCAAACCTCCATGGATCCACTCCCCCCATCTGGTCCATAAACCCCCTAAGCACCTTGGCCGCAGCCGGCCTCTTATCCGTCTTGGATCTGGAGCGATCTAATGCTGGATCCAGCACCGTGTTGAAATCCCCCCCCATTATCAAGCTTCCTGCCTCCAGGTCCGGCATCATCCCAGTTCGGGGCATATACGTTTACCAGTACCACCCACACCCCCTGCAACCTACCGCTCACCATCACAGATCGACCTCCATTATCCACTACAATATTCTTGGCCTCAAACGACACCCGCTTCCCCACTAGTATTGCAACCCCTCAGTTCTTCGCATCCAGCCCCGAATGGAATACCTGTCCTACCCATCCCTTTCTCAACCTGACCTCGTCTGCCACCTTCAAATGTGTCTCCTGAAGCATGACCACGTCTGCCTTCAGTCCCTTTTAAGTGCACGAACACTTGGGCCCTCTTAACCGGCCCATTCAGGCCCCTCACATTTCAAGTTATCAGCCGGATTGGGGGGCTGCTCACCCCCCTCCCTGCCGACTAGCCATCTCCTTTTCTAGGCCAGTCACGTGCCCGCGCCTCCCGCACCCTCCAGTCCCCCCAGACTGCGGACCCCCAGCCCGACCACCTCTCCTATTTCCAGTTCCCCATTGGCCAATGCAGCAGCAACCCTATCCCTCCCCCTCCCCCCGCTAGATCCATACCTAGCTCTTTTGCTCCCCCCATAACACTGCCGTAAGTCAGCTGACTCCTGCTGACCCCGGCCTCTCCCGCCTTCCCATCGACCCCCCCAGTGTGGGAATTCCCCCTCCTCTTCAGTCAGTGTGCGCTCCTCCGACCCCCACCGCCGTCCTTCCCTTGCGCAGGAAAAAGCCCGCGCTTTCCTGAGCTGGCCCCGCCCCCTCTGGCGCAGCTCCTTTTGCGGCCTTATCTCAATTCCCCCATCCCCGGGCCTCCCCTCCCTCCAACACCGGCGCCCACACTCTCCCACAGCCTCCCCATCAAATCCCTTCACCCATCCCCATCCAGCACCCAACCAAGCGAACATTCCCTACACGTAGTTAAAACCACATATACAGCAGACAACCCCCCCACAGCCACAGACCCTCAATTTGAGTCCAACTTTTCAGTCTGTATAAAGCTCCAAGCCTCCTCGGGCGTTTCAAAATAGTGGTGCCGATCTTGGAATGTGACCCACAATCGCGCTGGCTGCAGCATACCGAACTTCACCCCCTTCCGATGGAGAACCGCCTTGGCCCGATTAAAGCCAGCTCTCTTCTTGGCCACCTCTGCACTCCAGTCCTGGTAGATTCGGATCTCCGTGTTCTCCCACCTGCTGCTCCGCTCTTTTTTGGCCCATCTCAGGACACACTCTCTATCCATAAAGCGGTGAAACCTCACCATTACGGCCCTTGGCGGCTCGTTGGCCTTGGGTCTCCTTGCCAGGACCCGATGAGCCCCATCTAGCTCCAGAGGCCTCGGGAAGGCTCCTGCGCCCATCAGCGAATTGAGCATCGTGCTCACATATGCCCCGGTATCGTGCCCCTCAACTCCTTTAGGGAGACCCAGAATCCGAAGATTCTTCCTCCTCGACCTATTCTCCAGGTCCTCAAATCTTTCCGCCCACCTCTTGTGCAGCGCCTCGTGTGCCTCCACCTTCACCGCCAGGCCCAAGATCTCATCCTCGTTCTCCGAGGCTTTTTGTCACACCTCCTGGATTGCCGCCCCCTGGGCCCTATGGGTCTCCACTAGCTTCTCAATCGCCGCCTTCATTGGCGCCAGCATTTCTGTCTTCAGCTCCTCAAAGCAGCGTCTAAGAAACTCCTGCTACTCCTGCGACCATTGCGCCCATGCTGCTTGGTCTCCACCCGCCGCCATCTTGCTTTTTCTCCCTCTCACTTTTCGCTGCTCCAAGATCCCTTTTTTCACCGCTCCACTCCTGGTCCAATCCATACACTGTTGGGGGGAGCTTGCTGTCACCTTCCCACACTGGAAGCCGTCGAACAAGCGCCGTTGGGGCCCCTCTAGAGAGCCCTAAAGTCCGTTCCCGGCGGGAGCTGCCGAACGTGCGACCTATTCAGGCATGGCCGCAACCGGAAGTCCATATTTTCTTTTTCAAAGATGAATCCTATTCAGAATAGTCCCGAACTCCTTCAATATCCAGAAGCCTCAACTTTATTAATTCAAAATATGTTTTTAAAACCTCTTTTATCATTTCCTTGGTAATCTTCCAGATAAATTGTGATTTTTTTTTTTTTTTTTGGGCACAATCTGGATTCGTTGGGATTTAATTTTACTTATTCAGGCTTTCACTTTTTGTTTGAGGAGAAAAAATACTCGAATCTGGTGTTTTACATTGTGACTCTAATGACAAATGACTACAAATGACTCTAATTTTCCTGTGTCGTCAGAATTTCACAGGTATTTGTGCAGTGTCATGGTTGCACACTCAAAATAAGTCAAGTGGGTTGTGCATTAATTGGTCTTCCTATCCTATTCCCCCCCCCCCCCCCTCCCTCAATGATATACAGCGAATGAGAAGTGCTACGAGTAAAGCACAGGACAGAATAACAAATTACTTATCTTGTGCCAGGATATATTTGGAACACAGAATGTGCCCCAAATGTATTTTTGCAATAAGTAAATTTAATCTTAGCCCTGCGAGTTAATTGCTGTACTCCTGCTGTTCTTAAGCATTAATAAACAGTTACCCATTCGTGTGTTGATTAATTGCTGAAGGATTTCGGTTAAAGGTTGTGCCAACTATGCACCTCCCAAAAGCTCCCAACATAACAGGCATTTTCAAAATAGCGAACCAATTTTAAAAAGTGTTTATTTTGCACAAAAGGCAGGGCATGATTGTACAGTGGGTTACGGCAATATTGGCCCTTTTGGCATCTCTTTCAAATTCAGTCCAATCTAATTTGTAACTGAAGTCTCTTCCATGAAAACTATCTTCAGCAATGTCAAACTAGAGGTTATATGCGTAAAATGTTATGCTCAGAAACGGATCATTTGGCATGCCAATCCCATTCAGCTTAACCCCATCCCCCTGGCCACTTCATGATTCTTTTAATAGTCCTCATTTAACTCAAACCACTATCTACTTCCCTTTTTTAAAAACTAACTTGCTGAATGGAATTTAAAATGGCATCATGTTGCAACTCCTGCCAAAATGTTCAAATTGAGTGATGTCATGCTGTTTTGTTAGGGCCTAATGCTCTAGATTGAATTGACAAACATTTGTGGAACCCCTAAGCAACATGTGACTGCTAGCACAGAGAGGCAAGCAGCAATAGTGGGTGAGAAACAGCTTGGAGAGAGGCAGACCCAGCGGGTTAGAGCAGCAGGGGAAGGGAGAGCAGCTTCAGAGTGAGAAACAGCTTGGAGAGAGGCAGACCCAGCGGGTTAGAGCAGCAGGGGGAAGAGAGAGCAGCTTCAGAGTGAGAAACAGCGTGGAGAGAGGCAGACCCAACGTGTGAAAGCAGCGGGGGAAGAGAGAGCAGCTTCAGAGTGAGGGACAGTTTGGAGGGAGACACAGCCAATTAACACGGTGGAGGGGGAGCTCACCATAAACAGAGGGAAAAGCAAAGAGTGGCATCAGAGAAAGGCAGGCCGTCCATTCCGGTGGCGCCGATGTGCCAAGCGGACGCACATCAGGTGGCTCTCCTCCCAAACAAATCCAACAGAGGGAAATTATCGAGAATTTTGGCTTAAAAAGCCCACAAAACCCAGCCAAAGGCGAGAGGCACACAAAAGGAATCTGACAATGGACATGGGACTAATGGCAGATGAGGGGGGGTGTCTAAGGGTGAGGGGGTGCATTGAAAAGTACTTGGAACTCAATGATAATGGGGAGGTCCAGGTGGGGGTGGTCTGGGAGGCGTTGAAGGCGGTGGTTAGAGGGGAGCTGATATCAATAAGGGCACATAAAGGGAAGCAGGAGAGTAAGGAACGGGAGCGGTTGCTGCAAGAACTTTTGAGGGTGGACAGACAATATGCGGAAGCACCGGAGGAGGGACTGGACAGGGAAAGGCAAAGGCTACATGTAGAATTTGACTTGCTGACTACGGGCACTGCAGAGGCACAATGGAGGAAGACACAGGGTGTACAGTACGAATATGGAGAGAAGGCGAGCAGGTTGCTGGCACACCAATTGAGGAAAAGGGGAGCAGCGAGGGAAATAGGGGGAGTGAGGGACGAGGAAGGAGAGATGGAGCGGGGAGCGGAGAGAGTGAATGGAGTGTTCAAGACATTTTATAAAAAATTATATGAAGCTCAACCCCCGGATGGGAGGGATAGAATGATGGGCTTCTTGGATCGGCTGGAATTTCCCAAGGTGGAAGAGCAGGAAAGGGTGGGACTGGGAGCACAGATCGAGGTAGAAGAAGTGGTGAAAGGAATTAGGAGCATGCAGGCGGGAAAGGCCCCGGGACCGGATGGATTCCAAGTCGAATTCTATAGAAAATATGTGGACTTGCTCGCCCCGGTATTGACGAGGACCTTTAATGAGGCAAAGGAAAGGGGACAACTGCCCCCGACTATGTCTGAAGCAACGATATCGCTTCTCTTAAAGAAGGAAAAGGACCCGCTACAATGCGGGTCCTATAGACCTATTTCCCTCCTAAATGTAGATGCCAAGATCCTGGCCTAGGTAATGGCAATAAGAATAGAGGAATGTGTCCCGGGGGTGGTCCACGAGGACCAAACTGGGTTTGTGAAGGGGAGACAGCTGAACACTAATATACGGAGGCTGTTAGGGGTAATGATGATGGCCCCACCAGAGGGGGAAACGGAGATAGTAGTGGCGATGGATGCCGAGAAAGCATTTGATAGAGTGGAGTGGGATTATTTGTGGGAGGTGTTGAGGAGATTTGGTTTTGGAGAGGGGTATGTTAGATGGGTGCAGCTGTTGTATAGGGCCCCGATGGTCACGAATGGACGGGGATCTGCATATTTTCGGCTCCATAGAGGGACAAGGCAGGGATGCCCTCTGTCCCCATTATTGTTTGCACTGGCGATTGAACCCCTGGCGATAGCGTTGAGGGGTTCCAAGAAGTGGAGGGGAGTACTTAGAGGAGGAGAAGAACACCGGGTATCTTTGTATGCGGACGATTTGTTACTATACGTGGCAGACCCGGCGGAGGGGATGCCAGAAATAATGCGGATACTTGGGGAGTTTGGGGATTTTTCAGGGTATAAATTGAACATGGGGAAAAGTGAGTTGTTTGTGGTGCATCCAGGGGAGCAGAGTAGAGAAATAGAGGACCTACCGTTGAGGAAGGTAACAAGGGACTTTCGTTACCTGGGGATCCAGATAGCCAAGAATTGGGGCACATTGCATCGGTTAAATTTAACGCGGTTGGTGGAACAAATGGAGGAGGATTTCAAGAGATGGGATATGGTATCCCTGTCACTGGCAGGGAGGGTGCAGGCGGTTAAGATGGTGGTCCTCCCGAGATTCCTCTTTGTGTTTCAGTGCCTCCCGGTGGTGATCACGAAGGCTTTTTTTAAAAGGATTGAAAAGAGCATTGTGGGTTTTGTGTGGGCCGGGAAGACCCCGAGAGTGAGGAAGGGATTCTTACAGCGTAGCAGGGATAGGGGGGGGGGGGGCTGGCACTACCGAGCCTAAGTGAGTATTATTGGGCCGCTAATATTTCAATGGTGAGTAAGTGGATGGGAGAGGAGGAGGGAGCGGCGTGGAAGAGATTAGAGAGGGCGTCCTGTAGGGGGACTAGCCTACAGGCTATGGTGACAGCCCCATTGCCGTTCTCACCGAGGAACTACACCACAAGCCCGGTTGTGGTGGCTACACTGAAGATTTGGGGACAGTGGAGACGGCATAAGGGAAAGACTGGAGCCTTGGGGGGGGTCCCCGATAAGAAACAACCATCGGTTTGCCCCGGGGGGAATGGATGGGGGATATGGAATGTGGCAAAGAGCAGGAATAACGCAACTGAAAGATCTGTTTGTGGATGGGAAGTTCGCGAGTCTGGGAGCGCTGACCGAGAAATATGGGTTGCCCCAAGGGAATGCATTCAGATATATGCAACTGAGGGCTTTTGCGAGGCAACAGGTGAGGGAATTCCCGCAGCTCCCGACACAAGAGGTGCAGGACAGAGTGATCTCAAAGACATGGGTGGGGGATGGTAAGGTGTCAGATATATATAGGGAAATGAGGGACGAAGGGGAGACTATGGTAGATGAACTAAAAGGGAAATGGGAAGAAGAGCTGGGGGAGGAGATCGAGGAGGGGCTGTGGGCAGATGCCCTAAGCAGGGTAAACTTGTCGTCCTCGTGTGCCAGGCTAAGCCTGATTCAGTTTAAGGTATTACACAGGGCGCATATGACTGGAGCACGGCTCAGTAAATTTTTTGGGGTGGAGGATAGGTGTGCGAGGTGCTCGAGAAGCCCAGCGAATCATACCCATATGTTTTGGTCATGCCCGGCACTACAGGGGTTTTGGATGGGGGTGACAAAGGTGCTTTCAAAAGTAGTGGGGGTCCGGGTCGAACCAAGCTGGGGGTTGGCTATATTTGGGGTTGCACAAGAGCCGGGAGTGCAGGAGGCGAGAGAGGCCGATGTTTTGGCCTTTGCGTCCCTAGTAGCCCGGCGCAGGATATTGCTAATGTGGAAAGAAGCCAAGCCCCCGGGGGTGGAGACCTGGATAAATGACATGGCGGGGTTTATAAAGCTAGAGCGGATTAAGTTCGTCCTAAGGGGGTCGGCTCAAGGGTTCACCAGGCGGTGTCAACCGTTCGTCGAATACCTCGCAGAAAGATAGATGGAATGGAAAAAAGAAGGCAGCAGCAGCAGCCCAGGGTCGGGGGGGTGGGGGTGGGGGGGGGGGGGGAGGAGGAACCAGAAGGACTCTCAGGGTTGTTAATATATACTGTATAATATATGTATAGGTCGTTGCGACAGATAATGATATATTGGACTGTTAAATTATATTTTTGGAGAGTGTTACTTGTGATAAGGCAGTTGCCAATTAGGGTTAGTTTTCATTTTTGTTATTTATTATTTATTCATTTTTTGTTTATAAAATAGGTCATTGTTATTTGTGTTGTTATAATATTGTGTAAAGGATGCACAATGTACTGTGTTGGTTGACCAAAAATTTTCAATAAAATATTTATTAAAAAAAAAGGAATCTGACTGGAAATAATAACAAATCAAAGGGACGGCGAGATACAAGGAGCAGCAGCGATGAAAAAGCGCAAGAGCGTAGTCGGGATGGAGGTTCAGGCGAACCTGGAAGGAGAAAAGCTGGCGAACCAAACAGCGGATCAGGAACGGGACGTGGCGACCATCATTTCCCCCCCCCCCACCGGGGAAAGAGTGGAGAAGCGTGCTGAAAAGGGAGCTAAAGGCCATAAAGGAAGCGATCAGGACAGAGCTCCACACGATGATGAAGGAGGTGCTGTCGGGGGCGACAGACAAAATACAGCGAACCATCGAAGGCCTGGGAAAGAAGGTGGAGGCACAGGAGAAAACGATCCTGGAGTTGGAGCAGGCCGCCTCGGATCAGAGCGACAGGATTGTAGCTCTGGAAACCCGAGGTGAGAAGGTTGGTAACGACCCAGGGGAGCCTAAGAGGGAAAGTGGAGGACCAAGAAAACAGGTCCAGACGGCAGAATGTTAAAATGGTGAGCCTGCCATAGAGGATAGAGGGCAGAGACCCAATGGGCTGCTTCATCCAAATGATGGGCAAGCTAGTTGGGAGGGAGGGATTTCCAACCCCCCAGAAATGGACAGGGCGCACAGGTCACTGCGGCCCAGGCCCAAAGCCGGGAGCAGCCCAGAGCGATTATCGCGAAGCTGCATCGCTTCCAGGACCGGGAAAAAATCCTAAAGTGGGCCTGGCAGACAAAATTGTGCACGTGTGAAGGGAAGAATATAAGGGTGTACCAGGACATTGGGGCGGACCTGGCAAAAACAAGGGCTGAGTTCAACAGAGCAAATTCAGCACTCTGGGGTGCGATTTAGGATATCATTCCCAGCCAGACTCTGGGTAGCATTCAAGGGAAAGGAAATGTATTTTAACACCCCAGTGGAGGCTGACGTGTTTGTTAAATCGAACAAATTGGGGGAGGGACAGTAATGAAAGCCACAGCGGCTGAAAAGAAAAGAAGAATCGGGACAAAGAGCAGAGGACAGATTGCAAACAGAGACAATAATATCATGAACTGTACACATTGGTTTTCTGTTTTCTGCAGGACGGTGCTGCCTCATTTTCGGGCTCGTTTCTTCTCTTAATGTGATGGGGGGGAGCGGAGCAAGGGAAGCGAGGGTGAGAAAAGCGGACAGGAGGGCGAGACGAGGGCTGGAAGGAGGAAGTGGGGGCTGGATTAGCTCAGTGGGCTACACAGCTGGTTTGTGATGCTGAACAAGGCCAGCAGCGCGGGTTCAATTCCCGTACCAGCTGGGAATTCTGAATTTGCCCTCTGCATACCAGAACAGGTGCCGGAATGTGGCGACTAGGGGCTTTTCACAGTAACTTCATTGCCGTGTCAGTGTAAGCCTACTTGTGACAATAAAGATGAGTTATTTATTTATTTAAAGCAGGACCAGAGCTGGGCAAGTACTGGGAGGGGAACCACCGTACAAGTGAGGGGGGTCAACATGGAAGGACAGGAAGAATGGAGAACCTTAATTTGGCGCACCTGTCAGGGGAGAGGGAGCGTCTGGCACAAAGGGGGTGGGAGTGCAGAACATAAGAGAAGGTTGAGGTACAGAAACAGAATGGACACAGGTCCCGACCGGCATGGAGTGAGACAAGGAACCAAGATGGTGCCGCAAAGAGCCACTCGGGAGGGCATCAGGGTGAAGGGTGACCCCGGAGTGCAGGGGCGCATCCACATGGCGTACACATAGCTGGTGGCCATGTTGGGAGCCCCCTGGACAAAGGGAAACCCCGGAGTGCTGGGGCCCGACCTTCTGGTGAGAGCGGCGACCGCAACCATTGTGGACGGCCTCCTAACAAATGGAAGCCCCGGAGTGCAGGGGCGCATCCACATGGTAAGCATGGGTGATCCTGCAGGACCGGAGGGTCAGAAACCCCCCACCAGGATTGTTACCTGGAATGTAAGGGGACTCAATGGCCCAGTGAAAAGATCCAGAGTCTTCGCCCATCTAAGAAGCCTAAAAGCAGACATAATCTACTTACAAGAGACGCACCTGAGGGAGAAGGACCAAATGCTGGTAAGGAAGGGCTGGGTGGGACAGACGTAACATTCATGTTACGGAATGAGGGCTAGGGGGGTAGCAATACTAATTAACAAGAGGACGAGGTTTACAGAAACCAAGACAGTTACGGACCAAGGGGGACGGTGGTGCTAATTGTGTTTCTCTTTATTTGGCTCTGAAGGTGGCGGCCAATATGGTCGCCTTCCTTAATTCTAATTACGTTTGCTCTAGAGTCGCCAGGTATCTCTCGATACCGCCACAAGGTTCAAAAGCAAATACTGATCAAAGACTCGATACACCAGTTAGTAAGTTCAAACTCAATGCTCATTTATTTACACACACAGTCAAATATACTCATGCACAAAACTCTACAAACTAAACTATCTCTACTGCTAAAAGCATATACTTAGCTTCGGGTGCCCACTCAGTCAGAGGAACAATGGCCGTTGTTCGGTTCTGAGGCTGTTGGGGTCGAACTGGTACGGAATAACAGCTAGGAGCGTCTGACTCGTAGCGTGCGTTGACCTTGGACTTACTTGTTCTGATGTTGCTGTTGGGCAGGTCTCTCCTTGGTGAGAGCCGGAGCCGCAAGAGAGCGATTCTCTCTTGGGAGATTCTTCTTATACCCAAAAGGGGCTTCGCGTGCTTTTGGGCGGGTCTTGAACTTGGCCCCAATTAATTGGGCCGTTTCCAAATCGTTCCTATCGATTTCCTCCAATAGAGGGGTGGGTGCCCTGATTGCTGGGCGTGTCCTAGGTGGCCGTTGGCCTGCTTTGTTCTGGTCTCCTCTGGCGCCGGGGTGTCTGTCTTGGTATTGTTTACTTAAATGTTACCTTTTTGTTCCCGGGATGGCTCATTAGTATGGAAATGGTTTGCAGTATCGGTCTTAGACAAACCTTGCACCTGCTTACTTTCTTAGTATTGTCCATTTTCCTGCAATCTTTGCAGAGTGTCCATTTTGTAATCGGGAAGTGGCCATCCCAGATGGCTACACACCCTCCTTGTGATCCTCAACGCGAAGCGTGAAGGATCACATTACTGCGTCGTCTTCGTTCTCTGACCAAGCGGGACACCCGTAAGCAGTTCATGGGCTCTACACTGCCCTATCCTATGAAACGCAATTCTTTTTTTTTTAAATAAATGTTTTATTAAAGATTTTCCAATGAACATTTTAACATAACAAAAATAGAAATACAGATAGTAATAAAAAATAACAATAAACATAGCCCAAAGCTGACAATGAAACTACTTACAACACAGATTTTTTTTTAAAAAGCAGAACAAGGTGGGTTTTGTCTCCATGCCCAACTCACATTATATCAACAGTACCCCCCCCACCTGAACCCCCCTCCCCCCCAGGATGTTGCTGCTGACACTTACTGCTCCCCATGAAAGTCAAGGAAATGTTGCCACCGCCAGGAGAACCCTATCAAGGACCCTCTCAAGGCAAACTTTATTTGCTCCAGGCTGAGGAACCCTGCCATGTCGCTAACACTCCACACTCTGGGGTTTCGAGTCCCTCCACATTAACAGAATGCGTCTCCGGGCTACCAGGGAGGCAAAGGCCAGTACCTCGGCCTCTTTCGCTTCCTGCACTCCCGGATCCTCCGCCACCCTGCTGGGCTCGCCTTCACCCGAGCGTCCAAAACCCTAGACATCACCCTTGCAAACCCCTGCCAGAATTCTTTAAGCGCCGGGCATGCCCAAAACATATGGGCATGATTCGCCGGACTCCCCGCACACCTCGGGCACCTGTCCTCCACCCCAGAAAACCTACTCATTCTTGCCGCCGTTATATGCGCCCGATGCACCACCTTAAACTGGATTAATCTGAGCCTGGCACGTGATGAGGAGGAATTCCCCCTGACCAGGGCAACGGCCCACAGGCCCTCATCCAGCTCCTCGCCCAGCTTCTCCTTCCACTTATCCTTCAACTCCCCCACTGAGGCTTCCTCTAGCTCCTGCAGCTCCTGATATATGTCCGACACCCTCCCCTCCCCTACCCAGACGCCAGACACCACCCTATCCTGGATCCTACGTGGGGGCAGCCGCAGGAATGTGCCCACCTGTTTTCTAAGGAAGTCCCGAACCTGAAGGTACCTGAACGCATTCCCTGGGGGCAGGCCGAACCTCACCTCCAGCGCCTGCATGCTGGGGAAAACCCCGTCTATAAACAGGTCCCCCATCCTCCTAATACCTGCCCTATACCAGCCTTGGTACTCCCCATCCAACCTACCCGGAGCAAATCTGTGGTTATTCCGTATCGGGGTCCACACCGAGGCCCCCTCCTCTCCCCTGTGTCTCCTCCACTGCCCCCAGATCCTCAGTGCCGCCGTCACCACCAGACTAGTGGTGTACCGTGCCGGCAAGAACGGCAGCGGAGCCGTAACAAGTGACCCCAGACTGGTGCCTCTACACGACGCTCCTCCATCATCCATTTCCTGATCATGGCCACATTGGCCGCCCAGTAACAACCGCAGAGCCAGTTCCCCCCCCCCCCCCCCTTGCAGGGCATTCCAGTTCCTGGCCACTTGTATCTCCAAGTACCAAAAGCTCTTCTCCACTATCCTGAGCGGGAGCTCCCTCAGTCTCTCCTCCTGGCCCCGACCATGGACCACGAACAGCTCACTCTTCCCCACGTTCAACTTGTACCCCGAGAACCTCTCGAAGTCCCCCAGGATCCGCATGACCTCCCCCATCCTCTCTAACGGGTCCGAAACATACAACAGCAGGTCATCCGCGTAGAGGGAGACCCGGTGCTCCTCCCCTCCGCGCACCAGCCCCCTCCAATCCCCCGAAGTCCTGAGCGCAATGGCCAACGGCTCGATTGCCAGGGCAAACAGCAACGGGGACAGGGGACACCCCTGTCTCGTCCCCCGATGCAGCCTGAAATACCCCGACCTTAGCCGGTTTGTGGACACACTCGCTATAGGGGCCTGATACAGCAGCTTGACCCACCCTATAAATCCCTCCCCGAATCCAAACCTGCCTAGCGCCTCCCACAGATACTCCCACTCCACCCTGTCAAAGGCCTTCTCCGCGTCCATCGCAGCCCCCCCCCCCCCTCCCTCCGAGGGCATCATGATAATATTCAGGAGCCTCCTCATGTTCGTGTTCAGCTGCCTGCCCTTAACAAAACCCGTCTGGTCCTCCCCAATCACCCCCGGGACACAGTCCTCTATTCTGGTGGCCAGAAGTTTTGCCAACAGCTTGGCATCCACGTTCAGCAGCGATATGGGCCTGTAGGACACTGAAGCGGATCCTTCTCCTTCTTCAGGATAAGCGAGATCAATGCCTGCGACATTGTCGGAGGGAGTGCCCCGTTCTCCTTTGCCTCATTGAAGGTTCTCATCAGGAGCGGGCTCAGCAGCTCCGAGAACTTATAAAATTCTACGGGTAAGCCGTCCGGGCCCGGGGCCTTGCCCGTCTGCATGCCTGCCAGCCCCCTGACTACCTCCTCCAACTTAATCGGGGCCCCCAGTCCCTCCACCTGCTCTGCTTCCACCCTTGGGAACCTCAACCGGTCCATGAACCGCCTCATCCCTTCCCCCTCAGCACCATGTTGCCTTCTCTATCCCGCACTCCCCCAATCTCTCTGGCCGCCTCCCTCCTGCGCAGCTGGTGCACCAGCATCCTACTCGCCTTCTCCCCATACTCATAAACTGCCCCCTTTGCTTTCCTCAGCTGCGCCCCCGCCTTCCCCGTGGACAGCAAGTCAAACTCCGCCTGTAATTTCTGGCGCTCGCTCAACAGCCCCTCCTCTGGGCCTCCGCGTACCTCCTATCTACCCTGAGTATCTCTCCCACCAGTCTCTCCCTCTCCGCCCTCTCCTCTCTATGGGACCTAATGGAGATGAACTCTCCCCTAATGACCGCCTTCAGAGCCTCCCAAACCACTGCCACCACCTCTCCTGTGTCATTCGCTCCCACATAATTCTCAATACTCCTCCTTATCCGCCCGCACACGTCTTCGTCCGCCAGCAGCCCCACATCCAGTCACCAGAGAGGGCGCTGACCCCGTTCCGCCCCCAGTCGCAGGTCCACCCAGTGCGGGGCATGGTCCGAGACCGCAATGGCCGAGTATTCTACCCCTCCACCCTCTGGATTAATGCCCTACTCAACACAAAGAAGTCTATGCGCGAATTGACTTTATGGACATGGGAGAAAAGGGAAAACTCCTTCGTCCTTGGCCGTGTAAACCTCCAGGGGTCCACTCCCCCCATCTGGCCCATGAACTCCCACAAGGCCCTGGCCGCCGCCGGCCTCTTTCCTGTTCTGGACTTGGAACAATCCAAGCTCGGATGCAAGACCGTATTAAAGTCCCCTCCCATAATCAGGTGACTTATCTCCAAGTCTGGGATCCTACCCAACACGCACCTCATAAAGTCCGCATCGTCCCAGTTCGGGGCATATACATTCACTAACACCACCCGGGCCCCCTGCAGCTTGCCACTCACCATTATATACCTGCCCCCCCTTGTCCGCCACGATGCTCCCCGCCTCAAATGCCACTCGTTTACTGACCAAATTGGCCACCCCTCTGGTCTTGGAGTCTAACCCCGAGTGAAACACCTGTCCCACCCATCCTTTCCTTAGCCTCGTCTGGTCCGCGAGCTTCAAGTGCGTCTCTTGCAACATGGCCACGACCGCCTTCAATCCCTTCAAATGCGAGAACACGTGGGACCACTTGACCGGCCCATTCAGGCCCCTCACGTTCCACGTGATCAGCCTGGTCAGGGGGTTGACCACCCCCCCATCCCTCCGACTAGCCATCTCCCTTTTTCAGCCAGCCGTGTGCCCCCGCCTCCCTCCTCCAGCTCTCCCCCGGCGGCCCCCCCTGCCTGACTCTCCATCCATACCCCTCACCTGGCTCCTCTTCAGTCAGCAAAGTAGCACCCCTTCCCCCGCAACCCCCCCCCATCCACTTAGCTCTGGCTTCCCCCCCCCCCCATTGTGCTTCCGTGAGTCAGCTCACCCATGCTGACCCCGGCCGCTTCCGCATACCAACCCTTAACTTGTTGCCTCCATTCCCCCCCCCCCCGCAGGCAAAGCGCCATCTGGGACCTCCCCGTGCGCCAGACAGCCTGTCCCAGGCGTTTCCCACCCCTTGGCACCGAACACCTGGAAAACAAAACACCTGGAAAACAAGCAAAACAAACAACAAAACCCCCAACGAAACTAGGGCAGACATGCCCATAAACTTATGCTTTACCCGCCGTCCTCCCCTCGGTCCCTCCCCACCCACACATTTCACCCCCATACAGCACTCCCTTAGTTCAGGTCCAGCTTCTCCTGCCTGATGAACGACCACGCCTCGTCAGGGGTATCAAAATAATGCTGCCTGTCCTGGTATGTTACCCACAGTCTCGCCGGGTGCAGGAGCCCAAACTTCACCCCTTTACCGTGGAGGACCGCCTTCGCCCGGTTAAAACCTGCTTGTCCGTGCTAAGCGTGGTCGGGTTAAACCAAAATTCGCCGACTGCGCTGATTTTGTTGGCGCGTTCACCTATTGTGAGCATTGCGGGGGCTCTTGCAGACTTTGCCATTTTCCAGACACACTGGTTGACTGGATCAAATGAAAGGTGGTGGGAGTTCATGAAGTCTATTCCCAGAATGTGTTCTGCTGTGTGGGGCAGGTCAACTAAAACTACGGGGTGACTGGTTTCATTGGAGCCTGAACTATCTGCTCTGTGGGGGGTTGGGGCGCTTTTCTCTTTTGGGGCTTTCCCTGCGCACATGTTCCCTGAACGCATCTCTGCGCTGTTTCATTTAACTCTTCCCAATCAGGGCCGTCTTCCTCATCTAATTTTGCTCCAAAGGTTTCCTGGAATCCTTTTTGGACTGAAAGCTGAGATTACAGTTCTGCAATCTGCTTCCGGCACTTTGCGTAGTCTAGTGAGCTTTGTCTTTGCTCTGTGGTGGCATCATGGAGTGCTCTTAACGCTGCCTTCAGGTCACTGCACTGCCTCTGCAATGCTTCTACCTGCTTCTCGGTTTCTTCACGTACCAGGACTGCACGTTGCGTGTCCTGATAGGCCTTTTCGTACTGGGACTGGAAGCTGCTTAAGTGCGCCAGACAAGACTGGTGAGCCCACTTGGCATCATCCACCTCTCCGTCTTTTGCTGCCAACTTCCTCCTCAACCCAAGTTCTCTCTTTCTACCTCACTATCATCGACCTTAATCATTCGATGTATGCCTTCTATCTCTTTCCGGAGCATCCTAACGACCTCCTCCTCGCAACTGTGCCAAGCAGGACACGACTGCTAGCGGCTTGCGAGCTTTCCCTAAGCTCTTCTTGTGGATCTCGCTCAGGTTCTCCCACCAAGTATGTCCTATACTCCCGGGACCTGTTTCCTTGTTGTTACAGAATTCGCTCCAAAGGGGCCATCCCTTCCCTTTGAGGTACTTCCTGATTTCTTCCCCCCCATACGTGACACTGTCCTCCTCTACTGCTGCTGGTCGCTGCGACCACAAATTCCTCTGGGTTCATGAGGCCCTGCATTGCCATCTTTCTTCTCTGAATGCTTCTTTTAAATTTGGAACAGGGGAGCTAAGGCGGTGCTGTAAATACAGGTACGGCTTTCGCTAATTTCCGAAATATAAACTCCCGACAAAAAAATCTATCAGTTTACCTTATAGCCCTGTTAGTTACGCATGCATACACACACTTCCGAATTATGAGGATTGGTCAGAACTGCTTGAACACTTGTGGTTTTCTGTTCCCAATTGGATCTCTAATTCAAATTTTTGTGATCTCCCGGAGTGGTTAAGCCACTTCTAGTTCGGGTCCCGTCAGATGTCCCAGTAATATGTTGCTAACTTTTGGTTGGTTCACTTGGATCTGTTTTATAACCTTTGCTCTCGAGTCACCAGGTATCTTTATGATACCGCCACGAGGTTCAAGTTCGAGTAATGACCAATAACTCAATACACCGATTAGTAAGATTTAAATCAAAGCACATTTATTATACACAGTAATCGCTACTCATGCACAAATTCTACGTCTAAGCTACTCCTACGACTAACAGGCCTATACTTAACTTCGGGCTGGCCCACCAGGTCAGGGGAATAAATGGCCTTTCGTTCGGGTTCTGAGTCTGCGGGATTCGAAGTTGGTACGGATTGATAGCTAGGAGCGCCTATCTCGTAGCGAGCGTTGACTTAAGACTTACGATCTCTCGGCGGCAGTTGAACCGGTCACGGTCAATGTTGGTTCGCGTTGCTGGGTGACCCGGTCAAGAACGATTTGAACTTGGGGGCTTAACTTTATAGTCCCCAGGGGCTTCCCGCCTTTTGGGGCGGACCCTGTACCTGGTTCTAGGTGATTGGACTTTGTTCCAATCGCTTGGTTCGATTTCTCCAATACTGGAGCGGTTCCCTGATCGATGGGCGGTCTTGAGGTGCTCGTTCACCTCTTTTGTGTTGGCTCCTGCTGGCGCTGGGGAGTCTGGCTTAGTTTTGTTTGTCCCAAATGGTGCTATTGTTCCCGGGGATTGCTTATTAGTATGTAGATGGTCGCTACATTATTATGCAGATGGCTGCTAGTATCGATGCTGTCTGGCCTTTGCAGTGTTAAATACACAGCAAACTTGCACCTGCTGGTTTCTGCCTGTGTTGGCTGAATTTCCCTTCAGCCTTTGCCGTTCGCCATTTTAAATCGGGACTTGGCCAACTCGGGGGGCAACTTTATCTGCGTGCAGGACCCACTGACCGATCAAACCCCAGATCAGGGAAAATAACTGGCATGGCTAGGGAACTGGGAGCTTTCATGGAGCAGATGGGGGCAGTGGACCCATGGAGGTTCCTGCACCCGGGAGAAAAGGAATTCTCATACTATTCACAAGCGCACAAGGTGTACACCCGTATCGACTTTGTTGCAGTGGGGAAATCGGTGCTTCCAGGGATCACGGTAACGGACTAATCCACGATCGTTATCTCCGACCACGCTCCACACTATGTGGATGTGATGTTGGAGACAGGCCGTGCCCAGCGCCCCACATGGAGGCTTGACATGGACCTCCTGGCCAACAAGGCCTTCTGCCAAAAAACAACGCAGGCCATAGGCGATTACATTAGTAACAACCAAAACGGAGAGGTCTCACCCTCCATGTTTTGGGAGGCATTGAAAGCCGTGATTAGAGAAGAGATCATAGCCTACAAGGCAAGCAGAGATGGGGAAGAGAGGGTGGCCAGGCAACAACTGGTGGACTCCATTCTGGAAGTCGACAGAAAATACTCCGAGGCCCTGACCGTAGAGCTAGTGGCAAGGAAAAAGCTGCAAATGGACTTCAACCTGCTATCCACTAGGAAAGCAGCTTACCAACTTCACCAGACAAGGGGGACCTTCTACGAACATGGAGACAAGGCTTGCCGCCTATTGGCTCACCAGCTGAGAAAGCAGGCAGCCACGAGGGAAATAGTGCAGGTAAAGAATTGCAGAGGCAGACTGGTAACAGAACCACAGGAGGTCAATCGGGCATTTGAGAACTTCTACCAGAGACTTTACACCTCTGAGCCCCCCCAACGGGGACACGGGTGAAACAGTTCCTAGACGGATTGGAACTACCAATTGTGGGGGAAGACAGATGGGGGGGAGCTGGAAGCACCAACAGAGCTGGGAGAAATCATGGAGAGCATCAGCTCCATGCAGGTGGGGAAGGCAATGGGTCCCGACGGGTTCCTGGCGGATTTCTACAACACATTTGCACCAGTCCTGGCCCCACACCTAACGGACACGTTCGCGGACTCGCTGGCAAGGGACACCCTGCCCCCCCACACTAGCACAAGCCACAATTTCACTGATACCCAAAAACGATTAAGACCCGACGGAATATGGATCATGCAGACACATTTCACTGGTGAAGAGGGACGTGAAAATACTCTCAAAGGTCCTGGCCAAAAGGCTGGAGGGCTGTGTACCAGAGGTGGTCGCAGAGGACCAAACGTGCTTTGTCAAGGGTAGGCAGCTCACAGCGAACATCAGGCGCCCGCCCCCGGGGGAGAGGACACCAGAGGTGATCGTCTCCCTGGACGCAGAAAAGGCCTTCGACAGAGTGGAATGTAACTACCTCCTCGAGGTACTGGAACAGTTTGGGCTAGGAGCGGGGTTCACTGCCTGGGAGAGGCTCCTGTACAACACTCCCAAAGCGAGTGTCCGAACTAACATTTGCATTAGCTATGAGGAGCGGTTGAATAAACCCGGTTTGTTCTCACTGGAACAACGGAGGTTGAGGGGCGACCTCATAGAGGTCTACAAAATTATGAGGGGCATAGACAGAGTGGATAGTCAGAGGCTTTTTCCCAGGGTAGAGGGGTCAATTACTAGGGGGCATAGGTTTAAGGTGCGAGGGTCGAGGAGATGTACGAGGCAAGTTTTTTTTACACAGAGGGTAGTGGGTGCCTGGAACTCGCTGCTGGAGGAGGTGGTGGAAGCAGGGACGATAGTGACATTTTAAGGGGCGTCTTGACAAATACATGAATAGGATCGGAATAGAGGGATACAGACCCAGGAAGTGTAGAAGATTTTAGTTTAGACAGGCAGCATGGTTGGCACAGACGTGGATGGCCGAAGGGCCTGTTCCTGTGCTGTACTTTTCTTTGTTCTAACACCATCAGCTCTGAATACTTCCAGCTACAGAGAGGAACAAGACAGGGCTGCCCCCTGTCTCCACTCTTGTTCGCGCTAGCAATCGAACCCCTGGTGATAGCCCTGCGGGACTAAAAGCTGGAAGGGAATCCGGAGAAGAGACAGAGAGCACAGAGTTTCGCTCTATGCAGATGACCTGCTCCTTTATGTCTCGAAGCCACAGGAGGGACTGAAGGCAATACTGCAAATCCTGAAAGAGTTTGGAACCTTTTCGGGCTACAAACTTAACCTGGGCAAAAGTGAGACATTCCCAGTGAACCCAAACGGGGGAGGGGCGGAGCTTGAGGGGCTCCCGTTCAAAACGGCCCAGAACAGATTCCATTACCTGGGGATCCACATAGCCAGAGACTGGACACAGATCCACAAGTGGAACCTGACTAGCCTGGTGGAGGAAGTAAAAAAGGACCTTCAAAGGTGGGGCTCACTCCCACTCTCCCTGGCGCGAAGAGGGCAGACGACCAAGATGAACGTACTGCCGAGGTTCCTCTTCCTGTTGAGATCCATACTGACCTTCATCCCCAAGGCCTTTTTCCAAAACGTAGACCGTCTAATGGCGTTTGTGTGGGGAGGGGTAAGAACCCGAGAATTCCCAAACCAACACTGCAAAGAAAGAAAATCAAAGGGGGCTTGGCCTTACCGAACCTACAATACTACCATTGGGCAGCATTGGCAGAATGAGTGAGGGGATGGGTACATTAACCCAGCACAGATTGGGTACAAATGGAGGAGGCCTCCTGTAAAGGAACGGCCCTCCAGGCCCTGGCCACAGCAGCTCTCCCATCCCCCTCAACAAGATACACATTGAGCCCAGTGGTAGAGGCCATGCTGAAAATGTGGACCCAGCTGGGACAACACTGCGGGATAACTAAAGTGTCCCCCATGGCCTCCATCTGCGTAAATCACAGATTTCCACCCCCCCCCCGCCAGCCATGCTAGATACCACCTTCAAAGATGGAGGCGGGATGGGGGCACACTGATGGTGGGGGACTTCTACGTAGGGCACAGACTGGCGACACTGGACAAACTGACGAGGAAGTGGAAACTAGCAAAAGGACAGGAAATGGGACACCTCCAAATAAAACACTTCCTACGCAAAGAGACAGTAGAGTACCCCGGGGCCCCAGAAACCACACTACTAGAGGACCCGATAGGCACGAGCAGCAAGAAGGGGGAGCTTTGTGGGAAAGTTTAAAACAATGACTGGCCCGTCTCTGAGCTTCATGGGGACAGGAGGTCTACAGTTAAGGAATTTAAATTATTGATATCGATAAAAGAAGCTAAAAACATTTATAATCCAGTTTTTATTTTTTGGTGGATCCAGCAGGTCTTGAAAAAGGGCTATTAACTACATTAGATGTAAATTATTCATGCAAATCTCAGACTCAAAGGGTTGTTTTGCAGGTAAATCACACTTACATTTCTGTTTGGAACAACATAGGTACGTCACATTGCCATGGAGCTCGGCTGTAGGGAACTGTTCTTTTTTGTGTGTTTAATCCGGGTGTTTTCTCGCAAGAACAAGTAAGTCAGACTTCGAGCTGGAAGCAACCAAGTCTGTGTGTAAACCCTGAGATCAGAAGGCAAAGGAAAATAATTTGCCATGAGCTGTGTACAGCTGTGAACCAGAGGAATAGTGCCATTAGAAACCTGAGGTGTTTCTGATTTTTATGTTGCTGTTACAAGTGAGGTTCGGGCTTGAGTTTATAATCTTGAGAGACTGATAAGTAGCCACAGACTTTCTGCTGAGGTGAGTCATAATGGAAAAGAACGATTCAGTTGAGGATTTAGTGTAAGTATATGTGGTTGTGTTTTATGGTGCTCTTGATGTAAAGTATAAGTAATCACCAAAGACTGTTTATTTCGTAGTGTTTGCTTTACTTGACTCTTGTACAGGAAAATTAAATTGTTTTAAACCATGGAATCTTGTGGCTTAGTTATTTCCATAAATGACAAGGCTTTTGAATTTATCTTTAAAAGTCAACAGACTCAGTCTCCTATGGGGATCATTAAAATAATCTGAAAGAACTGGAAACATTTGAACCTCACTCAAGGGATTCAGATACCGGTCTTCAATCATAGATGTGGACTAATACATCATGTGGACTGACAGATCAAAGCTACTTTGATCGAAAAGCAGGTGGCGGGGGGGGAAGGTCAACTCATGCCAATTTAAAACAAGCAACTTTAACTCACTCCCAGTGAGTTCTCCCAGTGAGCCAGAGAAGACACAGCCAAAGTGAGACACAGCGAAGAGTGAGTTTGGGAATTTGAACCTAGGTGGGAATTCGGAGCTGGGTGGGGAGGAGGTGCTTTTTATCCTTGGTAAGTGACTGGTAAGTAGTGTTTCTTTTTATTTGTCTATTTATTTTTTCTTTCGTTTTTTGGAATTATAGTTGTCTCAGTTAACCTAAGGTTTGAGACATGGCAGGAGATCCAAGACCCGTGCCATGCTCCTCATGTGGGAGCTCAGGGACACGTCCACTGTCCCTGGTTCCTTCACGTGCAAGAAGTGTGTCCAGTTAGACTGCTTGACGGCTCTGGAGCGGCGGATGGACTCACTTTGGAGCATCTGCGATGCTGAGGACGTTGTGAATAGCACGTTTAGCGAGTTGGTCACACCACAGGTGAATGTCACTGAGGGAGATAGAAAATGGGTGACCAAAAGACAGAGCAAGAGTAGGAAGGCAATGCAGGTGTCCCCTGCGATCATCTCCCTGCAAAACAGATATACCGCTTTGGATACTGTTGAGGGAGATGGCTCACCAGGGGAAGGCAGCAGCAGCCAGGTTCATGGCACCGTGGCTGGCTCTGCTGTGCAGCAGGTTCAGAAGAAGAATGGCAGGGCTATAGTGATAGGGGACTCAATCATAAGGGGAATAGACAGGCGGTTCTGCGGACACAATCGAGACTCCAGGATGGTATGTTGCCTCCCTGGTGCAAGGGTCAAGGATGTCTCGGAGCAGCTGCAGGACATTCTGGGGGGGAGGGCGAACAGCCAGCTGTCGTGATGCACATAGGCACCAACAATATAGGTAAAAAAACGGAATGAGGTCCGACGAGCTGGATTCAGTGAGTTAGGAGTTAACTAAAAAGTAGGACCTCAAAGGTAGTAATCTCAGGATTGCTACCAGTGCCACGCGCTAGTCAGAGTAGGAATGTCAGGATAGATAGGATGAATGCGTGGCTCAAGAGATGGTGCAAGAGGGAGGGATTCAAATTCCTGGGGCATTGGAACTGGTTCTGGGGGAGGTGGGACCAGTACAAACTGGACGGTCTGCACCTGGGCAGGACTGGAACCAATGTCCTAGAGGGGGGGGGGGTGTTTGCCAGAGCTGTTGGGGAGGGTTTAAACTAATATGGCAGGGGGATGGGATCCAATGTCAGAGGGAAGTAAACCGGGGCCAGAATCAAAAAGCAGTAAGCGGGAATGTGTAAGGCAGAGAAGCCGTAGTGAAAAATCAAAAAGGGCCACAGTACAGGGTACAGTGACTCAGGAGAGTGTGAAAAGGGAGGTGGCCAATGCAGGATTGAGGGTATTGTACCGAAATGCGCGCAGTATATGGAACAAGGTGAATGAGCTTGTTGTGCACGTTGAAATTGGCCGGTACGATGTTGTGGGCATCACAGAGACGTGGCTGCAAGGGGATCAGGGCTGGGATCTAAATATCCAAGGATACATGACCTATCGAAAGGACAGGCAGATGTGCAAAGGGGGTGAGGTTGCATTGTTAGTAAGGAATGAAGTTAAATCGATAGCAAGGAGCGATATCGGATCAGAAGGCATAGAATCTCTGTGGGTAGACTTGAGGAATCGCAAAGATAAAAAGACCCTGATGGGAGTTATGTACATGCCCCCTAGCAGTAGTCAGGATGTGGGGCAGAAAATAAATCAGGAGATAGAAAAGGCATGTAAAAAAGGCAATATTACAATAATCATGGGGGACTTCAATATGCAGGTGGACTGGGAAAATCAGGTTGGTAATGGATCCCAAGAAATGGAAATTTCTCTAAGAGATGTTTTTTTGGAGCAGCTTGTGACAGAGCCTACTAGGGAACAGGCAATTCTGGATTTGGTGATGTATAATGAGGCAGATTTGATTAGGGAACTTAAGATGAACGAACCCTTGGGGAGCAGTGACCACAATATGATAGAATTCACCCTGCAGTTTGAGAAGGAGAATCTGCAATCAGATGTAACAGTATTACAATTAAATAAGGGTAACTACAAAGACATGAGGGAGGAGCTGGCCAGAGTTGATTGGAGAAGGAGCCTAGCAGGGAAGACAGTGGAACAGCAATGGCAGGAGTTTTTGGGGGTTATTAGGGAGGCACAACAGAAATTCATCCCAAAGAGGAGAAAACATGCTAAGGGGAGGACAAGGCATCCATGGCTAACGAGGGATGTCAAGGACAGCATAAGGGCTAAGGAAAAAGCATACAAAGTGCTTTAGTGGGAAACCAGAGAATTGGAAAGCCTTTAAAAGCGAGCAGAGGACAACTAAAAAAGCAATAAGGGGGGAGAAGATGAAGTACGAGTGCAAGCTAGCTAGTAAGATAAAGGAAGATAGGAAGAGATGTTTTCAATATATAAAAGGTAAGAGAGAGGCAAAAATAGACATTGGACCACTAGAAAATGTGGCTGGAGAAGTAATAATAGGAAACAAAGAAATGGCAGACGAACTGAATAGTTACTTTGCATCAGTCTTCACGGTGGAAGACACCAGTGGGATGCCAGAGCTCCAGGAGAACCAGGGGGCAAAGATGAGTGTAGTGACCATTACTAAGGAGAAGAGTCTGGGGAAACTGAAAGGTCTGAAGGTGGATAAGTCACCTGGACCAGATGGACTACACCCCAGGGTCCTAAAAGAGATAGCTGAGGAAATTGTGGAGGCATTGGTGATGATCTTTTAGGAATCACTGGAGGCTGGAAGGGTCCCAGAGGACTGGACAGTGGCTAATGTAACACCACTGTTTAAGAAGGGAGGGAGGCAGAAGACGGGAAATTATAGGCCGGTTAGCCTGACTTCGGTCATTGGTAAGATTTTAGAGTTTGTTATTAGAGATCGCGAAGCACTTGGAAGTGCATGGTAAAATAGGACTCAGTCAGCACAGCTTTGGCAAAGGGAGGTCGTATCTGACAAATCTGTTAGAGTTCGTTGAGGAGGTAGCAAGCAAGTTAGACAAAGGAGAATCAGTGGACGTGATTTATTTAGATTTCCAGAAAGCCTTTGACAAGGTGCCGCATAGGAGACCGTTAAATAACTTAAAAGCCCATGGTGTTAAGGGTAAGATCCTGGCATGGATAGAGGATTGGCTGACTGGCAGAAGGCAAAGAGTGGGGATAAAGGGGTCTTTTTCAGGATGGCAGTCGGTGACTAGTGGTGTGCCTCTGGGGTCTGTGCTGGGACCACAACTGTTTACAATATACGTTAATGATCTGGAAGAAGGTACTGAAGGCACTGTTGCTAAGTTTGCATATGATACAAAGATCTGTAGAGGGACAGGTAGCATTGAGGAAGCAAGGGGGCTGCAGAAGGACTTGGACAAGCTGGGAGAGTGGGCAATGAAGTGGCAAATGAAATACAATGTGGAAAAGTGCGGTTATGCACTTTGGAAGGAGGAATCTAGGCATAGACTATTTTCCAAATGGGGAAATGCTTCGGAAAGCAAAAGCACACAGGGACTTGGGAGTCCTTGTTCACGATTCTCTTAGGGTTAATGTGCAGGTTCAGTCGGCAGTTAGGAAGGCAAATGCAATATTAGTATACATGTCAAGAAGGCTAGAATACAAGACCAGGGATGTACTTCTGAGGCTGTATAAGGCTCTGATCAGACCCCATTTGGAGTATTATGAGCAGTTTTGCGCCCCATATCTAAGGAAGGATGTGCTGGCCTTGGAAAGGGTCCAGAGGAGGTTCCAAGAATGATCCCTGGAATGAAGAACTTGTCGTATGAGGAAAGTTTGAAGACTCTGGATCTGTACTTGTTGGAATTTAGAAGGATGAGAGGGGATCTTATTGAAACGTACAAGATACTGTGAGGCCTAGATTGAGTGTACGTGGAGAGGATGTTTCCATGTGTAGGAAAAACTAGAACCAGAGGACACCATCTCAGACTAAAGGGACGATCCTTTAAAACAGAGATGAGGAGGAATTTTTTCAGCCAGAGGGTGGTGAATCTGTGGAACACTTTGCTGCAGAAGGCTGTGGAGGCCAATTCACTGAGTGTCTTTAAGGCAGAGATGGATAGGTTCTTGATTAATAAGGGGATCAGGGGTTATGGGGAGAAGGCAGGAGAATGGGGATGAGAAAATATCAGCCATGATTGAATGGTGGAGCAGACTCGATGGGCCAAGTGGCCTAATTCTGTTCCTATGTCTTATGGTATTATGGTCTAAAACTTACCATAAAAGCAGAATATATAGCTGGGTTCAAGAGCTGGTTAGGTGTGTTTCTCGAAAGAGCGAATTAACACTTGTGGGAAGAGCCAATTTTTAATAAACGGGTGGCAGTATTTCCTTCCCTGCCACCTGAAGAGTCAGTGAGTACAGTCGTTTAACACTCTGATAAGGATGAATTTTCTTTTGTCCCAAACTCGGGAGGAGGTCCCGCCTCGGAGCTGTTGGGCCAATCTGATCGTCACTGGGAGCAGTGGCCACTGCTGGGACTACAAACAATCGCTTAAGTCCTACAGCCAGTGCACAGGTAATTGTAGGGGCCTTTCAGCAGGCATAGAGAGAGAGACCCAGGGGCTGGGGGACTTGATGGAAAGTTCAGGGGTGAGCGGAGGGTGCACCTGAGGTTGGAGGATGACCTTGGGAACCGGCTGCTGGATGTAGAAAGGAGCCAGTGAAAGAAGCCCCTTCCGTTCCTGTCTGACCTGCTGGGGTCATCACCTTATCTCTGGTCTCCTGCCACTGGCTCCAATATTGAGGCCTGTCAGGAAGAGGCTATTAATGGGCCTCTTAAGGGCCTCAATTGAATGAAGGTGGATTGCCCGAGGCCTTGGCTGCCCCATTAAAATTGTGGATAGATCGGTGTAGGTGGTTGGGGGTATGGTGGGAAGTGCTCCCAGGGAATTTTACAGGTTCCCCTACCTGCAATGTATTGGCAGTGACCCATAAAACTCTGCTGTTGGGCTTGTCATCGTTTCCTGTTTATTAGAGATCTAGTGCTATGATAGGCCATTTTAGTTACATATGAAATCAAAAGGCTTGCACATTGAACATTTCTGTCACCCATGTTCTGGGCCAGGGTTTAGAGAACCCCGAAGTGTATCATGGAGTTCACCTGACCCACAACTTTTAATAGATTGTGGTATGGGGAGCACACGGCCCACTCTGCAGGTGTGGGACAGCAGAAAGGAAAAGTATTTTTCAATGCAAAACAATGTTTATTCTATGAACTCAAGTTAACCTTTTTAAAACATACAGTGAACATCTTAGCAACCATTAATTCAAATACAACCCCCAAAGAATACAACACATAAGTAATCCTGAAGCTGTCCTTTTAACATCCATAAGACTTAAAAACGAACTTTTAACAGAAGCACATCAGGTTAAAGTCACTACTGAGAGCAGTTATTAGTTTTAAATCACCAGAGAATTGATTTACAGTTTTTAGATTACAGAGAGGGAGACTAATACCCCTTCTGGCTGTGACTGCAGCTATCCAGCTCTGAAAACAAAACTAAAACACACCCTGCAGCAAACAGCCTAAAACAAAATTAAAAGCTGACAGACAGCCCAGCTCCACCCACACCCTGACATCACTAATAAATACGCATTTCTTAAAGGTACATTGTTTAAACACCCATTTCTTAAAGGTACTCTCACATGACACCTCCCCCCAAGAAACAAAAATAACCCATCGACTTCACCTTTTCATTATCCTTTAAGAAATGCACACAGGAAATATACTTTTTCGTTTAAAAAAAACAACACATGCAAACAGGTATAATAATAGTCCATTTTTTTCCGTTCTTCTTCCTCCAACTGGATTGACATCTCTTTGAACAAGAAGGTCTCTGCACGATCCGTCCATTTCTCTACGCCTCGGCATTTCTCTTTAAAGTCAGATACTTTAGTTCAATCTGATCAGAGTCCCTTGTAATTCTCCAACACAGGAGCATTGGTTATCACAGCTTTCAGGCAGTCAAAAGCCTGTTGAAAGTCCGCTGTCCACTGAAAGTTTCGACTTTTCTTCAAGTCTATTAGTGGACCAACCAGGCTACAAACATTTTTCACAAATGTTCGATCAAATCCACTCATGCCAAGAAATCGTATTATTTCCCTTCGTCTTGAGGGTATCGGAAACTCCTCAATAACTTTCGTTTTCACATCCGGTGTGACCATTCGACCCTGTCCGATCGTATGGCCAAGGAAAGTGACTTGAGCTTTTTAAAGTTCACTTTTAGCTAGGTTTATCACCAAACCCGCCTCCTGAAGTCGATCGAATAACTCCATCAAATGTTTTAAATGTTCTTTCAATGTCTGGCTGAAAATTACCAGATCGTCGATATATACCGCACAATTGGGTAATCCTGAAACAACATGTTAGTTAACCATTGAAATGTGGCTGGGGCGTTTTTCATGCCAAATGGCATAACTTTGAATTGGTATATACCATCTGGAGTCACAAAAGCTGAAATCTCCTTCGCCCTTTCGGACAAAGGTACCTGCCAGTAACCTTTAAGTAAATCCAGTTTGGAAATGAAAGCTGATTGTCCCACTTTCTCAATGCAATCCTCCAAACATGGGATAGGATAAGAGTCCGTTCTTGTAACTGCATTAACATTTCTATAGCCCACACACAACCGTTGGGTACCGTTTGGTTTAGGTACCATCACTACGGGTGAGCACCATTGGCTGCAACCCACTTCAATTATGCCATTTCTAAGCATACTCTCAATCTCTTTGTTAACCTGTGCCAATTTTAAAGGTTAAGTCTGTATGGATGTTGTTTGATTGGAACAGCCTTTCCCACATCTACATCATGCCTAGCCATTTTAGTACTTCCCAATTTATCTCCACAAACTTACCCATGTGATATCAATAACTCTTTCAGGTCAGTTCGTTTTTCCTCTGGAAGGTAACTCAACAATTTATCCCAATTTTGAAGAACATCCTCATTTTCCAATTTAATTTGAGGTATGCCAAAATCACAGTCATCTGGATTTGGTTCGTCACTTTGAGTTAGAATCATTAAAATCTCCTTTTCCTCCTTCCCTTTCAAAGTACCTTTTAAGCATATTCACATGACACACTCGGTGAGTCTTCCTTCTATCTGGTGTTTTTACCACATAATTCACCTCACTTCATTTCCTTTCAATCTGACAAGGTCCACAAAACCTAGTTTTTAAAGATTCACCTACCACTGGTAACAATACAAAAGCTTTATCTCCACTGGCAAATCTACGAACTTTGGATTTCTTGTCCACGACCCATTTCATCACATTTTGTGCTATTAAATGTTGTCTAGCCAATTCATCTGCTCTATTTAATCGTTCCCTAAAATTTGACACGTAATCCAACAATGTAAGTTCTGATTTCTCACTCACCAATTTTTCCTTAATCAATTTAAGTGGTCCTCTTACCTCATGACCAAAAATTAGTTCAAAAGGACTGAATTTGGTTGACTCATTAGGTGCATCCCTAATTGCAAACAGTACGAATGGAATTCCTTTATCCCAATCCTCTGGATAATCGTGACAATACGCCCTCAACATTGTCTTTAATGTCTGATGCCACCTTTCTAACGCTCCCTGCGATTCTGGATGGTACGCAGTTGATTTAAATTGTTTTATTCCTAAGCTATCCATAACTTCTTTGAATAACCTTGAGGTAAAATTTGATCCTTGATCCGATTGTATTTCTGTGGGTAGTCCATATCGAGTAAAGAATTTAAGTAACTGCTCCACAATCTCTTTAGCTGTAATATTACGTACTGGAATGGTCTCTGGAAACCTAGTAGACACATCCACTATGGTCAAAAGATATTGATTCCCACTTTTTGTTTTAGGAAGCGGTCCTATGGAATCAATTAGGACCCTTGTAAAAGGTTCCTCAAGTGCTGGAATGGGTATTAAGGGCGCTGGTTTTATCACTGCTTGAGGTTTCCCTATCACTTGACATGTGTGACATGATTGACAAAATTTAACTACATCCTTATGTAGTCCAGGCCAATAAAAATGTTTTTGGATTTTAGCTTGAGTTTTACTTATTCCCAAATGACCTCCCACTGGTACCTCATGTGCAACTCGCAACACCTCCTTTCTATACCCTACCGGCAATACTACTTGATGAACTTCTGCCCACTTTTCATCCGCCTGCATATGTCAAGGTCTCCATTTTCTCATCAAGACATGACTTTTACGATAATAACACTCTGGTATACACTCAGATTCCTCTTCCGTGCATGCTTTCTGATACATCCGTTTTATTTCTCCCAAGGGGATTGGAGGCCCCCAGCTGCATGCCCCTTGGGCAGGATGGTGCCCTGGCACTGCTGGTGCCACCTGGGTACCCTGGCATTGCCAACTTGACACCCTGACAGTGCCACCTGAGTGCCAGCCTGACAGTGCGCAGGTGGTACTGCAAGATGGCAGGGGCACTGCCAATGTGCCAAGCTGGCATTTTGTGCACGCGATTGGGCTGGAGTTGCCTACTGAGGGTGTTGGGAGGTGCAGGGGGGGGGGGGGGCCCTCCCATGTTCTATTCGGGGGGGGGCCCTCCCATGTTCTATTCGGAGGGGGGCGGGGGGGGGGGGGGGGGGAGATCGGGGATTTTTTTGTGGGCCTCGGAGCTTTTGTCGGACGTTCCGGCTAGCAGAGCTCCCGTTGCCTATGTGCGGCCTTGCCGTTGAATAACCATGTGATTCTCGGCATGTGAGTGCTGGTTAACATGCGGCTAAACACGCTCGCTCAGGGACTTTGTTCCCTTTTGGGAAGATCGTGCCCTACAACTTATGACCTAGCTTTCTGTTATGGAATTTTCTGTTTAGAACGTTTCAAGCCATTCTAAATTGTACAGGAAAGGGTTGATCTACGGTGCTATTATAACGGTGGTAAGAATTTTGTCCTTTTTGTTCTTGAATTGCTTTGTAAACATATTACATGTACAGAGATCTAAACATAGAGATTTTAAAATAGTTGTAGCAGCACGTTGTTTAGATTTAATTGCAGTTTTGTTTTAAACTTTTGCTGCAGATTCGTACCTGAGGGTTAAAGTAGAAGACGATACAGAAGCTGTGATATTCAATGGAGCCGAAATGGTGGACATTCAGAATGGTTCATCGTCCCTTACTACTGATGATCAGCCACAAGTGAACAACCAAAAAAGATATCTGGCTGCTGTAGTTTATGGTAAATAATGTTTTAATCCTAAACAAAGGTCTTTTCTGTTGTAAGAAGAATACATTCTTTGTCAGTGCTATATTTACAGGAGCCTAAGCAAAAGTCACTTGGAATCATAGTCACAAAGGAAGGCCATTCAGCTCATCAAGTCCATGCTAGCTTTCTGCAGAGAAAACTGATCAGTCCCATTCGCTATTCTAATCCTGCTGCCCTGCAATTTTTCAAATGCCTATCCAATTTCCTATTGATATCGTTGATTGTCTCTGCTTCCACCAGCCTCCAAGATGCGAGTTTCAGATCATTACCATTCACTACATTTAAATTATTTCTCACATCCCCCTCCACCCACAACTCTTGCCCAAAACCTTAAATCTGTGTCCCCTAGTGTTTATACCGTCAGCTCATGTGAACAGTTTTTCCCTGTCTACCTTATCCAAACCTTTCCCAATTTAGACACTGTACTGATTTGATTTATTGTGACATGTACCGAAGTACAGTGAAAAGTATTTTTCTGCGGCCAAGGGAACGTCCACAGTATGTACATAGTGGACAAAAAAAGAATAATCGATAGAGTACATTGACAAATGGTACATCGACAAACAGTGATTGGTGACAGAGCGGAACAAGGGCCATACAAAGCAAATACATGAGCAAGAGCAGCATAGGACGTCGTGAATCGTGTTCTTACGGGGAACAGATCAGTCCGAGGGTGAGTCATTGAGGAGTCTAGTAACTGTGGGGAAGAAGCTGTTCCTATGTCTGGATGTGCAGGTCTTCAGACTTCGGTATCTTCTGCCTGATTGAAGGATCTGGAAGAAGGCAAAGCCTGGGTGGGAGGGGTCTCTGATAATGTGGTCTACCTTCCTGAGGCAGCGGGAGGTGTAGACAGAATCAATGTGAGGGTGGAAAGCTTGTGTGATAAGTTGGGCTGAGTTCACCACACTCTGCAGCTTCTTGCGACCTTGGATCGAGCAGTTGCCATAGGCTGTGATGCAGCCGAATTGGATGCTCTTTATGGCACATCTGTAGAAGTTTTCGAGAGTCGATGCAGACATGCCAATTTTCTTTCGCTTCCATAGGAAGTAGAGATGTTGTTGGACTTTCTTGACTGTTGCATCAATGTGAGTGCTATGCTTCCTGAAGTCGATGATCAGTTCCTTGGTCTTTCCGACATTTAGAGAGGTTGTTTTCGGTACACCATGCAACCAAGTGATCCAGCTCCCTTCTGTAGTCTGATTTGTCGTTGTAGTGATACAACCCACCACAGTCATATCATCCGCAAACTTATAGATTGAGTTGGAGTTAAATCTTGCCACACAGTCGTGTGTGTATAGGTAGTATGATAGAGGACTGAGCACACATCCTTGCGGGGCCCCGGTGTTGAGGAGGTGCTGTTGCCTGTCCTGACAGATTGCAGTCTGTTGGTGAAGAAGTCAAGGATCCAACTGCACAGGGAGGGGTCAAGTCCAAGATTGGAGTTTGGTTCTGAGTCTTGTCAGGATAATGGTGTTGAAGGCAGAGCTGCAGTCTATGAACAGCAGTCTCAGGTAGGTGTCCTTGTTGTCGAGGTGTTCGAGTGTTGATTGTAGAACCAGTGAGATAGCGTCTGCAGTGGACCGGTTGCGTGATAGGCAAACTGCAGTGGATCGAGACCGTCTGGGAGGCTGGCAGTGATCCATCTCATGACTAGTCGCTCGAAGCATTTCATGATAACAGACATCAGTACCACCGGTCAGTAGCCGTTGAGGCAGGCTACCTTGTTCTTCTTTGGTACTGGTATTACGGTGTTTTTCTTGAAGGAGGTAGGGACCTCGGAGCGGAGGAGTGAGATGTTGAAGATGTCTGCGAATATACTCGCCACCTGGTCTGCGCAGGCTCTGAGTGCTCGCCCAGGGACTCCGTCAGGGCCTGTCGCTTTCCGCTGTACTTTAGATTATTTAGATTGTTCCTTGTTCTTCTGCATTATTAGCCTAAGCTTTCTGATGCAATGATCACTCTTACCCAAGTGTTTCCCCACCGACACATTAACTTGTCTCATTCACCAGCAACAGATCCGATGTACCAAGAATATATTGGTCAGGGATGTTCTCCTGAACACAAGTCATAAACTCTCCCTCTCCTTATCCTTTACTTTAAACCTATCCCAATCGATGTTTGGATATATAAATATTACCACTCTCCAGCTTTCGCAAAAATCTGTGATTTCCCTACAGATTTGCTCTTCTATCCCCTCTCTCACTATTAGGAGGCCTATAGAATACTCTCAGTATTGAAGATGTCCACTGCTTTCCGCTGTACTTTAGATTATTTAGTTTGCTTCTCAACTCTGACCAAATGGATCCTGTCCTTATCGCCTCAAGGACATCCTCTTCCTAATCATACAATGTTTTCCCTAATCAGTACTGCTGCCCCTTCCCCTTCCCTATCTTTTCTGAACACATCAAATCCTTGCATATTAAGGCGCCCAGTCCTCATCAATTTTAAACCACATTTCCATTATTGCCACTATGTCATATTTCCTGACATATATTTGTGCTTTGTAACTCATCAGTGTTCTTCACCACACTTCATTATTTTTACATGCATGCATCTGTATTCCTCATAGATGGCCCATTGAAACTCATCTTTCTATTTCTGTAACTGACTGAGCTTTATCTTTGGAATTCTCTACACCAGAGGGAAGCTCAGTCATTGTGTATGTTTTAAAGCAGAGATTAATAGATTTCTGATTAACAATAACATAAAGGGTTATGGAAATAGTGTGGGTAAAAGACATTGAACTTCCTGCAAGATGGCACCGGAGCGAGGTGATTCTCTGCGAGCTCTCCCTAACAGATCCTCTTTTTATTTATCTTATACTCGTTCTAATCTTTTAAAATTTAATTCTAAGACTAACATTATTACTTACCTCTCTCTTTTACCTTGTGTTGCCCTATTATGTATTTTCTTTTATTTCCTTTTATTTTCATGTACTTAATGATCTGTTGAACTGCTCGCAGGAAAATACTTTTCACCGTACCTCGGTAGACATGACAATAAACAAATCCAATCCAATCCAGTTGAACTTTCCGATGAGCCATGATCATATTGAATAGCGGAGCAGGCTTGATGGGCTGAATGGCCTACTCCTGTTGCCTGCACTAGGGTAACTGTCAGATTATTCCAATAATTTATCTTTGAATAAACATTTTTTCTAATTCAATTGGTTTTAAGTTAGGGGGGATGGGTGGAGACAGACCTTGGGGGCAAAGGGGGGAGAGCTGCCAATCTAGATGGGAGGTCGGGAATGGAGGCATCCCACCCTTTCCTATCCAAGACCAGAACAGGGTGATCTCCCTGCATTCTTGAACTCCTCCCACCAGTCAAAATATTGCACCAGTCAAAATATTGCAGGCAAGTGGAAAGCAAGCAGCCCTCAAGTGGTCAATAATTGGCATTTAGCAGGCAGCACATGGCACAGTCGTTAGCACTGCTGCCTGCAGCGCTGAGGCCCTGGGTTCGAATCCCGGCCCTGGGTCACTGTCCATGTGGAGTTTGCACATTCTCCCTGTGTCTGTGTGGGTTTCACCCCCACATCCCAAAGATTTGCAGATTAGGTGGATTGGCCACGCTAAATTGCCCCTTAATTGGAAAAAAATAATTGGCACTTAAAGGCCTCCATTAAGGTAAGGGTGTATGGCTGTCCTAGGCCTCACCCAGTCCTATATAACTGGACAGGCCAACCTTCCCTCCTGCCCCAAAACTTGCAAACAGGCCAGCAAGAGATTAAAATTGTAGCTGTACTATCTTTAACTGTTCTCGTGAGTTATGGTTGAACGACTTTTCCCATATAATTATTTGTGCTGCCAATACATGTAGTTGGTTCCCATTTGATGTGTGGTGACTAACATTGGGCACAGTATTTCAGCCAAGCTCTGACCAGTGCATTGTAAAACCTCCGCTCACTTCTGTGCTGTGTGCTCCAGTGTTCTGGCTGTGCACCTCCATGTTCAGGCCTACCTTTTCATTTAGAATCAGCATGGAGGTTCTAGACTTTTAGAATGTCGCATTTAAAGTTGTATTTTTAAAAAATGGGTTATGGCGATTTTTACGGCATTTGTGTATATATCCATCAAACACAACCAAAACCAAAAAGAGAACAAACAGGAAATCAATAACAAATAAATACCCAGTGCCCCTCCACCCACCCTGCCACTTGATGAAGGCGCTGCGCTCCGAAAGCTAGTGATTCTAAACAAACCTGTTGGACTTTAACCTGATGTTGTAAGACTTCGTACTGTGCCCACCCCAATCCAACGCCGGCATCTTCACAATATCCCTTTTTAACCCCAAAGATTCCCCACCCTCCCCCTGCTGACTTCTTAACTATCTTTGAAGAAGTCGATAAACAGTTTCCATCTCTGGGCAAACACCTCCACAGTCCTTCTCAAGGATCAAACATCCTTCTTGATGTTTTCCAACCTACGGAATTCCGCGAGTTGGCTCATCCACATCCCTGGTTTCGGCAGCCCCGAGTCCCTCCATTCCAACAAGATCTGTCTCCGGACTACTAGGGAGACAAAGGCCAAGACGTTGTCCTCTCTCGCCCCCTGGACTCCCGGGTCTCCCAACACTCCAAAAATCGCCACTTCTGGACCAGGGACAACCTTCACCCTCTGACGAATCCCCGCCAAAATCCCTCCAGTTTCAGACAGGCCCAAAACATGTGGACATGGTTCGCGGGGCTTCCCGTGCACCACCACACCGATCCTCCACCCCCTCAAAAAACCTACACATTCAGGCCACTGTCATGGACTACTTAAAATTGAATGAAGCTAAGCCTAACACAGGAAAAGGATGCATTCACCCTCCTCCATAACCCAGCCTTCCCCCCACATCTACTTAACTTCTCCTATCGGGGCACCTTCCCAGTCCATTAATTCCTTGGAGATCTCCGACACCCTGCCCTCACCAACCCCTGTTTTCGACACCATCTTGTCCTGCAACCACTGGGGCGGCAGGTTAGGAAAGGACGGCATCTGTTTCCTCACATAGTCCCGCACCTGTAAGTACCAGAACCCATTCCCACCTGGCAGCTCATACTCCTCTTCCAGTCCCTCCAAGCTCGGAAGCTACCCCCCCACCAATAAGTCTCAAAACCGCTCAATCCCTGCCCGCCGCCCTCCCCAGAACCCCACGTCCAGCCCCATTGGAGCGAACCTGTGATTCCTGCAAATTGGTGCACAAACCAAGGAACCCTCCAGCCTCAGGTGCTGCCGCCTCTGTCCCCACGCTCTCCGGGCCACCACCGGACTTGTGGAGTACCTGGCCGGCGACAATGGCAGAGGCACTGTCAACAGTGCCCCTAAGCTAGTGTCCTTACAAGAAGCTGCCTCCATCCGCTCCCACCCTGACCCCGTCCTCTCCCCCATTACCCACTTCCTGACCATGGCTATATTCACTGCCCAGTAGTAGTTCATCAAATTTGGCAAGGCCAGCCCCTCCTCTCTCTCACCCCTCCACCTCATGTCCCCGCTCCAGCATCACCTTCTTTACCTGTGGAGCTTTCCTTGCCACCCCCGCGATCAATGCATTAATCTTCCTAAAGAAGGCCATTGGAATAAAAATTGAAAGGTTCTAGAGCACGAATAAAAATCTCGGGGCTACTGCCAACTTCACTGACTGTACCTGCCCTGCCAACGGGAGCACATATCAGCTCTTAAAATCGCCTTCATCTGCTCCACCAGCCGCGCCAAATTCAATTTATGTAGCTGCTCCCATTTCCGCGCCACCTGGATGCCCAGTTACCTGAAACACGTCCCCACAACCTTAAACGGACTCTTGCCCAACCCCCTCTCCTGCTCTCTCACCTGGATCATAAAGACCTCACTCTTCCCCATGTTTAACCTATACCCAGAGAACCGGCCGAATTCCTCCAAAATGTCCATGATTCCCTCTAATGAGTCTGATATGTAAAGCAACAGATCGTCCGCATATAGCGAGACCCTGTGCAACCCCCCCCCCCCCCCCCCCCCCCCCCACACTATCCATTTCCAACCCCTTGACACACTAAGCGCCATTGCCAGTGGCTCTATCGCCAAGGCAAAGAGAAACTGGGAGAGTGGGTATACCTGCCTTGTCCCATGATGCAGCCTAAAATATCCCGAATTCACCCGGTCCGTTCTTACACTCACTGCCGGTGACTGATATAACAACCGGACCCAATCCACAAACCCCTGCCCGAACCCAAACTGCCTCAGTACTTCCCACAAATATTCCCATTCTACCCGATCAAAGGCCTTCTCCGTTTCTATAGCGACCACCACCTCCACATTCCGTCTCTCCGAGGGCATCGTTATAACGTTCAATAAACACCTAACGTTAGCCTCACCTTTACAAACCCCATCTGGTCTTTCGATATCACCCCTGGCGCACAGTCCTCCATCTGTCAGGCCAAGATCTTTGCCAACAACTTGCCGTCTATATTCAGCAGTGATATCGGGCGGTAGGACACACATTGCTCCGGGTCCTTATCCTGCTTCAAAATTACGCATATCGAGGCCTGCGATAATGTGGGGGTGCTGCCCCATCTCATTAAATGGCCTTATCAGCAGGGGCCCCAGGTCTCCTAGAAACTTTCTATAAATTTACACCAGGAAGCCATCTGGGCCCGGGGCCTTCCCTGCCCACATTGCCCCCAAACCATCCATCACCTCCACCAGTCCAATGGGTGCTCCCAACCCCTCTGCCAGATCCTTCTCTACCTTGGGGAACTCCAATCTGTCCAGAATTCACCACATTCCTCACACCCCAGTTGGGGGCTCCGATTCATAAAGCCTCCTGTAAAATTCCTCAAGTACCCCATTCACCTCCACCGGGTCCAGTACCACTCTACCCTCCCGTCCTTCTCCCTTCCAATCTCCCACCCTGCTTCCTGAGCTGGCGGGCCAGTATCATACTAGCCTTCTCCCTGTACTCATACACTGCCCCTGTGACCCTCCACAACTACTGCTTTCCCCATGGTCACCAGCCCAAACTTCATCCGAGGTCCACTTGCAAGTTCACCTAGTGCAGTGCGTGGTCTGAAACCACGATCGCTGACTACCCCGAGCCGCCACTCCGCTTTGCCCACCACAAAAAATATCAATCCAAGAGTACCCTCTGTGCACATGGGAGAAGTAGGAGAACTTCTTCGCCCTCTGCCTCCCAAACCTCCATGGCCCCCCCTCCCATGTGCTTCATGAACCCCTTCAGCTCCTTCGCCACCGCCGACACCCTCCCCGACCTCGGGCTCGACCGATCCAAATCTGGGTCAATGACTGTATTAAAGTCCCCCTCGCTCCCTTCTTCTCGCTCCGCTTCTGGTCCGTGGACCCATCCACCAGCCTCACCAGTGGAGTTAAACTTTTACCAGTCACCCCTGCACCTTTTTTTCAACAAAACATCCACTTACAAATGGGGAAAAGGTCTGAAAGAAAACACCTGGAGCGAGAGCTGCCAAATGTGTGACCACTCACTCCATGGCTGCCACCAGAAGTCCTAAAGTTGTATTTTTTGTCGGTTTTTAAAAGTTCTGTCTGGTTTTGCTTTTCTTGTTCGCTGTTTTTCAGTGCAGAAACCAGGAGCAGAAGGTCCTCGCAGTGATTTAGGTATGAATGCAAATGAGTCTGCTGCACGCTTGCCACAAGAGTGCCTACCAAACAGAAATGACATTTCATCTAGTACTACATCGCATGAGGCTAGACCCAGGAGTGGAGAATACACTTACACTTACAGACCAAAAAGAAGGAAGATCACAATCCATAATGCAGTAGGTATTGCAACCAAGTTTGAAAATAAAAAATATTTGGGGAGAAATAAAAGTACACAATTCAGTTCAAAAACAAATCACCACTGAATTTGCTGTTTGTGGGTGTCTTGAGTATTTGGCCCCTATTTTGTTCTTGCTGGCCTTTTATTACTCAAATATGACCTTTTAAGAATGGGTCTGTTAGTCAAGGAAGTCACCGGAGGGTCTCCGTTCCACTGGGTGGCTGTGCTATTGTCCAATCTGTGGTTGCTTCAAACAGGGACAGAGAATATTGGACTGCATGTAGCTCTGCTGCTGATCTATGAGGGGAATCTCGTACACATTATTATTCTTTCATGGGACCTGGGCGTCGTTGTCTGGGCCAACATTTGTTGCCCATTCCTTATTGCCCTTGAATTGAATGGCTTGCTGGGCCGCTTCAGAGGGTAGTTAAGAGTCAACCACATTGCTGTGCATCTGGATCACGTGTAGGCCAAGACCAGGTAAGGACGGCAAATTTAATGGACATTAGTGAACCAGATAGCTTTTTAAGACAATCAACAATAGTTTTGCGGTCACTGTTACCGAGACTAGCTTTCAATACCAGCTTTTATTAATTAAATTTAAGTGCCACCGGCTGCCCTGCTGGGATTTGAACCTGTGTCCCCAAAACGTTAGTCTAGGTCCCAGGCTACAAGTTCAGTGACATTACCACTACTCCACTGCCTCCCTAAATGTGTCAAGGGTTTCCCTTGTATCCAACGAGCTCCTGATAGGATGTTCTTTCTCTTGTTCCATTATTGTTATGTAATGCAACCACCAGGTTGGTAGAAGGCAAACTTGATGGGCCTGAGGCTTTCTTCATCGCCCAATTCCTATGAGGTTCATACAACAGCTTTCAGGCCGAGAATTTCTGTTGCAGATAATGCCCAATGAATGTTTGAAACTGGATAAATGCTTAATGTGTTTAAATTGTGTTTCTCTCTTCCCTGGCAGCATTAACTCATTTCAAACAATTGGGTTAACACAGGAGAGTCCTACAGATTCAACACTATTATTATCGACGGTATCTTCTGTCTTTAGTGTTCGTGTAAAATAACAAGGTTGAATCCTGCAGTGGTGAACAACCCAGGCTGTCAAACGTGCATGATACACTTGTGCCTCTTTGCCTCACTGCACTAATGCTGATGATAGCCCTACATCAAAGAAAAAGCCTTTAGTGGCACTGGGCCCCAGGTAACAAGACCATGCTTTAGGCACAATTTTAAATGTTGCCTCAGGAGATGGAGGAGACCACTTTTTTTTTGGATGTTCCATGCTTCATCTACTTAGTAACTCTGTATGATCTGGAAATGCAGCTACTGGCCATTACCATTGACAGATGTTTTGCAGCTGTCAAGAGTTTTCATCGCAACTTGCCGTCAATGGTGCACAGTTCCTTTTTAAGGGGGTCTCTAATGTAAATCAGGTAGAATTTTACTTCCTTCAGAGGAACCTCGAGGTAAGGGGTCCTGGAGCAACAAAAAGCTAATTTCTGCTAATCAATCCACCATCAATGATGGCCTTTCTTCCCGTGTGAAGGGAGCTCGGAACTTAATAATTTTCAACTCTTTTTTTTTTCATGGTGATTGAATGCCTAAAATCACTGTAATAGGAAATAAGAACCCATCAATTGTGGCATCAACTTGGAGATTGAACTCTCTATGTTTTGGCTAATTAATCCTGATTTTAAACAAGTATCAAAGCACATCACAGGGCTCCATACACTGCACTAATACACTTTAATCATGGCTCATAAATATCATCTATACAATTTAATCATTGCTGTATTTTTATGTTCATGAGTTTGCTGCCTGCCTTCACTTTAATGCTGGAAAGAATAGCCTTTGGCTCGTCCAATGATGATGATCCAAAAAAATAGAAATTTAACTGATTCCTCTATCCCACTTCTAATCGGTTTGTGTGTGTTAATTATCTACAGCCTCAGATGAGAACCAGAGACACAGGAGATTATGCAGACTATGAAGAAAACGGTGACTTTGTTTATGACTACAGTGCTGACTATGAATGTGTGAGTAATCCTAGTTTAACAGTCACTGTGCTTCTGTCTAGCCTAGTTAGATGTATTCTCCATCTCATTTAGTGCGTGCTCATAATACGTTCATATTTTTAAAATCTATACATACCCTAAGTAAAAAGTAGAACAGATTACTTTTAAATGTAGAATTTAAATGATGTATTTGATTGATTTGGCTATTTCTTTTTAAGTTTTAAAATTTGACTATCCATTTGGGGGAAAAAATGTCCCTGTTTCACATTCCTCTCTGATCTGAGAGCACCCCCCCCCCCCCCCCCGCCCACCTCAACACAAAGTGGGGTTTCATACCACGAAAATCACTTTTCCTGGTATCTGCCGTTAAAGATGAGATCATGGCGTCGGGATTAGTCACTCCTCCCAGTTACCACCTCTGACATGAAAACCCAGCTCCTAGCCTCTATTTGTCACCTCGCTTATAACACAGTCGAGATCTGGAACTTGTGTGTTGCAATTGAAGAGTACAGTGCCCATCCCTGCTGCTCTGCGCAGATTGTTATTTGGCATCCAACAAAATCTGGAAAATTAATGGAAAAGAATGAAGAATTTATATTTATTCATGTCAAGCTCTCTGAAAATTAAATATACTTGGGACTTCACAGCTCGGAACACTTAAGTTTTGTGTAATTACAGTGAACCAATCCATCTTCTTTCTACACAGGCCAGTGATATGTCAGAAGGTTCATATGTCACAGATCAGCAAAGGACTCTGGTGGAGGTTCTCAATTACTGCCAGGTAACAGCTAGCTCGGTGACCATCTAAATTGGTTGTGCAGTTCTTAAATATTCTCGAAAATTGAAGCCTTCTCCCATCTCCAACACAAAAAATTAATCTAAAAGAATCAAAATCTACTCAAAAGAGTACAGGCTTGGATATCTGTGGACTTTCTCCCAATTATTTACAGAAGTTCACAGAGAATTGTGACACTCCAGACAGTCAGGTTGTGGAATGTAGAATTGGAGATTAACATTTACACACTTCTTAACTTTTATTGACATTACAAACATACAGCTCCAAACCCAGTAAGCAAATTTCAGCCTGCTCCTATATATTGCAGCACAAGTGAATCCCCAATTAATGCCCACCAGCTGAATACAATTAAATACCTAACAAATACAAAATTAGCAGAACATCACAATCACTTTCGAATGTGTACAAGTTAAAACCTACTACCAATTGGGCTGAATGGTCAGTTTCTGTGCTGTAAATTCTGTGTAATGATTATGGGGTAGAAATTCATCTCCAGGAAGGGGGCAGCGTGTTTGTATCAGATCTACTGGCCACTCTACACAGTGCCTGATATTATGGAATTAATTATAAGGTACTACATAACAGTGTCATGTGAGAGTACCTTTAAGAAATGGATGTTTAAGCAATGTACCTTTAAGAAATGGAGCTGATCATATTACTGAAGTAATGCCAGAGGGTGGGGGGAGCTGATCTCACTTCTGCTTTTTGAGTTTCAGTTTGAGAACGCAGCTGGGATTGTCTGTGTGTTTTGCTGAGAGCTGCAGGAAGAAACACAGAGTTTGTCTGTTGATTTCTGCAATCCAAAGACTATAAATATATTGAATGTAACCTAATGTGCTCCTATTTTTGAAGGTTTGAAGTCTTTTGGATGTTTAAAGGAACAGTTTGAAGGATTATTTAGTGTTGTAGTCTTTTGGGGTTATCTTTGAAGTAATGGGTGTTAAGATATTCAATGTTTGTTTTAAAAGGGTTAACTTGAGTTCATAGAAAAAACATTGTTTTGTTTTAAAAACCAGTTGTCCATTTCTGCTGTATCACACCCGGAGAGCACGCAGTGTGCTTCCCACACCACAATCTATTAAAAGTTGTGGGTCAGTTGAACTCTATGAAACACTTTGGGGTTCTGTAAACCCGGACCCATAACAACAGCCAATCTAATACAGCCCATTTTTTGCCTCTGGAGTAATGTCTTTTTTGGATTGCATTCCTCCCTTCTGTCTCAATATGCCCCAGCCCCAGTTTCCCTCACTAGCCAGCCTCTGACCTCTCCTGCTGAGGGGGTTACTTGCCCATTAATACCAATTTCAGACTCTTTTGGGAAGAGGGCTGTGCACGCCCAAACTAATTAAACACAGGACATTTTCAGCCATCAGTTAGAGCAGACTTTCATTCCATTAGCCTGGACTGGATGTGAACCCAGATACCAATGATGAAAGGCCAGTGGCTAACTCACTGTAAATGCACCCTGTTCCGATCTAATGTCACTGGGCTTCCAACTGGATCAAATATATGGCCCTTGTGTTTCAAGATGTAAACCTATTTTCCCTACCATGATAGGGAATAAGACCCAACTACACTTTCATGCCAAGGAAAGATGAAATTCAGTGCTATGTTATGGTGCTTTCCTCTATCCTTGCACCTCAATAATGGCTCCCTGCCATTGGGATGAACAGTCATGGAATCATATAATGTTACAGCATGGAACAGATCTCTACATTGTCATGTTTGCACTGGAGAATTTCTCCACAGGCCATCTAGTCTATTCTTATTTTGTTGCATTTTCCAGGTACGCTGTAATATCCCCCCACTCCTAGTTTGAACTGTGCACTGGAGCAGAGAAGCCACATTCTACTCATCCTCTGGGTGTAAGGAAATATCAAGCCTTTCTTCATTCTTGTTACTCCTCGTCCCCGGTAACACCTTCTGGGTCACCACTGCACATTTCCATTCCCTTTAAAACTTCATAACAGGACATCATCCCAATGAATAGGGCAGATAAGGCACGTGCTGATTTTGTGAGGTTTAACTGAAGCTGCCACATCTTGTAAAGGTCCCAGTTCCCATCTGCAAAAAATAATCTCTTCAACTGTTTATTTAATCTTCTAAAAATTACCAAAGCAGGCTGTCCCTAAATACACTTTGTATGTTCTTCGGTTTGGTTTGTGTAGCTTTGTACACTTGATATAAGTGGTTTCTGAACAGCCGCTGGTCCACTTCCTTTGCTTTCTGCATTTTATAACTAAAGAAAACATTGAGCACTTTCAGCCACTTGGGACCACTCTGATCTTGGTGTCTTCCTTTATCTGTCAGGTAATGTATGCTGCTATCCAGAGACTGGATAAGAAATTTGATGTCCTGCATCGTAGGGTCACCGAGATGCATCAGGGGAGAATGAAACCTATGTTTTTTAAACCAGTGAGTATTACTGTAATCTGGGCAACTGGATGAAAGTGAGGTGCAGTCATAGTCGGACTGGACTGTATATTTGTGGGTCAGCTTGTGCTGGAAAGATATTTGAATCGTTACAAAATTTGCTTCAAATCCTTTGATTTAACACTAAATAAATGTACAAGTTTCTAAGCGTGTAATAGTAATTTAGTTTTTTTTTTAATCGTTGGGGTGTGGCAAGGCCAGTATTTATTGCCCATCCCAAATTTCTTAATGAATTTATGGGATATGGGCATCACCGGCTAGACCAGCATTTGTTGCTCATCCCTAGTTTCCTTTAGGAAGGTGGTGGTGAGCTGCCTTCTTGAACTGTTGTAATCCCTGAGGAGTAGGTACACCCAGAGTGCTATCAGGAGGAGGGGGGGGGGGGGAGGGTTCCAGGATTTTGAGCCAGCAACTCTGAAGGAACAGTGATAAATTTCCAAGTCAGGATGTTGAGTGACAGCTGAAGGTTGTCTGAAAGGAGGGCTAAGCCTTGTTAGTTGTGATAGCACTCATGGTTCTGAACTTTCAAGTGCTTCCTCAAAAGATCAGGTGACCTGTATGAGAGGTGGATTTGTGGACTGGATGTCCTGATCAGTATGCCTGTACTCTAGGTGTGTCCCAGAGTGTACATCAGAAGTGGAGGCGGCCTGCTTCCTTCAGTGGCCTTTGATGCCCTTGGCAGTTACCTTCAGGAGGCTCTGGAGCAGTGGACTCCGGCTGACTTACCGGTGTCAAAGTGTCGCCAATTCACCTGTTCTGCCCGCTGCCCTTTAGATGCGGCAGTGTCAGGACCAAGGGGGAGTGGATTCAGAAGGACTGGAGACTGGCTTACTCTCCTTTATTTAAAAAAAAAAATTATTCTCCTTTTTCACATTTTCTCCCAAATTTACACCCACCAACAATAAACAATAATCAGTAACAAATATGTCAATCCCCATATCAATAACCACGATCCCATCCTCCCACCAAACCCCAAACATTAGCCCGCATGTTCACACAAATGACAAAAAGGAATTAGGGATCACCCATAGTCACCATTAACACACACAGCCCCCCTCCCCCCAACCCTCCCACCCACCCACTGTTGCTAACTTTTGGTTGGTTCAATTGGCTCTGTTTTATAACCTTTGCTCTCGAGTCGCCAGGTATCTTTATGATACCGCCACGAGGTTCAAGTTCAAGTAATGATCAATAACTCAATACACCAATTAGTAAGATTCAAATCAAAGCACATTTATTATACACCGTAATTGCTACTCATGCATAAATTCTACTTCTAAGCTACTTCTACAACTAACGGGCCTATACTTAGCTTCGGACTGGCCCACCAGGTCAGGGGAACAAATGGCCTTTCGTTCGGGTTCTGAGTCTGTGGGATTCGAAGTTGGTATGGACTGGTAGCTAGGAGCGCCTATCTCGTAACGAGCGTTGACTTAAGACTTACTGGCTTTTGGCGGCAGCTGCACCGGTCACTGTCAAGGGTTGGTTCACGTTGCTGAGTGACCCGGTCAAGAAGAACAATTTGAACTTGGGGGCTTAACTTTATAGTCCCCAGGGGCTTCCCGCCTTTCTGGGCGGACCCTGTACCTGGTTCCAAGTGATTGGACTTCGTTCCAATCGCTTGGTTCGATTTTTCCAATACTGGTGCGGTTACCTGATCGATGGGCGGTCTTGAGGTGTCCGTTAACCTCTTTTGTGTTGGTTCCTGCTGGCGCCGAGGAGTCTGGCTTGGCTTTGTTTATCCCAAATGTTTCGATTGTACCCGGGGATCGCTCATTAGTATGTAGATGGCTGCTACATTATTATGCAGATGGCTGCTTGTATCAATGCTGTCTGGGCTTTTGCAGAGTTTAATACACAGTAACTTGCAAATGCTAGTTTCTGCCTCTGTTGGCTGAATTTCCCTGCAGCCTTTGCTGTGCTCCATTTTACGTCGGGCGTTGGCCAAGCCAGGTGGCTACACCACCCCCCAACTAATGTTCGATGTTATCCAGTTCTTGAAAGTGCATAATGAATAATGCCCATGAATTGTAGAACTCCTCCATCCTTCCCCTCAGTTCAAACTTAACCTTCTCAAGAGTCAAGAAGTCCAACAGGTCCCCCCACCACACCAGGGCACAGGGTGGAGAGGTTGCTCTCCAACCCATCAGGATCCGCCTTCGGGCGATCAACGAGGCGAAGGCTACAACATCTGCCTCCGCACCCGTTTCCAACAATGGCTGGTCCGACACCCCGAATATGGCCACCCGGGGGCCCGGGTCCAGTTTCACATGCACCACTTTAGAAATTACCCTAAAAACCTCCTTCCAGTAATCATCCAGCTTTGGACAGGACCAAAACATATGAATGTGATTTGCACCCCCCCCCCAACACCTTCAGCTGTATCAGCCCCAATCTCGCGCACGAGGTGGAGGCATTCACTCTCCGGAGCACCTCACACCAGAACCCCTCCTCTATATCCTCTCCCAACTCTTCCTCCCACTTTGCTTTGATCCCTTCCAGTGGCGCCTTCTCCTGTTCCAAAATAGCTCCGTAAACCGCTGACACTACCCCCTTCTCCAATCCCCCTGTCGTCAGCACCTCCTCCAGCAATGTGGCGGCTGGCTCCACCAGGAAGCCTGTATCTCCTTCCTGGCAAAATCTCAAACCTGCATGTATCTAAACATTTCCCCCTGCTCCAGCCCGTACTTCGCTTCCAGCTCCTTCAATTCTGCAAACCGACCCCGAAGAAACAAATCGTTTAGTGTCTTAATCCCCTTCTCCTCCCATTTCTGAAAATTTCCATCCCATTCCCCTGGCTCAAATCTGTGGTTCCCCCGAATCGGCATTTTGGCTTACTCTCCTTGATGGAGAGGCGGCACGGTGGTGCAGTGGTTACCACTGCTGCCTCACAGCGCTGAGGACCCAGGTTCGATCACGGCCCCGGGTCGCTGTCTGTGTGGAGTTTGCACATTCTCCCCATGTCTGCATGGATCTCACCCCCAGAACCCAAAGATGTGGAGGTTAGGTGGATTGGCCACGCTAAATTGTTGGAAAAAAATAATTGGGTACTCTAAATTCATTTTTTTAAAAATACTCTCCTCGGTGGACGGCCTCGGGATGGGTTCCAGACCATCCTCCTCCCTGAAGAGCCCTGGGTGACTCCATGGGACTGTGAGGCAGCTGAGGTGAACGCCACAATCCTCTGAGTCACCTGATGCTGCCAGTCCTGGATGGCCCCCATTGCTGCACCATGGTGTCAAAGCCCTCAGCGATGGTCCTCTGTAAGTGGGCCAAACTCTTGGCAATGAGCATCTGCATCTGGGACATGTCCCTCAGTGAATGGGATATGATGTTGAGGCCTTCAGCCATGGTGATCAAAACTGAGCCATGCCTTGGACTCTACCACTTATAGCTCGGATGTCATCGTGGAGACCTGGATGTGGCTCCAAGTTTTCCACTGCAGTCGCCACTCTAGTAGAGTTGACCTGGATGCAATGCTGGCACCATCTCCTGCACCTGAAGTCTTTCGGACTCCTCTTGTGGCCTTGCTGTCGCAGCAATGTCGCTGACACCCCCTCCTGAATCACGGCACTGGCTTATCATCTCCAGGAGAACCTTGTCCAGAGGCATGGCATCTGGCTGGGACCCAGCTGAGCGCTGGGATCCAGCAGACCTCCAACTGTTGTCCCCCTTGGGTGTTCCTATCTCCACCTGATGTGCATCAGCAGCTGTGTGGTTGGGGTGGGTGGGGCACGGCAGAGCGACTCAGGATTGCCCAGCCCCATCAGATGGTGATCGTGCAAGGCAATGGACATGGGTTCAGTGAAAGGGAAGGATAATTAACCGGGACATAACAACTGATTTGAGACAGAGCATCTGGATGAAGATGCAGTGGATCCTCACTTCTTTGGCACTGGCCAACCTCGCTGAATGACACTGCTCTCTCCTCGGGCATCGCCACGATCTCCAGGGTTCCCTCCTAGGGGGTGAGGACTCTCAATTCTGGAATTCCACCCATCTAATCCCTTTTTTTAATTATGGGCTATCTCCTCCTCTGGGGACAAAGGTGGCACTGTGAGCCGCACGCTTAATGGGTCAGGGAGTCTGTACCAGTTAACATGTGTGGGCCCACGCCTAGACATTAAGGAGTTGTGATGGTGGGTGCCAGGGTGTTCTGAGGAACAAGCTTGTGGGCCGGATGTTGGGAGGGTGCAAGATATCAGCCAGTGGATTAGGGGTTTGGGAATTGGCGGGACTAGCTTGTGGGCCAGATGTTGGGAGGGTGCGAGATATCAACCAGTGGGTTAGGGGTTTGGGAATTGGCGGGACTGAGAGAGGTGGTAACTTACCCTTGCAGCTCATGTGACAGTCGTTCATCTTCCTACATTGGATGGTGGTTCTCCTTGTCATGCTGCTGGCACTCGTGCTACCACTGCCTCCCAGGCTGTATTTGTCACTGTGCTGTTGGATCTCCTACCCCCTTGGGGATACTGGGTATCCCACATGTCCTCTACAGCATCCCAAAGCCTGGCCAGATCTGCATCCACAAATCGAGGAGCAGGTCTCCACGATGTCATCCTCTTGGCTTGACTGGGAGTGAGTGCTGAGGGACCGTTTAAATGCAGCTCCCTGTTGAGTCAGGCAAATCGGATGCCTGGGGACTCGGTTCAGCGAGATTCATGTAGGGGCTTGTTAAGTGTGGGTGAATAGCGACCTGGATCGTGCCCATACACCCAGCGTGAATCACCCTGTGATTCCTGTCCAAAATGACACCTAGTCTTTTTAGGGAGAATCCATTATTTTTCAACAATCCCAGCTTGCTAGTTCTGTGTAGCTTGTGTTTTTGTTAATCAGTATTACAGTTGTGTACAGTTTGAGATGACAACATAATCGATTTAGCAAAAGTGGAATATTCCTCTGTAAAAGTGTCAATGCCCTGCTCCTGAGACCAAGGTCCAGTGTACAAAGCAGGAGCACCGCACTTACCAAGAGACCTCCAAAGGTCAACTAGAGCAAATTAATTCTTGTTGCTTTTATTAGACACGTGAAGCAGAAGCAAAATTCTGTGCCTGTGTTACAGTATTGAATGTAAAACTGTGCAATAGATTTTAACACCATTACTTGGATGGAAGCAGGGTCAGGGGAAGGTGACACTGCCTCCATTCTGAAGGTCTTGTGTCTTTCCCTTCCCAGACACTACTCCTGCTTGATAATTCTAATTGTGATTTGCAGAGACTTATGACTGTGTCCTATGGAAATGCTCACCAGACTCCCCTCACCAAAATGAGAATCCAGAAGCCAGTGGAAAGAGAAGTGCGGATCCGGATGCCTCCACCTGATCAAGGGTCTCGTTCTTCCCCACTCCGGATCCGAGTAGAGAAAGAACCAGTGAATGTTCCCATTCCAAGCAAACCTGCTGTCCCATCCTCACCCCAGCCACAGATAATATATAGCAGTGCAAGAGGAGCAAGCCCTCCTCTGCCCACCATTCACTCTGTGCAGTCTTTACAAGAACCCACAATGCCGTGTTCTGCTACTGCCATTGGCATTTCAGATTTTGCTGAATGGACGATGACTACTGAGCAAGACAATAGGACACCTGTGTCTTCAGGTGCCAGTAATGCAGCGAGATCCACAGGAAGGCCATATCAGGATGGATGTCCATCCAGAGAAAAAGAAGCATTTGTTAATGCAAAAGCTAGCAACGATGCTGAGCATCAAACCACCTTTTCAAAGTCTGAAGTTCCTTCATCATCGAGTGCAGATAGAATGAGTTTTGGTGAGTAACAGTCATGTACCAATAAGATGGTTTGCGTTCAATTGAATTCCGATTAAGTGTTTAGTATGTGAGCTATGCTATACTGCTTACATTGCCAGTCTTGAGACTGATTGTATAGCTTCATGATAAATTGGATTTTATACCCTGAGCTAGATATTTAGGGATTTTGAACATTCTCAGAAAGCAAAATTGATTTTTTTAAAACGCACATATTTGTAAAACCAACCGTAACAGATGAAATTGACAAAGAAGATGGCAAAATTTGTTTCCATTCAATATAGTTCAGTTTGATGTATTTTTTAATCATTCTGTAAATTATATTCTGTAAAGAAGGCACCAGTTAGCGTTCCACAGTGTGGATAGGAATTTCCTGTTTTTTAAATCTGGATTTGAATGTCTTGTTTGATTCTCTCATGCAGTTTCAGACTGGTATTCTGATCAAATGCTTCTAAAATGATCTTGAAATATAATTAATATTTTTTTTATTTTTTTTTAATTAAATATTTTATTGAAAATTTTTGGTCAACCAACACAGTACATTGTGCATCCTTTACACAATATTATAACAACACAAATAACAATGACCTGTTTTATAAACAAAAAAAAAAACAAAAAATGAATAAATAATAAATAACAAAAATGAAAACTAGCCCTAATTGGCAACTGCCTTGTCACAAGTAACACTCTCCAAAAATATAATTTAACAGTCCAATATATAATTATCTGTAGCAACGACCTATACATACTATACAGTATATATCAACAACCCTGAGAGTCCTTCTGGTTCCTCCTCCCCGCCCCCCCCCCCCCCCCCCCCCCCGATCCTGGGCTGCTGCTGCTGCCTTCTTTTTCCCATTCCGTCTATCTTTCTGCGAGGTATTCGACGAACGGTTGCCACCGCCTGGTGAACCCTTGAGCCGACCCCCTTAGGACGAACTTAATCCGCTCTAGCTTTATAAACCCCGCCATGTCATTTATCCAGGTCTCCACCCCCGGGGGCTTGGCTTCTTTCCACATTAGCAATATCCTGCGCCGGGCTACTAGGGACGCAAAGGCCAAAACATCGGCCTCTCTCGCCTCCTGCACTCCCGGCTCTTGTGCAACCCCAAATATAGCCAACCCCCAGCTTGGTTCGACCCGGACTCCTACTACTTTTGAAAGCACCTTTGTCACCCCCATCCAAAACCCCTGTAGTGCCGGGCATGACCAAAACATATGGGTATGATTCGCTGGGCTTCTCGAGCACCTCGCACACCTATCCTCCACCCCAAAAAATTTACTGAGCCGTGCTCCAGTCATATGTGCCCTGTGTAATACCTTAAACTGAATCAGGCTTAGCCTGGCACACGAGGACGACGAGTTTACCCTGCTTAGGGCATCTGCCCACAGCCCCTCCTCGATCTCCTCCCCCAGCTCTTCTTCCCATTTCCCTTTTAGTTCATCTACCATAGTCTCCCCTTCGTCCCTCATTTCCCTATATATATCTGACACCTTACCATCCCCCACCCATGTCTTTGAGATCACTCTGTCCTGCACCTCTTGTGTCGGGAGCTGCGGGAATTCCCTCACCTGTTGCCTCGCAAAAGCCCTCAGTTGCATATACCTGAATGCATTCCCTTGGGGCAACCCATATTTCTCGGTCAGCGCTCCCAGACTCGCGAACTTCCCATCCACAAACAGATCTTTCAGTTGCGTTATTCCTGCTCTTTGCCACATTCCATATCCCCTATCCATTCCCCCCGAGGCAAACCTATGGTTGTTTCTTATCGGGGACCCCCCCAAGGCTCCAGTCTTTCCCCTATGCCGTCTCCACTGTCCCCAAATCTTCAGTGTAGCCACCACCACCGGGCTTGTGGTGTAGTTCCTCGGTGAGAACGGCAATGGGGCTGTCACCATAGCCTGTAGGCTAGTCCCCCTACAGGACGCCCTCTCTAATCTCTTCCACGCCGCTCCCTCCTCCTCTCCCATCCACTTACTCACCATTGAAATATTAGCGGCCCAATAATACTCACTTAGGCTCGGTAGTGCCAGCCCCTCCCTATCCCTGCTACGCTGTAAGAATCCCTTCCTCACTCTCGGGGTCTTCCCGGCCCACACAAAACCCATGATGCTCTTTTCAATCCTTTTAAAAAAAGCCTTCGTAATCACCACCGGGAGGCACTGAAACACAAAGAGGAATCTCGGGAGGACCACCATCTTAACCGCCTGCACCCTCCCTGCCATTGACAGGGATACCATATCCCATCTCTTGAAATCCTCCTCCATCTGTTCCACCAACCGCGTTAAATTTAACCTATGCAATGTGCCCCAATTCTTAGCTATCTGCATCCCCAGGTAACGAAAGTCCCTTGTTACCTTCCTCAATGGTAGGTCCTCTATTTCTCTACTCTGCTCCCCTGGATGCACCACAAACAACTCACTTTTCCCCATGTTCAATTTATACCCTGAAAAATCCCCAAACTCCCCAAGTATCCGCATTATTTCTGGCATCCCCTCCGCCGGGTCCGCCACGTATAGTAGCAAATCGTCCGCATACAAAGATACCCGGTGCTCTTCTCCTCCCCTAAGTACTCCCCTCCACTTCTTGGAACCCCTCAACGCTATCGCCAGGGGCTCAATCGCCAGTGCAAACAATAATGGGGACAGAGGGCATCCCTGCCTTGTCCCTCTATGGAGCCGAAAATATGCAGATCCCCGTCCATTCGTGACCACGCTCGCCACTGGGGCCCTATACAACAGCTGCACCCATCTAACATACCCCTCTCCAAAACCAAATCTCCTCAACACCTCCCACAAATAATCCCACTCCACTCTATCAAATGCTTTCTCGGCATCCATCGCCACTACTATCTCCGTTTCTCCCTCTGGTGGGGCCATCATCATTACCCCTAACAACCTCCGTATATTCGTGTTCAGCTGTCTCCCCTTCACAAACCCAGTTTGGTCCTCGTGGACCACCCCCGGGACACATTCCTCTATTCTCATTGCCATTACCTTGGCCAGGACCTTGGCATCTACATTTAGGAGGGAAATAGGTCTATAGGACCCGCATTGTAGCGGGTCCTTTTCCTTCTTTAAGAGAAGCGATATCGTTGCTTCAGACATAGTCGGGGGCAGTTGTCCCCTTTCCTTTGCCTCATTAAAGGTCCTCGTCAGTACCGGGGCGAGCAAGTCCACATATTTTCTATAGAATTCGACTGGGAATCCATCCGGTCCCGGGGCCTTTCCCGCCTGCATGCTCCTAATTCCTTTCACCACTTCTTCTACCTCGATCTGTGCTCCCAGTCCCACCCTTTCCTGCTCTTCCACCTTGGGAAATTCCAGCCGATCCAAGAAGCCCATCATTCTCTCCCTCCCATCCGGGGGTTGAGCTTCATATAATTTTTTATAAAATGTCTTGAACACTCCATTCACTCTCTCCGCTCCATCTCTCCTTCCTCATCCCTCACTCCCCCTATTTCCCTCGCTGCTCCCCTTTTCCTCAATTGGTGTGCCAGCAACCTGCTCGCCTTCTCCCCATATTCGTACTGTACACCCTGTGCCTTCCTCCATTGTGCCTCTGCAGTGCCTGTAGTCAGCAAGTCAAATTCTACATGTAGCCTTTGCCTTTCCCTGTACAGTCCCTCCTCCGTTGCTTCCACATATTGTCTGTCCACCCTCAAAAGTTCTTGCAGCAACCGCTCCCGTTCCTTACTCTCCTGCTTCCCTTTATGTGCCCTTATTGATATCAGCTCCCCTCTAACCACCGCCTTCAACGCCTCCCAGACCACTCCCACCTGGACCTCCCCATTATCATTGAGTTCCAAGTACTTTTCAATGCACCCCCTCACCCTTAGACACACCCCCTCATCTGCCATTAGTCCCATGTCCATTCTCCAGGGTGGGCGCCCTCCTGTTTCCTCCCCTATCTCCAAGTCCATCCAGTGTGGAGCGTGATCCGAAATGGCTATAGCCGTATACTCCATTCCCCTCACCTTCGGGATCAATGCCCTACCCAGCACAAAAAAGTCTATTCGCGAGTAGACTTTATGGACATAGGAGAAAAACGAGAACTCCTTACTCCTAGGTCTGCTAAATCTCCACGGGTCTACACCTCCCATCTGCTCCATAAAATCTTTAAGTACCTTGGCTGCTGCCGGCCTCCTTCCAGTCCTGGACTTCGACCTATCCAGCCCTGGTTCCAACACCGTATTAAAATCTCCCCCCATTATCAGCTTTCCCATCTCTAGGTCCGGAATGCGTCCTAGCATCCGCCTCATAAAATTGGCATCATCCCAGTTCGGGGCATATACGTTTACCAAAACCACCGTCTCCCCCTGTAGTTTGCCAGTCACCATCACGTATCTGCCCCCGTTATCCGCCACTATAGTCTTTGCCTCGAACATTACCCGCTTCCCCACTAATATAGCCACCCCCCTGTTTTTCGCATCTAGCCCCGAATGGAACACCTGCCCCACCCATCCTTTGCGTAGCCTAACCTGGTCTATCAGTTTCAGGTGCGTTTCCTGTAACATAACCACATCTGCCTTAAGTTTCTTAAGGTGTGCGAGTACCCGTGCCCTCTTTATCGGCCCGTTCAGCCCTCTCACGTTCCACGTGATCAGCCGAGTTGGGGGGCTTCCTACCCCTTGTCGATTAGCCATCACCTTTTTCCAGCTCCTCACCCGGTTCCCACGCAGCTGTATCTCCCCCAGGCGGTGCCCCCCCCGCCCATCCTCTCCCATACCAGCTCCCCCCTCTCCCCAGCAGCAGCAACCCAGTAATTCCCCCCTCCCACCCCCCCCCCGCTAGATCCCCCGCTAGCGTAATTACTCCCCCCATGTTGCTCCCAGAAGTCAGCAAACTCTGGCTGACCTCGGCTTCCCCCTGTGACCTCGGCTCGCCCCGTGCGACGCCCCCTCCTTCCTGCTTCTCTATTCCCGCCATGATTATCATAGCGCGGGAACCAAGCCCGCGCTTCTCCCTTGGCCCCGCCCCCAATGGCCAACGCCCCATCTCCTCCACCTCCCCTCCTCCCCCCATCACCACCTGTGGGAGAGAGAAAAGTTACCGCATCGCAGGATTAGTACATAAAACCCCTCTTTGCCCCCCACATTCGCCCCACCACTTTGTTCGAACGTTCTTTTTAATAACCCGCTCATTCCAGTTTTTCTTCCACAATAAAAGTCCACGTTTCATCCGCCGTCTCAAAGTAGTGGTGCCTCTCTCGATGTGTGACCCACAGTCTTGCCGGTTGCAGCATTCCAAATTTTATCTTCTTTTTATGAAGCACCGCCTTGGCCCGATTAAAGCTCGCCCTCCTTCTCGCCACCTCCGCACTCCAGTCTTGATAAACGCGGATCACCGCGTTCTCCCATTTACTACTCCGAGTTTTCTTCGCCCATCTAAGGACCATTTCTCTATCCTTAAAACGGAGGAATCTCACCACTATGGCTCTGGGAATTTCTCCTGCTCTCGGTCCTCGCGCCATCACTCGGTATGCTCCCTCCACCTCCAACGGACCTGCCGGGGCCTCCGCTCCCATTAACGAGTGCAGCATCGTGCTCACATATGCCCCGACGTCCGCTCCCTCCACACCTTCAGGAAGACCAAGAATCCTCAGGTTGTTCCTCCTTGCGTTGTTTTCCAGTGCCTCCAACTTTTCCACACATCGTTTCTGATGTGCCTCCTGCGTCTCCGTCTTCACCACCAGGCCCTGTATATCGTCCTCATTCTCGGCTGCTTTTGCCTTCACGACCCGAAGCTCCCGCTCCTGGGTCTTTTGTTCCTCCTTTAGCCCTTCGATCGCCTGTAGTATCGGGGCCAACAGCTCTTTCTTCATTTCCTTTTTGATCTCTTCCACACAGCATTTCAAGAACTCTTGTTGTTCAGGGCCCCATGTTAAACTGCCACCTTCCGACGCCATCTTAGTTTTTGCTTGCCTTCCTTGCCGCTGTTCTAAAGGATCCACTGCAATCTGGCCACTCTCTCCTCCTTTTTCCATCCGTATCCAGGGGGGATTCCCTTCTGGTTTACCGCACAGTGTTTTTAGCCGTCAAAATTGCCGTTGGGGCTCCTATCAAGAGCCCAAAAGTCCGTTTCACAGGGAGCTGCCGAAATGTGCGACTCAGCTGGTCATCGCCGCACCCGGAAGTCAATATAATTAATATTGACAGAAATAAATCTTGATTTCATGGATGCTGAAGGCCTGTTGATTCTGTAGATGGTTGGTACTTTTTTTTCTGGCCAAATTTTGAAATAAGAAACCGACATTATTTACATTAAAGCTTCATTAATCTGTGCAATAAATTATGATGTCTCCATATTTTATAATTGGCTGTGGAAGGCTATTCAAGATTTCAAAATGGATGCCAATATCTCACAATATTAAAATAATGCTAAATGTTCCACTTAAATCACCCCTAAACCTCAGCAGACCCTTTGATCTAAGCCATTAAATATTTCTACCACTCTAAATATTCCCAACATCTGCAACTATTTGTTTATCCTGTGAATATATAACTCTGGATTATTTGTGGATGTGCCTGCAAAAATAATTGAGTTGAGCATCATAAGCAGGCTGTAACTTTAAGATAATTGATAGATACTAAAACAAGGAGGGTGTGCACTTTATTTAAAATACAGACAGGCTGCATTTTCCTTTCAGACAAGCTGAAAATTGTTTGTCGTTGTGCCTGCTTTGTATTTAGAATCTTAAAGATTAGGGCACAGAAAGTGTCTATGTCGGCATTTGTATATTGATTGTAATGTTAATGCAAATATTAATTTACTAAAATAGTATTGTAACATTTCTGCCCCTCTTGACCCTCTCTCTCTCTCTCTCTCTCGAGTCAGTATATGAGGCTGTATTAGTTCCACCATCTATAATTTATTTATTTAAGCTCTATCCTGGAGTTTTAAATTATGTCTTATTTCATTCAAGTATGCCACTTTAAAAAAAAAAATGTTATTCAAATTTTCACAAATTATCAACAACAAAATACAGAAAGAAAAGAACAACCCCCCCCCCCCCCCCCCCCCCGGTATACATAAATAATAAATTAACAGCCTTCATCAACACAAAAGGCAAAAATACACGCCCACTCAGGAAAAGCGAACCACCCCCCCCCCCCTCGAGTCCCAAGCCCCCCCCGGGTTGCTGCCGCTGCTGACCATCTTCTAACATTCTGCCAGGAAGTCTAGGTACGGCTGCCACCGCCTGAAGAATCCTTGTACTGATCCCCTTAAGGTGAATTTCACCCTCTCCAATTTAATAAACCCCGCCATATCGCTGATCCAGAATTCCACGCTTGGGGGCTTCGCATCCTTCCACTGAAGAAGAATCCTTCGCCGGGCTACCAGGGACGCAAAGGCCAGAATACCGGCCTCTTTCGCCTCCTGCACTCCCGGCTCCTCCGCCACCCCAAATATTGCGAGCCCCCAGCCCGGATTGACCCTGGAACCTACCACCCTCGACACTGTCCTCGCTACACCCTTCCAAAAGTCCTCCAGCGCTGGGCAGGCCCAGAACATGTGGGTGTGATTTGCTGGGCTCCCTGAGCACCTAACACACCTGTCCTCGCACCCAAAGAACCGGCTTATCCTTGCCCCAGTCATGTGAGCCCTATGCAGCACCTCAAATTGTATGAGGCTAAGCCTCGCACAAAAGGAGTAAGAGTTCACCCTCCCCAGGGCATTCGCCCACATCCCCTCGTCAATCTCCTCACCCAGCTCCTCCTCTCACTTACCCTTTAGCTCCTCCACCGAGGCCTCCTCCTCCTCCTGCATCACCTGATACATTGCTGAGATCCTTCCCTCTCCAACCCACACCCCCGACAGCACCCTGTCCTGGACCCCGCGTGGCGGCAGCCGTGGGAACTCCACCACCTGCCGCCGAACAAACGCCCTTACCTGCATATATCTGAAGGTGTTCCTGGGGGGAGCCCAAACTTCTCCTTCAGCTCACCCAGGCTCGCGAACTTCCCGTCCACAAACAGGTCCCCCATCCTTCTAAATACCTACCCTGTGCCAGCTCAGAAACCCTCCGTCCATCCTCCCCGGGACAAACCGGTGGTTCCCCCGAATCGGGGACTACACCGAGGCCCCCACATCCCCCCCTGTGACGTCTCTGTTGCCCCAAAATTTTGAGGGTAGCCGCCACCACCGGGCTCGTGCCCACACAGGACGCCATCTCCAGCCTCTTCCATGCCGCTTATTCACCCACTTATGCACCATTGCCACGTTGGTGGCCGAGTAATACCCACAGAGGTTAGGCAGCGCCAAACCCCCCCATCCCTGCACCGCTCCAGGAACACCCTTCTCACCTTCGGGGTCTTCTGCGCCCATACAAACCCCATAACGCTCCTGTTAACCCGCCTGAAGAAGGCCCTAGGGATCAGGATGGGGAGGCATTGGAACAGGAGCAAAAACCTCGGGAGCACCGTCATTTTAACTGACTGCACCCTACCCGCCAGGTAGAGTGGCAGCACGTCCCACCTCTTAAACTCCTCCTCTATCTGCTCCACCAGCCTAGTGAAGTTAAGCTTATGTAGGGCCCTCCAACTCCTAGCCACCTGGACCCCCAGGTACCTGAAAGTCCTCTCTGCCCTTTTTAGCAGGAGCTCACCAATCCCCCTCTCCTGATCCCCCACTACGTGCACTACGAACAACTCGCTCTTTCCCATATTAAACTTGTACCCGGAGAAATCTCCAAACTCCCTAAGGATCCTCATCACCTCCGGCATTCCCCCCACCGGGTCCGCCACATATAGCAGCAAATCATCCGCATAGAGAGACACCCGATGCTCCTCCCCACCTCGCACCAGCCCCCTCCAGTTCCTCGACTCCCTCAACGCCATGGCCAGGGGTTCCATCACCAGCGCAAAGAGCAGGGAGGGCAGGGGACACCCTTGCCTCGTCCCCCGGTGTAGCCAGAAATACTCTGACCTCCTTCTGTTCGTGGCCACATTCGCCACCGGGGCCTCATACAGCAGCCACACCCACCTGACGAACCCCTCCCCTCCCCAAACCTTTTCAACACCTCCCACAGGTACCCCCATTCCACCCTATCAAAGGCCTTCTCTGCATCCATCGCCGCCTCTATCTCCGCCTCCCCTTCCGTCGCCGGCATCATTATAACATTCAAGAGCCTCCGTACATTGGTATTCAACTGCCTCCCTTTCACGAACCTCGTCTGATCCTCGTGTATGACCTGCAGCACACAGTCCTCCATCCTCATGGCCAAAATCTTTGCCAGCAACTTTGCGTCTACATTTAAGAGTGTGATCGGCCTGTATGACCCACACTGTAGGAGATCCTTGTCCCGCTTCAGGATCAGGGAAATCAGCGCTCTAGACATCGTCGGGGGCGGAGCCCCCCTTTCCTTGCCTCGTTGAAGGTCCTTACCAACAGCGGGCCCAGCAGGTCCGCATACTTCTTGTAAAATTCAACCGGGAACCCATCCGGCCCCGGTGCCTTCCCCGCCTGCATGTTCCCTATCCCTTTGACCTGGCGCAGCACCCTTTCCAGGCCCAGTCCCACTACCCCCAACTCAGGCCTCTTCTCTCCCCACCCCCCCTTGCGGGGCCCCATCCCCCCGACCGACCATCAACCCCGCAAGCGGTTTACCTACCCCTCCCCCCCCCATGAGCCCGCCCGGCGGACCTAATTAAAATAGTGCCCAATCAACCCCAATAAACAAAGAACCCCCCCCCCCCCTCGAAACACAACCCAACAATCCCCAACCATCCCTCCACCGCGACCCCTCATCCCCGACCCTTAGTCTGAGTCCAGTTTCTCGGCCTGAACAAAGGCCCACGCCTCCTCCGGGGACTCAAAATAATGGTGTTGATCCTTTTCGGCGACCCACAGACGCGCCGGCTGTAGCATACCGAACTTCACCCCCTTCCTGTGCAGCACTGCCTTCACCTGGTTGTAACCGGCCCTCTTCTTCGCCACCTCCGTGCTCCAATCCTGGCAAATCCGGACCTCCGCGTTCTCCCACTTGCTGCTCCGCTCCTTCTTGGCCCACCTTAACACACACTCTCGATCAGCAAACCGGTGGAACCGCATCAGCACCGCCCGCGGCGGCTCGCTGGGCTTGGGCCTCCTCGCCAGCACTCGGAGGGCCCCTGAAAGGCCCCCGCTCCAATCAGCGAATTCAGTATGGTGACCACGTCCGATCCCTCCAGCCCCTCCGGGATGCCAAGGATCCACAGGTTTTTCCGCCTCGACCGGTTCTCTATCTCCTCGAACCTCGCCTGCCATTTCTTGTGGAGCACCTCGTGCGCCTCCATCTTCACCGCCAGGCCCAGGATCACATCCTCGTTCTCCAAGACCTTCTGCCGGACCTCCCGGATCGCCGCCCCTTGGGCTGTCTGGGTCTCCAGCAGCTTATCGATTGAAGCCTTCATTGGCTCCAGCAGCTCTGCTTTCAGTTCCTTAGAACAGCGCTGGAGAAGGTCCTGCTGCTCTTGCGCCCACTGCCTCCACGCTGCCTGGACTCCACCCGCCGCCAGCTTGTTCCTCCTCCCTCGCACCTTTCTTTGCTTCAATGGCACTTTTTAAATCGCCCCACTCCTGGTCCAATCCATACACTATCGGGGGAATGTTGCTGTCCCCTTCCCACACTGGGAAACGTCAAACAAGCGCCGTTACGGGCCCTAAAAAGAGCCCAAAAGTCTGTTTTAACAGGAGCTGCTGAACGTGAGACTTAGTTCTGTATAGCCGCAACTGGAAGTCCTCCAAATATGCCACTTGGCCATTAACATTTACAAATTGAAAACTTTTTATAAATTAATTTTATGGGCTGTTTAGCACAGGGCTAAATCGCTGGCTTTGCGAGCAGACCAAGGCAGGCCAGCAGCACGGTTCAATTTCCGTAACAGCCTCCCCGAACAGGCGCCGGAATGTGGCGACTAGGGGCTTTTCACAGTAACTTCATTGAAGCCTACTTGTGACAATAAGCGATTTTCATTTCATTTCATTTCTTTCATACCTTACGTTAATTCACATTTTTAGCCACTTCATGCGATGCATTGAAAACTTTATGGATGCAATTTGCCGCCTTGTCGCACCCGACTCGGTAACCATGCGGCTCATTTGAATATGTCTACGGCGAACGGCCTCCCCAGCGAGGCCTGCACTGAGCAGCGTTTAGTACTGTTCCACACAAACATGGACCCAGGCGATGGGCGACACTTGAGTGGTTGGGGATGGAGGGTAGCAGCCTGGCTCTCCCTCTGCCACCCAGGTGCCTTGGCACTGCCAGCCTGCTACCTTGGCACTGTCAAGAGTCAGGGCCTGAGGGGGCCATGCCCATGAAAAGGGTGATGGGGTATGAATGGCGGTTATGAAGTGGCCTCATAAAAGGTTGGGGCGGGTTAAGGGTGGGGGTCCTGAAAGGGGGAGGACCTGAAAAGTGGGGTGGGGAGGCCTGCAAAGGGGAGGGCCCTCAGCGACCCTATAGTGAGGTGGCTTCACTTGCAGGAGTGGGGGATAATGCCCATGTGTGCGGGGAGTCATATTGCCCATGGGTGGGGGGTGGGGTGGGGCGGTGCGGGACCTTTAAGCTCACTTCAAGATCGGGCACCCTTTCAAAAGGCCGACAACCCGACTGCGCAGGTGAGTACGTCGACTGACCACCCTGCGCATGCGCGATGGCGCACGGAACGCGCTGACGTTGGCGTCATGACGTGTCCGAATTGTGGCTCCGCCCATTTAAAGCAGCAATGTCCGGCAAAAGGACCCCGGTGTCTACAGTGTGGCAAGCTTGGCCACTACGCAGCCCTTTGCAGATCTGCTCCACCGCTCAGCAACCAGCGAACCCAGCTGCGGCGCAGAAGTGTCTGCTCAATACAACAAGGCGTGCCAGATTCCGATCCCGACAGCCCAACAGACCCTGATGCTGAGTACCTCAAGTCCCCATACCGGGTGGGCATCATAACTACATATGCGTTGCCTTCCACCACACCTCACAACGCCTCTCGATCCTCCGTGTGGATCCCGATGACGAGTGGTCTGCTGTCCTCACAGTGAACAAGGCCCGCATCCGGGTCAAACTGGACACCGGCGCATCGGCGAACCTCATCTCGAAATCCGACCTCGACACCATCCGCGCCAAACCAAGCATTCTTCCACCGGCCTGCCAGCTCCTTGACTACAATGGCAACGCCATAGCTGCCAGTGGCTCCTGTCAACTGGGGGTATCCAATAAGGCGATCAAGGCGACGCTGCGGTTTGAAATCATCGGGCCTGACCGAGCATCTCTGCTCGGTGCTCGTGCCTGCAAGGTCCTGAACCTTGTTCAGCGCGTCCACACCATGTCATCATCACCGGCGACGGCCTAGCCCAATGGAAACCTGCAAGCCGACATAGATGACATCATCACGCAGTATCACAGCGTATTCAACCGAATGGGCTCGCTCCCATACCGATACAAAATCCTGCTCAAACCAAATGCCACCCCTGTAATTCATGCACCTCGCCGGGTGCCGGCGCCCCTCAAGGATCGTCTGAAGAAGCAATTACAGGACCTCCAAGACCAGGTCATCATATAAAAGGTTACAGAGCTCACAGACTGGGTCAGCTCCATGGTCTGCGTCAAGAAGCCGTCAGGGGAGCTTCGCATTTGCATTGACCCTAAGGATCTAAACCGCAACATCATGAGGGAGCATTACCCAACACCAAAACGAGAAGAGTTGACCAGTGAGATGGCTCATGCCAAATTCTTTACTAAGCTCGACGCCTCCAAGGGTTTTGGGCAAATACAACTGGATGCGTCCAGTCGCAAGTTGTGCACGTTCAACACCCCGTTTGGTCGTTACTGCTACAACCGGATGCATTTTGGCATCATATCTGCCTCCGAAGTATTTCATCGCATCATGGAACAGATGATGGAGGGCATCGAGGGGGTGCGAGTGTGCGTTGACGAAGTCATTATCTGGTCCACAACGCCCCAGGAACACATCACTCACCTCCAAGAGGTATTCCAAAGAATCCATGAACATGGGCTTCAGCTCAATAGGGCCAAGTGCTCATTTAGTCAATCGGAGATCAAATTCCTAGGTGACCACATCTCGCAGCAGGGCGTATGGCCAGACGCCGACAAGGTCTCGGCGATCAACGTCATGAAGACCCCGGAGGACAAAAAGGCGGTCCTCCACTTTCTTGGAATGGTCAACTTCCTCGGGAAATTCATTCCCAATATGGCATCCCACACCACGGCCCCCGCCATCTTGTCAAAAAGTTGACGGAATTCCAGTGGCTGCCCACGCATGAAGAGGAATGGCATGAGCTGAAAGCAAAACTCATGACAGCCCCGGTCCTAGCGTTCTTCGACCCAACCAAGGAAACCAAGATATCAACTGATGCAAGCCAGGACGGCATTGGGGCGGTGCTCATTCAGCGAGATGACTCTGCGTCCTGGGCTCCAGTGGCGTATGCCTCCAGGGCCATGACGCCCACTGAGCAACGGTACGCTCAGATTGAGAAGGAGTGTCTGGGCCTCCTAACAGGGATAGTCAAGTTCCACGACTATGTTTATGGCCTTCCGAAATTCACGGTAGAGACGGACCACAGGCCTCTAGTCCACATAGTCCAGAAGGATTTAAACGACATGACACCTCGGTTACAGTGTATTCTTCTAAAGCTACGCCGCTACGACTTCGAACTGGTCTACACGCCAGGTGAAGAGCTGATAGTTGCAGATGCCCTGTCCAGGTCCATTACCACACCGCATGAACAAAGTGACTTCACCTGCCACATAGAAGCCCAAGTGCACTTGTGTGCCTCGAACCTTCCGGCCTCCGATGAACGCGTGGTCCAAATTCGTGAGGAGACAGCCAAGGATCCTCTGCTGCAGCGCGTGATGCAGCACCTCAGCAATGACTGGCAGAAGGGACAATGTCCCCAGTTCTATAACGTAAAAGACGACCTGACGGTGGTGGAGGGAATCCTTCTGAAACTCGACAGAATCGTAATTCCTCCAGAGTATGTGTGCTATGGTGCTGGGGCAACTCCATGAGGGTCACCTTGGGGTCGAGAAATGCCGACGCAGAGCTCGGGAGGCGGTCTATTGGCCGGGCATCAGCCAAGACATTGCCGACACAGTCCTCAATTGCCCTACCTGTCAGAGGTTTCAGCCAGTTCAAACCAAAGAAACGTTGCAGCAGCACGAGATTGTGACCTGTCCGTGGTCCAAAGTCGGTTTAGACCTTTTCCATGCCAAGGGGCGTGACTACGTACTCCTGGTGGACTACTTCTCCAGTTACCCAGAAGTAGTGAAAATGTCCGACATCACGTCAAAGGCGGTAATCAAAGCCTACAAAGAAACGTTCGCCAGGCATGGGTTACCGCTCATGGTAATGAGCGACAACGGTCCTTGCTTTTACAGCCAGGAATGGTCTGACTTCGCACAGTCCTACAACGTCCGGCACGTTACCTCCAGTCCCCACTACCCGTAGTCAAACGGAAGGCCGAAAAAGGGGTCCTCATTGTAAAGCGGCTGCTGTGCAAAGCTGCAGATTCAGGCTCCGATTTTAACCTGCCGATGCTGGCATGCAGGGCGACCCCACTGTCCACTGGATTGTCTCCAGCCCAGATGTTCATGAATCGCACTCTGAGGACCACAGTTCCAGCCATCCACGTTCCCGACCTTGACCACCTCACGGTCCTACAGAAAATGCAGCAGTCACGGGCCCCAAGATCATTCCGCATGGCTGATGGCTCCCTGCTACGGCGCAACAGACGGGCACTGCGAAGAGTTCCACGCCCGCTACCTGACCGGCGTGCCCCGCCGCCTACGATGCCTCCTCTGGACGTACCCTACTACGAGGCCACCGATCTACCAGCAATCCTGCCGGTCCACGCGCCCACCACGATGCCAGCGATCCCACCTCTCCAAGCGCAGGCGGCTCCTAATCCACCTCTGCGGTGATTAACAAGAATTCATCGCCCACCACAAAGACTAAATCTATAGACTGAGCTTTTGTACATTTTTGGGACTTCACCAATTGGACCTCTGTAAATATTGTTTTGTTTGCTATGTATCTGCACTATCGCAACCTTCCTATGTATATACGTTCATTTAGACATCTTTCTGTATATAGTCAGGCACATATATATATTTATAAGCATCCACACCTTCGTATTTATTTATTTTTTAAAAAGGTCATAATATCCACACATGTATCTAATGAAGTGCAGACAGGCAGTGATTGACACACAGGATGACCAGTAAGCACACAGCACAGTGCAGCCAATCACCAGACAGGACGCCACCACTATAAAGCCAGAGGGCACTGGGTTTCCCCCTCTCTCTCTGGACCCAGCCACTGAGACAGTCAGAGTCCACGAGCTAGCACAGTGCAAACACCATGCGGTAGCTAGTAAGTCTGGTCAGGCTAGTACAAGGTCTCCAGTCAGTTCATTATAGTGTCGACCCACAGTTAAATATGTATGTTAGTTCTATCGTTCAATAAAACTGTGTTGGATCTTCTACAGAGTTAGAGGTCTGTTACTCGCATCGCTGCATCAAGTGCAGTCCACACCGAACCGACCTGCCTAACACATCAGTGAGAAAGAAGTTGCATTTACACAGTGATTGAAAGCCTTCAATCTAACAATGCAACAGTGGTCTCAGTACAGAGTGGTAGCAGCCATTGTAGAAACAGGATTCTACTCCATGGCCCAGTTGGTGCAGCCCACGAGATATACTGACCTTACTGGTGTGAGCCACTGGAATAGTAATGTGATTCTGGTTTAATGCCCTTCGCTGCATTTGCAGTACCACAACTAAAGGTGGCATAAAGTTACATTTCTGCTCTTTACATTCTTTTAAATTAAATTACCCCAGTAACTAAAATATTATAACAGATTAACAATGAGATCAAGTGTATACTCACTGGCCTTTTTTTTTAAGGTTTCATATTCTCATTCAGTCTATGCTGCTGGGATAAAATCCTGTTTATTGGCTGTAGGATCTTGTAGGGAATGAGTTTGGCAATTCCTCATCAGTCTACAGCACATAATTACTTCTGAATTGATAATCTCATTCATGCCTAGTTTTATGACACATATCTTCATACTTTCCCCCCCCCCCCCCTTTTTGGGGATTAGTTGAGTGGGGGGGGGGGGGGGGGAGGATTCCTTTTTTTAAAAAAAATAAAAAAAATTTAATTACTTTTTCTGAGTTACCAAGCCAGGGCTCAGAGTGTGGGTAAGGGGCAAACCCCTAATCCAGCTCCTCGCCTGCTCCAAAAAACTAATTCAAATTGAATCCAATTCATGGTCCCACAAGAGAGACATACCAGATTTGAACCAAAGGCTCAATCTACATTACACTTGATCTTAGCCAAAAGGCCGAGAAGCGATTGGTGGAAGGATTCCTGAGTTGCTGAGTTGATTGTCAGCCCCATGAACCGTGTTATGAACGCTCTTTCCGTGGTCAACAAGTCCTGGCATTGGACTTGAACCCCCAAAAACTAATGTATCAGAGATTATCTTACAGCACCACCAATAGAGGCACCAAAACACTCCTTCATCTGCCTGAGCTCATGTCTTTGGCTGAGCAGTGTGGTTTCCAGGGTTGGTCACCTCAAAATTGGCTTGCAGACTGGTTGGCAGTCATAGCTCTGCTATTTAACATGGAGCCTTTTTTGAGACACACAATGGTTTCTCACTGTTTGTGCATGGTGGCATAACAGGAAGGAGGGAAGACCTGACCCCACAGATACAAAAGCATGGTAGGGTTTTTCATTTGTTGGCAAAATAGGTAGATGGTGCAGTGCTCTTTAGTTTTCAAGAAAACATACATTAATCCTCTTCCCATATCCCTCATTGGTCTAATAATGGAGCCTTTGATTCTCAATGTTTTTAGGAAATCTCTACCAATTTTTATGTTTAATCATTGTCACTGCTGAACTTTCAGAATACCTCGGTGACCCAAGACGAAATATAAAGGTGCCGGCAGCATTTCTAATGAAGGCACGACAGAAAACCAAGCCAAAGTACGTAGCACGTTACCTCATTCGGATGATGTTCCCAAAGGATACACTAATTTATAGTAATATGCAAGGTGACAAAGCGAGAGGAATCAAACCATTGGATCCTAATAGGATCACAGCTTTACGAGGTGAGCCTTGCTTCGGATGATGGATAATATTTAATTAGGCACGGAGATACTTTTTGAGTTATTTTTCTCCACCTTGTACTACCACAGGTGTTAATTGTATTAAGCCACAGCTTCTCAGATGCTGCACTTGGTTTAATGATTGACACTGCAATGATGTTTAATTGGTTGAGTAATGACTAAAGCCTCGCCTTGAAGTTCCAACAAATTGATCTATTTTCACTTGCTTCTTAAATTGGTCTTTAAACTGAGGTTCTCATATTTAATGAACATAGTAGTGCCAGTACCTGTCTCATTTCCATTCAATGACTGTCAGAATATGGATATATCAAGAGTTCATTTAGAAAACGGAATCCTTTTTAAGCCCTGCAAAGAAAAAAAGTGATAGTTTAGCACCTTTCCCCATTTAGCAACTTTCCCTCTTATGTCAAAATAATGTTCAAGTAGACATGGCTCATATTCCAAGTTTATTGGGATGCATTTTTAAAAAATCTTTTATTTTACAGTCAGTGACAACAATATAATTGTTGTTTGCAATTCATTAAACTAAGACATGTACCATTTGTGCATATATTGGACAAAGGAAAAATGTAATTGAAAGTTTACAACAAATTTTAGTCGTTTGCTGTTTGTGTATTTTTTTCTTATACTGAGTTTACCCCTTTTTTTCCCCCTAGAGTTCCTTTGTACACTTTTCCCCACGTATGATTTGAGTGAGGAAGGCAAAGACTGGAAAACTTGTGTCTCCAATGTAAATTCCATGATACGCAGCCTGCGTTGTGAAATCCAAAAAGGAGCAGTAAGTAGAGTCCAAAGAGAGTAAAGGCATTTATATTGTGTTCATTATTGGCAAGTACACACTAGACTGACTTGAGCATAAACTGAAACTTAAGTAGATCAAATGGTCCTGCAATGCAAATAGATCTGTATTCCTTCTTGGAGAAACTTTTTGAAATGGAACAAGAAAAATGTACTGTTTACAGGCATTGGTATGTTAACATCCCGGAAATGGGGCTGAGCAGACAGGTACAGTTTAGATGTGGTGCTGAGCCAGACAGACCAATACTCCATCTGTACTGACTTCGTTGATCTCAGCTTGAGGACTTAAATCTGTCGCTGTGGCCAATAGCTAGGGAGGGTAAAAACTATCCAGGGTTTCTGTTCCTGACTACTGTCTAAGACCCACTTCCGGAGAGGTTTGTGAAAGTCAATGCAGGTGAGAACAGTATTGGGATCTGATGCTTTCCAGGATAGATAAGTCAGCTGATAGTCAATCTAGACTCGCACATGAAGAATGAACACAGATAGTGTATGGGGACGCCAGTGGGGTGGGGGGGGGGGGGGGGGGGGGGGGGGGGTTTACTACTGGGGTTAAAAAAAACTCTAAAAATAACCTTCACACCACGATCATGAATTTGCGTAATTCTTGCTGATTCTCTGCTGCTTTGATCCACCTCCTCCTCGTGTCTTTCGTATGGTTTCTTTTTCTGTTTTGGTGGCTTTAAACTTTTTAGTAACAATTCATATTCAACCTTTGGTTATTTGGTGGAATGATTTGAACATGTCCTTATGGCAAATCTTCACATATTAGCTGGCAGAAAGGCATTTCAAAATTACATCTTCAGTGAAGCTTAATTACTTTGTGCATAAATAGCCATTGTTACTGTGTAATGTACTAATCTGATTTGGCACAAGTTGGACCCATAGGAATGAGCACAGGTTTCAGTTATATGTCCGTTATTAGAGTATTGCCGTTAGTAGATGTTATCTTTTCTGCTTGTTTTCCATTCTTGGAAGTAATTCCTTGGAATTTCTTTTGGAAGCAGTTCCTTGGAATTTCTTTTAAAAATTAATTGAGCTTTTTGTTCCCTCTCCCTCTCCAAACTGACTCTTTACTTCTCCTCACTTAAAGATGGTGGGTCTTACTGCACCAATGTGAAGCTGCATGGCACCCATTGCAAGCAGCCGTTCTTCCTTTTGTATGTGTCTGGATGGCGAGTGTCAGTCAAAACCATCAGAGTTGACCCTAATCTTGCCCCCATTTGTTGCACATGCATGCACTATTCTAATCGAGCTTCCTAATTGGAAGAGACTGTTTCTTCCTTTACCCAACCCTCAGACTAATTGTAATGCACGATCACAACCCCAAGCCAGATTGAACAACGTGTAATGAATCAAACTGAAAATCTTGTTTCTATACCATGTGTTACATTTAGCAACTGAGCTGTGTAACATTTTTGTCTTTATTCCCAGTTGTACCTTGTTTTCTTTAACACACTAGCTTTCTTTCATGTGAAAGCTGTGAAACTACTGTTGTGCTAGTTCAGTATAATCTTAAATACCAGCCAACAGTAAATGCCTCTTTTAATGGACACGTACAATCAAAACGCCTCCATTTTTCCTAATTAATGGTTTTTATAGTAACATTTTCTGACTGGAATGTATAACCCATGCAAATATCTGAGCTAGATTCTGTAAAAATGAAAATTTAAATAAGAGGTAAAAATATTCTGCACTAATCTGTACTGTGAATGATTACTGTATATGTATGACTTTCATTGATCTGTCCTATAGTAAATAGTTGCAGTCTCAAGGAGCAGTCGTTTTTCAACTTTAAGCTTGTTGTTGTTTAACAGTTGTTTAAAGTGTTGTATGTTCACTGTCCACGTATATTAAAGTTGCTTTTAATATATTCACTCTTTTAAGTCGTTTACTTCTACATGTAACTTGTAGGCTGCAGCAAGGCCTAACACTACAAGTTAGATCCATATGCTCCCTGATCCTCCAGTGGTACGTTTTCACCAAAATGAACTTGAAGAGCAGTTAGAATCTGCCACGAATGCAGTGGCCAAGAATCAAAATGGAAACCCCATTGCTGATGCAATGCTCCTCAGTCCCGACTGTTTTAAAAATAGGTGTGAAGGTTCAACTGGTGGGTAGAATCCGATTATCAGTCAGATTAATTCATGAGGTGAAACTGTGGCCTCTCCAACCCCCGTTCCTACTGCAGATTGTACAAACGACCTGGATGCCAGAGGCTTTTCATGATCAGCTACTGAAGCAGTCAATTAAACTCTATGTAATCAGTTGGATTTTAACAATAATAACCTTTATTGTCACAAGTAGGCTTACATTAACACTGCAATGAAGTTACTGTGAAAATCCCCTAGTGGCCACATTCCGGCGCCTGTTCTGGTACACGGAGGGAGAATTTAGAATATCCAATCCACCTAACCTGCATGCCTTTCGGGACTTCTGGGAGAAAACCGGAGCACCCGGAGGAAACCCACACAGACACTGGGAGAACGTGCAGACTCCGTGCAGACTCCACACAGACAGTGACCCAAGCCGGGAATCGAATCTGGGACGCTGGAGCTGTTAAGCAACAGTGCTACCCACTGTGCTACCGTGCCACCCATAATAACATATAAATAAGCATATTTGCAAGTGTAGGATCAGCACCAAATTACTTATTTTAAAAATTACATTTGATTGGTAGTTTAACGATTGGACTGGCGATGCCATGTATTACTTGTGGCTTTGCTATTTACAACAGTGACTCTAAACATTGTCGGAGCTGCACCACTGAATTTCTTTTGAAAAAAGTATCTTGTGACGTCTACAAATTTCTTAATTCAAACAGGAATCGATGATGCCTGATTGCATCAAGCATACTGAGCCCTCCAGCACTTTTCTTTCATGGCCCAAGTTGCAGTTACAGCAGCACAATTCAGCAATTTCATCTCTGTGTTCATTTTAATGGAGCGGGCCACTTATAATTACTGTTCAACAGTGAGGGTTCTTATGAAACAGGACAGAAGTGTCAGGAAATTGTGGTGTATCAGGGAACCTCTTGTGTCTATGGCCCCATAGGTATCAGCGAGAGTTTCAAGGTGTCACCAAAATAGCATCTTCTGAGAATAAAATCTTTTAAAATTCCCATTCTGCAAGTACTGTCAACAAAACAAAAAAAGTGCTCTAACAATGTCCGGGGTGTCCCATTTATTACTAAGAGCGAAACACTGAAATATATCTTTAATCTAGTTCCCCAAAAAAGTTCAGAGGAAGATGGGACTTAAAGCAAGAGTAGGCCATTCGGCCCTTCAAGCCTGTTGTGCTATTCAATAAGGTTATGTGGATCTGGTTGTGGTCACAACTCCACTTTGCCACCTGCCTGTCCCCATAACCCTCGATTCCCTCGTGTATTTGCCTAACTCTGCCTTGAATAAATTCAGCGGCCCAGCCTCCACTGCTTTCTGAGGAAGAGAATTCCACAGACGAACAATCCTCAAGAGAAAGAAAATCTTGTTTCCAACTTAAAAAGGGTAGATCTCTTATTCTTGAATGTACCCCCCCTAGTCCTAGTCTCTCCCGCAATTGGAAACCTCCTCCTGTACACTGTATTCCACATTTATTTTCATCAAAGCCCTTGCGTTGCTGCAGTAAAACTTCCCTACATTTATATTCCATTCCCCTTGCAATAAATGTTTTAAAATTCTAAATATAGATCAGAGCACTGATGCAAGGTCGTACCAATGTGCCACAAAGTTGGAGGAGAGGTGACACCACACCCCCATCTCCCAGATCCATTGGTGATGGTTGGCAGTGGGCTCTTTCCCTCACAGACCGTGCAGCATGAACTCTCCCTGTTTGCTCCGTTTGAATAGGGTAGGCGGGGCAACAGGTTGCTTGGGATTCGATGTCTGTTTTGTGAGGTAAAGGGCCGAAAATTAACAAAAGCGTGTCAGTGAATATTTGCTCAATCAGTGGCTCACTGCAGCTTGTGCTTAGAAGCTGTTTACAGAGCTGAGCACAGCATGGGTAGCTCATCAAACTGTCCACTGCCACCAGGTACTAGCAAGCCAGGTCCAGTTCTCAACCAGACTGTCATTCACCAGAGGGGCAGACGACCGTGAATGTTGACATTTTTTAACACTGCGACGTGAACTTGGAGCTTAGATCACCATCTGCAATGTGCATCTCTCTGACGCTCTGCTAAGGGATCTTGCTGTGTGTGCACTTGCTGCTGATTAGTACCACACACGTGGCAGGATTTATACTTAAATAGCTGTGTTTTGTTACACCGGGTGACTGGATTTTTTTTCTACACGGGAGGGGGGGCTTCAGAAGTAAAATGATTGAGAACATCGGTGTTTGTAATGGCAAAGGTCACTCTCTCTCTCTCTCGCTCTCTCCATGATTTCCTGGAATTTCTGCACCATAATTTTCAGCAAATTTTGCCCCATGATATCATTTTACTTCGCTCATACAGCTTTCTGTGATTTGTTTCTTGAAATCATGGCTGGCTGGTATGTTTTAAAGTTGTCTACATTTGATTTTTTTTTTTAACGGTTTTAAATTACATAATGGGGTATAGCATTCTATAGTGAATGAAGGACTGTACAGAATTCAACCAATAGGTTGCGTGTCAAATACATTTTTCCAATCTTCCATCATAAAGGTTACATCTGTTTCCTCGCCTGTAATAATGGAACGGATGTATACTAGTTAGATCTAGGTTATTCATGGAAGCATCAACTATTCCCATTACAGGCCAATGATTAGCTTGCTGATGTGTTAGCGCTGTGTCTAAGGGAATCAAAGAATCTCTACAGTGCAGAATAAGGCCATTTGGCCCATCGAGTCTGCACCAACCTTGCAAAAGCTCCTCCGCCCCATTCCCACAACCCCACCTAACCTGCACATCTTTGGACCTTGGGAGGAAACTGGAGCACCCGGAGAAAACCCACGCAGACACTGGGAGAAAGTGCAAGCTGCACACAGACAGTCATCCACGGCTGGAATTGAACCCGGCTCCCTGGAGCTGTGAGGCAGCAGTGCTAACCACCGTGCTGCCGGGTGGGGGGGGATCTCTGGCCTCCACGTGAGAGAGAGATAATAAAAATCTGGAACAATGAATTCAGTTTTGTTTTAAGAGATGAAAAATCTTCTATGAGCAACCGTGACCATGGAGCTGCCAGACTGTTGTAAATGCCCAACTGTTTCCCTGATGTCCTTTTGTAGAGGAGGAAAATGCTGGTCTTTTCTGTTCTGTATCTGACTCTAGCCCCACACCAACATAGTTCATTATAAATTGCCCTCTGGAGCAAATCATTTAGTTGCATCACAACTGCTACAAAGATTTAACAGCTCCTTAGAGAAACTATGGATGGGTAATTAATACTGGCATTGCCAATGATGAACGGGGATGCAAAAATATATCTTTATTCAAGGCTTTTCATATATATACAGAAAATTCCAGAAGAATAATACATCAACTGAAACAAGCAACCACCAACCCCCAACTTCCCCTGATACCAACACCCCACCACATCCTGCCGTCCCAATTCTTACCACCCCCCGCCCCCCCCCCTCCAGCTGACCCCTCAATCCTCCTTGAAGAAATCAATGAAAGGTTTCTACCTACGGGTGAACCCCTCCACCGACCCCTGCTAGCGAACTTGACCTTCTCCAACCTCAGGAATTCTGCCAGGTCGCTCACCCATACCCCTGCCTTTGGTAGCTCCGAATCACACCAACACAACCAAATCTGTCTCCAGGTTATCAGGGAGGCAAAAGCCAGTACCTCGGCCTCTCTTTCCGCCCCTCCCCGGATCTTCCTGCACCACAGGCCTCTGGACTCGGGGCCACTCCGACACCCAGAATCTCGGACATAACGTCTGAAAATCCCTGCCAGAACCCCCTCCGTCTTGGACACACACAAACATGTGGGCGTGATTCGCGGGACGCCCTGCACACCCCTCATACCTGTCTTCCACCCCCTCAAAGAACCTGTTCATCCTCGCGGGCCCTATGCATCATTTTAAACTGGATGAGGCTTGACCTCGCATACGATGAGGACCCATTCACCCTCCACAAGGCCTCCACCCACGTCCTGTCCTGCAGCTCCCCTCCCAGTTCCTCCTCCCACTTGCGTTGATCTCCTCCACCGGAGTGTCCTCCCTCTCCATCAATTCCTTATATATACACCTGACACACTCCCGTTTCGTCCTCTGACAACAATTTATCCTGGAACACCAGAGGCGTCAGCCCTGGGAAGGACGGCACCCCTCTCCTCATGAAATCCCTCACCTGCAGGTACCTGAAACCATTCCCTTTGGCCAATTCATACAATTCCTCCAACTCCTCCAGCCCTGCAGATTTGCCCCCTATAAAATACTTGATCCCCATCTCCAGCAACCTCTGGAACCTCTCATCCAGCCCCACCGGCATAAACCTATGGTTGTCATATATCGGCACGCACAACGGACATGCCCTCCAGCCCAAAATGTTGCCTGCACTGGCTACACATCCTTACGCCGATACCACCACTGAGCTCACAGAGTACCTGGCTGGCGAGAATAGTAAAGCCACCAAAAACTCATTCCCTTACACGACGCCGTCTCCACGCCCCCCCCCCCCCCCCCCCCAGACCAACCTCTCCTCCACAGCCCATTTCCTCACCATCGCAATATACGCCAGCTAATAGTAATTTATCAGATTCGTAACACCTTCCCTGCACCCTCTCCCCCTCCACCTTGGGAACTCCATCCCATCCAGAAACCGCCGCATCCCCTCCTCCCCTGTTGGAGGCTCTGACTCATACAGTCTAATATAGAAGGCCTCAAATGCCCCCTTCGGATCTGACATCACCTTACCTCTCTTGTCCCTCACCCTACCAATCTCTCTCGCCACTGCTTGCTTTCTCAACTGGTGGCTCAGCATTCTTTCCTCCATCTCCCTGTACTCCGACACTGGCCCTTCCCCGTGGACACCAGTCCAAACTCCATCTTTCTTAACAGCCTCTCCTCTGGTGCCGCTGAGATCCTCTGATCCACCAGAATCTCATCTACCAGCCTTGCTCTCTCCTATTGCTCCACCCTCTCCCTGTGGGCCCAAATCAAAATCAGTTCCCCTAACTACTGCCTTGAGTGCCTCCCACATGGCGGCTGTGACCTCTCCCGTGACGTTCAATTCCATATATCCCCGGATGGCAGCCCTCACCCACTCGCGCGCACCGTCATCCATCAACAGCCCCACGTCTAACCTCCAGTGCGGCCACTGGGCCTCCCCCTGAACCACCCGCAAATCCACCCAATGCAGCGCCTGGTCAGGAAGCACAATCGCCGAGTCCTCTGATTTGGCCATCCCGCCAGCAGCGCATTGTCCAGCACAAAAAGAAAACGATCCAAGAGTACATCCGGAGCACATCGGAGAAGTATGAAAACTCCTTCACCCTTGGCCTCCCAAACCTCCACGGGTCCACTCCCCCAATGCGCTCCATGAACCCCCTCAACACTCTTGCCATCACCGACACCCGTGGCGACTTAGGACTCGACCATTCCAGACTCAGGTCCAGGACCGTATTGAAATAACACCCCCATAATCAGCCGATGCTTGTTCAGGTCCGGGATCTTCCCTAACAACCCCCTCAAAGTCCACACATTCACCAGGACCACCGGCATCCCCTCCAGCTTTCACTGACCATATCATACCTAACCCTCGGATCAGCCACTGCTCTCCACCTCAAAAGCCACCCTCTTATTTAAAAAATAATAATTTTAGAGTACCCAATTCATTTTCTCGAATGAAGGGGCAATTTAGCGTGGCCAATCCACCTACCCTGCACATCTCTTGGGTTGTGGAGGCGAAACCCACACAAACACTGGGAGAATATGCAAACTCCACACGGACAGTGACCCAGAGCCGGGATTGAACCTGGGACCTCAGCGCCGTGAGGCAGCAAATGCTAACCACTGTGCCACCGTGCTGCCCGAGGGTGAGATTGTTCTCGTTACACCATGCCCACGCTCTTTTTAACCAACACCGCCAACCCCTTCATCTTCAGGACCAGCCCCAGTGCAACACCTGCCCCACCCATCCCTTCCTCGGTGTCGTCTGATCCCCCAACTTCAGGTGTGTCTCTTGCAAAAACACGTCTGTACTCAGACTCCTCAGAAGAATGAACATACATGATCTTTTTTAAAAAAAAATATTTTATTGAAAATTTTTGGTCAACCATCACAGTACATTGTGTATCATTTACACAATAATATAACAGTATAAATAACAATGACCTGTTTTATAAACAAAGAATAAATAATATATAACAAAAACGAAAACTAAAAGGCAACTGCCTTGTCTCAGATAAACACTCTCCAAAAATATGATTTAATATACAATTATTTATAGCAACGACCTATACATATTATACATATATATTAACAACCCTGAGAGTCCTTCTGGTTCCTCTCCCCCCCCCCCCCCCACCCCCCCCCCCCCCCACCTCCCCTGGGCTGCTGCTGCTGCCTTCTTCTTTTCCATTCCCTCTATCTTTCTGTGAGGTATTCGACGAACGGTTGCCACCGCCTGGTGAACCCTTGAGCCAATCCCCTTAGGACGAACTTAATCCGTTCCAGCTTTATAAACGCTGCCATGTCATTTATCCAGGTCTCCACCCCCGGGGGCTTGGCTTCCTTCCACATCAACAGTATCCTGCGCCGGGCTACTAGGGACGCAAAGGCCAAAACATCGGCCTCTCTCGCCTCCTGCACTCCCGGCTCTTGTGCAACCCCAAATATAGCCAACCCCCAGCTTGGTTCGACCTGGACCCCCACTACTTTCGAAAGCACCTTTGTCACCCCCACCCAGAACCCCTGTAGTGCCGGACATGACCAGAACATGTGGGTGTGATTCGCCGGGCTTCTCGAGCGTCTCGCACACCTATCCTCTACCCAAAAAAATTTACTGAGCCGTGCTCCAGTCATATGTGCCCTGTGTAACACCTTAAATTGAATCAGGCTTAGCCTGGCACACAAGGACGATGAGTTTACCCTACTTAGGGCATCTGCCCACAGCCCCTCCTCAATCTCCTCCCCCAGCTCTTCTTCCCATTTCCCTTTCAGCTCATCTACCATAATCTCCCCCTCGTCCCTCATTTCCCTATATATATCTGACACCTTACCGTCCCCCACCCATGTCTTTGAGATCACTCTGTCCTGCACCTCATGCGACGGGAGCTGCGGGAATTCCCTCACCTGTTGCCTCGCAAAAGCCCCCAGTTGCATATACCGGAATGCATTCCCTTGGGGCAACCCATATTTCTCGGTCAGCGCTCCCAGACTTGCGAACTTCCCATCCACAAACAGATCTTTCAGTTGCGTTACTCCTGCTCTTTGCCATATTCCAAATCCCCCATCCATTCTCCCCGGGGCAAACCTATGGTTATTTCTTATCGGGGACCCCACCAAGGCTCCCGTCTTTCCCCTATGCCGTCTCCACTGTCCCCAAATTTTCAAAGTCGCCACCACCACCGGGCTTGTGGTGTATTTCTTCGGTGAAAACGGCAATGGGGCCGTCACCATAGCTTGTAGGCTAGTCCCCCTACAGGATGCCCTCTCCAATCTCTTCCATGCCGCTCCCTCCTCTTCTCCCATCCACTTACTCACCATTGAGATATTGGCGGCCCAGTAGTACTCACTTAGGCTCGGTAGTGCCAGCCCCCCCCTATTACGCTGTAAGAATCCCTTCCTCACTCTCGGGGTCTTCCCGGCCCACACAAAACTCATGATACTCTTTTCGATCCTTTTGAAAAAAGCCTTCGTGATCACCACCGGGAGGCACTGAAACACAAAGATGAATCTCGGGAGGACTACCATTTTAACCGCCTGCACCTTCCCTGCCAGTGCAGGGATACCATGTCCCATCTCTTGAAGTCCTCCTCCATTTGTTCCACCAATCGCGTTAAATTTAACCTATGCAATGTACCCCAACTCTTAGCTATCTGGATCCCCAAGTAACGAAAGTCCCTTGTTACCTTCCTCAGTGGAAAGTCCTCTATTTCTCTGCTCTGCTCCCCTGGATGCACCACAAACAACTCACTTTTCCCCATGTTCAGTTTATATCCTGAGAATTCTCCAAACTCCCGAAGTGTCCGCATTATCTCTGGCATCCCCTCCGCCGGGTCCGCCACATACAACAAATCATCCGCATACAGAGATACCCGGTGTTCTTCTCCTCCTCTAAGTACTCCCCTCCACTTCTTGGAACCCCTCAATGCTATTGCCAGGGGCTCAATCGCCAGTGCAAACAATAATGGGGACAGAGGGCATCCCTGCCTTGTCCCTCTATGGAGCCGAAAGTATGCAGATCCCCGTCCATTCGTGACCACACTCGCCACTGGGGCCCTATACAACAGCTGCACCCATCCAACATAATCATCTCCAAAACCAAATCTCCTCAGCACCTTCCACAAATAATCCCACTCCACTCTATCAAATGCTTTCTCGGCATCCATCGCCACCACTATCTCCGCTTCCCCCTCTGGTGGGGGCATCATCATTACCCCTAGCAGCCTCCGTATATTCGTATTCAGCTGTCTCCCCTTCACAAACCCAGTTTGGTCCTCATGGACCACCCTCGGGACACAATCCTCTATCCTCATTGCCATTACCTTGGCCAGAATCTTAACGTCTACATTTAGGAGGGAAATAGGTCTATAGGACCCGCATTGCAGCGGGTCCTTTTCTTTCTTTAGGAGAAGCGATATCGTTGCCTCAGACATAGTCGGAGGCAGCTGTCCCCTTTCCTTTGCCTCATTAAAGGTCCTCATCAGTAGCGGGGCGAGCAAGTCCACATATTTCCTGTAAAATTCAACTGGGAATCCATCCGGTCCCGGAGCCTTCCCCGCCTGCATGCTCCTAATTCCTTTCACTACTTCCTCTATTTCAATCTGTGCTCCCAGTCCCACCCTTTCCTGCTCCTCCACCTTGGGAAATTCCAGCCGGTCCAGAAAGCCCATCATTCTCTCCCTCCCATCCGGGGGTTGAGCTTCGTATAATTTTTTATAAAATGCCTTGAACACTCCATTCACTCTCTCCGCTCCCCGCTCCATCTCTCCTTCCTCATCCCTCACTCCCCCTATTTCCCTTGCTGCTCCCCTTTTCCTCAATTGGTGGGCCAGCAACCTGCTCGCCTTCTCCCCATATTCGTACTGTACACCCTGTGCCTTCCTCCACTGTGCCTCTGCAGTACCCGTTGTCAGCAAGTCAAATTCTACGAGTAGCCTTTGCCTTTCCCTGTACAGTCCCTCCTCCGGTGCCTCCGCATATTGCCTGTCCACCCTCAGAAGTTCTTGCAGCAACCGCTCCCGTTCCCTACTCTCCTGCTTTCCTTTATGTGCCCTTATTGATATCAGCTCCCCTCTAACCACTGCCTTCAGCGCCTCCCAGACCACTCCCACCTGGACCTCCCCATTATCATTGAGTTCCAAGTACTTTTCAATGCACCCCCTCACCCTTAGACACACACCCTCATCTGCCATTAGTCCCATGTCCATTCTCCAGGGTGGGCGCCCTTCTGTTTCCTCCCCTATCTCCAAGTCCACCCAATGTGGAGCGTGATCCAAAATGGCTATAGCCGTATACTCCGTTCCCCTCACCTTCGGGATCAATGCCCTTCCCAAAACAAAAAAGTCTATTCGCGAATAGACTTTGTGGACATAGGAGAAAAACAAAAACTCCTTACTCCTAGGTCTGCTAAATCTCCACGGGTCGACTCCTCCCATCTGCTCCATAAAATCTTTAAGCACCTTGGCTGCTGCCGGCCTCCTTCCAGTCCTGGACCTCGACCTGTCCAGCCCTGGTTCCAACACCGTATTTAAATCTCCCCCCATTACCAACTTTCCCACCTCTAGGTCCGGGATGCGTCCTAACATACGCCTCATAAAATTGGCATCATCCCAGTTCGGGGCATATACATTTACCAAAACCACCGTCTCCCCCTGTAGTTTGCCACTCACCATCACGTATCTGCCCCCGCTATCTGCCACTATAGTCTTTGCCTCAAACATTACCCGCTTCCCCACTAATATAGCCACCCCCCTGTTTTTCGCATCTAGCCCCGAATGGAACACCTGCCCCACCCAACCTTTGCGTAGTCTCACCTGGTCTATCAGTTTCAAGTGCGTTTCCTGTAACATAACCACGTCTGCCTTAAGTTTCTTAAGGTGTGCGAGTACCCGTGCCCTCTTTATCGGCCCGTTCAGCCCTCTCACGTTCCACGTGATCAGCCGGGTTGGGGGGCTTTTTACCCCCTCCCCCTTGTCGATTAGCCATCCCCTTTTTCCAGCTCCTCACCCGGTTCCCACGCAGCTGTGTCCCCCCCAGGCGGTGCCCCCCCCGCCTATCCCACCCCATACCAGCTCCCCCCTCTCCCCAGTAGCAGCAGCCCAATAATTCCCCCCTCCCACCCCCCCCCGCTAGATCCCCCACTAGCGTAGTTACACCCCCCCATGCTGCTCCCAGAAGTCAGCAAACTCTGGCCGACCTCGGCTGCCCCCCCGTGACCTCGGCTCGCACCGTGCGACGCCTCCTCCTTCCTGCTTCCCTATTCCCGCCATGATTATCATAGCGCGGGAACCGAGCCCCGCTTCCCCCTTGGCCCCGTCCCCAATGGCCAACGCCCCATCTCTTCCACCTCCTTTCCTCCCCCCACCACCTCCTGTGGAAGAGAGAAAAGTTACCACATCGCAGGATTAATAACATAAAACTCCTCTTTCCCCCCTTTTTACCCCCCCTCTTCGCCCCCCATACTCGCCCCACCACTTTGTTTCAAACGTTCTTTTTTAATAACCCGCTCATTCCAATTTTTTTTCCACGATAAAAGTCCACGCCTCATCCGCCGTCTCAATGTAGTGGTGCCTCCCTTGATATGTGACCCACAGTCTTGCCGGTTGCAGCATTCCGAATTTTATCTTCTTTTTGTGAAGCACCGCCTTGGCCCGATTAAAGCTCGCCCTCCTTCTCGCCACCTCCGCACTCCAGTCTTGGTATACGCGGATCACCGCGTTCTCCCACTTACTGCTCCGAGTTTTCTTTGCCCATCTAAGGACCATCTCTCTATCCTTAAAACGGAGGAATCTCACCACTATGGCTCTAGGAATTTCTCCTGCTCTCGGTCCTCGCGCCATCACTCGGTATGCTCCCTCCACCTCCAGCGGACCCGCCGGGGCCTCCGCTCCCATTAACGAGTGCAGCATCGTGCTCACATATGCCCCGACGTCCGCTCCCTCCGCACCTTCAGGAAGACCAAGAATCCTTAGGTTGTTCCTCCTCGCGTTGTTCTCCAACGCCTCCAGCCTTTCCACACATCGTTTATGGTGTGCCTCGTGCATCTCCGTCTTCACCACCAGGCCCTGTATGTCGTCCTCATTCTCGGCAGCCTTTGCCTTCACGACCCGAAGCTCCCGCTCCTGGGTCTTTTGCTCCTCCTTTAGCCCTTCGATCGCCTGTAATATCGGGGCCAACAGCTCCTTCTTCATTTCCTTTTTGAGTTCTTCCACGCAGCGTTTCAAAAACTCGTGTTGTTCAGGGCCCCATATTAAACTGCCACCTTCCGACGCCATCTTGGTTTTTGCTTGCCTTCCTTGCCGCTGCTCTAAAGGATCCACCGCAATCCGGCCACCTTCCTCTCCTTTTTTCATCCGTATCCAGGGGGGATTCCCTTCTGGTTCACCGCACAGTACTTTTTAGCCGTTAAAATTGCCGTTGGGGCTCTTATTAAGAGCCCAAAAGTCCGTTCCACCGGGAGCTGCCGAAACGTGCGACTCAGCTGGTCATCGCCGCACCCGGAAGTCCCATACATGATCTTTTAACCGGCACGTTCAACCCTCTCACATTCCACATGACCAGCCTAGTCGGGGGGGCTCCCCGCCTCCCTCCCCTACCGATCAGCCATACCCCCTTTTAAGCTGGCCCGTGTCACATGCCCCTCCAGGCCCGCCCACAGATGTGCACCGCCACCTCTCTCTTCCCAACTGTGCCACACCAAGGTCAGCAACTCTTCCCCACCCCCCCCCCCCCAACCAGTCGACCCTCCACTTCATTCCCATTAATTAGCCCACCCAGCTAGCATGGTGGCCACGCCCTTGGTCTCTTGACTTCCTCTCACTCCTCCAGTCCACCTCCCAAATCCTCCAAACCATCAATAAACATAGGGCACACTCGCCATCACCACTCCCCTGTCGAAGCCCATCCCAAGTGCCCCACAATGAACATAAAGCTCTTCAAAGTTCAATGTCCTCACACTCCTCCCAGTCCACGGTCCCTCACAAAATCCATCGCCTCCTCTGGCAAGTCAAAATAAAATTCCTGCTTTTGATGCGTCACCCAAAAGCGGGCAGGGTACAAAACCCTGAACTTCACCCCCTTCTTAGTGGGCTGCCTTTATACAGTTGTACCCGGCCCTCCACTTAACCAGCTCCGTACCCAGGTCCTGGTAAATCCGCAGCTCCCTCCCTTCCCAAGTGCATTTCTTCATCTGCCATGCCCACTTCAGAATTTTTTCTTTGTGCAAAAATCGATGCTGCCTCGTCACCATCACCTTTGGCGGTTCCCCCACCTGCGGCCTCCTGTGTGCCTGATCCACCTTGAGGGGCCAATGAAAGGCCCCCTCCCTCATCAACCTCCCACATGCTCCCTCAATGCCCACAGCCAACCTGACGATCCTCAAATTCTGCTTCCTGGAGAGGTTCTAGAGATCCTCCAATTTCTCCCTTAGCCTCTTCTGACTGCTCAACACCATCCCCATCTCCACCTCCAGCGATGTCAGCTGATCCTCATGCTCCCCACCGACCCCTCCACCCTCTGGATCGCCAGGCCCTGAGCCTCCTGACTCTGCTCCACTCTCAATCGCAGCTCTGAGCGGCTCCACCACCGTGGCCAAATCCTCCAAAGCCTCTTTCCTCTGCTGTTGGAATTTATTATTTAACACCAGCTGCTCTGTCGACCACTGGGCGGACAGCACTGCCGCTTTCATTTATTATTTAACACCAGCTACTCCATCATCACCTGTGGCGCACCATGAAAATGTTCCTTCTCTAGCTGCTCTCTTTCTCATGGCACTTCTCACCCGCTGATCAATACACCAGCTTCACCAGAGGAGTATTACCTTTCGTGGGCACTCACACACTGTTTGCCCCCAAATACCACACCATTCGGGTGGAGAAGGTTCGAAAAAATCCACTTTGACCGAGAGCCGCCAAATGTGCAACCACGCACTCCATGGCCGCCACCGGAAGTCGATGACAGGGATGCACGATTGTGATATTTAAAGATGTTGTACAACTGCATGATCTTGTGGTAACAAGTGGGTACTACTGCCTCCAGTGGGTATATTCCTATTGAAAATGGTCACCGTAAACATCCCTGATTTTCGTCATTCCACCATTGACCGCCATCTGCAGCTGCATAGACCCCAAGCTCTGGAATTCCAAACCCCCCCCCCCCCCAAAAAAAAAACCCTTCCTCCTCTCTACCACTCATTCCTACTTTAAGGTACTCCTCAAAAAAAACACCTCTCCTCTGCCCTACTTTTCCTTATGTGGCTCATTGTCAAATTTTATTTGATGTGCTTGTGTGGCACCTTGGGATGTTTTGCCACGTTAAGATGCTATGTAAATACAAATCATTAGCATTAATCATGATTATTATGATAACAAAATTTATTTTGCTCCTGGTCTTGATAATCTTAGTAAGTGAACAGGAAAAAGTAGGTCATACATATTTGTAAGGATTTGTTTAGACATCTTATAATTGTACATTCTAGTGGCTACACTGTGATTTCAAAAAGATCATCATGTCACCAAAATAATATTCTCACAACTGTACCCATGCCAGTTTGATTCTCCTGGGTGCAGGGGATTCTCCTGGGTGCAGGATTACTTTAGCATGGGATTACTTACCGGTCTTGATGGATTATACAGCAGTGTCCCAGACTTGTGACAAAGGATGATGTGATTTTTTTTCAGCTCTTCAACTGAGCAACTATTTGTTTCAACGTCTGTTCAGAACTTAACCTATATTTTGTACTGCATCATAATTTTAGAAGCTGAGCGGTTCTATGTTAATCCTATTTATTAGCCATTATTTCTGGCCATTAGGACCTCACAGGTGACAATGGGAAAGAACCAGAACAGGAAGGAGAAGGAGCAGGGGTATGTGTCAATCTGGATTCTGATGACAAGGATGAGCTGATCCCTTCTCAAAATCCTGAAGAAGCCAAAGCAACTACGGAGGTACAGCAACGGGAATGGGAACAACAAGACACCTCTACTGTGCCAGAGAATGATGAGCAGAGAGCCTTTGAACCAAAAGGTGGAGAAAATAGCCTTTAATACTTTTTAAATTTTAAGTTTTGGTTTCACGACCTATTTAAACATGTTCAAAAACAGCAGTGGTGAAAAATATTCATTCAAATCAATAAGGATTAGTAAACTTCACCTTTATGGTACTTTTTGCATTTCCTTACTAAACGGATACTCCCCATCAAGATCTAATTTAAAACACACATGATCACAAAGATTTACGATTGACCCTATTTTTTGAATTTTCTATGTTTTTTAAAAAACAAGTTATTTTAAAGAACTAACTTGGAAGGGACACTCTACCAGCAGTACAAAGGATTGGCGGTAATCATAACTACAACTATATCAATTTTGTATAAGATAGAACATAGAACATTACAGCGCAGTACAGGCCCTTCGGCCCTCGATGTTGCGCCGACCTGTGAAACCACTCTAAAGCCCATCTACACTATTCTCTTATCATCCATATGTCTATCCAGTGACCATTTGATAGAACATAGATGATGATTTTATCAGGATATACTGGTTACTTAATGATTTGCGCAGTAATGGTATTGTTACCATTTGGCTTTTAAAAGAGGGGAGCAGGAACGGATGCCGATCCTGAAGCTTCCATTTTAGAAAATCCCACCCGTTGTTTGTTTAATTTTCTGATCAAGCAGCGTCTGGGAAGAAGTACCGATCAGTATGATTCTTTTGCCCTTCCCCTCTCTCCAACTCTATTTGTGAGTCATCCATTTACCACTGATTATTTGTAGAACTGGTCAACAAATTCTTTACTTCCCACTGCCAAGCAAGGTTCACGAGACTGGTTGGTGTGAAAATATGGAACACCAGTACCAGGGAAAACAATGGGACTGATTTGTCATCCTTTTGTCACAGCCCAAAAATAAGGATAGATGGCTAAATTGAGCAGAAACGGATCCCATTCATTGTCAGCGCTGCTCACGTTTCCAGTGGCGTCTTAAGGCACATATTGGAAACTCAGATTCAAAGCAGGCAGGAATTTTATTTGTGAGTGAAGGACATGTGGAAGTCCTCAAGAGGATTTACTGATGGATGGGTTTCCTGGACATCACATCCAATCCGTGCCCAGGATACCTGGCATCCAGAATCGCTGAGGAAAGCTGAAGTGGCTTTTTAAAGATGAGTGGCTTAACCAAATTCTGAGCCATTTTGTTTGTTTATGTTCTCCTGCCATTTGGACTTTCATGAGCATTTGTGCCTGCTGTCCTTATTCCTATTACAATTGCTGATACTTCCAGGAATCTTCCAGCGTGCATTACTATCAGTCCCCATCTATACACACACACATACCTGTACCAGCAAAGGTGAAGTTGCCTCCTAAGAAAAAATGCTGGAAAATCTTAGCAGATCTGGCAGCATTTGTAGGGAGAGACAAGAGCTAACATTTTGAGTCCAGATGACCCTTTGTCAAAGCTATAAGACTGAGAAAGTGGGAAATATTTATACTGTGGAGTGAGAATGAAAGATGAGTCATAGCCACAGAAACCCAGGGAATCGGGGTGTTAATAGCCACAGAAACCACGGAGAAAGAGTGCTACTGGCAGTCCCCAGAGAGAACAAAAGATGTGAAAGGCCAAACAGCAGAGAAACTAACATCAGAGGGTAAACTGTGACAGATGTAGATGTGGGGGGAGGGGAAACAATGGGGCGAAAGGGTAAGGAAAGGTGGATAAGATGGCGGGGGGAGGGGGTTAAATATATATAAAGAAAGATGAGAAAAAAAGAAATGGTAAAAGACAGTTAAAATGAAATGGGATGAAAACAAATGGGCCGAGGTGGGGTAGAGCTAATCAACTGAAGTTGTTGAATTCGATGTTGAGGCTGGAAGGTTGCAGCGTGCCTAACCGGAAGATGAGATGTTCCTCCAGTTTGCGTTAAGCTACACTGGAACATTGTAGCAGGCCAAGGACAGACATATGGGCATGGGAGCAGGGTCTTGTGTTAAAATGGCAAGCAACGGGAAGCTCAGGGTCCTGATGCGCACAGACCCAAGGTGCTCAGCAAAGCGATCACCCAGTCTGCGTTTGGTCTCTGATATAGAAGAGACCACATTGGGAGCAGCGAATGCAATAGACCAAATTGAAAGAGGTGCAAGTGAAACACTGCTTAACCTGGAATGAGTGTTTTGGGCCTGGGATGTTAAGCATAGAAGAGGTAAAGGGGCTGGTGTTACACCTTCTACGGTTGCATGGGAAGGTGCTATGGTTGATGGGAGAGATGTTGGGTATGGTGGAGGAGTGGACCAGATTATCTCAGAGGGAACATTCTCTACAGAATGCTGACAGAGGGAGTGAAGGGAAGATGTGTTTTGTGGTGGCAGCACACTGGAGTTGGCGGAAATGACGGAGGATAACAAGGGGGACTCTATCCTTGTTCTGGGAGGGAGGGAAGGGTGTGAGGGTAGTGGTGCAGGAGATGGACCGCACACTGTTGAGGGCGCTGTCAACAATTGTAGTTGCCTCACTTGGAAAACATTGTGCTTGTTGAAGCTCTTCTTCCTAAATAAACCTGTGCCGGGAAAACTCAGCTGCTATAATACATGAGCGCCTTATTAACCATTTTGCAGGGAGTTAATCAAAAGCACCCCAGTCACAGCAAGCCATGCAAAGTTTTGCCAGTGTAATCAGGAGGGGCATTACTTGATTGTCCACACCGATCAGGATGTCACCAATCATTTCCCATCTCCGTAGCCATGACTGCCAGGACCATTCTTCTCGGAAGGCGGGTCAACAAAGAGCCTGATGAAGAGCTGTGCCATCTGATGCAAGGACACCTGTGGCTGTCATGTACCACTGAGCTAGGCACATGGGGTAATAGCCTGTTTGAATGGGCAGACAGTCAAACATCAGGTCAAAGCTGACCACAGTGGTGACCTATGTGGCTGGTTCCATCAACTTTAGTAGCCTTCAAAGCATCAAGTTGGGTATTAGATTGTTCTGTCTTGTCTGCAGATTCATGTCTTCACCTTGGATGCTCTCCCATCATTTCTTAATCTCTGCTCCTTCAGCTTTGAAAAAGGCCAGTTAGGGGTTAAGATGCCCCTTTTAGGCTCTCCTAAAGGGCTTTCAAAGTTTGTGTACTTCGATTGGCCCCTTTTGAAGGTCTTGTGGCACAGTGGGTAGCACCCCAGCCTCTAAGCGAGAAGCCCAAGGTTCAAATCCAAGAGGGGCTGGTTTAGCACAGTGGGCTAAACAGCTGGCTTGTAAAGCATACCAAGGCCAGCAGCGCGGGTTCAATTCCCGTACCGGCCTCCCCGAACAGGCGCTAGAATGTGGCGACTAGGGGCGTTTCACAGTAAACTTCATTGAAGCCTACTTGTGACAATAACCAATTATTATTATTATTATTATTAATAATATTTGATGGCCAAGGAAGGTATGTTCATAACACGGCCAAACAGGTTGATTATCAACCTGTAAATCGTTCCAATACATCTAGGGCGGGCAGTAAGAGCAGGAGAGTTTCCTGGTCAGCCATGCTTGATGTGGAGCAGCGCCCCTCAAGCTATAACCTTTGGTAACAGTCTAGTGACCTGTTCCAGGTAAACCTAGTTATGGAAACAGGCATAAGTATGTTCTTAATCTTCCGCGTGCATTTTTAGGTGTGGCAAAAAAAAAACTCAAGAAGAAGATTGGTTCCTTTACTTTAAATTTAAATCACATCCAATTTTCAGCTCCCACCACTATTCTGCACCCCTTGCTGTGATAGATGAATGCAAGTGAGCCTTACAACCAGAGAATGGAGTATGATTAACAGATTAACCCATAACCATAGTACAGGCAGCATGCCCACTTTGTGCCACCTGCTCATTTCAATGATTTCAGAATCCAAATGGTGGCTTCACACCTCGGGGGTTAGAGCATTGACATTGTAAACTAGGATCTGAGAGTTCAAATATCACAGGATCCGAGTGTCAGCTGTGGTTCAATGGGTCGGGTCCTCAATCCAGAGTCACAAAGTTTTGTTCAAGTCCCAATTGCGGGAGAAAGCACAAAAATCAGGCCAGCTCTCCAGCGTAGTACTGAGGAAGTGCTTCACTGGCAGTGCTGTCTTTTAGATGAGATGTTAAAACGAGGTTGATATAAAAGATTCCATGGTTCTATTTTGAAGAAGAGCAAATCGAGTTATTCCTGGTATCTTTATCACTATCAGACACAATATTATCTGGTCTTATCACATTGCTGTTTAGGGCGGCTGCATTTCCTACATTGCAACAGGGACAATACTTCATTGGCTGGGAAGCGCTTTGAGATGTCCAGTGGTCACGAAAAAGCACCATATAAATGCAAGTCTTTCTTTTAATCACACTATTAATTGGCTGGGGGCCATTATCGTGAGTGACTAGCTCCACCTCAATCTAACCTGCAGCTCTTAGCGGGCGGAGAGTAATGCAAGAAGTGAACCTGACCTGGGAAACTTTGACACACAATGGTGGTCTCCAGGGTTTTCAAAACCTGCACTGGAAGCCCTGGTGGAGGGTGAAAGGAGGAGTGGTGTCCTGTTTTCGTATGAGCCAGGCTGCTCAGAAGGCAGTGCGAGCAGATAGCCGTAGCGGTCAATGCCAAGTGTCGGGCCTGGAGCACATGGATCCAGTGCTGCAAGAAGTTGAGTAACCTCTGAATAATCAAGGTCAGTGAATACACCATCAAATGCCATATTCCATCAACTACTCCACTAGTTTTATAAATTGCTCCATTCACCGCAACAACTCTAATCATTCAGGGCATCTATCTGGCATTTGCATGTTCCACCACACCCTCACACACTTAGCAATGCTGCAAGCCTCACATCCACATGCCCCAACTTGCACTCACTGTTAGACCATGACAGCCACATCACCCTAGCAGCTTGCACCACACTCACTGAGACACTATTCTCTTTCCAGACCAAGAGGGAGCAGGAGTTTATTGGAATTGGGGGTTTGGGGGGTGGAAAGATTCTTTACTGCAATATCATACCCCCATGGGAGAGATGGTACTGACCATTATTGGGATGGCCATTCAGGAAGCAGTCGACAGCCTAAAACTTAAAACCATTGAAAATGATAACCTCATATCTAATCCTCCTGCTTACATCCCACCTCTCCCTCATCCCACACACGATGATTTCCAAGATGCAGCTCTTACTTCCTCCCTCCACCATAACCCAATCCATGTGCTTTACACAAGAAGTACATGGCCAGGCTGCAATGGACTAACAAATAGGCAGTGATGATGAAACGCACCCAGACTCAATTTCACACTTGCAGTCACCAGTGTAGATACTGACACTGCACATGAGAAGAGAAAGAGGTGAGATCTGCACATTATAAGACAGTGGACACAAATGGCCTGAAGCCAGGGCAAGAGGCCAGAAGGGAGCCAGTTTCAGCTAGTCAGAAATGAGGTTGCACACAAGTTCTACTGCTGAGTATTACGATGAGAACTTGGATGGCAGTTTATAGAAAAACACTGATGGGTATAGAGAACATAATGTTTGGTGTGTTGGGAGACCTGCATTCCATGTCCAAGGAACATGAAAGGGTACAGCAGCAACTTGGAACAGGGCTTTGTGCAAAGCTTTGGAGCCCTTCCTTTCTGGCATGTATGGCCACTCGGCCATGCACTTGTGGATCCAACATAAAACAGAGACAGCCGATGTCCCAGCTTCCATTGCGGCACTAGCAAAAGTCACTCAACCTCAAAATGCTGCTCTGGGAGCTCAGACTGAAGTCATGCAAGGATTAGTTTGCAGCTTTCACAACAGGCCAGCAAATCTGTCCTCCAAAAAATTGATTATTAGAGTTGCTGAAGGGTCGGCCTGCGAGACTAGCAGTGTCACCATGGAATCCAAACCTGCTGTCTTCCTCTCAGGAAAACAGTATTTGGCCTATTCTCTGTGCCACTCTGCTTTTTACCATTACTGTTGCCTATCATCCAGCTAGCGCGCATTGTTGAGATCGTGCAGTCCGAAGCTGGATTTTCTAGGACCAGAGCTGCTCAAGGTCATCATCCACACCCATCTCCATTTTTGGTCTTTTCTCGACAAATACATGGATAGGATTGGTATAGAGCGATACAGCACTAGGAAGTGGTGAGGGTTTTGGCCAAGAGTGGCATCATGACCAGTACAGGCTTGAAGGGCCGAAGGGCCTGTACCTGTGCTGTTTTGTTCTTTGTTCAATTGAAAGTCAGCAGCCATCCACCAGCCATTCTGTAACCACGGGTTGCACGATGTAGGAGCACTAGGATAGCACAGCTACTAAAGGAATATAGTATTTCATGCTTTTGTTTATAACTTTAATTTAGAATGTTTATTTTGTCGTGGTTATTATTTTTACATTGGAGTCAAGTGAACAGTGCTGGTAAATCACAAAGAGGTGTGGGACTGTTGGTGAATGAGACATTGGGATTGGGATATTCGGTATTTCATTCACAAACTGTCCAAGCAGAATGGGACTGTCAAGGTAGCAATTAATCTGTAGCTAGTCGATGATCCCTTTAAATAACTGGTGGAGGGTGGGTGGGTGGGTTGGGGGTTGCACACCGATTGACATCCTAATCGACTTGCTCTCAATAATGTGTGTGTGATAGAAAATTAAATGAATGAAATGAAAATCGCTTATTGTCACAAGTAGGCTTCAAATGAAGTTACTGTGAAAAGCCCCTAGTTGCCACATTCCGGCCCCTGTTCGGGGAGGCTGGTACGGGATAGATTCTTCACTGTCACTGAGTGAAAATCCTGGAATCCCTTTGATAAGAGCACTATAGACGTACCTACATCACATAGACTGCAGCAATTCAAGAAGTCAGCTCACTGCCACCATCTCGAGGGCAATTGAGGATGGGCAATAAATGCTGGCCAAGGCAACAATACCCACATCTCATGAACAAATAAATAAACTAATGCCCTCACTTGTGCATTTTACTTTGCACAGAAGTATGTGTGTGCACCACTGCCATGGGCGGCAATTTGGAATTTTAAGGACATAATTAGCACAAACGCTCCCACATCTGTCACCCCTGATCTCTTTGGTGTATCTGCAACAATTCTGAACCATTTAAACATGATTTCAATGCAGATTGATCCCAGTACACATGATGGTTCAACAAGATGTAGAGCTTCAATCCACGATGAAGCATTGAATTAATTAACCTGTTTTATTCTCATGTATGCTCAGCAAGGGCATTTCTTTGACTGTCTCTTTTCCTCACCAGAAACTCTTGGTAACCCAGCTCGGCAAGTTCGACTCCCATATTCTGCTGCATATGTCGCGAAGCAAAAAACAAGACCAGAGCTCGCAGCCCGATACCTAGTTCGACATCTGTTTCCTGAGGAGGTGCTTGTCAGAAGCAATGTATATGGAAATCTAGATCGAGGCATAGCTCCTTTAGACTGCAACAAAATCAGTGCTGTCCGAGGTATTTAAAGATAATTGCCATGATTCAGCTTGTCTTAAATAAGAGAGCACAATCTGGTCCAGTGAAAAAGGCTTAATGATTTCTTTTTTGAAAAATATTTTATTGAGGCATTTATATTTATATATTCACACAACAAACGTAATCAACAATTAAAAACAAGCCAACAGGGCTGCAAATAACAAACTCTACCTAACACCCCACCATCATCACGCCCCCTCTGCTGACATCTTAACTTTCTTCGAAGAAGTCGATAAATGGCTGCCACCTCCGGGAAAACCCCTCCACAGAACCCCTCAAGGCGAATTTTATTTTTTTCTAGCCTGAGAAACTCTGCCAGGTCACTCACCCACACCCCCGGTTTCGGGGGCACCTGAAGCCCTCCATTCTAATAATATCTGTCTCCGGGCTATCAGGGAGGCAAAGGCCAAGACATCTGCCTCTCTCGCCCCCTGGACTCCCGGGTCTTCTGACATTCTGAAGACCGCTACATCTGGACTCAAGACCACCTTCACCTTCAGGACCTCCGACATAACGTCAGAAAACCCCTGCCAGAATCCCTGAAGCTTCGGATATGCCCAAAACATATGGACATGATTCACAGGCCCACTCCCGCACACTGGCCACACCTGTCTTCCACCCCTTCAAAAAACCTGCTCATCCTGGCCACCGTCATATGCACCCTGTGGACCACCTTAAACTAGATAAGGCTAAGCATTCACCCTCCTCAGGGCCTCCTGCCACAGCCCAGCCTCCAACTCCCTACCCAACTCTTCCGCCCACTTGTGCTTCACTACCCCTATTGGGGCTCCCTCCCAATCCATCAGGTCCTTGTAAATTTCTGACACCTTCCCCTCCCCCACCCCTGTTCTTGACACCACCTTGTCCGTTGCTCCTGGGCGGGAGGTGAGGAAAGGACGCTACCTGCCTCCGAACAAAGTCCTTCACTTGCAAATACCAGAACCCATTCCCGACGTGTGGCTCAAATTCCTCAAGCAACACCTCCATTCTCGGGAGGCCGCCCTCAGTGAACAGACCCCCAAACCGCTCAATCCCTGCCCAGTGCCATCCAGCACCCCGAAATATACCAGTAATTTCCACAAATCGGTGCCCAAACCGAGGCCCCCTCCAGCCTCAGGTGCTGCCGCCAGTGTCCCCACACCTTCTTGGCCACCACCACCAGGCTTGTGAAGTACCTGGCCGGCCAGAACGGCAGAGGCGGCGTCAACAATGTCCCCAAACCCGTATCCCTGCAAGAGGCTGCCTCCATCCTCCCCCTCCCGCACCACCCACTTCCTAACCATAGCTATGTTCGCCACCCAATAATGATTCATGAAGTTCGGGAGAGCCAATCGATCAGGATCGGCAAAACCTCGCTCTTCCCCATATTCAATTTGTACCCCGAGAAACGTCCAAATTCCTCCAGAATACTCATAATCCCCCCAATATCTTCCAACGGGTCCAAAATATAAAGCAGCAAGTCATCCGCATACAACGAGACCCTATGCTCCGCCACCCCCGTACTATCCCCTGCCATTCCCTTGACCCTCTCAGCACCATTGCCAATGGGGAGAGTGGACATCCCTGCCTCATCCCCCGATGCAGCCTGAAATATACCGAGCTCACACGGTTTGTTTGCACATTCGCTACCGGTGCATGATACAGCAACCGAACGCAGTCCACAAACCCAAACTGCCCCAGCACCTCCCACAAATAGCCCCACTCCACCCGACCGAAGGCTTTCTCCGCATCCATGGCAACTACCACCTCCACACTTCATCCCTCCGATGGCATCATTATAACATTCAGTAACCTTCTGATGTTGGCTGACAGGTGCCTTCCCTTAAAGAACCCCGTCTGGTCCTCCCCTATCACCCCCGGCACACAGTGCTCAATCCTCAAGACCAAAATCTTGGCATCCACATTTAACAATGAAATTGGCCTGTAAGTCCCACACTGCTCCGGATCCTTGTCTTTCTTTAAAATTCAGGAGATCGTGGTCTGCGATAACGTCGGGGGGGAGCACCCCCTGCTCCCCCGCCTCATTAAACGCCCTCAGCAGCAGAGGCCCCAGGTACCCCAAAAATGATTGTAGAATTCCACTCGGAAGCCGTCCGGGCCCAGGGCCTTCCCTGCCTGCATCACCCCAAGACCCTCCACCACTTCCACCAGCCAAATAGGGGCTCCCAATCCCTCCACCAGGTCCTCCTCCACCCTCAGGAACTCCAACCCCTTCCAAAATCGCCTCATTCCCTCCACCCCGGCTGGGGGCTCCGATTCATGCAGCCTCCTATAAAAATCCCCAAACACCCCATTCACCCCCACCGGATCCAAGACCATGTTTCTTCCCCCTATCCTTCACTTTCCTGATCTCCCTTGTTGCCTCCTGCTGCTTTAGTTGATGTGCCAACATCCAACTCGCCTTTTCTCCATATTCATAGACTGCCCCCTTCGCCCTCCTCAACTGCTCTAGTGCCTTACCTGTGGATAATAACCCAAACTCCATCTGCAGTTTCTGCCGCTCTCTCAGCAACCCTGCCTCGGAGCCTCCAAATACCTCCTATTCCCCTGCAGGATCTCCTCCACTAACCTCGCCATCCCTGCCTGCTCTGTCTCATCCCTGTGTGCATGTATTGAAATAAACTCCCCCCTTACTACTGCCTTCAATGCCTACCACAGCGTAGCAGCCTATACGTTAGCCTGTCGTTCAGCTCCACATATTCCCGAAAGGCAGCCCTCACCCATTCACAAACCTCCTCATCTACCAACAGCCCCACATCCAACCTCCACTGCAGGTGCTGCCCCCCACCACCAACCCCCCCCCCCCCCCCCCCCCCCCCCCCACCCCCCGATTTACCTGCAAGTCCACCTAATGCGGCACATGGTCCGATACTACAATTGCTGAATACTCCGAATCCACCACCCCTGGCAGCAACGTCGTATCCAATACAAAATAGTCAATTCGGGAGTACACCCACTGTACACATGGGAAAAAAACGAGAATTCCTTCGCCCGTGGCCTATCAAACCTCCACGGATCCACCCCCTCTCATGCGCTCTATAAACCCCCTCAGTTCCTTTGCCACCGCCGATACTCTCCCAGACCTCGGACATGACCGACCCAACTTTGGATCCAAAACTATGTTAAAATCCACCCCACCCCCATTATCAACCGGTGCGAGTCCAGGTCCGGGATCTTACCCAACACCCGCCTACATCGTCCCAGTTCAGGGCATAAACATTCACTTATACCACCGGCATCCCTTCCAATTTCCCACTCACCATAACATGCCTCCTTCCAGAGTCTGCCACTATGCTCCCCATTTCAAAAGTAACCCGTTTATTTATCAATGCCGCTACCCATCTCGTCTTCAAGTCCAATCTAGAATGAAATACCTGCCCTACCTACCCTTTCCTAAGCCTAGTTTGATCCCCAATCTACAGATGCGTTTCTTGCAGAAATGCCACGTCCGCCTTTAGACCCCTCAGATGTGCGAAACGCGAGCCCTCCTGACCGGCCCATTCAACCCTCCCACATTCCATGTGATCAGCCTGGCTGGGGGGGGGGGGGGGGGGGGGGGGGGCGCAACCCCCCCCCCCCATGCTGGACCCCCTCAGGCCCGCCCTCAGATGTCCATTGTCATCGACCCTCCCCATACTACATTTCAAAAGCCCCTCCTATCAGCAGTCCCTCACCCCCCTCCACAAAATAACAATCCCAACCACCATAAACACTCTAACCACCTGCTCACCCCCCACTGCGCTTCTGTGAACCAGCCCTCCCAGCTAGTCTGGTAGCCCCCGCCCATGGTGCCTAGCATCTGACCCTCCACTGATCTCCCCCCCCCCCCCCCCCCCCCCCCCACCTAGCTCAAACACTGTCCCGGTGCAAACAACAAGATCAACATTCAAAACCCCAAAACAAAGAAAAAAATTAACCTTCCATTCCCCACAGCAGGACAAAGATCAATGGCCCCAGAAAAAGAAAAAAAAAACCCAAAGGGAACAAAAAAGAACACCTCCTCCAAAGTTCAATGTCCTCCTTCTCTGCCAGCCCATTGTCCCTCACATACTCCATTGCTTCCTCCGGTGTCCCGAAATAAAGTTCCCGGCCATTGTAGGTCACCCAGAGGGTAAGACAGGTTCAGCATTCCAAACTTCACTCCCTTCTTAAAGAGGGCAGCCTTCACTTTGTTGAACCCTGCTCTCCTCTTGGCCAGGTCCACACCCAAGTCTTGGTACAGACCTAGGGGTTTGTTTAGCACAGGGCTAAAGAGCTGGCTTTTAAAGTAGACCAAGGCAGGCCAGCAGCACTGTTCAATTCCCGTGCCAGCCTCCCCGAACAGGCACCGGAATGTGGTGACTAGGGGCTTTTCACAGTAACTTCATTTGAAGCCTACTTGTGACAATAAGCGATTTTCATTTCATTTCATTTCATACACTTGAAGCTCACTGTCCTCCCAGATACATCGCCTCGTCTGCCTGGCCCACCTCAGGATTCGCTCCTTATCCAAAAACCGATGCAGCCGTACCATCATCGGCCTCAGCGGCTCGTTGCCCTGCGGCTTCCTCATCAGCGCCCTGTGCGCCTGATCTATCTCCCTAAAGTCGCTCAAAGGCCCCCTCTCCCAGCAACTTCTCGAACATCTGAGCCACGTACTAGCCGGCGCCCGCTCCCTCGCTGCCCTCCGGCAGCCCCACTACCCTCTTTTTCTGCCTTCGGTTCCGGTTCTCCAAATCCTCCATCTTCTCCTGCAGCTGCCTCTGAGTATCCTGCATCACCCTCAACCCGGCCGCCATCGCGGTGAGCTGCTCCTCGTGCTCTCCCACCGTCTCCTCCACCTTCTGGATTGCCTGGCTCTGAGCTTCCAGCCTCGTTTCCAGCCGCTTCTGTGAAATGATCCCCACCTTAATCGTGTCTGCCGCTCTTGCCAGGTCCTCTGCTGGGTGAACTTCTCGTTCAAGAAGTCCACCAGCTGCTCCATCGACCACTCTGATGTTAGGGCCAGACCCTCACCCTTCGCCATCTTCCTCTGTGTCGCAGGTACAGCTTCTCGCAACTGTTTCTTTCTTTTAAAACCACTCCCGGTCCGCGAATCCATCCACCGGCGGGACACCCTCTCCTTCCACCACACCTGCACCTTTTTTCCTCAACGAAACCACCTGCTAGCCAGGGAAAAGGTCCAAAAGCACACCACGAGCAGGAGCCACCAAATGTGCGACCACTCGCACCATGGCTGCCACCGGAAGTCCCCAAAAGGCTTAATGATTGAAGATATTACGTTTCTCAAAGATCTGTAACAAATTCAGCTTCCAGAATTCAAATATTTGATGCGTGCCTCCATCAACACCTAATATGATGGAAATTCAAATCCGTTGGATTCTGTAACAGACAAGGATAACTATTGGCCTGGATACCAGGAAGAACTCTGCTGCTCTTCTATTGCCTTGCTCTTATCCAAAGTGGTGAAGCTGCGAATTAACCTCTGTCAGCAAAAGAAACATTTATTTTCCTCCCCCCTGTCACCATGGCCCCTGATTAGGTCTGAGCTGTTTTGCTTTGAATGTTTAAGGGGAGAAGGTGGCCTAATGGTAGTGTCACTAAACTAGTGATCCAGAGGCCCAGGCTAATTCTCTGAGAACACGGGTTCCAATCCCACAACCTCAGCAGCTGATGCAATTTTAAATTAAATTAATGAATCTGAAGCTTGTCAGCTAGTCTCAGCAATGGTTACCATGACAACAGCCATCATAAAACGCCATCTGATTGACGAATGCCCTTTAGGGAAGGGAATCTGCCATTCGTACCCAGTCTGTCCCACATGTGACTCCAGACTCACAGCAATGTGGTTGACTTATATTTTCCCGCCTACAGTTGTTGACAGGGCCCTCAACAGTGTGCGGTCTATCTCCTGTGCCACTACCCTCGCCCCCTCCCAGAACAAAGATAGAGTTCCCCTCATCCTCACATTTCATCCCACCAGCCTCCGTATGCAAAGCATAATTCTCGGCCATTTTCACCAACTTCAGCGTGATGCCATCACCAAACACATCTTACCCTTCACTCCCTCTTTCAGCATTCCGCAGAGACCGTTCCCTCTGAGATAATCTAGTCCACTCCTCCACCATACCCAGTACCTCTCCCATCACCCATGGCACCTTCTCATGCAATCGCAGTAGGTGTTAACACCTGCCCCTTTACCTCTTCCATGCTTAACATCCCAGGCCCAAAACACTCATTCCAGGTTAAGCAGCATTTCACTTGCATCTCTTCCAATTTGGTCTACTGCATTCGCTGCTCCCAATGTGGTCTCCTCTACATCGGAGAGACCAAACGCAGATTGGGTGATCGCTTTGTTGGGCACCTTGGGTCTGTGCGCATTCAGGACCCGGACCTTCCCGTTGCTTGCCATTTTAACAAAAGACCCTGCTCCCATGCCCACTTGTCTGTCCTTGGCCTGCTACAATGTTCCAGTGAAGCTCAACGCAAACTGGAGGAACAACATCTCATCTTCCGGCTAGGCACACTACAGCCTTCCGGTCTCAACATCGAATTCAACAATTTCAGATGATTAGCTCTACCCCACCTCGACCCACTTGTTTTCATCCCATTTCATTTCAACTGTCTCTTACCATTTCTTTCTTTCGTCTTTCTTAATATATCTTTAACCCCCCCCCTCAAACTTATCCACATTTCCTTACCCCTTCTCCCCTTTGCTTCCCCCTTCCCGACCCCCCCACATCTCCATCTGTCACAGTTTAGCCTCTGATGTTAGTTTCTCTGCTGGTTGGTCTTTCACACCTTTTGTCCTCTCTGGTGACTGCCATTAGCACTCTTTTCCCTGGGTTTCTGTGGCTATGACTCATCTTAAATTCTCACTCCACAGTATAAATATTCCCCACATTCTCTGTCTGTTAGCTTTGACAAAGTGTCATTGGACTCGAAACGTTAGCTCTTTTCTCTCCCTACAGATGCTGCCAGATCTGCTGAGATTTTCCAGCATTTTCTCTTTCGTGGTTGACTTAGAACTGCCCTCTGAAATGGCCTAGGTAGCCGCTAATTTAAGGGCAATTAGAGATGGGCAACAAATGTTGGCCTTGCCAGTGGCGCCAACATCTGCACTTGAGCATCTCTTTGCTTCAAAAAAACCTCTGTCCCGTACACAGGTTGGATTTTTATTCACTGTTCACAAAGAACAAAGTACAGCACAGGAACAGGCCCTTCGGCCCTCCAAGCCTGCGCTGACCATGCTGCCCCTCTAAATTAGAATCTTCTACACTTCCGTATCCCTCTATTCCCATCCTATTCATGTATTTGTCAAGATGCCTCTTAAACGTCACTATCGTCCCTGCTTCCACCACCTCCTCCGGCAGCAAGTTCCAGGCACCCACTACCCTCTGTGTAAAAAACTTACCTCGTACATCTACTCTAAACCTTGCTCCTCACACCTTAAACCTATGTCCTCTAGCAATTGACCCCCCTACCCTGGGAAAAAGTCTCTGACTATGCACTCTGTCTATGCCCCTAATAATTTTGTAGACCTCTATCAAGTCGCCCCTCAACCTCCTTCGTTCCAGTGAGAACAAACCAAGTTTATTCAACCTCTCCTCATAGCTAATGCCCTCCATACCAGGCAGCATCCTGGTAAATCTCTTCCACATCCTTCTGGTAGTGTGGCGACCAGAATTGAACACTATACTCCAAGTGTGGCCTAACTAAGGTTCTATACAGCTGCAACATGACTTACCAATTTTTATACTCGGTGCCCGGCCAATGAAGGCAATTATGCCGTATGCCTTCTTGACTACCTTCTCCACCTGTGTTGCCCCTTTCAGTGACCTGTGGACCTGTACACCTAGATCTCTCTGATTGTCAATACTCTTGAGGGTTCTACCATTCACTGTATATTCCCTACCTGCATTAGAACTTCCAAAATACATTACCTCACATTTGGCCGGATTAAACTTCATCTGTCATCTTGCCGTCCAAGTCTCCAAACGATCTAAATCCTGCTGTATTCTCTGGCAGTCGTCATCACTATCCGCAATTCCACCAACCTTTGTGTCGTCCGCAAACTTACTAATCAGACCAGTTAAATTTTCCTCCAAATCAGTATTATGGTGGCAGAAAGGACGTTGGATGAGGACTCGTCTACTGAGGTAGTATGGGCTGAGGTTAGAAACAGGAAAGGAAGAGGTCACCCTGTTAGGGGTTTTCTATAGGCCTCCGAAAAGTTCCAGAGATGTAGAGGAAAGGATTGCAAAGATGCTTCTGGATAGGAGCGAAAGCAACAGGGTAATTGTTATAGGGGACTTTAACTTTCCAAATATTGACTGGAAACTCTATAGTTCGAGTACTTTAGATGAGTCCGTTTTTGTCCAATATGTGCAGGAGGGTTTCCTGACACAGTATGTAGATAGGCCAACGAGAGGCGAGGCCATTTTGGATTTGGTACTGGGTAATGAACCAGGACAGGTGTTAGATTTGGAGGTAGGGGAGCACTTTGGTGATAGTGACCACAATTCAATTACGTTTACTTTAGTGATGGAAAGGGATAGGTCTATACCGCAGGGCAAGAGTTATATCTGGGGGAAAGGCAATTATGATTCGATGAGGCAAGACTTAGGATGCATCGGATGGAGAGGAAAACTGCAGGGGATGGGCACAATGGAAATGTGGAACTTGTTCAAGGAACAGCTACTGCCTGTCCTTGATAAGTATGTACCTGTCAGGCAGGGAGGAAGTGGTCGAGCAAGGGAACCGTGGTTTACTAAAGCAGTCGAAACACTTATCAAGAGGAAGAAGGAGGCTTATGTAAAGATGAGGCATGAAGTTAAGGCGCTCGAGAGTTACAAGATAGCTCGGAAGGAACTAAAGAGAGAGCTAAGAAGAGCCAGGAGGGGACATGAGAAGTCTTTGGCAGGTAGGATCAAGGATAAGCATTCTCTTGATATGTCAGGAATAAAAGAATGACTAGGTTAAGAGTACGGCTAGTCAAGAACAGTAGCGGGAAGTTGTGCGTGGGGATAGGAGAGGTGCTAAATAAATATTTTTCATCAGTATTCACACAGGGAAAAGATAGCGTTGTCGAGGAGAATACTGAGATTCAGGCTACGAGACTAGAAGGGCTTGAGGTTCATAAGGAGGAGGTGTTAGCAATTCTGGAAAGTGTGAAAATAGATTAGTCCCCTGGGCCGGATGGGATTTATCCTAGGATTCTCTGGGAAGCTAGGGAGGAGATTGCTGAGCCTTTGGCTTTGATCTTTAAGTCATCTTTGTCTACAGGAATAGTGCCAGAAGTCTGGAGGATAGCACATGTTGTCCCCTTGTTCAAGAAGGGAAGTAGAGACAACCCCGGTAACTATAGACCAGTGAGCCTTACATCTGTTGTGGGCAAAATCTTGGAAAGGTTTATAAGAGATAGGATGTATAATCATCTGGAAAGGAATAATTTGATTAGAGATAGTCAACACGGTTTTGTGAAGGGTAGGTAGGTCGTGCCTCACAAACCTTATTGAGGTCTTTGAGAAGGTGACCAAGCAGGTGGATGAGGGTAAAGCAATTGATGTGGTGTATATGGATTTCAGTAAAGTGTTTGATAAGGTTCCCCACCATAGGCTACTGCAGAAATGACGGAGGCATGGGATTCAGGGTGATTTAGCAGTTTGGATCAGAAATTGGCTAGCTTGAAGAATACAAAGGGTGGTGGTTGATGGGAAATGTTCAGACTGGAGTCCAGTTACTAGTGGTGTACCACAAGGATCTGTTTTGGGGCCACTGCTGTTAGTAATTTTTATAAATGACCTGGAGGAGGGCGTAGAAGGATGGGTGAGTAAATTTGCAGATGACACTAAAGTCGGTGGAGTTGTGGACAGTGCGGAAGGATGTTACAAGTTACAGAGGGACATAGATAAGCTGCAGCGCTGGGCTGAGAGGTGGCAAATAGAGTTTAATGCAGAAAAGTGTGAGGTGATTCATTTTGGAAGGAATAACAGGAAGACAGAGTACTGGGCTAATGGTAAGATTCTTGGCAGTGTGGATGAGCAGAGAGATCTCGGTGTCCATGTGCATAGATATCTGAAAGTTGCCACTCAGGTTGAGAGGGTTGTTAAGAAGGCGTATGGTGTGTTAGCTTTTACTGGTAGAGGGATTGAGTTTCGGAGCCATGAGGTCATGTTGCGGCTGGACAAAACTCTGGTGCAGCCGCATTTGGAGTATTGCGTGCAATTCTGGTCGCCGCATTATAGGAAGGATGTGGAAGCATTGGAAAGGGTGCAGAGGAGATTTACCAGAATGTTGCCTGGTATGGAGGGAAGATCTTATGAGGAAAGGCTGAGGGACTTGAGGCTGTTTTCGTTAGAGAGAAGAAGGTTAAGAGGTGACTTAATTGAGGCATACAAGATGATCAGAGGATTGGATGGGGTGGACAGTGAGAGCCTTTTTCCTCGGATGGTGATATCTAGCATGAGGGGACATAGCTTTAAATTGAGGGGAGATAGATATAGGACAGATGTCAGAGGTAGGTTCTTTACTCAGAGAGTAGTAAGGGCGTGGAATGCCCTGCCTGCAACAGGAGTGGACTCTCCAACACTAAGGGCATTCAAATGGTCATTGGATAGACATATGGATGATAAGGGAATAGTGTAGATGGGCTTTAGAGTGGTTTCGCAGGTCGGTGCAACATCGAGGGCCGAAGGGCCTGTACTGCGCTGTAATGTTCTATGTTCTATATATACTACGAACAGCAAAAGTCCCAGCACTAATCCCTGCGGAACACCACTAGTCACAGCCCTCCAATCAGAAAAGCACCCTTCCATTGCTACTCTCTGCCTTCTATGACCTAGTCAGTTCTGTATCCATCTTGCCAGCTCACCTCTGATCCCATGTGACTTTTTTTCATTTCATTTCACTTCACCTTTTGTACCAGTCTGCGATGAGGGACCTTGTCAAAGGCCTTACTGAAGTCCATATAGACAACATCCACTGCCCTACCTGCATCAATCATCTTTGTGACCGCCTCAAAAAACTCTAGTGAGACACGACCTCCCCTTCACAAAACCGTGCTGCCTCTCGCTAATACGACCACTTGCTTCCAAATGGGAGTAAATCCTGTCTCGAAGAATTCTCTCCAGTAATTTCCCTACCACTGACGTAAGGCTCGCCGGCCTGTAGTTCCCTGGATTATCCTCGCTACCCTTCTTAAACAAAGGAAGAACATTGGCTATTCTCCAGTCCTCCGGGACATCACCTGAAGACAGTGAGGATCCAAAGATTTCTGTCAAGACCTCAGCAATTTCTTCTCTTGCTTCCTTCAGTATTCTGGGGTAGATCCCATCAGGCCCTGGGGACTTATCCACCTTAATATTTTTCAAGATGCCCAACACCTCGTCTTTTTGGATCTCAATGTGACCCAGGCTATCTACACACCCTTCTCCAGACTCAACATCCACCAATTCCTTCTCTTGGTGAATACCGATGCAAAGTATTCATTTAGTACCTCGCCCATTTTCTCTGGCTCCACACACAGATTCCCTTGCCTATCCTTCAGTGGCCCAACCCTGTCCCTGGCTACCCTCTTGCTTTTTCTGTACGTGTAAAACGCCTTGGGATTTTCCTTAACCCTATTTGCCATGCCGTGGGATTTTCCTTAACCCTACTGCATGTTTCCGGATGGTTTTGTGCTGTGGGGTTTGTCGCCATGTGAAGATTTAAGTGTGCCAAGCTTATAACAACAAATTTTATTGGAAGCAAATGAATATCATCTCTCATTGTTGGTTGGATAAAACCCAGTCTTCCTCAAGCACTGCAATCCAACCATTGTGGAGAATAGCATGTAAAAAAATGTTTTTAATCCACCATAGTTCACAGTAGCATGATCAACAAGCCAAGAAACAAATCTGCTTTATTCCACATTCCCACCACCAACCTCCCAAATCTGCCTTAAGCAAAAAAGGGGAAGATAATCATGAAACAAAATCAGAATTGCGTGCTTGACATCAATGGATATTTGACATGGAGAGGAAAACTTGCATTGACCCTGAGGGCATCCCAAAGTGTTTTGCAGCCGATGAAGTACTTTTTGAGGTGTACAGAAATATGATAATGGTAATAAAATTTAATTTTCAATGATATTGGTTGAGGGATAAAGGGATAAGTATCGGCCAAGACACCAGGGAGCGCTGCTCCTCCTGTGGGTTTTTTATGCCCACCTGGGAGAGCAGGTCTTGTAGAGTAAAAGGTTAATAACATCCGAAGCATACATGATGCTGATATAATCACAATGTCAGATCACAAGTAAGAGAGATCTGGAAGAGAGCAGAAGCTCTTGCCTCATGTGGAGGCCTGGTTAAAAAGGCTATGGACTCAAGCAACATACCTCTGGGAGACTAGGCAATCTCCAAAGCCGTCTAAGCTCCTACCACACAACAAAACAGGTGTAGTCTTGGTTTAATATCCGATGCAAAAGACAGCGGGCAGAATTCTCCGTCGGCGGGGTCCTCTGCTCCGCCGGCAGCTCACCTACGCCCATGTGTTTCCCGACAGTGTGGGATGGCCACATAGGGCAATCCCATTGGCTGGCTACTGGAACGGAGGATCCCACTGCTGGCGAGGAGGCGCCGAGCAGGAAAACGCAACTGGCTGACCGGAGAATCCCGCCCAGCACACCCAGCAGCACAGCACTCCCTCAGAACTGCACTGAGTCTATGGCATGACTCACGGGTACGTGCGCTAGCCCCCTGAACCACAGCTGACACCTAGGAGATGTAAACAGAAGACATGAGATGTATGTTATCATTTGTAAGTTGTCTCTATTTCATTATAAAAGCAAAAATACTGCAGATGCTGGAATCTGAACTAAAAACAGAAAAGCTCAGCAGGTCTGGCAGCACCTGTGGAGCGAGAAACCAAGTTAACATTTTGAGTCTCTATGACTCTTCTTCAATTATTCTTACTTTGTTGTTACCTCTGTGAGACCACTTGAACATTGATATAATGAATATTGGGCAGGTTCAATAAAAGCCAGTTGATCTGCTCCACCAGTTTACCACCCAAGTAGTGAGCATAAAAGCTACCCTCCCCTTCTGTGCTCCGATAGCAGGATATTATGAATACCATTAGGAAATACATTTTGTTTCATAAAAGAATGCTGATTTTCCCCTTTCTTGTGGCAAGTGGTACTTTTTAGGCTATGTGGAGAACCCTTGATTACGGAAGCATGTTTGACTGCATATTATTCCAGAGAACAAACCACAAGTGACCTGTAGTTTGAATTGCATTCAGAATGAGAACAGGGAGCTCTCTCCAGGCAAGAAGTACTGGAAACTTTATTATTTTGTTTTCTAGCTCGAAATAAAATAGCAGGGTCTGTGAGAATTTGTTGACATTTGTTGGAAGAGCTGGCTACTGCAAAGAAAATCTGTAAATAATTGCTGTGCAATGCCAAAGTACATCGAACTGAATTTCAACCTTTGTTCTGAAGCTTTTAGATGGATGCTTTTAGATAAGATATAGTATTGAGAACATTCTGTTCAGGTACAAAATGTGCTAATTTTTCTAATCTTATTAAAGGGTCAGGGAGAAATTCAGGGATCTGTTGAAGCTCAAGATGGACAGTATTACACGACGGAATAACTGAGCAGGGGTGAATTTAGGCTGTAGGATCCTGGGCTGGATTCTCCGCTTCGTGATGCCGGAAGTGAAAATTGTAATCGGGCGGAGAACTGTGTGAAATGGAAAAATTCTGGGGCTGGATTCTCCGATCCCCGACGCCGAAATCGCTCCGCCACCTGAAAAGTGGCGTACTCTACAGCGCCGCACACTGTATCAACGGCATCATGCCATTGCCTGAGGCCCGCCCCGCGATGCTCCGTCCCCGACCGGCCCAGTTCCCGATGGCGTGGGACTCTCATGGTCTCACCTGTCCAGGAATTCAGCGTGGCGGCTGCGGACTCAGTCCGGCGCCGCCACAGTTGGAAGAGGGCTGATCCGCGGGCAGGGGGGCTTTAATCGGGGCAAGGGGCACTGTGGGAGGGCGGTCCGGGGCGCGCAGGCCGGACGAAGGAGGGACTATTTTTGTGGTCAAGGTCCGCGGGCTGAGTCCACCATGAATCATGGCACGGCCAATGCAGGCCATCGCCGTGCGCATGCGCAGCCACGAACCCGGCAATTCTCCGGGCCATGTCGGCAGCTAGAGCGGGAGCCCTACACTGCCTCCCTGCTAGCCCCCCCCCCCCCGGGAGCAGGGAATCGGTGGCTGCTTTGCGCCAGTTTTCCTGGCGTAAACACCACTGTTTTCACGCCGACATGGGGACTTAGTCTCCCAAACGGAGAATCCGATTCCGACGCTATGCTCCAATCCCTCGCTGGCAGTGATATCAATATAATGCCGTGCGCAACTGCATGGATTTCAATATCACCTGTGGTTTGGACACTTCTTGCTCCAAACCACCACCCAACCCCACCCCCGTGATTATCCGCCCCTCTTAGGCAGAGATCTCGCAGGCACGGCTTGGGAACCATGGCTATGGAGGTGGAGCGGGAGGCTAAAAAAACTCTGAAAAAGCCTCGAACATTGTCGGGATTGCGAGGGGTAGTAGCAGGGATGGGGGTAGTAGCAGGGAATGGCTTGCTGCCATGTCCGTTGATTCAGAGTGTCCCCCTCGGGATCGGCGTGGCCTGCCTCAGCCCACCATTGGCTGTTCACACTGCTGAGTGCTCACCGTGTCCTGTGAATCTTCAGAGATCCTCTGGTCATGTGGGAGCCCACCCAGGCCGCTCATCTGGAAACCTTCATACCCCAGCTGTATCATTAAGGGAATGGCTGTGGCCAAGTTCGATCACTGGCCAACCAGCGGTTGGCACTCCTCCGAAGCACTGCCCCACTGCAGAGGAAGCAAGGGATTAACAGAGTTCACCCCAGTCAAAGGACACCTCCAGCTTAGTCTTTGGAACCTTCCCTAGTTCTGTGCCCCTTTCAGGGCAGAGCCCTCATCAGTGGACCCCCACCCACACCCACCATTCAGGATCACCAGCTGTCTCCTAGTGAGGTTGGCAGAGTTGATTGCCTCTGCCACCACCTCCCAGGTGCTCAGGAGGGCGGGTTTGAGTCTGCTGCCCAACCTGGGAAGACGATGTCCCTCCTCTCCTCACTGGCATGGAGCCGTGAGTCCATCTCTGTCTCCTAAAGTCAGGGGGCAGGTCTTCTCTGAGCTATCTACCTGGCTGCAGGAAGATCCCGCTGGCGGGGAGGGCCAGAAAATTTCAGCCTTTGTTACGTGACGGACTGCACATCTGGTTTGCTCGTAATTTGTTGTTTTTTTAAGCTTGGAATAACCTGGACTATTTATTGAGACAGGGTAAAGAAACACACAGCTGGTAGTCCAGGTGGACGTCCCAACAATCACAATAAATATATCCTAACTGACCTCAGTAACTACCTGGAGTGCTGCCCAAGGGCTGTCCTTGAGCATTGCTCTCACTCAGTGGCTCAGAGCAGATTAGCAGCCAAGCATTACAGACCCCAGACTTCCTGTGAGGAAAGTCACAGTAGGTCAGCTGATCATTCCATAAGGCTGCAATTCTGCCAACATACCTACTTCAAATTTTCATCAGGTTTGCTGAATTCATGATTTCTTTATTAAAATAAATTTAGGAGTACGCAGTTATTTGTTTCCAATTGAGGGACAATTTAACGTGGCCAATCCACCTACCCTGTACATCTTTTAGGTTGTGGTGGTGAGACCCACGCAGACATGGGGAGAATGTGGAAACTCCAAATGGATGGTGACCCGGGGCCAGGATCGAACCCAGCATCACAGTGCTGCCCTGAATTCATGATTTCTAAGATTCCAATTCACATTTGTCTTTTTTATTAATTGTTTAAATCGGCGAAGAAGTAAAGATTTTTTAAAAAATAAATAAATTTAGAATACCCAACTCATTTTTTCCAATTAAGGGGCAATTTGGCATGGCCTATCCACCTACCCTGCACATCTTTGGGTTGTGGGGGCGAAACCCATGCAAATAGGGGAGAATGTGCAAACTCCACACGGACAGTGACCCAGAGCTGGGATCGAACCTGGGACCTCGGCGCCATGAGGCAGCAGGGCTAACCCACTGCGCCACCGAGCTGCCTCAGAAGAAGTAAAGATAATTGTAACATTGGAAAGATTTACTAATGAGTTCTTCGTAAACAGACCTTTCCACTTTTTCTATGACTGATGATCAAAAGGCCCCAAAGAAACCTGGAACCTCTGTGTTCTTATTATACAATTGGCTCCTGAGTGATATTTCATCTGTAAAACACAAAGAACCTTGAGGGTCCTGGGAGGGAAAACAAAGAATTGGGTGATTGTAGAAGATACCATTCACCCCCTTTTTGCTTGGTTTTTAACACTGCTCTAAGTTGAGAGTAGACCTCTCCTAGGCATTATCCACCCCTTGTCTGATCAGTGACTTCTGAAATTTCAGACCTTGGTTGTTTTTTAAATTTTCTTGGTGGATTCTCACAGTAAATTTAAGTTGTGTTATACTATTTTATTCACCATTTCGGAGCCATGTCTGACTGGCCTTATACATTCCTTGATCTATATTTCCAATCCAATTCCCATTTGAAATGACTGTTGTATTGCTGTTGTATTGTAGAACATTGTATCTTTTAACATTGTTTTATACTCTGCTGATAGAAAATTTAGGCAGCACGGTAGTACAAGTGGATAGCACTGTGGCTTCACTGCGCCAGGGTCCCAGGTTCGATTCCCTGCTGGGCCACTGTCTGTGCGGAGTCTGCACCTTCTCCCTGTGTCTGCGTGGGTTTCCTCCGGGTGCTCCGGTATCCTCCCACAGTCCAAAGACGTGCAGGTTAGGTGGATTGGCCATGCTAAATTGCCCTTAGTGACCAAAACGGTTAGGAGGTGTAATTGCGTTTCGGGGATAGGGTGGAAGTGGCTTAAGTGGGTCGGTGCTGACTCGGTGGGCCAAATGGCCTCCTTCTGCACTGTATGTTCTAAAAAAAAAATTAAACCCAATGGTTGTTTCTTTGTGTAAGTAGGATTGAATTCTTCACCTCAAACTGTGACATACCTTTCTAATTTATTTTATTGATTTTGTGCAGATTGTCCTTATTATCTCCAGCTCAACCACCCCAATTCTGATGAATTGTTGGATTAAAATGTTCATCTCTCTTTTTTATATTTCCGATGCTGATGGGTATCTTATATTTTCTATCCTTTTTTGCTTCTAATGATTAAATATTTTCTGTCCCTTTAGTTTTCTTTCAAGAGCAGTTACAAATGCGGCTGGCTGGCCTTCAGTAACCAAATCTATTATAATAATAATCTTTATTATTGTCACAAGTAGGCTTACATTAACACTGCAATGAGGTTACTGTGAAAAGCCCCTAGTCGCCACATTCCGGCACCTGTTTGGGTACACAGAGGGAGAATTCAGAATGCCCAATTTACCTAAAAAGCACGTCTTTTGGGACTTGTGGGAAGAAACCGGAGCACCCGGAGGAGACCCATGGAGACACGGGCAGAACATGCAGTCTCCGCACAGACAGTGACCCAAGCCGGGAATCAAACCGGAGACCCTGGCACTGTGAAACAACAGTGCTAACCACTGTGCCACCGTGCCAGCAAGTTTCTATGAAACTATTCTCCGAACTACCTAATTACATATTTCCATTGTCGAATAATGTATAGGGCGGTACATTCTCCCCGTGTCTGGGTGGATTTCCTCCTGGTGCGCCGGTTTCCTCCCGCAAGTCCCGAAAGACGTGCTTGTTAGGTGAATTGGACATTCTGAATTCTTCCTCAGCGTAAAATCTGAAATTGAAAGCTAATCTCAGTAACCATGACAACCATCATCAATTGTCATAAAAACTCATCTGGTTCACGAGTCCCTTTAAGGAAGGAAATTTGCTATTTTTACCTGGCCTGGCCGACAAACGACACTAGATCTACACCAATGTGGTCGACTCTAACTGTCCTCTAAAATTGCCCAGCAAACTACAAGGTTAAAGGGCAGTTGGGGATGGGCAACAAATGCCGGCCTTTCCTGCGATGTCCACATCCTATGAAAGAATAAATTTTTAAAAGAATCTCTCCCACTCTTAGTGTCTGCTAAGTTAGGTGTACTGGAAGGACTTACAGGCTGATTATCAACCTGTTGGCCTTCTTATGAATGCACCTTCTGTGCCATCAATTCATGAAGTGGGAGTTGAGCGCAGAGCTTCTGGCCCAGAGACAGAGGGCTGGATTCTCCAATTCTGGGGCTATGTCTCCACGCCGGCGCGGGAACGGTGGAAAACTGGCGCAAAACGGCCACAAATTCCCTGTTTTCTTGGGGGTTAGCAGGACAGCAGCGTAGAGCACCTGGCTCTAGTTGCCGATACGCCCCGGAAAATTGCCAGATCCGTGGCCGCACATGTGCACGGCGGTGGCCTGCAGCGGCCGCGCCGTGCTTTATGGCAGAGGCTGCTTGTGGACCCGGCCCGCAAAATAGTCCCCCCATTCGGCCGGCTCAAGCGCCCCGGACCACCCCCCTACAGTGCCCCCAGCCCCGAATAATGTCCCCCCCTAGCCGCGGATCGGCCCTCCCCCGACTGGGGCGGTGCTGGACTGAGTCCGCAGCCGCCACGCCGAGTTCCCGACAAGACCATGAGAGACCCACGCCATCAGGAACTCGGCCGGTCAGGGGCGGAGCATCGGGGGGCAGGCCTCAGGCAATGTCCTGAGGCCGTCGATACGGCGTGTGGCGTACTCTGCGAGTATGCCGCTTTGGAGGGGGCGGAGCATCGTGAAACGGGCCCACCCCCGATTCTGTCGTGAACTTGGATTCTCCGACCAGTCGGCGAACGCAATTTCGGCGTCGGTGACCTGAGAATCCAGCCCAAGGTGCTCCTACTGCACCATGAGATCTCCAAAGCTAGATAATTTTTGAAAAGAACGGGTAAAATTAAAAGTTTTTTCAAAAAAAAATATTTTTAATCGCCTCCTTTTTCTCATATTCTCCCAAATTAGCACCCACCAAAAATCAACAATAATCAGTAACGAATATGCCAATCCCCATATCAATAACAACGATCCCTTCCTCCCATCAAACCCCAAACATTAGCCCGCATGTTAACATAAACAAATGACAAAGAAGAATCAGGAATCACCCATAGTCACCATTAACACATACAGTCCCCCTCCCCCAACCCTCCTAACTCCCCCCTCAACTAATGTTCGATGTTATCCAGTTCTCGAAAGTGCATAATGTATAATGCCCATGAATTGTAGAAGCCCTGCATCCTTCCCCTCAGTTCAAACTTAACGTTCTCAAGAGTCAAGAATTCCAACAGGTCCCCCCGCCACGCCAGGGCACAGGGTGGAGAGGCTGCTCTCCATCGCATCAGGATCTGCCTTCAGGCGATCAACGAGGCGAAGGCTACAACATCTGCCTCCGCACTAATTTCCAACCCCAGCTGGTCCGACACCCCGAATATGGCCTCCCGAGGGCCCGGGTCCAGTTTCACGTGCACCACTTTAAAGATTACCCTAAAAACCTCCTTCCAGTAATCATCCAGCTTTGGACAGGACCAAAACATATGAATGTGATTTGCGCCCCCCCCCCCCCGCCCCCGGCAACGTTCACACACATCTTCTACCCCTTCAAAGAGCTGGCTCATCCTTGCCCTTGTGAGGTGTGCTCTGTATACCACCTGCTGCTGTATCAGCCCCAATCTCGCACATGAGGTGGAGAAGTTCACTCTCCGGAGCACCTCACACCAGAACACCTCCTCTATACCCTCTCCTAACTCTTCCTCCCACTTGTCTTTGATCCATCCCAGTGGTGCCTTCTCCTCTTCCAAAATAGCTCCGTAAACCGCCGACACTACTCCCTTCTCCAGTCCCCCTGTCGTCAGCACCTCCTCCAGCAATGTGGCGGCCGGCTCCACCAGGAAGCCTGTATCTCCTTCCTGGCAAAATCTCAAACCTGCATGTATCTAAACATTTCCCCCTGCTCCAGCCCATACTTCGCTCCCAGCTCCTTCAATCCTGCAAACCGACCCCCAAGAAACAAATCTTTTAGTGTCTTAATCCCCTTCTCCTCCCATTGGGTAAAATTAAAATTAATTGAGAAGAATGGAATGGGAAATACAAAATGGCACAGGGACAGAAGAATTAAGGCCGCGATTCATCTGATCCATGGCTAATACCCCTGCCAGTGGGAAAACCAGAGTGATTCCCAGTGGCGGTAAGGGAGACCCCTGACGTGCCATTCCATGAAACTTTGAATTTTCTTTTGCCTCAGAGGGGTTTTAAGTGCCATTCCGTGGCACACCGGGGTCCGGCTGGAACTGAGAGGGGCAGGACAGGTCCTGGTCGCTGGTAAGGGCCATGTCCCCCCCATCCCTAGTTGCCCTTGAGAAGGTGTGGTGAATTGCCTTCTTGAACCACTGAAGTCCCAGAGGTGTAGGCACAGTGCAGTTAGGGAGCGAGCGCCAGGACTTTGCCCCAGCGACAGGGAAGGAATGGCGATATATTTCCAAATCGGGTGATGAGTGACTTGGAGGGGAACCTCAAGGTGGTGGGGTTCCCAGGCATCTGCTGCTCTGTCCTTCTAGATGGTAGTGGTCGTGGGTCTAAGGAACCTTGGCGAGTTCCTGCAGTGCATCTCGTAGATGGTACACACGACTGCCATTGTTTGTCGGTTGTGGAGGGATTGAATGTTTGTGGAAGGGGGAGCAATCAAGTGGACTGCTTTGTCCTGGATGGGTTCAAGCTTCTCCAGTGTTGTTGGAGCTGCACTCATCCAGGCAAGTGGAAAGTATTCCATTACACTTCTGATTTAAATAATAATAAATAACCTTCTTATTGTCACAAGTAGGCATACATTAACACTGCAACGAAGTTACTGTGAAAAGCCCCTAGTCGCCACATTGTGGCGTCTGTTCAGGTACACAGAGAGAGAATTCAGAATTCTCAGCTGGTATGGAATTACACCCGTGCTTCTGGCCTTGTTCTGCATCACAATCCAGCTGTCTAGCCCACTGAGCTAAACCAGCCCTTCTAGATGGTGGGCAGGTTTTGGGGGGTTCAGGAGGTGAGTTACTTGCCGTAGGATTTCTGGCTTTTGACCTGCCCTGGTAGCCACAGTATTAATATGGCTAGTCCAGTTCAGTTTCTGATTAATGGTAACCCCAGGATGTTGATTGTTGGGAGTTCAGCGATGGTAATGCTATTAATTCAAGGGGCGATGAGTAGATGCCCTCTTGTAGGAGATGGTCATTGCCTCGCACTTGTGAGGCGCAAATGTAACTCCCATGAAGGACCCCCTCGGCACCCTGGTGGTAATTGTAGGGTCCTCACTCCCATTTTTAAATACTTGCGCCAAATCATGCCTGGGTGATTCCCATCTGAGGGGGCGCAACGCAGGTGGCACTTGAATCGAGCTTCCAACCCAATGCCGATGAGCACTTTGCATGTTCACCCTTTATGGTAGGCGGTACGGAAACCCCTCTTATCATGACTGACACCTTATCAGGGTGCATGGGCAGCACGGTAGCATGGTGGTTAGCACAATTGCTTCACAGCTCCAGGGTCCCAGGTTCGATTCCCAGCTTGGTTCACTGTCTGTGCGGAGTTTGCACATTCTCCCCATGTGTGCGTGGGTTTCCTCCGGGTGCTCCGGTTTCCTCCCACAGTCCAAAGTTGTGCAGATTAGGTGGATTGGTCATGTTAAATTGCCCTTAGTGTCCAAAATTGCCCTTAGTGTTGGGTCGGGTTACTGGGTTATGGGGATTGGGTGGAGGTGTGGGCTTGGGTAGGGTGCTCTTTCAAAGAGCCGGTGCAGAATCGATGGGCCGAATGGCCTCCTTCTACACTATAAATTCTATGATCGATGATCTTTATGGCGGGTGGGGTGTGCCGAGAAACTCGCAATGAGTCTGACGCCTGGCACGAACCATGATTTTGGCTCGATGCAGGATTCAGTGGGCCATCGTGAATCTTGCGGCTAGTAGGTGGCCCCGGAGAATCCCGGCCAAAGTGTTCATGAAAATTTCATTTAAATTGTTTGCTTCAGTTGTACTGCATGTTTAAAATCAAATTTGTAGCTGTATTAGTGGTCACAGTACATGAGCTATCCAAGGAGAGGAAGCTATTCCTTTGGGTCTGCCAAGTATTTTCAGGGTTAAATCCGAAACAATTTATTTTAGGAGCTTTCACAGATCATTTGGCTCCTGAAGGGAACAGACTGTTAAGTTGAAGTTTTGCCCCTTGAGTGGATTCAGTCTTGGCTTTTAGAAAATGTTGTATTTGAAGGGCATAAGATGCCAAGGGGAGATTAATTTTATGATGTTTAGACAATTACTTTACAGCCATAAACTCTGGTTTTCTCATAAATTTGCTTTATTAAGTCTAGCTCCAGATGAGATCATTGGGTGACTATTGCACCTTCAACGCTCCTTTTGGAGAAACTGTAGGTGAGCACGATTGTATCTATTCCCATGAAAGAAGCCTGGTAAATCTGCTTTTTGTCCAACCCTTCTCTCCTGCTTCGAATTATAGCCTCCATAATTATTCATATGTTCTCTTTGAAGCCTCTTTTCTTGATGTTAAATGTGATTCATGGATGAAATTATCTTGAGACTCGCGGTCCAGATCCAGCATATTTTATTCAGATTGGACTTTGTCACATCTCAATACACCGATTGTGGGCGGGATTCTCCGTTGTCTGACGCCAAAATTGGGAAACGTGATTGGGCAGAGAATAGGTTCCAATGCCAAAATTGTGGAGGGCGCCGATTTGACGCCAAATCGCAATTCTCCATCACCTCGACAGCGGCGTCAATGTGGTGTGGAACGCACGTACAGTAGTCACCATTTACATATCTTTAGCGTGCCTGACCCAGTATTCTCCGGGACCTCAGCGACGCTCCACCTCCAAAGGGCCAACGAGTCCCGACGGCGCGGTTCACTTGTGCTTTTTAAAATCGTGAAAGCAGTGTGGTGGCTACTGAGGGAGAGAGAGGGGGATACGGAAAGTGTCCAACATCGCCACAGTCTGCTCACAGTTGTGCCACCGGCCGGGGGACTTCTGCCAGGGTCGGGGGTAGCCAGGAGGTGGGCTGTGGGGTCAGGGTGGACAGGCATGGAACACCATTGCCGCAGCCGAAAGGCAGCCAAGCAGCTGTGCATGCCGCTGGCAGCCAACTGTGAACTTAGGGCTACGGGTCATATAGGTGTCCCCGAAGGCCACCCCCCTAGGTGCCCTCTGGCCCCAGCCGATCCATCAGCTGTATGGGCGTGCTCCAGCACAACCAGTGCCATCTTCTTGACTGGGATGCTGTGTGTGGGAAGTGAAGTGTGTCTGGGGCTACGGCTTGTCAGTCACCCGAGTGTCAATCACGGACCCGGTGAATCCCGCACCGATTTTCATTGGAATTGATTGTGTGCCACGTGGCGGCGTTGTGTTCACCCCATCCACAGTCGCTAAACTGGTCCAGGTTCAGTGCAAGTTTTGCTGTCTTGAAAGTGCACAAATCCTGCCCTGGCGTCAACACTTAGTCTTACAAACAGAAAATCCAGGCCTATGACTTTGCCATGAATTGGTGCATTTAATTGTGTTGTTACGAATGTGAGACTTTACAACATTTTAAACTGTCTCCTTTAACTTATGGTGAAACAGGATATTCTAGATGGGGGTGGGGTGGCTGTCATGGAAAGGAAAAGCAAAAGAAAAGCCATTGAAAATCAAGTGACAATTTTCACACCTTGACACAAAAGATGGGCAGCTGCTTTTTTGGATACAGAAGCACACAGAGCGCGAGATAGAGACATTGCACCTGCTGTGAAGAGCAGAAGACTGTGTTAGCAACCAATCAGGCTGCTGGTGAGAGCTGGTTCTCTGTTTGAATAGAAGAAAAGGAAACACACAGGACTTTTGGAGGTTCGAGGAACAAGAAATTGCCACGTTGGGACTTGTCAGCAAAAGTCCCTTTTGGAGGGGTTTCCGTACCGCCTACCATAAAGGGTGGAGAGCGATGATTTTCAAATGACTCTGGGACACAGAGAAGGGAGCCTACTGGTAAGCTGAGACTATCTTGGCACTGGATCTTGTAATGTTTTCTATCTGCCAGCTGTGTGGTGCATGACCAAACGGCTTACATGACATAGTGCGGAGTTTTCTGAAAAATGACAAGAGTGTCATTTTCGGCAAGAAGATTGATGTAAATAAAAGCAAATTACTGCGGATGCTGGAATCTGAAAACAAAGAGAAAATGCTTGAAAATCTCAGCAGGTCTGGCAGCATCTGTAGGGAGAGAAAAGAGCTAATGTTTCGAGTCCAGGTGACCGTTTGTCAAAGCTAACAGACAGAGAAAGTGGAAAATATTGATACTGCGGAGTGAGAATGAAAGATGAGTCATAGCCACAGAAACCCAGGGAAACCGGGTGCTAATAGCCACAGAAACCAAGGGGAAAGAGTGCTAATGGCAGTCCCCAGAGAGGACAAAAGGTGTGAGAGGTCAAACAGCAGAGTAACTAAGATCAGAGGGTAAACTGTAACAGATGTACATGTGGGGGGAGGGGAAGGGATAAGCAAAGTGGAGAGAGGGGAAGAAAAGGTGGATAAGATGGGGGGGGGGCATTAAATATATATAAAGAAAGACAAGAGAGAAAGAAATGGTAAAAGACAGTTAAAATGAAATGGGATGAAAACAAATCCGTCGAGGGGGGTAGAGCTAATCATCTGAAGTTGTTGAAATTGATGTTGAAACTGGAAGGCTGTAGTGTGATTGATGTGATTCCCACTGGCCTTGGCAGTGTGATCCAGACTGCAATTTGGCATGCCTAAGGCATAAAGCGTCTGATTCGCCCTCCTGGGTGTCATCTGAGCACTTCAACGAAGGGGGCACTGCATTTAAATGACTCCACAACACTGACTCAATCAAGCCAGGAGGATGGCAGCGAGGAAACGAGCTCCTAGATTCACGGAGGGGCCTTCACCTGTGTGCTGGATGCCATGGAGGAAAGGTGGGCAACAATATACCCTCGGGCTGGCAGGAAACCCTTTAGCAAGGTGACAAATACTACCTGGGAGACGTTTACACCATTAGTTAGGGCCAGCAACCTGACCAAGAGGATGAAAAAAGATGAATGACCTACTCTGTTTTGCCAGGGTAAGTGCTCCCTGTCTCCTCTCTCTACTCCAACTTTACATCACCCCTCAGATTATCACCTCAATCCCACATGTTGCCACCTCACAGAGTCCCAGCACCGCCTTCCACAATATTCTTCACTCTCCCCTGGCACTCCTCATCAGAACCCTTTCCTGCTTAAGCGCAGTGCCCACACATGCCAGGTATCATCGACATCTGACCCGCCAAGCGGCCAGTTCACATAATCCCCATTTGTATTCCTGCAGGAATACGGACTAGAGACGGGAGTATGCACAACTAGCCCTGGGAGAGGGGGACACCACACTAGCGGGGAAGCTAGCACCGGAGAGAGGCTGTGCAGCATATCCCGCAAGGAGAAAGCGCGCACATCGCTACCAGGGGGACGGCTCTGGAAAGAAATAGAGAGAAGGGGGGGGCACCAAAGGATGGGGGGGGGGGGGGGGGGTAAATAAAATACCACAAGGGGAATACTGATAAAGAGGGAGCGAGGGCATTAGGCTGGCTACAACAGGCCATACGTGGCGATTTGGAACAAAATGGCGTCGCAAGCAACCTCTTTGGAGGGTCCCTGAACAAAGGGAAACCCCGGAGTGCAGGGGCTCACCCACGTGGCATACAAGTAGTTGCCGGTCTTGTTGGGTGCCCCCTGGACAAAGGAAAATCCTGGAGCGCAGGGGCCCGGCCCCATGAGGAAACGGTGACCATGGCCATTTTGGACGACGCCCTGTGATGCTGGGGCGCGTCCATCAGGTGTGTATGGTTGAAATTGCAGGAGGGGGGGGTAACAAACCCCCCCACACACATCAGGATAGTCACCTGGAACGTCAGGGAACTTAACGCCCCAGTGAAAAGATCCAGAATCTTTGCCCAACTGATATGTTTGAAAGCCGGCATAGTCTTCCTCCAAGAGTCGTACCTGAGAGAGAAGGATCGACTGCGGGTAAGGAAGGGCGATCGTTCCTGCTACGGGATGAGGGCCAAGGGGGTTGCCATGCAGTTAAATAAGAGGACAGTTTATGGTGACGAGGACGGTTACGGACCCAGGGAGAACGGTACGTCATGGTCAGCGGTGTCCTGGACGGTGCACCGGTAGTACCGGTGAACGTGTACACTCCCAACTGGGACGACACGGAGTTTATAAAGGAGAACATGGTGTAAAACCACAATATAGATACATAGGGACTTTAACTGTGTATAGGACTCACGGACAGCCAGATCAAATCCCAAAACGGGGAAGACCTCCAACATGGCGAAAAAACTCTGTGCATTCATGGAGCAGTTCTCCTTCTTCTCCCAAGTACACAATGTATATTCACAGATCGACTTCTCCGTAGTGGGGAAATCGGTGCTTCCAGGACTAATATTTTGAGATCATAATCTCTGACCTTGCTCCACATTATATGGATGTGAGGTTGGAGATGGGCCGTGCCCAACACCTCTCATGGAAGTTGGACATGGCCCTTTGGCCGATAAGGCTTTCAATGAGAAAATATCACAGGCCATAGATGAGTATATTACTAATAAGCAGAATGGAGAGGTCTCACCCTCCATGTTCTGAGAGGCGCTGAAGGCTGTGATCAAGGGTGAAATTATCGCGTACAAAGCACGGAGTGATAGGGAAGAGAGGATGGCTAGGCAGCAGCTAATCGACTCCACACTGGAGGTAAACCGGCAATATTCTGAGGCCCCGACCGTAGAGCTGCTGGCGGAGAGGAAAAAGCTACAGGTGGACTTTGACCTACTTTCCACGAAGAAAGCAGTGCACCAACTGCGCTAGGCACGGGGAACCCTGTACGAACACGGAGACAAAGCCAGCCGCCAGCTGGCTCACCAGCTTCCCACGAGGGAAATAGTCCAGATTAGGGACAGCAAAGGCAATTTAGTAGCGGAACCGGAAAAGGTCACTGAAGTATTCAAGACCTTCTCCCAGGGGCTGTATACCTCCCAGCCCCAGCAGGGGACTTGAGGATGAAGCAGTTCCTCTATAGACTGGACAGGCTAGTTGTGAGGGAGGATAGGAAACAGGGCTTGGAAGCACTGCTAGAACTGGGAGAGGTCATGGGGCGGGATTCTCCGAGCCCCGCACCGGGCCGGAGAATCGCCACAACCGCGCCACGCCGCCCCGACATGCGATTCTCCGAGGAACGGAGAATCGGCGCCATTTGCGCCGGCGCGTTTGGCGCGGCGCCCGTCGCGGGCTGCTGTCTGCGGCCGGGCCGCCGATTTTCCGGCCTTGATGGGCCGAGCGGCCGCGTGGAAATGGCAGAGTCCCGCCGGCGCCGTCCACACCTGCTCGCAGCCGGCAGGAACTCTTGCGCGCAGGGTCGGGGGGGCGGCCTGTGAGGTGGGGGGAGGGGGCTCCTTCACCAGGGGGGACCTCCAATGGGATCTGGCCTGCGATCGGGGCCCACTGATTGGCGGGCTGGCCTCTCCAGCCCCAGCCCTATTTTGTTATGCGACCGGCCCCTGAAGCCGCTCGCTATGTTGCGTCGGGGCTGCCGCGTTGAGGAAGTCCCACGGCGCCACTGAGCATGCGCGGGTTGGCGCGGCACCCAATTGGCGCCGGGAAGGGAGGCTGGAGCGGCATGAACTGCTCCAGCACCGTGCTTGCCCCCTGTGGGGGCCAGAATCGGTAGTGCCCACGCCCGTTTCGCGCCGTCGTGAAACGCGACGGTGTTCACGACAGCGCGAACACTCTGCCTCCATTTCGGAGAATCCCGCCCATGGAGAGTATTAACTCCATGCAGGTGGGGAAGGTGCCGGTTTCCCGGCAGACTTCTACAAAAGATTTGCAATGGCACTGGCCTCACACCTGCAGGAGATGTTCATAGATTCACTGGCGAGAGGCACATTGCTGCCTACGCTAGCACAAGCCTGAATCTCACTGATACCCAAGAAAGACAAAGACCCAACAGAATGCGATTCCTATAGACCCATTTCGCTGCTCAACGCAGACGCGAAAACACTGGCCAAGATCCTAGCCAAGAGGCTGGAGGACTGTGTACCAGGACCAGACGGACTTTGTCAAGGGTAGACAGTTAACATTGAACATCAGACGCCTGCTGAACGTGATCATGATCCCAGAGGTGATAGTCCCCTGGATGCAGAAAAGGCCTTCGATAGAGTTGAATGGAAGTACCTCATAGAGGTACTGGAGTGGTTTGGGCTTGGAACAGCAGAGCTGCCAACCTTTCCCAACAGAAATCAGTATTCCAGATACCAAAAATCTGAATTTTGGCAGTAAAATCCAGATTGTCATTTCAAAGAAAAAATGCCCACCAATCTGAAGTATAGCTTTACACCTTTATTGCACAAATCTAAAACACAAATGGAAAATGCAAATCCAATGCTTTATACATGTACATCATCACGAGTGGGTGTTTTCAAATTAAGTTTCAAACGTTCAGTAAATCTAAGAATGAAAAATGTGGACAAAACATTCGCCTTTTTACATGAAGTTTAAAATTGTCCTGAGCGCTTGATTAACTTAATTGAATTCTTACAAGAAACTATATGTAGGCAAAAGGAATCCAGTGCATTTCTTTCTTTCAAAAAATATTTTCATGAAGTAGCACTAACAGATTTGATGGTCAAATTAAGGTTTATGATAGTGAAGGTAAAAGAGCACAAAGAGAAGAATGGCCACAAAAAGTAGAAAGCAGGAGGTGTGGTTAAATAGATGCACGATGATTCAGGTTTACTTTCTCAGCATTTTTGTTTCATGCTCACAGCAGAAAGTGCGGTTTCCACAAGTAAAACAAGGATTTATGAACTGAATCCTGCTGAAACTTAATAATGTGCAATGTATTATCAGCTGCACTCCATCAGTATAGAAAGAGGGAAGTAGAGTTAAAATTTCAGATCAATGACCTTTCAACAATTCTGAAATGTTAACTCTACTTCTCTCCCCATTGATGCTGCCTGGCCTGAGTATTTCCAGCATTTTCTTTTCTTTAAACACATAGCAGTGCTCTACAAAGATCAGTGACAGAGCTAGTGTTGAATCTACTTAATGTAGTCCTCCCCTCCCTCAACGTGATTTCTTTATCCTAATAAAATCCAGGCACCTCAATGCCTCAGAGACCGTGCCAAGGTCAGGATCACCTGACAGTGCCATGATCCTTTCAGAAGCAGGAACAGTTTCTCCCCATCTACACTCATCAGCCCCTCATGATTTTGAACATCTGTATCAAATCTCTTTGCCTTCTTCTTTCCAAGGAAAACAGTCCCAACCTCTCTACTCTATCCTCACAACTGTTCACACTTCATAGATTACCCTTCACTGAGTACTTCAGTTTGATTATTTCTTCAAGTTCTGGGGTTTTATAGTACAAAAGACTCTTCTGCATCTTGTCCGTGACTTTGACATCCTGCCTGAAACAGGGCACCAGATATGTGGCACAATGAGTTTAATTTTAACTCCTAGGTAGGAGCAAGACCAAGTGAGTGGTGCGACCCTCCAAGAATACCAGGCAGGTTTCAAAAACCAGATGTCTTCAACATAATTCTTGTAGACTTTACAATCAAAAAGCCTGGGAAGTCAGCAGGAAGCTTAAAATCATGCAGGAGAAAGCCCCCGGGGAGGACCAAGGGGTCTGATTCCTGGCCCAAGACAAATGCTCAGGGAGAGAACCCTGTTGTGAAATTGGGGGTGTTGGGTGGACGAAATGAGATGTGAAGGAACACTGAGAGTCCCAAGGTCTTCTGGTAGGGCATGGGGAGAAATCCTATTTCTCCTGTTCCATAAGAAATCAACAATGAACAAAAACTATACATTGCTGGGCCTCTGCTCGTCATGGCTTCTGTTGGGAGTGGGCGGTCTAGTGGGAGAGCCATCAATGCGCACCTGCTCAGGCCTCTGGTTAAAATGGTAGATCAAGCCCCTTGGTATTGGAAACCAATCTGCTTATTTAAGGAGAACCTCTTCTGTTCTGGACAGAGATGTCTTTAAGATAGTACCTTTGGCCAAGACTGGGGAAAGGTGCAGCTATTAAGATGGAACTCCTATTGTACCTAATAATTGGTACATCTTCAGTATTACCTCTTTGCTTTTGTAATCTATAATCCTGTTTCTAAGACCTGGGATTCTATGTTTCTTTTTACAGCAAATATGGCAAATTATTTATTTTGCAGTACACAATCATCGCTGAGTAGTAGGCTTTTATAAGTTACTGAAAGTATTGTGTAGCATCAGAGATTACAATGCACTAGTGTCCTTATAGCAATGGACCCAATTCTGGAATCTGCCACTTCATTCAGTGAATAGGAAAGATTGTTATTCTAACATGCATTTTGAGTTTAAATCACCTCATCAACAGCAAAACAAAGAGGCCAAGCTAATTCTTAATTTCTATTCTAAAAAAATAACTTGGCACAATGTATTCTGACACATTTGGTATAAGTTAGTTTCCCATTTTCCCATTGTAGGAATAAATTAAAAAGCAGCTCGCAACGAATGGCCTTTAATAACAAGGTACAAGTTACTTTAAAAACTATCGGGGTCTTAACTAGTTGCTATTCCACGATGTAGAAGAAAATGCATGTAATAATTTCCAACTACTTTCAGCTGCAGTTATGTCATAATAATATAAGTCTTCAGATACTTTTTTTTTCAGCCTCTCCTATAACCTTCTGGCGAGCCAATTTTACTTCATACAATTGGCACTTTTATAAAGACACTGCATCTCCAAAATGGACAAGAGGAGCAGGGAGGTTGGAGGAAATGAAACGTTCAAAGTTTTGAAATGAGAGGAAAGAGGAATGGCTAGAATAAAGTGCAACCGAGAAAGAATGACATGAAAATGATTACAACAGAGGTTGGGGAAGAAAAGGAAAAAAAGTCAAATATTTACATTAAATTTTTGCTTTAGGTGGTTAGTTTATGGTTATACTCCTGATGTGTAAAACAGCTTTCTTATGGGGATAATATTTATTTCCAACACCAAAATACATGTCGAGAATGAACAAGAACAGTCAGGCTAGGAATTTCCTCTGAGCCTCCGAATTGTTGAAATGTTACGGACACTGAATCATATAAGAACATAAGAACTAGGAGCAGGAGTAGGCCATCTGGCCCCTCGAGCCTGCTCCACCATTCAATGAGATCATCTGAATATAGCTTGTGATAATATAAGAACACATTAATTATATTAGTGGTTGTAATTTCTTTCTATTCTGTCAACAGAATTTCTTGAAGAAGTTTATCCGGTATTTGATTTGGGGGAGAATGGGCGTGACTGGAAAGCTTGTGTGGCTGCTATAAACAGTTCCATTCGCAGCATAAGACATGACCTCAGGAAGTCCCTGCCGGGCTATTACAAGAAACAGCACCCTCAGTATTTTGCTATGTATTACAAGAAAGGATCTGAGAATCAGAGTAACAAAATCAGCACTCCTCAAAGCAGCGATCCCCAAGAGAACTTCAGTGGAGACACAAATACCCTCTGACCACTTTCTGAAGAGATGGAAGTGCCGAAAATGGAAAAGGACATGTGCTCAGTTATGACCTGAAACAACATGATCTCTGAGATCATACACACTTTATTTATGATTTTCTCTTACTATTAACCATGAGGGTTCCTGAATATAAGTAAGATTATGCTTTAATGCCATAGTTCTATTTTTGTGAGAGTGTTCAAGGTTGCATATGTGCAATACTCAGAAGTATGTATCGCAGAATAGCTAAAACTGGAAACATAAGTTTTATCGCAGAACGGGTATCAAAACACAAGTGGAATAGAACATTTGTGATGACTTTGTGAACTGCTGAGACTTGGCTACTGAAATTTCTTTCTAGATATTACTTGTAGGGAGAGATCTTAAGTTATTTTCTCCCCTCAAGGTGGAATATTTCATTAATGTAAAAATCTTTTCACCAGCCCAAACGTGAACAGATGATGACTTTCTATTGACTACTTTGGTTGTCCTGGAGCCCCATGGACTTTGAACCTATTAATAGTAGATTGGAAGTCAACAAATGTAAGGCAACAAGTGCTAGATTGGGGGTTGGTTGGGGGGCAGGTGATGCAGAAGTTCAGCATCTCTGGAATTTTGAGCTTGGATCTAACCCAGAGAACAATATTTTGTCTGTTGTAAAATGAGTTTGGGACCGTCCGAATTGTTTCCTTATAAGCACAATACTTGCCACAATTCAGCACTAGTTCACACTTAGGGCAGAATTCTCCCATGGCCCCGCCGGCGGGTTCAATGGTAGGTCCCACTAATGGAATGCAGATGAAGGCCTGACCGGAATCTCCTCCCCAGGCCCGATTGTCTGTAACGCCAGCAGGGAAACACCCCGTTCCAGAACACATCCAGAGCAACGTGGCGTGCAGAATTCGGGACTTAAACCTAAACAACGCCTGGACCTGTCAGGAGTGCAATATGGAGCAATCCTGGGTCCCGGAACAACACAGCAATGGGTGAGGGAGCATCTTTCAGGTGAAACTTCCTGGAGTGTTCCTAGAGGTCCATCTCCTTCAGGGGGTCCATCTTTTTTCTTCAGTGGTAGATCAGTGATATTGAGTGCCGTTTAAATTTGGCACCCAGTTGCCAACATGCCCATCCTACTATGGAATGCGGCGCTAAACCTCCAGTTGCATAATTAATGAGGTTGGGACCGGAAGATATGGTGTAGTTCCCGCTGGCCTCCAAAACAGGAAACACTCCCTGTCCCTGTACCTGCCCCTGCCACGGGATTTAATCCCAGATGGGCGAATTCTGCCCTAAATTGCTGGTACATGTTCAAAGCTTTTGTCTTGCCCTCATCAGGACAATTATTTTTTCAGCATGTTCTGTACTACCAAACAACTAAATTGCCAGTTTAGCCTAAAGACAATAAGGAGCGGGAAACCCAACATTGTGTATCAGTTCAACAGAGAAAACTGCTTTGAGGTTGCGTCTATTGCATTTTGTGTCTGTGTTGAGATAGGCAATCTTGCCACCTGACTCATTCAGTACCCAATTCGGAGTATTTGATGCTGTCACTGGGTGTCAAAATTGGGGAGATATTTCATTACTCACCTGTGAAATATGTCATTTATAAGCACTCAAATTTATTAATGTTTTGGTATGAACTATAAGGAATATTGAGGTATCATTCATTGAGTATCAATTTGTTGAACAGATATATCCTGCTGGCTTACATTCTTATATCTGATTAACATAAAATTACAAATTGTATTCTTGTAGAGCTGTAATAAAATTTTCTGTATCTAATTTGGGAGTTGTATTTTCAGTCTACTGTCTGAAACTAGCTACCCAATAAATAAATGTTAAATTCTGAGGGCTCTTTGCATGGACTCCATTAGACATTCTCTTTGTCATACTCTGACACGTGACTGTCTTATCTAATCAGCAGTGCTCTGATACAAACCTGATCAGCCTTTTTGCTCACTCTGATTTTGAATTGTTGAGGCGCTGCGTGAGTGGGGTCAGGGCGGGGCAGGTGTGGAAGAACCACTAAAGTCCCCTGAAAACTTGAAGACTTGAAAGCAGAATGGAACCAAGTTTCCGCCCCATTTTTCGGTGCCCGATCTGAAGACCTGTCAAAATTTCACTGTGGCCACGATTAAAATCCTGTAATAAAGACAATTTGTCACACAACAAGATTTTTTTCGCAGGGGGGTGGGGTGAGAGGGGAATTGCTTTACGGAGAATTTTAACAGAGGCCCCTGATTCATGTTCATTTTGCAGCCACCAAGAAATAAAGGGCAGGATTCTCTGGACCTTCTGCCGCCACTGCAAATATATCCTTCCTTAAATATGGAGATCTAAACTCCGCACAATATTCCAGGTGTGGTATTACCAAAGCCCTGTACAATTGTAGCACAAATTCTTTATTCATGTACTCCAATCCCTTGCAAAAGCTTGCTGTGCCTTTTTGTTAATTTACCATGTTTCTTATACAAGTGCACTTAGATCCTTCTGAACAGCAACATTTACAAGATTCATGCTTTTAAAAAAATATTCTACTTTGCTATTCTTACTTCTAAAGTGAATAAGATCATGCTTCTCACATTATGCTCCACCTGCAACCTTGTTGCTCACTCAAAAAACCTTCTGTTTGTAGCCTCCCTGTGTCCTCAGCTTACAATCCCACCTAGTTTAGCATCATCAGTAAATGTAGCTTCATTACTCTCGGTTTCTTTGTGTAAATTATTGCAATAGATCACCGGACAGCAGGGTGGCACAGAGGTTAGCACTGCTGCCGCACAGCCACGGGGACTCAGGTTTCATACCGGCTTTGCATGACTGTTTGTGTGAGTATCCACATTCCTCCTGTGTCTGCGTGATTTCCTCTGGGTGCTCCAGTTTCATCCCGCAGTCCAAAGATGTGAAGGTTAGGCGGATTGGCGATGCTAAAATTGCCCCTTAGTGTCCAAAGATGTGCTGGTTAGTTGGGGTTCATAAGTTCATAAGATATGGGAGCAGAATTAGGCCATTTGGCCCATCGAGTCAGCTCTGCCATTCGATCATGGCTGATCTCATCCTGACCTTAACTTCATTGTCCTGCCCGTTCTCCATAACCCATAACCCTTCAACCCATTACAAATTAAAAATCTGTCTAACTCCTCCTTAAATTTACTCACTGTCCCAGCATCCACCACACTCTGGGGTAGCGAATTCCACAGATTCACAACCCTTTGGGAGAAGCAGTTTCTCCTCAACTCCATTTTAAATTTGTTACCTATTATCCTAACGCTATGACCTCTCGTTCCAGAATGCCCCACAAGTGGAAGCATGTGCTCCACGTCTACTTTTTCCATACCATTTATCATCCCCTCCTCGTCTAATTTATCCATACCTTTTATCATCTTGTATACCTCAATTTGATCTCCCCTCATTCTTCTAAACTCTAGAGAGTATCGGCCAAAACTGTTCAATCTCTTCTCTTACGACAAACCTCTCATCACTGGAATCAATCTAGTGAGTCTCCTCTGAACTGCCTCCAATGCCACTACATCTTTCTTCATATAAGGGGACCAAAACTGTGCACAATGCTCCAGGTGTAGTCTCACCAAAGCCTTTAATAGTTGCAACAATACTTCCTTACCTTTATACTCTATTCCTTTAGCTATAAATGTTACGGATAGGGTGAGGCAGTGGGCCTAGGTGGGGTGTACTTTCAGACGGTCGGTGCAGAGCTGATGAGCCAAATGGCCCCTTCTGCACTGTCGGGATTCTATCATAAACAACTGTGGCCCTCGCACTGACCCGGTTGCTAACTTTAGCCTTAATTTAATTGCTCTGTTCTATCACCTTTGCTCTTGAGTCGCCAGGTATCTTTCTGATACTGCCACGTGGTTCAAGTCCGAGTAATGATCAATAATCAAATACACCGCTTAGTAAGAATTAAATCAAAGCACATTTATTATATACAGTAATCAATACTCATGCATACATTCTACGTCTAAGCTACTTCCTACAACTAACAGGCCAATACTTACTTGGAAATGGCTCACCAGGTCAGGGAAACAAATGGCCTTTCGTTCGGGTTCTGAGCCTGCAGGATTCGAAGCTGGTACAGATTGATAGCTAGGAGCGCCTATCTCGTTGCGAGCATTGAAGTAAGACTTACGGGATGTTTCACGATGGCTGGACCGGTCACTGTCAAAGGTTGGTCTGCGTTGCTGAGTGACCCGGTCAGAAGAAGAAGCAGAAGGGTGCAGGAGGATGCTAAAGGTGTGCAGAAGGGGTAGCAGAAGGGTCGATTTGAACTTGGGACTCTATTCTTATAGTCCCCAGGGGCTTCCCGCCTTTCGGGGAGGACCCTGTACCTGGTTCCAAGTGATTGGACTTTGTCCCAATCACTTGGTTCGATATTCTCCAATGCTGGAGCGATTTCTTGATCGATGGGCGGTCTTGAGGTGGTCGTTCACCTCCCTTTGTGTAGGCTTTTGCTGGCGCCGCCGAGTCTGGGTTGGCTTTGTGTGTCTAAAATGTTGCACATTGTTCCCGGGGATTGCTCATTAGTATGCAGATGGCTGGTGTTTTGTTGTGCTGATGGTTACTGGTATCGATCTTGTCAGGCCTTCCCAGAGGTGAATACACAGTCTACCTGTAGCTGCTCGTTTTAGTCCTGTTGGCTGATTTTCCCATCAGCCTTTGCCGTTAGCCATTTTAAATCGGGGTTAGCCATTCTAAATCGGGAGTTAGCCATTTTAACTGGCTACAACCCTTGCAACACTCTGTAGTATAAGGAGTTAATTCTAACTGTGTGGTTTGCAATTGAGAGTAAACATCATGACTGGAAATGATACAACATCTCATGAACTTGATCTCCCTTGTACAATCTTGTGGTAAGATGTAGCTTACAGTAAGAGATGTTCCAGTAAAATTAATGTTTTCCTTAGCTCAGCAGACTCTGTAAATTATCTGTATTAACAGGAGACTAAGAATGTTATACACTCCACTAATCATGACCTGCCAACTTGAAAATGCCCCGTTCATCCCTACTCTCTGCTTTCTCTCCATTAACTAATTCTCTATTAGAATACCCACATCTCTATGAGCCTTATTTTGTCTAATAAGCTTTCGTGTGGCAGCTTATCAAATGCCTTTTGGAAATCCAAACATATTACCTCTATTAGTTCCCCTTTATCTACCCTACTAATTATATCCTCGAAAAAGTAATATATTTGTCAAACATGATTTTCCATCTGTACAATCATACTAAGATTTACTAAGTGTATTTTAAAACTTATTTACGAAGAGATTCAAGCATTTTCCCAATAATTGATGTCAGTGACTATTTTTTTGTTTGTTTTCTCCCTCCGTTCTTGAATAGAGCAGTTGCAAACTTCCAATCTATTGGGACCATTCTAGAAACTAGGAAATTTTGGAAAATCATAACCAACATCCATCATCTCTGCAGATACCTTTTTTAGAATTCTAGAATGTAGCCGATCAGGTCCTGGAATTTGGCATAGTTTAGACCCTTAAGTTTCCAATACATTTTTTCCACTGATGTTGATTACCTTAAGTTCTTCACTCCTTTTAGTCTCTTGGTTACCATCTATTTACAGTATGTAATTTGTCTTCTGCTGTGAAGACAGTCACAAAATATTTGTTCAATGTCTCTGCCATTTCCTTATTCCCCAATATAATTTCTCCTGCCTCCACCCCAAAGCGATCAATGTTTCCTTTAGCTACTCTCCTTTGCAAATACTTCTAAAGCTCTTACAATCTGTTTTGATATTCCTGCCTACTTAATCATTCTATTTTTTCTCTTTCTATCAATGTTTTAGTGGTCCTTTGCTGGTTTCTAAAAAGCTGTCAATCCTCAGGCTTGCAGCTATTCTTTGTCACATTATCAGCCCCTTTCTTTTAATCTAATACTATCCTTAACTTCCTTAGTTGCCATGGATGGATCTTTCTTGCAGAGTTTTTATTTTTCAACTTCATAAATATCATGAATAATTCATTTAAATGTTTCCTAGTGTTAATTTATTGCCAGACCTTTTGATTTATTTACCCAGTCAACCTTAGCCATCTCTCCTCTCACACCTCTGTAATTGGCTTTCAGTTTAAGGTTAATTTTTGGACTGGAGTATGTCGCTTTCAAATTTAATATGGAATTCAATTGTATTATATTCACCTTTATTCCCAGCAGATCTTTTACTATGTGCGAACTAATAAATCCTGCCTCACTACACAACACTAGATCTAAAATAGCTTAATCCCTAGTTGATCCCAAATACATATTAATGTATTTGGGAGGAACTGAACTGATATCTATTGGATACAAATGCGTATTTAGGGGGCAGGTGCTTATTTGCAAGTTAGGTGTATATTTGGAGTGTAGGTGTGCATTGGGGCAGTTGTGTGTATTGAAGTAAAATGTGGAATGAGATAGATATGTATTGGGAAGATGTGCATGAGGGCATTTGTGTATTGGAGTTGGTGTGTATTTGGGGGAGGACTGAATGTGTATTTGGGGGGTAGATCATAGATCATAGAATTTATGGTGTAGAAGGAGGCCATTCGGCCCATCGAGTCTGCACTGGCTCTTGGAAAGAGCATCTTACTTAAGCCCATGTCTCCACCCTATCCCCACCTAACTTTTTTGGACACTAAGGGCAATTTATCATGGCCAATCCACCTAACCTGCACTCTTTGGACTTTGGGAGGAAACCCACTAGACACGGGGAGAATGTGCAGACTCCGCACAGACAGTGACCCAAGCCGGGAATCGAACCTGGGACCCTGGAGCTGTGAAGCAACAGTGCTAACCACTGTGTACCATGCATCCCAGCTATTCTGTACCTACAACCATCATGTGGCAGTGTTGTAAACCCACCACTTTACCCTGTGTCTAGGGAGTGTTTTTTTGTGGGTGTTGCTGGCTGGGCCAGCATTTATTGCCCAGCAGTGCTGTGGGTCTGGAGTCACATATAGGCCAGACCAGGTAAGGATGAAGGATTTTCTTCCCTAAAGGACATTAGCGAATCAGGTAGGTTTTTACGATCATGGTTCCTTTGGACTTTTTAATTCCAGATTTTTATTGAATTCAAATTTTACTATCTGCCATGGTGGGATTTGAAACCGGGTCCCCAGAGCATTACCCTGGGTCTCTGGATTACTAGTCCAGTGACAATACCACTAAGGCATTGCCTCAGTTGATTTGTGATGGGGTAGAAGTGTAGCTGGGGAGGTAAATGTATACTAAAGCAAAATACTAGATGTTAACAAACAGGAAATGCTAAAAATGCTCAGCAGGCCTGCCAGCATCTGTGGAGATGTTAGTTCAATGTATATTTGAGAATAGATGTATTGGGTACTAATGTAAATTTAGGGGCTGAATGTCTATTGGGGTAATTGTATGTGGCCTAGATGCGTACTTGGAGTGGGCAGATGTGTATTTGTAGGGTAGATGCGTATATTTAGTTGTGCATTGAGGAAGAGATGAGTATTGGGGGAGATATGTGTATTTGGGGACAGTTGAGTATTTAGGGAGATATGTGTATTGAGGTAGTTGTACATGAATGAAATGACATTTGGGGATAGTTGTATATTTAGGGAGGTATGTGTATTTGAGAATAGTTGCTTATTTAGGGAGAGAAATGTATTGAGGCAGTTATGTATTTGGGTAATTTGGAGGGAGCTGTGTATTGTTATAATTGTGTATTTGGGGCAGTTTATTTGGAGAGGAGGCTAAGTTGTGTGTTTGGGGGTTCGTAGTTTGGCTGCTCCCTTGCATGTTTCCTTCCGCCTCTGATGTTTGCAGACGGCAATGTCTCCTCGCGAGAAAGCTGATGAATGTGCTCATCTCCCTTCACAGGGATAGGGGCTGAGGAAGCCGGCGCCAGCGCCATCAGCACCAGAGAGAAGCAGCCAGCGTTTGGTGGACAACTTGCCCCCCCTTCCCCGGGGCTGACGGATGGAGTATGAGCCTCCCACAGACTGTGGGTGAGTGAGTGTGTGAGTGAAGGGTGTTTGGACAGCCGCCGTCGCTAGTTTGTAATGGTTTGTCTTGTCGACGAGATCAGACCGTCGGAAACGCTGATGCTTTTGGCCATTTGTCGAAAAGCGTCTGGATTGGAGTCCAAGGGCTCAAGACTTGAGCTCCCAGCTCAAACCCAGAACCGTCAGTGCAGCATTCTATACTTTGCAAAATACAACGTTTGAAATGCAAACTGAAGGAGTAAACAAAAAGAAAAATTACAAGAGGTCGTGAAAAAATGCCTACCTCGCTCTCCCGCCCCCTATTGGAGGAAAGCTGGCTGACTTCAAAACCGTCGGGAAGAAACTTAATTGCAATTTATTATTTATTTATGATTGACGCCGGGGACTCGGCATATTCAGCCGACAGCTGACGCAATTCTTGTTTCTGCTTTTGTTTTCTTTCTCGGCGACCTGGCGGCTCCACTTTCTCTCCCTCTGCGGCAAACCTTTACCTGAGGCCTTCTCCTCCTCCTCGCCCACTGCAGCTTCCTCCCTTCCCGCTTAACCCACTCTGAACCAGCCACCTCCCCCACCCTGACTTCCGAATCAGCCTGGTGCTGATATTTTGTACACGGACTGCTGCACGAAAGTTGTAATCAAAGTTTTTTTAAATTGCTGATGTGGGTTTTGTTTTATTGCTGATGTGGGTTTTGTTTTGGGAGTGGACGTTGGTGAATTTTAGTGTGTCTTAAACGTTGGGTTATTCCAGAAGGCAAACATCTCAGGTACAAACTCAGTTTACAGAGGACACTTTTTTTTAAAGATTAAAAATTGGATTAGGTGGCGAGTTGAACTCTCCTAGAAAAAAATGGAGATGAATAAAAGATGGTAAATTATCAGTAGAACGTACAAAAGGACTATTTAACAGTGGTTAGATTAGGCTAAAATAGCCAAATAGGGTGTTCTGGTTCCTAAAGATAAATCTGGTATCTACTGTGTTTTATTTGTTGATCGTCTGCTTTCGTCAGCAAATAAAAACAAACAGAAATCCAGTCCCTATATTGAAAGATTTCAGTTTTAAATGCAGACCCCAATGTTTTTATTATGTTCAGACAAATGTCGCATACTCAAAGTAACTTGTTATGATTACGGGCTTTCAACGTTGTACAAATAAAGTTCGCTGGGTGGGAAGACATAGGTGGCAAAATATAGTCAAGAGAGAAAAATATTTTCTCTATTTTTCTCATATCTCTGCTCAACATCACTTCCCGAACCCCATATTAAATGATATTGTTCACGGTTCCTGCTCATCAGGCACTGGCCCCATCCCCTTCAAATCCGCTATCATCACCTTTCTCCCTCCATCCCCGAAACTACCACATCATCTCCAACCTTCCTTTCTGCTCCAAAATCCTTGAATGGGCTGTTTGCTAATCTTTCCTATAACTCCACATTTGAACTCCTTTAATGGGGTTTTCACACAAGCTGTTTCCTAGCCACCCTGATCACCCTGAAGCTTAGTCAGATTGTTAGCAACTTTGGTGCCAAACTTGACTTGAGGTAAGCCACCAACCTCATAGTCTCGGTGTCCCTAAAACCACCTACTTCCACCTCTATAGTAACAGCCATCTTCGCCACTTCCTCAGCTCGTTTATTGTTGAAATTCTCTTCCATGCTTTTGTTACCTCTGGACTCAACTGATACAATGCTCTCCTCACCTGCGTGTCGCCATGTCAGCCTTGGCTCAGTTGGCATAACACTTGCCTCTGAATCAGTCGGTAGGTAGAGGGTTCAAATCCCACTCTAGATAATCGACCACACAAATCTAGGCTGGCACTTCAGCCCAGTACTGAGTGCCATACTGTCAGAGGTGCTGGGCGGGATTCTCCGGTCGCCGACACCAAAATCGTATTCAGCGATCGGCCAGGGAATACCCGTTTCCGACCAAATAGGAGGCGGCAGTGCTTTTGCGATGCTCCGCCCCTCCAAAGAGTACTCTCGGATGTTGCCTGAGGCCCAGCCCCCGATACTCCACCCCTGACTGGCCGAGTTCCTGATGGCGTCGGTCGAGTGTGCTATCATCTGTCGGGAACTCGGCATGGCGGCTGCGGACTCAGTACAACGCCGCCACCGTTGGGGGAGTGCCGATCCACCGGCAAAGGGCTTGGGGCACTGGTGGGGTTGGAATGGGGCTCGCGAGCCAGCCAAAGGGGGGGAAAATATTTTGCAGGACGGGTCCGCGAGCGGCCCGCAACATGTTGCACAGCGCAGCCGCTGCAGGCTGTCGTGCGAATGCACGCCCACAGTTACAGCCACTCTCCTGGCTGTATCGGCAGCTAGAGTGCTAGCCCCCAGCCAACGGAGGCCATTTTGCGCCGCTCTTTCGGTCGGAAAATGCCCCCTACCGGCGTGAGGACATAGATTCAAAGTCGGAGAATCCAACCTGCTGTCTTTCGAGTAGGATGTTAACAGGACCCTGGGTGGGATTCTCTCAGCCAGGGGCCGGGCCGGAGAATCCCTGCGACCGGCGCGGATCCCACCACGCCGCCCCGACGCCGGCAGGCGATTCTCCGCAGAGAGGAGAATTGGCGCCGGTGATGTTGGCGCGCCGCCGGTCGGGGGCCGCTCTACGTGGCCGGCCTGCCGATTCTCGGGGGCGGGCCGAGCGGCCGTTGTAAAAATGGCAAGTTCTGTCGGCGCCGTCAACACCTGCTCTCAGCCGGCGGGACCGTGGCGTTGAAGAGTCCGGGGGCGGCCTGTGGGAGGGGAGGGGGGGTCCGACTCCCAGGGGGGGGCCTCCGATGTGGCCTGGCCCGTGATTGGGGCCCACCCATCGGCGGGCCGGCCTCTCTGGCTTCTGGCTTCCTTTCCTCCGCGCCAGCCCCTGTAATCCTGCGCCATGGTGCGTCGGGGCCGGCCTGTTGAAGGAAGCCACTGTGCATGCGCGTGTTTGCACCGGTGCCACTGCGCATGTGTTGGTGATCAACGTTTAGCGTCAACACTTAGCCTCAGGATCACAGAATCCCACCCCCTATCTACTGCTCAGGTTGTCGGAATTCTCTTTTCCCGCTGGCAGCACACCCCCACCCGTGGGTTTCCTGGCGGCGTGGGGTGTCTTCAATGGGAAATCCCATTGACAAGCGTCGGGAGTAGAAAATCCCGCCCTTGGCTAACGGCACGCAGCCGAGAATCATGCAGCTGGGAGATCGGAGAATCCAGCACATATCCTGTTACATTAATTTGAAGAGCAGGGGGATTATCCGCGGTGTCCAATATTTATTCATAATCAACATCACTTCAGTAATGCAATTACCTGGACATTACCACATTGGTGTTGTGGGAGCTGGCTGTGTGCAGATTGGCTGTCACATTTCCTACATTGTAACAGGGATTACACTTCACTGACTGTGAAGCTCTTTGGGAAGTCGAGAAAAGCTATATAAATTAAAGTTTGTCTTTTCTATCTTTTCATCCACCCTGAAAGATGAAATAATCTAAAACTTTGCTAGCTATCCAAATTCACACTAAGTTACTATCACTCCTCACCGTTGTGCCTGCTGACCAGTGTTTGCTCCTGGTCCAGCAGTGCCTCACTTTTAATAGTCTCATCCTTGTTTTCAAACCACTCCAGGGTTTCAGACCTTCCTTTCTCTGTAATCTCCTCTAACTCTGCAACTACTGCCCTCTAGTTCTGGCCATTTTGCGCAATCCTTCAGTTGCCTCGGCCCTAAGCCAGTGGTGGGCAACCTGCGGCCCGGGGGCCACATGGGGCCCACCTGGGTTCTGAGTGCAGCCCACAAGACATTTTGTTGACCGTTTTCCATGCTCAGGGTTGCCATATTCTGCTGATTTCTGTCTGCATAATTTCTTTCCAACTGGTATGACTGAAGTGATACGCACGTAAAACAAGGACAAATGAAGTGAGGTGCATGCTAATTGCACATACCATCGACTGTGAGAGTTGTGCCCTCCCTCTGTGTCACAAATGTAAATATTTATTTTGTTTTTATCATTTGTAGTTCATGCTAATTCTAATATTTAAATGATGAAGCACTTTCTATAACTCGTTATGAAATATTTAATGTGTGTTAAATGTATTCAATATTATTCATGGGGTCAGGGTAAGGGAACCAACCTGATTTCAATCTTGTGGCCCATTGAGATGAAGGAGGGCCACTCATGTGGCCCACCCACTAGTCTAGGTTGCCCATCACTGCCCTAAGCTCTGGGGCTCTCCACCACCATACCTCCCTCAACCCCTAACCTCTCTGCCACTCTTATTCACTCTTCTTATAAAATGTTTCATAAAACCTGCCTCTGATCAAGATTTTGGTCACCTGTCCAAATATCCTTTTCTGTGGCTCAGTGACAGATTTTGTTTAATAATGCACCTGTGGACTTCCGGTGGCGGCCATGGAGTGAGTGGTCGCTTATTTGGTAGCTCCCGCTCGTGGTGGACCTTTGGGACCTTTCCGCCCGATTTACGGTGGATTTGACCGACAAAACAGGACACTGTGAAGTAGAGGAGAAGGATTCCACACCAGTGAATGGATTTGTGGACCAGAAGTGGTCTGAAAAGGAGAAATCGTTGGTTGAAGACGGGAGTGGAGTTTGCAGCACAGGAAAATATGGCGGAGGGTCAGGGACCGAAACCGCCGGCCCAGTGGTCAATGGAACAGCTGGTGGCCTTTCTCCAGGAGAGCTTTGCTCAGCAAAGAAAGGAATACCTGGATCCCATTAAAACTGGGCTTGACCGTGTGGAGCAGAGATTGGAAGCCCAGGGCCAGGCAATCCAGAAAGTGGAAGAGGCGATTGCTGGGCACGAGGAGCAGCTAGCCGCGATGGTGGTGGAGATGGGGCTGGTGAAGGACCACCAGAAGAGGCTGCAGAAGAAAGTGGAGGATTTGGAGAACAGGCTGCGCAGGCAGAACCTGAGGATCACTGGCCTTCCGGAGGGCAGCGAGGGATCGGACGCAGGGACATACGTGGTGCGTATGTTCGAGAAGCTGCTGGGGGGAGGTGCGTTTGCTCAACCCTTGGAGGTGGACAGGGTGCACAGAGCGCTTATGAGGAAGCCGCTAAGGGATGAGCCACTGAGGTACGAATGCACCGGCTCCTGGACAAGGAACAGATCTTGAGGTGAGCCAGGCAGACGAGGAGCTGCATATGGGAAGGCAACAATCTGCGTATTTACCAGGACGTGGGTGCGGAACTTGCCAAAAGAAGGGCAAGTAAGAAGGGTGTGAAGTTCGGCATGCTGTATCCAGCGCGTTTGTAAGTCACTTATGAGTACCAGGAACTTTATTTTGGATCGCCTGATGAGGCTATGAACTTTGAACTTTTGTTAAGGACAGGGGACTGGCAGTGATGGAGGACATTGAACTTGGGGGCGAGTAGTTGTGTTCTTTTAAAAAAAAATTTTTTTTAAATTCTCTTCCATTGTCACATTTTCTCCCTCATTTACATCCATCAACAATAAACAATAATCAGCAAGATATGTCAGTCCCCATAATAACAACAATCCCATCTACCCACCAACCCCCAAACCTCAACCCGCATGTTTACATAAACAAATGACAAAAATAAATCAGGGATTATCCGTAGTCACCCTTAATCTTACACAGCTCCCACCCCCCCACCCCAGGCCTCCGAGTAGTTGTGTTCTTGATATGCTGCTAACTTTCTTTTTTCTTCTGGTTTTGTATATTGTTTTCCACTGAATTTGGCCCGTTGCTCCGTTTTGTTTGCGGGTTAACTTTGTTCTTAATGGGGGAGGGTGGGTGGAACTTTCTTCTTTGTGTTTGTTGGGGATTGTGATGTTTTGCATATGTATGTTCGAGCGGGGGGGAGGGAGATCAGTGGGGGCTAGGATGCTTGGCGCCATGGACGGGGGCTACCAGGCTAGCTGAGCGGGCTAGCTCACGGAAGCGCAGTGGGGGACGAGCAGGTGATCAGTTTGTTGAGGGGGTTGGGATTGTTATTTTGTTTTTTTTGGGGGGGTGGGTGTTATTGGAGGGGGGAGGGGGAGAGAGGGGGGCATTGATCTGCTGACAGGAGAGGGACTGGCGCTTGGAGACAGATTGGGGTTTGATGACGGTGGCCGCCCGAGGGTTGTCCTGAGGAGGTGCGGGACACGGGCTGGAGGCTGGCCTAAGAAGGGTTATGGTCGATCGGCCGGGTGAGGTGGCAGGGGTGCCCTCCGACCATGCTGATCACATGGAACGTGAGAGGGTTGAATGGGCCAGTCAAGAGGGCTCGTGTGTTTGCGCATTTGAAGAGTTTGAAGGCGGACGTGGCAATGTTACAGGAGACACACCTGAGGGTAGTAGTGGATCAGACTATGCTGAGGAAGGGATGAGTTGGGCAGTTATTTCATTCAGGGCTAGACTCTAAAACCAAGGGGTAACGATCTTGATCAATAAGTGGATGTCATTTGAGGGGGAGCATAGTGGCGGACTTGTGGGGTAGGTATGTTATGGTGAGTGGGAAGCCGGAGGGGATGCCGGGGGTATTAGTGAATATCTGCGCACCAAACTGGAATGGCGCGGAGTTTACGAGGCGGGTGTTAGGGAAGTTCCCTGACCTGGACTCACATAAGCTGATCATGGAGGGGGGGTTCAATACAGTTATAGATCCGAGTTGGATCGGTCGAGTTCAAGGACAGGGAGGGTACCAGCCATGGCAAAGGAACTAAAGGGGTTTATGGAACAGATGGGAGGGGTAGATCCGTGGAGGTTCGGACGACCAAGAGGGAAGGAGTTTTCTTTTTTCTCCCATGTATACAAACTGTACTCCCGGATTGATTTTTTTCATTTTGAACAGGGCTTTGCTGGCGGGGGTGGTGGATGCCGCGAGTTCGGCGATTGTTGTGTCGGACCATGCCCCACACTGGGTGGATTTGCGGGTGAGCAAGGAGGGGGGTCAGTGTCCGCAATGGAGATTGGATGTATGACTATTAGCGGATGAGGAGGTGGGCGGGTGAGGGAGGCCATCCAGAACTATTTGGAGATAAATGTCACAGGGGATGCTTCGGCAGCAACGGTATGGGAGGCGTGGTCATCATGTCTGGTGTCCATTTGAGAAGACCAGTACTCGCACTGGCTTCGTGTTGCGCCGGGGTGTAGGAGAATTGCAGGAGCCGCCGGGAGAATCTGGTTTAAAACTGACCCTGCATATTCAGATCACGATTTAAGTTGGCGTGAACATGATCATGCCACCTGGAGCAGGCTGGAAGCATCGGAAACTGGCGCCCGGTGCAAATCCCATTTTGGGTCTCTCCCGGGATTCTCCTGACATATTGGGATTTGCGTAGGGCGCAACGCGGCTGGAGAATAATAATAATCTTCATTTTTGTCACAAGTAGACTTACATTAACACTGCAATGAGGTTACTGTGAAAAGCCCCGAGTCGCCAGATTCCGACGCCTGTTCGGGTCCACTGAGGGAGAATTCAGAATGTCCAATCACCTAACAAGCACGCCTTTCGGGACTTGTGGGAGGAAACTGGAGCACCCGGAGCAAACCCACGCGGAGAATGTGCGGACTCCACACAGACTGACCCAAGCCGGGAATCGAACCTGGGACCCTGGAGCTCTGAAGCAGCAATGCTACCGTGCCGCCCACTCGCCCGTTTGTCTTTACGGACTGATCATTAATGACCAAGTTCTCCTGCATTCCATATCTGCGACATCAGACCAAACAGCGAATATTTCATTTCACATCGGACTGTTGAGTTATTGAAAAAGGAAGTTACTGAAATACTATTCACATCAGTGAATAAAGGGAATAGTGCACAGGATATTCTGTCTGAGCGGGTGTAGTGACCCATGGATATGTTGCAGTGGAACAGGGGGAGGAGGAGGAGACAACCCAAGAGCAGTGATAACAAAGGAATCATATCCTGGTGTTCAACTGTTATCACCCTGGCCATGGCTGATCAACAGTTGGCAGTTCAGGCAAAGTGGTGAAGCAGTGTTTGGGACAGCTCGACTCATCAGGAAAGCTATGAGCTTGTGCTTGTTGCGCCGCAAAGACTGATCCTACAAGTATGATATCATCAGTTCTTTCAATTCTTATTTTACAAGACTTTCCATGCAAGAACACAGCATTTGACCACATTGAGGTGTATTTTCCTGTATACTAATTTTAGTGAAATTGTAAGCACTGGACACTTGGAGCATTGTGAACAGTTGTTCTCACACGATTAGAAGGACATAGCCTCTGGAAATCTTTTCAATGATACCAGAACTGAGAAGTTAAACCTATCAGGAAAGATTGACCAGACAGGGGCTCTTTCTCTTGAAAAGAGTAGGCTGAGGGGTGACCTGATAGAAGTTTTTAAAGTTTCTGAAAGAGTTTGATAGGGTTAAAAAAAAAGATGTTTGGAGTTGCAGGTGAGACCAGAACTAGGTGCATATAATATATTTATGGTAGTTACTAAGAAACCAAATATGAAATCCAGGAGAAACGTCTTCAGTGACTAGAATGTAGAACTCGCTATTGCAAGGAGTAGTTGAGGCAACTAACATAGACGTTTTTCGAAGAAAGCTGGATAGACACATGCGAGATAAAAAGAATAGAAAGCTAAGTTGATGGGGTTCGATGAAAAAGTTCAGGAGGATGGTCACGTGTAGTATACATGCTGGCATGGACCAGGGCCGAAGATTCGTCACAAAACGGCCACCCATCCTCCGTTTGGTTGAGGGCTAGCAATCGAGCAGTGTAGAGCACCAGGCTCTAGCTGCCGATACGGCCCGGAAAATTGCCGGGTCCGTAGCCGCACATGTGCACGGTGGCAGCCTGCAGCGGCCGCGCCGTACAACATGCCGCCGGGCGCGCTCTGACCCAGTCTGCAAAATAGTGCCCCCCCCCCTTTTGGCCGGCTTGCGAGCCCTGGACCGCCCCCCAATAGGGCCCCCAGCCCCTGCCAGAGTCCCTCGTCCCCCCCCCCGACTGTGGCGGCGCTGGACTGAGTTTCCGACAGGTAAGACCGTGAGAGACCCATGCCATTGGGAACCCAGCCGGTTGGGAGCGGAGCATCGGGGGATAGGCCTCGGGCACGTCCTGAAGCCATCAATACGGCCTGCGGCGACGCCGCTTTGGAGGGGGCAGAGCATTGCGAAAGCGGCGCCGCCACCTGTTTTTTCGGAAACCGGGATTCTCCAGCCGATCGGCGAACGCGATTTTGGCGTCGCCAACCGGAGAATCCCGGCCATTGTCTTTTTTGGCTTTTGGGCATCTACCGCTTTGCTTTCAAAAGAATCAAGAACAATAATTCAAAGTACATTAACATTCCTTCTATGCTTTTCAGTTCATGGTGTACATATTGATATTTTTTGCTCCTGTCTTACTTTCTGACATGTTGTCAACTTCATCTTGGTTTCCCTAGGTGGGGGAGTAACAGGGGATAGCTGTATAGATAATTGATGAGCTGAATGCAGTACAATAGATCCATTAACTGCATCTGTGACTAATCCCAATGGATCTGGCTCAGTACCAGGAGTCCTCTGTTGAGTTTTCCTGTGACACCAAAAAATAGTGGGCTTCTACGAGGCTTCAGAAATCCTTCTCTCATGGTTGCCTGGAACCGTTCACTAAGTGATTAATGCTGGCCAAGATAGTAACTTGCAGTTTAAAGTCTAAAAGTCCTCAATTCTACAGAAATAGAGTGGAGTATTGACAAGAGATACTGTAGCCCATATGAACCTATAATGCTATTACTATTTTGCCCTTATGTATGTATATTTTGCTATAACATACATAAATCACAGATTCAATGATAGATATATCATATGACAGTCATTTGGCACCCATTTCAATGTCTTCAGTTCCAGTATTTCCAAACTCTTTAGCGATTGTTGCCCAAGGAGTTGATTCATGTCATAGTAATCAGCACTCATTTCAAGCTGTGCCCTCCTATTGGGTGTGAACTTGAGAGCAATGGGAAATGAAGCAAGATGATTTAGCCAATGGGAAATGCCTACCTTCCGTACAGTATAATTTTCTACCTTGATATTTACACATGTAATCTTTGCATCTAGAATACTTTATATTAATTGCATATGAATTTTGTTTAATTGTATGCAGGTAGTGTGCATGAACTAGAGATTCGCTTAGGCCTTTATAAATAGAGGGAGACTATAGCTGGTTGTTAGTTTAGGAGGCGCATGCTTGTCATGTGTAACTCTGTAAATGCAAAAGTGTCTAAAGATTGGCTCCAATTTTATCATTTGCCAACTGACTTTCTGGAATAAGACACTCTAAGCATTGTGCTCCAAAGAGTAATTGCAAAATATGTTACAACACCCTGGGCTAGCGTGCAGTCAATTCCAGCCCCACTTAACCTGGAGTCGCAACACAGTTGAAATTAACTCTTAATTTAAAAAAGTCTTTGGCAGCGCAATAACTATAGTCACCAGGTTTGTTAATTTAAGCACAATTAGCTTATTAATAACAATAACTATTATTAAGTGGGCAACAACTACAACTTGTTAAAACTATTTAATTTCAACCCCCCCCCCTTATCTTGCCTCACCCTCTATATACACAGAGCAGACAAACAGAGGGGAAAGCGGAATGTACAAAAAATATTAAAAGTAAAATAATAAAAGTCTCTGTTTCAGATGGGCATTTTCCAGTTAGATCTTTCTTCAGTCTAGGCCTCCAGGTGGATGTCTTTGCTTTCAGTCTGTAATGGTTTTCATTGTAGATTCATCAGGGTCTCGAGACTTCTCTGCAGACTCCGAAGCGGCAGGCAGGAAACATTTGGGAGAAAGAGAGAGATAGAGTAACACGGAGAGATAGAGAGACAGCGCTAGAGAGATAGGTCTCTCTTCTCAGTGTCCAGGAGCTTTCTGCTGGGTTCTCTGAAAACACCCCACCTCGCTGGACCCAATCGCTGTCTGTTGCCGGGCAGAATACAGAATACAGTCCTTGGTCAATCCATTGGCCACCAGCCAAACAATCGAACCAAATCCCTCCAATCTCTCGGGTGCCATGAAGTCGGAGTTCTTTTGTTCAAAATCTAAATCTCCATAGCACACATTTTGCAACTTTTGAGTTTCTCACTTCCCCTGCTCGACTTAAAGGGATATGTCCATTAAAGATCCTTGGGCCAAAAACAATAATAACAAAGTAAAATAAATATGAAATAAGGGAATCAACAGGAAGGGGCCTTGCAAATGTTACATGTAAGGTAAAATGCAACTAGGAAAGGTAAAAAGAAGCCACTCTCTTAAAGTACCTGAAATTTACAAGCAGCTACACGTGCTATCTATTTGACCTTGAGTTTAAAGGTAGCTACAATTACCTGGAAATTCCCCGTTAGACTATTTGCTGTCATGGAAGCACATGAACACTTGCCTTAAAAGAGGAAGTGTACCTTCAAGTTAATAGTTGAATACCCCAACTTTTCCGCAGAACCCTCTGAATCCACCAACAAAATTTATATACCACCTATAATTTAGAAAATGTCCCGAGACAATTCATAGGGTTTGATATGACAAATATTGATGTCTTGCCAAAGCAGGAGATATTAGGACAGGTGACTTAAGCTTTTAAGGAATGTCTTAAAGAAGGAGAGATGGAAAGAGGTGTTTAAGGAGGAAATTCCAAAGCTTGGGAGTAAGACGACTGAAGACATGCCTCCTGTGGTTGGGAGAGGAAAGGAGTGAAGAATGCACAAGATGCAAGGATTTAGGAATACCAAGGAGATGAACGAGATGGAGAGGAGTGAGGTCATGAAGGGATTTGAACACTGGAATGGAAATGTAAAAATTTAGACGTTGACCAGCTGGGAACCAATATAGATTAGCAAGCACAAAGGTGATGGATACAAGGATACAAGCTGCAGAGATTTACATGAGGGGCAGGATTCTCCAGTTCCCCAGCCGCATGTTTCTCAGCGGCGCGTCGTTCGCTGGCGGCGGGATTCTATCTTCATGCCACTTGTCAATGGGATTTCCCACTGAGACCACCCCACATCGCCGGGAACCTCACAGGCATAGCTGTGCTGCCGGTGGGAAAAATGAATCCCGACGACCAGAGAATTCCGGCTGAAGTTTATGGAAAGTGGAAAGTCATTCAGGAAAGGCACAGTGAATCAATAAAAACATTGCTCGTGCATGATTTACTTCTGCATCACAATTTTATTTGCACTTCTGCTTTATCTGTTTCGTTGGGCATGATTTTTCCACCGCGTTGTGCCCGCGTCAATCTGGGCGTACCGGGAGCATTGCAGGGATGCCCAAATCTGCTTTAGCGGCAGGCACAAAATCATCTGCAAAACCACATGCCATTAGGCTAATTTGAATATGTGCGACCTATTTGAGGCCGCATTCTCCCAGCGCCTGGGAATCACCGGCCACACCGGCGAGACCTCAACCAGGCCCCGATTAGTACTGGTCTCCACAAGCAGAGACCAGGCATGTTGGTCACTCAGGGCATCTTGAAGGCCATTGGAGCCCTCCGGGTGATCAGGGATAGGGCAGTTCACTGGCACCCAGGCACCCTGACAGTGCCAAACCTGGCACTGCCAAGGTGCACAATTGGCACTGCCAGGGTGCATGGAGCACCACTCTGGGTTTGGGTGCCAGGTTGGTACTGCCAAGCGTCGGGGCCTGAGGGGGAGCATGTTCATGAAATGGGGGTGGGAAGGAGGGGTGCGAAGGGTGGGGGGATGAAGGGGTGTCATGAAGGTTGGGGGAGTGAAGTGGATGGGTGAGGCACCTGAAATGGCGGGGCCCCCAGCAACCCCATAGTGGGGTGTGCTCACTTGATGCGGGTGGGTGTAATGCCCATGTTTGCGGGCGGGATGGCCTTGTCCATGGGTGGGGGCTGTGGGGGACTGTCAAACTCAGTTGGAAATCGGGACACCCTTTTAAAATGGTGCCTCAATATCTCAGGAGAAGTCTTGCCGCTGAGTTCAGCTCCCCACTGATGAAAAACGTTTTCAGAGAAACTCGCTGAGGCCTAAAAAAATAACGAAGGGCAGGATCTATATTCTTTATTATTATTATTGTCGCAAGTAGGCTTACATTAACACTGCAATGTAGTTACTGTGAAAATCCCCTAGTCGCCACATTCCAGCGTCTGTTTGGGTACACAGAGGGAGAATTCAGAATGTCCAATTCACCTAACAAGCACGTCTCTCGGGACTTGTGGGAGGAAACCAGAACATCAGGAGGGAACACACGCAGACACGGAGAGAAAGTGCAGACTCCGCACAGACAGTTACCCAAGTGTCGCGCTACAATCGAAAAGCAGCATGGCACAATGCAACCGGTAGATGCCGGGACAGGAAATTGCACTTCTGGAATCTATCCGGCTTGCCACGCGTCGCGAGATCTAATGTGACCTCTCAAGACATTGTGATGTGACTCCCGTCCATAATGATTTCTGGAAAATCTGCATATATAGAGTGAGACAGCTAGCCTCTAATATATGTTCTCAAGGTCTAACTAAGGCGTGGCATCTAACTCCCTCGTCTTGGAGACCTTGGATCAGCGTCGTTCAGTGCTGTTCTCCAGAAATGGGGACCAGACAGAACGGCACTTGTGGGGGTCTCCCAGGGTATTGGGGGCACCAAAGTGCACGCCCTGAGAGCAGGGTGTTACCTTCACCCTAGCACTGGCAGTGCAACCTGGGTGCCAGCCTAGCGGTGCCAAGCTGGCATATTTTGCATGGCAGGGATCGGACTGAGTGTGCCCTGTACAGTTGTGGGTGGGGTGCGCGGAGCGTGGGGACCCTGTTATAGTATGATGGGGCTTGGGGGTGATCCGCCAAGTGTGTTAGGAATTCGAGAGATCGGAGAGCTATTTAAAAATGGTGTTGCCATCTCTCACTGCCCTGAGGAGTTCCGGCGAGCGAAGTTCCTCGGTGCAGTAAATGGGGCTAAATGCTGCCTCGTAGGGGAGTTCCTCATTGAAACCCTCGATCTACCTGGATGGGCGTTAGATAGTTTTTCATAAATTTCATAGAATTTACAGTGTAGAAGGAGGCCATTCGGTCCATCGAGTCTGCACCGGCTCTTGGAAAGAGCACCCTACCCAAGGTCAACACCTCCACCCTATCCCCATAACCCAGTAACCCCACCCAACACTAAGGGCAATTTTGGACACTAAGGGCAATTTATCATGGCCAATCCACCTAACCTGCACATCTTTGGACTGTGGGAGGAAACCGGAACACCCGGAGGAAACCCACGCACACACGGGGAGGATGTGCAGACTCCACACAGACAGTGACCCAAGCCGGAATCGAACCTGTGATCCTGGAGCTGTGAAGCAATTGTGCTATCCACAATGCTACGGTGCTGCCCGTAAAGCAGTGGGGTGTTTCTCGGCACTCCGAGCGCTAGCAAACACCCGGCTAATCTCGCTCTACGGGACTTTTGTCCCCATTCGGGTAGAGCCATAAGTATTAATGAATCTAGATCTGGATCTCACCCAAAAAGCCGGCAGGAAACACCTCGACAAACTTGCCCAAAATGACACTTAGGCACGAGCAACCGGAAAGTTTTATGGGTCGATTTAGCAGTCGCTTGAGCGAGGGCGTGAGGCTGCCGTTGGAATGCGGGAGAGGTCAAAATTTGAAAAGTGCCGGGCACCGATCAGTTTGTTATCTAACCAGGGCCCTTCCCCGTTGGCGAGAACCGAATCCCGCCGTGGTGTGGGAACCACGCGGTCATCGATCAATTTGCGATCTAACTGAGGCCCCTCCCTGTTGGCAAGAACCGAATGCTGAAGTGTGGTGAGAAACCAATTCAAACCAATCTCCATACCATTAATGGGAATGACCCCCTACCAACAGCCTCCCGTGATCGGAATACCTCCTAGCAAGCGGTCACCCGGGCGCTAATTAGTACACCTTTTTAAAAACATGAAACTGGTAGAATGGCCGCTGTGGGATCCAAGGAGGTGAGTAGCCATCTTCGATCCCAGGCAGTGAGCCTATGAGCACTTGGGTGATTCCCCAGTGCTGCAGAAGGGGCCCTCGCGGTGCTGCTGGCACGCTAGGCGGCCAGATGTCGGAGAAGGAACCAGCAGCAGCATCGGCAGAAGCTCGAGGTGGCAGCCCATTTGCAGGACCCCACCCCACACCCTGAGGATCCGGCTCCCCATTAGGGCAGGGAGGGACCCAGAGGGGGAGGCCGGCAACAGCCCAAGGTGCAGAGGCATCATTGGTCTTTTGAGCAGATGACGGACTGCGTGTGCCGCAGGAGGCTCTGGTTTCAACAAGGGGACAGTGTGACACCTGTGTCATATCCTTGTGGACGTGGCACCACATGGAGGAGGAGGATATCTGCTCCCATTGGTCTCATGCCCGAGGATCATTCCAGAGCTCGAGCGCCGACTTGTGTGGCATCTCACAAGCTACAGCCCATAAGTGCATTTGTGAGGTCACAGACTCTGTTTGACCAGGCGGCTACTTATATAAACTTTGACCTGGACCAGGCCCAACAGGATGCCCTGGCAGCAGGATTCTCTGCCATCGCTGGGATGCCCTCGGCCCAGGGGGTAATTGATAGCACGCATATCACCTTGCGTGCACCGGGGTATCAGGGAGTGCCCTTCATTAACAGGAAGGATTTCCACTCCCTGAACATTCAATTTGTGTGCAACCACCACCTCCACCATGCTCGTGTGTGCACATTTCCCAGGAAGTGTGCATGACCGCTATATCCCGGGGCAATCCCTGGGAGAACCCCGGCCTCGTCGAGGATGACCCAAGAATGGCCACTTTGTTTTTGTGGGATAAGGGATATCCGCTTAAGATCTGGCTAATGACGCCAGTAGAGAGCGCGGTGACCAATATGGAGACTTGATACAACGGAGCCAATGCGGCTTTCATTGAGCGGTGCATCGGACTGCTCAAAATGCGGTTTTGATGTCTCGATTCACTCTGGTGGTGCACTGCAGTATACCCCCCCCCTTCCCCAGAAGGTCACCTGCTTTGTGGTGATCTGATATGCCCTCCACAACCGGGCACAGCAGCAGGGTACATGCTGAACGTGGAGGAGGAGGAGCTTGCCCGAGGGTACACCATGCCCAGAGGGCGGGGCAAGGACCCCATCCTCACCCGCTTCACATAGGATGTTGCTTCGTCCGTCACCTCACCCCCCCCCCCCACCGTTCCACCACACCCGTTCCCCCATTCTGGCCCCCCCCCCACCCAACCATCCTGTCCCATTCTCTCCGAGTCTGTGTTACATCACTTCAGGGTGATAGTCCTGTACTGGCACTGTCAACAGGTCACTGTCAAGGGCAAGAGGGTGATGATTACCTGCTGTGAGCTGAGCTCTGGTGCTTCTCAATCTATGCCATAGTCTGACTCCTGTCTCCCTGCTGAGTGCTCGCTTACACCCATCACTTACAAGCCTTGGTGGTGGGCGGAGAGGGGGGTAGCAGGGTAGAAGAATCCAAGGCCATCATGCCTGGGGAGCTGGGGCAGGGGGTGGAGATCGGCCCGCATTGCGAAATAACGTGTCTCGGATGCAGCGTGTTTTAATGATGCACAGTTGTGACCCTAACTGATCCTTGCCCTTGATGGTGCCACATTCCCCCACGGTGCCCTCTCAGTAATCCTTGACCTGCTTAGCATTCCGTGCTCTGCCGCTATGTCTAGGTGTGTCCCCAGGATGCACATTAGAGGTTACCGTGCCCCATGACCTTTGGTGTCCCTGCTGGGCCTCCTCTGGGGGCGGTGGCACAAGCTTCCCGTGGGAGGGGGGGGGCTGGTGGTCACCGTTGCCGTCCCATGGGTAGGCTCTGGGTTGGAATCCAGGCCTCCTCCTCCCCAATGTCTGCACCATGGTGTCGACGCCCTCAGCGATGCTCCTCAGTGATTGGGACTGGAGCGCTCCGTCAATGTCCTGGGACATATCCCCCTGCAACCGGGGACATACTCTAGAGTGCTTCGGCAATGCCCACCTGAGAGTGGGACATGTTCCGTAGCTCCTCAGAAAGTCCACCTGAGGCTTGGACACCTCCCCCAGCGAGTCAGACATGCTGTCATGGCGCTCAACCATGGCCGTCACTAACTGATCCATGCTGCTGACACGTGCACCAGGCTCTCCACTGCGGTCACCACCCTCGCAATGTTGCTCTCCGTGCCAAGCATCGCTTTTAGGACCCCTCCAATTGGCTATGTACCTGCTGGAGTGTCGCTGACAACCCCCTCTGGATCCCACAGCCACACCTTATTGACTGAACCAGCCCTAGGTAAACCTGGTCCAGAGGCTTCACATCTGACTGGGGCCCAGTTGAGTCCCGTGGATGTTCATGCCTCCACCTGATGTGCATCAGCAACTGTGGTGCTCACCAGAATGTCCTTCAGGTGCCTGACCACTACTATCACCCACCGAGGTGTGTGACTCTGTGCTGGTGGAGGGTGGGGATGACGGCTGTGACGCATCGATGGTGGTCTCCTTGGAGGTCCCCTCCGAGGTGTTCTCAAATGGAGATCCTGCGGGGGAATGAACATTTGGTCAGTGGGAGGGAAGGATCATTCCATTTGGCATTAACGTGTGACAGGACAGCTGGGTGGTGGGGGGGGGCAGGCATGGGCACCACTGCTGGACAGTGGGCCAGGGCATGCTATGGTGCCATGATGGTGGTGGGGGGTGACAGGCGGGGCTGATGCAAACTCACCTATGTGGCCTGGTGGAGGTTGTTGATCTTCTTGCAGCACTGGGTGCCGGTCCTCCTGGTGACGCTCCCTGAGCTGACGGCCGCTGCCACTTCCTCCCATACGATATTGGCTGCCCTGTGGCTGATCTTCCGAACCTCGCGGGGGAACACGGCATCCCATTTGGACTCGACCATGTCCAATATTCTGGCTAGGTCGGCATCACCGAGTTGTGGAGCTGGTCTGCGCGGTCGCAAGGCTGCATGCTGTCTGATTTGCTCTGCGGAATGGGGGTTTAACTGCTGCTCCCCCTTGTTAGCAGGGATCGGGTGGACACAAATCAACTGCCGGGACAATCCTTTGCAGCGTGAAGCCCAGTGGCTTTGTTAAGTGAGCCAATTAATGTTCGATACCGGTGACGGCCTCGTCTGGTCGACCATCAGGAAACATGCAGCAGTTCCTGCTTGTTACCACACTTAGAAACCTTTCTGTTAAATCGCGCTCTAAGTGTAATTTGTGGCGGGTTTTTCTGATGGTTTCTCCCTCGCTCTGTCGCCGAGTTCCCCACTGCTGGGCGTGATTCTCTGGTTACGTTACGTTCAAGCAAGAGCACAATGCGGCCGGTGAATCCCGGGAGTGCCTTCCGCCCGGCATCTCCGCGCTTCGCGGGATTCATTCAAGCCCCACAAAGCGACAGTTTTGGAACTACGCCTAAAAGCGGTGGGACCAAATGGCGCTCGCGGAAGTAAGTCTTAAACCTACTTAAGACCTACATACCCGGGATACACTGGCCTCCCTCGATTCTCCGGCCTCCCCAGGGAGGCTGCAGTGCTGGTCCACAAGAACATGGGGGGGGTGTCTCGGGCCATTGGAGACCCCTGGGTGGCCAGGGTCAGTGAAGGGTGGCCACCTGACCCTCCCCCTGGAACATGAGCACTGTGACACTGCCCAGCTGGCACCTTGGCACTGACACTCTTGTGCTGCCAAGGTGCCTGGCTGGCACTGCCATGCTGACTGGAGCTATGCCTCGGTGCCAATGTAAGGGTGCCCAGGTACCAGGGTGGCATTGCCACAGGCCAGGGCCTGAGGGGGGTCCATGCCCATGAAATGAGGGTGGAGGTGAGGTTTGAAGTGTGGGGGTGTGCAGGGCAGGTAAGTAGGGACCTCCTGGGAGATTGGGGGTGATGAGTGGGGGTCCTGGAAGGGGGGGGGGGGGAAGGAGGTTCCAGAAGGGGGCTTGAGGGTGCCTGAAGAGGGGGTCCCCATTGGGGATGTCCTCACTTGGGGGTTGTAGGGTAGTATCCATGTGTGTTGGGGTAATATTGCCCAAGGGTGGTGGGTCTGGGGGACCCACAAGCTCACTTGGAGATCGGGGCACCCTTTCAAAATGGCGGCCTGATCCGAGTTCAGCTCCCAGTGTTAAAAGAAATTCTAAGTGTGGGCAAAACCGGTGAGAAAATTCCCAGGGCCCAAAAAAGTAACTAAGTGTCATTGAATAGCAGTGGGGAACTCTGCGGCAGAGCAGTAGGAAACTCCTTGAAAACCCGCCACAAATGAACTTTTTTTGGGAGAATCGCGCCCCCTGTCAAGCCCACACTATTTTCGTAACTAGGAACTTGAACTCGTTGGCCACACTGGCTCCTCAAGATCGGGCTGCCATTTTGAAAGGGTGCCCGATCTGCAAGTGAGCTTGACGGTTCCCCACACCCCCCACCAGGAGCAATGTCACCTTCCCCCACACATATGGGCATTACCCAACATTTCCCCCCCCCCCCGCCCCCAAGTGATCACATTCCACTATGGGGTCTCTGATGACCCCGCCTTTTCTGGCCTTCCCACGCCCCCTTTCAGCACCCCACTCCCCCTTCCAGGACACCACTCTTCACATCCCCCAGCCTTCCAGAGGCCCCTTCATACCCACCATGCATTTCCCCCCCCCCCCCCACTCTTCATACACCCCGCCTCCTTCTTTTCATGGGCACGGCTCCCCTCAGGTCCTGACACTTGGCGGTGTCATTCTGGCACCTGGACATCCGAACACTGCCACCCTGGCAGTGCAACTGTTGGCTTTGCAATGCCACCCACGCACCTTGCTTGTGCCAGCCTGGCAGTGCCAAGATGCCCAGGTTCAAGAGGGAGTGCCAATAGGCCCCCCTGCCCTTTCCCTGACCACCCAGGGGTCTCCGATGGCCTGGGAGACTTCCCGGGTGCCGTTCCATCTAGTCCACGTTTGTGTGGAATAGTACTGAACGGCACCCGGGTCAGCACGCCTGAGTGGGGTTTTAAACCTGATTGCAACACCTTGCGATATCTGGGCAGATCTCGCGCCGCATACTGGCTGTTGGGAAGTCCATGGGAGGTGTCAACTGGCATCTACCGGGAACGTCGCACTCCCTTTGGGGCGCAACATGCAGGTAGGTCGCACCCTTCGTAATTCTTTGGGAGAATCATGCCTATTATGTCAGAAAAGCTTTTTTTAATGTATTTTCCCAATTATCTGATTTCCATATATGTCATGTTTTGCAATTTTATAGTATATGGATGGGCCTTACCGTTGGTGGTCCAGCTGCTGAATCAACCATCTGCATCATTTTTAAAAAAAAATATTGTTTTTTTCAAGTTTTTCTTAAACACAATTTTACATAACCAATAACAGAAAGGAAAAGATTTAACAAACAGGTACCCCCCCCCCCCCCAGATTGCTGCTGCTGCTGACCTTTCAATGTTCTGCCAGAAAGTCAAGGAATGGTTGCCACCGCCGGGAGAACCCCAGCAAGGACCCTCTCAAGGCAAACTTTATCCTCTCAAGACTGAGAAACCTAGCCATGTCAGTAACCCAGGTCTCTACACTCGGAGTCTTCGAGTCACTCCACATTAACAAGATCCGTCTCTGGTCTAGCAGGGAGGCAAAGGCCAGGACGTCGGCCTCCTTCGCTTCTTGCACTTCCGGATCTTCTGACACCCCAAATATCACTATCTCCGGACTCGGCTTCACCCGAGCGTCCAAGACCTTGGACATAGCCTTTGCAAAGCCCTGCCAGAATCCTTTAAGCACCGGGCATGCCCAGAACATATGGACATGGTTTGCTGGGCTCCCTGAGCATCTCGCACACCTGTCCTCCACCCCAAAGAACTTGCTCATTCTCGCTGTCGTCATGTGTGCCCGATGTACCACCTTAAACTGAATCAGGCTATGCCTGGCACAAGATGAGGAGGGATTAACCTTGCCTAGGGCATCAGCCCACAGGCCCTCATCCAGCTCCTCGCCCAACTCCTCCTCCCACTTGCCCATCAGCTCCTCTGCCGAGACTTCCTCTGCCTCCTGCAGTTCTTGGTATATGTCTGACACCTTCCCCTCCCCTACCCAGATGCCAGAGACCACCCTGTCCAGTATCCTGCGGGGGGCGGGGGGGGGGGTGGAGTAGCGGGAATGCCACCACCTGTTCCTTCAGAAAAGCGAGGACTTGGAGGTATCTAAAGGCATTCCCCGGGGGCAAACTAAATTTCTCCTCTAGCGCCTTCAGGCTAGGAAAAGTCCCATCTATAAACAGGTCCCCCATCCTTTTGATACCCGCCCTATGCCAACTTTGAAACCCTCCGTCTAGCTTGCCTGGAACAAATCTATGATTATGCTGTACCGGGATCCAGACTGAGGCCCCTTCCTCCCTCCTTAGCCTTCTCCACTGACCCCAGATCCTCAGTACTGCCGTCACCACCGGGCTTGTGGTGTACCGTGCCGTCGAGAACGGCAGCATTGCCGTTATCAGTGCCCCTAAGCTGGTGTCCTCGCATGACGCCGCCTCTAGCCGCTTCCATGCCGCCCCCTCGTCCATTACCCATTTCCTAACCATCGCTATATTAGCCGCCCAGTAATAACTGCAGACGTTCGGCAGCGCCAGCCCTCCTCCTCCCCACCTGGCTGCGCTCTAAGAACAGCCTTTTAACTCGCGGGGTCTTGTTTGCCCACACAAATCCCGTGATAATCCTGTTCACCCGCTTGAAGAAGGATTTGGGGATGAAGATGGGAAGGCACTGGAAGACGAACAGAAACCTGGGAAGGACCGTCATTTTCACGGACTTCACCCTACCCGCCAGGGAAAGCAGGAGCATGTCCCACCTTTTGAAGTCTCCCTCCATCTGCTTTACCAGCCGAGATAGATTGAGCTTGTGTAGGGCATCCCAATTCCTAGCCACCTGTATACCTGGTACCGAAAGCTCCTCTCCACCCTCTTGAGCGGGAGCTCCCCCAGTCTCTCCTCCTGGCCCCTCGCATGGATCACAAATAGCTCACTTTTCCCCCACGTTCAACTTGTACCCAGAGAAAGTCCCGAAGTCCTTTAGGATCCGCATGACCTCCCCCATCCCCTCTAGCGGGTCTGAAATATACAGGAGCAGGTCGTCTTCGTAGACCGAAACACGATGCTCCCCCCCCCCCCCCCCCCGAATCAGCCCCCTCCAGTTTCTTGACGTCCTCAACGCCATGGCCAACGTCTCAATTGCCAGGGCAAACAGCAGCGGGGACAGGGGGTATCCCTGCCTCATCCCTCTGTGCGGCCGAAAATACTCCGACCTGAGTCGGTTCGTGGACACTTACTACGGGGGCCTGGTATAGTAGTTTGACCCACCCTATGTATTCCTAACCAAATCCAAATCTACTTAACGCTTCCCACAGGTACTCCCACTCCACCCGATCAAAGGCTTTCTCCGCATCCATTGCAGCCACGACTTCTGCGTCCCCTCCTTCTGAGGACATCATAATAATGTTTAGGAGCCTCCGCACGTTCGTGTTCAATTGCCTGCCCTTGACAAACCCTGTCTGATCCTTGTCAATCACCCTCGGGACACAGTCCTCTATTCTGGTGGCCAAGATCTTAGCCTGTAGGACCCACACTGCAACGGATCCTTGTCCCGCTTAAGGATGAGCGAGATCGAAGCCCGCAACATCAATGGGGCGAGGGTTCCTCTCTCCTTGGCCTCGTTAAAGGTTCTTAACAGGAGTGGGCTCAGCAGCTCCAAGAATTTCTTGTAAAATTCTACAGGGTAACCGTCCGGTCCCGGGTCCTTGCCCGACTGCATATTCTCCAGGCCCTTAACTATCTCCTCCAACTCAATTGGGGCCCCCAATCCCTCCACCAGCTCCTCGTCCACCCTTGGGAACCTCAATCGGTCCATAAATTGCTTCATCGTTTCCCTCCCCTCCGGGGGCTCTGACTCATACAGCTGGCAGTACATAGAACATACAGTCCAGAAGGAGGCCATTCGGCGCATCGGGTCTGCACTGACCCACTTAAGCCCTCACTTCCACCCTATACCCTTAACCCAATAACCCCTCCTATCCTTTTTTGGTCACTAAGGGCAATTTATCATGGCCAATCCACCTAACCTGCATGTCTTTGGACGGTGGGAGGAAACCGGAACAGCCTGAGGAAACCCACACAGAGACGGGGAGAACGTGCAGACTCCGCACAGTCAGTGGTCCAGCGGGGAATCGAACTTGGGACCCTGGCGCTGTGAAGCTACAGTGCTAATCACTTGTGCTACCGTGCTGGCAGTAGAACTCCTTGAAGACTTTGTTGATCTCTTCTGGGCTCAGGACCATGTTACCCCCCCTTATCCCTAACTCCCCCAATTTCCCTGGCCGCCTCCCTTCTTTGAAGTTGGTGTGCCAGCATCCTACTCGCTGTCTCCCCATACTCATATACTGCCCCATTCACCTTCCTCAACTGTGCCTCTGCTTTCCCTGTGGTCAGCAGGTCAAACTCCGCCTGCAAACTCCGGCGCTCCTTTAGCAGCCCCTCCTCGGTGGTCTCCGCGTACCTCCTGCCTACCCTGAGTATCTCTCCCACTAACCTCTCCCTCTCCGCCCTATCCTTCTTCTCTCTGTGGGACCTGATAGAGATTAACCCCCCTCTGATAACTGCCTTTAAGGCCTCCCAGACCGTAGTCACTGTTACCTCTCCCGTATCGTTTGTTGTCACATAGTTTTGGATGCTCCTCCTAATCCTCCCACAGACCTTCTCGTCCGCCAACAGTCCCACGCCCAATCTCCAGAGAGGGCACTGCCCTCTCTCTGCCCCCAGTCTCAAGTCCGCCCAGTGCAGAGCACGGTCCGAGACCATAATGACCGAGTACTCTATCCCCTCCCCCCCTGGGATTAGCGCCCTGCTCAACACAAAAAATAAATCCGAGAATACACTCTATGCACGTGGGAGAAGAAAGAGAACTCCTTCGCCCTTGGCCGAGCGAATCTCCACGGATTCACTCGCCCCATCTGGTCCATGAAACCCCTCAGGACCTTGGCCGCTGCCGGCCTCCTCCCCGACCTGGGCTTAGACTGGTCTAGAGCCGGATCCAGGACTGTGTTGAAGTCCCCCCACCATTATCAAATTGTTTGACTCCAAGTCCAGTATTTTACTCCGCATGCGCTTCATGAATTCCGCGTCATCATAATTCGGGGCATAAACGTTCACTCTGTAGTTATCCACTCACCATAATGTACCTGCCCCCTTTGTCCGCTACAATACTTCCCGTCTCAAATGCCACCCGTTTGCTTACCAGGATTGCGACCCCCCTGGTCTTTGTGTCCAACCCCGAGTGGAATGCCTGGCCCACCCATCCCTTCCTCAGTCTAGTTTGGTAAGCGAGTTTTAAGTACATCTCCTGTAGCATGGGTACGTCTGCCTTTAATCCCTTTAAGTGCGAGAACACGCGGGCCCTTTTGACCGGCCCGTTTAGGCCCCTTACATTCCATGTGATCAGCCTGGTCAGGGGGTGACCAACCCCCCCGCGCCGACTAGCCATCTCCTTTTTTCGCCCAGCCACGTGCCCCTCACTCAAGCCCTCCCGCCGGAGGCTCTCCATCCTGACTCTCCGTCTGTTCCTGAAAGTTGGCTCCCCTTCAGCCAGCCAAGCAGCATCCCCCCCCCCCCCCCTCAACCCCTCAATCCCAATCCCCCATGTCAAGCCCCCGCTTAACACTAACTCTCACCCCCCCCATTGCACTTCCGTAAGTCAGCTGACCCATGCTGACCCCGGCCGCTCCCACCTCTACCTTCAATCCTACTGTTATCTCCTTCTTCGGGCTCCCAACCTCCCCTCCACCACAGGGTGAGAGAGAGACAGCCGCCCCATTCTTCCTGTGTAACAAAAAAAACCAACGAAAGTTTTAAAAAAAAAAGAAAACAACGAACAAACTACGGGCGTTGCCCCGAACAACGAACGACCCCCCCCCCCCCCCTAACTGGCGAGCTTCCCTAACTGACGGGCCCATCTCCCCCTTCTGCGGCGTGGCTCCGCAAAAGCAGAGAGCTGGCAAAGGACCCCAAGGGCAAAAACAAAGAGAGAACGGGGCCAAGCAACATAGCCGCCTCCCCAGCCCCCATACAACTTACACTCTGCTTCCAATCTTACATTAGGACAGCACCCGGTTACACCTCTTCACCCGGGCGTTCTAACAACGTGCAGCTGCCCATTAGTTCAAGTCGAACTTCTCATTCTTAATGAATGTCCACGCCTCGTCCGGCGTATCAAAGTAGTGGTGCCGGCCTTAGTACGTGACCCACAGCCTCGCCGGATGTAGCAGCCCGAACTTCACCCCTTTGTTGTGGAGGGCCGTCTTGGCCCGGTTGAATCCCGCACGCCTCTTAGCCAGATCTGCTCCCCAGTCCTGGTAAATTCGAATCTCCTTTGCCCACCGCAGGACATGTTCCTTGTCTGTGAAGCGGTGGAACCTTATCAACATAGCCCTCGGCGGTGTGTTCGCCCTAGGCTTCCTGGCCAGGACTCTGCGCCCCGTCCAGTTCCAGGGGCCGCGGGAAGGCTCCCGCGCCCATCAGCAACCCCAGCATCGTGGTCACAAATGCGCTCGCATCCGACCCCTCCGCACCTTCGGGGAGGCCCAGGATTCGCAGGTTCTGCCTCCTCGACCTATTTTCAAGGTCTTCCAGTTTCTCCTGCCATCTTTTGTGCAGGGCCTCGTGCGCCTCCACTCTGACTGCCAGGCCCAAGATCTCATCCTCATTTTCAGAGACCTTTTTTTCCACCTCTTTGATCGCCTTCTGCTGCATCTTCTGAGTCTCCACCATCCTTTCCATGGAAGCCTTCATAGGGGCCAGCACCTCAGCCTTGAGCTCTGTGAAGCAGCTTCTCAGGAACTCCTGCTGCTCCCGCGATCCAGCCTTCTTTACTGCCCCACTCCTGGTCCACTCCATACAGCGCTGGGGGGAGCCTCACCAGTGTTTACTGCCCCACCGGGGATCGCCGCCAAAGTGCCGCTAAAGGTCCGTTAACGGTCCCAAATGCCCGAATACCCGGGCATGGCTGCAACCAGAAGTCACCATCTGCATAATTAACACCATGCTCACTCTTGCAATGAAATCTAGCCAAATTCAGTGTCTACTTTGTACATTTTGGAGCTAGAAGTCTGGGAATTATTTTTGTAACAGAGCTTATCTGGACATTTTCTCAAACATTGGGCCATTATTGAAAACAATTGGTACTTACATCTGTATTAATGACAAACGTAAAAATTGGCCGCAGCATTGACTTGACTGGCAATCTCCCAGATGTGCTTCATGTTGTTGCTAACTTTTGGTTGGTTCAATTGGCTCTGTTTTATAACCTTTGCTCTCGAGTCGCCAGGTATCTTTATGATACCGCCACGAGGTTCAAGTTCAAGTAATGATCAATAACTCAATACACCAATTAGTAAGATTCAAATCAAAGCACATTTATTATACACAGTAAATCGCTACTCATGCATAAATTCTACTTCTAAGCTACTTCTACAACTAACAGGCCTATACTTAGCTTCGGACTGGCCCACCAGGTATGGGGAACAAATGGCCTTTCGTTCGGGTTCTGAGTCTGCGGGATTCGAAGTTGGTACGGATTGGTAGCTAGGAGCGCCTATCTTGTAGCGAGCGTTGACTTAAGACTTACTGGATATCGGCGGCAGTTGAACCGGTCACTGTCGAGGGTTGGTTCGCATTGTTGAGTGACCCGGTCAAGAAGAACGATTTGAACTTGGGGGCTTAACTTTATAGTCCCCAGGGGCTTCCCGCCTTTTGGGGCGGACCCTGTACCTGGTTCTAGGTGATTGGACTTCATTCCAATCGCTTGGTTCGATTTCTCCAATACTGGAGCGGTTCCCTGATCGATGGGCAGTCTTGAGGTGTCCGTTAACCTCTTTTGTGTTGGCTCCTGCTGGTGCCGGGGTGCCTGGCTTGGCCTTCCTTATCCCAAATGTTTTGATTGTTCCCGGGGATTGGTCATTAGTATGTAGATGGCTACTACATTATTATGCCGATGGTCGCTGGTATCGATGCTGTCTGGGCTTTTTGCAGAGTTTAATGCACAGTAACTTGCACCTGCTGGTTTCTGTCTATGTTGGCTGAATTTCCCTTCAGCCTTTGCTGTTCTCCATTTTAAATCAGGACTTGGCCAACTCAGGTGGCTACAATGTACGTAATTAAGACAATTGTTATATATAGCTTGAGGGAACCCGTTCCGCAATTTGCACCCTCTGCTTTTTGCTGTCTTCTGCACAGTTATTTATCACTGTATCAGTATATGCCTTTCTGGATGGTTTCTTTTTCAAGTATGGCTCTACGGTTTTGCTGTTTCTTTGAGGTCTTGAGGCTCATTTCCTTTATGTAAAGATACTAAACTGTGATCATTGCTGCAATAATGTACTTGTATCAAACTATTCAATAAACTTGATGAATAATGGGCTACAGGATGAGAAACCCAAATTTCCGATGTGAAATTTTACTATGGGTTTGACAGCTCCCCATTGGATTGAAATATCCCACTAATTCTAAATGAGGTAAACATGTTTGAGCGCATGGCTATGTCCTGTTTCATCTTCCTGCTCTCCCTCAGTTGGCACTGTGTGCTGGATCTTCCACTCCTCATGTGGAGTTAACAGTGGTGGCTTTGCAGCTGTCTGCAGACAACTGTATGGACCATTCTCTTGCATGTTTACAGAACAGGCACATTTGTTGTTATAAAGAGGGATGATGCGTTTGACCCAAGTATCCAGATCAGTATCCACCCTGCGTGATTGTATGAACATGTAACATGCAGGCATCTGGCGTGGATAGCGTGCTTACCGTTTGTTATTGAGTTCATTTAATGGACCATAGGCTAAATATCTTATCCGACTAGCAATGCAGAGTGGTTTTGAATGCCTGTACCTTTTAGGAAGTGCCTTAGCAGTATCCCTCTGCGTTGCAGCGAACCTATATTGAAGAGCTGTTTAGAGTTGCAAGGTAGCATTTTGAAAGGAAGCAAGATGAGAGCAGTGGTTGCCTTGGCAACCTGCCTGAGATAAGCACACTTTCTCCAGACCTGCCCCCAGGACAGCCATTATTGCCTTCACCCTGCACCTGAGGAACAGCGGTCCTGGTGGTTTTTCAGTGGGACTGCAGTGAAGTCACAACCTTGCTGCATGAGCAGGGCTGTTTCTATCATAACAAGTCGACAGCTGGGTTTCACGGCTGCTACATTACCTTAATTTCGGGCTATTTACATTTATTTCAGTTGAGCAAGCTTAGCGAATTCTTACCCAGGAGGGTAAATTAATGACTGTCTCGAATTGAAGCATTTCCTTTTGCAGGAGGAAATAAATAGGTAGTGACCATCTGTCAGCTAAATCATTTTCCCTGCTGGGTGACCTCCCTGCTGGAGAAACGTTCTTCCTGCTTCAAGTCTTGACTAGGGGAAAATGCAAGCTAATGAATTGATGAAAAGAAGGAAATGTGTCCTGATATTTTTATTTGCGTATTAGTTTCAACAAGTTTGAAAACACATTTCCCTACGTGTCAGTTTTAATGCATCATAAATGTATTACAAGTAAAAGTATCATTGCAATTTTTCTAAAATATTCATACCCAGAAAGATCAAAGTCGTGTTTGGAACTCATTGTGACTGCTATCTTTGAGACAAAAAACAAAATTATCTGTTACGCTTCACTTGAACATGAAATCTTGGTCTGTGGCACGAATCATTGAACAAAACAAAGGTTCTGAAGTGTAAAAAGCAGGTTCCAATGACTGTCTTTTGTGAGCATTCTGCTTAGCTGCAGTCATCAATCAAATAACATACAAATCATGTTGGGACTCCTCAGAAGTGGTACTTTTGCCTTTTTATTGGAAAGAATTGTTGCTAAAGTAAAACAGTCCAGCTCCAGATATGTGTGATGCTGCAGACCTTTATTCTGAGTGGTAATAACACAGGCAAAGGTATCCAAGGTTAGTGAAGACCCTTGAGTTGAATTTTCAGTCTAAGGCAGGATTAATCCTGACATAAAGCAAATTTCCAGGTCTGAAATTTCCTGCAATTTTGCATGTTATCACTGCAGTAACATGAGCAGACAAACATTTCTTAAAGTGACATTCTCATGACAATATTTAAGGAACTTGGTTGTCCTTTTGTGGTATCTCAACGTTCGTGCAATTAAAAATACAACCTCGATAAATATGTTAAATAAAGAAAGCAAATATATTTTCTCCCCAAAAGATACATCTTTGGTCATTTTCTGTAGTAGTCTGCAATAAGTAAAATTCACGAAACATTAGGTTAGCTGAATCATTTGCTAATAAATCATTGTATTTTTAAAAAATTAACGATTGTCATTGTCAATCCATGGCTTACAAAGGAAATTAGAAATAGTATCCGATCCAAGGAAGAAGCAGACAGATTGGCCAAGAAAAAAAATAGGTCTGAGGATTGGGAGCAGTTTAGAATTCAGCAAAGAAGGACAAAGGGATTGATTAAGAAGGGGAAAGTACAGTACCAAAGGAAGCTTGCAGGGAACATAAACACTGATGCTAAGAGTTTCTATAGATATGTGAAGAGAAAGAGATTGGTAAAGAGAAATGTAGGCCCCCTACAGACAGAAACAGGAGAATGCATAATAAGGGACAAAGAAATGGCTGAGCAATTTAATACATACTTTGGTTCTGTCTTCACAAAAGAGGACACAAATCAGATCCCAGAAATGTTGGAGAATGAAAGGGAAGAACTGAAGGAGATCAACATTAGTAGAGAAATGGTGCTGGGAAAATTGATGGGCTTGAAGGCGGATAAATCCCCAGGGCCTGAGAATCTGCATCCCAGAGTGCTTAAGGAGGTGGCTCTGGAAATAGTGGATGCATTGGTGGTCATCTTCCGGGATTCTATAGACTCTGGAACTGTCCCTGCAGATTGGAGGGTAGCTCACGTCACTTCAATATTCAAAAAGGGAGGTAGAGAGAAAGCAGGGAATTATAGACCAGTAAGCCTAACATGGGTAATGGGGAAAATGCTTGAATCCATTTTCAAGGACTTTATAGCGGAACATTTAGAAAGCAGTGGCAGAATCAGTCAGAGTCAGCATGGATTTATGAAGGGAAAATCATGCTTGACAAATCTGTTGGAATTCTCTGAAGATGTAACCAGTACAGTTGACAAGATTCTCTGAAGATGTAACCAGTACAGTTGACAAGGGGGAGACAATCGATGTGGTATATTTGGACTTTCAGAAGGTGTTTGACAAAGTCCAGCATAAGAGATTATTGTGCAAAATTAAAGCGCGTGGGATTGGGGGAAATGTATTGAGTGGATAGAAAACAGGTTCGGAGGAAAACTGGCAGAGAGGAAACAAAGAGTAGGGATTAATGGGTCCTTTTCAAATTGGCAGGCAGTAACTAGTGGGGTACCACAAGGATCGGTGCTGGGACTCCAGCTATTCACAATATATATTAATGATTTGGATGATGGAACAAAATGTAACATCTCAAAGTTTGCAGATGATACCAAGTTAGGTGGAAGGGTGAATTGTGACGAGGATGCAGGGATCCTACAGCATGATCTGGACAGGTTGGGCGAGTGGGCAAATCAATGGCCGATGCAGTATAATTTGGATAAGTGTGAGGTTATTCACTTTGGATGCAAAAACAGGAAGGCAGATTACTACCTGAATGGTTGTAAACTGGGAGAGGAGAGTGTGCAGCGGGACCTGGGTGTCCTTGTGCACCATTCGCTGAAGGTAAGCATGCAGGTGCAGCAGGCGGTAAAGAAGGCTAATGGTATGTTGGCCTTCATTGCGAGAGGTTTCGAGTATAGAAGCAGGGATGTGTTGCTGCAATTGTATAGGGCCTTGGCGAGGTCACACTTGGAGTATTGTGTGCAGTTTTGGTCTCCTTCTCTGAGGAAGGATGTTCTTGCTCTCCAGGGAGTGCAGCAAAGGCTTACCAGACTGATTCCAGGGATGGTGGGACTGTCATATGAGGAGAGATTGGCTAGGTTGGGATTGTTCTCGCTGGAGTTCAGAAGAATGAGGGGGGATCTCATAGGGACTTATAAAATTCTAACAGGACTAGACAGGGTAGATGCGGGGAAGATGTTACCAATGATGGGTGCGTCCAGAACCAGGGGTCACAGTCTGAGGATTCAGGATAAACCATTTTGGACAGAGATAAGGAGACATTTCTTCACACAAAGAGTGGTGAGCCTGTGGAATTCATTGCCACAGGAAGTAGTTGATGCTGAAACTTTGAATATATTCAAGAGGCGGCTGGATATAGCACTTGGGGAGAATGGGATCAAAGGCTATGGGGAGAAAGCAGGATTAGGCTATTGAGTTGGATGATCAGCCATGATCGTGATGAATGGCAGAGCAGACTCGAAGGGCCAAAAGGCCTCCTCCTGCCCCTATCTTCTTTGTATCTATGTAGCTAGTGTCAAATGTGACCGAATTGAAGTTGTAGCAATATACAACTTCAAGACAATCCTTGAATGTCATGCAGCCAGCATACACTTTTGCTTTCCGTGCAAAGAGAAAATGAACTTATGTTCACAGAACTTATATTCCATGTCCTCATGATGTCCCAAAATGCATCAGAGCCAATGAGTTACTTTTGAAGTACAGCCACGGGATGGAATCTTCTGGCTGTTCACGCTGGCGGAATCTTCCAGTCCCAGCGACAGCACCTCCCCCGCCATGGGTTTCCTGGCGGAGTGGGGTGGAATGAAGGAGAAATCCCATTCATAGCGGCGAGATCAGAAGATCCTATGGCTGGAAAATGGTGGGCAGGCCGCCTCCCACCGCCGAGGTACACGCCAGAGAAAGGCTAGAAAATCTTGGCTACTGCTATTTTATAGGCAGACTACAGTATTGGGTTTGTATATGGTAAGGTCCCACAAGCACTGTTTTTGAAAGTGCTTATTGTGGGATAAATAATCACCAGGAGGTTCTGTCAATTCCTCTTCTCCTCTTCGATTAGGACCAAGGGAGCTTTTAAGCTCACCTGAGTGGACATATTTGGATTTAGTTCAACATCTCAAAGATAGCTCATAACACGAAAAGACAGAAAAAGAAGGAAAATGAAAGAGAAAAAGAGAAGGAAAATGAAAGAATTTGCGTAAATAAAGGCTTGGATTTTGCGATAGGTATAATGGTGAGACTATAAGTGCTCACATTTATTGAGAAGTAAATTGGACGTGGGTTTTGGCCTACATAAGTGTGCAATTAAGTGTTCAAATCACCATCTGATTTGTCCTGCTCCTCCACGAATTTCACTACATCAGTGCCACACTAAGTAATGTGGCATTTGAGTACATGAAGATCATGAAGTTCTGACATTTGCCCGTTAGACACCCCTAAAACATGCCACAGGAAACAAAAATAGGGCTTGTCTGTTCAAATGTAAGGGGATTTTTAATAGGTGATAAGGCTTAATTACAACCAAGCATCCTCCCTCCACTGAAAATTAATTTTTACAACTGTGGCATCTCAGTCCTTTATTGTTGGAGATATTTTGAAAAATTATACTAAAAATGTATTTCTCTTTTATCTGTTTCTCTCTTAATCCCATCTACCTTTCCCTCTCTTTACTTCACTTTCTGAATTTAAATAGAATTTCCCATCTACCTTTCCCTCTCTTTACTTCACTTTCTGAATTTAAATAGAATTAACTGTTTGAACTTACACTTTCTGTCTTAGCCTCTGCTTGAAACAAGGATTTTTCATTCTGTTTAGTTGAAAAAAGAGATGGTTGCTTGCTCTGTTCACGTATGTCCCAGATCACCTCTGGAGTGTGGCTTGCTGCATCAGGCTCAAGATTACAGTATGCTGCTGCACAAAAGCCGACAGATAGTGGATGGACACCTGTAAATATAATTAAGGCGAAGAGCTGTTTGTTCCCCACTGACCACAAAATCAGTACCATTGTGTCTTTTACAATCTCGGGGAAACAGTTATAGTTAAATTAAGTACTTTGCAGTGTATTCCCTTGTCATCGGATTCATAGAGGTTTCATCATGCTAAGGGACAGGAAAAATGTCCCAGCTATTCGCTTGGAAGGTAAAAGACTCCTGGGCAGAATTTTATGCTTCCTCAAGATGAGACGGGAAGGGGGAGTGTAAAATTGAATGGATGGGACTTACCCTGGAAACTTCCCCATCTAAACCTAGCTGCAATTTCACACTTAGGCGGTCAGGGCCTTGGGTGGGAATCCCGCCATTTTACCTATTTTTTTTAAATTAAATATTTTATTGAAAATTTTTGGTCAACCAACACAGTACATTGTGCATCCTTTACACAATATTATAACAACACAAATAACAATGACCTATTTTATAAACAAAAAATGAATAAATAATAAATAACAAAAATGAAAACTAGCCCTAATTGGCAACTGCCTTGTCACAAGTAACACTCTCCAAAAATATAATTTAACAGTCCAATATATAATTATCTGTAGCAACGACCTATACATACTATACAGTATATATTAACAACCCTGAGAGTCCTTCTGGTTCCTCCTCTCCCCCCCCCCCCCCCCGATCCTGGGCTGCTGCTGCTGCCTTCTTTTTCCCATTCCGTCTATCTTTCTGCGAGGTATTCGACGAACGGTTGCCACCGCCTGGTGAACCCTTGAGCCGACCCCCTTAGGACGAACTTAATCCGCTCTAGCTTTATAAACCCCGCCATGTCATTTATCCAGGTCTCCACCCCCGGGGGCTTGGCTTCTTTCCACATTAGCAATATCCTGCGCCGGGCTACTAGGGACGCAAAGGCCAAAACATCGGCCTCTCTCGCCTCCTGCACTCCCGGCTCTTGTGCAACCCCAAATATAGCCAACCCCCAGCTTGGTTCGACCCGGACTCCTACTACTTTTGAAAGCACCTTTGTCACCCCCATCCAAAACCTCTGTAGTGCCGGGCATGACCAAAACATATGGGTATGATTCGCTGGGCTTCTCGAGCACCTCGCACACCTATCCTCCACCCCAAAAAATTTACTGAGCCGTGCTCCAGTCATATGTGCCCTGTGTAATACCTTAAACTGAATCAGGCTTAGCCTGGCACACGAGGACGACGAGTTTACCCTGCTTAGGGCATCTGCCCACAGCCCCTCCTCGATCTCCTCCCCCAGCTCTTCTTCCCATTTCCCTTTTAGTTCATCTACCATAGTCTCCCCTTCGTCCCTCATTTCCCTATATATATCTGACACCTTACCATCCCCCACCCATGTCTTTGAGATCACTCTGTCCTGCACCTCTTGTGTCGGGAGCTGCGGGAATTCCCTCACCTGTTGCCTCGCAAAAGCCCTCAGTTGCATATACCTGAATGCATTCCCTTGGGGCAACCCATATTTCTCGGTCAGCGCTCCCAGACTCGCGAACTTCCCATCCACAAACAGATCTTTCAGTTGCGTTATTCCTGCTCTTTGCCACATTCCATATCCCCCATCCATTCCCCCCGGGGCAAACCTATGGTTGTTTCTTATCGGGGACCCCCCCAAGGCTCCAGTCTTTCCCCTATGCCGTCTCCACTGTCCCCAAATCTTCAGTGTAGCCACCACCACCGGGCTTGTGGTGTAGTTCCTCGGTGAGAACGGCAATGGGGCTGTCACCATAGCCTGTAGGCTAGTCCCCCTACAGGACGCCCTCTCTAATCTCCTCCACGCCGCTCCCTCCTCCTCTCCCATCCACTTACTCACCATTGAAATATTAGCGGCCCAATAATACTCACTTAGGCTCGGTAGTGCCAGCCCCTCCCTATCCCTGCTACGCTGTAAGAATCCCTTCCTCACTCTTGGGGTCTTCCCGGCCCACACAAAACCCATGATGCTCTTTTCAATCCTTTTAAAAAAAGCCTTCGTGATCACCACCGGGAGGCACTGAAACACAAAGAGGAATCTCGGGAGGACCACCATCTTAACCGCCTGCACCCTCCCTGCCATTGACAGGGATACCATATCCCATCTCTTGAAATCCTCCTCCATCTGTTCCACCAACCGCGTTAAATTTAACCTATGCAATGTGCCCCAATTCTTAGCTATCTGGATCCCCAGGTAACAAAAGTCCCTTGTTACCTTCCTCAACGGTAGGTCCTCTATTTCTCTACTCTGCTCCCCTGGATGCACCACAAACAACTCACTTTTCCCCATGTTCAATTTATACCCTGAAAAATCCCCAAACTCCCCAAGTATCCGCATTATTTCTGGCATCCCCTCCGCCGGGTACGCCACGTATAGTAGCAAATCATCCGCATACAAAGATACCCGGTGCTCTTCTCCTCCCCTAAGTACTCCCCTCCACTTCTTGGAACCCCTCAACGCTATCGCCAGGGGCTCAATCGCCAGTGCAAACAATAATGGGGACAGAGGGCATCCCTGCCTTGTCCCTCTATGGAGCCGAAAATATGCAGATCCCCGTCCATTCGTGACCACGCTCGCCACTGGGGCCCTATACAACAGCTGCACCCATCTAACATACCCCTCTCCAAAACCAAATCTCCTCAACACCTCCCACAAATAATCCCACTCCACTCTATCAAATGCTTTCTCGGCATCCATCGCCACTACTATCTCCGTTTCTCCCTCTGGTGGGGCCATCATCATTACCCCTAACAACCTCCGTATATTCGTGTTCAGCTGTCTCCCCTTCACAAACCCAGTTTGGTCCTCGTGGACCACCCCCGGGACACATTCCTCTATTCTCATTGCCATTACCTTGGCCAGGACCTTGGCATCTACATTTAGGAGGGAAATAGGTCTATAGGACCCGCATTGTAGCGGGTCCTTTTCCTTCTTTAAGAGAAGCGATATCGTTGCTTCAGACATAGTCGGGGGCAGTTGTCCCCTTTCCTTTGCCTCATTAAAGGTCCTCGTCAGTACCGGGGCGAGCAAGTCCACATATTTTCTATAGAATTCGACTGGGAATCCATCCGGTCCCGGGGCCTTTCCCGCCTGCATGCTCCTAATTCCTTTCACCACTTCTTCTACCTCGATCTGTGCTCCCAGTCCCACCCTTTCCTGCTCTTCCACCTTGGGAAATTCCAGCCGATCCAAGAAGCCCATCATTCTCTCCCTCCCATCCGGGGGTTGAGCTTCATATAATTTTTTATAAAATGTCTTGAACACTCCATTCACTCTCTCCGCTCCCCGCTCCATCTCTCCTTCCTCATCCCTCACTCCCCCTATTTCCCTCGCTGCTCCCCTTTTCCTCAATTGGTGTGCCAGCAACCTGCTCGCCTTCTCCCCATATTCGTACTGTACACCCTGTGCCTTCCTCCATTGTGCCTCTGCAGTGCCTGTAGTCAGCAAGTCAAATTCTACATGTAGCCTTTGCCTTTCCCTGTACAGTCCCTCCTCCGGTGCTTCCGCATATTGTCTGTCCACCCTCAAAAGTTCTTGCAGCAACCGCTCCCGTTCCTTACTCTCCTGCTTCCCTTTATGTGCCCTTATTGATATCAGCTCCCCTCTAACCACCGCCTTCAACGCCTCCCAGACCACTCCCACCTGGACCTCCCCATTATCATTGAGTTCCAAGTACTTTTCAATGCACCCCCTCACCCTTAGACACACCCCCTCATCTGCCATTAGTCCCATGTCCATTCTCCAGGGTGGGCGCCCTCCTGTTTCCTCCCATATCTCCAAGTCCACCCAGTGTGGAGCGTGATCCGAAATGGCTATAGCCGTATACTCCGTTCCCCTCACCTTCGGGATCAATGCCCTACCCAGCACAAAAAAGTCTATTCGCGAGTAGACTTTATGGACATAGGAGAAAAACGAGAACTCCTTACTCCTAGGTCTGCTAAATCTCCACGGGTCTACACCTCCCATCTGCTCCATAAAATCTTTAAGTACCTTGGCTGCTGCCGGCCTCCTTCCAGTCCTGGACTTCGACCTATCCAGCCCTGGTTCCAACACCGTATTAAAATCTCCCCCCATTATCAGCTTTCCCATCTCTAGGTCCGGAATGCGTCCTAGCATCCGCCTCATAAAATTGGCATCATCCCAGTTCGGGGCATATACGTTTACCAAAACCACCGTCTCCCCCTGTAGTTTGCCACTCACCATCACGTATCTGCCCCCGTTATCCGCCACTATAGTCTTTGCCTCGAACATTACCCGCTTCCCCACTAATATAGCCACCCCCCTGTTTTTCGCATCTAGCCCCGAATGGAACACCTGCCCCACCCATCCTTTGCGTAGCCTAACCTGGTCTATCAGTTTCAGGTGCGTTTCCTGTAACATAACCACATCTGCCTTAAGTTTCTTAAGGTGTGCGAGTACCCGTGCCCTCTTTATCGGCCCGTTCAGCCCTCTCACGTTCCACATGATCAGCCGAGTTGGGGGGCTTCCTACCCCCCCCCCCCCCCCCCCCCCCTCCCCTTGTCGATTAGCCATCACCTTTTTCCAGTTCCTCACCCGGTTCCCACGCAGCTGTATCTCCCCCAGGCGGTGCCTCCCCGCCCATCCTCTCCCATACCAGCTCTCCCCTCTCCCCAGCAGCAGCAACCCAGTAATTCCCCCCTCCCACCCCCCCGCTAGATCCCCCGCTAGCGTAATTACTCCCCCCATGTTGCTCCCAGAAGTCAGCAAACTCTGGCTGACCTCGGCTTCCCCCCGTGACCTCGACTCGCACCGTGCGACGCCCCCTCCTTCCTGCTTCTCTATTCCCGCCATGATTATCATAGCGCGGGAACCAAGCCCACGCTTCTCCCTTGGCCCCGCCCCCAATGGCCAACGCCCCATCTCCTCCACCTCCCCTCCTCCCCCCATCACCACCTGTGGGAGAGAGAAAAGTTACCACATCGCAGGATTAGTACATAAAACCCCTCTTTGCCCCCCACATTCGCCCCACCACTTTGTTCGAACGTTCTTTTTAATAACCCGCTCATTCCAGTTTTTCTTCCACAATAAAAGTCCACGCTTCATCCGCCGTCTCAAAGTAGTGGTGCCTCCCTCGATATGTGACCCACAGTCTTGCCGGTTGCAGCATTCCAAATGTTATCTTCTTTTTATGAAGCACCGCCTTGGCCCGATTAAAGCTCGCCCTCCTTCTCGCCACCTCCGCACTCCAGTCTTGATAAACGCGGATCACCGCGTTCTCCCATTTACTGCTCCGAGTTTTCTTCGCCCATCTAAGGACCATTTCTCTATCCTTAAAACGGAGGAATCTCACCACTATGGCTCTGGGAATTTCTCCTGCTCTCGGTCCTCGCGCCATCACTCGGTATGCTCCCTCCACCTCCAACGGACCCGCCGGGGCCTCCGCTCCCATTAATGAGTGCAGCATCGTGCTCACATATGCCTCGACGTCCGCTCCCTCCACACCTTCAGGAAGACCAAGAATCCTCAGGTTGTTCCTCCTTGCGTTGTTTTCCAGTGCCTCCAAACTTTCCACACATCGTTTCTGATGTGCCTCCTGCGTCTCCGTCTTCACCACCAGGCCCTGTATATCGTCCTCATTCTCGGCTGCCTTTGCCTTCACGACCCGAAGCTCCCGCTCCTGGGTCTTTTGTTCCTCCTTTAGCCCTTCGATCGCCTGTAGTATCGGGGCCAACAGCTCTTTCTTCATTTCCTTTTTGATCTCTTCCACACAGCATTTCAAGAACTCTTGTTGTTCAGGGCCCCATGTTAAACTGCCACCTTCCGACGCCATCTTGGTTTTTGCTTGCCTTCCTTGCCGCTGTTCTAAAGGATCCACTGCAATCTGGCCACTCTCTCCTTTTTCCATCCGTATCCAGGGGGGATTCCCTTCTGGTTTACCGCACAGTGTTTTTAGCCGTCAAAATTGCCGTTGGGGCTCCTATCAAGAGCCCAAAAGTCCGTTTCACCGGGAGCTGCCGAAACGTGCGACTCAGCTGGTCATCGCCGCACCCGGAAGTCGCCATTTTACCTATTAAGGTCCTCATGGATGGGACTTCCTTCCAAGGGCAGGCAGAGGTTTTGCCCACTGCCAATCAACTCTCCAGAGCGTTAAATGACAGTGGGAGTGCGAGAGTCCGCGGTTGTGCGTAATGCGTTGACTCTCGGATGGCGGGTGCTGATCACTCGCGTTCCTTAAAATCCTGATCTGGATTCTCCCATTCTGAGGCTATGTCCCCACGCCAGTGCGGGAACGGTGGCGTTTCACGCCAGAAAAGATGGCCTAAAACGGCCACCGATCCTCCGTTTGGTTGGGGACTAGCATGCCGGCAGCGTAGAGCACCTAGCTCTAGCTGCTGATACGGCCTGGAGAATTTCCAGGCCCGTGGCTGCGCATGCACAAGGTGGCGGCCTGCAGCGGCCGCGCCGTGCTACATGGTGGAGGCCGCTCGCGGACCTGGCCCACAAAATAGTAACCCCCCTTTGGCCAGCTCGAGCGCCCTGGACTACCCCCCACAGTGCTCCCAGCCCCTAATAAAGCCCCCCCTGCCCGTGGATTGACCCTCACCCGACTGTGGCGGCGCTGGACTGAGTCCTCAGCCACCTCGTTGAATTCGCAACAGATGAGACCACATGCGACCGAAGCCATCGGGAACTCGGCCAGTCAGGGACAGCGCATCAGGGGGGGGGGGGGGCCTCAGGCAATGTCATGAGGCCATCAATACATCATGCTGCGTACTCTTTGAGTATGCTGCTTTGGAGGGGGCGGAGCATCGCAAAAGCGGCACCACCCCAATTTGGTCGGGAAGTGTGATTCTCTGGCTGATCGCCGAACGCGATTTTGGCATCGGCGACCGGAGAATCCAGCCCAGTATGCTTCGATTCAAACCTACTGATGTGACCTTGTTTGCTATGAAATACTGTGAAGCACAAGACTTAAACATTTGTGCCACAGAAGTGCCAGCCAATGACCATCTCCAACAAGAGAGAATCTAAACATCTCCCCTTGACATTGAATGGCATTGCCATCGCTGAGTCAAATCATAGAATCAAATAATTTACAGTGCAGAAGGAGGCCATTCAGCCCATCGTGTCTGCACAGGCCCTTGGAAAGGGCACCCTACTTAAGCCCATGCCTCCACCCTATCTCTGTTACCCAGTAACCCCACTTAACCTTTTTGGGCACTGAGGGCAATTTAGCATGGCCAATCCACCTTACCTGCACATCTTTGGACTGTGGGAGGAAATCGGAGAACCCAGAGGAAACCCAGGCCAGACACAGGGAGCACATGCAGACTCCGCACAGACTGTGACCCAAGCCGGGAATCGACCCTGGAGCTGTGAAGCAACTGTGCTAACCACTGTGCTACCATGCTGCCTTAGAGTACCCCACTTGGGGTTACCATTGAACTGGACCAGTGATATAAATACTTTGGCTACAAGACCAGATCAAAGGCTGGGAATTTTGTGGCGAATAAATCGCCTCCTGACTCCACAGGAAACTAAGGAAATTCGGCATGTCCATAGTGACTCTTATCAACCTTTACCGATGCACCATAGAAAGCATCCTATCTGGCTGCATCACAGCCTGGTATGGCAACTGTTCGGCCCAAGACCGCAAGAAACTTCAGAGAGTCGTGAACACAGCCCAGTCCATCACACAAATTTGCCTCCCATCCATTGACTCTATCTGCACCTCCCGCTGCCTGGGGAATGTGGGCAGCATAATCAAAGACCCCTCCCACCCGGCTTACTCACACTTCCAACTTCTTCCATCGGGCAGGAGATACAAAAATATGAGAACATGCACAGATTCAAAAATAGCTTCTTCCCCGCTGTTATCAGCCTCTTAAATGACCCTCTTATGGACTGACCTGATTATTACTACACTCGTGTATGCTTCACCCGATGCCGCGCAGAAAAATACTTTTCACTGTACTTCGTGATAATAAGCAAATCCAAATCCCAATCATTGTCCACCAACTACGAGGCTCAAATCAGGATTGTGATAGAACATAGAACATACAGTGCAGAAGGAGGCCATACTGCCCATCAAGTCTGCACTGATTCACTTAAGCCCTCACTTCCACCTTATCCCCGTAACCCAATAACCCCTCCTAACCTTTTTGGTTTCTAAGGACAATTTATCATGGCCAATCCACCTAACCTGCATGCCTTTGGACTATGGGAGGAAACCGGAGCACCCGGAGGAAACCCACGCAGACACGGGGAGAAGGTGCAGACTCCGCACAGACAGTGACCCAGCGGGGTATCGAACCTGGGACCCTGGCGCTGTGAAGTCACAGTGCTATCCACTTGTGCTGCCCATTGTGCCCCATTCCGTGATGGAATACTGTCCAATTACCTGGATGAGTGCAGCTCCAGCAACACTTAAGAAGCTTGGCATAATCCAAGACCAAACAGCTCGCTTGATTAGCACCCCATGCACCACGTTAAACATTCACTCCCTCCACCACTGGCGCCTTAACAAGGCTGCTTCAAAGGCATCTTCCAAACCTGTGACCGTTACCACCTAGAAGGACAAAGGCAGCAGATGCACGGGAACAGCACCACCTACAAGTTCCCCTCCAAGTCACTCACCCTTCTGACTTGGAACTATATCATGATCCCTTCGCTGTTACTGGGTCAAAATCCTGGAACTCCCTTCCTAGCTGCATTGCAGGTATACCAACACCAGATGGACTGCAGAGTTCGAAGAAAGCAGCTCACCACCACCTTCTCACGGGCAACTAGGGATGGGCAATAAATGCTGTCCTGGCAAGCAACATCCATATCTCATGGACAAATTTTTAAAAAGAAAATGAAGTCATAGCCATGATTGAACTTCACAAAGGCTCTAAACTCCTTTGTCCAAGGGTGGAAGTATCTATAGTTTCTGAAGACAGCTGCACTGAAATCAAGATAAAGCTAGAAATTGCCCGCTCGATAACCTGTCAGCTGAATGAAACATGGTGGGCATCCAACATCAGCCTATACTTGATAAAGCAACTTGCAAAATCCCAGGTGTGGAGCACTGCGCTTTATAGTGTGAGAGCTGGTCCCTAAACAAGGCTGGTGTGAAGAGAATTACAACTTTTGAAATGTGGGCCTGGCAAAAGATCCTTGTAAACAGCTGGACAGAGTGAAGAATCAGTTAGTCTAAAATCCGGAGTCCTGGCACCTCCTGGGCTTTTAGCTGGTGAAGAATTGGAAATTGAGAAAGTACAGCCCCTGGAAAAAGTGGGGTGTGAGTCTGGCATTGGTGACAAGAGACAATGAAACATCCAGGAAAGAACAGGCCAAGTCAGGGAAGGACTGGATGGAGGGAGGAATGATAGCAGCATGAAGAATTGCAGTGAAGAGCGAGATGCTCATTCCCACGATGAACTATGGCTAATTAGGGATGGAAAAAGTTTATTATCTTCCACTCTCGTTACAACTTTTGATGTAATTACTCTCACGAAACCCACGGGGATGACCCAATTTTGGGGCTCGTAGAATACGAGCTTCACCGCTGAGGAGACCTAGCAGCTGGGGCCCGTGAATCTAATGCTTAAAAGCCGGCCCGGGTTCCGGGTGCGGCGATGACCAGCTGAGTTGCACGTTTCGGCACCTCCCGTTGGAACGGACTTTTGGGCTCTTATTAGGAGCCCCAACGGCAATTTTTGACGGCTAAAACCATTGTGCGGTGAAATAGAAGGGAATCCGCCCGGATATATATGGAGAAAGAAGAGAGTAGTGGCTGGATTGCAGAGGATCCTCAGGAGCAGCGGCAAGGAAGGGAAGCACGAAGCAAGATGGCGGCGGAAGGAGGCCGTTCGGTGTGGGGCCCGGAACAGCAAGAGTTCCTGCGGCGCTGTGTGGAGGAGCTGAAGGAGGTGTTGGCCCCGATACTACAGGCGATTGAAGGGCTAAAGGAGGCACAGAAGACCCAGGAGTTGGAGCTTCGTGATGTGAAGGCAAAGGCTGCTGAGAATGAGGATGAAATACAGGGCCTGGTGGTGAAGACAGAGACGCACCAGGCACTGCATAAAAGGTGTGTAGAGAGGCTGGAAGCCCTGGAGAATAACTCGAGGAGGAAGAACTTAAGAGTTTTGGGTCTCCCCGAAGGTGCAGAGGGGGCGGACGTCGGGGCATATGTGAGTACACTGCTTCACTCGTTAATGGGACCGGAGGCCCCGACGGGCCCCTTGGAAGTGGAGGGAGCATATCGAGTCCTTGCGCGAAGACCAAAGGCAGGAGAAATACTTTGAGCCATAGTGGTGAGGTTTCACCGCTATAAGGACAGGGAGATGGTCCTGAGATGGGCGAAAAAGACACGGAGCTGCAGGTGGGAGAATGCGGTGATCTGCGTGTACCAGGATTGGAGTGCGGAGGTGGCGAGAAGGAGGGCGAGTTTCAATCGGGCCAAGGCGGTGCTACATAGAAAGAAAGTTACATTTGGAATGCTGCAGCCAGCAAGACTGTGGGTTACACACCAAGGGAAACATCACTACTTCGAGACGGCAGAAGAGGCGTGGACATTTATTGTAGAGGAGAAGTTGGACTAGACTGGAGAGAGAAAGAGTTTCTGTAATAAAGTAGTGGGGGGATTGTATGGGATGGGGAAGGGGGAAGGGGGGGAAATTTTCTCTATTCCCCTCGTTGGGGGGGGCGGGGGTATGGTGAACTGTGGGCGCCGGTGGGGAAGGAGAGGGGGAAGGAGAGAGGGAGCTGCGCCTTTAGGGGCAGGGCCGAGTGGGAAACGCGGGCTTTGTTCCCGCGCTATGGTAATTGCGGCGGGAAAGGGAGCGTAGGAAGGAGGGGGCCTTACACAATGGGGGGCCAAGGATAAAAGGGGGAAGCCGAGGTCAGCCAGAGTTTGCTGACTTCTGGGAGTAACATAGGGGGGAGAAATTACGCTAGAAAGGGATCTAGCGAAGGGGGGAGTTAACTGGGTTGCTGCTGCTAAGGGAAAGGGGGAGCTGCTATGGGGCGGGGGTGGTCGGGACGGGAGGACACCGTCGGGGGGACAAACGGGAGCGTGGGAACCGGGTGAGGAGCTGGTCTAAAAAAGGGGATGGCTAGTCGACATGGGGGGGGGCTAAAGAGCCCCCCGACCCGGTTGATCACGTGGAATGTGAGAGGGCTGAATGGGCCGATTAAGAGGGCAAGGGTACTCGCGCACCTAAAGAAATTAAAGGCAGATGTGGTCATGCTACAGGAGACGCATCTGAAACTGGCGGATCAGGTCAGATTACGTAAAGGATGGGTGGGACAGGTATTTCATTCGGGCTTGGATGCAAAAAATAGAGGGGTGGCTATATTAGTGGGGAAACGGGTAGTGTTTGAGGCGAGGACCATAGTAGCGGGCAGTGGGGGTAGATACGTGATGGTGAGTGGCAGATTACAAGGGGAAGCGGTGGTTCTGGTGAACGTATATGCCCCGAACTGGGATGATGCAAACTTCATGAAGCGTATGCTGGGGCGTATCCCGGACCTGGAGGCGGGAAAGTTGGTAATGGGGGGAGATTTCAACACGGTGCAGGATCCAGGGCTGGACCAGTCCAGGTCTAGGACCGGGAGGAGGCCGGCAGCGGCCAAGGTGCTTAAGGACTTCATGGAGCAGATGGGAGGAGTAGACCCCTGGAGATTCACTAGGCCCAGGAGTAGGGAGTTTTCCTTCTTCTCCCATGTCCACAAGGTGTATTCTCGGATAGACTTCTTTGTCCTGGGAAGGGCACTGATCCCGAAGATGACAGGGACGGAGTATTCGGCCATAGTCATCTCGGACCATGCCCCACATTGGGTAGATCTGGTAGTAGGAGAGGAAAAGGAACGGCACCCACTCTGGAGATTAGATATGGGACTGTTGGCGGATGAGGGTGTGTGTGTAAGGGTGAGGGGATGTATTGAAAGGTACCTGGAGATTAACGATGATGGAGAGGTTCAGGTGGGAGTGGTCTGGGAGGCACTGAAGGCGGTGGTCAGAGGGGAACTGATTTCCATAAAGGCCCATAAGGGGAAACGAGAGTAAAGAGAGGGAACGATTGTTGAGAGAAATTTTGAGGGTAGATAGGCAATATGCAGAGGCTCCGGATGAGGGACTGTACAGGGAAAGACGAAGGTTGCATACGGAATTTGACTTGCTGACCACGGGCAGGGCAGAGGCACAATGGAGGAAGGCACAGGGAGTACAGTATGAGTACAGAGAGAAGGCGAGCCGGTTACTGGCCCAACAATTGAGGAAGAGAGGGGCGGCGAGGGAGATAGGTGGGGTGAGGGACGAGGAGGGTGAGATGGAACGGGGAGCAGAGAGGGTGAAGGGGTGTTTAAGGCATTTTATGAGAGGCTGTATAAGGCTCAACCCCCGGAAGGTAAGGAAGGAATGATGCACTTCCTGGACCAGCTGGAATTCCCGAAGGTGGAGGAGCAGGAGAGGACAGGATTGGGAGCACAGATTGAGGTGGAGGAGGTGGTAAAAGGGATTGGGAGCATGCAGGCAGGGAAGGCCCCGGGACCAGATGGATTCCCGGTGGAATTTTATAGGAAATACATGGACCTACTAGCCCCGCTTCTGACGAGAACTTTTAATGAGGCCAGGGAAGGGGGGACGTTGCCCCCGACGATGTCGGAGGCGACGATATCGTTGCTCCTGAAGAGGGACAAAGACCCGCTGCAGTGCGGGTCTTACAGGCCTATCTCCCTTCTGAATGTAGATGCCAAGCTCTTGGCTAAGGTGATGGCGACGAGGATCGAGGATTATGTTCCAGGGGTGGTTCACGAGGATCAAACTGGGTTTGTTAAGGGGAGACAGTTGAACACTAATATACGGAGGCTGCTAGGTGTGATGATGATGTCCCCGCCGGAGGGAGAGGCGGAGATAGTGGTGGCGATGGATGCTGAGAAAGCATTTGATAGAGTGGAGTGGGATTACCTGTGGGAAGTGTTGAGGAGATTTGGAGAGGGGTTAATTGGGTGGGTTCAGCTTTTATATAGGGTCCCGGTGGCAAGTGTGATCACAAACAGGCAGAGATCTGACTACTTCCGTCTATATAGAGGGACAAGACAGGGGTGTCCCCTGTCCCCGATACTGTTTGCGTTGGCAATTGAGCCACTGGCCATAGCGCTGAGGGGCTCTAGGAAGTGGAGGGGAGTACTTAGGGGAGGAGAAGAGCACCCGGTGTCATTATACGCGGATGATTTGTTGTTGTATGTCGCGGACCCAGTGGAGGGGATGCCCGAGATAATGCAGACACTCAGGGAGTTTGGGGAATTTTCGGGATATAAACTGAATATGGGGAAGAGTGAGCTGTTTGTGATGCACCCTGGGGAACAGAGCAGGGGAATAGATAATTTGCCGCTGAGGAGAGTAACAAGGGATTTTCGGTACCTAGGGATCCAGATAGCCAGGAACTGGGGAACCTTGCATAAGCTTAATTTAGGAAGATTGGTGGAGCAGATGGAAGAGGATTTTAGGAGATGGGACATGGTGCCCCTGTCACTGGCGGGCAGGGTGCAGGCGGTCAAAATGGTGGTCCTTCCGCGATTTCTTTTTTTGTTCCAGTGCCTCGCTGTGATGATTACCAAGGCTTTTTTCAAAAAAGTGGATAAGAGCATTATGAGCTTTGTGTGGGCTGGGAAGACCCCAAGAGTGAAGAGGGGGTTTCTGCAGCGTAGCAGGGATAGGGGGGGGACTGGCACTGCCGAGCTTAATTGACTATTATTGGGCCGCCAATATATCAATGGTATGCAAGTGGATGGGGGAAGGGGAGGGAGCGGCGTGGAAAAGACTAGAGATGGCGTCCTGTAGGGGAACCTGCCTGCAAGCATTAGCGACGGCGCCTTTACCGTTCTCCCCGAAAAAGTACACCACAAGTCCAGTGGTTCTTAGACGGGACGTTCGCGAGTCTGGGAGCACTGACAGACAAACATGGGTTGCCACCTGGGAACGCATTTCGCTATATGCAAGTGAGGGCATTTGTGAGGCAACAGGTGAGAGAATTTCCGCAGCTCCCGGCGCAAGAGATCCAGGACAGAGTGATTTCGGGGGCATGGGTGGGTGATGGTAGGGTGTCCGATATATATAGGGAAATGAGAGATAACGGGGAGACGATGGTAGAGGAGCTGAAGGTATAATGGGAGGAGGAGCTGGGGGATGAGATTGAGGAGGGGCTGTGGCAGATGCCCTAAGTAGGGTAAACTCTTCGTCCTCGTGTGCCAGGCTCAGCCTGATACAATTCAAGGTTCTACACAGGGCGCATATGACGGGAGCAAGGCTGAGTAGATTTTTTGGAGTGGAGGATAGGTGCGGGAGATGGGCGGGAAGCCCGGCGAACCACACCCACATGTTTTGGTCATGTCCGGTATTGCATGGGTTCTGGGTGGGTCTGGCAAAAGTGATTTCAAAGGTGGTGGGGGTCCGGGTCGAACCAGGCTGGGGGTTGGCTATATTTGGGGTTGCAGATGAGCCGGGAGTGCAGGAGGCGAGAGAGGCCGATGTTTTGGCCTTTGTGTCCCTAGTAGCCCGGCGAAGGATTCTACTTATGTGGAAAGAAGCTAAACCCCCGGGCGTGGAGGCCTGGATAAACGACATGGCAGGGTTTATAAAATTGGAGCGGATAAAGTACGCACTAAGAGGTTCGGCTCAAGGGTTCACCAGGCGGCGGCAACAGTTCCTTGACTACCTCGCAGAACGATAAGGGAAATGGAGAAGGTAGCAGCAGCAACCTGGGGGGGGGGGGGGGGGGGGGGAGGGCCCATGCGGGCCCTCAGGGGTTTCCTATAGTTGTTTGTATATTAGTTATTTATACTGGCGTGTGGGACTTTATTGTCTTGGAGAGTTATTATTTTGTTGTTGGCAGTTGCCGTTTAGTTAATATATTATTTATTTGTTAAAAAAAAAACGGTCATTATTATTTATATTGTTTTAAAGTTGTAAAAAGGGGGAAATCCTGTACTGTTCTTGTTTGACCGAAAATAATTTGAATAAAATATATTATTTTAAAAAAGCCGGCCCGGATTGGGACCGCAGAATTCATAGTCCCGGCTGGTACTTATGTGCTCTGTTCCACGTAGCGGCTAAGCTTTGTTTGTGTAACTTTCTCGGGACTCCAGAAGATTTTATACTTGCATTAATTAAATAGCTCAGTGGGTGAATCTATAATGGTTGCCTTAAAATTTCCCTTAGTTGCTATACCCAAAGTGCCTGTTCGAGCATGACATTTGGTAATGTCATACTTCATCTTTACAGTTATCCTTTATCTTAAAACAATTATATTGCTATAGTGAGAAGAGAGTGAAGAATGGGAAGCTTGCCAGGATGGCATTGAAATAGCGAGGCCAAAGGTGGCAAAATGATTCTATATAAAACTTTTCTCATTTTTCTGAAAGCATAGCAAATGTGGGCAGCATCCTGCCACATTTCACCCAGAGGTAGCAGCACATTGCAGAGATGTTGCGGAATAAAGTTTTATTTGTGTGCTTGTGTTCAGACTTAATTCCTGAATGAATAAATGGGCTGCTGTGCAGAGAGTTGTAAGTTGACTATTTTTACCAGCAATTTCTACAAAGGACCAACCAAGTGTATCATTCTTTGTCTAACTGGTTATACTTATCAGGATTTAGCTTTACAGCATTGCAACACTGATGAGTTAGAGAAATCAAGCAGTATTTTAGCAAACAAATGCCTTCCACGATTTATTGTAAGCTGCGTCTTGTGGGCTAAATATTCTCTTACTCGAGAGTCACTGACCCACTAACCACATAGACACTGTTAATCAGACACTGTGCCTTCCCACTGCTCCACCTGCTGTCATCTGCTCAACTTTAAAAAAATTCTTTCATGGGATGTAGACGTCAGCCACAGCATGACAGCCCGTCCCTAATTACCCGCTTGAACTGTGAGGCCATTTCAGAGGGCAGTTGAGAGTCAAACATATTGCTGCGGATCTGGAGTCACATGTAGGCTAGACCAGTTAAGGATGGCAGATTTCCTTCCTTTTGGGCTTTGGAGAAGCTGATGGGTTTTTACCCATGATAGTTGTCATGGTCGCCATTACTGAGACTAGCTTTTATGTTCCTGAGCTATTAATTTAATTAAAATTCCAAAAGCTGCCATTCTGAGATTTGAACCCACGGAGCGAGAGAGTTAGCCTGGACCTCTAGATTACTAGTCCAGTGACATTATGCCACCATCTCCCCACAGACGTGTGGTTAGTGTCGCATAAGTGTGAACAGTAGCCCATATGCTCATCTCCACGCTTCTCCATCTGTGATCATTTAGAAGTGCTGAACCAAATCAGATGACTCGGGCACAATTTATAAGTGAAAATTGTTGCTGATAACCTGTCCGTTTGGATGCATTCATGCAGCTCTTGGTAGTTGAACCAACTTACATGGGTGGTGATTTTCTGAGATTGAGAAGTGTGATCCTGTCACAAGAGGGTGTAAAGGTCTGAAATTAAAGAAAACTCTCCCTTTTTGGAGGGATGTTTTTCTTCGGTGGTCATCACTGAGGAACAGCACCTACATGTTACCAGCTTAAATATGGAATGGGCAGATGTGTGTAGAGCTGACTGTATGCTGCCCCATAAATATTTCTCATATGAACACCTCAACCACACAATGTGATGTTTACCCCTATGTCTATGCACGTGTGAATGTAATCAAAACCCTGAATTTCCCCTTTGCCCCATCACAGGTGCACCCGCCAGTTATTTGTGCCTCGAACCACCTCCTACTTTCAGGAGTCAAAGCCTAATATAGATTCACAGAATCTGATGGTGTGATTTATTTTTTGATAGAAAGACCCAGCATTTACTGTGAGGATGCGTAACATTTTAAGTTTAACCTTGATGTATTTATGGTCCATTGAACTTGTTCTGATCGATTAACAGACTATACTTGAAATGATTGTTTCCAAACCTTTCCTTCCAGTGAAAACAGAAGAGGAAGTAGAAACACTGATTTTTGATGGCGCCGAGGTCGTTGACATTCACAATGTGGGAATTCCACAGGGACCACTTTCACTTAATGACATTTGCTCAACTTCACAAGTATGCGATGAGCAAAGAAGATGTTTGGCAACTCTAGTATACTGTAAGTAATCTCACAAAATGGTCTTTACTGCTTTGAATGCCAAATCCGATTCACACATGTCAAGGTCGTTTGATAGTGCAGATTGTAAGTATTGCTGAAAAAAGAGCCATTTTTATTGTCAAAGCATTTCATGAACCAGCAAATGGCTTTGCAGACAGAAAGAACATGTACACACATTGCGCCTGTTTCAGCCAAACAAAACAAGTGATAGCCATTCACTGGTTCATTCCTCTGGGCAAAGCCTTGACTAATCAGCGTCAAACTGTCTCTTTTAAATTCCAAGCGATGCTTGGCATTTAACTTGCAGTTACCATCAACTGGTGCATTCTCCATGGCAATGCCTCTATCAATCAGAGGCCGCTTGCCAACCAATCAGCACAATATTTTCATACAGTATAAATTTGTTGTCACCCTTGAATTTGTATTCTTATGAAATGTCCTGGTGAGTGCAAGACAAAGAAGTTTGATAAAAAAAATTCTCTTTTCAGCAATACATTTTAAGGTACAAGAAATATAACATAGTTTTGGCAAAGCTATTGCCTAAATACTTAAAATACTCTCTCGCTACTAGCTTTAATTCAATTAAAATAAAAATGGTCAACAATAACTTCTACCCTACACTTTTTGACCCAGTGTTTTCCCAAGCATTTTACATCCGTAAATGTTATTGTGTGATTGATGAAAATGCATGAAATATTTTTAACTCCACACCTTTTAGCGCTTTTTTTCCTGACACTTTAGTCTTCCAAGACTTTGGGGGGCTTTCTGCAAATATCACTCTTTATTTGGCTGCCATCAAATGCATGAGAATAGCATGGTGTAACTTGCTCTGTTACCTTGGTTTCAGTACCTTGAAAACAGGAGAAATTGTAACATTACATCCCAATTCACAGCATTTGCTGAGAACCTATGTTACTTTCCAGCTTTTTCTTTTCTTTTATCTTTTATTCACGGATTTCAAATTTGCAAGTTTGAGAATCTTGCTCTGTCATATGGGAGGGTTTGAGTCCACTGCTTTCCATGCCCTTTATCAGAGCTACCAGGAGGGGAAATTACAGTGAGGCAAAGCAAGGAGTGTCCATTTTCCCTTTCCTTCATCTACATTATAGAACAACCTAACAGGGACTGCATGGGCATTTGAAAGAGGCTTAAATCTGTAATGACCAGCAGAAGAATAAACTGAAGGCTGGACCTAACTAGGAAGCAAGCATAACAACTTGCCCCTTTTAATGCAGATAAACATTATAAGACATACATGGATAAAACTGTATGAAATCAAGGAAGATATTAGACAGGTGATTAAAGGGTTAGGCCTGGTTTTGTAGTAGTGTTTGACAGGGGAAAGATGAGGTAGAGAGGCAGGAATTTGGAGGCATGGGGCTCTAGGTGGCTGAAGGCACAGGCAGCGGTGGTGTAGCAAAGAGATTGGAAATATCGGCAGAAATTAAACCCAGTGCAGTCACGGTTTTTCTTTTCACTGAATGAGAAGGTAAGGGAAAATATGGATGCATCAAAGACAGAGGCAGGTGAATCTGTATCTGTTTTCAGAATGAAAAGGATGAGGGCAAAGCACTAGCAGTACATACGAAACTAAGAAAAAGTCAGGGGAGGGTGCAATCTAGTGAATTTAATGTAATAAAATAATGGTAATGGAGCAAATGATGAGGATAAGGTGTACAAATCCCCAAGCTCTGTAGTCTAAAAGAAATAGGTGAGCAAATTACAGATGCATGAGTCATAACTTGCCAAAGCTTTCTGTAGTATAAAGAGTTAACAGATGGGATATGTTAATATATGACATAAATGATGATATACTGCTGACATCAGTCAGTCATATGTTAAATTCTCAAGAAAGAGGTGCAGGAATCCATTGTGAACTTTGATTCCATTATTAAAGCTTTTGACAACTGTTTTAGCCTGAAGCAAAATTTAGTCATTGAATGAGCAGGTTTAACCAACAAAGAACAATACAGCACAGGAACAGGCTTTCCAACCCTGCACCGGTCATGATACCACCCTTGGCCAAAACTCGCAGCACTTTCTTTTTTTCAAAAACCTATTTTATTACAAACATGTATCAAAGCAGGTTATAGCAAATAAACATCCTGGGAAACATAATTCCCAACAATTAACTATACAGTCTGTACAGATTTTCCCCCTTTTTCACCCCCCTTCCTCCCACCCCTGCGACAAACAGTTCCTCAAACATGGTCACAAACACCCCCACCTTTTCTCAAACTCCCCTGCTGAGCCTCTTAGCTCATACTTTATCTTCTTTAATTGCAGGAAGTCACACAGGTCACCCAACAAAGCTGCTACCCCCGGTGACGATGCCGACTGTCAATCCAGCAAAATTTGCCGCCATGCAATCAGAGAGGCGAAGGCCACGACATCGGCCTTCCTCCTCTCCATGAGCTTCGGCTTCTCTGAAACCCCAAATATCACCACCAAAGGGTCCGGGTCCACCTCCTCCTCCACTATCCTGGCTAAGACATAAGACACTATCCTGGCTAACACTCCCGCCCAGAATCTTCCCAATTTTTCGCAACCCCAAAACTTGTGCACGTGATTCGCTGGCCCCCGCCCACACCTTTCACACTCATCTGCTACCCCCTGAAACAATCCACTCATTCGCGCCCGAGTCATATGCACCCTGTGCCCCACCTTAAACTGTATCAGGCTCATCCTTGCACAAGAGGAGGTCCCATTTACCCTTCGCAGTGCCTCACTCCATACTCCCCAATTGATCTCCCCTCCCAACTCCACTTCCCATTTCTCCTTGATCTTCACCACCCGCTCACCTCCCTGCCCCCCAGCCACTTATTTATATCCCCAATTTTTCCTCCCCTTCCACATCCGGAAGCAGCAGTCGCTCCAGCTGGGTGTTTCCCGGCAACCTAGGGAACCCCCCCAAATCTTTTGTGCAAAGTCCCTAACCTGTAAATACCTGAATTCACCACCCCTCGGCAGCTCTACCCTCTCCCTCAGCTCTTCCAGACTGGCGACCCTTCCTCCAAATACAAATCCCTCACCTTAACCAGCCCCACTTTCCTCCACCTCCTATATACACATCCATCCCCCCCCAGCTCAAACCCATGATTCTTGGACAGCAGCGTTAGCACCGGCATCCCTTCTATTCTAAAATGCCTCCTCAGCTGATTCCATATCTTCACCGTGGACTGCACCACTGGGCTCCCTGAATACCTACTCGGAGCCATTGGCAATGCTGCCGTCACCATAGCCCTCAAACTGGACCCCTTACAAGATTCCTCCTCCGTCCTGAAACTCTCAGCACTTCCCAATGCCATATACCTCTGTACCCATCCTATCCATATATTTGTCGAGATGCCTTTTGAATGCCGTTAATGTATCTGCTTCCACAACCTCCCATGGCAATGAGTTCCAGGCACTCACCACCCTCTGTGTAAAAGACCTGCCTCGCATATCTCCTCTAAACTTTGCCCCACGGACCTTAAACCTATGCTCCCTGGTGACTGACCACTCCACCCTGGGAAAGAGTGCCTGGCCATCCACTCTATCCATGCCCCTCATAATCGTGTAGACCTCTATCAGGTCACCCCTCAACCTCCATCATTCTAATGAAAACAGTCCAAATCTATTCAGCCTCTCCGCATAGCTAACACCCTCCAGACCAGGCAACATCCTGGTAAACCTCCTCTGCACCCTCTCCGAAGCCTCCGCATCCTTCTGGTACTGTGGCGACCAGAATTGTGTGCAATATTCCAAGTGCGGCCGTACCAAGGTTCTATACAACTGTAGCATGACTTGCCAGTTTTTACACTCGATGCCCCGTCCAATGAAGGCAAGCATTCCATATGCTTTCTTGACTACCTTGTCCACTTGTGTTGCCACTTTCAAAGATCTGTGGACCTGCATGCCCAGATCTCTCTGAATTTCTATATTCCTAAGAGTTTTGCCATTTACGCTATATTTCCCTTCTATGTTTGACCTATCAAAATGCATTACCTCACATTTGTCTGGATTAAACTGCATTTGCCATATCTCTGAACAAGTCTCCAACCTATCTATGTCCTGCTGTATGCTCTGAAAATCCTCAACACTATCTGCCACTCCACCAATCTTGGTGTCATCCGTGAACTTACTAATCAGACCAGCTACATTTTCCTCCAAATCATTTATGTATACGACAAACAACAGAGTCCCAAGCACAGATCTCTGTGGAACACCACTAGGCACAACCTTCCGTTCAGAAAACACTCTTCTACTGCTACCCTTTGCCTTCTAAGACCGAGCCAGCTCTATATCCACCTTGCCACCTCGCCTCTGATCCCGTGTGACTTCACCTTTTGTACCAGTCTGCCATGAGGTACCTTGTCAAAGGCTTTACTGAAGTCCATGTAAACAACATACACCCCCCTCCCCTCATCAATCATCTATGTCACCTCCTCAAAAAGCTTGATCAAATTAGTGAGGCACAACCTCCCCTTCACAAAACTTTGCTGCCTTTCGCTAATGAGTCCATTTGTTTCCAAATAAGTATAAATCCTGTCCCTGAGAATTCTCTCCAATAATTTACTTACGATCGACGTGAGGCTCGCCGGCCTATAATTTCTTGGATTATCCCTGCTACCTTTCTTAAACAGTGGTGCCACATTAGTTATTCTCCAGTTCTCTTCGATCTCACCTGTAGCGAATGAGGATACAAAGATGTCAGTTAAGGCCCCAGCAATTTCCTGCCTTGCTTCCCTCAGTATTCTGGGGTAAATCCAATCCGGCCCAGGAGACCTATCCACCTTAATATCTTTTAAAACACCCAATACCTCATATTTGACCCAGACCATCAACACACCCTACCCAAGAATCATCTTCCACAAAGTCCTTTTCTTTGGTAAACACTGAGGCAAAGTACTTATTTAGTACCTCGCCCATTTCCTCTGGCTCAACACACAGATTCCCCCCACTGTCCTTAAGTGGCCCAATCCTTTCCCTGGCCACCCTCTTGCTTTTTACATATGAATAAAAATCTTTGGGATTCACCTTAATCCTACTTGCCAAGGACATTTCATGACCCCTCCAAGCCCTCCTAATTTCCCACTTCAGTTTCTACCTATTTTCTTTATACTCCTCAAGAGTTTCGACTGTTCTCATCTTTCTAGACCGTACAAAAGCGTCCTTTTTCTTTTTGACGAGCTTTACAATATCCCTCGTTATCCAAGGCTCCCTAAACTTCCCATACGTATTCTTCGTTCTCTCAGGAACGTGACTTTCCTGAATCCTTTTTTTTTTTTTAAATTTAGAGTACCCAATTCATTTTTTCCAATTAAGGGGCAACTTAGCGCAGTCAATCCACCTAGCCTGCACATCTTTTTTGGGTTGTGGGGCCGAAACCCACACAAACACGGGGAGAATGTGCAAACTCCACACGGACAGTGACCCAGAGCCGGAATCGAACCCACGACCTCGGCGCCGTGAGGCTGCAGGGCTAACCCACTGCGCCACCGTGCTGCCCCTGACTTTCCTGAATCCGAATCAACTGTCACTTGAAAGACTCCCACATGTCCAATGTTGATTTACCCTCCAACAGCCGCACCCAATCCAAACTCTTCAATTCCGGTCTAATGTTATCGTAATTTGCCTTTCCCCAGTTCAGCACCTTAACGCAAGGGTTACCCTCATCCCTATTCAAAAGTACCCTAAAATTTACAGAATTGTGGTCACTACTCCCAAAATGTTCCCCTACTGAAACCTCAATCACCTCTCCAGGCTCATTCCCCAATGCCAAGTCCAGTAATGCCCCTTCCCTAGTTGGACTATCTACATATTGCATCAAGAAGCCTTCCTGGATAAACCTTACAAACTCTGCCCCATCCAAGCCCCTAGCACTAAGTGAGTCTCAGTCACTATAGGGGAAATTAAAATCCCCTACCACAACAATCCTAATACTTTTGCACCTATCCAAAATCTTTCTATCTGTCTGCTCCTCTATCTCTTGCTGACAGTTGTGGGGCCTGTAATAAACCTCCAACATAGTGATTGCCCCCTTCCTGTTCCTGAGCTTCACCCAGATTGCCTCATTGTATGAGCCCTCTGAGGTGTCTTACCGCAGTACGGCTATAATATATCTCCTTAACCAGTAATGCTACTCCCCCACCCCTTTTACATTCCCTTCTATCTCTCCTGAGTACTGGGTACAATCTGGGGAATTGGTTGAATTATTCTTAATCAAACTCTATCGTCTCGCTAGAATGCAGGGTGCTGAAGGAAAAGCTATTCCATGATTGCTTAGCCATGCGTGTCCAGAATTAAAAACTCTCCCAGACTTTCTGCAGATCAAAGATAATCTTGCTTTGCTTTGTTTTTTAAAATTAATTTTGATGACCAATTCTTCTTTTTCCCCAATTAAGGGACAATTAAGCGTGGCCAATACACTTAACCTGCACATCTTTGGGTTGTGGGGGTGAGACTCACGCAGACACAGGGAGAATGTGCAAACTCCACACGGACAGTGACCCGGGGCCAGGATCGAACCTGGGTCCTTGGCGCCGTGAGGCAGCAGTGCTAACCATTGCGCCAACATGCCGCCCGATCTTACTTTGGATCAAGTGGTCCATTATGCGAGGCAGGACGAGCGTAGAGTGTTTAATTGAGCTATAATCCATGACGACATAAAGGCATCACAATGGGTGGGCCAATGGGCAGCAATCCCGCCAATTCGAAAGCTGCCAAACCAAGCAAAAGGGTGGGAAACTATGCTGGCAGCCATTCTGAGTTGCTTGCGTTGTGGTGCAAAAACCCCACCAAACGGGGTGTGGCATTTCTGGAAATCTAGCAATTTTGATCAAAGGAACAGACCAGCAAATATTTATGAAACACATTCCTTCCAAGAAATGGAATGTCCAGAAAAAGATGAAAATATAGTGTTCCTAGGAGGAAGTACACAGTGTTTTCCAGAATACTGGTCAATTACAATCCAAGTTCAAGGCTTTAATACTATCTTTAAAATTGATCTGGAGTGACTGTTAACATATGAATAGATAGTTTCAGACAATGACCCTTCATCTATCAGACATCAAGTTAAAAGGACAGGTGTCATCAACCTCGCATTTAAAAGCAGAATTATCATTCCTCCTAGCTACAAGGGGCAACTTATCGTTGATTCTCTTTATATTCTTTACAATCAACATGCATTCTTATTGAGTGGTGACGTTGCCATACCTCTCAGCATCTTAGAAAACCAGATGATGCTCATCATTTGAATGACTCTACTTCCGGTGGCGGCTATGAGGGAGTAGGTCGCACATTTGATGGCTCCCGTTTCGGTCGGACTTTTGGACCTTTCCCCCCGACTTTTTGCGCTTTTCAGCGCGGAACTGGAAAGCAATAGCACTCAGGCACAGGACCCACACAAAATTGTATGGACCTGAGAAGCCGGAGGGACCGTAAACAGCAGAAGAAGTGGTTGAGTATGGGCACAGTGGAGGCTGTGAGAGGGACCAGCATGGCTGATGTTCAGAGCAAGGCGTCGACAGCCCAGCCCACAATGGAGCAGCTGCTGCAGACTATGCAGGAGGGCTTTTTGCCTCTGAAGCGTGACAACTTGGAGCCGCTACAGAAGTCAATTGACCAGATGGAAAAAAGGCTGGATGATCAGGCTGAGAAGCTCCAACAGTTGGAGAAGTCAGTGGAGGAGCAGGCTGACTTTCAAACGGTGGCGGATGTGGAGATTCGGAGGTTGAGGGACCAGCAAAAAGTGCTTCTGGAAAGGCTGATGACCTGGACAACAGATCTCGTCGGCAGAACGTGAGAATTATGGGCCTCCCGGAGGGGGCAGAGGGGCTGGACGCTGCCACGTATGTGGAAGGTATGTTTCCGAAGTTGCTGGGGAACGAGGTGTTCCCACGCCCGCCGGTGGTGGACAGGGCACACAGAGTGCAGGTGAGGCAGCCGCGGCGAGGGGGTCCCCCACGAGCGATGGTGGTACGCTTTCACAGGTACCTGGACAAGGAATGGGTGCTGCAATGGGCAAAGAGCACACAAAGCTGTACTTGGGACAATACCACCCTGCGTGTTTACCAAGATTTGAGCGCTGAGGTGGCCAGGAGGAGGGGAAGCTACAGGCAGGTGAAGGAGATACTGTATAAAAACAAGGTGAAATTTGGGTTGCTTTTTCCGGCGCGACTGTGGGTTACGTATGAGGGTCAGCACCACTATTTCGAGGAACCCGAAGAGGCGATGGACTTCGTTAAGAAACAAGGGCTGGCCCTGAGCTGAGGATGTTTGGACTCCTGCCAGAACCTTTAAGTATATGTGGTGTCTCTCCCGTTTTGAAAATTGCCTGTATGTTTGGATCCATTTTTGTCGTTCTTTTTTTCTACCTATTTAGGATGTTGGAAGGGGTAGTGATGTGGGTTTTTTTTGCGTGGTTTACCTGAATGTTTCCTTTTTGGGCTCTTTGATTAGTTGGAGTTTGGCTGGGGGGAAAATAATAAAGAAAACATTTAAAAGGGTTGGGTTAAGATGGATGTTTCAGGGGAACTTTGTGCAATCTTTTTCTGTGTCTGTATGGGAAGGACTGAGAGTGCCTGTTATTTCTTATCTCTTTTTTGTTCTGTTTAACTTGAATTATGCTATTGTGGGGGTTGTTTATGACTTGTGTAGAGTGTTTGCTTAGTAGGGCTGATCTGGGGAAGTGGTATGGATGGGTCGGGGGAGGGGTGACTGGGAACAATGGGTGGGAGACGCGCTGGCGCCGAGGCTGGGAGCCCCAGGCTAGCTGAGTGGGGCTAGTCAACGGAATCCGAGGTGGGGGTGTGTGCATATAGTTAGATTAGAGCAGGGGTTAGGTGATAGGATGGTGTTGCTAGGGAGTGCAAGGGGGGGGGGGAGAGCTTGAGGTTCATAAGGAGGAGGTGTTAGCAATTCTGGAAAGTGTGAAAATAGATAAGTTCCCTGGGCCGGAAGGGATTTATCCTAGGATTCTCTGGGAAGCTAGGGAGAAGATTGCTGAGCCTTTGGCTTTGATCTTTAAGTCATCTTTGTCTACAGGAATAGTGCCAGAGGACTGGAGGATACCAAATGTTGCCCCCTTGTTCAAGAAGGGGAGTAGAGACAACCCCGGTAACTATAGTCCAGTGTTGTGGGCAAAATCTTGGAAAGGTTTATAAGAGATAGGATGTATAATCATCTGGAAAGGAATAATTTGATTAGAGATAGTCAGCACGGTTTTGTGAAGGGTAGCTCGTGCCTCACAAACCTTATTGAGTTCTTTGAGAAGGTGACCAAACAGATGGATGAGGGTAAAGCAGTTGATGTGGTGGATATGGATTTCAGTAAAGCGTTTGATAAGGTTCCCCACGGTAGGCTACTGCAGAAAATACGGAGGCATGGGATTCAGGGTGATTTAGCAGTTTGGATCAGAAATTGGCTAGCTGGAAGAAGACAAAGGGTGGTGGTTGATGGGAAATGTTCAGACTGGAGTCCAGTTACTAGTGGTGAACCACCAGGATCTGTTTTGGGGCCACTGCTGTTTGTAATTTTTATAAATGACCTGGAGGAGGGCGTAGAAGGATGGGTGAGTAAATTTGCAGATGACACTAAAGTTGGTGGAGTTGTGGACAGTGCGGACGGATGTTACAAGTTACAGAGAGACATAGATAAGCTGCAGCGCTGGGCTGAGAGGTGGCAAATGGAGTTTAATGCAGAAAAGTGTGAGGTGATTCATTTTGGAAGGAATAACAGAAAGACAGAGTACTGGGCTAATGGTAAGATTCTTGGCAGTGTGGATGAGCAGAGAGATCTCGGTGTCCATGTACATAAATCCCTGAAAGTTGCCACCCAGGTTGAGAGGGTTGTTAAGAAGGCGTACGGTGTGTTAGCTTTTATTGGTAGAGGGATTGAGTTTCGGAGCCATGAGGTCATGTTGCAGCTGTACAAAACTCTGGTGCGGCCGCATTTGGAGTATTGCGTGCAATTTTGGTCGCCGCATTATAGGAAGGATGTGGAAGCATTGGAAAGTGTGCAGAGGAGATTTACAAGAATGTTGCTTGGTATGGAGGGAAGATAGAACATAGAACGATACAGCGCAGTACAGGCCCTTCGGCCCACGATGTTGCACCGAGATCTTATGATGAAAGGCTGAGGGACTTGAGGCTGTTTTCGTTAGAGTGAAGAAGGTTAAGAGGTGACTTAATTGAAGCATACAAGATGATCAGAGGATTGGATAGGGTGGACAGTGAGCGCCTTCTTCCTTGGATGGTGATGTCTAGCACGAGGGGACATAGCTTTAAATTGAGGGGAGATAGATATAGGACAGATGTCAGAGGTAGGTTCTTTACTCAGAGAGTAGTAAGGGCGTGGAATACCCTGCCTGCAACAGTAGTGGACTCGCTAACGCTAAGGGCATTCAAATGGTCATTGGATAGACATCTGGACGATAAGGGAATAGTGTAGATGGGCTTTAGAGTGGTTTCACAGGTCGGCGCAACATCGAAGGCCGAAGGGCCTGTACTGCGCTGTAATGTTCTATGTTCTATGAGTCGTTCTGCTGACGGGGATGGAAACTGGGCATGGCAACAGTGAAGAGGTCATGGGTGGAGCCAGTCAGGAGCGGGCCAGATGAAGCGCGACACATGGCTGGGGGGCTGGCCAAGGAAAGGGGATGGCTGATCGGCAAAGGAGGGCGGGGGGGGGAAGTGCCCCCCAACCAGGCTGATCACCTGGAATGATAGAGGGTTAAACGGGCCAGTGAAGAGGACGCGTGTGTTTGCGCATCTGCGGGTTCTGAAGGCGGACATAGTCTTGCTGCAGGAGACGCAACTGAAAGTGGCAGACCAGGTTAAGATAAGGAAGGGCTGGGTCAGTCAGGTCTTTCATTCGGGGCTTGATTGTAAGACGAGGGGGGTTGCGATTCTGATTAATAAAAGGGTACAATTTGAGGCGGAGGGCACAGTTGTGGATGGTGGTGGCAGGTTCGTTATGGTGAGGGGTAAGCTCGAAGGGGTGAGAGTAGCCCTGGTCAGTGTGTATGCCCCTAATTCGGACGATGTGGATTTTATTAGGAGGATGCTGGGGAAGATCCCCGACTTGGATTCGCGTAAGCTGATCAGGGGCGGGGACTTTAATACCGTCCTGGACCCGAGCCTGGACCGGTCATGTTGAAGAACGGGCAGGTTGCCAGCGATGGCAAAGGAACTGAGAGGGTTCATGGAGCAAACGGGGGGAGCAGATCCGTGGAGATTTAGCCGGCCGACGGCGAGGGTGTTCTCGTACTACTCCCACGTCCACAAGGTGTATTCCCAAATTGACTACTTTGTTGTGAGTAGGGACCTGCTGGCCGGAATGGTGGGGGCAGAATATTCGGCAATTGCCATATCGGACCATGCTCCGCACTGGGTAGACCTGCAGTTTTGTAAGGACAGCTTTCGGCGCCCACCATGGAGGCTGGAAGTTGGATTACTCGTGGACAAGGCGGTGTGCGAGAGGCTGAGGAAATGCATGCAGAATTATCTGCAGGTAAACGATACCGGAGAAGTCTCAGCAGCGGTGCTCTGGGAGGCACTGAAGGCAGTGGTGAGAGGGGCGCTGATTTCAATCCGGGCGTACAGGGACGGGACAGACAGGGCAGAGATGGACCGACTGATTAAGGAAATTCTACGGACGGACAGGAGTTGCGCGGAATCCCCGAGGCCAGAGTCACTCAGGAAATGACAGAGGCTGCAGGCCGAACTTGGGGTGCTGACTACAGGCAAGGCTGTAGAGCAGCTTAGAAAAGTAAAAGGCGCGATGTGTGAGCATGGAGAGAAGGCCAGTAGAATGCTTGCGCAACAACTAAGAAAGAGGGAAGCGGCAAGGGAAATAGGGAGGGTAGTGGATGGGGAGGGTAATCTAGTGGGTGATCCGGCAGGGCTGAACAAGGTCTTTAGGGACTTTTATAGGAAGCTGTACACTTCGGAACCCCCCCGGGGGGGGGGAGAGAGAGAGGGGAGAGAAGGGAGAGAGAGAGAGAGAGAGAGAGAGAGATGAGGCGATTCCTGGACGGATTGACGTTCCCAAGAGTGGGGAGGGGGTTGGTGGACGGACTGGGGGCCCTGGTCAGGATAGAAGAGGTATTTGGGGGGCCTGAAGGTCATGCAGTCGGGTAAATCCCCGGGGCCGGACGGGTATCCGGTGGAGTTTTACAAATCATTTGCCGGGATAGTGGGGCCAGTGCTGGTCAGGGTCTTTAACAAGGCAATAGACAGAGGGAGTTTACCCCCGACGATGTCGCAGGCCACCATCTCGCTTATTCTGAAACGGGATAAGGACCCGGAGGCTTGTGGGTCATACAGGCCGATCTCTTTGATCAACGTAGACGCCAAGTTACTGGCCAGGATCTTGGCGACCAGTATTGAGGACTGTGTACCGGATGTAATTGTGGAGGACCAAACCGGGTTTGTAAAGGGGAGGCAGCTGGTGGCCAACCTAAGAAGACTGCTTAACGTGATTATGATGCCCCCGGAAAATAGGGAGGTAGAGATAGTGGTAGCCATGGATGCTGGGAACGTTTCGACCGGGTCGAGTGGGATTATCTGTGGGAGGTACTGGGACGGTTCAGGTTCGGGGCGGGGTTCATCGACTGGGTTAGGCCATTATATCAGACCCCGGAGGCGAGTGTAAGGACGACATCGGACTACTTTAGACTGCACCATGGGACAAGACAGGGCTGCCCTCTCTACTCACTGCTGTTTGCGCTGGCCATAGAGCCACTGACAATTGCACTGAGAGCTTCTAGGGGCTGATAAGGTCTGGTCCGGGGGGGAGTGGAACATAGAGTCTCGTTATATGCGGACGATCTGCTGTTATATTTATCGGACCCAATGGTGGGGATGGACGGTATTATGGCAACCCTGAGGGAATTTGGCCGGTTCTCCGGATACAAACTGAACATGGCTAAGAGCGAGTTGAACGAGTGAGGGAGGTTGTCCGGAGGTAGGATGTGCTCCCGCTGTCATTGGCGGGGAGGGTGCAGACTGTTAAGATGATGATTCTCCCGCGGTTCTTGTTTGTTTTTCAGTGACTCCCCATCTTTATCCCGCGGTCCTTCTTTAAGAGGCTGAATAAAATTATTCTGGGATTTGTATGGGCAGGGAAGTCCCCGCGGGTGAAGAGGGTGATGCTTGAAAGGAACAGAGGAGAAGGGGGGCTGGCGTTGCCGAACTTCAGCAACTATTACTGGGCGGCCAACATAGCGATGATAAGGAAATGGATGATGGGTGCGGGGTCGGTTTGGGAGCGGGTGGAGGCTGCTTCGTGCAAGGGCACTAGCTTAGCAGCCCTGGTCACGGTGCCTCTGCCGCTTCCGCCGGCACGGTACTCCACCTGCCCAATAGTGGTGGCGGCTCTTCGGACCTGGGGCCAGTGGAGGAGGCATGTCGGGGAGGTAAGAGCATCGGTGTGGACCCCAATCTGCACAACCACCGATTTGCCCCGGGGAACATGGACAGGGGGTATCGACTGTGGAGGAGGGCGGGGATTGTGAGGATGGGGGATCTGTTCCTGGAAGGGAGCTTTCCGAGCATGAGGACGCTGGAGGAGAAGTTTGGGCTGGCGAGGGGGAACGAATTTAGATACTTACAGGTGCGGGATTTTGTACGCAGACTGGTGCCGTCCTTCCCACGTCTCCCGCCGAAGGGGAGGCAGGACAGGGCAGTTTCTAGGGGAGAGGTAGGAGAGGGTAGAGTCTCAGATGTCTACAAGGAACTAATGGGAGCTGAGGATACGCAGACCGAGGACCTGAAGCTTAAATGGGAAGAGGAGCTCGGGGGGGGGGCGGGGGAGGGGGGCGGGGGAGGGGAGGGGGGGCGGGGGATGGATGGAGGACGGTATCTGGGCAGAAGCCCTGAGCAGAGTAAACACGACCGCAATATGTGCCAGGCTCAGCCTGATCCAGTTTAAGGTCGTGCACCGGGCCCACATGACGGCCCGGATGAGCAAATTCTTCGGGCTGGAGGACAAGTGTGCTAGATGCGCCGGAGGGCCGGCTAACCATGTACACATGTTCTGGTCGTGCCCTAAACTCGGGGTACTGGCAGGGATTCGCAGATGTCATGTTCCGGGTATTGAAAACTGGGGTGGTAATGAGCCCTGAGGTGGCAATCTTTGGGGTTTCGGAGGACCCGGGAGTCCAGGAAGAGAGAGAGGCCGACGTTCTGGCCTTTGCTTTCCTGGTAGTCCGGCGACTAATACTGTTAGCATGGAGGGACTCAAAGGCCCCGAGGGCTGAGGTATGGCTTTCGGATATGGCGAGCTTTCTTGGCCTAGAGAAAGTCAAGTTCGCCTTGAGAGGTTCGCTACTAGGGTTCGCCCGAAGGTGGCAGCCATTTATTGACTTCTAGCAGAGGAGTAAGCGTCAGCGGGGGGGGGGGGGGGGGGGGGGGGGGGCAGAGAATGTGTGGCTAGGGTAGAGTAGAGTAGAGGGATATTGAGGCAGGTCCGTGCGTGAACAGAGCCGTGGTTTCCACTATGTTTAATTTGTGTCTTGACTTCGTATTTCTGTACTGTACAATGTCACTTTTTCTATATGCCTAAAATACCTCAATAAAATTGTTTGTTTAAAAAAAAATTCAGTGAACGACTCACTGTCTTTCATGCAACAATCTTCAACTTTTCATTTCGAAGTAGTGTAAATTCAGCTTTCACAAGCTGAGCAAGTTTATACATTCAGCAGTAAGTTCCTTTCTTTCACCGAGACACCATCTATTAGACCCAGAGCTGCCACAGAAGTTATGAATCTCTCAATTCTTCCCAAACTAAGGCTAGAGGTGACAGATACAGAAAGCACTGCAGCAGATGGTGACCATCCCCTTGAAGACCTGATTTTTCTCCTCCCGGAGAATGATGAGGAAGAATCCCTTGCAGTGCTGAGTGCAGATTGATCTTTTAGAGAATGATTAATCTTTCCTGTTGATGGACACCCTTTATTAAGTCCCTGTTGTCTTTTGAGAAGAATCAGCTGTGCTTTTAGTGGTTGAGCAGCATTTGGATCTTAGTTCCACTGAATCAATTATATGTTGCCTACTTTATCTCCTGTTGTTTATGAAGAATTTTCTACAGAGAATGCTTTTCCTGAGTCTGGGTTAGAGTCTTTAAAAGATCACACTGCTCAAGAGCTGGTACCTTCCAAGGATGAAAGTCAATGAACACTTCAGTCCCAGCTGACAGTCATCTCCCCCCCCCCCAACACCAAGTGCTGGAGTCTGAAGCCGCATTATCCTGTACAGCAATCATCCCCGAGTTGATTGTCTACAAGAAATTCATTTCATTACCAAAGATGAGGCTGTCTGGCTCTCTTACTACTGCTTACAGAAGGTTGACGGTCCTCCTGAAATATCATTGGGAAATCATCTCTTCTTTTCCCGGCAGTCTGACAGGAAGTTGTTTATTTTCCCTTTGTGGTCTAAGTTCATTGTATTCTCAGGTCTTCAATGTCTCTTCAGTCTTTATGTAGAAGTGGCTGATGCGGCTCTGTCAGTCTTCCCTGGAGTTGAAGATCTCATGTCTCCCAGATGTTTTCAGGGCCGAGAATACTGAAGGAGATTGAATCCCCAGGTCTGTGACTTGGGGAAGAGATGACTAGGAGATGGAGTTGGCTAGAATCTGTAGTTGTAAAAAAAGGAGTTGCAGAAATGTAGAGAAGGTTTCTCAGGGACCCCTAGCCCCAGGCTGGAATCGCTATAGCCTGTTGAAAGGGATGTGAGGTCAAAAACGGGATGCCCGCTGGGCCTCAAATACATTGCGAGTCTCCCAGCCTGCTCCGCCAGCCCTGACAAGGCTCCCATGCAAAGCGGGTGTGAAAATGCAATCCCGATTCATCAACCTCCTGGGAATCGCGCTGGTATCAGTTGGTGCAAGTCCTGACAAGTAGGGGCCGGGCACCTTGCCCTCTGAGGAGGACAAGTGGTGAGTACCCTCCCTACACTTGCATCAAGAATGCTGAGGTGGGTCCATCAGGTGAGGTGAGGGCCGGGTGGGCTTGGCTGGGCTGGAGGGGTTCTGGCGGGGGTCTTTCACGGGATGGGGATCGGGTGACAGGTCTTCCCATCTGTAGCCTTAAAAATCATTAAACTGGCTTTCAGCAGGTCAAGTTTTAGTTTAAAGTCTTCCCACAAATGAGTTGGAACCCTCTGACGTCTATCCCAGCATGTCAATATTAATGACATGTCATAAGAAAGTTAAAGTCTTCCCTTTAATGCAGTGAAAATCTTTTCTTAAAAACGTTTTTCAAATTCAAGTGCAATTTTTCATGGCCGGTCCACCTGACCAACACATCTTTGGGTTGTGAGCATGAGACCCACGCAGAAACAGGGTGAATGTGCAAACTCCCAACGAACAGTGACCCGGGGCCGGGATCAAACACGGGTACTCAGCACCGCGAGGCAGCAATGCTAACCACTGTGCCACCATGCCGCCTGTAGCGAAAACCATTGAAGTGCTTTTTTCACAGTCAATTACATTGCCCGTTAACCTTTTCAAGCAACTGGGCATGCTTAAAAGCCTAAAAATATTGAACTGCTTTGTTTACATTCAGTTGCCTTTAATAAGTCACTTGATTGACAGGTCCAGGCTATTACAGAGGAAGGTGTACCATTGTTTGTTTATATAGCTCTGCAGGTGTCCATTAACTCTAAAGTGCTTCCTCTTTTGAGGAGGTATTCCTTCTAACTGCAGTTTTTTTACTGGAGGATGTCTGCTTGTTCTGAAGAGTTTTCTAGTGTCATGTGAGAGTACCTTTAAGACATGATGTTTAAGCAATGTACCTTTTAAGAAAACAGTGATGTCAGAGAGTGGGTGGAGCTGAGGTCAGGTCAGCCATTTTGCAGTTTAGTTTTGCAGTTTGAAAAAGCAGCTTGTGTGTGTCTGTGTGTTTCCAGAGAGCTGCATTTGCAGTTTGAAAAGAGCTTGGGGAGTGTCTGTTTGCAGTGAGCTGGATCTCTGCCATATAAGACCACCTCTGGATCATTTGGGTGATTTAAACTCATAATAGTAAAACCTTTAACCTGATGTGATTTTGTTTAAAGATGTTAAGTCTCTTGGAAGTCTCAAGGAACATTTTAAGGAATTATTTACTGTTGCAATATTTTCTGAGTCATCTTTGAAGTAAGGGGTTTTAAGAAATCCAATGTTTATTTAAGATGTTACGTTGAGTTCATGGAATAAACAGTGTTTTGTGTTTAAAAACCCACGTGTCCATAATTGTAATCCCACACCTAGGGAAAAAGCCGTGTGCTAGGAAAAGCAACAACTCCATTAAAGGGAGAGGTTGGTTGAACTCCATGATACATTTTGGGGTTCTGAAAACGCCTCGCCCATAACACTAGAAAAACCAGGTGCTGGGGCAGCAGTCAGACAGTGCACCTGGTCTTTCTGTGCTGGGCGGGCCTTTGTGGGAGCCCCTTGGACCGGGGGAGGGAGAGGTGCATTTATGTGTGGTGGTGGGAGGGGGTCAAGAGCCGATACTTGTGGGGAGGGGGCGAAGTGTACTGGTGATGAATATCATGGGGTGGGGGCTGTAGAATGCGAGCGAGGATTTCCGGGGGTGGGGTAGAGAACCCCTCCGTGATGTGGGCTGTGGGCCATTAGGCTGCAGTAATGATCTGCCCTTTGAAGATGGTGCCCCGATCGCCGTGGAGCCAGTTGTCCGGCTCTGAGGCCCTGCCCTGCCAGTGATGGCGTAAACCACAGCCACTCTATTTTTTCTCTAAGATGCTCAATATTTGGGGAGAAAACATGTCTGTACAACTGGAGAGCTACATGCGTGTTTTCAGTCTGAGCTTGACACTTTGCCAAATTCTGCTACGCCCATAATATAAATAGTTAAACGGTTAGATTTGTGTTGATGTTAAAAAGTAGGACAGTATTCTTGGGGTAGATGTAGTATAAAGGGTTAACAGATGGAATATCCTTGCATATGATGAAGATAATGATGTAGGACTGACATCAGTTGGTCATCTGTTGGACTTGAGAGGGAAAGACAGGAAAACAAACCTGAATTGAGTGAGATTAGGAACTGTGCAATTGTAAAAGGATTTGGGGGTCATTATTCAGAAGCAATAATGACTTTAATGTATGCACAGAAAATATAATCAAAAAAGTGAATGGACTGTAGGCCTTTATCTTAAAGGGTGCTGGAATATGAAGAGGAGGGAGTGATACTTCAATTGTATACAGCCATTATCTGAAATACTGTGTTTAGTTTCAGCTTCATACTTCAAAAAGCATATAAGGGCCATGGAGGGGGTACAGTGCAGGTTCATAAGAGTAATACCAAGGCTGCGATTAAATACAGTATTATATTTTGCATTGATTAAAACTGTCTCTGGCTGGCTCCCTCTCTGGGCTGTGTTTCCACCCAAATCTCTTGTCTTTATTTATTTATTTTGCCTGTCGGTTAAGACATCCCTCAGATTAATTGTTTTAGCTGCTTAATATTTATTACATACTGACTTTTCATTAACAGTTCATCACAGCCAGCCTTATTCCAAATCTTAAAGGAAGTGTACGATACAATCCAGCAAATATCCGAGTGAACCTAGCAGCATTAGATGCCTTGGGTGCCATTTAGTCAGAGTGGTGTGTGGCACTGAAAATCTGAAAAGAAAGTGAAGAATACAACTGATTTTTTTTGTGTGTTTTGTTCCAAGTTAATGGTTGCTATGTAGCGGCATAATTTCTCAGGCCAAGCAGTGACCTGCACCATGAAGTGATTCATGGGTTTAGATTCAAGTTTTTTCTTTGTGTGTTATTACTGCTCCTTTTGCCCTTCAGTGCATCAAATTGGAGAGCTCGCTCCTTTTTTTTTCCTGTGACATGCATCCCTTGAGTCTGTCATAACAACTCCTTTACTTCCGTCCCAATAGCGGTCACTATCCTTTTGAGAAACTACAGTTGGCCTAATGCCCGGGTTACCCAGAAGCTCCCTAATTGTTTGCATTACTTGCAATATACTGCATTTCATTGCAGACAGAATGTTTGTATAGCCATTGCAGTTAAAGGAGATACACACTCATCAGTTATATAGCACCATGGAGCCTAGACTCTGGTCTTGAGAAATGTCGACTGTCAGCTACAGTTCCAACATTGTTGGATGAATCCCAGGACAGTCACTTTAAGCTCCATATGATTTGCAGAATGGTGCAGTAGTTATGCAGTGCACAGTTCTACTTTCAATTAAACAGGAAAGTAACTTTTATTAAAAAAAAGACCGTAATCAAAAATACATAAATCAGTGACAAAAACTGTAGATCCATAAAATCATTGCAACACACAAGTGGCCCATTTGACCCTACACATCAGTGCTAGCTCCTCGAATGAGCAATTCACCTAATGCCACTTCCAAGCCTTTTCCCTATTTCCCTGTATATTTTCATTTTCAGATAATCCAATTCCTTTTTGAAAGTCTCGATTGAATATGCGTCGCCCTGCTCCCAGGCAGTGTTTTCCAGATCCTAACCACTAGCTGTGTGAAGTGTTTTCTCATGTCACCAGTCACCTTGCATCTGTGCTGCCTGGTTTCCAATCCTTCCACCAATGGGAATAGCTTTGCCCTCTCTCCTCTGCCCAATCCCCCATGATTTTGAGTATCTTTTTAAAATCTCCTCTCAACCATCTCTTCTTCAAGGAGAACAGTCCCAAATTCTGAAATCTTTCTACATAATTGAAGTTCCTCTTCCTTCATGGATACAATATAATGGGTAAATTATAACAATTTAAGAGCTGCAAAGTTGAACGAACCATTATTCAGCTGGTGATTTTCCAAGACCACTGCTCTGTCTTCTGGAGAAAGAAGAGGATGAGGACATTTTCAATGTCAAATAATAAGACACTCGGAAGCTATTATTTACCATGCTGAGCGGGGAGCGGGCGAGGACAGAGTGACTACTCACATCAGGTACTTGGGGCTGCAGGTGGATTGAGACTGGGCCCGGCTCAGTGAATCGAATTTTACAAGCCTGATGGGTGGGGTCAAGGCAGATTTGCTGAGATGGGGCAGCCTCCCCCTATCATTGGCAGGCCGGGTGCAGTGGTAAAGATGAATATCTTGCCTCAGTTTTTATTCTTATTCCAGTACTTAGCGTTTTTTTTGCCGAAGGTGTTTTTTATGGGGGAGGAATGGTTGATTTTGTCATTTGTATGGGCGGGTACAGTGGTGAGGTTTCGGAAGACGGTGCTTCAGAGAGGCTGACAGTCGGCGGTTTGGCTGTTCCAGTATTGCTATTGAGCGGCGAACACCGAGAAGGTGTGGGGCTGCGGTAAGGAGACAGAGGCTATGTGGGTGAGGATAGAGACAGGCTCTTGCAGGGGGTCAGGGTTACGGGTGCTGGCAACGGCGCCGCTCCCGTTTGACCCAGGGAAATATTCGGGTAGTGTGGTCGTGGCTACGCTGAAGATGTGGAGGCAATTTTGGCAGCACTTTAAGTTGGGGGGCGGGGTTGAAGTTCATGGCAGTCCAAGAGAATCAAGTGTTTGAGTCGGCGAGGCTGGAAGCTAGGTTTTGGGGTGGGAGGAGTGGGGGGGGCGGGGGGGTGATGAAAATGAAGCTCTTATTTTTGGAAGGACGATTTGCAAGTTTGGAGGAGTTGATGGTGAAGTTTGGGATTCCACGGGGGGAGACCTTGATGGAGATGCAACTGCGGGACTGCAAAAAAGGTTCCCCCGACATTTCCGGTGATGCAGCCCTCCTCGTTGTTGAAGGGGATGTTGTCGGTGATTGGGTTGGGGGGGGGGGGCATCCTGGAGATTTTGGAGGAGGATATGGTATTGCTGAAGGAGGGTTTTAGGCCAAGTGGGAAGAGGAGCTGGGGGTAGCACTGGATTGTGCTGTGAGGTGTTGCGGAGGGTGAATTTCCCAATCTCTTGTGCGAGGTTGGGGTTAATACAGTTAGAGGTAGTGCACAGGTCGCACCTGATGAGGTCATGGCTGTTTGAGCGGGTGGAGGTCATGCGGAGAAATGGTGTGGGAAATGTCTGGCTAGTGCATATATTCTGGTCATGCCCAAAGTTGAAGAAATTTTGGAGGTCATGTTTCAGCACCATGTCAGCGATCTTGCACGTGGATTTGGAGCCCAGTCCCCTGGGGTCCATATTTGGGATGTCGGATTTGCAGACTGGAGGGGGGGTCAGATGTTTTAGCCTTCGCCTCACTGATTGTTCGTATGCGGGTCCAGTTGGGGTGGAGGTCAGCCTCTCTGCCCCGTGCCTCAGTCTGGTTTGGGAGGAGTTCCTGAAGGTGAAGATTAAGTTTGCTTTGAGTGGGGTGATGGAGGGGTTCCACAAGAGATGAGGTTTGTTTATTCTACACTTTAAAGAATATATTACCGTTAGCTGCTAAGAGGTGATTTGGATACATCGGGTCTTCCACTGACTGCTTAAGATTCTCCAGCATTTCCCTCCCATGCTGCTCGAAATGCTTGCTGAACTGCTTCTCAAACTCAGCCGCCATCACCTCCGCCAGCGCTTCCATTGTTACCGGAGTGGCCCCATCTGGAGAGCTCTCCTCCGCCATCTTTCCTCCCACCGCACTCCTCACTGAACTTGACACTGCCAACGGACTAGTGCTCAGACCTTTCTTCAAAGAATTCTTTCTTTGGTTTTTCAACATCCTTTCATAACCAACGTTCAATTGCGAAAGGTTTCTAATCAAATCCTCCCCAAAAGTAGGTGAAGAAGGCCAAAAACCAAGGACTCTGGCGGATGCTATTCAACGTGCGATCCCCTCCTACATGTCGCCACCGGATGTCATCATTTATTTTTCGATTGATATATACCCACTGATCTCCAGCTCCTCCACCCATTCTTTACATAAATGTCTTTCTCAGCAATTCGCACATTTTTCTCTGTGGTGACAGTTATACCGGCATTGGCACCTCCAGCATCCAGCTCATTGGTGCCCTGCTCTCACTTTAAAGGAGTAATAATCTTTATTAGTGTCACAAGTGGGCCTACATAAACACTGCAATGAAGCTATTGTGAAAATCCCCTATGTGCACATACTGGCGCCTGTTCAGCTACACTGATGGAGAATTCAGAATGTCAAATCCACCTAGCAAGCACGTCTTTCGGTACTTGTGGGTGGAAACCGGAGTATCTGGAGGAAATCCCCGTAGAACCTGCAGACTCCGCACAGACAGTGACCCAAGCCGAGAATCGAACCTGGGACCCTGGCGCTGTGAAGCAACAGTGCTAACCACTGTGCCACCATGCCGCCAAAGTCATCACCTCCATGAGACATAACATCACCCCCATTACTCGCCTGGCTGCAACAATCATCTTTGTTTCATTGCATCATCAGACTACCTGGTTGGCAGAGGTGCCATCTAACTATTCTTGTGTAAAACCTCTGACTGCCTGGCTGTCCACTGCCTGATGGCACAATCACCTCAAGCACATAATGTTTTGGGTTAATCCCTCCTATAACTCAATGGAAAGAACAGCCCCAATGTTCTTTGTGACATCACTGATTACACCTCCAATATCCCCTGACCAAGCCATGCTGTGCTACCTCGGCTTCTGGATCAGAGAAGCTCATTCATTTCCTTGTCCACCCAGTTATTGCCTCAGTTATTGACGTAGAATATACTAGATGGTCTAGTTATAGATTAACTATTAGGGTGACCAGCGGCAGAGGCCACCAAAACCAAACGCAATTGCAAAACAGGGGAAGGCAGGGTGACGTCAGTACGTATGAGATGGCATTACCAAGTACGAGGATGACATCACGTAAATGGTAACATCATCATGCTCACGGTGGTGTTATCATGTTCAGGGATTCCGCTCCTTTAGAGAGACAGCAAGGAAGATGGGAGAGTATTAAAACAAACTTGCTTTATGCATGGAAGCTGCTTGCAGACAAGGAAAGGAACGAGCAACGATCCTCGCCAGTGCTTTGCTATGGTAAGTAGACAAAGGCTCAATGTACCAGATATGAAGCCATCCATCAGGGACAGTGGCCAAACCAGCTAAAAAACAGGCAGTCCATACAAATCCCGGTATCTGGCCACTCTATTAACTAAACTGAGTTCAGGTAAGCTAGCAGATGTATTGTGTGTATTTAGTCACCCTTTAAATGAGGATTTCTCTTAATAGCAAGAACACGTATAAATCATTTTGCATTCTGCATCTTTCAATTCTAATTTCTAGCAAATTGAGTGATTTACTTCCATGGTTATCTTCTTCAATAAGCAGTGTTCATGCTGCAATAAATATTGTGATCTAGAACTGCAATATTTTTGACAGGAATTTCTATACCTGTCAATTCATACACAGAAAAAAATCTCCAGTTGCCTTTACTATAATTACCCTTGATAGAAATCCCAAGTTCTTCTGTGTCAGCCTACAATCATATAACTTAATGTTTTACTAATTTTGACCAATTATGTTTTGCATATCAATGAAGCAGAAAGCTGCATGTGAGCAATGTAAAGTGTTGCAGATTTTATAATGAAAACATTAACAAAGGCTGTTGTTATTGCAGTGAAAAATACCAGAAGCAATGACCCTGGGGAGTGCGGCACCGCAGAAATCAATCTATCTGATGTGGAAGCTGAAAGCACTGGTTACCAAGAGCAACCTCTCTCTGACAGTAGGCATGCTGGGATCATTACTCACCAACTCCAATCAGGCAAAAGGAAAACATTTGCTCCATCAAACAGCCAGCTGGGCAGACCAGTCAACTACAAGGAAGTAAGATTAAAAAAGAGGAGACTGAACACTATGGTAAGTCATCATGTAAAATCGTACAAACCAAAATATGCAGACATTTTTCCTAATCTTTGTACATATTTCACATCTGGTCTTATAATGTATGAAACAATACGGATGCCGATTGGCTTGCTGAGGCACGACTGATTTTGTACTACGGATAGTTTCCTGATGGGTGGTGTACATGGTTTGATCATTCACAGACTCTATTAAAAGATAAATGTGGCTGATTGTGACCTTTGACCAAACACCTGACTGTTTTGTGGTTGTCGCATGATACTGATGTTCACAAATACAGGTAATTTTGCAACTAGACCTGTCAGATTATGCCAAGATGAAGCATACAACACAAATCGCAATAGCAATCAGCAAATCCAATGACACCAGCACTTCCATCTGTCTTTTTTGTTGACAGAATGTGGGGAAAGCACGATGACTGTGCTGATCAGAGGAAGGGACCTGGCTTTTCTGAGCCAGATTCAAGAGATGGGAGTGAGAAAAAGGGGGAGCTCGACTATTGTCAGTTGTGCAATTGATATATTTTACAACAAGTGCACAAAGTGTTACATTTTGTTAATTTTACAGGATGTGCACATCGCTGGCTGGCCAGCATTTATTAGACATCCCTAATTGCTCTTCAGAAGGTGGTGGTGAGCTGCTTTCGCTGCAGTTCCTGTGGTGTAGGTACACCCAAGATGGTTGGGCCTAGGAGGAACTCCTGCTGTGATGTACTGGAACTGAGATGATTGACCTCCAGCAACCACAGCCATCTTCCTTTGTACTAGACCTGACTCCAACCAGGAAGTGTTTTCCCCTGATTCCCACTGACTCCAGTTTTGCGAGGGCTCCATGAATCCACACTTGGTCAAATGCTGCCTTGATGTCAAGGGCAGTTAGGCTCAGGGCATCTGTCGGTCCCAGACTCAAACTCATAAACAGTGGAAGACCAATGGGCGGAGGTCCTTCTTCCTTCCTGTACCTGTAGGTGACGGATGGCATGCTGGGAAATCTTCCCTCAGCCTCCTCGAAGCACAGTCAGGACAACTATCTTCCTAGTGGATCATGACTGGAGCAGGAACCATCAGGTATTTGTTCATGCGTTATTGTTGTAGTTCCCATTTTTGAGTTATTTCTTTCTCACATGTTTGATCTTGCCCACGTAATGCCAGAATTTGCCGGCAGAACTGTATCTGTCCCTTTAGAAAGTGCACAAATTTGATCTGGATAAGTGGCTCCTCAAATTTTTCGTCGGAATTAGGAATTTGCTACGTGTATTCATGCCAACAGTCACCAGGTGTTAGACATTTCTCAGGCAGTGTCCAAATATACAAACAAGAATCGGCAGAACTCCCTCAAAGTCTTCCGCTTCTTGGGAATTGAGGAGCGCTGGGGATGCTTCAGCAAGGCAAGGGAGGTGTAAAGATTGCCATCATGAAGAGGGAATGAAGAGTGCTAGCATGAGGAGGGAGACAAAGACTTTCGAAATGGGTAGATGAAAGTGCCAACATGAAGGGACAAAAGGTGGTAAATTGAGGAAATGAAGGGTGCAAACATGAGAGGATGAACAGGGATGAAGGGCAGCAACATGAAGAAGAAAGAGAAATCAACTTGAGGAATATAAGAGAGAATATTCAGTGCCAACATGCAATATGTCAGGAGAGGGAACTAAGGAGAGTTAAATAGCACCAGTTTGAACTGAAGAGGAGAAAAAGTGCCAGCTTGAACAAAGGTGGTTTGCAATGATGGAATATGTTTGTGAATTGATTGGATTGGGTTGAACTCTGTAAACTGTAGAGGTAGACAAGTGGGTCCTCAGAAACAACGTGGGTATCTGCCCCAATCAAGGAATTACAACAATCGGAGAAGATAATGTTCAAACATTCTGAACACTGAGCATTGCTTGAAAACGGTCTATTTAGAAACAGCCACCATCACAAACAGATCCTGGTTGAATTGGGTCATCCCCTCGAGTAAATTTCTGAGACTCATTTTGGACTTGTGTCAATGTACTGCTCCTCAGACACCTGAGTCAGGGAGAATGCATCTCTTCTTGCTGGGCCTTCCATTTCAGCACTATTGGGGCCCCAAGAATCAAATAGGCAGCACGGTATCATAGTGGTTAGCACTGTTGCTTCACAGCTCCAGGGTCTCCGGTTCGATTCCTGACTTGGATCACTGTCTGTGTGGAGTCTGCACGTTCTCCCTGTGTCTGCGTGGGTTTCCTCCGGGTGCTCCGGTTTCCTCCCACAAGTCCCGAAAAACGTGCTTGTTAGGTGAATTGGACATTCTGAATTCTCCCTCTGTGGACCCGAACAGGTGCCAGAATGTGGCGACTAGGGGATTTTCACAGTAACTTCATTGCAGTGTTAATGTAAACCTACTTGTGACAATAAGGATTATTATTCAAGATTATTATTATTATTATTATTATTAACATTGTGACCCAGAGAGTGACCATGTAGCTTTTGGGGAAACGATGATGTGTTGAAAACACAAATCCCTGCTTTCCAGCAGTTGTATGGAGTGGGAGCTGTGACAGGGTATATACAATTCCTGACGTTCCTTTAGTTACAAAGACCAGAGGTGCAAACCATTGTGAAAAGCTAATTAATATGAACATTTTTCTCCCAGTAGTCAATTGTCTGCTGCCAGAAAAAAGCTTTAAACTGTATTGACAAGTATATAAATCCCGCTTGACAAATGTGAGAGTCGTTTTCAATAAAATGAAGCAAAAGTCCTCTTTTTACAACAGCTTGCAACCATGTAGTATTTTTAACTTAACAAAAAAAATCACACAGCACTTCAGCGGTCAGCCAAGAACAGGGGGATTAGGACTGACTATTCATTCAGAGTAATGGGTTTTGACAAGGTTCTTTAAAGGTGAGCAAAGTGGAGAGGTTTACGGAAGGAATTCCAATGAGTAGGGTTCAGGCAGCTGCCGATTCTGCAACTAAATATGTGCTCAAGAAAGGATTACACCACAGGCCAGGATTCAAAGTGTTTGGGGTGGGGGTGTGTAAGATTGGGAGAGATTATGAGATAGAGTGAGATGAGATTGCAGGGTCGGGGGTATGGTGTGATTCAAAGATGAGCGGCGCGATTTCCGAGAGCGCAACAAGGCCATTAAATCATGGGATAGGCCAGAACCGCGCCGAGCGTCGATCTGTTTGCGATCTAACCAGCTCTCATCCGTTGGGAAATCAAGATCCCACCGTAGTATGGTGAGAAACCAATAATCACCACTTAACGCCAATCTCCAAACAATTAACTGTAGCCCCCCCCCACCCCTATCTAACGCGATCTAATGGCCTCCCCAACAAGTGGTCATTGTCATGATATTCCGGTAGACATCATGGTGCAAACATACAAACATACTGATGGACTGATCAACGGACCAATCAATACACACACAACACCACAGCCATTCACAGGCAAGAGCATACACTCTATAAAACGGGGAACACGACACTTCCCGCTCATTCCAGCAGGAGACAGCTCAGGGCGCAGAGCTCACAGCAAGCCACTCAGACATCCACCATGTGCTGAGTGCCACTCCAAGATAGTGTTAGGGATAGGTCCACAGATTCAAGGGTAATGAACAAACCACAGTAACCAGTTTACCATTGTAAATATTGTTAGTAATAAAACTGAGTTGTACCATCCGCAACCGTGTTGGTTCGTCTGTGTAGCAGAGCACCCAACACGACATAGTACCAGGGTTGAAACCCGGTAACTGTGAGACCTACCTACGAATCCTCAGGAATCCGCCATCCTGCGCCATGGACACCGTCAGCACGCCGCAGCCGTTACAAATCGCTGGAAACCTCGGCGTCAATTGGAAGCAGTTCAAACAGCGCTTCCAGTTCTTCCTGGAAGCCACCGAAAGGGAGAGCGCTTCGGACACCAGAAAAATCGCCCTCCTCCTCTCCACGGCAGGGCAACACGCCATCCATGTCTACAACTCCCTGGTGTTCGCGGAAGGTGAGGACAAGACCAAGTACCAGACGGTCCTTCTCAAACTTGAGCAACACTTCAGCGTCGAGGTCAATGAGAGTTTCGAGAGGTACCTCTTCCAGCAGCGCCTGCAGGGTAAGGATGAGCCCTTTCAATCCTTCCTTACGCATCTCTGTATCCTCGCGCAGTCCTGCGGTTACGACACCACCTCCGATTCAATGATTCGGGACCAGATTGTTTTTGGGGTCACCTCGGGCACCCTACGCCAGCAGCTCCTCAAAATTAAAGGCCTCACCCTCGCCTCCGCAATCGAACCTGTGTCCTTCATGAAAATGCGACCAGCCGCTACTCCCAATTTCAAGCGGCCGAATCGGCGCGGCAGGGGTCCTACGCGCCCGAATCGGCGCGGCAAGCGTCCTACGAGGCCGAACGGGTCCAGGCGATCGAGTTCCTCCCGGTCTGCTGCCCGGACGAGGGCGGCCATTTCGCACGCTTCTCACGTTTGTGCGCGCCAAAAAAGACGTTGACGCAGAGAGACGTGATGCGCAGGCGCGCTTGACGCAAGAACGAACTGCGCATGTGTGGTGGCGCAACGAACGCCATGACGTCATGACATGCAGCATCTGCTGAGCCGCACATTTAAAGCGGCAATGTCCGGCAAAAAAACAACAATCCCTCCGCTGTGGCAAGATGGGCCACTACGCTGCCTGCTGTTGAGCAGCTCAACCTGCCAATGCTCCCCAATTCCGACAACCTCGCAGGGACGTGCGGACCATTCAGCCTCCGTACTACGAGTCGTGCCCAGGCGACATCCAAACCAGTGACACAGACGACTGGGACACCTTCCGTGTTGCGGTCATTGATAGAAACTGGATGTCTCCAGGCAGGACCCACCAGCCGATGCCAGTGAACAGCGTCAATCCGGGTGATGAATGGTGTGCCACCGTAACGGTCAACCGATCACCGATAACATTCCGTCTGGACGCTGGTGCCTCCGCCAATCTAATAGCATGGTCAGCCTTCTACGCCTTGAAGGTCAGACCACCAATTCGGCCATCCCGTTGCAAGATGGTCGACTACAATGGAAACGTTATCCCGGCCATGGGATCCTGCCAGCTCCAGGTGACACACAACACACACACGGCCACATTGTCCTTCGAAATAGTCGGATCATCAAAGGACTCCCTGCTATGCGCACAGGCATGCAAGGTTCTCCACCTCGTGCAGCGGGTCCACGCTCTGTCTCCAGAAGGCACATCAGACTTCCTGGATGCAGAATTTAGGGCACAGCTTCAATCGCTCCTCACCCACAACCAGGAGGCATTCGAGGGCATGGGCACACTGCCCTATACCTACAGAATACGACTCAAACTGGACGCCACCCCGGTCATTCACGCACCTCGCAGGGTCCCAGCACCACTCAAAGACCACCTCAAGCAGCAGCTGCAGGATCTCTAGGACCAAGGGATGTTATCCCGGTTCATGGAACCCATGCCATGGGTCAGCTCCAAGGTGTGTGTTAAGAAGCCCTCTGGCGAACTCCGGATCTGCAATGATCCAAAAGACCTCAACAACAACATAATGAGGGAACACTACCCCATACCCCAAGGGGGGATGTCATGATATTCAGGTAAACATCATGGTGCAAACATACATACATACTGATGGACAGATCAACGGACCAATCAATACACACACAACACCACAGCCAATCACAGGCAAGAGCATACACACTATAAAACGGGGAACACGACATTTCCCGCTCATTCCAGCAGAAGACAGCTCAGGGCACAGAGCTCACAGCAAGATACTCAGACATCCACCATGTGCTGAGTGCCACTCCAAGATAGTGTTAGGGATAGGTCCACAGATTCAAGGGGAATGAACAAACCGCAGTAACCAGTTTACCATTGTAAATATTGTTAGTAATAAAACTGAGTTGTACCATCCGCAACCGTGTTGGTTCGTCTGTGTAGCAGAGCACCCAACACGACAGTCATGCTGGCGTCGATTAGCACTCCTTTTTAAAAATGTGAAGCTGGCAGAAGGGCTGCTGCGGGGACTCGAGGAGGTGGGTACCCATCTGCGCTCACAGACAAAGAGTCTGGGGTGGCTGACCATGTGCTCGGAGGGAGTGGGAGAGCCACTGGGGGGCCGGCCTCGGTCGGCGTGGGCTGCCAGCAGGAGAGGGGGGTTGCGGAGCAAGGTGGGTGGCCGCACATGGCCTGGGCTAGGCTTGGTATAGGGGGGGGGTGAAGATGGGTGTCTCAGCGCCCGTGGGTCCACCATGCCAACTCCTGGATCATGTGGTCCTGTTCTGGGCCCAACCCCAGCCCCTGTCCACCTGTCCCACTGACCATCCATAAGTCCCTCTGACTGCAGAGGCCTCTGGTCGCACGCTGAAGGCTATAGCTAATTGGAAATTGGCAGTCTTAGTTAAATGAGCACGTCACGCATCCCAAATGGATCTCTGTGAGTAGGCATGCCATGTAGCAAGTAGGGGTTATTGCCCAGCACCCTATTCAGACAGTGATGCCTGGACACTTTGACTGAACACTGTGGAAGGCAACACCTAGGATGCAGCAGCCAGCATCGGAACAACCAGGGGCTGGGCCCCAGCACCGGGGACATCTCCGCGACCAGCAAGTGGGTGTGTGAACCGGGGAGGGGACCAGTGCCCGGTCCAGACAACATTACGTGCGGGTGTCTGAGGTACAGGGTCTGAGGCCCGATCAGGGACCCCTGCTGCGGCCAGGGATGCATGGGCTGAGTATGTCAGATGGGGGGGAGAAGCAATGGGGGACAGGAAGGGCCCCGGGGTGGAAGGCACCGCTGGTTGTTAGTCTTATACCTTTACCAATCCCTTACCGATATTTCAAGAGATGAACAATATCTCGGACCCCGCAGAATGTGCCCTCGTGCTTGCAGGCCAGGCAGCCAGACGCCGGAAGAGGCAACGGCAGCAGCATCGACAGAGACTCAAGGCGGCGGTCCATGTACAGGGCCCGCCCCACACCCTGAGGACCTGCCTGCCCAGCAGGCCAGGAAGAGACCCAGAGGGGGAGTTCTGCGACGGCCCAAGGTGTACAGGCATCACTGGTCTTTAGGATGGATGATGGACAGCGTGTGCAGCAGGAGGCTTTACCTCACCAAGGGGACGATGAAACACCTGTGCCATGTCCTTTTGGACTTGGCACCATGTGGGGGAAGAGGATACCCGCTCCTGGTGGCCGTCAAGCTCACCGCAGCCCTGAACCTCTATGCCTCAGGATCATTCCAGGGCTCAAGCTGGGATTTGTGTGGCATTTCACAAGCCACAGCCCACAAGTGCATCTGTGAAGTCACGGATGTTTTGTTTGTCTGAGCAGAAATCTATATAGACTTTGACATGGACCAGGCCCAACCAGCTGCCCAGGCAGCAGGATTCTCCACCATCAACGAGTTGCCCCAGGTCCAGGGGGTAGTGGATGGCACGCATGTGGCCTTGCAAGCACCCGGCCCTCTGGCATTGCCCTACATCAACAGGAAGAAGGGGTTCCACTCCCTGAACGCCCAGCTCGTGTGTGACCATCACCTGAAGCTCATGCACAAGTGTGCACACTTCCCAGGGAGTGTGCATGGTAGCTACTTCCTGGGGCAGTCAGACACCCTTGGCCTCATCGAGGACCACCTCAGGATAGCCAGTTGGCTCTTGGGGGAGAAGGGGTAGCTGCTGAGGACCTGGCTAATGATGCAAGTATGGAGGCTGATGACCAATGTGGCGACCCAATACAATGAGGCCCATTTGGCCACCCAGGCAGTCATTGAGTGGTGCATCGGACTCCTCAAAATGCAGTTCCGATACCTCGACAGCTCTGGTGGGACATTGCAATACAGTCCCTGGAGGGCTGCCCGTGTTATGGTGGTCTGCTGTGTTCTCCACAACCTGGCACAGCAGCGGGACGACGTGCTGGAGGTGGAGGGGGAGGAATGTGTGGCCACCTCCAAGGAGGAGGTCAAGGAGGCCCTGGACAGGAGGGGCTGGAGGACGAGCCTGGGGAGGACCCACAGGACCAGCCAGAGGATGGAGGACAGGCAGCACTGTTGAGGGTCCGGCAAGCCTAGAGGTTCAGGGAGGCCTTCATCCTCGCCCGCTTCACATAAGACATGGCCTCGTCCGTCATTCCCCCTCTCCGAACCCCCCTTCCATCCATCTGCCAACCCCCCCCCCCCCCCCAATTCCCGATGTAGCCATCTGAGATGGCCACCTGCAAAGGGCCATGGGAATTATGGCCAACCCAGGACTCCGACAGATACAGAGCTTCTGTGTATTTGCAACCCAGACAGCTAGACCTGATTGAAACCCCCACGTGTTTGCATTCTAATGGCCCATTTCTCCAGAACAATAGGACTGCACTCAAGAAACCAATACAGCCACAGACTGACCGGTGCCACTCACTTTTCTCAGAGAGCCCAACTGCCAAGGTCAATGACCGCTAAGGACCCGCCCAGCCACCAAGGCACCCGCCCCTTTATTGGCCGAAATCGAAGGGAGTGATCAGAGCCCTGTCGAACTATTGGGTCCAAGGTTAAGGACTGCCCCAAAGAGCGCAAAACCCCAGAGGGATAAAAGGGGACACAGCCATGTGTTCAGTCTCTTTTGAATCCGGCCTGTGCCAGCCCAACTGCCGCATAATGACCAAACAGCCAAGTTCAAGACCAACGATCGCTACCTGACGGATGAGCCCAGCAGAGACAGAGCCACTTCTTCAAACCAGCCACGTGATCAAGATAAAGGCCTTATCCACTTGCACAGTGCTGGTCACCTGAAGTTAAATATAGGTTATTGTAGTTGATAGGTGTAGTTTAACTTGTAGTATATTGTGCTTGCATGTCGAAGTAACCCTTGTGTGTAAATAAGCCATCTTTGAACTTGAACTGACTAACTGGCTGTGTGGTAATTTGACCGATATACGGGAAAGCCTTATGGGTTCAGTAAGAGAAATAGAAACACCCACAGTATTGGCGGCGCTGTTGAGACATAACATCATATCATAAGAAGAGCCTCAGTATCATATTGGCGACTCTAAATGGCAACATTATTATAGTATTCCATTAAATTGGCAATACCACCTCTCGGGGTCTGTGTAACATAACTCCAGGGTGATGGGACTGTGTCGGCACTGTCAGTGGGTCACGGTCGAGGGCAGGGGGGTGATGATTATCCGTAGAGAGCTAATTGCTGGAGCTCCTCATTCAATGCCATAGTCTGACCCCTGCCTGTCTGCTGAGTGCTCGCTCACAACCAATACCTGCACATGGTGTACAGTTTTTTTGTGGGTGGGGGGGGGGGGGGGGGGGGGGGGGGGGGGGGGGAAAGAGTGCCAGAGGCATTATATTGGTCAAGGTTAATAGATATTAATAATTTACATTAGTGTTCCCAACTGACCCACTCTCCTGATAGTGCAGTGATCCTCGATGCGCAGCAACCCCTGCTGTGCTGCACTGCACTGGGTACTGACTGCGAGACGTGCCGTTGTCAGGGGGGTGGAACTTGGGGAAGTTGGTGGCCTCCTTCACCACTCCGTAGGATGGCTCCGGATTGACACATAGTGCCCTCTCCTCCCGGTCGGTGCCCATAGGGCCCTGGGGTTTACCTCGGGGCAGAGTGGCAGCTGAATCGAGCCCCGACTGCCCCTGCGGAATCTGGCTGTGCCAGAACTGGCAGCTCCCCAATGTCTGCAGCATGGTGTTGAAGCCCTCGGCGATGCTCCTCAGTGACTGGGATATGCTCTGGAGGGCCATAGCAATGCCCAGCTGCGACTTGGACATGCTCCGCAGTGCCTCATCAGGGTCCACCTCTACTGAGTGATGTCCCCGAGTGAATTGGACATCCTGTCGAGGCGTTCAGCCATGGCCGTCACTGACTGGGCCACGCCTTGGATACCTCCACTCATGCTGCCAGCGTCATGCACCAAGCTCTCCACTGCCATCTTAGCAGTGTTGGCCTCGATGCCACGTATTGCCGGCAGCATCTCCTGCGCCCGTAGTCTCTGGGACTCCTCCAATCGGCTATGGACCTGCTGGAGGGTCGCTGACATCCCCCTCTGAATCTCACGGCCGCACCCTATCGTCTGCATCAACTCTGGGTAAACCTGTTTCAGAGGCTCAGCATCTGATTGGGACCCAGCTGGATCCTAGGTTTCAAAAGACCTCCGACTGCTGTGTCGCCTGGATCTTCCTGCCTCCCCCTGATAGACATTAGCAATTGTGTGGTGCTCACCAAAATGTGCCCCAGAAGCCTGTCCACTACTTTCGCCCACCGCGGCGTCTCTGCGCTGGTGGAGGGTGAGGATGACAGCTATGCTGCAACCTTTATAGTGGCATCCTGAGAGTGCTCCTCTGAGATGTTCTCTTTGGAGGAGGGAGGGGGGCAGAGGGGCACCCCGAGTGACCCCGGATGGGCTGGTGCCATCGGCTGTAGGTCCTGCTGGAGAAATGGACATGTGGTCAGTGGGAGAGATGGGTCATTCTGTATGTCATTAACAACTCACATTTGACAGGTCATCTGGGTGGGGGCCAATGGATCCTCACCTCTGCGCCGTGCACTAATCTCTATGGTGCTCACTGCTCGGTCCTTGGCCATCCCCGTGACCTCAAGGGCCCATTCTTCATAGGGGCGAGGACTCTGTGTCTGGCACCCTGCTGCCCATCTGGGCCCTTTCCCATCTGTTGTGGGCCAACTTCTCCTGTGGGGCAGTTCCCACTCGCTCCCACACGTTTTGGTTGAATTGTGCTCGGTATGTTAAATTTAATGATTTGACGGACACTGGAGCAAGGTAGGCCAGGGATGATGGTTGAAGTGGGATAGTATGCAGGTGGCACCATTTTGGACAAGTTAGAGTTTACAGAGAGTGGAGGATGTGAGGTCAGCAAGGAAAGTATTTGAGTTGTTGAGTCTGGAGTGGTTGTAGCACATGTAAAGGCTTTAACACAGTGGCGGAGTGGGGCAATGTTGAGCAATGGAAATATTAATTTTGAAATAAGAAAGTACATCTAGAGCATCGCCTTTCGTCATCAATCATAATTATCCGCAATTGTGTTATGCCCTCTGTACTTCCTCCCCAAGAAAGTAAATCTTGTGATTTTAAAACTTGTTCTTCGTCCGTCTTTTTTATACTTCCTTGGCTTCTTCTACGTGAAGGTAACTTTAGCACTTGTCTCACTGCATTTACAGTGTAATTATTTGTTTTCTTAAGCCATAGGCCTATGTTTAAGGTCTCTTTTCAGTTATCAGCTTTTTTCTGGCAGTATCAGCTTTTCTAAAGCAGTTGGTTATTTTTTTGCTAATTTCAAGGTTGGCATAAATCAAAAACTCAGCTGCCAGTCTGTGGCACACTAGTGCATCAGTGTTTAAGATCACTTGATTTTGCTGATGTTTCAATATTTGTTTGTATTATATCATGCCATTGAATAACAAAACGTAGACATATACCTTCAAGATCAGATTACATTAATAGAGGTATACACATATTGATAAGTGGGTTGTTCAATCTGGAGACATTGCTAAAGATTAGTAGAGGCATTTTAGACTTCTCCCAAATGGTTATTTGTAAGTGAACATTGCTATTTATAAGGGTTAATTTAATGCCTTGCACGCCATTGAGGGAACCTGAGTAATGACTTACTTCTGTGAAATTCATTGAAATAGCCCCACTAAATTTTGCAATGTTAGAAATCATAAATTTGAGTGATTGAGGTTCGTGGAATAGTTGCCTGAATTCTGTATTCCTGTTTCTCAGAGTGGTCACAAAGTCAGGGGTATACAGCCCAGATCACCATGCGTGCAAGCTTCCAGACACTGAGTGAAAGTAAAGCAATAAGCGAGAGGTGAACAATGTACCCTGACAGTTCTGTCTTGTAGGAAGCATCCAAAGCAGAGACTTATACGGTAGCACAGTGGTTAGCACTGTTGCTTCAAAACGCCAGGGACCTGGGTTCGATCCCCAGCTTGGGCCACTGTCTTTGCGGAGGTTGCAGGTTCTCCCTGTGTCTGTGTGGGTTCCCTCCGGGTGCTCCGGTTTCGTCCAACAAGTCCCAAAAGACGTGCTGGTTAGGTGAATTAGATATTCGGAATTCTCCCTCAGTGTTCCCAAACAGGCGCCGGAGTGTGGTGACTAGATGATTTTCGCAGTAAGCTCATTGCAGTGATAATGTAAGCCTATTTGTGACACTAATAAAGATTATTATTATATCTGAGCAAGACAGTCAAAATCCCCGTAGGTAATCTGCACACAGATCCAAAACAACAGTTAATTAGCAAGTATAATTGGTGGAACAATCGCTGAAAGTTGGCATGCAGGTACAGCAGGCGGTGAGGAAAGCTAATGGCTTGCTGGCCTTCATAGCGAGAGGATTTGAGTATAGGAATAGGGATGTCTTGCTGCAGTTACACAAGGCCTTGGTGAGGCCACACCTTGAATATTGTGTGCAGTTTTCGTCTCCTAGTTTGAGGAAGAACATTCTTGCTTTTGAGGCTATCCAGCGAAGGTTCATCAAACTAATTCACGGGATGTCACGACTGACATATGAAGAAAGACTGGATCGACTGGGCTTGTACTCAAGACTGGATCGACTGGGCTTGTACTCATTGAAGTTTAGAAGAATGAGAGGGTCTCACAGAAACATATAAAACCCTGATAGGACCAGACAGGCTAGATGTGGAAAGAATGATCCCGATTTTGGGGACGTCCAGAACAGGGGGTCACAGCCTAAGAATAAGGGGTAAGCCATTCAGGACTGAGATGAGGAAGAACGTCTTCTCTCAGAGAGTTGTGAACTTGTGGAATTCTCTACCACAGAAAGCTGTTGAGGTCAGTTCGTTGGATATATTCAAGAGGAAGCTGTACATGGCCCTTGCGGCTAAAGGAATCAAGGGATATTGACATTGGAGTGTCCCTTTAAGAAAGGTTTTGTCTTATCACATGGCTTCAGTGATGTCATTTTGTGGGTAGAGCTGAGCTGTGGCTGTGAGGTTTGTTTTACTTTCACTTTCACGGGGAGAAAGAAGTGTTTTGTTCCTGTCTTTCACTATTTTCATTTTTGTTCTAGAAAAAAAGACATTGATTATAGCTACCTGCTTTGATAACTTAAAAGATATAGTTTGCTTTCCGGAAGGGTTTAAATCAGCCGGTGAGACGGGGTCAGAATCTCAGGGAAAGCTAATCTTATTCAAGTGAGAATGCAGAGTGCTGGGCCACGCCCTTGAAAAGGGCTTTTTGGTTTATGGGATTTTGTTTTTGAATTGGAACAGTTGAGGGGGAATTCATTAAGTGTTATACATAGATTACTGTAGCTGTGTGGTGTCTTTATGTTTATAATTGATAAAAATTCTTGCTGTGTGTTTTTATATATATATATATATATATTTATATTTATGTTCTTTGAATAAAGCTTATTTTGATTAAAGTGTCTAGGAAGATTGTTGAATCACATCTGAAGGGAAGGCTCTTATGCTCATCCTAACCAAATTCAACATAAAGGTTGTAGGTCAGGTGGACTTCATAATATACTTTGGAGTTTCTAAGCCCTGGCCCATAACAGTATGCAGAGAAAGCGGGAGTGGGATACTGAATTTGTATGATCAGCTATGATCATATTGAATGGTGGTGCAGGCTTGAAGGGCCGAGTGGCCTATTCCTGCACCTATTTTCTTTGTTTCTATCTGCCCTGTTGTAACACAATTTTGATTCTTTATTGGCTGGTTTGTAAAATGGCCATTTAAAGAACAAAATCTTGAGACTAGCAATTCACCAAAATGGGAAAATAATCAGTCATTTCTTTCTCTTTTCAGAATCCAGGGCATTATTTCTCTTGACAAGAAATTGCCTGGGTATCTGCCCATCTCAGATATTGCAACAATCGCAAACGACATTGTTCAAACATTCTGAACACTGAGCATGACTTGAGAAAATGGCTGATTTAAAAACAGCCGCCATTACAAACAGATGGTGGTTGATTAGGTCATTCCCTCCAGTGAGTCTGCTCGATTGATTTCTGGCTGGTGTCAGTGCACTGCTCCTCAGACACCTGTGTCAGGGAGAAAGCAAGTCTTACTGGTCTGATGTGTTGGGTGCTTTGGATCCGTGGAACACATACAGGCCACCAACACTTAAACTAGAACAACACTATTTTATTAAGTTAGAAACTGTTGAACATACTTTCACTGTGGGTTAACACGATGTTAGATTAAACTAAAGACCTATGCCTATCCTAACCAGCCTCTGCACTCAGCACATGGTGAAGATCTGTGCTGTAAGCTGTAAGTTCTGTCCTTCTGAGAGACTGCATCCCGAATGAGCGGGAAAAATGCCCTCTGTCTTTATAGTGAGTGTGCTCTAACTGGTGATTGGCTGCGGTGTTGTGTGTGTTGATTGGTCTTGCTGTGTGTCCATCAGTGTGTGTGTCTGCACCATGATATACTGGTGTATATTATGACATCCCCCCCTTTTATAAAAAAATGTATGTCCTGTGGCAATAAATAATGTGTGGTGGTAATGTTCCTAACTACATGTGGGGTGCGAAGACATATTTACAGGATTATGTACATGAGAACTAGGCTATTTACATGGGAAGGTGCCTGGTGCAGAGAAGCAGTATGCAACAAGAGTAACGAGAACAACACTATATAAACCAGGGAAATGATCAAACAAAGCAACAAAACTATTCAGAGAGTCCATAAATTCAAAAAGTTCAAAAGCTGAAAGGTAAGTCGGAGGAGCAGTTGAGGGAGGAGTTCGAGGACGGGACGTGGGCAGATGCCCTTGGGAGGGTGAACTCTTCCTCTTCGTGCGCGAGGCTCAGCCTCATACAGTTTAAGGTGCTGCACAGGGCACACATGACCAGGACAAGGATGAGCCGTTTTTTGGGGGGTGAGAACAGGTGTGTTAGGTGCTCAGGGAGCCCAGCAAACCACACCCATATGTTCTGGGCATGCCCAGCGCTGGAGGAATTTTGGAAAGGCGTAGCAAGGACGGTGTCGAGGGTAGTAGGATCCAGGGTCAAGCCAGGCTGGGGGCTCGCAATATTTGAGGTTGCAGGGGAGCCGGGAGTACAGGAGGCGAAAGAGGCCGGTGTTCTGGCCTTTGCGTCCCTGGTAGCCCGGCGAAGGATTCTTCGTCAGTGGAAGGATGCAAGGCCCCCAAGCGTGGAATCCTGGATCAACGATATGGCGGGGTTTATTAAATTAGAGAGGGTGAAATTTGCCTTAAGGGGATCGGTGCAAGGGTTTTTCAAGCGGTGGCAACCGTTCTTAGACTTCCTGGCAGAACGGTAGACAATGGTCAGCAGCAGCAACCTGGGATTGGGGGGGGGGGTTCTACTTTAGTTTTGTTTATTTACCCTGGGGGATCTGAGGGGGTGCATATGTTTGCTATGTGTTTCGGCGGGTGTTAATTTATTATTTGTGTATGGGGGAGGGGGGGCACTGGGTTGTTTTGTTTTGTTTTGAATTTAATTCTATTGGGTTCCTTTTACATTTTGTTGTTGATATTTTGTGAAAACTTTAATAAAAATTATTTTTTAAAAATAAATTAATTTAAAACTTTGAAAAATTCATAAATTTAGTCTCTGAGGTGGGCGACGAATTCTGGTTGACCGCCTCAAGGGTGGGTCGAGAGCCGCCGGTTCAGGAGCGGGCAGGACTGCATCAAAGTCAGGGGAAGGCAGAGTGACAGGGAGCTCTGCATAGTCCGTGGCAGGGTCAGCAGGAGGGCGAGGCGACACTGGAGGATCACGTGGCGAGCGTGGAACAAGACGAAGGGCGCGTCGATTGTGGCGCAGAATAGAGCCATCCGATAGACGAACCAGGAACGAGTGGGGGGCCACCTGCCGAAGGACAACAGCGGTTGCAGACCAGCCACCATCCGGAAGATGATGGACGCGGACGTTGTCATCTGGAGCCAGAGCGGGGAGATCAGCTGCACGGGAGTCATGAGCCGCCTTGTGCTGTGCACGAGACAGCTGCATCCGGCGAAGGACTGGAACGTGGTTGAGGTCTGGGACATAGATGGACGGCACCGTCGTCCTCAGGGTGCAATTCATGAGTAATTGGGCTGGCGACAGGCCAGTGGAGAGTGGGGCGGAGCGATAGGCCAGCAAGGCAAGGTAGAAATCAGACCCAGCACCGGCTGCCTTGCTTTGACGATATGTACTCCCTTCTCTGCTTTGCCGTTGGATTGGGGGTATAGGGGACTGGACGTCACATGGGCAAAATTGTACCGCCTGGCAAAGCTGGAGCATTCTTGGCTGGCAAAGCAGGGGCCATTGTCCGATATAACCATGAGCGGGATGCCGTGTCGAGCAAAGGTTTCTTTACATGCACGAGTGACTGCCGATGAGGTGAGGTCATGCAACCGTATCACCTCCGGGTAATTCAAAAAGTAGTCCACGATCAGGACATAGTTTCTACCCAGCGCGTGGAACAGGTCGATGCCCACCTTGGTCCATGGTGACGTGACCAACTCATGGGGCTGCAGGGTCTCACGTGGTTGGGCCGGCTGGAAGCGCTGACAAGTGAGGCAGTTGAGCACTGTGTTGGCTATGTCCTCATTAATGCCGGGCCAGTGCACTACCTCTCGGGCCCGTCGGCAGCACTTTTCCACGCCAAGGTAGCCCTCGTGTAGTTGTTCCAGGACAAGCTGGCGCATGATATGTGGGATGGCAATGCGGTCCAGTTTTAGAAGAACCCCGTCTACTACCGCCAGATCATCTCTGACATTATAGAATTGAGGGCATTGGCCCTTGAGCCACCTGTCCGTTAGGTGGCGCATGACACGCTGTAGCAAGGGATCAGCCGCCGTCTCGCGCGAATTTGGACGAGGCGTTCATTCGAGGCAGGTAGATTGGAGGCCGCGAATGCCACATGGGCGTCAACCTGGCAGACAAGTCCCGCTGGGTCACATGGAGCGTTGACTGACCTGGAGAGAGCGTCAGCAATGATGAGGTCCTTGCCTGGGGTGTATACCAGCTGGAAGTCGTATCGCCGGAGCTTGAGAAGAATATGCTGGAGGCGAGGCGTCATGTCGTTCAAGTCTTTCTGTATTATATCGACCAGCGGGCGATGGTCGGTCTCGACGGTGAATTGAGGAAGTCCGTAGAAATAATCGGGAAATTCAACAACACCGGCCAGAAGGCCCAGGCACTCCTTTTCTATCTGCGCGTAGCGCTGCTCCGTGAGGGTCATCGCATGCGACACATATGCAAAAGGTAGCACAGTAGCATTGTGGATAGCACAATTGCTTCACAGCTCCAGGGTCCCGGGTTCGATTCTGGCTTGGGTCACTGTCTGTGTGGAGTCTGCACATCCTCCCCATGTGTGCGTGGGTTTCCTCCGGGTGCTCCCGTTTCCTCCCACAGTCCAAAGACGTGCAGGTTAGGTGGATTGGCCATGATAAATTGCCCTTAGTGTCCAAAATTGCCCTTAGTGTTGAGTGGGGTTACTGGGTTATGGGGATAAGGTGGAGGTGTTGACCTTGGGTAGGGTGCTCTTTCCAAGAGCCTGTGCAGACTCGATGGGCCGAATGGCCACCTTCTGCACTGTAAATTCTATGATAATCTATGATGAGGCCTCATCACGTTGAAGGAGCACTGCCCCAATGCCGGATTGACTGGCATCGGTCGACATTTTGGTCTCCTTTGCTGGATCAAAGAAGGCTAAGACCGGGGCTGTGGTCAGTTTTGCCTTGAGTTCCCTCCATTCGTGCTCCTGGGCGGGGAACCATTGGAAGTCTGTCGTCTTCCTGACAAGGTTCCTGAGAGCCATGGTATGAGAGGCAAGGTTAGGGATGAATTTCCCTAAAAAATTGACCATGCCCAGAAATCGGAGGACCGCCTTCTTCTCCTCTGATGTTTTCATAGCTGTGATGGCAGCTACCTTGTCTGCGTCCGGCTGCACACCCAATTGGGAGATGTGGTCCCCAAGGAACTTAATTTCTGTCTGACCAAAAGAGCATTTGGCCCTGTTGAGGCGGAGGCCATGTTCATGTATACGTCTGAATACGGGCTGGAGACGACTAATATGCTCCTGCGGGGTAGTGGACCAGATGATTATGTCATCGACATAGACGCGAACACCTTCAATGCCTTCCATCATTTGTTCCATAATCCTATGGAATACTTCAGATGCAGAGATGATGTCAAACGGCATCCTGTTGTTACAATATGTTCCAAAGGGGGTGTTAAAAGTGCAAAGTTTCCTGCTGGATTCATCAAGCTGGATTTGCCAGAACCCTTTTGAGGCGTCGAGTTTGGTAAAGAGCTTGGCGCGAGCCATCTCACATGTGAGCTCTTCGCGCTTGGGAATTGGATAGCGCTCTCTCATAATATTGTGATTGAGATCTTTGGGATCGATGCAAAGTCTCAATTCGCCGGAAGGCTTTTTTACACATACCATGGAACTGACCCAGTCGGTCGGTTCTGTGACTTTGGAAATCACTCCTTGGTCCTGGAGGTCCTGCAGCTGCTGCTTGAGGCGGTCCTTGAGGGGTGCTGGGACCCTGCGAGGTGCGTGCAACACAGGCATGGCATTCGGTTTTAATAAAATCCTGTAGGTGTACGGGAGCATGCCCATGCCCTCGAAGACGTTGTGGTACTGGTTGATAATGGCATCGAGCTGCGCCCTGAAGCCAGTGTCCTGAAAGGCAGACGCGTCAGCAGGAGAGAGAGAGTGAACTCTCTGAACTAGGTTCAACAGCTTGCATGCCTGCACGCCAAGCAGGGAGGCTTTCGAGGAGCCCACGATTTCAACGGGAAGGATGGCTTTGCGTGACCTGTGCATCACTTCAAGTTGGCATGAGCCACTGGCAGCAATGGCATTGCCATTATAATCTAATAGCTGGCAGGCTGATGGCAGGATGGCTGGTTTGACAAAAAGGCTTTGGAGGTCAGATCGCGCAATGAGATTGGCGGAGGCACCGGTGTCCAGGCGGAATTGTATTTGGGACCGGTTGACCGTAAGGGTGGCACACACTCATCGTCCGGATCGATGCTGTATACTGGTAGAGGCTGGATTCTTTGCTTCGGGGACACCCTGTTTTTTGTCATGATACCGACTCAAAAAGGCGCCTTCGGGTCGTCGGTGTCAATATCGGGTAGCAGGTCCGAATCGGGCTTGGTGACCGTGGGTTGAATGGCCCGGACATTCCTGCAAGGCTGGCTGGAGCGACAAGAGTTGGCAAGCTGAGCTGATCTGCATAAAGCAGCATAGTGGCCAAGTTTGCCACATCGCAGGCATCATCGGGATTTGGCAGGACATTGCTGCTTTAAATGGGCGGAGCCACAGTTGCCGCACATTGTAGCGTCAGTGCGTTCACTGCGCCACCGCGCATGCGCGGTGTGGTAGTACGCGGTGCGCACCTGCGCAGTACGTTCGTCGACGTCGCCGTCCCCTCGTTCGGTGCGCACAAGCACGGGAGTCCGCGAAAAGCGCGCGAAATGGCCGCCCTCATCCAGGCTGAGGCCCTGGAGTTGCTCGATTGCTTGGACCCGTTCTGCCTCGTGGGGACCTTGCCGCGCCATTTCAGCCGCTTGGATGTGGGAATACCGACTAGTGGCATGTTCATGTAGCACGCAGGTCTCGATGGCAATCGCTAGGGTGAGCTGCTTTACCTTGAGGAGCTGCTGGCTTAGGGGGTCCGACTGAACACCGAAAACGATCTGGTCGCCTATCATGGAGTCGGAGGTGGACCCGTAATTACAGGACTGCGCAAGGATGCGGAGGTGGGTGAGAAAGGACTGGAAAGGTTCATCCTTATCCTGCAAACGCTGCTGGAATACATAGCGCTCAAAACTTTCATTCACCTCGATGTCGCAGTGACTGTCAAACTTAAGGAGGACCGTCTTGAATTTTGATTTATCTTCACCATCAGCAAAGGTGAGAGAATTGAAAATGTGGATGGCATGGTCCCCGGCTGTGGATAGGAAGAGAGCAATCTTCCTGGCATCTGAAGCAGCTTCCCGGTCTGTGGCTTCAAGGTAGAGTTGGAAGAGTTGTTTGAATATCTTCCAGTTGGCCCCTAGGTTACCGGTGATGCGGAGCGGCGGCGGCGGGCGGACACTGTCCATTTTACAGGATGGCTGTATGCTGGTGAAAGGCAGATCACTTGCAGGTAGGTCTAAGAAGTTCTAATATCCCCCAACTCCTGGTATCATGATGTGTTGGGTGCTTTGGATCCGTGGAATACATACAGGCCACCAACACTTAAAATAGAATAACACTATTTTATTAAGCTAGAAACTGTTGAACATACTTTCACTGTGGGTTAACACTGTGTTAGATTAAACTAAAGACCTATGCCTATCCTAACCAATCTATGCATTCAGCACATGGTGAAGATCTGTGCTGTAAGCTCTGTCCTTCTGAGAGGCTGCATCCCAAATGAGCGGGAAAACTGATGCCCCCTGTCTTTATAGTGAGTGTGCTCTAACTGGTGATTGGCTGCGGTGTTGTGTGTGTTGATTGGTCTTGCTGTGTGTCCATCAGTGTGTGTGTCTGCACCATGATGGCCTCCTTCTGCACTGTAAATTCTATGATAATCTATGATATACTGGTATATATTATGACATGGTCCTTCCGTTGCAGCATTAACTGGGCTCCAAGAAGCTAACATTGCAACCCAGGGGAGACTGAGACCCAAACCAGTATTACCTTAAATGGAAATTATGACTTGTAGATTGTTCAATTATTGTCTTTATAAATTAGTTGGTTTGAGCGTGTATTTCTTATGCACTTGTAATTTTTACATTTTGGCTCTGTCAGCCTACGCTTCGACCTTCTGGTAACCAGAATTCCTCGGGAGTTTCTGTTCACCGGAGTGACCAATGTGGATAAAAAAATAATTCAGCGACTGATGAGTTGATACCTTTTTCAAAATAAATCTCATTAAAAGTAAGCCAGGTCTGTGTTTTTTTAATGCTGTGCGTGAAAGTACATTGGACCGGGAACACGTTAAGGAGCTCTGAATGTCTGGGAAAAGTGCTCCAGGATAATGGTTTATTGACAGGCACAGGATCTCTAGAGATGCAGTGACAGAAACAGAATAAGAGAATATGCGGCGGAGAAGGAAGTAGGAGAGACAGGCACAGGCCAATAATTATGTCTTGCACAACTTAAACACCACAAAATATTGAGGTTTTGGAGCACCTTGTAGTAGCATTTCTAACGTGAGCGAGATGGGTGGATGATAAAAATAGTAGGAAAATGTATAATTATCACAGTGAATGGAAATATTCAACCTCATCAGTATATCTGAAATGTGTTCAAATTGGTTCTGTCTTAACTTGTGTCTATTTATTTATATGAGCTATAAGAACAAGCACTGAGCTGTATTGTTTAAATCACATGGTTTGCAAAGGTTTAAAACCTGAGTTATGGAAATCAGCGTGCAACGTCAGCAGGTAATAGGGAAGTCAAATGGAATGTTGACTTTTATTTCAAAGGGAATGGAGTATAAAAATAGGGAAATCTTGCTAAAACTTTACAAGGCACTAGTTAGATCATACCTGAAATACTGTGAACAGTTTTGGTCCTCTTATCGAAGGAAAGGTACATTGGCATTGGAGGCAGTCAAGAGAAGGTTCAATGGGTTGATTCAGGGTATGAAGAGATTTTCTTATGAGGAGAGGTTGAGTAGATTGTGCCTGTACTCCTTAGAGTTTAGAAGAATGAGAGGTGACCTTATTGAGACATATAGGAATCCCAAGGGGATTGACAGGGTAGATGCTGAGAGGTTGTTTCCCCTTGTGGAGAGGACTAGGACCAGATGGCATAATCTCAGAGTAAGGGGTAGCCCATTTAAAATCGTGATGAGGAGATATAATTTCTTCCGCGGGGTAGTGTATCTGTGGAATTCTTTACCACAGAGGGGTGTGGAGGCTGGATCATTTAGTATGTTGAAGGCTGAGAGAGACAGATTTTTTTATCAGTAAGAGAATCAAGGGTTATGGATTTGGCCGGAAAGTGGAGTTGAGAATTATTATATCAGATCAGTCATGAGCTCATTGAAAGGTGGAGCAGACCTGATGGGCCAAATGCCTACTTCTGCTCCTATGTCTTATGGTCTTATGATCTGAAAAAGTAAAATAGATAGAAAGATAAAGATGTTTCTGGATTTTGAGACTTAAAAAAAAAAATTTAGAGTGCCCAATTCATGTTTTCCCAATTAAAGGGCAATTTAGCGTGGCCAATCCACCTACCCTGCACATCTTTGGGTTGTGGGGGTGAAACTCATGCAAACACAGGGAGGATGTGCAAACCCCACATGGACAGTGATCCAGAGCCGGGATCAAACCTTGGACCTCGGCGCCGTGAGACAGCAGTGCTAACCACTGCACCACCATGCTGCCCTTGGAGTTTGAGACATAATGAGAGGAAGGTACAAAATGTCCACATCTGAAAACAAAGGCAAAAGCAGCTAGGCTAATTCTGGATAGAATTTGTGTCTCAGAAGTTTTGGACAGAAAGAGAGAGAAGCCTCACAGAGACAGAAGGGTGAAGAGAGGAGTGTATTGTCTTTTTGTGAACTACCAGGCAGAAAGCAGGAAGGTGGATGGTTTCTGGTCAAAGAGATACAATCTGTGGCAGTCTTACAACCTCTGGTAGATTTTTCCTGGCAAAGCTGGGAGGAGAAATCGTGAGCATTACTGCTGGTGATTAATTCAGGAATTCTCCAAGAACTCCAGAGAATTTCCAGACGTTTCAGAAATGCCTGTCAATGGCCATTTGATGTTAATATTCAGTGAAACGGGGTTGTTAACGTGTTGGAAGCTGGGAGTGAATGTAGCCTGTGTGGTTTACAGACTGTAATCCTATGGAGACCGTGGTGGAAGCTATATTAATAACAATATTTATTAGTGTCATTACATTAACACTGCAATGAAGTTACTGTGAAAATATATATATGCGGCATGGTTGATGTTATCGGTTGCAAGAACATGAGAACTAGGAGCGAGGGTAGGCCATCTGGACCCTCGAGCCTGCCCCGACATTCAATAGGATCATGCTGATCTTTTTGTGGACTCAGCTCTACTTACCCATCCGCTCACCCTAACCCTTAATTCCTTTGCTGTTCAAAATCTATCTATCTTTGCCTTAAAAACGTTCAACAAGGTCGCCTCAACTGCTTCACTGGGCAGAGAATTCCACAGAAGTTACTGTGAAAATCCCCTAGTCGCCACAATCCGGAGCCTGTTCAGGTACACTGAGGAAGAATTCAGAATGTCCAATTCATCTAACAAGCTCGTCTTTTGGGACTTGTGGGAGGAAGCCCACGCCGACATGGGGAGAACGTGTAGACTCCGCTAAGACAGTGACCCAAGCCGGGTATTGAACCCGGGTCCCTGGCACTGTGAAGCAACAGTGCTAACCACTGTGCTACCGTATCGAAGCCTCTGCTTTGGATGCTTCCTACAAGACAGAACTATTCGGTACATTGTTCACCTCTGGCCAATTGTTTTGCTTTCATTCAGCGTCTGGAAGCTTGCACGCATGGTGATCTGGGCTGCATGCCCCTGGCTTTGTGACCACTCTGTGAACCAGGAATACAGAATTCAGGCAACTATTCCACAAACCCCAATCACTCTAAATTTATGATTTATAACATTTCAAAATTTAGTGCGGCTATTTTAATTACTTTCACAGAGGTAAGCCATTACTCTGGTTCCCTCAATGGAACGCAAATCACGCAGACATGGGAAGAACTTACAAACACCACACAGACAGTGACCCAAGCCGGGAATCTGGCGTTGTGAAGCAACAGTGCTAACCACAGTGCTACCACGCCGCCTGTGAATGGGCAGGGGATGGTGTGTATAGCCTTTCCTCTGAATTTTCCATTCCTTTGTGGGGCAAACCTTTCAACTGCTTCACATCTGTCCTTCAGCAGATGGAAAATTGGTCCATATTCCCATCTGTGTCATCAGTATTTTAATAAAGATTATCCTGTCATGCCTTTCTATCTCCTTTGTTCCACCTTCTATCGCAAGCCCTTGACTCTATATGCTTGAGTGTCAGTGTTGGTGACCACCCGATGTCTCTATACTTACCTCTTACTGAGGCATCAGCAGTAGCCAATGCTTTATCCCTCGCCAGACCAGAATGGCTGAATCCCCACTGCTACTTGGTTAAGATTGGCTAGCAGAGGATGAAATACAAACCGAGGGCAATTCATTTGCTTGTTTGGGTACTTGGTTGTTGTAAGTACTCAAGTAAAAAAAATCGTTACTCTGGTTTCTCATGTGTCAGGAATATTCTCACTTTTATTTTTCTGCCAGAAATCGTTAAGTATCAGCTTATCTTTTGCAGAATGAAGCACAGCTTTGAATTCTCGGGTGCCCTCATTAAAGCCTGTAATTCAGACATGTTGTCTAAAATCAGTTTAAAACCAGGGCCTGTGGTGCAAATTGAGGAAAGGAAAACAATTTGAGATCCATCTCTCTAAATAAACCAGAGCAGTGAAAGCAATTATAACCTGTGGTACTTTGCATAAAGCTTCACAAATCTCTCGGGTGTGTGGTGGTTGTGGTTTCTGTGGCTTTTACTGTTACAGCAGAGAAGCAAAAATTGCAACAACTTACATTTATACAGTGCCATTAATGTATTGAAGAGTCCCAAGGTGGAGGCACCCCGTAAAAAGAAAGATACTGAGCCAAGTGAGGAGGGACTGGGTCAAATGACCAAGCTTGGTCAAAAGAGTAGGTTTGAAGAAGAATCATAAAGAAGGAAAGGGAGATGGGGAGGAGAAGGGAATTTCAGAGCTTGTGACCTAGGCAATTGAAGACCAATGGTGGAGCATTTAAAATTGGGTAGAATTTGAGAAGCACAGGGCAGCACGGTGGTGCAGTGGTTAGCACTGCTGCCTCATGGTGTCAAAGTCCCAGGTTTGATCACTGCTCTGGGTCACTGTCCGTGTGGAGTTTGCACATTCTCTCCATGTCTGCATGGGTTTCGCTCCCACAACCCAAAGATGTGCAGGGCACATGGATTGGCTACACTAAATTGCCCCTTAATTGGAAAAAATGAATTGGGTACTCTAAATTATAAAAAAAAGGAATTGGAAAAGCACAGACATCTTGGACGTTTTTGGTGTTGAAAGGAATTGAGTGGCGAGGAGAGATTTGAAAACAAGAATGATAATCTTAAAATCAAGACGTTGATTGACCAAGAGCAAATGTTGGTCGGCGAGAACGGGGTGGTGGGGGAACAAGACATGTTGCGAGCGAAGACACAGGCAGCAGAGATTTGGCTGACCTCACATTTGCAGAGGGTAGAATGTGGAAGATCACCAGGAGCATGGTGGAATAGTCATGTCAAGAGGGAACGAATAAATGAATGGGGGTTTCAGCATCAAATTTGCTCAGATAGACAATTCATGGAGGTGGGAAATGTTAAGGCGGTGGAAATAGGCAGTCTGAGTAATGGCACGAATATGAGATGGGAAGCTCATCTTGGAATCAAACCTGACACCAAGGTTGTGAACGGACTGGCTTAATCTCAGACTGTTACCAGGAAGAGGATGCTATTGGTATCTTGAGGAATGAAACAAGAGAATTCTCTGGAGAATCCACCCACCCTATTCCCTCTCTCAACCTTCCCCCACCCTGACAGACACACACAAAATGCAAAATGTTTCTGATACCATGTGATCTGGAATGACCCATGGATACATTGATGAAAGTTGGCAAACCTTCACTTTTAAATGTTTTGATCAATCAGATGCGTAAAATACATGGGTTTGCTGTACCGGTGGGTTAGAGAATGGGCAGTTATGTGGCTCCACGTCCGACCTTTCTTGAGTATTTGGGGTCAGTGAAAAGTCATCTGATAAGCATGGGTTTGGCAGCTGCCAACATCACTTTGGCACCTGCTAAGGGACCATGATAATAGCCTTTAGCGCAGCACTGGCACAATTAGATCCATTCAGCCTAAATCAAGGGGTAGATCGCACAAACCTATGGGTCTGGATTCTCCGTTTCAGGGACTATGTCCCTCCACCGTCGTGAAAACTGTGGCCCTTTACTCTAGAACAAACGGCGTCAAAAGACCACATATTCACAGCCCTGCAGGGGGCTAGCAGGGAGCCATCGTGAAGCTCGCAGCTCCAGCTGCCGATACGGCCCCCCGCACTTCCGGGTCAGAGTCCGCGCATGTGCACGGTGGCAGCAGCCTCCAGCGGCTGCGCCGTGCTCCATGGCGGACTCGGACCAAGGAGCTGGACCGCAGAAATAGTGCCCCTGATCGACCGCGCACCTGACCTGGACCGCCCGCTCAAAAATACCCCAGTCCCGTATGAGGCCCCCTCCTGCCCACCGATCGGCCAGCCCCCGACCATGGTGGCCGTGGAATGAGTCCGCAGCTGCCTCGTGGCTTTTCCGAATGGCTGGGAACATATTAGATCCACGTCGTCACGACTTCGGCCGGTCGGGGGCGGAGAATAACGGGCAGAGCCTCTGGCAATGGCCGCAAGTGGAGGATGCGCGGTGCGGCGTATTCCCTGGGTGCACCGCTTTTCGAGGGATGGAGAATCGAGGAACTGGCGCCGGTCCCGGTTTCATGCGTGGAACTGGATTCTCCGCCTATGGCGCCGGACGCGATTTTGGTGTCAGGATGCGGAGAATCCAGCCCGTGGTTTCTGAAAGTCTGAGCCATGAGACATAGAGCCCAGTTCAAAATGCTGCCTCAACTGAATCCAAATCCACAAGTGGCAATCACCACCGGGCTGGAAGAGAATCTAGCAGAGGAAATAGGGAGTGGTGCTGAACCAGAGCCTTCAGAGCTGACCTTGTGCAGGAAACCTCCTCCATCCACTCCCAAATAGAGTCCGAATCCTCGAACAACACCCGCACCATACCAATATTAGCCATCAGTAATAGCATAACAGATTGGGTAATGCCAACCCCCTGACTCCCTATCCCTTTGCAAAAACATCCTATGAACCAAAGGAGTCTTACCAGCCCAAACAGAAGTAGAAATCAATTTGTCAACCTGACTAAAGAAAACCTTGGGGAGAAAGACTGGGAGACACTGGAACAAAAACAAAAACCTCAGGAGAATATTCATCTTCACCATCTGTACCCTTCCCGCTAGAGTCACAGGGAGGGCATCCCACGTTTTCAAATCGGCCTTCACCCCATCCACCAGACTTTTTTTTAAATTTAAAGTATCCAGTTTATTTTTGTTCAGTTAAGAGGCAATCCACCTACCCTGCACATCTTTGGGTTTTTGGGGTGGAATTTATGCAGACATGGGGAGAATGTGCAAACTCCACACGGAGAGTGACCTGGGGCCAGGATCGAAAACGGGTCCCCGGTGCCAGAAAAGTTAAGTTTTTGAAGCGTGGCTCAATCATGGGCCACACAAATACCCAGATACCGGAAGCTAGTCTTGGCCGGACGAAATCCCATTTCCAGCGAACGGCGCGCCGCTGAGAAACACGCGGCTGGGTGACCGGAGAATCCCGTCCCAGATCTTTACCTGATATTTGCAACGTGACCATTGGTTATCCAAGAATAAGACTTGGGTAATGCCAATATTCTAGTGAGACACATTCGTAGCCATTCTGACGTCCGCTTTGACAATGCTACCAGAATTTTTAAAATCTCTGCTGTTGCAAAAAAAGATGAAGCTTCCTATTGATACATGTAGTTCCAACGGTTGAATTAATCCTGAATTAAAGAACAACTCATGTAACGAGGAAGGCACAGCTCTGGTTTATTACTGCAAATATTTACTGTTAATTTGAGTTTTGTATTGAGCTTTTGTTAATGGTTCTAAAAAATCTCATTTGATGTCAATGCGCCAGTACATTTAGTGCTTTTAAGGTGTGGTACAGTGGTTAGGACTGCTGTCTCACAGCCCCAGGGACCCAGGTTCAATTCCAGCCTTGGGTCACTGTCTGTGTGGAGTTTGCACTTTACCCCATGTCTGCTTGGGTTTCCTCCCACAATCCAAAGATGTGCAGGTTAGGTGGATTGACCATACTAAATTGCCCCTTAGTGTCTAAAAGGTTAGGTGGGGTTACTAAGTTACGGGGACAGGGTGGAGCCATGGGTTTAAGTAGGATGCTCTTTCCAAAGGCCGGTACAGACTCGATGGGCCGAATGGCCTCCTTCTGCACTGTAAACTCTATGATTCTTCCTTTTGGCTTTAATTTATTTCAGTTGCATTATGCCAAAATGCTGCAAAGCCGGGAAAGAAAGTTTCCTTTGGCTGGCGTTTTGACTTGGACTATCTCACAACATTTTACCTTATTGTCATGACAAAAACAGCAGTTTCCATAAGCAGATTGGTTCTCCTCTGAATTGAAACCTGCACTCTTTATGTGTAAAATGAGTGTGAAACTGCACTAATAATTATCCATTAGCCAGAGTAATTTGCACCAGAGATCTCATGGGACGTCCATCATATTTTTCTGCCTACTTCAGTTTGCATTAATTGGCACGCTGTCAGATTATTATGTTCTGGTTAAAATTAATGGATTTATTTGTTTGGATAATTACACAGAAATAGAAATGCACAGGGTACTGAAGGAATATTACTAAGAAACCAATAAAGGTTGAATCAATCTAAAGGGATTAATTTACCAGTATCTTGCTTCGTGTCTTGCGCAGTCCTGAATTCTGCAAATCATTTGCAGAGTTCTCACTGCAAAGTTAATACATGGGCATTGCAATTTTGAATTGCCTGCAGTCCAAGAGGGCTATTTTCAACCTCTACCCAATTGGATGCAATGCTGCCAACTGGCTTTGGGACCATTTTCAGCTAAAAGCTTAGTTCTGTCCTGAGGAACTTCTATACCGTTGGAAGAGGTGTCTTTCAGATGGGATTTTACACTAAGTTTACTCTCAGGTGGAAGGAAAAGATAGTGTATTACAAGAAGGGGAGTTTTGACAGTGTGTATTACAAGAAGGGGAGTTTTGACAGTGTCTTGATCATCACTTAGACCACAATTAATATCACTAAAAACAGAAAATACTGGACAATCCCAGAATGCCTTTCAGCATCTGTGGAGAGAGAAGGGAGCTAACGTTTCGAGTCTGGATGACTCTTTGCCAAACGTTTTGTTCAGTATTTTCTGTTAAAATGAGTCATCCAGACTCGAAATGTTAGCTCCCTTCTCTCTCCACAGATGCTGAAAGGCATTCTGGGATTGTCCAGTATTTTCTGTTTTGTTTCAGATTCCAGCAACTGTAGGAATTTTATCACTAAAAACAGATTTGCTTATCATTATCCCATTGGAGTTTGTGTTCTGATGTGCATCTTAGCCCTTGATTTCGGCTTATGATATGAAACTAATTGTCTGTTTTGCTAATGTGAAATATTTTGTGTAAAGCAATACAACACAATGTGGAACCTTACAAGAATAATCAGTAAACATCGCCAAGGGCATCACAATATATTACTTGGCAAAAAGGTTCAAGGTATTTAGGTTTGCAGAAGCATTGCAGCTTAGGATGCAAAACTTTCAGTGCAGAGTAACACAAATCTCTGGCACCTCTTTAAATGCTTGCATTATTGCAACACATTGCTCATGTTTCTGTTTCTTTAAGGTAAGACCTGCTGCGGTAAAGGCACTATCTGATGATGAAGATTACGAAGAGTACTATGATGAGGAATCTGATGCAATGCCAGACTATGTAAGCATGTAATCTTGTGTGAAACAGATGCAGCATTTCTCGTGGGTTTGCTTTGTCACCTCCTGGCTCTCTTTCCATGGCTCAAACGCTTCTCCTTAAATTAACTTATTCATTATTTTATAGCCTCTCTGTAAAGTGTTTTCAGGTGTTTTGCACATAAAAGATGCTATTGTCCTTTTTTAAATTCAGATATTTTAATTAAACTTTTAGCATTTTATACCCCAAAAATACAAAAAGCACACAAATTACAAACAGTGATCCAAATAGTAAAAGTAAATCCAACTCCCCCCTTACACCCTCCTCCTGCAAATGCCAGGGTATCTGCCCCCGCTCCCGTTAGCAGCTCTGGCAGGTCTGATACCCCCGTATATAGCCATGAAAGAATAGGCTCCAGCTCAATATTTAGGATTGCTGACACGGTGCTAAAAAAAAGAGACCCAGAAAGCCACAAGCTTGGGACAGGACCAGAACATGTGCATGTGGTTTGCAGGCTCTCTCAAACAGCGCTCACATCTAATCCTCAACCTCCTCAAAGAAACAACTCATTCTGGCCTTGGTGAGGTGCACCCTAAATACTGCCTTGAGTTGGATCAGACTTAGCCTCGCACAGGATGACGAGGCGTTCACTCTGCAACACGACTAACTCCATACCTCCTCCTCCAGTATGGGTCCCAACTCCTCCACCCATTTGACCTTCACCCCCTCTCCCAAGACAAACTCTTCTCCCAAAATCCACCCATATATGCCAGTCGAACTACCCCGAGCAGGAAAGAATCCTATCCGCTAAAGTTGAAGGCGGCACCACCGGAAACACCGAGAACATCCATCAAGCAAAATTTCAAACCTAGAGGTACCTCAATGTGTCCGAGCTCACAAGCCCAACTTTCTCATTCAGCTCCTCCAGGCTAACAAACCACCCTTCCAGAAATAGATCACTCATTCTCTTCAGTCCCATCCCGCTCCACCCCCCAAATGTAACATCCAACTTAGCCAGCTCAAACAAGTGGTTCATACAAATAGGGGCACACCTTGACGCTGGCCCCAGCTTGAAATGCTGACAGAGTTGCTTCCATATTTTGAAAGTGGAGACAACCATCGGGTTTGAAGAGTACTTTGCCAAAACGAAAACAGAGACGCCGTCACTAGCGCCCCCCAACTGGACCCTCTGCACGAACCAGACTTCCTCTCCACCCAGATAGACCCCACATCAGCCCAACACCTTCCCCGTATTGGCAGCCCAGTAATAAAACATCAAATTTGGCAGCCCAAGGCCCTTGACTGTCTATCCCTCTGTAGGACTCCACTCCGAATCCTTAGGGTTTTCACCACCCAATTGTATCTATCCAATATAAGCCACTCAATCCCCCTAAAAAATGACATGGGTAAAAATACCGAAAGACACTGAAATAAGAACAAGAACCTCGGAAAAATGTTCATTTTGATGGATTGAACCCGGCCTGCCAAGGACAATGGGAGGTTGTCCCATCTTCACAGGTCAGCCTTAACCCTACCTGCAGTATATGTAGTCGCACCAAATCCTGCACCACCTGAACCCCCAAATACTGAAAACTAGTCCCTATCAGGCAAAAAGGTAGCCCCCCCCCCAGACCGCTCCCCTCCCCGAGGTGCTAACCACAAAGTACTCACTCTTTCCTAAATTTAACTTGTATCCAGAGAACGAGCCAAAGTTCTTCAATATATCAATGATGTCCCCATCACTGGCCCTGGATCCTTCACATAAAGCAGGAGGTCATCCGCATGCAAGGACACCATGTTCAACCCCACGTCTAACAATTCCTTTCAACTTATTTGAGGCCCTCGGGACTCACGTCCCAGTGGCGCCTCCAGCTGTTCCCGCAATTTCTCCCCCACCGTGGGAAACGCCAGACCCTCTAAATACTCTGCTAGTCTCCGCTCAACCCCTGGTGGCTATGACCCATACAGCCTCTGATAAATGACTCGAAATGTCCCATTCATCTTGTCTGGGGTAGCGACCAGCCTACCTTCCAAATCCCTAACCTGAATGTTCTCCCTAGCAGCCTCCTGCTGTCTTAGCTGGTGAGCTAAGAGATAATTGGCCTTCTCCCCATATTCATACACTACCCCTTCAAACGCATCAGTTGGCACACTGCCCCGTCTGCAGACAGCAGATCAAACTGCATTCGCAGCATTTTCATGCGTGCCAATTGTTCCTCAATTGGGTCACTCGCATACCCACAGTCCACTCCCAGGATCTCATCCGCTATCCTCTGTCGCTGCTTCTTGGCCTCCCCATCCACGTACGCCTTATACAATATGATCTCCCCTCTAATCACTGTCTTCAATGCCTTGCACAGAACATGGAACATAGAATAGTACAGCACAGTACAGGCCCTTGTAGAGGGTGAGACCGTCCCATTCTCGTTAAACTCTACATATTCCCTACTGGCTCTAGAGATCTGCCCTCAGAACCCAGTATCTGATAAGAGCCCAACCTCCATCCCATGCGCTGCATCCGTCCTGCCTCTAACATCAGATCCACCAGGTGTGGAGCATGGTCAGAAATAACGACTGCCGAATATTCCATCTTTTTCGCCCCATGTCAAAGAAGTCTATCCCCGAATACACTTTGTGCACTGGGGAAAAAATGAGAACTCCTTATCCCCCTAGGTTGCATAAACCGCCACAGGTCCACACCTCCTTCTATAAATGCAGCTCATACCCTCGCCATCCAGCGACTTTGGCCTGGAGCAATCCAGCTTCGGGTCCAACACACAGTTGAAATCTCCCCTAAAATCAGTTAGTGCGTATCTAAATCCGGTATTGTGGCCAATAACCGCCTTATAAACTTTACATCATCCCAATTCGGGGTGTATACATTCGCTAACACCACCACCTTCCCCTCCAATGTGCCTATAATTATCACGTACTATTCCTCTGGTCAGCCGAGACCTTCCCCACCTGGAAACGGGAGATGCTATTGTACTTAAGTGCAACTCTTGTTCTTGAGACTTGGGGTTTAAAGGCTCACACCAGCTTTGCAAGGTCAGCTAGGAATGGGCAGTAAATGCTGGTGAAGCCCCCATCCCAGGAGGAATAAAGAATCTATTTCTTTTAAATTAAAAGAAGGGCAGATGAGAGCCATAGGAATTCTGAAAAATGGGCCTAGAAATTCGATGGGTCACATGTATTCATTTTTTTTTACCTATCCCTCTAACGTGACAAGCAGGAAGTACATACTCATTACAAGCCAAGTGATGTATAGCCCACCATTTTGGTACAGGCAAACAGAATATGAATCCAGGGCCCGTGCCTGAAATTGATATTGGGCCTTTGCATTTGTAGACAAAGGATTTTACCTCTGTTTGAGTCCCCTTCTAAAATATTGTTTTGCCCTGCAAGAGCCGGTATTAACTGCACTCAGGAAAACCAGACATATATGCAGCCTAACAGGTGGTCCACAAAGGGATAACAAGATGCTATATTTTAAACTGTATTGACCAGAACATGGACCCAGGGGTAGGAATGCTCCTCCCCACCCTACAAAGCAGCCACGTGAACTGCTGTCAGCCACCACCATAAACGACCACCCTCCCCACCACCTTTTCCTAGATCCCATACCCTCCGTCTCAATTTTCCACCCACTTTCTACCTCTGAATCCCTCCCCCCTCAAATTCTCCCAGTCACCCAGCCCTTCCGGTTCCCTTTAAGAACTTAACTGCGGGTTGCTGTTGGCAGCATAGCAGTCCTAACTGATCTTTGAGGCCTCGTCTCTGGAAAACTATCTGGGGAGATTGCCATTATGTGTCCACAGCTCAGCAACATCTGCTGCAGCCATTTGTCCATTTTTGACTTAAAAGATGAAGGTTCAATAGAGGGACAATGGTAACACACAAAGATAAATTCACAAATCTCACACACACAGTTAATGGGAAGCTGCACTGCAAAAACAATGCATTGGTTCAAGATTTAGCACTAAATTGTTGTTGCGGTCTTTTACACACACACTCTTAATATACTGTTTCCTATAAAATTGGTGAATTTACCATTTAGTGATAATAAGGAATCTTTTTCCTTTATTGATGCACGATCAATGACCACTAAAGCAAGGTTGTAGTCCAACTGAAGGCTTTAATAAGCTAGATGTTTCCCCCAGCAGCTCAGGTCCAGAAAGAAGGCTGCTGGGGCAGCACGGGCTCTTATACCCCGCCTTGCAGGGCGGAGCTACCATACAGCTTGACTAACAGGAAACATACAATATCTACCAATGGTGTTCCAGCATTACCAGGTACCGTAATACCTCTACACAGACGCCCACATTCACCCCCTGTTAAAAAAGAGTCCGGCGGGGGTGGTGGCTTGATATTACAACATAGTAACATGGTAGAAATTATAGTTATGGAGGTACCGTAATACCTCCGTGCAGCGTTTTGTAACTATTTACAGATTCACAATTAACTATATACAGTTTAAAATGAAGCAATCAGTCGATCGGAGGCCCTGGTCGTCCTCTGTGATCGTTGAAGCTTTGGTGGTGACGCCGGTGAAGGCTCGGGCGCCTGTGACTCCGGGAGCGTGGCCTCGATCTCTGTGTCAGCTTCAACACCCCTAGACGGCACTGGTGGGGAAAACGGTTGACCTGGGAAGGGAGCGACTGCGGGGTGCGTCGGTGGGTGGGGGGGCCTAGACGGGGCCGGCGGAAGGACCGATCCTCCTGTAAGGTGCACTGGTGGGAGGGAGGGTGGGACTGGTGGCTGGGGTGTGCGTGGGGATCCGGTGGGCGCCAGGTCTCGTAGGGAGACCGTATCTTGTTGGCCGTCGGGGCACCACATAGGCGTACTGGTGGTTAGCGTGGAGAAGATGGACTCTCTCGACCAACGGGTCCGACTTGTGCGCCCGCACGTGTTTTTGGAACAGGATGGGTCCGGGAGCTGCCAGCCAGGTCGGGAGCGAGGTCCCAGAGGAGGACTTCCTGGGGAAGACAAGGAGATGTTCGTGAGGTGTTTGGTTGGTCGTGGTACAAAGCAGTGACCGGATGGAGTGGAGGGCATCCGGGAGGACTTCCTGCCAGCGGGAGACTGGGAGATTCCTGACCGTAGGGCCAGTAGGACGGTCTTCCAGACCGTTCCGTTCTCCCTCTCTACCTGTCCGTCACCCCGGGGGTTGTAACTGGTCGTCCTGCTCGAGGCAATGCCCTTGCTGAGCAGGAATTGACGCAGTTCGTTGCTCATAAAGGAGGACCCCCTATCACTGTGTATGTAAGCAGGGAACCCGAACAGTGCAAAGATGCTATGGAGGGCCTTGATGACGGTGGTTGCGGTCATGTCGGGGCAGGGGATGGCGAATGGGAACCGGGAGTACTCGTTAGTCACGTTCAGGAAGTACGTGTTGCGGTCGGTGGAGGGGAGGGGGCCTTTGAAGTCCATGCTGAGGCATTCAAAGAGACAGGAAGCCTTTATCAGGTGTGCTTTCTCTGGCCGGTAGAAGTGCGGTTTGCACTCCGCACAGATTTCGCAGTCCCTGGTGGCTGTCCTGACCTCCTCGATGGAGTAGGGCAGGTTGCGGGTCTTGATAAAGTGGAAAAAGCGAGTGACCCCCGGGTGGCAGAGGTCCTCGTGGAGAGCTCGGAGGCGGTCCACTTGTGCGTTGGCACATGTGCTGCAGGACAGGGCATCAGGAGGCTCGTTTAGCTTCCCGGGACAATACAAGATCTCGTAGTTGTAGGTGGAGAGTTCGATCCTCCACCGCAAGATCTTATCGTTTTATATCTTGCCCCGCTGTGCATTATCGAACATGAAAGCAACCGACCGTTGGTCAGTGAGGAGAGTAAATCTCCTACCGGCCAGGTAATGCCTCCAATGTCGCACAGCTTCTACTGTGGCCTGGGCCTCCTTTTCGACTGAGGAGTGGCAGATTTCGGAAGCATGGAGGGTACGTGAGAAGAAGGCCATGGGTCTGCCCGCTTGGTTGAGGGTGGCCGCCAGAGCTACGTCAGACGCGTCACTCTCGACCTGGAAGGGGAGGGACCCGTCGATGGCATGCATCGTGGCCTTTGCAATGTCTGCTTTGATGCGGCTGAAGGCCTGGCGGGCCTCCTTCGACATGGGAAAAACTGTGGGTTGGATCAGGGGATGGGCCTTGTCTGCATAGTTGGGGACCCACTGGGCATAGTAAGAGAAAAACCCTAGGCAGTGCTTCAGGGCCTTGGAGCAGTTAGGGAGGGGCAACTCCATAAGGGGGCGCATGCGTACAGGGTCGGGGCCTATGATTCCATTTCGCACTACGTAGCCGAGGATCGCTAGACGGTCGGTGCTAAACATGCATTTATCCTTGTTATACGTAAGGTTAAGGATCTTTGCAGTCTGGAGGAATTTTCGGAGATTGGTGTCGTGGTCCTGCTGGTCGTGGACGCAGATGGTAACATTATCGAGACACGGGAATGTTGCCCGTAAACCGTACCGGTCAACCATTCAGTCACGCTGGAAGACCGAGACCCCATTAGTGACACCGAAGGGAACCCTTAAGAAGTGGTAGAGCCGCCCATCTGCCTTGAAGGCAGTTTATTTGCAGTCACTAGTGCGGATGGGGAGCTGGTGGTAGGCGGACATAAGATCCACCATGGAGAAGACCTTGTAATGCGCGATCCTGTTTACCAGGTCGGATATGCGGGGGAGAGGGTTCGCGTCCAGCTGCATGAACCTGTTGATAGTCTGACTGTAGTCGAAGACCATCCTATGCTTCTCCCCGGTCTTTACCACCACTTCTTGAGCTCTCCGGGGACTGTTGCTAGCTTCAATGACTCCTTCCCTCAGTAGCCTTTGGATCTCTGACCTAATAAAGATCCGATCCTGGGCACTGTACCGTCTGCTCCTGGTGGCGACGGGTTTGCAATCCGGGGTGAGGTTCGCAAACAAGGAAGGCGGATCGACCTTGAGGGTCACGAGGCCGCAGACAGTGAGTGGGGGGGGTATAGGGCCACCGAATTTGAAAATTAGACTTTGGAGATTACACTGGAAGTCTAAACCTAGGAGTGTGGCTGCGCAGAGGTGGGGAAGTACGTAGAGCCGGTCATTTTTAAACTCCCGTCCCTGGACCGTGAGGTTTGCTACACAAAACCCCTTTATCTCTACTGAGTGAGAACCGGAGGCCAGGGAGATTTTTTGATTAACGGGGTGGACGAGGAGAGAACAGCGCCTTACCGTGTCGGGGTGTATGAAGCTCTCCGTGCTCCCAGAGTCGATTAAGCAGGACGTCTCGTGTCCGTTGATTAGTACTGTTGTAGCAGTTGAGAGTGTTCGAGGCCGGGACTGATCCAGGGTCACCGAGGCTAATCACAGAAGTTGAGTGTTCTCTTCGGGCAGTGTGCAGTCAGCCGAGCTGGGGTCCTGGGAGTCCATCCAAGATGGCGGCGCCCATTGGTCGCACATGGCTGGGGTTGCACAAAATGGCGGCACCCATCCATCGAATGTGGCGTCCGCGGGACAAGATGGTGGCGCCCGGGGGCCGCACGTGGTCCTGGAGGAGTAAGTCGGCGGCGCCCGCTGGCCGCACAGGGACGGTGGAGAGGTTTGTGGTGGCGCTCTGCATTCGCCACCGGAGACCGCAGCGACCCCACGGGCCTGGCATACCACAACGAAGAGGCCCTTTTTACCGCATCCCTTGCAGGTGGATGCGCGGGCCAGGCAGCGCTGCCGGGGGTGCTTGCCTGCCTGAAAAAGTAGCAGCGGGGCCCCCCGGGGTTGCCAGACCTTGCAGCACAAGCTTGTGGGGAGGTGGGAGATGTCTCAGGGTCGGTTGCGGAGGGGTTCCACGCTGCCCAGGGGGCTGCCGCGCGGTCGGGAGCATAAGCGCGGGCGTTTCGGGAGGCCACATCCAGGGAGCCTGCAAGGGCCCGTGCCTCCTTGAGGCCTAGGGTGTCTTTTTCCAGCAATCGCTGGCGGATTTGGGGGGACAGCATACCTGCCACAAAAGCGTCCCGGATCAAGAGTTCTGTGTGGTCCCTCGCCAAAACTTGCGAGCAGTTGCAGTTTCTCCCCAACACCAGGAGCGCACGGTAGAATTCTTCCAGTGATTTCCCCAGGGATTTGTCGCCTCATTGCTGGCAGATGTTGGGCGTGGACCTGATTTACCGGGCAAATATAATGTCCTTTTAGCAGCTCCATTGCTGCATCGAAGTCGTCCGCATCCTTGATGAGGGTGTAAATTTCCAGACTCACCCTCGAGTGCAGGACTTGCAATTTCTGTTCCCCCGTGGGTGTGTTTTCGACCGTTCCGAGATATCCTTTAAAAAACACCAGCCAGTGCTTGAAGGTTGCCGCTGAGTTCGCCGCGTGGAGGCTGAGTTGCAGACACTCCGGCTTGATTCGGAGCTCCATCCTTTTAAATCTAGCTTATTAAATTGATGCATGATCAATGACCACTAAAGCAAGGTTGTAGTCCAACTGAAGGCTTTAATAAGCTAGATGTTTCCCCCAGCAGCTCAGGTACAGGAAGAAGGCTGCTGGGGCAGCACGGGCTCTTATACCCCGCCTTGCAGGGCAGAGTTACCATACAGCTTGACCAATAGGAAACATACAATATCTACCAATGGTGTTCCAGCATTACCAGGTACCGTAATACCTCTACACAGACTACCACATTTATGATACACTATTTTCTCAATTTAAATATATGCCAAAGCACCTGCTGTAAGAAGAAAGCTAACGTACATGTTCTTTAATTATTCAGGATAGTGACATAACAGACAGCTCTGGACATGAAGGCCAGCAGTCCTCACTGATGGAAATTCTCAATTACTGTCAGGTAAAAAGGTGATCCTTTAAATCATCTCCTGCCATTGCTGAGTTCCCACCAACCCTAACCAGTGATTGCAGATTGCAGCTTTCAAAATTGACACCCAGCTTCACTTAAGTGACAACAAATACTGTGTGAGATCAGCAGATACCGTGCGAGATCGGCAGTTACCGTGCGAGATCGGCATCTGCCCAATTGCATATCTAAAAGAGTGAATGTTTACTTCAAACTTGTCCATTAAACCACTGTACTTTAAGTCGTACACAGGGGTTTCAGTTAATGAATGATAACTGGACCTTCTACCGAGGGCTATACACCTCCGAGCCCCCGACGGGGGCGCAGGGATGAAACAGTTCCTCGTCAGACTGGAAATACCAGTTAAGGGGGAGGACAGAAGGGGGGAGCTGGAAGCACCAATAGACCTGAAAGAAATCTTGGAGAGCATTAGCTCCATGCAGGCGGGGGAGGCACCGGGACCGGATTGCCTCCCGGCGGACTTCCATAACAAATTTGCACCGGCCCTGGCCCCACATCTAAGGGACATGTTCGTAGACTCCTACACTAGTGCAGGCCACAATTTCACTGATACTCAGAAAAAGACAAAAGACCCGACGGAATGTGGATTATATAGGCCCATTTCGTTGCCAAATGTGGATCCGAGAATAATTTATCTTGCTAGGTAACTCTAACTGTAAGCAGACAGGTTTTATTTTAGGCGCAAGTTGTAGCAACTGTTCATTCAAATGTCTGGAATTTATCAACAAGTGTTGTGATCCAGTTGGACTAAATATGGATTCAGGACCCTAGGGCTTCTACACACCACCTGATTTGGTGATCTGGAGAGGTGTATAATGGGTGGTTAATCCACTAGGGCCTGGCTTCCCCAGTAGTGTATGATTTGGGAGCTGACTGTGTGTGAAATCAAAGGATTCACCAATGTACTACTTTTTAATTGCAGAGAATTCCTTATTCTAATCACACTGTCTAAAGAAACAGTTTCTCACATTTCTTTGAGCTATTGTCCTAAATTTATGTATGCTCCTAATTGTCTTTCGCAGCAGTGAAAACAACCAAGTGTTCCTTGTTGACAATTGGAAAAATTCCCCCATTCCTTCAGATTGCTCGCACCCTTGACATTTGGTTTGGTTCCTACAGAGCTTCTGACCCATAATCCCCTCAATCCTGGAACTGCATCCTGCAAGTTGCTATTGCTACCTGAATAGTTACAATTCAATGGCATTAGCATCACTGAATCCCTCACTATCAACATCCTGGGGGTTTGCCATTTACTAGAAACTGAACCGGACTAGCCAGATAAATATTGTGGCTGTCAGAGCAGGTCAAAGACTAGGAATCCTGTGGTGAGTAACTAACCTGACTCCCCAAAGCCATCTTCAAGGCACAATCAGGAGTGTGATGGAATACTCTCCACTTGCCTGGACGAGTGCAGCTCCAACAACACTCAAGAAGCTCAACACTATCCAGGACAAAGCAGCCCGCTTGATTGCTCCCCCTTCCACAAACATTCACTTTCCACCGCCGATGAACAGTGGCAGGCGTGTGTACCATCTACAAGATGCACGGCAGAAGCTCACCAAGGTTCCTTAGGCGGCACCTTCCAAACCCACGGCCGCCATCACCTCGAAGGACAAGAACAGTAGATAGCCGGGAACACCACCATCTGGAAGTTTCTCTCCAAGTCACTCACCGTATTGACTTGGAAATATATCGGTGTTTCTTCACTGTCGCTGGGTCATAATCCTGGAACTCCCTCCCTAACAGCATAGTGGGTGTACCCAGACCTCAGGGACTGAAGCAGTCCAAGACTGCAGCCCACCAACACTTTCGCAACGCCACCTAGGGATGGGCAATAAATGCTGGCCTAACCAGCGGCGCCCACATCCCATACATGATTTTTAAAAATATAGCAATCAAGAGTAGCATTCAGTCTTCCAAGCCTCTGCTTGGGTGCCAACAACCGTTTCTCTGGAGCCATTGGGAAAGTCTTGATGGTTCTGGGGGAAAAAAAATGCAGGTAGATCAGCACCTCATAAAGAAAGAGAGATTAACATTTTCACTACCAACAGATATTTTTTAAAAAAATATGTTTATTAAGAATTTTTCAACAAAATTTTCAACCATACAAACCCCCCCGTAACAAAAAGAAAAGAAAAGTTGCATAGCAAGACATAAACATATCAAATCGACATAATACAGAACTTTGTACAGTGGATTCCTCCCGCACATATCGACTTTCCCAAACGTTTATGTATTTTCTTGCTCAAGTGCCCCTAGGAAAAAACCCCTTCCCCGTCCACCCTTCTTCCCCACCCCCCCCGAAAGAGATATCAACCGCCCCCCCCCCCCCCCCCCCCCCCCCCCGGGTTGCTGCTGCTGCTGACCGAACTTCATCTAACGCTCCGCGAGATAGTCTAGGAACGGTTGCCACCGCCTGGAGAACCCCTGCGCAGACCCTCTCAAGGCAAACTTTATCCTCTCCAACTTGATAAACCCTGCCATGTCATTTATCCAGGCTTCCACACTGGGGGGCTTCACATCTTTCCACACTAACAAGATCCTCCGCCGGGCTACCAGGGACGCAAAGGCCAGAATGCCGGCCTCTTTCACCTCCTGCACACCCGGTTCGTCCGCCACTCCAAATAGTGCTAGCCCCCAACTTGGCTTGACCTGGACTTTCACCACCTTAGATATAGTTCTCGCAACACCCCTCCAGAACCCATCCAGTACCGGGCATGACCAGAACATATGGGCGTGGTTCGCCGGGCTTCCTGAGCACCTCCCACATCTGTCCTCCACCCCAAAGAGCCTACTCAGCCTCGTCCCTGTCATATGCGCTCTGTGAATCACCTTAAACTGTATCAGGCTAAGCCTGGCACATGAGGAAGAGGAATTAACCCTACTTAGGGCATCAGCCCACCGACCCTCTTCAATCTCCTCCCCCAACTCCTCCTCGCATTTGCCCTTCAGCTCCTCGACCAAAGCCTCCCCCTCTTTCATCGCCTGGTATATCGCCGACACCTTGCCCTCTCCGACCCATACACCCGAAATCACCCTGCCTTGAATCCCCTGTGCCGGGAGCAATGGGAATTCCCTCACCTGTCGCCTCACAAACGCCCTCACTTGCATGTACCTGAAAGCGTTTCCCGGGGGTAGCCCAAACTTCTCCTCCAGCGCCCCTAGGCTCGCAAACGTCCCATCAATGAACAGGTCCCCCATTCTTCTAATCCCTGCCCGATGCCAGCTCTGAAATCTCCCGTCCAGCCTTCCTGGGACAAACCGATGGTTACCCCTGATCGGGGACCACACCGAGGCTCCCATCGCACCCCTGTGTCGTCTCCACTGGCCCCAGATCTTTAGCGTTGCTGCCACCACCGGACTCGTGGTGTACCTTGTCGGCGAGAGCAGCAGCGGTGCCGTCACAAGCGCCCCCAGGCTCGTTCCTTTGCAGGACGCCATCTCCAACCTCTTCCATGCCGCCCCATCTCCCTCCATCACCCACTTACGGATCATCGCCACATTGGCTGCCCAGTAGTAGCCCCCAGATTCGGCAACGCCAGCCCTACTATCTCTATCTCTACTACGCTCCAGAAACCCCCTCCTTACCCTCGGGGTCTTATTCGCCCACACAAAACCCATAATGCTCCTGCCTACCCTCTTAAAAAAGGCCTTGGTGATCACAATTGGAAGGCACTGGAACACAAAAAGAAACCTCGGGAGGACCACCATTTTAATCGTCTGCACACTGCCCGCTAGCGGGCAACATGGCCCATCGTTTGAAGTCCTCCTCCATCTGCTCCACCAGCCTCGTCAAATTAAGTTTATGCAGGGCCCCCCAACTCCTACCTATTTGTATCCCCAAGTACCGAAAGCTCCTTTCCGCCCTCCTCAACGGTAGATCGTCTATCCCTCTTCCCTGGTCCCCTGGATGCACCACGAAGAGCTCACTTTTCCCTACATTGAGCTTATAGCCCGTAAAGTCCCCAAACTCCCTTAGAATTTGTATGACCTCCACCATCCCCTCCACTGGATCCGCCACATACAGCAACAGGTCGTCTGCGTACAGCGACACTCGATGTTCCCCTCCCCCTCGAACCACCTCCCTCCATTTCCTGGACTCCCTTAATGCCATGGCCAAAGGTTCTATTGCTAATGCAAATAACAGGGGGGACAGGGGGCACCCCTGCCTCGTCCCTCGATACAGCCGAAAATACTCCGACCTCCGCCGATTCGTAACCACACTCCACCGGGGCTCTATATAGGAGCTTAACCCAGCTAATAAACCCTCCCCCGAACCCAAACCTCCGCAACACTTCCCAGAGATACTCCCACTCTACTCGGTCAAAGGCCTTCTCCGCATCCATAGCTGCCACTATCTCCACCTCTCCCTCCACCGATGGCATCATTATCACATTTAGGAGCCTCCGCCATTGGTGTTTAGCTGCCTGCCCTTTACAAATCCCGTCTGGTCCTCGTGAATCACCCCCGGGACACAGTCCTCGATCCTCGTAGCCAGCACTTTTGCCAGCAACTTAGCATCCACGTTGAGGAGCGAGATCGACCTGTACGACCCACATTGCAGTGGGTCCTTATCCCGCTTCAAGATCAAAGAGATCATCGCCTCAGACATTGTTGGGGGCAGGGTCCCCCCCTCCCTAGCCTCATTGAAAGTCCTCACCAGCAACGGGGCTAACAGGTCTACGTACTTCCTATAGAACTCAACCGGAAACCCATCCGGTCCCGGGGCCTTCCCTGCCTGCATGCTCCCCAGTCCTTTAACCAGCTTCTCCAAGCTAATTGGCGCCCCCAAACCAGCCACCTCCTGCTCCTCCACCCTCGGGAACCTCAGTTGGTCCAAGAATCGTCGCATCCCCTCTTCCCCCGCTGGGGGCTGGGATCTGTACAGCTCCTCATAGAAGGCCTTGAATGCCTCATTTACTTTCACCGCACTCCGCACTGTAGTTCCCCTTCCATCCTTGACTCCACCTATGTCCCTCGCTGCCATCCTATCTCCCTCACTGCCATCCTCTTACGGAGCTGGTGTGCCAGCATCCGGCTCGCCTTCTCCCCATACTCATACGTCGCCCCCTGTGCTTTCCTCTACTGTGCCTCTGCCTTCCCTGTGGTCAACAGGTCAAACTCCGTCTGGAGATTTCGCCTCTCCCTGAGTAGTCCCTCTTCAGGGGCCTCTGCATATCTCCTGTCCACTCTTAAAATCTCCCCCACTAACCTCTCCCTTTCCCTGCCCTCTCTCTTCTCCCTTTGAGCCCTGATGGAGATTAACTCTCCCCTGACCACCGCCTTCAGCGCCTCCCATACTACCCCCACCTGCACCTCTCCGTTGTCGTTGGCCCCCAAATACCTTTCAATGCACCACCGCACCCTCCCGCACACCTCCTCACCTGCCAGCAGTCCCACATCCAACCGCCACAACGGGCGTTGGTCCCTTAGCACAGAGCTAAATCGCTGGCTTTGAAAGCAGACCAAGGCAGACCAGCAGCATGGTTCAATTCCCGTAACAGCCTCCCCGAACAGGCGCCGGAATGTGGCGACTAGGGGCTTTTCACAGTAACTTCATTGAAGCCTACTTGTGACAATAAGCGATTTTCATTTCATTTCATTCCATTTCTCCCAACTCCAGTTCCACCCAGTGTGGGGCGTGGTCTGAAATGGCTATGGCCGAATACTCCGTTCCCTCCACTTTCGGAATCAGCGCCCTGCCCAGAACTAAAAAATCTATCCGGGAGTAGGCTTTGTGCACGTGGGAGAAAAAAGAAAATTCTCTGGCCAGAGGCCTGGCAAATCTCCACGGATCCACTCCCCCCATCTGGTCCATAAACCCCCTAAGCACCTTGGCCGCAGCTGGCCTCTTTCCGGTCCTAGATCTGGAGCGATCCAGTGCTGGGTCCAACACGGTGTTGAAATCCCCACCCATTATCAAACTTCCTACCTCCAGGTCCGGAATGCGCCCCAACATACGCTTCATGAATCCAGCATCGTCCCAGTTTGGGGCGTATACATTTACCAATACCACCCACGTCCCCTGCAACCTACCGCTCACCATCACGTATCGACCTCCATTGTCCGCAACTATGTTCTTGGCCTCAAACGACACCCGCTTCCCCACCAGTATTGCCACCCCTCTATTCTTCGCATCCAGCCCCGAATGGAATACCTATCCTACCCATCCCTTTCTCAGCCTAACCTGGTCTGCCACCTTCAGCTGTGTCTCCTGAAGCATGACCACGTCTGCCTTCAGTCCCTTTAAGTGCGCGAACACTTGGGCCCTCTTGCCCATTTAGGCCCCTCACATTCCACGATATCAGCCGGATTGGGCCCCCCCCCCCCCCCCCCCCCCCCCCCCCCCCCCCCCCCGCTGACTAGGCATCTCCTATTTTAGGCCAGTCCCGTGCCCGTGCCTCCCGCACCCTCCAGTCCCCCAGACAGGGAACCCCCGCCCCGACCACCTCTTCCGTTTTCAGTTCCCCCTTGGCCAATGCAGCAGCAACCCTATTCCCCCCCCCCCCCCCCCCCCCCCCCAGCTAGATCCAGATCTAGCTCTTTTGCTCCTCCCATAATACTTCCGTAAGTCAGCTGACCCCGGCTTCTCCCACCTTCCCATTGACCACCCCCCCCCCCCCCCCGTGTGGAAATCCCCCCTCATCCTTGCGCTCCTCCATCACCTTCTCTCCCCCCCCCCCCCACTCCGCCCTTCCCTATCGCGGGAAAAAGCCCGCGCTTTCCTGAGCCAGCCCCGCCCCCTGTGGTGCAGCTCCTGTTGCGGCCTTATCCCAATTCCCCCATCCCCGGGTCTCACCTCCCTCCAGCACCGGCGCCCACATTCCCCAGTCTCCCCATCAAATCTCTTCTCCCATCCCCATCCATCGTCCCACCCGTGAAACATTCTTTACACATATTTACAACCCTGGATACAGTTGACACCTCCCCCACACCCACAGACCCTCAGGTTGAGTCCAATTTTTCCGTTTGGATAAAGGTCCAAGCCTCTTCTGGCGTTTCAAAATAGGGGTGTCGATCCTGAAATGTGACCCACAGTCGCGCTGGCTGCAGCATTCCGAATCTCACCCTCTTCCTATGCAGCACCGCCTTGGCCCGATTGAAACCAGCTCTCCTCTTTGCCACCTCCGCGCTCCAGTCCTGGTAGACACGGATCACCGCATTCTCCCATCTACTGCTCCGCTCTTTCTTGGCCCATCTCAGGACACACCCTCTGTCCGCGAAACGATGGAACCTCACCACTATCGCCCTCGGCGGCTTGCCGGCCTTGGGTCTCCTCGCCAGGACCCGGTGAGCCCCTTCTAGCTCCAGGGGACTCGGAGAGGCCTCCGCGCCCATCAGCGAATGGAGCATCGTGCTCACATACGCCCCGGCATCGCCCCCCTCCACCCCTTCAGGGAGACCCAGAATCCAGACATTCTTCCTCCTCAACCTGTTCTCCAGGCACTCGAATCTTTCGGCCCACCTCTTGTGCAGCGCCTCGTGCACCTCCATCTTCACCGCCAGGCCCAAGATCTCGTCCTCGTTCTCGGTGCTTTTGTCCCTCACCTCTCGGAGCTCTACCTACTGGGCCTTCTGGGTCTCCTTCAGCCCCTCGATCGCCATCAGCATTGGCGCCAGCACCTCCTTTTTGAGCTCCTCCACGCAGCGCCTGAGAAACTCCTGCTGATCCGGCCCCCATGCTGCTCGATCTCTGCCATCTTGTTTTTCCCCCTCGTTTCTGCCGCTGCTCCAAAGCCACTTTTTCCCCCGCTCCACTTCTGGTCCCCTCCATACACGACGGAAGGGGGACCTTGCTCTCACCTTCCCACACGGGAATCGGTCAAAAAAATGTCCGTTGGGGCTCCTCTGGAGAGCCCAAATGTCCGTTCTAGCGAGAGCCGCCGAAATGTGCGGCTTAGCTCCGCATCGCCGCAACCGGAAGTCCTACCAACATTTTTTTAATGAGGTTTTGCATCTAAATATTAACCAAGCTTTCTGTTGCAGATGCGGACTGATCTTCTGTGCATTTTCTGCTTGCACATTTCGAATTCGAAACTTTGCTTTTGGTTTCTTCATACTACCAGTTCTGATTTAATTGAAAAACTGGGTGATCTGATTTTAACCGGTAGCTAAGGCCAGTAGCAAAATATTATCCTTGTTCTGTTGTGCCGGCTTTGCCACATGGATTACTTATGGCAAAAAAATGCAATCTGTACAAAGAAAGATAAATTTAGGAGAGACAGCTCTTGACGTACAAAGCTGTGGAGTTAAAACTAAGAAGCAACTTTAACTCAAAATGTTGGGAGGGATTTTCCACACTCCCCCGCGGAGTGTTTCTTGGTGCCGGGAGGCAGCCTGCGTTGGCCGGCAGCGGGATCTTCTGGTCCCGCCGCTGCCAATGGGATTTGCCACTAAATCCAGTCCCCGCCGCCGGGAAACCTGCTGCGAGGATTTGCCGTTGGCAGGTCTGGAAGATCCCGCTGTCGAGAACGACTGGAAAATCCCCCAGTTATTTTTTCCCCCCCGATTTTAAAAAAGAATGCACTTTACCGTCATTGTTGCTGTAATAGTCTCTGTTTTGTGACATGCATGCTGTTTTTGACTCATTTTTACTATCGGTGTAGGTTATATATTCTACCATCCGAAGACTGGACAAAAAAACAGAAGTGATTCAGAGGCAAGTGTCTGATTTACGGCAAGGGAGAACAAAATTTTTTGCTAAGCAAGTAAGCTTCCCTTTATATTATTTGTACTAGCATCCTGTTGTAATCCTCTGCTGTTGTGAAACTGATGCAGTTGTTTACTTTGTGTTCATTAACTGCATCAAATTTGAGCCTCCATGCACTGCTGCCCCTGCTGACAATGGGCCCGAATTAACCATTCATTTAACTGAATTGGTTACCCGTCAACCAATCTACACACCCGACCCTTCCATTCTCAACCCTTTGTGGGGGTGAAAGATTCTGCCCTTGGAACCAGCCTATGTAATCATGCTAGACTCCATTGTGCAATGCAGAGATCAAAAGCAGACCTTCCTGCGTTTATCAATCTATAAGTCTGTGGAAGAATCATGTACAAGCTATTGTTTGTTGATGATGCGGTTGCTTCTTGGAACCTGAAGGGTGGCCCCTTGCTTTAAAAGAGATTTTTTAAAAAACATCTTGTGCTGTTTTGTTAAACAGACTGGATCCACTTGTTTTGATTCTTTGTACCCTCTGCCTATTCAGCATTCAAAGCAAGCAATGCTACTCAAGATCTACTGCTCCTTGATGCTTCTTGCACAATCCTAGTGCATCATGCAAAATAAGTATTAAGCTATAGCTTAAAAGAGCTGACCTGGTATAATAGTCATAGATTGTTGGCTAATAGTCCACAAAGCAAAATAGGGGTAATTTTGTGAATCAGGAGGGGAGCCTCATAGGCCAGGAGGCACATATCCAAAACTCGGATACATACTCACCCAATTTTACAGATGCCGTATTGCTAATGCATTATACTTGTGATATGTTGTTACCCTTTATTGTGAACCTGTGATGCTGCAGTCTGTAACCTGGAGTCTTTGGAGCATGCCCAAGGGGCTGAATTGTCAAATCCTATTCCTGTGTTCAGTTGAAGGTGCACAGTTGCATATTTTAGTTCAAATTAGAAGTCTTTTGCACATTGTGCATTTAATGTTACGCTATCATCGAACCTGGTACAGGTGGCCCAGTAAGAGAAGGAAAAGATTGTTTCAGGCGTCAGATTCTGCACAGATTCTGTCAGATCCCACTGCTATGCAACGTAGCTGGTCGACTGCACCAGGCACAGATATCTGGGATGCACAGATATCTGGGATTCACAGATGAGAGATAGGCAATGGTATTGAGCTTTAGCAGGGAGACAGTGACAGAACTGTATCATCCCTTTTAAGAAAACCTCCAGACAACATTTAACACCTGTATAGCACTGGCTGCAGTTATCAATGTCGCCAGTTCAAATCTATTAGAAGTTCCACATTCTGACCAAGTTATTCTGAATTCCTGATTGGATTTACTTGTGACTATCATATATCTATGACCCCTAGTTTTAGGTTCCCACAGTGGGAATATCTTCTCTACATCTATGTACCCTATGAAACCCCTTCAGAATTTTAATTATTATGTCGTCCCTCAGTCTTTTCCAGACTGTTCAATCTTTCTAGAGAATTCTACCTCTAGTGACATTTGACAATTGATTTAATGTGTCTATTTTTGCTGCAGAGGCAGGTCTTGGCATCTCTTTCCAATGGCTATAACCAGAAATTGAAAAGAAAAATGGGACTGAAGTCTGCTGTGAAGGCAAGAAAGAAGAGAATCGACTGTTCCAGTCTGACTGACCAGAGTGAGTCAAGTGACTGTAATGAACCAATAATAATTCAGGTTGAAGATGACATGACCGATGCAATTGTTGATGAGAAACAAAATGTTTTGACATCCTTTCATTCCGCGGAACACACCCTTGAGAACCTGGTGCCAGCAACTAGCTCAACTGGTCTAGTGCCACAAGACTCAGTCCGAAACCCAGAGTTTCAGCATCCTTGTCAGAAGCCACACTCCATGCCAGCTTCATATAAAATGAGCAAGCCACATGGCAGCTATGGTCAACGGTCAGTGCTCCAGCAGCTAGAAATAAAAGAAACTTCTCAGACAGAAGAAAATACTTGCCAGAACATCACGTTAGCACTGGATTGTATCAACCACGTGGAGACTTTGAAGCAGGATCCAGCGCCACAACATTCAATCTTTGACCTTTCAAAGAATAGCTTTGGTAAGTAGGTACTGTTGTTAGATGGCCAGTGACTTGATTTTATACCAAGAATGAAAAGACCTTATCATGGCGAGATTGCCCATGCTACCAGAGCAAATTTGGGATTTCAATTGACTTTACCCAGAGAGACCTCATTACATTTCTCGGCCTTGGTCAGTGAGAGGATTTATTGCTCTGATGTACTGCACCATTCAGTTGATAAATAGGGTTAGACCCAAGTTCATAATGTAACGCGAAGAACAGTTTTGTTTGTGCAGATCATGTTAGGTTAGACTAACTTAGTTTACTTCTTTTTTTTAACCCTGACTCAACTATTTTTTTAGCATGCCGGAGACACTTGTTCTGTCAGTGTTCTTCCTGTATTACTTTCCTGTTGAATGATGTGACGGGGTTGGTGCACTTCCTCCCCCACTTAAATATCTTGAATCGGTAGTGTATTTCTTTGATGCAGACACTCTTTGGTTGTTCAGTACAGGAAAAGGATGAGGTGACTTTGGTCATCAGCAGGTACTTCTCAGCTCTAATGCACTATTGTATCAGCAGTTAAGTACTGTTAGAGATCCATGATATGTTTAAAAAAAAGATAAACATAGGGACAGGATAACAATAGAGAAGATAAAATAGAAAGAAATGAATGGAATGTGTAATGATCCCCAGAGTGACTGATAACTTAAAAAGAAAGGTATGTATTTCCCAGGGACCGACAGAGAGCATCACACAGCAAAATATTTCACGTTTCAGGACTTTAACACATTGGCCTGGATTTGTATGGAATGGTGGAGACTCCCGGGCTTATCCAAAATGGCGCTGGTAACCTGGATCCAGAAGTTTGCCACCATTTCCGACAGATCCTACTTTTGCTGGTAAGGGAAATGGAGGCGGGATGTGATTCACATATGGGATAAACCCGAATCCAGCAAGGTCATTTGAACTCTGTGCTGAGTTAAATCAGACCCCATCCTCGCTGGAGTGCGAACCTCATCCCACAGTGTGTGGAATTACAAATTTTTAGAGTAGACTAAATGTTCATAAAGGGCGGTTAAGGTCTGTGGAACTATCAAGTTGTCGAGTTGTTTAAATCCCCTGGGCCCATGTGTCCCAAAAATGTTCTCTGTGTGCTTGCAGTTTCAATAGATGTTCGTTGACATAACCTTACATACTGTCAATATAGCATTATTATTATTTGACTGCTTCCACAACCTAGAACCTGTCATTATTCCAGGTGGGGTGGGTGGGTGGGTGGAGTTGCATGTGTGGAATACAGTCAGGCTCACCAACCCTGGAAGCTGAGCGTAGGCGGGCACCAGGGCGGGCAAGAACCAAGGCAAACTGGTTGTAATGCCCGCATTGATTCTTTAGCAATTTTATCCCAGTTGTTTTAAAAGTTGTTGGTCCCTCTAACCCTTATCCTCACGCCCTCTTGCCTCCACACTGACCCCTCATGGTCAAGAAGGACTTGGGCAGGCTAGGAGACTGGGCAAAGAAGTGGCAGAATACAATGTGGAAAAGTGTGAGGTTATGCACTTTAGTAGGAAGAATGGAGACACAAACTATTATCTAAATGGGAAAAGGCGTAGGAAATCAGAAGTACAAAGGGACCTAGGAGTCCTAGTTCAAGATTCTCTTAAGGTTAATGTGCAGGCAGTTAGGAAGGCAAATGCAATGTTAGCATTCATGTCGAGAGGGCTATAATACAAGAGCAGGGATGTACTTCTGAGGCTGTATAAGGCTCTGGTCAGACACTATTTGGAGTATTGGGCCCCGTATCTAAGGAAGGATGTGCTGGCATTGGAAAGGGTCCAGAGGAGGTTCACGAGAATGATCCTTGGAATGAAGAGCTTGTCGTATGAGGACCGGTTGAGGACTCTGGGTCTGTACTCTGAGTAGGGATGAAAGGGTAGACGTATGAGGAGAAATTAAACAATTTGGGCTTATACTCGCTGGAGTTTAGAAGGATGAGAGGGGATCTAATCGAGGTGTATAAAATACTAAATGGGATTGATGAAGTAAACGTAGACCAAATGTTCCCCCTTATGGGTCAATCTAGGACGAGAGGTCACCGATATAGATTGAAAGGTGATAGATTTAAAACTGAGATGAGGAGGAACTACTTCCGCAGAGTGTGGTGAATTTGTGGAACTCACTGCCCCATAGTGCAATGGAGTCCAAATCATTAAATGGTTTCAAGAAAGAGATAGATATATTACTGGTTTAAAAAAAAACAGGTTAAAGGGATATGGAGAACAGGTGGGGAGGTGGATTTGAGACCAGGAAGAGATCAGCCATGATTTGATTGAATGACTGAGCAGGCTCGAAGGGCTGATTTGCCTCTGTCTGCTACTAATTCCTATGTTCCTAAAGGTGAATTTGAGCGCAGTATGGAGCCCATTAAGACATGATGGAAATTATTGCATATTACTGTGGATTTAAACATAGTAAACATGGCCACTTCCAACTAGGGGCAGGGAAACTCGCAAAGCCTGGCGGGTAAAATGGACAAGCCAAGAGTCAGGCAGGCTCAGAGCCTGAAATGCACATTCGTAAGCAAGAAGTCCAGACGGTATCGAAACTCCATCCAATTAGCATTTTAATGGGGCCGATTAGCATTTGATGGCCCACCTTCCCCAAAACAAAGGATTGGTACTCAAGCAACCGGGACAGTCCCAGACATTTTGGCACCACCCCCTGTTCAAGGGAAATGCAAACAACGGGGTCAGCGACCGCTTGGAACACGCCCAACCATCCAGATCCCCACCCACTTATTGGCTAAGGAATCGAACGGAGTGATCAGGGATCACCCAATTAGTAAGGCTCAAATCGAAGGACCGCCCAAAAGAGCGTGAAAACCCCCCGAGTATAAGAAGAGTTTGCCATATGTTCGCTCTCTCTTGGCCTTGGTACCCCGGTCACGGCCATCGCCAATTGCAGCAATACCAGAAGTGAGTCTAAGTTCAATGCCCGCTACCAGACGGATGAGCCCAGCTGAGCAGCAGTTCATAGATTTCATAGAATTTACAGTGTAGAAGGAGGCCATTCGGCCCATCGATGCTGCACCGGCTCTTTGAAAGAGCACCCTACCCAAGCCCACATCCCCACCCTATCCCCATAACCCACTAACCCCACCCAACACAGGGCAATTTTGGATACTAAGGGCAATTTAGCATGGCCTATCTACCTAACCTGCACATCTTTGGACATGTGGGAGGAAACCGGAGCACCCGGAGGAAACCCACGCACACATGGGGAGAACGTGCAGACTCCGCACAGACAGTGAACCAAGCCGGGAATCAAACCTGGGACCCTGGAGCTGTGAAACAATTGAGCTAACCACCATGCTACCATGCTGCAGTTACTCCTTCGAACCTGAGAGATCCAGAATTGAACAGCGGCCACTGTTTCTCTGACCTAAGCCGGGTCCCCAAAGTTAAGTACAGGTTGTCTTAGCTGATAGGTGTAGTTAACTAGTAGTGTTTATGTTGCATGACTAATTATGTGTAAATAAAGTACCCTTGACCTTGAACTAACTAACTGGTGTTTGGCTCTTTGATCAATAGCTGGTTGAAACTTGTGGTGGTATCATTCGATACTTGGCAACTCTAAGCATCAAGACGTAGATAACATAGAAAGAAAGGCAAACTCACTGGTTGCCATAATTGGAACAGAGCCACAGAAAAGACAGAGTAAAAGAAAAGGCCACAGAAGCAAACCAAAAATCTTGAAACTATTTCGGGCAGCATGGTAGCATTGTGGATAGCACAATTGCTTCACAGCTCCAGGGTCCCAGGTTCGATTCCGGCTTGGGTCACTGTCTGTGCGGAGTCTGCACATCCTCCCCGTGTGTGCGTGGGTTTCCTCCGGGTGCTCCGGTTTCCTCCCACAGTCGAAAGATGTGCAGGTTAGGTGGATTGGCCATGATAAATTGCCCTGAGTGTCCAAAATTGCCCTTATTGTTGGGTGGGGTTACTGGGTTATGGGGATAGGGTGGAGGTGTTGACCTTGGGTAGGTGCTCTTTCTAAGAGCCGGTGCAGACTCGATGGGCGAAATTTCCTCCTTCTGCACTGTAAATTCTATGATAATCTATGATAATCTATTTGTCTGAATTAAGCAAGATAACTTCAATTTGAAGTGAAGTCCACTGAAGCCATTTTTGTCTGTTGGAAATAAGTTTATTAATATACACAGAATATTTTAGCTCATTCCTGTGAAGCCAAACCTGCTATGACGATTTCAAATCCTGAAGTAAAATGGAACTGTCGCGCTGATACATTAATAGGTGAGTTCAGATAATATGACGGATTTGGAGGATTTATTACCATCTAGGAAAAATTAAAATTTTAATAATCTTTATTGTCACAAGTAGGCTTACATTAACACTGTAATGAAGTTACGGCGCCACATTCTGGCGCCTGTTCGGGTACACGGAGGGAGAATTCAGAATGTCCAAATTACCGAACAGCACATCTTTCGGGACTTGTGGGAGGAATCCCACGCAGACGCGGGGAGAAAATGCAGACTCCACACAGACAGTGACCCTAGCCGGGAATCGAACCTGGGACACTGGCGCTGTGAAGTAACAGTGCTAACCACTGTGCTGCCCCCTCTTGTCAAAACAAAACCCTCTTGTCGAAAATAGAACTTGGATAAACTTCACCTGCATTCATTCGAGTAACAGCTTTTATGCGTAGAGTATCTCTGGATCCAGATGACATGAATGAACAACGCCAAGCTCAGCTTGTATTCTGTGTTTTCACCTGAATCACACTCTCACCCTCATTTTATTAATTGTGGAAAGAAAATGTTTCATGGAATTTGATTTAATAAGTTCTTTTTTTTAACCTATTTTTTCCACAGGATGTGGGTGTGGCTGGTGAGGCCAGTATTTATTGTCCATCCCTTATTGCCCTTGTGAGGTTGGTAGTGTACATATAGAATATACACGCAGGAAACATGCTGGATTTAGTAGTAGTGAGTGGTTATGTCAACTTTCCCCATTGACTTGTTAGGAAGTAAACTAGCTGCATTGGCACAAGCTCAGGCAGGTCAAGAGAGTCCTGGGTTCAATCACAGGCCTGAATCACAGCAGGAGAAAATGCTACAATTTACCTCTGCTCCCTCCTCGTGTAGACCCATGATGGGAAATCATGCTCGAGTGCTATCCAGTGACCCCCTCCCCCACCAAAGTTTGCAATGTGCAAACTGATGGAGGCTGTGATATTTTCATGGTTGAGTATGAGGCCATATTTCATTGCCTCCTGGTGGAGAGGAGGGAGCGGTGATCCAGGGTGGCATCAATTCCTTTCCAGATCCATTCAAGACAGATTGGTGGTAGTATAAGGAGGACATCTGGAAAGAGATCATTGCTAATCAGAAAGCTGAATAATCTGTGCAAGAAGTGACTTGTAAAGTACTTGATTTGGAATATTTTTTGTGTGGTTAGGGAAAGTGGAGACCAACTTGCTAAGTAGCTTTGAAATGTGGGTTTGAAGGAAAATGGAAAGGACCTGCTTTACTGAAGGAGTAACAAATAATGAAGTGCTGAGGAGAGTGAATAAACAAACAAACCGGCTGAATATAAAGCAGAGAGAGCGAGCAGAGCACATCTCAAGAGGAAACAGACTTGTAAGAGATATAATGGAGGAAAGATTTCAAGGAAAAAGACAAAGAGGGGAAGAAGAGAATATCAATGCTGGGTGGCTTGAAAATTAAAGGAGGTTATTGGAAAATGAAAAGAGTGGCACAGGACAGAGAGACATGGTGAAGACTGTGAGCAAAGAAACCTGCCTTTGGGTAGAGGACACGTGATGATGGTGGTGAAGCAGAATATCAATGTATAAACTTTCTAGGAAAACACCCTGAACAATTCAACTTGTTGCATCAGTTTGAATTTAGCTTGTATGAAATAATATGTGGTTGATGCATTATAGATGTCACAGTGACTCGGAATAGTCTTGCTTATTGGACAGAAATTGATCCTAAGTGGAATTTCATCCTTTCAGACTTTTGTTTTCTATTTTGTTCTTAAGGGTTTTTGGGGAATCCCAAGCGCAATGTTAAAATACCTGGTGCGTTTATACTAAAGGCCAGTCAGAAGACCCAGCCAAAGCTGGCAGCACGTTACCTGGCCAGGAATCTGTTCACTGACGAGGTTCTAGTGACAAGCAGCGTTGTAGGAAGCAAGCAGCAAGGACTGAAATCCCTGGATCCAAATAAACTGGCAGCTGTGAGAGGTGAGTTTACTACACTTGAGTGTTGCTAATAGAGTGGCGAGATCACAATCTCAGATGAGTTATGTGTGAAAAACAGTAAGCCTACTGTAAGCTTTCAGTTACAGGTAACCTGTGTTCTGTATTAACTAATTATTCAAACAAACAAACAAAGAACAAAGAAATGTACAGCACAGGAACAGGCCCTTCGGCCCTCCAAGCCCGTGCCGACCATACTGCCCGACTAAACTACAATCTTCTACACTTCCTGGGTCCGTATCCTTCTATTCCCATCCTATTCATATATTTGTCAAGATGCCCCTTAAATGTCCCTATCGTCCCTGCCTCCACTACCTCCTCCGGTAGTGAGTTCCAGGCACCCACTACCCTCTGCGTAAAAAACTTGCCTCGTACATCTACTCTAAACTTTGCCCCTCTCACCTTAAACCTATGCCCCCTAGTAATTGACCCCTCTACCCTGGGGAAAAGCCTCTGACTATCCACTCTGTCTATGCCCCTCATAATTTTGTATACCTCTATCAGGTCGCCCCTCAACCTCCTTCGTTCCAGTGAGAACAAACCGAGTTTATTCAATCGCTCCTCATAGCTTATGCCCTCCATACCAGGCAACATTCTGGTAAATCTCTTCTGCACCCTCTCTAAAGCCTCCACATCCTTCTGGTAGTGTGGCGACCAGAATTGAACACTATACTCCAAGTGTGGCCTAACTAAGGTTCTATACAGCTGCAACATGACTTGCCAATTCTTATACTCAATGCCCCGGCCAATGAAGGCAAGCATGCCGTATGCCTTCTTGACTACCTTCTCCACCTGTGTAGCCCCTTTCAGTGATCTGTGGACCTGTACTCCTAGATCTCTTTGACTTTCAATACTCTTGAGGGTTCTACCATTCACTGTATATTCCCTACCTGCATTAGCCCTTCCAAAATGCATTACCTCACATTTGTCCAGGTTAAACTCCATCTGCCATCTCTCCGCCCAAGTCTCCAGACAATCTAAATCCTGCTGTATCCTCAGACAGTCCTCATCGCTATCCGCAATTCCACCAACCTTTGTGTCGTCTGCAAACTTACTAATCAGACCAGTTACATTTTCCTCCAAATCATTTATATATACTACAAAGAGCAAAGGTCCCAGCACTGATCCCTGTGGAACACCACTGGTCACAGCCCTCCAATTAGAAAAGCATCCCTCCATTGCTACCCTCTGCCTTCTATGGCCTAGCCAGTTCTGTATCCACCTTGCCAGTTCACCCCTGATCCCGTGTGACTTCACCTTTTGTACTAGTCTACCATGAGGGACCTTGTCAAAGGCCTTACTGAAGTCCATATAGACAACATCTACTGCCCTACCTGCATCAATCATCTTAGTGACCTCCTCGAAAAACTCTATCAAGTTAGTGAGACACGACCTCCCCTTCACAAAACCGTGCTGCCTCTCACTAATACGTCCATTTGCTTCCAAATGGGAGTAGATCCTGTCTCGAAGAATTCTCTCCAGTAATTTCCCTACCACTGAAGTAAGGCTCACCGGCCTGTAGTTCCCGGGATTATCCCTGCCACCCTTCTTAAACAGAGGAACAACATTGGCTATTCTCCAGTCCTCCGGGACATCCCCTGAAGACAGCGAGGATCCAAAGATTTCTGTCAAGGCCTCAGCAATTTCTTCTCCAGCCTCCTTCAGTATTCTGGGGTAGATCCCATCCGGCCCTGGGGACTTATCTACCTTAATATTTTTTAAGACACCCAACACCTCGTCTTTTTGGATCACAATGTGACCCAGGCTATCTACACCCCCTTCTCCAGACTCAACATCTACCAATTCCTTCTCTTTGGTGAATACTGATGCAAAGTATTCATTTAGTACCTCGCCCATTTCCTCTGGCTCCACACATAGATTCCCTTGCCTATCCTTCAGTGGGCCAACCCTTTCCCTGGCTACCCTCTTGCTTTTTATGTAAGTGTAAAAAGCCTTGGGATTTTCCTTAACCCTATTTGCCAATGACTTTTCATGACCCCTTCTAGCCCTCCTGACTCCCTGCTTAAGTTCCTTCCTACTTTCCTTATATGCCACACAGGCTTCGTCTGTTCCCAGCCTTTTAGCCCTGACAAATGCCTCCTTTTTCTTTTTGACGAGGCCTACAATATCATTCGTCATCCAAGGTTCCCGAAAATTGCCGTATTTGTCTTTCTTCCTCACAGGAACATGCCTGTCCTGTATTCCTATCAACTGACACTTGAAAGCCTCCCACATGTCAGATGTTGATTTGCCCTCAAACATCCGCCCCCAATCTATGCTCTTCAGTTCCCGCCTAATATTGTTATAATTAGCCTTCCCCCAATTTAGCACATTCATCCTCAGACCACTCTTATCCTTGTCCACCAGTACTTTAAAACTTACTGAATTGTGGTCACTGTTACCGAAATGCTCCCCTACTGAAACATCTACCACCTGGCCGGGCTCATTCCCCAATACCAGGTCCAGTACCGCCTCTTCCCTAGTTGGACTGTTTACATATTGTTTTAAGAAGCCCTCCTGGATGCTCCTTACAAACTCTGCCCCGTCTAAGCCCCTGGCCCTAAGTGAGTCCCAGTCAATATTGGGGAAGTTGAAGTCTCCCATCACCACAACCCTGTTGTTTTTACTCTTTTCCAAAATCTGTCTACCTATCTGCTCCTCTATCTCCCGCTGGCTGTTGGGAGGCCTGTAGTATACCCCCAACATTGTGACTGCACCCTTCTTATTCCTGATCTCTACCCATATAGCCTCACTGCCCTCTGAGGTGTCCTCTCGCTGTATAGCTGTGATACTCTCCTGAACAAGTAGCGCAACTCCGCCTCCCCTTTTACATCCCCCTCTATCCCGCCTGAAACATCTAAAACCTGGAACGTTTAGCTGCCAATCCTGCCCTTCCCTCAACCAGGTCTCTGTAATGGCAACAACATCATAGTTCCAAGTAGTAATCCAAGCTCTAAGTTCATCTGCCTTACCCGTAATGCTCCTTGCATTAAAACATATGCACTTCAGGCCACCAGACCCGCTGTGTTCAGCAACTTCTCCCCGTCTGCTCTGCCTCAGAGCCACACTGTCCATATTCCCTAGTTCTCCCTCAACGCTCTCACCTTCTGACCTATTGCTCCCGTGCCCACCCCCCTGCCATACTAGTTTAAACCCTCCCGTGTGACACTAGCAAATCTCGCGGCCAGGATATTTATGCCTCTCCGGTTTAGATGCAACCCGTCCATCTTATACAGGTCACACCTGCCCCGGAAGAGCTCCCAGTGGTCCAGATAACCGAAACCCTCCCTCCTACACCAGCTGTTTAGCCACGTGTTTGTCTGCTCTATCTTCCTATTTCTAGCCTCACTGGCACGTGGCACAGGGAGTAATCCCGAGATTACAACCCTCGAGGTCCTGTCTTTTAACTTTCTGCCTAGCTCCCTGAACTCCTGCTGCAGGACCTCATGCCTCTTCCTGCCTATGTCGTTAGTACCAATATGTACAACGACCTCTACCTGTTTGCCCTCCCCCTTCAGGATTCCCTCTACCCGTTCGGAGACATCCTGGACCCTGGCACCAGGGAGGCAACATACCATCCTGGAGTCTCTTTCACGTCCACAGAAGCGCCTATCTGTTCCCCTGACTATAGAGTCCCCTATAACTATTACTCTTCTGCGCTTTGACCCTCCCTTCTGAACATCAGAGCCAGCCGTGGTGCCACTGCTCTGGCTGCTGCTGTTTTCCCCTGATAGGCTATCCCCCCCGACAGTATCCAAAGGGGTATATCTGTTCGAGAGGGGGACAACCACAGGGGATTCCTGCACTGACTGCCTGCCCTTTCTGGTGGTCACCCATTTCTCTGCCTGCACCTTGGGTGTGACCACACTTACATAACTGCGATCTATGACGCTTTCCGCCACCTGCATGCTCCTAAGTGCATCCAATTGCTGCTCCAACCGAACCATGCGGTCTGTGAGGAGCTGCAGTTGGGTGCACTTTCTGCAGATGAAGCCATCCAGGACGCTGGAAGTCTCCCGGACCTGCCACATCTCACAGTCAGAGCACAGCACCCCTCTAACTGACATTGCGTCAATTAATTAAAATTAAAATTTGTCTTTTTTTTTAATAAATACTTTTTTTTAAATTACAAAGTTACTGTCAACTACCTGTTACCTAGCACTAGATTTCTAATAGAAATGCGATAGCTAACTATAATATCCTCCGATCTCTGGCTTAGATATCCTCTAAATTATAATTAAGTTATTATGTTTAATTAGTTCCCAAATAGTCAAAAAAATTTAGGTTAGAATCCCAACCAGCCACTCAGGTCACAGCTTTTCTGTCCCCCCCGACACACACAATTTGAAAAAAGGTATAAAAGTAAAAATCACTTGCTTACCTTCTGAGATGTTCTCAGGTTCTCTCGCTGACAGAGACTGCTCCTCCACCTCCAATCCTTGGCCTGCACAATGCTAATAATATATAATATAATATGGCACTTACCTTACACCAATGGGTCTTATTATTAGGTTAGAGGAGGAGGGTGGGTGGGAGACACTACACGTGTAGTGTCTCGGGTTTCCTCTCCACCAGAATTTATTGGGGGGGGGGGGGACTTGCCAGAGGTCGAACTTCCGGTTCCCGCCGAAATCCAATGGGCTGCTCCTGTAAAGGTAAGGTTTTTAAACTCACTACTCACCTCCAAGAAGTCTCTTGTCCAGGCTTTGGTAAGTTAACGAGGAGCTTGGCTGATGCTTCCATCGATTGTTTCTACAGATATCACTGATACTGTCTTGATGGCATAAATGAACATCACAATTTAATCTAATGAACTTGTAGCTTCCGTGTGGGTTTTCTGGAAGGAAAGGTTTGCCGGTTGCAGTTTGGTTCGTCTGATTTGGGTGAGCTTATCTGCCCAATGCATTTCTGTGTGCATTATCGGTTGCTAGGTGTTAACAGGATGAAAGCTGATTGATGAGGCTAACACCAAGACATAGAGCTTTTCTCATAAAGGGAGTTTATTCACTTGTCCGGCCTCACAGCTCTCCTCCCACACCCGCAGTGTCCCCTGTCCAAATGCTCTTATTGAATGTGAGGTTTGAACCCATATGCCAGGGTATTAGCCTGGGCCTCTAGATTACTAGCACAGTGACATTCCCACCACACCACTGTCTCAAAGGCAATTAATACCCATGACCTGGCTCTCTAAACCTTAAAAATGTAATTGACAAGGTATATTACACCAGGGTGCCTTTAGGAGTTTTAGAATCTACTTTCCCTATTTGCAGTGATGTGTAAATAGACGTTTGCTCCTTCTCCCTTGGCCACCTATGCATATTGCTCCTTCACTCTGTGTATAAGCCAATGTCCCACGGTGTTTCTCATTTTGACTGAAGAGGTTTTCTAAGCACTGGGATGATGCGCCAAGCCACACTACTTGATATGTTCACATGTGGCATTGTGGTGACCCTGGTGTCCAGAGGCACTGGGAAGTGGGCCAGAATCTGGCAGCAGAGGGAGGGGGCTCCGAGTCCAGCAATATTTGGAGGGAGAGTCTAGGAATACTGGAAGGGAGATCGCAGGATTCTGAGAATGCTTAAAAGAGAAGCTGTAGAAACATTGGGCTAGGTTCTGGAATTTGGAAAAATTCAGGAGGGAGTTTTCAGTGCCTGAGAGTCTGGGGGCTGTTTGGATATCTTTTGGATTGGATTTGTTTATTGTCACATGTACCATGGGGCTGGTTTAGCATAGTGGGCTAAACCGCTGGCTGCCACGCAGATCAAGGCCAGCAACGCGGTTCAATTCCCGTACCAGCCTCCGCGAACAGGCCCTGGAATGTGGCGACTAGGGGCTTTTCACAGGAACTTCATTGAAGCCTACTTGGGACAATAAGCGATTATTATTATTACCAAGTGTGGTAAACCATTGTTGCATCTCTATTAGGTGATGTATGGTAGGACCTGTACTACAGGTACGTTGGTAATACCTGCCTGCTGGCTCCGCCCAGTATGCGGAGTATAAATATGTGTGTCCTCCAGGCTGCAGCCATTTCGCCAGCTGTTGTGGGAGGCCACACATCTTAGAGCAATAAAGCCTCAGTTGTACCCAACTCAAGTATTTGTGCAATTGATCGTGCATCAATTTATTGCTCTAAGATTTTCAAACGGTGGACCTCCGTATCAAACCGGATCGCCTGCAGCTGGATCCGCATTCAAGCGACGCCAAAAAGGACTTTCAACACTGGCTAGCTTGCTTCGAGGCGTACATCAACTCGGCATCCACCCCTGTCTCGGAGGCTCAGAAGATACAGATCCTGTACTCAAGGTTGAGCTCCAGCGTCTTTCCGCTGATCCAGGACGCGCCAAACTACGCCGAAGCCATGGCGCTTCTAAAGGAGAATTACGCTCAGAAGACGAACACGCTCTTCGCCGGGCACGTACTCGCCAGCCACTCTCAACTCCATGGTGAGTCCATTGAAGACTTCTGGCGGGCCCTAATCCCACTCGTCCGGGACTGTGGCTGTCAGGCCGTTACGGCCACTGAACATTCAAACCTCCTTATGCGGGACGCGTTTGTTACAGGGACTGGGTTGGAGGGAGCCACACTCGACCTAGCGGAGACAAAGAAACTAGCGCTCTCCATGGCGGTCGCCTCACGCAGCGTTCAGGCCTACACCCCCAGCCGCACGGCCCACCCCTCCTACGCATCGTGGACCCAACAAACGGCCGCCCCAGCGGGAGCCTTACCCAGCCAATACGCCTGCGCCATGCAGAAGGGGCACTTCGCCGCGGTGTGCCAGGCCCGTGCAGTCGCCGCTATCGCCCCCACCCCCCTCATTTACGGACAACGGGCGCCACCACCTTCACCTCCCTGGACCACGCTCAGCCAGTGGGTGGCGCCAATTTCTCCCCTTCCGACCACGTGTAGCCTGTGTGTGCCACCATCTTCTCTCCCTCAGACCAACGCGGCCAGTGAGCGCCGCCATCTTCCCCCCCCCCGAGCACAACGTGCGGCCCATGGGCGCCGCCATCTTGTTCAACCCCCGCCACGTGCGGCCCATGAGCGCTGCCATTTTGTACATCTCTAGATCTTCAGCCGCCATTTCGTCCTCCTCGAGATCTTCAGGTGCCGCCATCTTGTCTCCCCCACGGCATATGGGCACCGCCAGCATTCCAGGACCAGGGCCCCCTGGGCTCCCCGTCATCCTACACCAGCGACGACCGACCACGACTCGCCTCAGTGAACATCGACCAGTCTTGTCCGCACAACCTGGCCACCGCATCGACCAGCGTTAAAATCAACGGTCACGTGACCCCTTGCCTGCTGGACCCTGGGAGCACCGAAGGCTTCATCCACCCGGATACGGTAAGGCGCTGCTCCCTCGCGGTACACCCTGCCAACCAAAGAATCTCCCTGGCCTCCGGATCCCATTCCGTGGCGATCCGGGGGTACTGTACAGTCACACTCACAGTCCAGGGCGTAGAATTCAGCAGTTTCTGCCTCTACGTCCTCCCTAACCTCTGCGCTGCCCTGCTACTCGGCCTGGACTTCCAGTGCAACCTCCAGACCCTAACCCTGAAATTCGGCGGGCCCCTACCACCCCTCACTGTGTGCAGCCTCGCAATCCTAAAGGTCGATCCGCCTTCCCTCTTCGCAAATCTAACCTTGGATTGCAAACCCGTCGCCACCAGGAGCAGACGGTACAGCACCCAGGACAGGACCTTCATCAGGTCCGAGATCCAGCAGCTGCTTCGGGAAGGCATCATCGAGGCCAGCACCAGCCCCTGGAGGGCCCAAGTGGTGGTAGTTAAAACTGGGGAGAAACACAGAATGGTCGTGGACTACAGCCAGATCATCAATCGGTACACGCAGCTCAACGCATACCCTCTCCCACGCATATCTGATATGGTCAATCAGATTGCACGGTGTTGCTAACTTGCTGTTGTCTCTTAATTTGGCTCTGTTTAATTACGTTTGCTCTAGAGTCGCCAAGTATCTTTCAATACCGCCACAAGGTTTAAAACCAAATACTGATCAAAGACTCGATACACCAGTTAATAAGTTCAAAAGCAATGCTCATTTATTTACACACAGTCAAATCTATTCATGCATAAAACTAACCTAAACGATCACTATTACTAAAAACCTATACTTGGCTTCGGGTGCCCTCTCAGTCAGAGGAACAATGGCCGTTGCCCGATTGTGAGGCTGCTGGGTTGAGCTGTTTACAGGATAGCAACTAGGAGCGTCGATCTTGTAGCGTGCGTTGACTTGGAACTTACTTGGTCTGGCGTAGCTGCTCGGCATGTCTCTCCTCGCTGAGAGCCAAGGCCAAGAGAGAGATCCTCTCTTGGGGAGTCCTTTTTATATCCCAAAAGGGCTTTGCGTGCTTTTGGGCGGGCCGTGAACTTGGCCCCAAGTAATTGGGCCGTTTCCCAATTGTCCTTATCTATTTTCCTCCAATAGAGGGGTGGGTTCCCTGGTTGCTGGGCGTGTCCTAGGTGGCCGTTGGTCTGCTTTGTTTTAGTCTCCTCTGGCGCTAGGATGTCTGGCTTAGCATTGTTTACATAAATGTTGTCTTTTGTTCCCGGGGATGACTCATTAGTATGTAGATGGCTCTGCAGTACCGGTCCTGTCTGAGAGCTAAGCTCTAATCAACAGACAGACCTTTTTGGTACTGTCCAATTTTCCCTGCATTCTTTGCAAAGTGTCCATTTTGTAATCGGGACGTGGCCTTCCCATATGGCTACACACCCTCCTTGTGATCCTCAACGCGAAGCGTGAAGGACCACATTACTGCGTCATCTTCATCTGACCAAACGGTGCTCCCATAATCAAGCTCTACTCTGTCCTATCCTATGCAACACAATTTTACCTAAATCATTTCAAATACATACATTATTATAAAACTTTACGCGGCGCTATGACATTACTGCATGCATTACAGAAAAATAAAAAAAACTGGAACCTCTAACTATTATTCTCAATAAACTATCCTCATTCAAACAATCCAAAAATCTGCAACATCTTAAACTGTACAAAATAGCTACACACAAATTTCTCTGGCCTGGCAGTCAGACACAGAGGTTTACATCTCTTTATTTCACAGAATACATAAGGAGAAATGGATGCACTTTAATTCATGTCAAGGGGTTCGGGGGTTTGGTGAAATCCGAAAATAGGGAACCTAATCCTGTATAGAGAGCGGTGGGCTCTCTTTCGTCATTTCCTGACTCTTAAGTGTCTGCACGACACTGCAAAGTATCGCCAGTACTAAGAGGGCTTCTACTACATATGATAGTGAGTACCAGGTGATAAACTTATCACACCAGGTTGGGGTATTGTTAGCTGTCGCGGGGTTCTGTGTATGCAGGGGTGGGAATCATTTACGGCTTGTGTGGTAGGGGTCAGGGGGGTAGCGTCCGTGCGCAACTGAAGGGATCCCGCGAAGATCCATGTGAACACGAAGGCTGTCTTCATCTTTGTCGGTCTTCTTCTTTGTCTTCCTCTGGGTTCCTGAGGTTCTGGAGTTCTGTTCTGTGAACACAAGCATAATATCTGTTGTTATCTTGCTTAAGATCTCGTATGCCTGTGTGTCTGTCCTTTGTTGCCAATTTCCCTTTATTTTATTTTTATTAATAAATATTTTATTGAAAATTTTTGGTCAATCAACACAGTACATTGTGCATCCTTTACACAATATTATAACAGCACAAATAACAATGACCTATTTTATATAAGCAAAAAACAAAAAATGAATAAATATTAAATAACAAAAATGAAAACTAGCCCTAATTGGCAACTGCCTTGTCACAAGTTACACCCCCCCCCCCCGCCCACCCCTCCCCCCCCCCCCCCCCCCCCCCAAATCCTGGGCTGCTGCTGCTGCCTTCTTTTTCCCCTTCCATCTATCTATCCGCAAGGTATTCGACGAACGGTTGCCACCGCCTGGTGAACCCTTGAGCCGACCCCCTTAGGACGAACTTAATCCGCTCTAACTTTATAAACCCCGCCATGTCATTTATCCAGGTCTCCACCCCCGGGGGCTTGGTTTCCTTCCACATTAGCAATATCCTGCGCCGGGCTACTAGGGACGCAAAGGCCAAAACATCGGCCTCTCTCGCCTCCTGCACTCCCGGCTCTTGTGCTACCCCAAATATAGCCAACCCCCAGCTTGGTTCGACCCGGACCCCCACTACTTTTGAAAGCACCTTTGTCACCCCCATCCAAAACCCCCGTAGTGCCGGGCATGACCAAAACATATGGGTATGATTCGTTGGGCTTCTCGAGCACCTCGCACACCTATCCTCCACCCCAAAAAATTTACTGAGCCGCGCTCCAGTCATATGCGCCCTGTGTAATACCTTAAACTGAATCAGGCTTAGCCTGGCACACGAGGACGACGAGTTTACCCTACTTAGGGCATCCGCCCACAGCCCCTCCTCGATCTCCTCCCCCAGCTCTTCTTCCCATTTCCCTTTTAGTTCATCTACCATAGTCTCCCCTTCGTCCCTCATTTCCCTATATATATCTGACACCTTACCATCCCCCACCCATGTCTTTGAGATCACTCTGTCCTGCACCTCTTGTGTCGGGAGCTGCGGAAAATCCCTCACCTGTTGCCTCGCAAAAGCCCTCAGTTGCATATACCTGAATGCATTCCCTTGGGGCAACCCATATTTCTCGGTCAGCGCTCCCATACTCGCGAACTTCCCATCCACAAATAGATCTTTCAATTGCGTTATTCCTGCTCTTTGCCACATTCCATATCCCCCATCCATTCCCCCCGGGGCAAACCTATGGTTGTTTCTTATCGGGGACCCCCCCAAAGCTCCAGTCTTTCCCCTATGCCGTCTCCACTGTCCCCAAATCTTCAGTGTAGCTACCACCACCGGGCTTGTGGTGTAGTTCCTCGGTGAGAACGGCAATGGGGCTGTCACCATAGCCTGCAGGCTAGTCCCCCTACAGGACGCCCTCTCTAATCTCTTCCACGCCGCTCCCTCCTCCTCTCCCATCCACTTACTCACCATTGAAATATTAGCGGCCCAATAGTACTCACTTAGGCTCGGTAGTGCCAGCCCCCCCCTATCCCTGCTACGCTGTAAGAATCCCTTCCTCACTCTCGGGGTCTTCCCGGCCCAAACAAAATCCATGATGCTCTTTTCAATCCTTTTAAAAAAAGCCTTCGTGATCACCACCGGGAGGCACTGAAACACAAAGAGGAATCTCGGGCGGACCACCATCTTAACCGCCTGCACCCTCCCTGCCATTGACAGGGCTACCATATCCCATCTCTTGAAATCTTCCTCCATCTGTTCCACCAACCGCGTTAAATTTAACCTGTGCAGTGTGCCCCAATTCTTAGCTATCTTGATCCCCAGGTAACGAAAGTCTCTTGTTACCTTCCTCAACGGTAGGTCCTCTATTTCTCTACTCTGCTCCCCAGGATGCACCACAAACAGCTCACTCTTCCCCATGTTCAATTTACACCCTGAAAAATCCCCAAACTCCCCAAGTATCCGCATTATTTCTGGCATCCCCTCCGCCGGATCCACCACATATAGTAGCAAATCGTCCGCATACAAAGATACCCGGTGTTCTTCTCCTCCCCTAAGTACTCCCCTCCACTTCTTGGAACCCCTCAGCGCTATCGCCAGGGGCTCAATCGCCAGTGCAAACAGTAATGGGGACAGAGGGCATCCCTGCCTTGTCCCTCTATGGAGCCGAAAATATGCCGATCCCCGTCCATTCGTGACCACACTCGCCACTGGGGCCCTATACAATAGCTGCACCCATCTAACATACCCCTCTCCAAAACCAAATCTCCTCAACACCTCCCACAAATAATCCCATTCCACTCTATCAAATGCTTTCTCGGCATCCATCGCCACTACTATCTGTTTCACCCTCTGGTGGGGCCATCATCATTACCCCTAACAGCCTCCGTATATTCGTGTTCAGCTGTCTCCCCTTCACAAACCCAGTTTGGTCCTCGTGAACCACCCCCGGGACACATTCCTCTATTCTCATTGCCATTACCTTGGCCAGGACCTTGGCATCTACATTTAGGAGGGAAATTGGTCTGTAGGACCCGCATTGTAGCGGGTCCTTTTCCTTCTTTAAGAGAAGCGATATCGTTGCTTCAGACATAGTCGGGGGCAGTTGTCCCCTTTCCTTTGCCTCATTAAAGGTCCTCGTCAGTACCGGGGCGAGCAAGTCCAAATATTTTCTATAAAATTCGACTGGGAATCCGTCCGGTCCCGGGGCCTTTCCCGTCTGCATGCTCCTAATTCCTTTCACCACTTCTTCTACCTCGATCTGTGCTCCCAGTCCCACCCTTTCCTGCTCTTTCACCTTGGGAATTTCCAGCCGATCCAAAAAGTCCATTATTCTCTCCCTCCCATCCGGGGGTTGAGCTTCATATAATTTTTTATAAAATGTCTTGAACACTTCATTCACTCTCTCCGCTCCCCGCTTCATCTCTCCTTCCTCGTCCCTCACTCCCCCTATTTCCCTCGCTGCTCCCCTTTTCCTCAATTGGTGTGCCAGCAACCTGCTCGCCTTCTCCCCATATTCATACTGTACACCCTGTGCCTTCCTCCATTGTGCCTCTGCAGTGCCTGTCGTCAGCAAGTCAAATTCCACATACAGCCTTTGCCTTTCCCTGTACAATCCCTCCTCCGGTGCTTCCGCATATTGTCTGTCCACCCTCAAAAGTTCTTGCAGCAACCGCTCCCGTTCCTTACTCTCCTGCTTCCCTTTATGTGCCCTTATTGATATCAGATCCCCCCTAACCACCGCCTTCAACGCCTCCCAGACCACTCCCACCTGAACCTCCCCATTGTCATTGAGTTCCAAGTACTTTTCAATACATCCCCTCACCCTTAGACACACCCCCTCATCCGCCATTAGTCCCATGTCCATTCTCCAGGGTGGGCGCCCTCCTGTTTCCTCCCCTATCTCCAAGTCCACCCAGTGTGGGGCGTGATCCGAAATGGCTCTAGCCGTATACTCCGTTCCCCTCACCTTCGGGATCAATGCCCTACCCAGCACGAAAAAGTCTATGCGCGAATAGACTTTATGGACACAGGAGAAAAACGAGAACTCCTTACTTCTAGGTCTACTGAATCTCCACGGGTCCACACCTCCCATCTGCTCCATAAAATCCTTAAGCACCTTGGCTGCTGCCGGCCTCCTTCCAGCCCTGGACTTCGACCTATCCAGCCCTGGTTCCAACACCGTGTTAAAGTCTCCCCCCATTATCAGCTTTCCCGTCTCCAGGTCCGGAATGCGTCCTAGCATCCGCCTCATAAAATTGGCATCATCCCAGTTCAGGGCATACACGTTTACCAAAACCACCGTCTCCCCCTGTAGTTTGCCACTCACCATCACGTATCTGCCCCCGTTATCCGCCACTATAGTCTTTGCCTCGAACATTACCCGCTTCCCCACTAATATAGCCACCCCCCTGTTTTTCGCATCTAGCCCCGAATGGAACACCTGCCCCACCCATCCTTTCCCGTACCCGCTCCCCCCTTTCCCCAGCAGCAGCAACCCAGTAATTCCCCCCTCCCACCCCCCCCCCCCCGCTAGACCCCCCGCTAGCGTAATTACTCCCCCCATGTTGCTCCCAGAAGTCAGCAAACTCTGGCTGACCTCGGCTTCCCCCTGTGACCACGGCTCGCACCGTGCGACGCCCCCTCCTTCCTGCTTCTCTATTCCCGCCATAATTATCATAGCGCGGGAGCCAAGCCCGCGCTTCTCCCTTGGCCCCGCCCCCCATGGCCAACGCCCCATCTCCTCTCCCTCCCCACCTCCCCCCATCACCCCCTGTGGGAGAGAGAAAAGTTACCACACCGCAGGATTAGAACATAAAACCCCTCTTCGCCCCCCCCCATTCGCCCCACCACTTTGTCCAAACGTTCTTTTTAATAATCCACTCATTCCAGTTTTTCTTCTACAATAAAAGTCCACGCTTCATCCGCCGTCTCAAAGTAGTGGTGCCTCCCTTGATATGTGACCCACAGTCTTGCCGGTTGCAGCATTCCAAATTTTATCTTCCTTTTATGAAGCACCGCCTTGGCCCGATTAAAGCTCGCCCTCCTTCTCGCCACCTCCGCACTCCAGTCTTGATAAACGCGGATCACCGCGTTCTCCCATTTACTGCTCCGGGTTTTCTTCGCCCATCTAAGGACCATTTCTCTATCCTTAAAACGGAGGAATCTCACCACTATGGCTCTGGGAGTTTCTCCTGCTCTCGGTCCTCGCGCCATAACTCGGTATGCTCCCTCCACCTCCAACGGACCCGCCGGGGCCTCCACTCCCATTAACGAGTGCAGCATCGTGTTCACATATGCCCCGACGTCCGCACCCTCCACACCTTCAGGAAGACCAAGAATCCTCAGGTTGTTCCTCCTTCTGTTGTTTTCCAGTGCCTCCAACCTCTCCACACATCGTTTCTGATGTGCCTCCTGTATCTCCGTCTTCACCACCAGGCCCTGTATATCGTCCTCATTCTCGGCTGCCTTCGCCTTCACGACCCGAAGCTCCCGCTCCTGGGTCTTTTGTTCCTCCTTTAGCCCTTCAATCACCTGTAGTATCGGGGCCAACAGCTCTTTCTTCATTTCCTTTTTTATCTCTTCCACGCAGCATTTCAAGAACTCTTGTTGTTCAGGGCCCCATGTGAAACTGCCACCTTCCGACGCCATCTTGGTTTTTGCTTGCCTTCCTTGCCGCTGTTCCAAAGGATCCGCTGCAATCCGGCCACTTTCCTCTCCTTTTTCCATCCGTGTCCAGGGGGAATTCCCTTCTGGTTTACCGCACGGTGTTTTTAGCCGTTAAAATTGCCGTTGGGGCTCCTATCAAGAGCCCAAAAGTCCGTTTCACCGGGAGCTGCCGAAACGTGCGACTCAGCTGGTCATCGCCGCACCCGGAAGCCGCCAATTTCCCTTTATAATTGGTCACCATCTGTGACTCCCTCATTTTTGTTTTAAACCAAATATTTGGGACAAGACATCCAAGAATATTACTGACATAGTGCAAGCTGTCTCGCAGCCTGTGCGATCTACCATCCCAGTGTTTTAGGATGTAAATAACATACAGAAGCAACCTAAGGGTTGCCAAAACCAAACAAAAGAATTTCTAACTTTCATGGGCTGCGGCGGGCAAGAAATGGGTGGAATCCCCGGGTAGGACGGTGATCAATGCCGTTTGTGCTCTACCCGAGCGTAGCTGACCAGAGGGGGGTCCTCAGGCCGGGCGGGGACCAATGCCGTTTCTCCACTGCCTGAGCAACCGGCAAGAATGGGTAAGAATGTGGCCGTCTTTGGGGGCTGCCTCTCATGACCGAATCAGTAGAGTAGCTATGAGTAGTGTTCTGTCGACAAACTAGTTCCTCTGAACAGTTGTCTGGCGACAAACTTGTACCTCCAAACTTGTTCCATTAACAAACAGCCAGGGGGCGTTAAAGGAGTGGTGACGTGGGGCCTTGAAAACTGTTAACATTAGCACTAACGAATAAACATACAACAAACATGGTGCAGGTTCCATCAGAAAGGACACCGTATCTTTCCATCGGTTCCTTTTTTCTCCATCATCTGGACACTTCACTGCTCAATAGCGAACAGGGTCGCAAAGGGATTTGTTTGGTGGGAGTCAGACTCTAAGTCATCATCTTCTCCCGGCTGCCAAACTCTTGACTGTAGTAACCGTGCTAAAGCTGCTTGGGGCGAATTGGGGTCCATCTCATCATTCCGGATGAGCCTGAACGAATTGTCTCGGTGCCAGAATCGTGTGTCGAGATTGGAGCGACTAGTTTTCAATCCGTAATCGTCGGGCGGTGGGTCTGGGTCAGGGGCTTTGATATATGTAATTTCGAAGGGGTCAGTGGAATCATGCCTGCATTCGCTGGGAGTGGGGCCTGGTACAGGGGTATAGTCATAACGTGGTATGCTGTGGCTACTGTCTTTGTGATCACTATCACTGTCGCTGTCGCTGCTGGTTGAAGGAAGGGAGAGGCGGAGTCCTGTCTCTGGGGGTGGAGTTGAAGTTGTGTCTGAGGACGGGCTGGACTGGTTGGGGGAGGGTAGGAAAATGTCATCTGTGGGCGGGGCGTGCTCATCTGCTGCTGCGAGCAGGATGTGGTGTGTGTGGCTATTCTGCGAGCCATAAGCCTTAAGCTGGTTTACGTGAAACCACGCAGACTTGCCATTGGGATATGTCATTTTGTATACCGAGGGGCTGACTTTGTCCGAAATGGAGTACGGACCGGAAAATTTAGGGGAAAGGAATGAACTGGGGTTGTAAAGGGAAAGCATGACTTGCTGCCCTACTGCAAACTCAGTGGCGTGTACTGTCTTGTTGAAACAAGCCTTGCTCTGTTTCTTCCTGGTTCCAACTCTCACAGCTGCTGCGAGTTGGGCTGCCTTTAAGTTCTGTATCAATTGTTGAACCGCATTTTCATGCGTGAGGGCTGTGACTGCGGGGCTGGCCAAATCCAGTCCTAATAAATACTCAGTGCCTTTATGGGTCGTCCGGTCATGAGGGTGTGGGGGTTGTATCTTGTGGACGTGGATACCGTGTTTCTTATAAACATTAAAGCAAATGGGAGAACTGAATCCCAGGTGCTGTTATTCTGCTGTACCATTTTCCTGAGGGTGGCTTTTAATGTCCTATTCATCCGCTCTACAATACCATTCGACTGGGGGTGGTATGCGATATGAACCTTTTGTCGATTGCCGAAAATCGTGAGGATGTTTTTCATTACACGTCCTGTGAAATGGGAGCCTTGATCGGACTCTATATTGCGGGGGAGTCCCCATCTTGTAAAGATGTGGTGTGTTAATGTTTTAGCCGTTGTCTTGGCCGTATTAGTTTGCGATGGAAAAGCCTCCACCCATTTTGTGAAGGTGTCTATGACCACCAACACATACTTATAAGCATTTCTGCAAGGGGGTAGGGGTCCTTTATAGTCTATCTGGAGATTTCTCCAGAGTCCATTAATGGGGCGGGTATGACTAAGTTGAGCCTTTTTAGCATATCTGTCCGGATTGTTCTGGGCACAGATTAAGCAATTCTCTATGTAGTGCGTTACATCGGTTTTTAAATCAGGCCACCAGCAGAGCGGTCTGAGGCAGGCTAGGGTGGGTTCAATTCCTTGGTGTCCATGATTGTCATGGAACTGACAAATTATCTGGTTCCTGTCCTGGCTGGGAACTATATAAATGCCATCCTTTAAAATCACACCGTCATGTGTGGTTATTGCATTCTTGTATTTATCGTACGGGGCTGGGCAGGTACCCTTCAAAACTTCCCTGAGTTTCTCGTCCTCTTTCTGTGCCTTCGCTAAATCCTGAATGTTGGTCTGTGAAACCTGAACTGCGTGTCCTGGGGTGCTTTCGGGGGTTTCCAAAAATAACCATGCCTGGAGCCTGTCTTCGCTAGGGCATCTGCTTTAACATTACATGGGGGGGGGGGAAGAACGGTGATGACTGCGAACGTTAATTATTCCATATTTTCTATCCTTCGCTGCTTCTAAGATATGGCGGAGTAATGGGGCTGAGGGTAGGGGTTTACCCTCTGCGGAAACAAATCCTCTTGTTTCCCACAGGGGTAGGAATTCTGTCAAACTATTACATACATACAAGCTGTCCTAATAGATGTCGGGAACGGGTTGGGGCGGTCTACAATATAAGCGATTGCTGCCTGCGAGCCTAAGTGTCCTGGCAACTTGAGTGAAATCTCATCTGGGGCGCGTCCCTGCGCGTCCTCTACGTAAATACCGCAACCGGTAATTCTCTTTCCATTTAACACTGTGGAGGAGCCATCCACATAAATCTTCAGGGGGACGCACGTGTCTGTGGGCTGGGGTCTCTGGGTGTACTACCTGGTTTCCTGGCAGGTGTTTTGGGAATAAATGGGCCTGTGTTCTCTTTCGTGGTGATGATCTCACACTCATGAGGGGTGCCTGCACACTGCAAATTATCGGCAGGGAAGGTGTGGGTCTTGGTTCGTTTTACTGTGATGTCCCGTCCCTGTAAAATAAGGGTCCAATGGGCTGCACGGATTTGGCTGACTGTGCCATCTTTAAGTGGGCCGTCTAACAATAGTTGTGTCGGGGTGTGTTCTGTGAGAATGGTGATGGGGTTGAGTCCTGTAATGTAGGCGAAGTATTGTACTGCCCAAAAAACAGCGAGCTGGTGCCTTTCACAGGCAGAAAATCCTTGCTCTACGGGGTCTAACACACGTGAGGCGTATGCTACGAGGCGTAATTGGTCATGGCGTTCCTGGAGGAGCACGGCCGAAAGGGTTCGGTCGGTGCTTGCAACTTCGATTACGTACAAGGAAAGTGGATCTGGGACCTGTAATGCTGAGTGCTCTTTTTAAAGCATCCACGGCATCTGTATGCTGTGGAAGCCATTCCCAAGTTGCCTGCTTCTTGAGAAGTTCGGAAAGGGGCGCTGCTTTAGTGGCGAAACCGTCAATATGGTTTCGGCAGTAGCCAACCAGTCCTAACAATTGTGGGGAAGGGGCAATTTGACGATCGAGTCAGTTCTCTTTTGCTCGATCTCGCGTTTACCATGTGTGATCACTGTTCCCAAGTAAATCACTTTCTCTTTCAAAATCTGGGCCTTCTTGGGGTTGACTTTACAACCAATTTCTTTTAGGAGTGCTAGGGGTTCGGCAAGAAGCAAAATGTGCTCTCCCTTTGTGTCTGTCTGTAGTAACAAGTCGTCTACATACTGGACCAGACAATCGGGGCGGGAAAACTTTGCTAATCCATTTGCCAGCTATCGGTGGAAAATGGAGGGGGAGTTGTGGAAGCCTTGTGAAAGGCACGTCCATGTATACTGTTGCCCTTGGAATGTAAAGGCGAATTTGTCCTGGCACGCTTTAGCCAATGGAATGGACCAGAAGCCATTACTAATGTCCAAAACTGAAAAAATGTTTGACTGGAGTCCCTGTTTGAGCATGGTCTCGGGACTCGTGGCTACGGTGGGGGCTGCTGCTGGGGTTACTTTGTTCAGTTCCCGGTAATCAATGGTCAGTCACCATGATCCATCCGGTTTCCTGACGGGCCAAATTGGTGCGTTGTTTGTGGAGGCTACTGATCTGAGTACGCCTTGATCCAACAAACTCTCTATTACTTTGGAGATTTCTCCCTCTGCTTCCTGGGGAAATCCGTAGTGCTTCTGGGGTTTGGGGTCGGTACCAGTAATGTTCACAAAGCCAGCCAATTTGCCACAGTCGTGCTTGTGCTGTGCAAATGCTGCTTTATGTTCCTGCAGGACTGCCCTAACTTGTTTGTCTGCACTAATGGCTCGAGGGTCGAACCAGAAGTCTCCTACTGAGCTAATCCTGTTTACATATTCTCCTACTGTGAGCGAGGCGGGGGCTCATGCTGCCTTTGGCATTTTCCAAACACACTTGTTAACTGAGTCAAAAGAAAGGTTATGGGAGCTCATGAAATCAATCCCAAGGATATGTTCTGCTGTCTGGGGCAGATCAACCAAAACTACGGGGTGCTTAATTGTGATGTTACCTATTTGTATCGCTACAAGGGCTGTGATGTGTCCCTGTTGTAAATGACCTGTAAAGCCGCTGAGTGTGATGGTGCCTGTTGTGGGCCACGTGTCTCGTTGAAACATCGTGGAGGAATTGAGTGTGGTGTGGAACCCTCCTATGTCCCAAAGAAATTCTACGGGGTGTCCCCAAACTTTGGCTGCTACTACCGGTTTACCGGACTTGTCCCAAAGGGTGTCGCAGACCCAAGTTGGGGAGCCCGAACACCGTCAGTCGGTGCCGTTCATGTCGGCATTCTCTGAACGGGTGCTAACGCTATGTATCAGCTTTGCCTTGTTCCTGTTTAGGGTGCCTGTCTGTTGGTTTCTCTGCTGCTTTTGGGGCGCATTGCACTCTCGTGCAAAGTGTCCTAGCTGTCCACAGTTGTCACATTCCTGAGCTTTGGGCTGGGGTGGGCTGTTCCTGCCCTCACTTACCCATGCAGGGTTCTGGTGCGCTTTAACTGGATTCATATCTGCCTGCTCTTCATCGGGTTTTATAAATGCGGTTTTGCTTTGGACTGATTGCCCCCAAGCGCGGGACAATCTCTTCAAAACCCATTTTTCATTGTGGGCCTCATCTGAGGGGTCATAATTTGCGCAGGCTCTCTGTGCTGCATCTGTCACGTGAGAGACTAGGATTCAAGTCCATTTGGCCATATTATCTGGGGACAAATGGGCGCGGGCTAACTCTCCGAAAACTGCTGTGAAGTGTATCCACAAGCATCCAGCAAACGCTGTAGGGTGCTCTGTTTTCTTTTGCCTACACTTGTTTAGGCTGTCTACGGGTCTCCTCTGTTGTAGCTGATCGCACCAAGGATCGCTGTGTGCATCTCTTAGAGTGTGCCTCCTCCTACATTCTGTGGGTCGGGAAGGGCTGCCACGACTGAAGGGTCGAGGCTTAAAACTGTGAGCTTCACTTGCTCCTTTTCGTCCAGGCCGTACATGGTAGCCTGCTGTTTGACTTGCGCGAAAAATTGGTGGGGGTCTGATGTGGGAAGGAGCGGTGCAATTTTTCCACACGCGTCCCGTAATTGGGTCACGGTTAGCGGGGTTGTATAAAGGAAATCTGCGTTTCCTTCTGCTGCCCTGCGGTGTGTGGTTACAGGGTTCATGGGGGTGGGTTCTGCCTGTTCGGTTGGGGGTTGGGGCACTTTCCTTTTCTGGGGTTTTTCCGGCGTACATGTCCCATGTACTTATCTAGGGGCAGTCTCGTTCAATTCCTGCCACTCGGCCGTTTTCCTGATCTAATTGTGGTCCAAATGTGCTTTGACACCCATTTTGAACGGAAAGCAGAGATTGCAATTCTGCAATTTGCTTCCGGCACTTTGCGTGGTCTACGGAGCTCTGCCTTTGTTCCATCGTGGAAGTGCTTGTAAGGCTGCTTTCAGATCATTGCACTGTTTCTGCAATTTCTCAACTTGTTGCTCGGTCTCTTGTCTTACCAAGACCGCACGTTGCGTGTCCTGGTAGGCCTTATCATATAGCATTTGGAAGCTACTCAAATGCGCGAGACAAGACTGGTGTGCCCTATTGGCATCATCCACCTCTCTGTCCCTTGCTGCTAACTGTTCTTTTAAATCTCTATTCTCCTTCTCTACTTCGCTCATGTCTACCTCACTACTTCTGTCTCTCTCCTCTATCCCTCTATGGAGCGCCTAACGACCTCCTCTGTGCCTCGCAATTGTGCCAAACAGGACACGATTGCCATCGGCTTGCGAGCTTTCCCCAAGCTCTTCTTGTAGATCTCTGACAGGTTCTCCCACCAAGTATGTCCTATACTCCCGGGACCTGTTGTTTCCTCATTAGCGCAGAATTCACTTCAAAGGGGCCATCCTTTCCCTTTCAGATATTTCCTGATCTCATCTTCCAAAACGGGACACTGTCCTATTCTACTGGTCGCTGCGGCCTCAAATTCCTGGGGGTTCATAAGGCGTTCCATTGCCTTCATTGCCATTTTCTCTATCTAGGTTCTCTACTGAATTTGGAACAGGGGGTGATAAAGTGGTGATGTAAACATGGGTACGGCTTACTCTAATTTCCGGCCTACAAAACTCCCGACAGTTTTACGCAACAAAATCTCTCCGGTTTACCTTATATCCCTGTTAGTACGCATGCATTAACACACTTCCGAATCTCAGAGGCTTGATCAGTACTGTTCTTTCGCTTGTGGTTTTTCTTTTTCCAATTGGATTCTCAATTCAAATTTGGGTTCTCTCGGAGTGGTTAGGCCACTTCTAAGTCGAATCCCACCAGAGTCGCCAGTAAATGTTGCTAACTTGCTGTTGTCTCTTAATTTGGCTCTGTTTAATTACATTTGCTCAAGAGTCGCCAGGTATCTTTCAATACCGCCACAAGGTTCAAAACCGAATACTGATCAAAGATTCGATACACCAGTTGGTAAGTTCAAAAGCAATGCTCATTTATTTACACACAGTCAAATATACTCATGCATAAAACTCTACAACCTAAACTATCACTATTACTAAAAGCCTATACTTAGCTTTGGGTGCCCACTCAGTCAGAGGAACAATGGCCGTTGCTCGGTTCTGATGCTGCTGGGTTGAGCTGTTTACAGGATAGCAACTAGGAGCGTCTATCTCGTAGCATGCACTGACTTGGAACTTACTTGGTCTGGCGTAGCTGCTAGGCAGGTCTCTCCTCGATGAGAGCCAAGGCCAAGAGAGAGATCCTCTCTTGGGGAGTCCTTTTTATACCCCAAAAGGGCTTTGCACACTTTTGGGCGGGCCTTGAACTTGGCCCCAATTAATTGGGCCGTTTCCCAATTGTCCTTATCAATTTTCCTCCAATAGAGGGGTGGGTTCCCTGGTTGTTGGGCGTGTCCTAGGTGGCCGTTGGTCTGTTTTGTTTTAGTCTCCTCTGGCGCCGGGATGTCTGGCTTAGCATTGTTACCTAAATGTTGCCTTTTGTTCCCGGTGATGGCTCATTAGTATGTAGATGGCTCTGCAGTACCGGTCCTGTCTGAGAGCTAAGCTCTAATTGACAAACAGACCTTGCACCTGCTTGCTTTTTTGGTGTTGTCCAATTTTCCCTGCATTCTTTGCAAAGTGTCCATTTTGTAATCGGGTGGTGGCCATCCCAGATGGCTACAACAGTACCGGGTTTTCTCAACGGTAGACCTCATTCGCCTACCACCAGCTCCCCATTCGTAAATCGGACCGTGCATACACTGCCTTCGAGGCAGACGGCCGCCTCTACCACTTCCTCAGGGTTCCCTTCGGCGTCCTCAACGGGGTCTCGGTCTTCCAAAGGGAGATGAACCGAATGGTCGACCGGTTCGGTTTGCGGGCCACCTTTCCATGCCTAGACAACGTCACCATCTGCGGCCATGATCAGCAGGACCACGCGCCAACCTTGCCAAATTTCTCCGCAATGCCACTTTCCTGAACCTCACCTACAACAAGGAGAAGTGCGTGTTTAGCACGACCCCCTTAGCCATCCTCGGCTATGTGGTCCAGAACGGAGTTCTGGGGCCCGATCCCGACCGCATGCGCCCCCTCATGGAGCTCGCCCTCCCCCACTGCCCCAAGGCCCTCAAACGCTGCCTGGGGTTCTTTTCGTACTACGCTCAGTGGGTCCCAGACTATGCGGACAAGGCCCGCCCACTCATACAGTCAACCCATTTTCCCCTGACGGCCGAGGCACAACAGGCCTTCGCCCGTATCAGAGTCGATATCGCCATGGCCGGGATGCATGCAGTAGACGAGACACTGTCCTTTCAAGTAGAGAGCGACGCATCAGACGTCGCCCTAGCCGCCACCCTCAATCAGTCAGGCAGACCCGTGGCATTCTTTTCCCGCACCCTTCATGCCTCAGAAATTCGGCACTCATTCGTCGAAAAAGAGGCCCAAGCTATCGTTGAAGCTGTGCAGCATTGGAGGCGTTACCTGGCCAGCAGGAGATTCACTCTCCTCACTGACCAACAGTCGGTAGCCTTCATGTTCAACAACACACAGCGGGGCAAGATCAGAAACGATAAATTCTTGCGGTGAAGGATTGAGCTCTCCACCTATAATTACGAGATTTTGTATTGCCCGGCAAACTCAACGAGCCCCCAGAAGCCCATTCCCGAGGTACATGTGCCAGCATGCAGGTAGACCGATTCTGGACCCTGCACGACAGTCTTTATCACCCGGGAGTCACACGGTTGTACCATTTCATAAAGGCCCGCAATCTGCCCTACTCCGTCGAGGAAGTACGGACAATCACCAGGAACTGCCAGGTCTGTGCGGAGCGCAAGCCGCACTTCTCCCGGCTGGACCGTGCGTGCCTCGTGAAGGCCCCCCTCCCCTTTGAGCGCCTCAGTGTGGATTTCAAAGGGCCCCTCCCCTCCATCGACCGTAACATGTATTTTCTCAGTGTGATCGATGAGAACTCCTGATTCCCCTTCGCCATCCCATACCCCGACATGACGTCTGCCACCGTCATCAAAGCCCTCAACACAATCTTTGCTCTGTTCGGTTTCCCCGCCTCCATCCACAGTGACAGGGGATCCTCCTTCATGAGTGATGAGCTGCGTCAGCTCCTGCTCAGCAGGGGTATCGCCTCCAGCAGAACGACAAGCTACAACCCTCGGGGAAACGGACAGGTAGAGAGGGAAAATGGGATGGTATGGAGGGCCGTCCAACTGGCCCTACGGTCCAGGAACCTCCCCGCCTCCCGCTGGCAGGAGGTCCTCCCTGATGCACTACACTCCATTCGATCACTATTGTGCACTGCCACTAACAACACACCCCATGAAAGTCTCTTTGCCTTCCCCAGGAAGTCCACATCCGGGGTGTCGCTCCCGACTTGGCTCGCAGCTCCAGGACCCGTCCTGCTCCGTAGTCATGTCCGACTCCACAAGGCAGATCCGCTGATGGAAAGGGTGCAATTGCTCCATGCAAACCACCAGTATGCCTACGTGACGTACCCCGACGGCCGCCAGGACACTGCCTCCCTCAGGGACCTGGCACCAGCAGGTCACACACACACACACCCCGGCCCGGCACCATCCTCCCCTCCCCCGACGCTCGCAGCAGCAACCCACCCCCCCCCCCCCCCCCCCCCCCCCCGGGACCATCCGTCCTCCCCCTGCCCACACTCAAGGATGAAGAGGATTTTGGCACGCTCCCGGAGGTTCCGGACATCAGACCAGCATCGGCATCTCCGCCACCACTATGTCGCTCCCAGTGGCCCATCAAGGTCCCGGACCGGTTAAACCTCTAACTGGTCCACTGGACTTCAAAAGACATTTTTTTCCCCTCTATCAAAAATTGTAAATGTAAAAAGAAAACCATTTGTTGTATATAGTTCTCCACCCCCCCCCCCCGCCGGACTCAATTTTAACAGGGGGTGAATGTGGTAAACCACTGTTGCACCTCTATTAGGTGATGTATGGTAGGACATGTACTACAGGTACGTTGGTAGTCCCTGCCTGCTGGCTCCGCCCAGTAGGCAGAGTATAAATATGTGTGTCCTCCAGGCTGCAGCTATTTCGTCAGCTGCTGTGGAAGGCCACACATCTTAGAGCAATAAAGCCTCAGTTGTACCCAACTCAAAGTCTTTGTGCAATTGATCGTGCATCACCAAAGTACAGTGAAAAGTATTTTTCTGCGAGCAGCTCAACAAATCATTAAGTACATGAAAAGAAAAGGAAATAAAACAAATACAGTATAGGGCAACACAAGGTACACAATGTAACTGTAGAGCATCGGGTGAAGCATACAGGGGGTGTATCTGGAGGTTTAAAATGCAGAATTCGCTCATACCACCAAGACTATCAATGATGTTTCAAGAGATCATCAATATGACGAAAAAAATGTGAATATTGAGCTGCGATTCGATTATCCAGGAATAAGAGGAGAGCCAAGCAGTTGTTTAGGATGAGAATCAGATTGAGAATCTAGTATTCCAGATGTTCTGGAGTATTTGATTCCCAATCTGGTTCTCAAGTTCTGGAGTCTTTGAATACAGGGTCTGATGGTATTGAGGCTGACTGGGACCTGGTAGTAACGGGAGAGGAAGAGGATAGTCTGCCTTGAAGTAATTAAATGCCCATTTTCTGCCTCTTAAGATGAGTGGATTTAAAATCACGAGTTGGCCTGCACAGTTTCCTAATATGTGTATCCCCACCAACACTCAAGAGAGCAGAAATGAAAAATTCATCCTTTAATCTGTTGAGAGTTAGTTGTTTGCCAGTCTTAAATAAACACAATTTTCCAGAAACAAAAATGACCTGATAACAAGCTCAGAAGTTCAGAATTTGCCTAGTTCCCAAGTGTGGAGAGAGACTGTGGAGAGAGACTGTGGAGAGAGACTGTGGAGGGAGACTGTGGAGGGAGACTGTGGAGGACCGCTCTGGAGGACCGCTCTGGAGGACCGCTCTGGAGGACCGCTCTGGAGGACCGCTCTGGAGGACCGCTCTGGAGGACCGCTCTGGAGCACCACTCTGGAGCACCACTCTGGAGGACCACTCTGGAGGGAGGCTCTGGAGGGAGGCTCTGGAGGACCACTCTGGAGGGAAACTCTGGTGGACCACTCTGGAGGGAGACTTTGGAGGACCTCACTGGAGGGAGACTCTGGAGAACCACTCTGAAGGGAGACTCTGGAGGACCACTCTGGAGGACCACACTGAAGGGAGACTCTGGAGAACCACTCTGAAGGGAGACTCTGGAGGACCACTCTGGAGGGAGGCTCTGGAGGACCACTCTGGAGGGAGGCTCTGGAGGACCACTCTGGAGGGAGGCTCTGGAGGACCACTCTGGAGGGTGACTCTGGAGGAGCGCTCTGGAGGGAGACTCTGGAGAACCGCTCAGAAGGGAGACTCTGGAGGACCACTCTGGAGGGAGACTCTGGAGGACCACACTGGAGGGAGGCTCTGGAGGACCACACTGGAGGGAGACTCTGGAGAACCACTCAGAAGGGAGACTCTGGAGGACCGCTCTGGAGGGAGACTCTGGAGGACCACACTGGAGGGAGGCTCTGGAGGACCACACTGGAGGGAGACTCTGGAGAACCACTCAGAAGGGAGACTCTGGAGGACCGCTCTGAAGGGAGACTCTGGAGGACCACTCTGGAGGGAGGCTCTGGCCGACCACTCTGGAGGAAGGCTCTGGATGCCATTCTGGAGGGAGACTCCGGAGGGCCACTGAAGGGAGACTCCGGAGGACCGCTCTGGAGGGAGGCTCTGGAGGACCGCTCTGGTGGGAGGCTCCGGAGGACCACTCTGGAGGGAGGCTCTGGAGTCACATTCTGAAGGGAGACTCCATAGGGCCACAGGAGGGAGACTCTGGAGGGCCACTCCAGAGGGTGGCTCTCAAATGTTTCTGGAGAGTTCACCCAACTGAATCCTCAACAACAGTAAGCAGACAAGTGACTAAACAGATGCATTAATCTTGATTTCTATTCTATCTGCCAACAAAGAATGCGCAGTCCAGTGCTCTAAATTTAAGCAATTGCTTGACTTGCCTGAAATATAGGTTTGAGAATTCAATCTTCATTGGGGAAAAAGCAAAGAAGCACTCAGTCGTCATAGGATGAGAGGATGTGACCCCGACCATTTAAAAAAAATAAAAATAAAATAAAAATAAATAAATGACGGGATGTGGATGTCACTGGCTATGCCGGCATATAATGTCCATCTCTAATTGCCCAAGAGAAGGTGGCGGTTAGCTGCATTCCAGAACTGTTGCAGTCCATGAGGTGTAGGTACACCCACAGTGCTGTTAGAGAAGGTGTGGCAGGATTTTGACAATATATTTCCAGTCAGGGTGGTGAGTGACTTGGAGGGGATCCTCCAGGTGGCGATGCTCCCTTGTTCTTCTCGATGGTAGTGATCCTCCCTTGTTCTTCTCGATGGTAGTGATCGTGGCTTTGGAAGGTGCTGCCTAAGGAGCTTTGGTGAGTTCCTGCAGTGCATCTTGTAGTTGATACACACAGCTGCTACTATTTGTCAGTGGGGAGGGAGTGAATGTTTATGGAAAGAGGAGCAATCAAGCGGGCTGATTTGTCCTGGATGGTGTCGAGCTTCTTGAGTGTTGGGGCTGCGCTCATCCAGGCAAGTGGAGGACCACTCTGGAGGGAAACTCCACTCTGGAGGGAGACTTTGGAGGACCTCACTGGAGGGAGAATCTGGAGAACCACTCTGAAGGGAGACTCTGGAGGACCACTCTGGAGGACCACACTGGAGGGCGACTCTGGAGAACCACTCTGAAGGGAGACTCTGGAGGACCACTCTGGAGGGAGGCTCTGGAGGACCACTCTGGAGGGAGGCTCTGGAGGACCACTCTGGAGGGAGGCTCTGGAGGACCACTCTGGAGGGAGGCTCTGGAGGACCACTCTGGAGGGTGACTCTGGAGGAGCGCTCTGGAGGGAGACTCTGGAGAACCGCTCAGAAGGGAGACTCTGGAGGACCACTCTGGAGGGAGACTCTGGAGGACCACACTGGAGGGAGGCTCTGGAGGACCACATTGGAGGGAGACTCTGGAGAACCACTCAGAAGGGAGACTCTGGAGGACCACTCTGGAGGACCACTCTGGAGGGAGACTCTGGAGGACCACTCTGGAGGGAGGCTCTGGAGGACCACTCTGGAGGGAGGCTCTGGAGGACCACACTGGAGGGAGACTCTGGAGGACCACACTGGAGGGAGACTCTGGAGGACCACACTGGAGGGAGACTCTGGAGAACCACTCAGAAGGGAGACTCTGGAGGACCACTCTGGAGGACCACACTGAAGGGAGACTCTGGAGAACCACTCAGAAGGGAGACTCTGGAGGACCACTCTGGAGGGAGGCTCTGGCCGACCACTCTGGAGGAAGGCTCTGGATGCCATTCTGGAGGGAGACTCCGGAGGGCCACTGAAGGGAGACTCCGGAGGACCGCTCTGGAGGGAGGCTCTGGAGGACCGCTCTGGTGGGAGGCTCCGGAGGACCACTCTGGAGGGAGGCTCTGGAGTCACATTCTGAAGGGAGACTCCGTAGGGCCACAGGAGGGAGACTCTGGAGGGCCACTCCAGAGGGTGGCTCTCAAATGTTTCTGGAGAGTTCACCCAACTGAATCCTCAACAACAGTAAGCAGACAAGTGACTAAACAGATGCATTAATCTTGATTTCTATTCTATCTGACAACAAAGAATGCGCAGTCCAGTGCTCTAAATTTAAGCAATTGCTTGACTTGCCTGAAATATAGGTTTGAGAATTCAATCTTCATTCGGGAAAAAGCAAAGAAGCACTCAGTCGTCATAGGATGAGAGGATGTGACTCCTACCATTTAAAAAAAATAATAAATAAATAAATGACGGGATGTGGATGTCACTGGCTATGCCGGCATATATTGTCCATCTCTAATTGCCCAAGAGAAGGTGGCGGTTAGCTGCATTCCAGAACTGTTGCAGTCCATGAGGTGTAGGTACACCCACAGTGCTGTTAGAGAAGGTGTGGCAGGATTTTGACAATATATTTCCAGTCAGGGTGGTGAGTGACTTGGAGGGGATCCTCCAGGTGGCGATGCTCCCTTATTCTTCTCGATGGTAGTGATCGTGGCTTTGGAAGGTGCTGCGTAAGGAGCTTTGGTGAGTTCCTGCAGTGCATCTTGTAGTTGATACACACAGCTGCTACTATTTGTCAGTGGGGAGGGAGTGAATGTTTATGGAAAGAGGAGCAATCAAGCGGGCTGATTTGTCCTGGATGGTGTCGAGCTTCTTGAGTGTTGGGGCTGCGCTCATCCAGGCAAGTGGAGAGTGTTCCATTACACTCCTGACTTGTGTCTTGTAGATGGTGGACAGGCTTTGGGGGGGGGGGGGGGGGGGTTACTCGCTGCAGAATTCCTAGCTTCTGACCTGCTCTTGTAGTCAAAGTATTTTTAAAGCTAGTCCAATTCAGTTCAACTCCAGCTGATGCAGAGATTGCATGAAGTTCTCAAACTGCTCACAGTTCGCAGATGATATTGAAAACTCATTCCAACTGTATGAGGAAATAATATCCAATTAAAGCAGGTTTTGAGACAAGAAATAATTCTTTCAACAAAATATTGAATTAAAAGATTATATGCTAAATTTAATCATTTTATTGTGAGAAATGTTATTTATATTTTGTTTAATACTATATTTTGGACATTACAAATTACCATTACCGAGCTTTTTAAAAAAAACATTCCTTTGGTAATGCCTGATTAAGTTAAAATTGGAGCTGTGTTAAAAATGACCAAAGTAGCCTTGGGTTAAGGAAGACAATTAGACAGGCGATATTTCTCTTCCTGATAAAAGGACGTTAACTGATAAAAGCTGACTAGGATGATCCCCACAGTGTTACAACCTCTCCACATTCAGGCCTAATTTAATGGAGGTGACGAGCATCTCGCCCGCTGGCTGAGAGCTGCCAAGAATCCTGCATTGCCTCTTCAGGCAAGGCCGCTGAATTAAGTGGCAATGAGGCACCCAATTGAGCAGCAGTGGGCCTTCTCCAGGATCAAGGACTCTAGGGGGCGGAGGTCCTGCCTACTGTGAGCTGTTGTCCAATCAGAGGCCAGCAGCTCTTCATTCTTCAGCAGCGAGTACTATGGCCGCCTGAGACTCATCCTCGCTGATAGATCCAAGCTTGGGTGATTGATGGCAAGTGGGATTCACCCAGGGGGGAGGGGGAGGCACACGCCCCTGAAAGCCCGCAAGGAACCCTGACTGGGTTTACTTTTCAGGCTTCCCATGTGGAAAGTCCCCATGCCCACTTCCGGCTGAATACAAGCAGAGGCAGGATGAGGCATTTAAGTGGGCATTGATTTCCCAAGAAAGAGCCTCAATTGATGGCGGGACAGGAGGCCATTCACAGGTCTTCCTGCCACTGATTTAATTGTCACCTTCCTGCCCAAATTAAATGCCCCCTGCCAGCAAACCTGCCACAGGGAAGGGCATTAAATTCTGCCCTCACCGTCTAACCTCTTAAAGGAAGGAAAATATTTAAGGACAGCTGCCTCCAGTGTAACAATTGCTGTATTCAAGAGAAGGTAGAGAAATAAAGAATAAAACTAATCCCCGCTGGATTGAAGATTGGGGTGTATTTATCAGACAGTGAAGTTCAGCTACAAATACATCAAGCACTTGAAGTACATTCCTCTGTGTGAAATTTTAATGGAGATATTCAACTTTACCTTAAATTAGTTCACGGCTCCCTAAAAATAGCACATGGAAAATTCCAACACCAATTGGAAAACCTACCCCCACATCTCTAATGATATCAGTGCAGGGTGGGTTCGCTTTTGGCTTCAGTACCTTTGGCAGGCCTGTTGCTTTGATGAAAATCATTCTTACACTCCAGAAGGTCAGGTACTGAAGGACAGAACGAGAGCCAATGTCTACATACTTTTATCAGTATTTATTTACATAGATACACGATACAGTACAAGCTCCTCAGACGTTTGTAGGGAGCACAAGTGAATCCCCAGTTGCTCCTGACTGCTGCATACAATTAAATGCATTTAATAACAATGCTGAATCTTATTGCATTTTTTAATGTTTTAAATCCCTCACCCTTTCAAATCTTTGTAATCTCCTCCTGTCTTACAAACCTCCAGGGCGCCTGTGTTCCTCCAATTCTGAACTCATCATCACTGATTTCAATCACACATCCATCGGTGGTAGCAGCTTCAGCTGCCAAAACCCCACATTAAGTGTGCAGTGTGGATAAAACCCGTTGCAGTTATTACTACTGTCTGGGCTGCGGGGACTGTCATTATCACAATTCGTGTTACTCTGCAACTAAGATACAAGTAGGGCAAGCCAGTTCATGGATGCTCACTCCCATTCCTTACAAGATAGAATGCATCTTGACTGTGCAATGCCATTTCCTGGAGCCCAGTCACAAACTGATCAAAATCTAAACTGAGCAGTAATCTTGTGTTCCAAAAGAGAACGAACTTGCTGTCAGAAGATGTGTGTTTCGCTGCTTATGGTATTAAGCTGTCATAACATTAGCAGCCATAAACTTGCAGTACATGCGAGGCAATCAACTGAATGAAGCAAATTTGAATGAATTAACAAAATCTACTAAATTATCGCTTACATGTGGAATGGTTAAGACTACTAGCATAGTTACGCTTGAGGGAAAACTGGGCAAGTACATTAAGGAAGAAAGGAATAGAAATGCTTGTTGATAAGAAGTTGTGGTTACAAAGATATTTGTGTAGAGCATAAACATCAGTGTCGCCTTGTTGGGTCAAATAGCCTCTTTCTCTGCAGCAAAGCTCTATGTAACTCTGTGAGCGACATAGAAGAATAAAAGACGCAAATAGCCTCCAGGACTATAATCTTTAAGTTTTTACTGAAGTTAAGGAATATTTAGTACAGTACCTTTTACAATGTATTAATTGTCTGTTGGGTTGAGCTATAAATTAATTGATTCACTGAGTTTTTAATGGGTGTAGTAGGAATCTGAGCCAACCTAAAATAAGACTGAAGCATATTTTAGGTTTGAATTGGTTCCGCTGAGAAATTATTTTCAGAGTCACAACATAAGTTATGCTTTGGCCTTTATGTCCACAATTTTATTCTGCTCATGAACCTATTTGTTATCCACATAATTTTTCTTACAGAGTTCTTAAGCAAACAGTTCCCTCAACATGACCTCACTGAGATTGGTAAAGACTGGAAGGCCTGCATCTCATCAATTAACAGCATGATCAGTGTTACCAGGAGAAGAGCTGTAAGTTTTTTTTCCACAGAGTCGATACTGACAGAATGAACTATGAAAGAATGAGCCACGGTCAGTTTGCTCACCTAGCCTTTCTCTCTATAATTCAGAGCACTCCATCAATGTCAACAGCTACTGTTCTTTATGAATGGAAATAACTTGCTAGCAGAAAAGCCACCACACCTCAGGGCAATGTTAAGAAGGCGGGCCTTCATGGATAACCTCAACCGGTACGGGAATTGAACCCGTCGCTCTGCATCACAAACCAGTCGTCACAAAAGCAGAAGAGTTTATTATTTGCCCATTGAAATGGTTTGAAATATTACTCAGTGTGGTACTAAGTCTCACAGATTTCCAGGTCCAATCCCAGGCGTCTTTCACTATGCTGGCTAAGCAATATAGTTGGTGTCCCATGGGCCTTTGTTCCGAGTTCTGATTGCTTTCCACCAAAGCCTGGTAGAATGTGCAGAAGTCTAAAAATAAAATTCTGACAATGTTGGGCTTGGCTGTGATCCTCATGGTCACTTTTTGTATGATTGTATTTGTCTTTCATAGCAGCACCAAGCTCAATCCAGAAAAAGCTTTCCTCCAACTCACTGCATGCTTGTTATCTTCTGCACTCAGGGAACTGAGGAACAGGTGTAGTCCATTCAGCCAATCAAAACCTATTCTTCCATTTAATCAGATCATTGCTGATCTGTACCTTACATCTATCGACTCTCCTCGGCTCCATAAACCTGAATACCCCTACTTGAAAATAGCTATTGATTTCAGTCTTGAAATTTTCAGTCGACCTAGCCTCAGGAATCCTTCTGGGGAGAGAGGTCCGGATTTACCCTTACTGTGTAAAAATAATTCCTGACACCACTGCCAAATGGCCTCGCTCTAATTTTAAGATTAAACCTCCCTGCTCTGGACTTCCCTGCCAGAGGAAATAGTTTATTTCTATCTACCCTATCAATTCTTAAATGCTCAATCTTCTTTGGGTTAGAATAACATGGAAGTTGTGAAAGAAAAATGAAAGTTACCATAGCCCTCTCTTCCCTTGTTTGAGAGCGATCTGACTGGGGGTGATTTAACCTGAACGTCACCACACAAAAGAAACAAAAGACTCCAAACCGACTTAACTTTTTAACATGGTCAAGCTTCAGAGAAAAAAAAAAAGAGTTTGAGATAATTGTCGAACTAGCTTTACAAAATGCTGTGGGGTGGGGCCTTCATGGATAATCTCAGTCGGTACGGGAATGAGCGGACTAGGATGACCATGCTATTGACGTCGCTCTGCATCACAAACCAGTCGTCCAGCCAACTGAGCTAACCGCCCCCAGTACGTCTTATTTACCTTCACTGATGTCTCCACTGGGCAGCAGTTGAGACAAGGCCGCTGTGTTCTAACAGCTGATGAGACATGTCACACATTAGATTGCTTTTCTGACTAGTTAGCCAAGTTCTTACTTAATTTTGATACATGAGCTAAAAATACCAAACGTGAAAAATCGCAGCTTTGGTTTATCAAATGAGGAAATGTTATGGTTGTTGATTAAAAACAAAATTTCAGCACCTTGGTTCTGGTTCTGGGATACTGATGTCTCCGGGCTACCTTGGTGTTCTGTTTGGTAAGCGTTGCTCGGTGTGAAATGAGCCATACTGCAATGAGCCAAGGAGGTCCCCGGTTTTATTGTGCTCAGTTAGTCAATCTCAGTCAAGGCAACAGACAGAGAATTACAATCGGCCACAATCTTCTTGGCAGAGGCATGAAGGAGGCTTCCACAAGACATACTGCAGGGGGCACGGAAAATCCCACCCCTGGTCTCTATTAGTAACTTCAGTTATAAAGTGTAACTATCCAGATTTTGTGTAATGATAAGATCAGGCCTGGCAGTGGTGTCTCCATAAACAAATAGTCCAGCATTCACTGTCTAGGCCTAGGTGCGAAGAATTAATACTTTAGTGAGAAAGTAACTGTTACCAGTTTTTTTTTAAGCATATCTTCACACACTTTTTTCCCCCTTTGGGGAATATGGTGGAAGGATTCCCAAGCTCATCAGCCTATTGAACTGGGTAAGGAACATGCCTTCTGTGACCAACAAGTCCTGGTATTGGACTTGAATCCAAAGCTCCTGGTCCAGTGGTAAGAACACTACTGCTCTCTAGAGGGGCCCCAACGGCAATTGTTCGACGGCTTCCAGTGTGGGAAGGTGACAGCAGGGTCCCCCCGACATTATATGGATTGGACCAGGTGTGGAGCGGTGAAAAAAGTGATCTTGGAGCAGCGAAAAGTGAGAGGGAGAAAAAACAAGATGGCGGCGGGTGGAGACCAAGCAGCATGGGCGCAGTGGTCGCTGGAGCAGCAGGGGTTTCTTAGACGCTGCTTTGAGGAGCAGAAAACCGAAATGCTGGCGCCAATGAAGGCGGCGATTGAGAAGCTAGTGGAGACCCAGAGGGCCCAGGGGGCGGCAATCCGGGAGGTGCTGCAAAAAGTCTCGGAAAACGAGGACGAGATCTTGGGCCTGGCGGTGAAGGTGGAGGCACACGAGGCGCTGCACAAGAGGTGGGCGGAAAGATTTGAGGACCTGGAGAATAGGTCGAGGAGGAAGTATCTTCGGATTCTGGGTCTCCCTGAAGGAGTTGAGGGGCCCGATACCGGGGCATATGTGAGCACGATGCTCAATTTGCTGATGGGCGCGGTAGCCTTCCCGAGCCCCCTGGAGCTAGATGGGGCTCACCGGGTCCTGACAAGGAGAACCAAGGCCAACGAGCCGCCAAGGGCTGTGGTGGTGAGGTTTCACCGCTTTATGGATCGAGAGTGTGTCTTGAGATGGGCCAAGAAAGAGCGGTGCAGCAGGTGGGAGAACACAGAGATCCAAATCTACCAGGACTGGAGTGCAGAGGTGGCCAAGAAGAGAGCTGGCTTTAATCGGGCTATGGCGGTGCTACATCGGAAGGGGGTGAAGTTCGGTATGCTGCAGCCAGCGCGATTGTGGGTCACATTCCAAGATCGGCACCACTATTTCGAAACGCCTGAGGAGGCTTGGAGCTTTATACAGACTGAAAAGTTGGACTCAAATTGAGGGTCTGTGGTTGTGGGGGGGGATGTCTGCTGTATATATGGTTTTAACTACGTGTAGGGAATGAATGTTCGCTTGGTTGGGTGCTGGATGGGGATGGATGAAGGGATTTGATGGGGAGGCTGTGGGAGAGTGTGGGCGTCGGTGCTGGAGGGAGGGGAGGCCCGGGGATGGGGGAATTGAGATAAGGCCGCAAAAGGAGCTGCTCCAGAGGGGGCAGGGCCAGCTCAGGAAAGCGCAGGCTTTTTCCCGCGCTAGGGAAGGATGGTGGTGGGGGTCGGAGGAGCACACACTGACTGAGAGGGAGAGGGGTCGATGGGAAGGCGGGAGAGGCCGGGGTCAGCAGGAGTCAGCTGACTTACTGGAGTGTTATGGGGGAGCAAAAGAGCTAGATATGGATCTAGCGAAGGTAGGGTATAGGGTTGCTGCTGCATTGGCCAATGGGGAACTGGAAATAGGAAAGGTGGTCGGGGCGGGGGTCTGCCGTCTGGGGGACTGGAGGGTGCGGGAGGCGCGGGCACGTGTCTGGCCTAGAAAAGGAGATGGCTAGTCGGCAGGGGGGTTGGGGGGGAGAGGGGGGTGAGAAGCCCCCCAATCCAGCTGATAACTTGGAATGTGAGGGGCCTGAACGGGCCGGTCAAGAGGGCCCGGGTGTTCGCGCACTTAAAGGGACTGAAGGCAGACGTGGTTATGCTTCAGGAGACACATTTGAAGGTGGCAGACCAGGTCAGGTTGAGAAAGGGATGGGTGGGACAGGTATTCCTTTCGGGGTTGGATGCGAAGAACAGAGGGGTTGCAATACTGGTGGGGAAGCGGGTGTCATTTGAGGCCAAGAATATTGTAGTGGATAATGGAGGTCGATACGTGATGGTGAGTGGTAGGTTGCAGGGGGTGTGGGTGGTACTGGTAAACGTATATGCCCCGAACTGGGATGATGCCGGATTTATGAAGCGCATGCTGGGTCGGATTCCGGACCTGGAGGTAGGAAGCTTGATAATGGGTGGGGATTTCAACACGGTGCTGGATCCAGCATTAGATCGCTCCAGATCCAAGACGGGGAAGAGGCTGGCTGCGGCCAAGGTGCTTAGGGGGTTTATGGACCAGATGGGGGGAGTGGATCCGTGGAGGTTTGCTAGGCCCCTGGCCAGGGAATTCTCATTCTTTTCCCATGTACATAGAGCCTACTCCCGAATAGATTTTTTTGTTTTGAGTAGGGCGCTCATCCCGAAAGTGGAAGGAACGGAGTATTCGGCCATAGCCATCTTAGACCACGCCCCGCACTGGGTGCAGCTGGAGTTAGGAGAGGAGAGGGACCAGCGCCCGCTGTGGCGTCTTGATGTGGGATCGCTGGCGGATGAGGAGGTGTGCGGAAGGGTGCGGGGGTGCATTGAGAGATACTTGGAGGCCAATGACAACGGAGAGGTGCAGGTGGCGGTAGTCTGGGAGGCGTTGAAGGCAGTGGTCAGGGAAGAGTTAATCTCCATTAGGGCCCAGAGGGAGAAGAGAGAGGGAGGGAGAGGTTGGTGGGGGAGATCTTAAGAGTGGACAGCAGATATGCAGAGGCCCCCGAGGAGGGGCTACTTAGGGAGCGGCGAAGCCTCCAGACGGAGTTTGACCTGTTGACCACAGGGAAAGCAGAGGCACAGTGGAGGAAAGCACAGGGGGCGACGAACGAGTATGGGGAGAAGGCGAGCCGGATGCTGGCACACCAGCTCTATAAGAGGGTGGCAGCGAGGGAGATAGGTGGAGTTAAGGATAGCAGGGGGAATACGGTGTGGAGTGCGGTGAGAGTAAATGAGGTATTTAACGATTTCCATGAGGAGCTGTACAGATCTGAGCCCCCAGCGGGGGAAGAGGGGATGCGACGATTTTTGGATCAACTGAGATTCCCGAGGGTGGAGGAGCAGGAGGTGGCTGGTTTAGGGGCGCCAATTGGGTTGGAGGAGCTGGTTAAAGGATTGGGGAACATGCAGGCGGGGAGGGCCCCGGGGCCAGATGGGTTGCCGGTCGAGTTTTATAGGAAATATGTGGACCTGCTAGGCCTGTTGTTAGTAAGGACTTTCAATGAGGCAAGGGAGTGGGGGACCCTGCCCCCTACAATGTCCGGGGCACTGATCTCGCTGATTCTGAAGCGGGAGAACGACCCACTGCAATGTGGGTCGTATAGACCGATCTCGCTCCTCAATGTGGATGCTAAGTTCCTGCAAAAGTGCTGGCTACGAGAATTGAGGACTGTGTCCCTGGGGTGATTCATGAGGACCAGACGGGATTTGTAAAGGGCAGGCAGCTAAACACCAATGTGCGGAGGCTCCTCAACGTGATTATGATGCCATCGGTGGAGGGAGAGGCGGAGGTAGTGGCAGCTATGGACGCGGAGAAGGCCTTCGACCGGGTGGAGTGGGAGTATCTTTGGGAAGTGTTGCAGAGGTTTGGGTTCGGGGAAGGGTTTATCAGTTGGGTAAGGCTACTATATAGAGCCCCGGTGGCGAGTGTGGCTACGAATCGGCGGAGGTCGGAGTACTTTCGGCTGTACCGAGGGACGGGACAGGGGTGCCCCCTGTCCCCCTTGTTGTTTGCATTGGCAATCGAGCCTTTGGCCATGGCACTAAGGGAGTCCAGGAAATGGAAGGGGTTGGTCCGAGGGGGAGAGGAACATCGGGTGTCGCTGTATGCGGACGACCTGTTGCTGTACGTGGCAGATCCAGTGGAGGGGATGGTGGAGGTCATGCGGATCCTAAGGGAGTTTGGGGACTTCTCGGGCTATAAGCTTAACGTAGGGAAAAGTGAGCTCTTTGTGGTGCATCCAGGGGACCAGGGAAGGGGGATAGACGACCTACCATTGAAGAGGGCGGAAAGGAACTGTCGGTACTTGGGGATCCAGGTGGCTGGGAGCTGGGGGCCCCTGCACAAGCTCAATTTGACGCGGTTGGTGGAGTAGATGGAGGAGGATTTCAAAAGATGGGATGTGCTGCCACTCTCGCTAGCGGGCAGGGTACAGTCGGTTAAAATGATGGTTCTCCCGAGGTTTCTCTTTGTGTTCCAGTGCTTTCCCACTGTGATTATCAAGGCCTTTTTAAAACGGGTAGGTAGGAGCATCATGGGTTTCGTGTGGGCAAATAAGACCCCGAGGGTAAAGAGGGTGTTTCTGGAGCGTAGCAGGGACAGGGGAGGGCTGGCTCTGCCGAATCTGTGCGGCTATTATTGGGCAGCTAACGTGGCGATGATCCATAAGTGGGTAATAGAGGGAGAGAGGGCGGCATGGAAGAGGTTGGAGATGGCGTCCTGCAGGGGCACGAGCCTGAGGGCGTTGGTGACGGCACTGCTGCCGCTCTTCCCGACAAGGTACACCACGAGTCCGGTGGTGGCGACAACGTTGAAGATCTGGGGGCAGTGGAGACGGCATTGGGGCGAGATGGGAGCCTCGGTTTGGTCCCCGATTCGGGAGAACCATCGGTTCGTCCCGGAAAGGATGGATGGGGGGTTTCGGAGCTGGCATCGGGCAGGGATCAGAAGAATGGGGGACCTGTTTATAGATGGGCCGTTTGCGAGCCATGGGGCGCTGGAGGAGAAGTTTGGGTTACCCCCGGGAAATGCGTTCAGGTATATGCAAGTGAGGGCGTTTGTGAGGCGGCAGGTGAGGGAATTCCCGTTGCTCCCGGCACAGAGGATTCAGGACAGGGTGATTTCGGGTGTATGGGTCGGAGAAGGCAAGGTTTCGGCGATCTATCAAGAGATGAAAGTAGAGGAGGAGGTTTCGGTAGAGGAGCTAAAGGGCAAGTGGGAGGAGGAGCTTGGGGAGGAGATAAATGAGGGTCTGTGGGCTGATGCCCTGAGTATTGAATTGCCTAATACAATTCAAGGTTATTCACAGAGCGCATATGACAGGGGCGAGGTTCAGTAGGTTCTTTGGGGTGGAGGACAGATGTGGGAGGTGCTCGAGAAGCCTGGCGAATCACGTCCAGATGTTCTGGTCGTGCCCGGCACTGGATGGGTTTTGGAGGGGTTTCGCGAGGACTATGTCCAAGGTGGTGAAAGTCCAGGTCAAGCCGAGTTGGGAGTTGGCACTATTTGGGGTAACGGACGAGCTGGGAGTGCAGGAGGCGAAAGAGGCCGGTGTCCTGGCCTTTTCGTCCCTGGTAGCCCGGCGGAGGATCTTGCTATTATGGAAGGACGCGAAGCCCCCCAGTGTGGAAGCCTGGATAAACCACATGGCAGAGTTCATTAAGTTGGAGAGGATAAAGTTTGCTTTGAGAGGGTCTGTGCAGGGGTTCTTCAGGCGGTGACAACCGTTCCTAGACTATCTCGCGGAGCGTTAGGAGGAAGTCAGCAGCAGCAACCGGGGGGGGGGGGGGGTCTCTTTTGGGGGGGTATTTGGGCGGGGGGGGGGGGTTCCCCCAAGGGTACTGTTGAATGTTATATGGGGGGGGTTAATATATGTGGGAGAAACCCAATGTATAAGTAGTTTATTATTTTTGATTGTGGTGTTTGTGTTCTCTCTTCTTTTTGTTATGGGGGGCATTGTTTGTTATAAAACTTTTGTTGGAAAAATTTGAATAAACATATTTTTTTTAAAAAGAAAGTTAGGTGCTGTTGTGAACAATTTTCTGGCCATTATTTTAAATGCCAAAAATCATGGTCATTGGATTGAGTTTTCGTCGTGCATTCTTGGCAGGCAACCACCAGAAACTGAATTTCCCAGAGATCAATTTGGGGATATTTTTCAGTAGCAATGGAGCCTTAACAACCAACAGTCCATATTTGGACATTCTGTTTACCAATGTGAGTTGCCAGTGGGCAAGGTTCGCTTCTCCCTCTCTTTCACCCCACCCCAATGCAATTATTAACGCTCGCCTTGAAATTAGCTCCATTATATCAATAAGAAACACCTCTGCCAAGAAATATCATGTTATAATTAGGAATGAATGGTTTCATTATTCTAATGTAATAATAATAATAATTGCTTATTGTCACAAGTAGGCTTCAATTAAGTTACTGTGAAAAGCCCCTACTCTCCACATTCCGGCGCCTGTTTGGGGAGGCTGGTACGGGAATTGAACCCGCGCTGCTGGTCTTGTTCTGCATTACAAGCCAGCTGTTTAGTCCACTGTGCTAAACCAGCCCCTACATGTTACATTCAAAGAGGAAAGCTTCCAAATCACAGCTGTCAAGGTATGAAAGTACTACATGCGGGATTCTCTGTCGGCGGTATCCTCCAACAGTGCACCCACGCCCGTGTGTTTCCCAACGATGTGGGGTGGCCCACAGTGGGTGGGGGCGCGCCGTGTCTGAAAACGGGGCTGGCAGGACAGAGATTCCTGCCCAACGTGTTTTAACAATGACAATACCATAAAAAAAGGATATATGATTTGGGCATATGGCCTCAGTCAGCTGTATCTGTTAGCAGGATGAGCAGACTCTGTAGTTTCCCCATTCATTTTAATGTTGCAAGCTGCACTTTGTAGCAAAATTGAAAATGTTCCTTTCAATCAATATTCCGACATTGTTGAGGTAATACTTATTAATGGAGCTGAAGGTTTTAATCAACTTTAAACACTAAGGGCATGATTCTCCAGAACCACAACTAATTACTCCCGCCAGCGGAAAAACCAAAGTGATTCCCCCTGGCACTAAGAGTGACCCCAATATGTCATGTAATGGCACTAGGAGTTTTTTTGTTCTTTTAGCTGAAAGGACTTTTACATGTCATTCCATGACACACCAGGGTCCACGCTGGAGCTGAGAGGGGCAGGACCTCGTCTCTCTGACAGGACCCGCACCTCTGCAATCTCATCTGTACCCCAACACCATTTAAACAGTCACACAATATCTCAGAAGCTCAGATCCCTCATAATAAAGTGCTGGGGCAGCCGGTACAACTGCACTTTCTAGAAACCACTCAAGAACTAAGAGGCAGACACATTATAAAAAAACTGCGGTTAAGAAAACACCTGCTACCAGGCAACGTGTCTCAACGACTACCATCCGGTGGCCTTGACATCTATCATTATGAAGTGCATCGAGAGGTTGGTCATGAGACACATCAACTCCACACTCCCAGAATGCCTTGGTCCATTCCATTTTGCATACTGCCACAACCGGTCCACAGTGGACGCCATCTCCCTGGCCCTACACTCATCCCTGGAGCATCTCGACAACAAAGACTCCTACATCAGACTCCTATTCATTGACTACAGCTCTGCTTTCAACCCCATAATCCCAGCCAAGCTCATATCAAAACTCCAAAACCTAGGATTTGGCTCCTCCTTCTGGAACTAGATCCTCGACTTCCTGACCCATAGACCACAATCAGTAAGGATCAACACCCCCTCCACGAGGCTGCATACTTAGTCCCCTACTATACTCTCCATACACACTCGACTGCGTGGCAAAATTTGACTCTGACTCCATCGACAAGTTTGCTGATGATACGACCGTAGTGGGTCGGATCTCGAACAACGATGAGTCAGAGTACAGGAGGGAGATTGAGAACCTAGTGGCGTGGTGTAACGACAACAATCTCTCCCTCAGGCAGCACGGTGGCACAGTGGTTAGCATTTGCTGCCTCACGGCGGTAAGGTCCCAGGTTCGATCCACATTTTCCCGTGTTTGTGCGGGTTTCGCATCCACAACCCAAAAGATATGCAGGTTAGGTGGATTGGTCACGCTAAATTGCCCCTTAATTGGAAAAAATGAATTGGGTACTCTAAATTTTTTTTTTTTTTAAACCCCCAAAAAACAATCTCTCCCTCAACGTCAGCAAAACTAAAGAGCCAGTCATTGACTTCAGGAAGCAAAGTCTCGTACACACCCCTGTCTGCATCAATGGTGCCGAGGTGGAGATGGTTGACAGCTTCAAATTCCTAGATGTGCACATCACCAACAATCTGTCCTGGTCCACCAAGAAAGTGACCAAGTGACCATGACCAAGAAAGCACAACAACGCCCATACTTCCTCAGGAAATTAAGGAAATTCAGCATGTCCACATTGACTCTTACCAATTTTTACAGATGCACCATAAAAAGCATCCTATCTGGCTGCATCACAGCATGGTATGGCAACTGCTTGGCCCAAGACCGTAAGAAACTGCAGAGATTCATGAACACAGGCCAGTCCATCATGCAAAACCCGCTTCCCATCCATTTACACTGTCTACACCTCTCGCTGCCTTGGGAAAGCGGGCAGCATAATCAAAGACCCCTCCCACCCGGGCTATTCTCTCTTCCAACTTCTTCCATCGGGCAGGAGATACACAAGTCTGAGAACACACAGTAACAGATTCAAAAACAGTTTCTTCCCTGCTGTTACCAGACTCCTGAATAACCCTCTTACGGACTGAACAGATCTCTTCACACATCTTCTCTGCTAAGTAGCACTACACTCCGTTTGCTCATCTGATGTATTTATATTGTGTATTTATGCATGTCTTATGTTTTTTTCAAGTATGGAACGATCTATCTGGACTGTATGCAGAACAATACTTTTCACTGTACCTCGATAGACGTGACAATAAATCAAATTTAATTCAATACAATACTTGGAGATAATGGATCCCTGCAGAGGCATAAAACGAAACAATCTAAATCTCCCCTTTCAACCTGGCTCGACCTGTCAATTGCCAAGCTTTTAGCAGGCAATTGAGCTTGAAATTGAATGTCGGCATGCACACAGAGTTCTATACTTCAAATTGAATGTGTGAAAGGTTCCCACCACTTTAAAGGGATTACCTTTACCTTCATCTCACAGACCTTTAAACGTGGCAGACTGGCAGACTTTTTAAAGGCTTTAGAGTACAGATGAGAACACGTTCACTTTATTGTAAGAAAACTTGATTTTTTTACATACTGACTGAGTGTTTAATAGGTTTAAAGGCTGCAGATGGGGAGAGCAGGCAAACGAGCCCTTCCCAGGGAGGGCCCCTGACCTGAGTACCTCCAGCTCAGCTCAAGCTCCTGTGATCCCCGCCTTCCATGAGGACCCCTTTTGGCACCCCGGCAATTGTTGGAGGGATACTTGTCACATTGCCAGAGGGTCTCTCGGCTGGGGTGGGGGTCTGGAGCATTTTAGCTGGGGGGGGGGGGGCTGGAGCATTTCAGCTGGTGAGTGAATGTTGCATCCTGCCTGTCAATGAGTAAAATAACTCTCATGTACAGTTTGCATGGACCCGCCTGGTCAGAGCGGGAGGCTCGACGGGGACACAGGGAAACCTACTACGGCGGTGGGATAGGCACGGAGACCCGCGACAGGTCTGCCGCCCGTTGCGAATCCCAATTTCAGCCCGATGTACGTTTTTGAGGGGGTGGAAAAATGGCACTGCCCCCGCTTCCAGCGTAAAAATGAATTCTCCAGCCGATCGCCGAACGCGATTTCGGAGTCGGTAATCGGAGAATCCAGACCACTGTCACCCGCCGGAGGTGAATTCGAACTGATTTACGCTGAAGGGGTTCACTATCCCTCGCCATGCAAGTCCATGAATGGGGAAGAATACAAGGGATTCCCGAGGGAATCCCACTATTGCCATTTTGAGTGGGCAGCCTGATAGCGAGGTCCCGCAGCTGGCCACCCCCTCCCCGCATTGCAAAGCAGCCCCCTACTATGTCGCGATCCAGCCCCCCTCCTCGGATTTTCTGGGTCCCTCTTCCCCCCCCCCCCTTTCCCCAAGTACAAGGGTGACCTGACCAGCCCGTCCCCCCGACCCCCTGGATAGGGGGAATCCTCCACAGAGACCCCCTGAGTGGGGGATCCCCCCACAGAGAGCCCCTGAATAGAGGGCCCCCAAAGACCTCCTGAATAGGAGAATCCCCCAGAGATCCCCTGAATAAGTTGGCACCCCCCCCCCTCGAGGTCAGCTGAATAGGGGCACCCCGCAGAGACTCCTGAATAGGGGGAGCCCCTCTGAAAAGGGGACCCCCCCCCACAGAGACCCCCTGAATAGGGGACCTCTACCAGAGACATCTTAAATAGGGGGACCACCGCCAGAGACATCCTGATTAGGGGGCCCCAGAGACCCCCAGAATAGGGGGACTCCCACAGGGACCCCCTGAATAGGAGGAAACCCACAGGATTCCCTGAAAATGGTTACTCCCCACAGAGACCACCTGAAAGGAAGACCTCCCCAGAGCCCCCCTGAATAGGGGAACCCACAGAGACGTACCATCCTGTCCCATGTACTGACCTCTAGACGCAGCCTCATCAGAGGAGTGGAACTTGGAGGAGCTGGTGGCCACCGCTGCCACTCCATGGGACGGGTCCGGGTTGGCACTCAGCACCCGCTCCTCCCGGTCGGTGCCCATAGGGCCCTGGGGTCCACCTTTGGACAGAGGGGCAGCTGATTCGAGCCCTGGCTGCCCTACATCATCTGGTTCTGTCAACCCTGGCAGCTCCACGAAGCATGCACCAAGATGGCGAAGCCCTCGGTGATACACCTCTGCAATGCCCATCTGCGACTGGGAAAAGCTCCGCAGTGCCTCGGCCATTCGCTTCTGAGAGCGGGACATGTCCCATAGAACCTCATCAAGGTCAGCCTGGTACTGGGTCACATCCCCCAGGGAGTCGGATATTTTGCCAAGACCCTGAGCCATGGACGTCATCAACTGTGCAACGCCTTGGACACCTTCACTCATGGTGCCAACGTCATGCACCACTGTGGTCGGCACCCTAGCAGTTGCTGGTGCCATCTCCTGTGCCCATAGCCTCTGGGACTCCTCCAATCAGATTTGGATCTGTTGGAGTCACACTGACATCTTCCACTGAATGTCCCGGCTGCACCCTATTGTCTCCATCAGCTCCAATTATCTCTGTACCACAGGTTCAGTATCAGGCTGCGACCCAGCTGGGTCATGGGATCCAGCAGACTTCCAGCTGCTATCTCGTTTGGGGGTCCCTGCCTCCACCTGATGTGAAATGAAATGAATTGAAAATGAAATGAAAATCGCTTATTGTCACAAGTAGGCTTCAAATGAAGTTACTGTGAAAAGCTCCTAGTCGCCACATTACAGCGCCTGTTCGGGGAGCTGGTACCGGGAATTGAACCCGCGCTGCTGGCTGCCTTGGTCTGCTTTAAAAGCCAGCTATTTAGCCCTGTGCTAAACCAGCCCCTTAATGATGGTGTGCATCATCAGCAGTGTGGTGCTTACCAGATTGTATCCCCAAAGCCTATCTTCTAACATTTCCCACCGAGGTGCGTGTATCTGTGCTGGTGGAGGGTGGGAATGACAGCTGTGCCGCGACTATACCGGTCGCATCCTCAGAGCTCTCCAAAAGGAGTTCTCCTCCGAGTCAAGATAGGGGCCGCCCGGGATGGGCCGGCACTGTCGGCTGGAGAACCTGCGGGAGAATGGACATGTGGTCAGTGGGAGGGATGGGTCAGTCAGTAAGGCAATAACAATTCACGTTTGACAGGTGTCCGGGTGGAGCCCAGTGGTTCCTCACCTTTGCGGCGTCCGCCAGCCTCCGTGTGGCTGATCAACCTTTCCTCAGTCGTCTCCAGGGGCCGCTCCTCGAAGGAGGTGAGGATTCTTAAGTCTGACACCCCTCCCCCAGTCTGGGCCCTCTTCCGTCGGTTATGGGAGAGCTTTTCCTGAGGAGACACAGAGGGGGCATTGTTAGCCTCACGCATAGTTCACGGTGGTGGTGGGTGGTGTGAAGGGAGGGTTGGGCGGGTTGAAGGGGAGGGGGTGAATGAATGGTTGGGGGATATGTGGGGAGTTGGAAGTTGGATGCTCACATGCGGGAGGGGGGTTAGTTGTGCTGCCCGATGTAGGTCGTTGACCTTCCAGCTCAGGAGGCCAGTCCTCCTGGTTGCACTCCTCAAGCTCGCAGCTGCCGGTACCTCATCCCAGACAGCACTGGCTGACTTGTGGCTGACTCTCCTGGACCCTCGGGGGAACAGGACATCCCTCCTGGCCTCCACGGCGTCTAGGAGCGTCCCCAGGTCAGCATCACTGAATCGTGGGGCTGGTCTCCTCAGCACCATTATTGTGAGCTGGCTGGGGTTGGCTGAGCAAGTGCAGCTTAAGTGTTGCTCGACCTTGTTAGCGAGAGGCTGGCGAGCGCATTCCTGGCGAATCAGCTGGCGAACCTTCATTTGCGCGAGGAGCCTGTGAGGTCTCGTTAAGTGGATCAATTGATCAATTGTGTTGCCGGCCTCGCTGGGCCGGGCGCCGGGAAGTTCACGGCAGTTCCCGCTCACTACCGCACTTAGAAATATTTTGGGAGAATTGAGCACATTGTAATGCACAAAACAGACTTTCATCTGTTTCAAAAGCTGCTGTTTCCTGGAACAGGTCCTTAGTCTGTCACCAGAGGCTTATAACTTGAGGGACACAACTCCACACCAAGCATGGCTGACCAGGGGTCTCCCCGCTCTTCCTGCCTGCCATTGGCAGGTGTTGGGAGGATTTTGAATATTATGAACGCACCTTCCTTGGTGATCAAGTCCTGAGGTGGGATTCAAACACACAACTTCTGGTTCAGAGACAGGGGCAAAACCATCTAATAGTTGGCTTTGAATGTGATGTGTTGAGGATGGAGGGCTGTGAAACTAATTCGAGTGAATTATGCATTGCAGCAATGTTACTTGCTACGTTTTTGTTAAGGGCCACTGCCTAACCACGGGGGGGTCTTTCATGGGAGGTGGGGATCAGGGTGACTTGTGTTGGGCTGGAGGGTCTCAGGTTGGGGGTCTTCCCTGGGATCGGGCACATGGGGGGAATCCCTGCACGTTCTAGGAAGCACTTGAGAACAAAGGGGCAGACTCAAAGAAAACTGTGGTTAGGAAATCGCCTGCTACCCTGAGTTAATGGATCCCTGCAGAGCAATATAAATAAACAATCTGATTCTCCCCTTTGAAAGTGCCCCAACCTGTCAATCGAAATGTTTTCAGCAGGCAATGGTTTGTGAAATTGAACATGAACAATCCAGTTCAATCCAGGGTCATACTCAAGGGTCATTGTTGGAAATGTTCACTGCAGGATGAGAGGATATAGGCCTATGTCTACACTTTCACACACCCCAATCCTCTTATTTAATTATGGCTGTGGGAATTGGAACTCTACTTGAAGAAATAAAAACTTTTAATTCTATATCAATCATGTCCTATCACTGACTGAATGGAAGCAGGGATGACCCAGCCTCTTAACAATGCTCCTTTGCCTTGTTTGCTGAAAGGGCATAAAAAGTAGTCTGAATTTTAACTAGATCAACCTCCTAGTTCCGTTCAGGCTCTAAAGGCCCAGAGTCGCAGAGCACAGTATATTGCCTGAGGGCCATTTTGAAGTGAAGGCAGATTGCCAGTAGTCCTTGGGCTAGAATATGAATACAATATATTGTGGTTTTATTTTAATTTATGTGACTTTTAAGCTATACGAGTGTCAGAAATTGTAATTATGTTGTCTTTTGTTATCAGGGAAGAGAATACTTATCGGACGAAAAGGCATCAGCAGCAACCGTCTCTCCATCCACCTCGGACTCTGCCATAAATGGTCAGCTCTGGTGGCTTTATCAGAACTCAGCACCAATATCTTCTACACAGCAGCAAAAACCTTATGAGAAATTGGGTAGGAATAACCTTCAACATTTCAACAAAAAAGGGTGCATATTTAGCTTGGTATTCACAAATATAAAGGTCTTGTCTCATATTCACAAGGACACAGGATAGATCTCGGGTCTTGCTGTCAATCAAAATTGTTTGTCTCTTATGAAAACATTTTAATTATTCTCAGTTGTGCTGCTGGACATAGTGAGGTATTCTTTTTCTGATTTCTGCCTCATTGTTCGATTGAAGTGCACATTTCCTCCCCTTAGCGCTTGACAGAATTGCGTTGGTGGTGGTCTGATAGATGTTTGAGTCAAGGTAGACTTCCAACCCAACTGGCAGAGAATCTGTGTCAGCAAAGGAGGATCAATATAATAATAATTACTAATAAATTTACAAGATAGCCTGCAGTGTATTGGTTAGCATTTGTTCAATTCACAGGTAAATCTAGTTTACTTATTGTTGACTCTGACCAGCTTCACACACTCAGAGTTGTGAATGTAGCCAAGCCCGAGGGAGCATTCAAACAAAACTTTAAAACAGAATGGGAAGACCGTGGCTGGGATCCTCTGGGCCTATCCGCTAGAAACGGGATTCGTGATGGCCCACAAAACCCCATGTAGGGCCTAAATCAGGATTCACGCTGGGCAGCAGGCCTGTCGCGAGTCTCCGTCCACAACCCGCTCGCTGTCCATAGTGGATTTCCTGACGCCCAGACGGGCTTCCAGCCCCAGCGGGAGCATGCAATTAGCTCATTAGAGCTATTTTACATCTCATTGGCGGATAGGACACCTGACTCACTAGCCAGCTGGGATACTCCAATACCCCTGGCTAAGAGACCCACTGGTGTGAATTGCTGCAAATATTGAAGAATGTGGACCTGGCGGCTTCCGTCTGAGGGGTGGCATTGTGGTAAGTGCCTTCCTAACATTTGCCGCCAGGGTGCCGAGGGATGTCCTTCAAGGGAGGTGGAGGTCAGGGAGCTTGTGCTGGGCTGGAGGGTCTCAGGTTGGGAGTCTTCCCTGGGATGGGGCACATGGGGGCAATCCCTGCACTTCCGAGGAAGCACTTGAGAACAGACTCATAAAAAAATCTGTGGTTAGGAAAATACCTGCTACCCTGAGTTAATGGTTCCCCGCAGAGCTATATAAATAAACAATCTGATTCACCCCTTTGAAACTGCCTCAACCTGTCAATCAAAAAGCTTTCAGCAGGCAATGGAGTGTGAAATTGAATGTAAACAATCCAGTTCAATGTTTTCAGCCTTCTAGCCATTCCCACAGACTTCTATACTCTAAAGGCCATTAAAGTGAATCTGAAAACCACTTCAAAGGTTTCCACAACTTTAAAGGAATGACTTTTACCTTCATCTCATAGACCTTTAAACTAGGCATACTGACAGACCTTTTAAAGAGTTTAGGGGTATAGATGAGAACACTTTCACTATTGTGAGAAAACTTTAAATTTTACATACTGACTGACTGTTTAAAGGGCTTAAAGGCTGCAGATGGGGAGAGAAACCAAATGAGGCTCTTCCAGAAAGGTCCCCCGACTTGAGCTCCTGCCGCCCAGCACAATCCCCCCATGGTCCCTACCTACCATGAAGGACCCCCCTTGGCAACCTGGAGGCAATTGTTGGGAGGGTACTTGCAAGTTGTCAGCTTGGCACTGCCATGAGGTGGACCCTGAAGGAGGGGTACTGAGTGGGGGTGGGTGGGGTGGGGGGGTGCTGAAGGGGATTCTGGTGGGGTTTGGTGGGTCTTGCCAGAGGTTAGGTTGGGGCTTCCAGCAATCTTGGAGGGGGGGTGCGGCAGACGAACTGGAGAAGGTTTTTGAGATCGGAACGCCCTTTAAAAACGGTGTTCCGATCTCCGAGGTGGTGGACCTGTCAGAGAGATTACGCCTTCTCCCTCTCAGTTGCAGCGCAGACCCCGGTGTTTTGGAATGGCATGGAAAACCCTTTTGAGGAAAAATATATTTCCAAATGCCATTGCAGGTCACGTTGGGGTCGCTCCTAGCACCAATGGGAATCACTCTGGTTTTCCACTGCCGGGAGTCATTTAGTTCCGGTTCGGGAGAATCACGCCCATCCCATGTTACTGAGAGGGCAGAAATGACAGTTGGCAATATTATTGTCCAAAGCTTGAACTTGCTTTCTCAAATTTCTTTCTCAAGTTCCGCTCTCCATTATTTTAATACCTAATTTAAAGGAAGAGAGACATTTTACCCAAGAAAATTGAGCTTTTGGATGATAACATTGCCAAGAATAATCCCTACCCTTTAAAAATAAAACCTATACTGATGCTGGAGCATTTTGAAGACTAATCTCCATCTGTCCAAACTGCAGCCTGTGGGAAATGCTTCCCACAATCTCCAGTTAGCTGGGCCATCAACACCTGGCAACTCTGTTTCTATTTTATTTTATGTTTATTTTCTTTCTGGCTTCACTTGGTGAAATTTTGTAGGCCCAGTGGTTTGGAAAGGGCTGCTCAGCACTGCTCCCTTTGATTGCAAAGATCTAATAGCAGCTTAGGATATGTGAAAACCCAAAGCAATACCTTCAAATTTGATCTGCAGTAATAATAATAATCTTCATTGTCACAGGTAGGCTTACATTAATACTGCAATGAATTTACTGTGAAAAGCCCCTAGTCGCCACATTCTGGTGCCTGTTCGGATACACAGAGGGAGAATTCAGGACGAACAAATTACCTAACAGCACGCCTGTCAGGACTTGTGGGAGGAAACCGGAGCACCCGGAGGAAACCCACACAGACACGGGGAGAATGTGCAGACTCCGCACAGACAGTGACCCAAGCCGGAAATCGAACCTGGGACCCAGGTGCTGTGAAGCCATAGTGCAGTAGGGTACAAATGAGGGCCATGAAGAAAGCAAGTTTGGATCTTTGTGTTTTAGAATGTCAATGAATTCCTGCCTCCTTTGTGCAATCAGAATTGGAGATTCAAACCAGGAAGAGGTCTGCCGAACAAGGACACTCATTGCCTGCTCCTGAAGCTGTTGTCCAATCTGCCCTGCTGGAAGGATTAAAACATAAGACACGATGGGCAGGATTTTCCACTCCCGTTATGCCCGGGTTTTTTTGGTCCCCCCAAAAGCCAGTGGACTTTTGGATGTCTCCCCAAATTTTCCGCTCTTGCCCGCGATGGTTCCCACCACGGGTTGGACCAGAAAATCTCAGCCAAAGATTTAATAAAATTTTGATCGGTACATTTTTCTTAACTTGCTGTTATTTAATCCTCCTTGCTTGTCACGATCAAGCAACCATGGATTCTTCAAGTTAGTGTCGCAAAAGAGGTTGAACTGTGCTTTTTGCAACTCCCACAGCTTGCCCAGCACCATGGGATGTGACTAGTTTCATTCTTATACATTCCGTGGAAAACAGCCTTCAAACAGGCTGCGCAAGGGAATCTGGTAATGAACTGTGCTATAAATTAAGTAGATGTATAACACACGATGCTCAAGAGTAATAACCAAGTGAATTGCACAGAAATGTTAAAATATCCTTTATATATTGTAATTTCATAGGGAAATGAGAGAGGGAGAAACAGGAAGGATGCAAATGGGTTGGAGATAACTCTCTATTGAACATAGGGAGAGTTGAGGTCTCTGACTTGAACATCATTTTCTAGCTAAGTATAAATTGTGACAGGCTTCCCAGAGCATCATTTTCCTGCTCTGGAGAGAAGAGAGTGGTTCATTCAACCCGGTTCAATATACTGCTTTGGCCAGGGAGGGTTAAGCCTGCTTTCCTTCAGTAAGCTGCTTCTCCCAGGAGATCATTTGGTTTTGGGTGTCAAGCGAGTATGGACTACAGCAGCACTGTAGTCCAAGCAGTGCCACCAGGAGCATTGGCCACTGTTGGGACTATAGATAGTCCCACCCCACCGAGGAGCCAGATAGGCCTGGGATCGGGGGTCTCGACGAAAAGGCTGAGTTGGGTGGGGGTGTTGATCCAAAAGGGCAAAGGAGAGGCTTAGCGGGGGGGGTGACCTGTTGGTGGAGGGCAGGGGGGGCCTCCAATGGACACAAGGGAGCCTGCAAAAGAGCTCTCTGCCCCATACCCTCTGCATGGCACCAGCCCACGTAGAGTTAAAAATGCCAGACTTCCCACATTACATGGACTTTCCTCCGTCATGGGTAAAATACCAGCTGCGGGAAGTCCAAAACCTTAATTGGCCATCAGTTGGTCAGTTTGAGCTTCAGTAGGACCAAGGGTGGGCACACCATCCACTGTCAGACATTTCAGGGGCAGGACGATAGGCAGCGGAGCTAAGGTCATCTGCTGGATTTTACATACCCCCCAACCACTTTCAGACCCAGGAGCACAGGAGCTGGGGCAAAATCCAGCCCATAAGGTTCCACAGTTTTGTGGAGCTGGATTGACCCTAGGTTCCATATGCATAAGTGCTTCATAAGAGTGCAAATTGTAGTGCCGATCACAAGATCTGAACTTTTGCCTTGTAAAGACCGAGGAGGGAAATGATGGGATAGTGTTTATTTATTTTTTAATATTTTCATTGAAGATTTTCCATTTTAACAAATAACTCAACAAAACCACAGGAATGGTACAGCATAGAAAAAATGTTTCAACATACATAGATACAGAGGAGGACAGAAAAACAAGAATACAGTTGGCCCAGTACAATCAGTAAACTTAACTCAGCGCCTCATAGAACATAGAACATAGAACGATACAGCGCAGTACAGGCCCTTCGGCCCACGATGTTGCACCGAAACAAAAGCCATCTAACCTACACTATGCCATTATCATCCATATGCTTATCCAATAAACTTTTAAATGCCCTCAATGTTGGCGAGTTCACTACTGTTGCAGGTAGGGCATTCCACGGCCTCACCACTCTTTGCGTAAAGAACCTACCTTTGACCTCTGTCCTATATCTATTACCCCTCAGTTTAAAGCTATGTCCCCTCGTGCCAGCCATTTCCATCCGCGGGAGAAGGCTCTCACTGTCCACCATATCTAACCCCCTGATCATTTTGTATGCCTCTATTAAGTCTCCTCTTAACCTTCTTCTCTCCAACGAAAACAACCTCAAGTCCATCAGCCTTTCCTCATAAGATTTTCCCTCCATACCAGGCAACATCCTGGTAAATCTCCTCTGCACCCGCTCCAAAGCCTCCACGTCCTTCCTATAATGCGGTGACCAGAACTGTACGCAATACTCCAAATGCGGCTGTACCAGAGTTTTGTACAGCTGCAACATGACCTCCTGACTCCGGAACTCAATCCCTCTACCAATAAAGGCCAACACTCCATAGGCCTTCTTCACAACCCTATCAACCTGGGTGGCAACTTTCAGGGATCTATGTACATGGACACCTAGATCCCTCTGCTCATCCACACTTCCAAGAACTTTGCCATTAGCCAAATATTCCGCATTCCTGTTATTCCTTCCAAAGTGAATCACCTCACACTTCTCTACATTAAACTCCATTTGCCACCTCTCAGCCCAGCTCTGCAGCTTATCTATGTCCCTCTGTAACCTGCTACATCCTTCCACACTGTCGACAACACCACCGACTTTAGTGTCGTCTGCAAATTTACTCACCCACCCTTCTGCGCCTTCCTCTAGGTCATTGATAAAAATGACAAACAGCAACGGCCCCAGAACAGATCCTTGTGGTACGCCACTTGTAACTGAACTCCATTCTGAACATTTCCCATCAACCACCACCCTCTGTCTTCTTTCAGCTAGCCAATTTCTGATCCACATCTCTAAATCACCCTCAATCCCCAGCCTCCGTATTTTCTGCAATAGCCTACCGTGGGGAACCTTATCAAACATAAGAACATAAGAACTAGGAGCAGGAGTGGGCCATCTGGCCCCTCGAGCCTGCTCCACCATTCAATGAGATCATGGCTGATCTTTTGTGGACTCAGCTCCACTTTCCGGCCCGAACACCATAACTATTAATCCCTTTATCCCTTTATTCCCTTTATTCCCTTAAACGCTTTACTGAAATCCATATACACCACATCAACTGCTCTACCCTCGTCTACCTGTTCAGTCACCTTCTCGACGCATGCCTCTATACGCATTACCAGAGAACAAGGGAGAGGAGGATAAGGAAATGAAATGAAATGAAAATCGCTTATTGTCACAAGTAGGCTTCAAATGAAGTTACTGTGAAAAGCCCCTAGTCGCCACATTCCGGCGCCTGTTCGGGGAGGCTGTTACGGGTGTAAATATGGTAAAATAGTGCACAACTTCCCACAGGGCAATTGCTCACAACAACCACAAGAATTCAGGAACGCCATATTTGGGCACATACCAGAACATATCTCCCCCAACTTCAGCCACACCAGAAGTACCAATAACACGGTGTAACATCCTCCTCTCTGATATAAGACCTTGCAGGAGCTAATCATGGGTTCTTTAGCCACACAATAACAGAAATAGAGAATTACAGAAAAGATTCACAAGGACATCAGTTCTAAAAGGATATTTTACATATGCCACTAGACGCAACAAAACCTTAAACTCTGGCACAATTCAGAATGATTATCTTTCCACATATTTATGCAGAGAGGACCAGCAAATATTCATACAATAGGTTTGGATTATAATCAGTGCGGTCAGCGCCTCTGAACAAACTAACCAAGACAGGATAAAAAAGAGAAACTACCAGGAGTAAAGGGTCTCAGGATTAAAAGGACCAGGACGCTGTCATAAGGCCATGATGCTCTGTTGCACGCTCCTCACCATAAGACAATGAAGAGCAAAAGCTGCTCATTCAAACTTCACTCAGCCTCTTGGAACATCCCCACTAAGAAGGAACATCCCATGCATGCATAAGGGGTGGGGGGTGGGGGGAGGGTGCGGGGGGGGGAGGGGGGGAGGGGGCGCGGGCAAAAGGATACCAGTCACCGTACCGGACCTGGGAGTACCACCAGGATACCTTCACATGCCAAGATTCAGCAGCCAACCGGCCTCACTCCTCACTAACCGTGCCCAAGGCAGCGCACCAGTGCCACTAACACTAGAGGAATCACGTTGTCCTCAACAGAGGAGACCCCATCACCGGGGAGAAGAATTGTCAAGACACCCAACAAAGAACAACAAAGAAATGTACAGCACAGGAACAGGCCCTTCGGCCCTCCAAGCCCGTGCCGACCATGCTGCCCGACTAAACTACAATCTTCTACACTTCCGGGTCCGTATCCCTCTATTCCCATCCTATTCATGTATTTGTCAAGATGCCCCTTAAATGTCACTATCGTCCCTGCTTCCACCACCTCCTCCGGTAGCGAGTTCCAGACACCCACTACCCTCTGCGTAAAAAACTTGCCTCGTACATCTACTCTAAACCTTGCCCCGTCTACTCTAAACCTCTAAACCCGTCGATTAGATTAACCAAAGAACTTAAGTCAGGGACCAGCACTGTACGCCATTACAAAAAGGATACTAGGGGACAGAGCCGCGCTACCTCAATAGAAACAAAAACATTGCCTCCCCATGGAAGACCCAACTACAGCGAGAAGGAGACTCAGGAAGCCACAGTATCAGACCACTTGGAGGAGGGTGCTCACTCACTACCCCCTACCGCCCCCATCTAGCCTACCCTCAAATAAAAGAAGGGCTCCAACAAGCAGATCCACAGTATACAGACTCTCACTCCAACAAATCGAGCAAGGATTAACCAACCCCTGCCAGACATGCACCACCACACATTTCCCCCGAGTCGAACAACACCAGAGACACCAACCACAAAGAAGAATCACAAGGAACCCAGTCCCCTCTAGGATACATGATCTGTCCGGGCTTTTGGAAGCACAGGTTCTCAAGACTCAAAGTAACAACAGATGGGGGAAGTAGACCCATTGAGGTTTGCACGGCCAAGGGCAATGTGTTTTCCTTTTTCTCACATGTCCACAAGGTATATTCTCGCATCGACTTTTTCGTTCTGAGCAGGGCGCTAATATCGGGGGTGGTGGATACTGAGTACTCGGCAATCGCAGTGTCGGATCATGCCCCGCATTGGGTGGATCTATGGGTTAGTGTGGAGAGTGGGCAACGCCTGCTGTGGAAACTGGATGTGAGGTTGCTAGCGGACGAAGCGATCTCTGGGCGGGTTAACAAGTCCATCCAGAACTACCTGGAAAAAATAATACGGGGGAGGTCTCTGCAGCGACGATTTGGGAAGCTCTGAAGGCAGTGGTCAGAGGGGAATTAATCTCGATACGGGCCCATAGAGAAAAGGCGGAACGGGCTGAGAGGAATAGATTAGTGGAGGAGATACTCCAGGTGGACAGGAGACATTCGGAGGCCCCGGGGCTACTGAGGGAGCGGCGGAGGTTACAGGCGGAGCAGTTGAGCAAGGCAAGGGGGGGTGATTTATGAGTACGGGGAAAAGGCAAGCAGAATGTTGGCGCACCAAATCAGGAAAAGGGAGGCGGCCAGGGAGAAAGGCAAAGTAAAGAGTAGAGGCGGGAATACTGTCCTGGACCCAGCGGGGGTGAACGCGGTGTTTAAGGACTTCTATAGTAAATTATATGAGTCGGAACCCCTGGCTGGGACGAGGGGATGAGGCAATTTTTGGATCAGTTGAGGTTGCCGAGGGTAGATGAGGATCTGGTGGTATGGCCTGGAGCCCCAATTGAGATTGAGGACATAAGGGGCTGGAGGGCATGCAGTCGGGCAAGGCCCCGGTGCCTGACGGCTACCCGGTGGAATTCTATAAGAAGTTTTCAGAGATATTGAGCCCACTGCTGGTGAGGACATTTATTGAAGCAAGAGAGAAGGGAGTCCTCCCCCCAACAATGTTGCAGGCCTCTATTTCATTGATCCAGAAACGGGAGAAGGATCCGGAGCAATGCGGGTCATACAGGCTGATTTCTCTACTGAATGTGGATACCGAACTGCTGGCTAAGATACTGGCCACAAGGATAGAGGACTGTGTCCCGGGGGTGATAGGGGAAGACCAGACGGGATTTGTTAAGGGCAGGCAACTCAAGGCCAATGTTCGAAGGCTTCTAAATGTTATTATGATGCCCTCAGAAGGAGAGGAGGCGGAGGTGGTGGTAGCGATGGATGCGGAGAAGGCTTTTGATCGGGTGGAATGGAATTACCTGTAGGAGGCGCTGGGAAGGTTTGGGTTTGGTGAGGGCTTTATTGCCTGGGTGAGGTTGCTTTATCTGGCACCAGTAGCGAGTGTGCGTACGAACCGGCTGAGGTCGAGGTACTTTAAACTACACCGAGGGATGAGGCAAAGGTGCCCCCTCTCCCCATTACTGTTTGCTCTGGCCACAGAGCTATTGGCCATGGCGTTAAGAGCCTCTAGGAACTAGAAAGGGCTGGTTTTGGGGGGGGGGGGGGCGGGGGGTGGAGCACCGGGTCTCACTTTACGCAGATGACCTGCTCTTGTATATTTCAGACCCGTTGGAGGGGATGGGGGAAGTAATGCGATCCAGGCAAAAGGACAGGAGAAGCGACTGGGAGAGCTGCCGCTTAGGATGGTAGGGAAGATCTTTCGGTATCTGTGAATCAAGGTGGCCCGGGAATGGGAGGCACTGCACAAGTTAAACTTATCCCGATTGGTAGAACAAATGGAAGGGGACTTTAAGAGATGGGACATGCTCCCGCTATCACTGGCAGGGAGGGTTCAGACCATGAAAATGACGGTTCTCCCCAGATTTCTGTTTGTCTTTCAGTGCCTCCCCATCTTCATCCCAAGGCCTTTTTCAAGCGGGTGAATAAGATTATTTCGGGCTTTGTGTGGGCGAGTAAAACTCCGCGAGTGAAGAAAGTGTAGCTGGAGCGCAGTCGGGAGGAGGGTGGGTTTGGCGCTGCCGAACTTCTGCAATTACTACTGGGCGGCTTATATAGCCATGATTAGGTAGTGGGGTAGGGATTGGCATGGGAGTTGATGGAGGCGGCGTCATGCAAAGCCACCAGTTTGGGAGCACTGATAACGATACCTTTTCCGTTCTCGCCGGATTGATACTCCACAAGTCCAGTGGTAGTGGCGGCTCGGAAAATCTGGGGGCAATGGAGGAGCTATAAGAGGGTGGAGGGAGCATCGGTTTGGACCCCGATTTATAATAATCGTCGTTTTGTACCGGGTAGGCTAGATGGTGGGTTCCGGAGGTGGCAAAGGGCAGGAATTAGGAGGATGGGGGATCTATTTATAGATGGGAGCTTCCTCAGCTTGAAAGCCTTGGAGGATAAATTTGAATTGCCAGCAGGGAACGGGTTTAGGTATTTGCAGGTGCGAGACTTCCTGAGAAAACAGGTGCCGGCCTTTCTGTTGCTGCCGCCATGGGGGATACAGGATAGAGTAGTCTCCAGTACCTGGGTGGGAGTGGGGAAGGTTTCAGATATTTACCAGGAGCTTTCAGAGGCGGAGGAGCTTAAGGGCAAGTGGGAGGACGGGCTAGGAGGAGAGATAGAGGCGGGTCTATGGGCGGATGCCCTAAGCAGGGTTAATACCTCCTCATCATGAACCAGGCTCAGTCTGATACAATTGAAGGTAGTCCACCAGGCACACATGACAGCGGCTAGGATGAGCAGGTTTTTCGGGGTAGAAGATATGTGTGCGAGATGCGAGGTAAGCCCAGCAAATCATGTCCACATGTTTTGGGCATGCCCGAAGCTCAGGGTTTTGGCAGGGTTTGGCTAAGGCAATGTCCACTGTGCTAAAAACACGGGTGGTGCCGAGTCCGGAGGTGGTGATCTTTGGAGTGTTGGGAGATCCGGGAGTTCAGGGGACGAAAGAGGCCGACGTCTCGGCCTTTGCCTCCCTGGTAGCCCGGAGACGGATCTTGTTAATGTGGAGTGACTCGAAGCCCCCGAGTGCAGAGACCTGGGTTAGTGACATGGCTGGGTTTCTCAGTCTCGAGAAAATAAAGTTTGCTTTAAGAGGGTCAAATATATATTTTTTTTTAAAAAGACTCAATGTAACAAATATACAAAATAAAAACCTGACACACACATCTCTAACTGGAGGCTTTCTTCAATCCAAGTGAAGACTTACCTAATACTACCATGCACCACCACACCAAACACCCACCCATCACCCTGCCATGGCTTTACTCATCTTTTCTATAAATGAGGTAAGGGATGTCTAGAATACACTTGCTTTTCATAAATGCAGGGGTTACAGCACATAAAAAAGGGCAAGACGCTGCACAAACTACATGTCACATTACCAACTCAGCATGGCTTTTGCCAAAACAGGGCAACAGGTGACCCTCACCTTCGTGTTCATATATCACACACCTTGTCAGGAATAAAGACAATAACATGAAATCAACAGCATAATCACAAGGGAATACATCCAGGATTATTGATGAACTACAGTGTGTTCAGTTGCTTCCTTGATCATGAAGGTACACATAGAACACGAAGATATGATTGCTACAAGTATTTATTCTTGATGGTAACCATGCATTTCTAAGTACAAACAATTCTGTCTCCGTACTGTAAAACCATGGTAGGAGATGCCTGTCCTCTTGTCCGTCCTAATACCAAGTCCCCGCCCCCCATCCGTCCTTATATAATGTCTGTGTCGCTATCCAGTTCCACCTGCTGGCGGGAGGTCATAACTGTCCCTATAGCGGCAGCACGGTAGCATGGTGGTTAGCACAATTGCTTCTCAGCTCCAGGGTCCCAGGTTCGATTCCCGGCTTGGGTGACTATCTGTGCGGAGTCTGCACGTTCTCCCCGTGTGTGCGTGGGTTTCCTCCGGGTGCTCCGGTTTCCTCCCACAGTCGAAAGATGTGTAGGTTAGGTGCATTGCCCATGCTAAATTGCCCTTAGTGTCTAAAATTGTCCTTCGTGTTGGGTGGGGTTACTGGGTTATGGGGATAGGGTGGAGGTGTGGGCTTGGGTAGGGTGCTCTTTCAAAGAGCCGGTGCAGACTCGATGGGCCAAATGGCCTCCTTCTGCACTGTAAATTCTATGATATGTATTGGTCAGTGGCTATGTACAGTGGTGCTATTATATACAAATATATACATTGGTACAACTATGTATAATTAATTATACATAGATATGCCTATACGCATATCACCATATACAGGAATAATAACACCATCTATGACACTTGGAAAGGCTAAATCCGTGACAGGATCGTCGAGTAACCCTCATCGAATGAAGCACCTTCATCTTTGCCACGTTGTTGCTCTGACACCCAGGCAACGAGGAACTTCAGCCCCAGCTGGAGCGGATGACTTGACACATCCAACCATCTCCAACCACTCATGACGAGCATCGAGGACAGGACAACATAAGACCAGTGGTCGGGGTTTCCGACTGACCCTAGGCCTCAAAAGCTGGATGTAATGTGCTCCTTCGAATCGAGAAATTGCTCTATCAAACAACAGGATTCTCTTCTCTGCTTCCACTGTTCTTTCAAAGACATTTCACAGTTCGTCAAATTGAGCGCCAAAGATGTGCACCATGGAGCTGAGATCATTGTCCAGAACATCATTCACAAAGGCAGCCATCATCTTGATGCCGACAGCACTGCGAGGTGTAGGCCCATTCACCTGCACAATCCCCACTGTAAGCTGGGCCCCACCCCAACTGCTTCCGGCCACCTCAATCAAACAAGGATTTTTTGACTTAACTCGACTTCTCACCACTTAAATCTAACCATGCGCTTCCAGGGACATAGTACAAGACATATATCCCAAAAGTAAGTATTGTTGGGCGGCATGATGGTTCGTACTGCTGTCTCACAGCGCCAGGGACCCGGGTTTGATTCTGACCTTGGGTAACTGTCTGTGGAGTTTGCACTTTCTCCCTGTGTCTGTATGGGTTTCCTCCCACAGTCCAAAGATGTGCAGGTTAAGTGGTTTGTTCATGCTAAATTGCCCCTTAGGGTGGGATTGCAGGAATAGGGCAGGGGATTGGGCCCAGGTAGGGTGGTATTTCGAAAGGTCAGTGCAGACTCGATGGGCCAAATGGTCTCCTTCTGCACTGTAGGGATTCTATGATTCTACGGGATGTGCATGAGGATAAAATAAAGGATGAAAAGACAAGTATAGCCAGAGCTTGGTAAAATGCAGCCGCTCCCATGCTCACATCGTGTGACCCCATATTGTGTTTATTTACTGAGATAAGCTCTCAACCACAACCCTATACCATCACTAAGACCACGTATTTCCACTGCATAACATTTCCTGACTCCACCCCGTCTCAGCTCATCAGCTCCTAATATCCTCACACATGCTTTTTGCCTTTTTATCCTTGAACTTGGCTATTCTGTCCCAGCCAGCCTCCCATGTTCTGTTCTTTACAAACTTCAGGCCATCAAAGCTCTGCTGCCCATATGCTAACCCACATTGAAACCCATTCACCCTTCACTCCCTTGCTTGTTGATTTCCATTGAATGTTGTTCAGCAACACCTAAACTTTTAAATAATCAGCCTTATTTTCAAATCCCCTCCATGGCCTTGCCCCTGTCTATCTCAGTCATCTCCTACAGCCCCATAACCCAGTGCCTATGCTCATCAAATTCTGGCCTGTTGAGTACCCAATTCATTTTTTCCAATTAAGGGGCAGTTTAGTGTGGCCAATCCACCTAACCTACACATCGGGTTGTGGGGGAGAAACCCACGCAAACACGGGGAGAATGTGCAAACGCCACAGGGACCCAGAGCCAGGATCAAACCTGGGACCTCGGCGCCATGAGGCAGCAGTGCTAACCACTGCACCACCGTGCTGCCCCCCTGTTAAGCATTCCTAATTTTTAACCACTCCACTATTCGTCACCGTGCCTTCAGTTGTCTAGGGCTAGGTCCCAAGCTCTGGAATTCCCACAATGAACCCCTCTCCTCTCTGCATCGTTTTCCTCCTTTAAGATACTCCTTAAAACCTACAACTTTGACCAAGGATTTTGGTCATCTTTCTATTAGAAGTTTATGTGCCTCGATATATTTGCTTCATAATGGCCCTGTGGAGCGTTTTAGAATGTTTTACATTTAAAGGTGCCTTGTAAATGCAAGTATTTGTTGTTGTTTTTAATCATTGCCTTTTTGGTCAGGATGTCAGTGTAGCTCCCATGACCTGACCAGAGGTGCTGGGTGTACGAGGCTGTTGCAGCAGCACAAGATGACCAGAGTCCAAGAGTTTGATTTTCACTACCGAGGCAAGTAGCTCAAGTCGGCTACCTCAGCGTTCGGTGACACTCAATTTTTACCCCAAGGAGGCAAGGGCGGAATTGGGTCAAGCCGGCCAACCTCGGATGCATTTCCGAGGCAGCCATGGGGGCGGGCGAGTGCTGGTTAGGCCACTTATCTCAGTTATTATGGGGTTCATCCTAGATATAATAAAAGCAATTAGACCCTTTAGCCCTCACCTCTTACATTATCTCACTAGCCTCCTCCAGCCACTCCCCAAAGCTCCTCATACTCTCCATGCCAATTCAATAACAATTCATGCCCCCTAGCTTTTGTGAGGGCCACGAAGAATCCAGCACGAGTTTTAAGGATACAAAGTAATAACATTTATTTACAATAACATATATATATATATATAATCTATATAACAGCAGCAGCAACTTCCCTTGCTGCACACTCCTTCCTGCTGGTTCCTAAACTGGCCAGCTTTATTTATACTAGGAGTTTACTAATGGTTTCTCCGCCCCCCTCATTGGGGAAGCTCATACTCCCACAGGATTGTGGGATTGTCATTAGTCCCCAGCCAATGGTAAGTAGGCAGGTTATAACATCCCTCCCCCCCCCAAAGTCCAAGGAATCCACCGAAGACCCTGGCGAAGGAGGGCGTCGGACTCGTTTTGCCGCAGGCCGGACACCATTTGCACGCGGCGCTGGATCAGGCGGCGTGTAACGAGACGGAGACCAGCGCTTCCGTGATGAACGGCGCAATGGTTGTACATCCACGGCCCGTGGACCCGAGGGTTCCCCCTGATGCATCCTGTGTCTCCATCTCGGAGTCAGAGTCTGCTGCCTCCGTCATGTCAGCGTCTCTATCTCCATTCGGTTCTGTAACGACCTGCGCAGGCTTCGAGTGAGGCACCAGTGGAAGATTGTGAGGACTACCTTCACTTGTCTCTGGTCTCTGCGGCTGTAGAAATGAGCTCCCGGGGTGGGGAATCATTTGAGGGGATAGTCTTCTGGACCGAACATGGTCTACATGTTTGCGCTGGAGACGACCCTGGGCTTGCACCTGGTAAGATATAGGGCCCGTTTGGCGATCCCTGTCCCTGCCGTTCTTGTGTGCGGCGTACTTTTGCGCCAATGTCTGGGAAAACCATACTAACGCGGGTGCGAAATCTTCGGCCCATTGGGAGTTCTGCGGGAGCTACCCCAGTCACCACATGGGGGGTGGTCCTATACGAAAACAAAAAGCGAGCCAGTCTCGTGTCCATTGATCCGGAAGACTGCTTCTTTAGGCCTCTTTTGAATGTCTGCACTGCGCGCTCTGCCAACCCATTTGAAGCCGGGTGGTAAGGGGCAGTGCGGATATGGCGTATGCCGTTCATCTTTGTGAACCTCGCAAACTCCTCACTCGTGAATGGAGTGCCGTTATCCGTGACCAGCACCTCGGGGAGGCCATGCGGACTAAACGACAAACGCATCTTTTCAATTATCCTCTCTGAAAAGTCCCAGCAGAGGCTTATGATCAGTCACGATAGTGAAATGGCGGCCATACACGTACTGGTGGAAGCGTTTCACCGCAAAAACCACTGCCAGTCCCTCCTTCTTGATCTGCGCGTACTTTTTCTCCGCTGCAGTCAATGTGCGGGAGGCGAAAGCTATCGGTCGCTCGGCCCCGTTCTCCATTTTGTGGGACAGGACGGCCCCAATACCATACGGGGATGCATCACATGTGACGAGCAAAGGCTTTCCAGGATCATAGTGAGTTAGTAACCCAGACAACGCCAATTGTTGCTTTACCCGCCGGAAAGGGTTTCTTGCGGCTGACCCCAAACCCAAGTGTGATTTTTCTTTAGCAGAAGGTGCAAAGGGGCCAGCGTAGTTGCCAGATTGGGGAGGAACTTCCCGTAATAGTTTACGAGACCGAGAAAAGAACGAAGATGCGAAGTGTCAGTCGGGGCGGGGGCATGTTGAATTGCACGCACCTTCTCTGCGACGGGGTGCAAACCTTCGCGGTCCACCCGATAACCTAGGTAGACTACTTCCTTTGCCTGAAATACGCACTTTGTGCGACGTAAACGGACTCCAGCCTCCGAAAGGCGTCTAAGGACAGCCTCCAGATTTTCCAAATGTTTCTGCTCCGACGTCCCTGTAATCAAAACGTCATCTAAGTAGACAGCAACACGTGGTAAACCTCTCAAAATGCCCTCCATAACACATTGAAAAATTGCGCAGGCAGAGGATACTCCAAAGGGCAACCATGTATATTCATACAGGCCCCGGTGTGTATTAATCGTTACATATGGTCGGGAGGCAGGGTCCAGCTCCAACTGCAGGTAGGCGTGACTCATATCTAATTTTGTGAACGAGAGTCCACCTGCAAGTTTCGTGTAGAGATCCTCTATGCGATGCATTGGATATCGGTCGAGTCGGGAAGCCGTATTCACTGTAAGTTTATAGTCGCCACACAAGTGAACTGTGGCATCTGGCTTCATTACAGGTACAATTGGTGCTGCCCAGTCAGCAAAACAGACGGGCCTGATAATACCCAAACTCTCCAAACGAGTGAGCTCCCCTTCTACCTTCTCGAGCAAGGCGTAAGGCACCGGGCGCGCCCGGAAATAGCGCGGCGTGGCTCCTGGTTCGACTTGGATACGGGCTACGGCCCCTTTTATTTTCCCCAAACCAGGCTGGAATACATCTGGGTATCGTCCTAGCACGTCAGTCAACCCTTCAGAAACTGTTTGGAGGATGTGCTGCCATTGCAACCGCAAATGGCGCAACCAGTCCCGACCCAACAGGCTAGGCCCATGGCCGCGCACCACGATAAGTGGGAAACTCCCCTCCTGGCGTCCATAAACAACAGGGGTCATTGTAGTTCCTGAAATGTCCAGTGGTTCCCTCGTGTAGGTGGCCAACCTGGCCTGTGAGTCGGTTAATGTAAGGGTCTGTATACCCTGCTTGATGCGGTCGAATGTCCTCTGGGCGATCACGGAGACCGCTGCGCCAGTGTCCAACTCCATCTCAAGCGGGTGGCCATTGACCCGTACTGTCACCTTAATGGGGGCCACACGGGGAGCTGCCACACAATGCAACTGCAGGCAGTCGTCCTCCGTCTCCACGTCCTCAGGAGTAGTCGCCGCAGGTTCATCCACATGGAAGGTATGGCCCCTGGGCTGGTCCCAGTTTCGGTCGGAACGACGGCGCCTCTGGCGCCCCCAGGACCGCTGTCCGCGACGGGGTCGGCGCCTACAAGTCTGACACGGACATGGCTCCTCATTCATTGGTTCTGGAGAAGGCTCCCTTCGGGGAGGAATGTCCGACGGCCACTGGCGTCGGTCCAGACGTTGCCTCGCCCAAGGTACCGCAGGAGTGCGGGGGGACGTTTTCGGACGGAAGGGGTTGCGCCCCAAGGCATGCACTTCCATTCCCTGTAGCTCCTGCACTCCTCATTCTGCGCTCTCTCGGGACAATACTATTTGAATGGCCTGTTGAAAAGTCAATGTTGGCTCAGCTAACAACTTTATCTGGGTGGCTGCATTGTTAATACCGCAAACCAAACGGTCGCGTAACATTTCTGACAAGGTCTCACCATAGTCACAGTACTCCGCAATCCTGCGTAGCCTGGATAGAAAATCGACAAGGGATTCTCCAGGGGTCCTCTCAGCGGTATTAAACCGGTAATGCTGGACTATCGTGGACGGGGTTGGGTTAAAATGTTGCCCCACTATATTCACAAGTTCATCAAACGTTTTGGTGTCTGGCGCAGCTGGGTACGTAAGGCTCCTAATCACCCCAAACGTATGCGGGCCGCAGGCGGTGAGCAATATGACCACCTGGCGCTCGTTTTCGGTGATGTTGTTTGCCCGGAAATAGTAACGCATCCGTTGTGTGTACTGGTTCCAACTTTCCAGCGCAGCATCAAAAACATCCAAACGTCCGTACAGAGGCATGGTATAATAGAAAACAACTTCCAACCTGTATCCAACAAAAATCCAGGGAGGTGGCTTCAGCAGTGTAGACAGCTATTCACTTTAAACTTCCTGCTGGTTCCTAAACTGGCCAGCTTTATTTATACTAGGAGTTTACTAATGGTTTCTCCGTCCCCCTCATTGGGGAAGCTCATACTCCCACAGGATTGTGGGATTGTCATTAGTCCCCAGCCAATGGTAAGTAGGCAGGTTATAACACTAGCCATTCCCACTTGCCTCTCATATTCTCTGTGAAAACTACATCCAGCTCCAGCCACTTCCCATGAGCTCTTGTGTACTCCATGCCAACTCATGCCCCATCCATGGCCATTTACCCTGTATGCACTATGTATATAACCTATGAGGCATATAACAATGGCAAGTGTCTTGAGAAAACAATACAACCACTCAGCAATGTTCTTTGAAAAAAATCCTGCTGTTCTTACAACCCTGTAAAAATGTCAATTAGACAGACTATTAAAGTAACAATAACAGAAGCTTCAAACACGTCACACGCCTTAACCATGTCAAAATAAACACTGAGACATTGACAAGAGAGAACACAGAAAGACGCACGGTTGTGTGTGTGTGTGTGTGTGTGTGTGTGTGAAGGGGTGCAGTGGGGGGAGATGGCAATGGACAGTCAGGTGAGGAGCTCAGGCTGCAGACCCATGACCTGCACCCTGATTCTATGCTGGTGAAAATCATTGGTGCTGGGAATGGGGCGGGAATCCCTGAATCTGGTTCCGCCCACCATTTTTAAGTGGCTCTGGAGTCGTCCTGACTCTGCGAAAGTCCGGCCCTGAGGCTGCAACATGTTGTTTCTAATTTCAGATCCTGCTGTCCCAACTAACATTACAATGAGTGGAAATTGGACATTTATTGCATCGTCTACAAAAGTAACTGATATTACGAGTGGACGTTGACATTCTTACAATAGTTTTTTTTCCAAGAGTCAGAGCCTGACACAGGATTTTTCAATGCATTATGGAATAAAAAGTTGCTACTTACTTTGCAATTTTTTATTTCTGAGAGATATTACTTTTTTCTCTATTTGTATTAAATAGGAACGGGGTAGGCCATTCGGCCCTTTCAGCCTGCTCCAAGATTCAGTTACATCACGGCTGATCTGTATCATAGCCCTATCTCAGTCCCATATCCCTTAATTTTTAAAAAAATATATTTTTATTAAGGTTTTTTAACAACACAATTTTTTCCCCTTACAAACAATAATCCCCCCCCCCCCCCCGTAACAAAATATCGCTTCTCCCTGAGCAAGATATATACAAGGCAAGATGGTATATTTACATAGCTTTATACACTGGCTCTTGGCCGCGCGTACCGTTTCCCCCCACCCTCCATGCTATCTCCCGCTCGTCCATCCCCTCAGACAATCTCTCGTTCTCCCCCCCCCCCCCTCCCCCCAGGGTTGCTGCTGCTGCTGATCGACCTTCTTCTAACGCTCCGCGAGATAATCTAGGAACGGTTGCCACCGCCTGTAAAACCCCTGTGCAGACCCTCTCAAAGCAAACTTAATTCTCTCCAATTTTATGAACCCCGCTATGTCATTAATCCAGGCCTCCAGGCTAGGGGGCTTCGCCTCCTTCCACAATAGCAAGACCCTTCACCGGGCTACTAGGGACGCAAAGGCCAGAATTCCGGCCTCTTTCGCCTCCTGCACTCCCGGCTCATCCACTACTCCAAATATTGCTAACCCCCAGCTTGGGTTGACCCGGACTTTCACCACCTGGGATATTACTCCCGCCACTCCTCTCCAGAACCCCTCCAATGCCGGGCATGACCAAAACATATGGACATGGTTCGCCGGGCTCCCTGAACATCTTTCACATCTATCCTCTACCCCAAAGAACCTACTCAGCCTCGCCCTCGTCAAATGCGCTCTGTGGACCACCTTAAATTGTATCAGACTGAGCCTGGCACACGAGGAAGAGGTATTAACCCTACCCAGGGCGTCGGCCCATAGCCCTTCCTCAATCTCCTCCCCCAGCTCCTCCTCCCATTTACCTTTCAGTTCTTCTACTAGCGCTTCCCCCTCTTCTTTCATCTCTTGGTATATTTCCGATACCTTGCCCTCCCCGACCCATACCCCCGAGATCACCCTATCTTGAACTTCTTGTGCCGGGAGCAACGGAAATTCCCTCACCTGTCGCCTCACAAAAGCCCTCACCTGCATATATCTAAATGCATTTCCCGGGGGTAACTCAAATTTCTCCTCCAGTGCCCCTAGACTCGCAAATGTCCCGTCAATGAACAGGTCCCCCATTCTTCTTGTTCCCGCCCGATGCCAGCCTTGGAACTTGTCCATCTTCCCCGGGACAAACCGGTGGTTACCCCTGATCGGGGACCACACCGATGCTCCCATTGCACCCCTGTGTCTTCTCCACTGGCCCCAGATCTTCAATGTTGCCGCCACCACCGGGCTTGTGGTGTATTTTGTCGGCGAGAGCGGCAGCGTGCCGTTACCAATGCCCCCAGGCTCGTTCCTTTGCAGGACGCCATCTCCATCCTCTTCCATGCCGCCCCCTCTCCCTCCATAACCCACTTACGAATCATCGCCACATTTGCTGCCCAGTAGTAACTCTCTAGGTTTGGCAAAGCCAACCCTCCTCGGTCCCTGCTGCGTTCCAAGAACCCTCTCCTAACCCTCGGGGTCTTATTTGCCCACACATACCCCATAATACTCCTGCCTACTCTCTTGAAAAAGCCCTTGGTGATCACGATGGGTAGGCACTGAAACACGAACAAAAACCTCGGAAGGACCACCATTTTGACCGACTGCACCCTACCCGCCAACGAGAGCGGGAGCATGTCCCATCTTTTAAAATCCTCCTCCATTTGCTCCACCACCCTCGTCAAATTCAATTTATGTAGGGCCCTCCAACTTCTGGCTATCTGGATCCCCAGATACCGAAAACTCCTCTCCGCCCTCCTCAGCGGCAGGTCCCCTATCCCTCTTTCTTGGTCCCCTGCCTGTAATACAAAAAGCTCACTCTTCTCTACATTAAAACTCTCCAAAACTCCTTCAGAGTCTGCTTGACCTCCACCATCCCCTCCATTGGGTCCGCCACGTATAGCAGCAGGTCATCCGCATATAGCGATACCCGATGCTCCTATCCCCCGCGGACTATCCCCCTCCATTTCTGAGACTCCCTAAGTGATATGGCCAAGGGTTCGATCGCCAATGCAAACAGGGGGGACAGGGGGCACCCCTGTCTCGTCCCTCGGTACAGCCGAAAGTACTCTGACCTCCGCCGGTTTGTCACTACGCTCGCCACCGGGGCGCTGTAAAGGAGCTTAACCCATCTAATAAACCCTCCCCCGAACCCAAACCTGCGCAATACCTCCCAGAGGTACTCCCACTCTACTCGGTCAAAGGCTTTGTCCGCGTCCATAGCTGCCACTATCTCCTCCTCTCCCTCCTCCGATGTCATCGTTATCACGTTTAAGAGCCGCCACACATTGGTATTTAACTGCCTGCCCTTTACGAATCCCGTTTGGTCCTCGTGAATCACCCCCGGGACACAGTCCTCAATCCTAGTGGCCAGTACCTTCGCCAATAGCTTAGCATCCACATTGAGGAGCGAAATCGGCCTGTACGATCCACATTGCAGTGGATCCTTGTCTCGCTTTAGGATCAGGGAGATTGTTGCCTCCGACATTGTCTGGGGCAGGGTTCCCTCCTCTCTTGCCTCGTTGAAGGTCCTCACTAGTAGCGGGGCCAGCAGGTCCACATATTTTCTGTAGAATTCCACCGGGAACCCGTCCGGCCCCGGGGCCTTCCCCGCCTGCATGCTCCCCAAACCCTTACTCAACTCCTCCAGCCCAATTGGTGCCCCCAAACGAACCGCCTCCTGCTCCTCCACCCTCGGGAACCCCAGCTGGTCCAGGAATCGCCTCATCCCCCCTTCCCCCCCTGGGGGCTGGGATCTGTACAGCTCTTCATAAAAGTCCTTAAATACCTTATTTATTTTCGTTGCACTTCGTACCATGGCTCCCCTTCCATCTTTGATTCCCCCTATTTCCCTCGCTGCCGCCCTCTTACGGAGCTGGTGCGCCAGCATCTGACTAGCCTTTTCCCCGTACTCGTAAGTCGCCCCTTGCGCCTTCCTCCACTGTGCCTCCGCTTGCCCGTGGTCAGAAGGTCAAACTCCGTCTGGAGCCGTCGCCTTTCCCCAAGTAATCTTTCCTCCGGGGCCTCTGCGTATCTCCTGTCCACCCGCAAGATCTCCCCCACTAACCTCTCCCTTTCCATTCCCTCTATCTTCTCCCTATGAGCCCTGATGGTGATCAGCTCTCCCCTGATCACCGCCTTCAACGCCTCCCATACCACCCCCACTCGCACCTCCCCGTTGTCGTTGGCCTCCAAATACCTTTCAATACACCCCCTCACCTTCCCACACACCACCTCATCGGCCAGCAGTCCCACATCCAGCCGCCACAGCGGGCGTTGGTCCCTCTCCTCTCCCAGCTCCAGTTCCACCCAGTGCAAAGCATGGTCCGAAACGGCTATGGCCGAATACTCCGTCCCCCCCACTCTCGGGATGAGCGCCCTGCCCAGAACAAAGAAATCTATCCGGGAGTAAGCCTTATGCACGTGGGAGAAAAAAGAAAATTCCCTGGCCTGCCGTCTTGCAAACCTCCATGGGTCCACTCCCCCCATCTGATCCATAAACCCCCTAAGTACCTTGGCCGCCGCCGGCCTCCTTCCCGTCCTTGATCTGGAGCGGTCCAGTGCTGGGTCCAGCACCGTATTGAAGTCCCCTCCCATTATTAGTCCTCCTATCTCCAGGTCCGGAATGCGCCCCAACATGCGCTTCATGAATCCAGCATCATCCCAGTTCGGGGCGTATACATTTACCAACACCACCCACGTCCCTTGCAACCTACCGCTCACCATCACATATCTCCCTCCATTATCCGCTACGATAGTCTTGGCCTCAAATGACACGTGCTTTCCCACCAGAATTGCCACCCCTCTATTTTTTGCGTCCAATCCGGAGTGAAATACCTGTCCTACCCATCCCTTTCTTAACCTGACCTGGTCCGCCACCTTCAGGTGTGTCTCTTGGAGCATTGCCACATCTGCCTTCAGTCCCTTCAAGTGCGCGAACACTCGAGCCCGCTTCACCGGCCCATTCAGGCCCCTCACGTTCCACGTTATCAGCCGGATTGGAGGGACTCTCACCCCCCCCCCCGCCGACTATCCATCTCCTTTTCTGGGCCAGTCCCTTGTCCGCGTCTCCCTCACTCTCCAGTCCCCCAGCTGGGGGACCCCCGACCCAGCCACCTCTTCTGTGTCCCGTTCTCTTTCGGCCAGTGCAGCAGCAACCCTTCCCCCCCCCCCCCCCCCTCTTCCCCACCTCCCTCCTCTCCGCCCCCCCCCCCCCCCCCCCTCCGCTAGATCCCCGTCTAGCTTTTTTGCTCCCCCCATATCCCTCCCATAAGTCAGCTGACACCTGCTGACCCCGGCTTCCCCCGCCATCCCTTTAACCCCCCCCGTGTGGGACTCTCCCAATCAATGTAAATTCCTTTGTCCCCCTTCCCGCCCTTTTTATTTATTTTTTTTGCCGCGCGCGGGAAAAACCCCGCGCTTGCCAAATCCTGCCCCGCCCCCCCTGGCGCTGCTCCTGTCATGGCCTTGTCCCTCTCCCCCAGCCCATATATCCTTTCCTGCGCGTGGTTGACCCCCTATGTACAACAAACATCATACTTCACCCCTCAAACAACCCCCTCCCACACAAACCCTCAATTAGAGTCCAATTTTTCAGCTAATATAAAGGTCCACGCCTCTTCGGGCGTTTCGAAGTAGTGGTGTTGGCCATTATGTGTAACCCACAGTCGCGCTGGCTGCAGCATTCCAAATTTCACCCCTTTCCGGTGCAGCACCGCTTTGGCCCGGTTGAAACCCGCTCTCCGCTTAGCGACCTCCGCGCTCCAGTCCGGGTATATTCTGATCTCCGCATTGTCCCACTTGCTGCTCCGTTCCTTCTTGGCCCATTTCAGGACCCTCTCTCTGTCCGTAAACCGGTGAAATCTCACCACCATTGCCCTTGGCGGCTCTTTTGCATTGGGCTTCCTCACTAGCACTCGGTGCGCCCCATCCAGCTCCAGCAATCTCGGGGGGGCCTCCACACCCGTCAGCGTCCCGATCATTGTGCCCACATATGCCGCGGCATCGGCCCCCTCCATTCCTTCTGGGAGACCCAGGATCCTCAAGTTGTTTCTCCTTGATCTGTTCTCCAGGTCTTCGAGTCTTCCCGCCCACGTCTTGTGCAGCGCCTCGTGCCGCTCCACTCTCTCCGCCAGGCCCACGAGCTCGTCGCCGTTCTCACTCACTTTTTCCTGGATCTCCTGAATCTTCACCTCTTGGGCTTTCTGGGTTGCTCCGGTTTTTCCACCATTGCCAGTATAGGTGCCACCATCTCCTTACGCAGCTCCTCGAAGCAGCCCTTGATGAACTCTTTCATCTCCTCTCTGTCTGTGGGCGCCGCCATTTTGTTTTTTTCTTCTTTCTTCTCCCGCTGCTCCAGGGCCGCTTTCCTTGCCGTTTCACTGCGGGTCTGGTCCATGCAGGGCTGTAGGGGGCTTCCTCCGTTCTTCCCCACGGGTTGTTTTTTTTTTTTAAAGGTCCGTTGGGGCTCCGTTAGCGGGCCCAAAAGTCCGTTTCTGCGGGAGCTGCCGACTCGCGCGGCTTAGCTCCGCATCGCCGCGACCCGGAAGTACCCCCATATCCCTTAATACGCTTATCTTACAAAAACTTAGCAATCTCCATTTTGAACTTTTCCATTGACTGAATCTCAGCAGCTTTATGGGATGTTCCAGATTTCCACTACCTTTAGTGCGAGGAAGTGCTTTCTGATATCACCCCCATATGGCCAGGGTCTAATTTGAAATTTGTACCCTCTTGTGCTGGGCTCTGCCACCAGAGGAAATGTTTCTCTCACTCTAAAACCTATCAAATCCCTTGATCTTAAATATACTTGGTTGCCTCATTTTATTGTGCTGCGTTTTGACTGAAACCTCCAGAAATGTTGACTGATCCTCTGCGTAGCTGCACCTTTTTAAAAACTATTTTTAATTATAAAGTCTGGCAGGTCCAACCACCCTGGGGATGAGTTAAGATGGCAGGAATATTAGTGAGTCGATTGCTTCTGCCATGGTAACTCAGAGAGGGTAACTGCAATTGTACTTCACTTGCCTTTCTGGTAATTCAAAAGGAAGACTTGGTTAAGATGGAGCACCGAGGATTGTGAGAGGGATGTAGGTTTCACTGCAGAGCCACTGATCTCAGCCCAATGCTTATAACGGGACCCGTTTGATAAGCAATTGATGGAGAGTTGGATAGACGTCCAGTTCCCAGTCTGTTCTTCATCACCTCAACAGGGAGTTAGGATTAGATTTTTCACTCCCAAGAGCAAAGAACTACAGAGAGAAAGAAAATGACCTGAAAGGTAAACCACGTTGAAAATGCCATATTCAAAAGGAAGGAATGGTAGGTAAGGTGAAGGAGCCTTGGATGAGAAGAGAAGTGGAGCTTCTAGTGAAGAGGAAGAAGGAAGCTTGTGTAAGGTTGAGGAAGCAAGGATCTGGTACGGCTCTGGAGGGTTACAAGGTAGCCAGGAAGAAACTCAAAAATGGACTTCGGAGAGCTAGAAGGGGGCAAGAAAAAGCCCTGGCGCGAAAGATTAGGCAAAACCCCAAGGTGTTCTACACTTATGTGAGAAATAAGAGGATGATCAGAGTGAGAGCAGGGCCAATCAGGGATAGGGGAGGGAACTTGTGCCTCGAGTCTGAGGACATAGTGGAGGCCCTAAATGAATATTTTGCTTTAGTATTCACGAGAGAGAGGAACTTTGTTGCTCGTGAGAACAGCGTGAACCAGGTTAATAGGCTCAAACAGGTTGATATTAAGAAGGAGGATGTGCTGGAAATTTTGAAAAGCATCAGGATAGATAAATTCCCTGGGCCAGACGAGATATACCCAAGGTTACTACGGGAAGCGAGGGAGGAGATTGCTGCACCGTTGTTGATGATCTTTGTGTCCTCACTCTCCACTGGAGTAGTACCGGATGATTGGAGGGTGGCAAATGTTGTTCCCCTATTCAAGAAAGGGAGTAGGAAAATCCCTGGGAATTACAGACCAGTCAGTCTTGCGTCTGTGCTGAGCAAAATACTGGAAAGGATTCTAAGAGATATGATTACTTAGAAAAACATAGTTTAATTAAAGATAGTCAGCATGGCTTTGTGAGGGGCCGGTCATGCCTCACAAGCCTCATTGAATTCTTTGATATGTGACGAGACACAGTGATAGAGGTCTGGCAGTGGATGTGGTGTATATGAATTTTGATAAGATTCCCCATGGTAGGCTCATTCAGAAAGTCAGGGGGCATGGGATACAGTGAAATTTGGCTGACTGGATACAGAATTGGCTGGCCGAAAGAAGGCAGCGAGTGGTAGTAGATGGAAAGTATCCCTCCTGTAGGTTGGCGACCAGTGGTGTCCCGCAGGGATCTGTTCTGGGATTTCTGCCCTTTTTAGAAATGACTTGGATGAGGAAATGGAAGGGTGGGTTTGTAAGTTTGCCGATGACACAAAGGTTGATGGAGTTGTAGATAATGTCAAGGACTGTTGCAGGTTACAACTGGACATTGACAGGATGCAGAGCTGGGCTGTGAAGTGGCAGATGGAATTCAAACTAAATAAATGTGAAGTAATTCATTTTGGAAGGTCGAATTTGAATGTTGAATACAGGATTAAAGGCAGAATTCTTGGAAGTGTGGAGGAACAGAGGGATCATGGGGTCCACGTACATAGATCCCTCCAAGTTGCCACCCAGGTTGATAGGGTTGTTAAGAAGGCGTATGGAGTGTTGGCTTTCATTGACAGGGGGATTGAGTTTAAGAGCCGTGAGGTTTTGCTGCAGCTTTATAAAACTTTAGTTAAACCACACTTGGAATATTGTGTCCAGTTCTGGTCTCATCATTATAGGAAGGATGTGGATGCTTTGCAGAGGGTGCAGAGGAGATTTACCAGGATGTTGCCTGGACTGGAGGGCATGTCTTATGAAGAAAAGTTGGGGGAGCTAGGCTTTTCTCACTGGAGCGAAGAAGGAAGAGAGGTGACTTGATAGAGGTGTACAAGGTGATGAGAGGCATAGATAGAGTGGATAGCCAGAGACCTTTCCCCTAGGCATAAATGGCTGTCAATAGGGGACATAATTTTAAAGTGATTGGAGGAAGGTATAGGGGAGATGTCAGGGGTAGGTTCTTTACACAGAGAGGGGTTGGGTGTGTGGAATGCACTTCCAGCAGATGTGGTGGAGTCTTGAGTCATTAGGGACATTTAAGCGACTCTTGGACAGGCACATGGACAACAATAAATTGAAGGAGTGTAGGTTAGGTTGATCTGAGATTAGGATAAATGGTCAGCACAACATCGTGGGCCGAAAGGCCTGTACTGTGCTGTACTGTTCATTGTTCGATGTAATACACCAGGACTATATGTTGCAGAATCTATCCAGGAGCGAGTTCAAGACAGCAATGTCACTAAACAGTTCAGACAATGCCATTAATTAAAGGAAAGCAATTATTCATCTGAATTCTGCAATGAAATGTCTGCTTGTACATAAATTATGTAGAAACTCTTGTATTTTACTTTTTCATTGCCAGATTTTTGGTCATAAAGTATTTGCATTTTTTGCACAACAATGTCAATTATTTTATAACGGTTCAATGCTATAGAATATAAAGGACACTTTCTTATAATATGGTACAGGAAAGCGCAGGTACAAATCAACCAATTTTTGAGGAGAAATCTTTCTGTTTACCCAGTGCTGCATTCTTGAGTCAGCAGTGAAAGGCTGGATCAGGTGCCGATCTGGAACAGTGTCTAATTCTTACTCAAGACTGAGTGACTAAGTCAGACCACTCCCACTTAGTGATGTTCCCTTCTTTTCTTCATGTCCTCGCCTCCTCTTCCTGAGGTGCTGGGTTTTGGTCAGACATTGATCTACTGACATCATTCGTCATCAGTGCCAGATTTAAATGGCATTGTTCAGTTGTGGGTCTGGAGAGTCGTGCCTTCTCTAAGACTGCCTTTTTCCACCTCTGTAACATCACTTCACTTCGTCCCTGTCTCAGTTCATCTGCTGCTGAAGCCTACCTCCAGATTTGAGTATTCCAATGGGTGGTCTCCCTTACTCTACCTTCTGTAAACTTGAGGTCATCCAAATCTCTGCTGCCCAAGACTTAAGTCGCAGCAAGCCCTATTCCCCTAATACCCCTAATACTTGCTGACTTTCACTGGCTCCCAGCCAAGCAAAATCTTGATTTTAAAATTCTCTTCCTTGTTTTCAAATTCCTCCATGGTCTTGGCACTCCCTATCTCTTTTTTTTTATTAAATATTTTATTGAAAATTTTTGGTCAACCAACACAGTACATTGTACATCCTTTACACAATATTATAACAACACAAATAACAATGACCTATTTTATAAACAAAAAATGAATAAATAATAAATAACAAAAATAAAAACTAGCCCTAATTGGCAACTGCCTTGTCACAAGTAACACTCTCCAAAAATATAATTTAACAGTCCAATATATAATTATCTGTAGCAACGACCTATACATATTATAAAGTATATATTAACAACCCTGAGAGTCCTTCTGGTTCCTCCTCCCCCCCCACCCCCGATCCTGGGCTGCTGCTGCTGCCTTCTTTTTCCCATTCCGTCTATCTTCCTGCGAGGTATTCGACGAACGGTTGCCACCGCCTGGTGAACCCTTGAGCCGACCCCCTTAGGACGAACTTAATCCGCTCTAGCTTTATAAACCCCGCCATGTCATTTATCCAGGTCTCCACCCCCGGGGGCTTGGCTTCCTTCCACATTAGCAATATCCTGCGCCGGGCTACTAGGGACGCAAAGGCCAAAACATCGGCCTCTCTCGCCTCCTGCACCCCCGGCTCTTGTGCAACCCCAAATATAGCCAACCCCCAGCTTGGTTCGACCCGGACTCCTACTACTTTCGAAAGCACCTTTGTCACCCCCATCCAAAACCCCTGTAGTGCCGGGCATGACCAAAACATATGGGTATGATTCGCTGGGCTTCTCGAGCACCTCGCACACCTATCCTCCACCCCAAAAAATGTACTGAGCCGTGCTCCAGTCATATGTGCCCTGTGTAATACCTTAAACTGAATCAGGCTTAGCCTGGCACACGAGGACGACGAGTTTACCCTGCTTAGGGCATCTGCCCACAGCCCCTCCTCGATCTCCTCCCCCAGCTCTTCTTCCCATTTCCCTTTTAGTTCATCCACCATAGTCTCCCCTTCGTCCCTCATTTCCCTATATATATCTGACACCTTACCATCCCCCACCCATGTCTTTGAGATCACTCTGTCCTGCACCTCTTGTGTCGGGAGCTGCGGGAATTCCCTCACCTGTTGCCTCGCAAAAGCCCTCAGTTGCATATACCTGAATGCATTCCCTTGGGGCAACCCATATTTCTCGGTCAGCGCTCCCAGACTCGCGAACTTCCCATCCACAAACAGATCTTTCAGTTGCGTTATTCCTGCTCTTTGCCACATTCCATATCCCCCATCCATTCCCCCCGGGGCAAACCTATGGTTGTTTCTTATCGGGGACCCCTCCAAGGCTCCAGTCTTTCCCCTATGCCGTCTCCACTGTCCCCAAATCTTCAGTGTAGCCACCACCACCGGGCTTGTGGTGTAGTTCCTCGGTGAGAACGGCAATGGGGCTGTCGCCATAGCCTGTAGGCTAGTCCCCCTACAGGACGCCCTCTCTAATCTCTTCCACGCCGCTCCCTCTCCCATCCACTTACTCACCATTGAAATATTAGCGGCCCAATAATACTCACTTAGGCTCGGTAGTGCCAGCCCCCCCCCTATCCCTGCTACGCTGTAAGAATCCCTTCCTCACTCTCGGGGTCTTCCCGGCCCACACAAAACCCATGATGCTCTTTTCAATCCTTTTAAAAAAAGCCTTCGTGATCACCACCGGGAGGCACTGAAACACAAAGAGGAATCTCGGGAGGACCACCATCTTAACCGCCTGCACCCTCCCTGCCATTGACAGGGATACCATATCCCATCTCTTGAAATCCTCCTCCATCTGTTCCACCAACCGCGTTAAATTTAACCTGTGCAATGTGCCCCAATTCTTAGCTATCTGGATCCCCAGGTAACGAAAGTCCCTTGTATAGTAGCAACTCGTCCGCATACAAAGATACCCGGTGCTCTTCTCCTCCCCTAAGTACTCCCCTCCACTTCTTGGAACCCCTCAACGCTATCGCCAGGGGCTCAATCGCCAGTGCAAACAATAATGGGGACAGAGGGCATCCCTGCCTTGTCCCTCTATGGAGCCGAAAATATGCAGATCCCCGTCCATTCGTGACCACGCTCGCCACTGGGGCCCTATACAACAGCTGCACCCATCTAACATACCCCTCTCCAAAACCAAATCTCCTCAACACCTCCCACAAATAATCCCACTCCACTCTATCAAATGCTTTCTCGGCATCCATCGCCACTACTATCTCCGTTTCTCCCTCTGGTGGGGCCATTATCATTAACCCTAACAACCTCCGTATATTCGTGTTCAGCTGTCTCCCCTTCACAAACCCAGTTTGGTCCTCGTGGACCACCCCCGGGACACATTCCTCTATTCTCATTGCCATTACCTTGGCCAGGATCTTGGCATCTACATTTAGGAGGGAAATAGGTCTATAGGACCCGCATTGTAGCGGGTCCTTTTCCTTCTTTAAGAGAAGCGATATCGTTGCTTCAGACATAGTCGGGGGCAGTTGTCCCCTTTCCTTTGCCTCATTAAAGGTCCTCGTCAGTACCGGGGCGAGCAAGTCCACATATTTTCTATAGAATTCGACTGGGAATCCATCCGGTCCCGGGGCCTTTCCCGCCTGCATGCTCCTAATTCCTTTCACCACTTCTTCTACCTCGATCTGTGCTCCCAGTCCCACCCTTTCCTGCTCTTCCACCTTGGGAAATTCCAGCTGATCCAAGAAGCCCATCATTCTCTCCCTCCCATCCGGGGGTTGAGCTTCATATAATTTTTTATAAAATGTCTTGAACACTCCATTCACCCTCTCCGCTCCCCGGTCCATCTCTCCTTCCTCATCCCTCACTCCCCCTATTTCCCTCGCTGCTCCCCTTTTCCTCAATTGGTGTGCCAGCAACCTGCTCGCCTTCTCCCCATATTCGTACTGTACACCCTGTGCCTTCCTCCATTGTGCCTCTGCAGTGCCTGTAGTCAGCAAGTCAAATTCTACATGTAGCCTTTGCCTTTCCCTGTACAGTCCCTCCTCCGGTGCTTCCGCATATTGTCTGTCCACCCTCAAAAGTTCTTGCAGCAACCGCTCCCGTTCCTTACTCTCCTGCTTCCCTTTATGTGCCCTTATTGATATCAGCTCCCCTCTAACCACCGCCTTCAACGCCTCCCAGACCACTCCCACCTGGACCTCCCCATTATCATTGAGTTCCAAGTACTTTTCAATGCACCCCCTCACCCTTAGACACACCCCCTCATCTGCCATTAGTCCCATGTCCATTCTCCAGGGTGGGCGCCCTCCTGTTTCCTCCCCTATCTCCAAGTCCACCCAGTGTGGAGCGTGATCCGAAATGGCTATAGCCGTATATTCCGTTCCCCCCACCTTCGGGATCAATGCCCTACCCAGCACAAAAAAGTCTATTCGCGAGTAGACTTTATGGACATAGGAGAAAAACGAGAACTCCTTACTCCTCGGTCTGCTAAATCTCCACGGGTCTACACTTCCCATCTGCTCCATAAAATCTTTAAGTACCTTGGCTGCTGCCGGCCTCCTTCCAGTCCTGGACTTCGACCTATCCAGCCCTGGTTCCAACACCGTATTAAAATCTCCCCCCATTATCAGCTTTCCCATCTCTAGGTCCGGAATGCGTCCTAGCATCCGCCTCATAAAATTGGCATCATCCCAGTTCGGGGCATATACGTTTACCAAAACCACCGTCTCCCCCTGTAGTTTGCCACTCACCATCACGTATCTGCCCCCGTTATCCGCCACTATAGTCTTTGCCTCGAACATTACCCGCTTCCCCACTAATATAGCCACCCCCCTGTTTTTCGCATCTAGCCCCGAATGGAACACCTGCCCCACCCATCCTTTGCGTAGCCTAACCTGGTCTATCAGTTTCAGGTGCGTTTCCTGTAACATAACCACATCTGCCTTAAGTTTCTTAAGGTGTGCGAGTACCCGTGCCCTCTTTATCGGCCCGTTCAGCCCTCTCACGTTCCACGTGATCAGCCGAGTTGAGGGGCTTCCTACCCCCCCCCCTTGTCGATTAGCCATCACCTTTTTCCAGCTCCTCACCCGGTTCCCACGCAGCTGTATCTCCCCCAGGCGGTGCCCCCCCCGCCCATCCTCTCCCATACCAGCTCCCCCCTCTCCCCAGCAGCAACCCAGTAATTCCCCCCTCCCACCCCCCCCCCCGCTAGATCCCCCGCTAGCGTAATTACTCCCCCCATGTTGCTCCCAGAAGTCAGCAAACTCTGGCTGACCTCGGCTTCCCCCCGTGACCTCGGCTCGCACCGTGCGACGCCCCCTCCTTCCTGCTTCTCTATTCCCGCCATGATTATCATAGCGCGGGAACCAAGCTTCTCCCTTGGCCCCGCCCCCAATGGCCAACGCCCCATCTCCTCCACCTCCCCCCATCACCACCTGTGGGAGAGAGAAAAGTTACCACATCGCAGGATTAGTACATAAAACCCCTCTTTACCCCCCACATTCGCCCCACCACTTTGTTCGAACGTTCTTTTTAATAACCCGCTCATTCCAGTTTTTCTTCCACAATAAAAGTCCACGCTTCATCCGCCGTCTCAAAGTAGTGGTGCCTCCCTCGATATGTGACCCACAGTCTTGCCGGTTGCAGCATTCCAAATTTTATCTTCTTTTTATGAAGCACCGCCTTGGCCCGATTAAAGCTCGCCCTCCTTCTCGCCACCTCCGCACTCCAGTCTTGATAAACGCGGATCACCGCGTTCTCCCATTTACTGCTCCGAGTTTTCTTCGCCCATCTAAGGACCATTTCTCTATCCTTAAAACGGAGGAATCTCACCACTATGGCTCTGGGAATTTCTCCTGCTCTCGGTCCTCGCGCCATCACTCGGTATGCTCCCTCCACCTCCAACGGACCCGCCGGGGCCTCCGCTCCCATTAACGAGTGCAGCATCGTGCTCACATATGCCCCGTCGTCCGCTCCCTCCACACCTTCAGGAAGACCAAGAATCCTCAGGTTGTTCCTCCTTGCGTTGTTTTCCAGTGCCTCCAACCTTTCCACACATCGTTTCTGATGTGCCTCCTGCGTCTCCGTCTTCACCACCAGGCCCTGTATATCGTCCTCATTCTCGGCTGCCTTTGCCTTCACGACCCGAAGCTCCCGCTCCTGGGTCTTTTGTTCCTCCTTTAGCCCTTCGATCGCCTGTAGTATCGGGGCCAACAGCTCTTTCTTCATTTCCTTTTTGATCTCTTCCACACAGCATTTCAAGAACTCTTGTTGTTCAGGGCCCCATGTTAAACTGCCACCTTCCGACGCCATCTTGGTTTTTGCTTGCCTTCCTTGCCGCTGTTCTAAAGGATCCACTGCAATCTGGCCACTCTCTCCTCCTTTTTCCATCCGTATCCAGGGGGGATTCCCTTCTGGTTTACCGCACAGTGTTTTTAGCCATCAAAATTGCCGTTGGGGCTCCTATCAAGAGCCCAAAAGTCCGTTTCACAGGGAGCTGCCGAAACGTGCGACTCAGCTGGTCATCGCCGTACCCGGAAGTCGGCACTCCCTATCTCTAATCTCCTCCAACCCCACAACCCTCAAAAATCAACCCTCCGTCAACTGGATGCTGACCAAGAATTAACCGGTTTTCAACCAGCCACGATCAACCGACCTCCAAGCTGCAGGGCAGTCACGTGTAGTAACCGGGGATCAGATGGGTTTCAGCAGTCCCAATGCATAGTTGCAAGCTGGTCTGGTAACTTTTATTTTTTGTTTGGGCCTCCAGTTCTGGCCTCTTGTGCATTCCCAATTATAATTGCTCCACCATTTGTGAAACATTCAGTTGCCTAGACCCCCCCCCCCCCCCCCCCCAAATCTCTGGAAGGCTCTCTCCCCCCCCCCCCCCCCCCCCCCCCCACACACACACACACTTACATTACACTTTTCCACCTCTCTACCTTGCTCTTTTAAGGCACTTCTTCAGATCATAAGACCACAAGGGTGGGACGGTAGCACAGTGGTTAGCACTGCTGCCTCAAGCGCCAGGGACACGGGTTCAATTCTAGCCTCAGATGACTGTCTGTGTGGAGTTTGCACTTTCTCCCCGTGTCTACGTGGGTTTCCTTTGGGTGCTAGGTTTCCTCCCACAGTCCAAAGCTGTGTAGGTTAGGGGGATTGGCCACGCTAAATTGCTCCTTGGTGTCCAAAACGTTAGGTGGGGTCACGGGGATAGGGTCGTGCCTGGGCCTAGGTAGGGGTGCTCTTTCCAAGGGTCAGTGCAGTGGCCTCCTCCTGCACTGTAGAGATTATATGATACTATTCTATGATTTTATAAGACAAAGGAGCGGAATTACGCCATTTGGGTCTGCTCCACCATTCAATCATGGCTGATAGGTTTTAAGATCAAATCAGAAATATATCTCTTCGACAATGGTTTTGGTCTTCTGACTTTCTAACTCCTTATTGTGGCACAATGTCACACTATGTTTTATAATGCTGCAATGAAGGGCTCCGGATCATTTCAATATGTTAAAGGCGCTATATATATAAATAAAACATTGGTAGACTGTATAATTTCCTCTTAGCACTGATTAATTCATATCTGTGCTCTTTTAACAGCCCTTAAACCATTAAAAATATTGGGGACATCTGCATTAAAATAATACTCCCAGGAATTACATGCAAATATGTTAATTACCACACTGCTAGAGGAAATTAAACTCACTTCCAATGTTGTACGCTTACAAAAAGAGTCACTTCTGGAAGCCAGAAACCAAAATCCAGATGGACATTTTTTGCCTTCTGACCCTTGAACATAAATCAGTTAGCTTGACCCTAATCAGGGTCCAAATCTCAGATCTGATCAGTATTTCTCCGCACTACACCATGAAGTGCATTTATTCATGGGAATAGGGCCAGTCTATGCTTAAAACAATGCCCGAATAGGCAGGCAATGCCATCAGAAGGACACTTATGTTTGGAGCCTTCAAACACAGCTGCCTCTTGTTTTTAAAAAAATGTCTGTGTATCGCAGAGCTAATAACCGCCTTAATCTTTATTTTCCTTGGTTAGGTTTTTCATTCTCGTTCAACAAGATCTTTAGTCTGTTTGAAGAACTTGTTTCTGTATACTGTACCTGTGCAGCAATGCCACAGTCTTCGGATACAGTTTACCCTCCCCCAGTTTCCCAGGGGTGCCTCTGATAAAGAACAACAGCCATTTCCAGCTGTTTAGACATTCAGCTTTGTTAAACTCCTGTAAGGAAAACAGTATTTTTCTAAATCTACGTGAGAAAATGAAGATTTGATGACACATCAAGGCCATTTTACAAGGGGGTAACGCAGTTAACAATGAACAAACAACTGTTCATAATGTTTTTGTCCTTATGCCAGTTCTGACCCGAGAACTAGAGTAAGAATGTCAGTGAAAAATTACATGGTTACCATTAGCTATTACCTCTGTTGCTATGCCATTCTTCACTGCTGTCAGCAAAGGCCTTGTGACAGAAACCAATCAAAATAAAAAGAGAGATAACGTGTTACACTGGTGGTGCTATCAGCAATATTTTGGACAGCTTTAAGCAAAAGCAGGCAATTGATCGGTGAACTTGCCAGTCCTTTGTCACTGGCCTAGAGCTTATTCAATCCCACTGACTAATAACGGTTCAGCCTGGCCTATCCTTTGGCTCAATTGATAGGTGCACTGCCCAATGTGAAACTGAGCAACACAACACTGAAGGTTCCCAGTTTTGAATCCTGATATGTGCAGAGTTTGCTGATCTCACCGAGAGTTGTGATAGGGACTATTGCAATTGACCTCTGCACCCTGAGCTACAGAGGGAAGCTAACCCTGATTACAATCCAATGAATCTTGCCTAGAGAGCTTGCATTTGTTGATATTACCTAAAACATATGGATTTCACTTGACTGCAATGTTCTGGTAATCAGTTCCCTGTAAAAGGTGATGAAGGGCTGCCACCTCGAGCCGTCCACTGACCCCCTCATGCTATACTTGACCTTTTCAAGGTGCAAAATTCCAACAGATCTCCAAGCCAGCCGAGTACTTAGGCAGTGCCGGGGACCTCCACCCAAGCAGAACTCGCCCCTGGGCTATTAGCGAGGTGAAGGCTGGGACACCTGCCTTCGTCCCTGTCTGCAGCACCGGCGAGTCTGATACTCCAAAAATGGCCACCAATGGGCACAGCTCCAGCTGAACGCCTGACATTGTATCAAAAAAGGAGACCCAGAAACTATCAAGCTTGGGGCAAGACCAAAATAAGTGTGTATGACTCGCCGGCTCCCTAGAGCACCGCTCACACCTATTCTCCACCCCCGAGAAGAACCCACTCATACCCTCCCTCTCCCATTCCTTAAACGGTGAATGTAAGCCAGATGGTACAAACCAATGGTTCCTGCAAATCGGAGCCAACAGTGACATGGAACCCAGTTTATAATGCTGTTTAAACGGATTCCAAATTCTCAAAGTGGCTATCACCACCGGGCTTGAAGAGAATCTAGCAGGGGAAAACGGGAGTGGTGCAGTAACCAGGGCCCTCAGACCTGACACTATGGAGGAAACCTCCTCCATCCACCCCTATATAGAGTGCGGTTCCTTCACCCACCCCCGCCCAGCAGTAACATAACACATTAGCTAGTGCTATCCCTCCGACTGTCTATCCATTTGTAAAACCATCTTATGAACCGAGGAGACTTACCAGCCCAAATAAAAGTAGATATCAATTTGTTAACTCTGCAAAAGAAAGACTGGGAGTCAGTGGAACAAAAACAAAACCTCAGGAAAATATTCATCTTCACCGTCTGTACCCTTCCCGCTAAACTCAGAGAAAGGGCATCAGCCATTCAAGTCGGCCTTCACCCAATCCACTAGACTAGAAAAGTTAAGTTTATGGCGTGAGGCTCAACAATGGACCAGCTGGATTCCCAGATACTGGAAGCTAGTCCTGGTTGGATGAAATGGCAACCTCCCCAGATCAGCTCCCCTCCCCATGGGGTTCACCGGAAAATATTCACTCTTGCCTAGATTCAGGGCAAGGAAAAGGAACAAAACTTCCTGAGCATCTCCATTATCTCCCCCATTGGAGAGTGAGTCTGCGATATATAGTAACAAATTGTCCGCATGTAAGGACACCCGATGCTACTGTGCCCCCCCAATGCTCTACCCTCCTCCATCTGTTAGACAACCTTAACGCAATGACGAGGGGCTCGATTGCTAAGGTAACCAAAAGCAGAGGCAATAGACACCCCTGCCTTGTACCCTTGTTCAGTTGGAAATAACCTGAGCTCAGGGCATTAGTAGGTACACTCGAGGTTGGGGCCCTGTACAAAGCCCTAATCCATTAAATAAATTTTGGCCCAAAACCAAACCGTCCCACAATCTCAAAAAGGTGCCCTGACTCAACCCTATTGAATGCCTTCTCAATGTCCATTGAAATAATCGCTCTGGCTCAGTCCTTAAGGAGGGCGACAACATAACATTTAACAATCTCCTAATATTGGCCGACAACTACCGGCTCTTAACAAATCCAATCGGCTCCGCCAAAATCACCCCCCCCCCCCCCCCCCCCCCCCGGTAAGCAGGGCTCCAACCTCATTGCCAACACCTTAACCAACAACCTAGCGTCGCGTTTAACAATTAAATAGGCGGTTACAACCCACATTCCATGAGATCCTTGTCCTTCAGGATCAAGGAAATCGATGCCTGTGCCAGCGTGGCCAGCAACACCACCAGGATACAGAATAATTAAACATATCTAGCACAAGTGGGACCAACTGACTAGCAAACTGTTTGTAAAATTCAATGGGGAATCCATCCGGACCCGGTGCTTTGTCCCTCTACATTAACTCATGATCTCCTCCGGCCCTATCGGCATCTGCAACTTCAGCCTTCTTGAAAGGGGGTCCAGCAGTGAGACTTCTTAAAACTGAATAGCTAGGATGCCACTAGAGTAGTTTTATATAAGTCAGTTTATTAAGGATTGTGATTAATTACAGAAAGTGTACTGAGTAATCATTATTAACCATTAAACATGACCGCTTCAGGGATTGGATCGAGTCCAACTGGGTGGGCTATTGATTTTTGGAAATTGTATAATTGATGTGTGTTTATCAATGTTTGGTAGATAGATTTTGGCATTATCCAGATCTAATCTCCGTGTACACGTAACCAAGCTTGGATTAATAAATAAGCCATTTTATCCAGATTGCTGATGTGTCTTTTGCTCTCTGTACTGAGTTGAGCCACAGGGAAGAATCCCACGTAGAAGCTGACTCAATACACAAGTCTTGAAACCGCTCCTATACTTCTCTCCTTTTCTACTTCCCGAAAGGTCAACTCATCGAAAAATTGTCTTCATTGATGAACCCTTCTCTGAGAATCTGATCCATTCAATCTCTGATAGAAGGCCTCCGACACCTCATTAACCTTCTCTGGGGCTGAAACTACCACACCTCCCGAGTCCCTAACCTGCACTAACTGAGAGGCAGCCTGCTGTCTCAGCAACAAACGACTGGCCTTCTCCCCAGCCTTATAAAATGTCCGCATCAAGCATCACAGCTAGCTTACTGCCTTACCTGTTGACAACAACTCAAAATCTATTTGCAATTTCTTTCTTTCCGCCAGTAACTCCACTGTTGGGGAGATCGAGAACAGATGTTCCACCTCAAGAATGGAGTCCACTAGCCTCTGCCTCTTCACCTTCCCAGATTTATTCCTATGCGCCTTATAAGAGATCATCTCCCCTAATAACCACTTTCAGGACTTCCCAGAGGAAGGCGAATCTGCCTCATTCCTGTTAAACTCAACGCACTCCCCAATGGCAGAGGATACACACTCACACAAACTCTCATTCGCGAGCAATGCCGTGCCTAGTCTCCATGGGGGTCGCTGAGAGCGGCCTGGCTCCAACATCAGGTCCACAAAATGCGGAGCATGATCCGAAATGACAATCACCAAGTACCCCGTGCCCCTCACACCTGGAAGAAGAGAACTACCCACCACAAAGAAATCAATCTGGGAGTAAACCTAATTGATGTGTGAAAAATAAATAAACCTCCTTATCCCTTGGCAAACCTAAATCTCCAAGGGTCTGCCCCGCCATCTGTTCCATGAACACCAATAACTTTTTTGCCACTCCTGATGGATTCAGAGGCTTGGAGCTCGACCTATCCAACCTATTCCAAAGCACAATTGAAGTCTCCCCCCCCCCCCCCCCCCCCCCCCTCCATAATTAGCTGATGTGAGTCAAGATCTGGGATAAAAGACAGCACCTTATTAATGATGCCGTGTCATCCCCGTTCAGCGCATACACCATTACCAAAGCCATCGGCGTACCTGGTGATGATTACATACCTCCCACCTGGATCTACTAATATATTACCCGCAGAAAAAGCCACCCTTTTTTAATCAACGCTGTGGCCCCCTGCACCCTACAATCAAAACCCGAGTGATATACCTGCCCCACCCATCCATTCTGCAACCTTTTTGATTGTTGATTCTCAAATGGGTCTTCTGTAGAAAAATCAACACCTGCCTTCAAACTTCTCAAGTGAGCAAACACCCAGATCTTTTTACTGGGCCATTTAACTCACTCACATTTCAAGCCATGAACCGGACAGGCGGCCTCTGATCAGCACATTCTCTCACCCCCCCCTCCCCCCCCCCCCCCCCCCTCTCCATCCCAAGATTAGTCATATCCAGATTGTGAGGCAATCCAACAGTGCCCCAACCTGCACCAGCTCCGTGTCCATCCAAGATGGCCGCCATTTCCCCCATCAAACCGGTCTTAAAACAAAGGAACTGCACTGTCAGAAGATTGCCCCCTTCCAGCCTCATTTCACCCTGAAAACCAAACACCCAACAAAAGAAGAAAGTCCCTCCCACTCGTCCCCAAACCCAAGCAGAACAGAAACAAAAAGCCGAAGCTCATTCCTTAAAAAAAAATCTACCCCAATGATAACAAGCTGCAGACACCTCCCCTTCTCCACGCCTGTTAACTAGGTATACTGCTAGCAGGGTGACTCCGTACAGGGTACAAATCAATGTCAACGAAACAGTATATTAACAATCAGCCCTTCGGCCCAGACCAAACTTTAATACAGAACAATAATATAGAACATGCGCCTAGTGTACACCCCGCTATGGCGGTAGAATAGCGTGAGGACCCCTAAAAGGTGTTTGCGGCAGGCACCAAACAGAGTGCGATACTCCCAGCCCACTGCAGCTGGGCATGAACCAGATTAGCATATTTAAATAAGCATTCTCCTGGCATTCTCTCCGGATTCTCCCAGCTCCCGGATTCCTTCCCCCCCCCCCCCCCCCCGCCAACCAGTGCAGTGTGAGCTGGCAGGAAACACTTCTGCCGCGGGATTCTCCGCTCCCTCAGTCGGCCAATGGGGTTTCCCATTGTGGCCACCCCACATCATCGGGAAACCCGCAGGCGTGGGTGTGCTGCCGGCGAAGCAGAGGATCCTGCCGATGGAGAATCCCGCAGCAGATCTCCAGGACTGGAGACCAGACGTAATGACCACGCCACTGGGCCTGGAGATCATTGCAGCCCCCCCCCCCCCCCCCGAGTAGTCGGGGACATGGCAGTGGACTGTCCCAGTCACCCTGGTAGTGCTAACCTGACACGCTGGTCGGGGGTTGGGGGGGGCCGCACTGGTACCAGCGATTGGGGTTGGAAAGGCCCTGATGCTGACTAGAAGGGGTGGGAGGGGGTCTTTGCCTGTAAGGAGGGAGCATAGCCTGAAGGGAGACCCTTTGGGAGGACCCTGATGCCAGAAATCCTTGGAGGGTAGGGGAGCGAGGGGGTTGATGCCGGAGAGGTTGGTGGGGAGGCACTGAAACCCAGATGTCTGCGATGTTGCTGGCGGATGGCTGCACTGTCGCTTTGAGATTGAGGCACCCTTGTGAAGCCAGGCTTGCCGGCGCCTTCGGACTCTATGCGTCACATTTTCAATGCGTCACATTTTCAATGCGTCACATTTTCAATGCGTTACAACTGGCTCCAAACAAATGACTGTGGGGGAAGATCTTGACGGAACAGCCAGTACGATTCATACCGGTTTTCTCACCCGAAATTGCACTGAATTATTTTTTGGGAGAATTCCGCCTCTAGTTTAATACAGGGAAAATATGGAGGATGGCTGGTTTGTGTGGAATGCTCCACAAATGATGAAGAGAGATTTGGAGAGCAAGGAAACTAAGTAGAAGCAAATCATTTCTTATCACTGTTCCACTTATACAACATGATTGATATGAGGTGATCCACTATTATAAATTTATCCTGCAGCTTAAGATCAGTTTTCCATAAAAGCACATGGCAACAGGAGTAGAATCACAGCAGAGACATTTTCAGTGAACTCTCTATCCGATATAAAGCACAAAGAACAGAAAATTACAACTAGAGAGCTATAATTAATAAACTGCTAATGGATTGGCTTTTTTTTGGGCACTATAATTATTTCTGAGGGTTTTATTGCCTTTTCACAGGTCAGTAATGCAGTCCAAAATGATGAAGCAATCCTGTCAGCAGTAAAATCAAGCAGTCAGTAGCACAAATGTATCTTTTTAATGTGAACATACACTTCTATAACTAGAATATGAAACAAATATGTTATAAACCCCTGGATTTATTTTTTTTAATTGATGGAGCACCAGCACCCTTTAATCATTTTTTCTCTGTCAGTAAATCGGAGTCATATGATTCCTGATAGGTAGAATTTTAGGGGAGGTGGGGAAGGGAGTAACCTTTTGTTCATGTAAATTATTATTTTTCTGGCTAATGCTTCTCATTTCTCATTTTCATTGGTCACCATTAATGGTAGCCACTCTCTGTAACTCCAAATGTTATTTTCCCTGCTGAAGTGCATCACATTTATGGATTCACTTCTTTTTATATTAGTGTTACTTAGGAATTAGTGCTAGAAGCCAATCTTCAGACAGGACGATTGCTTCCATTACATAGGTATGTGTGATCAAGCTAGGAATTCCCCCGAAGTTCAGTACTGATTTTCCAGACATTTTTTGCCTACTAAGTAAGCATTTGTTGGGTGAAAGTATCATTTTTTTTTTTTAATTTACAGGATGTGGCGTCATGGGCCAGGCCAGCATTTATTGCCCATCCCTAGTTGCCCTTCAGAAGGTAGTGATGAGCTGCCTTTTTGAACCGCGGCAGTCGCTGAGGTGTAGGTACACCCACAGCACAGTGCCAGGGATAATATGTGCGTACAACACGATGCCAACAGAAAACAGAAGGTTGTATTCAAAAGAGGCATTATGACAATTGAATGGACAGGCAAAATTCCGGCTACCCAAGCAAAGTACACCACTGATCAAGATGCAAATATTGCAGCCCCTCATCAGTGTGGTTGACTGGTAACTTCTTTCTGAAGTGGTTGAGCAAGCCAATTAGTTGTACCAATTAAAAAAAGGGCAGTTAGGAATGGGCAATATATGAGGTCCACATCTTGTAAATGAGTCCGAGTCATGGCACAGAATGAGGCTATTCAACACGAGTCCACGCCGGCTCTCTGTAGACCAATTCAGTCAGTACCTTCTCTCCGCTCTATCCCCATTAGCTCCGCAATTTTATTTCCCGCAAATGTCCTTCCAATTTCCTGTTGAAACCAACGATCGTCTCTACTTCCTCCATCCGGTAGGCAGTGAGTTCCAGGTCATTACCACTCACTGCATAACAAATGAACAAAGAAAGTAAGAATATTTATTGTTTATATAACCAAATAAGAGAATAATTGCATTTATATAACATGTTTTGTGATCTCAGGACATCCCAACGTGTGTTATAGCCATTGACATGTAGTCACTGTTGTGATGTAAGAAACGTGGCAACCAATTTGCACATAGCGAGCTCCTCCAAGCAGCAGTTGATAGTGGCGAGATAATGGGCGGGGTTTTTCTGGAAATGATCAAAGGCCAATGGCAGGTGGGAAAAGCGACGTTGAAGCCACCGACAGCGATGGTGGTTTTCTCCGCCATGCAACGCAGCATTCTAAAGAAAAGACGTCAAGGATCGGGTCCCCCGCTCCGCATGCAACTTAGAAACACAAGGATCTTGGTGCAGCTACCGAACCAGTAAACCCGGGAACCCCCCTTGGCAGCAATCCCCCCCCCCCCCAACGCACAAGGCAACCTCCTGGCAGTGCCAGGGTGGTATTAAGGCAGTGCTTTGACAGTACCAGGCAGTGTTTGGGTAGTCCCAGGGCCATACCCGGGCAAGCCCCCTCCCGCCCCCAAGAGGTACACTCACCTGAGCTCCTCAGGAGGACTGCTCGGAGGGTTTGTTTGATTGGGGGGGGGGATGATTCTGGTGTTTGAGCCTGATAATGATTTGTTAATTTATTATAATGATGTTCCCAAATTTGAACGTCAGGAAACAAACCCTTCACCGGTCTAGGGTTGCACACTATCATATCTTGTGTTTCTGGCAACATAAAACATGACTTTGAACATCCTGTAATATTTTTCACTCCCGTCACCAAATCCACCCGACGAACAGAAGCGGAAAATCCCAGCCAGTGTGTTTTTGTAATGTTGAGTGGAGGATAAATATTGACCAGGACACCAGGGATAACTCTTTAAAATAGTGCCATGAGATGTTTTATGCTCACCTTAGAGAGCTGAAGAGCTTCGATTTAATGTCTCCCTGAAACGCAGCACTTCCAACGAGGCAGAACCCCCTCAGTACAGCTTAGATTTCTGGGCTGAAGTGTCTGATGTGGGACTTCAGCCCACAACCTTCTGACTCAGAAGCTAGAGTCATGGCCAAGTGATCCATGGCTGACACCCTAAATGAATGACCTGGCCCATCAAGCAATGTGCAAGAGTACAAAATTAAGTTAATCAGAAGAACCTTTCTAATTGTTGTGTATTCATGTTTGTTCCCAGTTGGAACCAGATCACTTTAAAAGTTCGATCACGCGATATATTGATGGCGTCATTTGCCCTAACAGCCTATAGAGTAAACACCTTTCTAATAAAACTCTTATTTGTTTGTCCCTTCATGACCTGCAAGTCTATCCTTTAAAAAATATACCACACTATTGATGGCAGGTATATTAGAGCGACTGGCACGGTAGTTAGCACTGTTACTTCACAGCGCCAGGGTCCCGGGTTCGATTCCCGCTTGGGTCACTGTCTGTGCGGAGTCTGCACGTTCTCCCCATGTCTGCGTAGGTTTCCTCCCACAAGTCCCAAACGATGTGCTGTTAGGTGAATTGGACATTCTGAATTCTCCATCTGTGTACCTGAACAGGCGGCAGAGTGTGGCAAGTAGGGGCTTTTCACAGCAACTTCGTTACAGTGTTAATGTAAGCCTACTTGTGACACTAATAAAGATTATTATTATTATTATTAACAAAATTGCAGTATTTTGTTCATGGCACATATTACAAGGCTGCATTTTGGACTACAAATATTTGTACTACATGGTTATATGGGAAGACCCAGTAATATTAAAATATACTTTTCCAGTGCACAGTCTACTCACAATTAATATAAATGTATTTTACTGCTAAAACAGACAATATTTTGTGATTTTGGAAATTTATGTTGGAATATACTTTTATACTACACCTGTGTATTGTTCAAAATAAAAACTTATTTTTTATTTTTTGTTAAATAAAACTAAAGAACATCTAAATCAACAATCAAACTGGACTTGACTGACAAATGTAGAATTCCAGGAACATCTGATTATATTCTGGTTATATGGGGGTGGTTTAGCACACTGGGCTAAATCGCTCGCTTTTAAAGCAGACCAAGGCAGGCCAGCAGCACGGTTCAATTCCCGTACCAGCCTCCCCGAACAGGCGCCGGAATGTGGCAACTAGGGGAATTTCACAGTAACTTCATTTGAAGCCTACTTGTGACAGACAATAAGCGATTTTCATTTCATTTTTCACTTCATATTTGGTAGACTGCTCATATCTGCTTTATAACCACAAGGAATGGGACAAGTCCAGGCAAGTAATCGGTAACCGAGATATTCTGCCTGCTGCCAGTACACCTGCCGATGTACCTCCACCACATAGATGGCACTGTTAGTGACATTCAAAAACCCCTTTTGATCCATTCCTGGCCATCACAGGGGACAACTCGATTGTAAGCCAATTTGTAGCAAACATGCTTTGAGCAGATGACTCATGAATTGCTCTGGGGAAAACACTTAATCACTTTTCCCACTGGAAAGCAATCAAAGGATGGCAGGACCTTGCAGTTTTATTATATTGCTGGATTCCTAAAGTATAGGGGGTCACTGTTGGCACCAGGTCGGCACTTGGAACAATGCCGTGGTTTATACCAACACTTTGCTTCCACTTTGTTAGTGTACAAATGGACGGTAACCAGGAACACTAGATCATCCCAAACAACAAACAGAGCAGGATAAATGTTCCGGTCCCGCCACCGTGGGAATCGGCGTAGGTGGGTTGGGCAATTTGATGGACCTTTGAAAGGTCCATTGACCTTGGGTGGAAATTTCCAGATTCTGGATGGGCGCAACTGAAAAATCCCACCCAATATTTCTATTTTAAAACATCACCTCTGTCGAGCTGGGCAGCACGGTGGCGCAGTGTGTTAGCCCTGCAGCCTCACGGCGCCGAGGTCCCAGGTTCGATCCCGACTCTGGGTCACTGTCCGTGTGGAGTTTGCACATTCTCCCGTGTTTGCGTGGGTTTCGCCCCCACAACCCAAAAAAACAGATGTGCAGGTTAGGTGGATTGCCCCTTAATTGGAGAAATGAATTGGGTACTCTAAATTTATATATATTTTTTTAATTCTCTGTCGAGCTTTTTCTAAGGAATAGCTTAGCTTTTCAAAGCCAAAGATACACTTTTTACTTATAACTAATGATATCCTTGCATGAGCTACAGACAGAAGCAGAATGCAGTAATAATGATGCCAATAACTGTCATCCTGATGAAGCTACTGTATAGGTTTTCAATCAGTGCGCCACAAACCTATATAACTCAGCGAACCTATTGTTCTGCCACCGTCTTCCCCAAGATAATTGTGATCCATATTATTCTATATATCTTTTCAATAGAAAGAGACCTAACTGTGATGGAGGTGAAAACTCGCCTGCAGTCAGGACCTAAGCATGACATACATCGGGACATGAAATTTTATGTCACAAAATAGCTTTGCAACCAGAAAGATTACTGCAAAACACATTCAGCTAAGTTTAGACTGTTAGGTGGCCTAAATCAGGGTCCCCTGCAGTTCCCCAATTACCAAAATTGCTGCCTTATTCTGCAGGATAAAGGATTAAAGCCTAGTAAAGTAGCTGTGACTTTGACCTGTGAAATTATGTGTTCTACAGCCATACCCCTACAGCATAGCACTCAGTCAACATGATCACTGGCCTCCAAAGCGAAAGGTTTGAGAGAAAGGTTGATGTCCATGAAATACTCTTCCATAAGACCACTCCATTCAAACCCTCAGTGTACCTTTGGCTGATAAGCATAAATCCGAGCCCAAGGTCTTTGCAGTGGCAACCTCAGAATTGAGACGAGAGATTCCAATTGTACTTCAAATTTCTGCCAATGGACCTTCATCGCAGGAGGTCCGAGAGGTGGTCATTTACTGCGTGGTAAAGTGCAATGAGGCTTTTCCTGCATAATTGCACAACTATAGCTAGTATATTGTGCATAGTACATACTGCACTATGGCTCAACTCCGAGCCTGTCGCAGATTCCAAAAGGTGATTATTCACGAAGAGTAATTTTTTGTAATCAATCCTTGTGAGGTCCAAATCCCTAGATTTGGATAAGTGGAAGAAAGCAACCTAGACCTCGCTCCAGTGGGTTCCTGTTGCTCCACTGTTACCGTCATTTGCTTCTCCCCACTCATTCACTGTGATTCATATTGCCCTGAGTGCTTGTGGCTATACTGGTCCTGTGGCAGCTGCTATGATGCACGGTTACCATAAGAAATAGGAACAGGAGTAGGCCATTTGTCCCATTGAGCTTGTTCCTCCATTCAATAAGATCATGGTTGAGCTGATTGTGGCCTTAACTCTGCTTTCCTGTTGCCCCCCACAACCCTTAAATCTCTTGTCAATGAGAAATCTCTTTAATTCAGAATATATTCAATGACCCAGCCTCCACTGCTCTCTGTGGAAGAGAATTGCAAAGACCAATGATCCTGAGAGATGAAATTGGAGCCGCGATTGATTGCCCCCCACCCCCAGCTTCCTATGACGGCCCACCCCTGCGGAAGGTGTCCCCTCCAGCCGAGGTTCCCCCACACCCTCAAGCAAGCCCAGCGCCCCCGAGCTCTTTTCCTGTGAGCAACGATGGCTACTTACTTCCTCGGCTCCCCGCAGAAGCCCTTCCGCCAGGTTCACGTTTTTCAAAAGGAGTACTAATCGACTCCAGCTAACATGACCACTTTATGTAGAATTCGTCCCATCGAGTCTACACCAGCCCTTGAAAGAACACCCTACTTAAGCCGAGTAACCCCACCTAACCTTTGGACACTAAGGGGCAATTTAGCATGGCCAATCCACATCTTTTGACTGTGGGAGGAAACCAGAGCACCCGGAGGAAACCCACGCAGAAACCGGGAGAAAGTACAAACTCCACACAGACAGTCACCCGAGGCTGCAGTGCTAACCACTGTGCCACCGTGCCACCCACTTGCTGGCGTGGCCAATGAATCACGGGAGGCTGTTGGATATGGGGTTGCTCCTGTTAATTGTGTGGAAATAAGGCTTAAGTGGTGATAAGTGGTTTCTTGCCATGCTACAGCGGGGTCCCGATTTTGCCTGTGGGAGGGGGCCGGTTGCATTGCAAACTGTTTGGCGCCTGGCGTGGTTCTCGTTTTCGTCCTCTCCCGCTATTCACTGGCTCGTTTCGCTCGAGCGAGAGCACAACAAGGTCAGAGAATCTCGCCCAATGTGTTGTTCCTCCACTGGGATATAATGGAATGGAAATCCATTTCTAAATCACGCAAAACAGACAGCATATGGAGAATCGAGATATAACACGGAGAACAGAAATAGGCTTGTTCTAATATTGATCATGGGAAATCAGATCATTTTATAGAGCCAGGAAATGTACAGAATCACAAAATATGGTTAATTCAGACACTTTTATGATGGAAACCGATTGCATCTCCTGTCTGCCTCCATAACTACTGCTGATTTTTCAGCAATGCATTTTGAAAAACATGGTAACTCGCAAACAGAGACTTTGGATTTTATTTATCCTGTAATTAAAATTCAGAAAGATTAATTTGTGTGTTTCTGTGTATGTCATTAACATTAACCAGAATGTACATTTTGTGAATTCAAATAATGCTGACAGTCATCCGGCATCTCACTCCAAGTGACCATAAGGAGAGTTAATGAGAACAGAAGTTGAGGGGGGAGGGGGGTTCCTCTCGAGCCTGTCAAAAACCTTTACTCTTGGCCATGCATATACACAGTACAATGCGGCATCCTATCTTCCAGGATTTTTCATTCAAAAAGGGCTTTCTCAACCCTTACATCAACTCAGTGGGTGTTCTGGCTTGTGCATGCATTTGGAGGAAGTGAAAAAGGGTCCGCTCCAGTGATAGTCATCTCTGTCTTTGTCCAAATGCTTCATATATCCTCATTACAAATACCATTTATATAAATTTCTCCCGCTCGACAAAGTTTCCAAACTGTGCACTGGGTTGTTTATAAGCACTATATACATAGGAAGATAGAGAGGCCTCGCAGGGAGCGACGGGATGGAGGGAAGTGTTATCACTGAGCTGCTCTTGTACATTTTCCAACACTTGCGTCAGAGTTGGTTTGGTGGAGATCTCAGAATGATCAACCACTTGAGGACTGTGGTCGTAGAGGTGAAAATGAAAGCGATGTAAACATGCAGAAGTAATAGAGAGTAACATATTCCTTTAAACACATCCAAACTAGGTCTGTCCTGATTAACCAAATATAACGGAGAAAGTACAGTTGTTACAAAGTGAAACAGTAAGCTTATATTTACAAATGAAGTCTGCAGCTATGGGGATGGTGAACATCTTCGTTGCTGTTTGCATCCTGTTCTGTACTAAGACAGTTCAAATGATTTTGAGAACAATGCAAACATGATCGTTTTTTAGAATTAATTTTATTAACATGTCTATGCATTAATTGTGTTATTTTGCAGATACGTCTTTCAGAAAATTACAAGTATGAGATTAAGTTAAACTTTAGCTGACTGTTCAGCTCACTGTGAACTTCCAGTGTTGATTACCAGCATCATTTTAAAATCAGGAGCAACTTGCTCAAACCAATCCTTGGGCCAGACTTTCTACCTCTGATGATGAGCACCATTGTTTTATAATGACCAAATAACAGAAATTCCCCATTTGCTGCATGTGATTCCGGGATTTCATTCCACTGGTTTTGCCATGACACCTTCAATCTTTGGTGATTCCTTGAACAGCCAGTTAAAAGGTCTCGAACAAAGACTTCTAATGAGACTGGTGCTATGTTCTGAAGTTGCTGCTGTATCTCAGTAATGGAAAATGGTTTGCACTCTCAGAGCGTAAATCATATAGAAAAAACAGCCAAGGTATTCCACAGGGGCATTGAGAAAACAGACAGACAGCAAGTAGGAGGAGTGGTTAAAGCTGACGACAGAGGTGTATATTTATTAGGATTTTACATTTTAGAAAAAGACGCAACAAAGTTACAAAATAATATATCATGAAAAGAATCAGAAAAACATCTTAATATACATGAACGACATCATGACTGGCTCAGTATGAACACTAGATAAGACTGGATGCTCTTACGACCCCACCAAGGACCATGGGGAAAAAGTAGATAGTCACAAAGACATGCTAAAACTGTGCCACCCTCCCACGCTGCACATGGCTACAACCATTATAAAAAATTGGGAGCAAGATCGGGCACATGCCAACATACAATTCCCTTGGCCCCAGCTGCGCCACAGGCAGCAACGACACATCACAGCCATCCCCTTCTGACATCAGACCCAATTGCACCCATGCAGAAGCCAAGAGCTGATTCAACATGCCCAACTCGACAAAAAAAACCCAAAGGAAAATACATGAAAACCCCAATTCAATCGGGAAATTACATACGTACCCACAGCGTGACCTAACCCCAATCCAGGTCCAGAGAGAATCATCAGCATTCATATAATTGTAAAGAGAGGACTGGCAGCAATAAACCCAACTTATTCTCTAACCCAAGGGGCGCGATTCTCCACTCCCGCGCCGGTTGGGAGAATCGCCTGGGCCGCCAAAATTTCCGGGGACGCCGGTCCGACGCCCTCCCGCGATTCTCCCAAGCGGTGGGAACGGCCCGGTCGAGTTTCGCAGGCCGGAGAATCGCCGGAGACACCCAAAATGGCGATTCTCCGGCACCCCTCGACGGTGTTCACGGCGGCGCGGCCACTTCGGCGTGGGAGTGGAGAATCCCGCCCAGGGTCTCCCATAGATGAAGAAGGAGAAGACTAGAACTACCAAAACTACCCACCGGATAGCAAGTGCTCAGGATCCAGTCCAGGCTCCGACTCACCGCTGTGCACATGAAGTATCCATCAATAAAAAGGAAATGAGCCGACTCCCACCTCCCCGGTACCATCAGGAAATCCACCACACCAACTGGGCCCACCCAGGAAAAAGCCAGTACCATCCCCATCCGAAAGAGAAAAGACCTCCCAGGGAAGAACGCCCAACCAACACAAGGCGACCACTGCCACTGAAGGAATACCCAGAGCAGACTCATTCCCTAGCAGCCAGGACACCATTACCAATCCAACTTGCCGTACGCCAGCACTAAACTCATATTCAAGTAGCTCAAGGAAGAAAGAAAAGGAGAAAAAGAAGGAAGGAAGAACAAGAACCGTCAGAAATAAACCTCCGAATATCGAGGGATCAGGATCCAACCCAAACATCAAACGTTTCAGGCAACCACCCGACACACATCAATGAGGAGAAGAGCCAGACACTCAGTCAATAGAAGAAACAGGATATCTACCAAATACTGCACTCAGCCCCAGCCCGGGTGATCACAGGCATCCTCTCCAGACACCTGCCGCAGGCACTCCCAGAAAAGAACAACCCTGATCCTCATGGACAACAGGATGCCAGCCATGGCACCGGGCCTGGTCTAGCCCGGCACAATCCAAAACACAGGAACCTATATCCTCCAAGACTTTGTACATAACGCCAAAACCTACACCCTGCCGATCCTGCACATCCCAGCCAGAGTAATGCATCATTCCCATTTATAAAGGATAATTGTTCCAGCTGCAGCCAAGGAGGACCCCAGCCCGGGAGATGAAAAGCCATCAAGACACCCATCAACTGGGTATCCTGGGAGGAAGGACTGGCTCCTTCATACCCGACACTCAGAGACCCCCACCCGCTCCATCTGGCCAGACCAAGATTAGAACCAGCCCACTGCTCACCCAGATGAAGGAAGAAAAAATAAACCCTCAAGGAGGGGACACCCAAACCAACTCACGGCAACCACCAATATACAAAGGATACACAGGGCCGCCCTCCTCCTCAATAATCAGTCACAAATAGAGAACCCACCAGCCTGCCCCAACAGTAAACATGATGTTCTAATAGTCCCAGAGATGCTAAAGAGAGAGACCCAAACAAAGAGAAAATACAAACTAAACCTAAAGGAAGAGTCAGAAGGAATCTAGTCATCCCCAGGATAACAAGGAGTCTGCCTGGGCCATCGAAGGGTAAAAATACGGATTTCAAAATTCAATTCTAAAGCAAAACCCTCTCGGTCGCACAAAAAGGCGAAGGATAAAGCAGGATCAACGAGCGCGCCTCAGGATTTCTGACAGATTTCAACAATCGAAGCACAAGACACCATTACTTCTATCATCAGCAGGTCTGACAGCATCTGTCGAGAGAGAACAGAGCTAACGTTTCGAGTCCGGATGACTCCATTCTCTCCCCACAGATACTGTCAGACCTACTGAAATTGTCCAGCATTTTCTGTTTTTGTTTCAGATTCCAGCATCTGCAGTAATTTGCTTTTATGTTTCTTCCATCCTGCCATCTCACCAACAACCAGGGGGTCCGCAGCCTAGGGGGTATGACTCGACAGATCGGTCACCCCACTTCTCGTGACAAGCATCAAGACTGGGACAATACAGAAGCAGTGATCGGTGGGCCAGACTAACCCCTGGCCTCGAAAACAAGATATGTTGTGCTCCATCAAGTTTCATGCACCCAGCCTCCAGATCAAAATTACCGAAACATGGCAGCCAATTTTCAAACTCACTCGGGAACTCGCCTTTCACCAGGGACCAGGCCCAGGGGTACACCCTGCCCGGTCCGCCTCCCAAACATGTCAGGATGGACGACAAGTCATGTAGCAAGATCTCGACAACATGGAGGCCAGCCCTCACCAGAGAAAGTGCTCTCAAGTATGAGTACCTCTGCGTGCACCTCCATCACGTCCATAAAAGCACTCCACAACTCTTTGAACAGAGCCGAGATTTTCAGGCAAAGCATCTCCGTTGGCGGCCATCATCTGATGCACACAGCACCGTCAAGGCAAAAGCCCGCTCAACAGTAACTGAGCCACTGCAAGCAGGATCACCCCAGCCTACCCGACCAAACACTTCCTGGGACATAGCACAAGCCATGTAACTCAAGAAAAGACAATTATGAAATGTGTACCAGGCTGCAAAGATGGATTAAAGATGAGCAGAGTGGAGCTCGTGAAATCGCAGCTGCTCCTGCGCTCACATTATGTGACCTTCCAGAGATGAATTTTAAGGAGGATCTGAAGGGAGATGATGGACGCGATGAGGCAGAAGAACAGGGGGCAGGATGTTTCAGATAGCAGAGCTTTGAACCCTGCAACCTGAAAAATCATCATGGAATGCATCCCCACCGATCACAGCGGCACCACAATCATTTAGCACTCAGAGGAGGATTACTTGGCTGGAGTCAGGACGGCTGCCCCTCACTCAGGTAAAAGTCCCACCTCCGAGCACTGGCCAAACTGAGTGACCGGCAGCTCAGTAGTCCCAGCAGCATCAGTGGCAGCATTGACGAGGACTGGCACTACAAGCAGTTCCCAGATTCTGAGTCCCAAAGTCCAGGACCATCAAGTGTGGGGCCTCACAGTGGGAGGTGAGGCCTGAGGACCGTGAGAGCTTGATAGAACGATCAGAGGGAAGCGTCTGGGGGAGGGAGCGTCCGATGTAGAAGGAAGATGCTTATCTCAAGCAAGGTAATCTGCCGCTGCCGGATTCCCCCCCCCCCTCGAAGGAGGATGCTTATCTCAAGCAAGGTAATCTGCCGGACCCCCCCCCCCCCCCCCCCCCCCCCCCCCCCCGCCCCAACACAAACACGCATGCCCCTGGACACCTCCCATCAGCCTCAAAATTGAGGCCAATAATTGGCCATGTAAGGGCCTCAATGTGGGTTAGAGTTGTCACATGGACAGGCGGCCATAGGCCTCATGTGCCCAACATAAATCTCAGATAGTTTAGGAGTGGGCAAGAGGCCGACAGAAAGGCATCTGGGGAGTTTTACGTTTCCATCCCCCAACCTGCAAATCTGCCAGCTGGGACTGTAAGGATCTGCCCAGTGAGTTTGAAAATGGGAATGTGTGGTTACTGGACTGGGAGGAGATTACAGATAGGGAAGGGTTAAAACAAGGCAGGATATATAGCCATTAAATCCAGCCTCCCTCAGAACAACTGAATTCTTCCTTAACGTTGAATTGCCTTATTCTATCAGTGAATAGTTTTGTCAATTTATTATAAATCCTCTCTTGTAAGGAAGTTCTTAGACTGCCTCTACAGTTAGGAACACTTGTACCTTCTGCAGAATTTTATGCAGCGATGCTATCAGTTGTTAGTTCTGTCTCTATCAGTGCGTTCTAGTTCAGCTTGTGCTGCGCCAGCCACGTGATAAAAAAGATTGCATTGTCAGCAAGTTTCATTTGAGTTTCTGTCAAAATCAGAAACTTGTTCTTTAAAAATTCTGCCAGTTCCACACCTATGAGTTGCATAATTTTTTTCTGCCACAATGCAACTAAAGGTAAAAAGTGCACCGACTTCAAAGGCTTGAGCAACTCATAAAATCCTGGATGAGCAATGGAAGTAGCCAATAGATCCAAGGCCAAAAATCACTTGAAGTTAGTAAACCTGTCTTCTTCCCATAAAGAGAAAGTTGCTGGACATGTATCAGAGGATATGCAGTCATGTGTGACATCTTTATGCTTTCCACATTTCTCAGCATAGGCCTGCATTCATTTCACTATTTGAAGACTGAGCCAGGTAAATACACTAAACAATAAGTGCTTTGGAGCAAATCCATGATATGATCCCAATTGAGTTCATGCAAGGGGTCAATAGCGGGGTGGGAGCTCAGGCAATTAGTTCTGATGCCAGCTTCTGACTGTACATCTGAGCATTGGGAGAAGGAATCTCAGGATTAATAGTTTCTGACCGCGATACAAGTGTTTCTTGGTAGCTAGCTGATCCTTTCACTTGATGTTATTTAGATTAATTTCCTTATGTTGAAATAAGCTTTGGGCGGGATTCACCCTGCCGCCGAAATCGATAACGGTGATCGGGTGGAGAATGGTTCCCGAAGGCAATATCAGGGCAGGTGGCGGTTTGAGATTCTCCGTCCCCTCCAAATCAGCATCATTGGGACATGCGCCGTGTGCAGCCACAACCCCGTCGGAGTGCCATCAGCCGGGCCACCCGCGATGCTCCGCGTCCGATGGGCCGAGTTCCTGGCGGCTGTGGGCCACAAGTGTCCAGCGCTGCCACACTTGGCCAAGATCCGTGTCACTGGCCAGAGGCTTCTGCTAGGGCTGGGGGAAGTGCTGGGGGGTGGTCAGGAGGTGGGCGGGTAGGCAGTTCAGCACAGCCGGTACAATGTTTTCTAGCACAGCCAGTGCGGGTGTTGGCATACGCAGCTGCTGCTTGGCAGTCTTGCGTATGTGCAGCCCGGGACCCGGCGATTCTCCGGCCGTTTTCCACACGTTCGCAGGTGGTTCATGCGGCGCCAGTGCTAGCCCCTCACCGGTACCGGAATTGGTGAGGGTTTTATGCTGATTTTCCTGTCATGAAACTCCGTTTACGCCGGCACTGGCCTCAGAAACAGAGAAACCAGCCCTTTGAGTTTTAATGAACAGGACCATTTACAAGTTGAGACTTTGCGAATCTGAAGCTTGAGTTGAGAGCCCTCGCCTGATTCAAGTGTTTTGCATTTTTTTGTGCACCTATTGAGAGTTTTAATACATTTCTCTGATTTTTCTTTTTTTTAAATCCATTTTTAGTTGAGGCTTCTTATTAGCTACATAGACAATATTATTCCTAATGCCCTAATGGTCTTAATTTGTGCTGGTTTCTACCCATTGGGGCAGCACGGTAGCATTGTGGATAGCACAATTGCTTCACTCCAGGGTCCCAGGTTCGATTCGGCTTGGGTCACTGCCTGTGCGGAGTCTGCACATCCTCCCCGTGTGTGCGTGGGTTTCCTCCGGGTGCTCCGGTTTCCTCCAAAGATGTGCAGGTTAGGTGGATTGGCCATGATAAATTGCCCCTAGTGTCCATAATTTCTCTTAGTGTTGGGTGGGGTTACTGGGTTATGGGGATAGGGTGGAGGTGTTGATCTTGGGTAGGGTGCTCTTTCCAAGAGCCAGTGCAAACTCGATGGGCCGAATAGCCTCCTTCTGCACTGTAAGTTCTATGTGGCTTTGTGTCCCACCAGAGCTACATAGGGATCATCTGTTTTGTTCATCAGGTTTTTCACTGTCTGTACCACTCATTTTATTTCTCTCCTGCTTCGCAAATATTAGTCTGCTTGTAATGTAGTTAAACTCAATCCAGTTGTAAATTTAGTAAAGAAGGTCTGTTATTGATAGATCGTGTTCATGTTATGTCAGACAATGATTGATTCTAGGTGCGTGATCACATTCAACACAGTTGTACCTGACATCTGTATGATTTCCACATTTTCAAAGTAGATCTGTTGCTACTTTCCAGCATCAATGCCTTGGTACCACCGGAAGAAAGTCACCGTTCCCTTTGATTTCACTGAGATTTTCAGCAGCATCCACAGTTGCTGATGAAGTCAACTTACCTTGGTTGCATCCCAGCCACTAAGCAGATTGTTTGGATCCCTCTTGACATTTTGAAATACATTAGGTGGGATTTAGTGGGCTGTTAGCCACGGGCGCAAATCCCATAATGGCCGCTAAATACCGTGAGAGGCCGAAAGCAGGATTTGCACCGGCGAGATTTCGGAACGCGATCTTCCCAGGCCCTCCCCGATGAATGGCGTGAATTTGATTAACATGAAGTTGAATCCATTTGAATCTACTTAGTGGGGTTAACGTCATATCTTCTGCCCTCATTGTATCTTCCCACCCACCAGCTGTGACGGTTGGTGTCGGTGGTCCTGGAGTCTGCTTTCAGTGCTGTGTGAATAAGCTCTTAGTGCTGTGTACGCCTGATGTCTGTTGCATGGGAGTCTGTGAGCATGTGAGCCGAAGGGAGGAGAAACTTAGATGGGAGGCTAAAGGTGAGTATAAATAGGTGAGGGCATAGGCCGAAGCCAGTCCTGTTCTGGAGATGGCAGGGCACTTGAACTGTGAGTGGGCGGTTGAAGTCGGCAATGTTTTGGGACTGGCTGCTTCCAGGTCTAGAAGGCCACTGGGCCAGCGGATGTGATGATGGTCTGCAGCTGCAACACCAAGCAGCCTCTGCCTCACATGCCTCGCAGGCTTCCAATCGATATCAGCAAGGAGCCAACGGAGCTGGCCATCTTACTAATCACTGCGCTGGAGGAGCACAGACTCCAGCAGCAATGTGCGGCAACACAGAGGGAAGATCCTGCAGAACGAGGCCTGGGGGCCGCAAAGCAGGATCAGGGGCCGGAGATCAGGCGTGCAGGGGGCACAATGGCTCCGAAGGAGACCAAGGGTTTATAGGACTTGTGTGACCTTCATGGAGCTGTCGGACAACATGTGCCATCAAAGACTGCACCTCACATAGGAGACAGAGTAGCACCTGTGCCAGATCCTTGCGGACTCGGTGCCAAGTGGTGGTAGAGAACATCTGTGGTGGTAAAGACCATGGCAGCCGTGAACCTTAATTCAGTGTGGTCTTTCCAGTATCCACAGGGACTTCTGTGGAATATCACAGGCATCCACCCACACATCCATGAGGTGATGGATGCAGTTTGTGCTCGGGCTCTGGATACATTTTAACCTCAAACAGACTCGGCAGGATAGGACGGCTATGGGCTTTCTACACACAACTGGTCTGCCACAGGGGCAGGGAATGATCAACTGGACCCATGTTGCTCTCCGTGCCCCGTGGCACCATGGAGTTCTCTTCATCATCGGGAAGGGGTTCCACTCCCTCAATGTGCAGATGGTGTGTGGCCACCAGGTGCACTTCATGCACATGTGTGCATGTTTTCCAGGGAGCGTGCATGACAGCTACATCCTCGGTCAGTCGCAGATCCCTAGAATCTCCGGGGAACACTCCAGGTTACAAGGATAGATCCTTGGGGACAAGGGATATCCCCTCAGGTCATGGCTGATAACACCAATGCAGACGCCATAGACCGCAGCAGAGGCCAAATACAATGAAGCTCACAATGCAACAAGAGCTGTCAGTGAGTGGTGCATTGGCCTGTTGAAGGTGAGGTGTATTGCCTTGACAGGTCGGGTCCCCTGCATTGTCATGCTCTGCTGTGCCCTCCCCAACCTAGCTCTATAACGAGGTGAGGAGCTTACTGAGGTCAAACTTTTTTTTAAAATTTGGAGTACCCAATTCATTTTTCCAATTAAGGGCCAATTTGGCGTGACCAGTCCACCTACCCTGCACATCTTTGGGTTGTGGGACCGAAACCCACACAAACATGGGGAGAATATGTAAATTCCACACAGACAGTGACCAGGGGCCGGGATGGAAACTGGGACCTCGGCGCTGTGTTAATCACTGCGCCACCATGCAGCCCGGCTTTCCTGTGGCCACAGTTCCTCACCAGACTCCCTTCACATTTCATAACTTCTACTTTCCTATTAAATAAATTCCCTTTCATTTATTGCTGCCTTGCACACCCATCATTCATTTTGATTGACAGCTTCCCATAACCTCTTCCTTGTGGATTCTCCGATGAAATTTGCTGCGCTGAATACATGCTGTTATCTCGATCAAAGCACCAAGGCAGGGACTGCCAAGCAAAAAGGTTCTTCTTACCCAAGAATTAATATTACACCATTGCTTTGTCAGAACTACTAATAGTTACTATCTGTTCATCCAGTGGCACTTTACATAAAATAATTTGCGTTGTTTTGCTAAGTTTTGATAGATGTAGATTTTTGTTACCAAGGCAGGTAGCTCGGGTCAGGAAATATCTTGACTGAGAAGATCGCGGCAAATGTAGATCTTCCAGCTCTGCAACCACACTGGGATACGGATTAGATGCATTCAGCCAGTATCTGTAGTCTGGCAAGGCCAATGTGAGCAAATAGTTTTCCGAAATTCTGGTTTGTTAAAATGTTATAATGTCCCCCAGCCTTGAGGTGAAGGGAAGACACTCTTGGGTTGCCTGGGCACTAATTATTGGGGAAAGGAAAGAGACTTCCTCTCCCTACAGTCTCCAATGGCCTACTGCTTTTAGAAAGAATTGCTGAAAAAATAAATTTCCCAATGTTTAATTAGACCAGATATAAATAGCAGAGAAAATTTTGAAAACAAAACAGCAACTTACATCTATTTAGCACCTTTAATGTAGAAGATCATTCCAAGACATTTCACAGGGTCATAATTAAACAAAGTTTGACACTCAACTACATAGGGAGATATTAGGTCAGATGATCATAACTTAGTCTGAGGTAGATTTTAAGAGGTTGTTCAGGAGGAAAAAGAGGGGTAGAGAGCCAGAGAAATTTAGGGAAGGAATTCCAGGACTCGGGGTCTAGGCAACTGAAAGACTGGCCTCAATGGTGAAGCAACTGGCTGTGCAGTGTTAGCAAAAAGCAATCGTTCAGTAAACTGCTTGCATTTTCTTTTCTAAATGTCCATCAACAGTATGATTACTCTAACAGCTGGACTTGTGCTGAACTCACTTTGAGTCATGTTGCTTTCATGTACAAGAGATTTTGTAAGCTATTGCAACAGTTTTATTATTTTTCAGTGAAAATGTAAGAAATGTTTTTGGTTTATGTTGAATCCTAAAATTAATTTCTGGATAAGACAATTCCTATGCTGAAAGTCATGATGTGGTGCCTGACATTCAATTATATGAATTCTGTATTTTTATGATGGCAGGAAAATTTCTAATTTAAAATGTGATGTCCACCCTGCCTCAACCTGGAAAATGTTGAGCCATTTCACTCGTTCTTTTCTAATTCTTGCCATCAATCCTATTGGGGAGAATGATCTGCATTACTCCTTGTCTTATGGAAGTTTTGCTTTAAATACAGTTCCTCTTCAGATCGTCATGAACAAGCAGGACCTCCCTCATCTCATTTCGGACAAATCAGCCAGATGCTGCAGCAGTGACTGTGGACAGTAACGTTTCACCAACTTCTATCCTGTATTTCATGCGTCAGTGAACATTCATTAAAACACCACACCATGTTGTGGAGTACTAAGCTACTGAAGCATACACCAGCGAAACTCCAGCGAAATGGAGGATGGGCTGATTTGGACTACTGGCCATCAATTAACCACACCACACACACACCACACACACACACACACACACAGACGCACACATACAGACGCATGCACAGACGCACACACTGACAGACACGCACACAGTGACAGACATGCACACACTGACAAATGCATACTGACTGACTCATATATACACACACTGACACACATATACTGGCTGACTCGCACACACACACAAACACAGTTTCCCTGGGAGATTACTTCAGCATTTACATTGCCTATCACTGTTTAAAGAACATTACAGCACAGTGAAGTTTTTTTTTAAACCTGACAACTGACTTCTCTTGATATATTGTGGGACAGTTTGGAACACGTAATAATGGAGCTGCTGGGAAAGTTTCATTTATGTGCAGGTATAACATTAGCTTTCCACACTTAAACATTTTTATCATCAGTTTTTTATTGTAGGTCCTCATCAGGAGTAGTCTGAGTTGCTGCAAATCTATAAGTTTTTATCTGAAACTTCTAGCTGAGTTGACTGGAATGTAAAGCATTCAATTAAATTTTAGAATGCCAGCAAATGGGAAGCCTTGAATAGTCTACATAAAGCGATGTAGGCCGAATCAGATCTTTCTCCGTTATTGTGTGAGGAGAATTTTACTGAGCAATCTTTCATAGGTTGGCAATGTGCTCTTCATTTTCACATTTTGACTCTCTATAATCTACCTTTTTTGTATCAGAGTGCCTTGGTAGAGCTGACCGAAAAGTGGAATTACCAGCGTCTGTGATCCATCTTGCCAAGCAGAGAACACGACCTGAATTGGCAGCCCGTTTCCTCATCAGACACCTCTTCCCAGACAGCATTCTTCTCAGAAGTAATGTGTACGGAGCAATTCGGAAAGGAAAAGCTCCCCTTGACTGTAATAAGATAAATGCGGTTAGAGGTGAGCTATAATCAACTTAGCCTGCTGTCCAGCACTCAATCTAGCTTTCAAATTGGTGGCTTAAATTGGATCTTATTATATAGAATGAATGTTTGCAACACCTTTTTTTCCATTTGCAGGATGTGGGCATTGCTGACAAGGCCAGCATTTACTGCCCATCCCGAATTAACCTTCAGAAGGTAGTGATCAAGTGTAACTTCTTCATTGTGCCATGCACTTTCCTATGAATCATGTGAAATAAAACTAGAAAATATAGTAATGATCCCCACAATGTCAAATGGCCAAATGCAATACTAAGTCTTGTCCTTAGCTATGCATATCCCATGTAGTGGACGTATAAAGTGGCAGGTGGGCTGCCAATCAAGCAAACTGTTTTCTCCAGGATAGTGTTGAGTTTCTTAAGTATTGTCGCAGCTCCACCCATTCACAAATGGAGTGTGTCCCATCACTCTCCTAACTTGTGCCTCTGGGGAGTCAGGAGGTGAGACATTCACCAGGGAGTACCCAGCCTTTGACCTGCACTAGTAGGCACAAAATGTTTATGGAGCTCGTCTAGTTTATTTTCTAGTCAATGTTGACACTGCGATGGTGGCAGATTCAGCTGTGCTATCATATAAGGTTATGGAAGGGTTGGGTGGGGCAAGTGTTCCATTCGGGATTTGGCATTTGGGCCCGGGGGGCAGTGAGTTTGATTAATGAGAAGGTAGCTTTTTGGTGGCTAAGATTTTGATGCATCCGAATGGGAGGTATGTAGTGGTTAATGGGTTGTTGGTCAGTAACCTGGTAATGTTGGTTAATGTGTATATCCCAAAATGGAATGACACAGCTTTTATTAAAAAATTGCAGTCTTGGATCACCGATTTGGACTCGCACCAGCTAATGCTGGGAGGGGACTTTAACTGTGTATTGGATCCTTGACTGGATAAATTGAGGCCTAAGGCTGTGAGGCCTTCGGGGAGGCAAAGGTACTTCTGGCAAAAAAAAAAGATACTTTTGGTCTTTATGGAACAGACCCATGGAGATTTCTATACCTGGATGAGAAGGATTTTTCTTTCTTCCTGTACATCAGGTATATTCTCGAATCAATTTCTTTGTGGTGGGTGGGTCCTTGCTGCCTGGGGTGGTGGGGATGTGGTATTCAGCAATAGTGATCTCTGATCACGCTCTGCATTTTGTGGATTCCATGGTGCGGTCATGGCCCGCTCAGCGCCCCCCGTGGAGTTTGGAGACGACGTTGTTGGCAGATAAGTGATTCTGTGAGAGGGTTTCCTCCGCAGTCCGGAGGAGGTTCACAAGAATGATCCCTGGAATGAAGAGCTTGTCGTATGAGGAACGGTTGAGGACTCTGTGTCTATACTCATTGGGAGTTTAGAAGGATGAGGGGGGATCTTATTGAAACTTAAATGGTACTGTGAGACCTGGATAGAGTGGACATGGAGAGGATGTTTCCACTTGTAGGAAAAACTAGAACCAGAGACTGAAGGGACGATCCTTCAAAACAGAGATGAGGAGGCATTTCTTCAGCCAGAGGGTTGTGAATCTGTGGAACTCTGTCGCAGAAGGCTGCGGAAGCCAAATCACAGAGTGTCTTTCAGACAGAAATAGATAGCTCGAGGGGGTGCAGGTGGTACTCATGAACATATATGCTCCGAATTGGGACGATGAGGCGGGTGTTAGGTAAGATCCCAGACTTAAAGTCACATAACCTGATCATGGGAGGAGATTTTAACACAGTCATTGATACGGAATTGGATCGGTCAAAATCCAGGACAGGGAGGAGGCCTGCCGCGGCAAAGGAATTGAAGGGGTTTATGGAACAGATGGGGGAGTAGACCCATGGAAGTGTGCACGACCAAGGGCAAAGGAGTTTTCTTTTTTCTCCCATGTCCACAAGGTATACTCTCGCATTGACTTTTTTGTTCTGAGCAGGGCGCTAATACCGGGGATGGTGGATACTGAGTACTCGGCAATTGCAGTGTCGGACCATGCCCCACATTGGGTGGATCTACGGGTTAGTGTGGAGAGAGGGCAACGCCCGCTGTGGAGACTGGATGTGGGGTTGCTAGCGGACAAAGCGATCTGTGGGCGGGTGAACAGGTCTATCCAGCACTAACTGGAAACAAATGATACGGGGGAGGTCTCTGAAGCGACGGTTTGGGAAGCCTTGAAGGCAGTAGTCAGAGTGGAATTAATCTCAATACGGGCCCACAGAGAAAAGGCAGAATGGGCTGAGAGGCACAGGTTAGTAGAGGAGATACTCCAGGTGGACAGGAGATACTCGGAGGCCCCGGATGCGGGGCTACTGAGGGAGCGGGCGGAGTTTGGGCTGTTGACCACAGGGAAAGCGGTGGAACAGTTGAGGAAGGCAAGGGGGCGTTTTATGAGTATGGGGAAAAGGCAAGCAGAATGTTAGCGCACAAGCTCAGAAAAAGGGAGGCGGCCAGGGAGATAGGGAGAGTAAAGAATAGAAGTGGGAATACGGTCCTGGACCCAGTGGGGGTGAATGAGGTGTTTAAGGACTTTTACAGTAAATTATACGAGTCGGAGCCCCCGGCTGGGGTGGAGGTGATGAGGCAGTTTTTGGATCAGTTGAGGTTTCCGAGGGTAGATGAGGATCTGGTGGAGGGGCTGGGAGCCCCAATTAAGATTGAGGAAATAATCAAGGGGCTGGAGGGCATGCAGTCGGGCAAGGCCCCGGGGCCTGATTGCTACCCAGTGGAATTCTATAAGACGTTTTGAGAGATATTGAGCCCACTGCTGGTGAGGACATTTAATGAAGCAAGAGAGAAGGAAGTCCTCCCCCCAACAATGTCGCAAGCCTCGATTTCATTGATCCTGAAACGGGAGAAGGATCCGGAGCAATGCGGGTCATACAGGCCAATTTCTCTACTGAATGTGGATGCCAACTGCTGGCTAAGATACTGGCCACAAGAATAGAGGACTGTGTCCCGGGGGTGATAGGGGGCGACCAGACCGGATTTGTAAAGGGCAGGCAACTCAAGGCCAATGTTTGAAGGCTTTTAAATGTTATTATGATGCCCTCAGAAGGAGAGGAGGTGGAGGTGGTGGTAGCGATGGATGCGGAGAAGGCTTTTGATCGGGTGGAATGGAATTACCTGTGGGAGGCGCTGGGAAGGTTTGGGTTTGGTGAGGGCTTCATTGACTGAGTGCGGTTGCTTTATCAGGCACCAGTAGCGAGTGTACGTACGAACCGGCTGAGGTCGTGGCATTTTAAACTGCACTGAGGGACGAGGCAAGGGTGCCCCCTCTCCCCGCCACTGTTTGCTCTGGAAATAGAGCCATTGGTCATGGCGTTAAGAGCCTCTAGGAACTGGAAAGGACTGTTTCGGGAAGGGGGGGGGGGGGAAGATGATATGCTCTTGTATATTTCAGACCCGTTGGAGGGGATGGGGGAAGTAATGCGAATCCTGGGGGAATTTGGCAAATTTTCAGGGTATAAATTGAACATGGCGAAAAGCGAGATGTTCCCGATCCGGGCAAGAGGACAAGAGAAGAGACTGAGAGAGCTACCGCTTAGAATGGTGGGAAAGAGCTTTTGGTATCTGGGAATCCAGGTGGCCTGGGAATGGGAGGCACTGCACAAGTTAAACCTATCCCGGCTGGTAGAACAAATGAAAGGGGACTTGAAGAGATGGGACATGCTCCCACTATCACTGGCGGGGAGGGTACAGACTGTGAAAATGACGGTCCTCCCCAGATTTCTGTTTGTCTTTCAGTGCCTCCCCATCTTCATCCCAAGGCCTTTTTCAAGCGGGTGAATAAGATTATGTCGGGCTTTGTGTGGGCGAGTAAAACCCCGCGAGTGAAGAAAGTGTTGCTGGAGCGCAGTCGGGGGGAGGGTGGGTTAGCGCTGCCAAACTTCTGCAGTTGCTACTGAGTGGCTAATATAGCCATGATTAGGTAGTGGGGGAGGGGTTGGTATGGGAGCGGATGGAGGCGGCGTCATGCAAAGACACAAGTTTTGGAGCACTGATAACGGCACCTCTTCTGTTCTCGCCGGCCCGATACTCCACACGTCCGGTGGTGGTGGCGGCTCTGAGAACCTGGGGGCAGTGGAGGAGATATAAGAGAGTGGAGGGAGCATCGGTTTGGACCCCGATTTATAATAATCATCGGTTTACACCAGGTGGATGATGGGTTCCAGAGATGGCAAATGGCAGGAATTAGAAGGGTGGGGGATCTATTTATAGATGGGAGCTTCCACAGCTTGAAAGCCTTGGAGGATAAATTTGAATTGCCAGCAGGGAACGGGTATAGGTATTTGCAGGTGCGAGACTTCCTGAGAAAACAGGTGCCAGCCTTTCTGTTGCTGCCGTCAAGGGGGATACAGGATAGAGTAGTCTCCAGTCCCTGGGTGGGAGAGGGGGAGGTATCAGATATTTACCAGGAGCTTTCGGAGGCGGAGGAGACTCCGGTGGAGGAGCTTAAGGGCAAGTGGGAGGACGAGCTAGGAGGAGAGATAGAGGCGGGTCTGTGGGTGGATGCCTTAAGCAGGGTTAATACATCCTCATCATGTGCCAGGCTTAGCCTGATACAATTCAAGGTAGTCCACCAGGCACTCATGACAGCGGCCCGGATGAGCAAGTTTTTCAGGATAGAGGACAGGTGTGCGAGGTGCACGGGAAGCCCAGCAAACCATGTCCACATGTTCTGGGCATGCCCGAAGCTTAGAGGGTTCTGGCAAGGTTTCACTAAGGCAATGTCCACTGTGCTAAAAACACGGGTGGTGTCGAGTCCGGAGGTGGTGATCTTTGGAGTGTCGGAAGATCCGGGAGTTCAGGGGACGAAAGAGGCCGACGTCTTGGCCTTTGCCTCCCTGGTAGCCCGGAGACGGAACTTAATAATGTGGAGGGACTCGAAACCCCCAAGTGTAGAGACCTGGGTTAGTGACAAGGCTGGGTTTCTCAGTCTCGAGAAAATAAAGTTTGCCTTAAGAGGGTCAATGTTAGGGTTCACCCGGAGGTGGCAGCCGTTCGTCGACTTTCTCAGGGAAAATTAAACTGTCAGCAGAAGCAGAATTCCAAAAGGAGGGGATTGAGGGCCGGATTGTTGTTTCAAGGTTTGGGTGTGTGAAGATTGGGATGGTGGGGGGAATGTTTATTGTACCATGTTCATGGCATGATTATTATAAAAACTTGCAAATACCCTAATAAAAATATTTTTTTTAAAAGACAGAGATAGATCGGTTCTTGATTAATAAGGGGATCAGGTGTTATGGGGAGAAGGCAGGAGAATGGGGATGAGAAAAATTTCAGCCATGATTGAATGCCGGAGCGGACTCGATGGGCCGAGTGGCCTAAATCTGCTCCTATGTCTTATGGTCTTATGGCCATTGGGGAGTATCTGTGGTTTAACAGAAGTGAGGCGATTTCACCTTCCACATTGTATGGGGCTTTGAAGGTGGTTATTAGAGTAGAGATCATTTCTTACAAGGCACATAAGGAGAGAAGTGAAAGGGCGGAGAGGCAGAGATTGGTGGATGCCATCCTCGATGTAGATCACCAATATTCAGTTAGCCAGTCACTGGAGCTACTGGCAAATAGAAAGACATTGCAGATGGAGTTTGCTTTCAACGGACAGGTCGGTGCGCCAGCTGCGACCCGCGAGGGTGGCTTTCCATGAGCATGGGGAGAAGGCTAGTCACCTGTTGGTGCACCAGCTAAGGCGACAGGTGGCTTCTCGGGAAATAGTGCAGCTAAAGGATTCTGGTGGCAAGTCGGTCTCTGCCCCAGCCAAGGTTAATCAGGCTTTTGAGGTCTTTTACTGTAACCTTTACAAGTCGGAACCCCCAAAGGACGCGTTGTCAATGGTGGAGTCTGGGATGGTTTGTTTATCCCGGTTGTGGAGGAGGAGTGAAGGGAGGAACTGGAGTCCTGCTGACCTTGGGGGAGGTTATGAAATGCATGAGTCTGATGCAGTCAGGTAAGGCGGCAGGACCGGATGGATTTCCGATTGAATTTTACAAGAGGTTTGCGGGACAGAAGGCCCCTTTGCTGTTAAAAACGTGTAAGCATTCTATGTTTGGGGGATATTGTCGGCCACATTGACGCAGGCGTTAATTTCTTTGATCTTAAAGAAAGAGAAGGATCCGACAGAGTGTAGGTCATATCGCCCTGCTTCATTTCTGAATGCAGATGCAAAGTTGTTGGCGAAGGTCTTGACTATGCGCCTGGAGCCCTGACTCCCTGGGGTTCTATCGAAAGAGCAAATAGGGTTTGTTAAGGGCAGCCAGTGTTTGAAGACTGCTTAATGATGTTTTGCCCTCATCTCCAGACCCTGAATCGGAGGTGATTATTTCATTGGATGCGAAAAAGGCGTTTGATAGGGTGGAGTGGAGTTATTTGTTTGAGAACCATGGGCGGTTTGACTTTGGGCCTAGGTTTATAGCTTGAATCCAGCTCTTACATAGGCTCCCCACCGCAAGCGTTCATATGAATACTTCGAGTTTGAAGTATTTGCGCCTGATGAGAGGCACGAGGCAGGGGTATCTGCTGTCCCTGCAATTGTTTGCCTCAGCAATTGAGCTTCTGGCCATAGCACTGAGGTCATCCATGAAGTGGAACGGGTTAGAGAGAGGTAGGGAGCACAGGGTATCATTGTATGCGGATGATTTGTTGTTGTATGGACAGACCCTTCTTGGGGTGTAAATTGAACTTGGGCAAAAGCGAATGCTTTCCGGTGAACTTTCCACGGAGGGGAGCCGATCTGGGGGGGGTTGCCCTTTCGCCTGGCCAGGTCCAGCCTCCGTTATCTGGGAATCTGAGTGGCCCATGATTTGGCCTCACTCCATAAACTAAATTTTGGGGATCTGAAGAAGTGGGAAAACATCCCTCTGGACTTGACGTGTAGGGTTCAGTTGGTAAAGATGAATATCCTCCCACGGTTTTTATTTTTGTTTCAGTGTCTTGATTTTCTTCCTAAATCGTTCTTTGTGAAGGTTGATAAATTATATCTTATTTTATTTGGGCAGGCAAGACCCCACGGATTCTCAGGGTGTTTTTGCAAAAGTATAGGCAGTCGAGGGCCCTGGCTTTGCCCAATCTGTTAGTTTAACATTGGGTGGTGAATATTGAGACAGTTCAGGGGTAGTGTAGGGAGACAGAGTTTGTGTGGGAGCAGATGGAGAGGTGTGCCTGTAGAGGTTCCAGTTTGAGGGCCTTGGTTATGACTCCCCTTCTGTGCTCCCCAGCAAAATAGACTTCCAGTCTGGTGGTGGTGGCCACCTTGAGAATGTGGAGACAGTTTAGACAGCATTTTAAGATGGGCGCTATGTCATTGTTGGCCTTTATCTGTGAAAATCTTCGTTTTGCACCGGCGGCCCTGGATTCGTCGTTTGGGACAGGGAGGAAGGAGGGGCTGGAGCGGTTCAGGGATTTGTTTATAGATGGGAAGTTAGCTGGTTTTGAGGAGTGGTTGGGCAGTGTCAGCTTCTAAGAGCTAACCTGTTTCAATATTATCAGGTATGCGACTTTGTATGCAAGGAGATTTCTTCCTTCCCCTTGGCTCCCTTGCCCTCGTTGATGGAAAGGATTCTTTCGATGGTTGATGTAGGGGGAAGGAAGATGTTGGATATTTATAGTTGGCTGGTGTCAATCGAACAGGTTCCACTCGATGAGGTCAAGAGGAGGAATTGGGAGAGGGAATTGGCCAGGTGTTTGGACAGGGGGTACACAGAGTCAACTCCACCTCTTTGTGCACTAGGCTCAGTCTGATTCACTTCAAAGCGGCTCGTAGTGCACCTGGCCAGAGCACCTCTTTTCGGAAGTCGATGATAGGTGCGAGCAGTGTTCTAGGCATATCATACGCACATGTTCTGATCTTGTTCTAAGCTTATGAGCTTTTTGGTCTTCCTCAGCACCATGTCACAAATTCTTGGGGTTGAGTTGGACTCTTGCTCTTTGGTTGCTATCTTTGAGGCTTCAGATTTACCAGAGTTACAGACGAGGGCGAAGGCAGATGCCCTTGCTTTCGCATCACTTATAGCCCAAAGGTGAGTCCTGCTGGGAAGGAGGTCTTCGGCCCCGCCCAGTGCCGTGGCGTGGTTAAGTGAGTGATGGAGTTCTTACATTTAGAAAAAGTCAAGTATACCTTGAGGGGGTTGATAGAAGGGCTCTACCTGAGATGGCAGCCATTTATTTCCTACTTCAGGGTGCTGGTCATGGTCAGATGTTGGGGGGGTGGGGGGGGGCTGCTGATTGAGGGAATTGTTTTTTGTTCTCTTTGGATTTGTTTTTGGGGTGGGGGATGTACGGGGTTGAAATATTGTCTTGTATGAAGATAGTTGTGAAGGTGTTATATTGGAAAACAAATTCCTACTAAAAGTTTTTTTTTAAAGCAATGGGGGGAGTAAAGGACTATCATATAGTCATCCAAGTTTTCTTGTTTAATAAATATGTTTTTCTTGTTGCTAAAACTATTAGCAGTCCTGTGACTCTGCTCCTCCATGCTTTATTTTTTTAAAGGTTACGGTCTTTCGAGCCAGTGTTTCATTCTGGGATCTTCCCGTCCAGTTATAACATACATGGAAGATAGGAGCAAGAGGAGGCCTTTTGGCCATTCGAGCCTGCTCCGCCATTCATCACGGTCATAGCTGATCATCCAACTCAATAGCCTTTGATTCCATTCTCCCCAAGTGCTATATCTAGTCCAAGGTTGCTGGGACCTGCTGTGAGAGCCTAAGCCTCCTAAGGCACTGCTGCTCGAGCGTGTTGAGAGAGCTGATCCTCTGCTTGTAGACCCTGTGGGTCTCACCTCCATGGGAGTAGATCTGTGTGTCCGTTCACTCTGCCCTGTGGAGCAACTTGTGGCTGAGGAGAAGGCAACTGGTGTTGCAGTTGGCACTGTCGGTGTTGCTGCTCCACTTCGTATTTTTCAGAGGACAAGGTTGCACTGTATAAGCCGTTCCCATGCCGTGGCTAAGACTGGCAGCAGGGAAGTGCACTGAAAGTGATTGAAGTGCAAGACAGGTGAATTGATTTTCAAGAAGTTGTAATTACCTATTAGGCACTGAAAGCATTCTCTGAGAGGGAGTGCTGTGAGTTTACACCATCCATGGCCTTTCACCTGGCCATGGCTGCAGCTTCTCACTTTCACTGATAAAAGGCTTCTCAGCCTTATAGTTTCATCAAAGAAATACTTCCCACTATGTACTGGCCACAATGACACTGGTGAGTTGCTGACGGACCGAGAAATAGGTCCGCTTGGTTATAACAGCAGTTAATTATCTACTTGAATACTTTCATTCATTACCCAGTAGATCCAAAGGAATCCAATGCTCCCCTGCAAACCCGCCTGGGTAAAACTGGGACGCAGACAGGCTAATGTCAGGATCAATACCTCATGTCTCTTGAAGAGATTTAACTCCTTGCACGTACCCAAAACCCCTTCCCCTTGCTCTTTAAAATTCCCTGCTGGCTAATTTGTAGCAATTGACTCACCTCCTGCCTGTCCACCATCTACAAAGAGCAAGTCAGTGCAATGTAATACTCTCCACTTGTCTGGACAAATACAGCTTCAGCAACACTCAAGGAGGTTTACACCATCCAGGACGAAACAGCCCAGCGGATTGGCATCTCACACACCACTTTAAATATTCACATGCTGCAATGTATGCCATCCACAAGATGCACTGCAGTAACATGCCAAGGCTTCTTCAACAATGTCTTAAACGCACAACCTCTACCACCTAGAAGATAGCAGGCTCATGGTTAAGTCGTTATCTACAAATTCCCCTCAAAGTCACACACCATCCTAGGCAGCACGGTGGTGCAGTGGTTAGCACTGCTGCTTCACGGCAGCGAGGCCTCGGTTTTATCCCACCCCGGGTCACTGTCCGTGTGGAGTTTACATATTCTCCCCATGTCTGAGTAGGTATCACCCCCACAACCCAAAAAGATGTGCAGGGTAAGTGGATTGACCATGCTAAATTGCCCCTTAATCAGTAAAAAAAAGAATTGGGTGCTCTAAATTTTAAAAAATGTCACACACCATCCTGATTTGAAATCATGGGCGGGATTCTCTGTTGCCCGATGCCGATATCGTAATTGGCTATCAGGCAGAGACTCCCTTCCGACTCCCAAATCGGGGGCGGCACTGGTTTGCAAGTTTCCACCCCCTCTGAAATGGCATAATCGCGTTGAGCGCCGCACGCTGTTGGAAAGGCGTTGGCACGTCATCAGAAGCCCCTCCCCTGATGCTCTGAGTCAGGCCTGAGTTCCCGACGGCGTGGAATACTTCCGTTATTTTTTTTTATCGACCCCATGTAGCGGCTGAAGACTGTGTCCAGCGGCACAACAGTCAGGGGTATGCCATGCCGCTGGCCAAGGGGGCTTCGGCAAGGACTGGGGGGACTGGTGGGGGTTGGCGAGGAGGGGTTACTGGGGTCATTATTTGGCAGGCCAGGTCCGCACGCGGCTGGCGCCATGTTGCATGGCACAGCCACCGCCGTGCGCATGCGCGGCCATGGAATCGGTCATTCTCCAGCGGTTTTTGGCGTGGGAGCCGGGAGCTTTACCCGACCCCCAACGGTCCCGGAATCGGTGCAGCTCTTTCTGGTGTTAAACGCCACTGTTCCCGGTGTCAGCACTTAGTCTGGAAATCGGAGAAGCCAGCCCATTATCTCATTTCCTTCACAATCACAAGGTCAAAATGCTGGAAGTACATCCCTAACAGCACTGTGGGTGTACCGACAACACATGGGCTCCATCAAACCACATACAGCCATTTTCACTTTCATGTGCATCGAGGTAAGTGACTGCTCAACAATGTACTTTGACTATCTTAATCTCCATTCCAAATACGACGCATTACTCTGCACCTGGATGTAGCAGCTCACCACCACCTTCTCAAAGGCAATCAGGGATGAGCAACAAATATTGGCCTTGTCAGTGGCACCCACAACCCAAGAACAAATTAATGAAAACACCTTTCACAAAATAATTTAAATGTTTCTTGAATCACTTTAAGATGTCTGTAAAAGTCAGGACCTCTCAGAAATGTTTAAACCAGTTGTTCTGTTGATTTGAAATGTCATTCTGACTGGTTTCCATTTTTCCACAGAATTCCTGGCGGATTGCTTCCCAGGTTTTGACCTGACTGAGGACGGTAAAGACTGGAAAGTGTGTGTTGATGCAATTAATGGTGTCATCCGTTGTCTCAGATATGAACTTAAGAAGACACCACAAGGAAGGTCATTCCTTAAACATTATTCATCGCCATACAAGACCCAATCAGAATTGGAATGACGTGTAAGGTCGATATATGCTGGCTCTAGTGTCGTGGTCTTATATGCATCTGAACCATTAATTGTATGCCATTTTGTGATGGAAGGAAAATATGGAAGAGTTTAATGTGAAGAGGATTAAAGGGAGCATCCCATTATTATCAAAAGGGTGGTTTCATTTACTGTTTACAGGTTGTGTTATACGCAGGAAGTAACAACATTTCCACTCCAGTTTCAGCCAGCAGCATTGATGGAAAATGCAATGGTGAAATTTTCATCCCATGTTCTCTTCAACTGTGGAAACAACCATGTACATGATGACAGGCATGGAATGGAGATTGATGCAGTAGAAGCACAGTGTTGAGCAGTCACTTGCCTCTTTGCAGATGAAAGTGTTTGTGATTTGACGGAGTCCAATACCAAATATGTTTCCACATCAATAATATCATGGAAGACTGGCTATCTGCACTATCACTGAACCCATGGTATCATTAATGGGGTCACAGGTTCCTGGCTATAGGCACAGTAGCCACATCATCCATTAATGTTTCCACGACTGGAGTTTGGACTCCAGAATTACCACGGAGCAAATTTAACCTTACCTGCCCAACCACACAGCTGACCAGTTACATTTGTACAGGTTACTTATGCATTAGAAAGCTATATGGTTCTTGATATCTGTGACTTGAACCTGCTCTACTAAACAGGTAACTAATTTTTGACAGCTCCATCTGTGCATGTGCCTGTTGGCTCCCAATAACATAACTGATACTCATCTGCTATATTAACTCAGGTGTGAGCAGAGGAGTCATTGTGATTTTCCCACCAGGCTGAGGCAAATCAGAAAAGGAGCAGCCCAGAAGAGGCTAGTGAGAGTAGGATTTATTTTTCTCAAAGCAAAATTTAGGTTTCCTCTATTGCAGGCACCCCACACTTCCCAGGCATGAGACTTCTCCAAAGTTCCCTGATCCTGATCCCATCACCGACTATGTGGACAGCAATTCAATGTACTGAGCCTCAATGCTGCAGCACCAGACGAGTTTCCAACTCACCTGCCCAGTACCCACCTGCAGTTAATATCGGACCTCTGCCATTGGGATGGCACGGTGGTGCAGTGGTTAGCACTGCTGCCTCACAGCGTCAGGGACCCGGGTTCAATTCCAGTCTTGGGTGACTGTCTATGGGGAGTTTGCACTTTCTACCTGTGTTTGCGTGGGTTTCCTCCGGGTGCTCCAGCCTCCTACATTCCAAAGATGTGCAGATTTGGTGAATTGGCCATGATAGAATTTCCCCTTAGTGTCCAGAGATGTGCAGATTAGGTGGGGTTACGATGTTACGTGGATAGGGTGGGGGAGTGGGGTAGGGTGCTCTTTCAGAGGGCCGGGGTGGACTCAATGGGCCGACTAGTCTCCTTCTGCACTGTAGGGATTCTGTGTTCTGTGCACAGGCAGACAGGAGAATGTGATGAAGAGATGGTATTGTATTTATCCAATGAATCCCACTCCCCTGCTCGTTCCCAATGGCCCTGCACACCTCTTTTCTCAAGTACATATCCAATACCTTCTTTAAAGTTACATTTAAATCTGCTGCAATTGCCTTTTCAGGCAGTACATCGAGATCACAACAAATATAAATGAAGAATAGTCGTATTAGACTTGAAGCCTTGGGCTTGACTTTCCCACCGCATCGAGCCTGGCATCGCGTTGGGTGAATCTCGGAAGAGGCCCAAATCGGGCCTGGTGCGATCTGGATCACCCACTCACTGGGCGTGACCCAGATAATTATGTTTACTATCCCACGCTGTTCTCACCCAGTGTCCGGGAGTCAACAGTTTCCACAATCATGGACCAGACGTGATTGCACTTTGGGGAGTCTTGGAGGCCAGTAGCGCCCCCCGGGTGGCCGGGAACAGGGCAGATAGTACCTGGCACTCCACCTTGGCACTGGCACCCTGGCAGTGCCAATGTGCCAGGCTGGCAGCGCCAGAATGCCCAGGTGCCAGGTTGGCACTGCCGAGGGTCAGGGCCTGAGGGACCATACCCATAAAAGAGAGGGTGAAGAGGAGTTTGATGTGTCTGCAGAAAGGTTGATGGAGTGAAGTAGGGGGTCTTGAAAGCTGGAAAGGGGAGCGTAAAAGGGTGTAGAGATCAGGGCAGCCTTCCAAAATGGCGCCCCGATCTGTGTGGAGCCGATCCTGCTGGTGAGCTCAGCTCCCCAGTGCTGGAAAACCTTTAAAGTGTGGCGTCAATGGGCAGAAGCTCTGAGGTCCAAAAAAGTGGCTCCGTGCCATTGAATAACAGTCTCAATCTCAGCATTGGAGCCATCGTGAAACACCCCGCCAAATGTGCCGAAATCGGACCTTGAGATCTTTCCGGTGAATCGCACCCAGTGGGCTGGATTCTCCGTTGCCCAGCGCCAAAATCGTAATTGCCGATCGGGCGGAGAATCCCTTCTGATGCCCAAATTGGGGGCGGTGCCATTTGACGCTGGTTTTCAAGTCTCCGTCCCCTCCGAAATGGCGTCATCACGCCGCATGCCGGTGAAACGACATTGGCAAATCATCAGAAGGCCCTCCCCAATGCTCCGCCCCCGATGGGCGGGTTGGCGTGTGGTCTGAGTGATTGCGAACCCGGCTACGGACTGTGTCCAGCGCCGCCACACTCGGCCAGGATCTGTGCCACTGGCCGGAGGGCTTCCGCAATAGCTGGGGGGACTGGTGGGGGTGGCCAGGGGGTTGCCTGTGGGGTCGCATTTGGCAGGTCGGGTCTGCGCACGGCCGACGCCATGTTGTACGGCGCGGCTGCTGTGGGTCGTCGCCGTGCACATACGCAGCCAGGGACCTGGCCATTCTCCGGCCATTTTGGCGCAGGAGCCGGGAATTTCACCTGGCGCCGCTGCTCGCCCCGTACGCCCACAAATTCTCCTTTTCAGCCAGCACTTAGCCACAGAAATGGCGAATCTAGCCCAGACACTCTGGGCACGATTCTCCACTCCCACGCCGGTTGGGAGAATCGCCTGGGCCGCCAAAATTTCCGGGAACGCCGGTCCGACGCCCTCCTGCGATTCTCCCAAGCGGCGGGAACGGCCCGGTCAGGTTTCGCAGGCCAGAGAATCGCCGGAGACACCCAAAATGGTGATTCTCCGGCACCCCCGCTATTCTGAGGCCTGGATGGGCCGAGCGGCCAGGCCAAAACGGCGGGTTCCCCCCGGCGCCGTCCACACCTGGTCGCTGCAGTCGTGAGCGGTGCGTGAGAGCTGGGGGGGACGGCCTGTGGGGGGGTGAGGGGGGATCCTCCACCGGGCTTTACCTGGAATGTGGGGTGGCCCGCGATCGGTGCCCACCGATCGTCGGGCCGTCCTCTCTGAAGGAGGACCTCCTTCCTTCCGCGGCCCCGCAAGATCCGTCCCCCATCTTCTTGCGGGGTGGCCTTAGAGAGGACAGCAACCACGCATGCGCGGATGACGCCCGTTATGCGGCGCCGGCTGCGTCATCTATGCGGCGCCGCTTTTATGCGGGCTACAAGGCCTGTAGATGACGCGGCCCCGATACTGGCCCATTGTCAGGGCCTGAATCGGTCGGGACCGGGGCCGTTCCGCGGCGTCGTGAACCTCGACGGCGTCACGACGGCGCAGCCACTTCGGCGTGGGAGTGGAGAATCGCACCCTCTGTTTCTCACTCCACATACACTGCTTGACTTGCTGAGTTTATCCAGAACTTTTTGTTTATATTATAGCATAAATACAACTTTTGCCTCCTTTCTCATCAGGTTGGTTGGCCTTTTGTTTTGCCTTTAATTCATTAATTGGCCATGCAGCCAGTTCTCAGTCGCTCTCAAAGAGGGAATTCCCCAATTGCCCGAAAGATTTGCTGCACAAAATCTACTCAACAAAAACTACCTTTTAGATTTACTTTTTTCAACTTCCGTTGAATTAAAATTAATTTTGCCTGCATTTTCTTACATGCATGTTATTTATTTATAGAGCACATTCCTCTTTCAAATTTTAATGGCAAAACTCTAGGCCAGGATTTTCCACTACCTTTTCCTCCCCCCGATGACAGGCTTTCCCCACTATGGAGGTGGCTCACCATTGGTCGCAGGTGGGATATTCTGGTCCTGCCAAAGTCAATGGCCATTTGCGGTACTCTCCGCCAGGGAACACGCAACGGAAGGTAACCTTCAGCAGAACCAGAAGAATCTGCCAGTGGAAAGGGCTGAAAAATCCCACCCTTGGTTTGTTTGCACTTTCACTTGTAATGGTTTTTGTTCTGCTCCCATGACATTACCTTTGGTGTCCCCCAAGAATCAATCCTTGGCCCCTTCTTACTTCTCATTCTGCCCCTTGATGGCATTATCTGAAGGCACAGTGCTAGTTTGCACTTTCATACAGATGACACCCAGCTCTACCACACCATCATCTCTCCCAATTCCTCTACAGTTGCTAAATTATTAGATTGTTTATCCAACATTAAGTATTGGATGGGCAGAAATTTAATTCCATTAAATATTGGAAAGTCTGAAACCAATATATTCAGTTCCCATTCGAAACTTAATTTCCTAGCTACCAAAATCATCCCTCTCCCTGGCACCTTGGGGAGGGTTAAAACTAAATGGCAGGGGGATGGGAAACTATGTAAGGATTCAGAACAGGGGGAATCAAGAACAAGAGAAAAAGACAGCAAGGCAAATAATAAAAGTGATAGGCAGAGAAATCTAGGGCCTGCATCAGATAATGACACTACAAAATAGTAGGGACGGGACAAGGAACGTTAAAAGGACTAGCCTTAAGATTTTGTACCTAAACACGTGGAGCATTTGAAATAAAATGGATGAACTTGTTGCGCAGATAGATGTATGGGATATGATATAGTTGGGCCTACGTAGACACGGTTCCAAGGTGACCAAGGATGGGAATTAAACATCGAGGGCTATTCAATTTTTAGGAAGGACAGACAGAAACAAAAGGTGGTGACGTTGCATTGTTGGTTAAAGAAGATATTGATACAATATTGAGGAAAGATATTAGTACAGATGATGTGGAATCTGTTTGGGTGGAGTTAAGAAACATCAAGGGGCAAAAAACATTCGTAGGGGTGGTATACAGACCGCCAAACCGCAGTGGTAATGTTGGGAAAAGCATTAGGCAGGAAGTCAGAGATGCATGTGATAAAGGAACATCTGTGATTATGGGTGACATTAATCTGCATATAGATTGGGTGAGTTAAATTAGTCACAGTACAATAGACGAGGAATTCCTGACATGTATACAGGATGGTTTTCTGGACCAATATGTTGAGGAACCAACAAGGGAAGAAGTCATCTTGCTCTTGGTGTTGTGCAATGAGAAAGGATTAGTTGACAATCTAGTTGTGAGAGAACCCTCGGGAATGAGTGACCATAATATGGTAGAATTCTTTATTAAGGTGCATAGTGATTTAGTTGATTCTGAGACCAAGGTCCTGAACCTCAATAGAGGTAACTATAATGGTATGAGGCATGAGCTGGCAATGACGGACTGGGAAACGTTACTGAAAGGAAGGACAGTAGACAGGCAATGGCAGCCATTCAAGGAATGAATAGGTGAACTCCAAAAGTTGTTTATTCCTATTTGGCGCAAGAGTAGAAAGGGAACTGTGGCCAAACCATGGCTTACAAGGGAAATTAGAGATGGTCTTATATTCAAAGAAGAGGCAGACAAATTAGCAAGAAAAATCAATAGACCTCAGGATTGGGAACAGTTTAAAATTCAGGAAAGGTGTACCAAGGGATTGGTTAAGAAGGGGAAAATACTATTTGAAAGTAAACTAGCGGGGAACATAAAAACTGACTGTAAAAGTTTCTATAGGTATGTAAAGAGAAAAAGTATGATAAAAACTAATGTAGGCCCCTTACAGTCAGAAATGGGGAATTCATAACAGGGAACAAAGAAATGGCTGAGGAACTAAATTCATACTTTGCTTCTGTCTTCACAAAGGAAGACATGAATAATGTACCGGGAGTTCTGAGAAACACAAGTTTTAGTGAGGAGCAATGTAGGTGAGATGTCCCACATCACGTGGCTCCCACCTAGAATGTTGTAAGAAGACTGAAGTCCGGTTCCAGGGAAATTCTGGAGGAATAAAAAAAAGAAAAGTTTTAAAGAAACTTGGTGAAAGTTTTTTTATCTTTTTTTGAAGGAAGAAATTTTTTGTTTTTCTATTAAAAAAAAATTGAAGAAGGAAAGAAGGGTGAAAAAAATAAAATAAATAATAGGTCGTTAAAGGATGCGAAAAGCAGCGTCGAAGAAGGGAGGAAACGCGGGCTCGCTGTTGAATGAGAGGACCAGCAAAAGTGCTGGCAAGTTGGCGGATGCCGGACCGCATGGTGGGGCCTCACTACTTACGGTGGCGAAGATGAACGAGGTGATGGCGGTGGAGCTGGAAAAGCAGTTTGCGAGGCACATGGAGGCTTTGAGGAAGAAGATGGCGGTCGCATTAAAGTCATTGGTGGAGGAGGCAATCACCCCGGTGAGGTTAGCCGTGCCAAAGACATCGGCCGAGGTGAGAGAGCAGGGCGAGAAGATGAAGGAAGTGGAGGAGGCCGTGTCGCAGCACAGCGACCAGTTCACCTCGATGGGGGACGAGCTGCGGAGGGTGGTGGAGGTCAACAGAGGACTCCGAGCAAAGCTCAAGGACTTGGAGAACCGCTCGAGGTGACACAATCTGAGAATTGTGGGCTTGCCCAAAGGGACAGAGGGCCCAAGGCCAACAGAGTACTTTGCTAAGAAGTTGGCGGAGTTGATTGGGGAATGTGAGAACCCCTCCCGGTACGAGCTGGACCAAGCTCATCGGTCATTAAGGCCGAAGTGCAAAGTGAATGAGCCGCCAAGAGCAGTAATTATCTGCCTCCATAGGTACTGGATGAAGGAGAAGGTGTTAAGCTGGGCGAAGCAGAAGCGCGAGGTGCAGAGGGATGGTGCTGGAGTTCGGATCTACCAGGACTTGACGGTGGAGTTGGCAAAAAGACGAGCGGCGTTCGGGCGAGTGAAGGCGGCACTGTACAAAAAGGGGGTACGATTTGGTATGGTATACCCGGCGAAACTGAGGGTGACATATGATGCCAAAGACTTTTATTTCGAGACAGCGGAGGCGGCTGAGGCGTTCGTGAGGGCAGAAGACTTGGGACAGACGTGAGGAGTGGAGCTGGAAGAGAGACTGTAGACTGTGATTGGGGAGCTGGAAAATGTATAACTTTCTTTTTACTGACGTGTACTGTAATTTACTTCTCTTCACATTGTTACAGAGTCAAAGTTATTGGTTGGGTTGATTGGCATTTTGTGTTGCGACGGTTATATCTTAGTTTAGTGAATTGTCTGGGTTGGATTGTTGTTTTTGTTTTTTCTTTCTCTGGGACTGGGTGGGAGGGGACAGTATACCTTACCAGGGGGAGCCACCCGCGCTAGCTAACTAAAGTCGGCTAGTGAACGGAGGTGAGGTGAGAGGAGGGCTGCAGACATTGGAGCCTGGTTAGCAGGTTTCGATGGGCCTACGAGGCGAGCGAGGGGGGGGGGAGATATTTTTTTGAGAGGAAATGTAGGGGGGGGGGGGTTTTGGGAGGGGGGAAGGAGTTCGATGTTAATAATGGATAGGGGCGGGTCAAGCTCATGGGGCAGGGCCCGGTGGTATGATGATGGTGGATAAGAAGGGTGGGGGGAGGGGTGAGACCCCCAGTTAGGATAGTCATGTGGAACATGAGGGGGTTAGGAGGTCCGGTCAAGGGTGCTTGCGCATCTTAAATGTTTGAAAGCCGATGTAGCAATGCTGCAGGAGACTCACTTGAGGGTGAAGGACCAGGTGGGACTTAAAAAGGGCTGGGTTAGTCAGGTGTTTCACTCTGGATTTGACGGAGGGGCTCGAGGGATAGCAGTAATGGTCACAAAAGAGTACGCTTCCAGATGGAGAAGGTGGTGGCAGACCAGGGGGGTAGATATGTGATTGTGACAGGGGCGCTGGAGGGGGGATTAGTGGCGCGATTAAGTGTATACGGTCCCAATTGGGACGATGTGGGATTCGCAAAGAAGATGTTTGGGGCCATCCCCGACTTGGACACACACGAACTGATAGTGGGTGGGGACTGGAACTTGGTGCAGGAGCCAAGGTTGGACAGGTCACGGCCACGCTCGCTGGTCCCATCGGGGGGGGGGGGGGGGGGGGGGGGCGCTGGCTGGGCTAATGGTGGAAATGGGAGTGGTGGACCCTTGGAGGTTTCTGCACCCGAGGGAACGGAGTACTCGTTTTTCTCAGCAGTCCATAAGGTATACTCGCGGATCTACTTTTTTGTGGTGGGGAAGGCTTTGCTGGCTGGGGTTAAGGGGTCGGAATACTCGGCAATTGCAGTGTCAGATCATGCTCCGCATTGGGTGGATATGGTACTGGAGAAGGGGGTAGCGCAAAGGCCGGGGTGGAAATTAGATGTGGGACTTTTGGGGGACCAAGGGTTTTGTGATAAAATTGAATAGGTAATTGAGGAATATATAAGTTTCAACTGTACAGGTGAGGTGTCGAAGGCAGTTGTCTGGGAGGCTCTAAAGGTGGTGGTGAGGGGTGAGGTGATTTTGTTTAAGGCCAGGGTGGACAAAGAGGAGAGGTTGGAGCAGCAGAGGGTAATAGATGAGATGTTGGAGGTAGATAGGAGTTATGCAGAAGATGGGGACCCAGCAAAGCTGGAAAAGAGGAAGGAACTACAGGCGAGCTTTGACCGACTGTCCACCAGGAAGGCGGTGCGCCAACTGAGAAGAGCAAGTGGTACAGTTTACGAACATGGAGATAAGGCATGGAGTATGTTAGCAGGTCAGCTCTGGAGGGAGGCAGCGGTAAGGGAAATTGTTCAGGTGAGGGATAGGGCAGTGAAGTTGGTGGTGGCTCCGGATCTGATTCACAAATTTTTTGAGGAATTTTATGAGAGGTTGTACAGGTCAGAGCCACCTGGGGAGACTGTGAGATGCAGGAATTTCTAGATGGGTTGGAGTACCCGCGGTTAGGGGAGGGGTACAGGGCTACATTAGAAGGAGCGATAGTAGAGCAGGAGATAAAGGATGCGATTGGGAGGATGCAGTCGGGCAAGGTGGCAGGGCCGGATGGGTTTCCGGTGGAATATTATTTAAAAATTCAAGGATAAGCTGGCACCCCTGATGGTGGGGATGTTTGAAGAGGCATCGATATCCCTGCTGCTAAAAAAAGATAAGTATCCGACGGAGTGTGGGTCGTATAGGCCCATATTGGCGAAGGTACTGGCGGGTAGGCTGGAGTGTCTCCCGAAGGTGATAGGTGAAGATCAGACGGGGTTCATGAGAGGGAGGCAGCTCTTTTCAAACGTTAGAAGGGTATTGAACATCGTTATGGCACCGTCAGAGGGGAAGGAAACAGAGGTGGTTGTGGAATCAGACGCTGAGAAGGCGTTTGATGGGTAGAATGGGGGTACTTGATGGCAGTTCTGGAGCGGTTTGGGATTGTACCAAGATTTGTGAACTGGGTAAAGCTACTATATAAGGAGCCGAGGGCGAGTGTCCGCCAAAAAACATCAGCTTGAGATAGTTTTCTCTTCGCCGTGGGACTAGGCAGGGATGTCCTTTCTCCACCCTGCTGTTCGCACTCGCGATTGAGCCGTTGGCCATCGCATTAAGAAGTTCGGGGGTATGAAAAGGAATAGTGCGTTGTGGAATAGAGCACAGGGTGTCCTTATATGCCGATGACTTGCTGTTATACGTGTCAGAACCGAGTGTGTCTATATGGGGAATATTGGAGCGGCTTCAAGTGTTTGGGTCTTCCTCGGGGTACAAACTAAATCTAGACAACAGTGAGTATTTTGTGGTGTCTCGGCCGGGGGTGGAGGAAGGGGTGTGGGGGCTGCCATTCCGTAGGGCAGGGACTCACTTTAAGTACCTGGGGGTGCAGGTTGCCCGGGGGTGGGAGGGGCTCCGCAGGTACAACATTTCTAGTTTGGTGGGGAGAGTGAAAGCTGATCTGGCAAGGTGGGATGGCCTTCCTCTGTCACTGGCGGGTCGGATACAGGCGGTTAAAATGAATGTGTTGCCGCGATTTCTGTTTATTTTTCAAAGCCTGCCAATTTTCCTGTCAATGGCTTTTTTCCGAGAGATTGAGGGAAGGATTCCTTCGTTCATATGGGGAGGGTAGGTGGCCAGAGTTAGAAAGGTGCTGCTACAGAGGGGAAGGCAGGCAGGGGGTTTGGGTCTCCCGAACCTGTTGTACTACTACTGGGTGGCGAATGTGGAGAAGGTGCGGAGCTGGGTCAGAGGGGTTGATTCCCAGTTGGTCAGAATGGAGGAGAGTTTGTGCAGGGGGTCGGGATTGAAAGCACGAGCAACAGCGCTGCTCCCGATAGCCCTGGGGAAGTACTCAGGGTAATAATAGCTTAATTGAGAATTTGGAGGCAGTTTCTCCAGCACTTCAGGTTGACGGCAGGGTCAAGGGAAATGACGATTCGGGGGAACCACAGATTTGAGCCAGGGAGGTGGGATGGAAATTTTCGGAAATGGGAGGAGAAGGGGATTAAGACACTAAAAGATTTTTTTCTTGGGGGTCGGTTTGCAGGATTGAAGGAGCTAGGAGCGAAGTATGGGCTGGAGCAGGGGGAAATGTTTAGATACATGCAGGTTCGAAATTTTGCCAGAAAAGAGATACAGAGCTTCCCGGTGGAGCCGGCCTCCACATTGCTGGAGGAGGTGCTGGCGACAGGGGGACTGGAGAAGGGGGTAGTTTCAGCGGTTTATGGAGCTATTTTGGAAGAAAAGAAGGCACCACTGGAAGGGATCAAAGCAAAGTAGGAGGAAGAGTTGGGAGAGGATATGGAGGAGGGCTTCTGGTGTGAGGTGCTCCGGAGAGTGAACGCCTCCACCTCGTGTGCGAGGTTGGGGCTGATACAGCTGAAGGTGGTATACAGAGAACACCTCACAAGGGCGTGGATGAGCCGATTCTTTGAAGGAGTAGAAGATGTGTGTGAACGTTGCCGGGGGGGGGGGGGGGGGGGGGCGCTAATCACGGGCCGCTAATCACATTCATATGTTTTGGTCCTGTCCAAAGCTACAGGATTACTGGAAGGAGGTTTTTAGGGTAATTTCTAAAGTGGTGCACGTGAAACTGGACCCGGGCCCCCGGGTGGCCATATTCGGGGTGTCGGACCAGCCAGGGTTGGAAACGGGTGCGGAGGCTGATGTTGTAGCCTTCGCCTCGTTGATCGCCCGAAGGCGGATCCTGATAGGTTGGAGAGCAACCTCTCCACCCTGTGCCCTGGCATGGCGGGGACACCTGTTGGAATTCTTGACTCTTGGGAAGGTTAAGTTTGAACTGAGGGGAAGGATGGAGGGGTTCTACAATTCATGGGCATTACTCATTATGCACTTTCAAGAACTGGATAACATCGAACATTAAACATTAGTCGGGACATGTGGGTGGGAGGGTTGGGGGGAGGGGTCTGTGTGTATTAATGGCGACTATGGATGATCCCTAATTCCTTTTTGTCATTTGTTTGTGTGAACATGCGGGCTAATGTTTGGGGTTTGGTGGGAGGATGGGATCGTTGTTATTGATATGGGGATTGACATATTTGTTACTGATTATTGTTTATTGTTGGTGGGTGCAAATTTGGGAGAAAATGTGAAAAAGGAGAATAAAAAAATATTAAAAAAAAAAAAAGAAATAGTAGTTGGTGGTCATTTTCCAAAATTCTTTGGATTCTGGAATGGTTCCTACAGATTGGATGGTAGCAAATATAACCTCTAAAAAACACCCATTTGTATGATAATCTGCTATAGACCAGTGAGCCTTGCATCGGTAGTAGGGAAGTTGCTAGAGCCCATTATCAAGGATTTCATATTTGGAAAGCAGTGGTATAATCAGACAAAATCAGCATGGATTTACGAAAGGAAAATCATGCTTGACAAATCTACTAGAATTCTTTGAAACCTGTAACTAGTAGGGTTGAGCAGGGAGAACTGGTGGATGTAGTTTATTTAGACTTTCAGAAGGCTTTTGACAAGGTCTCACATAGCAGATTACTATGTAAAGTGAAAGTGCATGGAATTACGGGTGGTGTCTTGAGATGAATAGAAAGCTGGTTAGCAAACAGAGAGCAAAAGGTTGGAATAAATGGGTCTTTTTCTGATTGGCAGGCAGTGACTAGTGGGGTACCGCAGGGGTTTGTGCTAGGATCCCAACTGTTCACATTTATATATTAATGATTTGCTCGCGGGAACTAAATGTATTATCTCCAAATTTGCAGATGATAGAAAGTTGGGTGGGAGGGTATTCTGTGAGGAGGCTGCAGAGATGCTTCAGTGGGATTTGTCTTGGCTGAATGAGTGGGCATTTGCATGGCAGATGCTGTATAATGTGGATAAATGTGAAGTTATCCACTTCAGCAAAAATAGGAAGGCAGATTATTATATGAATAGGTGTAAATTGAGAGAGGTGGATACGCAGCGAGATCTTGGCGTCCTCATGCATTAGTCACTGAAAGTAAGCACGCAGGTACAGCAGGCAGTGAAGAAGGCAAATGGTATGTTGGCCTTCATAGCGAGAAGATTTGAGTATAGGAATAGAGATGTTTTACTGCAATTGTGTAGGGCATTGGTGATGCCAAACCTGGAGTGTTGTATGCAGTTTTAGCGTTCTTATCTGGAAGGATGTTTTTGCTATGGAGGTAGTGCAGCAAAGGTTTACCAGGCTGATTCCTGGGATAGCGGGACTGTCATATGAAGAGAGACTAAGTCAGTTAGGATTATATTCATTGGAATTTAGAAGAGTGAGAGGGAATCGCTTAGATTCTTACAAAATTCTAACAGGATTAAACAGGACAGGTTCCAAAAGAATGTTTCCGATGGTGGGGGAAGTCCAGAACTAGGGGTCATAGTTTGAGGATAAGGGGTAATCCTTTTAGGACTGAGGTGAGGAGAAATTTCTTCACCCAGAGAGTGGTGAATCTGTGGAATTCACTACCACAGGAAGTAATTGAGGCCAAAACGCTGTGTAATTTCAAGAAGAAATTTGACATAGCTCTTGGTGCTAAAGGGATATGGGGAAAGGTGGGATCAGGGTATTGAACTTGATGATCAGCCATGATCATAATTAATGGCGGAGCAAGCCTGAAGGCTGGACAACCTCCTCCTGCTTCTATTTTCTATGTGACAATCAAGATTAAGCCAGTTTGTTTGCAACCTTGGTGTCACATTTGACACAAAGATGAGCTTCCAACCTCATATTTGTTCCATCTCTAAGACCGCCTATGACAGTCAAGATCACTTGACTTCACTCCCATCTCAGCTCATTAGCTGCTGAAAACCTTATCCACACCTGTGTTACCTCTAGACCCGATTATTCCAAGGCATTCCTGGCTGGTCTCCCACATTTTACCTTCCATAAACGTGAGGCCACCCAAATCTCTGCTCCTCATGTCTTAACTCACAGCAAGTCCCGTTCCCTTATCATCCCTGTGTTCGTTGAACTGCATTGACTCTTGGTCAAAGAGTGACTTGATTTTAACAAAATCCTCCAAGGCCTCCCTCCTCCCTACCTCTGTAATCTCCTCCAACCCTATACCTTCCGAGATATCTGAGCTCCTCTAATTCTAGCCTCTTGTGCATCCCATAATTTAATCACTCGCCATTCGTGACTTGTATCTTCAGTTGTCTATACCCAAGCTCTGGAATTTCTTCCTCGTAACTCCTTATGTGACTTAGTGTCCTAGGGTGATCCTGTGAATCGCCTTTGGATGTTTTATTCGGCACGATATAAATAAAAGTTGTTATTTTGTGGCACTTCCCACAGTTTTAATTATATACTTAACTGCTCAATCGTGTTCTCAGCCCGCTCGAATATGTCCCAATTCTCAGTTCTTTTGTTAAATATATGAGGTTGAAAAGAAAATCTTGTTTATATTCTACAGAATCTGCAGGTGGTCAAAGGCTGGATTGGTAAGCTATAAGGGGCGCGATTCTCCGCTCCCGCGACTAAGTGCCCACGCCGTCGTGAACGCCGTCGTGAAACTGCCCCGATCGCGATCGATTCAAGGCCCGAAAATGGGCTAGGAGCGGGGCCGCGAGGAACTCGAGGGATGTGTCGCGAAAGCAGCGTCGTCAGCGCGCGCCGGGCATCGGCGCCGCGTAAAAGCGGCTCCGCGTAACTGGCGTCACCCGCCCCCTACGCTCCCACGCCGGTTGGGAGAATCGCCTGGCTCGCCATTTTTCCACGCGACGCCGGTCCGACGCCCTCCCGTGATCCACCCAAGCGGCGAGAACGGCCCCGTCGTGTTCTGCGTGGCGCAGGCCGGAGAATCGGCCGAGACACCCAAAATGGCGATTCTCCGCTATCCCCGCTATTCTCCGGCCCGGATGGGCCGAGCGGCCTGCCCAATACGACGGGTTCCCACCGGCGCCATCCACACCTGGTCGCTGCCGGTGGGAACAGCGCAAGAACACTGGGGGGATGGCCTGTGGGGGGGGGGGGGGGGGGTGGGGGGAGCGGGGTTCCTGCACCGGGGGGGCCTCAAATGGGGTCTGGCCCGCGATCGGTGCCCACCGATCGGCGGGCCGGCCTCTCTGAAGGAGGACCTCCTTTCCTCCGCGACCCGCAAGATCCATCCGACATCTTCTTGCAGGGCGGCCTCGGGGAGGACGGCAACCCGCGCATGCGCGGGTGACGGCAGTTACGCGGTGCAGGCTGCGTCATTTACGCAGCGCCACTTTTACGCGGCGCCAATGCCCGGCGCGCGCTGACGACGCTGCTTTCGCGACACGCCCCCCCGAGTTCCTCGCGGCCCCGCTCCTAGCCCATTTTCGGGCCTTGAATCGATCGCGATCAGGGCCGTTTCGCACCATCGTGAAACTCAACGCCGTTCACGACGGCGTGGGCACTTAGTCGCGGGAGCGGAGAATCGCGCCCAAGGTCTCTCGTTGTTTATGGGTCTGTCTGTTGAGGTTACAGCTAAAAATCAAACCTTGCAGTCAGTCTTTTTTTATAATTATATCTTATTTGCAGTGTCAAAATACAACAATATCAAGAGTTTCAGTTTACTGAGAACTGACTGATTGACCTTCACTTGAAGTGCCAGCCAGACATTGAATTACAAGCAGACAAAGAAAGCAGAGCTGGATAAACATTTACAGAGTAAGGTAACTTTTAACTCGAGGCAGCTGAAGAGAAAGGCAAAGTTGATGAAATATGTGTCGCAGTTAGTTTAACAAATGAGTTGTCTTAGAAACGTGATGCAGCGACAAAAGAAAAGCCGGTAGAAAAATGGTTGAAAAATAGCTTTAGGGAAAGAAAGATACAACAGCTCCTAAATGTAAATCCAAACTCTGAAACTGTTCAGAAAGATATTGATGTGAAGGTATGACTTTGACTGAGCGGTTGGTGAACACGGGATTTCATTATATTGCCAGTTTTCATTCTATTTAGCGACAGAGTAAATGATCTGGTTTAACTTACATGTTAGAGTTCAAACACCAATCAATTCTGCACTGATGCATTTATCTAGAACTTTATCTAGAACTTTTCACAATCAAAGCATTTTAAACTTTTAAATTGTAGTCACTGTTTCAATGCAGTAAACGCAGCAGCCAATCTGCGCATAGCAAGCCCCCACACACAGCAAAGTGATACAACTAGAAAATCCTTGTAATGTTGAGACTCAAAGGTAATTGAGGTATTGAATTTGCCTCAAAGACAAAATACTGCAGATAAAAACAGAAAACGGCAGAAATACTCACCAGGCCTGGTAGAAAAACACTCAACAGGCGGAATTTAATCCAGGATACGGGAGTCTTGCCAGAGGGCTCGAGAGCCGTGTTGGGGAAAGCCTGTCATACTATTTGCCTATCAGGCCGATAATTGGCCAGAATTTAGGATCCCTGGAGCACAAATCCCAACGTCTGAGAGTTGCTGGTCAGACAAAGGTAAGCAGCTGTACACTACAAACAGCGCCACTGGGTGTGTGCCCATCAGGGGCCTAGGATCGCTGATGGAACCAGGTCAGAGGTGAGTGAAGGTGGGACAAGGATTACAAGGAGGCGGGGAAGGGGGGAGCATTGGGTAGGGGGTGGGGAAGGGATCAGAAGAAAGGGAAGTGGGTGACTCACAGCCATCACCCCCTTTCTGATGCCAGGTCCCTCGGTCAGGCCCTGAGTCTCTTTGAACATGGGATTTCCCCAACATACCTCGCCTCAGGAGCCCACAAGCAAGCCTGAGGTTTTTCCCAATCACCCCTAAATTTGCATTTGGGAATTTCTATCTCAATTAAACAGATAAATATATTGCTATCCTTTTTTTGTTAAGAAGCAGGGATGTGTTGCTGTACAGGGCCTTGGCGAGGTCACACCTGGAGTAGTGTGTGCAGTTTTGGTCTCCTTCTCTGAGGAAGGATGTTCTTGCTCTCGAGGGAGTGCAGCAAAGGTTTACCAGATTAATTCCAGAGATGGCGGGACTGTCATATGAGGAGAGATTGACTAGGTTGGGGTTGTTCTCGCTGGAGTTCAGAAGAATGAGGGGGGATATCATAGAGACTTATAAAATTCTAACAGGACTAGACAGGGTAGATGCAGGGAAGATGTTACCAATGATGGGTGGGTCCAGAACCAGGAGTCACAGCCTGAGGATTCAGGGTAAACCATTTCGGAATGAGATAAGGAGACATTACACAAAGAGTGGTGAGCCTGTGGAATTCATTACCACAGGAAGTAGTCGATGCTAAAACTTTGAATATGTTCAAGAGACGGCTGGAAAGCACTTGGGGAAAATGGGATCAAAGGCTATGGGGAGAAAGCAGGATTAGGCAATTGAGTTGGATGATCAGCCATGATCGTGATGAATGGCGGAGCAGGCTCGAAGGGCCAAAAGGCCTCCTCCTGCTCCTATCTTCTATGTATCTATGAATAATTAACAAGAAATGCACAAATTTATTCGGAATGTACTCAATGCCTACATTGTGTTAATGTCTGGCACTGAAACAATAAAAGAAGTCTGTGGAGGTGTGGCAGTAAGGAGAGCCTAAACAATTAGTCTCCCAGTGAACTCTGCAGTGTGGGTGTTACCCTCAGGTCTATCAAAGCTAAGTACATGTGGGGAAGAGGAGAAACAACAGATGGAGGTGAGTATGTTTGAGCTCATAGAAGGCAAACATTTAGAACTCATTATTACTGAATACAACAAAAGTACCACCAATGTGTCAGTATCTGGGAGGGAGGGTGGGCTTCCGAATGTTAGGAACAGTGGGATGGAGGTGCTTGAGGAATAATTTGTTCTATCAGCCGACTAGATTAATCCAAATTGGACGTCAAGAGATAAAACAATTTGTTGATTTTGTTAATATTGACATTAAGTACAAACAAATCATATATGTCTATTAGTGTTGCCAACCTTCCAGGATTGGCCTGGAGTCTCCAGGAATTGAAGGTCAATCTCAGGGAGACTGCAATGTGCAATCCTTTTTTAAAAAAGTATTTTATTACAAACATGTATCAAAACAGGTTACAACACATAAACACCCCGGGAAACATACTTCCCAGCAATCAACTATACAGTCCGTACAAATTTTTTCCCTTTTTCACCCCCCCCCCTTCCCCCGCGACGAACAGCCCCTCAAACACGGTCATAAACACCCCCATCTTTTCTCAACCCCCCCCCCCCCCCCCCCCTTGCAGAGCCCCTTAACTCATACTTTATCTTCTCCAAACGCAGAAAGTCATGCAGGTCACCCAACCAAACCGCTACCCTCGCTGGCGATGCCCACCGCCACTCCAGTAAAATTCGCCGCCATACAATCAGGGAGGCAAAGGCCTTCCTCCTCTCCATAAGCTCCGGCTTCTCTGAAACCCCAAATACCGCCACCAAAGAGTCCGGGTCCACCTCCTCCTCCACTATCCTGGCTAAGAACGCGAACATCCCCGCCCAGAATCTTCCCAATTTTTCACAACCCCAAAACATGAGCACCTGATTCGGCCCACACCTCTCACACTCATCTGCTACCCCCTGAAAGAACACACCCATGTTCGCCCAAGTCATATGCACCACCTTAAACTCTATCAGGCTCGTCCTTGGACAAGAGGAGGCCCCGTTTACCCTTCGCAGTGCCTCACTCCATACTCCCCAATTGATCGCCCCTCCCAACTCCGCTTCCCATTTTTCCTTGATCTTCACCACCCCCTCGCCACCCTGCCCCCCCAGCCACTTATATATATCCCCAATTCTTCCCTCCCCTTCCACATCCAGGAGCAGCAGTCGCTCCAGCAGGGTGTATCCCGGCAACCTAGGGAACCCCCTCCTGACCTTTCGCACAAAGACCCTAACCTGCAGATTCCTGAACTCACTGCCCCTCGGCAGCTCTGCCCTCTCCCTAAGCTCCTCCAGATTGGTGAACCCTTCCTCCAAATACAGAACCCTCACCTTGACCAGCCCCACTTCCCTCCACCTCCTGTACACTTTGAGAATTATCATAGGAAAGCTTATTGACATTTTTTTTTCTTTTCTTCACCAGATATAAAAATATTTAAATAAGAATAAAGACTGTTTGGCTGACAATCATCCAATTGGGTAATGAGTATTTTTGATTTCCAATTGTCGTAGGAAAACAGTGCGTCACAAGGATTAATGGCTGGACTGTGGGGGCAAGTCATGTGATGAAACCTCCAGTAATGCATTTAATCACAGCTGGCAACCCGAATGTCTTTACTTACTAATAAGATAATTGCTAGAGTCAGCAAACTAAAAGAATATAAGGGATAGGACTCGCCGGCCTCCCAGCTGCATGTTTCTCGGGATATTCCATTGAAGTCACCCCAACTGCCAGGAAAACCACGAGCGGGGGTGCACTGCTGGTGGGAGCAAAGAATCCCACCACCAGCGAATAGTCAGAGAATTCCAGCCAAGAAATAGGAGCAAAGGTTGGCCATATCACCAGCCCCTCAAGCCTGTTATGACTTTCTGTAAGCTTATGGCTGACCTGCCTTATCTCCATTTTCCTGGCCTATCCCCATAGCCCTGATCCCTCAGTGTCCAAACATCTACTGACTTCACTCTTGAACGTACTCAAGACTGAGCACCCATAGCCCAATGGAGTGTTTCCAAACAAATGAAACAGCCTCTGTTAAACCCAATTAGAATTTTATATGATTTAATTAGATGTGGGCAACACGGTGGCATAGTGGTTAGCACTTCTGCCTCACAGAGCCAGGGATCCGGGTTCAATTCCAACCTTGAGTTACTGACTGTGTGGAGTTTGCACATTCTCCCTGTGTGAGTCCCATCCGGGTGCACCGATTTCCTCCCACAGTCCACAGATGTGCAGGTTTGGTGGATTAGCCATGCTAAATTGTCCCTTAGGTTAGGTTAGGTGGGGTTATTGGCTAACCCCAATATGGGGATGGGGTGGGGACGTAGACCTGGGTAGAGTGCTCTTTCAGAGGGACGGTGCAAATGTGATGGACCAAATGGTGTCCTGTACTGTAGTGATTCTATGACCTTTCATTGTTCTAAACTCCAAAGAATATAGCCCCAATTTATTCAACGTCACCTCATTGGACAACCCTCTCATCCCAGTGAATCTTTGTTGCAGCCCCCTTAAGGCACATTCATATGCATCTGTAGGTAAGGAGACCAAAACTGTGCAAAGTACTCCAGAGGTGGTCTGATAAAGCCCTATATAATTGCAGCAAGATTTCCTTATACTTATAGTCCAATCCCCTTAATACGGGCTAACCAAGTGAGTTCTCACACAGAATTACTAAAAGCCTACTTATACACCCAGAAGGATCATGTCAGATGACTTGTTTTAAACTTTTCAGTTCTGAGATTATCATGTGACCTATGTCATGTGCTACCACACCAATAAATAGAAATGCCACACCATAAATACTCCATTCTCACTCGAATGTGGGTGTCCATTATGTTGAAAATAACATAATTTTGCATGGTTATAAACATCACACCTTAGCAGAAAAATAATATTTGAAGCCTAAACATGTTGGCTTCAGACAAGCTATAATTCTTACATAAACTATTGCACAAATTCTTAAATTGCATCGACCCGACACCTCCTGCTTACTTAGCATTTCCCTGTGGAATGCTAACAATCTAATCTAAACCATGTGTTAGCCTCGTCACACATTCTCATAATACAGAAATATTAATACTACTCTGCATCATAAGCTGTTTCTCCTGTTAAAACACTACCCCACACCGTCAAAAAGAGTGCTACATCTTGGGAGCCACCACGTTCTTCAAAACTCTGCACTTTGCCATTCAAGTAAAGAAACAAAAAGTACTTTAAAAAATTTAAAGCCAGTCCCGAATTACAATTTAGAATACGGTAGCCAGGTTTTTATTTTTGCTGGAGCTGGATTAAGCAGCAGGTATGAGGGAACAGCAGTGCCCACAAGATGCCCTCCAAGCCACACAGCATCAACAGTTCCTTCACTGTTATTGTATCCTGAAAAATCCCGAAACTCCTTTCCTAACAGGACTGTGGAGATGGACTACATCAGTTCAAGAAGGCGGCTCACCGCCACCATCACTACCTTCTCATTTGGGATGGGCTTTCCTCACATCACAAGACCCAATAAGAAAAAGAGCGGGGTGGAAAAGGCAAAGGACGCGGAGGGGGGATTAGTGGCAGGCATTAGTGGTGAATGGGGTATATGGAAATGGCAAGAGGCATGAGGAAGCAGTCAAGGAAGGAAAGACTTGGGCAGTTGAGGCTGAGGGCTGGTGCAGCAGAGAGTGTCAGCAGGGAGTGAAGTCACAGGCTCCTGGTGTTGGAGAAACCTTTAGGGAATCCTACCTCGTAGGTGAAAAATCCCATTCCCAACCATGACTCCATCATCTGAAGCTGTTCCCACTAACCAAGAACCTCTTCTCCTTGCTCACACAGCAGGTAACTTTCTACCCTAGTGCTCCCATCAATCATCCTCTTACATCTACCATAGACTGTGGAGCCAGAGCTAGGAGCAATTCATTCGGAAGCAATATAAGGGTGTGTTTAAGGGCAGTAACAAAAATAGGGGAAATTACACAGGAAATGCCTAATTTGGAGGTGGCTCATTGTCATGTGAGAGTACCTTTAAGAGATGGGTGTTTTTAAATGGGTGTGTGTATAAATATCTGTAGTGAGAGTACCTTTAAGAAATGGGTGTTTACTACTGCAGTGATGTCAGAGAGTGGGTGGAGCTGGGCTGTCTGTCAGCTTTTTACTTTCGTTTTTTGAGCAGGCTGCTACAGAGTGAGTTTTTGGTTTCGTTTTCAGTGTTGGAGCTGAAGCCAGACAGAGCAGGTATACTGTTGATCTCCCTGCCTTGAAAAGACTATCTCTTGATCACTTGGTGAATTCAGAACTATAAATGTTCTCAGTAGTGAATGTAAACCTAATATGCTTCTGTTAAAAGGTGTTTCTTTTGTCTTCTGGATGTTGTTTGGGAAGTTATTAAGGATTACTTAGTATTGTATTCTTTGGGGGTTGTATTTGAATTGATGGTTGCTAAGATGTTCACTGTATGTTTTAAAAAGATTAACTTGAGTTCATAGAATAAACATTGTTTTGTTTTAAAAAATACTTTTCCATTTCTGCTGGACCACACCTGTAGAGTGGGCTGTGTGCTCCCCATACCACAATCTATTAAAAGGTGTGGGTCAGATGAACTCCATGATACACTTTGGAGTTCTCTAAACCCTGGCCCATAACATCGTTCTATTCAAAGACTTGTACTCTTTTACAGCTCAAATAGTTTATAGAGATGGTGGAATATATTAACTCACAGAGGTACGTGCACCATCTAGCTCACAATTATAGGATCAAAGATCATAGACTGGAATAAGCTGATCCAGGTAGGCAGTTGCCACATCAAGTCTCTTTGAAAGAGTTTTCCAATAAGAGATATGGTTCAAAGGTCACAGATCAGCCATGACCTCATTGAATGGTAGGACAGGCTGGAGGGGCTGAATGGCCTAATCCTGTTCCTATGTTCGAATTCATTCCACTACCCTTCTCTTTCCTCTTTAGCCAGACATTTAAAACAACTCCTTTTCAAGTATATATCCAATTTCCTTTTTAAAGTTACTATTGAATCTACTTCCACCATCCTTATTGCAGCATTTTCCAGATTACAGCAATTTGCTATGTGAGAAAGTTTCTTATCCTGTCTTTTCTTTCCAAATTACATTAAAAACATAAGAAATAGGATCAGGAGTAGACCGGCCAGTTGGGCTTGCTCTTCCTTTCAAAATGATCCTGGCAGATCTTCAGCCTCAACTGCACTTTCCTACTCGATCCCCATATCCCTTGATTCTCCAAGAGACCAAAAATCGAACTCAGCCTTAAATATCTGCCATGAGGGTGGCGCAGTGGTTAGCACTGCTGCCTCACGGCACCGAGGTCCCAGGTTCAATCCTGGCCCCGTGTCACTGTCCGTGTGGAGTTTGCACATTCTCCTCGTGTTTACGTGGGTTTTGCCCCCACAACCCAAAGATGTGCAGGGTCGGTGCTTTGGCCACGCTAAAATGGTCCTTAATTAGGAAAAATAATTGAGTACTCTTAATGTATTAAAAATAAATAAATATCTACAATGATGAAGCATCCACAACCCTTTGGGTTAGAGAATTCCAAAGATTCAAAACACAATGAGTTAAAACATTTCTCCTCCTCTCCACCTTGAATGATCGCCCCCTTATCCTGAAACTGTGCCATGGCTGTAATTTTACGGCCGTTCGCTGGTGGAAGGAATCTCTGGTCTTGCTGGCAGCGCACCCCTACCAGTGGGTTCCCCGGAGGCATAGGGTGGCTTCAATGGGACTTCCCATTGACAGCAGCGGGAACAGAGAATCCCGGCAAATGATGCACCACCAAGAAACACAAAGCTGAGACCCCCCTCCCCATATTCTCAATCCCCCAGCCAAGGGAAGCAATCTGCGGTATCAGTGTCTACCCAGTCAAGCCCCTTCAGAATCTTGTATCATTCGATGAGATGACCTCTCATTCTTCTAAACTCCAGAAAATATAGACCCAAATTACTCAGCCTCTTCATAAGGCAACTTTCTCATCCCAGGGACCAATCTAGTGAACTTTTGCTGCACTGCTACTAATGTAAGCATGTCCTTCTTTAAATGTGGAAACAAAAACTGTGTACAATATTTCATGTGTGGTCTCATGATTATGTTTCTAATATAATCATTAGAGAAAGACTAAAAAATACAGAATACTACTTCCAAAATGCTATCCATATTAAATATTTGGTATACTTCCATTAAAACATACTTAGTATGCTAAATTGTGACTCCTAGTATACAATGATTATGGCATTTATATACATTTTTGCTCTGTGTCTATCTCTGAAAATGTGCCACATGTTGCTTTGAAAATGTCCCTGCTGGTCATGGATTAAATCTTTACAAACTTCCAGAACTCTTTTTTGTATGAGGTGTTTTTTTTTCAGATAAAATATTTCTTTCTGTGAGGCTCCCTCTGGGAGTCATCCAAAAAAACATATGGTGCATGTTATAAAAGGGCTGTTTTGTATATTGCCTTGATTTTCAGGTTGTTATTAACAATGTGTTTTTTTAAATATCGGGCTGCTTTAGTGGAGAATGAAAGGTTACCGCAGAAGGTCAACCAGTGACACATAAAATGAAAGCTGAGCGTTTAACAGTACAGAATGTTTTTTCAATTTGTTTCAACCAGAGATTAGACATGCCTTGAGATTACACTTAGAAATATAAGTCATTTTGACCTCCAATATTATTCCTAGTAACTGAAATTGCCGTCATTTTAAAGAATGTTTGGATTTGGGAGATCTGCTGACCTCATGCTTCATATTAATTACCTGTTCTTTATTTCATGTCCGTTATATGGGCCGTCCAAAATGGTGTTTCTATAAAATTGAAAGCTACTGCACTAAATTAAGTTTATATTTGAACAATTTCTTCAATTATACAGGGGCATTTATTTGAGAGAAGCTGTGAAATGCCCAGCATCGGTCATTAAATTAAATCTCAACGTTACTTTGGCCAGGACTCCTTGATCTTGTTCCCGTTAAATCGTGGCTGATCCTCAACCTCAACTCCACTTTCCTGCCCGATCTCATTCCTTGATTCCCAAAAATCTATCAATCTCAGGCTCAAATATACTCAACGTTGAGTACCCAAAATCCTCCAAGTGAAACACTCCTCCTCACTTCAGTCCAAAGTAGCCATCCCTTTAACCGACTATATGTCCCTTAGTTTCAGACTCGCCAGATAGGGCAAACAGCATTTACCTTGTCAAACCCTCTCACAACCTGATATGGTTCAATCAAATATTACCGCAGTTGGAACTTGTGGTCCGGTATCTTTACAACACTGCTGGGAAAACCACCACAGAAAACAGAAACCCAACGAAGAGGGAACCAATTATGATATTTTTTGATATTATGCCGAGTAAAACACTCTGGATTGTGAAAGCATCAACACAAATTGGGACTGAGTTGACATTGTTGAACCGCATAAGCGTTTCTCTCAAAAATTATGACATGATCTCAATCCCTTGTGTTACTGCCTCCTAAAGCTTTGAAAGGAGACAGTAACCAATCGTAAGAATGTAATCATGAAAATCAGAGCCAATAGGATCCCTGAAATAAATAATTTCAAGTCCTTTGATTGGCCAGAATGCTTTGACAATATCCATACCAACATTTGGCCTGGAGAATTACTGTCTACAACATAATAAATACCAAAAATTGCTAACGATCGAAAAACCAACTAATGAGCATTTCCATCCTCGAACAACTGTAACAGCTTTTGCTCTCGGGGATGTTACTTCACTTGAGCGCTTTGGCTTTCCTTCTGTTCCTCTTGTAAACTCCCATTCTTCAACTGAAATGTGGGTCTCAAAATTATTACGGGGCCTCATTATGTGCAGGCAAAGCTGCCTCTCGGTGACCTGCCTGTCCTTAAGTTTCCTGCACACATGTAACTTTATTGAGCTCTGTAGGCTTTAAACCTGTGTGCGAGCTAGATATGTGTTAGCTTGCACCCTTCCCACCGAGCCCAGCAGTGGAGCGTAGTCCCACTCCAAGGCTTGAGTACATAATGCAGGCGGATACTTAAGCACTGTGCTGAGGGAGCGCTGCACCGGTGGAGTGTTGTGTTTTGGTTAAAATGAGACCCTGTCTGCCTGTACAGTGGGATGGGGAGAATCCCATGACACTTTTCAAGTAAAAAAGAAGCAACCTCCCCCTGGTGCCCTGGCCTCACCCAGTTTCACCAAAACAGTTGACCGGCATTCTTTTTATTACTATTGGGGCACCTTGTTGTCTACATTTATGACATGCCGTCATTATCCACAAAATAACTGTGACTGTGATTGGAACAAAGTTCCTTGGTTTTGAAGTACGATTGGGAGTTTTAGGAATTACGAAAGGCACAATATAAATACAGTTTTTTTTATAGTTCTCCAATGGAAGTTCTATTATTGATAAATGTGTGTGCCTTTCTCTCCCCATAGATGAAGCAGTGATTCAATTCATGAAAAGGCTTTTTATTTATGTATTAGTCCCATTGCTGTCTCCTACTCATGGCTTAGTGACCACAATTTTTCCCTTAAGGTAGATAACCAGTTGTTGCTTATATATAAAAAAACACTTAAACAGTATAACACTTAGGACTGTGTTTGAAGGCAATAACATATAGTTGGACTGAGATGACATTGATAAACTCCTTGAACTTTACTCTTGCTGTTTATGACACAATCTCACTACTTGCATTACTTTCTAGGAGCAGCTTTGAAGAGATATGAGAACCAACTGCCCCCAATTCCTCCTCCCCCCCCCCCCCCCCCACTACTCCCGCACCCAAATCGGCCACAGTGATTGTATTCTGGAACTTACTGTACGTTAGGGAACCAAAATACTACATTGCCTTCTACAGGAGATCTTCAACCTGTGTGAACATGGTAGTCAACTGTGGATCTCCTTCACCAATGTGGTCCAAAAATTGCTGGCAAACAGCAGAGTCTGAACCAGGAAGTATCAGCCAGAAGTTTTCGTTCAATGTCAAGTTAGAAAGTGAAATAAAGAGAGGGAAAGAAGGATGGAATTACGCAGGAGAGAGATAGAAAAAGACCGAAAGAAAAATATTTTTGTGTGTTTTTTAATGTTTTTTTAGAGCTCCAATAGCAAGTGAAAGCAATGAGGTTCTGTGATGGTAAAAGTTCATTTTAAGTGCCAGTGTAGCCACTTAAAATGGCCAACTACTGTTTTAAAATGGTGAACGGCAAAGGCTGATCGGAAAGTCAGCCAACAGGACAAAAACGAGCAGCTGCAGGTTGACTGTGTATTTACCTCTGGAAAGGCCAGACAAGATCGACACCAGCAACCATCAGCATAACAAAACACCAGCCATCTGCATACTAATGAGCAATCCCCGGGAACAATAAGCAACATTTAGACACATAAAGCAAAACCAGACTCTTCGGCGCCAGCAGCGGCCTACACAAAAGGAGGTGAACGACCACCTCAAGACCGCCCATCGATCAGGGAACCGCTCCAGCATTGGAGAAAATCGAACCAAGTGATTGGAACAAAGTCCAATCACTTGGGACCAGGTACAGGGTCCGCCCCAAAAGGCGGGAAGCCACTGGGGACTATAAGAATTGAGCCCCAAGTTCAAGGCGCTCTCTTCCACCTTTCTTCAACCGCTTCCAGCTCTCTTAACTCTTCAACAGCCGCTCAAAAACTGTAAGTCTTACTTCAACGCTCGCTACGAGATAGGCGCTCCTAGCTATCAATCTGTACCAACTTCGAGTCCCGCAGGCTCAGAACCCGAACGAAAGGCCATTTGTTTCCCTGACCTGGTGGGCCAGTTCCAAGTTAAATATTGGCCTGTTAGCTGTAGAAGTAGCTTAGACGTAGAATCTATACACGAGTAGTGATTACTGTGTATAATAAATGTGCTTTGATTTAAATCTTACTGAGCGGTGTATTGGATTATTGATCATTACTCGGACTTGAACCACGTGGCGGTATCATAAGGATACCTGGCGACTCAAGAGCAAAGGTGATAAAACAGAGCAATTAAACTAAGGCAAAGTTAGTAACATTATTTGGCGACATCCTGCCGGGACCCGATCTAGAAGTGGAAAACCATTCCGGGAGAACCCAAGAATTTGAATTAGAGATCCAATTGGAAACAGAAAACCACAAGCGTTCAAGCAGTTCTGATCAATACTCATAATTCGGAAGTGTGTGTATGCATGGGTAACTAACAGGGCGATAAGGTAAAACTGATAGATTTTTTGTTGCGACAAAACTGTCGGAAGTTTGTATTTTGGAAAGTAGCGAAAGTCGTACCCGTATTTACAGCACCGCCTTAATACCCCTGTCCCAAATTTGAAGAGCAGCATTCGGATTAATACCCCTGTCCCAAATTTGAAGAGCAGCATTCGGATGGGAAAGATGGCAATGCAGGCAATGCAGCGCCTAATGAACCCAGAGGAATTTGCGGTCGCAGCGACCAGCAGCAGTAGAGTGGGACAATGTCCCATTTGGGAGGAAGAGATCAGGAAATATCTCAAAGGGAAAGGATGGCCCCTTTGGAATGAATTCTGTGACAACGAGGAATCAGGCCCCGGGAGTATAGGACATACTTGGTGGGAGACCCTGAGCGAGATCCACAAAAAGAGCTTAGGGAAAGCTCGCAAGCCGATGGCAATCGTGTCCTGCTTGGCAAAATTGCGAGGCACAGAGGAAGTCGTTAGGACGCTCCGGAAAGAAGTTGAGGGCACACATCGAATGAGTAAGGTCGATGTAAGCGAGGTAGAAAAGGAGAACTTGGAATTGAGAAGGAAGTTGGCAGCAAAAGATGGAGAGGTGGAGGATGCCAAAAGGGCTCACCAGTCTTGTCTGGCGCACTTAAGCAGCTTCCAGTCTCAATACGAAAAGGCCTATCAGGACACGCAACGTGCAGTCCTGGTACGTGAGGAAACGGAAAAACAGGTAGAAGCATTGCAGAAACAGTGTAGTGACCTCAAGGCAGCATTAAGAGCACTCCATGCTGCCACCACAGAACAAAGACAAAGCACATTAGATCACGCAAAGTGCCGGAAGCAGATTGCAGAGCTGCAATCGCTGCTTTCTGTTCAGAAAGGTTTTCAGGAAACCTTTGGAGAAAAATTAGATCAGGAAAACGGCCCTGATTGGGAAGAATTAAATGAAACAGCACAGAAATATGTTCAGGGAACATGTGCACAGGGAAAGCCACAAAAGAGAAAAGCGCCCCAACCCCCCCACACAGCAGATAGTTCAAGCTCCGATGAACCCAGTAACCACCCACCGCACAGCCACATCAGACGATGCGGAATTTCTATATTCCACCCCCTTAACAGTGACCTAATTACGGGTGGCGTGCAATAAGATCACACCATTTCTCCCCACCTCAGACCCCCACCATTTCTTTGCAACAGTTAAGCATCAGGCGACCATGTACGGCCTGGATGAGCGAGAGCATGTAAAGCTCACTGTTTTAAGTTTAGACCCTTCAGTAGCAGCAGTCCTTCCCGACCCACAGAATGTAGGAGGAGGTACCCTTGCAGAAATGCATACCGCGATCCTGGATGCAATCGGTATAACCGGGGTGACCCCGTAGATGGCCTCAACAAATGTAGGCAAAAGATATCCGAGCACCCCACAGCGTTTGCTGGACACCTGTGGATCCACTTTGCAGCAGTCTTTGGAGACGTAGACCGTGCCCATTTGTCCCCAGACAACATGGCCAAATGGACCCGCACCCTTATCTCCCATGCCACAGAAACAGGGCAGAAAGCCTGCACGAGTTATGATCCCTCAGAAGAGGCCCATAACGAGAAGTGGGTAGTGAAAAGATTGTCCCGCGCTTGGGAGCAATCTGTACAAAGTAAACCCGCAATTAAGAATCCAGAGGAAAAGCAGGCCGCCGCAGATATGCAGGCAGTAAAAACAACACACCAGAACCCCGCATGGGTGAATGAGGGAAAGAACAGCCCCCCACTCAAGTCACAGGAGTGTTACAACTGCGGACAGTTGGGACACTTCGCAAGCGAGTGCAATGCCCCTAAAAAGCCACAGAGAGCCCAGCAGACGGGCACTCTGAGTAAGAAAAAGACAGAGCCCATTCATAGCATTAGCGCCTGTTCAGATCAGACGGACTTGACCGGAACAGACTGACGGTGTACGGGCTCCCCCAGTTGGGTCTGCGACACCCTTTGGGATAGGTCCGGATGACCGGTAGTTGCAGCGAACATTCGGGGACAGCCCATTGAGTTTCTCTGGGACACAGGAGGGTCCCGCACCACAATAAATTCCTCCACCCTGTTTCAAAAAGACACGTGGCCCACTACAGCCACCATCACCCTCAGCAGCTTTACAGGCCACTCACAGCAGGGACACATCACAGCCCCTGTACCCATTCAAATCGGTACCATCACCACCAAGCACCCCGTAGTTTTAGTTGACCTGCCCCACACAGCAGAACACATTCTGGGAATCGATTTCATGAATTCCCATAATCTTTCATTCGATCCAGTCAACCAGTGTGTCTGGAAGATGGCAAAATCCACAAGAGCCGCCGCAACGCTCAACATAGGAGAGTACACGAACAAAATTAGCGCCGTAGGCGAATTTTAGTTCAACCCGACCACGCTTAGTATGGACAAGCAGGTTAGGGCAATTCTGCAAAAGAACAGGGCAGCATTCGCGACCCACACGCACGATTGTGGACGGATGACTGGCTCCGTACAAATAACAGGACCTGACCCTAGACCCCCAAAACAGTATGGATTTCCCCAAGAGGCAGAGGGAGAAATCTCAAAGGTAATAGAGAGCTTATTAGAGCAGAGCGTACTTAGATCAGTAGTCTCCACTAATAATGCCCCGATTTGGCCAGTGAGAAAGCCCGATGGATCATGGCGACTAACCATCGATTACCGGGAACTCAACAAAGCCACCCCCGCAGCAGCCCCCACAGTAGCCACTAGTCCCGAGACCATGCTCAAGCAGGGACTCAATTCCCGATTCTTTACGGTTTTGGATGTCAGTAATGGATTCTGGTCCATTCCATTGGCAAAGGCGTGCCAGTACAAATTTGCCTTCACCTTTGAAGCACAGCAGTACACGTGGACATGCCTGCCACAAGGATTCCACAACTCCCCCTCCATTTTCCACCGACAGCTGGCAAATGGTTTAGCCAAATTCTCTCGCCCCGAATGTCTGGTTCAGTACGTAGATGACCTACTACTGCAGACAGACACCAAGGAAGAGCACATTGAGCTTCTGTCCGAACTCCTGGAACTCTTACACTCAATTGGTTGTAAAGTCAACCCCAAAAAGGCCCAGATTTTGGAAGAAAATTTGATATATTTGGGAACAATTATCACACATGGTAAACGTGAGATCGAGCATAAAAGGATTGATTCGATTGCTAAATTGTCCCTTCCCCAGACCGTTTCAGCCCTCCGGTCGTTTTTTGGACTGGTTGGCTACTGCCAAAACCACATTGACGGTTTTGCCAGCAAGGCAGCGCCCCTCTCAGACCTCCTAAAGAAAGGAGCCCCCTGGGAATGGCTTCCGCAGCATACAGATGCTGTGGACTCTTTAAAACAGGCACTCATAGCAGCCCCCGCACTGCAAGTTCCAGACCCGCTATACCCTTACGCTATAGAAGTAGCGACCACAGACCGCACCCTTTCGGCCGTGCTCCTCCAGGAACGGCACGACCAGTTAAGGCCCGTAGCTTACGCCTCCAGAATTGTAGATGCTGTGGAGCAGGGATTTGCAGCCTGTGAGAGGCACCTGCTCGCAGTATTTTGGGCAGTGCAGTATTTTTCACATATTACCGGACTGAACCCCATTACAATTCTCACCGAACACACCCCCACCCAACTTTTACTGGACGGACGACTCAAGGACGGTACAGTAAGCCAGATTAGAGCAGCCAGATGGACCCTTCTCTTGCAGGGACAGGACATCACTGTTAAAAGGACAAAGGCGCACACCTATTTAGCAGACAACTTACAGTACCCCGGAACCCCCCATGAATGTGAGATTATCTCTCCACACCTCACCACAGGCCCCTTTATTGCTAAGACACCCCCCAGAAAGATAGGTAGTTCAACCCAGAGCCCCCAGCACACGGCCACGTGTGAGCCCATAAAGATCTATGTGGATGGATCTTCCACAGTCTTGGATGGGAAGCGCATAACAGGTTGCGGTATCTATGTCGAGGACGCGCAGGGGCGCGCCCTTGAGGAAATATCGTTAAAACTTCCAGGCCACTTAGGCACGCAGGCAGCAGAGCTCGCGGCCATCGCGTATATAGTGGAACACCCAGATTCCTTCCCCAGCCCAGCAGACATATACTCGGACAGCCTCTATGTCTGCAACAGCCTCACGGAATTTCTGCCCCTGTGGAAAGCAAGAGGATTTGTTTCCGCAGATGGAAAACTCCTCCCCTCAGCCCCATTGCTCCGTCACATTTTACAGAGAGCCCAGAACAAGACTTTTGGTACAGTCAAGGTTCGCAGTCATCATCGTTCCTCCCCCCCTGGAAATGTGAAAGCTGACGCACTGGCTAAAGCAGGTTCCAGACATGGATATTTTTGGACACCCCCCGAAAGCGCCCCAGTGAGTGCAGTTCAGGTCTCACAGACAAAGATCGAGGATCTAGTAGAGGCCCAGAAGCAGGACAGCAATCTCAGGGAGATTGTAAATGGCAAATATCCAGCTCCCTATGAGAGGTTCAAAAATGCACTGACCACACATGACGGTGTGGTGTTAAAAGGCACCCTTTATGTGGTTCTTGAACAGGACAGGAATCAACTGATTTGTTTGTTCCATGACGGTCATGGACATCAGGGAATCAATCTCACTACAGCCCATCTCAAGCAGCTTTGTTGGTGGCCGAATTTAAAGGAAGATGTAAACCATTACGTCGAGAATTGTCTTATCTGGGCCCAGAATAATCCGGACAGATATGCCAAAAAGGCTCTACTCAACCACACCCGACCCGTTAATGGCCCCTAGACTAACCTGCAGATTGATTTTATAGGACCATTGCCCCCTTGCAGGAATGGCTATAAATATGTACTTGTGGTAATTGACACATTCACAAAATGGGTGGAAGCATTCCCAGCCCGCAAAAACACGGCAAAAACCACAGCCAAGATTTTGACCCACCACATTTTTACAAGATGGGGACTCCCCCGCAGCATTGAATCAGACCAAGGTTCCCATTTTACGGGACGTGTCATGCAGAACGTCCTCACGATATTTGGCATCACCCAAAAATTCCACATAGCATACCACCCACAGTCGAGTGGTATCGTGGAGCGCATGAATCGGACCCTAAAATCCACCCTCAGAAAAATGGTCCAGCAGAACAACACCACTTGGGACTCAGTCCTCCCTTTTGCGCTGATGTTTTTGCGTAACACAATTTCTACTTCCACAGGTTACACCCCACACACTCTCATGACCGGACACCCCATGAAAGGCACAGAATTTTTATTAGGTTTAGACTTGACCAGCCCCGAAGTGACGGCCCTCACACACGAGAAAGCAGTACAACAATTAGTGGAAAATGTTAAAACGGCTCAGCTAGCAGCCGCAGTAAAATTGGGCACCAGAAAGAAACAGAGCAAGGCTTGTTTCGACAAGACAGTGCATGCGACTGAGTACAGTATAGGACAGCAAGTTATGCTCTCTGTATATAACCCCAGCACATTCCTGTCACCAAAATACTCGGGTCCGTATTCCATTGCGGACAAAGTATGCCCTTCCGTATATAAAATAAAGTACCCCAACGGTAAGACTGTGTGGTTCCATATAAACCAGCTGAAGGCATATGGAACACAGTCGAACCACGCACACCACGTCATGCTTGACGCAGCAGACCACACACCGCCCACAGCCAACGTAACCCTACCATCCCCCAACACGTCCAGCCCAGCCACGGACTCGACCTCGACTCCACCCCCGAAATATACACTCCGCCCCGGAACGCCCACAGACTGCAGCAGAGACAGCGATTGTGACTCTGACGATAGCCACAGCCCGCCTCCCTACTATCCCCATGCAACAGACCCCACACCCAGCGATTCCGACTACGATCCAAGTGATCCCTTCATGATCACTTTCCTAAACAAACCCCACCACTGACCACCGAACTACACTGACGACCCCGATTTTGTCCCCACACAACTAGACATCAATTATTGGCACCGAGATAACTCGTTCCGACTCGTCCGCAACGACGAGAGCGACCCTAACTCACACCATGCAGCCCTTTCAGCCCTGATACACTCGAGTTTGGCCAGGAGAAGATGACGACCTTTGGTCTGACTCCCATACTGAGAACCCCTTTGCGACCCTGTTCGCAACCGAGAACTGAGGTGTCCAGATGATGTTTTAAAAGGAACCGCTTGGGAGATGTAGCCATGTAAAATGGCTGCGTTCCGATTAATCTGGCCAAAACCCAGTTTAAAATGGCTAACCCGAAAGACTGCTGGGAAAAGCAGCCAAGAAGACACAAGCAGGCAGCTGCAGACAGTATTGCATATTCAGCTCTGGGAACGTAGCCCAGATCGATACTCAGGGCTATCAACAGCCCATCAACCCAGGTATCCGCAGTTGCATTCAGGACTGTTTACACCTAATCTACTCAGACATCCACAGTTAAATCGGCTATCCCCGGGAACAATTGCAACATATTAACAATTGAATACCGGGCCAGACATGTCGGCGCCTGCAGTGGCCGAAACAAAGACAGGTGAGCGACCACCCCCCGATCGAGGAATTGCCTCACCATTGGACACATCGACCCCAGAGATTGGGGACAGAATCCAATCACTTGGGACTCAGGGTCAAGGGCCGCCCCGGGAGGCGGGAAGTCCCTGGGCCCTATAAAAGTGAAGGTCCAAGTTCAGATCTCTCTCTTTCTCATCTTCGCCTGCTCGGGACCTTCGCAAGACCAGCCAACGTGTATCGTAAGTTTGAATCCAATGATCGCTATCCGGTAGAGACACCTAGCCACCGACCTGTAGCAGCCTTTTGAATCCCGCGGGCCAGATTTGATTGGACAAGCCATTCGTTTCCCTGACCTGGTGGACTCTTCCTAAGTTAAGTATTGGCCAGTAGTGATAGGTTTGTTATATAGAAAGTAGTATTAGGGTATTAATATTGCTTGTTGTATATAATAAATGACCATTGTTTTAATCCTTACTAAGCGGTGTGCTGTGTTATTAATCATAACCTGAACTTGAACCACGTGGCGGTATCATAAAGATACCTGGCGACTCATGAGCAAAGGTGACCTCAACAGAGCAAATAGACTAAAGCTAGAAAGAGCAACAGAGAAGTGGTGTCCTTTCTGATGGAACCTGCAGAATGTTTTATGTTGTTTGTAAGTTTGTTAAATGTTGTATGTCCGACAGGAGAATTTTTTCTCACTGCCCCACGCCTATTCAGCCGAAACCTCTGAGGACTTGCCTACAGAGACTCACCATTGCCAGACACTAGTTCAGCAGAAACCTCTGAGAGCTTGTCTGCAGAGACTGGTTAAGGAACCAGACGCCCGTTCGTAACTGCCCTTCTGGTTCGAAGGTAGAACCACTACGGCAGCCCCACCATGATGGCTACATTTCTTGCCCGTTCTTGTCGGTTGCTCAGGCAGTGGAGAAACGGCTTGGGACCCGCCCTGCCTGGGAGCCCCCCCTCTGGTCAACTACGCTTGGGTAGGAGAGACATGGCATTGGTAGCCATCCTACCCAGGGACTCCATCCAACTCTTACCCGTCGCGGCCCATACGCACCTCATTTTGGCACTTTCAGTTCAAAAAGTTTTGGTTTGTTTAGGTAACCTTTAGGTTGCCAACCGCATGCTATTTACATCCTGAAACATTTGGATGGTAAATTGCACAGTCTGCGAGACGGCTCGCACTGGTTCATTATTGGGAAGTGTGTCTTGTCCTAAAATTCGATTTTTGAAAAAAAATGAGGGAGTCACACATAGTGACCAATTATAAAGGGAGTAATTGGCACTACAGGACAGACACACTATCGTACAAGATATTAAACAAAGATAGTTACAGACACTATGCTTGTTTCCACAGAACTCCAGAAGCTTCAGGACCGGAGAAGCGAAGAAAGAAAAGGAAAGAGAAGAGCCATGAGGACTTCCTTCACATGGATCAGCATCATCTTTATGGACATCACGAACCCCATGACTTCAAGCCCCCCAGCCGTTAATGTTTCACTTCCCCGCAGTATCCAGAGCCCAGTCACCAGCGACACCACATCATCTTGGTGTGCCAGGTTCATAACCTGGTACTCCCTGTCCTATGTAATAGAAACCTTACTGGTATTAGCGATACTCTGCTGCATAGTGCAGACTATGCGTCTACAGAAATGGAGAAGGAGAGCCTACCGCGCTCGAACCCCGGTATATAGGATCAGATCCCCTATTTTCGGGTACAATCAGACCCCCGACCCCCGCGATCTATAATAAAGAGCATTCACTTGCGTTTATTGTAAATAAAGAAATGTAAAGAACTGTTCATGAGCAAATTGTATGATCTTGAGCTTGACTGCCAAGCCAGGAAGACTGATGTATAAACTGCTATGGTTTTGTTTGTATGGTTGAGGAAGTTAGGATAATGAAATGTTTAAGTGAGTGTAGTGTATTAAGAATAGTTAGAGGTTCCCAGTTTATTGTTTTGTAATGCATGTCCCTGTTTGACATAGCGCCCTTAGAATTGTTAGTTAAAAATTTTTTGAATACCTATGGTCAGTGCAGAGGCCATGAAGGAAGTGCACTCCCCCCCAGGTCAGGGAATGGAAAGCAACATAGTTATGTGATCCTTCACGCTTAGCGTTAGGATCACAAGGAGGGAATGTAGCCACTTAAAATGGCCAACTCCCGATTTAAAATGGCGAACGACAAAGGCTGATGGGAAAGTCAGCCAACAGGACAAAAACGAGCAGCTGCAGGTTGACTGTGTCTTTACCTCTGGAAAAGCCAGACAAGATCGATACCAGCAACCATCAGCATAACAAAACACCAGCCATCTGCATACTAGTGAGCAATCCCCGGGAACAATAGGCAACATTTAGACACATAAAGCAAAACCAGACTCTTCGGCGCCAGCAGAAGCCTACACAAAAGGAGGTGAACGACCACCTCTAGACCGCCCATCGATCAGGGAACCGCTCCAGCATTGGAGAAAATCGAACCAAGTGATTGGAACAAAGTCCAATCACTTGGGACCAGGTACAGGGTCCGCCCCGAAAGGCAGGAAGCCCCTGGGGACTATAAGAATTGAGCCCCAAATTCAAGGCGCTCTCTTCCACCTCTCTTCAACCGCTTCCAGCTCTCTTAACTCTTCAACAGCCGCTCAAAAACTGTAAGTCTTACTTCAACGCTCGCTACGAGATAGGCGCTCCTAGCTACCAATCTGTACCAACTTCAAGTCCCGCAGGCTCAGAACCCGAACGAAAGGCCATTTGTTTCCCTGACCTGGTGGGCCAGTTCCAAGTTAAATATTGGCCTGTTAGCTGTAGAAGTAGCTTAGACACAGAATTTGTACATGAGTAGTGATTACTGTGTATAATAAATGTGCTTTGATTTAAATCTTACTGAGTGGTGTATTGGATTATTGATCATTACTCGGACTTGAACCATGTGGCGGTATCATAAGGATACCTGGCGACTCAAGAGCAAAGGTGATAAAACAGAGCAATTAAACTAAGGCAAAGTTAGCAACACCAGTATAGTTCTTCGGCTGTTACTAAGATTTATCATGCCATTTAAAAAAATTTGCTAACACTGAAATGAGGGCGAACTCTAATATTTTCTGGTGAGCTAAGTGGTTATATATAGCAAGGGAACTCGAACAGCAACTTCCTCATTTAAACATTTGACTGCACGTGGGTGGTCACCAGAGGTTGCTTTCGGATTTACACTTTAATAATGCCAAGTGCTTTTAGCCTGACCATTATTTCTACAGCAATCTATGGCGCATTATAAATATCTATTCAATTATGCACAGTATGCATTCATAGAACTTCATCGCATTTTATGACAGCATCATTCTGGCTGGTGTAAGGAATTGTCGTCTGTTCAATTACACACAGTAATTTGCTCAAATATTTGACTTTTGCTAAATAGGCAGGAAAAGCTACCAGGACCAATCAGGAACGATCAACTTGCACAACACCAACAATTGGTCCTTTTTTTCTTGCTGATACCAATAACAAATCAGCAACTAAAAGAAAGCAAACTGAATTTATCACTCAATTGAACAACCATGTTGAAAATGCTGGAAAATCTGAGCAGGTCTGGCAGCATCTGTAGGGAGAGAAAAGAGCCAACGTTTCAAGTCCAGGTGACCCTTTGTCAAAGCTAAAGACAGAGAAAGTGGGAAATATTTATACTGTGGAGTGAGAATGAAAGATGAGTCATAGCCACAGAAACCCAGGGAAACGAGAGAGAAAGAAATGGTAAAAAACAGTTAAAATGAAATGGGATGAAAACAAATGTGTCGAGGTGGGGTAGAGCTAATCATCTGAAGTTGTTGGACTCGATGTTGAGACCGGAAGGCTGTAGTGTGCCTAACCGGAAGATGAGATGTTGTTCCTCCAGTATGCGTTGAGCTTCACTGGCCAAGGACAGACATGTGGGCATGAGAGCAGGGTCTTGTGTTAAAATGGCAAGCAAAGGGAAGGTCAGGGTCCTAAATGCACACAGACCGAAGGTGCTGAGCAAAGCGATCACCGAGTCTGCGTTTGGCCTTTCCGATATAGAGGAGACCACTTTGGGAGCAGCGAATGCAATAGACCAAATTGGAAGAGGGGCCAGTGAAGCGCAGCTTAACCTGGAATTTGTGTTTTGGGCCTGGGATGTTAAGCATGGAAGAGATAAAGGGACAGGTGTTACACCTGCGACTGCATGGGAAGGTCCCATGGGTGATGGGTTTAGCAGTGTTTCACTGGCATTTCTGTGTCCCTTCTTAAACAAAGGCACAACATTTGCTCCCCTCCAATCTTCAGGCACCTCACCTGTAGCTGTTGACAATTCACATATCTCTGCTAAGGTACCCGCAATTTCATCCCTAGCCTCCCACAACGTCCTGGGATACATTTCATCAGGCCCTGGGGATTTATCTACCTTTATGTGCTTGAAGACTTCCAGCACCTCCTTCTCTGTAATATGTACACTCCTCAAGACATCACTATTTATTTCCCTAAGTTCCCTGTTTGAGGTGTTGTGGCGGGTCGAATTGGGCAGGGGTTTGCGGCTTGGGTCAGCTGCTGTGTAAGGTGCCTCAGGCATGTGTTCAGATGAACAAGGTCAGCTCAGATTATTTTGGGTTACACCAGGGGACAACACAGGGAGGCTGCTCTCTCCGCTGCTCTTTGCCCTGGCGATTATGCCATTAACAATGGCACTTAGGGGTTTGAGGGGGTGGGAGGATCAAGCACTGAATTTCTTTGTATGCAGGTGATGTCCTTCTGTATATTCCGGACCCGGTCTGGAGCGTTGACAGGACCATGGGGACTTTGGGGGAGTTTGGCTGCTTTTTGGAGTTCAAGCTAAATATGGAGAAAAGCGAGGTATTCCCAATTAATGCATGGGGACAGGGGATAAGGTTGGGATTAATGCCACTTCAGTGGGTAGGGCGGGTTTTCGCTACCTTGGGATATGGGTGGCGTGGAGTTGGGCCCAGCTGCATAAGTTGAACTTGGCGCGGTTGGTGGAGGAAATGATAAGACAATAAGACCATAAGACATAAGGGCAGACTTACGCCATTCAGCCCATCGAGTCTGCTCCGCCATTCAATCATGGTTAATATTTTTCTCATCCCCATTCTTCTGCCTTCTCGACATAACCCCTTATTAATCAAGAACCTATATGTCTCTGTCTTAAATACACTCAATGATTTGACGTCCACAGCCTTCTGCGCCAAAGAGTTCCACAGATTCACCACCCTCTGGCTGAAGAAATTCCTCCTCATCGCTGGTTTAAAGGATCGTAATTTAGTCTGAGATGGTGTCCTCTGGTTCTAGTTTTTCCTACAAGTGGAAACATCCTCTCCACGTCCACACTATCCGGGCCATACAGCATCCTGCAAGTTTCAATAAGATCCCCCCTCATCCTTCTAAACTCCAGCGAGTACAGACCCAGAGTCCTCACCCGTTCCTCATATGACAAGCTCTTCATTCCAGGGATCATTCTTGTGAACCTCCTTTGGACCCTCTCCAAGGCCAGCACATCCTTCCTTAGGTACGGGGCCCAAAACTGCTCACGATATTCCAAATGGGGTCTGACCAGAGCTTATACAGCCTCAGAAGTACATCCCTGGCCTTGTATTTTAGCTCTCTTGACATGAATGCTAACATTGCATTTGCCTTCCTAACTGCCGACTGAACTTGCATGTTAACCTTAAGAGAATCGTGAACAAGGACACCCAAGTCCCTTTGTGCTTCTGATTTCCTAAGCATTTCCCCATTTAGAAAATAGTGTTATATCTAAATTCCTCCTTCCAAAGTGCATAACTTCACACTTTTCCACATTGTATTTCATTTGCCACTTCATTGCCCACTCTCCTAGCCTGTCCAAATCCTTCTGCAGCCCCCTTACTTCCTCAATACTAACTGTCCCTCTACAGATCTTTGTATCATCTGCAAGCTTAGCAACCATGCCTTCAGTTCCTTCTTCCAGATCATTAATGTATATTGTGAAAAGTTGTGGTCCCAGCACCAACCCCTGAGGCACACCACTAGTCACCGGCTGCCATCCTGAAAAAGACCCCTTTATCCCCACTCTCTGCCTTCTGCCAGTCAGCCAATCCTCTTACCCTTAGGATCTCACCCTTAACACCATGGGCTCTTAACTTATTTAACAATCTCCTATGTGGCACCTTGTCAAAGGCCTTCTGGAAATCTAAATAAATCCCGTCCACAGGTTCTCCTTTGTCTAACTTCCTTGTTGCATCCTCAAAGAACTCTAACAGATTTGTCAGACATGACCTCCCTTTGACGAAGCCGTGCTGACTCAGTCCTATTTTATCATGCACTTCCAAGTACTCCGCGATCTCATCTTTAATAACGGACTCTAAAATCTTACCAATGACCGAAGTCAGGCTAACCATCCTATAATTTCCCGTCTTCTGCCTCCCTCCCTTCTTAAACAGTGGTGTTACATTAGCCACTTTCCAGTCATCTGGGACCCCTCCTGCCTCCAGTGGTTCCTGAAAGATCACCACCAATGCCTCCACAATCTCCTCAGCCATCTCTTTTAGAACCCTGGTGTGTAGTCTATCCGGTCCAGGTGACTTATCCACCTTCAGACCTTTCAGTTTCCCCCGAACATTCTCCTTAGTGATGGCCACTGCAATCACCTCTGCCCACGATTCTCCTGGAGCTCTGGCATCCCACGGGTTTCTTCCACCGTTAACTATTCAGTTTGTCTGCCATTTCTTTGTTTCCTATTATTACTTCTCCAGCCACGTTTTCCAGTGGTCCAATGTCTATTTTTGCCTCTCTCTCACCTTTTATATATTGAAAGAAACTCTTCCTATCTTCTTTTATATTACGAGCTAGCTTGCACTCATATTTCATCTTCTCTCCCCTTATTGCTTTTTTAGTTGTCCTCTGCTCACTTTTAAAGGATTCCCAATCCTCTGGCTTCCCACTAATTCTTGCCACTTTGTATGCTTTTTCTTTTTTTTAAATAAATTTAGAGTATCCAATTTACTTTTTCCAATTAAGGGGCAATTTACCTTGGCCAATCCACCTATACTACACATCTTTTGGGTTGTGGGGGCGAAACCCATACAAACACAGGGAGAATGTGCAAACTCCACACGGACGGTGACCCAGAGCCGGGATCGAACCTGGGACCATGGCGCTGTGAGGCAACTGTGCTAACCACTTGCGCCACCGTGCTGCCCTATATGCTTTTTCTTTTGCTTTTATGCTGTCACTGACGTCCCTCGTCAACCATGGATGCCTTGTCCTGCCCTTAGCATGTTTCCTCCTCCTTGGGATGAATTTCTGCTGTGCCTTCCAAATAACCCCCAAAATCTCCTGCCATTGCTGTTCCACTGTCTTCCCTGCTAGGCTCCTTCTCCAATCAACTCTGGCTAGCTCCTCCCTCATGTCTTTGTAGTTACCCTTATTTAATTGTAATACCGTTACAGATGACTCCAGCTTCTCCTTCTCAAATTGCAGGGTAAATTCTATCATATTGTGGTCACTGCTCCCTCAGGGTTCCTTCACCTTAAGGTCCCTAATCCAGTCTGCCTCATTACACATCACCAAATCCAGAATTGCCTGTTTCCCTCGTGGGCTCTACCACAAGCTGCTCCAAAAAAATCATCTTTTAAACATTCCACAAATTCCTTTTCTTGGGATCCACTACCAACCTGATTTTCCCAGTCCACCTGCATATTGAAGTCCCCCATGATCATTGTGATATTGTCTTTTTTTACATGCTTTCTCTATCTCCTGATTTATTTTCTGCCCCACATCCTGACTACTGCTAGGGGTTCTGTACATAATTCCCATCAGGGTCTTTTTAGCTTTGTGATTCCTCAACTCTACTCACAGAGATTCTATGCCTTCTGATCCTATATCACTCCTTGCTATCGATTAAACTTCATTCCTGACTAACAGTGCAACCCCGCCCCCTTTGCCCATCTGCCTGTCCTTTCGATAGGACACATATCCTTGTATATTTAGATCCCAGCCCTGATCCCATTTCTGCCATGTCTCTGTGATGCCCACAACATCCTTAGTGCATCCAACTGCTGCTCCAACCGAACCAGATGGCTTGTGAGGTGCTGCCATTGGTTACACTTCCTGCAGACGTAGTCGACCGGAATGCTGGAAGCATCACGGATCTACCACATCTCACAGTTAGCACACTGCACCCATCTGAGTGACATTATGCACTAGTTAATTAATTCAAAATAAACACTTAAATTGCTATTAGATTAACTATCCAAATTAACTGTATGGTTCTGGCGCTAGATTTTTACAGTGAAATTAAATGCTAAATATTAATTTCTGCCCTCACTTACCTACCCAGGATGTGCTCTGGATCTCTCCCTGCAGAGTAACAGTTACAAGCCAGAAGAAAGAAAACAAAACGATAGGGGAAAAGCACCTCCTCCCACTCTGCACCGAATTACCTCACTGCTCCAAATTACCAAGTTTCAATCTCACTCTAGCTGTCTCACTCACTCAGGATGTCTCGACTTCACCGTGTGCAAAGCTTACATGATGTCGGACTTTAAGAGGTGGGATGTGTTGCCATTGTCGCTGGCAGGTCGGGTCCAGACGGTAAAGATGACGGTGTTGCCGTTTTCATTTGTGTTCCAGAACCTCCTGATTATTGCTCCTAAGAACATTTTTAGGAAGGTAATGGGATGATTTAGAGGTTTGAGTGGGCGGGGAAGGCTCCGTGGGTTGGGAGGGTGTTCTTGGAGAGGGATCAACGGAGGTGGGGAGGGAGGGTTAGTGTTGCCGAGCTTGCTGAACTACTACTGGGCAGCAAATATTGCAATGGTTAGGAAATGGGCGGTGGAGGAGCGGTCGGTTTGGGGGTGGATTGAGGTGACCTCGTTTAGCGGGACCAGTTTGAGGGCACTTTTGTTGGTACCCTTTCCGTTCTCGCCGGTTGGGTTCTCCACGAGTCCGGTGATGATATCAGCACTGAGGGATTTGAACAAGTGTCGGTGGCACTTTGAATTGGAAGGCATGTCTCTGTGGGCGCCGATTTGCGATAATCGTAGGTTTGGCCAGCAGGGTTGGATGTGAGGTTCTGGGGGTGGCGGCAGGTGGGGATAGAATATTTTCGGGATTTGTTTGTTGGAGGGAAGTTTGGGGACTTGGAGGAGCTGGAGGGGATGTACCAGTTGCCGAAGGGGAATGAGTTTAGGCATCTCCAGGTTAGGGATTTCATGAGGAAGGAGGTGCCGTTGTTCCCGATGCTGCTGCAGGACAAACTTCTGTCCAAGGATGAAATTGGGGAGGGCAGGGTTAGGGTTGCGGATACATATGGGGAGTTGTTGAAGAGGAAGAGTGCTCCCGTGGTGTAGGTTAGGCGTAAGTGGGAAGAGGTGGTTAGGCATGAATGGAAGGGGGAGTTGGGGGGTTGTGGGGGGGGGGGGGTGGCGTTGGGGGCCGGAGTATGGAGTGAAGCTCTGCGGAGGGGGAATGTGTCCTTGTTGGGTGCAAGACTGGGCCTTATCCAATTTAAGGTGGTGCACAGGCCCACATGACAGTGCCCATGATGAATCAGTTCTTTCCAGGGGTGGAGGATAGGTGTGGGTGGTGTGCGGGGCAGGGGAAATTGTGAATCATGTGCATATGTTTTGGGCATGTCTGAGGTTGAAGGGATTTTCGTAACGTCAAAGACTTTGGGGGTAGAGGTAGCCCTAAGTCCGAAGGTGCCGATATTTGGAGTGCCGGAGGATCCTGGAGTCCAGGTGGGAAGAGAGACCGACGTGTTGGCCTTTGTCTCCCTGACAGCCCGGAGATGGATTTTGTTGTGATGGCGAGACTCAGAGCTGCTGAAGGCAGGGGTGTGGCTGAGTCACCTGGCGGAGTTCCTGCATTTGGAAAAGATCAAGTTCGCCATTCGAGGTGCGGAGGAGGGGTTCACCTAGAGGTGGAAGCTGTTCATCGACTTCTTTAAGGAGTATTGAGTTGTCAGCCGGGGGTGGGGGCGTAATTTTATTTCCTGTTTGTGTGGGTTGTGGGGTGAAAAACTGGAAAAGGGGGTGCTGGGGCGGGTGTGGGGGGTGTTTGTTGGGAGGTTGTAGAGAGGGATGGGTTTGTTTCCTGTTGCCCCATTGGCTTTTGTATTTCTTGGTTATGTATATATTGAAAATGCCTTCAATAAAATGTTTTTCCAAAAATAATGCCGTGTGCAACCACCTTGAATTGAATCACGCTAAGCATAGAGCACGATGAGGTAAAGTTGACTCAAGAAAGAGCCTCGCTCCACACTCCTCCCTCACACTACAGGCCCAACTCCTCCTCCCATTACCTTTCAATCTCATCCAATGGGACCTACTCCATCGACACCAGCTGACCATAGATCTCTGACACCCTCCCCTCCCCTACATCAACTACCAAGAGGGCTCTGTCCAACAAAGAGGATGGGGGGTGGGGGAGGTGGGGTGGCAAAGGGCAGGAAGCGACCTTTTTGCGCACAAAATCTCGCAGCTGGTAGTGCCAAAACTGGTTATCTCTTGGGAGCTTATACGTCTCCAGCCACTCCTCAAAACCAGTGAATTTTTCACCAACAAACAAGTCACCAAACCACTTTAACCCCTCCTCCCTCCAAATGAAGAATGCAAAACTGCCAGCGCAAAACGACGATTTCCACAAATCGGGGCCAGTTTAACGTGGCATCAAACTGTCCCCATGTTTTCAAGGTAGCTACTATTGGCAGTCCATTTCATCGGAGAAAACTGAAGGGGAGCCATTGCCAATGCTCTCACACTAATGCCTTTACAGCCATTCCTTTCCATTCACCCTCATATGGACTCCCTCCCTCTATACCACTCCCCCACCTTTTCAATGTTGGCCACCCAATAGTAGTATAACTGGCCCCCTGACTGCCTATCCCTTTGTAAGAAACCCCTATGAACCCGTGGGGTCCTGCCCACCCAAATAAAAGATGCAATCGCCTTACTGACTCCCACAAAGAAAGATTTTGAAAGGAAAACTGGAAGGCACTGAAACATAAATAGAAATCTTGGGACCGACTGAACTCTCCCTGCCAAAGTCAGTGGGGGGTTATCCCATCTGTTTAGATCCTCCTTCGCTGCTTTAACCAGGTCCCCAAAATTTAACTTCTGTAGCAAGGCCCAGTCATGGGCCATCCAGACGCCCAGACAACGAAAACTGGACCTGGCCAAGTGAAAAGACAACTTCACCAGGTCAGCTCCCCTCCCTGGGAGATTCACCGGAAAGCATTCGCTTTTATTCAGGTTCAATTTGTACCCCAAAAAGGAGCCAAACTTCTCAAACAGTTTTTTTTGTCCCCTGCACTAGAGAGAGGATCCGTCACATACAGCAACAGGTCGTCCACATATAATGATTCCCTATGCTCCTTTCCCCCCTCTCTATATCCCCCTCCATTTCATGGATGACCTCAATTCTATGGCTAGAGGCAAGGCAAACAATAGTGGGGATAATGGGCACCCCGCCTCGTGCCTCTCCTCAGTTGGGAGTATTTTGAATTTAAAGTGTGTGGATGCTCGTAGTGGAGGCCACTTAACATCCTTACATTTCTTGTGACCAGCCAGATGGGGGGGGGGGGTCGACTATCCGCCCCTCCCCTTACCAGAATGCCATTCCTGCCTCATGAGGCAGTCCAGCAACCCATCGAGAAGGGCTAAAGACAGGCTAGTCGCCAGATCCCCCAACACAACAGGACAAAGAAACATCCCCAGCCACCATTAGGAAACTAACCCCCCCCCTCCCCCCTCCTCACCACCACCCGACACTGCACCCAAACAACCAAGTAAAGCCCCCCGCTCACCAAACCCCAACCACCCAATAACGCTATAACCCCTAAGCTCATACTTAATAAACCCCCATCATGCGAGCACAGATAACCCGATCCCTTCACTTTCGTTGACTATCCGACTTTATTAATTTTGAAAGAGAACAACATAAGCAGTAAACAATACCTGTCCCAACAACCCCCACAGAACAACTCTATATGTCAAGTTACATACAACCCCACCTACACATCTTCAACCATTGATAAGAAAAGCCAGACAAATAGAAAACTTGAACAATCCCTATCCACCTCCAAACAAACATCCGTCAACCCGTACAAAATACAACTATTTTTACCCCAATCCATATCTTTGGATGAACGCCTCAGCTTCCTCTGGAGTCTTGATGTAGTGGTCCTTATTCTCATAGATCATCTAAAGACGTGAAGGGTAAATCACGCCAAACCAAACTTTATTTCGGTACAGTGCAGCCTTGGCCTTGTTAAAAGCTGCACACCTCCTGGTCAGCTCCATGCCAACATCTTGGTACATTCTCACCTCGTAGCCTTTCCATCTGCTACTCTGATGCTCCATTGCCCACGTAAAATCCTCCCTTTGGCTTGGTAGCTGTGGAACCGCACAATAAATGCATGAGGTGGCTTCCCAGCACGAGGCCTCTGCCTCAATGACATGTGGGCTCTATCCAGCTTGGGGGTGGTGCCATTTTCCCTCACCCATCATCTTCCAGAGCAACTGCGCCATAAACTTTGTCGGATTCGAGCCCTCCAGCACCTCCAGCAATCCGCCCACCCTCAGATTCTGCCTTGTCGACTGAGTTTCAAGGCCGTCCACCTTAGCCCTCAAGCTCTTATTGTCAGTCATCACCGTTGCCATTTCCACCTCCAGAGAAGCGGTCTGGTCACTCTGCCTCCACAGAGCAATCGCTACCTCCTGCAGCTCCGTACCCTGCTGCTTCACCACCACCTCATCAACCTTCGCCAGGGCCCCTCAGATCGAGGAAATCACCACCTCAATCACCTTTTCATGGTCTCCTGAGACTTCTTGATGCGGTTTCTGCAACTCCACAGCTAGAATTTCTACTGTTAGGGGGGTGGCCCATGCACTGTACTCGCCTCCGCCATGTTCTTTTCTACCAAGATACTCAAAGCCTCCACTTTTGAAGCTGTTTCTCTCTTCTTTTGTTGCCTTGCTAAATCTTTTTGTTCCTCCACAGCTCCCAGTCTCTCACCATTAGGTCAACAGCTCAGATGCCCTTGGGCAAGTCAAGGATCCTTGTCATTGCACACAAATGACAATATTGGTTTGGGGGAAATTTAAACCTAAAGTACTGCTGAAGTACACAAGGAAAAACAAACTGGTAACCAAATTTCTAACCAAAGAGGCTCCTGTTCTTCCATTTGTTTGTTTGCAGTTACAGCTGTCTTTTATCGATAGCCTGGGTCTGTTCCTTCTCTATTATTTAATTATTTTTCAGGCTACCCTGTTCTATCAGATTTATTTTATTGCTCCAATGCAATCATTCATTTGTTTACAGCTGCAGCTGTTCCTGTTCATTTATTTATTTACCTCTTTGCAGTGTATCCTGTTCTCATTCCTCTAATTCGTTCTTCCGGCTTTGCATTCACACTCCTTTCTTTCCTTCAGCGTCATATCAGCATTTCCAATGTCTTTATTTCATTCATCCCCTGCTGCAGGCTCTCTTATTGACTTCTTATTATTGCATACTGAAGGCAACAGACAGCCGAAGAACCATGGGGCTATAGTGCGTGGCTCATGGCCAGTGTAACAAGGTTAATGTGAAAATAAATAGGATTTGGGAGTGTATTGCTATGATAGTATAAAACTAGAAGTATAATTGTTCACGGTTTTGCTCTGGCCTTATCTACAGTACAGTGTACTGTTTGATCCCCTCATAGAGTAAGGATATTCAGATCCTTGGAATAGAATGCATAGACTCCACTACAGTGCAGGAGGAGATCATTTGACCCAAGAGTCTATACTCTTAAAACGTGCTCCACCTAGGCCCAATCCCCATAACCCCGCACATTGATCATGGCTAATCCACCAAACCACATCTTCATAGAAGCATAGAATTTACAGTGCAGAAGGAGGCCACTCGGCCCATCGAGTCTGCAGTGGCCCTTGGAAAGACCACCCCACGCCTCCACCCTACCCCCGTAACCCAGTAACCCCACTACCCTTTAAGGACAATTTAGCATGGCCAATCCACCTAACCTGCACATCTTTGGACAGTGTGAGGAAACCGGAGCACCCGGAGGAAACCCACGCACACACGGGGAGAACGTGCGGACTCCGCACAGACAGTGACCCAAGCCGTGAATCGAACCTGGGACCCTGGAGCTGAGAAGCAATTGTGCTAACCACCATGCTACCGTGCTGCCCCTATAGGGACAGTTATGACCTCCCGCCAGCAGGTGGAACCGGATAGCGACACAGACATATATATATATATATATATATATCAGGGGACGGATGGGGGGAGGGGACTTGGTATTAGGAGGGACAAGAGGACAGGCATCTCCTACCATGGTTTTACAGTACAGAGACAGAATTGTTTGTACTTAGAAAAGCATGGTTACCATCAAGAATAAATACTTGTAGCAATCATATCTTCATGTTCTATGTGTACAAAATGAAGGAAAAACTTATTTACCTCGAGAGTTGTGAGGTGGAGACCACTACCATAAGGTCAAAGCGAATAGCATAGATGTACTTAAGGGAAGCTGAATCTGTCTATGAAAGGAATAGAAGCCAAAGCTCTCCGAACATAGGTTTATAAAGCATGGATTGATCAAGAAAGGAGGGAGAGAGAGACCAAAGACCTACAGGCCAGTTAGCCTAACATAAGTTGCTGAGAAAATGTTGGAATCTATTAATAAGGAAGTCTTAACAATGTACTTAGAAAAGCATAGTATGATTAGAACAAGTCAACATGGTTTTACTAAAGGGAAATCCCATTTGACAAATTTCTTAGTGTTTTGGTGATATACCTCGTAGGGTAGTTAAAGGGAAACCATTAGATATAGTGGGCGGGATTCTCTCAGCCCGGGGCTGGGCCGGAGAATTGCCGCGACCGGCGCGAATCGCGCCACGCCGCCCCGACGCCAGGACGCGATTCTCCGCAGAATGGGGGCCACTCTAAGGAGCCCCTCCAGCGATTCTCGCCGTAACAAAAAACCCGAGTCCCGCCGGTGCTGTTCTAACCTAGTCTTACCTGGCAGGACCTCGGCGTGGAAGGGCCCGGGGGCGGCCTGTGGGGGGGAAGGGGTGTCCGACCCCAGGGGGCCACCGCTGTGGCCTGGCCTGCAATTGGGGCCCACCGATCGATGGGCCGGCCTCTTAGGCTGGGGGCCCGCTTTCTTCCGCGCCGGCCCCTGTAGCCCTACGTCATGTTGCGTCGGGGCTGGCGCGGAGAAGGGAGCCACTGCACATGCGCGTGTTGCCACCGGTGCCACTGCGCATGTGCGGATCCCGCGGCGCCCAGTTCACGCCGGGATCGGCAGCTGGAGCGGCGTGGGTCACTCCAGTGTCGTGCTGGCCCCCTGTAGGGACCAAAATTGCTGATCCTGAGGCTATATTGATGCCGTCGGGAAACGCGACAGCGTTTACGACGGCGGCAACACATAGCCTCAGGATCTGAGAATCCTGCCCAGTATATCTTCATTTCCAAAAGACATTCAATAAGGTGCCACACAAAAGGCCGATTAGATTGGAAGTTGGCAAATGTTACACCAGGCAAGAGAAGTTCCCATGAGGTTGGGTGTAATATTTTAACATGGATGGAGGGTTGGTTAATGGATTGAAAGCAGAGAGTGGGTATAAAAGTTCATTAAATTGTTCACTGGGTTGTCCTAAGAACAAAGAATACAGCACAGGAACAGGCCCTTCGGCCCTCCAAGCCTGTACCGGTCATGATACCACCCTTGACCAAAACCCTCAGGATTTCTCAGTGCCGTATCCCTCTATAGCCATCCTATGGGCAGCACGGTAGCATTGCGGATAGCACAATTGCTTCACAGCTCCAGGATCCCAGGTTCGATTCCGGCTTGGGTCACTGTCTGTGCGGAGTCTGCACATCCTCCCCGTGTGTGCGTGGGTTTCCTCCGGGTGCTCTGGTTTCCTCCCACAGCCCAAAGATGTGCAGGTAAGGTGGATTGGACATGATAAATTGCCCTTAGTGTCCAAAATTGCCCTTAGTGTTGGGTGGGGTTACTGGGTTATGGGGATAGGGTGGAGGTGTTGACCTTGGGTAGGGTGCTCTTTCCAAGAGCTGGTGCAGACTTGATGGGCCGAATGGCCTCCTTCTGCATTGTAAATTCTATGAAATCTATCCATGGATTAAAAGCAAATTACTGTGGATGCTAGAATCTGAAACAAAAGAGAAAATGCTGGAAAATCTCAGCAGGTCTGGCAGAATCTGTAGGGAGAGAAAAGAGCTAACGTTTCGAGTCCGATGATTCTTTGTCAAAGCTATCCATGTATTTGTCGATATGCCTTTTGAACGCCGTTACAGTATCTGCTTCCACAACCTCCCCTGGCAACGCGTTCAGGCACTCACCATCCTCTGTGTAAAAAACCTGCCTCGCACATCTCCTCTAAACATTGCTCCATGGACCTTAAATCTATGCTCCTGACTTCCGGTTGCGGCAAGGATGAGCTAGCCGCACGTTTCGGCGGCTCCAGCTCCGACGGACCTTCGGGCTCTTTTAAGAGCTCCAATGGGGACTTTGCCGGCCTAAAAACCCGGTGGGAGGTGCGTGGGAAGGGAGTCCCCCCCCGAACGACGGAGGATAAACCGGCGGTGGCGGCTGCAGCCCGAAGAATCTGCAACCAGAAGGTCAGAGGGAGTGGAACAAAATGGCGGCGGAGGGATCGCAGGTGACATGGGGGCCTGAGCAGGACGAGGTGGTGAGACGGTGCGTGGATCTGCTGAAGAAGGAGGTAATGACCCCGATGTTACAGGCAATTGAGGGGCTTAAAGAGACTTTAAAGACCCAGGAGACTGAGCTTCGCGTGATGGAGCAGAAGGTCTCAGGTATTGAGGACGAGGTCCTGGGCCTGGCGGTTAAGACTCAGACGCACGAGGCACTTCATAAAAAGTGTGCTGACAGGATTGAGGCCCTTGAAAATGGAGCGCGAAGGAAGAACCTTAGGATACTAGGTCTCCCTGAGGGCATGGAAGGAGTGGAAGGAGCGTACGCAATTAAGATGCTGAGCTCACTGATGGGTGCTGAGGCCCCTGCGGGCCCCATGGAGGTGGAGTGGGCAAATCGGATCCCGGCGAGAAGATCAAAAGCGGGAGAACCACCGAGGGCGATAATCGTGCGATTCTACCGCCTTAAGGACAGAGATGAGGTCCTGAGATGGGCTAAAAAGGTGCGGCGTAGCAGATGGGAGAATGCTGTGGTAAGGATATACCAGGACTGGAGTGCGGAGGTGGCGAGAAGGAGGGCGAGCTTTAACCGAGCCAAAGAGGTTTTGCACAAAAGGAAGGTGAAGTTCGGGATGCTGCAGCCGGCAAGACTATGGGTCACGTATCAGGAGAGACACTATTACTTCGAGACGGCGGAGGAAGCATGGTCCTTCATCAATGAAGAGAAACTGGACCGGAACTGAGGGACTGACGCTGCAGGGAATTGTTATTGTTATTGTTTTTGTTAATGGTATGGTGAAAGTGAATCGAGAAGTAAACAGGGAAGGGGGGGGACACTGGGGAAATGTGGGCGCCGGTGAGGGGGGAAAGGCGGGACATAGTCGAAGAATAGGGAAGGTGAGGGGAGGGGATAGGGAGCTGCGCCATAAGAGGCGGGTTAGGTAAAGGGATGTTCCCGCGCCAGAAAGAATAAGGCGGGAAAACAGGCGCAAGGCGGATGGGAGTTCCCTCACACCGGGGGGGCCGAGGAGTGAGCAGGAGTAGCCGGGGTCAGTTGAAGTCAGCTGACTTACGGAAGTTATATGGGGGGAGCAATCAAGCTAGATAGGGATCTAGCGGGGGGGGGGGGGGGGGGGGCGGGGGGGGGGGGGACAACTGGGTTGCTGCTGCGGAAATCCAAAAGGAAATGGCTAAAGAGTGGGTGGTCGGGGGCGGAGTGCGACGCTGGGGGAGCGAGCGGGAGCGCGGAGGCGGGATATGGGACTGGCCTAGAGAAGGTAATGGCTAGTCGACACGGGAGGGGGGCAGGTAGCCCCCCAGTGAGGCTGATCACGTGCAACGTGAGAGGCCTGAATGGACCGATAAAAAGGGCCCGAGCGCTCGCGCATTTGAAAGGACTAAGGGCAGACGTGGCTATGCTCCAAGAGACGCACCTAAAGGTGGCGGACCAAGTTAGGCTGAGGAAAGGATGGGTGGGACAGGTGTTCCACTCAGGACTGGACACAAAGAACAGAGGGGTGGCCATTTTGGTGGGGAAACGGGTAGCATTTGAAGCAAAGAACATCGTAGCAGACAGTGGAGGTAGATATGTAATGGTGAGTGGTAGGCTGGAGGGAATGGAGGTCGTGTTGGTAAATGTGTATGCCCCAAATTGGGGCGATGCGGGGTTCATGAGACGGATGCTGGGGCATATTCCGGACCTGGAGGCAGGAAATTTGATTTTAGGAGGGGACTTCAACACGGTGCTGGACCCGGGGCTAGGTAGATCCAGCTCAAGGACCGGAAGAAGGCCGGCAGCGGCCAAGGTACTTAAGGGGTTTATGGACCAAATGGGGGGAGTGGATCCATGGCGATTTCTTAGACCCAGGGCTAGGGAGTATTCCTTCTTCTCCCATGTCCATAAAGTGTACTCCCGGATAGATTTTTTTGTTTTAGGAAGGTCGTTGATCTCTAGGGTGGAAGAAGCTGAATACTCAGCCATAGCGGTTTCGGACCATGCCCCACATTGGGTGGACCTGGAAGTAGGAGAGGACAGGGAGCAGAGAACACTCTGGCGATTAGATGTGGGACTGATGGCGGATGAGGGAGTGTGTGCAAGAGTGAAGGGGTGTATTGAGAGATACCTGGAGGTCAATGACGACGGCGAGGTCCCTGTGGGAGTGGTCTGGGAAGCACTAAAAGCGGTGGTCAGAGGAGAGCTGATTTCTATTGGGGCCTGCAAAAGGAAAACAGAGGCCAAGGAAAGGGATAGACTACTGGGGGAGATTTTAAGGGTGGACAGGGAATTTGCAGAGACCCCGGAGGAGGAGCTGTACAGGGAGAGGAGACGACTCCAGACCGAGTTTGACCTTCTGACCACCAGAAAGGCGGAGGTACTGTGGAGGAAGGCACAGGGGAGGAGGTATGAATATGGGGGAAAGGCTAGTCGCCTGTTGGCACACCAACTGCAAAAGAGGGCAGCAGCGAGGGAGATAGGAGGAATTAGGGATGAAAGGGGAGACACTGAGCGAAGGGCAGGAAAGATAAACGAGGTGTTTAAGACCCTTTATGAGGAACTGTATAGGTCTCAGCCCCCAGAGGGAGAGGAGGGGATGCGGCAGTTCCTGGACCAATTGAGGTTCCCGAAAGTGGAGGAGCAGGATGTGGAAGGCCTGGGGGCACCGATTGAGGTGGATGAGGTTATTAAGGGACTGGGAAGCATGCAAGCAGGGAAGGCCCCGGGGCCGGACGGGTTCCCGGTGGAATACTACAGAAAATATGTGGATTTGTTGGCCCCGTTGTTGGCGAGGACGTTCAATGAGGCCAGAGAAGGGGGGACTCTACCCCCGACGATGTCGGAGGCGACGATATCGCTAATTTTGAAGAGGTACAAAGATCCGTTGCAGTGCGGGTCCTATAGACCTATTTCACTATTGAACGTGGACGCCAAATTGCTGGCAAAGGTGCTGGCATCGAGGATAGAGGACTGTGTCCCAGGGGTGGTGCACGAAGACCAGACTGGGTTCGTAAAAGGGAGACAACTGAATGTTAACGTGCGACGACTATTAGGGGTGACAATGATGCCCTCAGTGGAGGGGGAGGCAGAGATAGTGGCGGCAATGGACGCAGAGAAGGCATTTGATAGGGTGCAGTGGGAGTATTTATGGGAAGTGTGAAGGAGGTTTGGATTTGGGAACGGGTTTATTCGCTGGGTTAGGCTACTTTATGGGGCACTAACGGCAAGCGTAGTTACAGGTCGACATAGATCGGAGTATTTCCGATTATATAGGGGAACAAGACAGGGATGCCCGCTGTCTCCATTGTTGTTTGCATTGGCAATCGAACCTCTGGCCATGGCGTTGAGAGACTCCAGGAAATGGAGAGGGGTGACTAGAGGGGGAGAAGAACACCGAGTCTCGTTATACGCGGATGACCTATTGTTATACGTGTCGGACCCAGCGGGGGGGATGATAGAGGTTATGCGAATTCTGAGGAGGTTCGGGGAATTTCCGGGGTATAGGTTAAACATGGGGAAGAGTGAATTATATGTGATACATCCAGGGGACCAGAGTAGAGAGATAGAAGGCTTACCGCTGAGGAAAGTGGAAAGAAACTTCCGATACCTGGGGATTCAGATCGCTAGGAGCTGGGGAACCTTGCACAGACTTAATCTGACACGGCTGGTAGAACAAATGGAGGAGGACTTTAAGAGGTGGGACATGCAGCCTTTATCGCTGGCGGGCAGGGTGCAAGCAATTAAGATGATGGTCCTCCCGAGGTTCTTATTTGTATTCCAATGTCTCCCTATTGTAATCACCAGGACCTTTTTTAATAAAATAGACAGGAGCATTACGAGCTTTGTGTGGGCAGGGAAAGTTCCGAGAGTAAGGAGGGGGTTCCTTCAGCGCAGTAGGGACAGAGGAGGACTGGCACTACCGAACTTGGGAGATTATTATTGGGCCGCCAATGTGGCAATGATACGTAGATGGATGATGGAGGGTGAGGGAGCGGCGTGGAAAAGGCTGGAGAGAAGGTCCTGTAAAGGGACGAGTCTAGAGGCGCTGGTGACAGCACCGCTACCGCTTTCACCTAAAAAGTACACCACGAACCCGGTGGTGGCAGCAACACTGAACATATGGGGACAGTGGAGGCGACAGAGAGAGGTGCGGGGAGCCCTGGTGGGATCCCCTATCAGGAACAACCATAGGTTCGTCCCAGGAAGAATGGATGGAGGATTTCAGAGTTGGTACCAGTTGGGAATTAGGAAGGTGGGAGATTTATTCATAGATGGGACTTTTGCGAGTTTGGGAGCATTGGAGGAAAAGTATAAGTTGCCCCGGGGAAATTTCTTGAGATATATGCAGGTGAGGGCGTTTACTAGACAACAGATGAGGGAATTTCCGCGGCTCCCGACACAGGGGATACAGGACAGGGTGCTTTCAGGGGTGTGGGTCGGAGAGGGCAAGGTGTTAGAGATTTACAGAGAGATGAGGGAAGAGGGGGAGGAGTCGGTGGGCGAACTAAAAGGAAAGTGGGAAGAAGAATTAGGGGAGGAGATAGAGGAGGGTATGTGGGCTGATGCCCAAAGCAGGGTAAACTCCTCTTCCTCATGCGCCAGGCTTAGCCTGATTCAATTTAAGGTGCTACATAGAGCACACATAACGGGGGCAAGATTGAGCAGGTTTTTTGGAGTGGAGAACAGATGTGGGAGGTGTGGCGGGAGCCCGGCAAACCACGGCCATATGTTTTGGGCGTGCCCGGCACTGGAAGGATACTGGAAGGGAGTGACGGGAGTGATCTCGCAGGTGGTGAATGCCCGGGTCAAACCTAGCTGGGGGTTAGCTATATTTGGAGTTGCGGAAGAGCCGGGAGTGCAGGAGGCGAAAGAGGCCGATGTCGTGGCCTTTGCGTCCCTCGTAGCCCGGCGCAGGATCCTACTCATGTGGAAGGAGGCGAAACCCCCCGGACTGGAGGCCTGGGTAAACGATATGGCGGGGTTTATTAAACTGGAGCAGATAAAGTTTGCCCTGAGAGGATCGGCTCAAGGGTTCACCAGGCGGTGGCAGCCATTTCTCGACTACCTAGGGGAACGTTAGAGGGAAGACAGATGACCAGCAGCAGCAACCCAGGGGGAGGGGGGGGAGGGGGGGAGGAGGTTTAGTTGAATATAGGTCAATTGAGAATGAGGTTTTGTTACTTGTGTATTATTATTATTATTGTTAAAAAGTTAAAATTTCTGTTTTGTTATTGTTATCGTTTCGTTTGTTTTGTAAGTGGGAAAAATGTTGCTCAGGGGAAAAAATGTTTCAATAAAATATATTTTTGAAAAAATCTATGCTCCTTAGTGACTGACCCCTTCACCATGGGAAAGAGTGCCTTCCCATCCACTCTATCCATGCCCCTCATAATCTTGTAGGCGTCTATCAGGTCGCCCCTCAACCTCCGTTGTTCTAATGAAAACAGTCCAAGTCTCTTCAGCCTCTCCACAGAGCTAACACCCTCCAGACCAGACAACACACTGGTAAACTTCCTCTGCACCCTCTCCAAAGCCTCCACATCCTTCTGGTAGTGTGGCGACCAAAATTGTGCGCAATATTCCAAGTGCCCCTTACCAAGGATCTATACAACGTAGCATGACCTGCCAGTTTTTACACTCGATGCCCCACCCACTGAAGGCAAGCATTCTGTATTCTTGACTACCTTGTCCACTTATGTTGCCACTTTCCACGATCTGTAGACCTGCACACCCAGATCTCTCTGACTTTCTATATGCCTAAGAATTTTACCATTTACTGTATATTTACCCTCCATGTTAGACCTACCAAAATGCATTACCTCACATTTGTCTGGATTAAACTCCATTTGCCATTTCTTTGCCCAAGTCTCCAACCTATCTATGTCCTGCTGTATCTTCGGACAATCCTCAACACTATCTGCCACTCTACCAGTCTTGGTGTTATCCGCAAATTTACTAATCAGACCAGCGACATTGTCCTCCAAATTGTTTATGTGTACTACAAACAACAGAGGCCCCAGCACAGATCCCTGTGGAACACCACTAGTCACAAACTTCCATTCAGAAAAACACCCTTCTACTGCTACCCTTTGCCTTCTGTCACCGAGCCAATTCTGTATCCATCTTGCCAACTCACCTCTGATCGTGTGTGACTTCACATTTTGTACCAGTCTGCCATTACATTATTATTAGTATTATTATTATTATTAGGCACCTTGTCAAAGGCTTTACTGAAGTCCATGTAAACAACATCCACCACCCTCCCCTCATCAATCATCTTTGTCACTTCCTCAAAAAACTCAATCAAATCGCTTCTTGACCTTTTGGCTAAGATGAGCGTGAGGTCAGGAGTAATGCCTGGATCTGATATGTCTCTCTTGTGGGGACCATGAATTGGATACAATTTGAATTGGTTCTTGGAGCAGGCAAGGAGCTGGATTAGGGGTTCGGCCCTGTCCTCACTCTGAGCTCTGGCTTTGTAACTCTGCAAAAGTAATTTTTAAAAACTCAATCAAGTTAGTGGGGCACGACCTCTCCTTCACAAGACCATGTTATCTATCGCTAATGGACCCATTTGTTTCTAAATGGGTATAAATCCTGTCCCTGAGAATTCTCTCCAATAATTTACCTACAACCGACATGAGGCTCACTGGCCTATAGTTTCTAGGATTATCCCTGCTACCTTTCTTAAACAGCGATACCATATTAGCTATTCTCCAGTTTTTGGGGATTTCACCTGCAGCCAATGAGGATGCAAAGATGTCAGTTAAAGCCCCAGCAATTTCCTCCCTCGCTTCCCTTAATGTCTTTTAAAACACTCAATACCTCCTCCTTTTTGATGTCAACTCCTATAATGAAAGGCTAAGTAAACTTGGCTTAGATTGTCTGGAGTTTACAAGAATGAGAGGAGATCACATTTAAACCTAAAAGAACAAAACAAAGAACCAAGAAATGTACAGCACAGGAACAGGCCCTTCGGCCCTCCAAGCCCGTGCCGACCATACTGCCCGACTAAACTACAATCTTCTACACTTCCTGGGTCCGTATCCCTCTATTCCCATCCTATTCATGTATTTGTCAAGATGCCCCTTAAATGTCACTATCGTCCCTGCTTCCACCACCTCCTCCGGTAGCGAGTTCCAGGCACCCACTACCCTCTGCGTAAAAAACTTGCCTCGTACATCTACTCTAAACCTTGCCCCTCTCACCTTAAACCTATGCCCCCTAGTAATTGACCCCTCTACCCCGGGGAAAAGCCTCTGACTATCCACTCTGTCTATGCCCCTCATAACTTTTGTAGACCTCTATCAGGTCGCCCCTCAACCTCCTTCGTTCCAGTGAGAACAAACCGAGTTTATTCAACCGCTCCTCATAGCTAATGCCCTCCATACCAGGCAACATTCTGGTAAATCTCTTCTGCACCCTCTCTAAAGCCTCCACATCCTTCTGGTAGTGTGGCGACCAGAATTGAACACTATACTCCAAGTGTGGCCTAACTAAGGTTCTATACAGCTGCAACATGACTTGCCAATTCTTGTACTCAATGCCCCGGCCAATGAAGGCAAGCATGCCGAATGCCTTCTTGACTACCTTCTCCACCTGTGTTGCCCCTTTCAGTGACCTGTGGACCTGCACTCCTAGATCTCTCTGACTTTCAAAACTCTTGAGGGTTCTACCATTCACTGTATATTCCCTACCTGCATTAGACCTTCCAAAATGCATTACCACACATTTGTCCAGATTAAACTCCATCTGCCATATCTCCGCCCAAGTCTAAAAACAATCTAAATCCTGCTGTACCCTCTGACAGTCCTCATCGCTATCTGCAATTCCACCAACCTTTGTGTCGTCTATAAACTTACTAATCAGACCAGTTACGTTTTCCTCCAAATCATTTATATATACTACAAACAGCAACGATCCCAGCACTGATCCCTGTGGAACAGCACTGGTCACAGCCCTCCAATTAGAAAAGCATCCTTCCATTGCTACTCTCTGCCTTCTATGACCTAGCCAGTTCTGTATCCACCTTGCCAGCTCACCCCTGGTCCCGTGTGACTTCACCTTTTTTACTAGTCTACCATGAGGGACCTTGTCAAAGGCCTTACTGAAGTCCATATAGACAACATCCACTGCCCTACCTGCATCAATCATCTTTGTGACCTCCTCAAAAAACTCGATCAAGTTAGAGAGACACGGCCTCCCCTTCACAAAACCATGCTGCCTCTCACTAATACGTCCATTTGCTTCCAAATGGGAGTAGATCCTGTCTCGAAGAATTCTCTCCAGTAATTTCCCTACCACTGAAGTAAGGCTCACCGGCCTGTAGTTCCCTGGATTATCCTTGCTACCCTTCTTAAACAGAGGAACAACATTGGCTAATCTCCAGTCCTCTGGGACATCACCTGAAGACAGTGAGGATCCAAAGATTTCTGTCAAGGCCTCAGCAATTTCCTCTCCAGCCTCCTTCAGTATTCTGGGGTAGATCCCATCAGGCCCTGGGGACTTATCTACCTTAATATTTTTTAAGATGCCCAACACCTCGTCTTTTTGGATCTTTTTGGATCCCAGGCTATCTACACACCCTTCTCCAGACTCAACATCTACCACTTCCTTCTCTTTGGTGAATACTGATGCAAAGTATTCATTTAGTACCTCGCCCATTTCCTCTGGCTCCACACATAGATTCCCTTCCCTATCCTTCAATGGGCCAACCCTTTCCCTGGCTACCCTCTTGCTTTTTATGTAGGTGTAAAAAGCCTTGGGATTTTCCTTAACCCTATTTGCCAATGACTTTAGTGACCCCTTCTCGCCCTCCTGACTCCTTGCTTAAGTTCCTTCCTACTTTCCTTATATTCCACACAGGCTTCGTCTGTTCCCAGCCTTTTAGCCCTAACAAATGCGTCCTTTTTCTTTTTGACGAGGCCTACAATATCTCTCGTTATCCAAGGTTCCTGAAAATTGCCGTATTTATCCTTGTTCCTCACAGGAACATGCCGGTCCTGAATTCCTTTCAACTGACACTTGAAAGCCTCCCACATGTCAGATGTTGATTTGCCCTCAAACATCCGCCCCCAACCTAGGTTCTTCAGTTCCTGCCTAATATTGTCATAATTAGCCTTCCCCCAATTTAGCACATTCATCCTAGGACCACTCTTATCCTTGTCCACCAGCACTTTAAAACGTACTGAATTGTGGTCACTGTTCCCGAAATGCTCCCCTACTGAAACTTCTACCACCTGGCCGGGCTCATTCTCCAATACCAGGTCCAGTACCGTCCCTTCCCTCGTTGGACTGTCTACATATTGTTTTAAGAAGCCCTCCTGGATGCTCCTTACAAACTCTGCCCCGTCTAAGCCCCTGGCACTAAGTGAGTCCCAGTCAATATTGGGGAAGTTGAAGTCTCCCATCACCACAACCCTGTTGTTTTTACACTTTTCCAAAATCTGTCTACCTATCTGCTCCTCTATTTCCCGCTGGCTGTTGGGAGGCGTGTAGTAAATACCCAACATTGTGACTGCACCCTTCTGATTCCTGGGGCATCATTCTCCGACCCCCCGCCGGGTCGGAGAATGGCCGTTGGCCACCGTGAATCCCGCCCCCGCAGAAGTCTCCGGTACCGGAGATTGGGCAGGGGCGGGAATCGGGCTGCGCCGGTTGGCGGGACCCCCCGCTCAATTCTCCGGCCCGGATGGGCCAAAGTCCCGCCCAGAAGTTGCCTGTCTCGCCGGCGTAAATTAAACCTGGTATTTACCGGTGGGACCAGGCGGCGTGGGCGGGCTCCGGGGTCCTGGGGGGGGGCGCGGGGTGATCTGACCCCGGGGGGTGCCCTCACGGTGGCCTGGCCCGCGATTGGGGCCCACTGATCCGCGGGCGGGCCTGTGCCGTGGGTGAACTCTTTCCCTTCCGCCTCCGCCACGGCCTCCACCATGGCGGAGGCGGAAGTGACTCTCCCCACTGCGCATGCGCGGGAAACTGTCAGCGGCCGCTGATGCGCCCGTGCATGTGCCGGGAAACTGTCAGCGGCCGCTGACGCTCCCGCGCATGCGCCGCATTTCCGCTCCAGCTGGCGGGGCACCAAACGCCATTTCCGCCAGCTGGCGGGGCGGAAATCCCTCCGACGTCGGCCTAGCCCCTCAATGTTGGGGCTCGGCCCCCAAAGATGCGGAGCATTCCGCACCTGTGGGGCGGCGCGATGCCCGTCTGATTGGCGCCGATTTGGGCGCCAGTCAACGGACATCGCGCCGTTGGGGGAGAATTTTGCCCCTGATCTCTCCCCATATACCCTCACTGCCCTCTGAGGTGTTCTCCCGTAGTACAGCTGTGATATTCTCCCTAACCAGTAGCGCAACTCCGCCACCCCTTTTACATCCCCTTCTATCCCGCCTGAAACATCTAAATCCTAGAACGTTTAGCTGCCAATCCTGCCCTTCCCTCAACCAGGTCTCTGTAATGGCAACAACATCATAGTTCCAAGTACTAATCCAAGCTCTAAGTTCATCTGCCCTACCCGTAATACTTCTTGCATTAAAACATATGCCCTTCAGGCCACCAGACCCGCTGTGTTCAGCAACTTCTTCCTGTCTGCTCTGCCTCAGAGCCACACTGTCCCTATTCCCTAGTTCTCCCTCAATGCTCTCACCTTCTGACCTATTGCTCCCATGCCCACCCCCCGCCATACTAGTTTAAACCCTCCCGTGTAACACCAGCAAACCTCGTGGCCAGGATATTTATGCCTCTCCAGTTTAGATGCAACCCGTCCTTTTTATATAGATCACACCTGCCCCGGAAGAGCTCCCAGTGGTCCAGATAACGGAAACCCTCCCTCCTACACCAGCTGTTTAGCCACGTGTTTAGCTGCTCTATCTTCCTATTTCTAGCCTCACTGGCACGTGGCACAGGGAGTAATCCCGAGATTACAACTCTAGAGGTCCTGTCTTTTAACTTTCTGCCTAGCTCCCTGAACTCCTGCTGCAGGACCTCATGCCCCTTCCTGCCTATGTCATTAGTACCAATATGTACAACGACCTCTGCCTGTTTGCCCTCCCCCTTCAGGATGCCCTCTACCCGTTCGGAGACATCCTGGACCCTGGCACCAGGGAGGCAACATACCATCCTGGAGTCTCTTTCACGTCCTCAGAAGCGCCTATCTGTGCCCCTGACAATAGAGTCCCCTATTACTATTGCTCTTCTGCGCTTTGACCCTCCCTTCTGAACATCAGAGCTAGCCGTGGTGCCACTGCTCTGGCTGCTGCTGTTTTCCCCTGATAGGCTATCCCCCCCCAACAGTATCCAAAGGGGTATAGCTGTTCGAGAGGGGGACAACCACAGGGGATTCCTGCACTGACTGCCTGCCCTTTCTGGTGGTCACCCAACTCTCTGCCTGCACCTTGGGTGTGACCACATTTATATAACTGCGATCTATGACGCTTTCCGCCACCTGCATGCTCCTAAGTGCATCCAATTGCTGCTCCAACCGAACCATGCGGTCTGTGAGGAGCTCCAGTTGGATGCACCTTCTGCAGATGAAGCCATCCGGGACGCTTGAAGCCTCCCGGACCTGCCACATCTCACAGTCAGAGCACTGCACCCCTCTAACTGACATTGCGTCAATTAATTAGTAAATTAAAATTAAAAGTTAAAAAAAAAAATGTTTTTAAAGTTACTGTTAACTATCTGTTTCCTAGCACCAGATTTCTACTATAAATAAGAAAGCTAAATATAGTACTCTGTGATCTCTGGCTTAGTTACCCCTCTAAATTATAATTAAGTAATTATGTTTAATTAGTTACCAATGCTTAATTTTTTAAATTTAGTGTAGATTCCCAACCAGCCACTCAGATCACAGCTTTTCTGTGATGTCACTTCAGTTCCCCTCCCCCCCCCCCCCCCACCCCCCCGCCACACACACACACACACAATTTGAAAAGGTAATAAAAGTAAAAATGAGTAAAAATCACTTACTTACCTTCTTACCTTCTGAGGGTCTTAGATGTTCTCAGGTTCTCTGCCTGACAGAGACGGCTCCTCCTCCTCCAAACGGCTCCCGAAACTAGGCCGCAATCTTTTTTGTGAAGAGAATTGATAGGGTGGATGCTAAGAGACTGTTTCTGCTGGATGGAGAGTCCAAAATACTGGGGCACAGTCCCAGGATAAGGGATCATAGGAACATAGGAATTAGAAGCAGAAGTAGGCAATTCAGCTTTTTCAAGCCTGTTCTGCCATTCAATCAGATCATGGTTGATCTTTTCCTGGTCTCGGAACCACCTCCCTACCTGTTCCCATATCCCATTAACCCATTTTTTATCAGAAGTATATCTGTCTCCTTCTTGAAAACATTTAATGAATCAGACTCTACTGCACTATGGGGCAGCGAGTTCCACAAATTCATCATGCTCTGCGAGAAGTAGTTCCTCCTCAACTCAGTTTTACATTTACTGCTTCTCAACGTATATCTTAACCTCTCAATCTAGATTGTCCCACAATGGGGAACATTTGGTCTACATTTTATCCCTTTTGTCCTTCTAAACCCCAGTGAGTATAAGCCCAAAGTGTTTAATGTCTCCTCGTACGTCTACCCTTTCATCCCAGCATTCTGGTGAACCTAACTATTTCCAATGCCTTCTCCTTCCTCAAATCAGGGGACCAAATCTGGGTACAATACTTCAGATGTGGGGCATCATTCTCCGCTGGCGGGAGTCTCCGTTTTGCCGGCGCCCGAGGGTTTCCCAACGGCGTGGGGCTGCCCCACAATGGGAAACCCCATTGACCGGCCGGTGTTACGGAGACTCCCGCCGGCCGGTCGGGGCAGCAATGTGGCGGGGCGGGTAGGAGAATTTCGCCCGTGGTCTCCAAAATCCCGGGCAAGTGTTGATGCTGGGGTCAAAACCGGCACGAGCGACGCCGGGGTCAACGGGCCTCCAGGCCCAGGCAATCACCTCTTCCTAGGGGGCCAGAACAGCGGCGGAGTGCTGTGCGCTGCTCCGGCACCGAAAGCTGGCCCGCCACGGCCGGCACAGGTCCGCGCATGCACGCCACAGTCAGCGTGGGTCCACGCATCCGCGCCACAGCCGACGCAGGTCCGCGCATGCGCGCCACGGCCGTCTCCGTGCCGGCCAGCAGGCAACTTGGCGAAGCCCTACAGGGACTCGGTGTGGAGGAACATAGGCCCCCCCCCCCCCCCCGAATGAGCCTGCCCGTCGATCGGTTGCCCCCGATCGTGGGCCTGGCCACCGTGGAGGACCCCCCCCCGAGTCGACTCTCCCCTCCCCCCCACCATGACGGCCCCCGCAACCAGAATGCAGAGGTCCCGCCGGGTAGGACCATGCGTAAACAACGTCGGCAGGCACTCGGCCCGTTGAGCGCGGAGAATTGCTGGGGGGGGGAGAGGGGCACTTTCAACGGCCCCCGACCGGCGCCGCGGCGACCGTGCCAGCGCGATTGCCAACGATCCTCCAGTCGCCAGAGAATCGGCGGCCCAGCATCGGAGTGGCGTGGCGGGATTCACGTGCCCCCTCGCTGATTCTCCGACCTGGCGCAGGATCGGAAAATCCCGACCCCTATACAATTGCAACAACACTTCTCTACTTTTATACTCCAATCCTTTTGCAATAAACGCTAACATTCCATTTGCCTTTTTAATTACATGCTGTACCTGCATACCAATGTTCTGCGATTCATGAATAAAGACACCCGGATCCCTCTGCCCAGAAGCATTTTCAATCTGCTTTCCATTTAGATAATAATTTGCCTTTCTATGGATCGATTATTTAGGACTGAGTTGAGAAATGTCTTCACTCAAAATGTTCTGAATCTTTGCAAACCACTTCCCCAGAGGATTGTGGATGCTCACAATTGAATACATTTCAGGCCGGGATAGACAGATGTTTGGTCACTCAGGGAATTAAGGGATATGGGGGTTGGTTGGGAAAACTGAGTTGAAGCCCAAGATCATCCATGATCGTATTGAATGATGGAGCTGGCTCAATGGACTGTGTGGTCTATTCCTGCTCCTATTTCAGCTGAGTTTGCCTGCCGAGGTGCTCGTCTCTTGGATGGTGAATGGTGCAGGTGATAGCTATGACGCATCCTCCATGTCCTCCTTGGAGATCTCCTCCAAGGTGATGTCAAGGGTGGCAGGGTGGGGCACTGCTTGTTGATGGGTCAGGTTCTTCGGTTGATGTTCGTGCCAGGAAAGGGACATGGTTTTACTGTATGGCCTGGTCAAGGACACCTCAGGCCCAACACCCTGATGAAATGTTTTTGATGTAGACCTCCACCCTTGCTCATGGAGGAGCTCACAACGGTCTTGGGGGAGTTAGGAAGGGGGAAGGGGGTTCTAGATCTGCCGGACAACATGATAGCCATATTGTGCGAACCGGAAAGCAATGTGTTTTCTGATGTGATTCCACCATTGAAATTCTGACTGGGATTCTCTGTTCCACCTGCTGCCAGGATCTTCGGGGACAGACGAAAATCAATCGACTTCTAACTGACCCGCCACATCCTCTGCTGTGGATCCTGCCACAGCGGGGCCGAAAACCCCGTCATTTTTTTTTTCTGCGCCAATATCGAATTGTTTGATAAGACATGGATGTTTAAGCAATGTACCTTTAAGGAAACAGTGATGTCATAGAGTGGGTGGAGCTCAGCTCAGTTCAGCCATTTTGCAGGTTTTTAGTTTCAGTTTAAAAGCAGTGTGTGTGTGTGTCTGTATGTTTCCAGAGAGTTGCAGTTAAGTTTTGCAGATTGGTTTTGCTGAGAGCAGTTTAAAAGTGCCTGGCTGTTTTGCTGGTGCTGAAGGCAACCAAGCTAATATATCTCTGCCATTCTACAGAAAATATATATATCCTTTAACCTGATATGATACTGTTTAAAGGTGTTAAATCTCTTGGAAGTTTGAAGGAACATTTTAAGGAATTATTTACTGTTGCAATATTTTCTGAGTTATCTTTGAAGTAAGGAGTGTTAAGAGATCCAATGTTTATTTCAGATGTTAAGTTGAGTTCATGGAATAAACAGTGTTTTATGTTTAAAAACCCACATGTCCATAATTGTAATATCACACCTAGTGAACAAGCCATGGGCTAGGAAAAGCAACAAATACATTAAAGGGAGAGATTGGTTGAACTCCATGATACATTTTGGGGTTCTGAAAACACCTCGCCCATAACAATTGGGGGCTCGTCTGGGATAAAAAATCTATCCATTGGATTGGCTTTTGTGAATTTAAAGACAGTGAAGGATTGTTGCTTTTCCGGTGTAGTATTTTAGTTTAAGTGGGGAGAGTGTTGTGAACAATGGCTCTTTCAGAGGCTCAGAGGTTTTTTGGGGGTGGAGAAGGTCATACGTAGTACCTTAAGGACAGAAACGAAACGCAGACTGTTAGATTTGACAAGAACATTGCAGTTAACATTGCCTGACAAAATGCGAAACGATGAGGTAATTATGGCAGTGGTTAAGCTTTTAAAGTTGCCTGAGATAGAGTTTGACTCATTGGAAATGGCAAAAATTCAGTTGCAAATTAAACAAATGGAACACGAGAAAGAATTAAAGCAGCTGGCATACGAGAGTGAGAGAGAGGAAAGAGAAAGAGAGAGAGAGGAAAAGGAAAGAGAACGAGAGAGAGAGGAAAACAAAAAGGAGAGAGAAGAAAGGAGAAAAGAAAGAATAGCCCGAGCAGAACAAAAAGAAAAAGAAAAGGAGATACAGATCAGGGAAAAAGATAAAGAGAGGGAGTTTGAACTTCAGAAAATGGCCATGAAACATGACAATCGGTTAAAATTGGCAGGCGTAAAGGGAAACGTACAGTTGGATGATAGTGATGAGGATAGTGAGAAAGAGCGTCATAGTCGAAGGCTTGGTGGTAATCTATTTAAATATGTCCAAGCATTGCCAAGGTTTGACGAGAAGGAAGTGGAAGCCTTTTTCATTTCATTTGAGAAGGTAGCTGAACAAATGAAATGGCCACAGGACATGTGGGTGTTACTGATTCAAACAAAGCTGGTAGGTAGAGCTAGTGAAGTGTTTGCATCACAGTATCTGGAACGTATGAGGAGGTGAAGAAACCCATCTTAAGTGCACATGAGCTAGTGCCTGAAGCTTACAGACAAAGGTTTAGAAATTTAAGGAAAGAATTTGGTCAAACATACATGGAGTTTGAAAGGCTCAAACAGAGTAATTTTGATAGGTGGATAAGGGCTTTGAAAATAGACCAAACGTGTGAAGCTCTCAGAGAAATTATACTTTTGGAGGAGTTTAAAAATTCAATTCCTGATGTAGTGAGAATTCATGTGGAAGAACAGAGGGTTAAAACTGCAAGATTAGCAGCGGAAATGGCAGATGATTATGAATTAGTTCATAAATCAAAGATTGGTTTCCGACATCAGTTTCAGCCGGTGAGGGATAGAAACTGGGGACATGAGAAATACTCAAGTGGTAAAGGTAAAGGTGATCTGATGGGAGACAATAAAGAGAGTGTACCTCAGATTAAAAAAGAAATCCAGGAGGGTGGAAAAGAAATGAAAAGTTTCAGATGTTTTCACTGTAATAAACTAGGCCATGTAAAGTCACAGTGTTGGTGGTTGAAGAAAAGCATTGGGAAGGCTGATGTGGTAAAACAGGATAAGACAGTGGGGTTTGTTAGAGTGGTAAAGGAAAGCCCAAGGGAAGCGAAGGAGGTGCAAACAATTGTACAGCCTGTTCAAGAAATAATTGTTAAGAAGGTGCCAGATGTCTTTAAAGAATTTACTTGTGTGGGTAAAGTTTACTCATGTGTATCAGGAGGAGCAGGTAAAGAAGTCACAATTTTAAGAGATACAGGGGCTAGTCAATCTTTAATGGTAAGAGATGGGGAATTGTGGAGTTTGGGAAGAATGTTGCCAGAAAAGGTGGTGATATGTGGAGTTCAGGGTGAGAGGAGTAGCATTCCATTATACAAGGTAAGGTTGGAAAGTCCAGTGAAGAGTGGTGAAGTGGTAGTAGGAGTAATAGATAAACTATCTTGTCCAGGAATACAGTTTATCTTGGGTAATATTATAGCTGGATCGCAGGTGGGAGTGATGCCTACTGTGGTTAATAAGCCAGTGGAAAATCAGCCAACTGAAGTGTTGAAGGACGAATATCCTGGGATTTTTCCGGATTGTGTAGTAACAAGATCACAAAGTCACAGGTTAAGACAAGAGGAGAAATCAAAGAGTGAAGATGAAGTTGAAGTGCAATTATCAGAAACGATTTTTGATCAGATGGTTGAAAAAGAACAAGAACAGTGGAGGATGAGGCGGATATTTTTAGTTCAGGAAAATTGGCGGAGTTACAACTGAAAGATGTTGAAATAAAACGGATATATCAGAAAGCATATACGGAAGAGGAATCTGAGAGTATACCAGAGTGTTATTACCGTCAAAATGATGTCTTGATGAGAAAATGGAGACCTGTACATATGCAGGTGGATGAAAAGTGGGCAGAAGTTCATCAAGTAGTCTTGCCAGTAGGGTACAGAAAGGAGGTGTTGCGAGTTGCACATGAGGTACCAGTGGGAGGTCATTTGGGAATAAGGAAAACTCAAGCTAAAATCCAGAAACATTTTTATTGGCCTGGACTACATAAAGATGTAGTTAAATTTTGTCAATCATGTCACACATGTCAAGTGATAGGGAAACCTCAAGCAGTGATAAAACCAGCGCCCTTAATACACATTCCAGCATTTGAGGAACCTTTTACAAGGGTCCTAATCGATTGTGTAGGACCGCTTCCTAAAATAAAAAGTGGGAATCAATATCTTTTGACTATAATGGATGTGTCTACTAGGTTTCCAGAGGCCATTCCAGTACGTAATATTACAGCTAAAAGGATTGTGGAGGGGTTACTTAAATTCTTTACTAGATATGGACTACCTACAGAAATTCAATCGGATCAAGGATCAAATTTTACTTCAAAGTTATTCAAAGAAGTTATGGATAGCTTAGGAATAAAACAATTTAAATCAACTGCGTACCATCCAGAATCGCAGGGAGCATTAGAAAGGTGGCATCAGACATTAAAGACAATGTTAAGGGCATATTGTCAAGATTATCCAGAGGATTGGGATAAAGGAATCCCATTGTATTGTTTGCAATTAGGGATGCACCTAATGAGTCAACCAAATTTAGTCCTTTTGAATTAATCTTTGGTCATGAGGTAAGAGGACCACTTAAATTGATCAAGGAAAAATTGGTGGGTGAGGAATCGGAAATTACACTATTGGATTATGTGTCAAATTTTAGGGAACGATTAAATAGAGCAGGTGAATTGGCTAGACAACATTTGAAAGTTGCACAAAATGTAATGAAACGGGTAGCGGACAAGAAATACAAAGTTCGTAGTTTTGCCAGTGGGGATAAAGTTTTCGTGTTGTTACCAGTGGTAGATTTAAAAGCTAGGTTTTGTGGACCGTATCAGATTGAAAGGAAATTAAGTGAGGTGAATTATGTGGTAAAAACACCAGATAGACTCACTGAGTGTGGCATGTGAATATGCTTAAAAGGCACTTTGAAAGGGAAGGAGAGAAAAAGGAGGTTTTAATGATTCTAACTCAAAGTGACAAACCAAATCCAGATGACTGTGAATTTGACATACCACAAATTAAATTGGAAAATGAGGATGTTCTTAAAAATTGGGATGAATTGTTAAGTTACCTTCCAGAGGAAAAATGAACTGACCTGAAAGAGTTATTGATATCACATGGGCAAGTTTGTAAATTGGGAAGTACTAAAATGGCTATACATGATGTGGATGTGGGAAATGCTGTTCCTATCAAACAACATCCATATAGACTTAATGCTTTAAAATTGGAACAGGTTAACAGAGAGATTGAGAGTATGCTGAAGAATGGCAGAATTGAAGTGGGTTGCAGTCAATGGAGCTCACCCATAGTGATGGTACCTAAACCAGATGGTACCCAACGGTTGTGTATGGACTATAGAAAGGTGAATGCAGTTACAAGAACGGACTCTTATCCTGTCCCACCATTGAAGGCTTGCATGTAGAAAGTGGGACAATCTGCTTTTATTTTCAACTTCCAGACATGGAAAGAACATTTAAAACATCGTATGGAGTTCTTCGATCGACTTCAGGTGGCGGGTTTGGTGATGAACCTAGCCGAAGGTGAATTTGGAGAAGCCCGAATCACTTTCCTTGCGGAGTTTCCAATACCTTCAAGACGAAGGTAAATAATGCAATCTCTTAGCATGAATGAATTTGATCGACCCTTTGTGCAAACGTTTTGTGGCGTGATTACTCCATTGATGGAATTGCTGAAGAAACGTAAAAAATTCAATGGACAGCGGACTTTCAACAGGCATTTGACTGCCTGAAAGCTGTGATAACCAATGCTCCTGTATTGGATAATTGCAAGGGACTCTGTGGTCAGATTGAACGAAATTATCTGATTCTCAAGAGAAATGCCGAGGAGTAGAGGAATGGATGGATCGTGCAGAGACTTGTTCAAAGAGACCGTCAATCGAGAAAGATTTTGGTTGGAGGGAGAAGAACAAAGAAAAATGGACTATATTATTATACCTGTTTGCGTGTGTTTTTTTTGAAACAAAAATGTATATTTACTGTGTACATTTCTTAGTGGATGGTGCAAAAGTGAAAAATGAAACCTTGAAGTTGATGGTTTATTTTTTTTTCTTGGGGGGAGGTGTCATGCAAGAGTACCTTTAAGACATGTATGTTTAAGTAATGTACCTTTAAGAAAACAGTGATGTTATAGAGTGGGTGGAGCTCAGCTCAGTTCAGCCATGTTGCAGGTTTTTAGTTTCAGTTTAAAAGCAGTGTGTGTGTGTGTGTGTCTGTGTGTTTCCAGAGAGTTGCAGTTAAGTTTTGCAGATTGGTTTTGCTGAGAGCAGTTTAAAAGTGCCTGGCTGTTTTGCTGGTGCTGAAGGCAACCAAGCTAATATATCTCTGCCATTCTACAGAAAATATATATATCCTTTAACCTGATATGATACTGTTTAAAGGTGTTAAATCTCTTGGAAGTTTGAAGGAACATTTTAAGGAATTATTTACTGTTGCAATATTTTCTGAGTTATCTTTGAAGTAAGGAGTGTTAAGAGATCCAATGTTTATTTCAGATGTTAAGTTGTGTTCATGGAATAAACAGTGTTTTGTGTTTAAAAATCCACGTGTCCATAATTGTAATATCACACCTAGAGAACAAGCCGTGGGCTAGGAAAAGCAACAAATACATTAAAGGGAGAGGTTGGTTGAACTCCATGATACATTTTGGGGTTCTGAAAATGCCTCGCCCATAACAACATGAATGAATAATATTGAGACGAGCAACATATGAATAACAGGTCCAAGACCACTTTACCACTTTACATACAGATCAGCAGAATGCAACAAAATTAAATATCCACTTGTAACAAAGTACTTAATGTTCAACAAACATTTGCATCAAGGTTTTATATAGTACGCAGCTTTGGGTTCCTCTTTGTAAGAGAAATATGATTGCGCTGTCGAAAGTACAATGCAAATTTATTACAATGGTGCCTGGGATGATGGATTTTAAGCCAGAGAAACCAGGATTGTATTCAGTCAAAATTAGAAAATCGACAAACATTTGTCAGAGATATGGAAAATTATTTTTTTTAATTGTCTTCCTTGATGCACCCAGCACTTATCATGAAATCATCACCTTGTATCTTCATTATCTTCATTTTGCCTATCAATAGAAATGATCTATTTGTCTTCACAATAAAAAAAGAAATAATTTTTCCATATCTCTGTCAAATGTAGGTCGATTTTTTAATTTTGACTGAATACAATCCTGGTTGCTTTGGCCTAATCCCTTGTCCTAGGCAGCATTGTACTTTCCACAGGGCAATCATATTTCTCTTACAAAGAGGAACCCAAAGCTGTGCAGTGTATGCCAGATGAGGCCTTGCCATTGTTCTGTGTAGAGTCATCATGGCCTTGCTATTTAATCTCTCTTGATATAAATCCTAAAATTCCATTCACTGCCTTAATGGCCTTTTGCTGCCTGTTCACGTGTTTATAATGATCTATGTATTTGCATTAGATCCATTCTTCCTCTATTGCATTGAGAAATCTACCATTTAAGGTTCATTGCCATTCCTTATTTTTATGTATTAACTCACATCTGCTACTTAGTCCTGCTACTTAGTAGCTTAGTGGCTACTTTAGAGTTCCAAAGAAGAGTCAGATTGGACTTGAAACATTAACTCTGTTTTTCTCTCCACTGATGCAGCAAGACCTGCTGAATTTTTAATCATTTTCTGTTTTTATTTCAGATCTCAAGCATCCACACTTTTATAATTTGCTTTTATTATTTTGCTACTTTGTCCACTTGTTCACCAGCCTGCTTACATCTTTCTGCATTCTTTCAATTTGCTACATTGTTAATTTATTATGAATTGATATTCTAAGATCATCAGAAACAGCAGGAGGAGGCCATTCAGCCCCTCATGGCTCTTCTACCATTCAATAAGGTCATGGCTGATCTGACTGTGGCCTTAATTCCACTTTCTTGACTGTTCCCCATGAGCCATGACTCCCTTGTTGAATATATTCAATTACTCAACTTCCACTGCCCTCTGTGGAAGAGAATTCTTTTGAGAGAAGAAATTCCTCCTCATCTCTGACTTCAACAGGAGATGCCTTTATTTTTAAACCGCAACCCCTAGTTCTAGAGTCCCGTACAAGATGAACCATCCTCTCAGCATCTACCCTGTCAAGTCCCCTCAGAATCTTATATCTTGGGTAGTCCCTCAGGGTCGAGGATGACTTGCTTCCACTCTGGGGAGGTGGGTTCCGCCGTGGCCAAATAGTCCAATCCTGGATCCGCAGACTCTGCCACAGATTTGACAGGTGGTGTTTGATGAGGTGGGTGGATGGGATGCTCTGGATTCTGTGTTTTCCTTCCGCTGTTTAGGCTTGACCTCCACGTGTTCCATCCTGCAAAGCTCAAGGTGATTGGTGCCTTCTCCAGTTTGCGTGTTCTAAGGCAAGTGATTCCCACATGTCCGTGGGGATGTTATATTTATTTAGGGAGGCTTTCTCTTTAGGGAGCACTTCCTCTGCCCTCCTCATGATCGCTTGCCATTGCGGAGCTTGGAGTACTTACTTTGGGAGTCTTGTGTCGGGTATGTGGGCAATGTGGCCGGCACATCGCAGCTGGTCGAGCGTGACCAGTGCCTCAATACTGGGGATATTGGGAGAGGATGGTCACGTTGGTACGCCTATCCTGCCAGTGTATTTGCAGGATTTTGTAGAGGCAATGTTGATGATATCTCTTCAAGGATTTGAGGTGTCTGATGTACATTGTCCATGTTTTTGATGCATACAGGGGGACAGGGACCATGGTTGCTCTGTTAACTATGAACTTGGTGCTGGATTTGAGGTCTCAGTCTTCAAATACTCTGTTCCTCAGGCGTCCATCGACTGCGCTGGTGCATTGGAGTCAATGAGGATTTCGTCCTCAATGTCTGTTCGCACCAAGAGGAGGCTCCCGAGGTATGGGATCCACATTATCCACAGGCTCTCTGTGGATCGTGATGGTCAGGGGGTAGTTTTCTGTGGCAGGAGCGGACTGGTAGAGAACCTTTGTTTTCCGGATGTTTAGTTTGAGGCCTATTCTCTCATATGCCTCGGTGAATGCGGCGACGATGGTTTGTAGCTTGGCCTCTGAATGTGCGCACACAGACTAATCTGCGTACTGCAGCTTAATGACAGAGGTTGTGGTTGTCTTGGATCTGGTCTGGAGGTGCCCGAGGTTGAACAGTTTCCCGCTTGTCCGGTAGGTTAGCTCCACTCCAGCAGGGAGTTTCAAGGTGATGGGGTGGAGTGTTGCTGCGAGGAAGATGGAGAAGAATGTTGGTGTAAGGACATAGCCCTGTTTGACCCCAGTTTACGTGTATTGGTTCTGTTGTGGTGAGGACCTCGGCTTGCATGTCATCTGGAGCAGGTGGAGAATGGTGATGAACTTCTGTGGCCAGCTTAATTTGAGGAGGATGCTCCACATCCTTCATGGGTGATAGGGTCGAAAGTCTTTGCGAGATCGAAGACGGCCATGAACAGAGGTTGATGTTGCTCCCTGCACTTTTCCTGGCTTTGTCACGCACTGAAGATCATGTCCATTGAGCCTCTTGATGGGTGGAAGCCGCACTGAGACTCGGGGAGGAGCTCTTCAGCCACTGCGAGGAGGCAATTGAGGAGGATTTTCGTGAAGACCTTTCCCGTGGCGGAGAGTAGGGAAATCTCTCTGTATTTTCCACAGTCGGACCTGACTCGTTTCTTGAAGGTGGTCACAATTAAGGCGTCTCTGAGGTCACCCGACATGCTCTCTTCCTTCCAGACAAGGGTGATGATGTTGTGGATTCTTGTCAGGAGTGCCTCTCTACCACATTTTAATATTTCTGTGGGGATTCCATCTGCGCCAAAGGCCTTGTTGTTTTTCAGCTGTCGGATGGCTTTTTTGACTTCACGGCGAGCTGGGGTTGTGCTGAGATGGTGGGTAGCATGTTGTGGGATGGTGTCGAGGGATTGGCGTCAAAGGCTGTATTGTGGTTGAGGTGGTCCTGAAAGTGCTCTCTCCAGCGGGCATTGACTGGCTCTCTGTCTTCGATGAGCGCCTCTCTGTTTTTGGCTCTCAGTGGGGTGGGTCCTTGGGTAGTTGGGCTGTAGATGGTTTTAATTGTGCTGAAGAAGCCAAGCACATTGTGGTTGTCGGTGAGTTGCTGAGTCTCCTGCGCTCTTTCCACCCCCAACTTTTCTTCAGGTCATAGATTCTTTGTTGAACCTCGGCCTTCAGTTGCCTGTAAGCCTGTTTCCTCTCACTCAAGTTTTGATGGAGCTGCCAGTTCAGGAACGTCTTGTATTTGCGATCAAGGACATCTGGATCTCCTGATCGTTCTCATCGAACCAGCCTTCGTGTTTCCTGGTCAAGTCCCCTTAGAATCTTATACATTTCAGTGACGTAACTCTCATTCTTCTGAACGCCAATGAATATAGGCCCAACCTGCTCAACCTTTCCTTCATCCCAGGAATCTGCCCAGTGAATTTTCACTGAACTCCTTCAACTGCAAGGATATAATTCCCGAATCAACTGTATGTCTAAGTTCAAATTGTTTTTCTAAAAGGGAAAACAAACAATGTCCCAACACCATTGTGGCAATGGTGGCAATCTGCTAGTCTGCCCGTCTGAGAACTATCAGAGTGAGTTCTCCCAGTGAGCCAGAGAAGACACAGCCAGAGTGAGACAGAACCAAGAGTGAGTTTGGGAATTTGAATCTAGGTGGGACTTCGAAGCTTGGGGGGGGGGGGGAGATGCTTTTTATCCCTGGTAAGTGACTGGTAAGTAGTGTTTCTGTTTTTCTGTTTCTTTTCATTGGTATATTTATTTATTTTTTTCTTCGTTGTTTATTTATTTATTTAATTTTGGGGGGGGAAATTGTAATTGTTGAAGTTAACCGAAGGTTTAAGACATGGCAGGAGATCTCAGGCCTGTGTCATGCTCATCGTGTGCGATGTGGGAGCTCAGGGACACGTCCACTGCCCCTGGCTCCTTCACGTGCAAGAAGTGTGTCCAGTTGCAGCTCCTGTTAGACCGCTTGACGGCTCTGGAGCTGCGGATGGACTCACTTTGGAGCATCCGCGATGCTGAGGATGTCGTGGATAGCACGTTTAGCTAGTTGGTCACACCGCAGGTGAAAGGTACTGAGGGAGATAGAAAATGGGTGACCAAAAGACAGAGCAAGAGTAGGAAGGCAGTGCAGGTGTCCTCTGCGGTCATCTCCCTGCAAAACAGGTATACCGCTTTGGATACTGTTGAGGGAGATGGCTCACCAGGGGAAGGCAGCAGCAGCCAGGTTCATGGCACTGTGGCTGGCTCTGCTGCGCAGCTGGGTAGGAAGAAGAATGGCAGGGCTATAGTGATAGGGGACTCAATTGTAAGGGGAATAGACAGGCGGTTCTGCGGACGCAATTGAGACTCCAGGATGGTATGTTGCCTCCTTGGTGCAAGGGTCAAGGATGTCTCGGAACGGTTGCAGGACATTCGGGGGGGGGGGGGGGGGGAGAGGGTGAACAGCCAGTTGTCGTGGTGCACATAGGCACCAACGATATAGGTAAAAAACGGGATGAGGTCCTACAAGCTGAATTTAGGGAGTTAGGAGTTAAACTAAAAAGTAGGACCTCAAAGGTAGTAATCTCAGGATTGCTACCAGTGCCACGAGCTAGTCAGATTAGGAATGTCAGGATAGATAGGATGAATGTGTGGCTCGAGAGATGGTGCAAGAGGGAGGGATTCAAATTCCTGGGACATTGGAACCGGTTCTGGGGGAGGTGGGACCAGTACAAACCGGACGGTCTGCACCTGGGCAGGACTGGAACCGATGTCCTGGGGGGGGGGGGGGTTTGCTAGAACTGTTGGGGAGAGTTTAAACTAATGTGGCAGGGGGATGGGAACCGATGCAGGAAGTTGGAAGGTAGTAAAACAGGGACAGAAACAAAAGGCATTCAGGGGGAAAGTGTAAGGCAGATAAGCCATAGTCAAAAATCAAAAAGGGCGGCAATACAAGATACAGTGACTGAGGGGAGCTCAGTGAATAGGACCAGGAATGCTAAAAGGAATAAAACGGGAAGTGAAAACATTAATGGTAAGCAACGCGGCAGGTTGTTACATGAAGATATGGGTTCAACGACAAGGAAAATTAGGAGAAAGGTTAAGAAGAAATGTAACTGAGGAGAGGTTACTGATCGAGGTGTTAAGATTCAGAACAGAGGTAAAAAAGCCAACATAAGTGTACTTTACCTGAATGCTCGTAGTATTCGGAATAAGGTAAATTAGTTGGTGGCGCAAATCATCGTGAATGACTATGATTTAGTGGCCATTCCTGAAACATGGTTAAAGGATGGTCACGACTGGGAGTTAAATATCCGAGGGTATCAAACTATTCGGAAGGACAGAGTGGATGGTAAGGGAGGTGGTGTAGCTCTGTTATTTAAGGATGACATCCGGGCAACAGTAAGGGATGACATCGGTGCTATGGAGGTTAAGTTTGAATCCATTTGGGTGGAAATCAGGAATAGTAAGGCGAAAAAGTCACTGATAGGAGTAGTCTACAGGCTACCAAATAGTAACATTATGGTGGGGCAGGTAATAAACAAAGAAATAACTGATGCATGTAGAAATGGTACAGCAGTTATCATGGGGGATTTTAATCTACATGTCGATTGGTTTAACCAGGTCGGTCAAGGCAGCCTTGAGGAGGAGTTTATAGAATGTATCCACGATAGTTTCCTGGAACAGTATGTAATGAAACCTACGAGGGAACAAGCGGTCCTAGATCTGGTCCTGTGTAATGAGACAGGATTGATTCAGGATCTCATAGTTAGGGATCCTCTCGGAAGGAGCGATCACAATATGGTGGAATTTAAAATACAGATGGAGGGTGAGAAGGTAAAACCAAGCACTAGTGTTTTGTGCTTAAACAAAGGAGGTTACAATGGGATGAGAGAAGAACTAGCTAAGGTAGACTGGGAGCAAAAGACTTTATGGTGAAACAGTTGAGGAACAGTGGAGAACCTTCCAAGTGATTTTTCACAGTGCTCAGCAAAGGTTTATACCAACAAAAAGGAAGGACGGTAAAAAGAGGGAAAATCGACCGTGGATATGAAAGGAAATAAGGGAGAGTATCAAATTGAAGTAAAAAACATACAAAGTAGCAAAGATCAGTGGGAGACTAGAGGACTGGGAAATCTTTAGGGGGCAACAGAAAGCTACTAAAAAAGCTATAAAGAAGAACAAGATAGATTATGAGAGTAAACTTGCTCAGAATATAAAAACAGATAGTAAAAGTTTCTATAAATATATAAAACAAAAAAGAGTGGCTAAGGTAAATATTGGTCCTTTAGAGGATGAGAAGGGAGATTTAATAATGGGAGATGAGGAAATGGCTGAGGAACTGAACAGGTTTTTTGGGTCGGTCTTCACAGTGAAAGACACAAATAACATGCCAGTGACTGATGGAAATGAGGCTATGACAGGTGAGGACCTTGAGAGGATTGTTATCACCAAGGAGGTAGTGATGGTCAAGCTAATTGGGCTAAAGGTAGACAAGTCTCCTGGACCTGATGGAATGCATCCCAGAGTTCTAAAAGAGATGGCTAGGGAAATTGCAAATGCATTAGTGATAATTTACCAAAATTCACTAGACTCTGGGGTGGTCCCGGCGGATTGGAAATTAGCAAACGTGACACCACTGTTTAAAAAAGGAGGTAGGCAGAAAGCGGGTAATTATAGGCCAGTGAGCTTAACTTCGGTAGTAGGGAAGATGCTGGAATCTATCATCAAGGAAGAAATAGCGAGGCATCTGGATGGAAATTGTCCCATTGGGCAGACGCAGCATGGGTTCATAAAGGGCAGGTCGTGCCTAACTAATTTCGTGGAATTTTTTGAGGACATTATCAGTGCGGTAGATAACGGGGAGCCGATGGATGTGGTATATCTGGATTTCCAGAAAGCCTTTGACAAGGTGCCACACAAAAGGTTGCTGCATAAGATAAAGATGCATGGCATTAAGGGGAAAGTAGCAGCATGGATAGAGGATTGGTTAATTAATAGAAAGCAAAGAGTGGGGATTAATGGGTGTTTCTCTGGTTGACAATCAGTAGCTAGTGGTGTCCCTCAGGGATCAGTGTTGGGCCCACAACTGTTCACAATTTACATAGATGATTTGGAGTTGGGGAACGAGGGCAATGTGTCCAAGTTTGCAGACGACACTGAGATAAGTGGTAAAGCAAAAAGTGCAGAGGATACTGGAAGTCTGCAGAGGGATTTGGATAGGCTAAGTGAATGGGCTAGGGTCTGGCAGATGGAATACAATGTAGACAAATGTGAGGTTATCCATTTTGGTAGGAATAACAGCAAAAGGGATTATTATTTAAATGATAAAATATTAAAACATGCTGCTGTCCAGAGAGACCTGGGTGTGCTAGTGCATGAGTCGCAAAAAGTTGGTTTACAGGTGCAACAGGTGATTAAGAAGGCAAATGGAATTTTATCCTTCATTGCTAGAGGGATGGAGTTTAAGACTAGGGAGGTTATGCTGCAATTGTATAAGGTGTTAGTGAGGCCACACCTGGAGTATTGTGTTCAATTTTGGTCTCCTTACTTGAGAAAGGACGTACTGGCACTGGAGGGTGTGCAGAGGAGATTCACTAGGTTAATCCCAGAGCTGAAGGGGTTGGATTACGAGGAGAGGTTGAGTAGACTGGGGCTGTACTCGTTGGAATTTAGAAGGATGAGGGGGGATCTTATAGAAACATATAATATTATGAAGGGAATAGATTGGATAGATGTGGGCAGGTTGTTTCCACTGGCGGGTGAAAGCAGAACTAGGGGGCAAAGCCTCAAAATAAGGGGAAGTAGATTTAGGACTGAGTTTAGGAGGAACTTCTTCACCCAAAGGGTTGTGAATCTATGGAATTCCTTGCCCAGTGATGCAGTTGAGGCTCCTTCATTAAATGTTTTTAAGATAAAGATAGATAGTTTTTTGAAGAATAAAGGGATTAAGGGTTATGGTGTTCAGGCCGGAAAGTGGAGCTGAGTCCACAAAAGATCAGCCATGATCTCATTGAATGGTGGAGCAGGCTCGAGGGGCCACATGGCCTACTCCTGCTCCTAGTTCTTATGTTCTTATGTTCTTATGTTCTCACAACTCTTTGTTGTTTTCCTTTCAACAACTTTCTATCCATACCACCTCCCCTTTTAAATTATAGAGCCTTGCTTTTCTCAGTCAATTTATTATGCAGCACTTTGTGAAATGCATTCCATGTGAACTGCACCCACTGACTATACTTTGTGTTAGTCTCTGGAAATATCGTTTGTCAAACACGATCCACTCTTCCGAAATCTATGTTGGCCTCTTTGATGCCTCTTTAAATTTTCATTTGTATTGTCCCTTATTATTGTCTCTACCAATGTCGGAATTGTGGCTCCAATTGAATTTGAAAAATCCTGGTTAGCCCATCTGCCACTTCCTCATTATCTTCCTTCAGTAATCTAGGGTGCATACAATCTGGTCCTACGCACATTAGTTGTTAACAATCTGAGCACCAAAGTTACTTTTATTTGACTGGTGTTAATCATTAAGCCAGCGGTTCCCAAACTGGTGGTTGTGACCCCAAAGACAACGGATGGGGTCTTGAGCTCCCCCACCTCCGTGACTGCGCTTGCAAGTCCAAGGACCAGGTAGTTTTAACGGCCTGCCTTTGCCCTGATTGTCTCTTAGTCTCTCTCTCTCTCGGTTGGTGAAGTGTCCAACACTATAGACAACGAGTCCAATGTGTGAGTCATTGATTTTCTCCTCTTCCCTCTCACTTACTCGAGAGTTGGGTTTCTTGGCCCATATTGGTATTCATGTGCACTGAATGGCAGGAAGGTAAATTAACAAACTAATTGATCTGAAAAAAAGCAACTGGAGCCCAAGGATGAGCCAGTTCTCATATTGTAGGTGACAACCAAGGATGCAGGGCAGGGTGGGAGGGTATTGGTGGGGGTGTAACTTCCCTAATTATTACATAAACCAACCTGAAAAGGCCAGCATCAATTACGGAGCTTTTTTCCGAGTGCCAGTTTGCTTCAGTGGATTGTAGAGGAGAGAACTTTACAAGAATAGCAAGTTTTAATGAAAAATACGTTTAGAAAAATTAAATTCTCTTTTTTTAGAAAATATTTTATTGAGGCATTTATAATTTTAACATTTTAAAAAGAGAGATTTAGCACACGCATAACCCCCACAATAACACACAAAACTCTCCCCAGTCCTAAACTCTAACTACCCAGACATTAGATACCCTGCCCTTAATCGTCACTTCCGTGCCTCCCCTTTCCCCCCCATCCCCCTCCCCCACTGCTGACGGTCAATTTTCCTGGAAGAAGTCAATGAATGGCTGCCATCTCCGAGCAAATCCCTGTAACGAACCCCTTAAAGCGAATTTAATTTTGCTCTAGCCAAAGAAACCCTGCCATGTCACTGACCCAAACCCCCGACTTTGGAGGCTCCGTGTCCCTCCATCCCAGCAAAATTTGTCTCCGGGCCACCAGGAAGGCAAAGGCCAAGGCGTCGGCCTCTCTCCTCCCCTGGTCTCCCAGATCTTCCGACACTCCAAATATTGCCATCTCTGGACTCGGAGTCACTCTCCAGGACCTCTGACACAACATGTGAGAATCCCTGCCAAAATCCCCTCAGCTTCGGACACGTCCGAAAACATATGAACATGATTTGCCGGACTTCCCCCGCACCTCCCACATCTGTCCCCACCTCTTCAAAAAACCTACTCATCCGGGCCACAGTCAAAAGAGCCCTGTGGACCACCTTTAACTGGATCAGGCTAAGCCTGGCACACAACAAGGATGCATTAAATCTCCTCAGGGCCTTCTCCCATAGCCCGACTTCCAACACTCCTCCCAGCTCTTCCTCCCACTTTCTCTTCACCTCCCGAATTGGGATCACTTCCCACTCCATCAGTTCCTTGTATATTTCTGAGACCCGCCCCTCCCCAACCCCTGTTTTAAACAACACCTTATCCTGTAGCCCTCTTAGTGGGAGGCAAGGAAAGCTCAGGACCTGCCTCCAAAGTCCTGTACCTGCAGGTACCGGAACCCAATCCTCCCCGGCAACTCAAACTCCTCCTCTAGCTCCTCCAGGCTCGACAAACCCTCCTCAATGAAGAGATGTTCAAATCTCTCTATCCCTGCCCGCTGCCACCCCCTGAAGCCCCCATCCAGCGCCCCCGGAGCGAACCGATGATTGTCACAGATCGGTGACCACACTGATGCCCTCTCCAGGCTCAAGTGCTGCCACCATTGCCCCCACACTCTCAGGGCTGCCACAAATACTGGGCTTGTGGAGGTCTGAGCCGGCCAGAACGGCCGAGGTGCCGTTAAAAAAGCCTTCAGACTCGTACCCTTACAGACTGTCACCTTCACAGTCTGTACCCTCCCCGCCAATGACAGTGGGAGCACGTCCCACCTACAGAAGTCTTCTTTCATTTGCTCAATCGACCTGCCCAAATTTAGTTTATGAAGCTGACCCCAGTCCCTTGCCACTTGAATCCCCAGGTACCTAAAACTCCCTCCCCCACTTTGAACGGCATCTCCCTCAGTCTCCTCTCCTGTCCTCTTGCCTGGATCGCAAAAACCTCACTCTTGCCCATATTCAGTTTGTAACCTGAGAACTGACCAAATTCCTCCAGTATCCCCATTACTCCTGCAATCGCCCCCCCAACGGGTCTGTTAAAGGAGCAAATCGTCCGCATAGAGAGAGACCCTACGTTCCACCCCCCACCTCTCACTATCCCCCGCCAAATGTTTGATGCTCACAGCGGTATTGCCAAAGGCTCTATGGCCAGGGCAAAGAGTAGTGGGGAGAGGGGACACACCTGTCTTGTCCCCCGGCACAGACTAAAATATTTTGATCAAACCGGGTTTGTCCTTACATTCGCCACCGGTGCCTGATATAGCAACCGGACGGAATCCACAAATCTCTGCCCAAACACATCTCACAAGTACTTCCACACCACCCGATCAAAGGTCTTTTCTGCATCCATGGCCACCACCACCTCGACCTCGCGCACCTCCGCAGGCACCGTTATTACATTGAGGAGCCGCCTAATGTTGGACATCAGATGTCGTCCCTTAACAAATCCCGTCTGGTCCTCCCCTATTACCCCTGGAACACATTCCTCTATGCCGTGTGGCCAACATCTTTGCCAGCAATTTTGCATCCACATTTAGCAGGGGGATTGGCCTATACAAACCACAGGTCTCCGGATCCTTATCCCGCTTCAAAATAAAGGAAATCGATTCCTGCGATAATGTTGGGGGGGAGCACTCCCAGCACCGTTGACTCATTAAAAGCCTTTACCAGGAGCGGCCACAACAGCCTGGAAAACCTTTTCGAAAACTCAACCGGGTATCCGTCTGGTCTCGGGGCTTTACCCGATTGCATCACCCCCCAACCCGTCTATAAACTCGCCAAGCCCAATTGGGGCTCCCAAATCCTCCACCAACTCCTCATCTATCCTCAGGAACTCCAGCCCCCCAGAAATCGCTTCATACCCTCCTCCCCGGCTGGAGGTTCCAATTTATACAATTTACTATAAAACTCCCGAAACACATCATTCACCCCCGCCGGATCCAGAGTCACCTTCCCCCCTGTATCCCTCACTTTCCCAATCTCTCTCGCCGCCTCCCGTTTCCTCAGCTGATGCGCCAGCATCCTGCTGGCTTTTTCCCCATATTCATACACTGCCCCCTTTACCCTCCTCAGTTGTCCCTCCGCCTTACCTGTGGACAGGAGCCCAAATTCCAGCTGCAGTCTTTGACGATCCTTCAGAAGCCCGTCATCCGGAGACTCCGCATACCTCCTGTCCACCTGTAAAATTTCGCATACCAGTCTGTCCAACTCCGCCCGCTCAGCCTTCTCCATATGGGCCCGAATTGAGAAGAACTTCCCCCTAATAGCCGCCTTCAGCGCCTCCCAAACCACCCCTGCCGAAACCTACCTCGTGTCATTGATCCCTATATATCCCCGAATGGCCTCCCTCACCCGCTCGAATACCTCCTCCTCCGCTAACAGCCCCACATCCAACCTCCATTGGCGCTGGGCCTTTCCCTTGCTAACTTGCAAGTCCACCCAGTGCGGGTGGACCACTACTGCTGAACATTCAGCATCTACCACCTCAGCCAGCAGCGTTTTGTCCATCACAAAGAAGTCTAACTGGGAATGCATCTTATGCACATGGGAGTAAAATGAAAACTCCTTACTCCTCGACCTCCCAAATCTCCACGGATTGACCCCCGCCCCCATACGCTCCATGAACCCCCAAAGCTCCTTTGCCACAGCTGATACCTTCCCACATCTAGAACTCGACCAGTCCAACCCTGGATCCAGGACCGTATTGAAATCTCTCCCCATAATCAGTCAATGTGAATCTAATCTGGGATCTTCCCCAGTACCCGACTAACAAACTCAACGTCATCCCAGTTCGGGGCATATATGTTTACCAATACCATGGCCATTCCCTCCAGCTTCCCACTAACCATAACATATCTACCCCCCGGGTCCGCTTCTATATTCCCCATCTCGAATGCCACTCGCTTATTAAACAAGATTGCCACCCCCCTTGTTTTAAATTGTAACCCCGAATGGAACACCTGTCCAACCCATCCTTTCCTGAATCTAATCTGATCCACCACCTTCAGATGTGTCTCCTGCAACATGGTCACGTCCGCCTTCAGTTCCCTCAAGTGCGCGAACACACCGGCCCTTTTGACTGGCCCATTCCGTCCCCGAACATTCCACATGACCAGTCTTTTTAAAAAAATATATATTTATTAAAGTTTTTTAACACAATTTTTCTCCCTGACAAACAATAACCCCCCCATAACAAAATAACAAGAAATCGCACAGAGCAAGATATATACATGGCAAAATGGTATGTTTACATAGCTTTGTACACTGGCTCTCTCCCGCACGTGCCAGTTTCCCCAGCCCTTCATGTTATCTCTTGCTCATCCGCCCTCCCAGGCAATCCCCCATTCCCCCCCCCCCCCCCCCAGGTTGCTGCTGCTGCTGGCCGACCTTCCTCTAACGCTCCGCGAGATAGTCTAGGAACGGTTGCCACCGCCTGTAGAACCCCTGCGCAGACCCTCTCAAGGCAAACTTAATCCTCTCCAGCTTTATGAACCCTGCCATATCATTTATCCAGGCCTCCAGGCTGGGGGGCTTCGCCTCCTTCCACATTCGCAAGATCCTTCGCCGGGCTACTAGGGGCGCAAAGGCCAGAATGCCGGCCTCTTTCGCCTCCTGCACTCCCGGCTCGTCCACTGCTCCAAATATTGCGAGCCTCCGGCTTGGCTTGACCCGGACTTTCACCACCTGAGATATTGCTCCCGCCACTCCTCTCCAGAACCCCTCCAGTGCCAGGCATGACCAAAACATATGGACATGGTTCGTCGGACTTCCTGAGCACCTTCCACATTTGTCCTCCACCCCAAAAAACCTACTCAACCTCACCCCCGTCAAGTGCGCTCTGTGAACCACCTTAAATTATATCAGGCTAAGCCTGGCACACGAGGAAGAGGAATTAACCCTACCTAGGGCATCAGCCCACAGACCTTCCTCAATCTCCTCCCCCAGCTCCTCCTCCCATTTACCCTTCAGCTCTTCTATCAGCGCTTCCCCCTCTTCTTTCATCTCCTGGTGTATTGCCGACACCTTGCCCTCCCCGACCCATACACCCGAGATCACCCTGTCTTGAATTTCTTGTGCCGGGAGCAACGGGAATTCCCTCACCTGTCGCCTCACAAATGCCCTCACCTGCATATATCTAAAGGCATTTCCCGGGGGTATCTCGAACCTCTCCTCCAGTGCCCCTAGGCTCGCAAACGTCCCGTCAATGAACAGGTCCCCTATTCTTCTAATCCCCGCCCGATGCCAGCTCTGGAACTCCCCGTCCATCTTCCCCAGGACAAACCGGTGGTTACCCCTGATCGGGGACCACACCGAGGCTCCCATTGCACCCCTGTGCCGTCTCCACTGGCCCCAGATCCTTACCGTTGCCGCCACCACCGGGCTCGTGGTGTACCTTGTCGGCGAGAGCGGCAGCGGTGCTGTCACCAACGCCCCCAGGCTCGTTCCTTTACAGGGCGCCATCTCCATCCTCTTCCATGCCGTGCCCCTCCCTCCATCACCACTTGCTTTTCATCGCCACATTTGCTGCCCAGTAGTAGCTCCCTAGGTTTGGCAGCGCCAACCCTCCTCGGTCCCTACTTCGTTCCAGGAACCCTCTCCTTACCCTCGGGGTCCTATTCGCCCACACAAACCCCATTATGCTCCTACCTACTCTCTTGAAAAAGGCCTTGGCGATCACGATGGGAAGGCACTGAAACACAAACAGAAACCTCGGAAGGACCACCATTTTGACCGACTGCACTCTACCCGCCAGCGAGAGCGGTAACATGTCCCATCTTTTGAAATCCTCCTCCATTTGCTCCACCAGCCTCGTCAGATTCAGTTTATGTAGTGCTCCCCAACTGCTGGCTATCTGGATCCCCAGATACCGAAAGCTCCCCTCCGCCCTCCTCAACGGTAGGTCCCCAATCCCTCTTTCTTGGTCCCCTGCCTGTAATACAAAGAGCTCACTCTTCCCTACATTGAGCTTATAGCCCGAAAACTCCCCAAACTCCCTTAGAGTCTGCATGACCTCCACCATCCCCTCCATTGGATCCGCCACGTACAGCAACAGGTCAACCGCATATAGCGACACCCGATGCTCTTCTCCCTCCCTCGGACCACCCCCCTCCATTTATTAGACTCCCTCAATGACATGGCCAGGGGTTCGATCGCCAATGCAAACAACAGGGGGGACAGGGGGCACCCCTGCCTCGTCCCTCGGTACAGTCGAAAGTACTCCGACCTCTGCCGGTTCGTCACCACACTCGCCACCGGGGCTCTGTAAAGGAGCTTAACCCAACTGATAAACCCTCCCCGAACCCAAACCTACGCAGCACCTCCCAGAGGTACTCCCACTCTACTCGGTCAAAGGCCTTCTCCGCGTCCATAGCTGCCACTATCTCCGCCTCTTCCTCCTCCGATGGCATCATTATCACGTTTAAGAGCCGCCGCACATTAGTGTTTAATTGCCTGCCCTTTACGAATCCCGTCTGGTCCTCGTGGATCACCCCCGGGACACAGTCCTCGATCCTCGTGGCCAACACTTTTGCCAGCAACTTAGCATCCACATTGAGGAGCGAGATCGGCCTGTACGATCCACATTGCAGTGGGTCCTTGTCCCGCTTTAGGATCAAAGAAATTGTCGCTTCCGGCATTGTCGGGGGCAGGGTCCCCTCCTCTCTTGCCTCATTAAAGGTCCTCACTAGTAGCGGGGCCAACAGGTCTACGTACTTCCTGTAGAACTCCACCGGGAACCCGTCCGGTCCCGGGGCCTTCCCCGCCTGCATACTCCCCAAACCCTTGCTCAGCTCCTCCAACCCAATTGGTGCCCCCAAACCAGCCACCTCTTGCTCCTCCATCCTCGGGAATCTCAGTTGGTTTAGGAATCATCTCATCCCCTCGTCCCCTGCTGGGAGCTGGGATTTGTACAGCTCTTCATAGAAGGCCTTAAATACCTTGTTTATTTTCGTCGCACTCCGAACCGTGGCTCCCCTTCCATCTTTGACTCCCCCTATTTCCCTCGCTGCCATCCTCTTACGGAGCTGGTGTGCCAGCATCCGACTAGCCTTTTCCCCATACTCGTAGGTCGCCCCCTGCGCCTTCCTCCACTGTGCCTCCGCCTTCCCTGTGGTCAACAGGTCAAACTCTGTCTGGAGCTCTCGTCTTTCCCCAAGTAATCTCTCCTCAGGGGCCTCTGCGTATCTCCTGTCCACTCTCAAAATCTCCCCCACTAACCTTTCCCTTTCCATGCCCTCTGTCTTTTCCCTATGAGCCCTGATTGAGATTAGCTCTCCCCTGATCACCGCCTTCAACGCCTCCCATACCACCCCCACCCACACCTCCCCGTTGTCGTTGGCCTCCAAGTACCTTTCGACACACCCCCTCACCTTCCCACACACCACCTCATCTGCCAGCAGTCCCACATCCAGCCGCCACAGCGGGCGTTGGTCCCTCTCCTCTCCCAGCTCCAGTTCCACCCAGTGCGGGGCGTGATCCGAAACGGCTATGGCCGAATACTCCGTCCCCTCCACCCTCGGGATGAGCGCCCTACCCAGAACAAAAAATCTATCCGGGAGTAAGCTTTGTGCACATGGGAGAAAAAAGAAAATTCCCTGGCCTGCGGCCTTGCAAACTGCCATGGGTCCACTCCCCCCATCTGATCCATAAACCCCCTAAGCACCTTGGCCGCCGCCGGCCTCTTTCCAGTCCTTGATCTGGAGCGGTCCAGTGCTGGATCCAACACTGTATTGAAGTCCCCTCCCATTATCAGGCCTCCTATCTCCAGGTCCGGAATGCGCCCCAACATGCGCTTCATGAATCCAGCATCATCCCAGTTCGGGGCGTATACATTTACCAACACCACCCACGTCCCTTGCAACCTATCGCTCACCATCACATATCGCCCTCCATTATCCACTACAATAGTCTTGGCCTCAAATGACACCCGCTTTCCCACCAATATTGCCACCGCTCTATTCTTCACGTCCAGTCCCGAGTGGAATACCTGTCCTACCATCCCTTTCTTAACCTGACCTGGTCCGCCACCTTCAGGTGTGTCTCTTGGAGCATGACCACGTCTGCCTTCAGTCCCTTTAAGTGCGCGAACACTCGAGCCCTCTTCACCGGCCCATTCAGGCCCCTCACGTTCCACGTTATCAGCGGCTCTCGGTTTGTATGACAGTCCACGCCTCTTCAGGCGTTTCAAAATAATAGTGTTGGTCCTTGTATGTGACCCACAGTCGCGCTGGCTGCAGCATTCCGAATCTCACTTCTTTCCGGTACAGCGCCGCTTTGGCCCGGTTGAAACCCACTCTCCGCTTTGCAACCTCCGTGCTCCAGTCCGGGTATATTCGTATCTCTGCATTGTCCCACTTACTGTTCCGCTCCTTCTTGGCCCATTTCAGGACCCTCTCTCTGTCCGTGAACCGGTGAAATCTCACCACCATCGCCCTTGGCGACTCATTTGCCTTGGGCTTCCTCGCCAGCACCCGATGTGCCCCGTCCAGCTCCAGCGACCTCGAAGGGGCCTCTGCGCCCATCATCGCCCCGAGCATCGTGCTCGGGAAGCCCCAGCATCAGCCCCCTCCACTCCTTCAGGGAGACCCAGGATCCGCAGATTCTTAATCCTCAACCTAGTCTCCAGGTCTTCGAGTCTTCCCGCCCACCTCTTGTGTAGCGCCTCGTGCTGCTCCACTCTCACCGCCAGGCCCAAGATCTCGTCCTCATTCTCACTGACTCTTTTCTGTACCTCCTGGATCTTTACCTCGTGGGCCTTCTGGGTGATCCTCGTCCTTCAATTGCTGACAGCATAGGCGCCAGCATCTCCTTCCGCAGCTCCTCGAAGCAGCGCTTGATGAACTCCTGCAGCTCCGGCCCGCACTCCGCTTTGTCCCCGGCCGCCGCCATTTTGTTTTTTTCCCTCGCTTCTCCCGCTGCTCCAATGCCGCTTTTTTGGCCGTTGCACTTCTGGTCCGGTCCATAAAAGTTGGAAGGGGACCTCTCTCTTCCCTTCCCCACGGGTTGTCTTCGAAAAAATTCCATTGGGGCTCCTCTAACGAGCCCGAAAGTCCGTAATAGCGGGAGCTGCCGAATCGTGCGGCTTAGCTCCGCATAGCCGCAACCGGAAGTCCCCCACATGACCAGCCTTGACCAGCATCCCTCCCCCGTTGATCAACCATAACCTCTCCTCGGCCAGTCTGCGGCTCATGTCCCGCACCTCCCCTGGTCCGCCATCGGGCAACTACCATCATCAACCCTCCTCCTCCTCCACTTTGAAAGTCCCCTCCCTGTCAGCAGTATACTCCTCCCCCCCCCCCCCCCACCCCACCCAACCCCCCACTCCCACCCCCTTGACTGGACCTCCTAATCCCCTCACATTCCACGTGACTATCCTTACTGGGGACCTCTCAACCCCCCCCCCCCCCTTCTTATCCACCATCATCATACCACTGGGCCCTGCCCCATGAGCCTGACTATCCACTATATTTAAAATCCTACATTCATCACAGTAAATTAGATTAATAAGATTACCCTGGAAGGAAATGTGTTTCAAAAATTCAAGCAATGGTTAAGCTAGCCATTGCACGCTGTTATTATGCAGCAGCAACACAAGTGGTATTTGCCATGAACAGGATTCTGCCATCATGCCAAAAGGTCATTCTGCCTATCCCACAAATGAGTAATGTGGCTGATGAATTTTATTGCCTTGACCAATCAGAGTTGACCAGTCAAGTTAATAGTTAACTGTTGTGATGAATGTAGGAATTTCGGATATATTGTATTATAAGTATTTGGTGAAGTAATGGTTAAAAGGTTGGGTTAGAGTGTGTTAGACTGCTGAAGTCATGTTTTAAAAGAATCTTGGTTTGAAAGAAAACAAAGCTTTTAAGAGCCATAGGTACAATTAACCACCATAAAATGCTTTGGCTAATGCAATTTAGCTTTGATTAAGGGGACTCCCTGGGGAGTTAATTAACTTTCAGCTTCGTGAGATGAGATCATTGTTGAGTGGAGCTATGGCACAGGCCTTTTGAGAAAGCATTTTCAATGAGTTCTGTTCTGGATGAAGCTGGGACTACAAGTCAGGTTTTCTTCTCTGCAGTTCAATTAAAAAGAGATTGACTGTCTTTAGAGCAGTGCAGACTTGTCTGAGGACAGGGAAGAGCTGAAACAAGCCAGTTGAAACAGCTTTTGAAGTCATACAGCCAGCATTTCTGACAGGAGTCAGATCTTTTCTGTAAAGCAATGTCAAGAGATCTTGTTCTCAAAGAATAACTCTGTAAAACAAGTATTCCTGTGTCATTTGTATTTGAAGTGGATTGAGAGCTGAGGTGGTTTATTTTCTTGTTTAAGTGGGAATAAAGTTAGTAATTAAGGATATTGTATTCACTGTATTGAGTGGTATTGTTTAAGGGGTAATTGTAAGCTATTTTCTGGTGTGATGTTAAAGATTTTAACACTGTTAGTCATAAAATGTGTTTCAATATACCATATCCCTATTTCTTCATGCAATCACTCCTGGACTCGATGGGCCGAATGGCCTCCTTCCACACTGTAAATTCTATGATTCTATTCTATGAAACACTGTTGCAGGTCCCATTGTCATTATTGTGTATCAGTTGCTGCTCTTAATACTTTTAATCATAAAATTTACAGTGCGGAAGGAGGCCATTTGGCCCATCGAGTCTGCACTGGCCCTTGGAAAGAGCACCCCATTTAAGCCCAGTAACCCAGTAACCGCACCTAACCTTTTTTGGACTCTAAGGGCAATTTTATCATGGCCAATCCACCTAACCTGCACATCTGTAAGTCAAAAATTATGGAGCTTTTTGTTAACAGCTTTGCCACACACACATGTTACATTGTGTCTTAGATATACAGTAAGAAGTCTTACAACACCAGGTTAAAGTCCAACAGGTTTGTTTCGAATCACTAGCTTTCGGAGCACTGCTCCTTCCCCAGGTGAATGAAGAGGTGGGTTCCAGAAACACATACATAGACAAAGTCAATGATGCAAGACGATACTTTGAATGCGAGTCTTTGCAGGTAATTAAGTCTTTACAGGTCCAGGCGGGGCGACTGGAGAGAGGGATAATCACAGGTTAAAGAGGTGTGAATTGTCTCAAGCCAGGACAGTTGGTAGGATTTTGCAAGCCCAGGCCAAATGGTGGGAGGAGGGTGTGTGTGTGTGTGTGTGTGTGTGGGTGGGGGGGGGGGGGGGGGGGAGGCAGGGTGAATGTAATGCGACATGAATCCAAGGTCCCGGTTGAGGCCATACTCATGTATATGGAACTTGGTTATCAGTTTCTGCTTGGTGATTCTGCGTTGTCGCGCGTCCTGAAGGCCGACTTTGAGAATGCTTACCCGAAGATCAGAGGCTGAATGCCTTTGAATGCTGAAGCGTTCCCCGACTGGAAGGGAACATTCCTGCCTCGCGATTGTCGTGCGATATCCGTTCATCTGTTGTCGCAGAGTCTGCATGGTCTCGCCAATGTATCACGCTTCGGGTCATCCTTTCCTGCAGCGTATGAAGTAGACAACATTGGCCGAGTCGCACGAGTATGTACCGCGTACCTGGTGGGTGGTGTTCTCACGTGTGATGGTGGTACCCATGTCGATGATCTGGCACGTCTTGCAGAGGTTGCCATGGCAGGGTTGTGTGGTGTCGTGGTCACTGTTCTGAAGGCTGGGTAGTTTGCTGCAAACAATGGTCTGTTTGAGGTTGCGCGGTTGTTTGAAGGCAAGTAGTGGGGGTGTGGGGATGACCTTGGCACGATGTTCATCTTCACGATGGCGTGTTGAAGGCTGCGAAGAAGATGTTGTAGTTTCTAATTAAAAAATAATTAGAAAATAAAACTATAGAAATGACAGGAATTAAAAGTAACACCTCTATTGAAACCAAAGCATTTTGAACACCACAAAGGACACAATGTAATCAGATCTATGAGATGAAGTCATGTCAAAATTAATACTTCATTGGATTAGACTGTTTTAGATCAAAGTTCCTTTTTACCATGAAAGAAAATAAGAGTTACTTTACAATAACATCAAAAAACGTAATTGTTAGAAAGCAAATATAAACAGGAACTATCAGATCCAGAACCAGAACCAGAACTCAGAGAGAGAGAGATAGAGAGAGAGGGGACAAGCAGATAGAGTCACAATCTGCTCGGTCATGGGAAAGAGACAGAGCAAAGCAGCCGAGCTAAAATAGCTAAATACATCTAAAGAAGACCAGACTTTAAAGAAGATTGATTGTCAAGTTGGGCCTGAAGGTCCCTTCAACCAACCAGAAGGATCCAGAAGCAAGATCTTTTTATGTATCTGTAAAGACAGTGATTGCATCTTTTAAAAAGAGAAAAAAAAAATATTATAATAAAATAACTTAATTTTTTTTTACCTGAAACAGTGGTTATTAGCCTACTTTACTTACTTAGCAACGCAGGACCCAGGATATCAATGCTACTGAGGGGTAAGTAGGTAAAATTCTTCGGTGAAGGTATGGGTTATACCGGGGGATAACTTGAAAATATAGTTTGACCTGAATAGCACCCACTGAAGCTTGCATTGGAGTCGGGGAGTGAGAATCCCTGATCGCCATTTAGAATGTCGGCCCTTTTTGGTATAGGGGGACTTCTAAGAATAGTGGTGAGTTTTCAAAAACAGCAGTCAAGGGCATTCAGCCTCTGATCTTCGGGTAACCGTTCTCCAAGGCAGCCTTCAGGACGTGCAACAACGCAGAATCGCTGAGCAGAAACTGATAGCTTAGTTCCACAGACAGGAGTACGGCCTCAACCGGAACCTTGGATACATGTCGCATTACATTCACTCCCCACCATCTGGCCTGGGCTTGCAAAATCCTACCAACTGTCCTGGCTTGAGACAATTCACATCTCTTTAACCTGTGATTTCCCTCTCTCCAGTTGTTCTGTCTGGACCTGTAAATGAAATGAAATGAAATGAAAATTGCTTATTGTCACAAGTAGGCTTCAATGAAGTAACTGTGAAAAGCCCCTAGTCGTCACATTCCGGCACCTGTTCGGAGAGGCTGGTACGGGAATTGAATCCGCGCTGGTGGCATTGATCTGCATTACAAGCCAGCTGTTTAGCCCACTGTGCTAAACCAGCCCCTAGGTCTGTGTTTCTGGAACCCACCTTTTCATTCACCTGAGGAAGGATCTGCGCTCCGAAAGCTAGTGATTCGAAACAAACCTGTTGGACTTTAACCTGGTGTTGTAAGACTTCTTACTGTGCTCACCCCAGTCCAACACCGGCATCTCCACATCTCAGATAAACAAGACCTTGTTATTGAAAATAACTTGAGACTTGCATGGCTGAAATTCTCCACCTATCTCTAAAGTGGCCCTATCCTGCCTGTTACTCGCAGTGCGTGTTTGGGGCCATTGGAAGTACGTGGGAAGGCCAGGACCACGCCCTGCAGCCATTCCAGCGTCTACCCTCGGGTGGGCAGTGGGTGGGGCCAGCTAATTGACAGCGGGCTCCGGGAGGGCGCTGACAAGAGGACAAGTGTGAGGTCGCGGGGGAGGAGGGGGTCCGGTGCGGTGATGTGCAATTAGACTGTCGCTAACTTGGCCACCCAGGAAGCAGCTGATTTCTAATAATCAAACCTGCATTTCCGCTTGATCACTCTCATTGCTCTGTTATATGGGTGTGAGGCGCTGATAGCAAACGCACGTGTTAGCATTTTGCAAGCTGGCTTGGGCGCGTGCACAAAATAGCGCCGCTTCCTCTGGTGTGACAGTGACAGATAGGATCATCTTGCCGCTGCGGGAGTTGGTGGGGGCGTCTGTGCTGGGCTTGCAGCTTTCACTCACAGGCAGCAGATCTGCTCTCTCTGGAAGCCAATCTTCAGATCATGTCCAACTGTCGGCAAATGAGCCATCGCGTTTGACGGCAGGTTGTCTTCTTAAACACTCTATCCCACAAGGTTGGCCACGTTGGTGTGCTTTTTGTTTCAATGAAAAGGCAAAGATGATTCGAACGAATTGAAATGGAAGAGTCGGATTTTGCGTTCGTCTCACAATCCCACATGGGTCTTTTAACATTGCTTTTTCTTTTGCATTATTTCTCACATATGAATGCCTTTTTTTTATTATGACCGCATTTCCAAAAATACAGATTGTGAAGTAAAACAATTAATTCCCTGATAAAATCACTCCCAAAACGTACAAAGAAACAAGACTTTTAGCAGTGATTCGATTTAATAATAAGTTTGTGATACGGCCATGGTTCCTCTAAACCAGCTGAAACTAATTGCTAAGGCCCTCACAACTTGTATTTTTGTGTGAATTACATTTCTGCCAACTGATTTGTTTTTCTTAACAATTAAAAGCTGCACACTTTAACACAGAAAATCTTGATTTTTTTAAGATCTCGTTTTACTTAATAGTACTGAGAGCTTATATTTGAAATATATTTCACTAGAAACCTTTAGAGGTATAATGCCTCGATTTGTAATAGTCAATCAATCTGCATTTGTCATTTCAAATTACTTTAAACATGACAATTTCTTCTTCTAAAGTTGAATACAGTCCATGCCTGCTAGTTCAACTCAAATCTATTTGAATTAGCCTAATTAAATTTCATTAACAACTGCTTATTACCATTAAGCCCACCAGAACTCGCTCCGCTGGTCCCTCACCATCTGCCTTCCCTGTGGGCAGTGTTTTATGGGAGTTAAAGGAATTGCAAAATGCACAAGCTCAACTATAGAGAAATTAATAGTTTTAATGAAGGTTACCTTTTAATTCCTCTATCTTGCAGAAATGTGAATTATTCACAAAAGTGTGCATATGGTATTAATATTGGTTTATAGACCAGAATATTGTGGTTTCCATAAAAGGAAATACCACCAATTTATTGTGTTTCATATAGTTTAATGCTTAGAATTTTACATACACCTCAACTATTGTTTCCAATTTTCTTTGCAATTTAGAAATTCCTTTCTTATTTGGTTTTCCAATTGCCTTTTGGCCTTGAACAAATAAATTCAAAATGCTACCAATTAATGTTGCTGTATATTTAGTACCTTATTAATAGCTTTTAATACTTGACAAATATTCAATTTATTTAAAATATTTACAGCCCGAGTATAAAACCTGTTGAGGAAGCCATCTAGTTGACCAGTTCAATATTCCCTTTGAGACTCCCAGAATGATTTCAATTGAACGAGTCTCTGATAGCTTGATACCATGGCAGAGGTTTACCAGAGCGATTGGATGGCATGGAAAGAAGTGAAAGTGACTGTATCATCCACTCCCACCCAGTCCTGTCGCACAGCAATTTAACATCCATTGGGATGTCATTTACTGAGTAGCGAGAATTCCACCCCAATCTGGGGAGGAAGCCTTACCTCCAAGCTATCAGCCAATCTAGCTTGGGTCACTGTCTGTGTGGAGTCTGCACGTTCTCCCTGTGTCTGTGTGGGTTTCCTCCGGGTGCTCCAGTTTCCTCCCACAAGTCCCGAAAGACGTGCTGTTAGGTGAATTGGACATTCTGAATTCTCCCTCTTGTGTACCCGAATAGGCGCCGGAGTGTGGTGACTACGGGCTTTTCACAGTAACTACATTGCAGTGTCAATGTAAACCTACTTGTGACAATAATAAATATTATTATTATGACGCAGTTGTACTGTTTTACTCTGTACATCATTGCAATGTAACAATGAACATAACCACAATTATCAGATTAACTCAATGCATTTAACTGGGTGCTTTGTCAAATAATTAATTGCAAATTGCCTTGATGTAGACTACATATTGCTTCATTTTACTGCTTTTTAAAATGCAAACAGACAGTTAATCTCAACAAAAGATGATAATGGCTTTAAATTTAATTCGTACTATCCGGGATCTATTTTTGAAAAACATTTTTATTCCAAAAAAGTTCAAAAAACAAAACAATCCAATAGAATCCAAACAATTTATTACTTTTCATAAACTAATAATAATAGGAACCTAGGAATTATGATCAGAAGTAGGCAATTTGGCCCTTCGAGCCTGCTCTATCATTCAATTCGATGAGGGCTAATCTCTTCCTCATCTCAAATCCACCTCCCCACTTGCTGCCCATATCCCTTTAATCTGCTTTTTTAACTCAAAAATGTATCTATCTCTTTCTTGAAAACATTTTGTGACTCAAATTCCACCACGCAAGTTCCTCAAATTCACCACCCTCTGCGACGAGTAGTTCCTCCTCATCTCAGTTCTAAATTTACCGCCTCTCAACCCATATCCGTGACCTCTTGTTCTAGATTTCCCCACAAGGGGTACATTTGGAGTACGTTTGGTTTATCAATCCCATTTAGTATTTTATACACCTCAATTTGATCCCATCTCATCCTTTTAAACTCCAGTGAGTATAAACCCAAACTGTTTAAACTCTCCTCACATGTCAACCCTTTCATCCCCAGAATCAATCTGGTGAACCTCCAAGGAACTGCCTCCAATGCCACCACATCCTTCCTCAAATAAGGAGACCAAAACTGGACATAATATTCCAGATGTGGTCTCACTAACACCCTATACAACTGCAACATTTCTCTACTTTTATACTCCAGCCCTTCTGCAATAAACGCTAACATTCCATTTGTCTTTTTAATTATATGCTGTACGGACATTCTGCGATTCACAAACAAAGAAAAAAACCCTAAACTCCGCCCCCCCTCCCCAGTTGCTGGCCATGAACAAATCCTTAAAGAAGGTGATGAATGGCTTCCACCTGGAATAGAACCCTTCCTCTAGTGGCAAACTTAATCTTTTTCAGTCTCAGAAACTCTGATAAGTCCCCCAAACATGCCGAGGCCTTAGACAATCTCCATCCAATTAGGCTAAGGCCAGGACATTAACCTTTCTCCCCTCCAAGCGCGCCGATGAGTCTGACACTCCAGAGATTGTCACCGATGGACACGGCTCCAGCCTGACTCCCAGAATCTCCGAAATAGTCTCAAAAAAGGAGATCCAAAACTTGGGGCTGGACCAGAACATGTGTGAATGGGTCGCTGGATCCCTTAGACAACACTCTCTATTCCGGGGACCGTCTATTTCACTCATGCCTCTCTAGTCAAGTACACTCTGTGAACTACTTTAAGTTGTATCAAGCTCAGCCTGGCACATAACGAGGTGGAATTCACCCTATGCAAGATCTCATTCCACACCCCTCCATCCAGCCCCAGCTCTTCCTCCCATTTCCCCAATGGTGTTCTCCCAGTCTCCAGCAATCTTCCATATATATCAGATATTTTCCCTTCCCCTATCTCATCATGAGATAGCATCCTGTCAATAAGTGTAGTTCCCGATAACCGAGGGAAAGAAGACAATTCTTTATGAACAAAGTTTTGCACCTGCATATACCTGAACAAACTCCCCCTCAGGAGTTGAAATTTCTACATTATCTCTCCAGTCCCCCAAACCTATCCTCCACAAACAAATCTCTGAACCTCTCGATCCGCTCCGTCTTCCAAATCTTATACATTGCATCCATCCTGGATGGCACAAATCTATGGTTCTCACAGATTGGTGACGTTAATGACATTGCTCCCAATTTAAAATGCTACCTAAATTGGTTCCAAATTCTTAGAGATGCCACTAACACCAGGCTCGTAGAGAACCTGGCTGGAGAGAATGGAAGGAGGGCCGTAACCAATGTTCTTAGACACAAACCTACACAGAGAGCTTCCTCCATCCACCCCACCTTGGCACAAGCTCCTTCATCCACCTCGCATTTTATCGATGTTTGCCGCCCAGTAATACACCATCGGGGGCTGGATTCTCCGTTTCTGAGACTAAGTGTTCAAGCCGGGGCAGAATTCATGGGCTTTCACGACAGAAAAACTGGCGCCAAACCTGGACCAATTCAGCAACTGTAGAGGGGCTAGAACAAAGAACAAAGAAATGTACAGCACAGGAACAGGCTCTTCAGCCCTCCAAGCCCGTGCCGACCATGCTGCCCGACTAAACTACAATCTTATACACTTCCTGGGTCCGTATCCCTCTATTCCCATCCTATTCATGTATTTGTCAAGATGCCCCTGAAATGTCACTATCATCCCTGCTTCCACCACCTCCTCCGGTAGCGAGTTCCAGGCACCCACTACCCTCTGCGTAAAAAAACTTGCTTCGTACATCTACTCTAAACCTTGCCCCTCTCACCTTAAACCTATGCCCCCTAGTAATTGACCCCTCTACCCTGGGGAAAAGCCTCTGACTATCCACTCTGTCTATGCCCCTCATAATTTTGTAGACCTCTATCAGGTCGCCCCTCAACCTCCGTCGTTCCAGTGAGAACAAACCGAGTTTATTCAACCGCTCCTCATAGCTAATGCCCTCCATACCAGGCAACATTCTGGTAAATCTCTTCTGCACCCTCTCTAAAGCCTCCACATCCTTCTGGTAGTGTGGCGACCAGAATTGAACACTATACTCCAAGTGTGGTCTAACTAAGGTGCTATACAGCTGCAACATGACTTGCCAATTCGTATACTCACTGCCCCGGCCAATGAAAGCAAGCATGCCGTAAGCCTTCTTGACTACCTTCTCCACCTGTGTTGCCCCTTTCAGTGACCTGTGGACCTGTACTCCTAGATCTCTCTGACTTTCAATACTCTTGAGGGTTCTACCATTCACTGTATATTCCCTACCTGCATTAGACCTTCCAAAATGCATTACCTCACATTTGTCCGGATTAAACGCCATCTGCCATCTCTCCGCCCAAGTCTCCAAACAATCTAAATCCTACTGTATCCTCTGCCAGTCCTCATCGCTATCCGCAATTCCACCAACCTTTGTGTCGTCTGCAAACTTACTAATCAGACCAGTTACATTTTCCTCCAAATCATTTATATATACTACAAACAGCAAAGGTCCCAGCACTGATCCCTGCGGAACACCACTGGTCACAGCCCTCCAATTAGAAAGCATCCTTCCATTGCTACTCTCTGCCTTCTATGACCTAGCCAGTTCTGTATCCACCTTGCCAGCTCACCCCTGATCCCGTGTGTCTTCACCTTTTGTACTAGTCTACCATGAGGGACCTTGTCAAAGGCCTTACTGAAGTCCATATAGACAATATCCACTGCCCTACCTGCATCTTTGTCACCTCCTCGAAAAACTCTATCAAGTTAGTGAGACACGACCTCCCCTTCACAAAACCATGCTGCCTCTCACTAATACATCCATTTGCTTCCAAATGGGAGTAGATCCTGTCTCGAAGAATTCTCTCCAGTAATTTCCCTACCACTGAAGTAAGGCTCACCGGCCTGTAGTTCCCTGGATTATCCTTGCTACCCTTCTTAAACAGAGGAACAACATTAGCTATTCTCCAGTCCTCCGGGACATCACCTGAAGACAGTGAGGATCCAAAGATTTCTGTCAAAGCCTCAGCAATTTCCTCTCCAGCCTCCTTCAGTATTCTGGGGTAGATCCCATCAGGCCCTGGGGACTTATCTACCTTAATATTTTTTAAGACGCCCAACACCTCATCTTTTTGGATCTCAATGTGACCCAGGCTGTCTACACACCCTTCTCCAGACTCAACATCTACCAATTCCTTCTCTTTGGTGAATACTGATGCAAAGTATTCATTTAGTACCTCGCCCATTTCCTCTGGCTCCACACAGATTCCCTTGCCTATCCTTCAGTGGGCCAACCCTTTCCCTGGCTACCCTCTTGCTTTTTATGTACGTGTAGAAAGCCTTGGGATTTTCTTTAACCCTATTTGCCAATGACTTTTCATGACCCCTTCTAGCCCTCCTGACTCCTTGCTTAAGTTCCTTCCTACTTTCCTTATATTCCACACAGGCTTCGTCTGTTCCCAGCCTTTTAGCCCGGACAAATGCCTCCTTTTTCTTTTTGATGAGGCCTACAATATCTCTCGTTATCCAAGGTTCCCGAAAATTGCCGTATTTATCCTTCTTCCTCACAGGAACATGCTGGTCCTGAATTCCTTTCAACTGACACTTGAAAGCCTCCCACATGTCAGATGTTGATTTGCCCTCAAACATCCGCCCCCAATCTAGGTTCTTCAGTTCCCGCCTAATATTGTCATAATTAGCCTTCCCCCAACTTAGCACATTCATCCTAAGACCACTCTTATCCTTGTCCACCAGCACTTTAAAACGTACTGCATTGTGGTCACTGTTCCCGAAATGCTCCCCTACTGAAACTTCTACCACCTGGCCGGGCTCACTCCCCAATACCAGGCCCAGTACCGCCCCTTCCCTAGTTGGACTGTCTACATATTGTTTTAAGAAGCCCTCCTGGATGCTCCTTACAAGCTCTGCCCCGTCTAAGCCCCTGGCACTAAGTGAGTCCCAGTCAATATTGGGGAAGTTGAAGTCTCCCATCACCACAACTCTGTTGTTTTTACTCTTTTCCAAAATCTGTCTAACTATCTGCTCCTCTATTTCCCGCTGGCTGTTGGGAGGCCTGTAGTAAACCCCCAACATTGTGACTGCACCCTTCTGATTCCTGATCTCTACCCATATAGCCTCATTGCCCTCTGAGGTGTTCTCCCGTAATACAGCTGTGATATTCTCCCTAACCAGTAGCGCAACTCCGCCACCCCTTTTACATCCCCCTCTATCCCGCCTGAAACATCTAAATCCTGGAACGTTTAGCTGCCAATCCTGCCCTTCCCTCAACCAGGTCTCTGTAATGGCAACAACATCATAGTTCCAAGTACTAATCCAAGCTCTAAGTTCATCTGCCTTACCCGTAATACGTCTTGCATTCAAACATATGCACTTCAGGCCACCAGACCCGCTGTGTTCAGCAACTTCTCCCTGTCTACTCTGCCTCAGAGCCACACTGTCCCTATTCCCTAGTTCTCCCTCAATGCTCTCACCTTCTGACCTATTGCTCCCATGCCCACCCCCCTGCCATACTAGTTTAAACCCTCCCGTGTGACACTAGCAAACCTCGCGGCCAGGATATTTATGCCTCTCCAGTTTAGATGCAACCCGTCCATCTTATATAGGTCACACCTGCCCCGGAAGACCTCCCAGTGGCCCAGATAACGGAAATCCTCCCTCCTACACCAGCTGTTTAGCCACGTGTTTAGCTGCTCTATCTTCCTATTTCTAGCCTCACTGGCACGTGGCACAGGGAGTAATCCCGAGACTACAACCCTAGAGGTCCTGTCTTTTAACTTTCTGCCTAGCTCCCTGAACTCCTGCTGCAGGACCTCATGTTCCTTCAGGATGCCCTCTACCCGTTCGGAGACATCCTGGACCCTGGCACCAGGGAGGCAACATACCATCCTGGAGTCTCTTTCACATCCACAGAAGTGCCTATCTGTGCCCCTGACTATAGAGTCCCCTATTACTATTGCTCTTCTGTGCTTTGACCCTCCCTTCTGAGCATCAGAGCCAGCCGTGGTGCCACTGCTCTGGCTGCTGCTGTTTTCCCCTGATAGGCTATCCCCCCCAACAGTATCCAAAGGGGTATACCTGTTCGAGAGGAGGACAACCACAGGGGATTCCTGCACTGACTGCCTGCCCTTTCTGGTGGTCACCCATTTCTCTGCCAGCACCTTGGGTGTGACCACATTTATATAACTGCGATCTATGACGCTTTCCGCCACCTGCATGCTCCTAAGTGCATCCAATAACTGCTCCAACCGAACCATGCGGTCTGTGAGGAGCTCCAGTTGGGTGCACTTTCTGAAGATGAAGCCACCCGGGACGCTGGAAGCCTTCCGGACCTGCCACATCTCACAGTCAGAGCATTGCAGCCCTCTAACTGACATTGCGTCAATTAATTAGTAAATTAAAATTAAAAGTTAAAAAAAAAAGTTTTTTTAAAGTTACTGTTAACTATCTGTTTCCTAGCACTAGATTTCTACTATCAATAAGAAAGCTAAATATAGTACTCTGCGATCTCTGGCTTAGTTACCCCTCTAAATTATAATTAAGTAATTATGTTTAATTAGTTACCAATGCTTAATTTTTTAAATTTAGTGTAGATTCCCAACCAGCCACTCAGGTCACAGCTTTTCTGTGATGCCACTTCAGTCCCCCCCCCCCCCCCCCCCCCACCACACACACACACTTTGAAAAGGTAATAAAAGTAAAAATGAGTAAAAATCACTTACTTACCTTCTGAGGGTCTTAGATGGTCTCAGGTTCTCTCCCTGACAGAGACTGGTCCTCCTCCTCCGAACGGCTCCCGAAACTAGGCCGCGATTTAAAAAAATCTCCGCTCCAACTCGCAGCTCCCGCTCTTTTTAAATCTCCTCTCCGACTCGCAGCTCCCGTGCTTTTTAAATGCTAGCACTGGCACCATGTGGAACACAATCGATTCCAATGAAAAATGGTGCGGGATTCGCTAGGTCGGTGATTGACACTCGGGAGGCTGACAAGCTGCAGCCGCATATACACGTTACAATCCCCACACACATTTATCCCAACCAACAAGATGGCACTGGTGGTTGTGCTGGAGCACACCCACACAGCTGATGGATCGACTGGGGCCAGAGGACACCTAGGGCGGGTGGCTTTGGGGACACCGATATGACCCGTGACCCTCAGTTCAGAGTGGGCTATCAGCGGCGTGCGCAGCTACATTACTGACATGCCGGCTGCGGTAATGGTGCTCTGTGCCCATCCACCCCGACCCCACAGCCCACCTCCTGGCCTCCCCCCCCCCCCTCACCCGCTACTCCCTCTGGCCCTGGCAGAAGCACCCGGCCATCGGCACAACTGGCAGCAAGCTATGACAATGTTGAACACTTTCCACACCCTCTCTCCCTCAGCAGCCACGACGACGGTTTCACGAGTTTTAAAAGCACAAGTGAACCATGATGTCGGGAACTCGGCCCATCGGACGCGGAGAATCGCAGAGGCCCTGGAGAATACCGGGTCAGGCCCGCTAATGACATGCAAACGCCGTTTACTGTACGTGTGTTCCGGACCGCATTGACGTCGCTGTAGAGGTGACGGAGAAATGCGATTTGGAGTCAGAACCTATTCTCCGCCCAATTGCGTTTCCTGATTTTGGCGTCAGCCAATGGAGAATCCCGCCCCAGATTCGGTAGTGTTAGCCCACCAGATTGCCGTTCCCTTTGCAGGAAGGCTCTTCGAATCCTGGGAGTCTTACCTGCCCAGACAAAGGCCGAGATTAATTTATCAATCCTAACGAAAAAAGATTTAGGGAAGAAGATCGGGAGACACTGGAACACAAATAAGAACCTCTCCTGGTGGGGGTGAATGGGTTGTTTGGGGATTTTTATGGGAGGCTGTATGAGTTGGAGCCTCTGGATGGGATGGAGAGAATGAGGCGAGTTTTGGAGGGGTTGGAGTTTCCGAAGGTAGAGGAGGGCCTGGTGGAGGGGCCGGGGGCCCCCATTAGGCTGGCTGAGGTGGTGGAGGGGCTTGAGGTGATGCAGACGGGCAAGGCCCCGGGCAGGGATGGGTTCCCAGTGGAGTTTCACAAAACGTTTGTGGGGGTCCTGGGGCCCTTGTTGGTGAGGGTGTTTAACGAGGCGAGGGAGCGGGGGTGGAGGTGCTCCTCCCAATGTTATCGCAGGCCTCAATCTCCTTGATGTTAAAAAGGGACAAGAATCCGGAGCAGTGTGGGTCCTAACAGGCCGATCTCGCTATTAAATGTGGACACCAAGTTATTGGCCAAGATCTTGGCCTCAAGGATCAAGGACTGTGTGCCAGGGATGGGAGCTTTCGGTACTTGGGTATTCAGGTGGCGCGGGGGTGGGAACAGCTGCACAAGTTGAATTTGGCTCGGTTGATAGAGCAGATGAGGGGGATCTTTATGAGGTGAGATGCTTTCCCGTTGTCACTGGCGGGAATGGTTCAAACGGTGAAGTTGACGGCCCTCTCAAGGTTCTTGTTTGTGTTCCTGAGCCTCCCGAATTTTATTCCCAAGGTGTTTTTTAGGAGGGTTAACGTGGTGATTTCAGGATTTGTGTGGGCGGGAAAAACCCCGTGGGTGAAGAACGTGCTGCTGGAGAGGGGTCGAGGGGAGGCGGGGGGTGGAGGGTTGGCTCTCCTGAACGTTATGAATTACTACTGGGCGGCAAACATAGTGATGGTCAGGAACTGGGTAGTGGGTGAGGGGTCGGTATGAGAGTGGATGGAGGTGGCCTCATGTAGAGACACGTGTTTAGGGGTACTGTTAACGGCGCCTCTGCCAATCTCGCCGGCCAAGTACTCCACAAGCTCGGTGGTAGCCCTCAGGGTGTGGGGACAGTGGCGGCAGCACCCGAGTCTGGAGGGGGCCTCGGTTTGGGCACCGATATGTGGCAAGCACCAGTTTGTTCCGTAGGGGCTGGATTTAAGGTTTTGGAGGTGGCACCGGGCGGGGATCGAGCGGTTTGTGGATTTGTTCATCGACAGCGGCTTTCCGTGCTTGGAAGAGTTGGAGGAGGAATTTGAGCTGCCCGACGGGAATGGGTTCCGATATTTGCAGGTGACGGACTTCGTTCAGAGGCAGGTATCGTCCTTTCCTCACCTGTCGCCCCAGGGGTTACAGGATAAGGTGGTGTCAAGAACGGGGGTAGGGGAGGGGAAGGTGTCAGAAATTTATAAGGAACTGATGGATTGGGAGGAGTCCTAATAGGGGAGGTGAAGCGTAAATGGGAGGAAAAGTTGGGTAGGGGGCTGGAGGCTGGGTTGTGGGAGGATGCCTTAAGGAGAGTGAATGCATCCTCGTTGTGTGCTAGGCTTAACCTTATACAGTTTAAGGTGGTTCACAGGGCACATATGACTGTGGCTAGGATGAGCAGGTTTTTTTAAGGGGTGGAGAGTAGGTGTGGGCGGTGTGCAGGTGGGCCCGTGAACCATGTCCACATATTCCGGATGTGTCCAAAGCTTGGGGGATTCTGCTGGGGGGTTGCCGACGTTATGTTGGAGGTCCTGAAGGTGAAGGTGGTCCCAGGTCCACAGGTGGCGATCTTCGAAGTGTCAGAAGACCCGGGAGTCCAGGGGGCGAGAGAGGCAGATGTCTTGGCCTTTGCCTCTGATACCAATCAATCCAGTCGAAACGGTAGTTAACAAGGACTGTGGTTTTGTGGTCGCGAATGGACGGGGGACTGCATATTTTCGGCTCCATAGAGGGACGAGGCAGGGATGTCCTCTGTCCCCATTATTGTTTGCACTGGCGATTGAGCCCCTGGCAATAGCTTTGAGGGGTTCCAGGAAGTGGAGGGGAGTACTCAGGGGAGGAGAAGAACACCGGGTATCTCTGTATGCGGACGATTTGTTGTTGTATGTGGCGGACCCGGCGGAGGGGATGCCAGAGATAATGCGGATACTTGGGGAGTTTGGAGAATTTTCAGGATATAAATTGAACATGGGGAAAAGTGAGTTGTTTGTGGTGCATCCAGGGGAGCAGAGCAGAGAAATAGAGGATTTACCGCTGAGGAAGATAACAAGAGACTTTCGGTACTTGGGGATCCAGATAGCCAAGAATTGGGGTACATTGCATAGGCTAAATTTAACGAGGTTGGTGGAACAGATGGAGGGGGACTTTAAGAGATGGGACATGGTGTCCCTGTCACTGGCAGGGAGGGTGCAGGCGGTTAAAATGGTGGTCCTCCCGAGATTCCTTTTTGTGTTTCAGTGCCTCCCGGTGGTGATCACGAAGGCTTTTTTCAAAAGAATTGAGAAAAGTATCATGAGTTTTGTGTGGGCCGGGAAGACCCCGAGAGTGAGGAGGGGATTTTTGCAGCGTAGTAGGGATAGGGGGGGCTGGCACTACTGAGCCTAAGTGAGTACTACTGGGCCGCCAATATCTCAATGGTGTGTAAGTGGATGGGAGAAGAGGAGGGAGCGGCATGGAAGAGGTTGGAGAGGGCGTCCTGTAGGGGGACTAGCCTACAAGCTATGGTGACGGCGCCGTTGCCGTTCTCACCGAAGAAATACACCACAAGCCCGGTGCTGGTGGCTACACTGAAAATTTGGGGGCAGTGGAGACGGCATAGAGGAAAGACGGGAGCCTCGGTGCGGTCCCCGATAAGAAATAACCATAGGTTTGCTCCGGGGAGAATGGATGGGGGATTTGGAACATGGCAAAGAGCAGGGGTAACACAATTGGGAGATCTGTTTGTAGATGGGACGTTTGCAAGTCTGGGAGCGCTGACCGAAAAATATGGGTTGCCCCAAGGGAATGCATTCCGGTATATGCAACTGAGGGCTTTTGCGAGGCAACAGGTGAGGGAATTCCCACAGCTCCCGACGCAGGAGGTGCAGGACAGAGTGATCTCAAAGACATGGGTGGGGGACGGTAAGGTATCAGACATATATAGGGAAATGAGGGACGAGGGGGAGATTATGGCAGATGAGCTGAAAGGGAAATGGGAAGAGGAGCTGGGGGAGGAGATTGAGGAGGGGCTATGGGCTGATGCCCTAAGTAGGGTAAACTCATCGTTCCCGTGTGCCAGGCTAAGCCTGATACAATTTAAGGTGTTACACAGGGCGCATATGACCAAAACACGGCTCAGTAAATTTTTTGGAGTAGAGGATAGGTGTGCGAGATGCTCGAGGAGCCCAGCGAATCACACCCACATGTTTTGGTCATGTCCGGCACTACAGGGGTTTTGGGTGGGGGTGACAAAGGTGCTTTCGAAGGTGGTGGGGGTTCAGGTCGAACCAAGCTGGGGGTTGGCTATATTCGGGGTTGCAGAAGAGCCGGGAGTGCACGAGGCGAAAGAGGCTGATGTTTTGGCCTTTGCGTCCCTAGTAGCCCGGCGCAGGATATTGTTAATGTGGAAGGAAGCCAAGCCCCCGGGTGTGGAGACCTGGATAAACGACATGGCAGGGTTTATAAAGCTGGAACGGATTAAGTTCGTCCTAAGGGGATCGGCTCAAGAGTTCACCAGGCGGTGGCAACCGTTCGTCGAATACCTCACAGAAAGATAGAGGGAATGGAAAAGAAGAAAACAGCAGCAGCAGCCCAGTGGGGGTGGGGGGGGGGGTGGTGGGGAGGAATCAGAAGGACTCTCAGGGATGTCAGTGTATATGTATAATATGTATAGGTAGTTGTTATAGATAATTGTATATTGGATTGTTGGATTGTATTTTTGGAGAGTATTTATTTTAGACAAGGCAGTTGCCATTTAGTTTTGATTTTGTTTATATATTATTTATTTCTTTGTTTAAAACTGGCCATTGTTATTTATATTGTTATATTGCTGTGTAAAGGATACACAATGTACTGTCATGTTTGGCCAAAAATCTTGAATAAAATATATTTTAAAAAAAACAAGGACTGTGGTTTTAATCAGCTTGAATGTGCTCACCAGTAGCTCCTCCCACACTGAGAGGCTGTCCCGGATCGATGGGTTATATACCTTCTCAGAAGGGCGGAGCCACAGGCGGAGCCAACAACAACATCAACACAACAACAGTAACAGTGAGTAAATACAATAATATATACAACAGCCATATGTGGCTCACCACATTCACCCCCTGTTAAAAAAAAGTCCAGTGGGGGTGAAGTGGACTCACAGGCTCAGTCTCACAGGAGGGGGTATTGTTTGCTGTGAAGGTCGCAGTGTAGGCGCTGGCATCAAGACCTTCGACTCCGGGAGCACGCCGTCCTCACAACAGGGTCCCGGACAGGGTGACGGCGCAAGGGCGGTGCTAATGGACCCCGGATGAGTTGATGGGGTAGATGGGAAGGTAGAAGGAAGCGGTGAGGTGATGGTGGGTGCAGGGGTACCCGCAGGGGCCAGGTCCCTGAGGGAGACTGCGTCCTGCCGCCCGTCGCGGTGTGTCACGCATGCATACTGAGGGTTCGCATGGAGGAGGTGAACCGTCTCGACCAAGGGGTCGGCCTTATGGCTCCTCATGTGCTTCCGGAGGAGTACCGGCCCAGGATTCGTGAGCCAGGTAGGAAGCGAGACGTCCTGGGAAAGACAAATAGACGGTCGTGAGGGGTCTCGTTAGTGGCAGTACACAACAGTGAGTGCGTCAGGGAGGACCTCCTGCCAGCGGGCGACTGGGAGACTTCTAGACTGTAGGGCCAGATGGACGGCCTTCCAGACCGTAGCATTCTCCCTCTCCACCTGCCCATTTCCCCTGGGGTTGTAGCTGGTAGTCCTGCTCGAGGCGATGCCCTTACTGAGCAGGTACTGACACAGCTCATCGCTCATGAATGAGGATCCCCGATCGCTGTGAATATAAGTGGGGAAACCGAACAGGGTGAAGATGCTGTGCAGGGCCTTGATGTCTGTGGCAGAGGTCACGCCAGGGCATGGGATGGCGAAAGGAAAACATGAGTACTCATCAACAACGTTGAGAAAGTACACGTTACGATCAGTGGAGGGGAGTGGCCCTTTGAAATCCATACTGAGGCGTTCAAAAGGGCGGGAGGCCTTCACCAGGTGGGCCTTGTCTGGCCGATAGAAGTGTGGCTTGCGCTCCGCACAGACTTGGCAGTCCCTGGTCATGGCCTTGACCTCCTCTGTGGAGTAGGGTAGGTTGCGGGCCTTGACAAAGTGGAGAAGCCGGGTGACCCCCGGGTAACAGAGGTCGTTGTGAATAGCCCGTAATCGGTCAGCCTGTGCGTTGGCGCAGGTGCCATGGGACAGGGCATCTGGGGGCTCATTGAGCTTCCCAGGACGATTCAAGATGTCGTAGTTATAGGTAGAGAGCTCGATCCTCCACCCAAAATCTTGTCGTTCTTAATTTTGCCCCGCTGCGTGTTGTTGAACATGAAGGCAACCGACCGTTGGTCCGTGAGGAGAGTGAATCTCCTGCTGGCCAGGTAATGCCTCCAGTGTCGCACAGCTTCCACAATGGCTTGCGCCTCCTTTTCAACAGAGGAGTGTCGAATTTCGGAGGCATGGAGGGTACGGGAAAAAAAGGCAACAGGCCTCCCTGCCTAGTTAAGAGTGGCTGCCAGGGCAAAGTCAGACGCATCGCTTTCCACCTGGAACGGGATGGATTCGTCCACGGCATGCATCGTGGCCATGGCAATTTTGGATCTGATGCGTTGAAGGCCAGGCAGGCCTCAGCCGTCAGGGGAAAAGTGGTGGACTTAATGAGTGGGCGGGCTTCGTCCACGTAGTTGGGGACCCACTGGGCATAGTAGGAGAAGAACCCCAAGCACCTTTTCAAGGCCTTGAGGCAGTGAGGGAGGGAGAGTTGTAGGAGGGGGCGCATGCGTTCAGAGTCAGACCCTAGGACTCCGTTTTCCACGACACAGCCGAGGATGGCTAGCTGGGTTGTGCGGAAAACGCATTTCTCCTTATTATATGTCAAATTAAGGAGTCGGGCGGTGCGGAGGAATTTTTGAAGGTTGGCGTCGTGGTCCTGCAGGTCATGGCCGCAGATGGCAACATTAGCCAAGTACGGGAATGTGGCCCGCAGCCCATACTGGTCGACCATTCGGTCCATCGTTTCTGGAAGACCAAAACCCCATTGGTGACGCCGAAGGGGACCCTGAGGAAATGGAAGAGACGGCCATCTGCCTCATAAGCAGTGTATTGGCGGTCCTCCCGCCGGATGGGGAGCTGGTGGTACACGGACTTCAAGTCTACCGTAGAGAAGACTCGATACTGCGCAATTTGATTGACCATGTCAGATATGCGTGGGAGGGGATACGCATCAAGCAGCATGTACCGGTTGATTGTCTGACTGTAGTCGACTACCATCCGGTTCTTCTCCCCGGTCCTGACGACCACCACTTGTGCTCTCCAGGGGCTGTTACTGGCCTCAATGATCCCTTCCTTCAGGAGCCGCCGGACCTCTGACCTAATGAAGGCCTTGTCATGAGCACTGTACCGTCTGCTCCGGGTGGCGACGGGCTTTACAGTCTGGAGTGAGGTTCGCGAAGAGCGAGGGAGGGGCGACCTTCAGGATCGCAAGGCTACAGACGGTGAGAGGGTGCAGGGGTCCCCCGAACTTCAGGGTTAGACTACGGAGGTTGCACCGAAAGTCTAAACCCAGTAGGAGAGGGGCGCAGAGATGGGGGAGGACGTAGAGTTTGAAATTGAAGTATTCAACGCCCTGCTTTGCCAGGTTGGCGGTGCAGTACCCCCGGATCTGCACGGAGTGTGATCCGGAAGCTAGGGATTTGACTTGTGAGATGGGGAGGACCCGAAGGGAACAGCGCCTTATCATGTCCGGGTGGACGAAGCTATCCGTGCTCCCGGAGTCGAAGGTCTCGACGCCAGCGCCTACACTGCGACGTTCACAGCGGACAATCCACCCTCCTGGGAGACTGAACCTGTGAGTCCACTTCACCCCCGCCGGACTGTCCCGGATCGATGGCTTATATAACTTCTCAGAGAGGCGCAGACACAGGCGGAGCCAACAACAGCATCAACACAACAACAGTAACAGTGAGTAAATACAACAATATATACAACAGCCATACGTGGCTCACCACAGCCTCCTTGGTGCCCTGAAGACAGATATTGTTAGAATGGAGGAACTCGGGCCCCCGAAATCGGGGTTGTTGATGAGTGTCCTGGCAGGTTTCTCAGGCTAGAGAAAATAAAGTTAGCCTTGAGGGGCTCTGTGGATGGGTATGTCCGGAGGAGGGAGCCGTTTATCGACTTCTTCGGGAAAAGTTAAGCTGTCAGCAGTAGGGGGGTGAGAGTGTTAAAAGGGGGAGGGAGAGGGAGTTGGGCAAGGTAGGGGCTTGTCGGTGGGGTATTTTTGTTGAGCTGATTATGTACAGCCATGTTGGCTGGTTTGGGGTTATGATTCTGTCCATTGTGTTGATATATAAATGCCTCAATAAAATATTTTAAAGAAACCAAATAAGAACCTCTGCGTAATGTTAGTTTTAACCATCTGCACTCACCCCACCAAGGACAACGGGAGGGCATCCCACCTCTTCAAATCTCCCGTTACCCCCTCCGCCAGACTGGACAGATTCAGTTTATACAGCAAGGCCCATCATGAGCCACCTGAATCCCTAAATACGTAAATTGCATCCTGGCCAGCCTAAAGGGCAGCCTCCCAATTCCCCTTCTTTCCCAGGGGATTCACCAGGAAGGTCTCGCTCTTACTCACATTGAAATTGCATCCTGAGAAGGACCAAAATTTCCTTAACAGCCCCATTATCCTCCCCACTCCAGTGAGAAGATCTGAAACATATAGCAACAGGTCATCCGTGTAAAGGACACCCTATGCTCCATGCCCCCCCTCTCTATATCCCTCCATCTGCCTGACGATCTAAGCACGATGGCCAGTGGCTCAAACGCCAGTGCAAACAGTGATGGGGACAGCGGGCATCCACCTTGTGCCTCTGCACAACCGGAAGTACCCTGAACTCACCATGTTGGTCCGCACATGAACCATGGGGGCACTGTCCAGCAGTCTCACCCAGGAGATAAACGTTGGCCCAAACCCAAATTACCCCAAAGTCTCGAAGAGATACCTCCACTCTACCCGATCAAATGCCTTCTCTGGGTCCATTGAGATGATTACCTCCGGAACATTTCCAAAGGAAGGTGACACAACCACATTAAAAAGTCTCCTGATGTTGCCTGATGTCAGCCTTTGACAAACCCTGCCTGGTCCTCAGAGATCACCCTGGCAAGTACCCCTCCAGACACATCGCCAGCACCTTAGCTAATACCTTTGCATCGGCATTCAACAGAGAAATTGGCCTGTAAGACCCGCACTCTTCGGGATCTTTGTCCTTTTTCGGGATCAAAGAGAATGATGCCTGTGCCAAAGTGGCGACAGCACAACCGAGATAGAGAGTCACTAAACATCTCCATAAGTGAGGTGACAACAAGGTCGTAAGCTGTTTATATAATTCCACCGAGAATGCGCCTTCCCTGACTGCATGGAACTAATACAGTCAAAAGTCTCCTCCAGCCGCAGCGGTACCTCCAACCCCTGCCTCTTCTCCCACTCCACTACCGGGAACTCCAACCCATCCAAGAAGTGCTCCATCCCTACGTCATCCTCCAGAGGCTCAGATTTATACAGCCCCAGGAGAAAGCTTCAAATGCCCCATTAATCTTATCTGGAACAGTAACCAGCCCTCCACCCTTATCTTTAACCTGGGCTATCTCCCGTGCGACCACCTGCCGCCTCAACTGGTGAGCCAATAACTGGCTGGCCTTCTCACCATACTCATAAAATGCCCCTCGCGAGCAACAAAGTTGGCTCACTGGCTTCCCCGTTGTTTCAAATTCGAACTCCATCTGTAGCTTCTTCCTCTCAGCTAACGACCCTTTCTTTTTCAAATTTCGTGAACCCAATTCATTTTTTCCAATTAAGGGGCAATTTAGCGTGGCCAATCCACCTATCCTGCACATCTTTAGGTTGTGGGGGCGAAACCCACGCAACCACGGGGAGAATGTGCAAACTCCACACGGACAGTGACCCAGAGCTGGGATTGAACCTGGGACCACGGCGCCGTGAGGCAGCAATGCTTTCCACTGCGCTACCGTGCTGCCCTCTCAGCTAACAACCCTGCCATCGGGGCTGTGGGCTATTGCCGGTGCACCTCCAGAATGGAGTAATGGAGTCTACCAACCTCTGCCTTTCCACCCTTCCAACCTAATCCCTGTGGGCCTTATACAAAATTATCTCTCCCCTCAAATGTGTCTCCTGCAAAATGACCACATCTACCTCACCAAATTGGCAACCGCCCAGAACCATTTAGCCCCCTCATTTTCCATGTAACCATCCTAACTGGGGCCTCTGGATCCTCCTCTGCTATCCCCCACCCGTGGGTAAGTCCAACTGGGCCCAAATCTACCCCAATTCCTGGCCCACACAAAATGGCTGCCGTCACCACACTCACACAAACCCATTGTGGTGAACGTATTGCTGCTACAATTCACCACTGTATTGTATTGTATTATGTTGATGCCCTTGTGGGCTCTGCCTGTGGCTCCGCCCCCTCGGGGGTGGTATATAAACCTGCAGCCTGTAGGCGGCACTCAGTACAGAGCAGTCGCAGGCAGGCACAGATCTAGCTTATTAAAACCACTGTTCACTTCTACTAATCGTCTCATGTGAATTGATGGTCGCATCAATTTAATAAGCTGAGATATCGCAATGGAAGCCGCCCTCAAACCTGATCGACTGGAACTCGACCCACAGGCAGCTGAAGCAAAAGGAATCTTTTCACACTGGCTCCGCTGCTTTGAGGCCTACCTCGCCGCCTCCTCCTTGCCCGCCATCACCGAGGCACAGAAGCTGAGTCTCCTCCACGCCGGGGTGAGCCACAGAATCTCTGTACTAATCAAAGACACGACCACATACGCAGATGCGGTCGCGATCCTGAAAAGACATTACGTGAGGCCGGTGAACGAAGTGTTCGCGCGGCATCTCCTCACCACACGTCGTCAACGCCCCGGGGAATCGCTGGAGGAATATCTACGCGCCCTGAGGGTACTCGCTCGAAACTGCAACTGCAAGGACATCACGGCCTCGCAGCACATGGAACTCGCCATCTGGGACACCTATGTGGCTGGAGTCCGGTCCAACTATGTCAGACAGCGCCTGCTCGAAAAGGGCGCCTCGAGACGGTAAAACTATCCACCTCATTAGAGGTAGCCTTCCAGGGCCAAAATGCTTTCCCCTCCGACCACGCAATTTCCTTGTGGGCGCCGGAGGCACGACCATCACCCGACTCGAGGTGTCCCAGGCCTGTGCTGCGCGGCTGCCTGCCCACCCCGGGGGGGGCTGACTTGTTATTTGTGTGGTCAGAACCAGCACCCCAGGCAGCGTTGCCTGCGGAACGTGACCTGCAGCAACTGCGGCAAGAAAAGACATTTTGCCAAAGTCTGCTTGGCCCGACCCAAAGTTCCAAAATCGCAGGCCCGACACACAGTCCCGCAGACCCCGCAGCGTGGCTGCGTGCCTGCCGGTAATGCCCCCTTCTGACGCGTCATCCGCCTCGTGCTATCCGTGGGGGCTGCCACCTTTAACCCTACCCGACACGTGCGACTCATGGGGGCCGCCATCTTCAACGCCGCCCGACACGTGCGACCAATGGGGCCCGCCATCTTGGGACCACCCCGCTTCCACCGACCACGCCGGCTACCCGCAGCTTGGCACTGTCAATCTCGACCAGTCATGGCCCAAGCACCTCAAGAACTCCATGATGACCGTCCGGGTCAATGGGCACAAAACGCCCTGTCTGTTTGACTCTGGGAGCACGGAGAGCATCATCCAACCGGACACGGTAAGGCGCGGTTCCCTCCAGATTCCCCTCGCATCCCAAACAATCTCCCTTGCTTCCGGATCCCATTCAGAGCATATCCGGGGATACTGTGTCGCAAACCTCGCGATACAGGACGCCGAGTACGCCAATTTTAAACTCTATGTCCTCCCCCATCTCTGCGCTCCTCTCTTGTTAGGACTGGATTTCCAGTGCAACCTCAGAAGCCTGACCCTGAAGTTCGGCGGACCCCTACCCCCTCTCACCGTATGTAGACTCATGACCCTTAAGGTCGCCCCTCCCCTGCCCTTTGCGAACCTCACCTCCGACTGTAAACCCGTTGCCACCAGGAGCAGGCGGTACAGTGCCCAGGACAGGACTTTTATCAAGTCGGAAGTCCAGCGGCTCTTGAGGGAGGGGATCATCGAGGCCAGTAATAGCCCCTGGAGAGCCCGAGTGGTGGCCGTCAGGACCGGGGAAAAGAACCGGATGGTTGTAGACTACAGCCAGACCACAAATCGTTACACGCAACTCGATGCGTACACCCTTCCCCGCATAGCGGACATGGTTAATCAGATGGTTAATCCGGGTTCCCTCCATGGTAGATCTGAAGTTCGCATACCACCAGCTTCCGATCCGCCCGGAAGCCCGCCACTAGACAGCCGCCTCTTCCATTTCCTCAGGGTCCCCTTCGGAGTCACCAATGGGGCCTCGGTATTCCAAAGAATGATGGACCGAATGGTTGATCAGTACCGGCTGCGGGCTACGTTCCTGTACTTGGATAACGTCACCATCTGCGGCCATGATCAGCAGGACCACGACGTTAACCTTCAGAAGTTCCTCCAAACCGTCCAAGCCCTCAATCTCCCCTTCAACAAGGAGAAATGCGTTTTCCGCACAACCCGATGAGCCATCCTCGGCTATGTCATGGAAAACGGAGTCCTAAGGCCCGACTCCGACCGCATGTGCCCCCTCCTGCAACTTCCCCTTCCCCACTGCCCCAAGGCCCTGAAAAGATGCCTGGTGTTCTCATATTACGCCCAGTGGGTCCCCAACTATGCGGACAAAGCCCGCCCACTTATCAAAGCCACCATCTTTCCCCTGACGACTGAGGCCCGCCTGGCCTTCAGCCGCATCAAGGCTGACATTACCAAGGCAACGATGCATGCGGTGGACGAGTCCATCCCCTTCCAGGTGGAGAGCGATGCGTCGGATGCCGCCCTGGCCGCTACCCTTAACCAGGCAGGCAGGCCCGTGGCCTTCTTTTCCCGTACCCTCAACGCCTCCGAGATTCGACACTCCTCTGTCGAAAAGGAAGCTCAAACCATTGTGGAAGCTGTGCGGCATTGGAGGCACTACCTGGCCAGTAGGAGGTTCACCCTCGTTACCGACCAACGGTCGGTAGCCTTTATGTTCAACAACACACAGCGGGGCAAGATCAAGAATGATAAAACCTTGAGGTGGAGAATCGAATTCTCCACCTATAATTACGATATTGTGTATCGTCCTGGGAAGCTCAATGAGCCCCCAGATGCCCTGTCCCGCGGCACATGCGCCAGTGCGCATGATGACCGACTTCGGGCCATCTACAATGACCTCTGTCACCCGGGGGTCACCCGGCTTCTCCACTTCATCAAGGCCCGCAACCTGCCCTACTCCACCGAGGAGCTCAGGGCCATGACCAGGGACTGCCAGGTCTGCGCGGAGTGCAAGCCGCACTTCTATCGGCCAGACAAGGCCCACCTGGTGAAGGCATCCTGCCCCTTTGAGCACCTCAGCGTGATTTCAAAGGGCCCCTCCCTTCCACTGACCGCAACGTGTATTTCCTCAACGTCGTTGACGAGTACTCCTGTTTCCCCTTTGCCATCCCATGCCCTGACATGACCGCGGCCACTGTCATTAAGGCCCTGCACAGCATCTTCACCCTGTTCGGTTTCCCCACTTACGTCCACAGTGACCGGGGCTCCTCGTTTATGAGCGATGAGCTGCGTCAGCACCTGCTCGGTAAGGGCATTGCCTCGATTAGGACTACCAGCTACAACCCCCGGGGAAACGGACAGGTGGAGAGGGAGAACGCAACGGTATGGAAGGCCGTCCTTCTGGCCCTACGGCTTCCCGCTGACAGGAGGTACTCCCCGACACGCTCCACTCCATTCGGTCGCTCCTCTGCACAGCCACAAACGAGACCTCTTACGACCGTCTATTTGTCTTCCCCAGAAAATCCATCTCTGGGGTCTCGCTTCCATCCTGGCTGACAACACCGGGGCCTATCCTCCTCTGGAAGCATGTGAGGTGCCATAAGTCCGACCCCCTGGTCAAGAGCCCAACACCCGTGCCTGCAGCGAAGACGGAGCTGAGGCGATCACAGAGAACGATCAAGGCACCGGACAGACTCGATCTATGAGCCTACTTCACCCCCGCTGGACTTCAATTTTTTAACAGGGAGTGAATGTGGTTAACGTATTGCTGCTACAATTCACCACTGTATTGTATTGTATTATGTTGATGCCCTTGTGGGCACGCCTGTGGCTCCTCCCCCTCGGGGGAGGTATATAGATCAGCAGCCTGTAGGCGGCACTCAGTACAGAGCGGTCGCAGGCAGGCACAGATCTAGCTTATTAAAACCACTGTTCACTTCTACTAATCGTCTTGTGTGAATTGATGGTCGCATCACCCATAAACAAAGAAACCTTAATTGCAAGCACTCAACCCTCCAACCACCCCACCCCCCTCGACCTCCCCCATCCACACCCCTCCCTCCCTCCTTTGAACTTCATCTAACCAATCCACAATCCCCCCTCATCCCCCCACCCCAAACAAAGAAAACCCAGCCAACCCGCACCCACAAACAAAACAGAACCCCCCCCCCGGGGCCAGGTAACCATCCACAGCCACCTCCCCCACTTTTCTCCCATTAACTAGCATACATGCTAGCAGGGTGACCCCACTTGGGGAACAAGAACAGAACCAAACAAGAAAAGAAACAACCACCCCCTTTTCCCAATCCCTCATCAAAAACCACACATAGTGGGAAGAAAGAACCCGTAACCCTTTGATGAAACTAACAACCCCAGACCACCATGGGGGATAAAAATGGAAAACAATATAACAAAAACACAGAAAGAGGCAAGAAACATGAACAAGCAAAATTCAAAATTCCATAACATTCAACGACCACAGTCAGATCTCTTCCAGTCCATTTTTACTCATAAAGTCCTTTGCCTCCTCAGGCATTTTAAAATAATGGTCTCTGTCCTTGAACGTGATCCGCAATTGAGCCGGGTACTCCAAACTGCAACTTGTAAAGCGCCACCTTGTCCTTGTTGAACCCATCTCATCGTTTTGCCAGTTCTGCCCCGATATCTAGATAAATTCGGATGGGACGGCCCTGCGATCTACTCCCTCAGGTGGCCTTTGCCCATTTTAAAATCCACTCCTTGTCCAGATACCTATGGAAACGGACTGTGACTGCCCACAGTGGATGCCTGGAGCTAGGCTTCTGTCACAACGACTGGTGGGACCAGTCCACTTTGGGAGGATTCACAAAGACCCCTTCCCCCATCAATTTCCCGAACATCTTCACCATATTCTCCGTGGTGTTCGTAACTTCAATGCCATCCGGTAGCCCAACAATCCTCAGGTTCTGGCACCAAGACTAGTTCTCCTGATCATCCACCTTCAATACCTTTTGAGCCTCCACCAACAATGTCACTTCTGCCTCCAAAGACGAAATCCAGTCACTGTGATATGAGTCTGCCTCCTCCACCTCCCGAATTGTTGTGCCCTGTGATTCCAAACCCTGCTCCACCCTAGTCACGTGAATGGGTGCCACCTCAGTCGCTTTGGACAGGTCCTGCAACATTGCCAGTCTTTGCTTCTGGAATTCCCCCGTAAGGAACTATAACTTCTCTGTTGTCCATTGGGAGGGCATCGGCGACACGGAGGGCTCCGCCATTTTATCTTCCATTTCACCACGAGGACCTTCTGAGACTGAGTCCCTAACTAGGGAAACCCCTTAGGGACACCCTTAAAAGGGGGCATCCCCGGGACCCCATGAATATGGAGACTCCCCGGTGTCCCCTAACTGAAGGGACCCTCCACAGGGGCCCCCGAGCTAGACCCCCCCCCCTACCCCCACAGGGACCGCCTGACTAGAGGGACTGCCCACATAGGCCCGCTTTATGGTCTCTTAAGCCAGGGGGTCTTGGTAGATCTCCCTATTCATGGGGTCTCTGGGGGGCTTTGCCCTATTCATGGGATCCCCGGGGGTCTCCCTATTAAGGGGTCTGGTAGAGGAGGAGTGGGCAGGTAGTGCATTGTGGGGGTGAGGGGTGGGTGGGAAAGGGTAGCCCTCGGATGGACCTCTGGGGAAACACCCTGAAGAGCTCCACCACGTCCGGGCCATGCTGGTAACCAAAAGTAATCCGCGTCCATGTGATTCCCAGCCCAGGGGACTGGGGAATTACGGAGGACAGGAGACTTTGGTGCCAGGCCCGCTAAATGGATGCAAATGGATCATTAAGACTTATTTGCAGGGCGGCACGGTGGTGCAGTGGTTTGCACTACTGCCTCACAGCGCTGAGGACCCGGGTTCGATCCTGGCCCCCACAACCCAAAGATGTGCAGAGTCGCTGGTTTGACCACCTTAAATTGCCCCTTAATTGGGAACAAAAGAATTGAGTACTTTAAATTTATTTAAAAAAAAGACCCGTTTGCATTCATTTACATCCTCTCGCTGGTGGGCAGTCATGAACCTTGATCCCGGCGCCAGCAGGGCGTCGGAGCACCGCTTCCCGAATTTCTCCCGACGCCCTATTCTCCATCCCATTGGCAAATACGCTTCCGGTTTTGCGGGACAGAGAATGCAGCCCTCTGTGTTTAAGTGCATACCAGCTCACTTTCAGACGGATTTGGGAGGGGTTAGGGAGCGTGATGCTGCGTTAGCAAAACACTACCAAAGTGATCCTTCCATTGGTGTTACGGAACATCGAACAGCTGGCTGGGGAAACATCACTGTTGGGAGAAACATATAAGACTAGCGGGGACACCTGCCTCTTTGAATTGTCTGTAAACATTTTGCAACCCCCCTGTTATAACCCTACAGGAGACCCAGGGGTCTGCACCATCAGAGTCCCTGTGGCCTCACCTGGATACGATCTACCCCAGATGAGGGGGCACGGCTAACCCTCACCCCCCCCCCTTTTCCTAGGACTGCAGGGATATAAATACCCCAGAGCCAGGTGTGGGCCGAGTGCAGGAGACACTTTGAGGAGTAGGAGGGATGCATAGTAACCTGAATGAAACAAAGTTTTCCTACAGACATCCCTTCCGAGTGGTCGCTTGCCTGAGACTTTACACCTCACCTCCCTTCCCCACCCGTCAGGCAGTTTTGATTGTCCATGTAAAAAAACATTAATTTGTTTGGAGGATTGGCAAAAAGTCCATTCGCAAACTGCACTGCTACCCCAGGGCTGAAGTACTGAAATTCTTCTTTTGCCAATCCAGAAATTATACAATGGGCCCTTCATCAGCATTAAAATGTGCATTGTAACCTTATTAGTCTCAACAGTTAATGAAAGATGCAATTTAAACCCCATTGCGTAAAACCATTCTTGAATGTATTTGTTATAAATTGTTTAAAATGTATTATGTGCGAGCAAAACACTTCCTTCAGTAGATAGAGAAAAACACGAAGTGAGTTGTATAAACCTGTAATCTAATCAGAGGATTTACATGATACTGTAATGCACAAGAGTGAAACTCAAGCAGACCGCAACTATCATTTGAGCTTGAAGATCAGATTACAAGCTTGATCGTGGTCTCTGATATCTATCGGGTTTAATAATGCACACCAGTTCATTTCTGTGGGCGTGGGCAGTATTCAATTTTAAGCAATGTGAGGTCATATGATTTGAAGCTACTAAAATGATATCGGCAGGCAATTACAGGGAAATTCTAGCTTTGCAAATGTAAAATACAGAGTGAGTATCAAGGCAATAACTCCAATGTTGGGTTTACCTGATGAAGTAATCTACAGGAGTGGAAATTGACCAATTTGTGACTGCCAAATAAACCAAGAGTGGTGTGAATCAGTAGATCAATTCACAGGATTTCTTATTATGCATAATAATAAGTGACAAAGTTGCCATGCACCAACTTCTCTGTGGAAATGGAGTTGTGTTGGCTGCCACTCCAGGAAATAGTAACTGAAGACATTGAAAAGATAAATGTTATATGCGGGGGCATAACTATAAGGTTCATGGTGGAAGATATAGGAGGGATGTCAGAGGTAGGTTCTTTACTCAGAGAGTGGTTGGGGTGTGGAGTCGGACACTTTAGGAACTTTCAAGCGGTTATTGGACAGGCACATGGAGTGCACTAGAATGATTGGGAGTAGGTTGATTTGATCTTAGTCTCAGACTAGTTCGGCACAACATCATGGGCTGAAGGGCTTGTACTGTGCTATACAGTTCTATGTTCTATAATGTAGATACTGAAGAAGAGCACGTACGTTTGGTCATTTTCCCAAAAAAACTGTCAGATGCTTAGTCATGAGATCAAAGAACATTGGCTGGATTCTCCGTTTGGGAGACTGAAGTCCCCACAGCAGCATGAAAATGGTGGTGTTTTACGCCAGAAAAACTGTCGCAAAACGACCACCAGTTACTTGCTCCGTGGGGTGCGGGGGGGCTAGCAGGGAGGCAGTGTAGAGCTTCCAGGCTTGCTGCCGATACGGCCCAGAGCATGGTCGGGTCCGTGGCCACGCATGCACACGGCGGCGGCCTGCAGCGGCCACGCCATGCTTCACGGCGGACTCAGTCCGCGGACCCGGACTGCTCGCATGCTCCGGACCGCCCCCACAGTGCATCCAGCCCCGAATGAAGCCCCTCTGCCCACAGATCGGCCCTCCCCCTTGTCATAATATACATCTATGTATGTAATGGAGTGCAGACAGACAGTGATTGACACACAGGATGACCAGTAAGCACACAGAACAGAGCAGCCAATCACCTGACAGGACACGACCACTATAAAGCCAGAGGGCACCAGTTTTCCTGCTCTCTCGTGGCCCAGCCTCTGGGACAGTCAAAGTTAGTGAGCTGGCCAGTGCAAACACCATGTGGTAGCTAGTAAGTTTGGTTAGGCTAGTATCAGGTCTCCAATCAAGTCAGCATAGTGTCAACCCACAGTTGAACATGTATAATAGTTTAAATGTTAAATAAAATTGTGTTGCATCTTATCAAGTGTTGGACGTCTGTCTCTCGCTACACTGCATCAAGTGCAGTCCACACCGACCCAGCCTACCCAACACATCATGGTGCCAGAGAGTGATGCTGAAAATTGACGGACCTACCTTGAGTGAATCAGCGTTGACCAGCAAACAGACGGACCTACCTTGAGTGAATCAGCGTTGACCAGCAAACAGCCATCCGGTGACATGGAAAACGTCCGCCCTCCTCCGCAGCTCCGCATCGCCGGCAACCTCGGTGCAAATTGGAAGATCTTCAAACAAGAGTTCCAACTCTATCTAGAAGATAGAGGCCGCATCGGACGCCAGGAAGATCGCACTATTCCTCTCCACAGCCAGGGACCACGCCATCCACATCTACAACTCCCTCACATTTGCTGAAGGCGAAGACAAAATTTAAAACAGTCCTACTGAAGTTCGACAGCCACTGCGACATTGAGGTGAATGAGAGCTTTGAACGGTACATTTTCCAGCAGAGGCCTCAGGGTAAGGATGAACCTTTTCAATCCTTTCTGACCCATCTCCGCATCCTCGCGCAGTCATGTAACTATGACTCGACCACGGATTCCATGATCAGATCGTTTTCGGGGTCCACTCCGATTCCCTTCGCCAGCAACTCCTGAAAGTCAAGCAGCTCACCCTCACCATCGCCATCGAAACGTGCGTTCTCCACGAACATGCTAACAATCGGTACTCCCACATCAGGGCGGCAGAAACGGCAAAGCTAACCTCCCACGAGGCGGAAGGGGTGCAGGCCATCGCACAAATGCAGGGCCTAAGTATCGACGAGAGTGGCCATTCCGCGCGCTTTCCCCGGGCCTCTGCGCATGCGCGCCACGACTGAGGGGGCGGTGAGACCGACGACCAGACTCCGCAGGTGCATACGGCGTTCGACCGCACTGCGCATGCGCGATGGCGCACGGAACGCGCTGACGTTGACATCATGACGTGTCTGAATTGTGGCTCAGCCCATTTAAAGCGGCAATGTCCGGCAAAATCACGACGGTGTCTCCAGTGTGGCAAGGTTGACCACTACGCAGCCCTTTGCAGATCTGCTCCATTGCCCACCATCCAGCGATCCCAGCCGCGGTGCAGGAGCATCCGTTCAATACAGCAGGCCAGGCCAGACTCCGACCCCGACAGCCCAACAGATCCTGACGCTGCATGCCTCAAATCTCCATACTGGGTGGGCATCATTACGAAGCATGCGCTGCCTTTCTCCAAGACAGCGAAGCACCTCACGATCCTCAGCATGGATACCGACGATGAGTGGTGTGCTGTCCTCACAGTCAACAAGGCTCGCATCCGGTTCAAACTGGACACCGGCGCATCGGCAAACCTCATCTCCAAATCCGATATTGACACCATCCGCGTCAGACCAAGCATTCTTCCACCGGCCTGCCAGCTCCTTGACTACAATAACAATGCCATAGCTGCCAGTAGCTCATGCCAACTCGGAGTTTCCAATAAGTCATTTAAAGCGACACTGCAATTTGAGATTGTGGGACCTGACAGAGCATCCCTGCTCGGTGCTCGGGCCTGCAAACCCCTGAACTTGGTTCAGCGAGTCCACACCATGTCATCATCACAGCCGACGGCCTCACCTGATGAGAACCTCCAGGCTGAAATTGATGACATCATCACGCAGTACCACAGCGTGTTCGACGGAATGGGCACACTCCCATATCGATACAAAATCCTGCTCAAACCAAACGGCACCCCTGTGATCCAGGCACCACGCGGATGCCGGCACTCCTCAAGGACCGCCTCAAGCAGCATTTACAGGACCTCCAGGACCAAGGCATCATATCAAAGGTCACAGAACCCACGGACTGGGTCAGCTCCATGGTCTGCATCAAGAAGCCGTCAGGGGAGCTTCGAATCTGCATCGACCCCAAGGATTTAAACCGCAACATCATGAGGGAACATTACCTGATACCAAAACGAGAAGAGTTGACCAGCGAGATGGCTCATGCCAAACTCTTTACGAAGCTGGGCGCCTCCAAGGGGTTCTGGCAAATACAGCTGGATGCATCCAGTCGCAAGCTGTGCACATTCAATACCCCGTTCGTTCGCTACTGCTACAACCGGATGCCTTTTGGCATCATCTCTGCCTCAGAGGTATTTCACCGCATCATGGAACAGATGATGGAGGGTATCGAGGGGGTGCGCGTGTATGTTGACGATGCCATAATCTGGTCCACAACTCCTCAAGAACACATTGATCGCCTCAAGCAGGTATTCCACAGAATCCATGAGCATGGCCTCCGACTCAACAGAGCCAAGTGCTCGTTCGGTCAATCAGAAATCAAATTCCTTGGTGACCACATCTCGCAGCAAGGCATGCGGCCAGATGCTGACAAGGTCTTGGCGATCAATGCCATGAAGATCCCAGAGGACAAGAAGGCGGTCCTTTGCTTTCTAGGGATGGTCAACTTCCTCGGAAAGTTCATTCCCAACATGGCGGCACACACCTCAGCCCTCCGCCATCGCGTCAAAAAGTCGACGGAATTCCAGTGGCTGCCCACTCATGAGAACGAATGGCGTGAGCTGAGGGCAAAACTCAGCACAGCCCTGGTTCTGGCGTTCTTCGACCCTACCAAAGAGACCAAAATATTCACTGACGGGTGCCAGGACGGTATTGGGGCGGTGTTCCTCCAATGGGATGACTCCTCCTCATGGGCCCCAGTTGCGTATGCCTCCAGAGCCATGACGCCCACTGAGCAACGGTATGCTCAGATTGAGAAGGAATGCCTGGGCCTCCTAACGGGAATCGACAAATTTCACGACTACGTGTATGGCCTCCCAAAATTCACGGTTGAGACGGATCACAGGCCATTAGTCCACATAATCCAGAAGGATTTAAATGACATGACGCCTCGGTTACAACGAATTCTTCTCAAGCTACGCCGCTATGACTTTGAACTTGTCTACACGCCAGGCAAAGAACTCATTGTTGCAGATGCCCTTTCCAGGTCTATCACCACACTGTGTGAACAAACTGACTTTGTCTGACAAATCGACGCGCAGGTGCAATTGTGTGCCTCCAACCTTCCGGTCACTGATGAGAGGGTCATCCAAATTCGTGAGGAAACGGCCAAGGATCCTCTGCTACAGCGTGTGATGCAGCACCTCACGAATGGCTGGCAGAAAGGACAGTGTCCCTAGTTTTACAACGTCAAGGACGACCTGACGGTGGTGGACGGCATCCTCATGAAGCTCGATAGGATTGTGATTCCGCAGAGCATGGGAGCTATGGTGCTCGGCCAACTCCATGAGGGTCACCTGGGGGTCGAGAAATTCGACGCAGAGCTTGAGAGGCAGTCTATTGGCCAGGCATCAGCCAGGACGTTGCCAACATGGTCCTCAACTGCCCCACATGTCAGAAATTTCAGCCAGCTCAACCCAAAGAAACTCTGCAGCAACATGAGATAGTGACCTCCCCATGGTCCAAAGTCAGTATCGACCTTTTCCACGCCAAGGGCGTGACTATGTCCTCCTGGTCGACTACTTCTCCAATTACCCAGAAGTGGTGAAACTGTCCGACCTCACATCGAAGGCGGTGATTAAAGCATGCAAAGAAACGTTTGCCAGACATGGGATACCGCTCACTGTGATGAGTGACAACGGTCCCTGTTTTAACAGCCAGGAATGGTCTGATTTTGCCCGCCTATACAACTTCCGTCACGTAACCTCCAGCCCCCACTACCGGCAGTCAAGTGGGACGACCGAAAAAGGGGTCCATATCATCAAGAGATTACTATGCAAGGCTACAGACTCAGGCTCCGACTTCAACCTCACGCTGCTGGTATACAGAGCATCCCTGCTGTCCACTGGGTTGTCTCCCGCGCAGATGCTCATGAACCGCACTCTGTGAACCACGGTTCCAGCCATCCATGTTCCAGACCTTGACCACCTCACGGTCATACAAAAGATGCAGCAGTCTTGGGCCCAACAGACGACGCTCATGCCACGGATCTCCCCGAGCTGGTCCCAACTGATCGTGTTCGTGTGCAGTTGCCTGACGGCGGCTGGCCCGCCACAGCTGTGGTGGTCAAGCAAGTGGCCCTGAGATCGTTCCTCGTCCACATGGCTGATGGCTCCTTCCTACGACGCAACTGATGGGCGCTGCGCAGAGTTCCACTTCCGCCACCCAACCATGATGTCCCGCCTCATACAATGCTTCCTCCGTACGTGCCCTACCACGAGGCCACCAATCTACCAGCAATCCTGCCGAACTCTGCGACAACCGCATTGGCGGCGGTCCCGCCTATCCAAGTGCAGACGGCCCCTGATCCACCCTTGAGGCGGTCAACCAGAATTCGTCACCCGCCGCAGAGACTAAACTTATAGACTGAACATTTGCACATCTGTGTTACCTTATTGTTTTGACCTCTGTTAATATTGTTTTTTACCATTTCATCGACCCTATATCTGCACTAACGACACCTTCCTGTGTACATAAGGTCATTTTAGCACATTCTGTATCTAGTCACACACATAAACACATCCACACGCACATGCACCTTAAATTTTATTATCTCAACACACACAATACAAAACGAAAAAAAAAGGGGGCAGATGTCATAATATACATCTATGTATATAATGGAGCGCAGACAGGCAGTGATTGACACACAGGATGACCAGTAAGCACACAGAACAGAGCAGCCAATCACCAGACAGGACACGACCACTATAAAGCCAGAGAGCACCAGTTTTCCCGCTCTCTTGGGACAGTCAGAGTTAGTGAGCTGGCCAGTGCAAACACCATGTGGTAGCTAGTAAGTCTGGTTAGGCTAGTATCAGGTCTCCAGTCAAGTCAGCATGGTGTCAACCCACAGTTGAACATGTATAATAGTTTAGATGTTAAATAAAATCGTGTTGCATCTTATCAAGTGTTGGAGGTCTGTCTCTCACTACATTGTATCAAGTGCAGTCCACACCGACCCAGCCTACCCAACACATCACCCCTGACTGTGACGGCGCCAGACTGAGTCCGCAGCCGCCACGCTAAGTTCACAATGGGTGAGACCATGAGAGTCTCATGCCGTCGGGAACTCGGACGGTCGGGGACGGGCAGGGCGGGGCGGGCCTTAGGCAACGACCCGAGGCCGTGGATAAGGCGTGCGGCGCATTCTACGCTGCTTTTCAGGGAGCGGAGCATAGCAAAAGTGGCACCGCATCGATTTTGTCGTCATCGGGGATTCTCCGCCCCCTCGTTGAATACGATTTTGGCGTCAGGGATCGGAGAATCTAGCCCCATGTATTTTCTGCAGGCCTAGCTGACTTGGTTTGTTTAACGAAATTACCCAGCTGCTTCCTACATTGTGTTTATTGTGCACAGACACATTTTCTTTTGCTGAGGGGATTTGCCTGTCACAGAAGACAACTTTGTACTTTAATGATCAGATTGCAATTGGTCAGAGGTGGGACACTTTGGGAAAAGTTCCCATCAATGTTTCCAATTAGAATAGAAATTGCAGCAATAACAAAATAATTAAAAACACTAGACCGGTGATGGGCAAGCTAGGCTAGTGGGTGGGCTGCATGAGTGGCCCCCCTTCATCTCAGTGGGCCTCAAGATTGAAATTGGGCTTGTTCACTAATCCTGACCCCATGATTAAGATTAAATTTGGATGCAGAGGGAGTGCACAGCTCTCGCAGTCAGTGTTGTGCGCAATCAGCTTACACCTCGGGCACGATTCTCTGGAAAAGTTTTCAAGTGTGGAAGCGAGCGGGAATTGCCGTGAGCTTCCCGGCCCTCGGCCCAGCGAAACCGGCAACGCAATTCAACATTAATTGGTCCACTTAACGAGGCCTCATGGGCATCTCGCCACAAATAACACCTCGCAGCTGATTCGCCAGTAACGTGCTCGCCAACACCCCGCTAACAAGGTCGAGCAGCACTTAAACTGCACTTGCTCAGCCAACCCCAGTCATCTCGCAACAATGGTGCAGAGGAGACCAGCACCAAGGTTCGGGGATGCTGACCTGCGGAGGCTCCTGGACGCGATGGAGGCCAGGAAAGATGCCCTGTTCCCCTGGGGTCCCGGAGGGTGAGCCGCAAGGCAGCCAGTGCTGCCTGTGATGAGGTGGCGGCAGCCGTTAGTTCCAACAATATGATCAAGAGGACTGGCCAGCAGTGCAGGAAGAAGGTCAATGACCTACACCAGGTAGCAGGAATGAGTAGACACCAACACCCCCCTCACTCCACCCCCACCCCTCAAGGTGGCATCCAGCCCCCAACTCTCCAAATGATCCCCACCAGCCCTCCACCCCCCCACCCCACCTCCACACCCCCTCTCCCACCACTGAACCATGTGTGTGGCGAATGATGCCCTCTCTGTGTCGCCTCAAGAAAAGCTCTCCCAGAATCGGCGGGAGAGGGCCCAGACTGGCGGAGGGGTGCCAGGCATAAGAATCGTCACCCCTTCGAGGAGTGGGCCCTGCTGGTGACTGTGGTGGCAGAGGACAGAGCGGTCACCCACACGGAGGCGAGCGGACGCCGCAGAGGTGAGGAACCACCGGGCTCAACCCGGGAGACCTGTTAAATGTGAGTAGTGATTGCCTTACTGTCTGACCCATCCCTCTCACTGACCACATGTCCATTCTCCCGCAGGTCCTCCAGCTGACGGCACCAGCCCATTCTGGGTGGCCACCTCTCCTGACTCCTTGGAGAATATCTCGAAGGAGACTCCGAGGATGCCACTGTGGTCGCGGCAGAGCTGTCATCCCCACCCTCCACCAGCGCAGATACACGCACCTTGGTGGGAAATGTTTGTGGTCAGGCTTCTGGAGCACAATCTGGTGAGCACCACCAGATGTACATCAGGTGGAGGCTGGAGCCCCCAGGCAAGACAGGAGGTGTCGCATTAAACATCTTTTTGCACAACCATTATGATGCCTCTGTCACTTTCTTCCGCGTTGCGAGCTGACCCCTGGATCTTTTGCCCATCTCTCGAGGCAGCTCCCCCTCCTCATGGTACCCACCCACCCTCCGGCTGTGGATACGTCCCTGGAACTATATCCCATCCCCTGGGTGTTCGGATGTTGTGTGTATGGTATTGCCTCCCGCAGTGTCAAGCACAGTGTCCAGGCATCAGGGTGTGATTGGGATGCGAGGCAATGGCTCCCACATACTACATGGTTCGCTCACTCACAGGAATCCATTTGGCATGTGTCAAGTGCTCACTTAACCACGATTGCCAATTCCCTATGTGCGATAGCCTTCAGCCATATGGCCAGAGGCCTCAGCAGTTGGTGGGCGTTAAGGGTGGTCAGTGGGGCAGACGGGCAGGGACAAGGGTTGTCCCCGGAATGGGGTTTGGATCCAGGGGTTGGCATGGTGATGCCACGAGTGATTGCCCCCCCCCCCAGTGCCTCCCCCCCACCCCACCATGGCAGCCTACCCCTGCGGAGGGTTCCCCACCACCTGCCGAGCACTGATGTGGCAATCCCAGCACCCCGGGCTCTTTGCCTGTGAGCAAAGATGGCTACTCACCTCCTCGGCTCACCACAGAAGCCCTTCCACCATGTTCATGCTTTTAAAAAGGAGTACTAATCTGCGCCAGCATGAACACGTGCTCGTGAGGTGCTGAATGGCGGGAGGCTATTGGATATGGGATGGTTCTCGTTAATTGGGGCTTGAGTGGTGATAATTGGTTTTTCGCCACGCTATGGCAAGATCCCAATTCTGCCTATGGGATCGCAAACTGTTTGGCGCCCGACGCGGATCTTGTTTTTGGCCTCTCCCGCTATTCACCGGCCTCGTTACAGTGAGCCCGGGCACAACGAGGCCGGATAATCGCACCCCTCACTTCACTTGCTCTTGCTTTACGAGTGGATCACTTCAGTCTTACTGGAAGGAAAAAAATTATGTGGATGGAAATCAGTGGAATGTGACAACCCTGCACGTGGGCAACGGTCAATAAAATGTCTCGTGGGCCACACTCAGAACCCAGATGGGCAAAGAAGCTCAGCGAGCCAATTCCAGAGTTTAGGGCCGGCACAATGAAGATACAACCTCCAATGGTAAGGCAAAGGAAACTGTGAATGTGCAGGAGGCCTGAATTGGAACTACGTGGAGCTCTCAGATGTTTGTAGAGTTGTAGGAGTAACAGAGATAGGGAGGAGTGCGTCCATGGAGGGATTTCTGCACAAGGATGAGAATTTTAAATTTGAAGCATTGCCAGACTAGTAGCCAATGTAGGTCAGCAAGCATAAGGGTAATGGATGAATGGCATGGTGAGAGTTTGGATACAGCTTTGTATGAGCTGAAGTTTGCACGGAGTGGATGTTGGGAACATTAGAATGGTTGAGCCTGGAAGTAACATAGGAATAGGTGAGGGTTACAGGTGGGGGAGTATCAGAATTGTGCAATATTACTAGGGTGCAAGTAGACTACTTTGGTGATGGAGGAGAAATATGGTCAGAAGCTGAGCTCAAGGCCAACTAAGATTCCAAAAATGTGAACAGCCTGGTTAGGGATGAGATAGTTCCAAGGAGGGAGATTGGGCTGGGGGCTTAGGCATGGAGTTTGTGTTGGGGGTCAAAGATGTTGGACTTTTGGTACTCTCAGTATTTTACTGGAAGAAAAATCAGGGCAGTGGACGAATCAGAGTAGATGCTGGTGAGTTAGAGTTGGGTGTCATCAACATAGACATAGAACCTTGTATTTTCAGAATGTATTGCCAAAGGGCAACGTGTAGATGAGAAATTGTAGGGGGGGGGGTCAAGGATAGATCACTGTGGAAATTAATAAATTTGATGAATTGATTTTTCGGTATTTAGTGAATTAAGGGTCAAAATCCTGGAACTCTCTTCCACTGTGGGGACTATATGGACTGCAGCGGATCAAGAAGGCAGCTCATCACCACCTTCTCAAGGGAAGTTAAGAATGGCCAACAAATGTTGGCCTCGCCAACAATGTCCGCATCGCATAAATGAACATGAAAAGGGATATAGAAATAGAACAGGAAGTTGACAAAGTAGAAAATCAGCCATGACCTTCTTGAATGGTGGAGTGGGCTCAAAGGACCAACAGTTCTTATTCCTTATATTCTTCTGGCTCCAAATGTAATGGTGTGTGATTGGGAAGAGAAACCATTGCAGGTGATTCTTTGGCCATGACTGGACAAATAGCAATGGAACAAGGTAGAGAACTGTACCATTCAGGTCAGCAATGGAGGAGAGATGTTGGAGGAAGATTGTGTGGTCATTTATCTCAAAAAGGCTACGTACAGATAGAGAAGTATGAGGAAGGAAAGTTTACCATGGTCACAGTCACATAAGATGTTTTTGTATCCTTTATAAGAGTGGTTTCACTGCGATGGCATTGGAGGAAACTTGATTGGAGGGGTTCAAACATGAAGATGCAGGGAAGAAATACGCAAATTTAGAGAACATTTTCAAAGATTCTGAAAAGGCAAGAGGAGTGATAGTGCAAGAACAGAGAGATCAAGGGTGTGTTTTTTTTAAGTTGGGGGGAATAATGATGGCAAATTTGGAGGGAAGGAATCATTTACAAAATCAGCTAGCTTTGGAGCCAGGAATTGAAGTTGCGTGATCAGCTGTTTGACAGCCATTGGATTAAGGAATAAGGAGGCAAGTCTCATGGGCAGGATGAGGTTGGAGGAAGAGGGAATATACTGGAAAAACTCAACAGGCCTGGCAGTATCTGTGGTGAGAGAAACTGAGTTACTGTTTCAACTCTGTATGACTCTTCTTCAGGGCACTGGAAAAGAGTGATTTGGACAGGCAACGTTAATTCTGTTTCTCTCTCCACAGATGATGCCAGACCTGCTGAGTTTATCCAGCATTTTCCGTTTTCGTTTCAGACTTCCAGCATCCTCAGTAGGATCTACAGCATCTACCATATCAGGTTGGAGAGAGTATGAGGAGAGATGGAAGAGAAACTAAAGAAAGATACAAGTTCAAATTCAAAATATTTTTTTACTGAGCAAAGGGGAATGCAGTCAGAGTTTCAAGGTGACCATAAACCAGAGAGCAGGATTGTTAGCCACGGAATATCTGTGGCATATCTTCTTAAGGTTCTTACATACACACAAGTAAGTACACCTCAGCGCACACACGTACAATATTGGATCCTGCTGTTTCAACCAGATAAGACAGAAAGCACTTCAATTTATTTTGTGCTTTTCATAACCTTAGGACATCCCAATGCAATTTACAAGCAATTCAGGTGACACAGAAGCAAGAGTACTACCACTGCACCAACACTGACACTTTGACTGCGGAGGTGTATTTGACTAGTAAAGACAACTAAAGATTTCTACCAAAGAGGTTGCAGAGGTAGCAACAGCAAGAAGAAAATTCTGCAGTACCCTTTTCTGTGGCTAGTAGAATAATCCTTACAGCATGCATGTGATGTTGAAAATAAATGTAGTACTCATCAAGGTGGATGATGTTGGCATTGGGAAGTGGAACCCTTTCTGACATTGCACAGCAATATGCACATCCAGAGCTGGTTAAATGTAAATCAAAGTTTAATTCACAATGTTCAAACAAAAATTCCATGGTAGAATCATATGATAGGGTTAATAAGAAAAGAAACACATTTTGGAAATAGACCATAGGTCAATTAACATCAGGAGAAAATATGTTTACAGTGGAGAACCCAACATTTGAACAATTGTTTTTAGCATAAAAATAACAGTAACTGGGAAAGCAGCATTGACACTACTAATGATGAGATGTTTGATTATATATATATATGCTTATATATACACAGCATACACATTAGCTTTAAAAAGAGGAGATATCAATATTTATGATAGTTGACACATAGGACATCATTAATACATTTAGGAAAATTTAGGATGAAGACTTATGAAAATACAATTGTTGTTGGAAGTTCCAACTACAATTGTCTTTATTTCTAATCATTAGGGTCTTTATTTTCCCGGATTATAACAACGACCTGTTTTGAGATTCATTTATCCCTCAGCTACTATAATGAGGTGGAATGTGCAATGGGCGTGGAAGTAGGAGGGAGGTAATGATTAATGAAATGAAATGAAAATCGCTTATTGTCACGAGTAGGCTGCAAATGAAGTTACTGTGAAAAGCCCGGGTGTTCAAAAATAAAATATTTTCATTACCCCAAACATTGAGTCGATTTAAAAAGAAATAGATGTGTAGAAATGAGAAATCTATTATGACCCCCTCAGCACACGGGCTTACGGGGGAATGAGGTGGGCTGCTATATTTCCAGGGAAACATTGCTCGATAAGGTGAGAGTGAAGGCTGGAGGAGGGGGAGGGTGCCCAGGGGTTTGTCAGAGATGGAAGGGGCTGATTCTCAATGGGCGGGATGTTGATGAGAGTGTGGTGGGGCGCTGCGTGCGCAGCCTGTCACCTCTCCTGCCTACGGCAGCGGTGAAGGAGTCAGAGGGATCCCAATCCACATCCCGACATCAAATAACCACGCACTGTTAGAATATATATATATATATTTTTAAACACCCCCCCCCAACAGCAACCATTAACAAGCCAGGCTGGGAAGGAGATGAAACCAGCCGACGCTGATGCAAGGCGAAGCTGCTGCTGTATAAATACTGTATGTCCTGCAGCTTGAAAAATCGGGAATGAATGAAGAGAGGAAGGTAAGTGTCAAAACAAAACATGGACGGGAATCCTTCATTTAAAAAAAAGCCTAATTACCAAATATCCAGTGTACAGCAGGCAGCCTGAGACATTGTCACCAGTCTGTGAATTAGGAATTGGAGAAAGGCGATCTCTTTCCATCCCTGTATTTACGAGAGAATGTTTATTAATTTAAAAAAAAATCATATCTCGCATTTCCAAGTATTATTGCTGGCGATTCTCTCTCTCCCCCCCCCCCCCCCCAAGGGCCATTCGGTCTATTTTCCTTCCGCTGACTAAAAAGTCAACCCCATTTCGCTTTACTTTCTTTTGTTGAAAGAATTACAAGGGTTTAGGTAACTGGGGAGTCGCAATCTTGTGGAAATCCAGCTCTTCCCTTTGCCATTTGCATGAAGCATGCGACGTGTTCATGTTTCCCAGACTCCTGATAACGCGCGAAGCAATCCCATTAATCGGGGCCTTGACCAGATACCGAGAATACGTTAAAATAAAAATCTGACCACCAAGACAGGAGCCCCATTCACCTTGCTCCCCGACTGAAACCATGGCAAATGTGTTGAGGAAAGTGTGTTCTGTTTAGTTATCGTTTGAGGGCGGGCGGGGGTGGAATCATTTGAAACATTGAACTGAAACAATAAAGCGAATGTATCGCAAGTTCCCACCGTCACAGCTTCACACGAAACAAGACGGTTTGCAGATTAAAAATCGCCCTCAGACATCCCTGCAAATTGCTGGCAGTATGAGCTGTTCGCTGTCATGTTGGGAGAGGAGAGGACCCCGTCACTGACTGGCTAACTGCAGCTCCGGGAACTGTGTTGACAAACAAGAAGCTACATTTGTCTTCACTGTAACTGTACCTCTCTCCCTCTCTCTGTGTGGGCGAACTGGAGATGCAGGCAGAGTTTACACAAGAGCTTCCAAACACCGACAAAAATACCCTCCTTTCAGTATTAGCAGCGCGAAGGTGCTGTTTGACGGATCTACAGAACAAAACAACGCCCCCCGCCCCCGCAACCGACTGTTTATTAACACCAGCCTAAATGCTACTGTCGGTTTTCAAAGCAGCGCCGGAAACATTCGCGATCTGCGGCAGGCTGTTTTTTTCTTTTGGTCTCCGTCATGTTCAGTTTGTTTGGATTGAAGACTCTTCCATTTAAACTGCACATTTCCAGGTGAGTGCCGTATTGCTGCAGGGAGAGATTCCCCCTCCCCCCATCCCCACAAATATCTGAGGAAAATGTTCATTTTGATCATGGGCAGTTTTTCGTTTTAAAAAAAAAATGAGAGAGTTTCTTTTAATGTTTTAATTTTTGGAATGTAGCTGGTAAATAAAAGGTCTGTTTATATAATGATCGCGACATTCGGTGTTTGAAAATGAGGTGCGCAATAGCCCCTGTCACTGCCTTTTTTACATTAATGGTAGGGTTTTTTACTGGAGAGGCAGGCAGTGGTGCAGTGGTATTGTCACTAGACTAGTATTCCAGACACCCATGCTAATGCTCTGGGGACGTGGGTTCGAATCCGCTACAGCAGATGGTGAAATTTTAATTCAATAAAAATCTGGAATTAAAAGTCTAATGAAGACCTGAAACCATTGTCAATTGTGGTAAAATAACCCATCTGGTTATCTGCCATTCTTACCTGGTCTGGCCTCCATGTGATTCCAGATCCACAGCAATGTGTTGACGCTTTTAAAACCACTCAGGACATGGGCAATAAATGCTGGTTCAGCCAGCGATGCCCACATCCCATGAGCAAATAAAAAAACATGGTACACAGAATTTACTGTTTATTGCAACATTATTTTTACTAGGTTTACCAGTACTGTGGTTACTGGGTGGTTTGCGAAAGGTCAATTGAATTTGTCAGTTGTGACCAAAATGGACCCAAAACAAAACCACTGTCAGTTTCCAAAGGAAGAGCCGAACCTATTGTATGATATAGAGATAGAATGAATCCGGAAGCCGAATGGCTTGCGTAGAAAGAGCCTGCTAGGATGGACTATACTTAATTTCCTGTGTGTTATTTTTTATTAGTAACTGATGCAAGCCTTCTGAACCAAATATTAATTTTAGACCTCAGGCATTTTGTAAATTTGGCAGTAGTTTGGAAGTTTAAGTGAATGATGTTAGCTGGCTGACCAGTTAGCAAGAAAAAACTTTTTTTGCTCATGAACCGAGGGTGCTAATATACTTACGAAGGAAATAGATAGATTTCTAGACTCTAAAGGTGTCAAGAGATATGGGGAGAGCGCAGGAGTATGGAGTCGAGATAGAGGATCAGCCATGACCATATTGAATGGTGGAGCAGGCTCAAAAGGCCAAATGATCTCCTCCTGCTCCTATTTTCTACCTTTCCAACTCCAAGTTTGGTAACGAGATTAGCAAAGCTGGAAACTTGGTCATACCAGATTCGGTCACTATGCAGTGAGGTCATTGGCTCAAGCAGACCACAATTATTCTTTCCAAATATTTCCCATTCAAATTCTGTCTGCCCACAAAAAGATTTGCAGATGAGCTGGCTGAAGTGAAGAGTTCATGCTCTGATGTGGAAACAAGATGGTAGGAGGAAGGTAGCCAGTGTTTGTGTGTTCTGCTGCTGGCCCTCATGGATCGAATCAGGTGAAGGAAGTTGTGCTTTACCATGTTGTTTTTTGCACTGAGCAAGACCAACATTTGCTCAACAACTGCAGGGAACCATTATTGAACAACATTATTTAACATCTCCCCAATGCCAGAGAAGACAGGATAACAACATAAGACCATAAGACATAGGAGCAGAATTAGGCCACTCGGCCCATCGTGTCTGCTCCGCCATTCAATCATGACTGATATTCTTCTCATCCCCATTCTCCTGCCTCCTCCCCATAACCCCTGATCCCCTTATTAATCAAGAACATTCTTGATTATTACAAGAATACTACATTCCCTCCCCATTTAAAAAAATAAACAGTTTAGTCATTAAAATGTAATTTAGTACGTGTATATCATTTTGCAGAACACAATATGACTAACATCAACAATATCTAAAAGTTTAACAGATTATGTTGCAAACTTATTTCTACTGAAATCACAGCCAAAACATACATGGCTAGTACTATGCAAATGATAGGGAGGAAAGTAAGTAGTGAAGAGGACATAAAGAGTCTACAGTGGGATGTAATAGGTTAAGTAAGTGAGCAAAGAATTTGGCAGATGGAACATAATATAGGAAAATGTGAATATGTCCACTTTGGCAGGAAGAATAGAAAAACAGTAAATTATTTAAATGGAAGGAGGCTGCAGAACGCCATGGTCCAGAGGGTACCAGGTGTCCTAGTTACTGAATCACATAAAGTTAGTGTCCAGGTACAACAAGTGATTAGGAAGGCAGATTAAATGTTGATGTTTATTGCAAGCGGAATCCAGTGTAAAATCAGGGATCTGTTGCCACACCTGTACAGATCCTTAGTGAGACTGCATCTGGAATAGTTTGTACAGTTTTAGTCTCCACACTTTAGAAAATCAAAAGTGGTGCATTAGAAGCAGTTCAGAGAAGGTTCATTCGACTCATTACTGAGAAGGAGGGGTTGTCTCATGAGAAAAGGTTGAGCAGGTTGGGCCCATACACGTTAGTGTTTAGATAAAGAAGGTGTGGTCTCATTGAAGCATTTAAGATCCTGAGGGGACTTGATGAGGCAGGGGTGTGGAGTCAAATTAACTGTGATCTTATTAAATGGTGGGGCAGACTGGTGGGGCTGATTAACCTACTCCTGCTCCTAAGTCTTCTGATGATAATTTCTTTCTCATCATTCGTGCATATTGGTGACAAGAATCTTTCATTAAAATATATTCAAAGTTGCAGCAATTAAAAAAAAATATTGATCACCATTGCTGACAGAATTTAATTTAAACACTCAAATCCTGATGTGCGCACAGATTTAAATGCTTTTGCCCATTTTATGTTCATCTAATGATAAATTCTAATCTATGCCTCAGTTTTTAAAAAAGTTTCCAATTAAAGGGCAATTTAGTGTGGCCAAATCACCTACCCTGCACATCTTTGAGTTGTGGGGGTGAGATCCATGCAGACACTGGGAGAATGTGCAAACCCCACACGGACAGTGACCAAGGGCCGGGATCAAATCTGGGTCCTCAGCGGCGTGAGGTAGCAGTGCTAACCACTGCACCACCGTGCTGCCCTATATATGCTTCAGTTAATTACAAAGATGCAAAATTTAATTGATTACATTTTTTGAATACATTGAGAAAATCTACTACCATAAATAATTGGCATAAGGCTACAGTTGGATTAAAGTTTGTTTGGTATTTAGTTGCATCACTTTCCTCCTCCTCGTTATTTTTTACTCCCACACTTGCCATTTTAGTCAGGAAACCTGGTTAATTCATGCTGCAGCCTTTGCATGACAATTCTAAATGTAGCTTCAGTATAAACCGAAACTTCATACAGCAGAGTGAGACACACCTGTCAGGCTTTCATTTTTCTGAAAACACAGTAAACTACTCGTGCTTAAGTTCTCAGCAAGGATGATAAAGTCTGTCATTGTTGAGGTTGGTGCATTTGGCCAGCTGGCAATATTAGGACTTGAGCATGCATCCTTTGAAGTATACAATAAGCATCTTAAATATCACCAGATCACCACAGAACAAAATACTCGACAATAAACAAAAAGGACTTTGAAAGACATGAAAGGGATTTCGTTTACAATTTGCTAGATGTAGAAATGATTAAATTTTCATAAGAAAGATTCGTAACCGTGGGTAAAAGCTTATAGATTATTAAATGTCACATCTTCCAGTGTCTTATTTTAAGTTGTGACTATTTTTGATGGACAGGATCAGTTCATTATAACGTAAGTAAAAATTAGAGCATCTTCCCCCACCTTGTTTTCTCTCTTGTAAATAAATTGAGACATAGAGTCAGTTGGAAAAAAGGTCATTGTTGCAGAGCGTGAACTGAAGGCTTGTCAGATGTAATGAGTGTAGCAAAACCTATAAATCATAGCAGACTTGTCTTGAACATTTTTCTTTGCTCAGATGTGGATTTGTCCACTGAAGGCTGCCCTTTAGCCATGGTTTTCTTGATAGTGTGCTAAATGCTCATTTGAATAATTAGCATGTGCTCCCAGCATAGCCTTGGACTTGTGGTGAGAAGCAGCCTTTTTAAAAAGGGAACAGAGCTAGTGGTGGTGTTAGTTGGTGGGGTTTGACTATAAACAATCTCACCAGTAGCACAAATTTAGAGATGCGGCCAACTAAAGATGAATGGCTGCCTATGAAGACATATATTTCTCAGCCTTTGCCTCAGCCCACAGTGGAATTGAAAGATTTTTAGGTCCAGCTTGTGGTCAGCTATGGCTGTAGGTGAAGGGGGCAGGATAGAAGGAGCTGAGCAAAAGCAGAGTGAAGCATGAAAGAGAATCCCTGCGTAGGGGGTGGGAGGTAGTCTTAACCCCCACCCCAAAGTTGAATGGCTGGGAAAATGGACATGCTATTGCATGAGGTGGGTGTGAGAAAGGTTGCCCTTGTTCAGGATTCCATGTCACCATTTGCGGGAATGGTGACATGCACCCTGTCTAATGGTTTACATAGTAGCTGCAGGATCTGGGAACAGAAGTGACAGAACACTGCACATTCAAATGAATGTGGCATGCTAAAGCTGCTAAGCAGTACATTTTACTATGTCAAGGACCCAAGAACACGTACAAAGTGTTGCTTGTCAGCTTGTTCCATATTTACTGCTTCCACATGGCTAGTCATGCAACTCTTACATTGTATCTTGTACCCATATCATTCCAAGGCACCACGGGAACATATTCTGCATTTAGAGCTCATATAAAGCTAGCCTTAGAGCTCTTTCATTGTATTTTATGAATCCTTCCAAGTCACAACAGTGAAACATGCCAAATCTTTTACTGCATCCCACGTGTATCCAGATTTCAACAAGGCACTGTTAAAATGCAATAGGCAATTGAAATCCTTCCTGCACTTCATCTTCCATAGGCTTTATAGAAAAACAATTGTACACAACAAAATTGCATACTGACCTACGGGGTGCAATATATCTTCCCCTACGCAGATGGATGCACCTTCAATTTTCATTCCAGAACTCACTTTCTTCTTGCACGACAAGATAGAACAAACTCAGGGGTCCTTCCTTGCTATTGGAGGAAGCCACTCTGGCATTTTCAAACGTGGAGGGAACAGGGAATATTTTTTTTAATTTGTTTGGCTGGGCCAGCAATTAATGTCCATCCCTGAGGGCATTTAAAAGCCAATCACACTGCTGTGGATCTGGAGTCATATATAGGCCAGGTAAGGATTACAGGTTTCCTTCCGTAAAGGACATTAGTAAACAAGATGTCTTTTTAACATATCATGGTCATCATTAGATTTGTTTATTGAATTCAAATTTTACCACCTGTCATGGCAGGATTCAAATCCAGGAGCATTACCCTGGGTCTCTGGATTACTAGTCCAGCAACAATGTCACTGCGCCATTGCCTTCCTATGGTGCATCATAGTCAGTCCTATGATCATCCTCTGGTTCTTCATTCTCTTTCTTAGAAATTCATAGACATAAGCATGTCAAAACAAGATCTGCCTGAAGGTGTGTCAGGAGTCAGCATTCTAACATTTGTCCATTTTCAGTCATCGTAAGCTGGCAGAGCAGATTGAACAGTGGTGAGCACTGCTGCCTCAGAGCACCAGGGATGAGGCTTTAATTCTGGCCTTGGGTGACTATGTGGAGTTTGCACATTCTCCCCATGTCTTCATGGGTTTCCTCCGGGTGCTCCGGCCTCCTCCCACACTCCAAATATGTGCAGGTTAGATGTAATAACCTTGCTATATTGTCCCTTGGTGACTAAACGGTTGGGTGGGGTTACGGGGATAGGCTGGAAGTGGAGAGCGGGTAGGGTGCTCTTTCCCAGGATCGGTGCAGACTCAATGGGCCAAATGGCCTCCTTCTGCATTGTAGGGTTTCTATGATTCTATGAAATCTCTCAAATAGGTGGGAAGGCAAGTGGTGAGGCTGACTCAAAGGGCAAAATTCTCCCCCAACGGCGCGATGTCCACCGACTGGCGCCAAAAACGGCGCCAATCAGACGGGCATTGCGCCGGCCCAAAGGTGCGGAATGCTCCGCATCTTTGGGGGCCGAGCCCCAACATTGAGGGGCTAGGCTGGCACCGGAGGGATTTCCGCCCCGCCAGCTGGCGGAAATGGTGTTTGTTGCCCCGCCAGCTGGCGCGGAAATGCGGCGCATGCGCGGGAGCGTCAGCGGCCGCTGACAGTTTCCCGCGCATGCGCAGTGGGGAGAGTCTCTTCCGCCTCCGCCGGTGGAGGCCGTGGCGGAGGCGGAAGGGAAAGAGTGCCCCCACGGCACAGGCCCGCCCGCGGATCGGTGGGCCCCGATCGCGGGCCAGGCCACCGTGGGGGCACCCCCCGGGGTCAGATCGCCCCGCGCCCCCCCCAGGACCCCGGAGCCCGCCCACGCCGCCTGGTCCCGCCGGTAAATACCAGCTTTGATTTACGCCGGCGGGACAGGCAATTTCTGGGCGGGACTTCGGCCCATCCGGGCCGGAGAATTGAGCGGGGGGTCCCGCCAACCGGCGCGGCCCGATTCCCGCCCCCGCCCAATCTCCGGTACCGGAGACTTAGGCGGGGGCGGGATTCACGGCGGCCAACGGCCATTCTCCGAGCCGGCGGGGGGTCGGAGAATGACGCCCAAAGAGTCTACAGAGGGATATAGGCAGGTTAGGTGAGTGGGCAAAAACTTGTCAGATTGAATATAATGTAGGAAAATGTAAAATTATGCACTTTGGTAGGAAACATAAAAGAGCTGAATATTGTTTAAGTGGAGAAGGACTGCAGAAAACTGCAGAACAGAGGGATTTGAGTATAAATCAAAATAAGCTAGCATGCAAGTTGAGCAGGTAATTGGGAAGGCAAATGAAATTTTGGCCTTTATTTCAAAGAGAATGGAATATAAAAATAGGGAAGTCCTACTAAAACTATGGACTGGATTCTCCCAGTTTCCTACAAAAAATAAAAGGCTATTCACTTACCTTCTGGGGGCTAGCAGGGACACGGGGAGCTTCATGCAGCTTTGGCTGCGGATACGGGCCCCTGCACGTTCGCTTCCGAGTCCGTGCATGCGCACGGGTGGCGGACTCCAGCGGCCGCGCCGAGCGCCATGGCAGACTCGGACCATGGACCAACACAAACAAACTAGGTCCCCCCCGATCGGCCACGCGCCGCTGCATCGGACCGGCCCAAACGCTGCCCCGGGCTTCCCATAAGGCCCCCACCCCCCCGGTGCTCGATCACTCCGCCCCGCAGACTGAGTCCGCAGCCGCCGCGTGAGAGTGCCGACTAGCCATACCACATTAGTTCCACGCCGTCGAGAACTCAGCCGGTCGGGTGCGGAGTATGGCTGGGAGGGCCTCTGGCAATGGCCCCCCAGCTGCGTGCCGGAGAATCGCCGGAGTGGCGCCGGGCCAGATTCGGTCGTGAAATTCGATTCTCCACCCCCGCGCCAAACGCGATTTTGATGCGGGGCTGCGGAGAATCCAATCCTATATATGGCACTGGTTAGACCATACCTGGAATACTGTGAATGGTTTTGGTCCCCTTATCTAAGGAAAGATATACTGGCAATAGAGGCAGTCGAGAGAAAGTTCGCCAGGTTGATCTGGGGCATGGAGGGATTTTCTTATGAGGAGAGGTTGAGTAGATTGTGCCTCCATTCATTGGAGTTTAGAAGAATGAGAGGTTACCTTATTGAGACATATAGGATTCTCTGGGGGCTTGACAGGATAGATGCTGTGAGGATCTTTCCTCTTATGGGAGATCTACGACCAGACAGCATAATAAGGGGTCGCCCATTTAAGACGGAGATGAGGAGGAATTTCCTCTTTCAGAGGGTAATGAATCTATGGAATTCTTTACCACAGAGAGCTGTAGAGATTGGGTCATTAAGTATGTTCAAGGTTGAGATGGACAGATTTTTAATCAGTGAGGGAGTTAAGGGTTATGGGGATAAGGTGGAAAAGGAGTTGAGGATTATATCAGATCAGCAATGATCTCATTGAATGGTGGAACAGGCTCAATGGGCCGAGTGGCCTTCTGCTCCTACGTCTTATGGTCTTAAGGATCTAAACTTTTCTTCAAGAAAAACAGTCCTAAATTCTCCAGTCTCTCCAAGTAACTGAAGTTCCTCTTCCTTGGAAGCATTCTTGTGAATTGTTTTTGCACTCTTATGCTTTCGCATCTTTCTTAAAGTGTGACTCTCTGAACTGGACACAGTACGCCAGTTGAAAATGAACCAGTGCTTTTCACAAGTTTAACGTAACCTTGTATTATCTGCTCCTATTAATAAAACATAGGATACTGTATGCTTTATTAAGTGCTCTCTCAAACTGGCCTGCCACATTCAATGACTTATGCACATAGGCACCAGGTCCCTCTACTCTTGCATCCCCTTTAGAATTGTGCCCCTTATTTTATATTGTCTCCTATGTTCTTCCTATTAAAATGAATAAATTCACACTTCTCTTTCATTTGCCACTTGTCTGACCATCCCACCAACCTTTCTACGTCCATTTGAAGTTCTGCCCTATCCTCCCCACAGTTCATAATACTTCCACGTTTCTTTTGGCCATAAATTTTGAAATTGAGCCCTGCACAACTAGGTCAAGGTCATTAATATGTATCAAGAAAAGCAGGGATTACAACATGGACTCCTCTGGAACCTTTTGGCTATTTAAATGATAAATACCAAAGGCTTCCAATTGCATGAGTCAATAAACTGTTTCTGTGGTGAATGAGTGCATGGACCAATAGTTGAATTGTGAAATAAACCTGAGCATCAGCCAGTTCGCTTCGATCATTGGTACTTCTGAGGAAGAACTTTATGTAAGTAAATGTAGAAAACAAAATGTTGTAACGATCACCAATTGTGCAGGATTCCATACTTTCTAGTAGTGCTAGGGGTTGTTATGACACAGCAACAGCACGTTAAATATTAATGGTTTGCATTTTTTTACAACACTGATGAGGTACCTGTTTGAATGTTAAACAACTTTGCAAACTTGTGTCACCTCTGCATTTTTGTGGGAGATTGAGGCAGACTTGCCTCCAACTGCAAATCACTTTTCTGATATTAATCAAACTGTTGAAAATAACAAGTCAGTCACTGCCCTTGATTTCCACTGTTCTATCAAATGGCAGGAAGCTTATGCATAAATACGTGATGATTACAGATGACCTTGTGACTCTGTTCTGTAATTTACTGCCTTGCTGTTATTTTCTAATGAAATAGATTCACGTTAATGTTGTATTTTGGGTAAATTCCATGGTGAAATGTCAGTGGCATAGAGTAGCAATTTTATGAATCTATCCTGATGTGAGATTTGCTTAGTTACTTCATAGTGTAGTGTTTGATACAGATTACATTCTTATCTTTTGATTGTTTTTAACAATTCTGTGACTAATGAATATTAGTGTAATTCAGTATTTTTATTACCAAGATTAACTGAGTACTCAAGAGTTGAATGTGGCATAAGGGAAGCTGAAGCCAATCAATCAGAAAGTGATTATGTGAGAGCCTTAGATGCAATAGATTACATTTTTAATCAGAGACTTTAATTGTTTGTCAGCTAATACCAATATTTTAATAAAAAATATTAAATGGTGTCAAGCCATGTATAAAATAAGTGTTGTGAATAACTGACTCTCCTTTAGGAGTTTCAGGTTTTGCTAAACACTATCTTGCCTGGCTATAAGGGCACATGTAGTTTATTGAATGTTAGTGGGATTGCTATTTTGCCACTTGATGAAATCTTCAAATATAAAATGGTGCTCCTAATTAAATCAATCTAGTTTTTTTTTAATTCCCACCAAGTGATGGTGACACTAGTGCTTCTTCATCAGTTCCAAATCACCCAACACCTGGTTTGAACTGTCCATTGGTGTTGGACCTGATTACACATTAGTCAGCGGCCGACCATGGGGACTGGCAGGAAATTGAACTAAGCTGCAAAAATCTGTATTTAAAGAATATAACCTGTGGTAATAACAATATGTTTAATTATACAAAACCAGTATTATGTAAATTAATGTTAGGAATGATAAGGCGCCACACAGACTGACTCAGCTCAACACACGTTTCCGTGTAATACACATATAACCAAGATATGGCCATTAATGCTCTTTATAGATTTTGGCAACAAAATAAATGTAAGTATTTTTTTGTTATTGAAACTCTGTCATAAAACATGACCTGAATTGTTCTTTAAAATTGCCATGTGCCTGGATAATGAGCTGATTGTAATTTTTTCAAAGCCATGTTGCTTACTATTTTGAAAATTAAAATAACAGTTCTATATGGAATTATAGATAGTCACTGGTGACTTACATATATTCATGCAACATTAATGCACAAAAAAATCAGAGGGACTCCATGTACATGGAATTACCTAGAAATAACTATATGTTAACCGGCCATATGGCCCACCCACCCTGTGAGCATTTGTCCCAATCTCACGTGTTCGATTGTTCCAATATCTCACCAATCCCTCAACCACCTATCTGCTGTGTTGTAGAGAAGTTGAATTTTATCCTTGTATCATCCATTTATTTTATACTTTTTGATTTGTTACATTTGTTGTTGGAAAATGACTGGTTTCCTGAGAGGGTAAGCTGGCTGTATAGATAGATCTCATGGGTAGTGACAAATAATGACTGTTATGTAATATGAGAATGGACATCCAACATGAGAGGTGAAAAATTAAAAGAACATGATTCACACACTGAAACTTACAGGGAAATAGAATATGAGTAAATGACTTTTCAGAATCACAGACTGATAAACACTCATTACATTAGAAATCAAGTGCCAAGTTCCACACCAACAAAACATTAGCACAGGGTACTAAAAATACTAATATCAGAGGTCCATGGGGTGTGGTGGTGTGGTGTACACCAAACTGTGTGGCTATATGATGTTAACCTTCAAAAATCATAACATTCCTGCAAGAGTTAAAAAAGTAATGCAGATGCTGGAGATCTGAAATAGAAACAGAAAATGCTGGAAATATTCAGCAGGTGAGACCGCATCTGTGGAGCAAGAAACAGAATTCACATTGTCGGTCAATGATTACATCGTGACCTGTTTCCCTCTCCACAGATTCTACCAGACATGTACAGTATTTACACCATTTTCTGCTTTTGCACATTCAGTTAAGCAGGATAACCATGTGACTTTTCCACAGCTTTGTAGTTCTCGTTAAAGAGATTTTATAAACATTGGTAGAGAGAAATTCAGCGACTTTCTCTGACTGATTAATGTAAACAGGACGTTTCCTGGTAAACTTTGCCACAGTCAAGAACAATTATTAGCTTAAAGCATGCAAATAGGTGCTATAAAAACAGATGAGGAGGAATTTCTTCAGCCAGAGGGTGTTGAATCTGTGGAACTATTTGCCACAGAAGGCTGTGGAGGCCAAATCATTGAGTGTCTTGAAGACAGAGATAGATAGGTTCTTGATTTATAAGGGGATCAAGGATTATGGGGAGAAGGCAGGAGAATGGGGATGAGAAAAATATCAGCCATGAATGAATGGCGGAGAAGACTTGGTGGGCCGAGTGGCCTAATTCTGCTCCGATGTCTTATGGTCTTATAAGTAATTGCCACATTCGTGTGCTAAATGTATGGCATTCAGTCCCTTTATTGGAATGCTTGCGAAGTTTTTAATTTTCATCATTTATATGCATCATTTATTTGGCCAAACGTTTATAACCAAGTGGAGAAGGCCAGGAGACTTCTCCACCGGTAATGCAGGTCCGCCTTATAGCTGGTCATCTAGTGGTTCTACATGATGCTCAGATTTGACTTTGCTCTCTCCCTGCAGGGAATACAGAATGCTATATTCACTCTCTGCTTAGCGCCTTGTTGCTTGTCCCAGCTCAGATCGGCAAATAAAGGGAGCAGCAGCCAGCCTACACACATCTATGCTCTGTAATACAGAAGGTACCTTACTACTTAAGTTATGATTTTTGAAGGTTGACATCATGGCCACACAGTTTGGTGTACACCACACCACCACACTCCACGGATCTCTGATATTAGTATTTTTAGTGCCTTGTGCTGACGTTTTGTTGGTGTGGAACTTGGCACTTGATTTCTAGTGTAAGGTGGTAAAGGTGATGTGAAGGACAAATGAGTACATTAATTGCACTCATTCAAATCTCATTCGATAATTTTTTAACAGTTGAGGGATGACTGTAGCTTGCCAACAACGGTGACAGGAAAACAATAAAATCCGTTTTGGCACCTAATCACGGTCGCCACACAATTATATGGGAAAGATGGAAATGATATAAAACTGGTGAGATATTGATTAAAATAATAAAATGTTTGCCTGCCAAGTGTCTTTTCTTCTGCCGAAAGTATAATGTGATCCTGATACTGTACAGGAACACAATGCATTTGTAATGAGTTCAGCTGCAATTTGGCATGAGTCCTGTTGTAACAACAAAAATAGAGCTTGGATAACTACAAAATTCAGTTTATTACATTAAAAAAAATAAGAGCCCAGTGAATTTCTGTCGGTTGGATGGGCCAAATTGCTGAACTCATTACAAATACATTGTGTTCTTGTACAGGATCAGGATCACATTATGCTTATACAAAACATTTAAATCTACACAGTAATATATCCTTACTTCATTAAATTTCTGGTAATCTTGTGATACAAGTAGATTGTTTTCAACTCTCAATTGTTCCTTTTGAAAACCAGTAACACTATGATCAGCTGTATTTCGTGGGTTCCATAGTATCTGCTTCAGGTAAAAATGATTTTGATGTTGATCAGGTTGAAAGAATTGTTTTTCGTTTAGCTGAAAGGTTGCTTTCTCAAGAATGAACATTTTCATATTTTCAAATGTCCACACAGAGTTTCAGACGAGCATTTGTTGTGGTTTTCAGCTAGTTGAAGATGAGACTGTTTTTCATTCTCAAGTGTGTTTACATCTTGTATCCATCTCACTGTTCCTTTCTGACAGGGTATTAGAACATATTAGAGTTCATGCCGTAAATGTCTGTTTATAAGTTCACAAAGGCTAGTATCCATGAACTATATATAGATAAAAATGTGAAAATATTTTCATATATATAGGTAAATATGAAGAAAAATAATTGTAAATCAAGCTCTTTAAGAAAAATGATGGAGAGATTCTTTGCACTTTTATTGTCCATCTGTAATTGCCCTTGAGAAGATGGTGGTGAGCTGCCTTCTTGAATCACTGCAGTCCATATGGTGTAGGGTCACCACAGTGCTGTTAGGGAGGGAGTTCCAGGATTTTGATCCAATGTCTGTGAAGGAATGGCTATATATTTCCAAGTCAGGATGGTGAGTGGTTTGAAGGGGAACTGACAAAGACATTCTTTCAAACAAGGGTTTAGACTTAAACAGGGGTAATATTTATTCGTGTCGGTTTTACTTGCAATATGACACAATCTTTAGCAACACAGAGAGAAAGATATTCTCTCTATTTTCCTGCAGCTCAGTCCACCAAAGGTTTGGAGGTGTGAATCTTTATGCACAAAAAGGCAAGCTGTGGTGTTTATTGACACAAGAAGCACAATGCATTGGCTTAATCTAATTTCCTATGTAAGACCATAAGACATAGGAGCAGAATTAGGCCATTCAGCCCATCGAGTCTGCTCCGCCATTCAATTATGGCTGATGTCTTTCTCATTCACGTTCTCCTGCCTTCTCCCCATAACCTCTGATCCCCTTCTTGATCAAAAATCTATCCATCACTGTTTTAAAGACACTCAGTGATTTGGCCTCCACAGCCTTCTGCAGCAAAGAGTTCCACAGATTCACTACCTTCTGGCTGAAGAAATTCCTCCTCTGTTTTAAAGGATTGTCCCTTTAGTCTGAGATGGTGTCCTCTGCTTCTAGTTTTTTCTACACGTGGAAATATTCTCTCCACGTCCACTCTATCCAGGCCACGCAGTATCCTGTACGTTTCAATAAGATCCCCCCTCATCCTTCTAAACTCCAATGAGTACAGACCCAGAGTCCTCAACCGTTCCTCATACGATAAGCTCTTCATTCCAGGGATCATTCTTGTGAACCTCCTCTGGACCCTTTCCAAGGCCAGCACATCCTTCCTTAGATACGGGCCCAAAACTGCTCACAATACTCCAAATGGGGTCTGGCCAGAGCCTTATATAGCCTCAGAAGTACATTCCTGGTCTCGTATTCTAGCCCTCTCGACATTAATGCTAACATTACATTTGCCTTCCAAACTGCTGATTGAACCTGCAAGTTAACCTTAAGAGAATCGTGAACAAGGACTCCGAAGTCCCTTTTGCTTCTGATTTCCTAAGCGATTCCCATTTAAAAAATATCTATGCCTCCATTTTTCCTTCCAAAGTGCATAACCTCACACTTTTCCACATTGTATTCCATCTGCCACTTCTTTGCCCACTCTCCTACCCTGTCCAAGTCCTTCTGAAGCCCACCTGCTTCCTCAATACTACCTGCCCCTCGACAGATCTTTGTATTATCTGCAAACTTAACAACCATGCCTTCAGTTCCTTGCTTCAGATCATTAAAGTATATTGTGAAAAGTTGTGGTCCCAGCACCGACCCCTGAGGTACACCACTAGTCACCGACTGCCATCCTGAAAAAGACCCCTTTTATCCCCTTTCTCTGCCTTCTGCCAGTCAGCCAATCCTCTATCCATGTCAGGATCTTACCCTGAACACCATGAGCTCTTAACTTATTTAACAGTCTCCTACCTTGTCAAAGGCCTTCTGGAAATCTAAATAAATCACATCCACTGGTTCTCCTTTGTCTAACTTCCTTGTTACTTCCTCAAATGCAGTAACATCAATACTGATAAGGAAACTGATAAAATCCTTATCCTGCAAAGATACATGGAGGTGTCATAATTTTACATAACAGAACAATTGGAACCCGGGATGGATAGACGCATTAATAATCAGTCAACAGATTTCATGTTACCACAGGAGCATTTGCATAGATCTCAGGAAACTAAGCTTAAGGCAGTGATTCTCCTTGCCACAGGGATGAGTGCTGTCTAGCAAGGTTAACAATTTGAGATTTCTTTAATCGTTTTATTGATGAATATTCTTTCATAGAGCTTCCAGGTGGTGGTGTTCGCATGTATCTGCTGCCCTAGTCCTTCGAGGTGGTAGCAGTTGTGGGTCTGGAAGGTGCTGCCTAAGGAGCCTGGGTGAGTTCATGCAGTGCTGTTGTAGACCGTACACACTCCTGCCACTGTGCATCAGTGGTGGAGAGAGTGTGAGGGTTTGTGAATGGGATGCCACTCAAGTGGGCTGCTTTGTCCTGAATTATGTTAAGTTTTAAAAAATATTTTTAAAATATAAATTTAGAGTACCCAAGTAGTTTTTTTCCAATTCAGCTGCAATTTAGTGTGGCCAGCCCACCTACCCTGCACATCTTTGGGTTGTCGGGGTGAGACCCACGCAGACATGGGGAGAATGTGCAAACTCCACATGGACAGTGACCCGGGGCCGGGATCGAACCCGGGTCCTCAAATGTGAGGCAGCAGTGCTAACCACTGCACCACCATGCTGCCCCCCTGGATGGTGTCAAGTTGCTTGAGTTTTGTTGCAGCTGCAAGCATCCAGGCAAGTGGAGAGTATTCCATCACACTCCTGATGGTGGATAGATTTTGGGAAGTCAGGAGTTGAGTTACTCACTGCAGGATTCCTAGCCTCTGACCTGCTGTTGTAGTCGCACTACTTATATGACTAGTCCAGTTCAATTTCTGGTCAGTGGTAAATCCCAGGATGTTGATGGTGGGGAATCCAGTGGTGGTGATGCCATTGAATGTCTAGGGGTGATGGTTAGATCCTCTTTTGTTGGAGATGGTCATTGTCTGGCACTTGTGTTCATTGTCACTTGTCAGTCCAAGCCTGAATATTGTCCATGTCTTGCTGCATTTGGACATGGACTAGCTGAGATATGTAAACCATGGAGGAAAATACTACATTATACACAAATTTAACATCTGATGAATAATTCAATGACAAAAGAGTTATTTATGTGCACCACAGCTCCTTTTGTGACAGCTAAGGGTTAACATCCTAACTGACCATGAAAGACTTGCAGTGAGATCAAGTGTAAATGGGTAATCTGCAGCCAACTTCAGATTAAACATATTTTTACAGTAAAGGTAGAATATTTTATGGTTTGTCAGTAATCCAGCAATGATGAAAAGAGTTTGCTATGCTGACAGCAACAGCATCCAGCAATGCTTTTCATAATTTTGCTTTTTGCAGATGTATGTTTCTCACCTCTCTCAAAATAGGGCTTGTTTAGAATTAGTTTATAATATATATTCACTGAATGTAGAGTCAGAAAATTTCCTTTCAAAATTATGTAAAAAGGACTGACATGGACAGCAGCTTTTTGTTTAGTGGATAGTTCATACAGCATCTACATTTTATATGCTCTCGATCTGAGGTACCTTATTGCTAGGCTAAAAATTAACAAATAGTTGGTAAAATGTAGTATTGTGTTTTGTGCTCCAGAGATATGCAGAGATGACACACCAGGTTCTATGTGTGAGCAGGAGGTACATTTCAAAGCTTTGTCTGTGTCTCATGCTTATGGCTTGTTCCAGTCTCTCTCTAACCACACTGACAGCGCACAGCACAGTCAGCAGTCAACGCACACACACAATCAAAAAGTGAGCAATTTAACACAACGCGCAGTGTTGGCAAAAGCATACAGCTCTTTAAATATCTTCGGTACGCTTACTTTACATTAAGAAGTTGAATATTCAGTGTTGCAAGTTCTGTATTTGGTCTGCTTTCACTGTGATCAGAATGATAATTTGTGATGTGAGTGAGGTAGCAGGTTTGCTAATGGTTCAGTATCTATTTTTTCTCACTCCCTATTTAGAAGAACTTTTCAACATTTTTCTATTGCATTTACTAATATAAAAATGGAAAGTTAAGGCTTATTAAATTGATCAAAAACTAGAAACTGCTAAAATACATTTTCCACTCTGTTATCAAGTGGGTTATTTTTTTGAAAATGATTTTTGTTAAATTTTTAACATTTCATACAAAAGAAGATAAAAGACGTGAACCATAGAATCATAGAATCAGTACAGTGCAGAAGGAGGCCATTTGGCCCATTGAGTCTGCACCAAACCGCTCTAAGAGCACCCTACCCAGGCCCACAACCCACCCTGTCCCCGTAACCAAGTAACCCCACCTCACCTTTGAATACTAAGGGGTAATTTAGCACAGCCAACCCACCTAACCTGCACATCTTTGGACTGTGGGAGAAAACCGGAGCACCCGGAGGAAACCCACGCAGACACAGGGAGAACATACAAACTCCATACGGACAGTGACCCAAGCGGGAATTGAACACTGATCCCTTTCGCTGTGAGGCAGCAGATCTATTAAAATTGTGGGTCAGGTGAACTCCATGATATACTTTGGTGTTCTCCTGGCCCATAATACCATGATAAGCATTTTGAACAAAATTCCATAAACAAACAGTTTTTGCAAAGATTCTTGCCCCTACTATCCCTCCCCCCCCAAACCCAGACTACTCCTCCTATAAAAAATAAACCCCCCTCCCCCTCTTACACTCCAGCAGTGAACAGTTCTTTAAAGTACACTAAAAATGATTGCCACCTTCGATAAAACCCCTCAATCGACCCTCTCAAGGAATACTTGACCCTCTCGAGGCACACAAACTCCATCAAATCACCCAGCCACACTGAAGCCTTAGGTGGTACCGCCATTTTCCAGACCAATAGGATACATCTCTGTGCCCCCAATGAAGTGAAGGCAGGGCTATCCACCCCGGCTCCCGTCCGCAATTCCAGCACATCAGAGACTCCAAAAATCACCACCAGTGGGCAGGGTTGCACCCCCACATTTAGGATCACAACATGGTTTCAATAAAGGACCCACAAAACCCCACCAGCTTGGGGCATTGCCAGAACATGTGCACGTGATGTGCGGGTCCCTTTGAACAACGCCTGCACCTTTATTCCGTCCCTTCGAAAAAGCGGCTCACCCTCGCTCTAGTGAGTTGCGCTTGGAAAACTACCTTTAACTGAATGAGGCTCAACCTCATGCAAGACGATGTTGCATTCACCCTCCTCAATGCCTCACACCCTTCCTCTAGTATCAGCTCCATCTCCTCCATCCATTCGTCCCCTCAACCGAACCCAACTTCTCCCCGCTATACGCTGGTACATCTCAGATGTTCTACCCTACACCAATCCTGCGCAGGATAAAATTTGCTCCAACAAGGTGGATGGCTGAACCACTGGGAAAGCCGGAAGAAACAGCATAACCCAGTTCGGTACCTGAAGGTACCTAAATCCGTCCGCATCCGAAAGCCGTTCTAACCTGGTCTTACCCGGCAGGACCTTGGCGTGGAATGATCCGGGAGTGGCCTGTGGGGGGAGAGGGGGGGTCCAACTCCGCGGGGGGCCTCCGCTGTGGCCTGGCCCACGATCGGAGCTCACCGATCGGTGGGCCGACCTCTCGGGCTGGGGGCCTCTTTTGTTCCGCGCCGGCCCCTGTAGCCCTACGCCATGTTGCGTCGGGGCCGGTGCGGAGATAGGGAGACACCGCGCATGCACGTAAATCACGCCGGTCCCACGGCACATGCGCAGACACGTGGCACCCATCTGACTCCGGGATCGGCAGCTGGAGCGGCGTGGGTCACTTCAGTGCCGTGCTGGCCCCCTGTAGGGGTCAGAATTGCTGATCCTGAGGCCATGTTGACGCCGCCGCCATGTTGATACGACGGCATCAACACTTAGCCTCAGGAATCCCGCCCCATATTTCTCCTTTAACTCCTCCAAGCTAGAGAACCACCCCACCAAAAATAGATCCTCCACCTTCTCCAGCCCTCCTTCCAATCAAATGGGTTATGAACCTTATGAAGCTGTTTTATAGTAACTTGACAAATATAACTGATAAGGTTCAGTAAATGAGTTATGGAGTGTGCAATATTTGAGCGCAGTAGTTGCGTGAAATATATCCACAAGATCCTTCATGTGCAATAATTCAACATAGTTGTCTTCAGCTCTTTGCAAACTCCCTCTTCATTACTCAGCTAATTTACCAATTCTGCTTTTCAGTGGCATGGACATTTTACAGACCTTTGATTATAACATTTAATTTTGGCGAAGGGGTAGCTGTAGTGGGAGGCCAGCTGCTGCTGGGATACTTGGGTGCATTCAGTTTGGACTCACGTAGTGAACAAATGCCATGATGATGCTGTCTGGCCTGCTGAGTATTTCAAGCATTTTATGTTTATATTAATTTCCTCTTGGTTTGATTCTTGTACTCATGGAAAAACTGTCACTTTGATTTATGTAGATCTTCCACCATCTTCCAATAATGTAAATTCCCTGAATGAATAAATAACACTGAGAAACTTTGTACAGGTCTATAAAATATTCCCACAAATGTCACATGCCTACTCTGTCATAGAGTTGGAGGGAAGGGAACTCATTTGTTTATGGAAAGTTTCTTTTAGTTATAATAAGAACCTACTTTCAGCCTGTTAAACATCTAAATAGGGTACAACTGATGTTAATACTGATTTGGCTAATAGGTGTTTGTACTGGATGCAATCTGTGAACAGACTGGGTGTGTATATGCCATTAACAAGGCGACCTTTAAAACACAAAAGCATTTTGATTGGCATGCACAAGAATTTTCGAGGAGTCACACTTGCCCTTAATCGCGGAATTACCTGGTCTGTCTCACTATGGTCTATGTCAGTGAAATTGTCTTCAAATTGCTACTCTTAATGTCATAATGGGGAGGCATTAGGAGCTTGAATCTGTAGCCATCTCAGATGGCCACCTGCAAAGGACTATGGGAATTATGGTCAACCCAGGACTCAGACAGACTCAGAGCTTGTGTGTGTTTTGTCAACCCAGATAGCTAGACTGGATCAAAACCCCTGCGCGTTTGCATTCTAATGGCCCATTTCCCCAGAACAAAAGAACTGTACTCAGGTAACCGATACAGATAAAGACTAATCGGCGCCACTCCCTTTACTCAGGGAGCCCAAACAGCCAAGGTTAATGACCGCTAAGGACAAGCCCAGCCGTCAAGGCACCCGCCCCTTTATTGGCCAAAATCGAAGGCAGTGATCGAAGCCTGTCGAACTATTGGGTCCAAGTTAAGGACCGCCCCAAAGAGCGCGAAATCCCAGAGGGATAAGAAGAGACACAGCCATGTGCTTGGTCTCTCTTGGATCCGGCCTATGCCAACCCAAGTGCAGCATAACCAGACAGACAGACCAGACAGACAAGTTCAAGACCAACGATCGCTACCAGACGGCTGAGCCCAGCAGAAACAGAGCCACTTCTTCCACCCAGCCACGCAAGATCCGGACAAAGGCCTTGTCCATCTGCATAGAGCCGGTTGCCCTGAAGTTAAGTATAGGTTATTGTAGTTGTTAGGTTTAGTTTAATTTGTAGTGTTTGTGTTGCATGTCGAAGTACCCTTTGTGTGTAAATAAACCATCTTTTAACTTGAACTGACTAACTGGTTGTGTGGTCCTTTGATCGATATCCGGTAAAGCCCTGTGGTGGTATCATTTGATACCTGGCCACTCTAAAGAGCATCATTATTAATTGGCAACATTACTCCGGAGCCAATTGGCAACAAATCCAGAAATGGGTTCCAGGATGTAGCAGGCAGTTTAGGGTTGAAAAGTCTGCTGGCAGCAGACTCAGAGGAATGCACCCACAGCCTGAGTTACCTTGTCACATTCAGACTTAGCCTGGCGACTAGGGGCTTTTCACAGTAACTTCATTGAAGCCTACTTGTGACAATAAGCGATTATTATTATTATTAATAATGGGAATACACAGGATGATCCATTCGGGACAACCTTGTTTGACCAGTTATCAGCCCATCACAGAGTCTGATGACCTATCTGTCTATCAATGGAAAGTTAGTTGCATATAAATGGCATAGCTCTGTTCTTTGGTCTAAAAGGAAGTGGCCAATCAAGTCTGGCCACCTCAAGGGAGAACCGTTGTTTGAGGAGCTTGGCAGATCTTAGAGAGAGAGAGAGAGAGACAGGAAATTATGTTTTGAACAGTTATAGAGAGAAGGCTGGGAAAATCGACCATGGAGGTCATGAAATTTCCCACCGAGGCAGACTTGGAAAAAACATTCTGAACAAATGTCCCTAACAGAAGAAAATTGTTCGGTAAATGCAAGTATTGCCTTTGTGGAAGTGAAACAAGAGCTGCATTTTCATGTATGGTGTGGTTTAATGGGAACTCATGTGTTAAGGTTAAGAAACTGCATATAATCTGTTGGTGTTATCTGAAGTAAAAGTTTAAATATTGTTTTCTTTTCTTTTGTTTTAATAAAGTTTGTTTATGAAAATAATCAAGCCCTATTTCTTATAATATCACTCCTGGAAAGAGTGCATTAAAACTTTAAAAGGTCACGGCATCTGGTGCAACCTCTTAGCAATTGTTGAGGACTGACCAGGCGTCCGTAACACTAAGCAATTATCTCTGAGAAACATTATTTCAACACACTTTACAGGCATCACTTTCATGTGAATAGTATTATAATTTATTTATTTATTTTTAAAAATATTTTTATTACGGTATTTGCAAGTTTATATAATAATAACAATCACATAAACATGGTATAATAAACATTTCCATCCCAATCCCAATCTTCACGCACCCCAACCATAAAACAATAATCCCCCCCCCCCCCCTTGGAATACTGCCTCTGCTGACATTTTAATTTTCCCCGAGAAAGTCGACGAACTGCTGCCACCTCCGGGTGAACCCTACCATTGACTCTCTTAAGGCGAACTTTATTTTCTCGAGACTGAGAAGCCCAGCCATGTCACTATCCTAGGTCTCTACACCCGGGGGCTTCGAGTCCCTCCACATTAATAAGATCCGTCTCCGGGCTACCAGGGAGGCAAAGGCCAAGACGTTGGCCTCTTTCGCCCCCTGAACTCCCGGCTCTTCCGACACTCCAAAGATCGCTACCTCTGGACTCGGCACCACCCGTGTTTTTAGTATTGTGGACATTGCCTTACCAAAACCCTGCCAAAACCCTCTGAGCTTCGGGCATGCCCAAAACATGTGGACATGATTTGCTGGGCTTCCCGCGCACCTCGCACACCTGTCCTCTACCCCGAAAAACTTGCTCATCCTAGCCACTGTCATGTGTGCCCGGTGGACTACCTTAAATTGTATTAGGCTAAGCCTGGCACATGATGAGGATGTGTTAACCCTGTTAGGGCATCCGTCCACAGACCCGCCTCTAGTTCTCCTCCTAGCTCATCCTCCCACTTGCCCTTAAGCTCCTCCACTGGACTTCCTCCGCCTCCGAAAGCTCCCGGTAAATATCTGTCACCTACCCCTCCCAACCCAGGTACTGGAGACTACTCTGTCCTGTATCCTCTGTGACGGCAGCAGCGGAAAGGCCAGAACCTGCTTTCTCAAGAAGTCTCGTACCTGCAAATACCTAAACCCATTCCCTGCTGGCAATTCAAATTTATCCTCCAAGGCTTTCAAGCTGGGGAAGCTCCCATCTACAAATAGATCCCCCATCCTCCTAATTCCTGCCCTTTGCCATCTCCGGAACCTACCGTCCAGCCTACCCGGTACAAACTGGTGATTATTATAAATCGGGGTCTAAACTGATGCTCCCTCCACTCTCATATCTCCTCCACTGCCCCCAGACTCTCAGAACCGCCACCACCACCGGACTTGTGGCGTATCGGGCCGGCAAGAACAGAAGAGGTGCCGTTATCAGTGCTCCCAAACTTGTGTCTTTACATGATGGCGCCTCCATCCTCTCCCACACCGAGCCCTCCCCCACTACCCACTTCCATAGTATTAAAGTTTAGATTGTAGGTTCCTCATCCATTTGAAAAAGGGTATTTCAACCAAAAAGATCTGAGAATTATCGGACAATAAGCGAAACATGGACTGTCTAGGTTTTCAACTGCTCCAAGAGCCTACTATTTTGATTAACCTATAGAGTATGCACACCATTTGTACATTGACAAAATTTTGTTGATAATTAAACACGCTACCCTAATCATTGTGTGAACATTTAATCATAGAAATCTTGGAGATTACAGCATTTAACCCCCACAACCTGAGCCAATTGCACTCTTCATTTATGCCAGTCCCGTTTCTCTGCTCATCCCTGTGTCGTTCTACATTATTTCTTCTCAAATATTCACCCAACTCACTTCTGAAAGGTATTACAGTTTCTGCCTCAAAGGCAAGCCTGCAATAAAATATTCCATATTCTAAAAACCCTCTGTGTGAAAATATTTCCTCTGAATTCCCTTGTTTTCTTTCAGGTGCTCTTCTGGGTCGGTGCTCACTTGTTATCACTTGCGAACAAGCGGCAACAATCTTTCACTGTTTCCTTCCTCAATTTACCTTCTCAAAATCGTTCAGAGTTTTGCAAACATCTATTGGATCCCCTTGAACCTCCCTTGTTCTGGCGATAAAGCCCCAGACTTCCAAACCTTCAGTATGGTGGGATTTTCTCATTCCTGGTCTCAATCTAATAAATCTTTTCCCCCTTTCCATGTTGTTAACATAATTTTTATAATGGGGTATTCAGGATAATTTACATCATCATTTCTATATTGGACACCGAGAATGCACAGAAATTATAATGCGCTGAGATTACAACTGTTCAAACAATTGTTTTACCAAAGTAAATAAGGGAATCAGATTCATATTGTTTTAGGTTAATAATTGGATGGTTTGGGAAGCTCCTGAATCTTGGGAGGTGATATTTTTTAGCCTGTTTATGGATTAAGATACAAAAATACATTCCAGAGACCAATTAGAATTTCACTAATTCAATCATGTCATCAAATTAATATATTTAAGTAGAAAATTATCATTTTTTAGCGAAGTTTATTTTGGATATTGAAAAAGATTAAATCAGGGGCAAACCTGATTTTAAAGTGGGCATCTAGAGCAAAGTGGAGGTGCCCAATTTAAACAGTAGTATTCTGTTGTATCATTTGTATAATAATATTGAGCACAAATTTTGCATTCAAAAAAATCTATCTGGCAATGGAACCTCAGGAACCTAGAAATACTCAGCCGGCAGGATGCTGGCAAACAAGCCCTCAACAGCAGAACGGCGGAGGAAGATTCACCATCTGGAATATCTCAATGGCTGTTCTGGTGGATGGAAGCTGCAGCAGAATGAAAACTACAATCGCTTCGCTTTCCTTGTCATTGGATCGAGGTTTCATTCTGTCAAGACATGTGTGGAAGTTGACATGTAATGCTTTCTCCACACTAAAATATATCATGCACAGGTGTATTTCTTTCGCAACACATCTCCCAAACCCTTCAGCGACCAGCAATTGGTGACCCAAGCACTACAAACAAGTTCAGCCCCTCTACATAGCATTCTGTGACTTGACCAAGGCCTTTGACTCTGTAAATTGTGAGGCATTATGGAAGGTCCTACTGAAGCATGAATGTCCTCCAAAATGCATTACCACCCTTCTCCTGCTTTATGATGATATGCAAGTGGTGATCCTTAACAACAGATCGATAACAGACAGTTTTGAGGTTAAGGCAGGAGTCAGATACGGTTATGTCATCACTCCAACTCTCTTTTTAATCTTCCTTGCTGCCGTCTGACTAGAGACAAGCTTCCTGCTGGAGTGGTCTTATTTATTGAATGGATGGTAAAATATTCAATCTGAGAAAACTCTAAATCAAAGACCAAAACCACCCTCGACCTCAGTCATTGAGCTTCACTATACTAATGATGCTGCAATAAATACTGTGTCAGAAACAGATAGTCAGAGAATTGTTAACATATTTACTGTGGCAGATGAGAAGATGGGACTTACACTCATCATTCAGAAGACCAAACGTCTCCCATCAGCAAGCCCCAAATGCACACACTCCCAGGCCCATTGATTAAGATTCATGATGAGTGCCTGAAAAATGTGGAATGCTTCCAATACCTTGGAAGTTATCTTTCACAGAAGGCTGACATTAAAAGAAATCATCACCTGAAATCTGCTGGTGCAACCTTTGGCCATCCGAGGAAGCGAGCGTTTGAAGATTACAATATCAAAATGGAAACCAAAGCTCATGGTCTACCATGACCTCCCACTTTGCTGAAATATGGACAACATACAGGAAGCACCTCAAAGCACTGGATACATACCATCAACACTGGCTGAATTTAGGAATTTAAAAAGTACCTGGGAAAATGCAATCTGACCTAAATAAATTCCTGTTACAGACACTGGTTCATTGCTAATTTCAGTATGTTCTGCATCCAGTCTATTAAATTGATGTGTTAATTAGAAGTAATGTTTATGTCCCATTGCACTGAACATGATTTGACTATGTTGTTTGTGAATATAGGAAACTTAAAGATGTGAATGTTGGCAAAATATGGAATGATGTGTTCGCTGATTATTACATTCTTTACAGATGTCTAATGCAGTACATAAAATGCTGCTGCACCATATGGTGCTTGTAAAAGTTTAATGGCCCCAGTAACCACCTTAAAAAGTAATATAGTATAAAAAATTATCACAGTATAAAATATGTGCTGCAATATGTTAAGGTGCCAGAAATGAAAGGATTTTCTTGGACTGTACTTGCACAGTCTCAGAGCAATTGTGTTGATGGATTCAGTTTTTTTTAATGTTGGGACATGGACAGGGCCTGTTGAGCAGCATTTATTACCCATCCCTAGTTACTGCAAGGGAATTAAGAATCTCTAGTGTGAGACTGGATTCACATGCAAGCCAGACTGAGTGCAGGTGGTTGGTTCTCTTCCCTGAGAAACATTAGTGAACAGTTGATTTTTTTTACAACAGTCTGGCAGCTTTCATAGTCATTGTTTTCTGATGCCAAATTACCAGATGTATTAAATTCAATTTCACAACTTGCCTTGGTTGGCTTTGCACTCCCAGCCTTAACTAGTTGCTAGTTCAGTACTATAACCAGAACACGAGCCTTAACTGATATTTTGGCACAGATATCGATAGTTCCAAAAAATATTATTCTGACATATTAAGCAGGCACTCTTTGTGAATCCCATTACAATTCATTATTTTAAAATGTGGTTACTGATGTACCGAAGTGGTATAAGTGGTTTACACACTCATTATGCAAGATGTAATTGGCACCCTGTTCCTCACTAGCAGTAAGAAGGTGTCAATGAGGAAAGGTAATGTGCTTTCCTTTTGGAAAGGAATGAAACTGGGTGTGTAGACTGGCCTGCAGAGTGGTCCATCCAGTGGGAAATCTGGAAGAAATGAGAGACGGCAGAAGAAATTGGACAGGAATAAATTTGCAGATTGCGGTGTTTCAACTTGAATTAAAAAACATTACAGAAAGAAGAAAATAGAAAGTTTTATTATCAGGAAACTGTTGATTATTGACACATGACGATTCTGGCCTTGGGTGATTGTCTATGAGGAATTTACATGTTCTATACGCGTGGGTTTCCTTTCGTTCCCCTCACAATCCAAAGATGCGCAGGTTAGGTGGATTGGACATGGACAAAATTGTCCCTTAGTGTCCAATGATGTGCAGGTTAGGTGGGGTTAGTGTGGGGGAGAGGGCATAGGTGGAGTGCTCTTTCAGAGGGTCGGTGCAGACTCGATGGACTGAATGGCCTCCTTCAGCATGGCAAACGTCAGTCTGTCCGTCCTGTCTGGGTAAGTTAAATTCCTGATGGTATATAAATCGGTCCGCTAACGGCGGTCAGTAAGGTGACAGTCTGTCGCTCTTCACTGGTGATAGCGTTCATGCAGAAAAAAGTCTTTTGACGTACCGGGCCCAATTATCCAAGTCGGCTTCAAAAGGCTCAGGTTTACGTATGTATGCCATGCCTGCCGGCTGGAGAGTGACCTTCCGAGATAGTTGAAAAACAGTCCAAGTTCGCAGCACTTGCCGCTTATGGCAGCTCCACTTGTTCCTCGTCACCAGTGTTGTAGACAGAGGCAAAGACTCCACGTGAGGCCAGGCTGACAGGGTACAACTCTCTTTGTTCCACACTGGTTACAATAATCACTCCTCTCCACTCCCTACAGGGTCTCCTTTCCTGAATGGCTTCCAGGTCAGGGTTTGTACCCTGTGGGGTGCTTCTTCAATTGGGAAGAAGCTCTGCCTCAGTTGTCACCTGAGTAGCTCATACTCTGAGGTGTAGGATGGCAATCGGACGCGATACACGTTTTGTCCCTGTAGGGTGTCGTAACAGGTGGATGCTCTTTTGGAGGGTTGGTGCTGACTCGATAGGCTAAATCGCCTCCTTCTGCACTGCAGAGATTCTATGAATTCTATATTATGAAGCTATGGTATAGTATATATGTGATCAAATTTAGAACAATGATATTTGTTAATGTGGCTCCTGTCTAAATACATTGTGCAATATCAGAGGTGAAAATGGGTCTACTGGGTAGTCTCTGAAGGGTTTTGCATGCACAACGCTTTGTGTACACGCTTTGTTCTTTTTATAATTCATGGTCCCTGTTCAGCTAATTATATACTAGCTAACATCAGGATGACAAGTGGGATTTAGGTATGGTGTGTGAACATCACAGCAATTTTAAGGATATGAATAAATGCTTTCCTTTTATAATAAAAAAAGGTTCTATTAATCATGAGTTGCAGAAATTTTCTGTGAACTCTTAGCATGCTAACTAATCTTTAAATGTAATGATCTGCAATGCAGTGCCAGAAAGGGTGGTGGAAGCAGATTCAATGGGGAGTTTCAAAAATTGATAAATACTTAAAGGGGAAATATTTGCTGGCCAACAAAAAAAGAGCGCAGAAGTGGAACAAGTTAGATTGCTCCTTTAAAGTACCAGCACTGAATGGCTTCTGACGTCATAGACAAAGTCAGTGAATGCATCTTCAAATGCTGTACCCCACCATTTGCACTACTACCCTCGGTCACTGCTACACTGCTTAATGCAGCACAGCCATATCACTCACTTACCAATGTTCGCGAACAGCCAGGGCTCATATCTCAATATCTCAGCCTCATCTCACCCTCACGCATTTTAGCACTGCTGCATGCCTCACTCACAGTCATACCTCACGGCTTGCACACTCTGCCAACAATTCTCAGCTACATCACCCAGATTGCATCACACTCATTGACACACTTCCCTCTCTCTTACAGGACAATAACCAAAAACAGCAGCTGCATGTTCTTACCGCGATGGAAGAAACAGTGCTCACTGTCATTGAAGTGGCCGTGCTGTGGTCATGGCCAGCGGTAAGGGCTAATACAATAAGATCTTCTACAACTATTCCTCCTTCTCACGTATTACTTCATTTCCACGATCACATCTGATTTTGAAGGCCGAGTCCCAACATAGCCAATTGAAAATATCTTTAACCAAGTTTTTTATATTTTAACATTTTAAACACACAACATAGCAAAGAAAAAACAACCCCCCCCCCCCACTAACCTCAACCAAACACACCACTTTGCCCCCGCTCCCCCCTTAACAGCTGTTGGCAACCCGCTCCTTGAAATGTAGTACAAACAAACCCCATCTCCTGTGGAACCCCTCATTCACTCCCCTCAAGGCAAATTTCACCTTTCTAGATACAAAAACTCCATTAGGTCCCTCAGCCACACCGAGGCACTGAGTTGCACAACTGACTTCCACCCAACAGGACCTGCCTGCAAGCGATCAGCGAGGCGAAGGCTAAAACATCCGACACCCCAAATATGGCTCCCAGGGGACTGGGCTCCAAATCCATCTGCAAGACCGTCAATATGGTGCAGAAGAACAACCTCTAATATTTCTCCAACTTTAGGCGCCTGATTGGCCTGGCTCCTCCCACAACGCTCACAAATATCCTCCACACCTTAAACAGCTGGCTCATCCTCGACTTAGTCAGGTGCGCTCTATGTACCACCTTTATCTGTATCAACCCCAGCCTTGCACATGAGGTTGAGCACCTCACACCACAACCCCATCTCCAGCGCCATCCCCAGCTCCTCCTCCCACATGGTGTTAACTCCCTCCAGAGATGCCAGATCCTCGTCCAAAATCCTCCCCATAGATCACCGAGATGACCCCCCTCCAGCCCCCTCACCGACAGCATCTCCTCCAACAGCGAGGAGGGTTGTGCCACCAGAAAGGTCGGAAAGAACTTTTTCGTGAAATTCCGCACCTGCATATACCTGAAAACCTCCCCCGTGGGACCCCAAACTTCTCCCCCAACTCCTCCAAACTTGCAAACCGCCCTTCCAGAAATAGGTGCTTCATTTCCATCACCCCTCGCTCCTCCCATCCCTGAAACCCAGTATCCATCCTCACTGGCTCAAAGCCATGGTTCATTCAGATCGGCAGCAACTTCAAGCCCCCCGCCCCGAATAGTGCTGCCGAAATTGCCTCCATATTTTCTTTTTTTTTCATAAACATTTTATTGAGTTATCTCTTTGGCATTGTAACAGCAGCAATACAAACAACATACATAAAAATATTAACATAGTGCAAATACTGCCTCCCTCTCCCACAGGTCCCACCATTACTTAACCCCATACCCCCCTTCTGCTGACGATTAATTCTCTGCGAAGAAGTCGATGAATGGTTGCCACCTCTGGACGAACCCTAACAGTGACCCTCTCATGGCGAACTTAATTTTCTCCAGGCAGAGAAAGGCAGCCATGTCCGATAGCCAGGTCTCCGATTTCGGGGGCTTCGAGTCCCTCCATGCTAGTAATATCCGCCTCCAGGCTACCAGGGAAGCAAAGGCCAGAACATCTGCCTCTTTCTCCTCCTGGATTCCCGGGTCCTGCGACACCCCGAAATCGCCACCTCTGGACTCATTGCCACCCTCGCATTTAATACCTTGGACATGGCGTCGGCAAACCCCTGCCAAAATCCCCTCAGCTTTGGACATGCCCAGAACATGTGGACATATTTTGCTGGCCCCCACGCACATTTTGCACACGTGTCCCCACCCCAAAGAATCTGCTCATCCGGGCCACTGTCATGTGAACTCGGTGCACTACATTAAGTTGGATCAGGCTGAGCCTGGCACATGTTGCGGTCGCGCTGACTCTACTTAGCGCGTTTGCCCAAAGGCCCTCCTCTATCTCTCCTCTCAGCTCCTCCTCCCACTTTTGTTTCAGCTCCTCGGTCTGCGTCTCCTCCAATCCCATAAGCTCCTTATATATGTCCAAAACACTCCCCTCTCCTATCCATCCTCTAGAAACCACCCTATCCTGAATCCCCCTAAGTGGCAGGAGTGGGAAGGTTGGCACCTGCCTCCGCAGAAAGTCCCACACCTGCAGATATCGAAATTAGTTTCCCCCCCGCCAATGCAAACTTCTCCTCCAGAGCCCTCATGCTCGGAAAGCTCCCCTCTATAAACAAATCCCCCATCCTCTCAATCCCCGCTCTCCGCCAAATTCAGAAGCCCCCCGTCCATCCTCCCCAGTGCAAACCGGTGATTATCGCAGATTGGGGACCAGACCGATGCCCCCTCTGCTCCCACATGTCTCCTCCACTGCCCCCAGACTCTCAGGGCCGCCACCACCACTGGACTGGAGGAGTATCGCGCCAGCGGGAACGGCAGAGACGCTGTTACCAACGCCCCCAGACTTGTGCCCTGACCAGAAGCCGCCTCCATACGCACCCATGCCGAGACCCCCCCCCCACCACCCACCTCCTCACCGTGGCTATATTAGCCGCCCAGTAATAATTGCTGAAATTCGGCAGCGCCAGCCCGCCATCCCCCTGACTCTGCTCGAGCATTGCCCTCTTCACTCGCAAGGACTTGCCCCCCCCCCCCCACACAAAGCCCGCAATAACTTTATTGACCCGCTTAAAAGAGGACCGCTGGATGAAGATGGGGAGACATTGGAAAATGAATAGGAATCTCAGGAGGACCGTCATTTTTACCGTTGAACTCTGCCCGCCAGAGACAATGGGAGCGCATCCCATCTCCGGAAATCCTCCTTCGTCTGATCCAGCAACCGGGCCAAGTTCAATTTATGTAGCCTGTCCCAATCCCTCACCACTAGGATACCTGGGTACCTGAAACTGTCCCCTACCACTCTGAATGGCAGTTCCCCCAGTCGCCTCTCCTGACCCCTCGCCTGGACCACAAACATCTCGCTCTTCCCATTACTAAGCTTATACCCCGAAAACCATCCGAATTCCCCTAAAATTCCCATAATTTCTTCCATCCCTTCCATTGGATCTGAAACATGCAAAAGCAGGTCGTCCGCAAACAGCGAGACTCTGTGCTCACCCCCCCCCCCCCCCCCCCCGCGGCATTCTGATCACGTTTAACAGCCTTCTTACATTGGCCACCAGCTGCCTGCCCTGAACGAACCACGTCTGATCATCCCCAATAACGTCCGGTACACAGTCCTCAATCCTGGAGGACAAAACTTTGGTCAACAGTTTGCCTCCACATTTTCAATGTGGCCACCCCCAATGGACTCTCCGATTATTTCCCTGGAGCAAATGGGCGCGGCATCATTGCCAATGCCCGCAATCCTGACTCCTCACAAGAGCCTGCATCCATCCTCACCCACGTAGCTTCTGCCTCTCTGCTCCAGCCCTGCGCCTTCTCCGTGTTCAACACCCAATAATAATACAACAGGTTTGGAATGGCTAGGTCCCCTGACTGTTGCACTCTCTGAAGCAGCGACCTCCTAATCCTTGCCAAGCAGCTGGCCCCAACACAGTTTATGCCGAAATTATTCAAAAAGGTGGTGGGTGAAGTTACATGACCTGAATCCCGGGAGCGAGACCGAACCCACCATATCAATTGGCCGAAACCTCACCCTGGTGGCCCCCCCCATGAACCATTGTATTCCTTTAATTTTATTTATATGTGCGCCACAGTGACACCGTGGTTAGCACCGCTGCCTCGCAGCACCGGGGACCCAGTGCGATTCCAACCCTGGGTGACTGTTTTTCCATGTTCCCCCCGTGTCTGCGTGGGTTTCCTCCGGGTTCTCCGGTTTCCTCCCACAGTCCAAAGATGTGCAGGTTAGGTGGACTGGCCATGATAAATTGCCCCTTAGTGTCCAAAGGTTAGGTGGGGTCACAGGAATAGGGTGGGGGAGTGGGCCTGGGTAGGGTGATCTTTCGGAGGATCGGTGCAGACCCGATGGGCCGCAAGGCTTCCTTCGGCACAGTAGTTATTCTATGATTCCACTTCCATCGCTTCAAAGATAAGGCGCTTGTTTTTCGATTGGCAAAGGAGCACCGTAATATTACTTACCAGGGCCACTCACTCAGGATCATGTGCAGACCTAGCAAGGAGGCGTGCAGCATTCAAGTCCACGCTGTATAAGAAAGGAATTTGTTCTGGGCTGATTCACCCTACCCGGTTCTGCATCACATTTACCGGAGAAGATCACTTCTTTGATGCAGCAGACGAGGCAGACTCTTTACTCCAGCGGAGCATACTTATTTCTTGACAGACTTACGAAGTTGTGATTTTATTTTTGGGTGATTGAATACCTGTATAGGCCATTTAATATGTTCAAAATCAAGGTCCGGGTCGATTCTTTGTTTGCACTAGAGTTCCTGCCGTATTATATAATGTAGCTCATATCATAGAATCATAGAATTTACAGTGCAGAAGGAGGCCATTTGGCCCATTGAGCCTACACCGGCCCTGAGGAAAGAGCACCCCACTAAAGCCCACGCCTCCACCCTATCCCCATAACCCAGCAACCCCACCCAGCCTTTTTGGACACTAAGGGCAATTTATCATCGCCAGTCCACCTAACTGCACATCTTTGGACTGTGGGAGGAACCCGGAGAATCCGGAGGGTGGTATGCCTCCTGCCGGGGTACACCCCCTTAACAAGGTTGGTTAGTCAGCAGATGTCATACAAGACACAATACCTGCTGCTCATCTTGTTTATAATGGAGAGCTTAAGATTTGATTCATGTTTTATTTAGTTAAATGTTTATTATCACCATTTGTTTTTTGTTCGAGTGGTTTGGGAGTATGATGAATACACTGGAGATGGACTGGGTGGGAGGGATTTCCTACATTGACCGTAATCAAAGACCTTTATGTATCTGGCCATTTTCATTATGTAATGGATCCTCTTGGCTGTGCTTTCTTTTTCATTCAATTTACTGACTCTTTTATGAAGTTTTCCCGTATGCATGACTAGCTCAAGCAGTCAGGGTGGTACAGGGTTCTCAATTATATTAGTCACACGGAATGTTAGGGGGCTAAATGGCCCAATAAAACGTTCTAGTGTTTTCACATCTCAAGAGCCTTAACATTGATGTTGCATTCCTTTAAGAAACGTATCCTCGTGTTAGAGATCACATGAGGACGGGCAGCACGGTGGTGCAGTGGCTAGCACTGCGACCTCACGGCGCCGAGGTCCCAGGTTCAATCCCGGCTCTGGGTCACTGTTCGTGGGGAGTTTGCACATTCTGCCCGTGTTTGCGTGGATTTCGCCCCCACAGTCCAGAGATGTGCAGGGTAGGTGGATTGGCCACTCTAAATTACCCCTTAATTGGAAAAAATGAATTGGGTACACTAAATTTAGTAAAAAAAAGAGATCACATCAGATTGTCAGGGTTAGTCAGGTGTTTCACTCCAGCTTTAACAGCAGAGCTAGGGGACGGCAGGTTTGATTAACAAAAGAATACAGGACAAGATTCTCCGATCCTGAGGCGAAGTGTTGACGCCGTCGTAAACGCCGTCGCATTTCCCGAAGGGGTCAACGTGGCCTCAGGATCAGCAATTCTGACCCCTACAGGGGGCCAGCACGGCACTGGAGCGACCCACGCCGCTCCAGCTGCCGATCCTGGCGTAAACTGAGCGCCGCGGGGTCCGTGCATGCGCTGTGGCATCGGCACCAATGTCAATTGCAGTGGCACCGGCGCCAACGCGCGCATGCGCAGTGGCTCCCTTCTCTGCGCCGGCCCCGACACAACATGGCGTAGGGCTAAAGGGGCCGGAATGGAACAAAAGATGCCCCCAGCCCCAGAGGCCGTTCCGCCGATCGGTGGGCCCCGATTGTGGGCCAGGCCACAGTGGAGGCCACCCCCCCCCCGACCGGCGCCGCGCCAACCATGCCGGTGCCAATGGCGGCGATTCTCCGCTCTGTGGAGAATCGCATCCCGACGTCGGGGCAGCGTGGCGCGATTCGCGCCGGTCGCGGTGATTCTCCGGCTCGGCCCCGGGCTGAGAGAATCCCGTCCACAGTTCTCCCCCTTTGATGTAATCTCAGACCCTGGTGGACATTATAGAATAGGCACACTTTTTCAAACCCATGTAGTTTTGATGAATGTCTGTGTCCCTATCTGGAACTTTACAAAATTTTTCACATCACTTCTATCTTCCCTTCCTAATCTCGACATCCACAATATTATTTCCAGAGCGGATCTAAACTAAGTTACAGATCTGACTTCCGGTGGCGGCCATGGAATGAGCGGTCGCACATTTGGCTCCCGCACAAGGTGGTATTTTTCGGTCCTTTCCCCGTCTGAGGGGTGAAGGTTTTGGATGGAAAGAGGTGTAGGAGTCCCAGGAGAAGGTGTAACTCCTCTGGTGTGGCTGGTGGATGGATCTACAAACTAGGAGTCGGTCGCGAAGAAAGGAGCTGTTGGAGCAAAAGAGTCTTCGTGGTGACCACAGACTAAGATGGCGGAGGGCAAAGGGGCTGTTCTGCCCACCCAGTGGTCAAGGGAGCAGTTATTGGAGTCTCTGAATGCTACGTTCAGCCAGCAGAAGAAGGAGGCTCTGGAGGACCTGGCCAAAGTGGTGGAGCTGGTTAAAGCAGATATCGAGAGAGTGGAGGAAAAGCTGGAGTCCCAGGGCCGGGCGATCCAGAAAGTGGAGGAGGCGGTGGGGGAGCACAAGGAGCAGCTGGCCTCTTTTCCGGCCAAGGTGGGGGTGATGCGGGAGACCCAGAGGAGGCTGAAGGAGAAGGTGGAAGATCTGAAGGACCACTCTAGATGGCAGAATTTGAGGATTATGGGGATGCCCAAAGGCATCGTAGGTGCGGAGGCCGGCATGTATGTGGCCAAAATGTTGCCGCAGTTGATGGGGAGGGGGTCTTTGACCAGCACCGGGAGGTTGACGGAGCGCACAGGGCGCTGATGCGGAGGCTGTAAGCAGTCAAGCCACCAAGGGCGGTGGTGGTGCGGCTGCACCGCTTTATGGATAAAGAGAAGATTCTTCGGTGGGTGGGGCAGACGTGGATGTGCACCTGTGAAGGGAATGGGCTGTGGGTGTATCAAGATCTGGGTGCAGAACTGGCGAAGCGGAGGGCCGGGTTTAATTGGGTCAAAGGGGGTGAAGCTTAGGGTGCTGTACCCGGCCCGCCTTTGGGTCACTTTCCAGAAGCGAGAATTTTAATTTGGTATGCCAGAGGAGGCGATGGAGTTTATGAGGGACAATTGAACTTTGAAGGAGCTTGTGCAAATGTTTCTTTGTTCTCGGGAAACTTTTCCCCTTGAAATATTCCTTTTGTTTTGATGGCGGGGTGTTTGGTGGGCAGGCCCTCTGTAGGGGAATTTCAAGGGTAAATGAACCTTTTCTTCTTTTTGGGGGTGCGTGGGTGGGGGGGAGGGGAATTGAGGGGTTAGGGAGTTTGGCGGCCTTGTGCAGGGGCCAATCATGCTAGCTGGGTGGGCTAGTTTAATGGAAGTGCAGTGTGGGGATGTCTTGGGTGGCACGGTAGCACAGTGGCTAGCACTAGGGCTTCACAGTGCCAGTGTCCCAGATTCGATTCCCGGCTTGGGTCGCTGTCTGTGCGGAGTCTGCATGTTCTCCCTGTGTCTGCATGGGTTTCCTCCGGGTGCTCGGGTTTCCTCCTATAAGTCCCGAAAGACGTGCTATTAGGTATTTTGGGCATTCTGAATTCTCCCTCTGTGTACCCGAACAGGCACCAGAATGTGGCAACTAGGGGCTTTTCACAGTAACTTTTCACCAAACAGCAATGGAGGTGGAGATGGGGATGCTGAGAGACCAGCAGAAAAGGCTCCAGGAGAAGGTGGAGGATCTAGAGAATAGGTCTCGCCGGCAGAATTTGAGGATCGTTGGTCTCCCGGAGGGGTCCGAAGGAATGGATGCTGGAGCATATATAGCGGGTATGCTCGAGAAGCTAATGGGGGACGGGGCGTTCACCCGACCCTTGGAAGTGGATAGGGTGCACAGAACACTAGCGAAGAAGCTGCATGTAGGTGACCCCGCAAAGGCGATGGTGGTGAGATTACACAGGTTCCTGGATAAGGAACGTATTCTACGGTGGGCCAAGCAGACACGGAGCTGTAAGTGGGAGAACACAACCTGCGCATTTACCAAACCTGAGCGCGGACGTGGCCAGGAGAAGAGCGGGATTTAACCAAGTAAAGTCGACCCTTAACAAGAAGAAGGCGAAGTTTGGACTGCTGTATCTGGCCCGTCTTTGGGTCACCTATGAAGAGCAACACCTCTACTTTGAATCGCCCGAGGAAGCGATGGATTTTGCCAGAAGGAAAGGGCTGGCAAGGGACTGAGGTGATTGAATTTTGCTGCAGTGTTCAGGTTAAAAATGTTTTTGTTTTTGCAGTATATTTGTAATGCCTTCTGTATCGATCCTGGAGCTGCCGCGTATTTTTGTAAGTTAAAGTTTCCATTTGTACTGGTGGGGGATGGAGGTGTGAATTTTCGATGTGATTTTTTTTTTTGTTTCATTCTGTTAACTGGGCTGGGAATGTGTTCTTTTGCATATGTGTGTCCAAGTGTGGGGTGGGGGTGGGGTGGGAATAATAGGCAGCAAAATGTGCGGGGGCTACCAAGCTAGCTGAGCGGGCTGGCTCACGGAAGCGCAGTGGGGGGTGAGCAGATGTTATGCTTGTTGAAAGGGTCTGTTTTTCCTGTGCTGTTACTGGAGGGGGAGGGGGGGAATTGTGCTGATGATGGGGGAGGGACTGTTGCTGGGGGACAAATGGGAGGTCGGGGATGTAGGCTGCCTAGACGGGCCGGCGGGTGCGCGGGACGTGAGCTGGAGACTGGCCTAAGAAAGGTGATGGCTGATCGGCAGAGGGGGGACGAGAAGCTCCCCGACCAGACTGATCACTTGGAACGTTAGAGGGCTAAATGGGCCGGTTAACAGGGCACGCGTGTTCGTGCACTTGAGGGGATTAAAGGCGGACGTGGCAATGTTACAGGAGACGCATGTTAGAGGGACGCATGTTGGACACTAAGGGGTCGCGATCCTGATTAATAAGCGAGTGTCATTCGAGGCGGGAAGAATAGTTGCGGTTGTGGGTGGTCGGTACATCATGGTTAGTGGGAAGCTGGAAGGACTGCCGGTGGTGCTCGTGAATGTCTATGTGCCAAACTGGGATGATGTGGAGTTTAGAAGAAGGATGTTGGGGAAGATCCAGGACCTGGACTCGCATAAGCTGGTTATGGGGGTGACTTCAACACAGCCATTGACCCAAGGCTAGACCGGTCGAGCTCAAGGACAGGGAGGGTGCCAGCAATGGCAAAGGAGCTGAAGAGGTTCATGGAGCAGATGGGGGGAGTGGACCCATGGAGGTTTGGGCGGCCGAGAGTGAAGAAGTTCTCTTTCTACTCACACGTACATAAAGTGTACTCCCGGATTGACTTTTTCATCTTGAACAGGGCTTTACTGACAGGGATAGTGGACACTGAGTATTCAGTGATCACGGTCTCGGATCATGCCCCGCACTGGGTGGACTTACAGGTGAGCAAGGAGGATGGCCAGCGCCTACATTGGAGATTGGATGTCGGACTGTTAGCGGATGAGGAGGTGTGCGGGCGGGTGAGGAAATGCATCCAGAATTATCTGGAAGTTAATGACACAATGGTCTGCAAGGCGCTGAAGGCGGTGGTCAGAGGGGAGCTGATTTCGATACGGGCCCACAGGGAGAAGGTAGATAGAGCAGAGACGGATCGACTGATAGGGGAAATACTTCAGGTCGACAGGAGATATGCGGAGACCCCAGAGGCAGGGTTTTTAAGGGAACGACGGAGGCTACAGGTAGTTTGGCTTGCTAACTACAGAGAAGGTGGTGGAGCAGCTGAGTAAGGCGAGGGGGGTGATATATGAGTATGGAGAGAAGGCCAGCAGAATGCTTGCGCAGCAGCTCAGAAAGAGGGTGGCAGCCAGGGATATTGGGAAAGTGAAGGACAGAGATGGGAACTTGGTCGGAGATTCAGCAGGGGTTAACAGGATGTTGAAGGAGTTTAATGGTAGGCTATACGAGTCGGAACCCCCAGCTGGGCTGGAAGGAATGAGGCAATTTCTGGGAGGGCTGGTGTTCCCGAAGGTGGACGAAGGGTTGGTGGAAGGGCTGGGGGCCCCGATAGGGATTGAAGGAATAGCAGAAGGGCTGAAGACCATGCAGTGGGGTAAAGCCCCGGGACCAGACAGGTACCCAGTGGAGTTGTATAAAAAGTTCTCTGGAATATTGGGGTCCCTGTTGATGAGGACATTTAATGAGGCAAGGGAGCGTGGGGTGCTTCTCCCGACGATGTCACAGGCCACTATCTCTATGATCTTGAAGCGGGACAAGGACCTGGAGCTATGCGGGTCCTACAGGCTGATCTCCCTACTAAATGTTGACGCCAAACTGTTGGCCAAATGTGGTAGTCTGTATTAGGGGTATTACGGTACCGAGGTTGAGGCTGTAAGACCATTGGTGTGGGAGGTACCTGAGGCATGAGGATCATTGGTGAAGCCTGCCTGCTGGTTCCGCCCAGTAAGGCGGAGTATAAGAGTCTGTGTCTCCCCAGCAGCCGCATTCTGTACCTGCACTGCTGGGGGAAACATCTAGTCCAATAAAGCCTTCAATTGTCATCCAATCTCGCTTCTGGAGTTATTGATCGAGCATCAATTTATTGGACTAAATTTTAAAGAATGGAGCTCCGAATCAAGCTGGAGTGTCTGCAACTCAGCCCCCACGCGGCAAACTCAGCGGCAACCTTCAAACACTAGCTGGTGTGCTTCAAAGGGTACCTCAGGATGGCCACGGCTGCACCTACAGAGGACCAGAAATTGCAAGTTCTCCACTCGAGGGTGAGCCCAGAGATCTACACCCTCATCGAGGATGCGGACGATTTCGAGGCCGCGATGGCCCTGTTGAAAGGACACTACATTCACCCAGTAAACCAGGTTTACGCCCGGCATCTGCTAGCGACAAGGCGACAAATCCCGGGGGAATTGCTGGATGAATTCTACCGCGCGCTCCTGGTACTGGGTAGGAACTGTGACTGCCCGCAAGTTTCAGCCAGCGACCACACACAACATTTAATCCAGGATGCATTCTTTGCGGGTATGCTGTCCTCCCAAATCCGTCAGCGGCTGCTAGAGAAAGAGACACTAGGCCTCAAGGGCCCTTGCTAGCTCCCTGGACATGGCCTCCCGAAACACCCGCGCGTACTTTCCTGACCGCGCGACAGCCCCTTGGGCAGCGTGGAACCCACCCGCGGCCAATCCCGATGCATCTCCCATCCCCCCACAAGCTTGTGCCGCGCGGCTGCCAGGCAACATCGTGGGGCCCCGCGTTTATTTTTGCGGGCAAGCCAAGCACCCCCGGCAGCGCTGCACGGCCCGCTCCTCCACCTGCAAAGGTTGTGGAAAAAAGGGTCATTTCGTGGCAGTTTGCCAGGCCCGGGCGGTCGCCGCTGTCTCCGGGGGCAAACCGGGGCCGCCACCACAACTCTCTCCACGGGCCACGTGCGGGCCGCGGGCGTCGCCATCTTCTTTTTTCCCAGACATGTGCGGGCCCTGGGCGCCGCCATCTTGTTCCCCAAGGACCATGTGCAATGCGTGGGCGCAGCTATCTTGCCCACCCCGAGCCATGTGCGACCCGTGGGCGCCGCCATCTTGGCTGGAGTCTCAGGACCCCGATTCGGATGACCACACACCGCCCGAGGAAAATCTCCAATTTGTACCACGACTCGCCTCGGTGGCCCTGCACCAGTCTAAGCCCCGAACACTCTCGACCGCGACAATGACCGTACTCCTCAACGGGCGCAAAACATCCTGCCTGATCGACTCCGGGAGCACAGAGAGCTTCATACACCCCAACACGGTAAGGCGCTGTTCTCTTCCCATTCACCCAGTTAACCAAAAAATCTCCCTGGCCTCCGGGTCTCACTCTGTAGAGATCATGGGGTTCTGCGTAGCGAACCTGACGGTCTAGGGAAGGGAATTAAAAAATTTGCGACTTTACGTCCTCCCTAACCTCTGCGCTGCCACGCTCCTGGGGTTGGACTTCCAATGCAACCTCCAGAGCTTAACTTTTAAATTCGGCGGCCCTATACCCCCCCTCACTGTCTGCAGCCTCGCGACCCTCAAGGTCGACCCGCCTTCCCTTTTTGCGAACCTCACCCGCAGACGGTACAGTGCCCAGGACCGGGCCTTCATTAGGTCGGAAATCCAGCAGCTACTGAAGGAAGGTGTTATCGAGGCTAGCAACAGCCCCTGGAGAGCTCAAGTAGTGGCTGTAAAGACCGGGGAGAAGCACAGGATGGTCATCGATTATAGTCAGACCAGCAACAGGTATTCGCAGCTCGACGCGTACCCTCTCCCCCGCATATCTGATTTGGTCAATCAGATTGCACAATACAAGGTCTTTTCCACGGTGGACCTCAAATCCGCCTACCACCAGCTCCCCATCCACCCGGACGACCGTAAGTACACTGCACTCGAAGCAGATGGGCGGCTCTACCACTTCCTAAGGGTTCCCTTCGGTGTCACAAATGGAGTCTCGGTCTTCCAACGGGAGATGGACCGAATGGTTGGCCGGTACGGTTTGCGGGTCACGTTTACGCACCTCGACAATGTCACCATCTGCGGCCACGACAAGCAGGACCACGACACCAACCTCCACAAATTCCTCCATACCGCAAAAACCCTTAACTTGACCCACACCAAGGCAAATGCGTGTTCAGCACCGACCGTCTAGCCATCCTCGGCTACGTCGTGCATGATGGAGTCATAGGCCCTGATGTGTTAGGCAGGTTGGTTCGATGTGGTCTGCACTCGATGCAGGGAAGTTAGAAACAGACGTCTAACACAGGAGGAGATCCAACACTGTTTTATTCAACTAGATGAACTGCTGTACATATTCAGCTGTGGGTCGACACTACACTGATCTGACTAGTGACCTTGTAGTAGCTTGACCAGACTTACTAGCTACCACATGGTGTTTGTGCTTGCTAGCTCGTGGACTCTGACTGTCTCAGTAGCTGGGTCCCGAGAGAGCGGGAAACTATAGTGCCCTCTGGCTTTATAGTGGTAGTGACCTGTCTGGTGATTGGCTGTGCTGTGTTGCATGCTTACTGGTCATCCTACGTGTCAATCACTACCTGTCTGCATCTCAATATATCCATGAGTGGATATTATGACAGGCCCAGATCCCGAACGCATGGAGTTTTCCCTCCCCCACTGCTCCAAGGCCCTGAAACGCTGCCTGGGATTTTTTTCATATTACGCCCAGTGGGTCCCCAATTATGCGGACAAGGCCTGCCCACTAATCCAATCCTCAGTTTTCCCCCTATCGGCAGAGGCCCGCCAGGCCTTCAGCCGCATAAAGGCGGACATCGCAAAGGCCACGATGCACGCAATCAATGAATCCCTTCCCTTCCAGGTCGAGAGCGACGCGTCCGACGTAGCTCTGGCGGCCACCCTCAACCAAGCAGGCAGGCCCGTGGCCTTCTTCTCATGCACCCTCCATGCTTCAGAAATCCGTCATTCCTCCGTGGAAAAGGAGGCCCAGGCCATAGTAGAAGCTGTGCGGCAATGGCGGCATTACCTGGCCGGCAGGAGATTCACGCTCCTTACTGACCAACGGTCGGTAGCTTTCATGTTCGATAATGCACAGCGGGGCAAGATAAAGAGCGATAAGATCTTATGGTGGAGGATCGAGCTCTCCACCTACAACTATGAGATCCTGTATCGTCCCGGGAAGCGAAACGAGCCTCCTGACGCCCTATCCCGTGGCACATGTGCCAATGCACAAGTGGACCGACACCGGGCCCTCCATAAGGACCTCTGCCACCCGGGGGTCACTCGATTCTTCCATTTTATCAAGACCCGCAACCTGCCCTACTCCCTCGAGGAGGTCAGGACCGCCACCAGGAACTGCCAAATCTGCACGGAGTGCAAGCCGCACTTCTACAGGCCAGAGAAAGCGCACCTGATAAAGGCTTCCCGTCCCTTTGAACGCCTCAGTATGGACTTCAAGGGGCCCCTACCCTCCACCGACCGCAACACGTACTTCCTGAACGTGATTGACGAATACTCCCGGTTCCCATTCGCCATCCCCTGTCCCGACATGACCGCAGCCACCGTCATAAAAGCCCTCCACAGTATCTTTACCCTGTTCGGTTTCCCCATCTACATACACAGCGATAGGGGGTCCTCCTTCATGAGTGACGAACTGCGTCAATTCCTGCTCAGCAAGGGCATTGCCTCGAGCAGGATGACCAGTTATAACCCCTGGGGGAACGGACAGGTAGAGAGGGAGAACGGAATGGTCTGGAAGACAGTCCTACTGGCCCTACGGTCCAGGAATCTCCCAGTCTCCCGCTGGCAGGAGGTCCTTCCCAATGCACTCCACTCCATCCAATCACTGCTGTGTACCATGACAAATTAAACAGCTCATGAACGTCTCCTTGTCTCCCCTAGGAAGTCCTCCTCCGGGACCTCGCTCCTGGCAGCTCCTGGACCTATTCTGCTCTGCAAACACGTGCGGCCGCACAAGTCGGACCCATTGGTATAGAGAATCCACCTCCTTCACGCTAAGCCTCAGTACGCCTATGTGGCATACCCCGACGGCCGGCAGGATACGGTCTCCATACGGGACCTGGCGCCCGCTGGATCTCCACCCACGCACCCCCACCACCCCCACCCTCCCTCCCACTGGTGCACCTCACGACTGTCCCCTTTCCAGGTGGATCGGGTCTTCCACTGGTCCCATCCAGGGGTGATGAATCTACAGAAGAAGCCAAAGTCACGCTCCCGGAGTCAAGGATGCCCGAGTCGGCGCCTGCATTACCGCCGAAACTGCAACAATCACAGAGGACGACCAGGGCCCCCGATCGACTAATTGCTTCATTCTGACATGGACATGTAAAATGAATACTGTAAATAGTTGTGTAATGTAATAAGGCAAAACACTGTACGACGCGAGACCACCACCCCCGACGGACTCTTTTTTAACAGGGGGTGAATGTGGTAGTCTATATTCGTGGTATTACGGTACCGAGGTTGAGGCTGTAAGACCATTGGTGTGGGAGGTACCTGAGGCATGAAGATCATTGGTGAAGCCTGCCTGCTGGTTCCGCCCAGTAAGGCGGAGTATAAGAGTCTGTGTCTCCCTAGCAGCCGCATTCTGTACCTGCGCTGCTGGAGGAAACATCCAATAAAGCCTTCAATTGCCATCCAATCTCACTTCTGGAGTTATTGATCGAGCATCACCAAAATCTTGTCCTCTAGGATCGAAGACAGCGTTCCGGATGTGATTGGGGAGGACCAGACGGTATTTGTTAAGGGCAGGCAGCTGGTGGCCAATGTTAGAAGACTGTTGAATGTGATCCTGTTGCCCCCAGAGGGTAGGGACGTAGAGGTAGTGCTCGCAATGGGCGCAAAGAAGGCCTTTGACCAGGTGGAATGGACTGATGTGTGGGAGATGCTGGGGCCGTTTGGGTTTGGACGGGGCTTCATCGACTGGGTTAGACTGCTGTATCAGGCGCCTGTGGCGTTTGTACAGACAAACAGGTTGACATCGAGCTATTTTAGGCTGCACCGGGGGACGAGACAGGGGTGCCCCCTCTCCCCACTGTTGTTTGCGCTAGCAATAGAGCCGCTGGCAATTGCGCTGAGAGCCTCAAGGGGCTGGAAGGGGCTGGTTCAGGGGGGGTTGGAACACAGAATCTCGCTATATGCAGATGACCTGCTCCTATATATTTCTGACCTACTAGAGGGGATGGGAGAGAGTATGAGGATTCTTGGGGAATTTGGCCGGTTTTCGGGGTAAAAATTGAACATGGGGAAAAGTGAGATGTTCGCGATCCAGGCAAGGGGGCAGGAGAGGCGACTGTGGGAGCTGCCGTTTAGAGTGGTAGGAGGAAGCCTTTGCTATTTAGGCATCCAGGTGGCACGGGAATGGGAACGGCTACATAAGCTAAATTTGACCCGACTGGTGGACCAAATGAAGGAAGAATTTCGAAGGTGGGACATGCTCCCGCTATCACTGGCTGGGAGGGTACAGGCAGTGAAAATGATGGTCCTCCCAAGATTCCTATTTGTTTTTCAGTGCCTCCCCGTCTTCATTCCAAGGGGCCTTTTTTAAACAGGTAAATAAGGTGATCTCTGGCTTTGTATGGGCGGGCAAGACCCCGCGAGTAAAAAAGGTGTTGCTGGAGCGTAGCCGGGGGGAGGGCGGGTTGGCGCTGCCGAACTTTAGCAATTACTATTGGGCGGCAAATACAGCCATGATCAGGAAGTGGGTGGGGGGTGGGGGGGGTCGGTATGGCAGCGAGTAGAGGTGGCATGTAAGGGTACGAGTCTGGGGGCATTGGTATCGGCACCTCTGCCGTTCACGCCGGCACGGTACTCCACCAGCCCCGTTGTGGTGGCGGCCCTGAGAGTCTGTGGGCAATGGAGGAAACATACGGGAGCAGAGAGAGCATCGGTTTGGACTCCAATCTGCAACAATCATCAGTTTGTCCTGGGGAGGTTGGATGGAGGGTTTCGGAGATGGCATAGAGCAGGGATCGAGAGGATGGGAGATCTGTTCGTAGAGGGGAGCTTTCTCAGCCTGAGGGAGTTGGAAGAGAAATTTGAATTTATGTGAGGGAATGAGTTTAGGTACCTGCAGGCGCGGGACTTCCTCCGCAGGCAGGTCTCAACCTTCCCGCTCCTGCCAGCAAGGGGGATACAGGACAGGGTAGTTTCCAGAGTATGGATGGGAGAGGGGAGTGATTCGGACATTTATAAAGAACTCATGGGGTCAGAGGAAACGCACACCAAGGAGCTGAAACACAAATGGGAAGAGGAGTTAGAAGGGGAGATAGAGGATGGTCTCTGGGCAGATGCGTTGAGTCGAGTCAACGCGTCCACATCATGCGCCAGGCTCAGCCTGATACAATTTAAGGTCGTTCACGAGGCACACATGACAGTGGCCCAGATGAGCAGGTTCTTTGGGATAGAAGACAGGTGCGCAAAGTGCAAGATGTGCGGGAGGACAAGCAAACCATGTCCATATGTTCTGGGCATGCCCGAAGCTTAGGGGATTCTGACAGGGGTGTGCGGATGTCATGTCCAATGTGTTAAAAACTAGGGTGGCACCGAGTCCAGAGAAGGCTATTTTCGGAGTGTCGGAAGACCCGGAAATCCAGGAGGAGAAAGAGGCAGACGTTCTGGCCTTTGCCTCCCTGGTAGGCCGGAGACGGATACTATTAGCTTGGAGGGACTCAAAGCCCCCGAAGTCAGAGACCTGGCTCACTGACATGGCTGGCTTTCTCTGTTTGGAGAAAATCAAAGATCGCCCTGAGAGGGTCAATGTTAGGGTTCGCCCGGAGGTGGCAACCGTTTGCTGACTTCTTTAGAGGGGGACGGGGTGTGTGGTTTAGTTTAAATTATTAGTGTGTAAGAAAGGTGGGACCTATGAGGGAGGAAGACGACCTTTGCACAATGTTTATATTTGCATGAACACTATTTCTTCTGTTGTTGTTACAAAATCACAAATGCCTAAATAAAATGTTTTATAAAAAACAAGGTCTATGCCCTGATTGTCCTGTGCGAGGCTGAGTCTCATTCAGCTGAAAGTGGTGTTCCGGGCACACCTTACGAAGGCTAGAGTGAGTTAATTTTTTTGTAGGGTGGATCATAAATGCGATCGGTGTCTGGGGGACCCACCACATCATGTGCACATGTTCTGGTTGTGCCCAAAGTTGGCGGACCTCTGGAGGTCCTTTTTTTGAGATTATGTCGGCAGTCCTGAATATTGGGTTGGAGCCTTGCCCATTGGTGGCGATGTTTGGGGTTACAGTTGTGCCGGACGGGGGTAGGGGCTGATGTCCTTGCCTTTACCTCACTGTTGGCAAGGAGGTAGATCCTCATGGGCTGGAAATTGACTACACTGCATCGGCTTGGCTAGGTGACTTGATGGGGTTTTTCCACGTCGAGATGGTTAAGTTTACCGTGAGAGGGTCAGTGGAAGGGTTTTACCGCAGATGGCAGCAGTTTATAGAATTTACAGTGCAGAAGGAGGCCATTCGGCCCATCGAGTCTGCACCGGCTCTTGGAAAGAGTACCCTCCCCAAGGTCAACACCTCCACCCTATCCCCATAACCCAGTAACCCCACCCAACACTAAGGGCAATTTTGGACACTAAGGGCAATTTATCATGGCCAATCCACCTAACCTGCACATCTTTGGACTGTGCTAATCACTGTGGTACCTTGCCGCCCATGAACTCATCCTCCGGGCCACCTTTGCCAATTTTGATTTATCCAATATATATATGAAGATTATTGCACTACCTTTCTTGCAAGCCACTATTATTTCTTGCTTTATACTCTGTCTCACTGTGTAGCTACGATTGGGGACCCTATTGGCTACCAGTGATCCCTTGCTATTTCTTAACTTCACTCGAACTGATTCTACCTATTGATCTTCTGAGCCAAGATCATCAGTGTACTTATCTCATCCTTTATTAACAGAGCTACTCCACCTTCTGCATTCTGCCATAGCTTAAAGAAAACATACTGGGCGGACTCTTGCACTCTGCGCACAGAGTGCTGACTGAGGTGAAAAAAACTGGCATGTAGCTTTCCTGCTGCACAGTCAAGTTTTCTCTCCAGATTCTCTGTCACCCAGCACAGAAAATCTGGGGGGCATGGTTTATGTCATCATGCTGATGGGGTGGGCCTGAAAGAGCTGGCCAAGATATTAATGATTTTACAGTCTCAGAAGAGAATGAGGTGTTTATTGTTACCGAGCTATAGGCAGGAGGTATTGTTGCTGGAATTATCATACAAATGCTTATGCCTGTATCAAATTCATCTCTATTATTTTAACAGAGGCGCTGGGTAGGCAGCTTAATGTCCAAGCTAGCAGAGGAGGAATTGTACTTTGTAAAATAACATCACTGAATGTGATTTTTATTTTTGTGTGGCTGAATTTATCAATGGAAAAGAACTTTGGGATAGTTTAACACAGGAGTTTACCAAACATTTATTGTATATTTATGTAGTCTGATATTTTTTGATTTGCTTTGTGTCTTGAAATGTATTCATCTGAAATGATATTAAAATGACATCAAGGTCATGTTAATGAACCTAAAATTTTATAAAATGCAATGATTCATAATTGGCGATTAGAATACTGATTGCTGCCTAAGTTGGGTGCTCATAACAAACAGCTTCAGTTCTGACTATGCAGAAAAGTGAAATCAACTGGATTGTAACAGTGGAGAGGCATGTAAATTACTAGAATAATCCCAACTTCGCATTTCAAGGGTAACAACTAGTTTAAAATTTGATGTATATTTTCAAAATGGTGCCCTTTATGATGTTACAGTGTTCAATATTTACTTTCAAGTAGCATATATATTTTTTGAATATATGGATTTAATCTTGAAGTTGATACGGGTAATTGTGTGCAGCACTTCAACATAATTGGTTTTCTGCATAAATAATATAGGTTTAGAGAAGAGAACAAAAATAAAAGTATTTTTAACAAGGTGTGTGTAAATGTGTTCCTCCTGTGTTTTCTGATTGCCCTTTTCTATTATTATCTCATGTCAGCTTTTAAAGCACTTTTGTGCTTCACCTCATTCTGCTTGGTCTCTGCTTGTAAATCCACTTCACTAGCTTTCAGAATACTTGCTGTACTGATGACTTCATAGAATGGTTATACTCATTCTTTGTGTCATTGCAAAGCAACTTCGACCTCTGAGCCGTACAACATGTGCTTTAATATTAATGTTAAAAAAGCATTCAGACAATCCACTGGACTGCCTTTAAAGCTTTAATGGTAATGAAAAGATTCTTTACTAACATTAAGATTCTACCAAGCAGCATTTTACGCCTTTATTTAACAATGTGTGTGTAGATTCTGCTTATCCTTGATAACAGGCAGTGCAGCTTTAGTGACCCAGCCAATATTGCACTCAGCATTGTGTTGGTGAAAAACAAGCAAGTGCAATACAGCTGCACCATCTGGTTCACGGTGTCTTTAGTTTCAAAGATCACTTTAAAGGAAAATAAAGAAATATGGTAATATGGGATTAAAACTACTGCTCGTGGAGTACTTTGCAGATGAGAGCTGCAGCTCAATAGAACTGCACATTGGGCAGCACTGTTGCTTCACAGCACCACGGTTCCAGGTTTGATTCCTGGCTTGGGTCACTGTCTGTGCGGAATCTGCTTGTGTCTGCATGGGTTTCCTCCGGGTGCTCCGGTTTCCTCCCACAAGTACCGAAAGACATGCGCTTAGGTGAATTGAACATTCTGAATTCTCCCTCTGTGTACCCGAACAGGCTTCACAGTAACTTCATTGCGGTGTTAATATAAGCCTACTTGTGACAATAATAAACATTATTAATCAGAAAATAGCAGTGGGCTTAGAGTGTGCTGCACTATTTTAAACCATTTAAAAACAAAGATGAATATTTACCATCTTACTATTCTCATCATGCACCAAGGTTAGTAGAACGTAGAAGAGTACAGCACAGTACGGCCCACGATGTTGTGCCGACCATTTATCCTAATCTAAGATCAACCTAACCTACACCCCTTCAATTTACTGCTGTCCATGTTCCTGTCCAAGAGTCGCTTAAATGTCCCTCATGACTCTTGACTCCACCACCTCCGCTGCATTCCACGCTCCCACCACTCTCTGTGTAAAAAATGTACCACTGACATCTCCAATCACCTTAAAATTATGTCCCCTCGTAACAGCCATTTCTGCCCTGGGGAAAGTCTCTGGCTATGCACTCTATCCATGCCTCTCATCACCTTGTACACCTCTCTCAAGTCACCTCTCTTCCTTCTTCGCTCCAATGAGAAAAGCTCCCATAACCTTTCTTCATAAGACATGCCCTCCAATCCAGGCAGCATCCTGGTAAATCTCGTCTGCACCCTCTCCAAAGCATCCACATTCTTCCTATAATGAGGTGACCAGAACTGGACGCACTATTCCAAATGTGGTCTAATCAGGGTTTTATAAAGCTGCAGCAAAACCTTGCGGCTCTTAAACTCAATCCCCCTGTCAATGAAAGTCAACACACCATACGCCTTCTTAACAACCCTATCAACCTGGGTGGCAAATTTGAGGGATACAAAGAACAAAGAACAAAGAAAAGTACAGCACAGGAACAGGCCCTTCGGCCCTTCAAGCCTGTGCCGACCATGCTGTCAGTCTAAACTAAAATCTTCTGCACTTCCTGGGTCCGTATCCCTCTATTCCCATCCTATTCATGTATTTGTCAAGATGCCCTTCAAATGTCACTATTGTCCCTGCTTCCCCCACCTCCTCCGGCAGCGAGTTCCAGGCACCCACTACCCTCTGTGTAAAAAAACGTGCCTCGTACATCTCCTCTATACCTTGCCCTCGCACCTTAAACCTATGCCCCTCATAATTTTGTAGACCTCTATCAGGTCGCCCCTCAACCTCCGTCGTCCAGTGAGAACAAACCGAGTTTATTCAACCGCTTCTCATAGCTAATGCCCTCCATACCAGGCAACATTCTGGTAAATCTCTTCTGCACCCTCTCTAAAGCCTCCACATCCTTCTGGTAGTGTGGTGACCAGAATTGAACACTACACTCCAAGTGTGGCCTAACTAAGGTTCGATACAGCTGCAACATGACTTGCCAATTCTTATACTCAATGCCCCGGCCATTGAAGGCAAGCATGCCGTATGCCTTCTTGACTACCTTCTCCACCTGTGTTGCCCCTTTCAGTGACCTGTGGATCTGTACACCGAGATCTCTGACTGTCAATACTCTTGAGGGTTCTACCATTCACTGTATATTTCCTACCTGCATTAGACCTTCCAAAATGTATTACCTCACATTTGTCCGGATTAAACTCCATCTGCCATCTCTCCGCCCAAGTCTCCAAACGATCTAAATCCTGCTGTATCCTCTGACAGTCCTCATCACTATCCGCAATTCCACCAACCTTTGTGTTGTCTGCAAACTTACTAATTAGACCAGTTACATTTTCCTCCAACTCATTTATATGTACTACGAACAGCAAAGGTCCCAGCACTGATCCCTGCAGAGCACCAGTAGTCACAGCCCTCCAATCAGAAAAGCACCCTTCCAGTGCTACTCTTTGCCTTCTATGACCTAGCCAGTTCTGTATCCATCTTGCCAGCTCACCCCTGATCCCTTGTGACTTCACCTTTTGTACCAGTCTGCCATGAGGGACCTTGTCAAAGGCCTTACTGAAGTCCATATAGGCAACGTCCACTGCCCTACCTGCACAAATCATCTTTGTGACCGCTTCGAAAAACTCTATAAAGTTACTGAGACACGACCTCCCCTCCACAAAACCATGCTGCCTCTCGCTAATGCGTCCATTTGCTTCCAAATGGGAGTAGATCCTGTCTCGAAGAATTCTCTCCAGTAATTTCCCTACCACTGACGTAAGGCTCACCAGCCTGTAGTTCCCTAGATTATCCTTGTTACCCTTCTTAAACAAAGGAACAACATTGGCTATTCTCCAGTCCTCTGGGACATCAACTGAAGACAGTGAGGATCCAAAGATTTCTGTCAAGGCCTCAGCAATTTCCTCTCTAGCCTCCTTCAGTATTCTGGGGTAGATCCCATCAGGCCCTGGGGACTTATCTACCTTAATATTTTTCAAGACGCCCAACACCTCGTCTTTTTGGATCTCAATGTGACCCAGGCTATCTACACACCCTTCTCCAGACTCAACATCCACCAATTCCTTCTCTTTGGTGAATACTGATGCAAAGTATTCATTTAGTACCTCGCCCATTTCCTCTGGCTCCACACATAGATTCCCTTGCCTATCCTTCAGTGGCCCAACCCTTTCCCTGGCTACCCTCTTGCTTTTTATGTACATGTAAAAAGCCTTGGGATTTTCCTTAACCCTATTTGCCAATGACTTTTCGAGACCACTTTTAGCCCTCCTGACTCCTTGCTTAAGTTCCTTCCTACTTTCCTTATATTCCACACAGGCTTCGTCTGTTTCCAGCTTTCTCGCCCCGACAAATGCTTCCTTTTTCTTTTTGACGAGGCCTACAATATATCTCGTTATCCAAGGTTCCCGAAATTTGCCATATTTATCCTTCTTCTGCACAGGAACATGCTGGACCTGAATTCCTTTCAACTGACATTTGAAAGCCTCCCACATGTCAGATGTTGATGTACCCTCAAACATCCGGTTCCAATCTAGGTTCTTCAGTTCCCACCTAATATTGTTATAATTAGCCTTCCCCCAATTTAGCACATTCACTCTAGGACCACTCTTATCCTTGTCCACCAGCACATTAAAACTTACTGAATTGTGGTCACTGTTCCCGAAATGCTCCCCTACTGAAACGTCTACCACCTGGCCGGGCTCATTCCCCAATACCAGGTCCAGTGCAGCCCCTTCCCTAGTCGGACTGTCTACATATTGTTTTAAGAAGCCCTCCTGGATGCTCCTTACAAACTCTGCCCCGTCCAACCCCCTAGCACTAAGTGAGTCCAGTCAATATTGGGGAAGTTGAAGTCTCCCATCACAACAACCCTGTTGTTTTCATTTGTTTCCAAAATCTGTCTACCTATCTGCTCCTCTATCTCTCGTTGGCTGTTGGGAGGCCTGTAGTAAACCCCCAACATTATGACTGCACCCTTCTTATTCCTGATCTCTACCCATATAGCCTCGCTGCCCTCCCGTAGGACAGCTATGATATTCTCCCTAACCAGTAGCGCAACTCCGCCACCTCTTTTACATCCCCCTCTATCCCGCCTGAAACATCTAAATCCTGGAATGTTTAGCTGCCAATCCTGTCCTTCCCTCAACCAGGTCTCTGTAATGGCAACAAAATCATAGTTCCAAGTACTAATCCAAGCTCTAAGTTCATCTGCCTTACCCGTAATACTTCTTGCATTAAAACATATGCACCTCAGGCCGCCAGACCTGCTGTTTTCAGCAACATCTCCCTGTCTGCTCTTTCTCAGAGCCATACTGACGCTATTCCCTAGTTCTCCCTCAATGCTTTCACCTTCTGACGTATTGCTCCGGTACCCACCCCCCTGCCATACTAGTTTAAACCCTCCCGTGTGACACTAGCAAACCTCACGGCCAGGATATTTATGCCTCTCCAGTTTAGATGCAACCCGTCCTTATACAGGTCACACCTGCCCCAGAAGAGCTCGCAGTGGTCCAGATAACAGAAACCCTCCCTCCTACACCAGCTGTTAAGCCACGTGTTTAGCTGCTCTATCTTCCTATTTCTAGCCTCACTGGCACGGGGCAAAGGGAGTAATCCTGAGATTACAACCCTGGAGGTCCTGTCTTTTAACTTTCTGCCTAGCTCCCTGAACTCCTGCTGCAGGACCTCATGCCTCTGCCTGTTTGCCCTTCCCCTTCAGGATTTCGCTACCCGTTTTGAGACATCCTGGACCCTGGCTCCAGGGAAGCAACATACCATCCTGGAGTCTCTTTCACGTCCACAGAAGTGCCTATCTGTGCCCTTGACTATAGAGTCCCCTATTACTATTGCTCTTCTGCGTTTTGACCCTCCCTGCTGAACATCAGAGCCAGCCGTGGTGTCACGGCTCTGGCTGCTGCTGTTTTCCCCTGATAGGATATCCCCCCCCCCAACAGTATCCAAAGGGGTATACCTGTTCGAGAGGGGGACAACCACAGAGGATTCCTGCACTGACTGCCTGCCCCTTCTGGTGGTCACCCATTTCTCTGCCTGCACCTTGAGTGTGATCACATTTATATAACTGCTATCTATGACGCTTTCCGCCACCTGCATGCTCCTAAGTGCATCCAACTGCTGCTCCAACCGAACCATGCGGTCTGTGAGGAGTTCCAGTTGGGTGCACTTTCTGCAGATGAAGCCATACGGGATGCTGGAAGCCTCCCGGACCTGCCACATCTCACAGTCAGAGCACTGCACCCCTCTAATTGACATTGCGTTAATTAATTAGTAAATTAAATTTAAACATTTTGAAAAAAAAGTTACTGTTAACTATATATTTCCTTGCACTAGATTTCTACTATAAATGTGAAAGCTAAATACAGTACTCTCCGATCTCTGGCTTAGATACCACTCTAAATTATAGTTAAGTAATTAATTAATTATGTTTAATTAGTTTAACAATGTTTAATTTTTAAATTTAGTGCAGATTCCCAACCAGCCAATCAAGTCACAGCTTTACTGTGGTGTCACTTCAGTTCCCCTCCCACACAATTTGACAAGGTAATAAAAATAAAAATCACTTGCCTTCCCAGGATGCACTCTGGTTCTCTCCCTGCAGATTAACAGTTACAGGCCAGACGAAAGAGAACAAAACAGTCAGGAAAAAGTACCTTCTCCCACTCTGCACCGAATTACCTCACTGCACCAAATTACCAAGTTCGAATTCACACTCTGGCTGTGTCTCACTCACTCAGGATGTGTCTCCTTCACCTGCGCAAAGCTTCAATGTATGGATCTATGTACATGGACCCAAGATCCCTCTGTTCCTCCACACTTCGAAGAACCCTGCCTTTAACTCTGTATTCAGCATTCAAATTCGACCTTCCAAAATGAATCACTTCACATTTATTTAGGTTGAACTCCATCTGCCACTTCTCAGTCCAGCTCTGCATCCTGTCAGTGCCCTGTTGTAACCTGCAACAGCCTTCAACACTATCTACAACTCCACCAACTTTTGTGTTATCGGCAAACTTACTAACCCACCCTTCCACTTCCTCATCCAAGTCATTTATAAAAACTACAAAGAGCAGAGGTCCCAGAATAGATCCTTGCGGGACACCACTGGTCATCGCCCTCCAAGCGGAATACTTTCCATCCACTACCACTCGCTGTCTTCTTTCGGCCAGCCAATTCTGTATCCAGACAGCCAAATTTCCCTGTATCCCATGCCTCCTTACCTTCTGAATTAGCCTACCATGGGGAACCTTATCAAATGCCTTACTGAAATCCATATGCACCACATCCACTGCCCGACGTTCATCAATGTGTCTCGTGACATCCTCAAAGAATTCAATGAGGCTTATGAGGCAGCCTCTCATGACGAGAGGAATTTAGAGAATTAGGGGAAAGATCCAGTTGTCATGGTCCAAGTGGGCACCAATGACATAGAACATAGAACATTACAGCGCAGTACAGGCTCTCACTGTCCACCCTATCCAATCCTCTGATCATCTTGTATGCCTCAATTAAGTCACCTCTTAACCTTTGGCAGGACCTGGAAAGAGGCTCTGCTGAGGGCGTTTTATCAGCCAGGGACTTAACTCTGGCTTACTACTTGAACCATAAGCAAAATTGCATAGGGGTAAAGAAGATCAGAGAGTTCAATATATGGCTGAAAGATTGTTGTGGAGGAAATGGTTTTCAATTCATAGGGTATTGGGAAAAGAGGTAGCTGTGCTATCGGGGTATCCCATACCTGAACTGCACTGGGACCATTTCTTGACGAGCCATATAACTAGAGCTTTAAAGAGAGCTTTAAACTAAGTATTTGGTGGGAGGATTCCAAGGAGTGAAAGGACAAGGCAATATTATCGGTAATAATAACCAGACTGTGACAGGAAGTACCAAAACATATTTTAAAAAGTGTACAAACAAATCATGTCATAGTTGAGAAAAGTGGTAAAAAGGCAGAATTAAAGGCTCTTTATATGAATGCATGCAACATTCATAATGTGGATGAATGAAAATAAAGGAATATGATATAATATCCATTACAGCCGCATGGTTGCAAGTGACCAAGGCATGCACTTGAATATTCAAGGGTATTTGACATTTTGGAAGGACAGGAATAAAGGAAAATGAGATGGGGTAGCTATTTTAATGAAGGATGAGATCAGTACAGTGGTGAGAAATTACCTTTATTTGGAGAAGCAAAAAGCAGAATCGGTTTGGGTAAGTCATTTAGAAGTCCCTTGACAGTAGCTACTATGTTAGACAGATTATAAATCAAGAAATAATAGGGGCTTGCAAGAAAGGTCCTGCAATAATCGTGGGTGATTTTAATCTTCATATGGATTGCACAAATCAAATCGGCAAAGATAGTCTGGAGGACAAGTTCACTGAGTGTATTCAGGAAAGTTTCAAGGAACAATAGGTTCTGGAACCAAGCAGGGAATGGGAACAGGCTATTTTAGCTCTGGTAATATGTAATGAGACAGGATTAATTAATTACTTCAAAGTAAAGAATACTCTAGATAATAGTGACCATGATAGGATTTCACATTCAGCTTGAGGGTGAGAAATGTGGTTCTGAAACTCGAGTCATAAAATTAAATAAAAGAAATTACAAGAGTTGGCAAAAATTGACAGGGAAGAGAGGTTAAAAGTTAATATAGTAGAGAAGCAGTGGCAGGCATTAAAGAGACATTTCATAATTTTGAATTATTCGATTGTGGAAAAAAAAGACTCTACAAGAAGAATGCACAATCATTAATGGAACTAAAGGCTTACAAGTCACTTGGACTAATGACCTGCATCCTCGCAAATTAAAAGATGAGGCTGCAGAGATAGCGAATTTAATTGATTGTAATTTGCCAAAATTCTGAAATTTTGTAAACGTCCCAGCACATTGGAAAATTGCAAATGTATCAGCTTTATTCAAGAACAAAAGGTGACAGAAACCAAATAGCCTTATATCAGTCAAATATGAGAATTCATTATTGAGGAGGTAGAAGCAGGATAATATATAGAGGTAGAGTCAACATGATTTTGTGAAAGGGAAAATGTATTAGAATTCTTGAGTATTTAGCAGGCAGGCTCGATTAAAATGTTACCAGTAGACAATAGGATACTTTGCTCCAGCAGTGATTCCACGCACAAAAAGGGATATGGTATATCAAAACAAACTTTATTACTAACACAGGATCAAAATAACTTTAACATCATATAAGAAAATATAGCTTACAATTACCAGTTAAACAACTGATTCCGGTACTAGTGAGGGGTTAGCACCGGCGCGTGGAAAAGGGCTGGATAATCGCTGGGTCCCGGGCTGCGCATGCGCAGGGCTGACAAGCAGCAGCCACACACAACTACACCCCCACCGGTCGTGCCGGAAAACATGGCGCCGGCTGCACTGGACTGCATACCCCCCCACCCTGACCCCACAGCCCACCCCTAGCCACCGCCCTCCACTCCCCCCAGCCCTAGCAGAAGCCCCCTGGCCAGCGGCACGGATCTCGAGCGAGTGTGGCGGCGCTGGACACTGTCCGCAGCTGGCACGCCAGGATCCCGATTGCTGGGACCACACGTGGCCCGCAACGTCAGGAACTTGGCCCATCGCGGGTGGAGCATTGCGGGTGGGCCAGCTGGAGACACGCCAGCAGGGTTGGGACAGCACGCACCGCATGTCCCGATGACGCCGATTCGGCGGGGGTGGTGAATCGCGAACTGGCGTCAAACTGGCACCTGCCCTGATTCCGATGTCAGGAGCCATTCTTCGGCCAATCGCCATTCTCGATATCGGCATTGGGGTACGGAGAATTCCGTCCATTGTCCCCAATTATCTAATCCCCTTGGAACCTTCTTTCTATAAACAAAATTCCATTCGCCTTATTCAGGTAAACAATATCGATGCCTGGAATGAAGTCTGATTTTACTTTTACAATATTTTAATTGCACCTCTGTAGCCCCAAAATCTAGCTGCCTGTCAAATCAGGGTTTTAAAAACATTACTGCAGATACACACCTTAACTCAGGCTTATTTTTAAAATATTTAATTCAAGGCTTTTTACATATATACACCACAATATCAGAAGGCCAAAACATCCACCTGACCAAATCCCACAAATTCCCAAACTACCCCCGATACCAACACCCCACCACATCCCACCCTCACCAGGTATTACCCCCTTATCCCTTTATTTGCCCCCCTCCTCCACTGCTGACCCCTCAATCTTCCGTGAAGAAATCAATGAAAGGTTTCCACCTCCGGGTTAACCCCTCCACCAACCTCCGCAAAACAAACTTGACCTTCAATCTCAGGAATTCTGCCAGGTCGCTCACCCACACCCCTGCCTTCGGCGGCTCCGAGTCCCGCCAACACAACAAAATACATCTCCAGGCTATCAGGGAGGCAAAGGCCAGCACATCGGCCTCTCTCCCTACCTGGACTCCCGGATCTTCTGACACACCGAATATTACCACCTCTGTACTCGGGGCCACCCCCACACCTAGAACCTCAGACATAACATCCGAGAACCCTTGCCAGAACCCACTCAGACACGCCCAAATAATATGGATGTGATTCGCACACCGCTCACACTTGTCTCCCACTCCTCGCTCTCCGCAAAGAACCTGATCATCCTCATCATGTGAGCCCTATACACCACATTAAAGTGGATGAGGCTCAACCTCGCACACAACAAGGATGCATTCATCCTCCGCAAGGCCCCTGCCCACGTCCCGGCTCACAACTCCTCTCCGAGCGTCTCCTCCATTTGCGATTAATCTCCTCCACCTGAGCATCCTCCCTCTCCATCAATTCCTTGTAAATATCCAACACCTTCCCCTCCCCTATAACATCCTCCGACTACAGCTCAGCCTGCAACACTGGAGGCGGCAGCCCCGGGAAGGACGGCACCTCTCTCTTCAAGAAATCCCGAACCTGCAGGTACCTAAAGCCATTCCACTTGGTTAACTTACACAATTCCTCCAACTCCTCCAGTCCCGCAAACTTGTCTCCTATGAACAAGTCCCTAAAGTACTCTACCCCCACCAGCCGCCACCCCTGGAACCTCGCACCCAGCCCCGCTGGCACAAACCTGTGGTTATCTCATATCGGCGTCCACAGTGACATGCCCTCCAACCAAAAAAGCTGCCTGCACTGGCTCCACACTCGCAACTCCGAAACAGAGCTCATGGAGCACCTGTTCGGTGAGACTGGAAGAGGTGCCAGCAACAGTGGCCTCAAACTCACCATCTACACGATGCCGCCTCCACCCGCCCCCAAACCGATCTCTCCTCCACCGCCCATTTCCTCACCAGTGCAATGTTTGCCGCCCTATTATAATTTATCAGATTCGGCAACGCCATCACCCCTCCTCCTGCGCCCTCTCCAGGAACACCCGCCTCACCCACGGGGTCCCTCCTCCCCCCCCCCCCCACAAACCCCAAAATTATCCCGTTAACCTTCCTGAAAAAGGACTTGGGAACAAAGTTAGGGAGGTTCTGGAACACGAACAAGAACTTGGGCAACACCGTCATTTTCACCGTCTGCACACGGCGCCCAGCCAGTGACAGCGGCAACACATCCAGAGAAACTCTATGCTTGGCAACCCCCTGCTCATTCCCTTTCCAATTCCTCGATGCCCTAAGTGCCAACAGTTCTATCACCAAGGCGAAAAGCAACGGGGTGAGCGGGCACCCCTATCTTGCCCCACGATGCAATCCAAAGTACCCTGAACTGAACGTTTGCCACCGCCGCCCTATACAACAGCCGAACCGAATCTACAAACCCTGCCCAAATCTCCCCAGCATCCAAAGCAAATACGCCCACTCCCCCCGATCAATGGCCTTCTCTGTGTCCATTACCACCACTACTTTTACCTCTTGCCCCTCCAAGGGCACCATAAAACATTAAGTAGTCTGCACACATTTACCGACAACTGCCTACCCTTCACAAATTCCGTTTGGCCTCCCCTATCAACCCCGGAACACAGTTCTCAATTTCTGATGCTGGCACCTTTGCTAACAACTTTGCATGAACGTTCAGCAGCAATATCGGGTGGTACAACCAACACTGCTCCGGGTCCTTATCTTTCTTTAAGATCAGCGAGATGGACGACTGCGACAATGACGGGGGGAGCTCCCCACTATCTCCCACCACTTTGTACGACCTCACCAACAGCGACCCCAGCTCTGCACCAAACTTCTTATAAAATGTTACTGGGAACACGTCCAGCCCCGGGGCCTTCCACACCTGCATTGCACCCATGCCATCCATCACCTCCATCAACCCAATCAGGGTCCTGAGCCCCTGCACTCCTGTCCCCCTCCACCTTAGGAAACCCCAACCCATTCTGGAACCGCCGCATCCTCTCCTTCCTGGTTGGGGGCTCCGCCTTGTACAACCTTCTTTGGAAGGCCTCAAATGCCCCATTCCCCCCTCCTGACTGCGCAGGCCCATCTGGTGTCCCTCGCCCCCAGCCACAACCCCGCAACACCCCGGAATACCAGTGCGGGGACGACACCGACTTCTTGTCACTGCTGTCACCAACACCCTCCACCATCCCAGAAATATTCACCTCAGTTGGTCATTTTAGTTACGCGGCTCCTTGGACACTCTCTGGTGCACACCACACACATGTTGCAGTACATCAGATGGAGATAGGAACCTCGGAGGGGGTGGACAGTCAAGGGCGGCCTGACCCCAGTGACTAGTTGACGTCCAGACAGGTCTCAGGTTGGTGTTTGAGGATGGCACAGGCCATGTGGAAAGGCTGATCCCGAAAATGTTGGAAGTTCAGTTGTAGAGTTGGGGACTACATGAGGGGGTGTCAGCAACCATACCATCCAGCACCTGCAGGCGCGTTTGGAGGTGTCCAACCGCCTGCAGGAGCAGGAGGCAGTGCTAACAATGCGTTCCACAAAGGCCAACACCGAATGAGTGGCATCAACGGTGAAAGCCTTGGGTGCGAGGGTCACGGCCATGGGTCAGAATGTCCAATGCCTGGGCACAGTGTGTGGGTGCTGGCTGAGGCAGAGGATAGGGCAGCCATGTCACAGGCAGCCATGTACCAGGGCCACATGGACATTGCTGTGGCGCTCTAGAGCGTGGCCAAGCCACAATGGGCCATGGCTCTGGGAGTCGAGAGCATTAGCCTGGTGCTGGCTGCCCTGAGCCAGGCACAGAGGGACTTGGCACACTCCCTGGGTGATGTGGCACAGTCCCAGAGGGACGTGACACTGTCACTGTGCTACATGATGTGGAGATACCGGCATTGGACTGGGGTGAGTACAGTAAGAAGTCTTACAACATCAGGTTAAAGTCCAACAGATGTTTTGAATCACTAGCTTTCGGAGCACTGCTCCTTCCTTAGGTGAATAAAGAGGTGGGTTCCAGAAACATATATATAGACAAAGTCAAAGATGCAATACGATACTTTGAATGTGAGTCTTTGCAGGTAAATAAGTTTTACAGGTCCAGATGGAGCAACTGGAGAGAGGGATAATCACAGGTTAAAGGGGTGTAAATTGTCTCAAGCCAGGACAGTTGGTAAGATTTTGCAAGCCCAGGCCAGATGGTGTGGGGGGCTGCAGACTTAATTACCTGCAAAGACTCGCATTCAAAGTATCATATTGCATCTTTGACTTTGTCTATATGTATGTTTCTGAAACCCACCTCCTTCCTGAGGAAGGAGCAGTGCTCCGAAAGCTAGTGATTCAAAACAAACCTGTTGGACTTTAACTTGGTGTTGCAAGGCTTCTTACTGTGCTCACCTCAGTCCAACGCTGGCATCTCCACATCATGGCTACCATCGACACCGCAAACTGCCGGCTCAAAGTGGAACGATCTTCAAGAAGATTGCGCATATCGACACTGACATTAAATTTCCACAAAGATGCAAGAAAGCAGAACATCCTGCCTGGTGAATGAGCTAAACCAGGGTAGATGTAATAAAATCTAGAAAAATGGAAGTTTCCACTTTGGTAGGAGGAACTGATGTGCAGAGTATGTCTTGAATGGTAAAAGATTAGAAAATATAGATGTACAAAGGGATCTGGGTGTTGTCGTCATTAAGTCAAGGGCATTCATCCTCTGATCTTCGGGTAAACGTTCTCCAAGGCGGTCTTCAGTCCGCGCAACTACTGATAGCCAAGTTCCGCACATATGAGTACGGCCTCAACTGGGACCTTTGATTTATGTCGCATTACATTCACCCCCCACCATCTGGCCTGGGCTTGCGAAATCCTACCAACTGTCCTGGCTTGAGACAATTCACACCTCTTTAACCTGTGATTATCCCTCTCTCTGGATCTGTAAAGACTTTGTCTTCATCGATGACGTGTTGAAGGCTGCAAGACGTGCCAGATCATCGACATGGGTACCACCATTACACGTGAGAACACCACCCACCATGTACGTGGTACATACTCGTGCGACTCGGCCCACGTTGTCTACCTCATACGCTGCAGGAAAGGATGTCCCGAAGCATGGTATATTGGCGAGACCATGCAGACGCTGCGACAATGGATGAACGGACATTGCGCTACAATTGCCAGGCAGGAATGTTCCCTTCCAGTTGGGGAACACTTCAGCAGTCAAGGACATTCAGCCTCTGATCTTCAGGTAAGCGTTCTCCAAGGCAGCCTTCAGGATGCTCAACAACGCAGAATCGCCGAACAGAAACTTATAGCCAAGTTCCGCACACATGAGTACGGCCTCAACCGGGACCTTGGATTCATGTTGCATTACATTCACCCCCCACTATCTGGCCGGGGCTTGCAAAATCCTACCAACTGTCCTGCCTTGAGACAATTCACACCTCTTTAACCTGTGATTATCCCTGTAAATCTGTAAAGACTTAATTACCTGCAAAGGCTTGCATTCAAAGTATCGTCTTGCGTCTTTGACTTTGTCTATATATATGTTTCTGGAACATACCTCTTCATTCACCTGAGGAAGGAGCAGTTCTCCGAAAGCTAGTGATTGAAACAAACCTGTTGGACTTTGACCTGGTGTAAGACTTCTTAATGTGCTCACCCCAGTACAATGCCGGCATCTCCACATCATGCTATAGAATGGTAGAAATTAAAATGCAAAAAGAACCTTTTTGGCTCAATATAGCTGTTTGGTACTAGGATTTCTTTCAGAGGAATGATCTACTGTTTTTCTTTTCATTTCTCTGCACTTTGCAAGTATACCCTGACACTTTTAGTTCCTAAATTCCAGTAACCTTAAGAAAATAATTCTGCTCGCTTCTCTGTTTCATTCTTTCGATTCATAATGATGAGTATGTGCTCCCTTTGTTCCCAATTCACCAAATATTGAAAACAATCTTTCACAATTGCTTCCTCCAAATTTTTAATTTTTGCAAACATCAAGTAGATTCCCAGTTTAGCTAACCCTATTTTTTGACCTTCCTTCATAATTATCCTCCTTTTCATGTATTGTTCTAGTTAATCTTTATGTTGTATGCTTTTCTGGCTGACTTGCTCAACCAATTCCTGAAACACTATAGAAATAGAGAACACAGCCCTCGGCTCAGTGTGCTTTGATTCTTTTTTTTTCACAACTTTTTTTTTTCAATTTAGGGGACCCAATTATTTTTTCCAATTAAGGGACAATTTAGTGTGGCCAATCCACCTAACCTGCACATTTTTGGATTGTGGGGGTGAAACCCACGCAAACATGGGGAGAATGTGCAGTCACAAAGTTGACTTCATGGTTTTCATGTTTTGCAGTCTGATTTTCACCAAGTGGATAAAACTCTCAAGGGGGTGGTGCTGACTAATGGAGTGTCACAGTACAAGCCGCCAACATTATTCATAAAGGATCCTGAAGAGACTGCACCTCAAAGTATTCCAACAATTGATGACCATGCCAAATATGTGACTACATAACATGCATAGATAAACAAAACCCAAACCACCTGGATCAATGAAACCAATGCTAAGAATAGCAAGCAGGTCTTAGAATGGATATAATAATGTAACTGATGCTTATGACTACACAAAACATTAAACATGTGCATTGTGAAAGAATCGGCAGAATTTTCTGCTATTTGCACAGAATGCTGGCTGAGGCAAGAAAGCCAGCAAATCTCTTGGCATGGCCCACACCATCAGGCTGGCAGGTGGGAGCCTAATACAGCTAGCAATGCCAGCTCGACACAGATCGGGGAACCGTTTTTAAAGGATGCCGAGATCTGCGGTTAGCAAAAAACTACACTCTCCAATATGCAAGGGCAACACGGGTGGCAGGGTGCACAGTAGTTAGCACTGCTGCCTCACAGCTCCAAGGTCCCAGGTTCAATTCCGACCTCGGGTGACTGCCCGTGTGGAGTTTGCACATTCTCCCCGTGTCTGCGGCCGGGTGCTCTGGTTTCCTCCCACAGTCCAAAGATGTGCAGGCTAGGTGGATTGGCCAGGCTAAATTGCCCCGTGGTGTCCAACAGGTTAAGTGGGGTTACGGGATGTGGGAATAGGTAGGGTGCTCCTTCGGATGGGCCCGGTGGGCTAAATGGCCTCCTTCTGCACTGTAGGGATTCTATTCTAACACGTCCATGTATAATGGGAGCCCCTTTCTGCCTCTGCCGGGGGAAGTGCCATGGTGCTGCCTGGACATGTCCCTCTCTCTCTGGGGGCTAGTTTTACCTGTGCACTCCCTTCACCTGGTTGACAGTTTGCAAAAGCAGCTAGAAACCTCACCAAAGTGACATCATGCCTGCAAGGAGGAGTTGCATATATGGGGGAGGGAGGGGGGCGCGGGGAGTTGATATGGCGGCGAAGCCCTTTATTTACATTATAATTTATTGAAATGAGGATGGGAACATCCTTGCGTCAATGCCAGAGGCTGTGGAGACTCAGAAACCAAGATCTCGCCAGCGAGGTTCCCATTTTGCGAGTCTCATGAGTATTTTATGCTCACATTGCCGTGTGGACTCGCAGTGAAGGTGGGCACAAAATCACGGCGACTGTCCATCAGCAGGAGTGAAGAAGATCAATATTTGGGCCTGTTCATTTGACTGCCAATTGGGCCATCTTTGGAATATATTGGGGTACCCTACCTCCAGAAACAAGTTGGCGCATTGGAAAGTGTTCAGAGAAGAAAGACAATTCCAGGATATGGAGCTTTAGTAGTTAAGAGGAGAAGTTGAACTTTATGTTGGTGAAATGAAGGTGGAGTGAGGGATAACATGTTGCAGTTTTTGTGTTCTGTTTCTGTAGTTAGAAAGCCAAAGATCCCGGACGGGGGTCTCTGTTGGCCGACATCGAAATCGGAAAAGGCGATTGGGCGGAGAGTGGGGTTTAACTTCGAAATCATTGCGGCCGCCAGGTTCGCGCCAAATCTCAATTCTCCAATTCCTTGACAGCAGCGCCAATGCATTCCAGTCCGCATGCCTGAACCGGTATTCTCCAGAGCCTCTGTGATCTTTCGCCTCCTTGGTGGTGAACTCCCGGCGGCGAGGTTCACTTGTGCTTTTAAAAATCGGAAAACAGGCGTCGTGGCAGATAAGGGAGAGAGAGGACATAAATCACACAGAGGCGCGACCATGGGCTGCCAGTCCTGACACTGACCGGGCTGGCAGGGGGAGAGGGAACCAGTTCATGGCGCATCGACGTACTGTGGGGGAATGGGGGAGGACACCCGCTCCCAGTGGCCGTCAAGGTGACGCAGCAGGCAGAGGGGTGACGTGCTGAAGGAGGATTGACGCCAGCCCTCGTCCAACGAGGAGAATGGAGGGGTGGGTGAGAATGCAAAGGACATGGGGCCCTGGCAGGCATGAGAGGCTGCACAAAACATGCGCCAGAGTCAACACGCATCGGACATTCTGATCACCTCCAGGTTCACCGACTGGGGGTGGGACTGGCCAAGGACATGGACACCGCATCCCACCCCGACAACGCCCCCCCCCAACACCTGCAACTCCCACCGTGATACCTACCAGCCGTCCTACGGGGTGCGGGCCCTGGGTTGGCAGTAACAGTGGGTATGGTCCATGGGATGGAGGATAATGACAACCTGCTCTGCAATGAGCTCTGGTGCTCCGCATTGTTTGACAACATCTGATTCCTGCCCACGATAGCACTTCCCACTGTTCACCTGGGTGATCTTCGCATGCGAGCTGGCCTTTCCATCACACGGTCCCATCGATTCCCTGGGGTGACGGAGGTGCGGGGGAGAGGGGGGGGGGGGGATATCGGAGTGCTGAGTGCTGGCTGAACTGTAGTCCCTGGGTCAAGCCCACCTCCAACGTCTGCCGATTCCACCTTCCCAACCCGCCTCCTCTGTGGCCAGCCCAGACCAGCCCACCCCTCATACCCATCTGACAGAGCACTGAGGTAGGTTGTATACTTGTGCACAGGTGTTTAATGTGAAAACAAATATACACACTGTGCCCTAGTCCCTGTCACTAAACTGTGCCCTACATCCGTGCCAACTTAACTGGTGCCTAATTTCCTGACCTTAGGGGTCATAACACTACACCTAGATGAATCACCAGATGGTACATCAGGAGTGGAGGCGGCCTATTGTGACTCCCGCCCTGTGACCTGGATACTCTGTGGCGGCTGCCTTCTGCGGCGACCAGGCCTGGAAGGGCCCGGCTACTGCTCAGGTGTCCTAGGTGGCGTGGTGCTGGCCTGTTCTGCCCGCTGCCCATGTGATGCAGCAGGGACAGGAGGGGGTGGGGGTGGGGGGGGGGGGGGGGGGGGGGGTGGCAGTGGGGATTCCAAGGCGCTTCGGTGTTCTGGCACCTCCCCTGTGGGAGTCACCGGCACGGGCCTCATCACCTCCTCCACCCTCAGGGTGCCCGGTGGCCCCCGGGCTACTCCATTGGATGGGGGTGTGAGCAGAGCTAACCCGGTAGGCTCCCCGCCACTGGCCCTGCTATCCTGGAGACCCACTGCCGTCTCGACCAGGGACTGCATGCTCGCAGCCATGGAGCACAGGGAGTGCACCACCTCCATATGGAACTGCGCCACATCACGCTGCGACTGTGCCACCACCTTCTGGGTGAGTGCCACATCAGCCAGTGACTGCGCCATCTCCCTCTGGGACTAGGCCACCTCCTTCTGTGTCTGTGCCATGTCGGCCAGCACCTGTGCAATGCTGTCAGTGCTCTCAGCCATGACCCGCTGTGACTGGGCCACACTTAGCAGCGCCCCTGCAATGTCCAGGTGGCCCTAGCACATGGCTGCCTGTGAGAGGACCTTAGCCACCGCCTGCACAAAATTCCCCAGGCCTTGGACATGTTGATCCATGGCCAAAACCTTCGCACCCAAGGCCTCCACTGCAGATGCCACCCGTGCGGTGTTGGCCTGGGTGACATGCAAGGTTGGCACCACCCCCTCCCCTGCACGCGGTTGAACTCCTCCAACTGCACCTGCAGGTGCTGGATGCTCGCCAACAACCCTTCAAGTAGTCCCTGGCTCTGCGACTGCAATCGATGGAACCGTCTGTTCCAGAAGCCCGAGACGCGCCTGGACGGCAGCTAGTCCCTTTGGTCGGCCTGTCCGACCATCTGCCCCCTCTGGAGTTCCTACCTCCACCTGCTGTACCGGAGCATATGTGTGGTGCGCACCTGATAGTGACCCAGGAGCTGACGTGAGTGCCTCTGGGATGGCCAGCAGTGACGGAACTCAGTGTCATTCCCGGACTCGAGCTCCGGGGTGTTCTAGGATTCAGGTCGATGGCTCCGTCCGTGTCGGTGTCGTTCTCATCACTGATCAGCACCTGGGGTTGTGGCTGTGGCTGGGGACGGAGGACACCAGAAGGACCCGCACATCACCAGCAGCTCCTGCAAGACAAGATGCATGATCACACGGCGGGCCAGGGATTAATGGAGGTGTATGGGGGATGTGTTGGATATGACTGGTGTGTGTGTGAGGATGATGTGAATGTCGGAATGAGGGTAGTGTGGGGTTGGTGGTGGATGGGGTGGGGGTGTGACACACTTGCCATGGGCAACCACAACTCAGCGGGGTCTCACTTCCTCGCCTGGTGCAAACCTCCACCCCAACGACTGTCCTTGCTTTGGGCCCGGCAACCACGTCCAGTGCCCTCTGCTCTGCTGTGGTGGAGGGACCGCGGGACTAACGGCCCCCCTCCAGACTGCTCCCGCTCCCGGCGGTACGGAGCGGCATTCTCCTGGTGAGGGGGGGGGGGGGGAAACCAGAAAAGGCAGCATTAGTCAGTCCAACGCATGCAGCCCAGGGGATGGGTAGTTGGTGGCTTCAGTTGCCAGGGCACCCAGCCATGGTGGCCGGTATGGGTGCCAGCACGTGGTGCAGGGTGGGGGTTTGGCCGCCCTCCGGGTCATGGGGCGGGGTTAGGTTTACCGGTGTGTGGGATGGGTGTTGGTGCTCGGGGTACAGTGCTGCCTACTCACCCTGGCCGTCCCGAGGAAGTTGTGCAGTTCTTCCCGGCACTGAAGGCTGGTCCGGATGGTGTTGCACGTGCCGCTGATCACCTTTGTCACCTGCGTCCATGCCTGGCGAACGGCAGCAGCTGGCAACCTCCTTCCTACCCCGGTGTATATGGTTGCCTGCCTCTCCTCCATGGCATCTAGCAGGATCTCCAGTTCTGCATCGATGAACCTTGGGGATGTGCGTCTTGCTGCCATCTTGTTGGCTGGGATGGTGTGAGTGGGGAGTGAAGTGTGTATATGTGGCTGCGGCTGGTCAGCCTCCTGAGTGTCAATGAAGGATGCGGCTCATCTGACACCATTTCCCATTGGAATTGATTGTGCTCCATGTGGCACCTGTGCTCGACCCTCATTGAATGCTGAATCAGTCCAAGTGCAGCGCTAGTTTTGCTGTTGTGGAATCCACGAATCCTGGGCGGGATTCTCCCAGCCCCGCGCCAGGCCGGAGTATCCCCGCAACGGCGCCACGCCGCCCCGATGCAGAGCGGAGAATTGGCGCCGGCGCGTTTGGCGCGGCGACGGTTGCGGGCCGCTCTATGCGGTCAGGCCGCCGATTCTCCGGCCCGAATGGGCCGAGCGGCCGCTCAAAAAGGCAGAGTCCCGCCGGCGGCGTCCACACCTGGTCACAGCCGGCAGGACCTCTGCGCGCAGGGTCGGGGGGCTGCCTGTGGGGAAGGGGGGGAGGGGGGCTCCAACCCCATGGGGGGGGGGGGCTCCGATGGGGCCTGGCAATGATAACATGTCTTAAGAGGGCATTGGCAATAATGGACTGCCATTGGATTGGTCCATGATTATGCTTGGCCAAGTATTTCAGCGGTTTGCCATTGACTACCGCAACATGGGTGACCAGGAAACTGCCATCAGGCCTGTTGGAAAGATTTGCAGGATGATTGCCAACTTTTTTGGTCAGATCATGAACACATTTTCAATGGCCATCATGTCTTGAAGTGGGATTTGAACTCAGAGCATCTGGCCCAGAAGTAAGGACACTACCACTTTGCTATTTGACGTCCTCCTTCAACCCCATGGGCCTCAAATATTTGTCAATATTTTGATAAATAAAGGCACTCAAAATTGTTTGACCGGTAGAATCATCAACCAAGCACCACAATATCAGTTGGTGTTGGCAAAAACCCCAGGCATAATTCTGACTTACAACATGTGTGTTTACATGCCTTTGTGAATTTGATTCCAGCTATCATTAGCTATTTATTCAAGAGGAATGGTATTTGATACATGGATGGAATGATTAGAAAACTAGCCACAAGTCTATTTCTGTACCATAGAACATCAAAGGTAAAAAAGAGATCGGATAAAGATGTTGAATGTGATGAAGGAACAAACCTCATTCTAGAATCAGAAAATTAGAATAACTATTCTTACCCCCACCTAGGTGGCTTTTAATGACAGTGATTTCAGTGATTTGGTTATAAGTAATCGGCATTTTTATGGGAAATGTTCCAGCAACAATGGAGGGCGGGGGTAAGAATAGTTGTTCTAATCATTGTTGTTGGAGAGGGTCCCATCATTGGCGGGGGTGGAGGAGGGGAGTACTTCAGAAATTTACGGGAGACTTCTGATGGAGGATGCTGCATCACTGGGAGGGGGGATGGATTAAGGTCAAATGGGAGGAAGAGTTGGGAGTGGAGGTGGAGGAGGGGGTGTGGTGTGAAGCTCTATGGAGGGTGAATGCGATGTTGTTCTGTGTGAAGCTCGAGCTCATACAGTTAAAAGTGATTCATTGGGCACGCTTACCAAGGGTTAGGAGGAGTCGGTTGTTGGAGGGGGTAGAGGATAAATGCTAACGATGTGGACAGGGGCTCAGCAAATCATGTACATATGATCTGGGCATGTCCTAAGCTGGCGAACTTCTGGGGCTCCCTCTTCAGCACCATGTCGTCGATCTTGCAAATGGAGTTAGAGCTTGGCCCCCGAGAGGCCATTTGTGGGGTGTCGCACCAGCTGGAGCTGCAGACCGGTGCGGGAGCAGATGTCTTAGCCTTCGCCTCGCTGATTGCTCATAGGCTAGTTCTGTTGGAGTGGAGGTCAGCTTCTCCACCCAATGCCTCGGCGTGGCTGAGGATCTCAGAGATTTTGTACCTTGAGAAATGTAAATATATGTTGAGAGGTTCGATTGGGAGGTTTTATATAAGATGGCAGCCATTTTTCATGTATTTTGAGGAATTGGTCACTGTCAGATGTTAGGAGGGTGGGGTTGGGAGGTGTTTTTCTTTTGGGGTGTTTATTTGTTTTGTATATATAAATGTTCAATAAAAATATTTTCAAAAAAAATATTTGGGCTGGTGTACTAAATCAGGGTTTTTCAAAGTGCAGGTCGTAACCCGCGGGAGGGTCGTGGATGATCGGTCGCAGCGTTCCCAGTGGTATCAATTGCAGGAGAAGCACCCAATGGCTGCTACCAGCATATTTATTGAAAATGGCCTGAGCCGTACTGTTCAAGCTAGGGTTGGTCTTCAGTCTCATCACTCTCCTGTTCTCGAGGAGAGATTGCACTAACAAACCTTCATGCCATGAAGCAATTACTGTACTTTCACATGCCGATTTGCCTGGCATGGTTTCCACGAAGAGGGGCTCCTTGCGCTGAGGTGGTCCATGTATGTTTTTTTCCTGGTCATGACCTTGTACGAGACCCGCCCATTTTCTCCACCCACCCCCCTGGGGGCCATTGAGACCCGTCCCCAAAATTGCGGACATGTATGGCATCTCCCGGCCTAAAAGCTCTGTCCTGCATCTGGTGGTCGTGATGTTTGTTTTTGTTTTAACTTGTTTTGCTTCCACTTTCCCGTTGAGATTTGGGAATGTTGAGCTCAGGCGGGTCCTGAGGTGTTGGCCCATGAGATGATCCGCTGGTGGGACCCCGGTCGTTACGTATGGTATAGTCCTGTAGTTAAACAAGAATCATGGCAGCTTCATTTTGAGGAAGCCTGCGTTCTGCGTCCTCATGCCACATTTGCACGTAAGGAGCGCTGGCTCGGTTAAGCGTTCGGAGACGGATGGTATGGGGCTATGCAAATGTGTTTTACCCCATTGGTACGTATGAATTCCTGGAACCCCTCACCAATAAATGGGGTCACATTTTCTGTGACGTGGACCTCTGATAATCCGTGGATATGAACAACAGGCACAGCTTTCCCAAGGTGGCTGTTGACATAGTGGAGGCCGTCCAGTGCACATCCAACCATTTTGAATGGGAGTCTATGAGGATCAGGAACATTGATCCCATGAATAGCCTATTGAAATCGGCATGGCCATTCCCAGAAGTGGAGCGAGGCTGACGGTGGGAGTTTTTGGTTCTCCTGACAAGTCGAGCATTGTTTCACCATGTGCTCGATGTCCTCATCGACTCAAAGCCACCCCACATCACATAGCTCCTCACAATAATCTTCATTTTCGAGATGCCAGGGTGTATGTTATGTAGTTCTTGCAGTATCGTTCATCGACCCCATCATGGGACGACCACACGTGCTCCCAATAGAATTATACCATGTTCCAAACTGAGTTCCTGTCACCTCACAATAAAGGGCTGTAAGTCTTACATGGGGGCACCATGTATCCCACCGATCAGGACAATGTGGCGTAACTTCGCCAGTGCAGGGTCCTTTTGAGTTCACGTGAGCATCTGCTTGGCTGTCAGAGGTAGGGTATCCATAAAGTTTACGGTCACCACGATTTTGTCCATCACGGGGGTTGAGGGGGGGGGTGGGGTGCTCATGGGCAATGGTAGCCAAATTAGGGCATCTACATTCGCTATCTGTGCTCTTGGGCGATGCTCGAATGCATACTCGTAGGCTGTTAATGGTAGTGCCTAGCATTGGATTCACGCCGAGGCTATCGGGGGAACTTACCTTGTCCTCCTTGAGAAGGCCCATTAGGAATTTATGGTCCGTGATAATGGTGAAATGGTGTCCATAGACACATTGATGGAACTTATTCATTCCTTTTCCGGCATTTACGCAAGATAAAACCAGTTCTATGTCTCTTTGTAGGTCCAGGGTAGGCTCTACCAATAGTTTCCTCTGGGTTACTATGTTATTTATTCTGCATACTAATCTGTCTCTGAGCTCGCTGGGAGGGATGGTCCATCCTCCCAATGTTCCCCTAGTTTCCGAAGTCATGTTAGAAATTCTGTTATCCACTCTCGCTGGCGGGTAGAGTGCAGTCGGTCAAAATGGTGGTCCTTCCGAGGTTTCTGTTTGTGTTTCAGTGCCTTCCCATCGTGATCACTAAGGCCTTTTTTAAGAGAGTAGGCAGGAGTATTATGGGGTTTGTGTGGGCGAATAAGACCCCGAGAGTAAGGAGAGGGTTCCTGGAACGCAGTAGGGACTGAGGAGGGTTGGTGCTGCCAAACCTGGGGAGCTACTACTGGGCAGCAAATGTGGCGATGATCCGCAAGTGGGTTATGGAGGGAGAGGGGGCAGCATGGAAGAGGATGGAGATGGCGTCCTGTAAAGGAACGAGCCTGGGGGCGTTGGTGACGGCACCGCTGCCGCTCTCGCCGACAAAGTATACCACGAGCCCGGTGGTGGCGGCAACGCTAAGGATCTGGGGCCAGTGGAGACGGCACCGGGGTGCAATGGGAGCATTGGTGTGGTCCCCGATCAGGGGTAACCACCGGTTTGTCCCGGGGAAGATGGACGGGGGGTTCCAGAGTTGGCATCGAGCGGGGATTGGAAGAATGGGGGACCTGTTCATCGACGGGACGTTTGCGAGCCTAGGGGCACTGGAGGAGAAGTTCGAGTTACCCCCGGGAAATGCCTTTAGATATATGCAGGTGAGGGCTTTTGTGAGGCGACAGGTGAGGGAATTCCCGTTGCTCCCGGCACAAGAAGTTCAAGATAGGGTGATCTCCGGTGTATGGGTCAGGGAGGGCAAGGTGTCGGAAATACACCAGGAGTTGAAAGAAGAGGGGGAAGTGCTGGTAGAAGAGTTGAAGGGTAAATGGGAGGAGGAGCTGGGGGAGGAGATCGAGGAAGGTCTGTGGGCTGATGCCCTAGGTAGGGTTAATTCCTCCTCCTCGTGTGCCAGGCTCAGCCTGATACAATTTAAGGTGTCCACAGAGTGCACTTGACGGGGGCGAGGTTGAGTAGGTTCTTTGGGGTAGAGGACAGATGTGGAAGGTGCTCAGGGAGCCCGGCGAACCATGTCCATATGTTTTGGTCATGCCCGGCACTGGAGGGGTTCTGGAGAGGAGCGGCGGGAGCAATATCTCAGGTGGTGAAAGTCCGGGTCAAGCCAAGCTGGGGGCTAGCAATATTTGGAGTAGTGGACGAACCGGGAGTGCAGGAGGTGAAAGAGGCCGGCATTCTGGCCTTTGCGTCCCTAGTAGCCCGGCGAAGGATCTTGCTAATGTGGAAGGAGGCGAAGCCCCCCAGCCTGGAGGCCTGGATAAATGATATGGCTGGGTTCATAAAGTTGGAGAGGATTAAGTTTGCCTTGAGAGGGTCTGCGCAGGGGTTCTACAGGCGGTGGCAACCGTTCCTAGACTATCTCGCGGAGCGTTAGAGGAAGGTCGGTCAGCAGCAGCAGCAACCTTGCGGGGGGGGGGGGGGGGTGGAGGGGACGTCCTGGGAGGGGGAGGGGGGACTGCCTGGGAGGGTGGATGAGCAAGAGATAACATGAAGAGTTGGGGAAACTGGCACGTACTGGTGAGGGCCAGTGTACAAAACTGTGTTAATATATCATTTTGCCATGTATATATCTTGCTCTGCGCGATTTCTCTTTTTTTTTTGTTACGAGGGAGGGGGGGTTATTGTTTGTAAGGGAGAAAAATTGTGTTAAAAAACTTTAATGAATATATTTTTTGAGAAAAAGAAATTCTGTTATCGATTCTCTGGGGTCTGTTCCGGGTGTTATGAATCTACACCTTTGTAGCATTACAGATGGTTTCAGGTCATAGTGGTTCCCTACTAGTTCAATGAGTTCATTAAATGACTTAGTGTAGGTGAAGCTTTTGATGATCCCGAATGTTGGGGCCCTGCAAGCGGTCAGGAGAATCGCATTCTTTCAGAATGTTGACACTAATCCTCTATGCCTGCATCGCATAGCTCTGAACTTCCCGAACAGTGGCATCTTCAAATCTCCTTTGGTTTTGTTTTCTTACTGGAATATTTGGTTACGTCAAAGTTGTCCAGAGTCACTTTTCTTTGTCTTTTTCCTCGTTGCCAGTATAATGATCCAGGAGACCCAATAAAGAAAGCTCACTTTTTAAGACATCTATCTATATCCATCAAACACAACCAAAACCAAAAAGAGAACAAACAGGAAATCAATAACAAATAAATACCCAGTGCCCCACCCTCCCTGCTGTTACCCTCCACCCACCCTGCCTACTTTTTTAACTCCCTCCCACCACCCTGCTGACTTCTTTACTATCCTTGAAGAAGTCAATAAACGTTTTGCATCTCCGGGCAAACCCCTCCACAGTCCCTCTCAAGGCAAACTTGATGTTTTGTAACCTGAGGAACTCCGAGATGTCACTCACCCACACCCCCGATTTCGGCGGCCCCGAGTCCATCCATTCCAATAGGATCTGTCTTCAGGCTACCAAAGAGGCAAAGGCCAAAATGTTGGCCTCTCTCACCCCCTGGACTCCCGGGTCTGCCAACACTCCAATAATCGCCACTTCTGGACTCGGAATCACCTTCATCCTCAGCACCTCAGACATCACGTCAGCGAACCCCTGCCAAAATCCTTCCAGCTTCGCACAGGCCCAAAACATGTGGACAGGGGGTGGTATTTTCTGAGCATCCGCGCCGAAATCGTGCTTTCCATGGGAGCAGAGGATGGGCGTCAAACCCGAGATTGGGTCTGATGCCGCTCCCGCGATTCTCCGGTCCCCAGAGATTCGCCGCCAATCGCGCACGCGTGGTTGACGCGGCGCCAGTCCGGGGCCTTTCAAAGAGGCCCGCGCGGCTATTCACCGAGTGCAGCTGGCCGAGTTCCCACCAGCGTGGTTCTCTCATGGTTCCAGTTGGCGGGCACACGGCGTGGCGGCTGCAGACACAGTCCGCAGCCGCCCTGGTGGGGGCGGGGAGATCATTCACCGAGGGGGCCTCCAGGACGGCTAGGCTACCGATCGGAGGCCACCGATCCACGGACAAGCGCGATCTTGGGGGGACCTATGATTCGATGCCGGTCCGCGGTGTGGGTTGGCCATGTCGCATATGGCTGACATAGACCACCACCGTGTGCATGCGCGGACCCCCGACAGCAAGTGCAGGGCTCGTATCGGCAGCCGGAGCTGCGAGGAGCACTCCGGAGCCCTGTTGCCCCCTGCAAATCGGAAAATCATCCTGGACTTTCTCCAGGTAAGTCCTGACGGATTCGCGCGGGGGCGTTGGGACATAGCCCCATTATTGGAGAATCCCGCCAATTGTTCGTGGGCACTACCGCGCATGGCCAACACCTATCTTCCGTCCCTCAAAAAATCTGCTCATTCTGGCCACTGTCATATCCACCCTATGGACTCCTTTAAATTGAATGCTAAGCCTAGCGCACAAAGAGGATGCATTCACTCTCCTCAGCGCCTCCTTCTTTAACCCAGCCTCCAACACCCTCCCCAGCTCTTCTTCTCACTTCCGCTTAACTTCTCCTATCGGGGTGCCCTCCCAGTCCATTAATTCTTTGTAGCTCTCCGACAACCTGCCCTTACCAAGCCCTGTTTTCGACACCAGCTTGTCCTGCAAACCCGGGGGCGGCACGTCAGGAAAGTACGCCACCTGTTTCCTCACTTAATTTCTCACCTGTAAGTACAAAAACCCATTCCCTCTACCAGTCCCTCCAGCTCGGAAAGCTGCCCCCCAGGAATAGGTCTCCAACCTGCCCAATCTCCGCCCGCTGCCACACCCGGAGCCCGGCATCCAGCCCCCCTGGACCAAACCTGTGATTCCTGTAAATCGGAACCTAAATCGAGGCACCTTCCAGCCTCAGGTGCTGCCGCCACTGTCCCCACACCCTCAGGGCCGGCACCACCACCGGACTTGTGGAGTACCGAAAAGATCTGCTTTTAGATGAATTGGACATTCTGAATTCTCTGTTTGTGTACAGGCGACTAGGGGCTATTCACAGTAACTTCATTGCAGTGTTAATGTAAGCCTACTTGTGACAATAATAAAGATTATTATTACCTGGCCAGCGAGAATGGCAGAGGCACTGTCAACAATGCCCCTAAACTAGTGTCCTTACAAGAGGCCGCCTCCATCCACACCACATCCACACCGACCATTCCCCCACTACCCACTTCCTGACCATGGTTATATTTGCTGCCCAGTAGCTGCTCCCATCCCCGTGCCACCTGGATGCCCAGATACCTGAAACTCGCCGCCACTCTCTTAAATGGCAGCCTAAAATATCCCGAACTCACCCGATCCATCCTTACATTCGCTGCTGGCACCGAATACAACAACCAGACCCAATCCACAAACCCCTGCCCGAACCCAAACCGCCCCAGTACCTCCAAAGACTTTCTCAGGACTTTCTCCTCATTCATAGTGACCGCTAAGGGCAACATTATAATGTTCAACAAATGCCTAACGTTGCCGACAGATGCCTCCCTTTTACAAACCCCGTCTGGTCTTCTCCTATCACCCCCGGCACACAGTCCTCAATCCACGAGGTCAAGATCTTTGCCAACAACTACATTCAGCAGTGATATCGGGCGGTAGGACCCACACTGCTCCGGGTCCTCATCCTTCTTCAGAATTAAAGATATCGAGGCCTGCGATAACATGGGGGGGGGGGGGGAACTCCCCCTTCCCCCTCGTCTCATTAAATGTCCTTACCAGCAGGGGCCCCAGGTCTCCCAGAAACCTTTTGTAAAATTCTACCGGGCAATGCCATCTGGGCCCGGGGCCTTCATGCCTGCTTCGCCTCCATCACCTCCACCAGTCCAATGGGTGCTCCAAAACTCTCCTCCACCTTGGTGAACTCCAGCCCGTCCAGGAATCATCGCATTCCCTTCCCCCCGGACGGGGCTCCAATTCATAAAGCCTCCTGTAAAACCTCTCAAATACTGTGTTCACCCCCACCAGGTCCAGTACCACTCTAATCCCCCCGTCCTTCATCCTTCCAATCTCCCTCGCCACCTCCTGCTTCCTGAGTTGGTGGGCCAGCATCCTGCTAGCCTTCTCCTCATACTCATAGACTGCCCCTCTAGCTCTCTGCAACTGCCGTACAGCCTTCCCTGTGGACACCAGCCCAAACACCACCTGGAATTTCTGCCTCTCCTTCAACAATCTTGCCTCGGGGCCTCTGAATACTTCTTGTCCACCCGCAGAATCTCATCCACCAACCTTGCCATCTCTGCTCGTTCCTCCTTCTTCCCATGCGCCTGGATCGATATGAACTCCACCCTAACCACTGCCTTGAGCACCTCCCACAGCGTTGCGGCCAAGGCCTCACCTGTATCCTTTAGTTCCACATACCTCCGGATGGCGGCCCTCACCCGCTCACACACCTCCTCATCTGCTAACAACCCTACGTCCAGCCTCCATTGAAGGTGCTGGGCCCCTCGCCATCCACTTGCAAGCCCACCCAATGCAGCGCGTGGTCTGAAACCACGATCGGCGGGTACCCCGAGTTGACCATCCCCGCCAATAACGTCTTGCCCACCACAAAAGAATCAATCCGAGTTTACACCCGGTGCACATGGGAGAAGCACGAAAACTCCTTCGTCCTTGGCGTCCCAAACCTCCATGGGTCCACCCCACCCAGGCACTCCATGAACCCCTTCAGCTCTTTCCCCACCACCAACACCCTCCCTGACCTCAGGCTCGACCGGTCCAACCCTGGATCAATGACCGCATTTAAGTCCCCCACCCCCATAATCAACTGGTACGAGTCCAGGTCCAGGATCTTCCCCAACATCCGCCTCATAAACGTCACATTGTCCCAGTCTGGGGCATAAACCTTTATCAGGACCACCGGCATCCCCTCCAGCTTCCCACTCACCATTGCAAATCTTCCCCCGAATCTGCTATTATATTCCCCACCTCAAACGCCACCCGTTTATTTACTAGCACCACCACCCCCGTGTCTTCATGTCTCATCCCGAATGGAAGACTTGTCCTATCCGCCCTTTCCATAACCTTATTTGAGCCCCGATCTTCAAGTGTGTTTCCTGTAAAAAAGGCCATGTCCGCCTTCAAGCTCCTCAGGTGCGTGAAAACACGCGACCGTTTAACTGGCCCATTCAGCCCCCTCACATTCCATTTAACCAGCCTGGTCGGAGGACATCCCGCCCCCTTCCCCTGGCTATCAGCCAAACCCCTTCTTGGCCAGCCCCCTGCCCATGCCACGCAACCAACCCTCTAGACCCATCCTCAGATGTCCACCTTCACCACTCCCTCCCATGCTACACCACAGCAACAACAACTTTGTCAGCAGCACGCCCCCCCCCCCCCACCCCACTTCCCCTGAACAAAACAACAACCCCATCCCTCTCTGCTTCACTAACCACCTGATCTCACAGTGCTCCTGTTAACGCGCCCACCCAGCTAGCCTGGCAGCCCCTACACAAGGCGCCTGACCCACCTCACAAACCCGGCTCTCCTCTTTGCCAAGTCTGCGCCCAGGTCCTGGTACACCCAAAGCTCACTCCCCTCCCAGGTGCGTCTCCTAGTCTGCCTCGCCCATCTCAATATCTTCTCCTTATCCAGGAACTGGTGAAGGCGCATCACCATCGCCCTCAGCGGCTCATGCACCTGCAGTTTCCTCATCAGCGCCCTGTGCGTTCTATCGACCTCCAGGAGCCGGTCAAAGGTCCCCCTCCCCCATTCAACTTCTCCAGCATCTTGACTTCATACATCCGCTCCCTCGATTCCTTCAAGCATCCCCACAATTCTTAGATTCTGTCTCCAGGAGTGATTCTCCAGATCCTCCACCTTCTCCTTTAACCGCTTCTGGGTCTCTCGCATCAGACCCACTTCAGCTACCAGCGAGGAGAGTTGCTCCTCGTGCTCCCCCGCCGTATCTTTCACTTTCCGAATAACCTGTCCCTAGGATTCCAGCCTCTGCTTCACGAGGTAAATTCCCGCTCTTATTGGTTCCACCGCCTTGGTTAGATCCTCATGGGCCTCCCTCCTCTATCAGCTAAACTTCTCATTTGAGAAGTCCATCAGGTGCTCCGTCGACCATTGGGCAGGCAAGGCAGACCCTGTACCCTCCGCCATCTTGATCTGTGTCGGACGAAGATTCTCTTGCTCCAGCTGTTCCCTTCTTCTCGCTCCGCTTCTGGTCCGTGTATCCATCCACCTTCCCCACCAGTGGATGTAACTTTTCTCCAGTCACCCCTGCACCTTTTCCCACAAAATATCCACCCTACAAATGGGGAAACGGTCCGAAAAAACAGCCTCGAACGGGAGCTGCCAAATGTGCAACCACTCACTCCATGGCCGCCACCGGAAATGAAGAAAGTTCACTTGAGTTTATTGTAAACTGAAAGGTTAAGGCTGCTACCACGGCATACATAATAGGGCCCCAGTTGGGGGCTATCAACAGCCCCAGTTCTGGTTCGGGCCAGTATTTAATGGGCTAAGTAACGAGCCCCAGCTGGACTGGCCTCCACCCACTGGTGGTGAAACCCGTATTCTTTGAGTTCCACGGGGAGATCTATCTGTGTATCTCCATGGGCCTCGTGAGGGTTACTACAGTTACAATAGCCCAGAAATGTTTCCATCAAATCTATCTAATTTGTGCTTTACTATATCGAAGTAATGGGTAAACATGAATATTCCTTGTGTGCAACCACACCAAAAATTGTGAAGAAATTGTTTCTATTAATGCAAAAGGTCTGACACACATCCATGTAGAACAAATTGAAAATCATGGACAGCCATATCTATGTCGCATGACGTCATTGACTATAATCTCCTTTGCTTACTTTAACATCTTCTGTACATTCATCCAACTGCGTTGAATTTTGGAGACTGTGTTAGCCTCTTATGTTATTGCCCAACATACATTCAGTACACTCTCTATTTAGGTGACATTTCCCATTATTACTCATGAATAACATTTCTCTGTTCTCTTATGCAATCTAAACAATGTGAAAGACCCTTGATTAGTAAAGTGGGTCTTTCTGCACCATGCTCTCTCCACCAGGGCTCCAATTGACACATAGCACAGCTGTAATGGGTTATAGAACATTACTTCTGGCTCTCATATGCCTGTTACAAGGTCACCTGTGTCACAGCACCGCTATTGTGGGCTTTCTTTTAAATAACATATTAATCGTGCATTAATTATAACACATCCAAAAATGTACTATTTGTAAATTTATGTACTCCTACAAATCTGCTTTAAGAAAAATGAAAATAAAGCTTATATTTAATGAGCATCCAATATTTTAAAATCAAATTTAACTCCCATACCTATCAGTCCCCGACAAAGAACATAGCGCCCATGGTGTATCATTGACTATACCGAGTTCCTGTATAAAACGTTGCGTGAAAGCAAGTAACCATATTAAATTGTCAAGATTAACGAATGCATATTGAATGAAAAGATGCTTGTCACCGTTAAAGAAATGACATTTCATTAGTAATGGGGGCAATCTTTGAAAACTAAAGAGCTTGGAAAGAAATTCAGCGATGATGGCCCTCCAAAAATTGACTGATTTATGTTCAGGAGTGCTATTGGGCACAAGAAATACGGGCATGCAGTCAGCAGAACTTAATAAATGTCAAAGAACTTTGAATGTCACATGGATCTCCATGGTCTGATGGCTCGAAATTTGAAATTATACCCCTGCACTTTATAATGAAGGTCCTGTGTATGATGCTTCCTTTTCCCCACCAAAGTGCTGGTGGCATGAGGTGGCAGAGATAGGAAGAAAGTTAATGTCTTGCAAAGAAAAAAGTTTTCATTTAAAACACTTGTAATTTAAATGGACAGATAATCAAGTTGACTCTGGTATAGGCACAGAATTGTCTGCCCAATTCCCATATTTAAAAAAAAATAAATGTTTTATTAAAGGTTTTCATAAAATATCAATAACAAAATGAGAACGAAAAAAGAACCCAACAGGGTTAAGTACAAAACACAATCTAAAAAAGCAACCCCCCAAACCCCTCCCTCCCTGTACATAAATAATAAATTAACATTAACACCCCGACTTAACCCAACAGGTGTATACACCCCCTCAGACCCTCCAGTGTAAATAACATAAACAAAAATAAAGTAAACCCCCCCCCTCCCCCGAGCTGCTGCTGCCATTGACCAATGTCTATCGTTCTGCCAGAAAGTCTAAGAACGGTTGCCACCGCCTAAAGAACCCTTGTACCGACCCTCTCAAGGCGAATTTCACCCTCTCCAATTTAATGAACCCTGCCATATCGCTGATCCAGGATTCCACGCTTGGGGGCCTCGCATCTTTCCACTGAAGGAGAATCCTTCGCCAGGCTACCAGGGACGCAAAGGCCAGAATTCCGGCCTCTTTCGCCTCCTGCACTCCCGGCTCCTCTGCCACCCCAAATATTGCGAGCCCCCAGCCCGGTCTGACCCTGGATCCTACCACCCTCGACACCGTCCTCGCTACGCCCTTCCAAAATTCCTCCAGCGCTGGGCATGCCCAAAACATATGGGTGTGATTTGCTGGGCTCCCTGAGCACCTAACACACCTGTCCTCACCCCCAAAGAACCGGCTCATCCTTGTCCCGGTCATGTGTGCCCTGTGCAGCACCTTAAACTGTATGAGGCTGAGCCTTGCGCACGAAGAGGAAGAATTCACCCTCCCTAGGGCATCTGCCCACGACCCTCTTCGATCTCCTCTCCCAACTCCTCCTCCCACTTACCTTTCAACTCCACCACCGAGGCCTCCTCCTCCGAGATCTTCCCCACTCCCACCCACTCCCCCGAGAGCACCCTGTCCTGTATTGTGTGTGGCAGTAGCCGCGGGAATTCCACCACCTGCCGTCTGGCAAACGCCCTTACCTGTAAGTACCTGAAGGTGTTCCCCGGGGGGAGCCCGTACTTCTCCTCCAGCTCACCCAAGCTCACAAACTTCCCGTCCACAAACAAGTCCCCCAACTTTCGTATCCCTACCCTGTGCCACCCCGAAAGCCCTCCCTAGGGCATCTGCCCACGACCCTCTTCGATCTCCACCTGTTCTTCCAGGGGCGAACCGGTGGTTCCCCCGTAATGGGGTCCACGCCGATACCCCAACTTCCCCCCTATGCCGCCTCCACTACCCCCAGATTTTGAGGGCCGCCACCACCACCGGGCTCGTGGTATACCTCCTTGGAGGGCGCGGCAGCGGCGCCGTTGCCAGCACCCCCAGACTCGTACCCACACAGGACGCCGTCTTCAGCCTCTTCCATGCAGCCCCCTCCACCACCATCACCCACTTGCGCACCATCGTCGCATTGGCGGCCCAGTAGTACCCACAGAGGTTGGGCAGCGCCAGCCCCCCCCTATCTCTACTCCGCTCCAGGAACACCCTTCTCACCCTCGGAGTCCCTCGCGCCCACACAAACCCCATTATACTCCTGTTAACCCGCCTGAAAAAAGCCTTCGGGATAAACACGGGGAGGCAGCTGGTCCCTAGCTGAACTACGAACAGCTCGCTCTTCCCCATATTGAGCTTGTACCCCGAAAAGTCCCCGAATTCCCTAAGGATCCTCATTACCTCTGGCATTCCTCCCACCGGGTCCGCCACATACAGCAGCAGGTCGTCCGCATAAAGTGACACCCTATGCTCCTCCCCACCCCGCACCAACCCCCTCCAGTTCCTCGACTCTCTCAGTGCCATAGCCAGGGGTTCAGTCGCCAGTGCGAAGAGCAGGGGGGACAGGGGACACCCCTGTCTCGTCCCTCGGTGCAACCGAAAGTACTCGGACCTCCTCCTATTTGTGGCCACACTCGCCATCGGGACCTCATACAACAGCCTAACCCACCTGACAAACCCCTCCCCAAACCCAAACCTCTTCAGCACCTCCCACAGGTACCCCCACTCTACCCTATCGAAGGCTTTCTCAGTGTCCATCGCCACCACTATCTCCGCCTCCCCCTCCCTCGCCGGCATCATGATAACGTTCAAAAGCCTCCGCACATTCGCGTTGAACTGTCTCCCCTTCACAAACCCCGTCTGGTCTTCATGGATGATCTGCGGCACACAATCCTCAATCCTCGTGGCTAAGACCTTCGCCAGCACCTTGGCATCTACATTTAGCAAGGAAATCGGTCTGTAAGACCCACATTGCAGAGGATCCTTGTCCCGCTTCAGGATCAAGGAGATCAGTGCCCAGGACATCGTCGGGGGTAAAGCCCCCCCCTCCCTTGCCTCATTAAAGGTCCTAACTAACAGCGGGCCCAACAGATCCATATATTTTTTATAGAATTTGACCGGGAAACCGTCCGGCCCCGGTGCCTTCCCCGCCTGCATGCTTCCTATCCCTTTGATCAGCTCCTCCAGCCCAATCGGGGCCCCCAGTCCCGCCACCAGTCCCTCTTCCACCTTTGGAAACCTCAATTGGTCCAGGAAACGGCCCATCCCTCCCTCCTCCTGCGGGGGCTCGGATCGGTACAATTCCTCGTAGAAGTCCCTGAAGACCCCATTGATGCCAACCCCACTCCGCACCACGCTCCCTCCCCTGTCCTTAACTCCTCCGATCTCCCTAGCTGCGTCCCGCTTCCGAAGCTGAATGCGCCAGCATCCGGCTTGCCTTTTCCCCATACTCGTAGACCGCCCCCTGGGCCTTCCTCCACTGCACCTCCGCCTTCCTGGTGGTCACCAGGTCGAATTCGGCCTGGAGGCTGCGCCTCTTCCTCAACAATCCTTCCTCAGGCACTTCCGCATGCCTCCTGTCTACCCTCACCATCTCCCCCACCAGCCTCTCCCTCTCGCCCCGCTCCCTCCGCTCCTTGTGGGCCCTAATGGAGATCAGCTCTCCCCTCACCACCGCTTCAGTGCCTCCCATACCATCCCCACTCGGACCTCCCCATTGTCGTTGGTCTCCAAGTACCTCTCTATACTTCCTCGGACCCGCTCGCTCACCTCCTCGTCCGCCAACAGCCCCACCTCCAAGCGCCACAGCGGGCGCTGGTCCCTCTCCTCCCCATCTCCAAGTCCTCCCAATGCGGGGCGTGGTCCGAAATGGCTATTGCCGAATACTCGGTATCCTCTACTCTCGCTATCAGCGCCCTACTCAAAATGAAAAAGTCGATTCGAGAATAAGCATGTGAGAAGAATGAAATTTCCCTAGCCCCCGGCCTTGCAAATCCCCAAGGGTCCACCCCTCCCATTTGGTCCATAAATCCCCTCAACACTCTAGCCGCCGCCGGCTTCCTACCCGTCCTGAACCTGGAGCGATCTAGTGCCGGGTCCAACACCGTGTTAAAGTCTCCCCCTATTATCAGGCCCCCCCACTTCCAAGTCTGGGATCCGACCCAACATACGCCGCATAAAACCCGCATCGTCCCAGTTCGGAGCATACACATTGACCAGTACCACCCTCTCTCCCTGCAACTTACCACTTACCATTATGTACCTACCGCCATTATCTGCCACAATGCTCGACGCCTCGAATGACACCTTCTTTCCCACCAAGATCGCCACCCCTCGATTTTTGGCATCTAGCCCCGAGTGAAACACCTGACCTACCCACCCTTTCCTCAGTCTTACCTGGTCTGCCACCTTCAGGTGTGTCTCCTGGAGCATAACCACATCCGCCTTAAGCCCCTTCAGGTGCTTAACCGGCCCATTCAGTCCCATTACATTCCAGGTTATCAGCCGGATCAGGGCGCCCCCCTCCCCCGCTAACTAGCCATGACCCCCTCCTCGGCCAGCCACGCGCCCACACCCCACACCCGGCCCGTTCCCCACAGCGGCATACCCCCGTCTTGACCCACCCCACTCGCTTCAGCTCCTCCTTGATCTTAGCAGCAGCAACTCGATCCCCCCTCCGTTCTAAGCGCGGGAAACAATCCTCGCTTCCCCGCCCGGGCCCCGCCCACCCAGTCTTCGGCGTGGGAAAAAAGCCTGCGCTCTCCACCTACCAGGCCCCGCCACCAACCAAAACAGTGCCCAACCTGCCCCATCCACCCTCCTCAACACGAAAGAGAAAAACACAGAGAAAAAGAAACCCAAAACAATGCAGAGGCCCCCCCCACCGAACCAAAAATAGGCATAACATAGAACGATACAGCGCAGTACAGGCCCTTCGGCCCACGATGTTGCACCGAAACAAAAGCCATCTAACCTACACTATGCCATTATCATCCATATGTTTATCCAATAAACTTTTAAATGCCCTCAATGTTGGCGAGTTCACATTCACCTGTAGCAGGTAGGGCATTCCACGGCCTCACTACTCTTTGCGTAAAGAACCTACCTCTGACCTCTGTCCTATATCTATTACCCCTCAGTTTAAAGCTATGTCCCCTCGTGCCAGCCATTTCCATCCGTGGGAGAAGGCTCTCACTATCCACCCTATCTAACCCCCTGATCATTTTGTTTGCCTCTATTAAGTCTCCTCTTAACCTTCTTCTCTCTAACGAAAATAACCTCAAGTCCATCAGCCGTTCCTCATACGATTTTCCCTCCATACCAGGCAACATCCTGGTAAATCTCCTCTGCACCCGCTCCAAAGCCTCCACGTCCTTCCTATAATGCGGTGACCAGAACTGTACGCAATACTCCAAATGCGGCTGTACCAGAGTTTTGTACAGCTGCAACATGACCTCCTGACTCCGGAACTCAATCCCTCTACCAATAAAGGCCAACACTCCATAGACCTTCTTCACAACCCTATCAACCTGGGTGGCAACTTTCAGGGATCTATGTACATGGACACCTAGATCCCTCTGCTCATCCACACTTCCAAGAACTTTACCATTAGCCAAATATTCCGCATTCCTGTTATTCCTTCCAAAGTGAATCACCTCACACTTCTCTACATTAAACTCCATAACATATCCACTACAGTCCCCAATCGCCCATCCCGACCCTCAGTCTGTGTCCAGCTTCTCGGCCTGAACAAACGCCCATGCCTCCTCCGGAGACTCAAAATAATGGTGCCGGTCCTTGTAGGTAACCCACAGTCGCGCCGGCTGCAACATGCCAAACTTCACCCCCTTCCTGTGCAGCACCGCATTCGCTCGATTGTACCCGGCCCTCCTCTTCGCCACCTCCGCACTCCAGTCCTGATATATCCGAACCTCCGCGTTCTCCCACCTGCTGCTCCTCTCCTTCTTGGCCCACCTGAGCACACACTCCCCATCGACAAACCGATGGAACCGCACCAGCACCGCCCGCGGAGGCTCGTTAGCCTTGGGCCTCCTCGCCAACACTCTATGGGCCCCTTCCAGCTCCAGGGGCCCCTGGAAGGACCCCGCTCCCATCAGCGAGTTCAACATGGTGACCACATAGGCCCCCACGTCCGGCTCCTCCAGCCCCTCCGGGAGGCCCAGAATCCGCAGATTCTTCCGCCTCGACCGATTCTCCATCTCCTCGAACCGCTCCTGCCATTTCTTGTGGAGCGCCTCGTGCGCCTCCACCTTTACCGCCAGGCCTAAGATCTCGTCCTCATTGTCAGAGATCTTTTGTCAAGCCTCTCGGATAGCCTCCCCCTGGGCCGTCTGTGTCTCCAGCAGCTTATCAATAGAAGCCTTCATCGGCTCTAGCAGGTCCGTTTTAATCTCTCTGAGGCAGCGCTGGATACCCTCCTGTTACTCCTCCACCCACTGCCTCCACGCTGCCTGGTCTCCGCCCGCCGCCATTTTGTCCTTCTTCCCTCCCTTCTTCTGTTCCACCACCACCTTTTTTGTCACCCCGCTCCTAGTTAAAGCCATATACTGACGGGGAACTATTGTTAACTCCTTCCCACACCGGGAAACGTCGAAAAAGTGCCCTTGGGGGCCCTGAAAAGAGCCCAAAAGTCCATTTTTGCGGGAGCCGCCGAATGTTCGACTTAGCTCCGCATAGCCACAACCGGAAGTCTCGAGAGGGAATCCTTTTGGCAGTGTTCGCTTCACCAATCTGCCCCAAAAAGTCTGTGAAAACTCCTGAAAAAGGTCTGAGAGTAAGTTCCAGATGGGAGCTGCCGAATGCGCGATTTACTCCTCCATGGCCGCCACCGGAAGCCTCGTCCCCGCTTCTTCAATGGCCTTGGCAGATCTCTTCACAGTTGTTCCCTCTGCTGCTAGAATTTACCTTTATTAGAGGCCCTCAAGTCAGGTTGCAGCTTTAAGCTTGCCCTTCCCCCGCCTGCATGATGGAAGAGGCTCCTCTCTCCCCTGCAGTTACAGACAAATCTTTTACTGTTTCTGCCGGGTCTGGTAACCAAAAGACATAACATTCCTGGGGGACACTGTCAGGGGAATGTTACAGTCTTCTTCCCACACCGGGAAATGTCAAACAAATGCCGTGGGGGGCCTGTAAAAGAGCCCAAAAGTCTATTCCAAGCGGGAGCTACCGAATATGCGACCTAGCTCTGCATAGCCACACCCGGAAGTCCACGTCCAATTCCCATATATGCAGCGTACCCAAAAAAAGGCATTATGCCATGTGTAAATCGGAAAAATCTGTACGAGTAACATTCCCAAATATGCAACACAGGGGGTCATTTTGATTTTGTATAACAGAGACATGCCCCTGCTGTCACTGGCGGGGTGGGTGCAGGCGGTAAAAATGACGGTACTCCCGAGGCTCTTGTCTGTTTTCCAAAACCTCCCGATCTTCATTCCAAAGTCTTTCTTTAGGAAAATTAATGCTCTGATTTCGGGGTTCCTTCAGCTGGAAAAAATTAAGTTTGCCTTGAGAGGATCAGTGGACTGGTTTGCCCGGAGGTGGAAGCCGTTTAGCCACTTCTTCAAGGATAGTTAAGATGTCAGCAGAAGCCGGGGGTTGGAGGGGGGGGGGGGGGGGGGGTAGGGGGTTGGAGGGGGGCTAAAGGGGTTTTAATGGAGGAGGCAGGATGTGAGGAGGGGAACGGCAGGGAGGGTGGAGTGATTGGGTGTTATTTATTTATTTGGTATGAGGCTTCCTATTTGTTCTCATCCTGGTTTTGGTTGTGTTCACATTTTGTTAAAAACATTTTGTATATAATAAAAAAAAATTGTATAACAGTAAAAGGGATGACACCAGCCATTTTATCTCTCCCGGTTTTCTTTCCTAATGAAGTCAATGTCAGAGATGTAAAATGGACTGGCCATTCACAATCGCCTGCTTTACATTATTTCATGAGGTCAAAATTGCCTCCGAATCTTGCCCTCATGTGGTTGGGTGTACTTGGTGTATAAGTAACAATAGAGACCAATGGTTTCACCCTGAACTCAGATGGGATTAGTTAGTTGAATGTGGAAATGTGCATTTTAATGTAAATGACACAATGTACCGTTTGCTTATTTTGGAAATTAACTCTTTACCATATGTACGCTATATGGGTGGGATTCTCCCAGCCCGGGACCGGGCCGGAGAACACCCGCAACCGGGCCACGCCGCCCCGACGCCGGCACGCGATTCTCTCGGAGAATTGTCGCCATTGGCGCTGGCGCATTTGGCACGGCGCCGGTCGCGGGCCACTGTACGCAGCCGGGACGCCGATTCACAGCCCGGGATGGGCCGAGCAGCCGCTCTAAAAAGGCAAAGTCCCGCCGGCGCCGTCCACACCAGGTCGCAGCCGGCGGGAACTCTGCGTGCAGGGTCGGGGGGCGGCCTGTGGGGGGGGGGGGAGGGGGGCTCTGAGCCCGGGGGGGGGGGGCCTCCGATGGGGCCTGGCCCTCGATCGGGGCCCACTGATCAGTGGGCAGGCCTCTCGCTCCCCGGGCCTATTTTCTTCCGCGCCGACCCCTGAACTCAACATGGCACGGGCGTTCAGGGGCCGGCGCGGTAGCACTGTAGCATTGTGGATAGCAAAATTGCTTCACAGCTCCAGGGTCCCACTCCGGACCTTTTTCTTTTTCCACTTGTCTCCTCACACTGAAACAAAACCAATATAAGTTAAGTAAGATTTTGTGTGTTGTAGGATCACCAACCCATCTTTCCATAATGAGTCCATTACATGTGATGCATGGAGGAAATCTTCGCCTCTTTCCTCCTGGCTCAAAGGCAAATCTGCCATGAAACGGAAAAAATTGTTTGAACTGATACATAAGGGGGCAGCACGGTAGCATTGTGGATAGCACAATTGCTTCACAGCTCCAGGGTCCCAGGTTCGATTCCGGCTTGGGTCACTGTCTGTGCGGAGTCTGCACATCCTCCCCGTGTGTGCGTGGGTTTCCTCCGGGTGCTCCGGTTTCCTCCCACAGTCCAAAGATGCGCAGGTGGATTGGCCATGATAAATTGCCCTTAGTGTCCAAAATTGCCCTTAGTGTTGGGTGGGGTTACTGGGTTATGGGGATAGGGTGGAGGTGTTGACCTTGGGTAGGGTGCTCTTTCCAACAGCTGGTGCAGACTCGATGGGCCGAATGGCCTCCTTCTGCACTGTAAAATTCTATGATAAGGGATCTGAACTATTTACTAATCCTTCAAATAAATCTCTAGGCTTAAGGAAAACATTTTTTCAAAAAGCAGAGATTAATTCAAAAGTGCTTTTTAAAATCTGTGGTAAGTTTGTTAATACATTCTATATTTTGTTAACCTAGTTTCACCATAACAGCATGTCATTTTATCTCATCCTCACTACTGATTTCACTGTCAGAGTACCTACAGCCACACTCGGGTAACAGTTGATTACTGGGATTCCTGTACATTAATGTTTATGTCATAAATTCATAGAATAGCATTGCACATTCTGGGATACTCCGAGATATCCGGTGTCTTCAAGGATCATAGAATCATAGAATTTACAGTGCAGAAGGAGGCTATTCGGCCATCGAGTCCGCACCGACCCCTGAACCAGCACCCTACCTAAGCCCACACCTCCACCCTATCCCCGTAACCCAGCAACCCCAGCAATTGCCCAAAGTTGATAGGTTGGCTCTTGGGGATAAGAAATACCTGCTGAGATCATGGCTGTTGATGGCAGTGAGTAGGCCGGAGACCAAGGCGGAGACCCGATATAACGAGGCTCATGTTGCCACCCGTACTGTCATTGAGTGGTGCATCGGGCTGCTAAAAATGCTATTCCAGGGGCAGCACGGTGGCGTAGTGGGTACATAAGAACATAAGAACTAGGAACAGGGGTAGGCCATCTGGCCCCTCGAGCCTGCTCCGCCATTCAATGAGATCATGGCTGATCTTTGTGGACTCAGTTCCACTCTCCGGCCCGTACACCATATCCCTAAATCCCTTTATTAGAAAGGTATCTATCTTTTTCTTAAAAACGTTTAAATAAGGAGCCTCAACTGCTTCACTGGGCAAGGAATTCCAGAGATTCACAACCCTTTGGGTGAAGAAGTTCCTCCTAAACTCGGTCCTAAATCTACTTCCCCTTATTTTGAGGCAGCACTGCTGTCTCACGGCGCCGAGGTCCCAGGTTCAATCCCGGCTCTGGGTCACTTTCTGTGTTGAGTTTGAACATCCTCCCCATGTCTGCGTGGGCTTCGCCCCCACAACACAAAGATGTGCAGGGCAGGTGGATTTTTCACACTAAACTGTCCCTTAATTGGAAAAACTGAATTGGGCACTCTAAATGTATATTAAAAAAATGCGGTTCCAATGCCTGGACCCCTCTTGTGGTGCACTGCAGTACATCCCCCAGACGGACTCCTGCTTTGTGGTGGCCTGCTGTGCCCTTCACAACCTGGCACAGCAGCGGGTCAACATGCTGGAGGAGGAGTGTTATGGGCCAGGGTTTAGAGAACCCCAAAGTGTAGCATGGAGTTCACCTGACCCACAACTTTTAATAGATTGTGGTATGGGGAGCACACGGCCCACTCTACAGGGGTGGGACAGCAGAAATGGAAAAGTATTTTTTAAAGCAAAATAATGTTTATTCTATGAACTCAAGTTAACCTTTTTAAAACATACAGTGAACATCTTAGCAACCATTAATTCAAATACAACCCCCAAGGAATACAACACTAAGTAATCCTTTAAGCTTTCCTTTTAACATCCATAAAACTTAAAACACCTTGGGCGGGATTCTCCGACACCCCGCTGGGTCGGAGAATGGCCGGGGGGCGCGGAGTGAATCCCGCCCCCGGCGGCTGCCGAATTCTCCGGCGCCGGAGAATTGGCGGGGGCGGTAATCGCGCCGCGCCCGTCGGCGGCCACTGGCAGCGCCCCCCCCCCCCAGCAATTCTCCGGCCCGCAATGTGCCGAAGTCCCGCCCGTTCTATGCCAGTCCCGCCAGCGTAGATTGGAGTTGGTCCCTTACTGGCGGGACCTGGCGGTGCGGGCGGGCTCCGGGGTTCTTGAGGGATCGTGGGGGGATCTGGTCCCGGGAGGTGCCCCCACGGTGGCCTCGTCCGCGGTTGGGGCCCACCAATCCGCGGGCGGGCCTGTGCCGTGGGGGCACTCTATTCCTACGCGCCAGCCATGTAAGGCTCCGCAATGGCCGGCCATGAAGGTGAATCCCTCTGCGCATGCACCGGGATGACATCAGCAGACGCTGACGCTCCCGCGCATGTGCGGACCCGCGCCGACCAGCGGAGTCCCTTCGGCCCCGGCGGGCGCGGCGCCAAAAGCCTTCCACGCCGGCCGGCGGGCCGCCAACCACTCCGGGGCGGGCCTAGCCCCTGAAGGTGCGGAGGATTCCGCACGTTTGGGGCGACCCAACGCCAGAGTGGTTCACGCCACTCCATCCCGCCGGGAACCCCCGCCCCACCGAGTACGGGAGAATCCCGCCCCTTTTACCAGAAGCACATTAGTTTGACATTCACTACTGAGAACATTTATACTTTTGAATTCACCAAATGATCAAGAGATAGTCTTTTGATGGCAGAGAGAACAGCAGTACACCTGCTTGGTCTGGCTTCAGCTCCAACACTGAAAACGAAACTAAAACACACCCTGCAGCCTGCTCAAAAACGAAAGTAAAAAGCTGACAGACAGCCCAGCTCCACCCAAACTCTGACATTATTGATAATACCCATTTCTTAAAGGTACTCTCACTACAGATATTTATATACACCCATTTATAAACACCCATTTCTTAAAGGTACTCTCACATGACAGGAGGAAGAAGGATATGCGGCCTTATCTGAGGAGGAGGAGGAAGCAGACCAGGAGGAGGATGGAAGACAGGCGGTGGCGAGGGTCTGGCATGCATGGAGGACCAAGGAAGCCTTCATCCTCTCCCGATTCTCAAAGGATGAAGCTTTGTCCACCTGCATCTGGGACACATCCCTCAGCGACTGGGACATGATGTCGAGGCCCTCAGCTATGGTCGTCACAGACTGAGCCATGCCGTGAACACCACCACTCAAGATGCTGACCTCGTGCTACAAGCTTTCCACTGGGGTCGCCACCTTAGCAGTGTTCTTTGATGCCCCGGCCCTGCCACTGCCTCCCAGGTGGTATTGGTGGCCCTGCTGCTGGCCCTCCGACCCCCTCGGAGCTGGAGAAACAGTTTGCAAAGCACAGGGAGGCGTTCAGGAAGGAGATGGCAGTGGCTTTGAAGACATTGGTGGAGGAGGCAATTGCCCCAGTGAGAGTAGCTGTGGCGAAGACAGCGGCCGAGGTGAGGGAGCAGAGTGAGAAGATGAAGGGAGTGAAGGAGACCATGTCGCAGCACAGTGATCAGCTCATCTCGACAGGGGATGAGCTGCGGAGGGTGGTCGAGGTCAATAAGGGGCATCGAGCAAAGCTGGAGGACTTGGAGAATGGCTCGAGGTGGCAAAATCTGAGGATTGTGGGCTTGCCCGAGGAGGTGGAGGGCTCGAAGCCGGCGGAGTACTTCGCCAAGATGTTGGTGGAGCTGATGGGGGAGGGTGAGGAGCCCTTTCGGTATGAACTGGAATGACCGAGCCCATCGGTCGTTGAGGCCGAAGCCAAAGTTAAATGAGCCGCCAAGGGCAGTGAAAATGCAAAATGAAATGAAAATCACTTATTGTCACGAGTAGGCTTCAAATGAAGTTGCTGTGAAAAGCCCCTAGTTGCCACATTCCGGCGCCTGTTCGGGGAGGCTGGTACGGGAATTGAACCGTGCTGCTGGCCTGCCTTGGTCTGCTTTAAAAGCCAGCAATGTAGCCCTGTGCTAAACCAACCCCATCTGCTTCCACAAGTACTACATGAAGGGGAAGGTTTTGAACTGGGCAAAGCAGAAGCGGGAAGTGCAGTGGGCTGGTGCTGGAGTTCATACATACTAGGACTTGACGGTGGAGCTGGCAAAGAGGCGGACGGCTATCAGCCGAGTGAAGATGGCATTATACAACTGCGGGGTTCGATTTGGTGTGGTGTATCCAGCGAAGCTGAGGGTGGCCTACAGGCCAGAGATTTCTATTTTGAGACGGTGGAGGCGGCAGAGGCGTTCGTGAAAGCAGAAGTGAAGACTGGAACTGAAGAGGGGTTGTTCTTTTTTAATTAACAATCTATATTGTCACAAGTAGGCATACATTAACACTGCAATAAAGTTACTTTGAAAAGCCCCTAGTTGCCACATTCCGGAAAATGTTCGGGTACACAGAGGGAGAATTCAGAATGTCCAAATTACCTAATAGCACGTCTTTCGGGACTTGTGGGAGGAAACCGGAGCACCCGGAGGAAACCCACGCAGACACAGGGAGAACGTGCAGACTCCGCAGACAGTGACCCAAGCTGGGAATCGAACCTGGGACCCTGGATCTGTGAAGCAACTGTGCTAACCACTGTGCCGCCGTTGTGGACTGAATGGGGAGTTGGGAGAGTGTATAAATGTTTTGTTTTTTGACTTATATTGTTATTTATTTAATTCATGCTGTTATAAAGGTTAAGTTTTTTGATTGTCATTCTTTGTTGCGACCGTTTTATTTTAATGAGATGTTTGGGTTTGATTGTTTTCCTGGGACTGGGCAGGAGGAGAGGGGAGGGAAAGCCTTTGGTGGGGGCCACGTGCTAGCTAACTTAAGTTGGCTAGTGAACGGAGGTAAGGTGGGGGGAGGAGCTGCGGACATTGAAGCCTTTCATGTATGTGCAGGTCCAGGTTTCAATGGGCTTAAGAGGTGTGAAAGTGGGGGAGGGGATCGATATTGGGTGAGGGTTTTTCGAGAGGAAATGCAGGGGGGATTCTGGGAGGGGGAGGAGGTTCATTGTTAATAATGGATAGGGGCGGGTCAGGCTCATGGGGCAGGGCCCGGTGGTATGATGGTGGATAGGAAGGGAGGGAGGGGGTGAGAGACCCCCAGTTAGGATAGTCACGTGGAACGTGAGGGGGTTGGGAGGCCCAGTGAAAAGGTCAAGGGTTCTGGCGCATCTGAAATGTTTGAAGGCTGAAGAGGCGATGCTGCAGGAGACTCACTTGAGGGTGAAGGATCAAATGAGGCTTAGGAAGGGCTGGGTTAGACAGGTGTTTCATTCGGGATTTCATGGCAGGGCTCAAGGGGTAGCGTTATTGGTTAGCAAAAGAGTACGGTTCCAGATGGAGAAAGTGGTTGCGGACCAGGGATGTAGTTATGTAATAGTGACAGGGGCATTGGAAGGGAGGCTGGTGGCGCTGGTAAGCGTGTATGGTCCCAACGTGGATGATGTATGATTTGTGAAGAAGGTGTGTGGGGCCATCCCCGACTTGAATTGATAGTGGGTGGAGACTGGAACCTGGTGCAGGAGTCACGCCGCGCTCGCTTCTCACGTCGGGGGCGGGGGGGCGAACGAGTTGGCTGGAGGAATGGTGGAAATGGAAGGAGTGGACCCTTGGAGGTTTCTGCACCCAGGGGAGCGGGAGTACTCTTTTTTTCTCCTCGGTCCATAATGTCTATTCGCGGAGAGAAATTGTTGTGGCGGGGAAGGCGCCATTGGCTGGGGTTAAGGGGTCGGAGTATTCGACAATTGCGATATCGGATCATGCGCCGCATTGGTTGGATATGGTGTTGGAGAGGGGGGCAGTGCAGAGGCAGGGGTGGAGATTAGATGTGGGGTTGTTGGGGGACTGAGGGTTTTGTGATAAGATTGGAAAAGTAATTGAGGAATACGTGGGGTTTAATTGTACAGGGGAGGTTTCGCAGGCGGTAGTTTGGGAAGCTCTAAATTTAGTTAAAGTGAACATTTTGTGGTGTCTCGGCCAGGGGTGGGGGCAGGGGTGGGGAGTGGGCTACCATTCCCTAGGGCGGGGACTCACTTTAGATATCGGGGGGTGCAGGTGGCATGGGATTGGGGGGGCTCCATAGGTATAATATTGCTAGTTTGGTGGGGAGGATGAAGGCGGATTTGGTAAGGTGGGATCGTCTTCCTGTGTCGCTGGCAGGTCGGGTACAGGCAATTAAAATGAATGTGTTGTCACGATTCTTGTTTATTTTTCAGTGCCTGCCGATCTTCCTGCCAAAGGCATTTTTCAAGGAGGTTGAAAAGATGATTACCTCGTTTATATGGCGGGGGGGGGGGGGGGGGGGGGGGGGGGGAGGTGGCTAGGATTAGGAAGGTGCTGTTGCAGAGAGGACGGCAGTCAGGGGGGGCTGGGACTTCCAAATTTACTATATTATTACTGGGCGGCGAATGCTGGGTCAGAGAGGAGGACTACCAGTGGGTTAGAGTGGAGGAGAGTCTGTGTAGGGGGTCAGGGTTGAAGGTGTTGGCAACAACGCCACTCCTGATGGCCCCAGGGAAATACTCAGGGACTCCGATGGTAGTAGTGACGTTGAAAATCAAAGCCAGTTGCGACAGCACTTTGGCTGGGGGCGGGGTCAAGGGAAATGCTGATTCGGGGGAATCATAGATTTGAGCCAGGGAAGTGGGATGGGAGTTTTCGGAGAGGGGAGTTAGGGCACTAAAGGATTTGTTTCTGGGGGGGGGGGGCGGTTTGCTGGACTGGAGGAGCTGGTGGCAAAATGCGGTTTGGGGGCAGGGAAAATGTTTAGGTATGTGCAGGTCCAAGATTTTGCTAAGAAGGAGATAAAGATCTTTCCGGTGGTGCCGGTCTCCACACTGTTTGAGGAGATGTTGACGGCAGGGGGAATGGAGAAGGTGGTGGTGTCGGCGATTTATGGGGCGATTCTGGGAGAAAATAAGGTATCGCTGGAGGGGATTAAGGCAAGGTGGGAGGAAGAGTTGGGAGAGAGCATGAAGGAAGGGTTGTGGTGTGAGGTGCTCCGGAGGGTGAATGCTTCAACTTTGTGCTCGAGATTGGGGCTGATACAGCTGAAGGTGGCGCATAGGGCACACCTCATAAGAACCAGGATGAACCAACTCTTTGAGGGGGTAGAGGATGTTTGTGAACGTTACGGGGGGTGGGGGACCCCACAAATAATATTCATATGTTTTGGACTTGTCCGAAGCTGGAGGGGTATTGGAGGGAGGTTTTCAGGGTAATTTCGAAGATGGTACATATGAAGTTTGAGCCGGGTCCTCTGGAAGCAATATTCGGGGTATCGGATCGGCAGGTGTTGGAAATGGGTGCAGAAGCAGGTGTTTTAGCCTTCGCCTCGCTGATTGCCTGAAGGCGGGTTCTGTTGGGGTGGAGGTCAGTTTCTCCACCCTGTGCCCTGGCATGGCGAGGAGGATCTGTTGGAGTTTTTAACACTCGAGAAGGTGAAGTTTGAGTTGAGGGGAAGGATGGAAGGGTTCTACAATTCATGGGATCTGTTTATTATGCACTTTCAGGAGTTGGACGACATCAAATACTGGGGTGGGAGGTTGTACTGTGTATATTGTTGGGGACTATGTATGGGGTGGATGGTGGATTCCTGATTACTTTTCTTTGATGTATTTAAAATGTTGAGGATTGTTTGGGGGTTGGTGGGAGGAAGTGATTGTTGGCCAGGGGTTTGACATTGTATTTGTTACCGTTGATTGTTTGATTGGTGGATGTAAATTTAGATGAAAATGTGAAAAAGGAGGAAAATAAAAATATTTAGAAAAAGAAAGGTTCACGGGCCGGATTGTCCATGCAACCTGCCTTGTGTTTGGCAGAGGCGGCCTGCCATTGGCCAGCGGCAGGAACTCTGGTCCTACCATTGTCAACAGAGTTTCCCATTGAATACACCCTTCGCTGCCGTGAACCCCACAGTGATCCAGCCGGCGCGAACAGCTGGAAAGTTCCAGCAACAATTCACTTCACCTCTCAAAATGGAATTGCTGCTGAGCTCATACTGTTATTGGTCTCGGCTCTCAGAAAATCAGGCATAATGAGGAAAGGTAGAAAGGCCATCTAGGTTCAAAGAACATTTCTCAATGGTGTATTATTTTCTCATCAGTTCCACACTTGCCATTGTTGCCTGATTATGGTCCATCCTATATGTGCAGAGTGCACAATGGGTGAATGGGCATGGAACGGGTGTTAGTTGGCACTGAGTTGGCAAAGAGTGGCTGGGGAATGAATTGGCATTGAGTTGGCATGGAGAGTGTGCTTTGGGGAGTGGCAGAGGGGCATGGATAAGACCTTTTCAACTTTTGTTTTAAAGCGTTCCTGAATCCAGATCGTGGTTTGCGATTCCTCTGAGGGGCCATGAACCTTATATGCGTCTTGGAGAAGCTTGCCTGATTGAGGAGGGGGGGGGGGGGCGGTGGCGGCAGGGGGGGGGGGGGGGGGGAGGGGAGGGCGAGGGGGGGGGGGAGCTAAGAGTTACCGCAATGGAGCCGGCCAGTTGCAAAATGGCTATGCCATGACTGCGGGCAGGAATCCCAGAATCTGGACCCACAGACCATTATTAAATGGCTCCAGAGATGCCCTGGCTGTAAAAATCCTACGCTTCTGTTCAAAGTGAGATTTTAAAATGAAATTAAAATTAGGAGCAGTTATGTGCTTGAAATGCAATTTTGCTGGGAACTCAATGGGGACCATTACAGTTCCGCAGCTTACGGATAAAAATGCATTATTAATATCAAAATGAGATTAATTAAATTTCCTTGAACTTGGTGATTAATTTAAAAAACTACACTGCCTTAATATTATAATAGAACACCTGTACTTTATTTTGAACAAAATCTAGTCATACCATTTAGCAAATAAGACATGGTAACATTTTGAATTTATTTGAGCAGTGGTGTATGATTTGTTAAAAGATTAAGTTAATTTGTCAACGGTGGATATACAGAGTTCTGGGATTGTAGTTTTGCTGATAAACGTGGCTTAATAAACAAGGAATGGCATATTAAACATTGATTGATCTTGCGATTATTATGCATGCTCAAGAGTTTTCTATGTAACTAGCATTCTGAGCACACAAATTGGCTTTGGACTTTGTCTTTCATTGGCACCATTACAGTTTCCATGACATTATCGAGTGGGAATTGTGCTACAATGCAAGTTTCGCTGGCAGCACAACACAGAAAAATAAACATGAAAATGGTGTTTAAACTTCGATTTTATACGGCCAATTTTCATATCTCTCTCAAGATAAACATAATAATCTAGGCTTCCCCCCCCCTCCAAATGTATAAGGCCCCTCTCCTAATTGAATTGCAAAGCAATTAAATTCTTTGACGGTGGGGGGTTGGTGGGGGGAGGACACAATTTTGAATGCAAGTTGCATGGATATAAAATCCAGAAAATAGGAATTTTTTCATCACAGTCTTTGAGTCTTGTCAGATTAGAGAAGAGGTGGAGCACAGCAGTACACATCATCCATTTTCTTCTTTGAATGCAAGAAGTAAAATAAATTCTTAGTGCTAGGAAGACGAGCATTCAATGGACATGTGTCAAGCAGAAGTTTGAGGTGGAGAGAATAGAGAAAAACATGCTTTCCCTGGGACCCACTGCTCCCAGAAATTAAAAAAGCCTTCCAACCAACTCCTAACAAAATTCACAAATGCATTTTAAACATATAATGCCCCAAAGACAATTTAGAATGCTGTTGGTTTACTTTAATTAATCATTTCTACCCCACAGCAAAATGGTAACATTTATTGGCTTATTTTCAGAAAAGGTCACTGTGGTGTCCTTTGTGGTTCTCATTCTGGGATGGCTGGCCTAGTGTTCACAAAGGCCACAAATAGCTTTTATATTGAACAAAGCTAAGATTTATTTACACTACTTAATTGGATTCGACGCTTACTCCTATATAATAAACAGTTGATAATAAACATACAATCTACACTCATCTACTACTAATCTCTACACTAATACAATAACTATGATCTGCTCTCACTCACACTATCTTTCCTACAGTCTGTCTTCTAGCTTTCTCCTCAACCTCTCACCCACAAGGCTTAGCATCGATGTCTTATATAGTTCTACATTTAGCTCTCTCTAGTGGTTGATTTGGACATAACAGTAACCCTGACAGTTCTGTACATTCATCAGAATGTCACAGTCACTTCCAGGTACAACATCCTGTGGCTTGATGATCGTAACTACCGTGTTTTACCACAGCAAACATTACTGGCAAATAGCTTTGAGTGCCTGGGGTATGAGTCAGCAAATGTGGCCGTGGAGGTCAGTACACCTTGCAGCATTTTATGTTGGGCCCATCCGGTATGTTTCCCTTTTGAATTGATTGGTGTTCACCTTCCTTGGATACAGTTCCCTGGTGTTAATTCAAAAAATTAGTATTACCAACTTTGAATGAAGGGGATTAGACTGAACCCATTTTGCAAGAGAGACAGAGCAGGCAGCCACATGTCAACAGCTGCAACAGAACCTGGGGGCTTTTGTGCTGTCTTGAAATTTTTGCTCCCGCTGATACTTTACGCATGCACCGCATCGATATGTGAAGATGTCCAGGTCTTTAAGTTGCAGCAGGTTTTAAATCTTACAGCAGAACGGTATTTCCATCCACTCTGTCACAGTTTGTGAGGCAACATGGTGGATGTACGAGTGGATTGCACACCAGAGTCATGGACCATGTGGTCAGCAGATTATCCCCTGTCACCCTGCAGTCAGTCATCCCTTGGTTTGCTGTGATGGTTCAAACGTAGCTGGCACAGCGGACTGTTGCAGAATAAAGGCATCATGAATAAATATGAGGCCTGCAGTCACACAGCTTTTGAAGGATTGGAATCCCTCTTGGTTCTGATATCGAACAGAGTTAACATGTGGTATCCACAGAGCGATGCACATGTAGTTAATGGCACCCTGCACCATGGGGAAACCTGCACTCCTATTGAAGCTGCATGCTCACTCTGTCTGCTTGTCTCCAGTAAGAGAGACTGAAATGTAGTTCACTCTGTTTGAATAGAGTGCCTCAGTAGCCTCCATTAATAACTGTGCATGGCAAACTTCATGATGTTCCAAAGATCTCCTCTCCAGCCTGCAAAGAGCCAGACACAGAAGCATTTATCTCACCTTCAAAGTGACTGGCAATATGGTCTTGGCCCTGCTCTGAGGTTGCAGTGTGGCTGCAGCAGTGGGCATATTTCAGTGAGGGGGCATCCTATTGAAGCACAGACATTGCATACACTGTTCCTCGCAGAGCTTCGGGCAGGAGATTTGCTCCCTGAAAATTGTGGGTGGTTATTGTTGGTGTTTTTCGGTCCCACCCAACAGCGTCGCCAATACTGTGGGTAATTCTATTTATCTTAGTGAACCACAAGCCTTCCCTTTTATCGATCAAATGACCATACAACCAGTTAGTCAGTTCAAAAGATGGTTTATTTACATACACAAGAGTTACCTCAACATGCAAACACAATATCTACTACGAGTTAAACTACACCTATCAGCTACAATAACCTATATTTAACGTCAGGGCGACCGGCACTGTGCAAATGGATAAGGCCTTTATCTGGATTTCACTTGGCTGGTTCGAAGAAAGTGGCTCTGTCTCTGCTGGGCTTATCCGTCAGGTAGCGATCGTTGGTCTTGAACTTAGCTGGCTGTTCCTGCTGCAATTGGGCTGGCACAGGCCGGATCCAAAAGAAATGAAATGAAATGAAATGAAAATCGCTTATTGTCACAAGTAGGCTTCAAATGAAGTTACTTGAAAAGCCCCTAGTCGCCACATTTTTTCGGGCTCTTTGGGGCGGTCCTTAACCTTGGACCCAATAGTTCGACAGGGCTCTGATCACCGTCTTTGATTTCGGCCAATAAAGGTGCGGATGCCTTGGTAGCTGGGCGGGTCCTTAATGGTCATTGACCTTGGCAGTTGGGCTTTCTGAGTAAGGGGAGTGGCACCGATCAGTCTGTGGATGTATCGGTTGCTTGATTTGAGTTCTATTGTCCTGGGAAAGTGGGCCTATTAAAATGCAAACGAGCAGGGGTTTCGATCAGGTCTGGTTACCTGTGTTACACATGGGCTCTGGCTCTGTCTGAGTCCTGGGTTGGCCATAATTCACATGGTCCTTTGCAGGTGGCCATCTTAGATGGCTACATTATGGCTTCCTGCTGAGAGCCCTTCCTCCCCCAACCCCCTCCCTCTTCCAGCAGCTTGTCGTGCTCTCTAACATTTCTGTTAATTCTCCAAATCATGCTGTATTCTAAGGGAAATGGTTACTAGTGCACCCATGCACTTCTTTGAAGAGATAACAAATAGGTTAGACCAAGGAGAGCCAATGGATGTTATTCTATCTTGACTTCCAAAAGGCCTTTGATAAGGTGCCTCACGGGAGACTGCTGAGTAAAATAAGGGCCCATGGTATTCGAGGCAAGGTACTAACATGGATTGATGATTGGCTGTCAGGCAGAAGGCAGAGAGTTGGGATAAAAGGTTCTTTTTCGGAATGGCAACCGGTGACGAGTGGTGTCCCGCAGGGTTCAGTGTTGGGGCCACAGCTGTTCTCTTTATATATTAACGATCTAGATGACGGGACTGGGGGCATTCTGGCTAAGTTTGCCGATGATACAAAGATAGGTGGAGGGGCAGGTAGTATGGAGGAGGTGGGGAGGCTGCAGAAAGATTTAGACAGTTTAGGAGAGTGGTCCAAGAAATGGCTGATGAAATTCAACGTGGGCAAGTGCGAGGTCTTGCACTTTGGAAAAAAGAATAGAGGCATGGACTATTTTCTAAACGGTGACAAAATTCATAATGCTGAAGTGCAAAGGGACTTGGGAGTCCTAGTCCAGGATTCTCTAAAGGTAAACTTGCAGGTTGAGTCCGTAATTAAGAAAGCAAATGCAATGTTGTCATTCATCTCAAGAGGCTTGGAATATAAAAGCAGGGATGTACTTCTGAAGCTTTATAAAGCATTAGTTAGGCCCCATTTAGAATACTGTGAGCAATTTTGGGCCCCACACCTCAGGAAGGACATACTGGCACTGGAGCGGGTCCAGCGGAGATTCACACGGATGATCCCAGGAATGGTAGGCCTAACATACGATGAACGTCTGAGGATCCTGGGATTATATTCATTGGAGTTTAGGAGGTTGAGGGGAGATCTAATAGAAACTTACAAGATAATGAATGGCTTAGATAGGGTGGACGTAGGGAAGTTGTTTCCATTAGCAGGGGAGACTAGGACCCGGGGGCACAGCCTTAGAATAAAAGGGAGTCACTTTAGAACAGAGATGAGGAGAAATTTCTTCAGCCAGAGAGTGGTGGGTCTGTGGAATTCATTACCACAGAGGGCGGTGGAGGCTGGGACGTTGAGTGTCTTTAAGACAGAAGTTGATAAATTCTTGATTTCTCGAGGAATTAAGGGCTATGGAGAGAGAGCGGGTAAATGGAGTTGAAATCAGCCATGATTGAATGGCGGAGTGGACTCGATGGGCGGAATGGCCTTACTTCCGCTCCTATGTCTTATGGTCTTATGCCTGGAGGCAACTGGTTTGTGCAAAAGTTCTGAACTCATGACAAAGTCCTTCAACATCTGCCACACCACTCTCAGCATCTTGAAACAACTGTAGAAAGCACCCAACACTTGTAGAATTGTCATTACAGTCAGGAGAAATGAACCAGCAACTACCCTGTGTATAATTGATGATCCCTTGAAATGACATTGGTGCCCCGGGAAATGCCTTTAGATATATGCAGGTGAGGGCTTTTGTGAGGCGACAGGTGAAGGAATTCCCGTTGCTCCCGGCACAAGAAGTTCAAGATAGGGTGATCTCGGGTGTATGGGTCGGGGAGGGCAAGGTGTCGGAAATACACCAGGAGTTGAAAGAAGAGGGGGAAGCGCTGGTAGAAGAGTTGAAGGGTAAATGAAGCTGGGGGAGGAGATCGAGGAAGGTCTGTGGGCTGATGCCCTAGGTAGGGTTAATTCCTCCTCCTCGTGTGCCAGGCTCAGCCTGATACAATTTAAGGTGGTCCACAGAGCGCACTTGATGGGGGCGAGGTTGAGTAGGTTCTTTGGGGTAGAGGACAGATGTGGAAGGTGCTCAGGGAGCCCGGCGAACCATGTCCATATGTTTTGGTCATGCCCGGCACTGGAGGGGTTCTGGAGAGGAGTGGCGGGAGCAATATCTCAGGTGGTGAAAGTCCGGGTCAAGCCAAGCTGGGGGCTAGCAATATTTGGAGTAGTGGACGAACCGGGAGTGCAGGAGGCGAAAGAGGCCGGCATTCTGGCCGAAGCCCCCCAGCCTGGAGGCCTGGATAAATGATATGGCTGGGTTCATAAAGTTAGAGAGGATTAAGTTTGCCTTGAGAGGGTCTGTGCAGGGGTTCTACAGGCGGTGGCAACCGTTCCTAGACTATCTCGCGGAGCGTTAGAGGAAGGTCGGTCAGCAGCAGCAGCAACCTTGGGGGGGGGGGGGGGGGGTGGCGTGTTAAAAAACTTTAATAAATCTATTTAAAAAAAAAAAAGAAATGACATTGGTGAGAGATCCTCCCTGCTGCTGAACGTGTGTTCAGCTGTATTGAGGTTAACTGGAATGTTGACATCCAAAATTGCTCCACTGATGTTAAATCAGCATTGCATGCTGACTGACATTCTGTCTATTCTGCATATTTCCAGCAACTGTTCACTGTGCATGCCCTAAAGCCTGTATTGATATGGTGACTGCCACAATGCGCTATAAATGTGTACAGTCGTGTCACAAACATCGTTTTGGAGCTATAAAGACACCTATAGTGCCCAAAAAAACAGGCGCTGATGACGCTCATTTCTCACCCTGCATCCTGTAAAATTAGAAAATACTGAAAATTTCCCTTCATTAGCACTTGAGTTAATGCGCACCTATTTTTTATTTGAATGCTGATCAATTTCCAGCATTTATGGTTTTACTTTTAGAAGTGTAACTTTTAAGATAGAACACTATCAATATGTGTTCTGTTTCATTTTGTCAATGTTGTCTCAATCTCATGAATATCAATAAGCTTTTATTTCCCAGTAATTGTTGATTGCTAGATTATTTTTGGTCTTGCAGAACATATTCCACAATTTAAATAGAATTATTCATATTTTTGGTCTGTTTCCAAAAGAATTTGAAAAGAAACACCACCATCACCATCGCTTTTCTTTTTGAGAATTTCAGTATTGGCATTGCTTGAATATGTAAAGAAGTTAAAAACATTTTTCATTTCAACAACTCATCAATGATTGATAATCACCTTTGCCCTTTTTGACATCCTGCATCGTAACAAAGTCAGTGTATATACCTGTGTGCTTAGTGCATGATTCCTGAACTTGAATATTGTTGTCACAATATACACCAGTATATCATGGTGCAGACACACACTGATGGACACACAGTGGGACCAATCAACATACACAACACCGCAGCCAATCACCAGTGAGAGAACACGCACTATAAAGACGGGGCATCAGAGTTGCCGCTCATTCGAGTAGCAGCTAGCTAGGAGCACAGAGCTCACAGCCTGCAACACAGACATTCACCATGTGCTGAGTGCATCAACTGGTTAGGACAAAGCAAAGGTCTTTAGTTAAAGCTAGTATCGTATTTACCCACAGTTCAAGTAGGTTTAAATTGTTAACCTTTTAATAAAATAGTGTTGCACTACTTCAAGTGTTGGTGACCTGTATGTGATCCAGAACACCTAACACATCAGTTGTAACCTACTCCCGGAATCTTGGCAATGAAATCAAGTCCTTCTGTAGTGAAAGATGGTTCAGTACTTGCCGCAAGTTACATTAATAGTGGAATAAAGTGGGTCAATGTGGTTTGGAACTGTGGTACCTATTTTTATAGAACACATGTTAAATTCCAAACAGAATGAAGTATTTTTCAGTTGAAATGTATACATTTGTCTATGATGAGATGAACTATGTTATGATCCCAGCTGATGTTTACATAGAACATACAGTGCAGAAGGAGGCCATTTGGCCCATCGAGTCTGCACCGACCCACTTAAGTCCCCACTTCCACCCTACCCCTGTAACGCAGTAACCCCTCCTAACCTTTTTTGGTCACTAAGGGCAATTTATCATGGCCAATCCACCTAACCCGCACGTCTTTGGATTGTGGGAGGAAACCGGAGCACCCGGAGGAAACCCACGCAGACACGGGGAGAACGTGCAGACTCTTCACAGACAGTGACCCAGCAGGGAATCGAACCTGGGACCCTGGCGCTGTGAAGCCATAGTGCTAATCACTTATGCTACCGTGCTGCCCCAGTGAAAAGCCAGAACGCAGCTCAAGAGATCTTGGCCGGATTCTCGGTCCCACCAATCCCATTTTCCGGCACGGATTACCCCCTTCAACAGCAAAATCCTCCGTTCCGGCAGCCGGCCAATGGGATTTCCCATTGTGGCCATCCCACGCTGTCGGGAAACCCACAGGCGTGGGTGCACTGCCAGGGGAGCGGAGGATCCCGCCGATGGAGAATCCCGCAGCTTAATGTTTTTTTTTAAAACCAAGGAGGACAGTCACTGAACAAATTAACAGAAGCCTTCTGATGAACTTCTAAAACAAAGAATAAAACATTTATTCAACAAGAAAAATAAATTATTTTATACCAGACAAAAAATTAGTAAGATCTCAAAACAAACATAAGAAAGCGATTCAGATATTCACAATTGCTTCAGGACAGCTACAACTTTACACAAATACACAAATTCAGACAGGTGAAACAATTTACCATATCTATCTTATACTGTAATATTCAGGGTATGTGAGGTTTTAAAAATGCATTCATGAGATGTGGGCGTCACTGACTGGGCCAGTATTTATTATCCATCCCTGAGAGCATTTCTGTGGGTCTGAAATCACATGTAGGCCAGACCAGGTAAGGATGGCAAATTTCCTTCCCTGAAGGACATTAGTGAAGCAGATGGGTTTTTACAACAATTGACAATGGTTTCATAGTCATCTTTAGACTTTTAATTCCAGATTTCTTTTCATATTGAATTCAAATTTCAGCATGTGCCATAGCGGGATTCGACCTCAGGTACCCAGATCATGACCCTTGGTCTCTGGATTACTAGTCCAGCAACAATACCACTACACCACTGCCTCCCATTGCCTTTTCTGTAGCCAGTGTGCTTAACGGTTTCTCAGTATCTTGTGGAGCAAACTGAATTGACAAAATACTTGTTTCTGTGATGGTACAGACTTCAGGAGGAGGCTGAAATGGATCTTCCACTTGGCAATCCTGGCTGAAAAAGGTTCAACCTTGGGGAGATTTTCCAGCTGTACTTGCCAGCAGGATCTTATGGTCCTGCCAATGGCAAACCCGCGGGGGTGGATTCAATGGGAAATCCCATTGACAGTGGTGGGACCAGAAAATCCCGCCGCTGGCCAACGGCGGGCCGCCTCCCACCGAGGGACACGTCCCAGGGTGGGCGCTAAAAATTCCCCCCTCTTCTCTTGTCTTTTGCACTCTGTGACTGGGTTCCCCCATCATTCTTCCGAGACCTCCTCCTCCAGTTAGCTGTTCAATTGTCCATCACCATTCTGAACTGGACTGCAGAGCTTTAATATGATTCATTGGTTGTGGAACTTCATAACTCTGTTGACTGCTGCTGCTTCTGCTGCTAAATATGCATATAGTCCTGTGTTGTTACTTCACCAAGTTGGCATCTCATTTTGAGGTATACCTGTTGCTGCTCCAGGGGTGCTCCCCTACACTCCTCATTAAGGAAAGCGAGGGATATGCCAGGCCATGATGTTACAGATTATGGCAGGATAAAATTCTGCTGCTACAATTCTGATAGCACCTCCTTAATACCCAGTTTTAAGCTGCTGGATCCATTCATTTTTACATGGTGGATGGTGTCCTCAGTGTGAAGATGGGACTTTGTCTCCATTTGAGAGTGGGAAAGTTTTTCTTGTTAACGAGTTCCTAATTAAATATTTTCCAAAGCTTTTTCTGATGTTCAGGAGGTTAGTGGAGGCCAGATGTTCCTCTACAGGAAAGGAAAATAGGATAGCCAGTCTTATATACAGGTCACAGGACGAGATTAATGGCGGCCTGGAAGCAACCAAAATAATGTGGCATTTTAAGATGAGTGAAGCAGCAAGTAATTTACAAAGAAACTACAGCACATTAATTCAGTGGCACAACCTACTGATTACAAACACATCAAAGCCGTCATTTTACATGTTCGTGCTTGGACTGTAAAATAACATTATAAATATGATAAGATCTGAATATAAGTAACTTTAGCACTTTGAGGGAGTTTAGCAGAGCTCAAACCCATTAGGCAAGTATAAATGTTCACTTGCTTTCAATTTTCTTTGTGCCCTAGTTACTGTTGACTGACAGCCAAGCATTTAATTTCAAAGTAGGGTTGCACAATGGAGTCTTGATATAATCAACTCCATTTCACATAAATAAAAGATGGATTTTTGTCCGTTTTAGCTGTTTCTATTTGCTTTGCTTTTTGGGGATTCACACCACACAGCTGTCAACTGCTGCTGCTGGTAGATAGGAACTTGCTAGCAGTTTTCTACTAGACTTGCTCTGTCTCTGACGGTTGGCCATGAATACCTCTTTGTATGTCTTACTCTTTGGAATGCCCTCTCTAATACTCTTTGGCCTCTTCACTACTCTCCTTCTTTAAAGCCCATATTTTGCAGTAAGCTTTTCTAACTTGTCCTAATCTCTTTCGTGATGTATCTGTTTAGCACATTGGACACACGAGGTCCTGTGGCCCAGTGAGTAGCATCCCTACTGCTGAATCAGAAGCTCCAGGTTCGAGTCCCACTCTAGGACTTGATGACCAAGGGAGGTGTGTACATAACATGGCCAAACATTTGAGTACCAACCTTCAAAATCTTTCCAACATGCCAATGGCAGTCAGTAAGAGTGGAGGAGGGCCATGGACAGCCATACGTGATATGGAGTGACGCCCCTCAAGCTACAAGCCTCTGGCCGCAGGCTAGCGACCTGTTCCAGGTAAAATCTCGCTATGGGAACTGATGAAAGTCTGCCTTATACACCACTGGGACCAGCAAGAGAAACAACAATATAGGGCACAATTTCAAAATGTGCAAATGACACCAAACCTGGAAGTATCGTCTCCGAACATCCATGGAGTGGCAGTCAGGGCCAGATTGCCAGTCGGTGCCTAGTTTCTTACCGTTACCATCCAGCTGCTCTTTTCTTGCTCGACCTCCTGATTCAAGCCAGATGAGAACCATCGAGTGAAGTGGGTTCCTGAGGCTTTATTTCAAGGGCAGAATAGTCGCAAGAAAGGAAATCACATCCCTTTTTTTACAGCACTAGCTACTGTACAGCAGGTAAGTTAAAAGATCCAGCCACTTAGAGAATCCCGGAGGAGGAAGGTAGGTTTGTGAGATAAGTGTGTAGGATTAGTGGGTGGGATGGGGTTTGGTTGGACATGGGAGGGTGGCATCGGGTGGTCAGTAGGGGGAGTAAGGGGTGGGGGTTAGGTGGTCAGTCTGCTGGAGGGTGAGGGTTGGGTGATCAGTGTGGGAAGGGATATGTGGTCAGTTAGGGAGGAGGGTGGTCAATGAGGGAGGTCAGGGGGTTGCAAGTGTGCGGGGTCCCGTGAGGTGTTGTGGGTCAGTTGGTTGTGGGGGGTGGGGGTGGTGGGGGGGGGGGGGGTGGTGGTGAAGGAAATTCACCTGGGTAACTGTTCGGGTAAGACAGTCAGAACCATGCAAAGTTTGCAATTTAAATCACACTTTCAAATGATTCCCGTTGCAGGGCAATTACCCAATGGAAATGTGAACTTCCTAGGACGTTGCTGGACTATCCTTACCTTGGGACTTCTGGGTTGGGGTGGAGGTGGGGGTTGGTGGTCCCCAGCACACCTTTGGGGAACCTCCCAGTTACGACGTCCCAGAGTTCGGAAGTTACCGGTCATAGTGTATCTGGACAATAGTCATATACTTCAAGACAAAGACACTCTACTAACTAATATCTGTAGTTAGCCAGTTGTTAACTAATGATATCTTAAATCACTCAAGGACAGCCTCCCACATTGTTATACTCATCCAACGTCGTCCAAAAGTCTGCTTCCCAAATGCTACTCACACCATATCCCATTCCCCTATCTGCCCTGTGTTCACTGACCTACATGGGTCAACACTGTCTCGATTTTAAAATTTTCATCCTTCCTTTCAAATTGACCTTGCTCCTCCACCTCTGCATAATCTCTTCCAGCCACACAACTCTCCCAGATATATGAATCATCTAATTTTGCCCTCTCGAGCTTTCCCTCACTCCGCCATTGGTGGCTGTACCATCAGCTTCCTACGCCCTAAGCTGTGGAATTCCCTCGCTAAACCCCCTGCCTTTTTTTAAAGATGCTCCGTTAAGCCTACCTCTTTGAGCTAGTACTTGGCCGTCTATTTAATATCACTGTCTGTAGTTCAGCATCTAAATTTACTTAATAATTTTGATTTTTTAATGTTATAATCAATCTTTATAATTTTACTTTATAATCTCCTGTGAAATGCCTTGACATGTTTCATTATGTTAAAATCACCCTGTAAATATTTGTTGTTGTCTTGGAGACATTTTCAGCTCAGATTGACTCACTTCACTGATGAATACAGGCAAACGCTGACAAGAAATCTATACTTGGGGTTGAGAGGAGAGAATGTTTGCTTAAATAAGTGAACGTACCGGTAACTCCACTTAGTTTTGAGACCATCTTTTAACAATAAAAGTCCCTAATTCCCACAAATGAAAACTGAAGTTGGGACTTCTATTTTCAAAACACATGAACAATTATCAAAATGTTTTAATTTTAATTACATGCCACTGGGTTTGATGATAATGATCTTTTTTTTCTTTATTCATGGGATTTAAGCGCTGCTTGCAAGCCCAACACTTAATGCCTAACCCGCATTGTCCTTGAGAACGTGTTGGTGAGCTACCTTCTTGAACTGTTGCAGTGGATGTGGCGTAGGTACACTCACAGTGCTGTTAGGAATGCACCAAGTATTTAACCCAGTGACAATGAAGGAACGGCATGATGTAGTTGTGACTTGGAAGGGAATTTGGATGGTGTTCCCATATACCTGCAGCACTTATCCTTCCAGGTCGTAGAGATCGTGGATTTGAGAGGTACTGTCAAAGAAACCTTGATAAGATGCTGCAGTATATCTTGCAAATGGTACACCCTGGTGCCCTGGTAGTAGTAAGAATGAATGTTTAATGCTGAATGGTCACTGTGCTGTGAATCAAGCTGGGGTGTGGTGAGTAAAACAGAAACTAAGCTGAAAGCTTGAGGTAGCAGACACTTTAAGAGCGTTTGTAATGAAGTCTTGTTCACACATAGAACCTGCTAAGAGTCATCTCTTCATACTTCTGAGGCACAAACCACAATATCTGGTGGCAATGATGGAGAATAGTTTAAGCTTATTGGCTCCTGAACCTTCCTTTCTTTACTGGGAGATCCACCGATGCTGTGGTATCGATGGACTTGAGCGACCTGTGAGAAAGTGATGGTCATCCATTGCCTCGGGGCTGAAGGCCAGCGACTATTCAAGCAGCACACAAAAGACACATCTACAAATGATACAGCAGTAAGCGTGCTTAAAAATACTTCAGGCCAAAGAGAAGTGTGTGATCAAACAATATACATTTTGCCAGAGATGGCAGGGAAATGGTGAACCCATTGTGGCAGTTGGCTTCAACAGGTAAATTTGGCACACTAACTAATGAGCTAATTCATGACCAACTTCCTAAAAAGATTTCAACTCCATGAATGAGGGAACGCCTCCTCATAGAGAATGTTGATTTACCCTTGGATAAAGCCTTGACCTTGGCAGTCCAAATCGTCTACGCCATTTTTGATTTGAGCAGATTACACAGAAATGCACCTTTAAATGCAAGGTGACAGAAGCAGCTTGCCCAACTAGCTCAAATGCAAGGATGAGAGAAAAAGAGACTCAGCGGTCTCAATAGCACTTGCCCCATCACAGTCAGACACCCTCAAATGTGGATTCAAATTGTGGAGGTAGCCAACAATGCACAACATCATATACAGCTTAGAGGAAAAAATATAACCCATGCTTAAAAATGAACCACTTCAAAGGTGTATAGGTCCTCCAAGACATTATCAGCTTGACATGTGGCCTCTGCTGATCACAGGACAAACCCTCCCCTTTTTCCTGTTCCCCCTCCCCCCCCCCCCCCCCCCCCCCCCCCCCACACTACCCCTCTCCCTAATGCACCCATGCCCTCCAAACCCAAGGCTGACCAGTTCCAGGGATCCGAGGCCTTGGTCTCCTCTATTCAGCAGCAGTCCCAGCAGCTGCCATGGATGCCTTTCTGGCTCTGACAGAGCTGCCGGCCAGTTCGATTGGCCAGCAGCTCCAGAAAGCAGGATCTCCCCCAACAATGAGGGATGCATTTGCCACTCCAACCTCATTTTTGAAAAAAATATATATTTTTATTAAATGATTTGCAAAATTTTTCATAATAAATAGTAATAATCGTAACACAACATAGAGTGAACATTAACATAGTACAGAAAGAGAATATACAATAGCAATTAACTAGACGTTACCCCCCCCATGCCTCAGTCTCCCCCCCCCCCCAACGGAGCCCCCCCCGTGGATCGCTGCTGCTGCTGACATTTTAATTTGCCCCGCAAAGTCTGCAGCCCTCCCGTCTTCCCTGTTCTCTCTGCTCCTGTGGATGCCAAGTTTGTTAACGTTTCCCTGCCTCCCTCCTCCCCCTCCCTGGCTCTCCTCTATTGTTCCCTGTCTCTTCCCTCTACCTCTACCCCCCCACTTCCCCCACTTCTGCCCCCCCTCCCCCCCCTGTGGTTCACCTTTCCTTCCTCTTAGATTTAGCTGTCCCCCCCCCCCCCTCTCTCGGTCTATCTCTCCCTTTCATGCTTTGGCTACTTTCCCCTGATTCTTGGCTACCTGGCTATTCTTCTACTTGTTTGTTGGCCACAAACAGGTCCCGGAACAATTGGGTGAATGGCTCCCACGTTCTGTGGAAGCCGTCGTCTGACCCTCGGATGGCGAATTTGATTTTCTCCATTTGGAGCGATTCTGAGAGGTCAGACAGCCAGTCTGCAGCTTTGGGTGGTGCTGCTGACCGCCAGCCGAACAGAATTCTACGGCGGCCGATCAGGGAGGCAACGGCAAGGGCATCCGCCCTCCTCCCCAGGAATAGATCTGGCTGGTCTGACACCCCGAAGACCGCCACTTTCGGGCATGGCTCCATCCTCACCCCTAACACTTTGGACATTGCCTCGAAGAAGGCTGTCCAGTACTCCACAAGTCTGGGGCAAGACCAGAACATGTGGGCGTGGTTGGCCGGGCCTCCTTGGCACCGTTCACATCTATCCTCCACCTCCGGGAAGAACCTACTCATACGGGTTCTTGTTAAGTGGGCTCTATGTACCACTTTTAGTTGTGTCAGGCTGAGCCTTGTGCACGTGGAGGTGGAGTTGACCCTATGCAGTGCTTCGCTCCAGAGTCCCCACCCTATTTCGATCCCCAGGTCCTCCTCCTACTTCATTCTTGTTGCGTCCAGTACGGTGTCGGCCCCTTCTACCAGTCGGTCATACATGTCACTACAGTTTCCTTTATCTAGTATGCTTGCGTCCAGTAACTCTTCCAGTAGTGTCTGTCGTGGTGGTTGTGGGTATGCCCTTGTTTCCTTTCGTAGGGTGTTTTTTAGTTGCAGGTACCTTAGCTCGTTCCCCCTGGCTAACTGGAATTTCTCTGTCAGTTCACCCAGTGTTGCGATCCTGCCGTCGGTGTATAGGTCCCTGACTGTCAGTGTCCATCTGACCTGTCCCCACCTTTTGAAGGTGGCGTCAGTCAGCGCTGGCGTGAACCTATGGTTGTTGCAGATGGGAACTTTACCCGACAATTTGGTCAGGCCAAATTGCTGCCATAGTTGGTTCTAAGACTAGAGGGTGGCTATTACCACCGGGCTGCTGGAGTGTTTTTTGGGTGGGGATGGGAGTGCCACCGTGGCGAGGGCCCAGAAGGAGGACCCCCTGCAGGAGGCCTCCTCCGCGCGCACCCATTCGGCTTCTGGCTCCTTGATCCATCCCCTTATTCGCTCGGCCGTCGCCGCCCAGTGGTAGAATTGTAGGTGTGGGAGGGCTAGCCCGCCCCCCTGGATTTTGTTTTTTGTAAGTCTTTCTTTGGGATCCTAGCATTCCTTCCCCCCCACCCCCCTCCCCTCCCCCGCCCCCACCCCCCACGAACGCCATGATTAGTTTGTCTCGTGCTTTGAAAAAGGCCTTGTAAATGGCCGATGTAGATCAGGATGGATCTGAATAGGAAGAGGTACCTGGGCAGCACGTTCATTTTGATCATCTGGACTCTCCCCGCGAGGGAGAGTGGGAGTGTGTTCCATCTTTGCAGGTCCTTTTTTACTTCCTCCGTCAGACTGGTGAGGTTCCATTTGTGGATCCCTTTCCAGTCATGGGCTATTTGGATCCCCAGGTAGCGGAATTTGTGTCGGGCTTGTTTAAGCGGCATTCCCGTTAGGGCTGCCCCACCTACTTGTGGATGTACCGGGAAGATCTCGCTTTTGCTCATGTTGAGTTTGTAGCCCGAGAAGGCGCCAAATTCTTTCAGGAGCGCAATGATTCCGTCCATGCTGCTTTGTGGCTCCGAAATGTAGAGGAGCAGGTCATCTGCATAGAGTGAGACTCTGTGCTCTCTGCCGCCCCTTTGGATCCCCCTCCAGCTTTTTGCTTCTCTGAGCGTGAATGTTAGTGGCTCGATTGCTAGAGCGAACAGCAGCGGGGACAGTGGGCATCCTTGTCTGGTGCCCCTGTGCAGCTGGAAGTATCGGGATTTGGTGTTGTTTGTCCGTACGCTCACCATGGGAGCGCTGTATAGGAGTTTTACCCAGGAGGTGAATCCTGTTCCAAGCCCGAACCGCTCCAGTACCTCTATGAGGTATTTCCATTTGACTCTGTCGAAGGCCTTTTCTGCGTCTAGGGAGACGATCACCTCTGGTGTTCTCTCCCTGGAGGGGGTCATTATCACGTTCAGCAGGCGCCTAATGTTCGAGGTAAGCTGTCTACCTTATCAAAGCCCGTCTGGTCCTCTGCGACCACCTCTGGCACGCAGTCTTCTAGCCTCTTGGCTAGTACCTTGGCCAGTATTTTGGCATCTGCGTTCAGCAGTGAGATGGGTCTGTATGACACACATTCCGTTGGGTCTTTGTCCTTCTTAGGTATCAGCGAGATTGAGGCCTGTGTTAGCGTGGGTGGCAGTGTGCCCTTGGCCAGCGAGTCTGTGAACATCTCCCGCAGGTGCGGGGCCAGTGCTGTCGCAAATTTTTTGTAGAAGTCCGCCGGGAACCCGTCTGGTCCCAGTGCCTTCTACACCTGCATGGAGCTAATGCTGTCCATGATCTTTCCCAGCGCTAGTCGTGCTTCCAGGACCCATTTTCTGCCCTCCACCACGACTGGTATGTCCAGTCCATCAAGGAACCATTTCATCCCGGACTCCCCCCTTGGGGGCTCTGAGGTGTACAGCCCTTGGTAAAAGGCCCTGAAGGCTTTGTTAATCTTTTCTGGTTCTGTTTCTAATGAGCCTCTGGTATCCCTGATTTGCGCAATTTCTCTGGTGGCTGCCTGCTTTCTCAGCTGGTGTGCCAACAGGTGGCTGGCTTTGTCTCCGTGTTCGTATAGGATCCCACGTGCCTGGCAGAGTTGGTGCACTGCTTTCCTGGTGGAGAGCAGGTCAAAGTTCCTTTGTAACTCTTTCATCTCCGCTAGGAGCTCCACAGTCGGGGCCTCGGAGTATTTGCGGTCTACCTCCAGTATGGAGGCGACCAGCTGCTGCCTAGCCGCCCTTTCCTCCCTATCTCTTCACGCTTTGAAAGCGATGATTTCCCCTCTTAGTACGACCTTTAGCGCTTCCCAGAAGGTGGAGGGTGAGACCTCCTGTTCTGGCTGTTCTCCGTGTACTCTGTTATGGCCCATGATAACCTTTCGTTAAAGGCCTTGTCCACTAGCAGGGCAGCGTCCAACCTCCATGTGGGGCGTTGGGCCGTGCCCATCTCCAGCCTCACGTCCATGTAATGTGGAGCGTGGTCTGATATCACCATTGCGGAGTATCCCACTTTGTCTATCTCCGGAAGCACCGTTTTCCCCACCGCAAAGAAGTCAATTCTGGTGTATACGTTGTGTACTGGGAGAAGGAGAACACCTTCTCCCCTGGGTGGGTGAACCTCCAGGGGTCCACCACTCCCATCTGTTCCATAAAGTAACTGAGTTCCCTTGCCATGCTTGAGGTTTTCCCTGTTTTGGGGTTTGATCTGTCAGTCGTTGGATCCTGTCCACAGTTGAAGTCCCCCCTCCCCCCCATGATTAGTCGGTGCGTCGCTATGTCCGGGATTTCTGCCATGGCCTTCTTGACGAAGCTCATGTCGTCCCAGTTGGGTGCGTACACATTAACTAGTATTACCGGTGCCCCAGCCAGGGCCCCGCTGACCATGACGTACCGTCCCCCTGGGTCCGTAACCATCGTTGTCGCCTTAAACATTGCCAATTGCTGATCAGTATTGCCACCCCCATGGCCCTCGTCCCGTAGCAGGAATGGTAGGTCTGTCTCACCCAGCCCTTTCTTACCCGCAGTCGGTCCTGCTCTCTCAGGTGTGTCTCTTGGAGGAAGATTATGTCGGCCTTCATGTTTCTTAAGTGGGTGAGGACTCTGGATCTTTTCACTGGGCTGTTGAGTTCCCTTACGTTCCAGGTGACTATCCTGGTGGGGGGCTTCTGTCCCCTCGCTCCTGTGGGATTAACCATACTTACCTGATGGACGCGCCCCTGCCCTCCGGGGTTCCCCCTTGATAGGGGGCCGTCCAGAGTGGCCGCTGTCGCTGCTCTCTCCATGCGGTCGGGCCCCTGCGCTCCGGGGTTTCCTTTCGTCCAGGGGGCACCCGACATGGCCGCCCGCTATGCGACTGCCACGCGGGTAGTCCCCTGCACTCTGGGGCCCAGAGACCGTACTGGGTGGATGCTTGCAGCGATTCCTTGTTCTGAGCCCTCGGTTGTGGCACTTTGTAGCCCCATTGTTGTTCCTTTTCTAGCCTTGTTTGTCCCTCCATCCCTGTGTTCCCCACCCCCCGGGTCCCTCCCTTACTGTGCTCCCTCCCCCCTGGTCCCTCCCTTTCCTCCCCCTCTCCCGTATATCCCTCCTTTGTCCCTCTTTCCCCTGTTCCTATCCCCGTTTGCTCTCCTGCCTCTGTTGAGTGGTGTGTGTCCCCCCCGCCTGGCGCCTTCCTTCCCCCTTGTTGGGGGCGTGCTGCGGCCCTGCTTTGTTACATGTCCCCATCGCTAGCTTTTTTGCAAGTGCGGTGACCCCCCCCCCCCCCCCCCCGGGAGTTTCTGTCTCGCTTCTCCTTTGCCCAGCCTCTGCGTTTTCTGCCTGCTCTTCCCCCATCCTTCCCTGCGCTCTCCTCGCTCGCTCTCCCTTCTCTGCTGCTCTCATTCCCTCGTGCTGGGGCCTGGTCTCCCACCTGTGGCGATCCCTCAGGTAGTGGTTTGCTCTTTGCTCAGGGTGCGCTCGCCTCTCTCCCCTCCTCCGTCGGCGTGCTGTTGCCCCTCGGCAGGGGCCCCGTATTTCTACCCTCGCTGTTGTTTTCCAGCCCGTATTCCTCGATAAACTTGTTCGCCTCGGCGGGGGCTGTGAAGAAATACTCTCTTTTTTGGTATGTGACCCAGAGTTTCGCTGGGTGCAGCATACCAAAACGCACATTGCACTTGTGAAGTGCTCCTTTCGCTCTGTTGAATTCGGCCTGTCTCCTGGCGAAGTCTGCCCCAATGTCCTCATAAATTCTAATGAAGAGTCCTTCCCATTTGCAAGTCCTGTTTTTCCTGGCCCAGTGCCGGATTGTTTCCCTGTCTTGGTACCGGTGCAGTTTAGCTACTCCTGTCTGACCGGGTCTTTTTGTTGCAGCGTGGCTTTGGTTCCCCCGCTCCGTGTGACGGTTGGCTCGTCTGAACGGGCTCGCATAGGGTCATCCCGTTTGCTTTTGGGGCCCCTTCTCTCTCTGCTTTGGCTCCCTTCTGGCATTTTTTTCAGGTAAGTTTTTTTTAAAAAGTGGGAGAAAAAAGAAAAAAAAACAAAAAGAAGAAATGTTTTCCCCCCTCGCTTTAAAGGTTTTCTTTCCAAAGTCTTTGATTGTTTTTGAAAAAGGGAGGGCAGTTCTTCTTTTCCTTTTCCCCTCCTCATTCACCAGAGTCGGGAGAGAGAGAGATTTCTGATCGGGTTGGGAGTCCCTCTTTGTTCCACCAGCTGTCTCGTGGTGGTTGCTCGGTCAGGCCGGCTTGCAGGTCCGCGCTCTGGAGCGCTCGCTCCGTTCCGGTGGGGGGGGGTTGCTCAGTCGGGCCGGCTTACAGGTCCGCGCTCCGAGGCGCTCGCTCCGTTCGGGGTGGGGGGGCTTCACTCCAAACTCATTAATCCACCCCACAGTGCTTTATGGCTGCGGAGTGGGTCAAGCTTGGCCCATGGCAGGGTTGAAGCTGGGACCATCCTATTTTGTATTTGCCAGTGGCATAGCAGCTAATACATCTACCCATCAGTCAACAGATGGATGGGCCCCGAATGACATGTGGTGCAGAGTGGTTAGATTCATATTCATTTCTATTATTTCCCAGATGGTAAAGTTCCTAACCTTAGACTTTGCTTCACCATAGGAAGGGATGAAAAGTATTACATTGCATAGACTGCGCAGCCCAGAGAACGGTCATTTGACCCTACTGGTGCATATTGCGAGACACTATCCCCCTTCCAGCCCAATTTATCTCACTCTACCATCATAGCTTTCTATTCCTTGCTCCCTCATGTGTTTATCTAATTTTCTCTTAATCTGTGTGATTTGCTGTAGCCATCTCGTCTGATAATGAGTTTCACATTGGAACCAATCTCTGGGAAAAGAGCTTTCTCCTGAGTTTGACGTTAGATTTATCTCATAGTCGAACTGTTAAGATATTCTGGGTTAGCTTCACAGAAAACAATGGTGGGGAGCTGTGAGTGGTTGCTGTGCCCTGTCATTTGGCCACGTTGGTGCACTACATTGGTAGGCCAAAACAGAGAAGGAAATGAAGAAATATCATTGTTTCAAAAGCCTTCCAAAATAACTTGGGAATGTTATCCTAAGCAGTTGAGGATTTACTGTTTTGTACCATACAATTGGCACAACGGTTAGCACTACTGTCTCACATGCCAGGGGTTTTGCGTAACTGCGGAGTTTGCACATTCTCCCCGTGTCTGTGTGGGTTTCCTCCCGGTGCTCCGGTTGTGCAGGTTTGATGTTCTTTATGAATGAGGATGGCTTCAAAGTGTAGTGTCTTACAAAGAACATCAAGCGATGTTTTAAAAAAAAAAAAAATTTTTATTCTCCTTTTTCACATTTTCTCCCAAATTTAGACACACCAAGAGTAAACAATAATCATTAACAAATGCAATGTCAATCCCCATATCAACAGCGGCAATCCCATCTTCCCACCAAACCCCAAACAGCAGCCCGCATGTTAATATAAACAAATAACAAAAAGCACCCCCCCCGCAACATTCACACACATCTATCCCCCCAAAGAGTCGGCTCTCAAACTAAGTTTTTTAACAAAGCTAATTTATTAACACTACAACTAAAGAGATTCAAATTACTTACTAAGATATAAATACAACAAATAAACTAAGACTATGATTCTATCTACAGAACCTCTGAAAACAAGACTACTCTTTAACCCGCCTAAACTCCTACTCCCCGAATCAAGAATATCACGTGATCTATGTGTATGCTCTTGAGCATCATCTTCTGGTTGGATGCCATTGCATTAAATTGTTAACCCTTCATTTACCATAAAATATACATATAGTCATACAGGTTAGGTGGATTGGCCATGCTAAATTACCCCCTAGTGTCCAACAGTTAGGTTGGGTTTTGGGGATAGGGCGATGGGTGGACCTAGGTAGGGTTCTCTTTCGGATGGTCGGTGCAGACTTGATGAGCTGAATGGCCTCCTTCTGCACTGCAGGGATTCTATGAATCTATGAATTGTGTTACCTCTACAGCAAGCCACAGTGGCTGATGCAGCTTGCAAAGATTTTGGGCACTAATAAAGATACTCTTTAATTAACTTGCAGGTCTGTGACTGGTGCAAACACAGCCACCTCACCAAAGACTACGTGGACACCAGTGACAGTGAGAGCAAGCTTCAGTTCTGTAGCACAAAATGCTTGAACCAGCATAAAATGGATCGATTTTACAAAGAGGCTCAATCTAACCTGCCCATGGATGTGACAGACTCTCCATCCCCGACAATTGCAAACAGTAAACTGGAAAATGGAGTGGCTCAGCTCATCACAGCAGAAGCGTGGAATATCAATCCTACAGGTCTCATGAAAAAAACACTTTCCCCCTTAGTCGCTGTTCCGGCATCTTCTATTATGACACCACAAACAGACCCACCAAATGGAGTGTCACTCAAAGTGGCTGCCACAGTACTGCAACCAATCTGTTTAGGAGACAGTCCTATGGTCCTACCAATCCATTTGCAAGTGGCTGGGAGTTCAGCATCCCAGATACCTGCGAGTGGCAATGCACCATGGGTAATGACTAATCAAGGCGCAGTGCCACTGTCTCTGTTACTGGAGCAACATTTGATTCAGCATTTAAATTCTCCGCTGCTGCTTGCTTCACCTACAGCAAGCCCTGTGAACTCTGTCCAGAACCACATTATGCAGGGCACAGCTGGCCCTTGCATTCAGTCCCAGCCACTGGGCCAGAAGCCTTTCAATCAAGCACAGGACTATGATATACCACCTCCTCTTCAGATCCCGGGCTTTGCTACAGTCCTCCAGGACTTTTTCCCTTCGCATAGCTCAGTGCCACCAGTCCCAAATGTCCAACCAAACCCCGAAAACATGTCCAGCGCTTTCTCCTCTGCACCACACCAGAACTGTAGTGGACTGTTTTCTCCATTAGTTCCGCCTGCCACACTTCTTGTTCCTTATCCAGTAATAGTTCCCCTCCCAGTCCCAATACCCATTCCCATCCCTATTCCCATTCCCGTGGCCAAGGATCCAGATCCAAACAGATTCACAGACATGCACAGACGAACTACCCACAGTGGCAGCACCACAAGCAGAAGCACCCAAACCTCAAATGAGAGAGAAGAACAAAAAATCTTAGACTGTATCCAACACCAAGGAGTGCAAGATTATCAGAATGCCAACTATAAATTCAACACGGAGACAGAGGCGCTTGATCTTTCTTTGAAGAGGATGTCTGTGGTAAAGAAAAATGAGTTCTTTTATCAACAGATTGAACAGGATGGTGTGCTGGATTTATCAGTTGCAACCCCTAAGAAAATGAAAGAAAGTCCAAATCTTCCAGGTAATGGATCTTCTAACCTGCCAGGCAATTTATTGAGTGAACCGCTGTCTCATTCGAGCGAATCCTGGTCCAACACCGTGCCACTGTTGGGTGCACAGAAAGTAGAGGCTGTGGTGCATGGCGCGCCTAACAGCTGTGAGTTTTCCAGCCAGCATAAGTGGCTGGTCGATCCCAACTACACTAGACTGAGGACTGACCCGCGAGCTGCCACTAACCCTGACTCCCTGAGCAGCACGGACACTGCAAAGGTCATTGTGTCTGTAAAAGATGCCGGTCCGGCTATCCTCTGTGGCAAAATCAAAACTGTCGTTGGAGTATCTACAAAAAACTTTTCTTACAAGACAGATTTATCACAGGAATCTGTTTTACAATGTTACGATGTCAAATCCCAACTCGAGCTCAGAGACAGCAAAAAGAACAATAAAAATAGAGGCATAAAATTAAAGAAAATGAGCTCACAGGATTTCCATGTCCTTCCAATTAAAAAACAGCGCCTAGCTGCCTTCTTTTCGAGGAAGTAAAGTCGTTACTTTGAAATACTTCTGGATGTACAGTAAAAGAAAACCCTTAAAACAAACTGGAATACAGATTATGCTGCAGGATCTGTTATGAAATTAAATCTCGCAGTAATGAAGCTTTATGGAATATTTATTTAATTGGTTTTTTTTAAGTCACCCTGACAACTTGAATTGGAATAAATCTGAATTGCCCACGCTCCTCACCCCACCCTTCTTTACTTCAGAGAGATTGACTGAAGCTTTTGCAATACAGCCACTGGTTATAAATGTGTCCTTATTTCCAAGGCGCCTTTTTTGACGCAGGATGATTACAGTTAAAATATATATTATTTCTTATCCAGAAATGTTTCCTGTTGAACCCCTGACTCCGCAGGTGCTAAGTCTCTTGCCTACCTTGGTTACAATGCTTATGGGAAACAGACTAGCTCATTTCAGTGGCAACCTATTTAACATCACAGCCAGCTGCCATGTGCTTGACATGATTGGGAATAACCACCGTTCTGATCACTTAGAAATTGGTGAACAATTGTTTCCTTGTTTTTGACTTGTTAATTTTTTTTTTAAATTGTGTTTTTTAGGATTAAAAAAAAATACAACATCATGGGGCAACTGCCCAGGCTGAATCCATCCTATATAATATAAATGTGGTACTTAGTTTTATTACATCATGTTACAGGCATTTAATTTAACATAGTATAATTTTTGTGATTACCAATGCTTTGTTTTCTGCCTGGTCAATCGACTATTGTTGGAACTGGTTCAACTAGTAAAAAGCAATTAATTAGTTGTACACTCTTGTTGCTGCAGCCCAGCTATATGAGCCTTTAAACTGTGCATTTACAGTGAAAATTCCAATACATTGGCATCTTTTAAATTGTTCTTAAATTCTGACTCCACAATGGTCTGAAATAAACCTGGAAAATAAGAAGCTCACAATAGATGTAAAACTGCCACAGAAGTAAAATAGACCAGAAGATACCACAACTGCTCCAGTGTAAACACACGTTTGGCTCCATGACTTTGCATGCTTCGCTAAATGACGTAATGTCTGCCTGTTAATGGCCTTCTCACATGATTGCTGTTCAGCATTGAGCAATTTCCAACAGTTCCAAAAATGGAACGGTGAACTGCAAACTGACGACATTGTCATTTATCACTGGGGTTGGCTTCCTGTGAAAAACGCTTGAGGTTTTGCAGGTTCCACCAATCACCTACAGAGCTGCTGACATTATATCAAGGTCATCATTCATTTAATCTAACATTGAGGCAACATAGTGTTGGAAGCTTACATCTCATGTATGATTGCATACTTTAAGGAGCACCACATTGTTTTGTCAAGAATAGACTAGGATTGGATGAAAATCATACACCCACATTAATGCACATCAACACACACCAGTTTCTGCATTACTCACATGAGCTTAGCTCATTTAGTGTGTTTAATAATTCTAATAAATAATGACCATATTTCCTGAAAAGCAACTTTTGATTATCAGTGTAAGCTGGTGGTCACATAACAGTTAGTAATTCTTCAATGTGGATGTGGGACACACTGACTATTAACATTCACCATGAGTGCGAGTAATGGAAAACTGATGAGTCTTTTCCTTCTGACCTAATCAAATTCTGTGTGCGTGACAAATTGAGTGTGTGTCTAAGTGTGAGACTGTGTGTGTGTGAGCATTTGAGAGAATGTGTGAGTGTGTTTATTTCCCAGAACTCGTTCAAGGCCGCACTGTTATGACATGTCTCAGATGTCCGTTAGAAACTATTATTGAAGTTCATAATGTCACCTGAACCAACAATTAAATTTAAGCCTTATAATCATTCTCAGATACTCAGTTTGCTTTGTTCATCCAATATGATAAGAAGGCAGAAATATGCAATGAATTCTCATTTGCCCGGGAAAATTCCAAAAAGTATAAATATTTTAAAGGGGTGAGGGCATTAACTTTGCTACTTATTTAGAATATTTCAGTTAAATCTCGATAATGGTATTAATAAAATTGTCACTGAAAAACTTGCTTGAACTGAGGATTAGAGCTACAATCCTAAACTTGAATCTCGCATTGTGCTGATAAGAGTCCCTATCGTACCCTGAACATTCTTCGAAATCAAGAACTGATCTACGTAGCAGTACAGTACCAGAAAGCCTCATTAAAAAAATCAAGTGTATAGGATCGAAAGGTGGAAATAACTTATCAGTGGTCCACTGTGTAGCCATAATCTCTTGCTTAATTAAGATTCAGAAATTCTAAAACGTTGAAAAGTTATTACACTTTCATTGTCCTTTTTTAAAATATGAATTTAGAGTGCCAATTATTGTTTTCCCAATTAAGGGGCAATCTAGCATGGCCAATCCACCTACGCTGCACATCTGAGACCCACGCAAACACAGGGAGAATGTGCAAACTCCACACGGACAGTGACCCGGGGCTAGGATCGAACCCAAGTCCTGAGTGCTGTGAGGAAGCAGTGCTAACCACTGTGCCGCCCTCACTTTCACTGTCCTACAAAAGTCTGCGTAAATTATTTGTCAATATATGGAGTTTAGAATCTGTATTAGAACTTTTAATTTATAGCTGCATTTCTTTTTTACAATCATTTTATTGAGATATTTATGATTTTCTAACAATAACAGAAGGAACAGTGTACATACAAATATAAATATAGTGCAAAGGCCATCTTCCTCCCTCACAGGTCCCACCTTTCTTACACACTAACCTAAACTAAACCCCCCCCCCCCCGCCTCTCTGCTGACAGTTAATTTTCCTCAAAGAAGTTGACGAACGGCTGCCACCTCCGGACGAACCCTAACATTGACCCTCTCAGGGCGAACTTGATTTTCTCCAGACAGAGAAAGCTAGCCATGTCAGTGAGCCAGATCTCTGACTTCGGGGGCTTTGAGTCCTTCCGAGCTAATAGTATCCATCTCCGGGCTACCAGGGAGGCAAAGGCCTCTCTCCTCCTGGATTCCCAGATCTTCCGACACCCCGAAAATATCGCCACCTCTGGACTCGGTGCCACCCTAGTTTTTAACACCTTGGATATGACACCTGCAAATCCCTGCCAGAATCCCCTACGCTTCGGGCATGCCCACAACATATGAACATGGTTCGCTCGTCCTGCTGCACACTTTGCACACCTGTCTTCTACCCGAAAGAACCTGCTCATCCGGGCCACTGTCATGTGAGCCCAGTTAACAACCTTAAACTGTATCAGACTGAGCCTGGCACATGTTGTGGATGCGTTGACTCTACTCAACGCATCCGCCCAGAAACCATCCTCTATCTCTCCTCCTAACTCGTCTTCCCATTGTGTTTCAGCTCCTTGGTCTGTGTTTCCTCTGACCCCATGAGTTCTTTATAAATGTCCAAAACCCTCCCTTCTCCCACCCACATTCTGGAAACTACCCTGTCCTGTATCCCCCTTGGCGGTAAGAGCGGGAAGGTTGAGACCTGCCTGCGTAGGAAATCTTGCGCCTGCAGGTACCTGAACTAATTTCCTCCCGTCAATTCAAATTTCTCCTCCAGCTCTCTCAGGCTGGGAAAGCTCCCCTCAATGAACAGATCTCCCATCCTCTCGCTCCCTGCTCTTTGCCATCTCTGAAACTCTCCATCCAACCTCCCCGGGGCAAACCGATGGTTATTGCAGATTGGAGACCAGACCGATGCTCCCTCTGCTCCCACATGTTTCCTCCATTGCCCCCAGACTCTCAGGATCGGCACCACCATGGGGCTGGTGGAGTACCGTGCCAGTGGGAACGGCAGAGGCGCCGTTACCAATGCCCCCAAACTCGTGCCCTTACATGATGCCGCCTCTAACTTACTCCCACATCGACCCTCCCCCCCAACCACCCACTTCCTAATCATGGCTATATTTGCCGCCCAATAATAATTACTAAAGTTTGGCAGCACCAGCCCGCCCTCCCCCCAGCTACGCTCCAGCATCCCCTTTTTTACTCGTGGGGTCTTATCGGCCCACACAAAGCCAGAGATCACCTTGTTGACCCGTTTAAAGAAGGTCCATGGAATAAAGATGGGGAGACACTGAAACACAAACAGGAATCTCGGGAGGACTGTCATTTTCACTGTCTGTACCCTACCAGCCAGTGCTAGCATGTCCCACCTTCGGAAATCTTCATTTGGTCTACTAGTCGGGTCAAATTTAACTTATGTAGCTGTTCCCATTCCCGTGCCACCTGGATGCCTAGGTACCAAAAGCATCCCCTTACCACTCTAAACGGCAGCTCCCACAGTCGCCTCTCCTGCCCCCTTGCCTGGATCGCGAACATCTCACTTTTACCCATGTTCAATTTATAACCCGAAAACCGGCGAAATTCCCCCAGCATCCTCATAACTTCTTCCATCCTTTCTAGTGGGTCCGATACACACAGAAGCAGGTCATCTGCGTATAGCAAGACTCTGTGTTCCATCCCTCCCCGAACCAGCCCCTTCCAGCCCCTTGAGGCTCTCAGTGCAATTGCCAGCGGCTCTATGGCCAGCGCAAACAGCAGTGGGGAGAGGGACCATCTCTGTCTCGTCCCCCGGTGCAGCCTAAAATAGCCCAATGTCAGCTTGTTCGTCCGTACACTCACCACGGGCGCCTGATACAGCAGTCTAACCCAGTCGATGAAGCCCCATCCAAACCCAAATCGCCCCAGCACCTCCCACAGATAGGTCCATTCCACCCGATCAAATGCCTTCTCTGCATCCATTGTGAGCACTACCTCTACGTCCCTACCCTCTGGGGGCATCATGATCACATTCAGCAGCCTTCTAATGTTGGTCGTCAACTACCTGCCCTTAACGAATCCTGTCTGGTCCTCCCCAATCACGTCAGGAACTCAGTCTTTGATCCTTGAGGACAAGATTTTGGCAACAGTTTGGCGTCTACATTTAGTAGGGAGATCGGTCTGTAGGACCCGCATAGCTCCGGGTCCTTATCCCGCTTCAGGATCAATGAGATAGTGGCCTGTGGCATCGTCGGGGGAAGCACCCCACACACCCTTGCCTCATTAAATGTCATCATCAACAGCGACCCCAGCATCCCAGAGAACTTTTTGTAAAACTCCACTGGGTACCCGTGTGGCCCCGGGGCTTTACCCGACTACATGGCCTTCAGCCCTTCTGCCATTTCTTCCAGCCCCATCGGGGCCCCCAGCCCTTCTACCAAGTCTTCATTAACCTTCGAGAACTTCAGCCCTCCTAAGAATTACCTCATCCCCTTCGGCCCAGCTGGGGGTTCCGACTCATACAACCTGCTATAAAACTCCTTAAACGCCCTGTTAACCCCCGCTGAATCTCCGACCAGGTTCCTATCCCTGTCCCTTACTTTCTCAATCGCCCTGGCTGCCTCCCTCTTTCTGAGCTGCTGCGCAAGCATTCTGATGTCCTTTCCATATTCATAAATTGCCCCCCTCGCTTTCCTCAGCTGCTCCACCACCTTCCCTGTAGTTAACAAGCCAAACGCCGCCTGTAGCCTCCGTTGTTCCCTTAAAAGCCCTGCCTCTGGGGTCTCCGCATATCTCCTGTCTTCCTGAAGTATTTCCCCTATCAGTCGGTCCGTCGCTGCTCTGTTTACCTTCTCCCTGTGGGCCCGTATCGAGATCAGCTCCCTCTGACCACCACCTCCAGTGCCTCCCAGACCATTGCAGTCGAGACTTCCCCCGTATCATTAACTTCCAGAAAGTTCTGGATACATTTCCTCACCCACCCGCTCACCTCTTCATCCGCTAATAGTCCGACATCCAATCTCCAATGCGGGCGTTGGCCATCCTCCAGGCTCACCTGCAGGTCCACCCAGTGCGGGGCATGATCCGAGACCGTGATCACTGAATACTCAGCGTCCACTACCCCCATCAGTAGAGCCCTGTTCACTTTATGCACGTATGAGTAAAAGGAGAACTCCTTTACTCTCGGCTGCCAAACCTCCATGGGTCCATTCCCCCCATCTGCTCCATAAACCCCTTCAGCTCCTTTGCCATTGCTGGCATCCTGCCCGTCCTTGAGCTCAACCGGTCTAGCCTTGGGTCAATGACTGTGTTGAAGTTCCCCCCATGACAACTTATGCAAATCCAGGTCCGGGATCATCCCCACCATCCTCCTTATGAACTCCACATCATCCCAATTCGGCGCGCACACATTCACGAGTACCGCCGGCAGTCCTTCCAGCTTCCCACGAACCATGATGTAACGGCCTCCCACATCCACAACTATTCTTCCCGCCTCGAATGACGCTTGCTTATTAATCAGGATTGTGACCCTTTAGTCTTAGAGTCCAGCCCTGAGTGAAATACCTGTCCGACCCATCCCTTCCTTAATCTAACCTGATCGATTACCCCAAGGTGCGTCTCCTGCAACATTGCCACGTCCGCCTTCAATCCCCTCAAGTGTGCGAATATGCATTTGAGGGGATTGTAGGCTCATTTAGCCCTCTAACGTTCCATGTGATCAGCCTGGTTGGGGGGCTTTTCGCCCCCCCCCCCCTCTCCGCCAATCAGCCATCACCTTTCTTGGGCCGGTCTCCAGCTCGCGCCCCGCGCATCCGCAGGCCCGCCCCCAGACAGCCTCCGTCCCCAACCTCCCTTTTGTCCCCCAGCAAATGTCTCCTCCGTCAGCAGAACAGTTCCTCTCCCTCCCCCCGCCGCCCTCCCCCCCCCCCCAATAACAGCACTATGCAAAGCGCCCCCTTCAACAAGCATTTTATAGCTGCATTTTAATTTGGTAGTTGTTTTGAAGCGATAGTCGGGGTCACTGAAATGGCCATTTTTCATTCATAAAATTACGCAGTCATTTTAGTAATTCGACATGCGCATCCAGTTTTATACTAATGTACTAATGAGCAACAAACAAAATACCAAATGTTCTTTTCAACAATAATAACCTTACACAAACTATCTTCATGAGTGATTCTTTTTGTGCTATTATGGCAAAAATGGCATGAGAAACAAACAGCTGACTGTTGAACATTTCGTAGTTGCTAATGTGAACAACTTACACATAAAACTATCCAGTGATGTAGCGGTGAAATCCCAGTCTTCCTTAGCTAAACAAATAAGACTGCATGAGTATTAAGCAGGCATTAACTACTTCATACTCAGGGTAGATTTTTTAAACTAACATGAGCAGATACAGGAATCTTGGCCCCCAATTGGTCTTGTAGGCAGTTGATATAATTCCAGTGTGCATTGTCAATTAGTATGAATGAGATTTGGTGATCATTTTATGCAGATACTCTTCAAAGCTAGTTTAATTGTATAAGTAACAATTGATCCTTCAGTAGAAATCATCCCAGCAATCTTGGATAAGGTAGCAAATCTAAGTAAACATTTCAAACCTTACTTGTGTATCTTGTAGTTGCTTCACATGGTCATTAAATCCCTACAATCGTAAAATATTGCTCATAAATGTTTAGATGATGTGCTTTGCAAAACAAACAGTCCTCTAATTCATAAATCTCCAAGGAATTTTCTGAAAACATTGATTAATAATTACTTTGCTGCTTTGTTGGACCCTGAATCTGCCTTCTCTATTGAAACATGACCTCCATTTTGGCAACTACCGTCTATTCGACTGCGTTCTTTGCTTGATTGCAACTATTCCTCTGGCCTCAGACATCTGCTCTCCTGCTGTTTATTTCACTCAATGCTAAATTAGTTTTGATCTATAATGATCTTTTTACGATTGTAGGGATTTAATGACCAAATGTAGCAATTATAAGATACAGAAGTGAGATTGAGAAGTTTGCTTAGATTTGGTTTCTAACCTGTTCCAAATTTCTCTCTCGCTGCTTTCGTCTTCTGTTGTCTGAGGTTTGGGAGTTGTTGGGAGAAGTTCTTTTTCATCCTTCATTCATCGGATGTATGCATGGAGTCTTGAAATTAGCAAAGAAACCCGCCAACTTTGATTACCTCAGCTTAAATACCACTAGGCCTGTAGGCATTTTTGTTTTTCATCCATTTGATTGTAACTCTGCAATCTGTGGTGATTCACCTATAGATTCTACTACAGGGGTTAGGAATAGCCTGGGCATATCAACTGCCCTGTGGATTCACCATTGAGGAGTTGTTGAAAATATTCCTTCCAGCATTGACAGATGGCATTGTCTTCCTTAGGAAGAGAAACATCATCTTCGAGGGAAGGAGATTTAGTCCATTTGACCTTGGCCAGTAGATGGCCCTGGTGTTGACCAGCATATTGTTGGATCTCTCAGGCTTTCTCTTTCCACCCCATATCCTTTATCTTCCATATTTGTTTCTGGACAATAGCCCTGTTGGAAAATGACCTTCTTGTCATCTGATCTTGGGTTGTTCTCCAGGCAATGAAGGCTGCTCATTTTGGTTCTAGGACGTCACATATTTCACATCATTTTTATCGAGCCAGTCCTGGTGAACTTAATGCTTGAATTCAATGGTCTGGGCATAAGAGTCTAGTATAACTGACTTTATTTGCGCTCACTGTTTTGGAATGGAGTGGGTGTGTGAAGACTTTCCAGATGTGCACCTGGAATTCCCATCTTTGGTTGAGCTGCTTAAGAGCTGAGCCATTGATCTTCTTTCTCTTGTATCCTTGGGACTTATGCTGTCTTGACGCTGAGTGAATGTTCATCACTGATCAAGCAAGTCTATGATTTGTCCAACAGGCACTAGTCCCTCACATGGATCAAGTGATCCAGACATCACTTAGATCTTTGACCGGCACAATGACATAATCCAGGAGATGCCAGTGCTTTGAGCTAGGATGCCTTGTATTTGTCCTTCTCGCAGAAAAGGGTGTTTATTATAATGAGGTCCATACTGAGCACACTTTGTCCGCAGGAAGACACTATTTGTGTTGGGTATTCCAACCCAGTTTTTCACAATTGCTCCATCCCAAGTAGCGAGTCATAGCTAACCCTGGCGCTGGGGTGGCAGTGAGGATTTCATCAAGGTCACAATAGAACCTTTTCCTTGTGATCTTCATCAGAGTCAAGGGTCGAGCATAAGTGCTGGTGATGGTGGTATATTGGTTAAGGCTGATGAAGTGTTGTAATTTTATGGTTCTTTCATTTAAACGATGGGGGAGTTTTGACAGTGCATCTAAGAAATTATTCTGGATGGCAAAACCAACATTATGGGGACAAGGGTCACTTTCAGCCTTTCCTTTCCAGTAGAAGGTGTATTCCCCTAATTGCTTCATCTGCTGTCCCTCTGCGGGAAAGCAAGTATCACTGAAGACAGCAATGTCAATTTGGAGTTGTGATACAATTTCAATTCTTCTTTCCGGATGGTCACTCTTGAGATCCATGAGTGTTCCAACATTCCAAGTTGCAAAATCTAAAGTTTTCTGATTTGATTACAAAGATGGTGGTTCCTCAACTAGGTGAAAGTGGGACAGCCACTTTAGGGCACCTTTTCTCGCCTGCTCCCCATTTGGAGTGAGCAGAGCATATCCTGAAGCAGATTGCTTAGTCCTATGCTGCTTGCCAAAGACATCTTTGTCCCAACTCAGGTGCCCAAGTTCTTCGCGCATCGGTTGCCTGTGTCCAGATTCTTGACTCGGGCCTCCCAGGTTCACAGCTCTGTCACCAATCTTGCATCGCCAAACGACTTGCCAAATGGATGCCAGCAGAAGGGGTGCGCATGACTGTGTTTAATGTTGTGATCTTAGGGTGCCGTCAATGTCCATACGATCTTAGTGGGTTGGTGATCAGATTTCAGTGACATTTCAAATTACATTGACCAGGACATCTTGCCATTGCAGCCTTTCAACTTCGCAGCCAGTGAAACCGGGCAGCATGGTGGCACAGTGGTTAGCACTGCTGCTTCACAATGACAGGGACCCAGATTCAATTCTGGCCTTGGGTGACTGTGTGCAGTTTGCATATTCTACCAGTGCCTGCATGGGTTGCCTCCGGGTGCTACGGTTTTCTCCCAGAATCCAAAGATGTGCAGGTTAGGTGGATTGGCTATGCTAAATTGTTCCTTGGTGTTCAAAGGTTAGGTGGGGTTACGGGGTAGGGTGGGGGTGTGGGCCTAGGTAGGGTGCTCTTTCAGACGGTCGGCGCAAACTCAATGGACTGAATGGCCTTTTATGCAATGTAACGATTCTATGAAACGCACTGTCTGCCTTCACCTGTTCTGGCATTGAGTATTTTTGGACAGCACTTTGTCTGGCTCCTACCCCAAACCTTGCTGTTATGGATGGCCCTACCAGGAGCAAGGAGCTCCCAATGGCATTGCGCATGGGATTGTGCACAAACCTCTGCACCACGTCAATGTGACAATCCACGGAGGGATCAAATTACATTAACATTATGGGTAGACCTGGCCTTATGACTCAAATTTATTTGCAATATAAGGTGTAATAATTTTGAAGATTTAAACATATAAGAGGCCTTAGAGTTAGACACAGGCGGATGTTTAATTTCCATAAACACTGAAGTTTATTGGCCTCATTAAGTGTGAACGTCCTGCAGCCATTAAGAAGTGGCATTGACAACATGGACCCTCCCTTTTTGCCACTTGAAGATATCGATGTAGAAATCAATTTATAAAAGTTAACATTATTTTCGAATTATTGCAAATAAATTCAAAACAGTTTGAAGCATTGAGTTACTTTGTTTTTAAACTACTCTGACGCTTTCTTCAAACATCATGGATAAAATCAATGCTATAAAAGGTCTAATGCAAGCTTTAAACTGTTTTCATCCTAATCCCTCTTCACTGCTCTTCATTTATTGTATGTGTCCCATAGATATGGATGAAAAAAGTTCTGTAAATTGTTGCAAGCAAAGTCACAATTGTTCTTACCAAATTAGATGTAATGGGGCATATTTTGGAAATGAAAATATGTTTCAATATTCAGATGGCATCCTATAATTTGTTAAAACTTAATTTCTCATTAGTTCTAAAGGCACGATTGACTTTTCAGGCTACAATTTATGACCAAATGTCTAACCAAGCTTATGTTCATTCTATTACTTTAAAATTATTTATTTGGCAAATGATAAGTTTTTACAAAATGTTTTTTTTTTTAATTTCACTGATGTTTTTACTTTGGTTTCCTTCCTCAAGTGGATGCGGTTAATATTTTAGTCATTATACAACAGTATTAGGCAATGCTACTAATTATTAATGAATTGGAGATCATTGATCCAGCTAATGTACTGAAATGAATTTGCATTAACACTGACATTGACAATAGGTTTAGGTACTTAATTTATTTTTTTAAATAGTACAATTTTATTTGGTTTCCAAAATACTGTATTTTTGTGACAAGGCAATAAAATTTCAAAGGAAACCCATTGGACAGAAAATGAGATGCAATCTCTTAAAGTGGGAGATTGTCCTTTTCATATACTATAGCAGAATTATGGACATGATTTTCAGATCAACAGATGTTTTTCTTAGTCCTCCTATGAAGAAGCCTTACAGGCATTGAATCGACACAAAGGAAAATCAGTTGGGACCCATCATGTATCACGTCTGCTGCACAGATGATATGGATTAAGACTATGAATGATAGATAAAATTAATAAAATAACTTTTATTTTAATAATGCATAAAGGTTATAGTATAAATCATATAGTTTCAGTGAAATAAACCATTTAGTCATATTAATTTGTTCATGATTCTTTAAGAAGCATAGTCAACTCTTGATTGTTGCAAAACCAAGCATTAAGACTTGAGATGATTACATATTGTTGTGCAGAGTGAATGTGTGTTCAACCCTGTATTTATTTCATTGTTAATGTTACTTTTTATATTGTACCTGAGTAGAATGTAAAAAGTTTTTGTTAAAAAGGGAAAAATGTTGTTTGCACTATATAGTACTATAGATTTATGTATTTTATAAATCTATTGGGTGTGATCTGAATAATTTGAATGTTTGAACCACGCAAAAAGTTTGCTATAAGTGGATCATATATGTCACTGTATAAAGTGCTTGTAGCTGAAGGTATCTTACAGACAAATCGCATAATCAAAGCCAGCTTCAGAGCATGGCAAGTTTAATAATTCAGATTAAACCAAGGAACAGAGTGTTGGCTTCACATTTAGTGATTCTGTGTCAAATTGATTATTGTTTCTTTCATTACACGGTTCAGTTATGTCAGGACTGTACTGTAATAGCCAGTGTCATGTAAAATCTGTAAGTGCATCTTTTATAAAAAACATTTGAGTCTGATAAGACGTTTGGATATGATTGCTCTGAAGAAGATTTTTATGGTTTTTATTTATACATCCAAAACATATAAACACCAGATATTCCAGTAATTTCTTTAATGTTAACATGTCAGTTAACATGTGCATAAATGTCATGCCTTACACTGTATTCTGAGCCAGTTTAATAACTACAAATTATGGCTTTCAATTTGATGAATTTTGAACAACACATTTTATGCTTACTTGTGTTGAATTTATTGCAAGCACACCATTCTGTGTAATAGTTGTTTTAATAATGCTGTACAGTACTTGATTGATGCAGTACAAGATTTGTGTGGTGATTTTATGGAACATCAGAAAACTGAATTTTTACTCAGAGAATACAGCATCGTCAGGGATCGGTTTTGTTTGCTGCAGAAAATATTATGAGTTTTGTTCTATTAAAGTAATTTTAAAAAGTTCTTCTACTTGTGAATTTCATTTAAGAGTTCAAATGGTTTTCATAATAGGACACCTTGCATTTTCAGAAACAGGAAACAATCTGATACTAAACATGGATTATTTATTGCTGTGTTCTTCATTTCTGGTCTCCTGCACTTCCCAATATTCTTTCCACCTGTTTAGGTCTCTCTCCTTCATTAAGAAGTTCCCTCAAACCACCTCTTTGACCGAGCTTTTGGTCATTTACCCGAAAATCTCACAAAGCTTATGTAAAATTATGCTCCTGTCAAGTCCTGTCTTGGGACATTTTACTACATTTAATTCCACCATATGAATGTAGGTTGTTGTTGCACTTTGGTTTAGATCAGATTTTGATCAGTTTAAACACATCAAACAATGTAATAAAATTTGAAATAGGGGCAGGATTGGACAATTGGCCTCTTGAATCTGTTCTGTTATTCCATATGACCATGGCTGATCTTCTGCCTCGACTCTGCTCCTTCCCCCACCCACCCTCCTCTCCCCGATCCCTTGATTTCCAAAGAAACCAAAAATCTGTCTCCCTCGAATGTATTAATTGACTGCTCACCAGAACTCATCCCAAGTAGGAGGAAACATGGTAAGGGGAGGACAAGGCATCCATGGCTGATGAGGGAAGTCAGAGATAGCATAAAAGTTCAAGAAAAAGCATACAAAGTGGCGACAATTAGTGGGAAGCCAGAGGATTGGGAAGCCTTTAAAAGCGAGCAGAGGACAACTAAAAAAGCAATAAGGGGGGAGAAGATGAAGTATGACAGCAAGCTAGCTAGTAATATAAAGGAAGAGTTTTTTTCAATATCTAAAAGGTAAGAGAGGCAAAAATAGACATTGGACCATTGGAAAATGTGGCTGGAGAAGTAATAATAGGAAACAAAGAAATGGCAGATGAACTGAATAGTTACTTTGCATCAGATAGAGGATTGGCTGACTGGGAGAAGGCAGAGAGTGGGGATAAAGGGGTCTTTTTCAGGATGGCAGCCGGTGACTAGTGATGTGCCTCAGGGGTCGAAGCTGGGACCACAACTTTTCACAATATACATTAATGATCTGGAAAAAGGAACTGAAGGCACGGTTGCTAAATTTGCAGATGATATGTAGAGAGGCAGGTAGTATTGAGGAAGCTGGCGGATTTCAGAAGGACTTGGACAGACTAGGAGAGTGGGCAAAGAAGTGGCAGATGGAATACAATGTTGGAAAGTGTGAGGTTATGCATTTTGGAAGGAGAAATGGAGGCATAGACTATTTTCGAAATGGGAAGATGCTTAGGAAATCAGAAGCACAAAGGGACTTGGGAGTCCATGTTCACGATTCTCTTAAGGTTAACATGCATGTTCAGTCAGCGGTTTGGAAGGCAAATGCAATGTTAGCATTAATGTCGAGAGTGCTAGAATACAAGGCCAGGGATGTACTTCTGAGGCTATATAAGGCTCTGATCAGACCCCATTTGGAGTATTGTGAGCAGTTTTGGGCCCCGTATCTAAGGAAGGATGTGTTGGCCTTGGAAAGGGTCCAGAGGAGGTTCACAAGAATGATCCCTGGCATGAAGAGCTTATCGTATGAGGAACGGTTGAGGACTCTGAGTCTGAACTCGTTGGAGTTTAGAAGGATGAGGGGGGATCTTATTGAAACTTACAGGATACTGTGTGGCCTGGATAGAGTGGACGTGGAGAGAATGTTTCCACTTGTAGGAAAAACTAGAAGCAGAGGACACAATCTCAGACTAAAGGGACAATCCTTTAAAACAGAGGAGGAATTTCTTCAGTCAGAAGGTGGTGAATCTGCGGAACTCTTTGCCACAGAAGGCTGTGGAGGTCAAATCACTGAGTGTCTTTAAAACAGAGATAGAGAGGTTCTTGATTAATAAGGGGATCAGAAAAATATCAGCCATGATTGAATGGCGGAGGAGACTCGATGGGCCGAGTGGCCTAATTGTGCTCCTATGTCTTACGGTCTTAACTCACGGGGGTAAAGAATTCACAACCCTCTGAGTGAAGAAAGGTCTGCTCATCTCAGTCCTAAATTATCAGCCACTCGCCCCTTATGCTGGGATGGTACCCCTGTGTTCTAGATTGTCCAACCAACCCTGTCCCGCCCCTTAAAAATCTTGTCAGAGAGCATAGGACCAATTTACTCAGCCTCTCATCACAGGACAACCTCCTCACCCCAGTAACCAATTTAGTAAACCGTTGCTATACTGCCTCCAAGGTAAGTATATCCTTACTTAGATATGAAGACTCAAAGTACACACAGTTCTCCAGGTGTGGACTGGAATTCTCTGGCTCTTACAATTCACTTTTCCCGCCAGCAACATAATCCCACCCGTGGATTTCCCGGCAGCGTGGGGTGGTTTCAATGGCAAATCCTATTGACAAGCGATGGGAAGATAGAATCCCGCTGCCCAGTGAACAGCACGCCACCGATAAACACGCGACTGGGGGGGGGGGGGGGCGGGGGGGGGCAGAGAATCCAGCCTGTGGTCTTGCCAAAGCCCTGTATAATTGCAGCAATTTTTCCATCTTCTACTCCAGTCTGCTTGCAATAAAGGGCAAAATGCAATTTGTCTTCCTGATTGCTTGCTGTACTTGTATGGTAATTTTCTGGGTTCTCTGTTCGAGTATGCCCAAATCGCTCTGGGAATCAATATTTTTAAGCCTCAGGCCTTTTAAAAATATTTTGCTTTTCTTACGACCAAAGTGAATAATCTTGCTCTTCCCCACATTATATTAATTCACCTTCTTGTTGCTCACTCACTTAACTGTCTCGCTCTCTTTGCAGCCTCTTTTTGTCCTCCTCACAGCTTGCATTCCAACCTGACATGGTATTGTCAGAAAACATATACATTACTCTCAGTATCTTTGTCTAAGTCATTAATGAAGAATATAAATAGCTGAAGTCCCAGCACTGATTGTTGTGGCACTACACTAGTCGCAGCCTGTCAACTAGAAAATAGCCCTTTTAGCCCTGTTCTCTGCTTCCTCTCCAGTAACCAGCCCTCTGTGCTAATGTATTACCTCAATTCAATTAGATCTTAGCCAGAATTCTCCGGACGTTCGCCGATGGTGGGACTCTCCGGTCCTGCCAGCAGTGCATCCCCGCCTATGGGTTTCCCAATAGTGTGGGGTAGCTTCAATGGGAATTCCCAACAACAGCGACGGAAGCAGATAAACACACTCAGCGAAAAGTGCACTGCCTCCAGCCACCAGGAAACATGCAGCTGGGAGGCTGGAGAATAATAATTAAACAGTAAGAGTCCCCTCCCCCACACCCCATATTCCCTTACAACAGTAAACTGTAGTTACTAAATCCCCCATCCCAGGAGATCTCCTGGAGATCCAGCCCAATCGAAACCCCAAAAACCGCCACCAATGGGCAAGGACCCAACCCAATGTTCAGGATTGCCTGACATAGATTCAAAAAAGGATGTGCAGATTTGAGCATGACCAGAACATGTGCACATGATGTGCGGGCCACCAAACACCAATCATCCACCCCTTCACCAAATCGACTCATTCTAGCCTTCGTAAGGTGCGCTCGGAGCACCACTTTCAGCTGGATGACAGTCAGCCTCGCACAGGACGATGCGCCTATAGGTGTCAGGGAACAAAGAGAGTCTCTGTTCCCAGTAGATGGAAGCAGAAGGCCAGCAAGACTCACAAGGTATTGCTGGAAATGGCTGAGGAGGTCAGCAGCCACAGGTTGGTCACGTGAACATGGGTGCAGTGCTGAAAGCATTTCAATTACCTGGTATGGCATGGCAAGGTGAGTGGTAATCGTAATAGCAAGTTTGCAGCCCTGCATGTCCTAAGCAGTGTCCATGAGGTGACCCATGCAATGGGCTTGACCAGAGACCAGCTTCCACAGTGAGATACAGAATCGACTCACACCAAGAGGCCTATGATCAGTCTGAGTTGTTTGTTGTATTGCCAAGACTTAATGGCCATTTGCATCAAGCCTCCAAGTGGTGCAATGATGGACATGGAAAGTGGCACAGGCTGATGAGCACAACTAGATTATGTGGCAAGAGTGAAACTGTGTCTGTATGTGTTTGCAGGAGAACCAAGCTCAAAGTGCTGGGGAATGGAGAAGAACTGGAGGTGGAGTGTCATTCATAGTTGCAGTGACTCCAATGGGGAAGGAGGCAACCAAAATAAGATAGGTTTGCAACAAGGCAGTCTATCGCTGAGGGCGAGATGAGTGTGGAATCCATAAAGAATGAATAACAGAATGGATGCAGGCATCCAACGTGACAAGTACTAGCTATGGAAACTTCATGGGCCTTGACAAACATAGGAAACTCCAGATCAAGGCTGGAAGTTGATTAAAAGCACAATTCATTCACATTACTCTTGTCTCTCTCACAGGTCCAGTAGTGAATAAAGGATCAACAATGGCACTGAGGCCATATCAGACCTCAGCGGAGGATCCCCCATCTGAAGAGACAGCGGCACATCAGTCCAGTGCGCTCTCCATCAGCAGATACACTCACGTCAGTTTGTAAAGTGAGAGTGCTGGATACTAGAGCACGAGGTAGCACTGAATTAGATAGGGCCAAACTATGAAGGAATAGGAGGAATAAAGATAGTTTTAGAATGCATATGTGCAAACACACAAAGTATGGTAAATAAGTTGGTGAGCTATGAACACAAAAACTGAATGGTAATATGATGTAGTGGTCATTATGGAAAGGTGGCTTAAAAATGGTGAGCACTGAGCTCTTAATATCCAAAGATAAAAGTATTCAGAAAAGGTAAGGAAGGAAGAAAAAGAGGGGTGAAATGATAGTACTCAGTAGGAAAGACACTGAAAGTTGAAAAGGGAAGATATCCTTGAAGGGGTAAAGACAAAATCCATGTGGTTAGAGTTGAGACGTAAGAAAGGTGAAATTAGGTTACTGAGGGTAAAATGAGAGAGAAAGACAGAGGAGCAAATCTGCATGGAAATCCAGCTTTGACAAAGGGTCACCTGGACTCGAAACCTTAGCTCTTTCCTCTCCTTACAGATGCTGCCAGACCTGCTGAGTTTTTTCAGCATTTTCTCTTTTGGAAATCACAGAGATGTGCAAGAATGATAGGGTGGTGCTTTAGGAAGACTTTAGGCATCTAATATCGACAATGTTAGAGTAAAGGAATAGGAGGAATTTCTGAAACATATTCAGGAGAACCTCCTTGACCAGTATGTTCTCCATCCAACTAGGAAGGAGATATTCCTTGATCAGGTTCTGGGAAATGGGCAAGAATTTGCAAAAGGCAGGTCTGGTTTGATCAATTGGATGTTTTGATGAACAGAGAACATTGATAAAGAAATTGCAATTGTTATCTCAGTGGATTTTAAGAAAGTGTTTTACCATGTACCTACAACACAATAGGCTGGTTAACAAAACTGAGACTCATGAGATAGGAGGGTTAGTGTAAACCTGGAGTAAAAATTGGCTTCAAGGACAGAAAACAACTATTTGTGATGAATAGTTATTCAGTCTGGAGGATGGTGTTTTCCAAGGGTCAGAGAACACAGCTTTTTGATATTTGTAAATGACAAAGATTTGAATACAGAGTAAAATGTCAACTTTTGCTGATGCTACTAATCCTGGAGGTGTGTCATATAGTGAGGATGGTACTAATCAACAGAAACAGGAAATAGGCTAGCAGAATGGGCAGGCAAATGGCAGATGGCATTTAATACAGAGAAGTGTGAGGTGATGCGTTTTAGTAGGAGGGATAGGGAGAGGTAATGTAGACTTAATGGCAGAGTGCGCAGGAACAGTGGGGCCTGAGGGTTCATGGGCATAGATCCTAGGGCATATTGCAAAAGCGGTTAGCAAGACATATGGAATAATTGGGTTTCATAAAGCGTGCTATTGAGCACAAAAGTAGGTCATGCTGAACCTTTATAAAGTTGGCTGGATCACAACTAGAGAATTGGTCCAGTTTGGAACATTGCACCTCAGGAAGGATGTGAGGGCCCATGAGAGAGTGTGGGGGCAATTTACCAGAATGGAGGCAGAGATGGGGGATTTTGGTTGCAAGGTTACGTTGGAGAGGCTGGGCTTGTTCTCCTTGTAGCAAATGAGATTGAGGGGAGATTTAATAGATGTGTACATGCTTATGACTGGTTTAGATGAGGCAGACAAAGAAACACTGTTTTCATTAGCTTATCGTACAAGGACTGGAAACACAGATTTATGGTTTCATGTAAAAACTGCAGGGCGGATTTAAGGAAGAATTTATTTTGGCAGCGAGTGGTAATGACTTGGAACTCGCTGCCTAAGAGGGTAGTGGATTTGGAGATGATCAATGATTTCAAAACAAATTTGAATGAGCATTTGAGGGGAGAAAAAAATGCAGTTTTGGGATATTGTGGGAAAATGGCACAGTAGAATGTCGCACAGAGAACCAGCATTGACCTGATAGGCCAAACCAGTGCTGTTTTGATATTATGGCTAATTGTGAGGACAATGTATTTAACCCTGGCATTAGGCAGGTAACATGTCTTTGAAACTCCTGGTCCTGGCTGCAGAGAACAATCTCTATTCCCCTGACTACACTGCTGCAAGTAGTGGAGTGATGGGGGGCAATGAACAATTTGTCCATTCATCCTGCAGTCCTTCTACCCATTCACACAAATAGCAAGTACCTCGTACCTGTTGGTCAAAGTCAAGAGTCCAGGCTCCTCCATCACTACATCCTGCATCCCCACACCTGACTGCCTCGGAGTCACACCCCACTTTTCTTCAGCATTGACTGACTCCAAAGTTCTACTTAACCAAAGGTGTGTGACTGCCTCCTGGAATAAAATATCCAGGAAACTCTTCCCTCTCCTGATCCGGCACAGTGTCTCCATTTGGACTCTACGAACTCCCACATGATGCAGTTATGGTACACCGCCTGCCCTGCCATGTGTGTCTACTCGTATTTATTTACTTTATTAGTTAATTAGTTATTTATTTAGTAAAGTTAAATCAGGTTACAATTTGGTATAAAAGGAAAACACTCACCAGCTCTTGGAGGTAAAATAAAAATTCCCAATGTTAACACTATTTACAAAGCACCCTGTTCCCTGATCATTCCGTAAATAAGGGAAATTAATTGATATGTTCAATAGTGTTCCTGCTCATGAATAATTATTTTGGTAAAACAGTTCGCCCGAGGGGTTGGTTTAGCACAGTGGACTAAACAGCTGGCTTGTAATGCAGAACAATGCCAGCAGCGTGGGTTCAATTCCTGTACCGGCCTCTCCGAACAGGCACCAGAATGTGGCGATTAGGGGCTTTTCACAGTAACTTCATTGAAGCCTACTTGTGACAATAAGCGATTATTATTATTATTATATACCAACAGTTGTAAGGAATAAGTTACATTTATGTATCACCATTCACATCCTCAAAATGTTTCACAGCCGAGGAAACATTTTTCAAATGAAAACAGTAAATGTTGGAAACACCCAGCATCATCTATTGAGAGAAAGATTTAACAATGTTACAAGTTAATAGCTTTATAGCTTATCCATGGCTCTCATCTTCTCTTGGACAGTAGATGCTGGTAGAGGCTGTCTGCTTTCCAGTGACTGGGAGTAAGGTAGGTGCGTGCTGACTCTTGGGATGGGATTTTCCTATCAGCACACAGCCCGTTAGTGGTCTGCATCCCTCCTTTCTTTGCCACATTACTGGGCCATGAGACCTTTCTCTTTGCCAGATTTTCTCTTTCCCTCTATTATTTATACCTCCGCTGAATCAATTTTAAGTAAAAAGTATATTTATTGAATTTTTACATAACAACCAAAGAGAACACAAGAGTGCAAAACAAGTAAATATTTAAAAAAATAAAAACCCATAATTAACTTAAACACTATAATTAAACCCCGTAACAGCTAACGGTGTCTAGATCCTTGAAAAGGGAAATAAATGGCTGCCACCTGGAGTATCTCTGACATGGTGCTAAAAAAGGAAGCCCAGAAACTAGCAAGTTTGGGGCAGGACCAACCATAGCGTGTGGTTAGTTGGGGCAAGCGAACTGCGATCACATCTGTCCTCAACATTTAAAAAAAACCCACTCATCCTTGCCTTGGTCAAGTGCGCCTTGTGTAACACCTTGATCAGAATTAGGCTCAACCGGGCGCATGAGGACGTGGAGTTGACCCTGTAAAGGGCCTTCTTCCAAGTCTCACCAGTAAGTATAGGGTCCAGTTCACTTTCCCATTTCACCCTCACCTTGTTTAGCAGGGAGGGAACCGACGAGAGAATATAGGCATATAAGTCTGAAATAGACCCCCTGCCAGGCTGAGCCAAAGATAAAATCCTCTTCAGCAATGAGGAAGGTGCAGCCAAGGGAAAGGAAGGGAAAACTGTACGAGAGAAAAGGTGAACTTGAAAAGTAGCGAAAAAGGCTAGAATTGGGTCACTGAAATCTATCAGCCAGGTCTCTAAAACTGGCAAACTGAATCCATCTTTTGTTTTTTTATTTATCTCATTCCCACCCTCTTTCCCATTTGTCATGTAATCACTCCTGTCATCCATCACAGACCTTTATTTTTTATCCTTCCCTACCCATTTTTTTTTCTTGGTTTTGTATTTGCAGGAGATTTCAATTCAACATTTTCCAATTCTGACAAGAGCTCCGGGTCGATGGCACTCCAATCTCTCAATCAAAAGGTCAAGTATTCCAGACCCACTTCAAAGACATGGACACAAAGATCTAGGTTGAGACGCGTGTACTGAACTGTTGAAGGTAAGCGAGGTCCTGGCTGTCCTCTAAGGTGAATGAAAAAGATCCCATGACGATCTTTTGGAGAAGAACAAGGGAGTTCTCCCTACTGTCCTGACCGCCATTTACCCTTTATTAAAATCATTCCTGGGATGAGGGCATCGCTGGATAGGCCAGCATTTATTACCCATCCATAACTGCCCTTGAGAAGGTGTTGGCCTTCTTGAGCCGCTTGAAGTCCATGGGGTGTAGGCACTGTTAGGAAGGGAGTTCCAGGATTTTGAGCCAGCCACAGTGATGGAACAACGGTACATTTCCAAGTCAGGATAGTGGGTGGCTTAGAGTGGAATTTCCAGGTGCTGGTGTTCCCATGTATCTGCTGTTCTTGGTCTTTCTGGATGGTATTGGTTGTGGGTTTGGAAGATGCAGTCTGAGTGGATGGTGTTGGTTGTGGGTTTGGTTGATGCAGTCTGAGTGGATGAGAATGGTTGTGGGTTTGGAAGATGCAGTCTGAGTGGATGGTAATGGTTGTGCGTTTGGAAGATGCAGTCTGAGTGGATGGTGTTGGTTGTGGGTTTGGAAGATGCAGTCTGAGTGGATGGTGTTGGTTGTGGGTTTGGAAGATGCAGTCTGAGTGGATGGTGTTGGTTGTGGGTTTGGAAGTTGCAGTCTGAGTGGATGGTGTTGGTTGTGGGTTTGGAAGATGCAGTCTGAGTGGATGGTGTTGGTTGTTGGTTTGGAAGTTGCAGTCTGAGTGGATGGTGTTGGTTGTGGGTTTGGAAGATGCAGTCTGAGTGGATGGTGTTGGTTGTGGGTTTGGAAGATGCAGTCTGAGTGGATGGTGTTGGTTGTGGGTTTGGAGGATGCAGTCTGAGTGGATGGTGTTGGTTGTGGGTTTGGAAGATGCAGTCTGAGTGAATGGTGTTGGTTGTGGGTTTGGAAGATGCAGTCTGAGTGGATGGTGTTGGTTGTGGGTTTGGAAGATGCAGTCTGAGTGGATGGTGTTGGTTGTGGGTTTGGAAGTTGCAGTCTGAGTGGATGGTGTTGGTTGTGGGTTTGGAAGATGCAGTCTGAGTGGATGGTGTTGGTTGTTGGTTTGGAAGTTGCAGTCTGAGTGGATGGTGTTGGTTGTGGGTTTGGAAGATGCAGTCTGAGTGGATGGTGTTGGTTGTGGGTTTGGAAGATGCAGTCTGAGTGGATGGTGTTGGTTGTGGGTTTGGAGGATGCAGTCTGAGTGGATGGTGTTGGTTGTGGGTTTGGAAGATGCAGTCTGAGTGGATGGTGTTGGTTGTGGGTTTGGAAGATGCAGTCTGAGTGGATGGTAATGGTTGTGGGTTTGGAAGTTGCAGTCTGAGTGGATGGTGTTGGTTGTGGGTTTGGAAGATGCAGTCTGAGTGGATGGTAATGGTTGTGGGTTTGGAAGATGCAGTCTGAGTGGATGGTGTTGGTTGTGGGTTTGGAAGATGCAGTCTGAGTGGATGGTGTTGGTTGTGGGTTTGGAAGTTGCAGTCTGAGTGGATGGTGTTGGTTGTGGGTTTGGAAGATGCAGTCTGAGTGGATGGTAATGGTTGTAGGTTTGGAAGATGCAGTCTGAGTGGATGGTGTTGGTTGTGGGTTTGGAAGTTGCAGTCTGAGTGGATGGTGTTGGTTGTGGGTTTGGAAGATGCAGTCTGAGTGGATGGTAATGGTTGTGGGTTTGGAAGTTGTAGGCTGAGTGGATGATAATGGTTGTGGGTTTGGAAGTTGCAGTCTGAGTGGATGGTGTTGGTTGTGGGTTTGGAAGATGCAGTCTGAGTGGATGGTAATGGTTGTGGGTTTGGAAGATGCAGTCTGAGTGGATGGTAATGGTTGTGGGTTTGGAAGTTGCAGGCTGAGTGGATGATAATGGTTGTGGGTTTGGAAGTTGCAGTCTGAGTGGATGGTGTTGGTTGTGGGTTTGGAAGATGCAGTCTGAGTGGATGGTAATGGTTTGGGTTTGGAAGTTGCAGTCTGAGTAGATGGTAATGGTTGTGCGTTTGGAAGATGCAGTCTGAGTGGATGGAGTTGGTTGTGGGTTTGGAAGTTGCAGTCTGAGTGGATGGTGTTGGTTGTTGGTTTGGAAGTTGCAGTCTGAGTGGATGATAATGGTTTGGGTTTGGAAGATGCAGTCTGAGTGGATGGTGTTGGTTGTGGGTTTGGAAGATGCAGTCTGAGTGGATGGTAATGGTTGTGGGTTTAGAAGATGCAGTCTGAGTGGATGGTGTTGGTTGTTGGTTTGGAAGTTGCAGTCTGAGTGGATGGTAATGGTTGTGGGTTTGGAAGTTGCACTCTGAGTGGATGGTAATGGTTGTGGGTTTGGAAGATGCAGTCTGAATAATGGTGTTGGTTGTGGGTTTGGAAGATGCAGTCTGAGTGGATGGTGTTGGTTGTGGGTTTGGAAGTTGCAGTCTGAGTGGATGGTGTTGTTTGTGGGTTTGGAAGTTGCAGTCTGAGTGGATGGTGTTGGTTGTGGGTTTGGAAGTTGCAGTCTGAGTGGATGGTAATGGTTGTGGGTTTGGAAGTTGCAGTCTGAGTGGATGGTAATGGTTGTGGGTTTGGAAGTTGCAGTCTGAGTGGATGGTGTTGGTTGTGGGTTTGGAAGTTGCAGTCTGAGTGGATGGTGTTGGTTGTGGGTATGGAAGTTGCAGTCTGAGTGGATGGTGTTGGTTGTGGGTTTGGAAGTTGCAGTCTGAGTGGATGGCGTTGGTTGTGGGTTTGGAAGATGCAGTCTGAGTGGATGGTGTTGGTTGTGGGTTTGGAAGATGCAGTCTGAGTGGATGGTGTTGGTTGTGGCTTTGGAAGATGCAGTCTGAGTGGATGGTGTTGGTTGTGGGTTTGGAAGATGCAGTCTGAGTGGATGGTGTTGGTTGTGGGTTTGGAAGTTGCAGTCTGAGTGGATGGTGTTGGTTGTGGGTTTGGAAGATGCAGTCTGAGTGGATGGTAATGGTTGTAGGTTTGGAAGATGCAGTCTGAGTGGATGGTGTTGGTTGTGGGTTTGGAAGTTGCAGTCTGAGTGGATGGTGTTGGTTGTGGGTTTGGAAGATGCAGTCTGAGTGGATGGTAATGGTTGTGGGTTTGGAAGTTGCAGGCTGAGTGGATGATAATGGTTGTGGGTTTGGAAGTTGCAGTCTGAGTGGATGGTGTTGGTTGTGGGTTTGGAAGATGCAGTCTGAGTGGATGGTAATGGTTGTGGGTTTGGAAGATGCAGTCTGAGTGGATGGTAATGGTTGTGGGTTTGGAAGTTGCAGGCTGAGTGGATGATAATGGTTGTGGGTTTGGAAGTTGCAGTCTGAGTGGATGGTGTTGGTTGTGGGTTTGGAAGATGCAGTCTGAGTGGATGGTAATGGTTTGGGTTTGGAAGTTGCAGTCTGAGTGGATGGTAATGGTTGTGCGTTTGGAAGATGCAGTCTGAGTGGATGGAGTTGGTTGTGGGTTTGGAAGTTGCAGTCTGAGTGGATGATAATGGTTTGGGTTTGGAAGATGCAGTCTGAGTGGATGGTGTTGGTTGTTGGTTTGGAAGTTGCAGTCTGAGTGGATGGTGTTGGTTGTGGGTTTGGAAGATGCAGTCTGAGTGGATGGTGTTGGTTGTGGGTTTGGAAGATGCAGTCTGAGTGGATGGTGTTGGTTGTGGGTTTGGAAGATGCAGTCTGAGTGGATGGTAATGGTTGTGGGTTTGGAAGTTGTAGGCTGAGTGGATGATAATGGTTGTGGGTTTGGAAGTTGCAGTCTGAGTGGATGGTGTTGGTTGTGGGTTTGGAAGATGCAGTCTGAGTGGATGGTGTTGGTTGTGGGTTTGGAAGATGCAGTCTGAGTGGATGGTGTTGGTTGTGGGTTTGGAAGTTGCAGTCTGAGTGGATGGTGTTGGTTGTGGGTTTGGAAGATGCAGTCTGAGTGGATGGTAATGGTTGTAGGTTTGGAAGATGCAGTCTGAGTGGATGGTGTTGGTTGTGGGTTTGGAAGTTGCAGTCTGAGTGGATGGTGTTGGTTGTGGGTTTGGAAGATGCAGTCTGAGTGGATGGTAATGGTTGTGGGTTTGGAAGTTGCAGGCTGAGTGGATGATAATGGTTGTGGGTTTGGAAGTTGCAGTCTGAGTGGATGGTGTTGGTTGTGGGTTTGGAAGATGCAGTCTGAGTGGATGGTAATGGTTGTGGGTTTGGAAGATGCAGTCTGAGTGGATGGTAATGGTTGTGGGTTTGGAAGTTGCAGGCTGAGTGGATGATAATGGTTGTGGGTTTGGAAGTTGCAGTCTGAGTGGATGGTGTTGGTTGTGGGTTTGGAAGTTGCAGTCTGAGTGGATGATAATGGTTTGGGTTTGGAAGATGCAGTCTGAGTGGATGGTAATGGTTGTGGGTTTGGAAGTTGCAGGCTGAGTGGATGATAATGGTTGTGGGTTTGGAAGTTGCAGTCTGAGTGGATGGTGTTGGTTGTGGGTTTGGAAGTTGCAGTCTGAGTGGATGGTAATGGTTGTGGGTTTGGAAGATGCAGTCTGAGTGGATGGTAATGGTTGTGGGTTTGGAAGATGCAGTCTGAGTGGATGGTGTTGGTTGTGGGTTTGGAAGATGCAGTCTGAGTGGATGGTAATGGTTGTGGGTTTGGAAGATGCAGTCTGAATAATGGTGTTGGTTGTGGGTTTGGAAGTTGCAGTCTGAGTGGATGGTGTTGGTTGTGGGTTTGGAAGTTGCAGTCTGAGTGGATAGTAATGGTTGTGGGTTTGGAAGATGCAGTCTGAGTGGATGGTGTTGGTTGTTGGTTTGGAAGTTGCAGTCTGAGTGGATGGTAATGGTTGTGGGTTTGGAAGTTGCAGTCTGAGTGGATGGTGTTGGTTGTGGGTTTGGAAGATGCAGTCTGAGTGGATGGTGTTGGTTGTGGGTTTGGAAGATGCAGTCTGAGTGGATGGTGTTGGTTCTGGGTTTGGAAGATGCAGTCTGAGTGGATGGTGTTGGTTGTGGGTTTGGAAGTTGCAGTCTGAGTGGATGGTGTTGGTTGTGGGTTTGGAAGATGCAGTCTGAGTGGATGGTAATGGTTGTAGGTTTGGAAGATGCAGTCTGAGTGGATGGTGTTGGTTGTGGGTTTGGAAGTTGCAGTCTGAGTGGATGGTGTTGGTTGTGGGTTTGGAAGATGCAGTCTGAGTGGATGGTAATGGTTGTGGGTTTGGAAGTTGCAGGCTGAGTGGATGGTAATGGTTGTGGGTTTGGAAGATGCAGTCTGAGTGGATGGTAATGGTTGTGGGTTTGCAAGATGCAGTCTGAGTGGATGGTGTTGGTTGTGGGTTTGGAAGATGCAGTCTGAGTGGATGGTGTTGGTTGTGGGTTTGGAAGATGCAGTCTGAGTGGATGGTGTTGGTTGTGGGTTTGGAAGATGCAGTCTGAGTGGATGGTGTTGGTTGTGGGTTTGGAAGTTGCAGTCTGAGTGGATGGTGTTGGTTGTGGGTTTGGAAGATGCAGTCTGAGTGGATGGTAATGGTTGTGGGTTTGGAAGATGCAGTCTGAGTGGATGGCAATGGTTGTGGGTTTGGAAGTTGCAGGCTGAGTGGATGATAATGTTTGTGGGTTTGGAAGTTGCAGTCTGAGTGGATGGTGTTGGTTGTGGGTTTGGAAGATGCAGTCTGAGAGGATGGTAATGGTTTGGGTTTGGAAGTTGCAGTCTGAGTGGATGGTAATGGTTGTGCGTTTGGAAGATGCAGTCTGAGTGGATGGAGTTGGTTGTGGGTTTGGAAGTTGCAGTCTGAGAGGATGATAATGGTTTGGGTTTGGAAGATGCAGTCTGAGTGGATGGTGTTGGTTGTTGGTTTGGAAGTTGCAGCCTGAGTGGATGGTGTTGGTTGTGGGTTTGGAAGATGCAGTCTGAGTGGATGGTAATGGTTGTGGGTTTGGAAGTTGTAGGCTGAGTGGATGATAATGGTTGTGGGTTTGGAAGTTGCAGTCTGAGTGGATGGTGTTGGTTGTGGGTTTGGAAGATGCAGTCTGAGTGGATGGTAATGGTTGTAGGTTTGGAAGATGCAGTCTGAGTGGATGGTGTTGGTTGTGGGTTTGGAAGTTGCAGTCTGAGTGGATGGTGTTGGTTGTGGGTTTGGAAGATGCAGTCTGAGTGGATGGTAATGGTTGTGGGTTTGGAAGTTGTAGGCTGAGTGGATGATAATGGTTGTGGGTTTGGAAGTTGCAGTCTGAGTGGATGGTGTTGGTTGTGGGTTTGGAAGATGCAGTCTGAGTGGATGGTAATGGTTGTGGGTTTGGAAGATGCAGTCTGAGTGGATGGTAATGGTTGTGGGTTTGGAAGTTGCAGGCTGAGTGGATGATAATGGTTGTGGGTTTGGAAGTTGCAGTCTGAGTGGATGGTGTTGGTTGTGGGTTTGGAAGATGCAGTCTGAGTGGATGGTAATGGTTTGGGTTTGGAAGTTGCAGTCTGAGTAGATGGTAATGGTTGTGCGTTTGGAAGATGCAGTCTGAGTGGATGGAGTTGGTTGTGGGTTTGGAAGTTGCAGTCTGAGTGGATGGTGTTGGTTGTTGGTTTGGAAGTTGCAGTCTGAGTGGATGATAATGGTTTGGGTTTGGAAGATGCAGTCTGAGTGGATGGTGTTGGTTGTGGGTTTGGAAGATGCAGTCTGAGTGGATGGTAATGGTTGTGGGTTTAGAAGATGCAGTCTGAGTGGATGGTGTTGGTTGTTGGTTTGGAAGTTGCAGTCTGAGTGGATGGTAATGGTTGTGGGTTTGGAAGTTGCACTCTGAGTGGATGGTAATGGTTGTGGGTTTGGAAGATGCAGTCTGAATAATGGTGTTGGTTGTGGGTTTGGAAGATGCAGTCTGAGTGGATGGTGTTGGTTGTGGGTTTGGAAGTTGCAGTCTGAGTGGATGGTGTTGTTTGTGGGTTTGGAAGTTGCAGTCTGAGTGGATGGTGTTGGTTGTGGGTTTGGAAGTTGCAGTCTGAGTGGATGGTAATGGTTGTGGGTTTGGAAGTTGCAGTCTGAGTGGATGGTAATGGTTGTGGGTTTGGAAGTTGCAGTCTGAGTGGATGGTGTTGGTTGTGGGTTTGGAAGTTGCAGTCTGAGTGGATGGTGTTGGTTGTGGGTATGGAAGTTGCAGTCTGAGTGGATGGTGTTGGTTGTGGGTTTGGAAGTTGCAGTCTGAGTGGATGGCGTTGGTTGTGGGTTTGGAAGATGCAGTCTGAGTGGATGGTGTTGGTTGTGGGTTTGGAAGATGCAGTCTGAGTGGATGGTGTTGGTTGTGGCTTTGGAAGATGCAGTCTGAGTGGATGGTGTTGGTTGTGGGTTTGGAAGATGCAGTCTGAGTGGATGGTGTTGGTTGTGGGTTTGGAAGTTGCAGTCTGAGTGGATGGTGTTGGTTGTGGGTTTGGAAGATGCAGTCTGAGTGGATGGTAATGGTTGTAGGTTTGGAAGATGCAGTCTGAGTGGATGGTGTTGGTTGTGGGTTTGGAAGTTGCAGTCTGAGTGGATGGTGTTGGTTGTGGGTTTGGAAGATGCAGTCTGAGTGGATGGTAATGGTTGTGGGTTTGGAAGTTGCAGGCTGAGTGGATGATAATGGTTGTGGGTTTGGAAGTTGCAGTCTGAGTGGATGGTGTTGGTTGTGGGTTTGGAAGATGCAGTCTGAGTGGATGGTAATGGTTGTGGGTTTGGAAGATGCAGTCTGAGTGGATGGTAATGGTTGTGGGTTTGGAAGTTGCAGGCTGAGTGGATGATAATGGTTGTGGGTTTGGAAGTTGCAGTCTGAGTGGATGGTGTTGGTTGTGGGTTTGGAAGATGCAGTCTGAGTGGATGGTAATGGTTTGGGTTTGGAAGTTGCAGTCTGAGTGGATGGTAATGGTTGTGCGTTTGGAAGATGCAGTCTGAGTGGATGGAGTTGGTTGTGGGTTTGGAAGTTGCAGTCTGAGTGGATGATAATGGTTTGGGTTTGGAAGATGCAGTCTGAGTGGATGGTGTTGGTTGTTGGTTTGGAAGTTGCAGTCTGAGTGGATGGTGTTGGTTGTGGGTTTGGAAGATGCAGTCTGAGTGGATGGTGTTGGTTGTGGGTTTGGAAGATGCAGTCTGAGTGGATGGTGTTGGTTGTGGGTTTGGAAGATGCAGTCTGAGTGGATGGTAATGGTTGTGGGTTTGGAAGTTGTAGGCTGAGTGGATGATAATGGTTGTGGGTTTGGAAGTTGCAGTCTGAGTGGATGGTGTTGGTTGTGGGTTTGGAAGATGCAGTCTGAGTGGATGGTGTTGGTTGTGGGTTTGGAAGATGCAGTCTGAGTGGATGGTGTTGGTTGTGGGTTTGGAAGTTGCAGTCTGAGTGGATGGTGTTGGTTGTGGGTTTGGAAGATGCAGTCTGAGTGGATGGTAATGGTTGTAGGTTTGGAAGATGCAGTCTGAGTGGATGGTGTTGGTTGTGGGTTTGGAAGTTGCAGTCTGAGTGGATGGTGTTGGTTGTGGGTTTGGAAGATGCAGTCTGAGTGGATGGTAATGGTTGTGGGTTTGGAAGTTGCAGGCTGAGTGGATGATAATGGTTGTGGGTTTGGAAGTTGCAGTCTGAGTGGATGGTGTTGGTTGTGGGTTTGGAAGATGCAGTCTGAGTGGATGGTAATGGTTGTGGGTTTGGAAGATGCAGTCTGAGTGGATGGTAATGGTTGTGGGTTTGGAAGTTGCAGGCTGAGTGGATGATAATGGTTGTGGGTTTGGAAGTTGCAGTCTGAGTGGATGGTGTTGGTTGTGGGTTTGGAAGTTGCAGTCTGAGTGGATGATAATGGTTTGGGTTTGGAAGATGCAGTCTGAGTGGATGGTAATGGTTGTGGGTTTGGAAGTTGCAGGCTGAGTGGATGATAATGGTTGTGGGTTTGGAAGTTGCAGTCTGAGTGGATGGTGTTGGTTGTGGGTTTGGAAGTTGCAGTCTGAGTGGATGATAATGGTTTGGGTTTGGAAGATGCAGTCTGAGTGGATGGTGTTGGTTGTGGGTTTGGAAGATGCAGTCTGAGTGGATGGTAATGGTTGTGGGTTTGGAAGATGCAGTCTGAGTGGATGGTAATGGTTGTGGGTTTGGAAGATGCAGTCTGAGTGGATGGTGTTGGTTGTGGGTTTGGAAGATGCAGTCTGAGTGGATGGTAATGGTTGTGGGTTTGGAAGATGCAGTCTGAATAATGGTGTTGGTTGTGGGTTTGGAAGTTGCAGTCTGAGTGGATGGTGTTGGTTGTGGGTTTGGAAGTTGCAGTCTGAGTGGATAGTAATGGTTGTGGGTTTGGAAGATGCAGTCTGAGTGGATGGTGTTGGTTGTTGGTTTGGAAGTTGCAGTCTGAGTGGATGGTAATGGTTGTGGGTTTGGAAGTTGCAGTCTGAGTGGATGGTGTTGGTTGTGGGTTTGGAAGATGCAGTCTGAGTGGATGGTGTTGGTTGTGGGTTTGGAAGATGCAGTCTGAGTGGATGGTGTTGGTTCTGGGTTTGGAAGATGCAGTCTGAGTGGATGGTGTTGGTTGTGGGTTTGGAAGTTGCAGTCTGAGTGGATGGTGTTGGTTGTGGGTTTGGAAGATGCAGTCTGAGTGGATGGTAATGGTTGTAGGTTTGGAAGATGCAGTCTGAGTGGATGGTGTTGGTTGTGGGTTTGGAAGTTGCAGTCTGAGTGGATGGTGTTGGTTGTGGGTTTGGAAGATGCAGTCTGAGTGGATGGTAATGGTTGTGGGTTTGGAAGTTGCAGGCTGAGTGGATGGTAATGGTTGTGGGTTTGGAAGATGCAGTCTGAGTGGATGGTAATGGTTGTGGGTTTGCAAGATGCAGTCTGAGTGGATGGTGTTGGTTGTGGGTTTGGAAGATGCAGTCTGAGTGGATGGTGTTGGTTGTGGGTTTGGAAGATGCAGTCTGAGTGGATGGTGTTGGTTGTGGGTTTGGAAGATGCAGTCTGAGTGGATGGTGTTGGTTGTGGGTTTGGAAGTTGCAGTCTGAGTGGATGGTGTTGGTTGTGGGTTTGGAAGATGCAGTCTGAGTGGATGGTAATGGTTGTGGGTTTGGAAGATGCAGTCTGAGTGGATGGCAATGGTTGTGGGTTTGGAAGTTGCAGGCTGAGTGGATGATAATGTTTGTGGGTTTGGAAGTTGCAGTCTGAGTGGATGGTGTTGGTTGTGGGTTTGGAAGATGCAGTCTGAGAGGATGGTAATGGTTTGGGTTTGGAAGTTGCAGTCTGAGTGGATGGTAATGGTTGTGCGTTTGGAAGATGCAGTCTGAGTGGATGGAGTTGGTTGTGGGTTTGGAAGTTGCAGTCTGAGAGGATGATAATGGTTTGGGTTTGGAAGATGCAGTCTGAGTGGATGGTGTTGGTTGTTGGTTTGGAAGTTGCAGCCTGAGTGGATGGTGTTGGTTGTGGGTTTGGAAGATGCAGTCTGAGTGGATGGTGTTGGTTGTGGGTTTGGAAGATGCAGTCTGAGTGGATGGTGTTGGTTGTGGGTTTGGAAGATGCAGTCTGAGTGGATGGTGTTGGTTGTGGGTTTGGAAGATGCAGTCTGAGTGGATGGTGTTGGTTGTGGGTTTGGAAGATGCAGTCTGAGTGGATGGTAATGGTTGTGGGTTTGGAAGTTGCAGGCTGAGTGGATGATAATGGTTGTGGGTTTGGAAGTTGCAGTCTGAGTGGATGGTGTTGGTTGTGGGTTTGGAAGATGCAGTCTGAGTGGATGGTGTTGGTTGTGGGTTTGGAAGATGCAGTCTGAGTGGATGGTGTTGGTTGTGGGTTTGGAAGTTGCAGTCTGAGTGGATGGTGTTGGTTGTGGGTTTGGAAGATGCAGTCTGAGTGGATGGTAATGGTTGTAGGTTTGGAAGATGCAGTCTGAGTGGATGGTGTTGGTTGTGGGTTTGGAAGTTGCAGTCTGAGTGGATGGTGTTGGTTGTGGGTTTGGAAGATGCAGTCTGAGTGGATGGTAATGGTTGTGGGTTTGGAAGTTGCAGGCTGAGTGGATGATAATGGTTGTGGGTTTGGAAGTTGCAGTCTGAGTGGATGGTGTTGGTTGTGGGTTTGGAAGATGCAGTCTGAGTGAATGGTAATGGTTGTGGGTTTGGAAGATGCAGTCTGAGTGGATGGTAATGGTTGTGGGTTTGGAAGTTGCAGGCTGAGTGGATGATAATGGTTGTGGGTTTGGAAGTTGCAGTCTGAGTGGATGGTGTTGGTTGTGGGTTTGGAAGATGCAGTCTGAGTGGATGGTAATGGTTTGGGTTTGGAAGTTGCAGTCTGAGTGGATGGTCATGGTTGTGCGTTTGGAAGATGCAGTCTGAGTGGATGGAGTTGGTTGTGGGTTTGGAAGTTGCAGTCTGAGTGGATGGTGTTGGTTGTTGGTTTGGAAGTTGCAGTCTGAGTGGATGATAATGGTTTGGGTTTGGAAGATGCAGTCTGAGTGGATGGTGTTGGTTGTGGGTTTGGAAGATGCAGTCTGAGTGGATGGTAATGGTTGTGGGTTTGGAAGATGCAGTCTGAGTGGATGGTGTTGGTTGTTGGTTTGGAAGTTGCAGTCTGAGTGGATGGTAATGGTTGTGGGTTTGGAAGTTGCACCCTAAGTGGATGGTAATCGTTGTGGGTTTGGAAGATGCAGCCTGAATAATGGTGTTGGTTGTGGGTTTGGAAGTTGCAGTCTGAGTGGATGGTGTTGGTTGTGGGTTTGGAAGTTGCAGTCTGAGTGGATGGTGTTGGTTGTGGGTTTGGAAGTTGCAGTCTGAGTGGATGGTGTTGGTTGTGGGTTTGGAAGTTGCAGTCTGAGTGGATGGTGTTGGTTGTGGGTTTGGAAGTTGCAGTCTGAGTGGCTGGTGTTGGTTGTGGGTTTGGAAGTTGCAGTCTGAGTGGATAGTAATGGTTGTGGGTTTGGAAGATGCAGTCTGAGTGGATGGTGTTGGTTGTTGGTTTGGAAGTTGCAGTCTGAGTGGATGGTAATGGTTGTGGGTTTGGAAGTTGCAGTCTGAGTGGATGGTGTTGGTTGTGGGTTTGGAAGATGCAGTCTGAGTGGATGGTGTTGGTTGTGGGTTTGGAAGATGCAGTCTGAGTGGATGGTGTTGGTTGTGGGTTTGGAAGATGCAGTCTGAGTGGATGGTGTTGGTTGTGGGTTTGGAAGATGCAGTCTGAGTGGATGGTGTTGGTTGTGGGTTTGGAAGATGCAGTCTGAGTGGATGGTGTTGGTTGTGGGTTTGGAAGTTGCAGTCTGAGTGGATGGTGTTGGTTGTGGGTTTGGAAGATGCAGTCTGAGTGGATGGTAATGGTTGTAGGTTTGGAAGATGCAGTCTGAGTGGATGGTGTTGGTTGTGGGTTTGGAAGTTGCAGTCTGAGTGGATGGTGTTGGTTGTGGGTTTGGAAGATGCAGTCTGAGTGGATGGTAATGGTTGTGGGTTTGGAAGATGCAGTCTGAGTGGATGGTGTTGGTTGTAGGTTTGGAAGATGCAGTCTGAGTGGATGGTAATGGTTGTGGGTTTGGAAGTTGCAGGCTGAGTGGATGATAATGGTTGTGGGTTTGGAAGTTGCAGTCTGAGTGGATGGTGTTGGTTGTGGGTTTGGAAGATGCAGTCTGAGTGGATGGTAATGATTGTGGGTTTGGAAGATGCAGTCTGAGTGGATGGTAATGGTTGTGGGTTTGGAAGTTGCAGGCTGAGTGGATGATAATGGTTGTGGGTTTGGAAGTTGCAGTCTGAGTGGATGGTGTTGGTTGTGGGTTTGGAAGATGCAGTCTGAGTGGATGGTAATGGTTGTGGGTTTGGAAGTTGCAGTCTGAGTGGATGGTAATGGTTGTGGGTTTGGAAGTTGCACTCTGAGTGGATGGTACTGCTTGTGGGTTTGGAAGATGCAGTCTGAATAATGGTGTTGGTTGTGGGTTTGGAAGTTGCAGTCTGAGTGGATGGTGTTGGTTGTGGGTTTGGAAGTTGCAGTCTGAGTGGATGGTGTTGGTTGTGGGTTTGGAAGTTGCAGTCTGAGTGGATGGTGTTGGTTGTGGGTTTGGAAGATGAAGTCTGAGTGGATGGTAATGGTTGTGGGTTTGGAAGTTGCAGTCTGAGTGGATGGTGTTGGTTTTGGGTTTGGAAGTTGCAGTCTGAGTGGATGGTGTTGGTTGTGGGTTTGGAAGTTGCAGTCTGAGTGGATAGTAATGGTTGTGGGTTTAGAAGATGCAGTCTGAGTAGATGGTGTTGGTTGTTGGTTTGGAAGTTGCAGTCTGAGAGGATGGTAATGGTTGTGGGTTTGGAAGTTGCACTCTGAGTGGATGGTGTTGGTTGTGGGTTTGGAAGATGCAGTCTGAGTGGATGGTGTTGGTTGTGGTTTTGGAAGATGCAGTCTGAGTGGATGGTGTTGGTTGTGGGTTTGGAAGATGCAGTCTGAGTGGATGGTGTTGGTTGTGGGTTTGGAAGTTGCAGTCTGAGTGGCTGGTGTTGGTTGTGGGTTTGGAAGTTGCAGTCTGAGTGGATAGTAATGGTTGTGGGTTTGGAAGATGCAGTCTGAGTGGATGGTGTTGGTTGTTGGTTTGGAAGTTGCAGTCTGAGTGGATGGTAATGGTTGTGGGTTTGGAAGTTGCAGTCTGAGTGGATGGTGTTGGTTGTGGGTTTGGAAGATGCAGTCTGAGTGGATGGTGTTGGTTGTGGGTTTGGAAGATGCAGTCTGAGTGGATGGTGTTGGTTGTGGGTTTGGAAGATGCAGTCTGAGTGGATGGTGTTGGTTGTGGGTTTGGAAGATGCAGTCTGAGTGGATGGTGTTGGTTGTGGGTTTGGAAGTTGCAGTCTGAGTGGATGGTGTTGGTTGTGGGTTTGGAAGATGCAGTCTGAGTGGATGGTAATGGTTGTAGGTTTGGAAGATGCAGTCTGAGTGGATGGTGTTGGTTGTGGGTTTGGAAGTTGCAGTCTGAGTTGATGGTGTTGGTTGTGGGTTTGGAAGATGCAGTCTGAGTGGATGGTAATGGTTGTGGGTTTGGAAGTTGCAGGCTGAGTGGATGATAATGGTTGTGGGTTTGGAAGTTGCAGTCTGAGTGGATGGTGTTGGTTGTGGGTTTGGAAGATGCAGTCTGAGTGGATGGTAATGGTTGTGGGTTTGGAAGATGCAGTCTGAGTGGATGGTAATGGTTGTGGGTTTGGAAGTTGCAGGCTGAGTGGATGATAATGGTTGTGGGCTTGGAAGTTGCAGTCTGAGTGGATGGTGTTGGTTGTGGGTTTGGAAGATGCAGTCTGAGTGGATGGTAATGGTTTGGGTTTGGAAGTTGCAGTCTGAGTGGATGGTAATGGTTGTGCGTTTGGAAGATGCAGTCTGAGTGGATGGAGTTGGTTGTGGGTTTGGAAGTTGCAGTCTGAGTGGATGATAATGGTTTGGATTTGGAAGATGCAGTCTGAGTGGATGGTGTTGGTTGTGGGTTTGGAAGATGCAGTCTGAGTGGATGGTAATGGTTGTGGGTTTGGAAGATGCAGTCTGAGTGTATGGTGTTGGTTGTTGGTTTGGAAGTTGCAGTCTGAGTGGATGGTGTTGGTTGTTGGTTTGGAAGTTGCAGTCTGAGTGGATGATAAATGTTTGGGTTTGGAAGATGCAGTCTGAGTGGATGGTAATGGTTGTGGGTTTGGAAGTTGCAGTCTGAGTGGATGGTGTTGGTTGTGGGTTTGGAAGATGCAGTCTGAGTGGATGGTAATGGTTGTGGGTTTGGAAGTTGCAGTCTGAGTGGATGGTAATGGTTGTGGGTTTGGAAGTTGCAGTCTGAGTGGATGGTGTTGGTTGTGGGTTTGGAAGATGCAGTCTGAGTGGATGGTAATGGTTGTGGGTTTGGAAGATGCAGTCTGAGTGTATGGTGTTGGTTGTTGGTTTGGAAGTTGCAGTCTGAGTGGATGGTAATGGTTGTGGGTTTGGAAGTTGCACTCTGAGTGGATGGTACTGCTTGTGGGTTTGGAAGATGCAGTCTGAATAATAGTGTTGGTTGTGGGTTTGGAAGTTGCAGTCTGAGTGGATGGTGTTGATTGTGGGTTTGGAAGTTGCAGTCTGAGTGGATGGTGTTGTTTGTGGGTTTGGAAGTTGCAGTCTGAGTGGATGGTGTTGGTTGTGGGTTTGGAAGATGAAGTCTGAGTGGATGGTAATGGTTGTGGGTTTGGAAGTTGCAGTCTGAGTGGATGGTGTTGGTTGTGGGTTTGGAAGTTGCAGTCTGAGTGGATAGTAATGGTTGTGGGTTTAGAAGATGCAGTCTGAGTAGATGGTGTTGGTTGTTGGTTTGGAAGTTGCAGTCTGAGAGGATGGTAATGGTTGTGGGTTTGGAAGTTGCACTCTGAGTGGATGGTGTTGGTTGTGGGTTTGGAAGATGCAGTCTGAGTGGATGGTGTTGGTTGTGGGTTTGGAAGATGCAGTCTGAGTGGATGGTGTTGGTTGTGGGTTTGGAAGATGCAGTCTGAGTGGATGGTGTTGGTTGTGGGTTTGGAAGTTGCAGTCTGAGTGGCTGGTGTTGGTTGTGGGTTTGGAAGTTGCAGTCTGAGTGGATAGTAATGGTTGTGGGTTTGGAAGATGCAGTCTGAGTGGATGGTGTTGGTTGTTGGTTTGGAAGTTGCAGTCTGAGTGGATGGTAATGGTTGTGGGTTTGGAAGTTGCAGTCTGAGTGGATGGTGTTGGTTGTGGGTTTGGAAGATGCAGTCTGAGTGGATGGTGTTGGTTGTGGGTTTGGAAGATGCAGTCTGAGTGGATGGTGTTGGTTGTGGGTTTGGAAGTTGCAGTCTGAGTGGATGGTGTTGGTTGTGGGTTTGGAAGATGCAGTCTGAGTGGATGGTAATGGTTGTAGGTTTGGAAGATGCAGTCTGAGTGGATGGTGTTGGTTGTGGGTTTGGAAGTTGCAGTCTGAGTGGATGGTGTTGGTTGTGGGTTTGGAAGATGCAGTCTGAGTGGATGGTAATGGTTGTGGGTTTGGAAGTTGCAGGCTGAGTGGATGATAATGGTTGTGGGTTTGGAAGTTGCAGTCTGAGTGGATGGTGTTGGTTGTGGGTTTGGAAGATGCAGTCTGAGTGGATGGTAATGGTTGTGGGTTTGGAAGATGCAGTCTGAGTGGATGGTAATGGTTGTGGGTTTGGAAGTTGCAGGCTGAGTGGATGATAATGGTTGTGGGCTTGGAAGTTGCAGTCTGAGTGGATGGTGTTGGTTGTGGGTTTGGAAGATGCAGTCTGAGTGGATGGTAATGGTTTGGGTTTGGAAGTTGCAGTCTGAGTGGATGGTAATGGTTGTGCGTTTGGAAGATGCAGTCTGAGTGGATGGAGTTGGTTGTGGGTTTGGAAGTTGCAGTCTGAGTGGATGATAATGGTTTGGATTTGGAAGATGCAGTCTGAGTGGATGGTGTTGGTTGTGGGTTTGGAAGATGCAGTCTGAGTGGATGGTAATGGTTGTGGGTTTGGAAGATGCAGTCTGAGTGTATGGTGTTGGTTGTTGGTTTGGAAGTTGCAGTCTGAGTGGATGGTGTTGGTTGTTGGTTTGGAAGTTGCAGTCTGAGTGGATGATAAATGTTTGGGTTTGGAAGATGCAGTCTGAGTGGATGGTAATGGTTGTGGGTTTGGAAGTTGCAGTCTGAGTGGATGGTGTTGGTTGTGGGTTTGGAAGATGCAGTCTGAGTGGATGGTAATGGTTGTGGGTTTGGAAGTTGCAGTCTGAGTGGATGGTAATGGTTGTGGGTTTGGAAGTTGCAGTCTGAGTGGATGGTGTTGGTTGTGGGTTTGGAAGATGCAGTCTGAGTGGATGGTAATGGTTGTGGGTTTGGAAGATGCAGTCTGAGTGTATGGTGTTGGTTGTTGGTTTGGAAGTTGCAGTCTGAGTGGATGGTAATGGTTGTGGGTTTGGAAGTTGCACTCTGAGTGGATGGTACTGCTTGTGGGTTTGGAAGATGCAGTCTGAATAATAGTGTTGGTTGTGGGTTTGGAAGTTGCAGTCTGAGTGGATGGTGTTGATTGTGGGTTTGGAAGTTGCAGTCTGAGTGGATGGTGTTGTTTGTGGGTTTGGAAGTTGCAGTCTGAGTGGATGGTGTTGGTTGTGGGTTTGGAAGATGAAGTCTGAGTGGATGGTAATGGTTGTGGGTTTGGAAGTTGCAGTCTGAGTGGATGGTGTTGGTTGTGGGTTTGGAAGTTGCAGTCTGAGTGGATAGTAATGGTTGTGGGTTTAGAAGATGCAGTCTGAGTAGATGGTGTTGGTTGTTGGTTTGGAAGTTGCAGTCTGAGAGGATGGTAATGGTTGTGGGTTTGGAAGTTGCACTCTGAGTGGATGGTGTTGGTTGTGGGTTTGGAAGATGCAGTCTGAGTGGATGGTGTTGGTTGTGGGTTTGGAAGATGCAGTCTGAGTGGATGGTGTTGGTTGTGGGTTTGGAAGATGCAGTCTGAGTGGATGGTGTTGGTTGTGGGTTTGGAAGTTGCAGTCTGAGTGGCTGGTGTTGGTTGTGGGTTTGGAAGTTGCAGTCTGAGTGGATAGTAATGGTTGTGGGTTTGGAAGATGCAGTCTGAGTGGATGGTGTTGGTTGTTGGTTTGGAAGTTGCAGTCTGAGTGGATGGTAATGGTTGTGGGTTTGGAAGTTGCAGTCTGAGTGGATGGTGTTGGTTGTGGGTTTGGAAGATGCAGTCTGAGTGGATGGTGTTGGTTGTGGGTTTGGAAGATGCAGTCTGAGTGGATGGTGTTGGTTGTGGGTTTGGAAGTTGCAGTCTGAGTGGATGGTGTTGGTTGTGGGTTTGGAAGATGCAGTCTGAGTGGATGGTAATGGTTGTAGGTTTGGAAGATGCAGTCTGAGTGGATGGTGTTGGTTGTGGGTTTGGAAGTTGCAGTCTGAGTGGATGGTGTTGGTTGTGGGTTTGGAAGATGCAGTCTGAGTGGATGGTAATGGTTGTGGGTTTGGAAGTTGCAGGCTGAGTGGATGATAATGGTTGTGGGTTTGGAAGTTGCAGTCTGAGTGGATGGTGTTGGTTGTGGGTTTGGAAGATGCAGTCTGAGTGGATGGTAATGGTTGTGGGTTTGGAAGATGCAGTCTGAGTGGATGGTAATGGTTGTGGGTTTGGAAGTTGCAGGCTGAGTGGATGATAATGGTTGTGGGCTTGGAAGTTGCAGTCTGAGTGGATGGTGTTGGTTGTGGGTTTGGAAGATGCAGTCTGAGTGGATGGTAATGGTTTGGGTTTGGAAGTTGCAGTCTGAGTGGATGGTAATGGTTGTGCGTTTGGAAGATGCAGTCTGAGTGGATGGAGTTGGTTGTGGGTTTGGAAGTTGCAGTCTGAGTGGATGATAATGGTTTGGATTTGGAAGATGCAGTCTGAGTGGATGGTGTTGGTTGTGGGTTTGGAAGATGCAGTCTGAGTGGATGGTAATGGTTGTGGGTTTGGAAGATGCAGTCTGAGTGTATGGTGTTGGTTGTTGGTTTGGAAGTTGCAGTCTGAGTGGATGGTGTTGGTTGTTGGTTTGGAAGTTGCAGTCTGAGTGGATGATAAATGTTTGGGTTTGGAAGATGCAGTCTGAGTGGATGGTAATGGTTGTGGGTTTGGAAGTTGCAGTCTGAGTGGATGGTGTTGGTTGTGGGTTTGGAAGATGCAGTCTGAGTGGATGGTAATGGTTGTGGGTTTGGAAGTTGCAGTCTGAGTGGATGGTAATGGTTGTGGGTTTGGAAGTTGCAGTCTGAGTGGATGGTGTTGGTTGTGGGTTTGGAAGATGCAGTCTGAGTGGATGGTAATGGTTGTGGGTTTGGAAGATGCAGTCTGAGTGTATGGTGTTGGTTGTTGGTTTGGAAGTTGCAGTCTGAGTGGATGGTAATGGTTGTGGGTTTGGAAGTTGCACTCTGAGTGGATGGTACTGCTTGTGGGTTTGGAAGATGCAGTCTGAATAATAGTGTTGGTTGTGGGTTTGGAAGTTGCAGTCTGAGTGGATGGTGTTGATTGTGGGTTTGGAAGTTGCAGTCTGAGTGGATGGTGTTGTTTGTGGGTTTGGAAGTTGCAGTCTGAGTGGATGGTGTTGGTTGTGGGTTTGGAAGATGAAGTCTGAGTGGATGGTAATGGTTGTGGGTTTGGAAGTTGCAGTCTGAGTGGATGGTGTTGGTTTTGGGTTTGGAAGTTGCAGTCTGAGTGGATGGTGTTGGTTGTGGGTTTGGAAGTTGCAGTCTGAGTGGATAGTAATGGTTGTGGGTTTAGAAGATGCAGTCTGAGTGGATGGTGTTGGTTGTTGGTTTGGAAGTTGCAGTCTGAGAGGATGGTAATGGTTGTGGGTTTGGAAGTTGCACTCTGAGTGGATGGTGTTGGTTGTGGGTTTGGAAGATGCAGTCTGAGTGGATGGTGTTGGTTGTGGGTTTGGAAGATGCAGTCTGAGTGGATGGTGTTGGTTGTGGGTTTGGAAGATGCAGTCTGAGTGGATGGTGTTGGTTGTGGGTTTGGAAGATGCAGTCTGAGTGGATGGTAATGGTTGTGGGTTTGGAAGTTGCAGGCTGAGTGGATGTTAATGGTTGTGGGTTTGGAAGTTGCAGTTTGAGTGGATGGTAATGGTTTGGGTTTGGAAGTTGCAGTCTGAGTGGATGGTGTTGGTTGTGGGTTTGGAAGATGCAGTCTGAGTGGATGGTGTTGGTTGTGGGTTTGGAAGATGCAGTCTGAGTGGATGGTGTTGGTTTGGGTTTGGAAGTTGCAGTCTGAGTGGATGGTGTTGGTTGTTGGTTTGGAAGATGCAGTCTGAGTGGATGGTGTTGGTTGTGGGTTTGGAAGTTGCAGTCTGAGTGGATGGTAATGGTTGTGGGTTTGGAAGATGCAGTCTGAGTGGATGGTAATGGTTGTGGGTTTGGAAGTTGCAGTCTGAGTGGATGGTGTTGGTTGTGGGTTTGGAAGTTGCAGTCTGAGTGGATGGTGTTGGTTGTGGGTTTGGAAGTTGCAGTATGAGTGGATGGTGTTGGTTCTGGGTTTGGAAGTTGCAGTCTGAGTGGATGGTGTTGGTTGTGGGTTTGGAAGATGCCATCTGAGTGGATGGTGTTGGTTGTGGGTTTGGAAGTTGCAGTTTGAGTGGATGATAATGGTTGTGGGTTTGGAAGTTGCAGTCTGAGTGGATGGTAATGGTTGTGGGTTTGGAAGATGCAGTCTGAGTGGATGGTAATGGTTGTGGGTTTGGAAGTTGCAGTCTGAGTGGATGGTGTTGGTTGTGGGATTGGAAGATGCAGTCTGAGTGGATGGTAATGGTTGTGGGTTTGGAAGATGCAGTCTGAGTGGATGGTAATGGTTGTGGGTTTGGAAGATGCAGTCTGAGTGGATGGTAATGGTTGTGGGTTTGGAAGTTGCAGTCTGAGTGGATGATAATGGTCGTGGGTTTGGAAGTTGCAGTTTGAGTGGATGGTGTTGGTTGTTGGTTTGGAACATGCAGTCTGAGTGGATGATAATGGTTTGGGTTTGGAAGTTGCAGTCTGAGTGGATGGTAATGGTTGTGGGTTTGGAAGATGCAGTCTGAGTGGATGGTGTTGGTTGTGGGTTTGGAAGTTGCAGTCTGAGTGGTTGGTGTTGGTTGTGGGTTTGGAAGATGCAGTCTGAGTGGATGGTAATGGTTGTGGGTTTGGAAGTTGCAGTCTGTGTGGATGGTGTTGGTTGTGGGTTTGGAAGATGCAGTCTGAGTGGATGGTAATGGTTGTGGGTTTGGAAGATGCAGTCTGAGTGGATGGTAATGGTTGTGCGTTTGGAAGATGCAGTCTGAGTGGATGGTGTTGGTTGTGGGTTTGGAAGTTGCAGTCTGAGTGGATGGTGTTGGTTGTGGGTTTGGTTGATGCAGTCTGAGTGGATGATAATGGTTGTGGGTTTGTAAGATGCAGTCTGAGTGGATGGTAATGGTTGTGCATTTGGAAGATGCAGTCTGAGTGGATGGTGTTGGTTGTGGGTTTGGAAGATGCAGTCTGAGTGGATGGTAATGGTTGTGGGTTTGGAAGATGCAGTCTGAGTGGATGGTAATGGTTGTGGGTTTGGAAGTTGCACTCTGAGTGGATGGTAATGGTTGTGGGTTTGGAAGATGCAGTCTGAATAATGGTGTTGGTTGTGGGTTTGGAAGTTGCAGTCTGTGTGGATGGTGTTGGTTGTGGGTTTGGAAGTTGCAGTCTGAGTGGATGGTGTTGTTTGTGGGTTTGGAAGTTGCAGTCTGAGTGGATGGTGTTGGTTGTGGGTTTGGAAGATGCAGTCTGAGTGGATGGTAATGGTTGTGGGTTTGGAAGTTGCAGTCTGAGTGGATGGTGTTGGTTGTGGGTTTGGAAGTTGCAGTCTGAGTGGATGGTGCTGGTTGTGGGTTTCGAAGTTGCAGCCTGAGTGGATGGTGTTGGTTGTGGGTTTGGAAGATGCAGTCTGAGTGGATGATGTTGGTTGTGGGTTTGGAAGTTGCAGTCTGAGTGGATGGTGTTGGTTGTGGGTTTGGAAGTTGCAGTCTGAGTGGATGGTGTTGGTTGTGGGTTTGGAAGTTGCAGTCTGAGTGGATAGTAATGGTTGTGGGTTTGGAAGATGCAGTCTGAGTGGATGGAGTTGGTTGTGGGTTTGGAAGTTGCAGTCTGAGTGGATGGTGTTGGTTGTTGGTTTGGAAGTTGCAGTCTGAGTGGATGGTAATGGTTGTGGGTTTGGAAGTTGCAGTCTGAGTGGATGGTGTTGGTTGTGGGTTTGGAAGATGCAGTCTGAGTGGATGGAGTTGGTTGTGGGTTTGGAAGTTGCAGTCTGAGTGGATGGTGTTGGTTGTTGGTTTGGAAGTTGCAGTCTGAGTGGATGGTAATGGTTGTGGGTTTGGAAGTTGCAGTCTGAGTGGATGGTGCTGGTTGTGGGTTTCGAAGTTGCAGCCTGAGTGGATGGTGTTGGTTGTGGGTTTGGAAGATGCAGTCTGAGTGGATGATGTTGGTTGTGGGTTTGGAAGTTGCAGTCTGAGTGGATGGTGTTGGTTGTGGGTTTGGAAGTTGCAGTCTGAGTGGATGGTGTTGGTTGTGGGTTTGGAAGTTGCAGTCTGAGTGGATAGTAATGGTTGTGGGTTTGGAAGATGCAGTCTGAGTGGATGGAGTTGGTTGTGGGTTTGGAAGTTGCAGTCTGAGTGGATGGTGTTGGTTGTTGGTTTGGAAGTTGCAGTCTGAGTGGATGGTAATGGTTGTGGGTTTGGAAGTTGCAGTCTGAGTGGATGGTGTTGGTTGTGGGTTTGGAAGATGCAGTCTGAGTGGATGGTGTTGGTTGTGGGTTTGGAAGATGCAGTCTGAGTGGATGGTGTTGGTTGTGGGTTTGGAAGATGCAGTCTGAGTGGATGGTGTTGGTTGTGGGTTTGGAAGATGCAGTCTGAGTGGATGGTGTTGGTTGTGGGTTTGGAAGTTGCAGTCTGAGTGGATGGTGTTGGTTGTGGGTTTGGAGGATGCAGTCTGAGTGGATGGTAATGGTTGTAGGTTTGGAAGATGCAGTCTGAGTGGATGGTGTTGGTTGTGGGTTTGGAAGTTGCAGTCTGAGTGGATGGTGTTGGTTGTGGGTTTGGAAGATGCAGTCTGAGTGGATGGTAATGGTTGTGGGTTTGGAAGTTGCAGGCTGAGTGGATGATAATGGTTGTGGGTTTGGAAGTTGCAGTCTGAGTGGATGGTGTTGGTTGTGGGTTTGGAAGATGCAGTCTGAGTGGATGGTAATGGTTGTGGGTTTGGAAGATGCAGTCTGAGTGGATGGTAATGGTTGTGGGTTTGGAAGTTGCAGGCTGAGTGGATGATAATGGTTGTGGGTTTGGAAGTTGCAGTCTGAGTGGATGGTGTTGGTTGTGGGTTTGGAAGATGCAGTCTGAGTGGATGGTAATGGTTTGGGTTTGGAAGTTGCAGTCTGAGTGGATGGTAATGGTTGTGCGTTTGGAAGATGCAGTCTGAGTGGATGGAGTTGGTTGTGGGTTTGGAAGTTGCAGTCTGAGTGGATGATAATGGTTTGGATTTGGAAGATGCAGTCTGAGTGGATGGTGTTGGTTGTGGGTTTGGAAGTTGCAGTCTGAGTGGATGGTAATGGTTGTGGGTTTGGAAGTTGCAGTCTGAGTGGATGGTGTTGGTTGTGGGTTTGGAAGTTGCAGTGTGAGTGGATGGTGTTGTTTGTGGGTTTGGAAGTTGCAGTCTGAGTGGTTGGTGTTGGTTGTGGGTTTGGAAGTTGCCGTCTGAGTGGATGGTGTTGGTTGTGGGTTTGGAAGTTGCAGTGTGAGTGGATGGTGTTGTTTGTGGGTTTGGAAGTTGCAGTCTGAGTGGATGGTGTTGGTTGTGGGTTTGGAAGATGCAGTCTGAGTGGATGGTAATGGTTGTGGGTTTGGAAGTTGCAGGCTGAGTGGATGTTAATGGTTGTGGGTTTGGAAGTTGCAGTTTGAGTGGATGGTAATGGTTTGGGTTTGGAAGTTGCAGTCTGAGTGGATGGTGTTGGTTGTGGGTTTGGAAGATGCAGTCTGAGTGGATGGTGTTGGTTGTGGGTTTGGAAGATGCAGTCTGAGTGGATGGTGTTGGTTTGGGTTTGGAAGTTACAGTCTGAGTGGATGGTGTTGGTTGTTGGTTTGGAAGATGCAGTCTGAGTGGATGGTGTTGGTTGTGGGTTTGGAAGTTGCAGTCTGAGTGGATGGTAATGGTTGTGGGTTTGGAAGTTGCAGTCTGAGTGGATGGTGTTGGTTGTGGGTTTGGAAGTTGCAGTCTGAGTGGATGGTGTTGGTTGTGGGTTTGGAAGTTGCAGTCTGAGTGGATGGTGTTGGTTGTGGGTTTGGAAGTTGCAGTCTGAGTGGATGGTGTTGGTTGTGGGTTTGGAAGATGCCAACTGAGTGGATGGTGTTGGTTGTGGGTTTGGAAGTTGCAGTTTGAGTGGATAATAATGGTTGTGGGTTTGGAAGTTGCAGTCTGAGTGGATGGTAATGGTTGTGGGTTTGGAAGATGCAGTCTGAGTGGATGGTAATGGTTGTGGGTTTGGAAGTTGCAGTCTGAGTGGATGGTGTTGGTTGTGGGTTTGGAAGATGCAGTCTGAGTGGATGGTAATGGTTGTGGGTTTGGAAGATGCAGTCTGAGTGGATGGTAATGGTTGTGGGTTTGGAAGATGCAGTCTGAGTGGATGGTAATGGTTGTGGGTTTGGAAGTTGCAGTCTGAGTGGATGATAATGGTTGTGGGTTTGGAAGTTGCAGTTTGAGTGGATGGTGTTGGTTGTTGGTTTGGAAGATGCAGTCTGAGTGGATGATAATGGTTTGGGTTTGGAAGTTGCAGTCTGAGTGGATGGTAATGGTTGTGGGTTTGGAAGATGCAGTCTGAGTGGATGGTGTTGGTTGTGGGTTTGGAAGTTGCAGTCTGAGTGGTTGGTGTTGGTTGTGGGTTTGGAAGATGCAGTCTGAGTGGATGGTAATGGTTTGGGTTTGGAAGTTGCAGTCTGAGTGGATGGTGTTGGTTGTGGGTTTGGAAGATGCAGTCTGAGTGGATGGTGTTGGTTGTGGGTTTGGAAGATGCAGTCTGAGTGGATGGTGTTGGTTTGGGTTTGGAAGTTGCAGTCTGAGTGGATGGTGTTGGTTGTTGGTTTGGAAGATGCAGTCTGAGTGGATGGTGTTGGTTGTGGGTTTGGAAGTTGCAGTCTGAGTGGATGGTAATGGTTGTGGGTTTGGAAGATGCAGTCTGAGTGGATGGTAATGGTTGTGGGTTTGGAAGTTGCAGTCTGAGTGGATGGTGTTGGTTGTGGGTTTGGAAGTTGCAGTCTGAGTGGATGGTGTTGGTTGTGGGTTTGGAAGTTGCAGTCTGAGTGGATGGTGTTGGTTCTGGGTTTGGAAGTTGCAGTCTGAGTGGATGGTGTTGGTTGTGGGTTTGGAAGATGCCATCTGAGTGGATGGTGTTGGTTGTGGGTTTGGAAGTTGCAGTTTGAGTGGATGATAATGGTTGTGGGTTTGGAAGTTGCAGTCTGAGTGGATGGTAATGGTTGTGTGTTTGGAAGATGCAGTCTGAGTGGATGGAAATGGTTGTGGGTTTGGAAGTTGCAGTCTGAGTGGATGGTGTTGGTTGTGGGATTGGAAGATGCAGTCTGAGTGGATGGTAATGGTTGTGGGTTTGGAAGATGCAGTCTGAGTGGATGGTAATGGTTGTGGGTTTGGAAGATGCAGTCTGAGTGGATGGTAATGGTTGTGGGTTTGGAAGTTGCAGTCTGAGTGGATGATAATGGTTGTGGGTTTGGAAGTTGCAGTTTGAGTGGATGGTGTTGGTTGTTGGTTTGGAAGATGCAGTCTGAGTGGATGGTAATGGTTGTGGGTTTGGAAGTTGCAGTCTGTGTGGATGTTGTTTGTTGTGGGTTTGGAAGATGCAGTCTGAGTGGATGGTAATGGTTGTGGGTTTGGAAGATGCAGTCTGAGTGGATGGTAATGGTTGTGCGTTTGGAAGATGCAGTCTGAGTGGATGGTGTTGGTTGTGGGTTTGGAAGTTGCAGTCTGAGTGGATGGTGTTGGTTGTGGGTTTGGTTGATGCAGTCTGAGTGGATGATAATGGTTGTGGGTTTGTAAGATGCAGTCTGAGTGGATGGTAATGGTTGTGCATTTGGAAGATGCAGTCTGAGTGGATGGTGTTGGTTGTGGGTTTGGAAGATGCAGTCTGAGTGGATGGTAATGGTTGTGGGTTTGGAAGATGCAGTCTGAGTGGATGGTAATGGTTGTGGGTTTGGAAGTTGCACTCTGAGTGGATGGTAATGGTTGTGGGTTTGGAAGATGCAGTCTGAATAATGGTGTTGGTTGTGGGTTTGGAAGTTGCAGTCTGTGTGGATGGTGTTGGTTGTGGGTTTGGAAGTTGCAGTCTGAGTGGATGGTGTTGTTTGTGGGTTTGGAAGTTGCAGTCTGAGTGGATGGTGTTGGTTGTGGGTTTGGAAGATGCAGTCTGAGTGGATGGTAATGGTTGTGGGTTTGGAAGTTGCAGTCTGAGTGGATGGTGTTGGTTGTGGGTTTGGAAGTTGCAGTCTGAGTGGATGGTAATGGTTGTGGATTTGGAAGTTGCAGTCTGAGTGGATGGTGTTGGTTGTGGGTTTCGAAGTTGCAGTCTGAGTGGATGGTAATGGTTGTGGGTTTGGAAGTTGCAGTCTGAGTGGATGGTGTTGGTTGTGGGTTTGGAAGATGCAGTCTGAGTGGATGGTGTTGGTTGTGGGTTTGGAAGATGCAGTCTGAAATGGATGGTGTTGGTTGTGGGTTTGGAAGATGCAGTCTGAGTAAATGGTGTTGGTTGTGGGTTTGGAAGATGCAGTCTGAGTGGATGGTGTTGGTTGTGGGTTTGGAAGATGCAGTCTGAGTGGATGGTGTTGGTTGTGGGTTTGGAAGTTGCAGTCTGAGTGGATGGTGTTGGTTGTGGGTTTGGAAGATGCAGTCTGAGTGGATGGTAATGGTTGTAGGTTTGGAAGATGCAGTCTGAGTGGATGGTGTTGGTTGTGGGTTTGGAAGTTGCAGTCTGAGTGGATGGTATTGGTTGTGGGTTTGGAAGATGCAGTCTGAGTGGATGGTAATGGTTGTGGGTTTGGAAGTTGCAGGCTGAGTGGATGATAATGGTTGTGGGTTTGGAAGTTGCAGTCTGAGTGGATGGTGTTGGTTGTGGGTTTGGAAGATGCAGTCTGAGTGGATGGTAATGGTTGTGGGTTTGGAAGATGCAGTCTGAGTGGATGGTAATGGTTGTGGGTTTGGAAGTTGCAGGCTGAGTGGATGATAATGGTTGTGGGTTTGGAAGTTGCAGTCTGAGTGGATGGTGTTGGTTGTGGGTTTGGAAGATGCAGTCTGAGTGGATGGTAATGGTTTGGGTTTGGAAGTTGCAGTCTGAGTGGATGGTAATGGTTGTGCGTTTGGAAGATGCAGTCTGAGTGGATGGAGTTGGTTGTGGGTTTGGAAGTTGCAGTCTGAGTGGATGATAATGGTTTGGATTTGGAAGATGCAGTCTGAGTGGATGGTGTTGGTTGTGGGTTTGGAAGTTGCAGTCTGAGTGGATGGTAATGGTTGTGGGTTTGGAAGTTGCAGTCTGAGTGGATGGTGTTGGTTGTGGGTTTGGAAGTTGCAGTGTGAGTGGATGGTGTTGTTTGTGGGTTTGGAAGTTGCAGTCTGAGTGGTTGGTGTTGGTTGTGGGTTTGGAAGTTGCCGTCTGAGTGGATGGTGTTGGTTGTGGGTTTGGAAGTTGCAGTGTGAGTGGATGGTGTTGTTTGTGGGTTTGGAAGTTGCAGTCTGAGTGGATGGTGTTGGTTGTGGGTTTGGAAGATGCAGTCTGAGTGGATGGTAATGGTTGTGGGTTTGGAAGTTGCAGGCTGAGTGGATGTTAATGGTTGTGGGTTTGGAAGTTGCAGTTTGAGTGGATGGTAATGGTTTGGGTTTGGAAGTTGCAGTCTGAGTGGATGGTGTTGGTTGTGGGTTTGGAAGATGCAGTCTGAGTGGATGGTGTTGGTTGTGGGTTTGGAAGATGCAGTCTGAGTGGATGGTGTTGGTTTGGGTTTGGAAGTTACAGTCTGAGTGGATGGTGTTGGTTGTTGGTTTGGAAGATGCAGTCTGAGTGGATGGTGTTGGTTGTGGGTTTGGAAGATGCAGTCTGAGAGGATGGTAATGGTTTGGGTTTGGAAGTTGCAGTCTGAGTGGATGGTAATGGTTGTGCGTTTGGAAGATGCAGTCTGAGTGGATGGAGTTGGTTGTGGGTTTGGAAGTTGCAGTCTGAGTGGATGATAATGGTTTGGGTTTGGAAGATGCAGTCTGAGTGGATGGTGTTGGTTGTTGGTTTGGAAGTTGCAGCCTGAGTGGATGGTGTTGGTTGTGGGTTTGGAAGATGCAGTCTGAGTGGATGGTGTTGGTTGTGGGTTTGGAAGATGCAGTCTGAGTGGATGGTGTTGGTTGTGGGTTTGGAAGATGCAGTCTGAGTGGATGGTGTTGGTTGTGGGTTTGGAAGATGCAGTCTGAGTGGATGGTGTTGGTTGTGGGTTTGGAAGATGCAGTCTGAGTGGATGGTAATGGTTGTGGGTTTGGAAGTTGCAGGCTGAGTGGATGATAATGGTTGTGGGTTTGGAAGTTGCAGTCTGAGTGGATGGTGTTGGTTGTGGGTTTGGAAGATGCAGTCTGAGTGGATGGTGTTGGTTGTGGGTTTGGAAGATGCAGTCTGAGTGGATGGTGTTGGTTGTGGGTTTGGAAGTTGCAGTCTGAGTGGATGGTGTTGGTTGTGGGTTTGGAAGATGCAGTCTGAGTGGATGGTAATGGTTGTAGGTTTGGAAGATGCAGTCTGAGTGGATGGTGTTGGTTGTGGGTTTGGAAGTTGCAGTCTGAGTGGATGGTGTTGGTTGTGGGTTTGGAAGATGCAGTCTGAGTGGATGGTAATGGTTGTGGGTTTGGAAGTTGCAGGCTGAGTGGATGATAATGGTTGTGGGTTTGGAAGTTGCAGTCTGAGTGGATGGTGTTGGTTGTGGGTTTGGAAGATGCAGTCTGAGTGAATGGTAATGGTTGTGGGTTTGGAAGATGCAGTCTGAGTGGATGGTAATGGTTGTGGGTTTGGAAGTTGCAGGCTGAGTGGATGATAATGGTTGTGGGTTTGGAAGTTGCAGTCTGAGTGGATGGTGTTGGTTGTGGGTTTGGAAGATGCAGTCTGAGTGGATGGTAATGGTTTGGGTTTGGAAGTTGCAGTCTGAGTGGATGGTCATGGTTGTGCGTTTGGAAGATGCAGTCTGAGTGGATGGAGTTGGTTGTGGGTTTGGAAGTTGCAGTCTGAGTGGATGGTGTTGGTTGTTGGTTTGGAAGTTGCAGTCTGAGTGGATGATAATGGTTTGGGTTTGGAAGATGCAGTCTGAGTGGATGGTGTTGGTTGTGGGTTTGGAAGATGCAGTCTGAGTGGATGGTAATGGTTGTGGGTTTGGAAGATGCAGTCTGAGTGGATGGTGTTGGTTGTTGGTTTGGAAGTTGCAGTCTGAGTGGATGGTAATGGTTGTGGGTTTGGAAGTTGCACTCTGAGTGGATGGTAATGGTTGTGGGTTTGGAAGATGCAGTCTGAATAATGGTGTTGGTTGTGGGTTTGGAAGTTGCAGTCTGAGTGGATGGTGTTGGTTGTGGGTTTGGAAGTTGCAGTCTGAGTGGATGGTGTTGGTTGTGGGTTTGGAAGTTGCAGTCTGAGTGGATGGTGTTGGTTGTGGGTTTGGAAGTTGCAGTCTGAGTGGATGGTGTTGGTTGTGGGTTTGGAAGTTGCAGTCTGAGTGGCTGGTGTTGGTTGTGGGTTTGGAAGTTGCAGTCTGAGTGGATAGTAATGGTTGTGGGTTTGGAAGATGCAGTCTGAGTGGATGGTGTTGGTTGTTGGTTTGGAAGTTGCAGTCTGAGTGGATGGTAATGGTTGTGGGTTTGGAAGTTGCTGTCTGAGTGGATGGTGTTGGTTGTGGGTTTGGAAGATGCAGTCTGAGTGGATGGTGTTGGTTGTGGGTTTGGAAGATGCAGTCTGAGTGGATGGTGTTGGTTGTGGGTTTGGAAGATGCAGTCTGAGTGGATGGTGTTGGTTGTGGGTTTGGAAGATGCAGTCTGAGTGGATGGTGTTGGTTGTGGGTTTGGAAGATGCAGTCTGAGTGGATGGTGTTGGTTGTGGGTTTGGAAGTTGCAGTCTGAGTGGATGGTGTTGGTTGTGGGTTTGGAAGATGCAGTCTGAGTGGATGGTAATGGTTGTAGGTTTGGAAGATGCAGTCTGAGTGGATGGTGTTGGTTGTGGGTTTGGAAGTTGCAGTCTGAGTGGATGGTGTTGGTTGTGGGTTTGGAAGATGCAGTCTGAGTGGATGGTAATGGTTGTGGGTTTGGAAGTTGCAGGCTGAGTGGATGATAATGGTTGTGGGTTTGGAAGTTGCAGTCTGAGTGGATGGTGTTGGTTGTGGGTTTGGAAGATGCAGTCTGAGTGGATGGTAATGATTGTGGGTTTGGAAGATGCAGTCTGAGTGGATGGTAATGGTTGTGGGTTTGGAAGTTGCAGGCTGAGTGGATGATAATGGTTGTGGGTTTGGAAGTTGCAGTCTGAGTGGATGGTGTTGGTTGTGGGTTTGGAAGATGCAGTCTGAGTGGATGGTAATGGTTTGGGTTTGGAAGTTGCAGTCTGAGTGGATGGTAATGGTTGTGCGTTTGGAAGATGCAGTCTGAGTGGATGGAGTTGGTTGTGGGTTTGGAAGTTGCAGTCTGAGTGGATGATAATGGTTTGGATTTGGAAGATGCAGTCTGAGTGGATGGTGTTGGTTGTGGGTTTGGAAGATGCAGTCTGAGTGGATGGTAATGGTTGTGGGTTTGGAAGATGCAGTCTGAGTGTATGGTGTTGGTTGTTGGTTTGGAAGTTGCAGTCTGAGTGGATGGTGTTGGTTGTTGGTTTGGAAGTTGCAGTCTGAGTGGATGATAAATGTTTGGGTTTGGAAGATGCAGTCTGAGTGGATGGTGTTGGTTGTGGGTTTGGAAGATGCAGTCTGAGTGGATGGTAATGGTTGTGGGTTTGGAAGATGCAGTCTGAGTGTATGGTGTTGGTTGTTGGTTTGGAAGTTGCAGTCTGAGTGGATGGTAATGGTTGTGGGTTTGGAAGTTGCACTCTGAGTGGATGGTACTGCTTGTGGGTTTGGAAGATGCAGTCTGAATAATGGTGTTGGTTGTGGGTTTGGAAGTTGCAGTCTGAGTGGATGGTGTTGGTTGTGGGTTTGGAAGTTGCAGTCTGAGTGGATGGTGTTGGTTGTGGGTTTGGAAGTTGCAGTCTGAGTGGATGGTGTTGGTTGTGGGTTTGGAAGATGAAGTCTGAGTGGATGGTAATGGTTGTGGGTTTGGAAGTTGCAGTCTGAGTGGATGGTGTTGGTTTTGGGTTTGGAAGTTGCAGTCTGAGTGGATGGTGTTGGTTGTGGGTTTGGAAGTTGCAGTCTGAGTGGATAGTAATGGTTGTGGGTTTAGAAGATGCAGTCTGAGTAGATGGTGTTGGTTGTTGGTTTGGAAGTTGCAGTCTGAGAGGATGGTAATGGTTGTGGGTTTGGAAGTTGCACTCTGAGTGGATGGTGTTGGTTGTGGGTTTGGAAGATGCAGTCTGAGTGGATGGTGTTGGTTGTGGGTTTGGAAGATGCAGTCTGAGTGGATGGTGTTGGTTGTGGGTTTGGAAGATGCAGTCTGAGTGGATGGTGTTGGTTGTGGGTTTGGAAGTTGCAGTCTGAGTGGCTGGTGTTGGTTGTGGGTTTGGAAGTTGCAGTCTGAGTGGATAGTAATGGTTGTGGGTTTGGAAGATGCAGTCTGAGTGGATGGTGTTGGTTGTTGGTTTGGAAGTTGCAGTCTGAGTGGATGGTAATGGTTGTGGGTTTGGAAGTTGCAGTCTGAGTGGATGGTGTTGGTTGTGGGTTTGGAAGATGCAGTCTGAGTGGATGGTGTTGGTTGTGGGTTTGGAAGATGCAGTCTGAGTGGATGGTGTTGGTTGTGGGTTTGGAAGATGCAGTCTGAGTGGATGGTGTTGGTTGTGGGTTTGGAAGATGCAGTCTGAGTGGATGGTGTTGGTTGTGGGTTTGGAAGTTGCAGTCTGAGTGGATGGTGTTGGTTGTGGGTTTGGAAGATGCAGTCTGAGTGGATGGTAATGGTTGTAGGTTTGGAAGATGCAGTCTGAGTGGATGGTGTTGGTTGTGGGTTTGGAAGTTGCAGTCTGAGTGGATGGTGTTGGTTGTGGGTTTGGAAGATGCAGTCTGAGTGGATGGTAATGGTTGTGGGTTTGGAAGTTGCAGGCTGAGTGGATGATAATGGTTGTGGGTTTGGAAGTTGCAGTCTGAGTGGATGGTGTTGGTTGTGGGTTTGGAAGATGCAGTCTGAGTGGATGGTAATGGTTGTGGGTTTGGAAGATGCAGTCTGAGTGGATGGTAATGGTTGTGGGTTTGGAAGTTGCAGGCTGAGTGGATGATAATGGTTGTGGGCTTGGAAGTTGCAGTCTGAGTGGATGGTGTTGGTTGTGGGTTTGGAAGATGCAGTCTGAGTGGATGGTAATGGTTTGGGTTTGGAAGTTGCAGTCTGAGTGGATGGTAATGGTTGTGCGTTTGGAAGATGCAGTCTGAGTGGATGGAGTTGGTTGTGGGTTTGGAAGTTGCAGTCTGAGTGGATGATAATGGTTTGGATTTGGAAGATGCAGTCTGAGTGGATGGTGTTGGTTGTGGGTTTGGAAGATGCAGTCTGAGTGGATGGTAATGGTTGTGGGTTTGGAAGATGCAGTCTGAGTGTATGGTGTTGGTTGTTGGTTTGAAGTTGCAGTCTGAGTGGATGGTGTTGGTTGTTGGTTTGGAAGTTGCAGTCTGAGTGGATGATAAATGTTTGGGTTTGGAAGATGCAGTCTGAGTGGATGGTAATGGTTGTGGGTTTGGAAGTTGCAGTCTGAGTGGATGGTGTTGGTTGTGGGTTTGGAAGATGCAGTCTGAGTGGATGGTAATGGTTGTGGGTTTGGAAGTTGCAGTCTGAGTGGATGGTAATGGTTGTGGGTTTGGAAGTTGCAGTCTGAGTGGATGGTGTTGGTTGTGGGTTTGGAAGATGCAGTCTGAGTGGATGGTAATGGTTGTGGGTTTGGAAGATGCAGTCTGAGTGTATGGTGTTGGTTGTTGGTTTGGAAGTTGCAGTCTGAGTGGATGGTAATGGTTGTGGGTTTGGAAGTTGCACTCTGAGTGGATGGTACTGCTTGTGGGTTTGGAAGATGCAGTCTGAATAATAGTGTTGGTTGTGGGTTTGGAAGTTGCAGTCTGAGTGGATGGTGTTGGTTGTGGGTTTGGAAGTTGCAGTCTGAGTGGATGGTGTTGTTTGTGGGTTTGGAAGTTGCAGTCTGAGTGGATGGTGTTGGTTGTGGGTTTGGAAGATGAAGTCTGAGTGGATGGTAATGGTTGTGGGTTTGGAAGTTGCAGTCTGAGTGGATGGTGTTGGTTTTGGGTTTGGAAGTTGCAGTCTGAGTGGATGGTGTTGGTTGTGGGTTTGGAAGTTGCAGTCTGAGTGGATAGTAATGGTTGTGGGTTTAGAAGATGCAGTCTGAGTGGATGGTGTTGGTTGTTGGTTTGGAAGTTGCAGTCTGAGAGGATGGTAATGGTTGTGGGTTTGGAAGTTGCACTCTGAGTGGATGGTGTTGGTTGTGGGTTTGGAAGATGCAGTCTGAGTGGATGGTGTTGGTTGTGGGTTTGGAAGATGCAGTCTGAGTGGATGGTGTTGGTTGTGGGTTTGGAAGATGCAGTCTGAGTGGATGGTGTTGGTTGTGGGTTTGGAAGATGCAGTCTGAGTGGATGGTAATGGTTGTGGGTTTGGAAGTTGCAGGCTGAGTGGATGTTAATGGTTGTGGGTTTGGAAGTTGCAGTTTGAGTGGATGGTAATGGTTTGGGTTTGGAAGTTGCAGTCTGAGTGGATGGTGTTGGTTGTGGGTTTGGAAGATGCAGTCTGAGTGGATGGTGTTGGTTGTGGGTTTGGAAGATGCAGTCTGAGTGGATGGTGTTGGTTTGGGTTTGGAAGTTGCAGTCTGAGTGGATGGTGTTGGTTGTTGGTTTGGAAGATGCAGTCTGAGTGGATGGTGTTGGTTGTGGGTTTGGAAGTTGCAGTATGAGTGGATGGTAATGGTTGTGGGTTTGGAAGATGCAGTCTGAGTGGATGGTAATGGTTGTGGGTTTGGAAGTTGCAGTCTGAGTGGATGGTGTTGGTTGTGGGTTTGGAAGTTGCAGTCTGAGTGGATGGTGTTGGTTGTGGGTTTGGAAGTTGCAGTCTGAGTGGATGGTGTTGGTTCTGGGTTTGGAAGTTGCAGTCTGAGTGGATGGTGTTGGTTGTGGGTTTGGAAGATGCCATCTGAGTGGATGGTGTTGGTTGTGGGTTTGGAAGTTGCAGTTTGAGTGGATGATAATGGTTGTGGGTTTGGAAGTTGCAGTCTGAGTGGATGGTAATGGTTGTGGGTTTGGAAGATGCAGTCTGAGTGGATGGTAATGGTTGTGGGTTTGGAAGTTGCAGTCTGAGTGGATGGTGTTGGTTGTGGGATTGGAAGATGCAGTCTGAGTGGATGGTAATGGTTGTGGGTTTGGAAGATGCAGTCTGAGTGGATGGTAATGGTTGTGGGTTTGGAAGATGCAGTCTGAGTGGATGGTAATGGTTGTGGGTTTGGAAGTTGCAGTCTGAGTGGATGATAATGGTTGTGGGTTTGGAAGTTGCAGTTTGAGTGGATGGTGTTGGTTGTTGGTTTGGAACATGCAGTCTGAGTGGATGATAATGGTTTGGGTTTGGAAGTTGCAGTTTGAGTGGATGGTGTTGGTTGTTGGTTTGGAACATGCAGTCTGAGTGGATGGTGTTGGTTGTGGGTTTGGAAGATGCAGTCAGAGTGGATGATAATGGTTGTGGGTTTGGAAGATGCAGTCTGAGTGGATGGTAATGGTTGTGGGTTTGGAAGATGCAGTCTGAGTGGATGGTGTTGGTTGTGGGTTTGGAAGTTGCAGTCTGAGTGGTTGGTGTTGGTTGTGGGTTTGGAAGATGCAGTCTGAGTGGATGGTAATGGTTGTGGGTTTGGAAGTTGCAGTCTGTGTGGATGGTGTTGGTTGTGGGTTTGGAAGATGCAGTCTGAGTGGATGGTAATGGTTGTGGGTTTGGAAGATGCAGTCTGAGTGGATGGTAATGGTTGTGCGTTTGGAAGATGCAGTCTGAGTGGATGGTGTTGGTTGTGGGTTTGGAAGTTGCAGTCTGAGTGGATGGTGTTGGTTGTGGGTTTGGTTGATGCAGTCTGAGTGGATGATAATGGTTGTGGGTTTGTAAGATGCAGTCTGAGTGGATGGTAATGGTTGTGCATTTGGAAGATGCAGTCTGAGTGGATGGTGTTGGTTGTGGGTTTGGAAGATGCAGTCTGAGTGGATGGTAATGGTTGTGGGTTTGGAAGATGCAGTCTGAGTGGATGGTAATGGTTGTGGGTTTGGAAGTTGCACTCTGAGTGGATGGTAATGGTTGTGGGTTTGGAAGATGCAGTCTGAATAATGGTGTTGGTTGTGGGTTTGGAAGTTGCAGTCTGTGTGGATGGTGTTGGTTGTGGGTTTGGAAGTTGCAGTCTGAGTGGATGGTGTTGTTTGTGGGTTTGGAAGTTGCAGTCTGAGTGGATGGTGTTGGTTGTGGGTTTGGAAGATGCAGTCTGAGTGGATGGTAATGGTTGTGGGTTTGGAAGTTGCAGTCTGAGTGGATGGTGTTGGTTGTGGGTTTGGAAGTTGCAGTCTGAGTGGATGGTAATGGTTGTGGGTTTGGAAGTTGCAGTCTGAGTGGATGGTGCTGGTTGTGGGTTTCGAAGTTGCAGCCTGAGTGGATGGTGTTGGTTGTGGGTTTGGAAGATGCAGTCTGAGTGGATGATGTTGGTTGTGGGTTTGGAAGTTGCAGTCTGAGTGGATGGTGTTGGTTGTGGGTTTGGAAGTTGCAGTCTGAGTGGATGGTGTTGGTTGTGGGTTTGGAAGTTGCAGTCTGAGTGGATAGTAATGGTTGTGGGTTTGGAAGATGCAGTCTGAGTGGATGGAGTTGGTTGTGGGTTTGGAAGTTGCAGTCTGAGTGGATGGTGTTGGTTGTTGGTTTGGAAGTTGCAGTCTGAGTGGATGGTAATGGTTGTGGGTTTGGAAGTTGCAGTCTGAGTGGATGGTGTTGGTTGTGGGTTTGGAAGATGCAGTCTGAGTGGATGGTGTTGGTTGTGGGTTTGGAAGATGCAGTCTGAAATGGATGGTGTTGGTTGTGGGTTTGGAAAATGCAGTCTGAGTGGATGGTGTTGGTTGTGGGTTTGGAAGATGCAGTCTGAGTGGATGGTGTTGGTTGTGGGTTTGGAAGATGCAGTCTGAGTGGATGGTGTTGGTTGTGGGTTTGGAAGTTGCAGTCTGAGTGGATGGTGTTGGTTGTGGGTTTGGAAGATGCAGTCTGAGTGGATGGTAATGGTTGTAGGTTTGGAAGATGCAGTCTGAGTGGATGGTGTTGGTTGTGGGTTTGGAAGTTGCAGTCTGAGTGGATGGTGTTGGTTGTGGGTTTGGAAGATGCAGTCTGAGTGGATGGTAATGGTTGTGGGTTTGGAAGTTGCAGGCTGAGTGGATGATAATGGTTGTGGGTTTGGAAGTTGCAGTCTGAGTGGATGGTGTTGGTTGTGGGTTTGGAAGATGCAGTCTGAGTGGATGGTAATGGTTGTGGGTTTGGAAGATGCAGTCTGAGTGGATGGTAATGGTTGTGGGTTTGGAAGTTGCAGGCTGAGTGGATGATAATGGTTGTGGGTTTGGAAGTTGCAGTCTGAGTGGATGGTGTTGGTTGTGGGTTTGGAAGATGCAGTCTGAGTGGATGGTAATGGTTTGGGTTTGGAAGTTGCAGTCTGAGTGGATGGTAATGGTTGTGCGTTTGGAAGATGCAGTCTGAGTGGATGGAGTTGGTTGTGGGTTTGGAAGTTGCAGTCTGAGTGGATGATAATGGTTTGGATTTGGAAGATGCAGTCTGAGTGGATGGTGTTGGTTGTGGGTTTGGAAGTTGCAGTCTGAGTGGATGGTAATGGTTGTGGGTTTGGAAGTTGCAGTCTGAGTGGATGGTGTTGGTTGTGGGTTTGGAAGTTGCAGTGTGAGTGGATGGTGTTGTTTGTGGGTTTGGAAGTTGCAGTCTGAGTGGTTGGTGTTGGTTGTGGGTTTGGAAGTTGCCGTCTGAGTGGATGGTGTTGGTTGTGGGTTTGGAAGTTGCAGTGTGAGTGGATGGTGTTGTTTGTGGGTTTGGAAGTTGCAGTCTGAGTGGATGGTAATGGTTTGGGTTTGGAAGTTGCAGTCTGAGTGGATGGTGTTGGTTGTGGGTTTGGAAGATGCAGTCTGAGTGGATGGTGTTGGTTGTGGGTTTGGAAGTTGCAGTGTGAGTGGATGTTAATGGTTGTGGGTTTGGAAGTTGCAGTTTGAGTGGATGGTAATGGTTTGGGTTTGGAAGTTGCAGTCTGAGTGGATGGTGTTGGTTGTGGGTTTGGAAGATGCAGTCTGAGTGGATGGTGTTGGTTGTGGGTTTGGAAGATGCAGTCTGAGTGGATGGTGTTGGTTTGGGTTTGGAAGTTACAGTCTGAGTGGATGGTGTTGGTTGTTGGTTTGGAAGATGCAGTCTGAGTGGATGGTGTTGGTTGTGGGTTTGGAAGTTGCAGTCTGAGTGGATGGTAATGGTTGTGGGTTTGGAAGTTGCAGTCTGAGTGGATGGTGTTGGTTGTGGGTTTGGAAGTTGCAGTCTGAGTGGATGGTGTTGGTTGTGGGTTTGGAAGTTGCAGTCTGAGTGGATGGTGTTGGTTGTGGGTTTGGAAGTTGCAGTCTGAGTGGATGGTGTTGGTTGTGGGTTTGGAAGATGCCAACTGAGTGGATGGTGTTGGTTGTGGGTTTGGAAGTTGCAGTTTGAGTGGATAATAATGGTTGTGGGTTTGGAAGTTGCAGTCTGAGTGGATGGTAATGGTTGTGGGTTTGGAAGATGCAGTCTGAGTGGATGGTAATGGTTGTGGGTTTGGAAGTTGCAGTCTGAGTGGATGGTGTTGGTTGTGGGTTTGGAAGATGCAGTCTGAGTGGATGGTAATGGTTGTGGGTTTGGAAGATGCAGTCTGAGTGGATGGTAATGGTTGTGGGTTTGGAAGATGCAGTCTGAGTGGATGGTAATGGTTGTGGGTTTGGAAGTTGCAGTCTGAGTGGATGATAATGGTTGTGGGTTTGGAAGTTGCAGTTTGAGTGGATGGTGTTGGTTGTTGGTTTGGAAGATGCAGTCTGAGTGGATGATAATGGTTTGGGTTTGGAAGTTGCAGTCTGAGTGGATGGTAATGGTTGTGGGTTTGGAAGATGCAGTCTGAGTGGATGGTGTTGGTTGTGGGTTTGGAAGTTGCAGTCTGAGTGGTTGGTGTTGGTTGTGGGTTTGGAAGATGCAGTCTGAGTGGATGGTAATGGTTTGGGTTTGGAAGTTGCAGTCTGAGTGGATGGTGTTGGTTGTGGGTTTGGAAGATGCAGTCTGAGTGGATGGTGTTGGTTGTGGGTTTGGAAGATGTAGTCTGAGTGGATGGTGTTGGTTTGGGTTTGGAAGTTGCAGTCTGAGTGGATGGTGTTGGTTGTTGGTTTGGAAGATGCAGTCTGAGTGGATGGTGTTGGTTGTGGGTTTGGAAGTTGCAGTCTGAGTGGATGGTAATGGTTGTGGGTTTGGAAGATGCAGTCTGAGTGGATGGTAATGGTTGTGGGTTTGGAAGTTGCAGTCTGAGTGGATGGTGTTGGTTGTGGGTTTGGAAGTTGCAGTCTGAGTGGATGGTGTTGGTTGTGGGTTTGGAAGTTGCAGTCTGAGTGGATGGTGTTGGTTCTGGGTTTGGAAGTTGCAGTCTGAGTGGATGGTGTTGGTTGTGGGTTTGGAAGATGCCATCTGAGTGGATGGTGTTGGTTGTGGGTTTGGAAGATGCCATCTGAGTGGATGGTAATGGTTGTGGGTTTGGAAGTTGCAGTCTGAGTGGATGGTAATGGTTGTAGGTTTGGAAGATGCAGTCTGAGTGGATGGTGTTGGTTGTGGGTTTGGAAGTTGCAGTCTGAGTGGATGGTATTGGTTGTGGGTTTGGAAGATGCAGTCTGAGTGGATGGTAATGGTTGTGGGTTTGGAAGTTGCAGGCTGAGTGGATGATAATGGTTGTGGGTTTGGAAGTTGCAGTCTGAGTGGATGGTGTTGGTTGTGGGTTTGGAAGATGCAGTCTGAGTGGATGGTAATGGTTGTGGGTTTGGAAGATGCAGTCTGAGTGGATGGTAATGGTTGTGGGTTTGGAAGTTGCAGTCTGAGTGGATGATAATGGTTGTGGGTTTGGAAGTTGCAGTTTGAGTGGATGGTGTTGGTTGTTGGTTTGGAAGATGCAGTCTGAGTGGATGGTAATGGTTGTGGGTTTGGAAGTTGCAGTCTGTGTGGATGGTGTTGGTTGTGGGTTTGGAAGATGCAGTCTGAGTGGATGGTAATGGTTGTGGGTTTGGAAGATGCAGTCTGAGTGGATGGTAATGGTTGTGCGTTTGGAAGATGCAGTCTGAGTGGATGGTGTTGGTTGTGGGTTTGGAAGTTGCAGTCTGAGTGGATGGTGTTGGTTGTGGGTTTGGTTGATGCAGTCTGAGTGGATGATAATGGTTGTGGGTTTGTAAGATGCAGTCTGAGTGGATGGTAATGGTTGTGCATTTGGAAGATGCAGTCTGAGTGGATGGTGTTGGTTGTGGGTTTGGAAGATGCAGTCTGAGTGGATGGTAATGGTTGTGGGTTTGGAAGATGCAGTCTGAGTGGATGGTAATGGTTGTGGGTTTGGAAGTTGCACTCTGAGTGGATGGTAATGGTTGTGGGTTTGGAAGATGCAGTCTGAATAATGGTGTTGGTTGTGGGTTTGGAAGTTGCAGTCTGTGTGGATGGTGTTGGTTGTGGGTTTGGAAGTTGCAGTCTGAGTGGATGGTGTTGTTTGTGGGTTTGGAAGTTGCAGTCTGAGTGGATGGTGTTGGTTGTGGGTTTGGAAGATGCAGTCTGAGTGGATGGTAATGGTTGTGGGTTTGGAAGTTGCAGTCTGAGTGGATGGTGTTGGTTGTGGGTTTGGAAGTTGCAGTCTGAGTGGATGGTAATGGTTGTGGGTTTGGAAGTTGCAGTCTGAGTGGATGGTAATGGTTGTGGGTTTCGAAGTTGCAGTCTGAGTGGATGGTAATGGTTGTGGGTTTGGAAGTTGCAGTCTGAGTGGATGGTGTTGGTTGTGGGTTTGGAAGATGCAGTCTGAGTGGATGGTGTTGGTTGTGGGTTTGGAAGATGCAGTCTGAAATGGATGGTGTTGGTTGTGGGTTTGGAAGATGCAGTCTGAGTAAATGGTGTTGGTTGTGGGTTTGGAAGATGCAGTCTGAGTGGATGGTGTTGGTTGTGGGTTTGGAAGATGCAGTCTGAGTGGATGGTGTTGGTTGTGGGTTTGGAAGTTGCAGTCTGAGTGGATGGTGTTGGTTGTGGGTTTGGAAGATGCAGTCTGAGTGGATGGTAATGGTTGTAGGTTTGGAAGATGCAGTCTGAGTGGATGGTGTTGGTTGTGGGTTTGGAAGTTGCAGTCTGAGTGGATGGTATTGGTTGTGGGTTTGGAAGATGCAGTCTGAGTGGATGGTAATGGTTGTGGGTTTGGAAGTTGCAGGCTGAGTGGATGATAATGGTTGTGGGTTTGGAAGTTGCAGTCTGAGTGGATGGTGTTGGTTGTGGGTTTGGAAGATGCAGTCTGAGTGGATGGTAATGGTTGTGGGTTTGGAAGATGCAGTCTGAGTGGATGGTAATGGTTGTGGGTTTGGAAGTTGCAGGCTGAGTGGATGATAATGGTTGTGGGTTTGGAAGTTGCAGTCTGAGTGGATGGTGTTGGTTGTGGGTTTGGAAGATGCAGTCTGAGTGGATGGTAATGGTTTGGGTTTGGAAGTTGCAGTCTGAGTGGATGGTAATGGTTGTGCGTTTGGAAGATGCAGTCTGAGTGGATGGAGTTGGTTGTGGGTTTGGAATTTGCAGTCTGAGTGGATGATAATGGTTTGGATTTGGAAGATGCAGTCTGAGTGGATGGTGTTGGTTGTGGGTTTGGAAGTTGCAGTCTGAGTGGATGGTAATGGTTGTGGGTTTGGAAGTTGCAGCCTGAGTGGATGGTGTTGGTTGTGGGTTTGGAAGTTGCAGTGTGAGTGGATGGTGTTGTTTGTGGGTTTGGAAGTTGCAGTCTGAGTGGTTGGTGTTGGTTGTGGGTTTGGAAGTTGCCGTCTGAGTGGATGGTGTTGGTTGTGGGTTTGGAAGTTGCAGTGTGAGTGGATGGTGTTGTTTGTGGGTTTGGAAGTTGCAGTCTGAGTGGATGGTGTTGGTTGTGGGTTTGGAAGATGCAGTCTGAGTCGATGGTAATGGTTGTGGGTTTGGAAGTTGCAGGCTGAGTGGATGTTAATGGTTGTGGGTTTGGAAGTTGCAGTTTGAGTGGATGGTAATGGTTTGGGTTTGGAAGTTGCAGTCTGAGTGGATGGTGTTGGTTGTGGGTTTGGAAGATGCAGTCTGAGTGGATGGTGTTGGTTGTGGGTTTGGAAGATGCAGTCTGAGTGGATGGTGTTGGTTTGGGTTTGGAAGTTACAGTCTGAGTGGATGGTGTTGGTTGTTGGTTTGGAAGATGCAGTCTGAGTGGATGGTGTTGGTTGTGGGTTTGGAAGTTGCAGTCTGAGTGGATGGTAATGGTTGTGGGTTTGGAAGTTGCAGTCTGAGTGGATGGTGTTGGTTGTGGGTTTGGAAGTTGCAGTCTGAGTGGATGGTGTTGGTTGTGGGTTTGGAAGTTGCAGTCTGAGTGGATGGTGTTGGTTGTGGGTTTGGAAGTTGCAGTCTGAGTGGATGGTGTTGGTTGTGGGTTTGGAAGATGCCAACTGAGTGGATGGTGTTGGTTGTGGGTTTGGAAGTTGCAGTTTGAGTGGATAATAATGGTTGTGGGTTTGGAAGTTGCAGTCTGAGTGGATGGTAATGGTTGTGGGTTTGGAAGATGCAGTCTGAGTGGATGGTAATGGTTGTGGGTTTGGAAGTTGCAGTCTGAGTGGATGGTGTTGGTTGTGGGTTTGGAAGATGCAGTCTGAGTGGATGGTAATGGTTGTGGGTTTGGAAGATGCAGTCTGAGTGGATGGTAATGGTTGTGGGTTTGGAAGATGCAGTCTGAGTGGATGGTAATGGTTGTGGGTTTGGAAGTTGCAGTCTGAGTGGATGATAATGGTTGTGGGTTTGGAAGTTGCAGTTTGAGTGGATGGTGTTGGTTGTTGGTTTGGAAGATGCAGTCTGAGTGGATGATAATGGTTTGGGTTTGGAAGTTGCAGTCTGAGTGGATGGTAATAGTTGTGGGTTTGGAAGATGCAGTCTGAGTGGATGGTGTTGGTTGTGGGTTTGGAAGTTGCAGTCTGAGTGGTTGGTGTTGGTTGTGGGTTTGGAAGATGCGGTCTGAGTGGATGGTAATGGTTGTGGGTTTGGAAGTTGCAGTCTGAGTGGATGGTGTTGGTTGTGGGTTTGGAAGTTGCAGTCTGAGTGGATGGTAATGGTTGTGCGTTTGGAAGATGCAGTCTGAGTGGATGGTAATGGTTGTGGGTTTGGAAGATGCAGTCTGAGTGGATAGTAATGGTTGTGGGTTTGGAAGATGCAGTCTGAGTGGATGGTAATGGTTGTGCGTTTGGAAGATGCAGTCTGAGTGGATGGTGTTGGTTGTGGGTTTGGAAGTTGCAGTCTGAGTGGATGATGTTGGTTGTGGGTTTGGTTGATGCAGTCTGAGTGGATGATAATGGTTGTGGGTTTGGAAGATGCAGTCTGAGTGGATGGTAATGGTTGTGCATTTGGAAGATGCAGTCTGAGTGGATGGTGTTGGTTGTGGGTTTGGAAGTTGCAGTCTGAGTGGATGGTGTTGGTTGTGGGTTTGGAAGATGCAGTCTGAGTGGATGGTGTTGGTTGTTGGTTTGGAAGTTGCAGTCTGAGTGAATGGTAATGGTTGTGGGTTTGGAAGTTGCAGTCTGAGTGGATGGGGTTGGTTGTGGGTTTGGAAGATGCAGTCTGAGTGGATGATAATGGTTGTGGGTTTGGAAGATGCAGTCTGAGGGGATGGTGTTGGTTGTGGGTTTGGAAGTTGCAGTCTGAGTGGATGGTGTTGGTTGTGGGTTTGGAAGATGCAGTCTGAGTGGATGGTGTTGGTTGTGGGTTTGGAAGATGCAGTCTGAGTGGATGGTGTTGGTTGTGGGGTTGGAAGATGCAGTCTGAGTGGATGGTGTTGGTTGTGGGTTTGGAAGATGCAGTCTGAGTGGATGGTGTTGGTTGTGGGTTTGGAAGATGCAGTCTGAGTGGATGGTGTTGGTTGTGGGTTTGGAAGATGCAGTCTGAGTGGATGGTAATGGTTGTGGGTTTGGAAGTTGCAGGCTGAGTGGATGATAATGGTTGTGGGTTTGGAAGTTGCAGTCTGAGTGGATGGTGTTGGTTGTGGGTTTGGAAGATGCAGTCTGAGTGGATGGTGTTGGTTGTGGGTTTGGAAGATGAAGTCTGAGTGGATGGTGTTGGTTGTGGGTTTGGAAGTTGCAGTCTGAGTGGATGGTGTTGGTTGTGGGTTTGGAAGATGCAGTCTGAGTGGATGGTAATGGTTGTAGGTTTGGAAGATGCAGTCTGAGTGGATGGTGTTGGTTGTGGGTTTGGAAGTTGCAGTCTGAGTGGATGGTGTTGGTTGTGGGTTTGGAAGATGCAGTCTGAGTGGATGGTAATGGTTGTGGGTTTGGAAGTTGCAGGCTGAGTGGATGATAATGGTTGTGGGTTTGGAAGTTGCAGTCTGAGTGGACGGTGTTGGTTGTGGGTTTGGAAGATGCAGTCTGAGTGGATGGTAATGGTTGTGGGTTTGGAAGTTGCAGGCTGAGTGGATGATAATGGTTGTGGGTATGGAAGTTGCAGTCTGAGTGGATGGTGTTGGTTGTGGGTTTGGAAGATGCAGTCTGAGTGGATGGTAATGGTTTGGGTTTGGAAGTTGCAGTCTGAGTGGATGGTAATGGTTGTGCGTTTGGAAGATGCAGTCTGAGTGGATGGAGTTGGTTGTGGGTTTGGAAGTTGCAGTCTGAGTGGATGGTGTTGGTTGTTGGTTTGGAAGTTGCAGTCTGAGTGGATGATAATGGTTTGGGTTTGGAAGATGCAGTCTGAGTGGACGGTGTTGGTTGTGGGTTTGGAAGATGCAGTCTGAGTGGATGGTAATGGTTGTGGGTTTGGAAGATGCAGTCTGCGTGGATGGTGTTGGTTCTGGGTTTGAAAGATGCAGTCTGAGTGGATGGTGTTGGTTGTGGGTTTGGAAGTTGCAATCTGAGTGGATGGTGTTGGTTGTTGGTTTGGAAGTTGCAGTCTGAGTGGATGGTAATGGTTGTGGGTTTGGAAGTTGCAGTCTGAGTGGATGGTGTTGGTTCTGGGTTTGAAAGATGCAGTCTGAGTGGATGGTGTTGGTTGTGGGTTTGGAAGTTGCAGTCTGAGTGGATGGTGTTGGTTGTGGGTTTGGAAGATGCAGTCTGAGTGGATGGTGTTGGTTGTGGGTTTGGAAGATGCAGTCTGAGTGGATGGTGTTGGTTGTGGGTTTGGGAGATGCAGTCTGAGTGTATGGTGTTGGTTGTTGGTTTGGAACATGCAGTCTGAGTGGTTGGTGTTGGTTGTGGGTTTGGAAGTTGCAGTCTGAGTGGATGGTAATGGTTGTGGGTTTGGCAGATGCAGTCTGAGTGGATGGTGTTGGTTGTGGGTTTGGATGTTGCAGTCTGAGTGGATGGTAATGGTTGTGGGTTTGGAAGATGCAGTTTGAGTGGATGGTGTTGGTTGTGGGTTTGGAAGTTGCAGTCTGAGTGGATGGTAATGGTTGTTGGTTTGGAAGATGCAGTCTGAGTGGATGGTGTTGGTTGTGGGTTTGGAAGATGCAGTCTGAGTGGATGGTAATGGTTGTGGGTTTGGAAGTTGCAGTCTGAGTGGATGCTGTTGGTTGTGGGTTTGGAAGATGCAGTCTGAGTGGATGGTAATGGTTGTGGGTTTGGAAGTTGCAGTCTGAGTGGATGGTGTTGGTTGTGGGTTTGGAAGATGCAGTCTGAGTGGATGGTGTTGGTTGTGGGTTTGGAAGATGCAGTCTGAGTGGATGGTGTTAGTTGTGGGTTTGGAAGTTGCAGTCTGAGTGGATGGTGTTGGTTGTGGGTTTGGAGGTTGCAGTCTGAGTGGATGGTGTTGGTTGTGGGTTTGGAAGTTGCAGTCTGAGTGGATGGTGTTGGTTGTGGGTTTGGAAGATACAGTCTGAGTGGATGGTGTTGGTTGTGGGTTTGGAAGATGGAGTCTGAGTGGATGGTAATGGTTGTGGGTTTGGAAGATGCAGTCTGAGTGGATGGTGTTGGTTGTGGGTTTGGAAGTTGCAGTCTGAGTGGATGGTGTTGGTTGTGGGTTTGGAAGTTGCAGTCTGAGTGGATGGTGTTGGTTGTGGGTTTGGAAGTTGCAGTCTGAGTGGATGGTAATGGTTGTGGGTTTGGAAGATGCAGTCTGAGTGGATGGTAATGGTTGTGGGTTTGGAAGTTGCAGTCTGAGTGGATGGTAATGGTTGTGGGTTTGGAAGATGCAGTCTGAGTGGATGGTAATTGTTGTGGGTTTGGAAGTTGCAGTCTGAGTGGATGGAGTTGGTTGTGGGTTTGGAAGATGCAGTCTGAGTGGATGGTAAATGTTGTGGGTTTGGAAGATGCAGTCTGAGTGGATGGTGTTGGTTGTGGGTTTGGAACATGCAGTCTGAGTGGATGGTAAATGTTGTGGGTTTGGAAGATGCAGTCTGAGTGGATGGTGTTGGTTGTGGGTTTGGAAGATGCAATCTGAGTGGATGGTAATGGTTGTGGGTTTGGAAGATGCAGTCTGAGTGGATGGTGTTGGTTGTGGGTTTGGAAGATGCAGTCTGAGTGGATGGTAATGGTTGTGGGTTTGGAAGTTGCAGTCTGAGTGGATGGTGTTGGTTGTGGGTTTGGAAGATGCAGTCTGAGTGGATGGTAATGGTTGTGGGTTTGGAAGTTGCAGTCTGAGTGGATGGTAAATGTTGTGGGTTTGGAAGATGCAGTCTGAGTGGATGGTGTTGGTTGTGGGTTTGGAAGTTGCAGTCTGAGTGGATGGTGTTGGTTGTGGGTTTGGAAGTTGCAGTCTGAGTGGATGGCAATGGATTGGGTTTGGAAGATACAGTCTGAGTGGATGGTGTTGGTTGTGGGTTTGGAAGTTGCAGTCTGAGTGGATGGTGTTGGTTGTGGGTTTGGAAGTTGCAGTCTGAGTGGATGGTAATGGTTGTGGGTTTGGAAGATGCAGTCTGAGAGGATGGTAATGGTTGTGGGTTTGGAAGATGCAGTCTGAGTGGATGGAGTTGGTTGTGGGTTTGGAAGTTGCAGTTTGAGTGGATGGTAATGGTTGTGGGTTTGGAAGATGCAGTCTGAGTGGATGGAGTTGGTTGTGGGTTTGGAAGTTGCAGTCTGAGTAGATGGTGTTGGTTGTGGGTTTGGAAGTTGCAGTCTGAGTGGATGGTGTTGGTTGTGGGTTTGGAAGATGCAGTCTGAGTGGATGGAGTTGGTTGTGGGTTTGGAAGTTGCAGTCTGAGTGGATGGTGTTGGTTGTGGGTTTGGAAGATGCAGTTTGAGTGCATGGTAATGGTTGTTGGTTTGGATGTTGCAGTCTGAGTGGATGGTGTTGGTTGTGGGTTTGGAAGTTGCAGTCTGAGTGGATGGTAATGGTTGTGGGTTTGGAAGATGCAGTCTGAGTGGATGGTGTTGGTTGTGGGTTTGGAAGTTGCAGTCTGAGTGGATGGAGTTGGTTGTGGGTTTGGAAGTTGCAGTCTGAGTGGATGGTGTTGGTTGTGGGTTTGGAAGATACAGTCTGAGTGGATCGTAATTGTTGTGGGTTTGGAAGTTGCAGTCTGAGTGGATGGTGTTGGTTGTGGGTTTGGAAGATGCAGTCTGAGTGGATGATAATGGTTGTGGGTTTGGAAGATGCAGTCTGAGTGGATGGTAATGGTTGTGGGCTTGGAAGATGCAGTCTGAGTGGATGGCAATGGTTGTGCGTTTGGAAGATGCAGTCTGAGTGGATGATAATGGTTGTGGGTTTGGAAGATGCAGTCTGAGTGGATGGTAATGGTTGTGGGTTTGGAAGATGCAGTCTGAGTGGATGGTGTTGGTTGTGGGTTTGGAAGTTGCAGTCTGAGTGGATGGTAATGGTTGTGGGTTTGGAAGTTGCAGTCTGAGTGGATGGTAATGGTTGTTGGTTTGGAAGATGCAGTCTGAGTGGATGGTAATGGTTGTGAGTTTGGAAGTTGCAGTCTGAGTGGATGGTGTTGGTTGTGGGTTTGGAAGTTGCAGTTTGAGTGGATGGTGTTGGTTGTGGGTTTGGAAGATGCAGGCTGAGTGGATGGTAATGGTTGTGGGTTTGGAAGTTGCAGTTTGAGTGGATGGTGTTGGTTGTTGGTTTGGAAGATGCAGTCTGAGTGGATGGTGTTGGTTGTGGGTTTGGAAGATGCAGTCTGAGTGGATGGTAATGGTTGTGGGTTTGGAAGTTGCAGTCTGAGTGGATGGTGTTGGTTGTGGGTTTGGAAGTTGCAGTCTGAGTGGATGATAATGGTTGTGGGTTTGGAAGATGCAGTCTGAGTGGATGGTGTTGGTTGTGGGTTTGGAAGTTGCAGTCTGAGTGGATGGTAATGGTTGTGGGTTTGGAAGTTGCAGTCTGAGTGGATGGAGTTGGTTGTGGGTTTGGAAGATGCAGTCTGAGTGGATGGTAATGGTTGTGGGTTTGGAAGTTGCAGTCTGAGTGGATGGTGTTGGTTGTGCGTTTGGAAGATGCAGTCTGAGTGGATGGTAATGGTTGTGGGTTTGGAAGTTGCAGTCTGAGTAGATGGTGTTGGTTGTGGGTTTGGAAGATGCAGTCTGAGTGGATGGTGTTGGTTGTGGGTTTGGAAGATGCAGTCTGAGTGGATGGTGTTGGTTGTGGGTTTGGAAGTTGCAGTCTGAGTGGAAGGTGTTGGTTGTGGGTTTGGAAGATGCAGTCTGAGTGGATGGTAATGGTTGTGGGTTTGGAAGTTGCAGTCTGAGTGGATGGTAATGGTTGTGGGTTTGGAAGATGCAGTCTGAGTGGATGGAGTTGGTTGTGGGTTTGGAAGTTGCAGTTTGAGTGGATGGTAATGGTTGTGGGTTTGGAAGTTGCAGTCTGAGTGGATGGTGCTGGTTGTGGGTTTGGAATTTGCAGTCTGAGTGGATGGTGTTGGTTGTGGGTTTGGAAGATGCAGTCTTAGTGGATGGTAATGGTTGTGGGTTTGGAAGTTGCAGTCTGAGTGGATGGTGTTGGTTGTGGGTTTGGAAGATGCAGTCTGAGTGGATGGTAATGGTTGTGGGTTTGGAAGTTGCAGTCAGAGTGTATGGTAATGGTTGTGGGTTTGGAAGTTGCAGTCTGAGTGGATGGTGTTGGTTGTGGGTTTGGAAGTTGCAGTCTGAGTGGATGGTAATGGTTGTGGGTTTGGAAGATGCAGTCTGAGTGGATGGTGTTGGTTGTGGGTTTGGAAGTTGCAGTCTGAGTGGATGGTGTTGGTTGTGGGTTTGGAAGATACAGTCTGAGTGGATGGTGTTGGTTGTGGGTTTGTAAGATGGAGTCTGAGTGGATGGTAATGGTTGTGGGTTTGGAAGATGCAGTCTGAGTGGATGGTGTTGGTTGTGGGTTTGGAAGTTGCAGTCTGAGTGGATGGTGTTGGTTGTGGGTTTGGAAGTTGCAGTCTCAGTGGATGATGTTGGTTGTGGGTTTGGAAGTTGCAGTCTGAGTGGATGGTAATGGTTGTGGGTTTGGAAGATGCAGTCTGAGTGGATGGTAATGGTTGTGGGTTTGGAAGTTGCAGTCTGAGTGGATGGAGTTGGTTGTGGGTTTGGAAGATGCAGTCTGAGTGGATGGTAAATGTTGTGGGTTTGGAAGATGCAGTCTGAGTGGATGGTGTTGGTTGTGGGTTTGGAAGATGCAGTCTGAGTGGATGGTAAATGTTGTGGGTTTGGAAGATGCAGTCTGAGTGGATGGTGTTGGTTGTGGGTTTGGAAGTTGCAGTCTGAGTGGATGGTAATGGTTGTGGGTTTGGAAGATGCAGTCTGAGTGGATGGTGTTGGTTGTGGGTTTGGAAGATGCAGTCTGAGTGGATGGTAATGGTTGTGGGTTTGGAAGTTGCAGTCTGAGTGGATGGTGTTGGTTGTGGGTTTGGAAGATGCAGTCTGAGTGGATGGTAAATGTTGTGGGTTTGGAAGATGCAGTCTGAGTGGATGGTGTTGGTTGTGGGTTTGGAAGTTGCAGTCTGAGTGGATGGTGTTGGTTGTGGGTTTGGAAGTTGCAGTCTCAGTGGATGGTAATGGTTGTGGGTTTGGAAGATGCAGTCTGAGTGGATGGTGTTGGTTGTGGGTTTGGAAGTTGCAGTCTGAGTGGATGATAATGGTTGTGGGTTTGGAAGATGCAGTCTGAGTGGATGGTGTTGGTTGTGGGTTTGGAAGTTGCAGTCTGAGTGGATGGTAATGGTTGTGGGTTTGGAAGTTGCAGTCTGAGTGGATGGAGTTGGTTGTGGGTTTGGAAGATGCAGTCTGAGTGGATGGTAATGGTTGTGGGTTTGGAAGTTGCAGTCTGAGTGGATGGTGTTGGTTGTGCGTTTGGAAGATGCAGTCTGAGTGGATGGTAATGGTTGTGGGTTTGGAAGTTGCAGTCTGAGTGGATGGTGTTGGTTGTGGGTTTGGAAGATGCAGTCTGAGTGGATGGTGTTGGTTGTGGGTTTGGAAGATGCAGTCTGAGTGGATGGTGTTGGTTGTGGGTTTGGAAGTTGCAGTCTGAGTGGAAGGTGTTGGTTGTGGGTTTGGAAGATGCAGTCTGAGTGGATGGTAATGGTTGTGGGTTTGGAAGTTGCAGTCTGAGTGGATGGTAATGGTTGTGGGTTTGGAAGATGCAGTCTGAGTGGATGGAGTTGGTTGTGGGTTTGGAAGTTGCAGTTTGAGTGGATGGTAATGGTTGTGGGTTTGGAAGTTGCAGTCTGAGTGGATGGTGCTGGTTGTGGGTTTGGAATTTGCAGTCTGAGTGGATGGTGTTGGTTGTGGGTTTGGAAGATGCAGTCTGAGTGGATGGTAATGGTTGTGGGTTTGGAAGTTGCAGTCTGAGTGGATGGTGTTGGTTGTGGGTTTGGTAGATGCAGTCTGAGTGGATGGTAATGGTTGTGGGTTTGGAAGTTGCAGTCAGAGTGTATGGTAATGGTTGTGGGTTTGGAAGTTGCAGTCTGAGTGGATGGTGTTGGTTGTGGGTTTGGAAGTTGCAGTCTGAGTGGATGGTAATGGTTGTGGGTTTGGAAGATGCAGTCTGAGTGGATGGTGTTGGTTGTGGGTTTGGAAGTTGCAGTCTGAGTGGATGGTGTTGGTTGTGGGTTTGGAAGATACAGTCTGAGTGGATGGTGTTGGTTGTGGGTTTGGAAGATGGAGTCTGAGTGGATGGTAATGGTTGTGGGTTTGGAAGATGCAGTCTGAGTGGATGGTGTTGGTTGTGGGTTTGGAAGTTGCAGTCTGAGTGGATGGTGTTGGTTGTGGGTTTGGAAGTTGCAGTCTCAGTGGATGATGTTGGTTGTGGGTTTGGAAGTTGCAGTCTGAGTGGATGGTAATGGTTGTGGGTTTGGAAGATGCAGTCTGAGTGGATGGTAATGGTTGTGGGTTTGGAAGTTGCAGTCTGAGTGGATGGAGTTGGTTGTGGGTTTGGAAGATGCAGTCTGAGTGGATGGTAAATGTTGTGGGTTTGGAAGATGCAGTCTGAGTGGATGGTGTTGGTTGTGGGTTTGGAAGATGCAGTCTGAGTGGATGGTAAATGTTGTGGGTTTGGAAGATGCAGTCTGAGTGGATGGTGTTGGTTGTGGGTTTGGAAGTTGCAGTCTGAGTGGATGGTAATGGTTGTGGGTTTGGAAGATGCAGTCTGAGTGGATGGTGTTGGTTGTGGGTTTGGAAGATGCAGTCTGAGTGGATGGTAATGGTTGTGGGTTTGGAAGTTGCAGTCTGAGTGGATGGTGTTGGTTGTGGGTTTGGAAGATGCAGTCTGAGTGGATGGTAAATGTTGTGGGTTTGGAAGATGCAGTCTGAGTGGATGGTGTTGGTTGTGGGTTTGGAAGTTGCAGTCTGAGTGGATGGTGTTGGTTGTGGGTTTGGAAGTTGCAGTCTCAGTGGATGGTAATGGTTGTGGGTTTGGAAGATGCAGTCTGAGTGGATGGTGTTGGTTGTGGGTTTGGAAGTTGCAGTCTGAGTGGATGGTAATGGTTGTGGGTTTGGAAGATGCAGTCTGAGTGGATGGTAATGGTTGTGGGTTTGGAAGATGCAGTCTGAGTGGATGGTGTTGGTTGTGGGTTTGGAAGATGCAGTCTGAGTGGATGGTAATGGTTGTGGGTTTGGAAGATGCAGTCTGAGTGGATGGTAATGGTTGTGGGTTTGGAAGATGCAGTCTGAGTGGATGGTAATGGTTGTGGGTTTGGAAGATGCAGTCTGAGTGGATGGTAATTGTTGTGGGTTTGGAAGTTGCAGTCTGACTGGATGGTGTTGATTGTGGGTTTGGAAGTTGCAGTCTGAGGGGATGGTAATGGTTGTGGGTTTGGAAGATGCAGTCTGAGTGGATGATAATGGTTGTGGGTTTGGAAGTTGCAGTCTTAGTGGATGGTGTTGGTTGTTGGTTTGGAAGTTGCAGTCTGAGTGGATGGTGTTGGTTGTGGGTTTGGAAGATGCAGTCTGAGTGGATGATAATGGTTGTGGGTTTGGAAGTTGCAGTCTGAGTGGATGGTGTTGGTTGTGGGTTTGGAAGTTGCAGTCTGAGTGGATGGTTTTGGTTGTGGGTTTGGAAGATACAGTCTGAGTGGATGGTGTTGGTTGTGGGTTTGGAAGATGCAGTCTGAGTGGATGGTAATGGTTGTGGGTTTGGAAGATGCAGTCTGAGTGGACGGTGTTGGTTGTTGGTTTGGAAGATGCAGCCTGAGTGGATGGTAATGGTTGTGGGTTTGGAAGATGCAGTCTGAGTGGATGGTGTTGATTGTTGGTTTGGAAGATGCAGTCTGAGTGGATGGTGTTGGTTGTGGGTTTGGAAGTTGCAGTCTGAGTGGATGGTAATGGTTGTGGGTTTGGAAGATGCAGTCTGAGTGGATGGTGTTGGTTGTTGGTTTGGAAGATGCAGTCTGAGTGGATGGTAATGGTTGTGGGTTTGGAAGTTGAAGTCTGAGTGGACGGTGTTGGTTGTGGGTTTGGAAGATGCAGTCTGAGTGGATGGTAATGGTTGTGGGTTTGGAAGTTGCAGGCTGAGTGGATGGTGTTGGTTGTGGGTTTGGAAGATGCAGTCTGAGTGGATGGTGTTGGTTGTGGGTTTGGAAGTTGCAGTCTGAGTGGATGGTAATGGTTGTTTTTTTGGAAGTTGCAGTCTGAGTGGATGGTAATGGTTGTGGGTTTGGAAGATGCAGTCTGAGTGGATGGTGTTGGCTGTGGGTTTGGAAGTTGCAGTCTGAGTGGATGGTAATGATTGTGGGTTTGGAAGTTGCAGTCTGAGTGGATGGTGTTGGTTGTGGGTTTGGAAGTTGCAGTCTGAGTGGATGGTGTTGGTTGTGGGTTTGGAATTTGCAGTCTGAGTGGATGGTAATGGTTGTGGGTTTGGAAGATGCAGTCTGAGTGGATGGTGTTGGTTGTGGGTTTGGAAGTTGCAGTCTGAGTGGATGGTAATGGTTGTGGGTTTGGAAGTTGCAGTCTGAGTGGATGGTGTTGGTTGTGGGTTTGGAAGATGCAGTCTGAGTGGATGATAATGGTTGTGGGTTTGGAAGTTGCAGTCTGAGTGGATGGTAATGGTTGTGGGTTTGGAAGTTGCAGTCTGAGTGGATGGTGTTGGTTGTGGGTTTGGAAGTTGCAGTCTGAGTGGATGGTAATGGTTGTGGGTTTGGAAGTTGCAGTCTGAGTGGATGGTGTTGGTTGTGGGTTTGGAAGATGCAGTCTGAGTGGATGATAATGGTTGTGGGTTTGGAAGTTGCAGTCTGAGTGGATAGTAATGGTTGTGGGTTTGGAAGATGCAGTCTGAGTGGATGGTGTTGGTTGTGGGTTTGGAAGTTGCAGCCTGAGTGGATGGTAATGGTTGTGGGTTTGGAAGATGCAGTCTGAGTGGATGGTAATGGTTTGGGTTTGGAAGATACAGTCTGAGTGGATGGTGTAGGTTGTGGGTTTGGAAGTTGCAGTCTGAGTGGATGGTAATGGTTGTGGGTTTGGAAGATGCAGTCTGAGTGGATGGTGTTGGTTGTGGGTTTGGAAGTTGCAGTCTGAGTGGATGGTAATGGGTGTGGGTTTGGAAGATGCAGTCTGAGTGGATGGTAATGGTTGTTGGTTTGGAAGTTGCAGTCTGAGTGGATGGTGTTGGTTGTGGGTTTGGAAGATGCAGTCTGAGTGGATGGTGTTGGTTGTGGGTTTGGAAGTTGCAGTCTGAGTGGATGGTAATGGTTGTGGGTTTGGAATTTGCAGTCTGAGTGGATTGTGTTGGTTGTGGGTTTGGAAGATGCAGTCTGAGTGGATGCTGTTGGTTGTGGGTTTGGAAGATGCAGTCTGAGTGGATGATAATGGTTGTGGGTTTGGAAGTTGCAGTCTGAGTGGATGGTAATGGTTGTGGGTTTGGAAGATGCAGTCTGAGTGGATGATAATGGTTGTGGGTTTGGAAGTTGCAGTCTGAGTGGATGGTGTTGGTTGTGGGTTTGGAAGATGCAGTCTGAGTGGATGATAATGGTTGTGGGTTTGGAAGTTGCAGTCTGAGTGGATGGTGTTGGTTGTGGGTTTGGAAGATGCAGTCTGAGTGGATGGTAATGGTTGTGGGTTTGGAAGTTGCAGTTTGAGTGGATGATAATGTTTGTGGGGTTGGAAGTTGCAGTCTGAGTGGATGGTGTTGGTTGTGGGTTTGGAAGATGCAGTCTGAGTGGATGGTGTTGGTTGTGGGTTTGGAAGTTGCAGTCTGAGTGGATGGTAATGGTTGTGGGTTTGGAAGTTGCAGGCTGAGTGGATGGTAATGGTTGTGGGTTTGGAAGATGCAGTCTGAGTGGATGGTGTTGGTTGTGGGTTTGGAAGTTGCAGTCTGAGTGGATGGTAATGGTTGTGGGTTTGGAAGTTGCATTCTGAGTGGATGGTGTTGGTTGTGGGTTTGGAAGTTGCAGTCTGAGTGGATGGTAATGGTTGTGGGTTTGGAATTTGCAGTCTGAGTGGATGGTGTTGGTTGTGGGTTTGGAAGATGCAGTCTGAGTGGATGCTGTTGGTTGTGGGTTTGGAAGATGCAGTCTGAGTGGATGATAATGGTTGTGGGTTTGGAAGTTGCAGTCTGAGTGGATGGTAATGGTTGTGGGTTTGGAAGATGCAGTCTGAGTGGATGATAATGGTTGTGGGTTTGGAAGTTGCAGTCTGAGTGGATGGTGTTGGTTGTGGGTTTGGAAGATGCAGTCTGAGTGGATGATAATGGTTGTGGGTTTGGAAGTTGCAGTCTGAGTAGATGGTGTTGGTTGTGGGTTTGGAAGATGCAGTCTGAGTGGATGGTAATGGTTGTGGGTTTGGAAGTTGCAGTTTGAGTGGATGATAATGTTTGTGGGGTTGGAAGTTGCAGTCTGAGTGGATGGTGTTGGTTGTGGGTTTGGAAGATGCAGTCTGAGTGGATGATAATGGTTGTGGGTTTGGAAGTTGCAGTCTGAGTGGATAGTAATGGTTGTGGGTTTGGAAGATGCAGTCTGAGTGGATGGTGTTGGTTGTGGGTTTGGAAGTTGCAGCCTGAGTGGATGGTAATGGTTGTGGGTTTGGAAGATGCAGTCTGAGTGGATGGTAATGGTTTGGGTTTGGAAGATACAGTCTGAGTGGATGGTGTAGGTTGTGGGTTTGGAAGTTGCAGTCTGAGTGGATGGTAATGGTTGTGGGTTTGGAAGATGCAGTCTGAGTGGATGGTGTTGGTTGTGGGTTTGGAAGTTGCAGTCTGAGTGGATGGTAATGGGTGTGGGTTTGGAAGATGCAGTCTGAGTGGATGGTAATGGTTGTTGGTTTGGAAGTTGCAGTCTGAGTGGATGGTGTTGGTTGTGGGTTTGGAAGATGCAGTCTGAGTGGATGGTGTTGGTTGTGGGTTTGGAAGTTGCAGTCTGAGTGGATGGTAATGGTTGTGGGTTTGGAATTTGCAGTCTGAGTGGATTGTGTTGGTTGTGGGTTTGGAAGATGCAGTCTGAGTGGATGCTGTTGGTTGTGGGTTTGGAAGATGCAGTCTGAGTGGATGATAATGGTTGTGGGTTTGGAAGTTGCAGTCTGAGTGGATGGTAATGGTTGTGGGTTTGGAAGATGCAGTCTGAGTGGATGATAATGGTTGTGGGTTTGGAAGTTGCAGTCTGAGTGGATGGTGTTGGTTGTGGGTTTGGAAGATGCAGTCTGAGTGGATGATAATGGTTGTGGGTTTGGAAGTTGCAGTCTGAGTGGATGGTGTTGGTTGTGGGTTTGGAAGATGCAGTCTGAGTGGATGGTAATGGTTGTGGGTTTGGAAGTTGCAGTTTGAGTGGATGATAATGTTTGTGGGGTTGGAAGTTGCAGTCTGAGTGGATGGTGTTGGTTGTGGGTTTGGAAGATGCAGTCTGAGTGGATGGTGTTGGTTGTGGGTTTGGAAGTTGCAGTCTGAGTGGATGGTAATGGTTGTGGGTTTGGAAGTTGCAGGCTGAGTGGATGGTAATGGTTGTGGGTTTGGAAGATGCAGTCTGAGTGGATGGTGTTGGTTGTGGGTTTGGAAGTTGCAGTCTGAGTGGATGGTAATGGTTGTGGGTTTGGAAGTTGCATTCTGAGTGGATGGTGTTGGTTGTGGGTTTGGAAGTTGCAGTCTGAGTGGATGGTAATGGTTGTGGGTTTGGAATTTGCAGTCTGAGTGGATGGTGTTGGTTGTGGGTTTGGAAGATGCAGTCTGAGTGGATGCTGTTGGTTGTGGGTTTGGAAGATGCAGTCTGAGTGGATGATAATGGTTGTGGGTTTGGAAGTTGCAGTCTGAGTGGATGGTAATGGTTGTGGGTTTGGAAGATGCAGTCTGAGTGGATGATAATGGTTGTGGGTTTGGAAGTTGCAGTCTGAGTGGATGGTGTTGGTTGTGGGTTTGGAAGATGCAGTCTGAGTGGATGATAATGGTTGTGGGTTTGGAAGTTGCAGTCTGAGTAGATGGTGTTGGTTGTGGGTTTGGAAGATGCAGTCTGAGTGGATGGTAATGGTTGTGGGTTTGGAAGTTGCAGTTTGAGTGGATGATAATGTTTGTGGGGTTGGAAGTTGCAGTCTGAGTGGATGGTGTTGGTTGTGGGTTTGGAAGATGCAGTCTGAGTGGATGGTGTTGGTTGTGGGTTTGGAAGTTGCAGTCTGAGTGGATGGTAATGGTTGTGGGTTTGGAAGTTGCAGGCTGAGTGGATGGTAATGGTTGTGGGTTTGGAAGATGCAGTCTGAGTGGATGGTGTTGGTTGTGGGTTTGGAAGTTGCAGTCTGAGTGGATGGTAATGGTTGTGGGTTTGGAAGTTGCAGTCTGAGTGGATGGTGTTGGTTGTGGGTTTGGAAGATGCAGTCTGAGTGGATGGTAATGGTTGTGGGTTTGGAAGATGCAGTCTGAGTGGATGGTGTTGGTTGTGGGTTTGGAAGTTGCAGTCTGAGTGGATGCTGTTGGTTGTGGGTTTGGAAGTTGCAGTCTGAGTGGATGGTAATGGTTGTGGGATTGGAAGATGCAGTCTGAGTAGATGGTAATGGTTGTGGGTTTGGAAGATGCAGTCTGAGTGGATGGACTTGGTTGTGGTTTGGAAGTTGCAGTTTGAGTGGATGGTAATGGTTGTGGGTTTGGAAGTTGCAGTTTGAGTGGATGGTAATGGTTGTGGGTTTGGAAGATGCAGTCTGAGTGGATGGTGTTGGTTGTGGGTTTGGAAGATGCAGTCTGAGTGGATGGTAATGGTTGTGGGTTTGGAAGTTGCAGTCTGAGTGGATGGTGTTGGTTGTGGGTTTGGAAGTTGCAGTCTGAGTGGATGGTAATGGTTGTGGGTTTGGAAGATGCAGTCTGAGTGGATGGTGTTGGTTGTGGGTTTGGAAGTTGCAGTCTGAGTGGATGGTGTTGGTTGTGGGTTCGGAAGTTGCAGTCTGAGTGGATGGTAATGGTTGTGGGTTTGGAAGTTGCAGTCTGAGTGGATGGTGTTGGTTGCGGGTTTGGAAGATGCAGTCTGAGTGGATGGTGTTGGTTGTGGGTTTGGAAGATGCAGTCTGAGTGGATGGTAATGGTTGTGGGTTTGGAAGTTGCAGTCTGAGTGGATGGTAATGGTTGTGGGTTTGGAAGATGCAGTCTGAGTGGATGGAGTTGGTTGTGGGTTTGGAAGTTGCAGTTTGAGTGGATGGTAATGGTTGTGGGTTTGGAAGTTGCAGTCTGAGTGGATGGTGCTGGTTGTGGGTTTGGAATTTGCAGTCTGAGTGGATGGTAATGGTTGTGGGTTTGGAAGTTGCAGTCTGAGTGTATGGTAATGGTTGTGGGTTTGGAAGTTGCAGTCTGAGTGGATGGTGTTGGTTGTGGGTTTGGAAGTTGCAGTCTGAGTGGATGGTAATGGTTGTGGGTTTGGAAGATGCAGTCTGAGTGGATCGTGTTGGTTGTGGGTTTGGAAGTTGCAGTCTGAGTGGATGGTGTTGGTTGTGGGTTTGGAAGATGGAGTCTGAGTGGATGGTAATGGTTGTGGGTTTGGAAGATGCAGTCTGAGTGGTTGGTGTTGGTTGTGGGTTTGGAAGTTGCAGTCTGAGTGGATGGTAATGGTTGTGGGTTTGGAAGATGCAGTCTGAGTGGATGGTAATGGTTGTGGGTTTGGAAGTTGCAGTCTGAGTGGATGGAGTTGGTTGTGGGTTTGGAAGATGCAGTCTGAGTGGATGGTAAATGTTGTGGGTTTGGAAGATGCAGTCTGAGTGGATGGTGTTGGTTGTGGGTTTGGAAGATGCAGTCTGAGTGGATGGTAAATGTTGTGGGTTTGGAAGATGCAGTCTGAGTGGATGGTGTTGGTTGTGGGTTTGGAAGTTGCAGTCTGAGTGGATGGTAATGGTTGTGGGTTTGGAAGATGCAGTCTGAGTGGATGGTGTTGGTTGTGGGTTTGGAAGATGCAGTCTGAGTGGATGGTAATGGTTGTGTGTTTGGAAGTTGCAGTCTGAGTGGATGGTGTTGGTTGTGGGTTTGGAAGATGCAGTCTGAGTGGATGGTAATGGTTGTGCGTTTGGAAGTTGCAGTCTGAGTGGATGGTAATGGTTGTGGGATTGGAAGATGCAGTCTGAGTAGATGGTAATGGTTGTGGGTTTGGAAGATGCAGTCTGAGTGGATGGACTTGGTTGTGGTTTGGAAGTTGCAGTTTGAGTGGATGGTAATGGTTGTGGGTTTGGAAGTTGCAGTTTGAGTGGATGGTAATGGTTGTGGGTTTGGAAGATGCAGTCTGAGTGGATGGTGTTGGTTGTGGGTTTGGAAGATGCAGTCTGAGTGGATGGTAATGGTTGTGGGTTTGGAAGTTGCAGTCTGAGTGGATGGTGTTGGTTGTGGGTTTGGAAGTTGCAGTCTGAGTGGATGGTAATGGTTGTGGGTTTGGAAGATGCAGTCTGAGTGGATGGTGTTGGTTGTGGGTTTGGAAGTTGCAGTCTGAGTGGATGGTGTTGGTTGTGGGTTCGGAAGTTGCAGTCTGAGTGGATGGTAATGGTTGTGGGTTTGGAAGTTGCAGTCTGAGTGGATGGTGTTGGTTGCGGGTTTGGAAGATGCAGTCTGAGTGGATGGTGTTGGTTGTGGGTTTGGAAGATGCAGTCTGAGTGGATGGTAATGGTTGTGGGTTTGGAAGTTGCAGTCTGAGTGGATGGTAATGGTTGTGGGTTTGGAAGATGCAGTCTGAGTGGATGGAGTTGGTTGTGGGTTTGGAAGTTGCAGTTTGAGTGGATGGTAATGGTTGTGGGTTTGGAAGTTGCAGTCTGAGTGGATGGTGCTGGTTGTGGGTTTGGAATTTGCAGTCTGAGTGGATGGTAATGGTTGTGGGTTTGGAAGTTGCAGTCTGAGTGTATGGTAATGGTTGTGGGTTTGGAAGTTGCAGTCTGAGTGGATGGTGTTGGTTGTGGGTTTGGAAGTTGCAGTCTGAGTGGATGGTAATGGTTGTGGGTTTGGAAGATGCAGTCTGAGTGGATCGTGTTGGTTGTGGGTTTGGAAGTTGCAGTCTGAGTGGATGGTGTTGGTTGTGGGTTTGGAAGATGGAGTCTGAGTGGATGGTAATGGTTGTGGGTTTGGAAGATGCAGTCTGAGTGGTTGGTGTTGGTTGTGGGTTTGGAAGTTGCAGTCTGAGTGGATGGTAATGGTTGTGGGTTTGGAAGATGCAGTCTGAGTGGATGGTAATGGTTGTGGGTTTGGAAGTTGCAGTCTGAGTGGATGGAGTTGGTTGTGGGTTTGGAAGATGCAGTCTGAGTGGATGGTAAATGTTGTGGGTTTGGAAGATGCAGTCTGAGTGGATGGTGTTGGTTGTGGGTTTGGAAGATGCAGTCTGAGTGGATGGTAAATGTTGTGGGTTTGGAAGATGCAGTCTGAGTGGATGGTGTTGGTTGTGGGTTTGGAAGTTGCAGTCTGAGTGGATGGTAATGGTTGTGGGTTTGGAAGATGCAGTCTGAGTGGATGGTGTTGGTTGTGGGTTTGGAAGATGCAGTCTGAGTGGATGGTAATGGTTGTGTGTTTGGAAGTTGCAGTCTGAGTGGATGGTGTTGGTTGTGGGTTTGGAAGATGCAGTCTGAGTGGATGGTAATGGTTGTGCGTTTGGAAGTTGCAGTCTGAGTGGATGGTGTTGGTTGTGGGTTTGGAAGTTGCAGTCTGAGTGGATGGTGTTGGTTGTGGGTTTGGAAGATGCAGTCTGAGTGGATGGTAATGGTTGTGGGTTTGGAAGATGCAGTCTGAGTGGATGGTGTTGGTTGTGGGTTTGGAAGTTGCAGTCTGAGTGGATGGTGTTGGTTGTGGGTTTGGAAGTTGCAGTCTGAGTGGATGGTAATGGTTGTGGGTTTGGAAGTTGCAGTCTGAGTGGATGGTGTTGGTTGTGGGTTTGGAAGTTGCAGTCTCAGTGGATGGTAATGGTTGTGGGTTTGGAAGATGCAGTCTGAATAATGGTGTTGATTGTGGGTTTGGAAGTTGCAGTCTGAGGGGATGGTAATGGTTGTGGGTTTGGAAGATGCAGTCTGAGTGGATGGTAATGGTTGTGGGTTTGGAAGTTGCAGTCTGAGTGGATGGTGTTGGTTGTGGGTTTGGAAGATGCAGTCTGAGTGGATGGTGTTGGTTGTGGGTTTGGAAGATGCAGTCTGAGTGGATGGTGTTGGTTGTGGGTTTGGAAGTTGCAGTCTGAGTGGATGGTGTTGGTTGTGGGTTTGGAAGATGCAGTCTGAGTGGATGATAATGGTTGTGGGTTTGGAAGTTGCAGTCTGAGTGGATGGTGTTGGTTGTGGGTTTGGAAGTTGCAGTCTGAGTGGATGATAATGGTTGTGGGTTTGGAAGTTGCAGTCTTAGTGGATGGTGTTGGTTGTAGCTTTGGAAGTTGCAGTCTGAGTGGATGGTGTTGGTTGTGGGTTTGGAAGATGCAGTCTGAGTGGATGATAATGGTTGTGGGTTTGGAAGTTGCAGTCTGAGTGGATGGTGTTGGTTGTGGGTTTGGAAGTTGCAGTCTGAGTGGATGGAGTTGGTTTGGGTTTGGAAGTTGCAGTCTGAGTGGATGGTGTTGGTTGTGGGTTTGGAAGATGCAGTCTGAGTGGATGGTAATGGTTGTGGGTTTGGAAAATGCAGTCTGAGTGGATGGTGTTGGTTGTGGGTTTGGAAGTTGCAGTCTGAGTGGATGGTAATGGTTGTGGGTTTGGAAGATGCAGTCTGAGTGGATGGTGTTGGTTGTTGGTTTGGAAGATGCAGTCTGAGTGGATGGTAATGGTTGTGGGTTTGGAAGTTGCAGTCTGAGTGGATGGTGTTGGTTGTGGGTTTGGAAGATGCAGTCTGAGTGGATGGTAATGGTTGTGGGTTTGGAAGGTGCAGTCTGAGTGGATGGTGTTGGTTGTGGGTTTGGAAGTTGCAGTCTTAGTGGATGGTAATGGTTGTGGGTTTGGAAGTTGCAGTCTGAGTGGATGATAATGATTGTGGGTTTGGAAGTTGCAGTCTGAGTGGATGGTGTTAGTTGTGGGTTTGGAAGATGCAGTCTGAGTGGATGGTAATGGTTGTTTTTTTGGAAGTTGCAGTCTGAGTGGATGGTAATGGTTGTGGGTTTGGAAGATGCAGTCTGAGTGGATGGTGTTGGCTGTGGGTTTGGAAGTTGCAGTCTGAGTGGATGGTGTTGGTTGTGGGTTTGGAAGTTGCAGTCTGAGTGGATGGTGTTGGTTGTGGGTTTGGAATTTGCAGTCTGAGTGGATGGTAATGGTTGTGGGTTTGGAAGATGCAGTCTGAGTGGATGGTGTTGGTTGTGGGTTTGGAAGTTGAAGTCTGAGTGGATGGTAATGGTTGTGGGTTTGGAAGTTGCAGTCTGAGTGGATGGTGTTGGTTGTGGGTTTGGAAGATGCAGTCTGAGTGGATGATAATGGTTGTGGGTTTGGAAGTTGCAGTCTGAGTGGATGGTAATGGTTGTGGGTTTGGAAGTTGCAGTCTGAGTGGATGGTGTTGGTTGTGGGTTTGGAAGTTGCAGTCTGAGTGGATGGTAATGGTTGTGGGTTTGGAAGTTGCAGTCTGAGTGGATGGTGTTGGTTGTGGGTTTGGAAGATGCAGTCTGAGTGGATGATAATGGTTGTGGGTTTGGAAGTTGCAGTCTGAGTGGATGGTAATGGTTGTGGGTTTGGAAGATGCAGTCTGAGTGGATGGTGTTGGTTGTGGGTTTGGAAGTTGCAGCCTGAGTGGATGGTAATGGTTGTGGGTTTGGAAGATGCAGTCTGAGTGGATGGTAATGGTTTGGGTTTGGAAGATACAGTCTGAGTGGATGGTGTTGGTTGTGGGTTTGGAAGTTGCAGTCTGAGTGGATGGTCATGGGTGTGGGTTTGGAAGATGCAGTCTGAGTGGATGGTAATGGTTGTTGGTTTGGAAGTTGCAGTCTGAGTGGATGGTGTTGGTTGTGGGTTTGGAAGATGCAGTCTGAGTGGATGGTGTTGGTTGTGGGTTTGGAAGTTGCAGTCTGAGTGGATGGTAATGGTTGTGGGTTTGGAATTTGCAGTCTGAGTGGATGGTGTTGGTTGTGGGTTTGGAAGATGCAGTCTGAGTGGATGCTGTTGGTTGTGGGTTTGGAAGATGCAGTCTGAGTGGATGATAATGGTTGTGGGTTTGGAAGTTGCAGTCTGAGTGGATGGTAATGGTCGTGGGTTTGGAAGATGCAGTCTGAGTGGATGATAATGGTTGTGGGTTTGGAAGTTGCAGTCTGAGTGGATGGTGTTGGTTGTGGGTTTGGAAGATGCAGTCTGAGTGGATGATAATGGTTGTGGGTTTGGAAGTTGCAGTCTGAGTGGATGGTGTTGGTTGTGGGTTTGGAAGATGCAGTCTGAGTGGATGGTGTTGGTTGTGGGTTTGGAAGTTGCAGTCTGAGTGGATGGTAATGGTTGTGGGTTTGGAAGTTGCAGGCTGAGTGGATGGTAATGGTTGTGGGTTTGGAAGATGCAGTCTGAGTGGATGGTGTTGGTTGTGGGTTTGGAAGTTGCAGTCTGAGTGGATGGTAATGGTTGTGGGTTTGGAAGTTGCAGTCTGAGTGGATGGTGTTGGTTGTGGGTTTGGAAGATGCAGTCTGAGTGGATGGTAATGGTTGTGGGTTTGGAAGATGCAGTCTGAGTGGATGGTGTTGGTTGTGGGTTTGGAAGTTGCAGTCTGAGTGGATGGTGTTGGTTGTGGGTTTGGAAGTTGCAGTCTGAGTGGATGGTAATGGTTGTGGGATTGGAAGATGCAGTCTGAGTGGATGGTAATGGTTGTGGGTTTGGAAGATGCAGTCTGAGTGGGTGGACTTGGTTGTGGTTTGGAAGTTGCAGTTTGAGTGGATGGTAATGGTTGTGGGTTTGGAAGTTGCAGTTTGAGTGCATGGTAATGGTTGTGGGTTTGGAAGATGCAGTCTGAGTGGATGGTGTTGGTTGTGGGTTTGGAAGATGCAGTCTGAGTGGATGGAGTTGGTTGTGGTTTGGAAGTTGCAGTTTGAGTGGATGGTAATGGTTGTGGGTTTGGAAGATGCAGTCTGAGTGGATGGTGTTGGTTGTGGGTATGGAAGTTGCAGTCTGAGTGGATAGTAATGGTTGTAGGTTTGGAAGTTGCAGTCTGAGTGGATGGTGTTGGTTGTGGGTTTGGAAGATGCAGTCTGAGTGGATGGTGTTGGTTGTGGGTTTGGAAGTTGCAGTCTGAGTGGATGGTGTTGGTTGTGGGTTTGGAAGGTGCAGTCTGAGTGGATGGTAATGGTTGTGGGTTTGGAAGTTGCAGTCTTAGTGGATGGTGTTGGTTGTGGGTTTGGAAGGTGCAGTCTGAGTGGATGGTGTTGGTTGTGGGTTTGGAAGTTGCAGTCTGAGTGGATGGTGTTGGTTGTGGGTTTGGAAGATGCAGTCTGAGTGGATGGTAATGGTTGTGGGTTTGGAAGTTGCAGTCTGAGTGGATGGTGTTGGTTGTGGGTTTGGAAGATACAGTCTGAGTGGATGCTGTCGGTTGTGGGTTTGGAAGATGCAGTCTGAGTGGATGGAAATGGTTGTGGGTTTGGAAGATACAGTCTGGGTGGATGGTGTTGGTTGTGGGTTTGGAAGTTGCAGTCTGAGTGGATGGTAATGGTTGTGGGTTTGGAAGATGCAGTCTGAGTGGATGGTAATGGTTGTGGGTTTGGAAGATGCAGTCTGAGTGGATGGTAATGGTTGTGGGTTTGGAAGATGCAGTCTGAGTGGATGGTGTTGGTTGTGGGTTTGGAAGTTGCAGGCTGAGTGGATGGTAATGGTTGTGGGTTTGGAAGTTGCAGTCTGAGTGGATGGTAATGGTTGTGGGTTTGGAAGATGCAGTCTGAGTGGATGGTAATGGTTGTGGGTTTGGAAGTTGCAGTTTGAGTGGATGATAATGGTTGTGGGGTTGGAAGTTGCAGTCTGAGTGGATGGTGTTGGTTGTGGGTTTGGAAGTTGCAGTCTGAGTGGATGGTGTTGGTTGTGGGTTTGGAAGATGCAGTCTGAGTGGATGGTAATGGTTGTGGGTTTGGAAGTTGCAGTTTGAGTGGATGATAATGGTTGTGGGGTTGGAAGTTGCAGTCTGAGTGGATGGTGTTGGTTGTGGGTTTGGAAGATGCAGTCTGAGTGGATGGTGTTGGTTGTGGGTTTGGAAGTTGCAGTCTGAGTGGATGGTAATGGTTGTGGGTTTGGAAGTTGCAGGCTGAGTGGATGGTGTTGGTTGTGGGTTTGGAAGTTGCAGTCTGAGTGGATGGTAATGGTTGTGGGTTTGGAAGTTGCAGTCTGAGTGGATGGTAATGGTTGTGGGTTTGGAAGATGCAGTCTGAGTGGATGGTGTTGGTTGTGGGTTTGGAAGTTGCACTTTGAGTGGATGATAATGGTTGTGGGGTTGGAAGTTGCAGTCTGAGTGGATGGTGTTGGTTGTGGGTTTGGAAGATGCAGTCTGAGTGGATGGTGTTGGTTGTGGGTTTGGAAGTTGCAGTCTGAGTGGATGATAATGGTTGTGGGTTTGGAAGTTGCACTTTGAGTGCATGATAATGATTGTGGGTTTGGAAGTTGCAGTCTGAGTGGATGGTGTTGATTGTGTGTTTGAAAGGTGCAATCTGAGTGGATGGTATTGGTTGTGGGTTTGGAAGTTGCAGTCTGAGTGGATGATAATGGTTGTGGGTTTGGAAGTTGCACTTTGAGTGGATGATAATGGTTGTGGGTTTGGAAGTTGCAGTCTTAGTGGATGGTAATGGTTGTGGGTTTGGAAGTTGCAGTCTGAGTGGATGGTGTTGGTTGTGGGTTTGGAAGATGCAGTCTGAGTGGATGGTGTTGGTTGTGGGTTTGGAAGTTGCAGTCTGAGTGGATGGTGTTGGTTGTGGGTTTGGAAGTTGCAGTCTGAGTGATGGTGTTGGTTGTGGGTTTGGAAGTTGCAGTCTGAGTGGATGGTGTTGGTTGTGGGTTTGGAAGATGCAGTCTGAGTGGATGGTGTTGGTTGTGGGTTTGGAAGATGCAGTCTGAGTGGATGATAATGATTGTGGGTTTGGAAGTTGCAGTCTGAGTGGATGGCGTTGGTTGTGGGTTTGGAAGATGCAGTCTGAGTGGATGGTGTTGATTGTGTGTTTGGAAGTTGCAGTCTGAGTGGATGGTAATGGTTGTGGGTTTGGAAGTTGCAGTCTGAGTGGATGGTGTTGATTGTGTGTTTGGAAGTTGCAGTCTGAGTGGATGGTGTTGGTTGTTGGTTTGGAAGATGCAGTCTGAGTGGATGGTAATGGTTGTGGGTTTGGAAGTTGCAGTCTGAGTGGATGGTAATGGTTGTGGGTTTGGAAGTTGCAGTCTGAGTGGATGGTGTTGGTTGTGGGTTTGGAAGTTGCAGTCTGAGTGGATGGTAATGGTTGTGGGTTTGCAAGTTGCAGGCCGAGTGGATGGTAATGGTTGTGGGTTTGGAAGATGCAGTCTGAGTGGATGGTGTTGGTTGTGGGTTTGGAAGTTGCAGTCTGAGTGGATGGTAATGGTTGTGGGTTTGGAAGTTGCAGTCTGAGTGGATGGTAATGGTTGTGGGTTTGGAAGATGCAGTCTGAGTGGATGGTAATGGTTTTGGGTTTCGAAGTTGCAGTCTGAGTGGATGGTGTTGGTTGTGGGTTTGGAAGTTGCAGTTTGAGTGGATGATAATGGTTGTGGGGTTGGAAGTTGCAGTCTGAGTGGATGGTGTTGGTTGTGGGTTTGGAAGTTGCACTTTTAGTGGATGATAATGGTTGTGGGTTTGGAAGTTGCAGTCTTAGTGGATGGTAATGGTTGTGGGTTTGGAAGTTGCAGTCTGAGTGGATGGTGTTGGTTGTGGGTTTGGAAGATGCAGTCTGAGTGGATGGTGTTGGTTGTGGGTTTGGAAGTTGCAGTCTGAGTGGATGGTGTTGGTTGTGGTTTTGGAAGATGCAGTCTGAGTGGATGGTGTTGGTTGTGGGTTTGGAAGTTGCAGTCTGAGTGGATGATAATGGTTGTGGGTTTGGAACTTGCACTTTGAGTGGATGATAATGGTTGTGGGTTTGGAAGTTGCAGTCTTAGTGGATGGTAATGGTTGTGGGTTTGGAAGTTGCAGTCTGAGTGAATGGTGTTGGTTGTGGGTTTGGAAGATGCAGTCTGAGTGGATGGTGTTGGTTGTGGGTTTGGAAGTTGCAGTCTGAGTGGATGGTGTTGGTTGTGGGTTTGGAAGTTGCAGTCTGAGTGGATGGTGTTGGTTGTGGGTTTGGAAGATGCAGTCTGAGTGGATGGTAATGGTTGTAAGTTTGGAAGATGCAGTCTGAGTGGATGGTGTTGGTTGTGGGTTTGGAAGATGCAGTCTGAGTGGATGATAATGGTTGTGGGTTTGGAACTTGCAGACTGAGTGGATGGTGTTGGTTGTGGGTTTGGAAGATGCAGTCTGAGTGGATGATAATGGTTGTGGGTTTGGAAGTTGCACTTTGAGTGGATGATAATGATTGTGGGTTTGGAAGTTGCAGTCTGAGTGGATGGCGTTGGTTGTGGGTTTGGAAGATGCAGTCTGAGTGGATGGTGTTGATTGTGTGTTTGGAAGTTGCAGTCTGAGTGGATGGTAATGGTTGTGGGTTTGGAAGTTGCAGTCTGAGTGGATGGTGTTGGTTGTTGATTTGGAAGATGCAGTCTGAGTGGATGGTGTTGGTTGTGGGTTTGGAAGATGCAGTCTGAGTGGATGGTGTTGGTTGTTGGTTTGGAAGATGCAGTCTGAGTGGATGGTGTTGGTTGTGGGTTTGGAAGTTGCAGTCTGAGTGGATGGTGTTGGTTGTGGGTTTGGAAGATGCAGTCTGAGTGGATGGTAATAGTTGTAGGTTTGGAAGATGCAGTCTGAGTGGATGGTGTTGGTTGTGGGTTTGGAAGATGCAGTCTGAGTGGATGATAATGGTTGTGGGTTTGGAAGTTGCACTTTGAGTGGATGATAATGATTGTGGGTTTGGAAGTTGCAGTCTGAGTGGATGGTGTTGGTTGTTGGTTTGGAAGATGCAGTCTGAGTGGATGGTGTTGGTTGTGGGTTTGGAAGTTGCAGTCTGAGTGGATGGTGTTGGTTGTGGGTTTGGAAGATGCAGTCTGAGTGGATGGTAATAGTTGTAGGTTTGGAAGATGCAGTCTGAGTGGATGGTGTTGGTTGTGGGTTTGGAAGATGCAGTCTGAGTGGATGATAATGGTTGTGGGTTTGGAAGTTGCACTTTGAGTGGATGATAATGATTGTGGGTTTGGAAGTTGCAGTCTGAGTGGATGGTGTTGGTTGTGGGTTTGGAAGTTGCAGTCTGAGTGGATGGTGTTGGTTGTGAGTTTGGAAGATGCAGTCTGAGTGGATGGTAATGGTTGTGGGTTTGGAAGATGCAGTCTGAGTGGATGGTGTTGATTGTGTGTTTGGAAGTTGCAGTCTGAGTGGATGGTGTTGGTTGTTGGTTTGGAAGATGCAGTCTGAGTGGATGGTAATGGTTGTGGGTTTGGAAGTTGCAGTCTGAGTGGATGGTAATGGTTGTGGGTTTGGAAGATGCAGTCTGAGTGGATGGTGTTGGTTGTGGGTTTGGAAGATGCAGTCTGAGTGGATGGTAATGGTTGTGGGTTTGGAAGATGCAGTCTGAGTGGATTGTAATGGTTGTGGGTTTGGAAGTTGCAGTCTGAGTGGATGGTAATGGTTGTGGGTTTGGAAGATGCAGTCTGAGTGGATGGTGTTGGTTGTGAGTTTGGAAGTTGCAGTCTGAGTGGACGGTAATGGTTGTGGGTTTGGAAGATGCAGTCTGAGCGGATGGTAATGGTTGTGGGTTTGGAAGATGCAGTCTGAGTGGATGGTAATGGTTGTGGGTTTGGAAGATGCAGTCTGAGTGGATGGTGTTGGTTGTGAGTTTGGAAGTTGCAGTCTGAGTGGATGGTAATGGTTGTGGGTTTGGAAGATGCAGTCTGAGTGGATGGTAATGGTTGTGGGTTTGGAAGATGCAGTCTGAGTGGATGGTAATGGTTGTGGGTTTGGAAGTTGCAGTCTGAGTGGATGGTAATGGTTGTGGGTTTGGAAGTTGCAGTCTGAGTGGATGGTAATGGTTGTAGGTTTGGAAGATGCAGTCTGAGTGGATGGTGTTGGTTGTGAGTTTGGAAGTTGCAGTCTGAGTGGATGGTAATGGTTGTGGGTTTGGAAGATGCAGTCTGAGTGGATGGTAATGGTTGTGGGTTTGGAAGTTGCAGTCTGAGTGGATGGTAATGGTTGTGGGTTTGGAAGTTGCAGTCTGAGTGGATGGTGTTGGTTGTGGGTTTGGAAGTTGCAGTCTCAGTGGATGGTAATGGTTGTGGGTTTGGAAGTTGCAGTCTGAGTGGATGGTGTTGGTTGTGGGTTTGGAAGATGCAGTCTGAGTGGATGGTAATGGTTGTGGGTTTGGAAGTTGCAGTCTGAGTGGATGGTGTTGGTTGTGGGTTTGTAAGTTGCAGTCTGAGTGGATGGTAATGGTTGTGGGTTTGGAAGATGCAGTCTGAGTGGATGGTAATGGTTGTGGGTTTGGAAGTTGCACTCTGAGTGGATGGTGTTGGTTGTGGGTTTGGAAGATGCAGTCTGAGTGGATGGTAATGGTTGTGGGTTTGGAAGTTGCAGTCTGAGTGGATGGTAATGGTTGTGGGTTTGGAAGATGCAGTCTGAGTGGATGGTGTTGGTTGTGGGTTTGGAAGTTGCAGTCTGAGTGGATGGTAATGGTTGTGGGTTTGGAAGTTGCAGTCTGAGTGGATGGTAATGGTTGTGGGTTTGGAAGATGCAGTCTGAGTGGATGGTAATGGTTTTGGGTTTGGAAGTTGCACTCTGAGTGGATGGTGTTGGTTGTGGGTTTGGAAGTTGCAGTTTGAGTGGATGATAATGGTTGTGGGGTTGGAAGTTGCAGTCTGAGTGGATGGTGTTGGTTGTGGGTTTGGAAGTTGCACTTTGAGTGGATGATAATGGTTGTGGGTTTGGAAGTTGCAGTCTTAGTGGATGGTAATGGTTGTGGGTTTGGAAGTTGCAGTCTGAGTGGATGGTGTTGGTTGTGGGTTTGGAAGATGCAGTCTGAGTGGATGGTGTTGGTTGTGGGTTTGGAAGTTGCAGTCTGAGTGGATGGTGTTGGCTGTGGGTTTGGAAGATGCAGTCTGAGTGGATGGTGTTGGTTGTGGGTTTGGAAGTTGCAGTCTGAGTGGATGATAATGGTTGTGGGTTTGGAAGTTGCACTTTGAGTGGATGATAATGGTTGTGGGTTTGGAAGTTGCAGTCTTAGTGGATGGTAATGGTTGTGGGTTTGGAAGTTGCAGTCTGAGTGAATGGTGTTGGTTGTGGGTTTGGAAGATGCACTCTGAGTGGATGGTGTTGGTTGTGGGTTTGGAAGTTGCAGTCTGAGTGGATGGTGTTGGTTGTGGGTTTGGAAGTTGCAGTCTGAGTGGATGGTGTTGGTTGTGGGTTTGGAAGATGCAGTCTGAGTGGATGGTAATGGTTGTAGGTTTGGAAGATGCAGTCTGAGTGGATGGTGTTGGTTGTGGGTTTGGAAGATGCAGTCTGAGTGGATGATAATGGTTGTGGGTTTGGAAGATGCAGTCTGACTGGATGATAATGGTTGTGGGTTTGGAAGTTGCACTTTGAGTGGATGATAATGATTGTGGGTTTGGAAGTTGCAGTCTGAGTGGATGGCGTTGGTTGTGGGTTTAGAAGATGCAGTCTGAGTGGATGGTGTTGATTGTGTGTTTGGAAGTTGCAGTCTGAGTGGATGGTAATGGTTGTGGGTTTGGAAGTTGCAGTCTGAGTGGATGGTGTTGGTTGTTGGTTTGGAAGATGCAGTCTGAGTGGATGGTGTTGGTTGTGGGTTTGGAAGATGCAGTCTGAGTGGATGGTGTTGATTGTGTGTTTGGAAGTTGCAGTCTGAGTGGATGGTGTTGGTTGTTGGTTTGGAAGATACCGTCTGAGTGGATGGTGTTGGTTGTGGGTTTGGAAGTTGCAGTCTGAGTGGATGGTGTTGGTTGTGGGTTTGGAAGATGCAATCTGAGTGGATGGTAATGGTTGTAGGTTTGGAAGATGCAGTCTGAGTGGATGGTGTTGGTTGTGGGTTTGGAAGATGCAGTCTGAGTGGATGGTAATGGTTTTGGGTTTGGAAGTTGCAGTCTGAGTGGATGGTGTTGGTTGTGGGTTTGGAAGTTGCAGTTTGAGTGGATGATAATGGTTGTGGGGTTGGAAGTTGCAGTCTGAGTGGATGGTGTTGGTTGTGGGTTTGGAAGTTGCACTTTGAGTGGATGATAATGGTTGTGGGTTTGGAAGTTGCAGTCTTAGTGGATGGTAATGGTTGTGGGTTTGGAAGTTGCAGTCTGAGTGGATGGTGTTGGTTGTGGGTTTGGAAGATGCAGTCTGAGTGGATGGTGTTGGTTGTGGGTTTGGAAGTTGCAGTCTGAGTGGATGGTGTTGGTTGTGGGTTTGGAAGATGCAGTCTGAGTGGATGGTGTTGGTTGTGGGTTTGGAAGTTGCAGTCTGAGTGGATGATAATGGTTGTGGGTTTGGAAGTTGCACTTTGAGTGGATGATAATGGTTGTGGGTTTGGAAGTTGCAGTCTTAGTGGATGGTAATGGTTGTGGGTTTGGAAGTTGCAGTCTGAGTGAATGGTGTTGGTTGTGGGTTTGGAAGATGCACTCTGAGTGGATGGTGTTGGTTGTGGGTTTGGAAGTTGCAGTCTGAGTGGATGGTGTTGGTTGTGGGTTTGGAAGTTGCAGTCTGAGTGGATGGTGTTGATTGTGTGTTTGGAAGTTGCAGTCTGAGTGGATGGTAATGGTTGTGGGTTTGGAAGTTGCAGTCTGAGTGGATGGTGTTGATTGTGTGTTTGGAAGTTGCAGTCTGAGTGGATGGTGTTGGTTGTTGCTTTGGAAGATGCCGTCTGAGTGGATGGTGTTGGTTGTGGGTTTGGAAGTTGCAGTCTGAGTGGATGGTGTTGGTTGTGGGTTTGGAAGATGCAGTCTGAGTGGATGGTAATGGTTGTAGGTTTGGAAGATGCAGTCTGAGTGGATGGTGTTGGTTGTGGGTTTGGAAGATGCAGTCTGAGTGGATGATAATGGTTGTGGGTTTGGAAGTTGCACTTTGAGTGGATGATAATGATTGTGGGTTTGGAAGTTGCAGTCTGAGTGGATGGTGTTGATTGTGTGTTTGGAAGTTGCAGTCTGAGTGGATGGTAATGGTTGTGGGTTTGGAAGTTGCAGTCTGAGTGGATGGTGTTGATTGTGTGTTTGGAAGTTGCAGTCTGAGTGGATGGTGTTGGTTGTTGCTTTGGAAGATGCCGTCTGAGTGGATGGTGTTGGTTGTGGGTTTGGAAGTTGCAGTCTGAGTGGATGGTGTTGGTTGTGGGTTTGGAAGATGCAGTCTGAGTGGATGGTAATGGTTGTAGGTTTGGAAGATGCAGTCTGAGTGGATGGTGTTGGTTGTGGGTTTGGAAGATGCAGTCTGAGTGGATGATAATGGTTGTGGGTTTGGAAGTTGCACTTTGAGTGGATGATAATGATTGTGGGTTTGGAAGTTGCAGTCTGAGTGGATGGTGTTGGTTGTGGGTTTGGAAGTTGCAGTCTGAGTGGATGGTGTTGGTTGTGGGTTTGGAAGATGCAGTCTGAGTGGATGATAATGGTTGTGGGTTTGGAAGTTGCACTTTGAGTGGATGATAATGGTTGTGGGTTTGGAAGTTGCAGTCTTAGTGGATGGTAATGGTTGTGGGTTTGGAAGTTGCAGTCTGAGTGAATGGTGTTGGTTGTGGGTTTGGAAGATGCAGTCTGAGTGGATGGTGTTGGTTGTGGGTTTGGAAGTTGCAGTCTGAGTGGATGGTGTTGGTTTGGAAGTTGCAGTCTGAGTGGATGGTGTTGGTTGTGGGTTTGGAAGATGCAGTCTGAGTGGATGGTAATGGTTGTAGGTTTGGAAGATGCAGTCTGAGTGGATGGTGTTGGTTGTGGGTTTGGAAGATGCAGTCTGAGTGGATGATAATGGTTGTGGGTTTGGAACTTGCAGACTGAGTGGATGGTGTTGGTTGTGGGTTTGGAAGATGCAGTCTGAGTGGATGATAATGGTTGTGGGTTTGGAAGTTGCACTTTGAGTGGATGATAATGATTGTGGGTTTGGAAGTTGCAGTCTGAGTGGATGGCGTTGGTTGTGGGTTTGGAAGATGCAGCCTGAGTGGATGGTGTTGATTGTGTATTTGGAAGTTGCAGTCTGAGTGGATGGTAATGGTTGTGGGTTTGGAAGTTGCAGTCTGAGTGGATGGCAATGGTTGTGGGTTTGGAAGTTGCAGTCTGAGTGGATGGTGTTGGTTGTTGATTTGGAAGATGCAGTCTGAGTGGATGGTGTTGGTTGTGGGTTTGGAAGATGCAGTCTGAGTGGATGGTGTTGATTGTGTGTTTGGAAGTTGCAGTCTGAGTGGATGGTGTTGGTTGTGGGTTTGGAAGATGCAGTCTGAGTGGATGGTAATGGTTGTAGGTTTGGAAGATGCAGTCTGAGTGGATGGTGTTGGTTGTGGGTTTGGAAGATGCAGTCTGAGTGGATGATAATGGTTGTGGGTTTGTAAGTTGCACTTTGAGTGGATGATAATGATTGTGGGTTTGGAAGTTGCAGTCTGAGTGGATGGCGTTGGTTGTGGGTTTAGAAGATGCAGTCTGAGTGGATGGTGTTGATTGTGTGTTTGGAAGTTGCAGTCTGAGTGGATGGTAATGGTTGTGGGTGTGGAAGTTGCAGTCTGAGTGGATGGTGTTGGTTGTTGGTTTGGAAGATGCAGTCTGAGTGGATGGTGTTGGTTGTGGGTTTGGAAGATGCAGTCTGAGTGGATGGTGTTGATTGTGTGTTTGGAAGTTGCAGTCTGAGTGGATGGTGTTGGTTGTTGGTTTGGAAGATGCCGTCTGAGTGGATGGTGTTGGTTGTGGGTTTGGAAGTTGCAGTCTGAGTGGATGGTGTTGGTTGTGGGTTTGGAAGATGCAGTCTGAGTGGATGGTAATGGTTGTAGGTTTGGAAGATGCAGTCTGAGTGGATGGTGTTGGTTGTGGGTTTGGAAGATGCAGTCTGAGTGGATGATAATGGTTGTGGGTTTGGAAGTTGCACTTTGAGTGGATGATAATGATTGTGGGTTTGGAAGTTGCAGTCTGAGTGGATGGTGTTGGTTGTGGGTTTGGAAGTTGCAGTCTGAGTGGATGGTGTTGGTTGTGGGTTTGGAAGATGCAGTCTGAGTGGATGATAATGGTTGTGGGTTTGGAAGTTGCACTTTGAGTGGATGATAATGGTTGTGGGTTTGGAAGTTGCAGTCTTAGTGGATGGTAATGGTTGTGGGTTTGGAAGTTGCAGTCTGAGTGAATGGTGTTGGTTGTGGGTTTGGAAGATGCAGTCTGAGTGGATGGTGTTGGTTGTGGGTTTGGAAGTTGCAGTCTGAGTGGATGGTGTTGGTTTGGAAGTTGCAGTCTGAGTGGATGGTGTTGGTTGTGGGTTTGGAAGATGCAGTCTGAGTGGATGGTAATGGTTGTAGGTTTGGAAGATGCAGTCTGAGTGGATGGTGTTGGTTGTGGGTTTGGAAGATGCAGTCTGAGTGGATGATAATGGTTGTGGGTTTGGAACTTGCAGACTGAGTGGATGGTGTTGGTTGTGGGTTTGGAAGATGCAGTCTGAGTGGATGATAATGGTTGTGGGTTTGGAAGTTGCACTTTGAGTGGATGATAATGATTGTGGGTTTGGAAGTTGCAGTCTGAGTGGATGGCGTTGGTTGTGGGTTTGGAAGATGCAGCCTGAGTGGATGGTGTTGATTGTGTATTTGGAAGTTGCAGTCTGAGTGGATGGTAATGGTTGTGGGTTTGGAAGTTGCAGTCTGAGTGGATGGCAATGGTTGTGGGTTTGGAAGTTGCAGTCTGAGTGGATGGTGTTGGTTGTGGGTTTGGAAGATGCAGTCTGAGCGGATGGTAATGGTTGTGGGTTTGGAAGATGCAGTCTGAGTGGATGGTAATGGTTGTGGGTTTGGAAGATGCAGTCTGAGTGGATGGTGTTGGTTGTGAGTTTGGAAGTTGCAGTCTGAGTGGATGGTAATGGTTGTGGGTTTGGAAGATGCAGTCTGAGTGGATGGTAATGGTTGTGGGTTTGGAAGATGCAGTCTCAGTGGATGGTAATGGTTGTGGGTTTGGAAGTTGCAGTCTGAGTGGATGGTAATGGTTGTGGGTTTGGAAGTTGCAGTCTGAGTGGATGGTAATGGTTGTAGGTTTGGAAGATGCAGTCTGAGTGGATGGTGTTGGTTGTGAGTTTGGAAGTTGCAGTCTGAGTGGATGGTAATGGTTGTGGGTTTGGAAGATGCAGTCTGAGTGGATGGTAATGGTTGTGGGTTTGGAAGTTGCAGTCTGAGTGGATGGTAATGGTTGTGGGTTTGGAAGTTGCAGTCTGAGTGGATGGTGTTGGTTGTGGGTTTGGAAGTTGCAGTCTCAGTGGATGGTAATGGTTGTGGGTTTGGAAGTTGCAGTCTGAGTGGATGGTGTTGGTTGTGGGTTTGGAAGATGCAGTCTGAGTGGATGGTAATGGTTGTGGGTTTGGAAGTTGCAGTCTGAGTGGATGGCAATGGTTGTGGGTTTGGAAGTTGCAGTCTGAGTGGATGGTGTTGGTTGTGGGTTTGGAAGATGCAGTCTGAGCGGATGGTAATGGTTGTGGGTTTGGAAGATGCAGTCTGAGTGGATGGTAATGGTTGTGGGTTTGGAAGATGCAGTCTGAGTGGATGGTGTTGGTTGTGAGTTTGGAAGTTGCAGTCTGAGTGGATGGTAATGGTTGTGGGTTTGGAAGATGCAGTCTGAGTGGATGGTAATGGTTGTGGGTTTGGAAGTTGCAGTCTGAGTGGATGGTAATGGTTGTGGGTTTGGAAGTTGCAGTCTGAGTGGATGGTGTTGGTTGTGGGTTTGGAAGTTGCAGTCTCAGTGGATGGTAATGGTTGTGGGTTTGGAAGTTGCAGTCTGAGTGGATGGTGTTGGTTGTGGGTTTGGAAGATGCAGTCTGAGTGGATGGTAATGGTTGTGGGTTTGGAAGTTGCAGTCTGAGTGGATGGCAATGGTTGTGGGTTTGGAAGTTGCAGTCTGAGTGGATGGTGTTGGTTGTGGGTTTGGAAGATGCAGTCTGAGCGGATGGTAATGGTTGTGGGTTTGGAAGATGCAGTCTGAGTGGATGGTAATGGTTGTGGGTTTGGAAGATGCAGTCTGAGTGGATGGTGTTGGTTGTGAGTTTGGAAGTTGCAGTCTGAGTGGATGGTAATGGTTGTGGGTTTGGAAGATGCAGTCTGAGTGGATGGTAATGGTTGTGGGTTTGGAAGTTGCAGTCTGAGTGGATGGTAATGGTTGTGGGTTTGGAAGTTGCAGTCTGAGTGGATGGTGTTGGTTGTGGGTTTGGAAGTTGCAGTCTCAGTGGATGGTAATGGTTGTGGGTTTGGAAGTTGCAGTCTGAGTGGATGGTGTTGGTTGTGGGTTTGGAAGATGCAGTCTGAGTGGATGGTAATGGTTGTGGGTTTGGAAGTTGCAGTCTGAGTGGATGGCAATGGTTGTGGGTTTGGAAGTTGCAGTCTGAGTGGATGGTAATGGTTGTGGGGTTGGAAGATGCAGTCTGAGTGGATGGTAATGGTTGTGGGTTTGGAAGTTGCACTCTGAGTGGATGGTGTTGGTTGTGGGTTTGGAAGATGCAGTCTGAGTGGATGGTAATGGTTGTGGGTTTGGAAGTTGCAGTCTGAGTGGATGGTAATGGTTGTGGGTTTGGAAGATGCAGTCTGAGTGGATGGTGTTGGTTGTGGGTTTGGAAGTTGCAGTCTGAGTGGATGGTAATGGTTGTGGGTTTGGAAGTTGCTGTCTGAGTGGATGGTAATGGTTGTGGGTTTGGAAGATGCAGTCTGAGTGGATGGTAATGGTTTTGGGTTTGGAAGTTGCACTCTGAGTGGATGGTGTTGGTTGTGGGTTTGGAAGTTGCAGTTGAGTGGATGATAATGGTTGTGGGGTTGGAAGTTGCAGTCTGAGTGGATGGTGTTGGTTGTGGGTTTGGAAGTTGCACTTTGAGTGGATGATAATGGTTGTGGGTTTGGAAGTTGCAGTCTTAGTGGATGGTAATGGTTGTGGGTTTGGAAGTTGCAGTCTGAGTGGATGGTGTTGGTTGTGGGTTTGGAAGATGCAGTCTGAGTGGATGGTGTGGGTTGTGGGTTTGGAAGTTGCAGTCTGAGTGGATGGTGTTGGCTGTGGGTTTGGAAGATGCAGTCTGAGTGGATGGTGTTGGTTGTGGGTTTGGAAGTTGCAGTCTGAGTGGATGATAATGGTTGTGGGTTTGGAAGTTGCACTTTGAGTGGATGATAATGGTTGTGGGTTTGGAAGTTGCAGTCTTAGTGGATGGTAATGGTTGTGGGTTTGGAAGTTGCAGTCTGAGTGAATGGTGTTGGTTGTGGGTTTGGAAGATGCACTCTGAGTGGATGGTGTTGGTTGTGGGTTTGGAAGTTGCAGTCTGAGTGGATGGTGTTGGTTGTGGGTTTGGAAGTTGCAGTCTGAGTGGATGGTGTTGGTTGTGGGTTTGGAAGATGCAGTCTGAGTGGATGGTAATGGTTGTAGGTTTGGAAGATGCAGTCTGAGTGGATGGTGTTGGTTGTGGGTTTGGAAGATGCAGTCTGAGTGGATGATAATGGTTGTGGGTTTGGAACTTGCAGACTGAGTGGATGGTGTTGGTTGTGGGTTTGGAAGATGCACTCTGAGTGGATGGTGTTGGTTGTGGGTTTGGAAGTTGCAGTCTGAGTGGATGGTGTTGGTTGTGGGTTTGGAAGTTGCAGTCTGAGTGGATGGTGTTGGTTGTGGGTTTGGAAGATGCAGTCTGAGTGGATGGTAATGGTTGTAGGTTTGGAAGATGCAGTCTGAGTGGATGGTGTTGGTTGTGGGTTTGGAAGATGCAGTCTGAGTGGATGATAATGGTTGTGGGTTTGGAAGATGCAGTCTGAGTGGATGATAATGGTTGTGGGTTTGGAAGTTGCACTTTGAGTGGATGATAATGATTGTGGGTTTGGAAGTTGCAGTCTGAGTGGATGGCGTTGGTTGTGGGTTTAGAAGATGCAGTCTGAGTGGATGGTGTTGATTGTGTGTTTGGAAGTTGCAGTCTGAGTGGATGGTAATGGTTGTGGGTTTGGAAGTTGCAGTCTGAGTGGATGGTGTTGGTTGTTGGTTTGGAAGATGCAGTCTGAGTGGATGGTGTTGGTTGTGGGTTTGGAAGATGCAGTCTGAGTGGATGGTGTTGATTGTGTGTTTGGAAGTTGCAGTCTGAGTGGATGGTGTTGGTTGTTGGTTTGGAAGATGCCGTCTGAGTGGATGGTGTTGGTTGTGGGTTTGGAAGTTGCAGTCTGAGTGGATGGTGTTGGTTGTGGGTTTGGAAGATGCAATCTGAGTGGATGGTAATGGTTGTAGGTTTGGAAGATGCAGTCTGAGTGGATGGTGTTGGTTGTGGGTTTGGAAGATGCAGTCTGAGTGGATGGTAATGGTTTTGGGTTTGGAAGTTGCAGTCTGAGTGGATGGTGTTGGTTGTGGGTTTGGAAGTTGCAGTTTGAGTGGATGATAATGGTTGTGGGGTTGGAAGTTGCAGTCTGAGTGGATGGTGTTGGTTGTGGGTTTGGAAGTTGCACTTTGAGTGGATGATAATGGTTGTGGGTTTGGAAGTTGCAGTCTTAGTGGATGGTAATGGTTGTGGGTTTGGAAGTTGCAGTCTGAGTGGATGGTGTTGGTTGTGGGTTTGGAAGATGCAGTCTGAGTGGATGGTGTTGGTTGTGGGTTTGGAAGTTGCAGTCTGAGTGGATGGTGTTGGTTGTGGGTTTGGAAGATGCAGTCTGAGTGGATGGTGTTGGTTGTGGGTTTGGAAGTTGCAGTCTGAGTGGATGATAATGGTTGTGGGTTTGGAAGTTGCACTTTGAGTGGATGATAATGGTTGTGGGTTTGGAAGTTGCAGTCTTAGTGGATGGTAATGGTTGTGGGTTTGGAAGTTGCAGTCTGAGTGAATGGTGTTGGTTGTGGGTTTGGAAGATGCACTCTGAGTGGATGGTGTTGGTTGTGGGTTTGGAAGTTGCAGTCTGAGTGGATGGTGTTGGTTGTGGGTTTGGAAGTTGCAGTCTGAGTGGATGGTGTTGATTGTGTGTTTGGAAGTTGCAGTCTGAGTGGATGGTAATGGTTGTGGGTTTGGAAGTTGCAGTCTGAGTGGATGGTGTTGATTGTGTGTTTGGAAGTTGCAGTCTGAGTGGATGGTGTTGGTTGTTGCTTTGGAAGATGCCGTCTGAGTGGATGGTGTTGGTTGTGGGTTTGGAAGTTGCAGTCTGAGTGGATGGTGTTGGTTGTGGGTTTGGAAGTTGCAGTCTGAGTGGATGGTGTTGATTGTGTGTTTGGAAGTTGCAGTCTGAGTGGATGGTGTTGGTTGTTGCTTTGGAAGATGCCGTCTGAGTGGATGGTGTTGGTTGTGGGTTTGGAAGTTGCAGTCTGAGTGGATGGTGTTGGTTGTGGGTTTGGAAGATGCAGTCTGAGTGGATGGTAATGGTTGTAGGTTTGGAAGATGCAGTCTGAGTGGATGGTGTTGGTTGTGGGTTTGGAAGATGCAGTCTGAGTGGATGATAATGGTTGTGGGTTTGGAAGTTGCACTTTGAGTGGATGATAATGATTGTGGGTTTGGAAGTTGCAGTCTGAGTGGATGGTGTTGGTTGTGGGTTTGGAAGTTGCAGTCTGAGTGGATGGTGTTGGTTGTGGGTTTGGAAGATGCAGTCTGAGTGGATGATAATGGTTGTGGGTTTGGAAGTTGCACTTTGAGTGGATGATAATGGTTGTGGGTTTGGAAGTTGCAGTCTTAGTGGATGGTAATGGTTGTGGGTTTGGAAGTTGCAGTCTGAGTGAATGGTGTTGGTTGTGGGTTTGGAAGATGCAGTCTGAGTGGATGGTGTTGGTTGTGGGTTTGGAAGTTGCAGTCTGAGTGGATGGTGTTGGTTTGGAAGTTGCAGTCTGAGTGGATGGTGTTGGTTGTGGGTTTGGAAGATGCAGTCTGAGTGGATGGTAATGGTTGTAGGTTTGGAAGATGCAGTCTGAGTGGATGGTGTTGGTTGTGGGTTTGGAAGATGCAGTCTGAGTGGATGATAATGGTTGTGGGTTTGGAACTTGCAGACTGAGTGGATGGTGTTGGTTGTGGGTTTGGAAGATGCAGTCTGAGTGGATGATAATGGTTGTGGGTTTGGAAGTTGCACTTTGAGTGGATGATAATGATTGTGGGTTTGGAAGTTGCAGTCTGAGTGGATGGCGTTGGTTGTGGGTTTGGAAGATGCAGCCTGAGTGGATGGTGTTGATTGTGTATTTGGAAGTTGCAGTCTGAGTGGATGGTAATGGTTGTGGGTTTGGAAGTTGCAGTCTGAGTGGATGGCAATGGTTGTGGGTTTGGAAGTTGCAGTCTGAGTGGATGGTGTTGGTTGTTGATTTGGAAGATGCAGTCTGAGTGGATGGTGTTGGTTGTGGGTTTGGAAGATGCAGTCTGAGTGGATGGTGTTGATTGTGTGTTTGGAAGTTGCAGTCTGAGTGGATGGTGTTGGTTGTGGGTTTGGAAGATGCAGTCTGAGTGGATGGTAATGGTTGTAGGTTTGGAAGATGCAGTCTGAGTGGATGGTGTTGGTTGTGGGTTTGTAAGATGCAGTCTGAGTGGATGATAATGGTTGTGGGTTTGGAAGTTGCACTTTGAGTGGATGATAATGATTGTGGGTTTGGAAGTTGCAGTCTGAGTGGATGGCGTTGGTTGTGGGTTTAGAAGATGCAGTCTGAGTGGATGGTGTTGATTGTGTGTTTGGAAGTTGCAGTCTGAGTGGATGGTAATGGTTGTGGGTGTGGAAGTTGCAGTCTGAGTGGATGGTGTTGGTTGTTGGTTTGGAAGATGCAGTCTGAGTGGATGGTGTTGGTTGTGGGTTTGGAAGATGCAGTCTGAGTGGATGGTGTTGATTGTGTGTTTGGAAGTTGCAGTCTGAGTGGATGGTGTTGGTTGTTGGTTTGGAAGATGCCGTCTGAGTGGATGGTGTTGGTTGTGGGTTTGGAAGTTGCAGTCTGAGTGGATGGTGTTGGTTGTGGGTTTGGAAGATGCAGTCTGAGTGGATGGTAATGGTTGTAGGTTTGGAAGATGCAGTCTGAGTGGATGGTGTTGGTTGTGGGTTTGGAAGATGCAGTCTGAGTGGATGATAATGGTTGTGGGTTTGGAAGTTGCACTTTGAGTGGATGATAATGATTGTGGGTTTGGAAGTTGCAGTCTGAGTGGATGGTGTTGGTTGTGGGTTTGGAAGTTGCAGTCTGAGTGGATGGTGTTGGTTGTGGGTTTGGAAGATGCAGTCTGAGTGGATGATAATGGTTGTGGGTTTGGAAGTTGCACTTTGAGTGGATGATAATGGTTGTGGGTTTGGAAGTTGCAGTCTTAGTGGATGGTAATGGTCGTGGGTTTGGAAGTTGCAGTCTGAGTGAATGGTGTTGGTTGTGGGTTTGGAAGATGCAGTCTGAGTGGATGGTGTTGGTTGTGGGTTTGGAAGTTGCAGTCTGAGTGGATGGTGTTGGTTTGGAAGTTGCAGTCTGAGTGGATGGTGTTGGTTGTGGGTTTGGAAGATGCAGTCTGAGTGGATGGTAATGGTTGTAGGTTTGGAAGATGCAGTCTGAGTGGATGGTGTTGGTTGTGGGTTTGGAAGATGCAGTCTGAGTGGATGATAATGGTTGTGGGTTTGGAACTTGCAGACTGAGTGGATGGTGTTGGTTGTGGGTTTGGAAGATGCAGTCTGAGTGGATGATAATGGTTGTGGGTTTGGAAGTTGCACTTTGAGTGGATGATAATGATTGTGGGTTTGGAAGTTGCAGTCTGAGTGGATGGCGTTGGTTGTGGGTTTGGAAGATGCAGCCTGAGTGGATGGTGTTGATTGTGTATTTGGAAGTTGCAGTCTGAGTGGATGGTAATGGTTGTGGGTTTGGAAGTTGCAGTCTGAGTGGATGGCAATGGTTGTGGGTTTGGAAGTTGCAGTCTGAGTGGATGGTGTTGGTTGTGGGTTTGGAAGATGCAGTCTGAGCGGATGGTAATGGTTGTGGGTTTGGAAGATGCAGTCTGAGTGGATGGTAATGGTTGTGGGTTTGGAAGATGCAGTCTGAGTGGATGGTGTTGGTTGTGAGTTTGGAAGTTGCAGTCTGAGTGGATGGTAATGGTTGTGGGTTTGGAAGATGCAGTCTGAGTGGATGGTAATGGTTGTGGGTTTGGAAGATGCAGTCTGAGTGGATGGTAATGGTTGTGGGTTTGGAAGTTGCAGTCTGAGTGGATGGTAATGGTTGTGGGTTTGGAAGTTGCAGTCTGAGTGGATGGTAATGGTTGTAGGTTTGGAAGATGCAGTCTGAGTGGATGGTGTTGGTTGTGAGTTTGGAAGTTGCAGTCTGAGTGGATGGTAATGGTTGTGGGTTTGGAAGATGCAGTCTGAGTGGATGGTAATGGTTGTGGGTTTGGAAGTTGCAGTCTGAGTGGATGGTAATGGTTGTGGGTTTGGAAGTTGCAGTCTGAGTGGATGGTGTTGGTTGTGGGTTTGGAAGTTGCAGTCTCAGTGGATGGTAATGGTTGTGGGTTTGGAAGTTGCAGTCTGAGTGGATGGTGTTGGTTGTGGGTTTGGAAGATGCAGTCTGAGTGGATGGTAATGGTTGTGGGTTTGGAAGTTGCAGTCTGAGTGGATGGTGTTGGTTGTGGGTTTGTAAGTTGCAGTCTGAGTGGATGGTAATGGTTGTGGGGTTGGAAGATGCAGTCTGAGTGGATGGTAATGGTTGTGGGTTTGGAAGTTGCACTCTGAGTGGATGGTGTTGGTTGTGGGTTTGGAAGATGCAGTCTGAGTGGATGGTAATGGTTGTGGGTTTGGAAGTTGCAGTCTGAGTGGATGGTAATGGTTGTGGGTTTGGAAGATGCAGTCTGAGTGGATGGTGTTGGTTGTGGGTTTGGAAGTTGCAGTCTGAGTGGATGGTAATGGTTGTGGGTTTGGAAGTTGCAGTCTGAGTGGATGGTAATGGTTGTGGGTTTGGAAGATGCAGTCTGAGTGGATGGTAATGGTTTTGGGTTTGGAAGTTGCACTCTGAGTGGATGGTGTTGGTTGTGGGTTTGGAAGTTGCAGTTGAGTGGATGATAATGGTTGTGGGGTTGGAAGTTGCAGTCTGAGTGGATGGTGTTGGTTGTGGGTTTGGAAGTTGCACTTTGAGTGGATGATAATGGTTGTGGGTTTGGAAGTTGCAGTCTTAGTGGATGGTAATGGTTGTGGGTTTGGAAGTTGCAGTCTGAGTGGATGGTGTTGGTTGTGGGTTTGGAAGATGCAGTCTGAGTGGATGGTGTTGGTTGTGGGTTTGGAAGTTGCAGTCTGAGTGGATGGTGTTGGCTGTGGGTTTGGAAGATGCAGTCTGAGTGGATGGTGTTGGTTGTGGGTTTGGAAGTTGCAGTCTGAGTGGATGATAATGGTTGTGGGTTTGGAAGTTGCACTTTGAGTGGATGATAATGGTTGTGGGTTTGGAAGTTGCAGTCTTAGTGGATGGTAATGGTTGTGGGTTTGGAAGTTGCAGTCTGAGTGAATGGTGTTGGTTGTGGGTTTGGAAGATGCACTCTGAGTGGATGGTGTTGGTTGTGGGTTTGGAAGTTGCAGTCTGAGTGGATGGTGTTGGTTGTGGGTTTGGAAGTTGCAGTCTGAGTGGATGGTGTTGGTTGTGGGTTTGGAAGATGCAGTCTGAGTGGATGGTAATGGTTGTAGGTTTGGAAGATGCAGTCTGAGTGGATGGTGTTGGTTGTGGGTTTGGAAGATGCAGTCTGAGTGGATGATAATGGTTGTGGGTTTGGAACTTGCAGACTGAGTGGATGGTGTTGGTTGTGGGTTTGGAAGATGCAGTCTGAGTGGATGATAATGGTTGTGGGTTTGGAAGTTGCACTTTGAGTGGATGATAATGATTGTGGGTTTGGAAGTTGCAGTCTGAGTGGATGGCGTTGGTTGTGGGTTTAGAAGATGCAGTCTGAGTGGATGGTGTTGATTGTGTGTTTGGAAGTTGCAGTCTGAGTGGATGGTAATGGTTGTGGGTTTGGAAGTTGCAGTCTGAGTGGATGGTGTTGGTTGTTGGTTTGGAAGATGCAGTCTGAGTGGATGGTGTTGGTTGTGGGTTTGGAAGATGCAGTCTGAGTGGATGGTGTTGATTGTGTGTTTGGAAGTTGCAGTCTGAGTGGATGGTGTTGGTTGTTGGTTTGGAAGATGCCGTCTGAGTGGATGGTGTTGGTTGTGGGTTTGGAAGTTGCAGTCTGAGTGGATGGTGTTGGTTGTGGGTTTGGAAGATGCAATCTGAGTGGATGGTAATGGTTGTAGGTTTGGAAGATGCAGTCTGAGTGGATGGTGTTGGTTGTGGGTTTGGAAGATGCAGTCTGAGTGGATGGTAATGGTTTTGGGTTTGGAAGTTGCAGTCTGAGTGGATGGTGTTGGTTGTGGGTTTGGAAGTTGCAGTTTGAGTGGATGATAATGGTTGTGGGGTTGGAAGTTGCAGTCTGAGTGGATGGTGTTGGTTGTGGGTTTGGAAGTTGCACTTTGAGTGGATGATAATGGTTGTGGGTTTGGAAGTTGCAGTCTTAGTGGATGGTAATGGTTGTGGGTTTGGAAGTTGCAGTCTGAGTGGATGGTGTTGGTTGTGGGCTTGGAAGATGCAGTCTGAGTGGATGGTGTTGGTTGTGGGTTTGGAAGTTGCAGTCTGAGTGGATGGTGTTGGTTGTGGGTTTGGAAGATGCAGTCTGAGTGGATGGTGTTGGTTGTGGGTTTGGAAGTTGCAGTCTGAGTGGATGATAATGGTTGTGGGTTTGGAAGTTGCACTTTGAGTGGATGATAATGGTTGTGGGTTTGGAAGTTGCAGTCTTAGTGGATGGTAATGGTTGTGGGTTTGGAAGTTGCAGTCTGAGTGAATGGTGTTGGTTGTGGGTTTGGAAGATGCACTCTGAGTGGATGGTGTTGGTTGTGGGTTTGGAAGTTGCAGTCTGAGTGGATGGTGTTGGTTGTGGGTTTGGAAGTTGCAGTCTGAGTGGATGGTGTTGGTTGTGGGTTTGGAAGATGCAGTCTGAGTGGATGGTAATGGTTGTAGGTTTGGAAGATGCAGTCTGAGTGGATGGTGTTGGTTGTGGGTTTGGGAGATGCAGTCTGAGTGGATGATAATGGTTGTGGGTTTGGAACTTGCAGACTGAGTGGATGGTGTTGGTTGTGGGTTTGGAAGATGCAGTCTGAGTGGATGATAATGGTTGTGGGTTTGGAAGTTGCACTTTGAGTGGATGATAATGATTGTGGGTTTGGAAGTTGCAGTCTGAGTGGATGGCGTTGGTTGTGGGTTTAGAAGATGCAGTCTGAGTAGATGGTGTTGATTGTGTGTTTGGAAGTTGCAGTCTGAGTGGATGGTAATGGTTGTGGGTTTGGAAGTTGCAGTCTGAGTGGATGGTGTTGGTTGTTGGTTTGGAAGATGCAGTCTGAGTGGATGGTGTTGGTTGTGGGTTTGGAAGATGCAGTCTGAGTGGATGGTGTTGATTGTGTGTTTGGAAGTTGCAGTCTGAGTGAATGGTGTTGGTTGTTGCTTTGGAAGATGCCGTCTGAGTGGATGGTGTTGGTTGTGGGTTTGGAAGTTGCAGTCTGAGTGGATGGTGTTGGTTGTGGGTTTGGAAGATGCAGTCTGAGTGGATGGTAATGGTTGTAGGTTTGGAAGATGCAGTCTGAGTGGATGGTGTTGGTTGTGGGTTTGGAAGATGCAGTCTGAGTGGATGATAATGGTTGTGGGTTTGGAAGTTGCACTTTGAGTGGATGATAATGATTGTGGGTTTGGAAGTTGCAGTCTGAGTGGATGGTGTTGGTTGTGGGTTTGGAAGTTGCAGTCTGAGTGGATGGTGTTGGTTGTGGGTTTGGAAGATGCAGTCTGAGTGGATGATAATGGTTGTGGGTTTGGAAGTTGCACTTTGAGTGGATGATAATGGTTGTGGGTTTGGAAGTTGCAGTCTTAGTGGATGGTAATGGTTGTGGGTTTGGAAGTTGCAGTCTGAGTGAATGGTGTTGGTTGTGGGTTTGGAAGATGCAGTCTGAGTGGATGGTGTTGGTTGTGGGTTTGGAAGTTGCAGTCTGAGTGGATGGTGTTGGTTTGGAAGTTGCAGTCTGAGTGGATGGTGTTGGTTGTGGGTTTGGAAGATGCAGTCTGAGTGGATGGTAATGGTTGTAGGTTTGGAAGATGCAGTCTGAGTGGATGGTGTTGGTTGTGGGTTTGGAAGATGCAGTCTGAGTGGATGATAATGGTTGTGGGTTTGGAACTTGCAGACTGAGTGGATGATAATGATTGTGGGTTTGGAAGTTGCAGTCTGAGTGGATGGCGTTGGTTGTGGGTTTGGAAGATGCAGCCTGAGTGGATGGTGTTGATTGTGTATTTGGAAGTTGCAGTCTGAGTGGATGGTAATGGTTGTGGGTTTGGAAGTTGCAGTCTGAGTGGATGGCAATGGTTGTGGGTTTGGAAGTTGCAGTCTGAGTGGATGGTGTTGGTTGTTGATTTGGAAGATGCAGTCTGAGTGGATGGTGTTGGTTGTGGGTTTGGAAGATGCAGTCTGAGTGGATGGTGTTGATTCTGTGTTTGGAAGTTGCAGTCTGAGTGGATGGTGTTGGTTGTGGGTTTGGAAGATGCAGTCTGAGTGGATGGTAATGGTTGTAGGTTTGGAAGATGCAGTCTGAGTGGATGGTGTTGGTTGTGGGTTTGGAAGATGCAGTCTGAGGGGATGATAATGGTTGTGGGTTTGGAACTTGCAGACTGAGTGGATGGTGTTGGTTGTGGGTTTGGAAGATGCAGTCTGAGTGGATGATAATGGTTGTGGGTTTGGAAGTTGCACTTTGAGTGGATGATAATGATTGTGGGTTTGGAAGTTGCAGTCTGAGTGGATGGCGTTGGTTGTGGGTTTAGAAGATGCAGTCTGAGTGGATGGTGTTGATTGTGTGTTTGGAAGTTGCAGTCTGAGTGGATGGTAATGGTTGTGGGTGTGGAAGTTGCAGTCTGAGTGGATGGTGTTGGTTGTTGGTTTGGAAGATGCAGTCTGAGTGGATGGTGTTGGTTGTGGGTTTGGAAGATGCAGTCTGAGTGGATGGTGTTGATTGTGTGTTTGGAAGTTGCAGTCTGAGTGGATGGTGTTGGTTGTTGGTTTGGAAGATGCCGTCTGAGTGGATGGTGTTGGTTGTGGGTTTGGAAGTTGCAGTCTGAGTGGATGGTGTTGGTTGTGGGTTTGGAAGATGCAGTCTGAGTGGATGGTAATGGTTGTAGGTTTGGAAGATGCAGTCTGAGTGGATGGTGTTGGTTGTGGGTTTGGAAGATGCAGTCTGAGTGGATGATAATGGTTGTGGGTTTGGAAGTTGCACTTTGAGTGGATGGTAATGATTGTGGGTTTGGAAGTTGCAGTCTGAGTGGATGGTGTTGGTTGTGGGTTTGGAAGTTGCAGTCTGAGTGGATGGTGTTGGTTGTGGGTTTGGAAGATGCAGTCTGAGTGGATGATAATGGTTGTGGGTTTGGAAGTTGCACTTTGAGTGGATGATAATGGTTGTGGGTTTGGAAGTTGCAGTCTTAGTGGATGGTAATAGTTGTGGGTTTGGAAGTTGCAGTCTGAGTGAATGGTGTTGGTTGTGGGTTTGGAAGATGCAGTCTGAGTGGATGGTGTTGGTTGTGGGTTTGGAAGTTGCAGTCTGAGTGGATGGTGTTGGTTTGGAAGTTGCAGTCTGAGTGGATGGTAATGGTTGTAGGTTTGGAAGATGCAGTCTGAGTGGATGGTGTTGGTTGTGGGTTTGGAAGATGCAGTCTGAGTGGATGATAATGGTTGTGGGTTTGGAACTTGCAGACTGAGTGGATGGTGTTGGTTGTGGGTTTGGAAGATGCAGTCTGAGTGGATGATAATGGTTGTGGGTTTGGAAGTTGCACTTTGAGTGGATGATAATGATTGTGGGTTTGGAAGTTGCAGTCTGAGTGGATGGCGTTGGTTGTGGGTTTGGAAGATGCAGCCTGAGTGGATGGTGTTGATTGTGTATTTGGAAGTTGCAGTCTGAGTGGATGGTAATGGTTGTGGGTTTGGAAGTTGCAGTCTGAGTGGATGGCAATGGTTGTGGGTTTGGAAGTTGCAGTCTGAGTGGATGGTGTTGGTTGTGGGTTTGGAAGATGCAGTCTGAGCGGATGGTAATGGTTGTGGGTTTGGAAGATGCAGTCTGAGTGGATGGTAATGGTTGTGGGTTTGGAAGATGCAGTCTGAGTGGATGGTGTTGGTTGTGAGTTTGGAAGTTGCAGTCTGAGTGGATGGTAATGGTTGTGGGTTTGGAAGATGCAGTCTGAGTGGATGGTAATGGTTGTGGGTTTGGAAGATGCAGTCTGAGTGGATGGTAATGGTTGTGGGTTTGGAAGTTGCAGTCTGAGTGGATGGTAATGGTTGTGGGTTTGGAAGTTGCAGTCTGAGTGGATGGTAATGGTTGTAGGTTTGGAAGATGCAGTCTGAGTGGATGGTGTTGGTTGTGAGTTTGGAAGTTGCAGTCTGAGTGGATGGTAATGGTTGTGGGTTTGGAAGATGCAGTCTGAGTGGATGGTAATGGTTGTGGGTTTGGAAGTTGCAGTCTGAGTGGATGGTAATGGTTGTGGGTTTGGAAGTTGCAGTCTGAGTGGATGGTGTTGGTTGTGGGTTTGGAAGTTGCAGTCTCAGTGGATGGTAATGGTTGTGGGTTTGGAAGTTGCAGTCTGAGTGGATGGTGTTGGTTGTGGGTTTGGAAGATGCAGTCTGAGTGGATGGTAATGGTTGTGGGTTTGGAAGTTGCAGTCTGAGTGGATGGTGTTGGTTGTGGGTTTGTAAGTTGCAGTCTGAGTGGATGGTAATGGTTGTGGGGTTGGAAGATGCAGTCTGAGTGGATGGTAATGGTTGTGGGTTTGGAAGTTGCACTCTGAGTGGATGGTGTTGGTTGTGGGTTTGGAAGATGCAGTCTGAGTGGATGGTAATGGTTGTGGGTTTGGAAGATGCAGTCTGAGTGGATGGTGTTGGTTGTGGGTTTGGAAGTTGCAGTCTGAGTGGATGGTAATGGTTGTGGGTTTGGAAGTTGCAGTCTGAGTGGATGGTAATGGTTGTGGGTTTGGAAGATGCAGTCTGAGTGGATGGCAATGGTTTTGGGTTTGGAAGTTGCACTCTGAGTGGATGGTGTTGGTTGTGGGTTTGGAAGTTGCAGTTTGAGTGGATGATAATGGTTGTGGGGTTGGAAGTTGCAGTCTGAGTGGATGGTGTTGGTTGTGGGTTTGGAAGTTGCACTTTGAGTGGATGATAATGGTTGTGGGTTTGGAAGTTGCAGTCTTAGTGGATGGTAATGGTTGTGGGTTTGGAAGTTGCAGTCTGAGTGGATGGTGTTGGTTGTGGGTTTGGAAGATGCAGTCTGAGTGGATGGTGTTGGTTGTGGGTTTGGAAGTTGCAGTCTGAGTGGATGGTGTTGGCTGTGGGTTTGGAAGATGCAGTCTGAGTGGATGGTGTTGGTTGTGGGTTTGGAAGTTGCAGTCTGAGTGGATGATAATGGTTGTGGGTTTGGAAGTTGCACTTTGAGTGGATGATAATGGTTGTGGGTTTGGAAGTTGCAGTCTTAGTGGATGGTAATGGTTGTGGGTTTGGAAGTTGCAGTCTGAGTGAATGGTGTTGGTTGTGGGTTTGGAAGATGCACTCTGAGTGGATGGTGTTGGTTGTGGGTTTGGAAGTTGCAGTCTGAGTGGATGGTGTTGGTTGTGGGTTTGGAAGTTGCAGTCTGAGTGGATGGTGTTGGTTGTGGGTTTGGAAGATGCAGTCTGAGTGGATGGTAATGGTTGTAGGTTTGGAAGATGCAGTCTGAGTGGATGGTGTTGGTTGTGGGTTTGGAAGATGCAGTCTGAGTGGATGATAATGGTTGTGGGTTTGGAACTTGCAGACTGAGTGGATGGTGTTGGTTGTGGGTTTGGAAGATGCAGTCTGAGTGGATGATAATGGTTGTGGGTTTGGAAGTTGCACTTTGAGTGGATGATAATGATTGTGGGTTTGGAAGTTGCAGTCTGAGTGGATGGCGTTGGTTGTGGGTTTAGAAGATGCAGTCTGAGTGGATGGTGTTGATTGTGTGTTTGGAAGTTGCAGTCTGAGTGGATGGTAATGGTTGTGGGTTTGGAAGTTGCAGTCTGAGTGGATGGTGTTGGTTGTTGGTTTGGAAGATGCAGTCTGAGTGGATGGTGTTGGTTGTGGGTTTGGAAGATGCAGTCTGAGTGGATGGTGTTGATTGTGTGTTTGGAAGTTGCAGTCTGAGTGGATGGTGTTGGTTGTTGGTTTGGAAGATGCCGTCTGAGTGGATGGTGTTGGTTGTGGGTTTGGAAGTTGCAGTCTGAGTGGATGGTGTTGGTTGTGGGTTTGGAAGATGCAATCTGAGTGGATGGTAATGGTTGTAGGTTTGGAAGATGCAGTCTGAGTGGATGGTGTTGGTTGTGGGTTTGGAAGATGCAGTCTGAGTGGATGGTAATGGTTTTGGGTTTGGAAGTTGCAGTCTGAGTGGATGGTGTTGGTTGTGGGTTTGGAAGTTGCAGTTTGAGTGGATGATAATGGTTGTGGGGTTGGAAGTTGCAGTCTGAGTGGATGGTGTTGGTTGTGGGTTTGGAAGTTGCACTTTGAGTGGATGATAATGGTTGTGGGTTTGGAAGTTGCAGTCTTAGTGGATGGTAATGGTTGTGGGTTTGGAAGTTGCAGTCTGAGTGGATGGTGTTGGTTGTGGGTTTGGAAGATGCAGTCTGAGTGGATGGTGTTGGTTGTGGGTTTGGAAGTTGCAGTCTGAGTGGATGGTGTTGGTTGTGGGTTTGGAAGATGCAGTCTGAGTGGATGGTGTTGGTTGTGGGTTTGGAAGTTGCAGTCTGAGTGGATGATAATGGTTGTGGGTTTGGAAGTTGCACTTTGAGTGGATGATAATGGTTGTGGGTTTGGAAGTTGCAGTCTTAGTGGATGGTAATGGTTGTGGGTTTGGAAGTTGCAGTCTGAGTGAATGGTGTTGGTTGTGGGTTTGGAAGATGCACTCTGAGTGGATGGTGTTGGTTGTGGGTTTGGAAGTTGCAGTCTGAGTGGATGGTGTTGGTTGTGGGTTTGGAAGTTGCAGTCTGAGTGGATGGTGTTGGTTGTGGGTTTGGAAGATGCAGTCTGAGTGGATGGTAATGGTTGTAGGTTTGGAAGATGCAGTCTGAGTGGATGGTGTTGGTTGTGGGTTTGGAAGATGCAGTCTGAGTGGATGATAATGGTTGTGGGTTTGGAACTTGCAGACTGAGTGGATGGTGTTGGTTGTGGGTTTGGAAGATGCAGTCTGAGTGGATGATAATGGTTGTGGGTTTGGAAGTTGCACTTTGAGTGGATGATAATGATTGTGGGTTTGGAAGTTGCAGTCTGAGTGGATGGCGTTGGTTGTGGGTTTAGAAGATGCAGTCTGAGTGGATGGTGTTGATTGTGTGTTTGGAAGTTGCAGTCTGAGTGGATGGTAATGGTTGTGGGTTTGGAAGTTGCAGTCTGAGTGGATGGTGTTGGTTGTTGGTTTGGAAGATGCAGTCTGAGTGGATGGTGTTGGTTGTGGGTTTGGAAGATGCAGTCTGAGTGGATGGTGTTGATTGTGTGTTTGGAAGTTGCAGTCTGAGTGGATGGTGTTGGTTGTTGCTTTGGAAGATGCCGTCTGAGTGGATGGTGTTGGTTGTGGGTTTGGAAGTTGCAGTCTGAGTGGATGGTGTTGGTTGTGGGTTTGGAAGATGCAGTCTGAGTGGATGGTAATGGTTGTAGGTTTGGAAGATGCAGTCTGAGTGGATGGTGTTGGTTGTGGGTTTGGAAGATGCAGTCTGAGTGGATGATAATGGTTGTGGGTTTGGAAGTTGCACTTTGAGTGGATGATAATGATTGTGGGTTTGGAAGTTGCAGTCTGAGTGGATGGTGTTGGTTGTGGGTTTGGAAGTTGCAGTCTGAGTGGATGGTGTTGGTTGTGGGTTTGGAAGATGCAGTCTGAGTGGATGATAATGGTTGTGGGTTTGGAAGTTGCACTTTGAGTGGATGATAATGGTTGTGGGTTTGGAAGTTGCAGTCTTAGTGGATGGTAATGGTTGTGGGTTTGGAAGTTGCAGTCTGAGTGAATGGTGTTGGTTGTGGGTTTGGAAGATGCAGTCTGAGTGGATGGTGTTGGTTGTGGGTTTGGAAGTTGCAGTCTGAGTGGATGGTGTTGGTTTGGAAGTTGCAGTCTGAGTGGATGGTGTTGGTTGTGGGTTTGGAAGATGCAGTCTGAGTGGATGGTAATGGTTGTAGGTTTGGAAGATGCAGTCTGAGTGGATGGTGTTGGTTGTGGGTTTGGAAGATGCAGTCTGAGTGGATGATAATGGTTGTGGGTTTGGAACTTGCAGACTGAGTGGATGGTGTTGGTTGTGGGTTTGGAAGATGCAGTCTGAGTGGATGATAATGGTTGTGGGTTTGGAAGTTGCACTTTGAGTGGATGATAATGATTGTGGGTTTGGAAGTTGCAGTCTGAGTGGATGGCGTTGGTTGTGGGTTTGGAAGATGCAGCCTGAGTGGATGGTGTTGATTGTGTATTTGGAAGTTGCAGTCTGAGTGGATGGTAATGGTTGTGGGTTTGGAAGTTGCAGTCTGAGTGGATGGCAATGGTTGTGGGTTTGGAAGTTGCAGTCTGAGTGGATGGTGTTGGTTGTTGATTTGGAAGATGCAGTCTGAGTGGATGGTGTTGGTTGTGGGTTTGGAAGATGCAGTCTGAGTGGATGGTGTTGATTGTGTGTTTGGAAGTTGCAGTCTGAGTGGATGGTGTTGGTTGTGGGTTTGGAAGATGCAGTCTGAGTGGATGGTAATGGTTGTAGGTTTGGAAGATGCAGTCTGAGTGGATGGTGTTGGTTGTGGGTTTGGAAGATGCAGTCTGAGTGGATGATAATGGTTGTGGGTTTGGAACTTGCAGACTGAGTGGATGGTGTTGGTTGTGGGTTTGGAAGATGCAGCCTGAGTGGATGATAATGGTTGTGGGTTTGGAAGTTGCACTTTGAGTGGATGATAATGATTGTGGGTTTGGAAGTTGCAGTCTGAGTGGATGGCGTTGGTTGTGGGTTTAGAAGATGCAGTCTGAGTGGATGGTGTTGATTGTGTGTTTGGAAGTTGCAGTCTGAGTGGATGGTAATGGTTGTGGGTGTGGAAGTTGCAGTCTGAGTGGATGGTGTTGGTTGTTGGGTTGGAAGATGCAGTCTGAGTGGATGGTGTTGGTTGTGGGTTTGGAAGATGCAGTCTGAGTGGATGGTGTTGATTGTGTGTTTGGAAGTTGCAGTCTGAGTGGATGGTGTTGGTTGTTGGTTTGGAAGATGCCGTCTGAGTGGATGGTGTTGGTTGTGGGTTTGGAAGTTGCAGTCTGAGTGGATGGTGTTGGTTGTGGGTTTGGAAGATGCAGTCTGAGTGGATGGTAATGGTTGTAGGTTTGGAAGATGCAGTCTGAGTGGATGGTGTTGGTTGTGGGTTTGGAAGATGCAGTCTGAGTGGATGATAATGGTTGTGGGTTTGGAAGTTGCACTTTGAGTGGATGATAATGATTGTGGGTTTGGAAGTTGCAGTCTGAGTGGATGGTGTTGGTTGTGGGTTTGGAAGTTGCAGTCTGAGTGGATGGTGTTGGTTGTGGGTTTGGAAGATGCAGTCTGAGTGGATGATAATGGTTGTGGGTTTGGAAGTTGCACTTTGAGTGGATGATAATGGTTGTGGGTTTGGAAGTTGCAGTCTTAGTGGATGGTAATGGTTGTGGGTTTGGAAGTTGCAGTCTGAGTGAATGGTGTTGGTTGTGGGTTTGGAAGATGCAGTCTGAGTGGATGGTGTTGGTTGTGGGTTTGGAAGTTGCAGTCTGAGTGGATGGTGTTGGTTTGGAAGTTGCAGTCTGAGTGGATGCTGTTGGTTGTGGGTTTGGAAGATGCAGTCTGAGTGGATGGTAATGGTTGTAGGTTTGGAAGATGCAGTCTGAGTGGATGGTGTTGGTTGTGGGTTTGGAAGATGCAGTCTGAGTGGATGATAATGGTTGTGGGTTTGGAACTTGCAGACTGAGTGGATGGTGTTGGTTGTGGGTTTGGAAGATGCAGTCTGAGTGGATGATAATGGTTGTGGGTTTGGAAGTTGCACTTTGAGTGGATGATAATGATTGTGGGTTTGGAAGTTGCAGTCTGAGTGGAGGGCGTTGGTTGTGGGTTTGGAAGATGCAGCCTGAGTGGATGGTGTTGATTGTGTATTTGGAAGTTGCAGTCTGAGTGGATGGTAATGGTTGTGGGTTTGGAAGTTGCAGTCTGAGTGGATGGCAATGGTTGTGGGTTTGGAAGTTGCAGTCTGAGTGGATGGTGTTGGTTGTTGATTTGGAAGATGCAGTCTGAGTGGATGGTGTTGGTTGTGGGTTTGGAAGATGCAGTCTGAGTGGATGGTGTTGATTGTGTGTTTGGAAGTTGCAGTCTGAGTGGATGGTGTTGGTTGTTGGTTTGGAAGATGCAGTCTGAGTGGATGGTGTTGGTTGTGGGTTTGGAAGTTGCAGTCTGAGTGGATGGTGTTGGTTGTGGGTTTGGAAGATGCAGTCTGAGTGGATGGTAATGGTTGTAGGTTTGGAAGATGCAGTCTGAGTGGATGGTGTTGGTTGTGGGTTTGGAAGATGCAGTCTGAGTGGATGATAATGGTTGTGGGTTTGGAAGTTGCACTTTGAGTGGATGATAATGATTGTGGGTTTGGAAGTTGCAGTCTGAGTGGATGGTGTTGGTTGTGGGTTTGGAAGTTGCAGTCTGAGTGGATGGTGTTGGTTGTGGGTTTGGAAGATGCAGTCTGAGTGGATGATAATGGTTGTGGGTTTGGAAGTTGCACTTTGAGTGGATGATAATGGTTGTGGGTTTGGAAGTTGCAGTCTTAGTGGATGGTAATGGTTGTGGGTTTGGAAGTTGCAGTCTGAGTGAATGGTGTTGGTTGTGGGTTTGGAAGATGCAGTCTGAGTGGATGGTGTTGGTTGTGGGTTTGGAAGTTGCAGTCTGAGTGGATGGTGTTGGTTTGGAAGTTGCAGTCTGAGTGGATGGTGTTGGTTGTGGGTTTGGAAGATGCAGTCTGAGTGGATGGTAATGGTTGTAGGTTTGGAAGATGCAGTCTGAGTGGATGGTGTTGGTTGTGGGTTTGGAAGATGCAGTCTGAGTGGATGATAATGGTTGTGGGTTTGGAACTTGCAGACTGAGTGGATGGTGTTGGTTGTGGGTTTGGAAGATGCAGTCTGAGTGGATGATAATGGTTGTGGGTTTGGAAGTTGCACTTTGAGTGGATGATAATGATTGTGAGTTTGGAAGTTGCAGTCTCAGTGGATAGCGTTGGTTGTGGGTTTGGAAGATGCAGCCTGAGTGGATGGTGTTGATTGTGTATTTGGAAGTTGCAGTCTGAGTGGATGGTAATGGTTGTGGGTTTGGAAGTTGCAGTCTGAGTGGATGGCAATGGTTGTGGGTTTGGAAGTTGCAGTCTGAGTGGATGGTGTTGGTTGTTGATTTGGAAGATGCAGTCTGAGTGGATGGTGTTGGTTGTGGGTTTGGAAGATGCAGTCTGAGTGGATGGTGTTGATTGTGTGTTTGGAAGTTGCAGTCTGAGTGGATGGTGTTGGTTGTTGGTTTGGAAGATGCAGTCTGAGTGGATGGTGTTGGTTGTGGGTTTGGAAGTTGCAGTCTGAGTGGATGGTGTTGGTTGTGGGTTTGGAAGATGCAGTCTGAGTGGATGGTAATGGTTGTAGGTTTGGAAGATGCAGTCTGAGTGGATGGTGTTGGTTGTGGGTTTGGAAGATGCAGTCTGAGTGGATGATAATGGTTGTGGGTTTGGAAGTTGCACTTTGAGTGGATGATAATGATTGTGGGTTTGGAAGTTGCAGTCTGAGTGGATGGTGTTGGTTGTGGGTTTGGAAGTTGCAGTCTGAGTGGATGGTGTTGGTTGTGGGTTTGGAAGATGCAGTCTGAGTGGATGGTAATGGTTGTGGGTTTGGAAGATGCAGTCTGAGTGGATGGTGTTGATTGTGTGTTTGGAAGTTGCAGTCTGAGTGGATGGTGTTGGTTGTTGGTTTGGAAGATGCAGTCTGAGTGGATGGTAATGGTTGTGGGTTTGGAAGTTGCAGTCTGAGTGGATGGTAATGGTTGTGGGTTTGGAAGATGCAGTCTGAGTGGATGGTGTTGGTTGTGGGTTTGGAAGATGCAGTCTGAGTGGATGGTAATGGTTGTGGGTTTGGAAGATGCAGTCTGAGTGGATGGTAATGGTTGTGGGTTTGGAAGTTGCAGTCTGAGTGGATCGTAATGGTTGTGGGTTTGGAAGATGCAGTCTGAGTGGATGGTAATGGTTGTGGGTTTGGAAGTTGCAGTCTGAGTGGATGGTGTTGGTTGTGGGTTTGGAAGATGCAGTCTGAGTGGATGGTGTTGGTTGTGAGTTTGGAAGTTGCAGTCTGAGTGGATGGTAATGGTTGTGGGTTTGGAAGATGCAGTCTGAGTGGATGGTAATGGTTGTGGGTTTGGAAGATGCAGTCTGAGTGGATGGTAATGGTTGTGGGTTTGGAAGTTGCAGTCTGAGTGGATGGTAATGGTTGTGGGTTTGGAAGTTGCAGTCTGAGTGGATGGTAATGGTTGTAGGTTTGGAAGATGCAGTCTGAGTGGATGGTGTTGGTTGTGAGTTTGGAAGTTGCAGTCTGAGTGGATGGTAATGGTTGTGGGTTTGGAAGATGCAGTCTGAGTGGATGGTAATGGTTGTGGGTTTGGAAGTTGCAGTCTGAGTGGATGGTAATGGTTGTGGGTTTGGAAGTTGCAGTCTGAGTGGATGGTGTTGGTTGTGGGTTTGGAAGTTGCAGTCTCAGTGGATGGTAATGGTTGTGGGTTTGGAAGTTGCAGTCTGAGTGGATGGTGTTGGTTGTGGGTTTGGAAGATGCAGTCTGAGTGGATGGTAATGGTTGTGGGTTTGGAAGTTGCAGTCTGAGTGGATGGTGTTGGTTGTGGGTTTGTAAGTTGCAGTCTGAGTGGATGGTAATGGTTGTGGGTTTGGAAGATGCAGTCTGAGTGGATGGTGTTGGTTGTGGGTTTGGAAGATGCAGTCTGAGTGGATGGTAATGGTTGTGGGTTTGGAAGTTGCAGTCTGAGTGGATGGTAATGGTTGTGGGTTTGGAAGATGCAGTCTGAGTGGATGGTGTTGGTTGTGGGTTTGGAAGTTGCAGTCTGAGTGGATGGTAATGGTTGTGGGTTTGGAAGTTGCAGTCTGAGTGGATGGTAATGGTTGTGGGTTTGGAAGATGCAGTCTGAGTGGATGGTAATGGTTTTGGGTTTGGAAGTTGCAGTCTGAGTGGATGGTGTTGGTTGTGGGTTTGGAAGTTGCACTTTGAGTGGATGATAATGGTTGTGGGTTTGGAAGTTGCAGTCTTAGTGGATGGTAATGGTTGTGGGTTTGGAAGTTGCAGTCTGAGTGGATGGTGTTGGTTGTGGGTTTGGAAGATGCAGTCTGAGTGGATGGTGTTGGTTGTGGGTTTGGAAGTTGCAGTCTGAGTGGATGGTGTTGGTTGTGGGTTTGGAAGATGCAGTCTGAGTGGATGGTGTTGGTTGTGGGTTTGGAAGTTGCAGTCTGAGTGGATGATAATGGTTGTGGGTTTGGAAGTTGCACTTTGAGTGGATGATAATGGTTGTGGGTTTGGAAGTTGCAGTCTTAGTGGATGGTAATGGTTGTGGGTTTGGAAGTTGCAGTCTGAGTGAATGGTGTTGGTTGTGGGTTTGGAAGATGCAGTCTGAGTGGATGGTGTTGGTTGTGGGTTTGGAAGTTGCAGTCTGAGTGGATGGTGTTGGTTGTGGGTTTGGAAGTTGCAGTCTGAGTGGATGGTGTTGGTTGTGGGTTTGGAAGATGCAGTCTGAGTGGATGGTAATGGTTGTAGGTTTGGAAGATGCAGTCTGAGTGGATGGTGTTGTTTGTGGGTTTGGAAGATGCAGTCTGAGTGGATGATAATGGTTGTGGGTTTGGAACTTGCAGACTGAGTGGATGGTGTTGGTTGTGGGTTTGGAAGATGCAGTCTGAGTGGATGATAATGGTTGTGGGTTTGGAAGTTGCACTTTGAGTGGATGATAATGATTGTGGGTTTGGAAGTTGCAGTCTGAGTGGATGGCGTTGGTTGTGGGTTTAGAAGATGCAGTCTGAGTGGATGGTGTTGATTGTGGGTTTGGAAGATGCAGTCTGAGTGGATGGTAATGGTTGTGGGTTTGGAAGTTGCAGTCTGAGTGGATGGTGTTGGTTGTGGGTTTGGAAGTTGCAGTCTGAGTGGATGGTGTTGGTTGTGGGTTTGGAAGATGCAGTCTGAGTGGATGGTAATGGTTGTGGGTTTGGAAGATGCAGTCTGAGTGGATGGTGTTGATTGTGTGTTTGGAAGTTGCAGTCTGAGTGGATGGTGTTGGTTGTTGGTTTGGAAGATGCAGTCTGAGTGGATGGTAATGGTTGTGGGTTTGGAAGTTGCAGTCTGAGTGGATGGTAATGGTTGTGGGTTTGGAAGATGCAGTCTGAGTGGAAGGTGTTGGTTGTGGGTTTGGAAGATGCAGTCTGAGTGGATGGTAATGGTTGTGGGTTTGGAAGATGCAGTCTGAGTGGATGGTAATGGTTGTGGGTTTGGAAGTTGCAGTCTGAGTGGATGGTAATGGTTGTGGGTTTGGAAGATGCAGTCTGAGTGGATGGTAATGGTTGTGGGTTTGGAAGTTGCAGTCTGAGTGGATGGTGTTGGTTGTGGGTTTGGAAGATGCAATCTGAGTGGATGGTGTTGGTTGTGAGTTTGGAAGTTGCAGTCTGAGTGGATGGTAATGGTTGTGGGTTTGGAAGATGCAGTCTGAGTGGATGGTAATGGTTGTGGGTTTGGAAGATGCAGTCTGAGTGGATGGTAATGGTTGTGGGTTTGGAAGTTGCAGTCTGAGTGGATGGTAATGGTTGTGGGTTTGGAAGTTGCAGTCTGAGTGGATGGTAATGGTTGTAGGTTTGGAAGATGCAGTCTGAGTGGATGGTGTTGGTTGTGAGTTTGGAAGTTGCAGTCTGAGTGGATGGTAATGGTTGTGGGTTTGGAAGATGCAGTCTGAGTGGATGGTAATGGTTGTGGGTTTGGAAGTTGCAGTCTGAGTGGATGGTAATGGTTGTGGGTTTGGAAGTTGCAGTCTGAGTGGATGGTGTTGGTTGTGGGTTTGGAAGTTGCAGTCTCAGTGGATGGTAATGGTTGTGGGTTTGGAAGTTGCAGTCTGAGTGGATGGTGTTGGTTGTGGGTTTGGAAGATGCAGTCTGAGTGGATGGTAATGGTTGTGGGTTTGGAAGTTGCAGTCTGAGTGGATGGTGTTGGTTGTGGGTTTGTAAGTTGCAGTCTGAGTGGATGGTAATGGTTGTGGGTTTGGAAGATGCAGTCTGAGTGGATGGTAATGGTTGTGGGTTTGGAAGTTGCACTCTGAGTGGATGGTGTTGGTTGTGGGTTTGGAAGATGCAGTCTGAGTGGATGGTAATGGTTGTGGGTTTGGAAGTTGCAGTCTGAGTGGATGGTAATGGTTGTGGGTTTGGAAGATGCAGTCTGAGTGGATGGTGTTGGTTGTGGGTTTGGAAGTTGCAGTCTGAGTGGATGGTAATGGTTGTGGGTTTGGAAGTTGCAGTCTGAGTGGATGGTAATGGTTGTGGGTTTGGAAGATGCAGTCTGAGTGGATGGTAATGGTTTTGGGTTTGGAAGTTGCAGTCTGAGTGGATGGTGTTGGTTGTGGGTTTGGAAGTTGCACTTTGAGTGGATGATAATGGTTGTGGGTTTGGAAGTTGCAGTCTTAGTGGATGGTAATGGTTGTGGGTTTGGAAGTTGCAGTCTGAGTGGATGGTGTTGGTTGTGGGTTTGGAAGATGCAGTCTGAGTGGATGGTGTTGGTTGTGGGTTTGGAAGTTGCAGTCTGAGTGGATGGTGTTGGTTGTGGGTTTGGAAGATGCAGTCTGAGTGGATGGTGTTGGTTGTGGGTTTGGAAGTTGCAGTCTGAGTGGATGATAATGGTTGTGGGTTTGGAAGTTGCACTTTGAGTGGATGATAATGGTTGTGGGTTTGGAAGTTGCAGTCTTAGTGGATGGTAATGGTTGTGGGTTTGGAAGTTGCAGTCTGAGTGAATGGTGTTGGTTGTGGGTTTGGAAGATGCAGTCTGAGTGGATGGTGTTGGTTGTGGGTTTGGAAGTTGCAGTCTGAGTGGATGGTGTTGGTTGTGGGTTTGGAAGTTGCAGTCTGAGTGGATGGTGTTGGTTGTGGGTTTGGAAGATGCAGTCTGAGTGGATGGTAATGGTTGTAGGTTTGGAAGATGCAGTCTGAGTGGATGGTGTTGTTTGTGGGTTTGGAAGATGCAGTCTGAGTGGATGATAATGGTTGTGGGTTTGGAACTTGCAGACTGAGTGGATGGTGTTGGTTGTGGGTTTGGAAGATGCAGTCTGAGTGGATGATAATGGTTGTGGGTTTGGAAGTTGCACTTTGAGTGGATGATAATGATTGTGGGTTTGGAAGTTGCAGTCTGAGTGGATGGCGTTGGTTGTGGGTTTAGAAGATGCAGTCTGAGTGGATGGTGTTGATTGTGTGTTTGGAAGTTGCAGTCTGAGTGGATGGCAATGGTTGTGGGTTTGGAAGTTGCAGTCTGAGTGGATGGTGTTGGTTGTTGGTTTGGAAGATGCAGTCTGAGTGGATGGTGTTGGTTGTGGGTTTGGAAGATGCAGTCTGAGTGGATGGTGTTGATTGTGTGTTTGGAAGTTGCAGTCAGAGTGGATGGTGTTGGTTGTTGGTTTGGAAGATGCCGTCTGAGTGGATGGTGTTGGTTGTGGGTTTGGAAGTTGCAGTCTGAGTGGATGGTGTTGGTTGTGGGTTTGGAAGATGCAGTCTGAGTGGATGGTAATGGTTGTAGGTTTGGAAGATGCAGTCTGAGTGGATGGTGTTGGTTGTGGGTTTGGAAGATGCAGTCTGAGTGGATGATAATGGTTGTGGGTTTGGAAGTTGCACTTTGAGTGGATGATAATGATTGTGGGTTTGGAAGTTGCAGTCTGAGTGGATGGTGTTGGTTGTGGGTTTGAAAGTTGCAGTCTGAGTGGATGGTGTTGGTTGTGGGTTTGGAAGATGCAGTCTGAGTGGATGGTAATGGTTGTGGGTTTGGAAGATGCAGTCTGAGTGGATGGTGTTGATTGTGTGTTTGGAAGTTGCAGTCTGAGTGGATGGTGTTGGTTGTTGGTTTGGAAGATGCAGTCTGAGTGGATGGTAATGGTTGTGGGTTTGGAAGTTGCAGTCTGAGTGGATGGTAATGGTTGTGGGTTTGGAAGATGCAGTCTGAGTGGATGGTGTTGGTTGTGGGTTTGGAAGATGCAGTCTGAGTGGATGGTAATGGTTGTGGGTTTGGAAGATGCAGTCTGAGTGGATGGTGTTGGTTGTGGGTTTGGAAGATGCAGTCTGAGTGGATGGTAATGGTTGTGGGTTTGGAAGATGCAGTCTGAGTGGATGGTGTTGGTTGTGGGTTTGGAAGTTGCAGTCTGAGTGGATGGTAATGGTTGTGGGTTTGGAAGTTGCAGTCTGAGTGGATGGTAATGGTTGTGGGTTTGGAAGATGCAGTCTGAGTGGATGGTGTTGGTTGTGAGTTTGGAAGTTGCAGTCTGAGTGGATGGTAATGGTTGTGGGTTTGGAAGATGCAGTCTGAGTGGATGGTAATGGTTGTGGGTTTGGAAGATGCAGTCTGAGTGGATGGTAATGGTTGTGGGTTTGGAAGATGCAGTCTGAGTGGATGGTGTTGGTTGTGAGTTTGGAAGTTGCAGTCTGAGTGGATGGTAATGGTTGTGGGTTTGGAAGATGCAGTCTGAGTGGATGGTAATGGTTGTGGGTTTGGAAGATGCAGTCTGAGTGGATGGTAATGGTTGTGGGTTTGGAAGTTGCAGTCTGAGTGGATGGTAATGGTTGTGGGTTTGGAAGTTGCAGTCTGAGTGGATGGTAATGGTTGTAGGTTTGGAAGATGCAGTCTGAGTGGATGGTGTTGGTTGTGAGTTTGGAAGTTGCAGTCTGAGTGGATGGTAATGGTTGTGGGTTTGGAAGATGCAGTCTGAGTGGATGGTAATGGTTGTGGGTTTGGAAGTTGCAGTCTGAGTGGATGGTAATGGTTGTGGGTTTGGAAGTTGCAGTCTGAGTGGATGGTGTTGGTTGTGGGTTTGGAAGTTGCAGTCTCAGTGGATGGTAATGGTTGTGGGTTTGGAAGTTGCAGTCTGAGTGGATGGTGTTGGTTGTGGGTTTGGAAGATGCAGTCTGAGTGGATGGTAATGGTTGTGGGTTTGGAAGTTGCAGTCTGAGTGGATGGTAATGGTTGTGGGTTTGGAAGTTGCAGTCTGAGTGGATGGTGTTGGTTGTGGGTTTGTAAGTTGCAGTCTGAGTGGATGGTAATGGTTGTGGGTTTGGAAGATGCAGTCTGAGTGGATGGTGTTGGTTGTGGGTTTGGAAGATGCAGTCTGAGTGGATGGTAATGGTTGTAGGTTTGGAAGATGCAGTCTGAGTGGATGGTGTTGTTTGTGGGTTTGGAAGATGCAGTCTGAGTGGATGATAATGGTTGTGGGTTTGGAACTTGCAGACTGAGTGGATGGTGTTGGTTGTGGGTTTGGAAGATGCAGTCTGAGTGGATGATAATGGTTGTGGGTTTGGAAGTTGCACTTTGAGTGGATGATAATGATTGTGGGTTTGGAAGTTGCAGTCTGAGTGGATGGCGTTGGTTGTGGGTTTAGAAGATGCAGTCTGAGTGGATGGTGTTGATTGTGTGTTTGGAAGTTGCAGTCTGAGTGGATGGCAATGGTTGTGGGTTTGGAAGTTGCAGTCTGAGTGGATGGTGTTGGTTGTTGGTTTGGAAGATGCAGTCTGAGTGGATGGTGTTGGTTGTGGGTTTGGAAGATGCAGTCTGAGTGGATGGTGTTGATTGTGTGTTTGGAAGTTGCAGTCTGAGTGGATGGTGTTGGTTGTTGGTTTGGAAGATGCCGTCTGAGTGGATGGTGTTGGTTGTGGGTTTGGAAGTTGCAGTCTGAGTGGATGGTGTTGGTTGTGGGTTTGGAAGATGCAGTCTGAGTGGATGGTAATGGTTGTAGGTTTGGAAGATGCAGTCTGAGTGGATGGTGTTGGTTGTGGGTTTGGAAGATGCAGTCTGAGTGGATGATAATGGTTGTGGGTTTGGAAGTTGCACTTTGAGTGGATGATAATGATTGTGGGTTTGGAAGTTGCAGTCTGAGTGGATGGTGTTGGTTGTGGGTTTGGAAGTTGCAGTCTGAGTGGATGGTGTTGGTTGTGGGTTTGGAAGATGCAGTCTTAGTGGATGGTAATGGTTGTGGGTTTGGAAGATGCAGTCTGAGTGGATGGTGTTGATTGTGTGTTTGGAAGTTGCAGTCTGAGTGGATGGTGTTGGTTGTTGGTTTGGAAGATGCAGTCTGAGTGGATGGTAATGGTTGTGGGTTTGGAAGTTGCAGTCTGAGTGGATGGTAATGGTTGTGGGTTTGGAAGATGCAGTCTGAGTGGATGGTGTTGGTTGTGGGTTTGGAAGATGCAGTCTGAGTGGATGGTAATGGTTGTGGGTTTGGAAGATGCAGTCTGAGTGGATGGTAATGGTTGTGGGTTTGGAAGTTGCAGTCTGAGTGGATGGTAATGGTTGTGGGTTTGGAAGATGCAGTCTGAGTGGATGGTGTTGGTTGTGAGTTTGGAAGTTGCAGTCTGAGTGCATGGTAATGGTTGTGGGTTTGGAAGATGCAGTCTGAGTGGATGGTAATGGTTGTGGGTTTGGAAGATGCAGTCTGAGTGGATGGTAATGGTTGTGGGTTTGGAAGATGCAGTCTGAGTGGATGGTGTTGGTTGTGAGTTTGGAAGTTGCAGTCTGAGTGGATGGTAATGGTTGTGGGTTTGGAAGTTGCAGTCTGAGTGGATGGTAATGGTTGTGGGTTTGGAAGTTGCAGTCTGAGTGGATGGTAATGGTTGTAGGTTTGGAAGATGCAGTCTGAGTGGATGGTGTTGGTTGTGAGTTTGGAAGTTGCAGTCTGAGTGGATGGTAATGGTTGTGGGTTTGGAAGATGCAGTCTGAGTGGATGGTAATGGTTGTGGGTTTGGAAGTTGCAGTCTGAGTGGATGGTAATGGTTGTGGGTTTGGAAGTTGCAGTCTGAGTGGATGGTGTTGGTTGTGGGTTTGGAAGTTGCAGTCTGAGTGGATGGTAATGGTTGTGGGTTTGGAAGTTGCCGTCTGAGTGGATGGTGTTGGTTGTGGGTTTGGAAGATGCAGTCTGAGTGGATGGTAATGGTTGTGGGTTTGGAAGTTGCAGTCTGAGTGGATGGTAATGGTTGTGGGTTTGGAAGTTGCAGTCTGAGTGGATGGTGTTGGTTGTGGGTTTGTAAGTTGCAGTCTGAGTGGATGGTAATGGTTGTGGGTTTGGAAGATGCAGTCTGAGTGGATGGTAATGGTTGTGGGTTTGGAAGTTGCACTCTGAGTGGATGGTGTTGGTTGTGGGTTTGGAAGATGCAGTCTGAGTGGATGGTAATGGTTGTGGGTTTGGAAGTTGCAGTCTGAGTGGATGGTGTTGGTTGTGGGTTTGGAAGATACAGTCTGAGTGGATGATAATGGTTGTGGGTTTGGAAGATGCAGTCTGAGTGGATGGTAATGGTTGTGGGTTTGGAAGTTGCAGTCTGAGTGGATGGTGTTGGTTGTTGGTTTGGATGTTGCAGTCTGAGTGGATGGTAATGGTTGTGGGTTTGGAAGATGCAGTCTGAGTGGATGATAATGGTTGTGGGTTTGGAAGTTGCAGTCTGAGTGGATGGTGTTGGTTGTTGGTTTGGAAGTTGCAGTCTGAGTGGATGGTGTTGGTTGTTGGTTTGGAAGATGCAGTCTGAGTGGATGGTGTTGGTTGTGGGTTTGGAAGTTGCAGTCTGAGTGGATGGTGTTGGTTGTTGGTTTGGAAGATGCAGTCTGAGTGGATGGTAATGGTTGTGGTTTGGAAGATGCAGTTTGAGTGAGAAAAACCTGGCAGATGGAATATAATGGAGGAAAATGTGAAGTTATGCACTTTGGATCGAAGGATAAAGGAGCTGAATACTGAATATTATTTAAATGGAGAAAAATGCAGAAAGCTGCAGCACAGAGGGATTTGGGTCCTCGTGCTTAATCATAAAAAGCTAACGTTCAAGTTCAGCAGGTAATTGGGAAGTCAAATGGAATGATTTATTTCAAAGGGAATGGTGTATAAAAATAGGGGAGTCCTGCTAAAACTATAAAAGGCATTAGTTAGACCTCACTTGGAATACTGTGAATAGTTTTGGTCCCCTTATCTAAAGAAAGATATACTGACACTGGAGGCAGTCCAGAGAAGGTTCAGTAGGTTGATCCTGGGTATGGAGGGATTTTCTTTTTTTCAAGTGCACTTATTGAAGTTTTATATTTCATATAACAAATTATCAACCAATGAAGATGTAAGGGTAGAATGTCAAAAAATGACAAACAAATCCCCAATAAAAACACAAACTAAAACTTAAACACTCTAACTGAGCCCCCTAACATCTGACGGTGTCTAGAAAAAGGCAATAAAAGGTTGCCATCTAAGGTAGAACTTCCCCACTGACCCCCTGATGGTATATTTAATTTTTTCTAAGTGCAGGACTGTCATTAAATCGCCCAACCAGGCAGAAGCACTGGGCCGGATCGGAGACCTCCAGCTAAGCAATATTCACCTCCGCCACCAGTGAGGCAAAAGCATCAACATCTGACCCTACCCTAGAGTGAAACGCCGGAGTGTCTGAGACCCCAAATATGGCTACCAATGACTCTAGAGCCTACTGAAGAATATCCAATATAGTGTTGAAAATGGAATCCCAGAAGCTGGCAAGTTTGGAGCAGGACCAAAATTTGTGAATGGTGCTGGGGTAAGCGAACAACAACCACACTTAGAAATCATAGAAAAGTTACAGCACAGAAGGAGGCCATTCGGCCAATCTTGTGCATGCCATCCCGAGTACACAAAGGTGCCCTTTGTAATCCCACCTTCCTGCACCCTGCCCATAATCTGCACTTAATGTGCAGATCCAGGTACTTTTTATAAGAGTTTAGAGTCGACTTCCGGTGGCGGCCATCGTGTGAGCGGTCACACATCTGTCAGCTCCCGCTCGAGATGGTTTTTATTGGTCCTTTTCCCGGTTGCTGGGAGGATGTTTTGGAGGAAATAGATGCAGAGGTGGTGGAGGAAAGTTATACTCCTCTGGTGAGGTCGGTGGATGGATCCGCGGAGCAGATGCGGGTTTAGAAGAAAAGAGCTCCAGGAGTTAGAAACTCTTTGTGCGACACAGGAGAAGATGGCGGAGGGTAGAGGGTCGGCCTGCCAGCCTAAAGGTCAACGGATTTTTAAAAATAAATTAAGAGTACCCAATTCATTTTTTCCAATTAAGGGGCAATTTAGCGTGGCCAATCCACCGACCCTGCACATCATGGGTTGTGGGGGCGAAACCCACGCAAACACAGGGAGAATGTGCAAACTCCACACAGACAATGAACGAGAGCCGGGATCGAACCTGGGATCTCGGCGGCGTGAGGCAGCAGTGTTAGCCACTAAGCCACCATGCTTTGGTCAACTTTCTTAATGAAAAGTTCAGCCAACAGCAGAGGGAGGCTCAGGAGGACCTGGCGAAGGTGGTAGACCCGCTGAGTGCGTGGATCGACCGTGTGGAGTTGAGGCTGGAGACCTAGAGCCAGGCGATCCAGAAGGTGGAGGAAGCAATGGAGGAACAGGAGGAGCAGCTTACCTCGTTGGCAGTCGAAGTTGGGATGCTGAGGGAGACACCAGAAGCGGCTCAAGGAGAAAGTGGAGGATTTGCAGAACCGCTCCCAGAGGCAGAATCTGAGAATATTGAGGATGCCTGACGATATTGAGGGAGCGGACGCAGGCTCTTATGTGGCTCTGATGTTAAAGAAGCTAATGGGAGAGGGGGTCTTCGACCGGCCCCTGGAGGTCGATCGGGCGCATAGGGCGCTTATGAGGAAGTCGCAGGCGAATGAGGCACCGAGAGCAATGGTAGTGAGGCTACATCAGTTCTTGGACAAAGAGGAAATCATGCGATGGGTCAGGCAGACAAAGAGATGTACCTGGGAGGGCAACGAGCTCTGGGTCTATCAGGACCTGGGCTCGGAACTGGCAAAGAGGAGAGCCAGATTCAACTGGGTTAAGACTGCCTTCTTTAAGAAGGGGGTGAAGTTAGGGATGCTGTACCCGGCCTGCCTTTGGGTGATCTATAACGTCTGCGAACACTATTTTGGAACACCAGAGGAGGCAATGGATTTTTTGAGAGCCAGTGGACTGGCAGGAGAGGGAGGACATTGAACTTTGGAGGAAATGTGAGGCGGTGTTGGTTCTCCCTGCCCCTCTTTTTATTTTATTGCTCTGTGTTCTTTTTGGGGGGTAATGGCCAGGGGAGAATCTTTCTTCTCTTTGGGGCTGTTTAGTATTTTGATGAGCAATAAGGAGGGAGTTGATGACGGTGGACATCCGAGGGCGGGCCTGCTGGGTTGCAGGATTCGAGCCGGCTGCTGGCCCAAGAAGGGTTATGTTGATCGGCAGGGTGCCCCCCTGACCAGGCTGGTCACATGGAATGTGAGAGGGCTGAATGGGCCAGTCAAACGGTCGCACGTGTTCACGCATTTGAGGAGCTTGAAGGCGGACGTGGCATTTCTATAGGAAACTCATTTGGACCAGACTAAGTTGAGGAAGGGGTGGGTTGGACAGGTTTTTCATTCGGAGTTGGATGTGAAGACGCAGGGAGTGCTGTTGCTAATAAACAAGCGGGTAGCATTGAGGTGGGAAATATAATGGTAGAACCGGGAGGAAGGTTTGTGATGGTGAGCGGGAAAATAGAGGGGATACCAGTGGTCCTGGTGAAGGTTTATGCCCCAGAATGGAGGATGATGTTGAATTTATGAGGCAGGTGTTGGGGAAGATCCTGGACCTGGACTCACCCCTTAAGTTGATCATGGGGGGGGTGGATTCCAATACGGTCATTGAGTCGATATTGGCCCCTTCGAGTCGGCGATCGGGGAGGGTGTCGGCAGTGGCAAAAGAGCTAAAGGAGTTTATGGAGCGCATGGGGGGGGTGGGCTGGTGGAGTTTGGGAGGCCGATCGCAATGGAATTTTTGTACTTTGCCCTCGCCTCATTGTATACCCTTACCACCAGGGGCCCCAGATCCCCCAAAGACGTCTTATAAAGTTCCACCAAGAACCCATCCGGGGCCTTCCCTGTCTGCATCGCCCCCAGCACCTCCACCAGCCCAATGGGTGCCCCCAGCCCCACCACCAGATCCTTCTCCACTTTGGGCAACTCCAACTCATCTAAGAGTTGCTGCATTCGCTGGTGGGACGGGCGCAAACAATGAAAATGACGGTGCATCCAAGGTTCCGATTCGTTTTGCAGAACCTTCTTATTTTCATCTCAAAGGTCTTTTTTAGGAAAGTTAACCCCCTGATTTTGGGGTTTGTTTGGGCGGGGAGACCTTCCCAAGTAAAGAAGGTGCTGCTGGAATGGGGATGTTGTGGGGGGAGGGGGGAGGTGGCTGGCCTTGCCGAACTTGATGAACTACTATTGGGCAGCTAATTTAGCAATGGTTAGGAAGTGGATAGTGGGGGAAGGGGAGGCATGGGAGCGGATGGAGGCAGCCTCCTGTAAGGGCATTAGTTTAGGGACACTTAAAAAAAAAAAATTTAGAGTCTCCAATTCAGTTTATCCAATTAAGGAACCATTTAACATGGCCAATCCACCTATTCTGCACATCTTTGGGTTATGGGGGCGAAACCCACGCAAACACAGGGAGAATGTGCAAACTCCATACGGACAATGAACGAGAGCCAGGATCGAACCTGGGACCTCGGCGCGGTGAGGCAACTGTGCTAACCACTTGCGCCACCATGCTGCCCTAGTTTAGGGACACTGTTGACGGTGCCTCTGCCGTTCTCGCCGGCCAGGTACTGCACAAGTCCGGTGGTGGTGGCAGCCCTGAGGGTGTGGGGACAGTGGCGGCAGCACCTGAGGTTGGAGGCTGCCTCGGTTTGGGCACCGATCTGTGGGAATCATAGATTTGCACCGGGGGGATTGGACCCAGGGTTCCGGAGGGCGGGGGTCGGCCGGTTTCGGTTCCTATTTGCAGGGGCAGCTTCTTGAGCCTGGAGGAACTGGAAGAGGAGTATGAGCCGCCCAGTGGGAATGGGTTCCAGTACTTACAGGTGCGGGATTCTGTCAGGAAGCAGGTGTCGTCCTTTCCCCACCTTCCGCCCCCGGGTTTGCAGGACAAGGTGGTGTCGAAAACAGGAGTTGGTGAGGGTAGGGTGTTGGAGATCTATAAGGAATTAATGGATTGGGAGGGAGTCCCAATAGGAGAAGCTAAACGGAAGTGGGAGAAAAAGCTGGGGAGGGAGGTGGAGACAGTGGTGTGCGAGGAGGCTCTGAGGGGAGTGAACGTATCTTCTTTGTGTGCTAGGCTTCAATTCAAGGTGGCTCATATGGCTCATTTGACGGTAGCCAGAATGAGCAGGTTCGTTGATTGGGCCGAGGGCAGGTGTGAGCGGTGCACAGGGTGTGCCAGCAAACTATGTCCACGTTTTGGACTTGTCCACCAGATTCTGGTGAGGGTTCGCTGATGTAATGTCTGATGTGCTGAGGGTGAAGGTGGCCTCGAGTCCAGAAGTGGATATTTTCAGAGTGTCGGAAGACCCGGGAGTCCAGGGGGCAAGAGAGGCTGATGTTTGGCCTTTGCCTCCCTGGTAGCCTGGAGATGGATATTATTAGATTGGTGGGTCTCGGAGCGGGTGGAGGGAGGGGGGCACCAGGGGCGTGGGTGAGTGACCTGGCAGAGTTTCTTAGGCTGGAAAAGATAAAGGTCCCCCTGAGGGGGTCTGTGGAGGGGTTTGCCCAGAGGTGGCAGCTGTTTATCGACTTCTTTGAGAACAATTAAGATGTCAGCAGTGGGTGGTGAGGGGGGATAAAATGGGGAGGTAGGAGAGCTGGAGGAGTGGGGGAAGGCTGTTAGGTATTTAGTTGATTTGGTTTTGCAGCCCTGTTGGCTTGTTTTGTTTTGTGTTTGTGTTTGATGTGTAAATATATAATTGCCTCAATAAAGTATTTTTCAAAAAAAATCATTTCCAAACTTAATGACTGGAGGGAATCAAGCTGAACTGGGCCGAGGTGAATTTCATATCCGAGTTCAAAGCAGGTCTATTGAAGATTTTTGTTTTAAAATCTTTTTATTGGCATTTTCAACATTATATACATTGACGTTTGTGTTTATTTGTTGTACGGTGTAACGCAAAAAGGCTTTTATCTTACTTTACTATATTTACAGATTTATGCCGTGTTCTCCCCCCCCCCCCCAGCCCCCCTTTCCCTAACCCCTCCCCGTCTCCCCCCACCCACCCCCCTTGCTATCCTCCCTGGTCGATGCGGGGGTGTAGAAGAGAATTTAATGTGCAAGTTAGTTGCCTGCTTAAAGGCTTCATTAATATCTAGTTGCTTGGGCATATTTTATAAGAAAAGGCACTTGCTAAAAGCATGATGGGATGCTTGGCTGTATTTTGAACTGCTTCTGTACAAAATTGTGGAAGGTCGAATGTTGTTTACAAATGCTGCAGCTTGTTTCTGCTGACAATCTGCTTTAAAATTGTTTTAGCCAGAGACAGAGAAACATGCTAGATAACTTATGAAGAACATTCCCAAGGTTTGTTTTGTGTAAACATGGCTAGCAGAAGCTTGTTTTTTGTCCTTGATGCTGTTTATTTCATGGTATAAATATATGCTCTTAAATTTGTACGGTCGGGTGTTTGGAGTGGCCTCCGACCATTACAACCCCTCCACGATCAAGTCCAAATATATTACCTGAAACAAAGCTCGAAGCCTCTGACTATTTTCTTTCAACAACAGGGGGTGTGCTCCCCCTTTTCCTTGCTCTCCCTTTTCCTTGCTCCCCCTTCTCTTCTCCCTTTATCAGCTTTAGCCGTGTTTTTTGTGGATGAGTGTGGGGGGCGGGGGTGCTCAAGAAGGTACATCAATTCTGTCGAAGGCCTCGTCTCTGTGTCCAGGGAGACGATCACCTCTGGTGTTCTCTCCCCGGGGGTGGGGGGGGTTAATATTACGTTCATCAGCCGCCTGATGTTCGCAGTGAGTTGCCTACCCTTGACAAAGCCTGGCTGGTCTTCAGCGACCACCTCCGCTACAGCGTTCTCCAGCCTTTTGGCCAGGACCTTTGTGAGTATTTTTGCATCCACATTCAGCTACGAAATGGGTTTATATGATCAGTTAATACGTCAATATTTAATTACTTGATTTCTAGAGATATTTCTGTAGAGTATCAAACTCAAATATAATATAATATTTCCGTCGGGTCTTTGTCTTTTTTGGGTTTTGTTATATTACTGGGCCTAGTACTATGTATCGTTACTAGTTGCTGTTGATGCAGATGGTCTGATGGTGTGATTCTGAAGAAACCACGAGACTTCAACTTAAAGCAAACAAATTTATTAAGTAACAATTAATTATATTTGAGTTTGACACTCTCCAGAAATATCTCTAGAAATCAAGTAATTAAATATTGATGTATTAACTGATTCACAACTGCAAATACTAACTATACTGAGAGCTACCTATCGTATACTACTGCTTACTAAACACTCCTGGTTTGAAAAAGACCATTATCCTCTAGGAGCTGATACTTATACTGGGATCTCGTGGTGCCCTCTAGTGATAGTGTTACAGCTAGATGTTATAATTAACCCTTTAGTTATATACACATATACATATCATTACATCCCCCCTTTTTATTAACATTTCTTTCTTGTTTTAACAAAGGAAAAATGTAGAACAATAAGTAAACCAAAAAACATGATATGTATAACTTTGTACAGCGCAAAATGAGTAATGAATACACAAATTGACTGTGAAGTATTTACAAGTTCAGTCTATTAGATTTATTTCTTCTTCTCGTAGATCTTCTCAGTGGACGAGGTAGTGATTCTGCTTTCTTGACAGTTCTTTGCATGTCAGTGGTACTTTGATTGTTGGTTAGCATCTCTTGAAAGATAGTTTTGTTGAGTTGTAGATCTGGAAACATTTTTTATGGTTGAATCTTTTTGAGTGCTCTACGATTTCTACATGGGATGTTACCTTCAGTTGTTCTAATTATGTATGATCTGGATGGTGCTTGTCTGATGATTTTGGCAGGAGCAGGCCAACCTGCTAACCCCTATGATATGATAAACCTCCATCAGGCATTTTGATCCTAACCGTGTCATCTGGAGATAAATTCTATGATAATCTATGATAATGAGTCAAGAGTGGTTGCATGCATGTCATAATATAATCTTTGACGATCACGTAGCTGTTGCATTTTTTCATAGAATTTACATTGCAGAAGGAGGCCATTCGGCCCATCGAGTCTGCACCGGCTCTTGGAAAGAGCCCCCTACCCAAGGTCAACACCTCCACCCTATCCCCATAACCCAGTAACCCCACCCAACACTAAGGGCAATTTTGGACACTAAGGGCAATTTATCATGGACAATCCACCTAACCTGCACATCTTTGGACTGTGGGAGGAAACCGGAGCACCCGGAGGAAACCCACGCACACACGGGGAGGATGTGCAGACTCCGCACAGACAGTGACCCAAGCCGGAATTGAACCTGGGACCCTGGAGCTGTGAAGCAATTGTGCTATCCACAATGCTACCGTGCTGCCCCGGTAGCTCTGGAAGATGATCAGGATTTGGAAACTGCAACTCAAGTAACGTTGTTCTCAGATCCCTAATCATTAGCATCTGTGCCGGTGACAGACCTGTTGCTAATGGAGTTGCTCGGTCGGCTAGAAGTGCAAGATGGATGCCTGACGCAGAATCCAGAGCTTTATTAATCAGTTGTTTAACAATATGTACTCCTTTTTCTACTGTCTATTTGATTATGGGTAATGTGGAATAGATGCTATGTGTTTAAAATTGTAGAGTCTTGCAAACCCTGCCCAATCATTGCTATCAAAACACGGTCCATTATCTGTCATGACAGTGGTTGGTATTCCATGTCGGGAAAAGGTTTCTTTGCTCGCTTTTATCACAGACACGTTGTAGCAATGCATCCTTTTTAGTCTCCTCTCAAATTAAGTTGATTTTTTCATCCGATGCTGGAATGTTGTCTGCACACATCTGTACCTGAGATTCAATATGTTGAATGAATTCCAGTGGTTCACTTTGCAAAGTGATGGAGCGTGATAACGCATCTGCTATTATCAGATCTTTTCCAGGTGTGTCGATGAGGTCGAAATCATATCATCGGAATTTCATTAGAATTCTTTGGAGTCGTGGAGTCATGCCATTGAGATCCTTATGAATAATGTGCACCAATGGTCTGTGGTCGGTCTCCACAGTGAAAGTGGGTAGTCCATAAACTTTAATATTCCGATTAGTAGACCAGAACATTCTTTTTCGATTTGAGCGCAGCGACATTCTGTTGGTGTCATCGTTCTCGATGCATATGCGACAGGAACCCAAGATGAACTGTCATCTTTTTGCAACAATACTGCTCCAATTCCGTCCTGACTTGCATCAGTCAAAATTTTTTGTCTCCCTATTTGGATTGAAAATTACTAAAATCAGTGCGGTGGTGAGTTGTGATTTCAAGTCAAGCCACTCTTGTTGATGATCCTTTGTCTATTCAAACAAGGTTGATTTCTTAATCAGGTTTCTCAGAATTGTTATTCGGAGGGCAGCACAGTGGCGCAGTGGATAGCATTGCTGCCTCACGGCGCCGAGGTCCCAGGTTCGATCCTGGCTCTGGGTCACTGGCCGTGTGGAGTTTGCACATTCTCCCTGTGTCTGCGTGGGTTTCGTCCCCACAACCCAAAAGATGTGCAGGGTAGGTGGATTGGCCACGTTAAATTGCCCTAAAGTTGGAAAAAATTAATTGGGTAATCTAAATTTTATTTTTTTTAAACGGTTGGACAAATTAGGGATGAATTTGCCTAGGAAGTTGACAACGGCAAGAAAACGAAGAACTGCTTTTTTGTCCTCAAGGGACTTTCATTTATTGAATGGCTGCGATTTTGTCAGTGTTAGGTCGCACACCTTTTTCTGAAATTTGATCTCCTAGGAACTTCAATGTCAAAGCGTCAAAACTACATTTGGATTAATTCAGCTTAAGGCCATACTCATGTATGCATTGAAAGACTTGTCTTAGTCTCAAGATATGTTCTTCTGGTGTTGATGATCATATGATGATGTCATCTACGTAGAGACGAACACCGTCTATTCCCTCAGTCATCTGTTCCATGATGCTGTGGAAGATTTCAGACACAGAGATTATTCTGAAAGACATTCTGTTATAGCAGAATCTGTCAAAAGGTGTATTAAAGGTGCAGAACTTTCTGCTCCAGTCTTCTAATTGAATTTGCCAGAAACCTTGCGATGCATCTAACTTGGTGAAGATGCGAGCATTCGCCATTTTGCTGGGGATTTCCTCTCTCTTCGGTGTGGGATAGTGTTCCCTCATGATGTTCTCATTGAGGTCCTTGGGATAGATACATATCCGCAGGTCACCTGACGGTTTCTTCACACAAACCATCAAACTGACCCAGTCAGTCGGTTCAGTGAATCTTGATATTATACCCTGTTGTTGTAGCCTTTCTAATTCCAACTTCAACCTTTGTCTCAGTGGAGCAGGAATTCTCCTTGGTGATGTCCTACAGGTTTAGCATCCGTCCGAAGTAAAATCTTGTACTTAAATGGTAGCATGCCCATGCCTTTGAATACATCTGGACATTGATCAAGGACTCTTTGGATATCCTTTTGTAGATCTGAATGAGATGAAGTTGCAGTATAAATGCACTGTATTAGGTGTACCTCCTTGCAGGCTTGTAATAATAATAATAATCGCTTATTGTCACAAGTTGGCTTCAATTAAGTTACTGTAAAAAGCCCATAGTCGCCACATTCCGGCACCTGTTCAGGGAGGCCAGTACGGGAATTTAACCCGTGCTGCTGCCTTGTTCTGCATTACAAGCCAGCTATTTAGCCCAGTGTGCTAAATCAGCCCCTTGTGCACCTACGAGTGACGATGTATCTGACTTGACAATCTCAAATCTTAGTTTTGTTTCAATATCCTTGTTGGAAACTACTAAATAGCATGATCCCATTGATGAGAATGCATTGCCGTTGTAGTCTGTTGGTTTACAGGCAGCTGGAAGAATTTTAGGAGTTTGCTTGAGCCTTGAGAGGTCGAGCTTGGATAACAGGTTAGCTGACGCGCCTGTGTCCAATTTAAAATTGATTGAGCATTCATTTACTTCGAGCACTGTGTTCCATTCAGTAGCTGAAGTAATGGAATTAATTGAATTGGTAGGCAAAGTTACTTCAGTGGAGTTTTCATGTTTCTCAATGATCCCTACAAAGAATGTATTTTCCAGGGAGTAACTATCTGAATCTGTCGAAAAATCTTGCTCTAGCTCTTTTTCTTTTGATTGTACACTTCGACCATTAATCTGCCTTGTAATTGGTTTGTAAGATTTAAATGTGAGTGTAGATCTGCACTGTGCAGCATAATGATTTAATCTGCCACGTTGTGAGCATTGCTTTCCTCTGGCAGGGCATTTTCTTTGAAAGTGGGAGGTTCCACCCCTTGAACACGTCATTGTGTTGACGTCATGCCGCACGACACTTCGCGCATGCGTAGATCGGGTTTTGGCCGCCTCGCATTTCTGAGCGAAGTGCGCATGTGCGGGGCTAGCATGCGCCGCACAAGATGGCTGCCGCTCAAAACATGGATCTTCTTAATCTGCATCACTGCCTTTACACACTCTGCCTCGTGGGGAATTTGCGTGCCCTTTTCACGGAGAAAATACTCTTTGTACTGATTTTTTGATTGTTGATGTGACAAATGTTGAATTCTTTACCCGTCAGTCTGGCCTCAATAAAACTCTAGATGGATTTGTAGGCATAGCATTATTTATTTTTAACCAACTTGCAAGTCTGACTCACTTCACAAAAACCCAGAACACAAGCTGCCTCCTGGGTCTTCCGAACCGAGTGCAATTGGAGACAAAGGAATCTCTACAAATACATTCAAATGGCACCAAGTTTCACATACACGATTCCCATAGGTCATCCTATACCCCTCCTGACCTGGCCATACATCCTAATTGGCTCCCTTCTCATTCCTTAACCCTGGGCCTCTTTTTACCCAGCATCCTTTTCCCCTCCTCTACCAGACACCCCTCCCCCCTTCCTTGCCATGCTTGCTGAAATCCTTTCTCCTTATTTAAACTTACTATTTTATATCACATTCGTCATTCCCTCCTTTTATCCTTTCATGATAACCTATCTATTCAATCCGTAGCTACGGCCCCTCATCTAAAAAGATTTGTCGCTGCGTTTCCAATTCCTGTTGTAGTCCCCCTTCATCCGCTGCACCCTCGTGGATCCTAATAGCTAAGATTTTAGGGGCGTCTATCTGTTCTAGTGCACCCCGCATTCTACCCATCACACATTTAAGGATGGCCAGGCCCACAAAGATGCAGCCGAGTGCCACTGCTAAATACATGGTCATATTTATCAACCTATCCTTCCAACCTCCAAATCCCCAGTTACCCCAAGAGCCAGGGTCCTGCATTCCGTCCAGGTGATCCCGTATGCGATCCATAAATTTAGTGATGTTAGCGGTTAGGTCTTGAACTCCCATGATACACTTGCCCTACACTATGGCGCATACCCCACCCTCACGGGCCAGAAGATAGTCAAGAGCAGACCGGTTCTGCATTGCATACAACCGTAGCTGAGACAATTCCTTGGTTATTGCCCCGAGGGCTCCCAAGGTTTTGTTTCCCAAGATGGTAAGGCCACAAATAAAATAATTCCTATCGCTGACCGCCAAGGAACCCCCCACACCTCCTAGTGTCAAGACGCTCAGAATTCCCCACCCGGCTGAGTGGCCTCGGTTGGGTGCAAGAACCTGAGGCTTTTTCCAGTTCTCGCAGAATTCAGCTGAGACTGCCCGGCGTGCTAACTGATTATGCAGTATCCACGCAGAGGGGCAGGGGACTGTGGTAGGGACTAGAGTCCTGATAGCAATTTGGCGGGGAAATGGGGCTGACAAAACATTGGTCGCTGTGCCATTAAAAAAAAGTAGTAATCTTGCTCCGTGTACAGGCTAGCATCACAATCAGTATATCGGTTGTGTAGGGATCCCCCAGTAGCCCAGTTTATCCAGCTTTGGAATGCCCATTCGGGCCTCCCAGCAATGCGGAAAGCCCTAGTCCCAACAGTGATATGAGAGACATTCGCCCAGCCACAAAGGAGCTGGAGGCCGGCGTTCAATGGAACGCAGGTGGTGTTGTAACAAACGCATTGGCCAGACACCTGAGTGATATGACATCTCCTATCCGTACAGGTGGGGAACAGACATGTTATATTCGTTTCCACCTCTACCAGCAAACAGCCATACCCGTCACTGCTGAAACAATTCTCGTACAACCGGGAGTCTCTATTGGGAGTGAAGTGGCTAGGTATGTATGCCCTCCACCGTTGCAGCCTATCATACTGTGATTGGGAATTATCTCGAGGAAGGGGACGGCAAATAGCCGGTGGTTCTGAACCCGGATCGTAAGGAAGAGTGACTTGCTCGGGCGGTGGCTCGGAATGCTGACAATGAACCACGGTTTGGGGAATGCCCCAAAGCGGTGAAACAGAAAATAACCCGTCCCTGGCCAGACAAGCGGTGGTAAATGTGGTAGAAGAGATTCATACTACCCGGGTTTTCCTCAGTCTGGGCCCTAAATTAATTAAGTGTATCTCCTGATAACCTACGTTCTAGTTGTACTCCGCTCCTTACACGCCCCGTCCTCTCTCAAGTCCCCCTCTCTCTCTCACAACCTCTTCCTACCCTCTCCTGACGGTCTGATTTTACCTTTATGACACCAATCTTAACACATCCAAAATCAAATTTACATGTACTCCAAAATCAAGGCAATGTCCATGTAATGTTCCCTTCCCATCGCCGGGACAGGTGCAATAGCTTCATGAGTCCTGCATTGTCCGTTAACCTGATGGCCTTCCATGAGTCGATACCATGTCCTCGTATATGGGGGCAGCGAAGAACATCACCTCTGCATAACCACTTTCTTACCTTGCAGGTCAGCTGTTCGGGAGAGAGAGGGAGCCGGGACCTTGGAAACAGCGCGGGAGTTTGAAAAAGCGCGGGAGCTGTGAGGCAGAGGGGACAGATTAAAAGGTCGCTGCCTGGGTGAGGTAAGTACTGATTAACCACTTTCTTACCTTGCAGGTCAGCTGTTCGGGAGAGAGAGGGAGCCGGGACCTTGGAAACAGCGCGGGAGTTTGAAAAAGCGCGGGAGCTGCGAGGCAGAGGGGACAGATTAAAAGGTCGCTGCCTGGGTGAGGTAAGTACTGATTAACCACTTTCTTACCTTGCAGGTCAGCTGTTCGGGAGAGAGAGGGAGCCGGGACCTTGGAAACAACGCGGGAGTTTGAAAAAGCGCGGGAGCTGCGAGGCAGAGGGGACAGATTAAAAGGTCGCTGCCTGGGTGAGGTAAGTACTGATTAACAACTTCTTCCTTACCTTGCAGGTCAGCTGTTAGTTTCGGGAGATCAGTTTCGGGAGCAGGCCTATTGGCTGACTGTAAATCAGGAAGGATACAAAGGGTGTGGCTGAAGTGCCTTTAGAAACAGAGTGCTGGAAGCAAACGGAGTGTATCTGAGTTTGAGTAAGGCTGAGTTCGGGTAAGAGGTGAGTGTGGGCTGTGTTTTTTTGGTGTTTGGGGGTGAGTTTCCCCCCAATTTTTTTTTAAAAATCTAATTAATTAAGTAAATTAATTAACTAGTTAAGGGAATTTGGTGCTCATCTTAAGGAGGTGCAGAGAAGCAGACCTGTGAGGGAGCCTCGGGAGCAATTACACCACAGCTAGCAGGTGAGTGATTGGCTTGTAACAGGTAAGTGATTTTTCTTTTCTCTCTTTGACTTTCTCTTAGCTGTGTAGTGTAGTTCAAATTTAACTTCAGGTTTAAGTCATGGCAGGAGAGCTCAGACCCGTGTCATGCTCCTCTTGTGAGATGTGGCAAGTCAGGGACCCTTCTGGTGTCCCTGACTCCTTCATCTGCAAGAAGTGTGTCCAACTGCAGCTCCTGTTAGACCGCTTGACGGCTCTGGAGCTGCGGATGGACTCACTTTGGAGCATCCGCGATGCTGAGGAAGTTGTGGATAGCACATTCAGTGAGTTGGTCACACCGCAGATTAAAATTACTGAGGCAGATTGGGAATGGGTGACCAACAGACAGAGGAAGAGTAGGAAGGCAGTGCAGGGATCCCCGTTCATGGCACCGTGGCTGGCTCTGCTGCACAGAAGGACGGGAAAAAGAGTGGCAGAGCTATAGTGATAGGGGATTCAATTGTAAGGGGAATAGACAGGCGTTTCTGCGGACGCAAACGAGAATCCAGGTTGGTATGTTGCCTCCCTGGTGCAAGGGTAAAGGATGTCTCGGAGCGGCTGCAGGGCATTCTGGAGGGGGAGGGTGAACAGCCAGCTGTCGTGGTGCATATAGGCACCAACGATATAGGTAAAAAATGGGATGAGGTCCTACAAGCTGAATTTAGGGAGTTAGGAGTTAAACTAAAAAGTCGGACCTCAAAGGTAGTAATCTCAGGATTGCTACCAGTGCCACGTGATAGTCAGAGTAGGAATGACAGGGTAGCTAGGATGAATACGTGGCTTGAGAGATGGTGCAAGAGGGAGGGTTTCAAATTCCTGGGACATTGGGACCGGTTCTGGGGGAGGTGGGACCTGTACAAATCGGACGGTCTGCATCTGGGTGGGACCGGAACCAATGTTCTCGGGGGTGTGTTTGCTAGTGCAGTTGGGGAGGGTTTAAACTAATATGGCAGGGAGATGGGAACCGATGTAGGAAGTCAGTGGGGACAGAAACAAAAGGCAGGAAGGGAGAGTGTGTAAAGCATGACCTGAGAAAGCAGGGCAGAGAGCAAGGAAGGTCTACATTAAACTGCATTTATTTCAATGCAAGGGGCCTGACGGGCATAGCGGATGAACTCAGGGCATGGACGGGCACATGGGACTGGGATATTATAGCTATGACTGAAACATGGCTAAGGGAGGGGCAGGACTGGCAGCTCAATGTTCCGGGGTACAGATGCTATAGAAAGGATAGAACAGGAGGTAAGAGAGGAGGGGGAGTGGTGTTTTTGATTAGGGAGAACATCACGGCAGTACTTAGAGGGGATATATCCGAGGGTTCGCCCACTGAGTCTATATGGGTGGAACTGAAAAATAAGAAGGGAGAGATCACCTTGGTAGGACTGTACTACAGGCCCCCAAATAGTCAGCGGGAAATTGAGGAGCAACTATGTAAGGAGATTACAGATAGCTGCAAGAATAATAGGGTGGTAGTAGTAGGGGACTTTAACTTTCCCAACATTGACTGGGACAGCCATAGCATTAGGGGCTTGGATGGAGGGAAATTTGTTGAGTGTATTCAGGAGGAATTTCTCATTCAGTATGTGGATGGACCGACTAGAGAGGGGGCAAAACTTGACCTCGTCTTGGGAAATAAGGAAGGGCAAGTGACAGAAGTGCTAGTGAGAGATTACTTTGGGACAAGTGACCATAACTCCATTAGTTTTAAGATAGCTATGGAGAATGATAGGTCTGGCCCAAGAGTTAAAATTCTTAATTGGGGCAAGGCCAATTTTGATGGTATCAGACAGGAACTTGCAGAGGTAGATTGGGGGAGACTGTTGGCAGGCAAAGGGACGGCTGGTAAATGGGAGGCTTTTAAAAATGTGTTAACCAGGGTGCAGGGTAAGCACATTCCCTTTAGAGTGAAGGGTAAGGCTGGTAGAAGTAGGGAACCCTGGATGACTCGAGACATTGAGACTCTGGTCAAAAAGAAGAAGGAGGCATATGACGTACATAAGCAACTGGGATCAAGTGGATCCCTAGAAGAGTATAGAGATTGTCGAAATAGAGTTAAGAGGGAAATCAGGAGGGCAAAAAGGGGACATGAAATTGCTTTGGCAAATAATGCAAGGGAGAATCCAAAGAGATTCTACAAATACATAAAGGGGAAAAGAGTAACTAGGAACAGAGTAGGGCCTCTTAAGGATCAACAAGGGCATCTATGTGCAGAGCCACAAGAGTTGGGTGAGATCCTGAATGAATATTTCTCATCGGTATTCATGGTGGAGAAAGGCATGGATGTTAGGAAACTAAGGGAAATAAATAGTGATGTCTTGAGAAGTGTGCATATTGCAGAGGAGGAGGTGCTGGAGGTCTTAAAGCGCATCAAGGTAGATAAATCCCCGGGACCTGATGAAATGTATCCCAGGGTGTTGTGGGAGGCTAGGGAGGAAATTGCGGGTCCCCTAACAGAGATATTTGAATCATCGGCAGCCACAGGTGAGGTGCCTGAAGATTGGAGAGTGGCGAATGTTGTGCCCTTGTTTAAGAAGGGCAGCAGGGAAAAGCCTGGGAACTACAGACCGGTGAGCCTAACGTCTGTAGTAGGTAAGTTGCTAGAAGGTATTCTGAGAGACAGGATCTACAAGCATTTAGAGAGGCAAGGACTGATTCGGGGCAGTCAGCATGGCTTTGTGCGTGGAAAATCATGTCTCACAAATTTGATTCAGTTTTTTGAGGGGGTGACCAAGAAGGTAGATGAGGGCAGTGCAGTAGACGTTGTCTACATGGACTTTAGCAAAGCCTTTGACAAGGTACCGCATGGTAGGTTGTTGCAGAAGGTTAAAGCTCACGGGATCCAGGGTGAGGTTGCCAATTGGATTCAAAATTGGCTGGACGACAGAAGGCAGAGGGTGGTTGTAGAGGGTTGTTTTTCAAACTGGAGGCCTGTGACCAGTGGTGTGCCTCAGGGATCGGTGCTGGGTCCACTGTTATTTGTGATTTATATTAATGATTTGGATGAGAATTTAGGAGGCATGGTTAGTAAGTTTGCAGATGACACCAAGATTGGTGGCACAGTGGATAGTGAAGAAGGTTATCTAGGATTGCAATGGGATCTTGATCAATTAGGCCAGTGGGCCGACGAATGGCAGATGGAGTTTAATTTAGATAAATGTGAGGTGATGCATTTTGGCAGATCGAATCAGGCCAGGACCTACTCAGTTAATGGTATGGCGTTGGGGAGTGTTATAGAACAAAGAGATCTAGGAGTACAGGTTCATAGCTCCTTGAAGGTGGAGTCGCAGGTGGACAGGGTGGTGAAGAAGGCATTCGGCATGCTTGGTTTCATTGGTCAGAACATTGAATACAGGAGTTGGGACGTCTTGTTGAAGTTGTACAAGACATTGGTACGGCCACACTTGGAATACTGTGTGCAGTTCTGGTCACCCTATTATAGGAAGGATATTATTAAACTGGAAAGAGTGCAGAAAAGATTTACTAGGATGTTGCCGGGACTTGATGGTTTGAGTTATAAGGAGAGGCTGGATAGACTGGGACTTTTTTCCTTGGAGCGTAGGAGGCTTAGGGGTGATCTTAAAGAGGTCTATAAAATAATGAGGGGCATAGATAAGGTAGATAGTCAACATCTTTTCCCAAAGGTAGGGGAGTCTAAAACTAGAGGGCATAGGTTTAAGGTGAGAGGGGAGAGATTCAGAAGGGCCAAGAGGGGCAATTTCTTCACTCAGAGGGTAGTGAGTGTCTGGAATGGGCTGCCAGAGGTAGTAGTAGAGGCGGGTACAATTGTGTCTTTTAAAAAACATTTAGATAGTTACATGGGTAAGATGGGTATAGAGGGTTATGGGCCAAGTGCGGGCAACTGGGACTAGCTTAATGGTAAAAACTGGGCGGCATGGGCTGGTTGGGCCGAAGGGCCTGTTTCCATGCTGTAAACTTCTATGATTCTATGATTCTATAAGTGAAATGTCCTTGTAGCTTAGTTGGGGTTACAGATGTAGATGATATTTCCCTTTTACATGTCCGTCGCCGATGTCACTCCAAGCGAGGTGAGGCCGAAGATTACACAGGCGGTGCACAGCCACCCCATCATGCTTCACACCTGTAAAACAGCGCTGGGGAAGGGAAGCAGGTTAGTAACCGACCTTTTTACAGTGGTAGAGGTGGACCCAATTTATAGTGGTGGAGGTGGACCCAATTTACAGTGGTGGAGGTGGACCCAAGCACTCCGCCCCTCCACTTTAACTACAGTGGGGGTGGTAAGGAGAACTTGGAAGGGCCCCTCCCATCGCGGCTCCAACCCTTTCCGAGTCCAATTTTTGACCATGACATAACTACCGGGCTGCACTGAAAGTGAGCTAGGTAATGGGGGCAGTGGCGGGTGAGCCGCGTGGACCTGGCCATGGGGCTCCTTGAGGACCTTAGTGAGGGCTAGAACATAGGTGGTCATTTCTTCAGTCATATGGTGAAACTGAACCAGTCTGGGAACATGCAGGTTCCAGGGAGTTCTAAGGGGCCTGCCATAAAAGATCTCGGCAGGAGAGAGCCGGGCCGGTCCCACAGGTGTAACCTGCAGCTGGAAGAGGGCAACGGGGAGCAACTTAAGCCATGTCAGTCCCGTGTCTGCTCTTAATTAGCCAATTTAGTTTTGAGGGTCAGATTGTGTCTCTCAACCAACCCGGCCGCCTGCGGTCTGTACGCACAGTGTAACTGCTGGGATATGCCCAACTGGGAGCAGAGCTCTTTGTTAATCTTTCCAATAAAATGAGGCCCATTATCAGAACTTAACTGAGCTGGTATACCGTACCGGGGAATGATTTCCCGCATCAGAACTTTAACCACAGTAGCAGCTTTATTATCGGTAGTCGGATATGCCTCGACCCATCTGCTGAACACATCCACAATGACCAAAACATATTTATAACATTGACACCTTTCTAACTCAATGTAATCCATTTGGAGCATCTCAAAGGGACCATTGGGCAATGGGGTTTGCCCCATTCCACAAGGGATACCTTTGCCGGTGTTATATTGCTGACAAATCAAACACCGATTACTGATACTCTGGGACAACCCCTGCATTTTAGGGTGCCACCAAGTGTCCAGCAACAAATCACTAGTTCCCCGAGCCCCACAATGAGTTGCAAAGTGTACACATTCGATGACCCATAAAGCCAGTACATCAGACATACAAGTCTGATGTGCTGGCGTGGTCCATAATAAGGAAACAGAATCATATGCACAACCTAACCGTTTCCACATTTGTTTATCACTCTCAGGAGCGTCCTCCTGTAACCTTATGACGTCTTGGATGGTTGGCATTGGCTTGTCAGAAGCAGACCTATTTATAGCAGATCGTTTAGTCTGACTTAACATTTTAGGCACCATCACTTGCAGAATTTGCGTGGCTGTCCGCGCTGCACAATCTGCTTGTTCATTACCAACGTCAACCGTTTGTATGGGCAGCGTATTTAATGACGGAAATCTGCGCTGGCAGAAGGAGGGCCTGCAGTAGGTCATTAACTAAACCCCGGTGGGATATTTCCGTGCCGGCCGAGGTAAGGAATCCCCTATTCTTCCAGAGTTGCCCGAAGTCATGAACTACCCCGAAAGCGTATCGGGAGTCAGTATAAATATTTACCCGACGATCTACCACAAGTATACATGCACGGGTAAGGGCGAAAAGTTTGGCTTGTTGGACTGAATAAGGGGTCTGAATAGCGGCCGCTTCTAGGATCAGACCATCCTGATCTACAATTGCACAACCGGACAGTCTCCGGCCAGTGGGCCTTACTAATGCACTGCCATCAACATACATAATCATGTCAGGTTGTTCTAACGGAATATCGCTCAGATTGTACCTTATTGTGCTAGTTTCCTGAATCAAGGCTAAACAGTCGTGGCCAGGTGCGTCTTCATGGACAGGGGGACCGCTAAGAAAACAGGCTGGATTGATAGTGGTACAGTGTTTAAATGTCAGACGTGGATTGTTCAAAAGGTATATCTCATACCTATTCTGACGAGCTGCGGTAAGATGCTGAGTCTGCAGTTGCCCCAATAGTGCGATTACCGAGTGGGAGCTATACACCGTAATATCCTGTTGGAGAGTGATGTTGGCAGCAGCCTGCAAACTATTGTATATCGCTGCCAAGATCTGGGTGCAAACAGGGTGGCCCAACGCTACTGGATCAAGTTTGGAAGAGTAATATGCTACGGGCCGGTGCTTGTCCCCATGTTGCTGGGTGAGTACCGCTGTTGAACATCCTTCCAGAACAGTACAATATATCTGGAACGGTCGGTCGTACAGGGTCCTACCGAGGGCCGGTGCTTGTAACAAGGCCTGCTTCAGGCAATGGAAGGCTTCGAGTGCCTCGGTGGTGAGAGTAAAATTCCCCCCTTCACTAGTGTAAGGCGTCAGCAGCTTTGTATAGACAGCGATGTTTGGTATCCACTGCCTACAATAATTCACCATACCCAGCCAATGACGGACCTCCTTGGCTGTGGTAGGGGCGGGGAATTGGCATATTGGTTCAATCCTACTGGGTTCGAGACTTCTTTCTGTGGCTGTAAGTAAAACTCCTAAGAACTTGACCTTTGTCTGAGCCACCAGGACCTTTGATTGTGAAACAACATAACCCAACGAGGATAGGTGGTTTAATAACTGGATCACATCATCCCTGTTACTGGGCTCGTCAGGACTCGCTACCAATATGTCATCTACATACTGCACTAGAGTGGAACCATGCTCCAATGTCAAAGCCTGGAGTTGGGTCTGCAGACATCTGGAGAAGAGTGTAGGTGAGTTGACGAACCCCTGAGGCAGTCGGATCCAGGTATACTGCTGTCCATTGTAAGTGAAGGCAAACAAATATTGGCTTTCAGATGCGAGTGGAAGGGCAAAGAAAGCATGCTGAAGGTCAATTATGGTGAAGACCCGGGCTTGAGCTGGAATCTGAGCCAGTATGTGGGCAGGATTAGGGACGAGAGCATGTAACGGCTGTGCGATGGCATTGATTGAACGTAAATCCTGTACTAATCGGTACTGGTCTGGTTTGACTGGTTTAGGCACAGCAAGTATGGGGGTGTTACATTCTGATTGGCAAGGGACCAAAATACCCTGTTGCAACAGCTCTCGGATTAATTTGTCTATAGACGGGGCAGCTTGGGGTTTCAGGGGGTATTGCCGAATGGAAGGCAGCTTTACATGGTCCTTAATCGTTACCTTAATGGGTGTAACATTTGTCTTTCCCACTTGTGATGGGTATTCCACCCAGACCTGTGGGTTGACATATTCCAAAACGTCACGTCCCCGGTGATGCTGAAGTCGAGTGTTAATCGTTTCAGGGACCTCAAAATATTTTATGGAAGTGCCGTCTGGCGTGACTTGAAGTGCGTACTCTGTTGGATCTGAATGATCCACTGCCCTCCTTACCATAGGCCCCAGATCCTTGGCATGGTACTGGTCATGGACCTGATGTGTAATATGAGGGCCTACAGAAGCTGACTGTGGCCATAAATGTGGTGGTATTGTAACAAAATCGGCTGTACCTTCTTTTCCCGTGACTGTGGCTGTAACCTTGACTGGCCATTCGGTCCCAATTAACGGCCGGTATTTGTCCTCCAACTCGCTGTTTTGTCCGGTTCTGTCATAGGCCAGGGTAACGTGTGCAGTGAATGTTCAATGTCTAACGTCCACCACTGGGGAGTGATAGAAATATAGCACTGTTGTCTCATCCTCCATGATTGAACCGTTACCCCTTCATCTCCGCACTCTAGCTGTAGCTGGAAGATACACAGTAAATCTCGGGCCAACAAGTTACAGACCAATCCAGTAGTCACCACAAACTGATGATCCACAGACTTATTCTCGTAAGTGACTGTCACAGGTTCAGAAATAGGATACTCATACACCTGTCCTTGGAACCCCGACAAATGCTGGGTGTGGTCGGATAGTGGTAGTCGAAGTTCTGATTGCACCGAAGACATGGCTGCTCCAGTGTCGATTACAAATGGGCAGTGTTAATCTCCTATCTGCAGAGAAATAATAGGTTCCCTGTCCGATTGGAGAGTCCTTATGACTAAATTAGCTCGTCAATCTTGTGTTGGGAAAGGGTTTGCCTTAGAGAAATCAGTGTACCTCGTCTGTCCTCCCCTTGGTGGGTACCCCCTCCTTTGGGCCGGGTAGTCTCCTTCTGCTGCCCGTCTTTTAAAGGGGCATTCCTGTTGCCAGTGATCTGCACGGCTGCAATTAAAACATGCATTGTTCCCTCTATATCTGCCCCGTCCTCTTTTCTCAGTAGACCCCTCAGAGGGGGCAGCAGTTGTGAAGCTGTTGGTGCATACGGTTGGCCATAAAGAGGAGCTGAGGGTTCATTTGGGTGGGTTTGATATCCTACCCCATGTTGATCCACCCACCCAAGGTCACAATATTGGGGTTCCAGCTGGTAAGCCACCATATCTGCCGCTGGTTGGGGTCTCAGATCATCTTTTTTCATTGCATACTCAGTCTTAATCTTTGCAACTGAGCCTCCTTCCTGGCCTACACCCTCCTTCCAATAAAATCTGGCTGCCCTGGCCATCTGAGAAGGGTCATTCTCTGTCCAATTCATGTTATTACATTTCACGGCAGTAGCCACAGAAGGTGGTAGGCAATGCATTAACATAGCACAATATTGAGGGGAATTCTGACCATTTTGGTACGGCAATTCGCCTGACTGCCCACGGTAGATTTCATTAAAACGTTCCAGAAATTCCTCTGGCTCTTCAGTCTTTTTAGGTTTGAGGTCTAAGATAGCAGAGATGTTTATGGGCTTTTGAAATGTGACATTCAACGCATTCAGGATTTGTGCCCGTCTACCATCGTCCAAAGCATGGGCTTGCTGAAGTGCGGCGTGGCTAGCATAATTCAAGTAATTGAGATGATTGCGGTACTCTGCTGGGGTTAAAACCTGCTGGACTAGGGCCCAGAGGTCTCTTAAATCAGCTTGATAAGCTGAGATGGTAGTTCTCAGATAATCCACGAAAGCAGCAGGAGATTTCTTCCTGTCTGGGATTGCAGCCAGAATAGCCATCATCCCACTGGGTCTCCATGGGAAATAAACATCTATCGTGGGCTGGGCGGACGCCGCTACAGCATCAGGGTTTGGTATTTTCCTAATCGGCAACTGTCTCAGAGTCTCACTAGGGGGCACTCTAGCGGATTCCTCTGGCTCTTCAAAGACTGCGACATCCTTCCCTTCCACTAGGGGGAGCTCCAGCTCCTCAGAACCATTCCCATCCTCTTTCTTTGTTCTCATACTTTTCTGTCCTACCATATCGGTCTGAAGGAGGTATGTGTGATTGTTTCTGGATAGGATCAGGCCCCTCTCTCATTGTCCGAGATCGGGTCCTAGAGCTAACTGGGCTTGTTGAACAGAGCTCCCCTTCTCTAACAGACAGTGAAGATGCTGAAATAGGACCCAAGCTATCAACCAAAGGGACTGGAGAGGCTGGCATGATTTGAATTTGGGAAGCAGTGACTGGATATAAATTATGATACCCTGGTGGTTCCGGAATTAGTGCAGACAATGCTACTGGTGCAGTTGGGACTCTACCCGACATGGTTCAATTTTTTAGGTCCTCGTCTCCTTCTGTCAATGCAAGGCCAGCCATTGAACTACGTAGCCCATTTTTAAAAGCTCGAGTCCACCCTCTCTTTACTTGCTCGTTTTTTGAATGCACACTCCTTTTTCAAGATCTCCAGAGTTTTCTGGTTCCCCCCTTCACTAATTGGAATTCCCATTTTAAGGGCATTTTCTTGCCAACTTGATAACATGATCTTATCCCTTTCCTCTTGACAATATTGTCTCCATAATCCAATTAATTATTTTGCTTTCATACTTTGGCACTTTTTCCAGATTTCTCCCTGAATTTTCTTAATGATGTCCAGGTCTTTAGTGCCCCCTAGTGGCCATTCGTCACCCAATTTCTTCCTTAAGGTTGCTGACGTTTTCCTAAAATCTCTCGCTTTATCTGGATAAATATCACATAATATTTGCAATCCGTACCAACCGCGAGTGACCAGACCAATCAGACCATAAGAAGAGGGGAAAATCAATGCGCGGTCATTTTCCAGCTACACATTGTGGGCCCTTTTCCACTTTCCTTGTCCAAAATCAGTTTAATTCTGATTTTGCAGTTGGTCGGTAACCGTCTGGAGAAATCCCGGGTTTCCGGCACCAAATGACAAATGTTGAATTCTTTACCCGTCAGTCTGGCCTCAATAAAACTCGAGATGGATTTGTAGGCATAGTATTATTTATTTTTAACCAACTTGCAAGTCTGACTCGCTTCACAAAAACCCAGAACACAAGCTGCCTCCGGGGTCTTCCGAACCGAGTGCTATTGGAGACAAAGGAATCTCTACAAATACATTCAAATGGCATCAAGTTTCACATACACGATTCCCATAGATCATCCTATACCCCTCCTGACCTGGCCATACATCCTAATTGGCTCACTTCTCATTCCTTACCCCTGGGCCTCTTGTTACCCAGCATCCTTTTCCCCTCCTCTACCAGACACCCCTCCCCCCTTCCTTGCTATGCTTGCTGAAATCCTTTGTCCTTTGTGAACTCACTGGAATTCAACTGGCCTACATCTACATTACTGTAACTAATATTTAAACTAACTATTTTATATCACATTCGTCAGATGAACCATACATATTTCTATTGCGATTTCTAAAGTCAATTATTTTTGCCTTAGTAATCTTTCTCTTAAATGTTCATGATGTGTAGATGCCGGCGTTGGACTGGGGTGAGCACAGTACGAAGTCTTACAACACCAGGTTAAAGTCCAACAGGTATGTTTCGATGTCACTAGCTTTCGGAGCGCTGCTCCTTCCTCAGGTGAATGAAGAGGTATGTTCCAGAAACTTAAATGTTCATCAGTGATTCCGAACATTATTTGTTCACGAATCATTGAATCATTAAGTGCAGAAAAGTTACAGGATTGTGATAGCAGCCTCAGATCTGTTATAAAGCTGTTAAAGGATTCATCTTTGACTTGCAACCTCTTCTTAAATATGTAGCGCTCAAACGTTTCATTGGTTTGAATCTTACAATGGCTATCAAATTTTTCAAGGATTACTTCAAAATTTGTTTTGTCTTGACCCGCAATGTATTGAAATGAATTGTAGATCTCTATCGCGTGTGAATCAGCCATAGATAGTAACAGAGCTATTTTACGAGCATCTGTGGCATTATTTAAGTCAGAACTTAAGCTGAAATTGCTGTTTAAACAAACACCAGTTTACATTTAAGTCACCGGTGATCCTGAGGTGTCGAAGTGCTTGTGTTCTATCCATCGAGCTGGGAATCATCAAAGTTTTTCGGAAGGTGATGCTCTGTTGCCGAATAGCTGTGATTTATTTTTTCTAATCTTACTATTCTATTCTAGGTAGTTGCTGTAGCCAATCCTGGTACCATGTTATATTACTGGGTCTAGTAATATGTATTGTTACTAGTTGCTGTTGATGCAAATGGTCTGATGGTGTGATCCTGAAAAAAACACAAGTCTCCAACTTAAAGCAAACTAATTTATTAAGTAGCGATTAATTGTATTTGAGTTTGACACTTTACAGAAATATCACTAGAAATCAAGGGATTAAATATTGATGTATTAACTGATTCACAACTACAAATACTAACTATACTGAGAGCTATCTCTCATACACTACTGCTTATGAAACACTCCTGGGTTGAAAGAGACCAAGATCCTCCAGGAGCTGATACTTATACTGGGATCTGGTGTTGCCCTCTAGTGGTAGTGTTGCAGCTAGATGTTATAATTAACCCTTTAGTTATATAAGCATATACAAATCATTACAGGTATCAGTGAGATTGTGGCCTGCGCTAGTTCAGGAGGCAAAGTGCCCCTTGCCAGTGAGACTGCTAACATGTCCCTTAGATGTGGGGCCAGGGCCAGTGCAAATTTTTTGTAGATGTCCGCCGGGAGCCTATCAGGTCCTGGCGCCTTACCCACCTGCATGGAGTTGATGCTCTCCATGATTTCTCCCAGATCTGTTGGTGCTTCCAGCTCCCTCCGTCTGTCCTCCTCTACAACCAGCATTTCCAGTCTGTCAAGGAACTGTTTCATCCCCACGTCCCGATCTGGGGGTTTGCAGGTGTACAGTCCTTGGTAGAGGGTCTTAAATGCTTGATTGACCTCCTTTGGTTCTGTTACCAGTCTGCCTCTGCCATCCATTACCTACGCTATTTCTCTCGTGGCTGCCTGCTTTCTCAGTAAAAGGTCTCCCGTGTCTGGCAGAGTTGGTTGCTTTCCTAGTGGTAGCAGGTTGAAGTCCATTTGTAGCTTTTTTCTCTCTGCCAGCAGCTCTACAGTCGGGGCCTCGGAGTACTTTCTGTCTACCTCCAAGATGGAGTCAATCAGCTGTTACCTGGCCTACCTCTCTTCTCTATCTCTGTGTGCCTTGTAGGCTATTGTTTCCCCTTGGATCACAGCCTTCCGTGCCTCCCAGAAAATGGAAGGTGCGACTTCTCCATTCCGGTTGTTAGTCACGTAGTCACCTATGGCCTGCGATGTATTTTGGCAGAAGGCCTTGTCAGCCAGGTGGTCCGTGTCCAGCCTCCATGTGGGACGCTGGGCACGGCCCATCTCCAACCTCACATCCACATAGTGCGGAGCGTGGTCGGAGATGACTATTGTGGAGTACTCAGTGCCTGTAATTCCTGGAAGCACCGATTTCCCCGATGCAAAGAAGTCAATACGGTTATATACCACGTGCACTTGTGAAAAGAACGAGAATTATTTTTCTCCCGGGTGCAGGAACCTCCATGGGTCCACCGCCCTTATCTGCTCCATAAATGTCCCCAGTTCCTTAGCGATGCCTGTCTTTTTCCCTGTTCTGGGGTTTGATCGGTCGATCAGCGGGTCCTGTACGCAGTTAAAGTCGCCCCCCCATAAACAGTCGGTGTGTGTCAATGTCGGGGATTTCCGCCATGGTCTTCTTTATGAATTCTGTGTCGTCCCTGTTGGGCACGTACACATTTACCAGTACGACCGGTGCCCCTTCCAGGACACCGCTGGCCATGACGTACCGTCCCCTGGGTCCGTAACTGTCTTGGTTCCTGTAAACCTCGTCCTCTTGCTGATCAGTATGGTCACTCCCCTAGCCCTCGTCCCATAGCATGAATAGTACATCTGTCTCACCCTGCCCTTCCTTACCAGTAATCTGCCCTTTTCCCTAAGTGTGTCTCCTGTAGGTAGACTATGTAGGCCTTCAGGCTTCTCAGGTGGGCAAAGACTCTGGATCTTTTCACTGGGCCATTAAGTCCCTTACGTTCCAGGTGAATATCCTGGTGGAGGGGTTTCTGTCACCCTGGAACTGCGGGATCAACCATACTTATCTGATGGATGTGCCCCTGCACTCCAGGGTTACCCTTTGTTAGGGGGTCGTCCAAAATGGTCACGGTCGCCACTCTCACCGTGAGGTCGGGCCCATGCACTCCGGGGTCTCCCTTTGTCCAGGGGGCACCCAACATGGCTGCCAACTGTGTGTACGCCACATGGTTGCGCCCCTGAACTCCGGGGTCTCCCTTTGTTTAGGGACCGTCCAAAGTGGCTGCTTGCGGCGCCATCTTGATTCCTCGGCCTGCTCCATGTCTACTGAGGCCTGTGTCTGTCTCGCTGCCAACCTTTTCTTATCCTTCTGTCCCCTTTCTGTTCTGTGAGTTGCCCCCTGATGCACGATCAATGACCACTAAAGCGAGGTTGTAGTCCAATTGAAGGCTTTAATAAGCTCGATGTTTCCCACAGCAGCTCAGGTACAGAATGAAACCTGCTGGGGTGGCACGGGTTCTTATACCCCGCCTAGCAGGGTGGAGCTATTATACATCCTAACCAATAGAAAGCATACAGTTTCCACCAATGGTGCTCCAGTCTATCAGGTACTGTAATACCTCTAATACCACCCCCCCCCATTTCTCTTTTCCTCCCTTTCCTCCCCCTGTATTCGCCCTCCTTTCTACCCTGCCCCCCCCCCCCCCCACCAGCCAGACGCTCCCTCTCCCCCGAGAGGTGCGCCGGGGAACCCTTTATTGATCGTCTTCCCGTGCTAGCCTGCTCTGCTAATATGGTGGCTCCCCTCCCTGGGCTGGTCTCGCCCGCTCTCTGTTCTGCCTGCCCTTCTCCGTTCCCTTCCTCGCCTCTCACCTGTGTACCAAATCCTCGCTTCTCTCCCTCTGTCCTCCCACTTTAGTCCAAGAATGAGGCAGCACACGAACACAGAGTCTATACAACAGATCTTGGTCCCGTTTCGTCCTCCACATTCCATCTTTTTCCCTGTTGCCCTCACCTTTGCTGCATCTGTTCCTTTTCTAGATTGTTGATCTTCACAAACTCCTCGGCCTCCACTGGTGCGCTGAAGTAATACTCCTTTCCTTTATAGGTTACCCAGAGTTTGGCTGGGAACAACATGCCGAACCTCACCCCGCTCTTGTAAAGCGCCGATTACGCCTTATTGAATTCAGCCCTTTTTTCCGCGAGGTTTGCCCCAATGTCCTGATCTTATTCTGCTTCCTGCCCACAAGCAGTTCACCTCAGGATCTTTTCCCGGTCCTGGTACCGGTGCAGCTTCGCGATGATCGCTCTCGGCTGCTCCCCAGCCTTGGGTTTTGGCCGGAATGACCTGTGTGTCCTGTTGAATTCTGGGGGGTTTGGGAAGCTGTTCCTCCCAACTAGGTTGCCCAGCATGTGGGCGATGTAGGTCCCTTCCCTCCACCCCCTCTGGCAGACCCACAATACGGATGTTCTGTCGCCTGAACCTGTTTTCCTGGTCTTCTACTTTTCCCCTCAGGTTCCCTTGGGCCGCCACCAACGTCCACCTCGGTCTCCAGAGCCACGATCCTATCACTCTGGTCAGTTGCCGCCCTTTCCAGGTCCAGGATCATCCTTTCCTTGGCTTCCACCTTCTTTCCCAGGCCGTCTATCGTGCGCTGGAGGGCGGCCATCGCTTCCGTCGCCACCTCTTTCATCACCACCTGGAGCTCCACTTTCATTGCCTCCCTCATGGCAACCAGTTCTTTTTTAGGAATGTCTGGCATCCCTCACCCGGTGGAGTGGGGGGGGGGGTTCACTGCCTGTTCATGCTCCTCTGTTCGGGTCGTCAGTCGCCCCCTCTCTTGTTTCGCCGGGGCCTCCGCCTCGCCTCGTGCGTCAGCTGGCCCGTCTGCTCGCTGCTCATTCCCCTTGCCGCTGCTTCTGCCTTCTCCATGCCCCTTTGAACTACTGTTTGCCGACATCTTCCCTTCTGCTTCTTCGCTACTAGTGTCTTGAAATGAAATGAAAATGAAAATCGCTTATTGTCACAAGTAGGCTTTAATGAAGTTACTGTGAAAAGCCCCTAGTCGCCACATTCCGGCGCCTGTTCGGGGAGGCTGGTACGGGAATTGAACCGTGCTGCTGGTCTGCCTTGGTCTGCTTTCAAAGCCAGCGATTTAGCCCTGTACTAAATCAGCCCCTGGATTTGGGACTTTTGGGTTTTTAGGAGTTTTGAGCCCAAAATCCTTGCTATTCTGGGTCTGATTGGGAAGCGAACCACCTGACGTGCGTCCGCTCAGCACATCACTACCACCGGAAGTCACCTGCTGAAGATTTTAAAGAAACATGCCATTGTTTTTAATGGAGAGCTGGGAAACATGAAGGAGATCGCAGTTAAGCTAAAGATTAAGGATGAAAGCGAAGTAAAATTCTTAAAGGCTAGGACAGTGCAGTAGGCCATTGGGCTAAAGGACGAGATAGAATTAGAGATGCTGGTCAAGTTGGGTGTCCTCAGACCAGTAATGTAAGTGATTAGGCCACATCCACAATACCCGCAGTGAAGAAATATATGCATGTGGTGATTGTAAGTCACAATCAATCCGATACTGTGTGCAGAACTGTACCTTCTGCCTTTAGTTGATAATTTATTTTCTGGGATGTGTGGAGGACAGCATTTCAGTAATGTTGACCTCGGAAAGCCCATTTCCAGATAAATGCAGATCCAGATTCACAATAATATTTGACATTGTGACACACAAAGGGTTATTCAGGTATAAAAGACTTTAATTTGGCATCACATCCGTACCTTCTTGGTTCCAACCTGCCATGGATCAAATTCTAAGCGGACTAGGAGTCCATGCTATTCTAAGCGTCCTTCCTGTTTATTTGATTTGTTCCCATTTTAAAAATTTTGTTTTTATTATTTTGGTCTGTGACCCTAGAATCGGTGTTTTTTCTTAAAGCAGAAGTTGAAACAGCCTACTTGACAGGACAATGTGTTTCCAGTTTTGATGTTTGGGAGAGAAGAAACCAGGCTCTTCGGCAGCAGGTGGATCTTAGGAACTGGTTGTGGTAAGAGTCATTTTGATTGGTTAACTGGTGTTACCCTTTCTAAACCACAGTGTGTCTTTTTAAAAAATATTTTATTGAGGTATTTGAACATTTTTATAACAGTAACATAAACAATGCCATCAACATGGTAAAATAAACATTTCCCCCCAGCTCAATCTTCACACACATCAACCAGACAACAACAATCCCCCCCCTCCCCTTGGAATACTGCATCGGCTGACATTTTAATTTTCCCCGAGAAAGTCGACGAATGGCTGCCACCTCCGGGTGAACCCTAACATTGACCCTAGTATTTATTTATTTATTTTAAAAAAAAATATTTTTATTCATCTCCTTTTTCACATTTTCTCCCACATTTACACCCATCAACAATAAACAATAATCAGCAAGATATGTCAATCCCCATAACAATAACAACGATCCCATCCTCCCACCTACCCCCAAACATCAGCCCGCATGTTTACATAAACAAATGACAAAAAGGAATCCGGGATTACCCATAGTCACCCTTAATATACACGCCCCCCTCCCCCCCAACCCTCCCACCCATCCCCCCCCCCCAACTAATGTTCGATGTTATCCAGTTCTTGAAAGTGCATAATAAATAGTGCCCATGACTTGTAGAACCCCTCCGCGCTTCCCCTCAGTTCAAACTTAACCTTCTCAAGGGTCAAGTATTCCAACAGGTCCCCCCGCCACACCAGGGCACTGGGTGGAGAGGCTGCTCTCCATCCCAGCAGGATCCACCTTCGGGCGATCGACGAGGCGAAGGCTATGATATCTGCCTCCGCACCCGTTTCCAACCCTGGCTGGTCTGACACCCGAATATGGCCTCCCGGGGACCCGGGTCCAGTTTCACTCGCACCACCTTGGAAATTACCCTAAAAACCTCCTTCCAGTAATCCTCTAGCTTTGGACAGGACCAAAACATATGAACGTGATTAGCGGGCCCCGCCCCACAACGCTCACACACATCCTCTACTCCTTCAAAAAAATCGGCTCATCCTCGCCCTCGTGAGGTGCGCTCTATATACCACCTTCAGCTGTATCAGCCCCAACCTCGCACATGAGGCGGAGGCATTCACTCTCCGGAGCACCTCACACCAGACCCTCTCCTCTATAACCTCTCCCAGCTCTTCCTCCCACGTTGCTTTGATCCCTTCCAGTGGTGCCTTATCCTCTTCCAAAATAGCTCCATACACCGCTGACACTGCCCCCTTCTCCAGTCCCCTTGTCGTCAGCACCTCCTCCAACAATGTGGAGGCCAGTTCGTCTGGGAAGCTCTGTATCTCCTTCCTGGCAAAATCCCGAACCTGCATGGACCTAAACACTTCTCCCTGCTCCAGCCCATACTTCGCTTCCAGCTCCCTCAATCCTGCAAACCGACCCCGAAGAAACAAATCTTTTAGTGTCTTAATCCCCCTCTCTTCCCATTTCCGAAAACTTCCATCCCACCTCCCTGGCTCAAATCTGTGGTTCGCCCGAATCGGCATTTCCCTTGACCCTAAACCCAACCCGAAGTGTTGGCGAAACTGCCTCCAGATTTTCAATGAAGCTATTATTACCGGACTCCCTGAGTATTTCCCTGGAGCTATTGGGAGCGGCGCTGTTGCTAGTGCCTTCAGCCCCGACCCCCTGCACAAACTCTCCTCCATTCTGACCCACTGAGAATCAACCCCTCTGACCCAGCTCCGCACCTTCTCCACATTCGCTGCCCAGTAATAGTACAACAGGTTCAGGAGACCCAAACCCCCTGCCTGCCTTCTCCTCTGTAGCAGCACCTTTCTCACTCTGGCCACCTTCCCTCCCCACATGCCCCACATCCACATTCAGAAGTGTTATGGGCCGATACGACCCACACTCCGTCGGATCCTTATCTTTTTTTAGCAACAGTGAAATCGATGCCTGCCCCAAGGTTTGCGGCAACACCCCCTTCCCTATCACCTCCTCAAACATCCCCACCATCAGGGGTGCCAACCTATCCTTGAATTTTTTATAATATTCCACCGGAAACCCATCCGGCCCCGCCACCTTCCCCGACTGCATCCTCCCAATCGCATCCTTTATCTCCTGCTCCACTATTGCTCCTTCTAATGTAGCCCTGTCCCCCTCCCCTAGCCTCAGGTACTCCAAACCATCTAGAAATTCCTGCATCTCATGATCTCTCCCGGGTGGCTCTGACTTGTACAACCTCTCATAAAACTCCTCAAAAACCTTGTTAGTCAGCACTGGAGCCACCACCAACTTACCTGCCCTATCCCTCACCTGAAGAATTTCCCTTGCCGCTGCCTCCCTCCAGAGTTGACCTGCTAACATAAACTTATCTCCATGTTCATAAACTGCACCCCTTGCTCGTCTCAGTTGGCGCACCGGACAGTCGGTTGAAGCTCGCCTGTAGTTCCTTCCTCTTTTCCAGCTTCGCTGGGTCCCCATCTTCTGCATACCTCCTATCTACTTCCAACATCTCATCTGTTACCCTCTGCCGCTCCAACCTCTCCTCTTTGTCCACCCTGGCCTTAAACAAAATTACCTCACCCCTCACCACCACCCTTCGAGCCTCCCAGACGACTGCCTTCGACACCTCACCCGTACAATTGAATCCTACATATTCCTTAATTACATTTTCAATTTTCTCACAGAATACTTGGTTCCCCAAAAGCCCCACATCCAGTTTCCACCCCGGTCTCTGCGCTACCCCCTTCTCCAGCACCATATCCACCCAATGTGGAGCGTGATCTGACACTGCAATTGCAGAGTATTCCGACCCCTTGACTCCAGCCAGCAAAACCTTCCCCACCACAAAAAAGTCGATCCGCGAGTATACCTTATGGACCGCTGAGAAAAACGAGTACTCCGTTCCCTTGGGTGCAGGCACCTCCAAGGGTCCACCCCTCCTATTTTCACCATTAGCCCAGCCAGCACCTTCGCCCCCCCTGATGGGACCAGCGAGCGTGGCCGTGATCTGTCCAACCTTGGCTCCTGCACAAAGTTCCAGCCCCCCCCCCCCACAATCAGCTCATGTGTTTCCAAGTCGGGAATAGCCCCAAACACCTTCCTCGCGAATCCCACATTGTCCCAATTGGGACCGTATACAGTTAACAGCGCCACTAATCTCCCCTCCAGTGCCCCTGCCACAATCACATATCTACCCCCCTGATCTGCCACCACCTTCTCCATCTGGAAGCGTACCCTGTTGCTGACCAACACCGCTACACCTCGAGCCCTTCCATCAAATCCGGAGTGAAACACTCGGCTAACCCAGCCCCTTTTAAGTCTCACCTGGTCCTTCACCCTCAAGTGAGTCTCCTGCAGCATTGCTACATCGGCTTTCAAACTTTTAAGATGCACAAGCACCCTTGATCTCTTGACCGGACCTCCTAGCCCTGTCACGTTCCACGTGACTATCCTTACTGGGGGTCTCTCACCCCCCCCACATTTCTTATCCACCATCACCATACTACCGGGTCCTGCCCCATAAGCCTGACCCGCCCCTGTCCATTGTTAACATCGAACCCCTTCCCCCCCTCCCAAGAACCCCCCCTACAAAAACATCCCCCAACATCCATCCCTTCCCCCCCTCTCGCTCGCCTCGTAGGCCCATTGAAGCCTGCTATCCAGGCTCCAACGTCCACAGCCCTCCTCTCACCTCAACCCCGTTCACTAACTGACTTTAGTTAGCTAGTGCGGGTGGCTCCCCCCGCCAAGACCTCTCGCCCCCTTCCACCCAGTCCCAGAGAAAGAAACACCAAAACAAACCCAACAATCCAACCCCAACAATTCACTAACATAACATTTAACCGTCGCCACACGAAACGCCTTTAACTTGAATTCTGTAACAATGCAAAGAGAAGTAAATTGCAATACAAATCAGTAAAAAGAAAGTTGTAACATTTGTACATTTTCCAGCTGCTCAAAATACAGTCCAGTCTCTCTTCCAGTTCCGCTCTTCACGCCTGTCCCAAGCCTTCTGCCCTCACAAACGCCTCAGCCGCCTCCGCTGTCTCAAAATAAAAGTCTTTGGCTTTATACGTTACTCTCAACTTCGCCGGGTACACCACACCAAATCGCACCCCCTTCTTGTACAAAGCCGCCTTCACTCGCCCAAACGCCGCTCGTCTTTTTGCCAACTCCACCGTCCAGTCTTGGTAGATCCGAACCGCAGTACCATCCCAGAGCACCTCACGCTCCTGCTTCGCCCAGCTTAATACCTTTGCCTTCATGCAAAACTTATGGAAGCAGATAATTACTGCCCTTGGTGATTTGGGCTTCGGCCTTAATGACCGATGAGCTCGGTCTAGCTCGTCCAGGGTGGGGCTCTCACCCTCCCCCATCAGCTCCGCCAACTTCTTAGCGAAGTATTGCGATGGCCTTGGGCCCGCTGTCCCTTCGGGCAAGCCCACAATTCTCAAATTGTGCTACCTTGAGCGGTTTTCCAAGTCTTCCAGCTTTGCTCGAGTCCTCTGTTAACCTCCACCACCCTCCGCAGCTCGTCCCCCATCGAGGTGACCTGGTCGCTGTGTCGTGACACGGCCTCCTCCACTTCCTTCATCTTCTCGCCCTGCTCTCTCACCTCGGCCGATGCCTTTGCCACCGCCACCCTCACCGGGCTGATTGCCTCCTCCACCAATGACTTCAACACGACCGCCGTCTCCTTCCTCAAGGCCTCCATGTGCCTCACCAAATGTTTTTCCAGCTCCACCACCATAACGTCGGTCATCTTCTCCACCGTAAGTAGTGCAGCCCCGTCTAGCAGTTCGGCTTCCGCCATCCTGTCAACACTTTTGCTCGTCTTCTCCTCCAGTGGCGAACCCGCGTTTCCTCCTTTCTTCGACGCTGCTCTTCGCATCCTTTAGCGGCTTATTGTTTTTTATCTTCTTTCTTTTCTCCTCTCTCTCCCTTCACCCTCCTGTCCTTCATCAATCTGACTTATTCTTTTTTTGAAAAAAAAAGGGGAGAGAAAAAAAAACTTTTACCAAACTTCCTTAAACCTTCTTTCTTTCTCCTCTGCATTCACCCTTCAGCCTTCTTTCTTCTTCCTAGGTGGGAGCGATCCGACGTAGAGCACCCTCCCTACATAGTGCCCTGGCCTCGGGCCTGCCAACTCGGCCTCCTCGTAGCTCCGCCCCCTCTGCTCTGACCTCGACGCCGCGCTGGGCCCAGCGCCTCAGCCCCCACCGCCCGATACCCACGCGGGGTTCTTTGCCGGATTTTAAACCGGCCCGGCTGGCTGTTTGTGACGGCCCCAAAGGCCGACGATAGTCGGGGGGTGCGTGAAGACTCGGGGGTTTCCCCAAAATTGGCGCGAATCACGGCCACCGGCGGGAGCTCTTGTTGCTGCGGCCGCCCTGCTCGCCCACACCCGCGGAAGTCCAACATTGACCCTCTTCAGGCGAACTTTATTTTCTCGAGAGTGAGAAACCCAGCCATGTCACTAACCCAGGTCTCTACACTTGGGGGCTTCGAGTCCCTCCACATTAACAAGATCCGTCTCCGGGCTACCAGGGAGGCAAAGGCTGAGACGTCGGCCTCTTTCGTCCCCTGAACTCCCAGATCTTCCGACATTCCAAAGATCGCTATCTCCGGACTCGGCACCACCCCTGTTTTTAGTACCGTGGGCATTGCCTTCGCAAAATCCTGCCAAAACCCTCTAAGCTTCGGGCATGCCCAAAACATGTGGACATGATTTGCTGGGCTTCCCGCGCACCTCACACCTATCCTCAACCCTGAAGAACTTACTCATACTAGCAGCTGTCATGTGTGCCCGGTGGACTAGCTTAAATTGTATCAGGCTCAGCCTGGCGCATGATGAGGAGGTATTAACCCTGCTGAGGGCATCCGCCCATAGCCCGGCCTCAATCTCACCTCCTAGCTCGTCCTCCCAGTTGCCCTTAAGCTCCTCCACCGGAGTTTCCTCCGCCTCCGAAAGCTCCTGGTAAATATCCGATACCTTCCCCTCTCTCACGCAGGTACTGGAAACTACTCTATCCTGTATCCCCCGTGGCGGCAGCAACGGAAAGGCTGGCACATGTTTTCTCAGGAAATCTCGCACCTGCAAATACCTAAAACCATTCCCTGCTGGCAATTTAAAATTATCCTCCAAAGCTTTCAAGCTGGGACATTGATTGGAAGTTATCCCAGTGCATCAAAGATCTTTATCCTTTTGTTTTTATTTTATTTTATTTTTTCCATTTCCACCACCCTGTCCCCTCTGTGTTGTTTGAGTGTGTGTGTGTGTGTATATATATATATAGGGAGTGGGGTGAGTTAGGAAGTTGTTGGGAAACGGGAAGTAGATAGTCAATTACATTTTCTGTCCTTTAATTAGAATACACAACATAATATAAGGTTACTTGTATTGTAAAGTTACAAACCTGGCGACTGTAGTTTATTGGACTCAACCAAGGACCTAGTGCATTTTAAATAAAATCTAATTTTATCTGTGTTCCAACACCGGGTCAAGTGAGACTGGAATTGACCACGCACAAGCCCAGGGTGTCGTATCACTACTTAGGCAATATCTGAGTTACTGGAAAGAATGAAGAAGATGCGACACTTCAGAGACTAAAAGATTACAGACTACGAGTACAGAAGGGTAAATGTGAATTCTTCACATTTTCTATTAAATACCTGGGACATGTCATAGATGCAAAGGGACTGCACAAATCACCTTCAAAAGTAAACGTCATAACTGAGGCACCTGCACTTTGGGACATAAATTAATGTTGTTCGTTTTTGGGCTTATTAAACTATTATGGAAGGTTTGTCCCAAATCTAGCAACTATTCTCAAACATTTACACAGCTTATTGTGTCAAAACAGGAAATGGGTGGACCAGTGCAAGAAGGCCTTCATACAAGCTAAAGAGGCACTACTAAAGTCAGAATCCTGGCACACTTTGGTCCAACATTACTATTGTAACTGGCTTGTGACACATCACCATATGGGGTGGGAGCAGTGGTTTCCCCACATAATGCCCAGTAGTGAAGAGAAGCCAATAGCATTTGCATCAAGATCCTTGAGCAAATGAACGATACACAGATAGAGAAAGAAGCTCTAGGCATCATTTTCAGAATTAAATGTTTTTACCAATACCCATATGGATGAAAATTTACTTTGCTAACAGATTATTGACCACTGACGACAATACTCAGGCAACACACCGGTATTCCATCTCTAGCAGTGAGCCGGATGCAGAGATTAATCTTGCTGTTGTTGGAACATACATACATGATAAAATATCAAATTCCCATGGGAACGTTGATGGACTCTCTCGATTATCTTTACCAAATGAGTCGTCAGTGAAGACTTCAAGTGGTAATATTTTCTATTTCAAAGAAGTCGATAACTGTGGGACAAGTTAAGAAGTATACCAGAAATAATCCACTGCTGTGAGGTTATAGACATGGTACTGCATGGCAAGACAGCGGGAACAAACCCGGAGTTGAAGCCATATATTGCCCAAAGATTCAAACTATATGTACGGGCTGTTTGTCTCCTCTGGGGAATGAGGGCCTTCATTTCACCATTGTTAAGGGAACATGTCGTTAGCTAACTTCATGAAGGTCGTTGTGGAATAGTAAGAATGAAGGAGATAACCAGACTGTTTGGTGGCCAGGGCTCAATACAGAAATTGAGGAGAAGGCAGGCATATGTTCGACTTCTGCAAAGGTTCGAAACCTGCCACTAGTGTCAAAAGGGCCATGGCAAAGCGTTCATATTAATTGTGCCGGACCATTCGAAGGACAGATGCTTTTCATGGAGGTAGATGCGCACTTGAAATGGCCTGAAGTCGTCATTAAGAAGGCTATGACCTCTTGGAGAACAATAGAAAGACCGGATGAGATTTTTGCAAGATTCGGTTACCCTGAACAACCTGTTAGCAGCAATGGGCCACAGTTCATTCTATAAGAATTCACAAATTGTCTAAAGGAGAACAAATACAACACATCTGATCCACCCCTGATCATCCTGCCACAAATGGGCTGGCGTTTGTTCAGAAAACAAAGCATTAATTGAAGGTAACCTGTGAGCAAGGAACATTGTCAAAACTAAGCCAATTCCTAATGATATGCAACACTTTCAATAATCCAAACTTTCTGGGATCAGTCATGGTAAAACATCAGGTACGCACAGCTTCTGATCTGCTGAAGCCGCTTAACAAAAATTGCTGAGAGGAAGCAGTAAAGTCAGGTTTTGCGACACGAGAACAGGGCTAAATGTCTTGTTTTTCAGAAACGTAAAGTATTGGAACTATACCACCAGTGAGAAGTGGATACCTACCATCGTTTTAGCAGACAGGACCAATCTCCGACAACCTCAGAATGATGTACTGCAGAGAAGACACGCTGATCAACTTTTAGCAATTAGAACAAGTTTGCCAGTCAACTGAAAATCAACAATAAACTGTACCAAGTGAAGACTAGACATTCCTGAGAGCCTGTCAATACCAGAATCAACCGTGGGAAACAGTAACCCAGTTGAGGACACTTCAACACCGGTCAACCTTCGAACACAATGTTGACTCCGATTGAGACACCTGTGGACAACATCCACACTACACCAAAAACACCAGGAGTGGTATTCTCCATTGCCCGCCCTGAAATTGTGTTCGGCGATCAGTTGGAGAATCGGGACCAGCGCCGATGCTCTGTCCCCTCGGAAATGGCATGATCGCGTCACACGCCATTGCAAGGGCGTTGGCACGTCATCGGTCGGCCCTCCAGCGATGCTCCGAGTTCCCGACGACATGGGACAAGTGTGGTCTCAGCCCTGTGGGAACCCGGCATGGCGGCTGCAGACTGTGTCCAGCGCTGCCACACTCGGCTGGGATCCATGCCGCTGGTTGGGGGGGGGCGCTTCCCTGAGGCTGGGGGGGACTGGTGGGGGGTGACCAGTGGGGTCGTGGATGGCAGGTCAGGTCCATGCACACCGCTGCAGGTTGTCAGCCGTGGGCATGCGCGGCCCGGGACCCAGCCATTCTCCGATCGTTTTTGGCGCAAGAGTGCAGGAGGCGGGAATTTCACCTGCCGCCAGTGCTAGTCCCTCACCGGTCCCGGAATCAGTGAGGGGTCAGCGCCGATTTTTTGGTCGTAAAAGACCACACATGCTCTGCTGGCCCTGGCACTCAGCCGCTGAAAGAGAATCCAGCCCTAGAGGTTGCAGGCAACACAAAAATGCAGATACCCGGGGCTGGATTCTCCGTTTCCCTGTGGATGCGGTATATCTAGAAGGCTTTTGATAAGGTGCTGAATAAGAGGCTCACCCAGAAGGTGAAATCACAGGGGATTGGAATGAATGGGTCCTTCTCTGGCTGGTGAACTGTAACCAGCGGGGTGCCACAGGGGTCAGTCCTTGGACCTCAACTATTTACAATCTATATAATGATCTGCATGCCGGAACAGAGTGTAACATTGCAAAATTTGCAGATGATACCAAAATAGGTAGGAAAGCAGGCAGTGAAGAGGTGTTAAATATTTTACAGACAGATATGGATAGGCAAGGAGATTGGGCCAAAGTTTGACAGATGGAGTTTAATGTAGATAAGTGTGAGCTTATCCATTTTGGCCAAAAAAATAGAAAGGCAAATTATCTAAATGAAAAGCAGGTTCAAAATGTCTCTGGGCAGAAGGATCTGGGTGTCTTTGTTCATGAATCGCAGAAAGTCAGCATGCAGGTACAGCAAGTAATAAAAAAGGAATGTTAGCATTTATTGCAAGAGGACTGGAATATAAAAGTAAAGAAGTGTTGTTGCAATTGTATAGGGTGTTGGTGAGACCACATCTGGAGTATTGTGTCCAGCTTTGATCTCCTAATTGGGGAAGGCTGTGGTGGCATTGGAGGCAGTTCAGAGGAGGTTCACCAGATTGATTCCAGGGATGAAAGGGTTGACGTAAAAGGAGAGATTAAACAGTTTGGGCTTATAATCGCTGGAGTTTAGAAAGATGAGAGGGAATCTGATCGAGGTACATAAAATACTAAATGGGATTGATAAAGTAAACGTAGACCAAATGTTCCCCCTTATGGGGCAATGTAGATCGAGAGGTCACAAGATATAGGTTGAGAGGTCGTAAATTTAGAATGGTGATGAGTAACTACATCTTGCAGAGGGTGGTGAATTTGTGGAACTCACTACCCCATAGTGCAGTGGAATCTGAGTCAGTAAATGGTTTCAAGAAGGAGATGGATATATTCCTGATTAAAAAATAACAGGTTAAAGGGATATTGGCAACCGGTGTGGAGGTGGATTTGAGGCCAGGACCTAATCAGCCATGATCTGATTGAATGGCGGAGTAGGCTCGAAGTGATGAATTGCATACTTCTGCTCCTAATTCTTATGTTCCTAAACACAATGTCTCAAATTACTATTCTCCAGGGAATCTCCAGCAATTATAATGTTCCATTAGGCATCGCTTTGTTAACCAGTAAATGGTTAAAAATAACTATTACCTCGCTTTTATTTCATCTTAATTGCAGCTTTAACAGAGTCTGGATACATTACTATAGGTTTTTTAATAATATTTCTGTACCAGATATAGACACCTGAACTCAGGCTTTTAAAAACATTACTGCAACAGGTCCCAAAGCCCCAGGCTTATAGACAGCACTAAATGGTCACACAACCAACTGATAGCATAAAATCTCTAAACCCAGCACATCTATTCAAGGATGATGGTGGACAATTAAGTAAATCATGGAAGAAGATGGTATGCATATCTCCAGTCTTGACCTTGGTGGAGCCCAGGACACAGCAGTGCAATGACAGCCTTGTAAGCACTTCAGCCAAAAATGCTGATTGAATAGTTCTACTTGGCCTCTTCTGAAGGTTTTGAACATCATGGATGTCAGTGTCCAGAAACTTTAGTTCACTCCACATGATTTATCTGGTACAGAAATATTATTAAAAAACCTATAGTAATGTATCCAGACTCTGCTAAAGCTGCAATTAAGATGAAATAAAAGTCAGGTAATAGTTATTTTTAACCATTTACTGGTTAACAAAGCGATGCCTAATGGAACTTTTGGGGGGTTTAGCACAATGATGGAATCACTTATTTTGGGATCAGCAAATATGATTTTGGAGAACCACTTCCATTTTCCTCCTGGGAACCTTTTATCACCTATCTTGCCTCCAGGTTTGGCCATTTAGCAGCACAGTGGTTAGCACAGTTGTTTCACAGCTCTAGGGTCCCAGGTTCGATTCCTGGCTTAGGTCACTGTCTGTGCAGAGTCTGCATGTTCTCCTGGTGTATGCGAGGGTTTCCTCCGGGTGCTCTGGTTACCTCCCACAGTCCAAAGATGTGGTTAGGTAAATTGGCTATGCTAAATTGCCCTTGCTGTCCAAAAAGGTTGGGTGGGGTTACTGGGATAGGGTGGAGGTGTGGGCTTGGGCAGGGTGCTCTTTGCAAGGGCCGGTGCAGACTCAATGGGCCAAATGGCCTCCTTCTGCACTGTAAATTCTATGATTTTGTTTGATTAACATATCATTTATGAAATTCATTCAAACTGCTACTGGCCAGGTTTGCAGTTCTTCGATTGACCTTTGGACCAGGTAGATCAGCATTCCCCAGTTGCCTTTCTGGGCAAACCTTGTGTTTGATTTCCCCAACCAAATCTAGCTGTGCTCTGGTTAAGCGGATTTATGAAGAAGCTTCAATAGGTTGGCACTTCATTCTAAAATATGCGTAGTACTACTCCTGGCACATTCCTTTATATTCCCCACTGAAGCAAGGTTTGTCTCCAAACTTGATAGTGACACAGAATGAGTCATTGTCCAGGACACAAAGTTAGAGATGTAATTGTATATAATACTGCCGCTGTTGATACAGTTGTCAGTTTAATAGATACCCAGTTTCAGACAGCTGGATATTTCCTTACTCTGTCACCTTCAGCATAGCACTCATGTTATACTATTTGTCAGATGTGTTAATTGCCCGGGGTAGTAAAACACAAGACTGAAAACTGACCAAGATCATTTATTTCTTGCCAAGATTCTGTATTAGGTACAGTGCTTTGACTATTGCTCATTATATTAGAGTTGCAATAGAGAAATGTGCAGTTAACACCAAGAATGGGACTGTTCAGAAACACTGATGTGACGATGGTATTTAAATTAGAACACAAATACACTTGGAAGTTGTGGTAGTATGTATTGGGGGTCATGTGGGAAATTGTGGCGCACAAAGACTCCGTGAGACAAACAGAGTGAAGTCGATGAGGCTTTATTAAGCGTGTCTGTTCCCCAGCAGCCCGATAGTAAACTGGCATGCGGGGGAAGGCACCGGCTTCTTATACTTCGCCTTCAGGGCGGAGTATGAGGTCAACGGCCAACCAGGACCCGGGATCTGTCAGCCAATGACATTAGGGCTTCCAGTCCCACATGACCCCCAATACATACTACCACATTCACCCCTTGTCAAAAATGAACCCGGCGGGGTGATGCTTCGTATGGTGGTAAGGGTTTACAGTACTGGTCCTGGGAGGAGAGAACAGTTACATGGTAGGACCGTATTGGACAGTATCGTCCTGTTACAACTATTTACAGAGGAGATATGAAAACAAAATGTTCATTGGACAGTCCATCTTTGTTTTACATCAACGCCACGAGTCGGTCGGGCGGTCTGGTCGTCCGTGTCGATCGCCTCGGCCCCGGCGGTGGTGGTGGTGCTTGTACCAGCGTTGTCGCCTCCGGGAACCGCACGGTTTTAGCTGTCGGTGCAAAGGGGAGGGGGGCTGATCCTCCTGGGAAGGGGGCGGTCGCGGGGTGCGGCGGTGGCAGGAAGGGGGGCGGTTGGATTGATGGTGCCGGGGGGGTGTGCGTGGTGCCGGCGGGCGCCAGATCCCGCAGGGAGACCGTGTCCTGTCGGCCGTCGGGGTACTCCACGTAGGCGTACTGGGGGTTTGCGTGGAGGAGGTGAACCCTTTCGACCAACGGGTCCGCCTTATGTGCCCGCACGTGCTTTCGGAGCAGGATGGGTCCTGGGGCCGCCAGCCAGGTCGGCAGCGACGTTCCAGAGGAGGACCTCCGTGTCGGGATGTATAAAACTTTCCGTGCTCCCGGAGTCGACTAGGCATGGCGTCTCGTGGCCGTTAATTAGGACCGTTGTCGTCGTCGTCTGGAGAGTCCGGGGCCGAGCCTGATCGAGCGTAACCGAAGCGAGCCGTGGTTGTAGTAGTGGGGTGGGGTCCGTTGTTGCCGTCCAAGAGGACGTCGGGGATGGATAAAATGGCCGCCCCCATACCTCGCCCGTAGATGAGGGGTCACAAGATGGCGTCGGGGGTGGACAAAATGGCCGCCCCCATGCGTCGTACAGGTCGGGGGCGGTCCAAGATGGCGGGGCCCCTCCTCCCCTCGTGGTGGTCGGGACCCAAAATGGCGGCGTCTGCGGGTCGCACATTGAGTGCTGGGGGGCGCTAGGACCGCGCGGAGTTTCCGGACCGCGGGCGCTAGGACCGCGCGGAGTTCCTTTGGTGCGAGCTCTAGGACCGCGGGCGCTAGGACCGCGCGGAGCTCCCTCGCTGGGGACCGGCAGGTCAGTGCGAGCGCTGGGACAGTGAGGAGGTCCCTCGCCGGGGACGGAGGTCGGGGTCCAGGTGAGTTGTATTGCCGGCGGGTCAGGCGTGGGGCGCGGGACAGGGGTGAGGGACCAGGTCGGCGGCGTTGGCGGGTCAGGCGTGGGGCGCGGGACGGGGGCGAGGGCCCAGGTCGGCGGGTCAGGCGTGGGGCGCGGGACGGGGGCGAGGGCCCAGGTCGGCGGCTCCGGCGGGTCAGGCGTGGGGCGCGGGACGGGGGCGAGGGCCCAGGTCGGCGGCTCCGGCGGGTCAGGCGTGGGGCGCGGGACGGGGGCGTGGGCCCAGGTCGGCGGCTCCGGCGGGTCGGGCGTGGGGCGCGGGACGGGGGTGAGGGCCCAGGCCGGCGGGTCAGTCGTGGGGCCGCGAGCGCTGGCACCGCGCGGAGCTCCCTCGCCGGGGACAGCGGTGGTCGGGGTCAAGGTAGGTGGCGCCGGCGGGTCAGGCGTGGGGCGCGGGACGGGGGTGAGGGTGGCGTTCGGGATACGGAAAACCCCTTCCTCTCCGTGGAGAGTGTTGGCTGGCACCCAAATCGGGAGCGCCGGCGGCGGGTCATACGTGGGCTGCGGGGAGGGGGGTTGGGGAGCGTAGGCGGCGTGCAGGGCTCCCAGTTCTCCCGGGGCCGCGGTGGTCGGGATCCAAAATGGCGGCGCCTGGGGGTCGCACATGGCGTGCTGGGGGGGTTGGGAGGCATAGACTGCCTGTAGGGCTCCCTGTTCTCCCGGGACGGCGGCGACCACGCGGGACCGGCACACAACCGCATAATGGCCCTTTTTCCCGCAGCTTTTGCAGATGGCTGCGCGGGCCGGACAGCGCTGTCGGGGGTGCTTCGCCTGGCCGCAGAAATAACAGCGGGCGCCCCCGGTGCGACTCGGCGTTTGGACTGCGCAAGCCTGTGGGGTGTCCGGGGGGGGGGGGGTAGGGGGTTTTGCCGCGGCGGGTACGTACGGGGCCCAATGGCCTGCCGCGCGGTCGGGGCCGTAGGCGCGGGTATTACGCGCGGCTACGTCCAGCGAGGCTGCCAGGGCCCGTGCCTCTGAGAGTCCTAGTGACTCTTTTTCTAGAAGTCTTTGGCGGATTTGGGAGGATTGTATACCTGCAACAAAAGCATCGCGCATTAACATGTCCGTGTGTTCGTTTGCGTTCACAGACGGGCAGCTGCAGGCTCGTCCCAAAATCAGCAGCGCGGCGTAGAACTCGTCCATCGATTCTCCGGGAGCTTGCCGTCTCGTCGCGAGCTGGTAGCGAGCGTAGATTTGGTTAACTGGGCGAACGTAGAGACTTCTCAGTGCTGCGAACGCCGTCTGGAAATCGCGGGTGTCTTCAATGAGGGTGAAAATCTCCGTGCTCACCCTCGAGTGCAGGACCTGCAGTTTTTGTTCATCTGAGACTCGGCCTGTGGTCGATGTGATGTAGGCCTCAAAGCAAGTCTGCCAGTGTTTGAAGGCTGCTGCTGCATTCACTGCGTGGGGGCTGATCCTCAGGCATTCTGGAATGATCCTGAGCTCCATAGTCCTTTTTAGGCACGCTTAATAAATTGTGGCGCACAAAGACTCCGTGAGACAAACAGAGTGAAGTCGATGAGGCTTTATTAAGCGTGTCTGTTCCCCAGCAGCCCGATAGTAAACTGGCATGCGGGGGAAGGCACCGGCTTCTTATACTTCGCCTTCAGGGCGGAGTATGAGGTCAACGGCCAACCAGGACCCGGGATCTGTCAGCCAATGACATTAGGGCTTCCAGTCCCACATGACCCCCAATACATACTACCACAGAAGTATCATACACAAGTTTATAGAACGACAAAATGTTTATTAACCATTATGCATAAAAGTATTTTTTCCATAAGTTTGTAATTACCTATGCAAAAAATATTGTTTTCTTACTAAAAGGAAGTTACCTTGTATAAAAAGGTAACCAGCAACAAAATAAAAATCTCTACTTTCACAGACTACATACTTGTGTAAAATAGTCATTTCTTTTGATTAACATATCATTTATGAAATACATTCAAACTGTTACTGGCTAAGAGCTATTACATTCTTGTCCCTGATTTAATTTTTCTTCACAGGCACAGATAGTAACACAGTTTACTATCAGTATGTTAGGTCTCACAGTGTAAAAAACATGGCTGGTTGACTATACATCATCAGTCAACAAATTACAAAAAAATAAAATTAAGGGTAAGAACGTAGCATACATGTACAAACAGTAAAGGTATTTTAAGATAACCTGCCAAAACATTGTGCTGGTCTAGTTTTCAATTACTGCATAACAGTGTAAACCACTGCCTGATCCCTTCAAGGGTGACAGTATTAGCCTGGGTTGATCATATGACAAAAATCATACGTACAAGATTGATTGCTCCACTGGAGCATAGGAAGAGCCAGGTAAGAATAGTCACAGGGTTTGCTGAGGCAAGAATACCTGTTCACTCAAAAATCCTTCTAGTAATCTAGAAGCTTTGCATAAACATTTTAGTACAGTAAAATCCTGATGCAGATATCCTTTGGATTTTAGCTATTTTGGTACCAGGAGACTAAAAGCAGTTATGGATTAACAGAAACCTGCAAATAGAACACGGCAACACTACTGCATTTTAACACCAGAAAAAAAAATGTAAGGCATGTATCCTGTGTCTTAACAGCAGACTCAATTGTGTCAAAAGAATTACAAAAGCATGTACAGAAACACCACTAATGCATAATATTCAGTATTTCTGCACCCTTGTTATTTGAAATGAAACGTACACACATCCTTTGACACTGATTAAAATACAGACCCATTTCAAATACTACATTGCAGGATGAAACTGTCCATTTTTATTGGTTTAAAAGTCATATTAAATAGCAGTACAGCCGCTCCTCTTAAGAGAAATCCTAAAATGATTTCACATAACAGAGGATTTCAGTGGCTTTCAGGATCCAAATTTCCATCAGGCTGATGAAAGTGAAAAAGTTATCTTCTGTTAGTATTTTCCATGCTTCAATCTCTCAATGTGATAACAAAGCTTCAACGCTGGGCCCAACTTCAGCCCCATGTATTTCATTATCATGTCACTTCGAAGTAAAAGTAATGCCTTCCCATCAATTTCCTGCAATATACCATAATACACATGTTAAGCATTAAAATATGTTTAGACAACAGAGATTCTAGCCCAAACGCAAGGCTGACAAACATATGGGTTTCAAAAAGAGTGCCAAATAGTTCTGAAAAAAATACTTACATGTTTTCTGAAGAGATCTGCATGTGGTGCTAAAGCCTGGGGATCTGCTTCCCTAACGAACTTCATCACTTCTTCAATAGACCAAGTGGAAGGATCTTTGCTACTAGTTCTTGGGGATTCGCGTTCTGTCAAATGAAGGTCAGGTCCAGTAGTAGAACTTGCAGCTACATCAAAAAAAATTCAATATGAACACAAGCCTAAACATTGATTTTTACTCTGGACAAAATTCAATCCACTTGTTTTTGGGAGAAAAAAATTAATCTGGGATGCTTTGGTGACCCTTTAGGATAACAATATGTAAAATTTAATTTAAACTTCAAAAACATTTAATTTTCTGAAGCGCAGCTGCAGTCACTGACCATATTCCACTGATTTTTGGTTCACCAAGCACTTTACAATGAAGTACGATGGCAAAAGAGTAAACATAGTATTCAATTACTTCATTAAAATGTTACTTCAGAAATATGCTATCCTTCTAGTACTTTAGCTTTGAAAACGAAAAATTTGAAAGTGCTACTCTATTTTCTATAAACCAGCTCCAAATCTAGAATGGAAGCTGCAAGTATTGAATACATCATCTAATGTTACACCATGGTGCTGGTTTAAAAAAACATCAAAATCCAAATGACATTCACATTACAATTTCACAACATTAAAATGTTATTTGAACCAGATATATTAAATCATCCCAAATTTTGAATGGCTGCTAGATTAAAAATAATGAAGTTGAACGAAAATTCTGATTGCAGTTGATAATATTTTTTACTAAGCCTTCATTTCTCCAATCTTCTCTAGATATTTGGGGGCGGGGGGGGGGGAACACAAAGAGCGTGCCAGAGGATTGGAGTGGCACATGTGGCACTCTTTTCAAAGAAAGGAGCAGGGGCATTCATAAAAATACAAGTCAATCAATTTAACATCAGTGGTGGGTAAGGCGTTAGATACAATAATCAGAGAAAAAATTCAGCAATCACTTGGAGAGGTTTGATAAATTAAGGATTTGTATGAGGCATATTGTGCTTGACCAATTTAACTGTTTGAAGTAGCAATAGAAGATTGAAGAATAAAAGGCAATGGATGTTATCGATATGGATTTTAAGAAAAGACTTCACTAAGTGCCACAAAAATGGCTGGTTAAAAGAAAACTGAAGTTTGCACTACAGCAACTCACCAAGGCTCTTTCCAAACCCACGACCTCTATCACCTAGAAGGACAAGGGCAACAGATGCATGTGAACACCATCACTTGCAAGTTCCCTTCCAAGCACCAACCCATTCCGACATGGAACTATATTGTTGTTCCTTCACTGTTGCTGGGTCAAAACCTAAAAGTCCCTCCCTAACAGCATTGTGGTTGTACCTCCATCACATAGACTGCAGCAGTTGAAGGCAGTGGCTCGCCACCATTTTACAAGGGCAATTAGGTTAAGTAATAAAAATGCTAGCCTAGCCACTGCTGCCCACATCCAGTGACAGAATAAAAAACTGTGTAATTGACTGACAAAGCCATGGTTATAAAGTGTATCATACTGAAGTCTAAGCTTTATAAGGAGAGGCATCGAGTACAAAAGTCAATAAAATTTACTAAACCTGTATGAAACAGTTCCCCCCCCCCCCCACTTTGACTATCGTTCCCAATTCAAAGCATTTGAGGGATGTGAGGGGAGGGGGGGTTAAAGGAGGGATTAAGAGAAGGGGCCCAGAAACAGAAACAGCAGGGTCAATGATATCTCTCCCAGACCCTCCCTACAGACCTTTTGATGATAATGATTCAATGAGGTTGGGGAGCAGCTGTAGCATAAAAACTAATCAGGGAAACAGCAAAAACAAAGTAGTTTGGAAATTTTAAACTTTAAATGACAGAGAAACAGAACAGCTACATAATAAGGTCATAGATTTCTAATGTGTTCAGCACTGTTTTCTGAAGCAAGACATTTTAGAACTGATGAATGAACAAGTCATACTTCGATTTAATGTGAAATAATTAATCTGTTAGTATGGGAACACCTTGCAAATAGTGACCTCACAATTAAAGTTAATATTAGGTCTGAGAGGGAGAATTAAGAGTCATAAATCAAATTTAAATAAGGCAAACTTAAAGCAAAGTAAAATGAACTGACCACAATAAATTGTGGTGAATTGTTAATGAGGAAATCTGATTACAGTGAAAAATATTTGAGATGGATATGTTGCAATATAAAACCAGTATATACCCCAAGACGACAAAAGGCACTGCTTGCTTAGTCCGCAGAAGACAGTGTTATGCTAAAAGAAAAAGCTTACACAAATGCAAGGAAAAATGGAACACAAGTGGACTGGGAGAGGTATAAAAAAGTATTGAACTGCAAAACCAAAATATAAACAAAAATTTGCGGGGCGGCACAGTGCCACAGTGGTTAGCACTGCTGCCTATGGCGCTGAGGACCCGGGTTCGAGTGCCGGCCCTGGGTCACTGTCCATGTGAAGTCTGCACATTCTCCTCGTGTCAGAGTGGGTTTCACCCTTACAACCCAAAGATGTGCGCTTAGGTGGATTGGCCACGCTAAATTACCCTTTAGCTGGAAAAATAAATTGGTTATTCTAAATTTAAAACCCCCAAAAAATTTGCAAATTACATCAAATCTAACTACCAAGGGGCGGCACGTGGCACAGTGGTCGCTGGTTCAATTCCAGCTCGAAGGAAGCCCCACCTCCCTTTGGGCGGCACGGTAGCACAGTTCCTTCACAGCTCCAGGGTCCCAGGTTCAATTCCCGGCTCGGTCACTGTCTGTGCGGAGTCTGCACGTTCTCCCCGTGTATGCGTGGGTTCTTCCGGATGTTCCGGTTTCCTCCCACAATCCAAAGATGTGCAGGTTAGGTGGATTGGTCATGCTAAATTGCCCTTAGTGTCCAAAAAGGTTGGGTGGGGTTACTGGGAGGGTGGTGATGTGGGTTTGGTTAGGGTGTTATTTCCAAGTGCCGGCAGAGTCAATGGGCCGAATGGCCTCCTTCAGCACTGTAAATTGTATGACTATTTGACTGGCCCATTCAGTGGGGTTAGTGGGTCATTGGGATAGGATGGAGGTGTGGGCATAATTAGGGTGCCCTTTCCAAGGGCCGGTGCACTCGATGGGCCAAATGGCCTCCTCCTGCACAGTAAATTCTATGATTCTATGATTCCTCCCTAAAAAACACATTGGGCAAAATGAAGGGCATGCATTGGAACAAGAACAGGAATCGCGGCAAAACATTCATCTTTATTGCCGCACCGAGCCCGCGACAGAGGGAGATTGTCCCACCTCAGCAAATTGGCCTTCACCCTCCCCACCAAGCTAATGAAATTAAACTTCCGAAGTCCTGCCCAATCCCAGGCCACCTGCACCCCCAAATACCTATAATGAGACGCCGCTATGCGAAATGGCAGCCCCCCCCCCCCCCCCCCACTCCCAGAGGGGAGACCACAAAATATTTTATTTTCCTTGAATTCAATTTGTACTGTGAAAATGTCCCAAATCTCTGGAGCAACCCCATTATACTCCCCACCAAAGAGCTCGGCTCAGAAATATACAGCAGTAAATCATCTACATCTATGTTCCAATCCCTCCGCCTCACTATCCCTTCTACAACCCCGAGCTCCTCAGTGCAATAGCCAAGGTCTCTGTAGCCAGTGCAAACAGAAGGGGGGACATGGGGAATCCCTGCCTCGTACCCCGGTACAATGCAAAATACATTATCGCCATTATAGGAGAGCTAGGAGGGGGCATGAGAAGTCCTTGGCGGGTCGGATCAAGGAAAACCCCAAGGCTTTTTACTCTTGTGAGAAATAAAAGAATGACCAGGGTGAGGTTAGGGCCGGTCAAGGACAGTGGGAACTTGTGCATGGAGTCAGAAGAAATAGGAGAGGCGGTGAATGAATACTTTTCTTCAGTGTTCACCAAGGAGAGGGGCCATGTTTTTGAGGATGAGAGTGTGATACAGGCGGGTAGGCGGGAGGAGGTAGATGTTCTGAGGAAGGATGTATAAGCAATTTTGAAAAACCTTAGGGTCGACAAGTCCCCTGGGCCAGATAGGATATATCCAAGGATTCTTTGGGAGGCAAGGGTTGAGATTGCAGAGCCTTTGGCTTTGATCTTTGGTTCCTCACTGTCCACCGGGATAGTGCCAGAGGACTGGAGAGCGGCGAATGTTGTTACTCTGTTCAAGAAAGGGAATAAGAATGACCCTGGTAATTATAGGCTGGTTAGTCTTACTTCAGTGGTCGGTAAGTTAATGGAAAAGGTCCTGAAGGATAGGATTTATGACCATTTGGAAAGATACAGCTTAATCCAGGATAGTCAACGCGGATTCGTGAAGGGTAAGTCTTGCTTCGCAAATTTGATTGAATTCTTTGAGGAGGTAACTAAGTGTGTAGATGAAGGTAGAGCAGTTAATGTCGTATACATGCATTTTAGTAAGGTGTTTGATAAGGTTCCCCATGGTCGGCTTATGAAGAAAGTAAGGAGGTGTGGGATAGAGGGAAATCTGGCCAATTGGATAAGTAACTGGCTATCACATAGAAGACAGAGGGTGGTGGTGGATGGAGAATTTTCAGACTGGAGACCAGTTACCAGCGGTGTACCACAGGGATCAGTGCTGGGTCCTCTGCTATTTGTGATTTTTATCAATGACTTGGAGGAGGGGGCTGAGGGTGGGTCAGTAAATTTGCTGATGACACCAAGGATTGGTGGAGTAGTGGATGAGGTGGAGGGCTGTTGTAGGCTGCAAAGAGACATTGATAGGATGCAGAGCTGGTTGGCAGATGGAGTTTAACCCGGATAAGTGCGAGGTGATTCATTTTGGTAGAAATTCGAATTACAGGATCAACGGCAGGGTTCTGAGGAATGTGGAGGAACAGAGAGATCTTGGGGTTCATGTCCACAGATCTCTGAAGGTTGCCACTCAAGTGGATAGAGCCGTGAAGAAGGCCTATAGTGTGTTAGCGTTTATTAACGGGGGCTTGAGTTTAAGAGTTGCGGGGTTATGCTGCAACTGTACATGACCCTGTGTGACCACATTTGGAGTATTGTGTGCAGTTCTGGTCACCTCACTATAGGAAGGATGTGGAAGCATTGGAAAGGGTGCAAAGGAGATTTATCAGGATGCTGCCTAGTTTGCAGGATAGGTCTTATGAGGAAAGGTTGAGGGAGCTAGGGCTTTTCTCTTTGGAGCAGAGGAGGATGAGAGTCGACTTAATAGAGGTTTATAAGATGATGAGGGTGATAGATAGAGTAGACGTTCAGAGACTATTTCCTCGGTTGGATGTAGCTGTTACAAGGGGGCATAACTATAAGGTTCAGGGTGGGAGATATAGGAGGGATGTCCGAGGTAGGTACTTTACTCAGAGTGGTTAGGGTGTGGAATGGATTGCCTGCTAGGATAGTGGAGTCGGACACTTTAGGAACTTTCAAGCGGTTATTGGATAGGCACATGGAGCACACCAGAATGACAGGGAGTGGGATAGCTTGATCTTGGTTTCGGACAATGCTCAGCACAACATCGAGGGCCAAAGGGCCTGTTCTGTGCTGTACTGTTCTATGTTCTATATAGCAGCTGCATTTACGCCACTAACTTTCAGCCGAATCCCAAATTTCTGCAATACCGCCATCAAATAACTCCACTCAACCGATCAAACGACTTCTCCACATCCTGCGCTACCACCACCTCCGTCTCCCTCCCCTCTGCCAGAGAAAGCACCACGTTCAACAACCTCCTCACATTTGAGGACAACTGTCTTCCCTTTACGAACCCCGTCTCATCCTCCCCAATCATCGTCGGGAGACACCCTTCCAACCTTAATGCCAACACCTTTGACAGTATTATGGCACCACATGCAGCAGAGATATGGGCCTATACGATTCACACTCCACCGGATCCTTGTTCTTCTTTAACAACAGCGAGATGGAAGCCTGGCCCACCTTTTGTAGCAAGACCCTCAAACATTTCCACCGTCAAGAGCAACAGCCTATCCTTAAATCTTTTACAACATTTGACCAGAAACCCATCGGGCCCTTCTGCCTTCCCTGCCTGCATCCTCCCAATCGCCAGCTTCACCTCCTGCACCCCCCACTGGCTCCTCCAACCCTGCCCTCTCCACCTCAGCCAACCAGGAAAATTCCAGCCCACCCAGAAATTCCCTTGTATTCCGCACCTCCGGTGGTCCGACCTATATTAGGACCCTTCAGAACTCCTCAAACATCTTATCAATCAGTTCCGGAGCCACCACCAACTCCCCTGTCTTATCCCACAGCCGAACCAACTCCCTCGTCGTGGCCTCCCTACAGAGCTGATCTGCCAACCTTCTCCTCTTACTCAGGCAGCCACACTTGCCCTTCCCAACAGAAGCACTGCTTTCCCCGTGGACAACAGGACAAACCTCGCCTGCAACTCCTTCCACTTTGCCAGGAGACCTGGCTCCCCCCCCCCCCCCCCCCCCCAACGTGTACCTCCCAACTACCTCCAGAATCTCTTCCATCAGTCGTTGGCGTTCCTCCATCTCCACCTTAGCCTTAAACAAGATCACCTCCCCCTCCTCACTACTGCTTTCAGAGCCTCCCAGACCACCAACTGTGAGACCTCCCCTGTGCAAGTAAACTCCACAGACACCTTCCCTACCTTGTCACAGAAGCTCCGGTCCGTCAATAACCCCACATCCACTCTCTATCCCAGACTCTGGGCTGCCCCCTTTCCCAAAACCACATCCATCCAATGTGGAGCGTGATCTGAGATCACAATTGCCAAGTACTACGACCTCTTAACTCCAACCAACAGCGCCTTTCCCACCACAAAAAAGAAAATCCTCGAAAACACCTTGTGCACCGGGGAAATAAACCAAATGCTCCCCATCCCTTGGGTGTAAAAACATCCACAGGTCCACTCCTCCCATCTCCCTCATGAGCCCAGCCAACGTCTTCGCCCCTCCTCGACTGGGTCAGCAAGCGCGGCTCGGACCTGTCCACCTTCGGTTCCAGCACTATATTCAAATTCTCCCCCCCCCACTATCAGCTCATTGGTATCCAGATCCAGGATAGGACCCAAGGCTCTCTTCACGAACCCCGCATCATTCTAATTGGGGTATTATACCCTTGCCAGCGCCACCAACCTCCCCTCCAACCTCTCCTCACATACCTGTCACCCTGATCAGCCAGCACCATCTCCACCTGAAACATCACCCTCTTCCCTACCAATATCGCCATTCCCAAGTCCTATCGAACCCCAAATGAAACACCTGACTCACCCAACCCTTCCAAAGCCTCACCTGATCCATCACCCTGCAGCATCACCACATCAGCATTTAATTACTTCAAGTGCGCACAAACACTCACTCTCTTCAGCGGACCATCCTAACCCCCTCAAGTTCCACGTCAGTATTCTAACCCCTCCCCCCACATCACCAACACCGTCATCACTATTGCCCCGGATCCTGCCCATCTGGCCAGGCCCCCCCCCCCCCACTTCCTCCAGTAAACATCTCACCCAGTATCAATCTGCTCCCCCCAACATTCACACCTCCCAGGTCCATCGAAACCTGCTTGACCAGGCTCCACCAACTGCGGCCCTGCCTCCCACCACACCCCCGTTCACTAGCGAACCTTTGTTTGCTGGTGCGATGACCTCCGCAAGAGCCCCCTTTCCTTCTCACCTCTCCTCAGTAACCCGGCCCCACATCCCCAAAAAAACATCTTATACCAAGAAACAATGTAGAACCGTATCCATGAGGAAGAAAGACCAAAACCCAAAACACATGAAAACAAACCCCCCCATTCAAGAATCAGAGAAACAAAACCCCAATCAAATAGAACCCCCCCCCCCCCATAATTCTTGTCATTAATAAATACATAGTTAACCTACTTAAGACTAAGACGACCGACCGAACGGTAATATAAACTAAACAAAGTGTATTTGTGCAATTGTCCCTTCCATATACATCTACAGTTCCTGGATGGATCAAATGCAAGCGCGCCAAAACAAGCATAAAAGATCACGTTGGCACAATGGTTAACACTGCTGCCTCACGGCGCCGGGGACCTGATATCGCTTCCGGCTTTGGGTGACTGTGTGGAGTTTGCACTTCCTCCCCGTGACAGTGTGGGTTTCCTCCGGGTGTTCCAGTTTCCTCCCACCGTCCAAAGATATGCAGGCTAGGTGGATTGACGATGCTAAATTGTCACTTATAGTGTCCAAAACGTGAGGGGAGGTTAGAGGGATAGGGTGGGTGCGTGGGCCTAGGGTCCTTTAAGAGGGTGGTGCAGACTCTATGGGTTGAATGGCCTCCTTCTGCACTGTAGTGATTCTATGATTCCATAAGAAAAACACCATCCCCGTCTCCCCCAAACAAGTCCCAATCTCAACTCTCATCTCAGTCCCAGTCCTTCAGCCTTAACAATCGCCTCCGCCACTTACACTGTCTCAAAATAAAAATCCCTCTAATTGCGAGTCACTCTCACTTCGCACGGTAGTCCACTCCAAATCGCACTCCGCGGTCATACAATGCCACCTTCACCCATGCGAAGGCCGCCCACCTTCTTGCCAGCTCTGCCGCCAGGTCTTGGCGTATTCACATCTCATCTCTGCTTCGCTTAGCTCAAAACCTTCTCCTTCACGTGGAACCTGTGAAAGCAGACTATAAACACCCCCGATGGCTTATTCGCTTTCGGCTTCGGCCTGAGTGACCAATGTGCCTGTCCAACTCATAGCAGAAGAATTCTTCCTTCTTCCCCATCAACTTTGTAAACATCTTTGCAAAATACTCAGTCGGCCTTGGGCCCTCAGCAGGTTCACAATTCTCAGATTTTGCCTGCTCGATCTGTTCTCTAGGATCTCCACCTTAGCTCTGAGCTCTTTGTTGGCCTCCGCCACCCTCCGCAGCTCCTCACCCATCGAGGTGAACTGGTTGCTGTGTTGCGACAGTACCTCCTACACTTCCTTCAACTTCTCTCCTTCCTGCACCTTGACCGACGTCTTCATCACTATCATCTTTACTGGGACAATTGCTTCCTTCATCCACTCTTTTGTCACAGTCATAACCTCCCTCCGAAACACCCCCATAAGCTTTGCAAACAGCCTCTTTAATTACACCGACATCACCTCGGTCAGAATTTCCACCGTGAGGAGAGCAGCCCCACCCGTCGACCCAGCCCGCCATCTTTCTTTCTGCATGACTCAGCCTCACTTGACGGCAGACTTTCGCTCACCACCCCCACCCCCTTTCTGGGCCTTCGACATTTCACATCATCCTTCTAACTTCCCACACCAACTTATTCGCAAACTACCCTGAAATCGGGCATAAATACAAAAAACCAGTGACTCTAGCAGGAACCACCTAACATGCGAGTCCACCGACATGTTGCCACCGGAAGTCCAACTGTACTGCAATTCACTGAGGCTCCTTTGATGGCACCTTCCAAACCCCCAACCTCTACCATGCAGGTCAGACAAGGGCAACTGATATATTGGAATACCACGACTTAGAAGTTCCCCTTCAAGTCCCACACCAGCCCGATTTAGGGCTATATCATTATTCCTCACTATCATTGGATCAACATCCTGGAAGTCATTTTCTAACAGCACTGCAAGAGTACCTGCATACCCGCACCAGATGGGCAGTAGCGGGTCAAAAGGCAGCTCACCAGCACCTTCTCAAGAACAATTAGGAATGCTGGCTTTGCCAGCAATGCCTGCATCCCATAAAATAATTTTCAAAAAGTGATGAGGGGAAAGATAGAAGCTGTCCAGACTAAAAGGAAATGGGAAGCTTGTTAAATGAATGTTTTGTAACTGCTCTCAGTGGAACAAGAGGGAAAAAAACAACTGGCACAAGGGAACCTATAACCACGTCAAAGGGAAGAATTTAGTGGAATGATAAACTAAAGAAAAATGGGAAGAGAGAAGATAATGGGACCTCATGTAGGTTAAGCTTCCGGAGTGGATAGTTCCCACCTCATGATATAATAAGAAATTGCAAATGCACCAGTCATAATTTCCCATGGTTCATCAGATTCATAAATTTTGTCATCAGATTTGAAAATTTGTAGAAGTCATTCATTTAGGAAAAGAGTGAGAGAATAAAACAATTAATGACAGACTTATTAGTTGAATATCAACTATGGAGAAATTACTGAAATCTCAGACACAGACTAATCGAGCACTGGAATGAATCGATTAAAGAATCTGTACAGATTTGTAAAGGCCATGCCTGACAAATCGAAAGATCTTTTTGAAGATCTCACAGGCATTATAGATTGTGAAGAGTCCATGTATGACTATATGGCCTTTCAGAAAACATTTGATTGGGTACAGCAAAAATTACTGATGAAGTTCAATGTGGGAAAATGTGAGGTGCACCACAAGAAAGAGAAATTGGAAATATTTTCTCAATAACTGGCGACTTGGAGTTGTAAATGAGCAAAGGGATTTAAGTGTTCACCTACACAAATTACCAAAACCTAATATGCTGGTATATCCCGTCAGGAAGAGGGTACCGGGAAGGGGGAGAGAACACAACAAACTGGGGGATAGCAAGAGGGGTAAAAGGGGTGGACATGCAGGGGCAAGGTGAAGAGCTCTAGGCTGGCTACGACAGGTCACACATGGCAGCAATGAACACAAAGGCACCTCAAACAGCCACTTTGGAGGGTCTCAAACAAAGGGAAACCCCAGAGTGCAGGTCACCCACATGGTATACACATAGTTGGCAGCCACCTTGGCTGGCCCCTGGACAAAGGGAAACCCGGAAGTGCAGGGGCCCAGCCCCATGGTGAGTACGGTGACCGCAGCCATTTTGGATGGCCCTCTAACAAAGGGAAACCCCGGAGTGCAGGGGCGCAT